>NC_069382.1:68726285-73526285 GCF_027475565.1 Acinonyx jubatus
TTTGGAATCCAGGTTTCCACCAACTTTCATGGTGTCACAAGGCTTCCTTTGCTCGATGTACTCATTCATCGTGGACTCCAGCAAGTAGGCGTATTTTCCTTTGGACTTCCGCACTCTGGCTACCCCTTCGGCCGTAGTCCTCACAAACACAGAGGGTTCTGCACTTCTCATGTAGGTCCACATTTTATCAAACACTGCAATTTTAGATCTCTGCAGAAAAAGTAGGTGCCAGACAGAGTTAAGAGATGGCCCTAAAAGGTTTTTTCTTTCTTGTTGTTGTTTTTTTTTTTAACAAAACACAAAGGAAAGCAGCACTTTTCAAAATAATCACACGGTGCATAGAATACGGGTAATTCTCCATCTTAAAAAAAATTTTTTTCCCTTTAGATTTAGAAGGACCTTAGAGGTTGTTTTGTAATGACACATTTTAGCTGTGAACAAAATACTATGCCACCAAGAAATAATCTGAGATATTCACACTCCAAAATAAGTTGAAAGCTACACTTTATTACCTCTAGGAATAATTCCAGTGAAAAGACAAGCAAAATTGTACCTTCACTGATAAAATCTGAAATGATCTATCCCCAATTAGGGAAGGAGAAAAGGAGTCTGTGCAATGTTAATTGATCTGGCATATAAGTGGGAAGATCCTAATGCAATGTTGGTCATCTAAGGAATAAAAAAATAACAATAATGCTGGAAGCCTCTATTAGATGCTGACTCAAATGCTTCCGGAATAGCACTGATTTTTCAAAGAAATATCTTTTGGGCATGAAATTTTTCTTTACTAAGCCAGAAAATTTTGATTTTGAATATTTAAACACTAAAACACTGCCTATTACAATATACACTGGAAAAAAATGTTCTTATGAGTGTCAGGAAAGAAAGAATGGCTAATTGTACTAGTATATTTGAGGGAATATTTATCTTAAAATTAATTGATCAAAAGCAAAGATGGGCATCAAAAGTGTTAATACCTCTTGAGAGTAAAAAGGAAAGCTGAGCACATAGTTGGAAAGTCATAGGATTTGAATATCGGCTTGTTTTTCTATTCACAATCTCTCAACTGGCTTGAATCCCTCTTGGGAAAGTGACTCTGAATAACCCCTTTTACTATCGTAGTGTAGGAGGTTTGAAATGGAAACTTGAAATTGAAAATTTAGTTTTAAGATTCATGAGATTTTAGGGGCTTTGTGCTTGTTTCTCACTCTAAGGAATTAAAAAAAACCATAATCTTTATCTTAGAGAAAGCAAGGATAAATCAATTCATTATAAGCAAATATAATGCAAATCCAAGTTTGTTTAGAATACTGACTTAGGAATGAGGGCAGATCGATCGATCTATCTATCTATCTATCTAACTACCTGTCTTCTATCTACCTACCTATCACATAGATAGATGTATGTATACACACACACATATACGTATGCATATGTAAGTATTCAATTTTGGTGAAAATCCAGAGTCGAGTGTAAATGAAGTATGGAGTAGGCTTGTATCACTGAAGTTTATAATTCAGGTAACAGTGAGACGTGCCCAGACACTGGTTGTACCTCTTCTTTATCTCCACTGGAAGAGGGACCTGCTATAGTGAGACAGTCTGTGGACCATAGCAGCTCAATGGTCTCTGCTGTAAGAAGATCCAGATGTCCTCCCCCCAAAATACTTCACTCTAAACCTACATGAGTTCCCTACTTATTAGTAATTTTTTAAACATCTATATCATCTAAACTATTCTTTCCCTAAACCACTCTTTTTTTTTTTAATTTTTAAAAATGTTTTAACGTTTATTTATTTTGAAAGAGAGAGGGAAGGAGGAAGGGCATGAGTGGGGGAGGGGCAGAGAGAGAGAGACAGAATCCGAAGTAGGCTCTAGGCTCGGAGCTGTCAGCACAGAGCCAAACGCAGGGCTTGAACTCACAAACCCTGAGATCATGACCTGAGCCCAAGTTGGGACACTTAACCCGCTGAGCCACCCAAATGCCTCTTATCTAAACCATTCTTAAATCTGTTCCTATTTCTAAACAGTGCCCCCTCTTGCGATAACACATTTAAAACTTAATTACCTAAGGAATCAGGCTTCCTCTCTGTTGTGACAGTACATCCATGACTATGAAAATCCACCAGGTCCCCGATTAGGGAAATTTTATCTTCATAACCCTCACAGTGTCTCATGCATCTTGCATGTAAAAGATTCGTAAGTAATGTATGCTAATTGAACACCCCGAGAATTGGCTAGAAAGGAGACTAGTTTTGCTTTCTTTTCATCTTTGCCTACTATAGAAGATGTTTATATTGTTTTTTTCTCCTACATTTTCCCCTCATAGTCTCTACCAAATTAAAACATGCTAAAACACTTGAGTTTGATTATGTATCACACAATCTCATTAAACTCCAAAGTCTTTTTGTAACATGAATTTCCACAAAAGTAGGTAATATCAAAATGTTTTGAAATAAAATCATATGCTGGTAAGGAAGAGCACAAAATTAAATTATATGATTATTTTATCCAATCAGCCATTAAATATCAATTATTCTAAGCTTGAAATATCAATTTTGGTACATGAAAAAATATCTTGTAAAATGCTTCACAAATATGTATGCCCTTCAGGAAAAATCCAAAAAGTAGCAATGATGTAAAAGGAAAAATAGAAATTAAAGTCAAGATGACTTCTCTCTCTCTTTTTTTAAGTTTATTCATTTATTTTGAGAGAAAGAGAGAATGCACACAAGGGGTGAGGGAGAGGAAGAGAGAGAGAATTCCAAGCAGGCTCTGCACTGTCAGCACAAAGGCCGACCCAGAGCTCAACCTCACAAACCATGAGATCATGACCTGAGTTGAGATCAAGAGTCAATTGCTTAACCAACCGAGCCACCCAGGTAGGTGCCCCAAGATGACTTCTCTTCAAAGACTTTCATTTTGTTTAGATTTACATATTCAAGCTGTTACAAAGGTACTTGCTTTTGTAAATTCCAGTATAATTAACATACAGTGTTATGTTAGTTTCAGGTGTACAATACAGTGATTCAACAGTTTTATACATCACTCAGTGCTCAGCACAATAAGTAATCTTAATCCCTTTCACCTACTTCACCCATTCTCCCAAACACCTCCCTCCCTTTTGGCAACTGCCAGTTTGTTCTTTTTTTTTTTTTTTTTAAGCTTATTTATTTATTTTGAGAGCGAGAGAGAGAGACTGTGAGTAGACGAGGAGCAGCAGAGAAATCCCAAGCAGGCTCCTCACTGTCAACACAAAGCCCTATGACCGAGGGCTTGTACTCATGAACACTGAGATTGTGACCCAAGTCGAAATCAAGAGCTGGACACTCAACCAACTGAGCCACCCAAGCATTCCTGTTCTCTATATTTAAGATCTGCTTTTTTGTTTATAAAGACTCAGTTTTTGAAGAGATATTTAAATGATTTGGATTATGTAGAACATAACATTGGTGAAGTAAGGAAAAATTTCCAGTTTCATTCATAAAATATTTCCGCTGAAATATATTTTTCAATGTATGAATAAAACAATATTTCTAAGGAGTAAAGAATTTTAAAATGTAATCTGGAAAAAAACATATCTATATGACAGTGTTTTGACAGCGCTACTCAATCTTGGGAATGTTGAATCATTTAAAAGATATACAATTCTGACATGGTAATCTAGACATATAAGTTCTAGTAAGTTAAATCAGTCACTTTTTGTGGCTGGGCTTCATATGTATTCTGGCATATTTTTTAACTGACTAGGATTTTATGATATAATTATGGATTACTTAAAAAATCCATAAATTAATATAATCTATAAATTATAAAGGATCTATGCTGATACTGCATAAAGCTAAAAGTAATTTTTTCAAAGGTCAGAGTTTTTGAAAGATGCACACATTTTCCCAGTGAGTTCATTCATTTGTCTTCCAGTAGTTCGTTTACTGTTTACTTCCTTAGCAAAGTTAATGAAATGTTTTCATAACCATATCTGTTCAAGAACCATGTGCTTGGACGGGGCACCTGGGTGGCTCAGCTGTCTGGGCGTCCGACTTCAGCTCAGGCCATGACCTCCTGATTCGTGGGTTCTGGCCCGCGTCAGGCTCTGTGCTGACAGCTAGGGGCCTGGAGCCTGCCTTGAATTCTGTGTCTCCCTCTCTACCCTCCCCACTTGTGCTCCCTCTCTCTCTCAAAAATAAATAAACATTAAAAAATTAAAAAAAGAAAGAACTATTTGTTTGGACAGATTTGGCTAAAGGTGCACAAGGAGGGTAAATTATGAACAGTATAATATTGTTATGTTGAAAACTTCATTCAAGGCATTTGATTTGAACTTTCTAGCTGCCTTCAAAAAAGAACAGGAACAATCTGACTACATATTCACTGAGAGACAGTTCAAAGGATCTGCGTTTAATTTTTATTCGGTTTCAGAAAAATTATTAGTCTGAACTAAATAAATAAATAGATGATGCCTAGATATCCTGTTGTTTTTTTTTTTTTCCAAAACCACAGCAATTGAAAAAAGAAACCAGCAGAAAAGCGATCCAAAGGCAAAAGGAAATTCTCCCAAGGCTTCCCATGCAAGAGCCTGCATGAGAAATTATAGTTATTTTTATTGCCAGGTAGTTTAGGTGACAATGTTTAATTTGGCCTGATTTGTAAGTTAATGGGTTATCTGATATCCTGGAGAGTACACTATAATCTTCCTAACCACTCCAGCGTCTTGACAACTCACTTCTTATAATATATTTACAAATAGACTAAAAAGAAAAAAAAATAGGGATTTTTTTTCCAAGTTAATGCTATCCCATGTGGTCAATTAAGGTAATGTAAATAAATAGTGTTTCCTATTAAAATTCTGTATTCTGGCAATGTATGGTACAGACATTATTCTACAGCAAAAGCATCTAGAAAATTTAGGCAATTACCTGAAAAATGTAGGTCGAACACTGATCAAATGGACTCACTTAACCCCGGTGTGTGAACTTTGAAGATGAGCACCAGGACATGATGATCACTACCCTCTTAAGCAATGTCTAAATGTGAGCATGTTTCAGCACGGTAGGAGAGAGAACACAGTCAAAACGTACTGACTTTTTAAATAAAGGACACACTTTCTTATCATTGGTAATGCTGGTCCCGAGAGATGAGAATGATACAGGGCAGAAAGAAAACGGGCTGGCATTGGTTTCGAATCTTCTGGGGCCATCTAAGCCTTTACTAGGAATCATTACAACTCCCTTTTCCACCCATCCCCCAAATCTAAGTACTACAACAGAGCCAAAAAAAAAAAAAAGACTATGCTTTTTAAGTTTAATGTTAAATTAACTTTTCAGTTTAATGTTCAATTAAACGTTCTTTCAGGAAGTATGATAAAGTGAAATGGGTTTCTTCAAGATGTCATCTGCCATCACATTTTGATGAGGAGATAAGTGATGCCTTGTTAAGAAGAGACAAACAACAGCCTGGTCAGGACAACACTCCGGACTACCCTGTGTTTCTTATGGAGTCACGGCTCTTCGAATGTGGCTATTCAAATCTCTTTCCATGGTTAGATGTTAGTAATGTGCATATCAGCTTGACTGATAGTTCACAGAGAATAACCGTGTGAAATTTTAATATTTACTTAAAGAGAAACTAAGGCCACTGTTTAGTATTGTTGGGGGAAAGTTCCATATAAACTCAACAGACCAGATATAATTATACCTAAAGAAAAGATGGCTCCTTTTCTATGAAAGAAGCCAACAGTTTTGTTTCTTCCTCATATATAGTACTACAAGCATTAATTTTTCTAACAGCTAAATAAGCTTTATCCCCCTAAAGGGGGAAAATGAGTTTTTAAAGGAAATGGTTATTATCATTCTGAAACACACACATTTACTCAAGAATGAGTAAGAAGTATAGATGCTGCACTGTGGGCATTCTTTACTAGTCTATTAATTCTTTCAACAGTTTCCTTTTTAAAAAATCTCATTTACCCACTAACTTCTATAAAATATCAAAATACCCACTCACAATTTCAGATTATTTGTTGCTGGGATGGGAATTCTAAATGATTGCCAAACACAAATGATGTCCAAACGTTATTAGTGGAGATTTCCAAATGGTTGATGTGACTGCATCAGGAGCGAATTTACACAGTTTTTTGGATCTCTAGAACTTACTTTCCCTTCAAACATAAATAGAGATACTCTTCATGAAAAACTTTTTTTTCTAGAAAAACTACAATGTCTGAGGTGGCATAGTAACTAATAAGGTAACTGTTTCCGTGAGTGAAAGAATTTACCTAAAGCATCCTGAATGTATAGATTAGAGTGTCAATGTGTGAATTAATAACTTTCTTCCTAGTCCATTTGGGTGACTGACATTCTGTAAAAATTTACATTTAGGACAAAAAATAATTGCCCTTCATTTTAGTGTTTTCATGTTTTGCTTGGCTCTTTTTTTTATTTTTTAAGATTTACTTTTGAGAGAGAGAGAGAGAGAGAGTGAGAGTATGAGAGGGGGAGGGGCAGAGAGAGAGAGAGAGAGAGAGAGAGAGAGAGACAGAGACAGAGTCCAAAATGTGCTCCAGGCTCTGAGCTGTCAGCAGGGAGCCCGATGCAGGGCTCAAATGCATAAACCACAAGACCATGACCTTAGTGGAGCCGTATTCAGACGTGAACCAAAGTCAGATGCTCAAATGACTGAGCCACCCAGGTGCCCCAAGGATTTTACCGTTTTGCCTGATTCTTTAGCCTTCCTGTGGAACTCATAGCATGGCCCATTGCTTCATTACAGGTGGCAGCCAAAATTAAAACTCTACCTGGAAACCACTAGAGTTGGTACTTAAAAACAAATTTCACATATGTCCCATTCTGTTATTCTTTACTGCTTACAACTCTCCAATCCCTGCAAAAAATGCTTATATATTTTCTGAGTTACAGTCACTTATTTGAGATCAGAATTTTAAAAATTCACTAGCATACACTGGAATTTTAATTTTTTAATAGTAGAGTCCCCCTGCGTATAGAGTACATCTGCTGTCCATCTTCTATTTAGATGTAATTTCCAACATGAACAACATATAGTCAGATTGAACCAAGGGAATCTTCATTATTTTAAATTGAGTGCTCCTTGTCACTTTCTGTATCGTGCATCATTTGAAGTCTTTATGTCCCACTATCTCTTTGAATGAAGCTAAAATAACATTGACTCTTACAGCTTCATGCTTCTATGGATGCCATAACTATGTGTATTAAATGTGAATGGTATTTGAAGATAAAGGTTGTAAAACTGTTTTTCTGAAACAAGTTGTAGGAGGACAAAAGCATGTGGCCTTAATAAGGACAAAACAGGATGGCTTAGAGAAAAAAGAAAAAATGTGAGAAAGCACTGGGTTTTCATGAATTAAGGGAGGAAAAAGGCATCAAAAGAATTTGCACAATGGTATTAAATACAGTACAGCTTTTTACAAAGCATGAAAACACACACAAAACATTTCTATTTGGCTAAAAGGCATTAAGTGGTTCTTTTAGGGAGGCAATTTTCAGAGTTCTAGGGGAGACCAGATTTGAAAGGAGAAAATGGCTAGAATGGAATAAAAGGAGGCTCTAGGAAATAAATTTACAAATTGATCAGCTCAAGGGAAGGAAGAAGAGAAATCGAAGATAAAGGAGAACATTGCTACAAGAAAGACTTTTCAAATTATGGCACATCTGAACACAGACTGAAGGCCAGGAAGATGGAAAGACTAAAAACATTACTAGGGTATATATTTTAGAGCAACATCTTTGATCATCGGAAAGAGCTGTTTCCAAAGGCCCAGACAGAGATATTAGCTTTATAGTAAAACGGACAAGTCTTCCTCTGACACGGGCGGAATAAAAGCTTGAAGATAAAAATAACATCATATTGGCAAACAGAAGAGCAAATCTACTCTCTGCCTTTGTCAAGCACTGAAATGGTTTTGTTTTAATGGGGATTTCCCCAGTGAAAATCCCATTCATGAAAATTGTGAACTGGAATATAATTTATCTTTCCAACATACTTAAAACGTATTTGATTTAGGTTACTTACAAAAAAGTAAAATTACCTAAAAGATAAGTCCATCTTCTCTCCATTCCTGTGCTCCATTCCTACAGCACATATGTCAAGAAAACCATGTATCTATATTCCAAATGCAAATCCATTTTTAAGGATAAGAGTTGAGAGCATTAAAAAAAAAACTCTAAATATATACTATAGCATACTAACCACATTAAAATTTCTATGCATTTATGTGTATATAAACCTCATCATTTTAATGATTGGTATATTTAATATTGAAAAAGGATGAATATCCATACCTGCCTCTCATTTTGTCTTATTTTAATACTAATATGTAAAATTTATTTGAATTCTTGTCATTATTTGTCAGAAGGAACATCAACCATAAGATTCGAGAGAGATCTTATACATTTAAATTTTTACATACTTCAAAACACCCCATAATAAGATTCTTTCCTGATTGTTTGTTTTGGTCTGTTGTGTGTGTGTATTATTGGGGAAACTTTTTTTTTCTATTGTGATTTAAAGAAACACATGACATGAACTTACTCTTAACAAATTTGTAAGTATACAGTACAGTATTAACTATATGCATATTATTGTACAGAAGACATTTAGAACTTTTTCATCTTGCATGACTGAATCTATATCCACTGAACAGTCACTTTCAATTTCCCCCCTTCCTCTAGCCATAACATTTCTACTTTCTGCTTCAGTGAATTTGACTGCTTCAGATACCTCACCTAAGTGGAATCATACAGTACTTGTCCTTCTGTAACTGGCTTATTTCACTTAGCATAACATCTTCTAGGTTCATCCACGTTGCACGGTATGTGAGGATTTCCTTCCTTTTTTAAAGGCTGAATAATATTCCATTGAGTAATATACCACACTTTCTTTCTCCAAATATCCATCAATGGACACTTAGGTTGTTTCCACTTCTATATTGTGAATAATGCTGTAATGAAGATGGTAGTGAAAATATCTCTTTGGGATATTGATTTCAATTTGTTTGGATAAATACCCAAAAGTGGGATTGTTAGATCATATGGTAGTTCTATTTTTAACTTTCTAGGAAAACTGCATATTATTTCCCATAGGGGTTGCACCATTTCCCATTCCCATCAACAACACAGAAGGGTTTCAATTTCTACACATCCTCACCAACACTAAAAATTATTTATTTATTCATTCATTCATTCATTCATTCATTCATTTTCTAATGGCCATCCTAACTGGTGTGAGGCAATACCTCACTGTGGTTTTGATTTGTATTTCCCTGATGATTAGTGGTATTATCTTTTCATATACCATTGACCATTTGTAGGTCTTCTTTGGAGAAACGTCTATGTCTTTTGCTAATTTTTTAAATGAGGTTAGTAGGTTTTTTTGCTATTGAGTTGTAAAAGTCACTTATATCTCTGATATTAATCCTTTATCAAAATTTATGGTTTGCAAATATTTTCTTCAATTCCTTAGATGTGTTTTCATGCTATTGATTGTTTCTTTTGTAGTACAATACCTTTTTATTTTGTTAGTTTGTATTTTTCTTTTTCTTTCTTTCTTTTTTTTTTTTTTTTTAGGAAAAGTACAAGTGGAGGAGAGAGGCAGAGGGAGAGAGAGAGAGAAAGAGAGAGAATCTCAATCAGGCTCCACACTCAGCCCCATGCAGGGCTTGATCCCATGACCCTGGGATCAGGACCTGGGCTGAAATCAATAGTCAGAGGCTCAACTGACTGAGCCACCAAGGCGCTCCACAAGTTTTTAATTTGATGTCATCCACTGGTCTACATTTCATTTTGTTGCCTGTGCTTTTGTGTCATCTCCATAAAACCTTTGCCAAGACCAAAGTCATAAAGCTTATCCCCTACGTTTTTTTATAAAAGCTGTATAGTTTCAGATCTTACTTTTAAATCTTTAACCAATTTTGAGTTGGTTTTGTACACTGTATGATTCTTATTTCATTTCTTTGCATGTAGGTATCCAGTTATCCCAACACGGTTTCCTGAAGAGACTGTCCTTTCCCCACCATGGAGTCTCGGATCCTTGTTGAAGATAACTTAACCATACATGCATGGGTTTACTTCTGGGTTCTCTATTCTGTTCCGTTGGTCTGTAAGTCCGTCTTGGGGCCAGTGCCATACCTTTCTAATACATTTGAAGTCAGGAGTGTAAGGTTTGTTTCTGGTCCCCTAGATTGGTTTATCTATTTCTTATTCTTTATGATTCTGTATGAATATTACGATTTTCTTCCTATTTCTGCAAAAACCAGCATTGGGATTTTCATAGGAAATGCAGTGCATCTGCAAATAATGGGGCAGTATAGACATTTCAACAATATTAAATCTTTCAATCCACGAACAAGGAATTCTTTCCATTTATTTGTGTCTTCTTTAAATTCTTGCAGCAATCTTTTGGAGTTTTCAGTGAACAATTATTTTGCCTCCTTAGCTTAGTTTATTCTTAAGTATTTTATTTTTTTTTTGATGCTATTGTAAATAATATTGTTTTCTTAATTTCCTTTCAGAAATTGTTAGTGTATAGATACGTAACTGTTTTTTTTTATGTTGACTCCTTAGCTTAGTTTATTCTTAAGTATTTTATTTTTTTTTGATGCTATTGTAAATAATATTGTTTTCTTAATTTCCTTTCAGAAATTGTTAGTGTATAGATACGTAACTGTTTTTTTTTATGTTGAATTTGTACCTTGCAACTCTACTGAATTCATTAGTTACAGTTTTTTTTTGGGGGGGGGTTGGTAGAATCCTTTGAGTTTTCTACATATAAGATCATGTGATCTCTGAACAGAGATAAATTTATTACTTTTCCAATTTGGATGTCTTTTATTTTTTTCTGGCCTAATTGATCTGGCTAGGATTTCTTATGCTATGCCAAATAAAAGTGGCAATAACTGGATATCCTTTTCTTGTTCCTGATTTAGAAGAAAAGTTTTCAGTTTCATCATTGAATGTGATGTCTGTTGTGGGTTTCATACATGGACTTTATTATGTTGAGGTAATTCATTTCTCTTCCTCGTTTATGGAGTATTTTTATCATGAAAGGGGAGTCAATTTGGCAAGTGCTTTTTCGGCAACTATTGTGATGATCATGAGATTTTTATTCTTCAATCTGTTATTGTGGTGTATCACATCAATTAATTTTCATAGGTTGAAACATCCTTGCATCTCAGGGATAACTCCCACTTGGTCATGGTGGTCTATGATCCTTTTAATGTGCTATTGAGTTTGGCTTACTGGTATTTTGCTGAGAATTTTTGCATCTATATTTTTCAGGGATTTAGGCCTCTAATTTTCTTTTCTTACAGTGTCTTTGTCTGGCACAGTATCAGGGTAATGCTGGTCTCATAAAATCAGTTTGGAAGTGTTCCCTCCTCTTCTATTTTTTGGGAGAATTTGTAAAGGATAATCCTTTATAATTCTTAATTCTTCTTTAAATGTTTGGTAGAATTCTCCAGTGAAGCTATCTTCTCATGGGCTTTTCTTTATGGGGGGTGTTTGATTACTGATTCAATCTCCTTAGCAGTTATAGATCTGTTTAGATTTTGTATTTCTTAACGACTCAATCTTAGTAAATTGTATGTTTCTAGGAATTTGTCCATTTCTTCTAGATTATCCAATTTCTTGGCATGTAATTGTCCATAATGATCTTTTATATGCCTTTTTATTTCTGTGGCATTAGCTATAATGTCTCTTCTTTCATCTCTGATTTCAAGTCTTCTCTCTTTTTTTCTTAGTCTTGCTGAAGGCTTGTCGGTAATGTTGATCTTTCCAAAAAAATTGTCTCTAAGTTTATTTGATTTTTTATGTTGTTTTTGTATTCTTTATTTCATTTACTTCTGCTCTAATCTTTATTATTATCCTTCTTTCTGTTAATTTGCATTTAGTATATTTTTCTTTTTCTAATTCCTTGAGGTATAAATTTAGGTTGTTTATTTGAGGTTGTTTATGCTTCATGTAAGCATTTACCACTGTATAGTTTCCTCCTAGTACTGCTTTTGCTGCAGACTGTAAATTTTGGTATATTATGTATGTACTTCCATTTGTCTCAAGATACTTTTTTATTTCCTCTCCAATTTATTCTTGGATCCATTGGTTATTCAAGAGTGTGTTAATTTCTACATATTAGTAAATTTTCCAGTTTCCCTATCCTATTGATTTCTAGTTTCATTCCACGGTGGTCAGAAAATATTTTAGTCTTCTTACATTTGTTAAGACTTGTTCTGTGACCTAACATATCATCTATCCTGGAGAGTGTTTCATGCTCACTTAAGAAGAATGTGTATTCTGCTGCTTTTGGATGTAATGTTCTGTATATTTCTGTTGGGTTCATTTGGTCTACAGTGCTGTTACATCCTCTTTCCTTATTGGTCTTCTGTCTGGATGATTTTTTTTGTTGTTGTTCCTTATGGAAAATGGGATATTTAAATCTCTTACTATAATTGTGATGCTATTTTTTCCTTATGTTCTGTCGTTTGCTTCATATATTTTGCTTCATATATTTTGGAGCTCTGATGTGTAAAACTATAATGAGACAAATTATATGTCATTTTATATATGTTTTTGACTTAAAGTCTATTTTCTCTGACATAAGTATAGCCAGCCCTGCTCCCTTTTGATTGCTATTTGTGTGGAATACCTTCCATCCTTTCAGTTTCAGCATATGCGTGTCCTTAAATATAAACTGAGTCTCTTCCACATATGAGTGAGAGCACTGTAAGTTAGACAACTTGACATAAATTATATAAAAAATTAAAAAGTAAAAATAAATAACGTTTCTTATAAACTGCATATAGTTGGATTTTTAAAAAAATATATATATTCAACTACTCCAAGTCTTTTTGTTGGAGAGTTTAATCCATTTACATTTAAAGTTACTGATAGGTTACCCCTACCATTTTTTAAATTGTTTTCTGTCCATCTGGTAGTTTTTCTATTCATCTTTCCATCTCTTGCCATCTTTCTTTGTATATAATTGTTATTTTTTTTGTGGTGACAAACTGATTATTTTATTACTTTTTTGTTTGACTTCTAAAAGTTGTTTCTTTGTGGTTACCATGGAAGTTACACTAAACATCTTATAGCCAGAAATATTGATTTTAGGCTTATAAGAACTTAACTTCAATTGTATACAAAAATTCTACTCTTTTACTTCCCACTCAAATTTTGTATTATTGATGTCAAATTAATCTTTTTATATTGTGTCTCAGTTAACATACTTTATATAGTTATTTTTATACTTTTATATTTTAATCTCTATAGCAGAATTAAAAGAGACTAGTGCTACACTGTTATAGCATTATGGTATTCTGCATTCGTTTATATATGTACTTGTACCCATGAGCTCTATATTTTCATATGCTTTTGTGTTGCTGTCTAGCATCCTTTTATTTCAACTTAAAGGAGTCCCCTTAACATTTCTGGTAAGGCTGTTTTAGTGTTGATGATCTCTCTCAACTTTTATCTGAGTCTTTATTTCTCTTTCATTTTTGAAGGACATTTTTGTCAGATATAGTACTCTTGGTTGGCAGTTTTCTTTCTTTTCTCAGCTCTTTGAATACATCATCTCATTCCCTCTGACCTACAAGGTTTCTGTTGATAAATCTGCTAGCTATATTATGGGTGCTCACATGTATGTGACAGTAACATTTCTCTTGCTGTTTTAAAAATTCCTTATCTTTGACATTTGACAATTTGATTATCATGTTTCTCAGTGTACACTTTTTTGGGTCCTCCTACTTAGAATTCCTTGTGTTTCATGAACCTATTCCTTTCCCCAGATTTGAGAAGTTTGGGGCCATTACTATCTTAAATAGGTTTTCTGCTCCTTTCTCTCTCTTCTCCTTTTACGACTTCCATAATGTGTATATTAGCCTTTTTGAAAGTCTCTTAGGCTTTCTTCCTTCTTTTTCCTAATCCTTTATTTGTATAATTTCAAATGATTTGTCTTAAATTTGCTGATTTTCTTCTTCTGCTTGATCAAGTTATGGTGTTGAATCCCCACAGTGAATTTTTCAATTCAGGCACTGTATCTTTCATTTCCAAAATCTATTTTTTCAAATTTTTTCTTTGTTGACATTCTCAGCTTGTTCATGCATCATTTTCCTGAGCTCTTTGAACATCTTTGTGACAGTTATTTGGAATCCTTTGTCAGGTAATTCATGCACTTCCATTTGTTTAGTGTCACTTTCTGTAGATTAATTTTTTCCTTTGATTGGGCCATATTTCTTTGTGTTTTTCACGTGCCTTATAACTTTGTGTTGGGAATCACGCATTTTTAAAAAGGGCTACCTCTTCCAGTCTTTATGGACTAGCTTTGTATAATGAAAGATCTTCACCAGTCAACCTGGTTAAATATTCTAACACTTCTCAAATCTTCGCAGTGGATATGTCTTCTTTGGACTTGTGGATGTAAATTCTCAGAGGGATTTGTCAGTATCTTTTTTTAGGAGCTCATAATCTCTTGTTCCTTTTGGTATTTGTATGCAGTATTGCTGGTTCTCTAGAGCTGGCATAAGCCACTCAGATCTCTTTTGTTCTCAGCAGCCCCAGGCTTGTAGAGTATGCTGGGTCCCATTAGCACTCCAAGTCAGGAAGACAAAGACCAGTCCCTTGGGTACTTCTCCAAAAGGCCAGAAAGTTGGATGTTTGGATGCATACTCCACTTTTCTCTTCCCTCCTCCAAGGGAGTGACTGCCAAGCTGTATTGGCTTCTGTTTGCTGTACCACAAGCCCTCTGAAACAGCAACAAGCCATCAAATTCTCTTTTGTTCTCAGCAACCCCAAGGCATCTAGTAGATGCCAGGTGCCATCAGTGTTCTACGACAGGAAGACAAAAACCAAGCCCTTGAGCAATTCTCCTCCCCCCAAAAAGCCAAAGCACTGAAACCATACTCCATCTTTTTTCCTTCCCAAAGGGCAGCTGGGAGTTGGAGGTTTTCTACCATGTTTCATACACTGAGCTGGAGGGCAGGGTCTTTGGTGAGTGAATGTGTGCTAGTCTAAACCTTTGCCTTTGTTCTCAGCAGTCCTCAACCTGATACCTTTTTGTCAGTGTTTAGAATCAAGCAACAGTCCAGTCTTCTCTTTCTCTCCCCCTGGGAGAAGCCAAGAGCATGCATTTCCTCTAATTGTGATGCACTGTGCCAAGGAAGAGATTATAGTGAATGCCACAAATTTTCCTACAGACTTTGATATGGCTAGTTTTATACTCACTTGGTTTGCACAAGCTCCTTAACTGGTTTCTGGATTTCTCACAAAGAAAACTTGTTCTTGAGGCAGTGTCTCTGGTTGGGGGAAAAGAGGGTCTGGGGTTTCCTATTTTACTATCTTGCTGACATCATTTCCTTGGCCCTACTTTGTTTCTTAAAATGAAATCTTAAGTATCATTTTTGGGACTGTGACAATATTTGGCACTGTGCGATTTTTCCAATTACCATTTTATTTCTAAAATCTCATTTCCCCATGAAAATAAGCAGCCACCTTTATTAGCAACTTGTTTTGGGTAATCACTCAATATGATCTGGAGCAAAATTATATGCTGGAAACATGAACTGTAAATTACTTCAGCATCAAGTATTTCTTCAAATATCAAAAGTCTAAAGAATTCTCAAAATTTTGTCAACAGTATTTACATTTAGTTCAGATTTTGATTCCAATATATTTAAACGATTACAGAATTCCATTTCTCTTCTCTACAAAGCTCTGGGACTGACTGCATTAATTACTAAGGCAACTGATGTGAACGCCACTCTAGTTCTTTTGCTAGACAGTGGTTCTTTTACCTAAACACAAAAATAAAGTGAGTTGAACATTATGTTATCTTAAGTACCTCTACAGGTTTATACTGAGATCAATCTCTGAGGCATCTAAACAGGAATTTGGTGAATGTTTTGAGATGAAAGTCGAATTTCAAAATTTCTCCATTGTTTGAAACTTTTCCTGGAATAATTGTCCTCATGATTTGACAGTAGTGAGAAAAGGGGCATTTTCTCTTTAATATGGACAATAATAGAAAGCCTCTATAATCTTATTAGACTGAAATTAGTCACCCAGCAGATAACGTGAGCTCTCATACCCCGTTTGTACAAGGGTGGTCTCTAAATGAAGTGATCAGATGGAGTGCACACTAAATTTACCAAGCATTGCCAATAGAAAGAAGAGGATGACCAAAAAAACTTGTATTTACCCTGAAAGAAGCTACAACTTTACACAATAATAATTCAGCAAGTAGACACATTCTTTTTTTTCCCCCTTCCATTTCACTTTGATCACAGAAAACATGATTCAGTATGGTTTCTCATACATTTATTTATACCCCTACAAATTTAGTAAGTACTGACTACACTGCCTTTAAATCGGATACTAATTTTTAAAGGAAATACTTGGAAAGTCTTCCAACATTTTGCCCTTTCTTACACTGTTAAACTAGCTACAGTTAGCTGAAATGAAAGAACACAGGCATTCCCAGCAGATTAGACTAAATGCATTCTTAAAGTCTTTGAGGATTTAAGACTGTTCTCAGAGGTTTTGTGTAATGGTGAGAAAAATTTAAATATCAGAGAAAGAAAAACTGACAACCAGGGAGGAAAGGATTTCAACTGGTTCTGGATCATCTAGAGAAGCTTTAAACATACAGAGCTATCAGCTACGCAGATTGCTAAGCAATAATCAGGCTCCCCCAAGAAATAAGGAAAGAAAAATTTATAATAATATCACTAACTGATGAGGGAGCATAAGGCAAGCTGACGGGCCGCAACCCCTCCCCCTCACCCCTGCAGGTGGTATATGTGTGATATTCCTCAGGCACTCCTGACTGTCTGAAAACAAAGGAAAGGGCATAAACAACTGGTTAACTGATAGAGATTCTAGTCCTGTAGGACTTAAGTCTCCATCACCCCTCCATAGTGATGTAGGAAACAAAGGCAGAAGGAAATGGCAGATAGAATTAAATTTCCTTATAACCTGCAGCCCATTGACAAATACTTGAGCCTGGCAGAGTAAAACATTTCTCCAGAGCTCCCTACTGTCTTAATGCTAATGGTTTCCTAGAGGGAAAAACAACCTTAACTTGACAACAGCTAGGCCTCCAGTCTCCTTGGGTCTTCTTTAGCATATGAAAATCTCACTGGAAACTTCCCTTGGATTTTACCTTCTCCAACCCCATAGTATATAATCAGTCTGTCCTCATGGTCCTGGGGCAGCTCTTCCTGCCCACAAGTCCTGACCCTGTGCTTCAATAAAATCATCTTTTTGCACTAAAGACACCTTCAAGAATTCTTTCTTGGCCATCAGCTCTGGACCCAACAAACCTCACTAACACCCCCCAAAACCCTCATCACTAACCATGCCATGAGTGACCTACAACATATTCATATAGTGCTTATTGCTAATTTATTCACATCCAACTTTTACTTCGTATTTGGTATTTTAGAAAATATTTAAATATTTAAGCATGAATGAAAGGTCTATAAAAGGTCTAGTTTGAAATCAGTAGCTACCTATATGTCTGTGTGTGTATATTTATATATACACACATACACAAACACATACATATATGGCTATACCCATTTCGTTTCCAAAACACTGAAAGATATGCATATGTATATGCATTAATACATAGAAAGCTAGAAGTATACATATATTCTTATATAAAAAAACTGGAAGTATATATACATGTTTCTATCTACACAGAAAGAGGTGATGTATTAGAAACTATGGTAGACAAGTCATTAGTCAGATATAATAAGTATAAAGAACCACCACATTTTAGTGAAATCTGTTCTATTAAATATCAATAAAGAAATTATGCTGCTTTATCGCTAACTAAAAGCAGTAAATGGAACAAAACTCAACTTTAGTGAACTAGCACTTTATGTGTTTCTACAGGAAATCTGTTATAATGGCTCAAATGTTTTTATTTGTAAACATATTCCAATCAATGTTTTTATATATGAATATAAATAGGTGTATTTATGCCACAGAAGGAGTTGAAAAAGGTTTCAGCCTTAAAAAAAAACAATTTAAATTACTGTAATTCTCTGGTAACTGTGATTATTTATAGTAAATTATATATATATATATATATATATGATCATGCCATATAGTAACAAATTATACATATTTTATATATTTGAATATTTATATACACATAAATGAAAGGAAAATTTCAATCTAGTCCTTTCACTCAGGTAAGAAACATCAGCATTAATATTATTTATTTACCATTTATACTATTTGCAAGCTCTATAAAAAGTCTACAACACTGGGTAACAACAGTATAGTTTCATGGATTATCAGACTAAATTTATCTTCTGAGAATGGAATACTTAACTTCATTAAGTGAGAAGGAGAATACTTTTATTTTGACAACATTCTAGAATCTTTTTTTCCAAAGTCAGCAAAATTAAAGTAGATCGCTTATTCAGACGATACAGTCTGTTCCTCATGTTTCCAGAGGAGAAAAACAGAGGAAATAAACAGATTGCAGTGTAGGGGATTTAGAATAGGCATGAGGGAGTACTTCTAATCTACAAGTAATAATTGTGTTTCATAGACTGACTGGTTAACGACAGCTTTATTTATAAAAAGCATTTCCTATCCTCAAAGCCTACCTTTCTATAAGAACATAATGCATATCGGTCCTATAAAATAATTTTCTACTCAGACTCCTCTAATTCAAGACCTGTCCTCTTTTATTGAAAGAAATGATCAAAATGTGAACGTCTAAAGATAGTGGTTTATAATTGAAGGCCTAATTCTTTCTTTATTAGAGGTATGCTACAGCAGCACTATAATTAGAGATGATCGGCGCTCCAAAATGAGTCAGAATTTATCATTCACTCTGTACAAGGACGTACACGAGTCTTATAGCAGAGAACCCTGGACAATGAAGATGCAGGGTCTTTTCCCTTATACCTCTTGGTGGCTATGTTACAGAAACTGGTCTGGATCACCCGGCAGAAGCAGCAAGTGGCACTTGGAGATCTTGGAAGGAAGGAGGTTTATTTTATACCGGTGGGCCCAGAGGAGATCATTCTCCAGAGATCTGAGCCCAGAGCATCAACAGATGGGACAATTTATAGTCTGTTACTTCCGGACCCCTCATTAGTAGTAATTTGGTGCCTGTGGCAAGCAGGGTAGGAAGGAAATCCCGGAAGGGTAGTCTTCTGACTAGGACTGGAATTCCCTTATCAGTCCTGTTGGCCATCTTATTACACATTTTTCCCTAATGGTTACAAGACTGTCCTCCATTTACTGTCTTTCTCTAGCAGAAGAAAGTAAATATTTCATTCATACTTGTTTTACTGTTTACCACTGATTTTAAGTTAGAAAATGTATAGCTGAAATTGGAATTCTAAAGCTAATGCACACTCACTGACTTTACAAAGGAATATAATTACAATACAGTATTTATTAAATTATTTACCTGAAATCTGAAAATACTTTGGACTTAAATTGAGTAACCGATATCACCTTAGGACAAAACAGATAGATCCCTACAAAGGGGATAAAAGATTCATCTTATAATTTTAAATAACATACTTTCATTCCAACAAAAATACACTTTTAGGAAATATTTGTTAACATTCAGACAAAAGACAAGTTATTTTTCATTCTTTTGCTAGTTATATATCTTCAAAATTTAGACAATGACCTGACTTCTCGAATCAATTTCTCCAATGACTAAATCCAAAGCTGCTGCTGTGGTAAACACAGAAAACTAGCTTCATGAACCCTATGACAGTAGAAAACTTTTCATAATATAATAATAAAATCCCTAATCATAGACAGTGTAATAATGAAAGAGCTATCAATAAAGCCAAATTAAGCCATGTTAGGAAACATAAGATAACTGTTAGAACTCTAAATATTAGCAAATGGGAAAAATGGTAAATGCTTTTTCTTCCACATGTAATTAGCTGTCTGAGATCTGAAAGCAAGCACAACAGATGTCTAGAGAACATAGAGTACAATACATGTCTTCAGTCTAACTTCAGCCTAGTCCATCCATATCACTTTCCCTGGCAGACTGGGCATCATGTTAATCAATCTGCCAGCTGTCATCCTGTCCTGAATCCACCTTACAGGAATCCCAGGCATGCCTAGAGCTGAAGCACAACTGAGAGAGAATGACCCAAGATGTGCGGTGACTATTAATTTTAGGAATAGAAGCAAGGAGAATTTCCTTTGTAACATTTTTCCATCAGAAGCTTAGAAGTTCAACCAGACTACAGCTAAGAGAAATTATACCCTGGGATTGAAGGGAAAGAATGTTAGTGGAAATCAATTATATTTACTTTTAGAATGTCTGTAAGTTAGCTTCACCGTATTCAATACATATTAGATAACAATCTAAAGAGAAATTATTTTTTTCAGAAGAGAATCTTTTATTCAGGCTCCACATGCTATTGCAATAAACCTTATGTGAAAGGTATGAGGCATGAGAGATACAGCTGGAATGCCACAGTTTTCCTAGAAAACTTTTTTGGGGGGATTCAAAGCAAAACCAAGATTGTCCTCACTATTTTCAACATGGCACCCAATTATCAAACATTAATACTTTTGATTAATTTTTATTAATAATTTTGATTAATTATCAAAATTACTCTTGATTTAGCAGCACCTTTTTCTTTACTCCAACTTCCAGAAACAAACCTTTTGTATACATAATTTCTCCAATTGCCACCAAATTACAAACAAATTACAATGGAAGAATTAACATGCCAAGCTCCTATTCACTTTGCTGAAGTGTGCTGTTTTGTTAGCTTCCCTTTACTGGGAATAAATACTAATAGAATAAATAGTGTGGTCCTTATGTATTTTTGAGCCCATGCTCTTCTTCTTCTAGATAAGGAGAAGCTGACTATGATGCTATATGCACTGATGCCTAACCACAGTTGATTCACCGTCAGTTTCCTTTTGAAGTTATGTTGAGAGGAAGGTGAAGCCCTGCCCAAATTTCTACCATTATAATTCTCTAATATCACACAAGCAGACATGGATGTAACCCAAAAAAGGTTGCAGGGTGCAGCAAAAAAAAATCCAGAGACCTTTCTTTGCACGTGAAAATGGTTTATGGAAAGAACCCCTCAGCACAATTATTAGCTGCCTGAATTTGGTCATGTCTGCAAAATTTACTTTAATAGTGCAAAGTATGCCAACAAAAATCATGACCCCGAATATTAAGCAGAAGTACTGTGAGATTCAAAAAGATAATGGGATAAAGAAGATGTGGAATATACACATGATGGACTATTATGGATCTCTCATAAGAATGAGATCTTGCCATTTGCAATAACGTGGATGGACTGAGAGAGAATAATATTAAGTGGAATAAATAAACATAGAAAGACAAAGGCCGTAAGATTTCACTCAAATGTGGAATTTAAGAAACAAACCCAAAAAACAAGGAAAAAAAGAGAACAGACTCTTAAATACAGAGAACAAAATGGTGGCTGTAGGGCAAAATAGATAAAGGGAATTAAGAGTGCATTTATGGTTATGAGCACTGAGTAATGCATAGAATTGTTGAACCATTTTACCATACACCTGAGACTAATATAACACTGTATGTTAATTATGCTTTAACAGAGATAATGTAGAAGAAAATGCTTTGGAAAGCTATGCTAATAAAAGTTATTAGTTTGCCTAAATACTCAGTATCACTTCTCTATTACTCTAGGAAAGGTAAGCTCACTATCTTACGTTGGCAAATGGCACAGCACAAATAATGTCGGCATGTGTGTATGTATACACATCCATGAATATACTGCACATTGGAACCATGGTCTCCATGCTCATGGTTTTGTGTGCATTGCAACACAAGAGTAACAGCATTCTTCTCCAGAGTCGTCTAGCTTTCTTATCTTGTCTACTAGGAATTTGAGTATACTGACCACAGAATCTTGGCATCTTGATTATTACACATACACATTCTATGACTGACTGAGTTAAGGTATACTGCAAAGTTCTGGAAATGTGAATGTAAAGTAGTTGAGAGTACTTGGTACTTCTGTTGTGCAAACGAGCTAATGACAGTACTGTAAGAGACTATATGGAAACGAGATTGTTTTAATCAATATTAGTAGCACTAAGTAAACCATGATAGAGCAGGTACTTTGCCTCATTCACATATTTCACTTACTTCAAGATGGAGGAATACTAATGAACTATACAAATAAAATAAATGCAAGTCTTATTGGGATACAAATAATAAAACATGCTTCAAAATATGCTTCTAATTAAGAACCATGCAATATTCTAATTTATTTTAATAGATCCATTGTTATGATCAAGCTAGAGCACTGTGGTACATTAAGAATATTTATTTGTATACAGGGCACCTGGGTGGCTCAGTTGGTTAAGCGTCCAACTCTTGATTACAGCTCAGGTCATGATCTCAAGGTTCTTGAGATCAAGCCCAGTGTCAGGATCCACACTGACAGCATACAGCCTGCTTAGAATTCTCTTTCCTGCTCTCTCTGCCCCTTCCCTGATCTCTCTCTCTCTCTCAAAATAAATAAACTTTTAAAAAATAATATTTATGTACATATTCATGTATGTTCATAAATGAAAGCAAATTGTCATCAGTAGCAAATCTGTATTATAACATTCATACACAGAACTGCCTTAAAGTCAAAGTAGCTGCTGAGATATTGACCACATTTGTGTGCTTAAGTTGCAGTGCTTACAGAAAACATCAAGGTCCTGCCTTCCCTACACATACCCAGATTATTATCTGTTATCAACTGTGGTCTGCCCCCACCACTTGTTCTCCTATCATATTTCAGTTCAACTGAAGTTATTTGGACAAGAGACCAGAGACAATGTAGACGAACTAGTCTTCAAATTATATCCTCTACTACCTTCAACTGGAAAATGAAGTCCTAATCCTAATTATGAAGTAAATTTGCCTAGATTTCACTCGAGAAAATTCAGATGCATTCAAAGATACTGTTGGATAATCAGAGATCATCTTATGTTATATATATTGGCTGAACTCCTAAGTTTATCAGCTGTATTTAAATATTTTAACATAATAAGTTCTTATATAGAGAAAATAGCATAATGAAAGAAAATTATACCAACATCAGGTTATAGGGCTTGTTCTATAAACAAATACCAAAAGGCCACAATGTTTTTGAAAAGTAAAATACACTTAATCGACACATTATAATCATGCTACCCATTTTCTTTTTAGAAAGCTAAAGACCTTTGTTAGCCTTTTCTTGGAGACTTTGACAAAAATTCGGAATTTTCACACATTAACATAATCTGTTTTCTGACAAGAAATTAACATAACTGATTTGAAAGTGAGTTTTCAACTGTAAACTATTTAAAATATATGACAGTCATGTTCATTTAAAATAAAACCAAAGACAACACATTTTTGTTTCAAAAATAGTAACAACCTAAACTTAATTATACTTTGCTTCAATTCATTCCAAAAGGACAATCAATCTTCATAAAATTCAATTAAAAATGAATAATTATGAAATAATTCTATTGCAATGCTGTGTTTTTCTCCTAAGGAGTTAGGCATCAGAAAATAAAGATGGAGCTGAGGACAGGGATAGGGAAAGGTGTGGGGACAAGGTCAAGAACAGAAGTAGAGTTAAGACAGAGAGGGAGGTTACTATCGCATAGCACCTTTGTGTAGAGCACAGGAGTGCGGGGGGAGGGGGACAAAGTTTAAAATGGTTACATTTTAAGAGCAAAATCAGAAGATCACAAACAGAATCTCTTACCCTGAAAAACTCTTTGGTGGATCCAGAGTCTAATGTTCCATAAGCAATTTCTGTTTGCTTAGAAAGATCCTCAGCACTTTCGATGGGAGACACCATCCTCTCTACAGTCAGGAAGGCAGCTAAGTTAGCCGTGTAGGAGGAGATTATGATCAGGGTAAAGAACCACCACACACCTCCAACAATGCGCCCAGAGAGGGATCTAATAACAAGTATGAAATGGATTTGTAAAGTGAAATGAATGACCTAATTAAAAAAAAACAAGTTAGCAGTATTATGCAAATATTGACTTATATGGGAATATTTAACTTTATACTTTTCAATATATCTGCTAGTTAATAAAACTGGAAACTATTAAGCATTCTGGGGAAGGAGTACAGATAAGCTGAATTTAATGAGATACCCAGAGGCCAAAACTTCAGATTCTTCAGATTCTTTCATAGTAATAATGCCCAAATTGTTTATGGTATGAAATCTCATAACGAAGCAATTTCAAGACATGTGCAAATAATCCATCCAATTCTCATACTACTATCCATTCATGACATAAGCAGACACGAACAAGAGAATTTAAGATCACTCACAAAATTCGCAATAATGTTGAAAAACAATATCAAATATTAAAAATAAAAGAAGGTGAACCACAGATGTAGTTTTAAACTGATGAAACCCTCCTGGTAATTCGGCCAATGAAGTTCCCAAACCCTCAAAAAGGGCTAAAATTTCATTGAGGGTTGTGTGTGCAAAAACATAGGTTTTAGATACAGTGCAGGATAGAAAATGGAAAAAAATGATATTACAAACAAAGGTATGACACAAAATATAATTCTTAATGAATAAAAATCTGATGCTTCATGGCATGGACTGCTACGACCCTGTTCCTTTGTGCCTCCTGCTTAAGAAAAAAAGAAAACTCAAGGAAAATGAAATTAGAACATTTAAAAGTTTGCCAAAATACAAATTTCTAATTTGCAATATAATAAAATAAAAATATTTTAGCCATAAATTCCTATTTAAAATACTTTTTAAAAGCTTAATAGATTCCTAATAATTAACTTTAAACCCTCAATAGATAAGCATAGATATAGAAATAGATATTTATCATATTATTTTGAAAGATTTTATGGGATTCTACATATAAAGGGATTTAAGTAATATTAACAATCCAAAATAATACTTTTTTTGTTAATAACTTCATGTCTAACAATTAAACTTGTTACAGCAAAGATGTAACATTTCTAAAAAGTTAAATTATGAACATTTGGTAATTTATGGCCTAAAACAGACCTCCTGATATTTAACAGTAAGAAATAAACCTTTTGATGAAACACAGATACTATATCAAATCATTGGGTAATATTTGTAGAATAAACTACTCTAGCAGTCAAGAAAGAGTGAGGAACTAATTTAAAAGTAAATTTTTTTTAAAGACAAGACCATCTGTTGCCAAAGGATAAGAGTGAGCAAGCAATGAAAAACAAACAGTATAAATAAGAGCCTTTATCACACACAGTCTCTGAGAGATGCAAAGAATTAAATAAATATGACAGGATGGAAAAAGTTAACTTCTCTTATATTCTGTAAAGGACATTAAACACATTTTAAATTTAAGTAACCTCTTGTGTAGACACAGCCACTCTCAAAACGTTCACTATTTATTCCATAAAAATGAAAGGTATAATTATATGACATGTACCCCATATTTAAGAGGGCAGTTGAGATCCCTTAAAACAAAATTGACTTCACGGTAATTGCTTTGACACTATACGCTGCATAGTAATTGGTAATATATTTGAGAATCATTTTTATAAGTAATTCTTTTCCACTTGTGAAATAAACACAAGTTAAAGACATAAGTTGCTTTCAGTTCCAGTGCTTATGTCAGATTTAATAGCTGAAATATGCCAATTTATTTAAAGTTTTATAAGATACCTCAAAAAATGTATTGAACTTATACAACATTCAAAGCAGAAAATTCTTGAGCAGCTTATTATTTACTTGTAAATGTTTTCAAAGGATCAATTAATGTTCTGAAAGAATTCCCAAGAAATTGTTTGTGGAGGAGGCAAATGCAATTTATGTTTTAGGGTGACAGACAAAAATGGTTTCTGTAAAAAAAAAAGTAAAACAAAACAAAACAAAACTAAAAGCAACCTTCACCTCTCTGCATCTGCCCTAAAGAAGCAAATAGACATACGTATTCTATCATTTCCTTTAAATCTCTATTAAATAATTATTTTAAGAATGGTATTTTTATTCATTTTAATCCTTTTGAGATATTGGGGATAAAAACAGAGGCAAGCAGGAGAATAAAAGTCAACTTACAGCCTTTTACTCTTCCAATTTCTGTGGTTCTAGTCTTCGGAAAACTATAGTTAATACATTCTAAACTTAATTTCAGACAAATGACCAATTCAGTTCAATAAATCGTTCCAGATTAAAATTTAAATGTTCTATTAATATTAACAATATAGTTCCACATAATATTTTACTTGAAAAGAAGTGATAAATATCTTTGAAGATATTTAAAGAGCATTTCAAAGTGATCTGTGCATTTCATGCATCATCATCATCATCATCATTAGATACAAGGCTTTTCTATTCTTCTTTTCTACACTGGGGTCACCACCATTACATTGCAAAAAAAGTAGTTTGGTTTGTTTAAAAAAATCATTAAATTCTCCAATATCGTCCAATATGTTCAATTTTTAAATGCACATATAACACAGAATGAAAGATATGTACACTTAAAATTTTTTAATAAAGCAAATTTTTGTTCACATATACTCTGTGGCAAAAAAATAAATCAGTTGATAGCAAGAAAAAATATTCTATATAAAATCTTAGCAGGACATAAAAATTATTGCATGTGAAATTGTAGTAAGTCATGACTCATGAATGAAATCAAGAGCACAGAAAAAAAGGCCATATTTTAGGAAATAGGCTCATTGAAATTTAGACGTTATCTGTATGTGATGGTGGACACTGGGGTAAAACAGATTATGAAAGGTGCCTGTGCTTCAGTCCCTAAATATATGTTTTCTGGGCCTTGATAAGCACTGGACACCAAAACAAATAACTTCAGAGCCATGATGCGTGAGGATCGCAAACCTAAGGATCGACATATGGGAATCTGGATCAATATGTTTTACTTTATAATGAACCTCATATGCTTCTCCTTACTTATTCAAAAGGCAGAGCATAGTTTATGTTATCCTAGGAAAATTGCCTTATATCTCAGGAAGAAAGTAGTTTTATACTTCAGTAGCTTTCTTACCAAAGATGAATAATTTTATTATTATTTATGGACCAGAGTATTCTCAGAAATCTCCATTTGGTTAGGATTTTCTCCCTCATTATTAAAAAATTCTCTTTATGTCTTTAACTTAAATCAGATAAACTAAATATAAAACTATGAATCTTATATATTTTGTCAGAGGTCACCATAATTATATATTATTTTATATACAATTATTCTATATTTCTATATTATTCTATATCATTATATATTAAAGTTATTACACATATATGCCATGTAAATACCACTGGCATATTTCTATTTTAGAGCAGTTCCATAATGTCACAGGGAATTTTATGGAATTAAGATTTGTTAAAGTCCAAATAATTCTTAACAATGTGTCCTACTAACAGAGAACTAAACCACTAATAATTTCTACATACAAGATATATTTAATTGATCTCACTGGGTGGAATATACAAAAAAAGACTGCAAGAAGGTACATATATTTTGAGTGTCTCACATAGTTTTCTGAAATTAATCACTTATCTCCAAAGTGCTCAAAAAATAACAATATAATGAAATAGCATTAGAAAAGTCACCCCTTTTACTAGTCATTAAAATATCCCATAGAATCAAAGGAGGGTAATCAAACCTAGATTAAAATGTGCCAGAAGATAAATAAATTTGGCTTTAAATGTGAAAAGAATCACATTAGAAAAAGTATAATTTATTCTTCTTAAGCACCAGATATGGCTATCATTCTTATTCATGTATGTCACATGAACAAAGGCAAAATGTATTTTGTGACATATTTGTTATATTTAGGGATTCTAATGCAGGAATTAATATATCATAATGAGACTAAAGGTGCATAAATTTATTCCATTATGTGTGTGAATTACTATTCATTATGGCACAAGCCTTTGTAATGAATCAATCATTATTATTACCCAGCCATGTATTTCTATGTACTTGGGAAATAGGTTATTGTATATTCCTTTTAATCCAATGACCTAACCTTTAAAAAAAAAACAAATTTTATAATACCTTTATGATACCATTTGCATGAGCTAATAATGGGAAAATAAAAGAGATGGGATGTGTGCCAATGAAGTTTTGTAAACAAGTTTTTGTTTTTGTAGTTAATAAGTAATGTTGCCCATTTTCCCATATACAGGTCTGTGGATCAACACACAGATGACTGTAAAATGAGAATATGCAGCAAAAACACGGTACCCCTCCAAGAAGGCATGGAATGATAGGAACCTTATGCATTTTATAGCCTCTCCATGGTGTGTATAATTTCACCAGGAAATATATGCTCAACATTCAAAGAACATTGCTCAAATATTTCACAGGCTTATGCCGATGGTAAAAGCCTGTCCTTAAGAGTCTCAAACTGCTTGGACAGGTAGTCGGCAGCTGTTTACTTCTTTAAGTGAATTCATAAACACCATGAATATCCACTTGAGACCTAAAATGCACAAAGTTGAAGCAGGTGAGTGACCAACCTTGGCGAAATATCGCATCCTTGCTGCATAAAGGCACCCAAGGAAAACCAGAGACTATTAAAAATCCCAAATTCATTAGTTGATTCACTACTTTGTGTTTCTCTTCCATCTTCAAACTCCTCAGTGTGCCACTCGTAGGGGCTAAATCTGCTGACCAGGAATAAAACTACACTGACCCCAATGTAGGCAAAAACAATGCACATCCAGATCTCATAGGCTAAAGGATCAAGAAATGAAAACACTCCTGGTTTGGACTTCTGAGGCTTCTTGATCATGATAGATATCCCGAGGCTCATAAAGGGCTTTGAGAAGTCAATCACCTCTTCTCTCACAAGGGTAATAGTTAATGGAGCAATTGCAATGTCAGCTTTCTGTAAGGGAAACAAATGAAAGTAATAGTACCTGGAGTCATGGTCAAAAAGGAATCATGCTTACAGTATTGGATCAAAAGGGAAGGAAAGGAAATAAGGGAAATGTCAATAATTATTTCCCTGGTAATGTCCCAGTAAAGAATAAGCAAACAAACAAAAAACCAATCTGTTCTCCAAATATCCCTCCTTTTTATAAATACACAGTACACCCATCTGACTTAATTTTTATAATTACGTCCCTACACTGCGTCTATGCCTTTGCTGCCTCTGAACAATGCATATGGCCCATAGGCCTCAAGACAGATAGAAGGCCTATCTCATTTAGTGTGCGTGTGTGCTTCTGACTTCATTCTTAATCTTCAGATGTTCACAAGGAAATAGAATAATATTCTTAAGTAATGTGGGAAACCAACAACCTCAGATATAGGCACTTTGCAGGGAAGGGAGGCATTCTGTCAACAAAAGTTCACTTGAATGACTTTATTTGGGAGAAGAGCTATACTTACCCCATATACAAGTTCTCCAACCATCCCATTCCAAATTTTCGTGTCAGCATCCCTGGCCCCATACTTGCCATCCCCAACAATTGTCAACTTGTACTTGAACCCACAATGTTTGGCGATTTCTGCAGCCAAGTCAACACAGTAGCCCTCATAACGCTCATTGCCTTCAAGCATTTCATGATTTTTCTTCATCATAACATATGGAGATTCCTATATGGAAAGACAGTGCTTTCATTGATAAAAATAGCTGTGTAACTACTCTCACTGAATCAAGTCTTGTGGTTTAATTATTACCTGTTAGCCAGGGAAATTATAGAATATAAATGGCGGACAATAGTAGCAAAAAATATTTAAGCGTGATACTTTTGGAAAAAGGTTATCAAACGTCTACCGTTATAGTTTATTAATATGGTTTGTACTAGCCATACAAAAGTAAATAAGAACTAAAAGCACAAACTGTTGGCTTGTCCCCTTGTCATGCTTGTTAACTCCTAGAACTTAGAGGGGAATTATGCTGCTCAACATCTGTTTTATTCAACTCTGGATCCACCATGCTCTTATGTTAAGGTTATGCTGTCCTCAAGAAACAGCATTCACCCAAAACTCTGTGTACTGTTTCTTCAAGGGTGAGGTTCATGGGGAAATGAGGCTCATGGTCAGTGATGCACAGACTAAAACAATCACTGGCATGGTCATGTGCTGATGCCACCCTCTGACATTTCATGTCTCACTTCATCTATGAGATATTCTATCCTAGAATAATATTACAAGGATAGAGAGCAGCTTCCCCCTGTAAACATAACAAAAAGGAGGTATGAAAATGATTCAAAATAGCCCAATATCCTCCCCTGGAAAGTGGCACCAAGCATATTTGGGGGCTCAGGGATACAGTTCCTCTCAATGGCATGATTAAGGCAAAATCCCTCAAATGTCTAGCTTCCTTACCCTTATTAATATATTTCCAAATGCCAATGTTTTTATCCAGATCTCTTATTTTATTAACCTATCTATGTTTTTCTTCTCAATATTGTCAGAATAATGAATCCCACAAGTTTACTATATCACTGCTTAATAAAACAAAATACAACTGTTTTGTCATAAAACCATGTACTATTAGTGAACCCCATTTCCTCCATTTCATTTCACCAACAGCTTGTCACGAGGATCTACATCTTCCTTCCATCTATCCAAAGCCTAGATGTTCAAGATTCAGTTCAGTTTTGTCTCATTCATTCAGCACTGGCTCTGTGCTAACGACTGTGTTGAGTTTGGGGGTTTAAAAAAAGGGAGATTATCTTTATCTTTAAGAATTTCATCTTATATTATAAAGAAAAAGATATTGACACTGCTACTAGACCATGTAACAAATGTAAAAAGAGAATATACCCACAACTGCATGGGAAGTGAAAGGTAAAGCACTTGAGGAAATACAAGGAATGCTCTTCAAGACTTTCCCGAGTCGTTCACACTTAGTGATGCACCACTGTATGAATTACCCATCAAGCTAAATTTCAGTATTGAAGAGGATAGGAAATATTTTGAATGCTTTACTTAATGCCTGTGTAGTCCTTTTGACAGAGTAAATATGCTATACGTGATTAAAATGGTGCCAAAGCAGCACTGCATTAGTTATCCTCAAATGCAAACAGCAATTCTAGTTGGCAGATGTTTTCCATAAGAAAAACTAAAGTAAAGCATAGGCATCTGTAGCTAATTACCAAAATTGTAGTGACAACAACAGTCTTATTCTCGAGCCCAGAGGTATCGTTTCCAGAGGGGAGCTCAGTAAGGGTAACAACCATTTTGTCTACTTCACTCCAGTATCCAATCTGAAAAAGGTTACAGAAAGGCACATGGATAAGTGATCTTTCTATTAGCCAAGAATTTAACAATTTCAAACTCATGTCTGCATCCAAAATTACATCTACATTAACTAGGCTTCTTCTAAACAGACATGTGTCTGATATATGTGACTCTGATAGAAATAGGGCTTATATAAACAATGAAACAAAAACAATTCTTAAAAACAGCCTGTTTCTTCATGTTCGCTTCTCATATTTTCCCAGGGTAATCTGTTTGGGAGTGATCGTATAGAAATAGAAATAAAATCCAAGCAATGACACTGTATCCATAACAGTTAAAAGGAAGGTGTTGAGCTAAAACGTTAACGCATATTTGCACCAGCTATGTTTTGTCTTCTGAACCATAAACTGTCAGCGATAGCTCTTTCTCTTCTCATTAAACTTCTTATACCTTGATAGAAAAAAATACATATAAAGAGTTCTATTCACAGTTGTTTAAAGATTACATTTCAGTGTTACTTACCAGAAAGGAATTGATTATATTTAGGAAACAAAACATTTTAAAATACATCTGTTTCTGGAAGTAGTTAAACTCTACCTACGTGAATACACTTTTCCAGGACTCTTCGGAAGAAGAGGTGATGGGTAATTAACTCACCTCCTCACAGAGAGAAAACTGCCTTTAGATCCCTAATGATTTACCTTCCGGGGCCCATTAGTTTTGAGTTCCATGATGTTAATTGTATAGTTTATTCTTTTTCCATTCTGGTCAAACTTTATATTTCCTGAGAGACCTTCAACCTGAACCTAATGAGGAAATGGGAAAGCATCACAGTTATCAATTTACTTCAAGCAAAGATACAAACGGGGTACAGATTACTCTCACTGGGCTCCAGTCGAGAAAACTACATTTATAAGGTTGTTTTTCACTCTTCAACCTACCTTTGTGCAGTCAGGAAATACTATTCACTTTATATTACACATAACAAGGAGACTAATGTAGTAGAAAACTACAGTGTTCGTTGTTAACTCACATTCATAATCATTTTGAGTGACTAACCTGTTTGAGGGCCCTTTCTATTTCTACGCCTTGTCCCCAGGGGACTGCTGGGTTTGCCAGACAGTCTCCCGCGTTTCCCCTTCGGGAGATTTCAATTCTCTGCTTCCGTAGGTTGCGGAAAGCTTCAGTCATCACTTGAACAGCGTCGTAGGTCAGAGCAGAAGTATACTGAAAAGCATCACACACACTTCATAAGAATGGGAAAAAAATTCCAAGGTTCACTGCACACTGGCCATCTAGACTGCAGCCGGCCACCATACAATACCAGTTCACAGTCCAAGAACTTAGAAACCATTCCTGCATCTAGAAGTCTAAGAATCTAATAGAGGTAATACGGAATATTGGGACTATAGAGTGTGTTCTTGACCATAAGTATCTCCCGTTATGTTAACGTCTCAGTTATTTCAGGTGACAACTTTCAAAATTGTGTCTTTTCTTTCCTAACGAATTTCTTTTTACAGCATCACTCTATGGCCTGATTTGGGGATATAGGAAATGATCAAATTAACAAATAAATATCCTACCACTAACGAAAGGTACATTTGACAATAGGGAAAGAATATTGATTAGTTTAAGTGTCTAATTCTACCTCAGTGATGCTCCCATAGATCTGCAATAGTCTTTGCAATGTTTGTTTTTAAGATCCCCTCAGTGATTATGGTAATCAAATAGAACCACCACATTTCATAATTTCTATGTCCCCTTCATGCCTCAACAGTTTATGGTAAGATTGGTTCCAAACTTATGGTATTCAGATCCCAGTAGGACAGCAGTATTATTACAGGATCTGGGGGCCAAATGGAAAAAAAAAAAAGGTATTAATTGTGCTAAGCATTGTCAGTGGCTAAATCAGTATTACTTGATGCATGTATATATACCTCCATCTATCAAATGTATCATGCTACTATTGTTAATGATAAACCATATTTTAACACAACAGCTTTAATGAATGCTGAGGAAATTTCTGCTATTAAGTATTTTTCAATCTGTAAGTAACAAAAGTATAGTGAATCTGGGTAAAAAACACAGTATCATACTGAATTTGAGATACAAAAATTCTTGACCACAAGTCCCAAATGGGTACTTAGTATTTCCAAGTAATCCCCCTCACTTCTTTAGTAAATTAGTTCCTCCACTCTCTCAAAATTATTATTTTATACCTTCTCTTCTCTAATATCCACAGCTATGCATCTTGCCTTACATGTCACTGAAAAAATAGAAGCCATAAGACAGAAAACTTTTATCTTTCAACCATAAAACTGCCAAGAGCACACATTCTCTGTGACATCTATTGTAAAGATTTAGAAGGAAGGAAAGAATTCAGGCAAGGGGTTCAGAGATCTTGACATGGACCCTGGGACTCTTTATAGGACTTATATTCTCTTCCAGTCCAGTGAAAAGGTTATATAAACAGATAACTGCAATCTACCTATTACAGTGTTATAAATTGGTCTGATGGTGGATAGATGTCTGTCTGGTTTATCCTTTTAAATGAGAGATATTACAATAAGGCAAATGAAAAATAGTTTATGTCATATGAATCATCGCCTTCATGCATCCAGAAATTTCTTGAGCCTCCATTTTTTTAAATGAGAAAATGGCAGTGTGAGGTTATCAGTCATTCAATCTTTGCGTGAATTAGTTTAGGTGAATTGTTTTCATTTGATCATACAAATGAACCAAATTTAATGGGAAAGTTGGTAGGAAGAAGAAAAAGAGAAAATGGTTTGGAGGCCATGTGCTCTGTGACTGAGTGCTATAAACTATAATAAGATATTCATATTTACCTCTAGGTTTTCTTACTTATTTCTTCTCATGTGATACCTGTTAAACAATGTCATTGCAGGCCTATCTGTGAGTCCTTTACATATTTAGATGATCTTCTGGATGCTTGTACTTGAGTTTCTTACAAATATCTGATCAGCTATACAGATCTAAATAAAACCCATCACCATTTTTTCCAAAAATCTGCAACCTTTTTCTTCAAACTGTACATGTGAGGAATTAGCAAAATATAGTATGTAAGAGGTCCAACTAGATTTAGAATCCACCTAAATTTCTGACAGTAGAGGAAGTTTAATACTATACTTTCTGCCTTAAGAAAGTATTATGCAGCCATTAAAAAGTGACACTAATGAAGGTTATATAACAATATGAATGTCAATTATAAAATTAGTGAAAATATTACTACAACTAAATTTTTTAAAAACCCTTCATTGATAAATGAGAATGATTAAAAAATAGTAATATACCTTCAACAAATAAGGGAAAGAAAAATAAGCAAAATGATTATAATAATAGGAAACATATTATTGTATTTATTTTCCAAGTGTTCTAGAATATTCATGGACTCTTTTAAGAAAACCTGTATTATATCAAAGCACTGTTTTATATCATATCTACTTAAGCAAAGACCTGGAGAAATAAGATAACACACCAGAATTTATCTGGCATACATATATATTTGTTTCTATTCTCCTAGAGGAAAAAAAAAAATGATTAATTTGCCTTCTTCTACATCAGTTAGTTCATTGACAGTGTGATTCTTAAAATAAAGTCTAGGTCACTGAATAGGAAACAGAGCTAAATTGAATAAATCGGATGTGTAAAAAAAGAAGTATTGCAACGTCTATTAAAAAGTTACGATAATAGTTAAAAGCCAAAATCTTCTTTGAGTCAGCTTGCTCACATTACTATGAGAAATCTATAAAGTCATCTGCTAAATGCTTTAGAGGTCTATAGATGTTGGTGAACTACATTAAAAAATAATATTAGGTTGAATGAACTAAAAGCATTTAGGTCTGTGCAGCATGTTACAATTATGATTCAGAGCATGAGCATACTAAGAAGAGAAAATCCTTTCAACCTTTTTCAAATGTCCAAATTTAATCAAGTCTCCAGCCTATTATCATTCTTAATTAAAAGTCACAATCATAGAAACACAATTCTGGACTGAGAGAAAATAAACAGACACTGTCTCCAGAGTTCCTTTTTGTTTATGTGCCACATATGTGGCTCGTTTATTTTTCTAAACAAGTATATTCATATTTTTGATTGGATTGTTAGATATTTCAGTTTTATTCTACCATTCACTAAACTAGGTGCAAATTAATTTGAAGGGAACATGATGCCAATGTAACTATCTCCTTCCTTGAAAACAAATGCATCATCTCTGCCCCGGTGTTTATGTTCTGTGAAATCCCTCAGCTGAGTTGGAAATTTATAATTCAGTGGGGGCCATTATGTTTTGCAGCACTCATATCACAATTGCATCATATCCACACTTTAAAGAAGAAATTTGGGAAACGTTTTTATGGTCCATTTTCCAAATGCACTTTTTATTCCATTTTAAATTAGATTTATTGAGACTTATTTTTCAAATATAAAATGAAATACACATTTTAAACATGTTTGTTATGCCCAATAGTCATCAGACATTATTCAATAATACATTACCATAATCACTGGGACCAGAAAACGGTTTTCTGACAGTTGAAAAAGAGGGAATAAAAAGAAGTTCTATGTACATTTAGAATTCAATGAACATACAAAAAGGATAAATAGGCTATAATATAACATTTTATGGGTCATTATTATGATAGCACCTCCTCCTAAACATGTTATCTGCACTGTGCTAAAACAAACAAAACAATTATTCCAAGAAAAAGTACTAGGCTTTAGGTATAATGAAAGTGTTAGAAACCTTGCTATGAATGGTCATTTCTGAAATTTTCCTTGACATTTGAAATTGGATTGTATATAGTTTAGAAAGCATTGAATGGAACATCGGAAGACAGAGCCTAAGTCCTGATTTTATCATTTACTACTCAGTTGTCTTGGGCAAGTTAAGAAAAGTAAGAGTGTCCAAGGTTTCTTACCAATGAAATAAGGAAAGCAATGTCTCTCTTATGTCATAGTAGTATTGGAAAAGCTCATGAGGGAGAAAGAATTCATGTCGACCTAGTTCTCTACATGCCAAACCTGAGCTGAGTGGTTTCCTAGCAAGTCCTTTTTAAAAAGTCGATGCAACAAATATTTTTATTTCAGTTTTAGAGATGAAGATTTCAAGTTAACATGTTATATTTTTCCCAGGGTCACAAATAAGGCAGGTGGAGTTTGAATTCAGATCTCTGTGTTTCTGGAGCAATGACGGTGCTCAACCAGCCTGGTTTGGTGATAGCATCCCCATTTTAAGCAGAAAGTCTGCAATCCCAGGAAACTCCTCAGTACCAAGCACACTGGGACAGTGGGTCCCCTTGTTTGGCAAACACCACATCAAATGAGTAGAGTTATAGGAAATGAGAAGCCAGGTGAATTATAAAATGTGCTAAAAAATACAAGTTATTAATCAGTGTGTTTGCTTTCTTTTTTCCTTGTATTACTATCTGTCCGGGTATAAAACTAGCTTGTTTTGATGTTTTGAAAACCACTATCCTAATCTACAAAAGAGTCCATGATTCATTAAGTTCAGAAAATTATTCTCACATTGGCGTATTAAAAGCCCTGAGAAATCCGGCAGTGACAATCCCAGTTTAGCTTTGTCTGAAGAACATTCATTGTCCAAACAAATTACCATTTAAAAAATTTCCTTAACACCAATTATTTTCCATAAAAATAATGTCTTGTGTAACATACTTTGGGCTATTAAAAGTTTTATGGCATGAAAAATTTTATATACTAATTTTTAAGTGGCATCCCTTATTTGATTAAAGTTATTATACACCAAATGATATTTCCCTAAAGAATTTTATAATATACCTCTCAATTTCTTCATTTTACTAAGTTATCAAAATGGTCAAAAATGATGAGCTCTAAGAAAAATAAGTAAACCTATAAGAAAAACTTGAGAAAGTCTTTCTATCTGTTTGTTTATATATTCTGGGCAATGACCAAGAATCACCTAGAGCCATAAAAAAATGAACAGTATTAGGAGATATATTATAAACTTAAGTTTATTCATTTGCATTAATTTCAAATTTAATTGCACTCTGGACTTTTCCAGAGCTGTCTGTGATAAGGCTGTGTAAAACTTGTTGAACATGTGCACTTTGAAACTTTACTGCATAAAGTTATGATATCATCACAGAAACTCAGCATCAGTGAAGCAGCAGGAATGCTCATTTGTTGCTGGTGAGAACGCAAAATGGTACAGCCACGTTGGGAGACAGTTTAGCAGTCTCTTACAAAACTAAACATACTCTTACCATATGATCCAGCTAATTGCACTACTTGATATTTACCCAAAGGAGTCTAAACCACATTTCCACTCAAAAACCAGTGCATAGATATTCACGGTAGCTTTATTCATAATTGCCAAAATTTGAAGCTACCAGGATATCCTTCGGTAAATGTTTGGATGAATAAATTGTGGTACATGCAGACAATGGAATATTATCAGTGCTAAAAATGAGTGAGCTATCAAGCCATGAAAAGACATGGAAGAAACTTGGATGTACATTACTAAGTGAAAAAAGCCAATCTAAAAAGGCAGTATACTGTATGAATCCAACTATATGACATTCTAGAAAAGGCAAAACTATGGAGACAGTGAAAGATCAGTGTTTGCCAGGAGTGCGAGGAGAGATAAATAGGTAGAGCACAGAAGATTTTCAGAGCAGTGAAAATATTCACTATGAAACTATAATGATGGAAGCATGTTATTACACATTCATGCCAACCCACAGAATGTACACACTAAGATGAACCATAATGTAAACTATGGACTATGGGCAACTATGATATATCAAAGCAGGGTCATCAATTCTAACAAATGAATCACTCTGGTGAGTGAAGTTGATATTGGATTTGGCTATGCAGGTCTGGGGCAGAGGTATATGGAAATTCTCAGCATTTTCTGCCCAATTTTAGTGTGAACCTTAAACTGCTCTAAAAAAGTTAAATCTTAATTACAAAATTTAAAAATAATCAACATCTTTAGTAAGTACACTGGCTGGATCACATTTCCGTGGGTGAAAAAGCCAACTCCATTGGTAAGAAATCAAAATTAACATCCCTTATTATTCTTCCTGAATAATAAAAATGATTTTTAGTCCACCATGAAGAAAGATTTTTCATGTGAAGGAATACATTAAAAAACTACATATTTTTTACCTAAATTATCCAGTTGGGCTACTGACTCTGACTGAAAGTCTTGCTTAACAACCAATACTTTTAATCTTCTAAAACTTTGCATTCACTTAAGAACCCAAATTTTCAGATAAAACTAATTAGTTTCATCAAGATGGAAAAAAAGCTGGTTTTGATTCACCCATCAGTTGGAAGAGACTAAGAGGCAGATCTCTTACTTTGTTGGTTGCATAAATTCCTCCCTGAGTCTCCCCACTTTCTAGGAATCTTCTAACAGCGTGAAAGTTCCTTATTTTTTATAATCCAGTAAGAAGAAAACAGATATGTTCCAAGGTTATTTAGGATTTGATTTCAATTTCTGGAGTTCGGAGATGACTGCTTGCAAGTCACTACAATTTTTGAGAGACAAAGGAACCATTTGAGGTGTCACAGATTCAGCAAAAATTAGAACTGTTCATGTTATGTTTTACTGAATGCCTAATCAGCACTTCACATAATCATGGCATTAGAGGAATCTGAGCTGAGATCACCTAAATTTATTCCCTTTATAGATGAAAGAATGTGGAAATGAGATGAACCCAGATATTGAGACTTATTATTATATAGTAGTAGTGCCTTTTTAATTCTGTAATACATATTTACAAAGTAATATGATTTAATGCCACAATATACATTTGAATAGTGCAATGCATTATTTTTCAATCACTCTTTATAAAATATCCATATCAAAATTTTAATTTAAGGGCTTATTTCAGCCATATACACACTTTTTAAACCACAGACTATAAAGTGGTGCCTGGATGGTTCAGTCAGTTAAACCTCTGGCTCTTGTTTTGCCTCAGGCCATGATCTCATGGCTTCCTGAGTTCCAGATCCAAATTGGGTTCTGTGCTGATAGCACAGAGCCTGCTTAGGATTCTCTCTCTTTCTCCACTCCTCCCCCGCTCACACTGTCTCTGTCTCTCTCAAAAATTAAATTAAATTAATAAATTTTAAAAATCAATTAATCAATAGTGGTGAGAGTAGACATCCCTATTGTGTTCCTGATCTCAGCAAGCTCTCAGTTTTTCTCCATTGAGGATGATATTAACTGTAGGCTTTTCATATATGGCTTTTATGATGTTAAGGTATGTCCTTCTATCCCAAATTTATTGAGGGTTTTTATTAAAAAAGATGCTGTATTTTGTCAAATCCTTTTTCTGCATCTATTGACAGGATCATATGGTTCTTATCCCTTCTTCTATTAATGTGATGTATCACATTGATTGATTTGCAAATACTGAACCAGCCCTGCAGCCCAGGAATGAGTCCCACTTGATCATGGTGAATAATTCTTTTAATATACTGTTGAATTCAACTTGCTAGTATCTTGTTGAGAGTTTTTGCATCCATGTTCATCAGTGATATTGGCCTATAATTCTGCTTTTTAGTGGGGTCTCTGACTGGTTTGGGAATCAAGGTAATACCGGCTTCATAGAATGAGTCCAGAAGCTTTCCTTCCGTTTCTATTTTTTTGGAACAGCTTGAGAAAGATTGGTATTAACTCTGCTTTAAATGTCTGGTAGAATTCTCCTGGGAGGCCATCTGGCCCAGGACTCTTATTTGTTGGGAAATTTTTGATAACTGACTCAATTTCTTTGCTGGTTATGGGTCTGTTCAAATTTTCTATTTCTTTCTGTTTGAGTTTTGGTAGTGTGTGGTGTCTAGGAACTTGTCCATTTCTTCCAGGTTGTCCAGTTTGTTGTCATATAATTTTTCATAGTATTCTCTAATAATTGTTTGTATTTCTGTTGTGTGGGTTGTGATCTCTCCTCTTTCAATTATGATTTTATCTATTTGGGTTCTCTCTCTTTTCTTTTTGAGAAGTCTGGCTAGGGGGTTTTCAATTTTGTTTATTTTTTCAGAAAAAACAGCTTTAAGATTCATTGCTCTGTTCAACTGTTTTTTTTTTTTTTTTGGATTCTATATTGTTTATTTCTGCCCTAATCTTTATTAATTCTCTTCTGCTGGCTTTGGGGAAGTCCTAGCCTCAGCAATCAGACAACAAAATGAAATAAAAGGCATCCAAATTGGCAAAAAAGTCAAACTTTTACTTTTCATAGATGACATGATAATCTACATGGAAAACCCAAAAGACCACCAAAAAGCTGCTAGAAATGGCACATGAATTCAGCAAAGTCATAGGACATAAAATCAATATACAGAAATGGGTTGCATTTCTATATACCAATAATGAAGCAACAGAAAGAAAAATCAAGAAATTGATGCTATTTACAATTGTACCGGGAACTATAAAATACTTAGGAATAAACCTAACCAAAGATGTAAAAGAACTGTATGCTGAAAACTATAGAAAACTTATGAAAGAAATTGGAGAAGACACAAAGAAATTGAAAAACATTCCATGCTCATGGATTGGAAGAAGAGATATTGTTAAAATGTCAATACTACCCAAAGCAATCTACACATTCAATGCAATCTCAATCAAAATTGCAACGGCATTCTTCTCAAAGCTAGAACAAACAATCCTAAAATTTGTATGGAACCACAAAAGACCCTAAATAGCCAAAGTAATGTTGAATAAGGAAACCAATGTGGACACAGCACAATCCCAGACTTTAGCCTCTACTACAAAGCTGTAATGATCAAGACAGTATAGTATTGGCAAAAACAGACACAGAGACCAATGGAATAGAATAGAGAACACAGAATTGGACCCAGACATGTATGGCCAACTAATCTTTGACAAAGCAGGAAAGTATTCTATGGAAAAAAACAAAACAGCAAAAACAAAAACAAACAAACAAAAAAAACAGTCTCTGGATAGCAACATGCAGAAGAATAAAACTGGACAACTTTCTTACACAACACCCAAAAATAAACTCAAAATGGGTGAAAGACCTAAATGTGAGAAAGGAAACCATCAAAACCTTGGGGAGAAAGCAGCCAACAACCTCTTTGACCTCAGCTGCAGCAATTTCTTGCTTGACACATCTCTGAAAGCAGGGGAAATAAAAGCAAAAATGAACTATTGGGACCTCATCAAGATAAAAAGCTTCTGCACTGCAAAGGAAACAATCAACAGAACTAAAAGGTAAACGACAGAATGTGAGAAGATATTTGCAAATGACATATCAGATAAAGGGTTAGTATCCAAAATCTATAAAGAACTTACCACACTCAACACCTGAAAAACAAATAATCCAGTGACGAAATGGGCAGAGACATGAATAGATACTTTTCCAAAGAAGACAACTCAAATGGCTAACTGAACATGGCTAACATGAAAAGATGCTCATCATCACTCCTCATCAGGGAAATACGAATCAAAACCACACTGAGATACTACCTCACACTGGTCAGAGTGGCTAAAATTAAGAACTCAGGAAACAACAGATGCTGGTGAGGATGTGGAGAAATGGGAACCCTCTTGCACTATTGGTGGAAATGCAAACTGGTGCAGCCTCTCTGGAAAAGTGTGGAGGTTCCTTAAAAAATTAAAAATAGAACTACCCTACGACCCAGCAATAGCACTACTAGGAATTTATCCAAAGGATATAGGAATGCTGATTCATAGGGGCACATGTACCCCAATGTTTATAGCAGTGCTTTCAACAATAGCCAAATTATGGAAAGAACCCAAATGTCCATCATCTGATGAATGGATAGAGAAGATGTATACACACACACACACACACACAATGGAATACTACTTGGAAATGAGAAAGAATGAAATCCTGCCACTTGCAACAACGTGGATGGAACTGGAGGGTATTAATGGTAAGTGAAATAAGTCAGTCAGATAAAGACAGATATCATACGTTTTCACTCATATGTGGAACTTGAGAAACTTTTTAAAAATATAATTTATTGTCAAATTGGCTTACATACAACATCCACTACTCATCCCAAGTGCCCTCCTCAATGCCCATCACCCATTTTCCCCTCTCCCCCACCCCCACATCCACCCTCAGTTTGTTCTCTGTATTTAAGAGTCTCTTGTGTTTGCCTCCCTCCCGCTCTAATTGTAACTATATTTCCCCTCTTCCCTTCCCCCATGGTCTTCTGTTAAGTCTCTCAAGATCCACATATGAGTGAAAACATATAATATCTGTCCTCTGACTGACTTATTTCACTCAGCATAATACCTTCCAGTTTCATCCAGATTGCTGCAAATGGCATGATTTCGTTCTTTCTCTTTGCCAATAGCATACATTCCATTGTGTGTGTGTGTGTGTGTGTGTGTGTGTGTGTGTGTGTATCACATCTTCTTTATCCATTCATCAGTTGATGGACATTTAGGCTCTTTCCATAATTTGGCTATTGTTGAAAGCACTGCTGTAAACATTAACAGAATACCATGGGGGAAGAGAAGGGGAAAAAATAGTTTCAAACAGAGAGGGAGGCAAACCATAAGAGACTCCTAAATACAGAGAACAAGCTGAGGGTCCATGGGAGGACGGTGGAGAGGGGAAAATGAGTGATGGGCATTGAGGAGGCACTAGCTGGGATGAGCACTGGGTGTTGTTATGTAACAGTGATGAATCACGGAAATCCACCCCCAAAACCAAGAGCACCGTGTATACACTGTATGTTAGCTAACTTGACAATAAATTATATTAAAAAATAAATAACTAAAATAAAATAAAAAGACAAAAAAAATCAGTCAATCAATTAAACCTACAATATAAGGAACTAAACATGTCAAACCTCTAGGATGTTGTGTGGCAAAATAATAGTAGGAGTAGGGGACACCGACGTGTTAGCAGTGGCTTTGGTCAGTTAAAATGTTCAAGAAGCAGAATTAATTCTATTAAGTCACCAGGGTACTATATAATGCACGGTGCTAATTACAAAACTGAAAAAGATGATGCTATTTTCAGACAGGCCTAATAACTCTCTTAGGACAGCAATTAAAAAAGTTTGGGTCTGTGCTTTCAGTCGTTTCCTGAGGAAAATGAGATTCTGGTGGGAAAGTCATTATTTAAAGTGCCACAAAAATGTCAGTCACGTATTATTGTTGAATTCCTTAACATCAGCAGAACATTACGGACACAAAAATTGAACTAAGGTTCAAATTGTCGATGTGACAAGATAGAATGTGTAGTTGTAATCTGGCAAGTTGTTGAAGACACTGAAAATACTGAAAACCTATCTAAAAATAGAAGTATTTATAAATTATTTTTGAGATAGTGGCAAATCATCTTCATTATCTGCCTCTTCTGGAACGTTTTTTATGGAAAGCAAAATGCTCACTTGAATTGTCCCATTTAAATCGAGAAGCTTCATGTCTGATGACTACAGTCATTCTACATTTCACCAATAAAGTAACACTACTTTTCTGCCAGGGCTGAATAAGGGACATAACAAATGCCAGAGCAGAAATTTTAACCAAATTTCATAACAACGATAACTACTTTTTTTCCTTTCTTAGTGATTTGTTATTTTCAGAATTTATATTTTTCATTTCATTAGTCTTCATTTCAATAAATATCTATGTGTCTACTGTGTGCAAACTAGTGTATGAGATTTGGGGCCAGTAAGATACCAAAGATACAGACTGCCTTTCAGAGTCTTGTTTTTAACCCACAAATATCTCTCAACTGAATTTATATTCCTATATAATAGAAGAATCATCATGAGTCTTGCAATAATCATTTATTTTGCAAATAAGAAGATCTGAAAGAATTGCCAACTGTAACAAGTCCATTGATTTCCCTCCATCTTTATGCTATAACCACATTTCAGAATTCCCTGGATTGTGATATCTTCCTAAAAGCTTACCGGACCATCACATACACAGGCTACAACCTGTTGTCACCCAGGTAGTGTAGTCAGTAATCTTCTTGTATCAAAACATGATATTCATTCTCCTCTGGTTGTTCCCTATTGCTCTCTGAATAGGATAAAAAATTCCTTCGTAAATCTACAGGGCACACAAAATCTAGATCATACATATTTCTCTTTTATTTTTTAAGTTTATTTATTTATTTTGAGAAAGAGAAAGTATGAGTGGGGGAGGGGCAGAGAGAGGGAGAGAAAGAGAGAGAGAGAGAGAGAGAGAGAGAGAATTCCAAGAAAGCTCTGCACTGTCAGCACAGACCCTAATACAGGGCTTGAACCCACGAACTGTGAGATCATGACATGAGCTGAAGTAGGACGCTCAACCGACTGAGCCACTCAGGCACCCCTGGCTAACACATATTTCAAAAGAAGTATTTGTCTGAATTCCCTCAAAACACCTCTGTCCAGACTCTGGCCTTATGGAAATATTTACATTTTCTGTGCCCCGGAACCTTACATATCCTATTTCTCTGTGGGGAGCCACTGTCCTTTCTCTCTTAATCCCTACCATCCTTTCAAGTTTTGAATTCACTACTGCTTCCTCAAAAAAGCCTTTTCTCACTTCAGACCTTGGAGTAGACCAGCTTATTATGGGTACTACTACAGTATCTTTGATTTCCTCTAAAGCCTTTATTAAATAGCAGCTATGTGCCAGGCCTCATTCTAGGAGCTTGGAATATATCAGTAAACAAAGAACAAAGAAATCCCTGCCCCCGTGGCACTTACTTTCAAGTTGGAGTAGACAGACAATGAACAATGTAATGAATATATTAATTATGAAAGCAGTATATTAGAAGGTAATCATGACAAAAACTAGAGCAGGGAAAGCTAGCAATGGACATACCCTGATGGATGAAGAGATTGCAGTTTTACTTATTTATTTCTTAAATGTTTATTTATTTATTTTTGAGAGAGAGAGGGAGATGAGCAGGGGAGCGGCAGAGAGAGAGAGAATCCCAAGCAGTTTCCGTGCTCAACAGGGAGCCTGATGTGGTGCTCTATCTTATGACCGTGAGATCATGACCTGTGCTGAAATTAAGAGTATGATGCTTAACTGACTGAGCCACCCAGGTGGCCCAAGATTGCAATTTTAAAGAGAAAGCCTGCCACTTCCTTCCTTGAGAAGATAGCATTTGAACAAAGATCTGAAGAGTGACGTAGGCTTAGCCATGCAGATATTTAGGGGAGAACAGTCCAGAAGAGGAAATAGCCAGCACAAAGACCCTAAGTGCCTTCCGTGCTTAAGAAACACCAAAAAGGCTAATGTAGCTGAGGCTGCATGAGCAAGGGGGAGAATGCCAAGAGATGAGTCACTTGTGACTGGGAGACAGAGTATTTAGGGCCTCAAAGAGATAACTTTGGCTTTTACCCCATGTGAAACAGAGGGCTATTGGAGGGCTTAAAGCAGCACAGTGATAATGTTAATTTATGTTTTCAAAGGACCACAAACATGAAAGATAAGGGCAAATGTGGAATCAGGGAAACCAGTCTAGGAGACCATTGCAATAATCCTCGCAGAGAGACGATGGTGATTGATTTAGGGTGGTTACAGAAGAGGGGTCAAGAAGTACAGCAGAGCCTATAGGATTTCCTGAACGATTGGATGTGGACTTCAGGGAAAAGAGAGGAGTCAAGGCCATTTCCAAGTTCTTGGTCAAGTAACAACTGAAAACATGGAGTTGTCATCACATGAGGTAGAAAGATTGTTGAAGGAAGTTTACAGGTGCTGAAGAGGGAGCAGCAGTGGGAAATCAAAAGTTTAGTTTAGAATATATTGACTTTGGGATGTCATTAAGACAATTTCCATCCTTGCTAAAAGGCAATTGCTAGTTTCTAGTCTGAAGACTATAAATCCCCAAAGACTAGAACTTTGTCATTTCTCTGACACCTAGAACAGTGCCAGTCTGCAGAATAAAAGCTCAATAAATAAGTATTGAGTGGATAAACGAATTGATAAATGAATAAATGAATGAATGAGTGTTGCCTGAAATTAGTGAATTGGTGAGCCAGATTTAAAATCTCAGTGCCATGACTCTAGAGTTATTTTTTGTACAGAATATAAGAATGAAGAAATTTAACATTTGTAATTTATATTTCATAGTTATTGACATGTGTTGATATTGGAACATTTATATTTTTCTTTTATTCATCAAATAAGAATGATTTTAATTAAGAAACTATGGAAGTTTCATTAACTTTTGGAGAAGACTAAGACTTTAAAACAATGATTTACTTAATACTCTTATAATTTACAATATTATTTCCATAGCCTAGTCATAGTGAGAATTTTATGTAATGAATTGCATTTTTGCAGATTTTTATGCCTATAATTTAAATTTTTATTGTAGTAATAATAAAATGTGATTTAAATGATCAGGCAATGTACCTGGTACAATGACCCAAAGACAACATAAAAATAAATAATCTCATGGGGAAATATTTTTACTCTCCTTCCTTAAACAGATCATATATTGAAAATATGCTACTTGTTTGTATTAGAAAATGCTATATCATGCCCTATATGGCCTTTCTTTCTTTCTTCTGCCCATGGAAGCAGAAAAAATCTTGAAAGCCCTGTTTGCTAATCCCTACCTTTTACGTCTGTTGACAGTTGAAGAGGCTTATCTCTTGACAACTCCCACAGTATGTCCCTCTCCCACCCAATCCAAATATCTTAAATTCCTACGGTGGAAAAACAAACAAACAAAGAAACAAACAAGTACAGTTTCCTGACTCAGTCATGCCCTTGGGTCACTTCTGAGTCTGTGTACAGGCTCCTTCACACAGGCACACCCTTTTCTCCAGGCACATCTCTGCTCAGATGCCCCATCTTCGGAGAGCCCTCCTTCACATCCCTTCCCCCATATTGTCCTAATCGTATGCAGGAAGATGGCGTATTTTATACGCATCATCCTTTATCGTATTTGCTTATTGACATGTTAGTCTCCTCCATTAGATTACAGATTATAAAAGAGCTTTTTTTTTTTTTTTTCTTTAATTCAGTCCCTGGTGCTTTAGTAAATGAGCAATATGTCTGTGTTGAGATGAACTCCTACCCAAAGCCATTTGGTTGCACAGACTAATTTTTATCAAGCTTCAAAGGCTGTAAAAAATGTGTCTCCTATGGAAGCCTTTGTTTCCAAAGCTGTGCTGTCTTTGTAAATGGTGTTGAATCTTTCACTGGGGTCAAACGCTGAATCAGAACCTACATTTTTTTAAATTTATAACCCTATGTATGCTGTTTGCACACCGAAGGGCCATCACGATCTCTCTGAAACTTGGCAGAAGCAGCTGAAAGAAAGGCACTACAGGGGGAAATGCTACAGCAGGAAGGGAGCAAGCTTCCAAAAGAGCAAAATCTGGAGCTAGAATCTGGCAAGATTGTTAATAGAATCCATTGCCAAAGATGTCTTATACCCCAAGTTTGCCTTGTATTTTGATGCATGACCCATGAACTTCCATAATGATACAACTTCCTTGGGACAATAATCATCTCATTTTGCTCTCATCCTCCTCACAATAGGCAGCAGTGGAGGAACATGATGACTACCAGAGTATTCAAAAGGAGCATGTTAGTTCTATTTGGGGATGAATGCCACATGCAATGTTCATCTGACAGCTAAAAAGGCACCATCTTGGAATGGGTAGAAACCTGCAATTCCACAGAACAAGGGTCAGCAGTCAGACTTTTACTGAGCACAGGTGTAGATGTACCCTGACATCAACGAAAAGACTAGGTGTCCATTTTCCTTCTCAGCAGCCTTGCTACATGACGGCACTCCCACAAGCCCACAATATTGTTATAAGCAGTGTGAATGTGGAGTATGAGTCAAAGGCACTAAACAAGAAGCCGCACAGTTTTGAGAAAAAAAAAAAATGAACTCTGGGTTATTCTTTAACATTCTATGAGATGCTGTCTGGAATTTAACTTAAAATTAACAGGATCCATTTATATACCCCAAAGTAGAGAACTTCAATCCTTACATAGGACCAGTCTCACAGCCAGACCCAAATTTAAAGCCAAACATCCATATCTGTTTTTTTTTCCATTATGTGCAGAAAACAACAAGAAAACCTCTCTCTGATGTATAAACATAACTGTGAGAGCAAATGAAATAATACTGTCCCTGACTGGTCGATACACAATCTGCTTAATAATATACAAACAAGCAAACGAAATCATTATGCCTTTGAAATACTTTGCATTATGTTCTGAAGCTCTTAATTTTCAAAAATCTAGTTGCATAAAGAATGTGATCATCTCATTCCACTTACTCTTTCTTTGATCCACTCTTGTCTCTGCTCTCAATAAGGTGACCAAAAAAGAAAAAACAACAACAACAACAACAAACAAACCTTCCTATCAACAGCAGAGACATTTAATATTTGGAGGTAAATATATGTATGCAGGTGGACACATAATAAAATACACTGAATAAACAAGTAAAGTCTCCATGGGGAGAATAAAAGATGAATCTGGGTAGTGCTCCCAACAGAACAGTGCACTGCATTTAGAATTCAAAGATTCTCTGTTTGGTTGCATGAAGCATTGCATTTTTTATAAGTACTAGAACAAACAGATTTTTATCTTCCTAGAGTGTTGCAGAGAACAGGCTACTTGCTAGCAGTTAGATATAGACAGATACAGATGCAGATACAGATACAGATATATAAATACATAGACACAGAGGTAGATGTACATATTGGTAGGTAGATACATACCTTAATTGTAGTCGTGTGTGCTCCAGGGTATTCTTTTTCTTCCAGCGTTGACCATCTTTCTATAAATTTAGATACCAGGGAATCATCATAGTCCACTATCTGAAATCCAGAGACGTTTGCACCTCCAAACTGAATTTTTAATAGGTCTCCATCAGTAAAGCCCTAGACATAGAACACATGTCAGGCTTTCCATTAGGAATCAGAGAGAACATTTACAAAATAACCTATACATTGAGGTTTTACAGATGTCAAAGAGCACACGAGATCAAAAGCTTATAGGAAATGTTTCATGCATCTATCAGCCAGTACTCGGCACCAATACCTAAGATCATCTTGTAATCACAGTAGGTCCTTAATCAATGAATGTTTATTGGTTGTACTCACATAAAAGTTCTCCATTTTATTGAGAAATCTTCCATGGATAAGGACGGGTTTTATTTATTGATTCTACAACAGAGAACTACCACATCGTTACAGATACTTAATAGCGTAAAGCTAGTTCTCTGGGAGCTACACCATTGTGAGCAAGTTATTCTTATTAAAATTGTTCATTCTCTCAGGTGATAAGACACCTTTAAAATAAGAATGGTGGGTACTAAATGACTAGTCATTATTTGAGAACAGTCAAACATTTCATATTAAGTATGTAACTTAATTTTTTATAAAATGTATTAAATTTTAAAAATCAATCTCTTGCATTATTAGAATGAATTCAGTCATTACTAAAACTATTATTATGTGGTACTTCCATTGATTTCAAATTTTGTGCTGTCATAAATTCTATCTCAATTTGAGAGTATTCTCTCAAAGATGAAATCACAAGATGAAATCACAATTTTAACAAATCACAATTATTAACTTTTTCACCTCATACATTTACTCCTTATTATTGTGCATAAGGATTGAAATTATCCCTGAATCCAAAATATAGGAGAATCTTGTCTTTGTTATTGATATTAAGAAAGTATATATTATTTTTTTTTCAACGTTTATTTATTTTTGGGACAGAGAGAGACAGAGCATGAACGGGGGAGGGGCAGAGAGAGAGGGAGACACAGAATCGGAAACAGGCTCCAGGCTCTGAGCCATCAGCCCAGAGCCTGACGCGGGGCTCGAACTCACGGACCGCGAGATCGTGACCTGGCTGAAGTCGGACGCTTAACCGACTGCGCCACCCAGGCGCCCCAAGAAAGTATATTTTAATATATTTGTGTAAAGAAGGATAATTACTTTGTTATTGGTTCATAATTTTGTTTTTTCTTTTTATCAAAAGAATGCAAACAGTGCAAAAAAATATATAACAAAAGTTGCTGATTCTCTGCTCTGCCCAACCCTGTTTCAATTAAGCTGCTTCAAAACAATCAATTTCAATAATTTTTGTTTTTCATATATTTATCTCCATATTTCTGCATGACACATATGCTCTCTTTCTTTTTTCTTTAATTATAATTTTTTTTTTTTTTTTTTTTATTTTTAATGAGAGAGAGATAGAGACAGAGCATGAGGAAGGGCAGGAAGAGAGGGAGACCAAATCTGAAGCAGGCTCCAGGCTCTGAGCTGTCAGCCCGACGCAGGGCTCAAGCCCACAAACCATGAGATCGTGACCTGAGCCAAAGTCGGAGGCTTGACCGACTGAGCCACCCAGGCATCCCCACATATGCTTTCTTAATTTATCCATTTTAGATATTTTTTATTGAGTTTTTGCTTATGTCAGATGAGTATGCAATTCATTCACATTTACCTCCTCATCCATTTCACATTCATGCTTTTCATATTTGCAATTCTGTTATTCAGAGCAAAGCCAGATAATGTGCTGAGGCTGCATTTTCCTCCATGAAAGGTATTTCATTCTCACATTAATAATTGCTTCAGTTTTTCACTGCTACAGTTTTCACTACTTACTATAGTTTTCTATATACCTATCTTTAGTTTTTTCCAGTTGCTCCATAGGAACTTTTCATGTTTATACGAGTAAATCTTTCCTTTTCTAAATAACATATTCAAACATATCAAGTAATCTGCTTCTCTTTTTTTTTTTCTGAATATTTAATTTACAGGAGAACTTCTTAAACGCTGTGATCTGAACTGGCTCCTCTTTCCGTCTTCTCTGCAACAATACCCTGGAGTGTCCCTTCACCATGTTTCTGACTAGTTCCGAATCTGGCTGCCTTGATTACTATTCTTTCATGTTTTATTCCCTTCTTTCAGAGCCCCCAATAGTTTCCTGAGACACACTGGAGGTAAGTTTTTTGAGACACTGAATGTCTCAAAATATCTTTATTTTGCTCTGACACTTGATTAGTATTTTGGCTAAGTACAGAATTTTAAGTTCAAACTTTCATAATCTGAGGACATTGTTCCTCTGACTTCTATTGTTTCTATTGAAAAAAAAAATGTCATTATTCCTAATTATTTTTGGTAATAAATACAAAAATTTGACCTCCTTTGTACCCCTCTCTGCCTCCACCTCCCACCTGTCCAAAATCTTTAAGATCTATCTTTCCTGAAATGTCATGATGACATCTTCTTTGAAATATGAAAGGAAGTCTCTTTTCTTTCATTGCTTTCTGTACTCAAGGGGCACATTTGTGTCATCCAGTACTGGGAATGTTTCTGAATGTTCTTTGACAATTTCTTACCCCCGTTTTCACTACTGTGTCTTTCCAGAATGCCTATTATTACCACATTGCAACTTTTAGAGTAAATGTCTAGGTCCCTTTACAGGTTCCCCTGCATTTCATACGGTATTGTCATTTTGTTACATAATCGTAAAGACTTTTCTTAAGCTTATCTTCAAAGTCACATAATTTTACTTGTTACTTTAGGAAAAAAAAAAAGTTAGCTTCCCATAGCTCTTTCTTATTCTCTGAGGTTTTTTTTTTTTTTTTCTTTTTCATAATGCACTCTTTCTCTTCTTTTTGGATAAAATGTATTTTATTTCTCTGCAGATATACATTATAACTTTAAACATTTGTCTTGTGTTATCTGCCTGCCCTGTTTTTGTTTATTTTACTTTATTTTATTATTTATTTATTTATTTATTTATTTATTTATTTATTCATTCATTCGTTTATCTGTTTGTTTTATATTATATCCTTCATGGCCCAGACTTTTCACAAATGCCTAATTCTACTCGGCTATTTAAGAGTAAGACACTAAAAAAACTTTATTGGAATTTCCATGTGCATGAGGGAGGCTCCCTGATGAATGTGCTTCACACTGTAAGGCAGATAGTCTGGGAGGGATGGGTTGGTTGCAGCACTTTTTGTCCATATCTATGGATTGAGGAAATTAAAAGTAGATCCCTTTACGCCCACTTCTTGGTCACATTATGCACAAATCATCCTCTTAAGTGCTGTATCAAGAACTTAATCACAACCTGTGTTTGGGAGCTTAATCAAGCATTTACCAATTCCTGAGGAAATTAATCAACAGTGGTATCTAAAGGGCTTTACTATCTTTTGTAACCACCACCTTTAACTCTCAACACACACTGGATAGGAAAAAGGGGACATTTCCAATCAAGATTTTGGAAGACCAAAGCGCTTCCACTCTGAATGGCATTCTTCAATTTGAAATGTCAGTGGAATTTTCAAATGTCTTCTAGTTCTCAGAAACCACAGCTTTTCTCAGATTCTTTGAATTTACTGATTCATTAGAAGTTCCATATGGTGAAGATACCAAGTATTCAGAAAAGGAGGAACACAATTTGAATTCAGATAAAGTATTAGGCACTTTTCTCCCTAGAAGCATGACAGCAGCATGAACTTGTTTTTTGATTTTTTTTCTTAAGTCTTTTTACTTTGGTCATTCGTACATTTCTTTCCTTTTTCATAGAATCAGATATCAACTCTCAAATTGATGAGCCACCTTCTGTCATTATTTCTCAATGTTCCAATATAATCTTCTCCATCTGGACATTTTCAAAGATCCCGGCTTTCAATGTGGCCCTGTGTTGTTCATCAAATGGCACAATTCACACAGGGGACTAACTGTCCAGGCTGTTCCCTGCACAGAATGTAGTTCTGAAAAGAGTGAATACAGTTTTATCTATTTTAACCCTCGCTGCTCAGGTGGGAAGTCATTTAGGATCTGTAATAACATATTAATGGGTAAGTTCTGATGAATTTTATTGTAGTTAGCCATTTCATGGGCAAACAGAATTTTTACCTGAACAACCAACTTCTAGCAGTAGCATGTAAGTTTGAGATTTAATATTTTAAATCACTGCGGCCACCTTTTAGTGAAAACAGTATTTATCAGTTGTGAGGTGTTTGTTTGTTTGTTTGTTTTTTCTCCATGATTACCAACAATAATGTCTTCTGGTACAATAATCTGATATTCCAGAAACCATGAAATAAATCTACACTTATGTAGATATGAAAACTTTCCCAAGCCCTATTATGCTTTTTAGAATAAGCTCTTATTTTTTCCCTCCTTTTCCCACTATTTTTCAGAGGTTGGGGAAGGTGGTATTCTCATCAAGGAAGATCATACCTCTTTAAAGAACATAAACCTTTGCAGTGATAAAGGCATAAGACCATTTTACTGCTGATCTAAAAACTATTTTGAAAAAAAAATGTCTAATGATAATTCTAAAGGGCTCTGATTATATTTCAGAGAGAGATACAATTAACCACTTGGATATTCAGTATAATCATAATCTGACAGAAATCCCAATGAAAAAGTCATCAGCTATAGGAATTCAATTTCATTGTGTTGCTTACATAGTAAGTAGATAACCAGAAATAAATAATGTATAATATATTAATATTCTTGACATTCCAGCTTTAATTTTTCACTGAGATATTCTCACAAATGGGCATTTATTTCAAATATTATATATACTAAAAACTTTAAAGGAATGAATGAAAGGAAAAATATAAAAACACCATGACAATGAAAACCAAGAGGAAATTTGAATAATTAAGCTTTATGTATTTTTGAAACTTTTCCATAACTAAATATGCTTTTTAAGACAATTTATAAACTTGTCAAATATCGTTCTCTAATTTCTTACATAATTTATAATAGGAGATTGATTAGAAAATGTAAAATAGGAAATAAATCCAAAACATAACAAATTCAGAAAAATATCATTTTTAATTGATTAATAGAATCACAATATGTTTTTAAAAATACCGCTGATAAATGCTGATCATTCACAACTATTTTATAATTAATAAACATCTCTATTAAAATAATAAATATCAATTAATTCACCTACCAGATTTGCAATGATATAATGGTAACCTTTAACATGTTTTCCAATGGTAATAACCTAACAAAGATAAAGAAACCATTATTTAATAAATGCAAATAACATAAATGTAAAATTATTGATGTTATGGCCCAAATGAGAAAAACAATAGAAGTTTATCTACTATGTTTTTTGATATTCTATGAGGAGTCATATTTGACAAGATATAATTATCACAACAGTGACTATTTCTCTCAGAAAAAGGTAACAATACATTTTAGTGCTTTATCATCACTTCTTTCAAAAAGTCAATAACTAAACAGACATAATTACCTCAGTTTTGTCAATAGTGAAAATAAGATCACAAGATCTTAAGAAATATAAAACTAAAAACATGTATGAATCCATAATAAGCCATAGTTTTCTTCCTACAAAAGCTATTTTTTCATTAAACCCTTAAACAACTGAAACCAACATCTGAGATTTTATATTCACACACTGACACGCAAATTTATAGTAGTACACACATTTAAAAAATATTAATAAGTATATAAAAGAATTCTTACATGAATCTATAAAATAATATTCCCATCTTAAGAATCTTGAAATGCTTATAATTTAGTTCCAATGAACATTATTTCCAGCTCGAGGCAGCAAAGTATCAGAGAAGCTAATATTTCTCCACAAATCTAAGTCAAAAATTAATGGTGAGATACACATATCATGGAACAAGTGGTCATTTTGGTAATGCTCACGTCAGTTTGGGATATTACTGAATCAATGTGACTTTTCACTGACCTGTATATCAACTAAAGAGAGTTGAATTTGGTAAAATGGTCATGTGGTAGTCCTAGCACTTAGGTATGAAAACGAAATTTTTATTTTTAAGAAAAGTGTCACATCAATGGAAAGCATGAAATACCTGGGCTATAGACAAACATTCAAATCATTAGCATATTTGCCTAATTAAACTGTTTTGGTGGCTTCCCATTGCTTCCACCATTAAGAGACAAAATCCTTAATTTATGCTGAGAAGTCCAATGATCTTGCAAGCTTCTCCAGGCTTTTACCACTCTTTACACTGGAGCCTCGTCGGCCCTGTTTTTCAGTAATTTTGTGCACAAAAGGGCTTCTTTCCATCACCTCAGGGCTTTATATATTCTGTTTCCTCTGCTAGGAAAGCTCTTTCCACTTCGTATCATTTGTCTTATTAATGCTACAAGCACAAGGAATCTCAACCCAATGTTACCTCCTGGGAGAAGACTTCTCTGACCTTCTCTTATCCTGGACAAAGTCAGGTACTCCAAAGCAATGCATTTAGTTAAAGAACAAGGGCAAAATCCGAGGAAGGATTCCACCAAATATCCCTTTGAGGTTAAGTGATAGCTAGTTGGAAGAGAGTTAGGGCTTGTATTATTTTTAACCCATTTTTAGGTAAACTAAATCACCTTTTTCAAGAAAATGAACCCTCTGTATTGAAGGAACAGATGTCCTTCTGGATGAAAAATATATTAATTAGCATCACTTGAATTGAGTTGATTGTGTCCCTCACATACCCTACTGACATCTGTTGATTCTGCTTACTGTTCATTCTACTTTCTGACTCATGCATGTCTTTCTTCTGGGAACAACAACAACAGAACATTGTATAAACGGTGCTACCAGTAGCCCTTACTTGAGTTAAGTGTTCCCTGGGAGAAAGCGGGGAGATACGACAATTCACTAACTCTACCCATAAATGGGAATTAGTGCTGGTCATACTAACTCACATTTTTGCTTTACAGTAATCATTAGCATTGCACTAACAATAGCAAATTTATATTGATTTCTCAATGTTTCTAATGGATCAGTTCTTTCCCATCTAACCACAACTAGAAATAAATAACTCTGAGGTTTTATTGAATGATAAAACATGCATAATCAACAAAGTGATTCTTTCTAACTTTAAGCTATTATGAAATAAAGTTTCAGCAATTCTGTTCTCCTATAAGTATTAATAGAGTGAATAAGTAAACAGTGTTTCCTTTTCTTGAAATGGACTTCAACCTCACTTTTTGCTTGGTAAACTGTTTTCCCCAAAGGCCTTCCATGATCTCCTAGTCTAAATTTTTTCTGTCGTTTTTTTCATAACATCCTGTTCTCATGTGTCAGATATACCATTATCATACTTAATTAATGCATTAATTAATTAATTAATATACCATTATTATACTTAATTAATGCATTAATTTCTGTAAATATATCATAAATATTTACCTTAACAGGGTTTTGACTGTTTTGCTTAACATTACTTTCTTGGATCTACACGGTGCCTGTCTGGCAAACATTAGAAAATCAAGGAAATGTATTGAATGAGTAAATGAAGGAACCCAAGCCAGACACAAGCTGCCAGTATGTGCATGAACCCTTCATTGATCCTCCTACCACTGTTAAGATAGTTTTTCTCTTCCAGGCTCTTCAACCACATTGTTGTATAAATTGTAATACTCTAATATGACAAGTAAAATTGGTCTTCATCTCTAAACAATAAGTTCATGGGGTACAAACACCACTCTTTCTTTTTTTTTTTAAGTTCGAGAGAGAAAAGAGAGAGAGAGAAAGGGAGAGAGAGTGGTGGGGGAGGGACAGAGAGAGAGGGAGAGAGAGAGAATCCCATGCAGGCTCCACACTGCCAGCACAGAGCCTGATGTGGGACTTGATCCCACGGACTATGAGATCATGTTCTGAGCTGCAGTCGAATGCTTATTAGCCTACTGAGCCACCCAGGTGCCCCAAGTTACCACTCTTTCTTCCTTCTTTCGTCTCTCATTCTAGACACAGAGGATGTCTGAAATAAATGTTTGCTGAATGATGCAATCAACCACTGTACACACTCATTTAATACATTCAAAAGTGTCTTACGAAAACACAAATAAAATGCATGTGCAAAATCTCTGTACATTTTGAACGGATGTCCATACAGACATGTATTTAATCATCATATATTTGTTTCAAAACATTACATTCTATGTATTTCCAATTTCTCTTATAGTTTCTCTCTTCTAGTTTTAGAAATAATTATTTTCAAAACGGCTTTCACCAACATTTAATATGATGAGTCATGAATACATAAATTCTTTAAACAAAAGACTAATGACTATTATTAAAATTCAGTTTTAATGAGAATCTCCTATGAAATTCAAATGAGTTATTGAAGTTCACATTTGAACAAGAGGCCTTCGGGTTAAAAACAACCCTAACTTCATCTCCTGAGACAGGAACCAAGACTTTTCTACTGAAATGTTCACCTCTCTGGCATATAACATTTAGCCCTTTCTCATAACAAGTTAGTTTTATCCAGTTATTTAATATTTTATGTGAGATCCATTTTGTATGTCTTAGGGCCTGTGTTATTACATATCAATTAAGGCTTCGTCAACATTTATGTTTTCAAAATGCTTTGTGTTATACAAATTAGTGAATCTAATTGTCTCCTCAAAGGCTGAAAGGGCCAAGAAATGCATGCTTAACTGCATGTTTTTCTTCCAATCCTATATTATCCCTAGAAGCTACTACACACACACACACACACACACACACACACACACACACACACCTACAAGTTAGGAAAAGCAGATATCCAGTGAAGCAAACCTTAACTTAGTAAATTATGATGCTGCTTCCGTTGCTTCAGCAACATCCCTGGTCACTTACCTTATCTATGTGATACAGTGGATTTTATTTTTATCAGTAGGATATTACTGTACGGCTGTCTTATCCCCCCAAAAAATCTTAAATGGAATCAAGGTGGTGTGGTAATAAGCACAGATAAAACATCCTTATGTACGGTAAACTTCTCAAACAGCAAACACAGACTGAATATGACTCTCCTACATATTTTAATTTCATAGATTAATAGTTTTATGGTGATATAAAATCTACCTACTAGGAGGAAAAACATGATTCCTGGAAAAACATATACACACTTTTTCTGAAGACAAACACCCATCCAGACAACAATATAGACTTAATGTTCCATACTGCACTCTAATGATTGAAGTACTCCATGTTTTGCCAAAGAATTCATGAACTACTCACTTTTCCCTTTGAACCCAGCCTCAATTTCACTTAATGTGGCTATTTCTTTATGCCTAAAAAGTTCAACAAGTTAAATTTTAATTTTCCAACTAAAAATATCAAAGTTTAAGGTAATGCTTATCATATAAAGCATAAGAGTCAGGAATTACATATTGAATATATTTAATGATTAGTATGATGTGTCAGCATTATTGAAGACCATCTGCTATTGCTAACTGAAGCCGGAGATAATTTAATTGATGATCCCTGCTGCATCCTACATAAACCATAAAGTAAAAACTGCTGTTCAAGCACCTCACACAAATACTCATTGCAAATGCTGACATTGCACGCACATTCTATATTTGGTGCCATTAGAAAACAGAGCAGAGCCAACCTGGTCTACAATGTCGTTTACTTTATCCCGTTCACAGTCCAGGATGACACGCCGTTCCTTTTTTAACTCCAGATCTTGAAAAAGTGATCGGTACGTCTCATCTTTCTTGTCATTGTTAATATTTCCCACATTGATAGCAGTCACCTGCCATTTCTTCTCAGCAGCGGAGTCCAGCACTGCCTGCAGCGTTGATAAGCCTAGGAAGGCAAAGAAAAATGATGACCAATAAAGATACTTAAATAACTCAGAATTATGTTGTGAAATCGACGGCGGATATATTTTTAAGGCTGCTATTTTCGTCAACCGAAGGGATGTTGACTCCTCTAAAAAGCTACATCTACGATCTTTATCAACATTGACTTATTTCCACTTCACATCAGAAACTCTTTTATCTACATGCTATTGTTCTGATGGAAAGAGTTTTGGAGGGATAAATAGTCTCCCCTTCTTTCAGCTCTCTCAGCTGTCTTCTGGTGCTACTAAAGAGTAATGTCTGTGATACCTTTGGTTAAAGTGAAATACAAAGACAGAGCACACATTTCTTTCTCTTACAGAATGGAAAAGACTGTTCCGTTACGTATGATGTTCTATCATTTCCAATTAACATCCTTGAGGAGGTCGTAACACTTTCAGGGAGACAAATCTACATGAGCCTCTGTGAGCACAGGAGCAAATAATCTCGAGGAGGCTGTCATGTCTCCCAATCAGCAGTTTCTTCTCCTCAGCCTCTGTTATATCGGTTTTTTGTTGTTGTTATTGTTATTGGGACTGATCCCATAGGGATTAAAATGTTCACCTATCAACCAGATGGTAGCAGTTGGTTTTCTAACACAGACTTGTTACATTTACTTAATTTCCCAAACTATGAGACCAGTTTCATATTTAGTAGTAATTTTGCTTATTGCATCATACGACCGAGAAAATGTTATTTTTATTTTTCATTGTTTGTACATTACCTCAATTTGTGAATTTATTGCCTAAAGTTAAATCTGCAGCTTAGCACTTGGAAAAGCAGTACATAAACTTGTCTTCCACATCACTCCAGCTCTTCACGGCCAACCTAAATGCATCATTTCTATTAATAGTTTAATGAACAACACAGAATCTGGACTCCAAAAAGAATTCAGGGCTTATCACATCATCTTCCTGATTCCAGAAAGAACTGCATCTTTCTCAGAAGAATGCTGATTCCTTTTTACCCATAAAATGTGAGACTTACCTAATGTGCTCTATAAATTTTATTCATGTACTAAACTTTAATTAAATCCATTTACTATGGCAAAAATAAATGTATTCTAAATGTTAAAACCTATAGGGGCACCTGGGTGGCTCAGCTGGTTAAGCGTCTGACTACTTCAGCTGAGGTTATGATCTCATGATATGTGAGTTCCAGCCCCACATCGGGCTTGCTGCTGTCAGTGTGGAGCCCACTTCAGATCCTCTCTCTCTCTCTCCCTCACTCTCTCTCTCTGCCCCTCCCCCACTCATGTGCTCACTCTCTCCTTCACTTTCTCTCTCTGTTTCTCAAAAATAAATAAATAAAAATGTTTTTATAAAAATAAAAAATAAATTAAAAAAAACATATTAAATGTTAAAACTATAGTACCTGGAAAACATCATTAAAACTCTCACTGCCTAAACACCAGCCAAGCGTACCTAAGATTAGCCTAGAACACCTTGTGATACAAAATGCAAGGAAGCCCTCCCAAACTACCAGCATTGTGTCAAAGGACTCAGGAGCCAATGTAATAAAGATCACTTTAAGTAAAGATGAGGCAATCTGGGTATCAATAAGAATAATAACTGCAAAAGACTTTTAAATACATAAAATATTTTAAATCCATGAATTCTTAATGATATGCAAACATCTAAACTACCAAAACTGAAACAGGAAGAAATAGAAAACTTGAACAGACTGATGACCAGCAAAGAAATTGAGTAAGTGACATTTAAATATATATCTAAATATCTGGTTGTCTTTGAGGGATACTAGGAGCTGACTTATTATTCTGAAATTGGTAAATAAAGGAAGAGAAACATGCATTTTTTTTTTTTTTGCTCTTCCTATATGAACTATACTCAGGATAATAATTAATTAAGACAGGTTTTCCTTTTTGGAAAGCCTCCAGCTAATAAATGATGAAGGTATATAGATTTAGAATTATGACCATGTTGTACACGTAGTGAATCAATGAATCAAGGTTACGATCATTAACTGTTGCTAACAACACACAAAAAGAGATGAACAGAAGTTATATGTCTCTAACTAGGAATATTCAAACCATCTGTGGAGTATTCCTGCCAAAAAAGTGAACGTGAGTCTTATCAAGCTTCTAGATCTACCCAGCAATCCATAAGGAATATACAGCAGAGTAATACACTAAATATCATAATGTCGGCAACCATCAAATTGAAACTCTACATTATGTTACAAATCACTTAAGAGATATATTAAACAATTGGGGGATATGGACCTCATTTTTATCTTCATTCAAATAACCTATGGGAAAAATAGATGATGATATTAATGAATTACTGTTAATCTGTCTGCATATGCCAATGATATTGTGGTTATGTTGAAAACAAGAGAATTCTTTCAAAATACAAACTGAAATATGTACAGATGAAATGACATGATGTCCGGTATTGGTTCCAAAATAATTGTGAAGGGCAAAAGGATATAGATAAAACAGGATTCCTTGTATATTGGTCATTAACATAGCCGAGTTAAGAGTGCCTGGGGTCGGGGCACCTGGGTGGCTCAGATGGTTAAGCGTCCGACTTCAGCTTAGATCACGATCTCACAGTATGTGAATTCAGGCCCCACGTTGGGCTCTGTGCTGACAACTCAGCGCCTGGAGCCCGCTTTGGATTCTGTGTCTCCCTTTCTCTCTGCTCCTCCCCTGCTCACATTCTGTCTCTCTCTCCTTCAAAACCAAAAAACATTCCAAAAAAATAAAAATAAAAAAAGAGTCTTTGGGTGTCTTCTTTTATTCACTCTATTTTTTATTTAAAATATTTCATTATGAAAATTGAAAATAATTTATTTTTATTTCAAATTGGAAAATTGAGCCATAAATTGAACTTAAAGTGAATTTCAGATTTTTGGCAAAACAACAATAAGTTTCCTCTGTCTAGTCTTATCTGAAGGGATAATTTAAACAAAAGACCACATTCCTTGTAAAAAAAAATCGATTAATGGCAAAACTTCTTTAAAAACTTCATGGGTCACCCATGATTTCCATTCACCATAAATACATTAACTCTTTCCATGATATAATTCAAACCCTCTTCCTGTTTTTCATCATCAGTGAAGACAGAGCATACAGCTGGTCATCATGATCAATTCAACAGATTTCAAAGTGCTTGAAAACAGTTATTAAATCTATCCAGTCTTCTGAGTAGGAAAAAAAGATAATTCTCTAAACCTCTTCTATCTCAGCCCTACTTTTCCACATTTCAATCTTCACGCAACTAACTCTTCCTTGTTACCTCTTAAAAATGTTATATGCATGGATGATGTTCAATATGCTATCCATATATTATCACATAGCACTTGCAAGTGGGATTCCTTACTTCTAAGCAATAAATTATTCATTTTGTTTTTATTTAATCATGAAATTTACCACATACTGAAATTTCAAGTGCTTGATATTCTGTTCCATCTCTCAATATATAAATAACAATTTGTAAATGGGTTTCAAGTGATATATCTATACCTAACATGTATTGGCAGATCATGTCAAAGAATATGGAGATGACATATAAAATTAATAAGAATGTATTTAAAGAAATTGTTGAGTTTTCAACTCATTCATTCTATGTGTCTAAAGTAACTCACAGTTAGTGTGGATCTTCTGCTTTCAAAACTCTCAGAATTAATATTTGGTAACCTATGAAGCCTAGAAACATACATCCATTAAGAAGCTAAATAGCTCAAGTCGTGCAATATAAGATTTGATTATTTTAGTGTCATCATAAGACAATGAATAATATTAAGCCATCTCCTAGCGACAGCCAGAAGTAACTCATAATCCATGACATGGTCTGACTCATGATTTGAGGAGATTTTTAGATTTGTTTACTCAGTAATAGTAACTGATCTCTCGATCTCTCAACGTGACCTGTGTCTTCCCTACAACTAAGAGTTTTGCATTAATTCTGATTACTTGTAAATTAACAGATCAATTTAAAATTTAAAAATCACCGAAAATACATGTGACAACTATGGAGATGAAATGAATCTCTTCAAACCTAACACAAATTCATGTGCTTGGTCTCTTGATACCATATTCTAATTAGGGGAAAAACTATTACTTGAGGTAATAAATGACTTTTCCCTTCCACACAAACTACCATAAAACTATCTATAAATACCTCTATCCCTTAATCAGAATATAAACTTGTATGGACAGTGGGAATTCTATATAAATATCGTTTTATTTAAAGTTATTCTACTCTAATATCTATATCATAACAGGATATTTGAATTATAGCAGAGACTGATTTCTGAATTACTCAGAACAAAGAAAACTTGAGATATACAGTTGTTTATCTACAAATAGGAAAAAAAAAAGAAAATTAATATTCCTGTTAATAAATATATTGAAACTATGTTCTAAAGCATCTCAAGAATATTATAAGGGTCTAAAATTAAGTTCTAAGTTCTATAAATTCTCCAGACTTTTGACTAAAATAAAGAATGGCTAGACTATGTTTGGTTAAATTACATAACTTCTTTTGCCTAATTGTTATGAGACTAGTTATAGTTGTATAACCTATTTGTAAGCCGACAATCTCCCTAAAACTCTACCAAAGTATTACTATCAGTGCTTCACAGTTTCATCTTGAGCTAGTGTTAATAATACTATGACAGAATTATAGAAAAGCCATCAGCCTGAAGACAGGGAAAGTTTAAGTGTTTTAGTTTGCACATTAGTGGGTAGAATTAAAAATGATTACTGCAAATAGGTATATTTCATACAGACTATTTCTTTCTTCTTAAAAACATTTTCTTTTTTCCATTTAAAATTCACTGTCCTGATTCATCTTTCAGGCACAGAGATTAATATTTATGATAACTAAATCATGGCAGCATGCCTAGGCCAGATTAGATTAATATACATTTCCCTCATTGACTTTCTCAGGAACATCTGAAAAGAAATTTATAATTTTATTCTATGCATGATTTCTTCTTGGAACTGGAATCAAAGTGCCTTCCCTTCAGGGAACGAATAGTGTGGCTCAAAATCAAAATCAAGACCTAAAGATATAAAGCATTAGTTGTGGTTTTACTTACTGTGAATAGGAAGGTGTTAACTTCTTACCTTATTGACACTGAACTAATAAATTAAAAAAAAAAACACCACATTTCGACTGAGGTCTTGGTTCAAATTTAATACAAATATATCCAAAGATGAAACTATATTTAATGTATCACCACAGGTAAGCCCATTACTGTATAGTTCAAACTGCATTGAAGATCCATCTACTGACTGTCTATGAAGTAATAACATGCAGCTTTTAGGACGAGCACTGGGTCATCAAGGAGTGGCAGGCTCCTGCCTGGATAAATAGAAGACACCAGCAGTCCTAAAACGTCACGAGTGCCAAATGAACATTCCAGCACTCTTCTCGTGGGCAAGCTTGAAATAGTCAGAGATGACCCCTACGAAGGCTAGGATGCATCTATGTTCTTCCTCATTAATAATTGGGATGTGGACTCTTGGGCATGTTGCTCAGTATTTTGATGGAAGGTTGGACACAGGAAGGGTGTAAGTGGCCGTCTTAGTTAACCGCAGTGCAATGAACAAAGCACAGAACATTTTAATTTTTTTTTTCATCCAGTTCATATTCGGGGCAGAATGTTCGGCGGCTATTATCATGCTTGGGCCCTACGCTGCTTAAAAGAACATCAATTAATATATTTAGAAATTAAAATTTACCAGTATGCTTACTTAATTCTAGACTCTTAGAAAAGTAATTATTAAAAATTGGAAAAAAACTTCAGCTCAGGTCATGATCTCGCGGTTCGTGAGTTCGAGCCCCGCGTCAGGCTCTGTGCTGACAACTCAGAGCCTGGGGCCTGCTTTGGATACTGTGTCCCCCTCTCTCTCTGCTCCTCCCCCACTCACACTCTGTCTCTCTCTCACAAATAAGTAAACATTAAAAATTTTTTTAATTGGAAAAAACCTGAATGCCAACAAATTGGACAACCTAAAAGAAATGGATAAATTCCTAGAAACATATAAACTACCAAAACGAAAACAGGAAGAAACAGAAAATTTGAACAGATTGATAACCAGCAAAGAAATTGAGTCAGTAATCAAAAAATTCCCAAACAACAAAAGCCCAGGAGAAGATGGCCTCACAGGTGAATTCTACCAAACATTTAAAGAAGAGTTAATACCTAATCTTCTCAAACTATTTGAAAAAGAGAGAGGGAAGAAAAACTTCCAAATTCATTCTATGGGGCCAGAAATACCCTGATACCAAAACCAGATAACGACACCACCAAAAAGAGAACTACAGGCCAATATTCCTGCTGAACATACAAACAAAAATTCTCAATAAAATATTAGCAAACTGAATTCAACAATGCATTAAAAAAAAACATTCACCACAACTAAGTGGGATTTATTCCTGAATTGCAGGAGTGGCTCAATATTCACAAATTAGTCAATATAATACATCACATAAATAAGAGAAAGGGTTAAGAACCATATGATCATTTCAATAGATGAGGAAAACACGCTTGACAAAGTATAACATCCATTCCTGATTAAAAACTCTGAACAAAATAGGTTTAGAGGGAACATACCTCAACATAATAAAGGCCATCTATGAAAAACTCACAGCCAGCATCATCCTTAAGGGGGAGAAACTGAGAGCCTTTCCCCTAGGTCATGAACAAGACAAGGCTATCCACTCACCACTTTTATTCAACAGAGTACTGGAGTCCCAGCCACAACAATCAAACAACAAAAAGAAATAAAATGCATCCAAATTGGTAAGGAAGAATTAAAATGTTCACTATATTAACTATACTAACATAGATACTAACACGATACCAACACGATACCAACACAATACTAACATAGAAAACATAAAAGATTCCACCAAAAGACTGCTAGAATTGATAAACGGATTTAGTAAGTTGCAGGATACAAAATCAATGTATGGAAATCTCTTTCATTTCTATACATCAATAATGAAACAGCAGAAAGAGACATTTAAAAAACAATGCCATTTACAATTGCACCCCAAATAATAAGATATCCAGGAATAAACCTAACCAAAGAGGTGACAAACCTATTCTCTGATAACTCTAAAACGCTGATGAAAGAAACTGAAGATGATAGAAAGAAATGGAAAGGCATCCTATGCTTATGGATTAGAAAAGCAAATATTGTTAAAATGTCTATACTACCCAAAGCAATCTACACATTTAATTCAATCCTTATCAAAATACCGACAGCATTTTTCACAGAACTACAACAAATAATCATAAAATCTGTAAGGAACCACAAAAGACCCCGAATTTCCAAAACAATCTTGAAAAAGAAATGCAAAGTTGGAGGCATCACAATTCCGGACTTCAAATTATATTACAAAGCTGTAGTATTCAAATTATATTACAAAGCTGTAATAATCAAAACAGTATGACAGTGTCACAAAAACAGACACATAGATCAATAGAACAGAATAGAACATCCAGAAAGGACCCACACTTACGTGGTCAATTAATCTTTCACAGAGCAGGAAAGAATATCTAATCGGTAAAAGACAGTCTCTTCAACAATGGTGTTGGGAAGACCGGACGGCAATATGCAAAAAATGAAAACGGATGGCTTTCTTACACCACACACAAAAATAAATTCAAAATCGATTAAAGATCGAAATTTGAGACCTGAAACCATGAAAATCCTAGAAGAGAACACAGGCAGCAACTTCTTTGACATTGGCTGTAGCAACTTATTTCTAGATATGTCTCCTGAGGCAAGGGAAACAAAAGCAAAAATAAACTATTGGCACTACATCCAAAGCTTCTGCTTTTGCATAGGTTAATTATTTCTGCAAAGGAGATAATTAACAAAACTAAAAGACAACCTACAGAATAGGAGAAGATATCTGCAGATGACATATCTGATAAAAGGTTAGTACCCAGAATATATAAATAACTTATGAAACTCAACACTCAAAATACAAAAATAATCCCATTATTTGTAACATGAACACCTAAAATACAAATAATCCAATTATTTGTAGCTTGAACAGACAGTTCTCCAAAGAACACATACAGATGGCCAACAAATACATGAAAAGATTCTCACCATCACTCATCACCAGGGAAATGCAAATCAAAACTACAATAAGATATTACCTCACACCTGTCAGAATGGCTAAAATCAACAACACAAGAAACAACATACATTGGCAAGGATGTGGAGAAAAAGGAACCCTCGTGCACTGTTGATGGGAATATAAACTGGTGTAGCCACAGTGGAAAACAGAATGGAGGTTCCTCAAAAATAAAAAAAATAAATAAAAAAATAGAACTACCTTATGATCCAGCAATGGCCATACTGGGTATTTACCCGAATGATACAAAAACACTAATTCAAAGGGATACATGCACCCCTACATTTATAGCCGCATCGTTTATAATAGCCAAGATATGGAAGCAGCCTGAATGTCCGTTGATTGGTGAATGAGTAAAAAAGATGTGGTATGTATACACAAAGAATGAAATCTTGCCATTTGCAGCAACGTGGATGGATCTGGAGATTATAATGCTAAGCAAAACAAGTCAGAGAAAGAAAAATACCATATGATTTCACTCACACGTGGAATTTAAGAAAACAACACAAACAAGCTTGAGGGAAAAATGTGTGTGATAGAGAGAGAGATAGCGAGCGCGTGCAAAAGAAACACATTCCTAACTACAGAGAACAAACTGATGGTTAGCAGAGGGGAGGTGAGTGGGGAGATGGGTTAGAGGATGGGGATTAAGGAGGGTACTTGCTATGAGGAGCACCAGGTGTTGTATGGAAGTATTGATTTGCTACACTGTACACCTGAAACTAATATAACACTGTATGCTAACTACCTGGAATTCAAATTAGACTTTAAAAACTTCAGAGAAAAAAACCCTTTATAATCCAGGAAGTAGAGAGACTGCCACATCAAGGACAGACCAAATTATCTGAAATTGGAGCATGTAGAGCTATATTGAGAGATGAAACCATGGAATCTATTTTTAAAGCATGCATAGTATGGATAAAGGGAACAAAGGTGCATTCTCATATCACATAACACTAAAGAAGAAGGCATTTCCTTGAAGTATATGAGAAATGGGTTAAGGATCGAAGGAAAGGAACCCAGTCGCACGATGACTGCATGAATGAACTTTTTTAAGATGTAATATGATGGCAAAGCTATGAAAATTAAGACAGTCTAAGAAAAAAAATCAGCAAAATCCCATTTCATTGATCCAAGTAAAACACTGTAAAGGTCGAGTTTTTGCCAGTATTTTGAGTCTTACACATTAATCTCTGAAAATAGTTTCAGATCCAGTGTAATACTCTTCTATTAAAATGGGAGCAGCTATTTGATAACACCTCAAACATGTGTCCATACAGCCATTCTGTCCTTAATATTGTATTAAGGACAGTGATATTGTAACCAATATTCTTTTCTCCATGGATGAACTTAAACTCCTATCAAGTTATGTATAGGAATATGTAAATGGTATTACCTCATCACTTCATTTTCATAACTTGATATTATGAATTTCATAACTTGGTATTATTACCTCATCACTTCATTTTCATTGAGTATTTCCAAAGTAAGTACTAATAAAGTCACTCAAAATGTCTTGGGTTCCTTTCACAAGTATATAAACTCAGCCATCTTCACCTGATCATTTCCCAAAGCCTCAGTATCTCTCTTCAAATACTAGAGTTTCTCTTTTTCTATCCGTGGCAGGCGTTGTCTAACATGAGTTTTCTCAAAAGTTCGGTTTCACCTAGAGGGAGTCACAGTGAGGGTGAAGTATGGCCCTGAAGTAAAAATGCCACCTTCAACCTTGTCAAACAGTGAAGAGAATTCGTCTTCTGATCCTTCAATTTAGCAGATGAGAATCAGTTTCTAATATCATCTCAAACTTACAATACACAGACGCTTGGGGCGCCTGGGTGCCTCAGTTGGTTCAGCACCCAACTTCAGCTCAGGTCATGATCTCACACTGCGTGAGCTTGAGCCCCACATTGGGCTCTCTGCTGTGAGCACAGAGCCTGCTTCAGATCCTCTGTCCCGCTCTCTCTCTGCCCATTCCCTACTGGCACTCTCTCTCTCTAAAGTAAGTAAGTAAGTAAGCAAGCAAGCAAGTAAATGATTAATTAATTAATTAAAAAAATACACAGATGCTTGACTTATTCACTTATTCATTCTATTTATTGACTGTCAGCTCTGTTCCAGTATTGTCTCAAGCCCCGTGTGTACAATTACAAGCTATACACCCAGTGGAATGGTTACTGCCTGGACATTGCCTTCCTGGGGTTTACACCCAGAGCCAAATAAATGACAATGCTTGGCCTGTGTGACTAAAACAGTCCCTGGAACATAGTAGGGGCTCAGTAGCAGTTTTTGAGTGAAAGAATGAATACTACTATTAATTATAAATTGTGACATGTATTATGTAGGAAAAGAAGAGACTTCTTTGAGAGAGAATAACTAGGAGATCACGCTATAGAAATGCTACCTCTATAGACTAAGACACCAAGGAGGAGAAAGAACTAGAGCTGTGTGCAGAGATTTGAGGCGAGAGAGTGTGGTTTGGTGCATGTGGAGACAGTGAAAGAAGGTTAGTTAGACAGATTTAACTCGGTGAGTGAGCAGGATAAATTGCCAGGAATCAGACCTTAATTAAAGCCATGTTTAATGTTAAAGTCAACTGTGTCTTCATTTTAATGAGAAGCATTTTAAGCAAAGGAGTGATGAGGTCAGAAAAGCATTGGAAAGCATTTACATGTTCCAGCTACTTTGTGGAAAATGGATTAAAGAGAAACAGGTGTGGAAATGGGGAGGCTGAGAAAATGAACCCATGCTGGTGGCCTGGCCTGGAGTGAAGACAATGAAAAAGAGTGTCCAGAGAGAGAATATATTTGGGTGGCAGAAATTACAGCAACAGGATGCAAGGGTGAAAGAGGTATTCAGAATACTCCCGGATGGCAGGCTAGTTTTATTAACATAACAGAGTGCTTAAGGAGTTGGCAGAGAGCAACAGGGAAGACCATGAATAAGGTCAGTTTTGTAAGACCTTTTATCACATTAATAAGAAGTATGCTTCCGAATCATCCAGCACATTGCAATCCATATTTTCTCTAAATGGTTGTTTCAGTTTTTCATTCCTCAGAGGAATAGCTAAGCTCTCCCTTCTCAAAGCAGGGGGGAAAAGTAGTTGACACAGCAACTCTTTTCAGCTTGTAGAGTGCTGACAGGCTTTTCCACTGAGCGTTCTCATTCCCTGGACCTGGAGGAGGGGCAGAGAATCAGACACCTAGCTTGAGCACTCCAGATGGGACTGCTGCCCCAAATGACTACAAACTGATCAATGGAGAATTGACTGATGGCTGGCTTTCTTCTTGTCTGCCCTTGTGGGTTAACAAGGTGCCCTATCTTGGTCGAAACAGGCTTCTGGTTTTCATTTGAACCTTTCAATATTCCAGGAAGCAAGCTGCCAAAGGAAGCACAGTTTGGTACTTAGGTGCTCTTAAAATAGTGGTTCTTAACCTTTTGGGGTTTGGTTATGGATACTGCCTTTAGAAAAAGGCATATGCAAACATGGGCACAAAATGTTCATACAGCTTTAGTAAGTACACAGACCCACAGAAGCCAAATCATGGACCCAGGAATAGTTAACATCTGAGATTCCAAAGAAAATGAAAACACTAATTTGAAAAGATATATGCACCCCTGTGTTTCCCGCAGCATTATTTACCATAGCCACGATTTAGAAGCAGTCCAAGTCTTTACTAATAGATGACTGGATAAGTAAGATGTGCTATGTATACAATGGAATATCACTCAGTCATAAAAAAGAAAAGGATGAGATCTTGCCATCTCTTACAACATGGATGGATCTAGAGGGTAGTATGCTAAGTGAGATAGTCAGAAAGAGAAAGACAAATACCACATGATCCCACTCAGATGTGGAATCGAAAAAACAAAGCAAATGAATAAACAAACAGGATCAGAATCCCTCAAAAAGGAGAACCAGACCTACAAATACAGAGGACAAACTATCAAATACAGAGAACAGAGAATACAGAAAAGAAACGGATAGTTGTCAGAGGAGAGGGGGTAGGCAGCTGGGCAAAATGGTGAAGGGCAGTGAGAGACAGAGGCTTGCAGGTGTGGGATGAATGAGTCATGGGGATAAAATGCATAAAGCATAAAGAACGTGTTCAGTGGTATTGTAATAGTGTTGTGTGGTGATGGATGGTAGCTATGCTTGTGGTGACCGTAGCCTAATGTACAGAGATGGTGAATCCCTGTTGTACACCTGAAACTTATGTAACATTGTGCGCCAGCTACACTCAAATAAATAAATAAATTTTTGATAAAGAACATCTGGGATTCTATGACATACAAGTCAAGCAGGTCTCTTAATACCAAGCTTTGCAACAAGAGATTTGGGAAACACAAAGGAAATAACTCCCCCTGAAAATACAACTTCAGTATGATAAGCTAAGAGTCTATCCAGCTGGTGTGCTAATAAATAATATCTCATCGTAAACCTAGAATTATGGAAAATTGTGGGTCTGGTGTCGGAAGACTTATGTCAAACTGCACACAAGTTGTTCAAGTGGATCCTGAGCAGTCCTTCAACTTCTCAGAGATTCTGGGGTATCATTTGAAAGCGCCGTTAACAACAATCACACCTGCCTGATAAAACTTTTGCATGTGAAAACATTTAATCGCTATTAATTTCCTTAGAAGTTCTTATTTACATATTTATTCACGTGTCACTTACACCCATTTTCAAGGCAGACAATTCACTGACTGGTGATTGTAGTCACCATAGGGTCTCGGCTGCTGATGACAGAAAGTGCTATTAAATGACAACTGAACATCTGCACATCGGGTCGACAGAGTCTATATCTTTAAATTGTACGTTCACAACTTTTTTTTTTAACTCTGTTAACTATGTTTCCCGAGTTTCAAATTGCATTATTCATTTACACAGCAAAATTAAATCAAGTGACCCTTAGACTTTAATACATTTGTGTAGCTCCATAACATCACACGTAAATGCCAAGTGTAGGCATTGAATTTGACCCACTGCAAAGACATGGGGATATTGTCACTCACCTCTGTCACTGTCATAGAGATATGCAAACTTGTCCCACTGATAGTATTCAATCAAGCTAAGAAGCGCTCCTTTGAGGTCAGGTCTCATCTGGATGACAAATGGATGAGTACCATCTGTTGGGAAGCTGGGAGTGATGAAGGAGACATGGAGCGTTCCACAAAACGATGTGATGGTATTTACAGACTTCTTATCATAAAATCCGAAAATAGCATAGACTCCTCTTGAAAACTGGGAGCAGACTGAATAGGAAAAAGAGAAAAGATATATCATTGAAATTGGCATACAATCACACAGATTTGCTTAACACTTAAATGCCCTCTCAGGGCACCTGGGTGGCTCAGTCGGTTAAGCGTCTGACTTGAGCTCAGGTCATGATCTCCCGGTCGGTGAGTTTGAGCCTCGAGTTGGGCTCTGTTGCTGACCGGAGCCTGGAGCCTGCTTTGGATTCTGTGTCACTCTCTCTCTGCCCCTCCCCTCCTGCTCACTCTCACTCTCTCTCTCTCTTCTCTCATTCTCTCCAAAATAAACATTAAAAAACATAATGCCCTTTATACGAAATATAAAATAATCAAACTGAAAAAATATAGAGTGTATATCAATGATCCAACCAATGTATGGACACTCATTTACTTAGCACTCTCTCTGAGGAATTCAAAGAATTATATGGCATTAAAAAGTAATTTTTGCTGCAAGGAAATATATACATTATTCTTGAACAAATCTTGTAAGTGGCAACTATTTTAGGACAGCCCTATTGAAAAAAAGGATAAGCAACAATCATTATGTATAAAAAGAACAAAGTGCAATTACCTGACATGTATACACATTCATAACATCTCATTGCCTCTAATATCTGATTGTTTAAAAGGATTTATTGTGTTAATGACGCTTTCACACTAGAAGGTCAGAGGGCACATGAAGAGTTCTAAGGCTGAATGAAAGCTCTTTAGGAGAAAACAGATGCAAGACTCACATCATACACAAAGAGACAGGTCTCACCAAAAAGAGACCTCTCACTTAGGCTCTCTCAAGTCAAGTAGCAGTTAAGTGGAGTTCTGAACTCCTAATTTTAATCTTTCTCAGGGACTTAACTTACCTGTATGTTCTACTCCATACAAAACAAACAATATCACCAAAATATTTTGACTTAGGACCATGATTCTTAAAAAAAAAAAAAATAATGATATTTTAATTGAAAGTCCCCATTGTTCCACAGTCCTTTACCTTCTAACGGATATTTTTATTTTGGTAAATGACATATGACAATGCCTTCTCCTACCCCCTCCCCCACAGTTGGACTATCACTAATTATCGTTTATCCTAATACCTATATATACTCAGATGTGGACCACTTATTTGTCTCTCCATTCCAATCATCCTAGTTCACTAATGGCCCCTACTTACACTGTACTTGCCTTGTGCCGGGCATGATCTACGGTACTTTAACTCATTTATTTCTCATTAGAACTCTTGAGGCAGGAGCTATTATTATTCCCAAATAAGAATTTTGATTGAAAAGTTGAAACACAGGAAGATTATATTATTTTCCCAAAGTCACACAGCTAGTAAGTGGAAGATGCTGTATTAAAACGTAGGCAGTCTGGAGCCGAAGTCCATGCTTTTAAGTAATGGGTAATACTGCTCTTCTCACTTGGATTAATGGAAAACCTCCCCATCTTTCTTCCTTCCTCCAATATTTCCTTTCCATTCAATTCTCCACAATAGGGCCAGAATGATTTTTTGAAACACAAATTTGAAACTATCTCTAAGAGAAGTAAGGGTTACTTTGTCCAAGACTGATTCCTCTGAAATTCCCTATAGAAACCACCCATGCCACAATGTTTAAAGCCACCAATTCAGGTCAACCACATGACTTTAAATGATTGCATAGCTGATACTGTTTTAATCTCAAGGATCAGTTCAATCCAAGGAATGGAAATAAACTATCCAGTAACATAATCTAACAACCCAGAGCATAATACCAACCATCTTCTCAAATTAATTAATCCCATTTAAGGGATAAGACCAATACAATCGTATTTAATTTTATTCCCTTTCAGAAATAAAATATCTGTAGAAAAAATAGATGCGTTTTCATGAATAACAGCATTGCTAAAATACATACAGATTTTAATAACCAATTCCAGACAATCAGTACATAATAGGCAATAATTTTTAGCAACTATATATGATATGAAAGGAAAGGAAAGCAAGACAGGCTATTTCTTTGAGTGACTTCTATTTATCAAATATACCCATTTTCCTTTACATATTTACTAATTTTCAACCCACTCCTGTCTTTCTGACATAAAGTTTCTTGGATTTCTAGGTTATATCTGTATTATATATCAATCAACATCTCCTTCTTTATTACCAATCTTCTGGAGAATAGTTTAATATATCTCAGAAAACAACTGAATATATTTCTTTACATTTCACACTTTAACATAAAATAGAGTGAGACTTCTGCCCTTTATTTATGTTCATAATTTGTCCTCATCTGAGTACAGAAGTTGAAAACAACCTTTAATGTGTTTGACTAGGCTCATTCTTCACATACGTGAAAAAAACCTTTCATTGTTAAGACCTTCTAGGCAAATCCTGTGGTGATTTCTTATTTTATACATAGATACATGTGTACTGACATGTACATCTTAAATCTTAAGTTTGTTCAGAAGTTGATGATTCCATATGACATATAAAGAGGGGAAACTGCTATAAAATTCTCTCTGGATCCATTTTATTTCATTTCCTGTGAAGTGTTGGCATGTCATCTAAATACTATAGGAACATCGGGCGATATGATTTATTAATGAGACTTCTTCTCATCTTAAGTGAAATAGCTTCTGTGATGGGAATAGCAGCCACAGCATCAGCAGAATGCTTGATAAAGGATGCCCCCGTTTGAATGAATAGACAATCTTAATAAGGAGCCATACCTTTCATTTTCCATTTGTTTTAGACTCTGAAGTGAGTTGTCAAGGGGCCTCCTGGTTATAGTGGCCATCTGGAAACACTTGGCTTTGGCTCAACAACAGGCACAAGCTGTACAACACTTCTCAAGAAATTGCAATTCACCTGATTCAAAAGGCACTTTTTTTCAGGCAAATCAGCTAATTCTCCAATGAGCATAATTTTGTAACATTGGCCTTTCTTTCTTGACTATCCTTGGTCCTTCCAAACCCTCCTCCTTTGTCCTTTACTTCTTCGTGCTACATATTCAATTGTCTTATTTGTAGATATCTTCTTGTTTTTCTAAATATTTCTCTTTTAATGTCCCTTTGTTACACATACAACAGTCATTTGGTCAACATTGCTCATTTCCCTCTGTCACTGCCCCCGTTCCCAAGCATGATAAAGATATCACTGAGATTTACAACAGGAATCAATCAGAATGCTGACTTGAGCTGAGGTATTTTGTGTATCATCTCAAGATTAAAACAAACAAACAAACAAACAAAGCAACAACAGCAACAACACAAAAACCTTAGTGTCACGCTTCTAACATCCCAAGCCCAAAGTACTTAAGAGTACTTTTGCATTCTACTGATGCTTTTCCCAACATAACACAGATAGATAATACATGACCCTACCAACACGATACACAAAAACATTACGTGCACGGCCTCAAAATTACTCCTCACTTGATCAGAATAAAATTATTCATTATGATCTCAACTTTATTTCCCAGCAATCGGTCCAAACTTTAAAGCTATCTCCCCAACTTATATCCATTTTCGAAGACAGAGGATTTACTATTGCTGAGAATATCCAAATAATATGTCACAAGCAATAGAAATAATTCCAAAGATAGCTTTCTAAAATTAGTTAGACAATAACAGCACACTACATATATTCCTTCTTTCCCTATGTCATCTCTGGAGGCAGAGGAAGGAACAGAAAAGCTCAGTTTCACCTCTAGCTCCATGGACCATACCACTGCCTTCTGAGACACTGTTAAAAATTTCTGCATGATTGTGCTGATTAACATTAGAATTGCATCCATGTCTTAAGACTCAAAACTGATTGCAGAGTAGTGGGTAAAGATGCCCGTACTGAGCTCTGCTTGAATGAAATATTTAATATGAACTTTGAGAAACTCAGCAAAGGGAAGTCCTTTTAAAAGACACTTTAGGTCAAACAGCAGAACTGATCATCTCCTGGGTAAAAGTAACTTGCTGATTATTCCACTTTTTATTACAAGCCCAGATGATATGAGCCAATAACAATGCTGATGGTGCAACCACCTCCCCTCTTTTCCTCTTGGGTCATTCCGCTCCTTGGTGCTGCTAGTGTAGCATACTCGGTACAGTCTGGAGAAACTCGCATGGTTATTTAGTGGAAATGGAGAAAAAGAACAAGGCATGTTTTATTTTTGTTTTACATTTTTTATACTAAATTGCCATTAGCTTCAATGAAACGACATAGGCTGCTTTATAAGCCGTAATGGTAACAGCCCCTTTGCAACCTGTGCGAAGTCTGGTAAAAGCTACGTCACCAAGCAATCCTGACTTCAAAACATGGAGGTCACTGAAAATATCTCTTCTTCCATCACTGAACTTCTGACATTAACCCCTTACAAGCTTTGACCCTGACTTTACTATTGAAATTTCCTTATCATTTGTCGATAATGATCTCCTAGTCACCAAATCAAATCTTTTTCTCAGATCAAGCCTTCCTAGCTTCTCTAAATTTATCAATAAAAACCTTGCATCTTGAAATTCTCTCTCTTTCTCTCGCTTTCTTGTTATTAGGCTTGTTCTCCTCCAATCTCTTCTCCACATTGCTGCCAGTGTAAAATCATACCATCTTGGTACTTTTCCTCTCCCTCTAATTACCTTTCACTGTCATACCATTTTTTTTCACATCCTAAATTAAAAAGGCATTCTCCAAGGACTTGTCTTCCAATTGTTTGTCCTTCTCTTTTTACATCTTGTCTCTCAGTGGTCTCACTCCTTTTAACAAGGTCAAATTCAACTTGTTATGTATGCTTCCCACAACTTCACTGGCAAGTCTTCTGTCTCCCTTTATCTATTTATTTACTGAACAAATACACAGTGTAAACATTTGATGTGATGAGCATGGGGTTGGGTTTAGAAAATGCTACAGCACACAAGATAGATACAGTCTACCTTCGCTGGAATTGATAGCTTAGCTCCCATCCCTCACCCTCCAGTAACACCCACTGGAAAATGTCTAATTCTCTATCATTCAACTATATAAACAAGCAGGAAAAAACCCTAAAAATTGTATCCTAAAAATCATGTGTTTGTGTTGATTTTTTCCTTTCTGATCATGGCACCGTAAGTCTTGTAATCATTGATGTTCTATATTTCAGAATAATTAATTCATTATTCGTCTTTGTCCTGTTCATGACATTTCTAGTCATCTCCATTTTATTCTACATCATCCATTCCACATTCACCATGTATTTTTGAGAACCGACTATACACTGTTCTAGGAATTGGGGAAACGACATTAAGTGTGACAGGTCAGGTCCCTACTTACAGGAAGCTTGTATTGTATACTTCATATGTGCTTCTTACACCTTCACCTTCATTTTCCTTCTTCCTGGTTCTGCCAAGCTGAACTGTCCCCACCTCCTCTCTCCCTCCTTCAGTTCATACTCTTGTCATCTTAGTCTTCCTAAAACACATCACAGAAGAGACATTCTCCAATTGTTTTTCTTCGTCCTTTACAGTCTATGTCTTTGTGATCTCACCCCTTTTAATAAGGTCAAATTCAACTTCTTGTACGTGTTTCCCAAATCTGAACCATCATCAAAGTTGTCTCCCTTTACCTGCTTATTTACTGAGAAAATATGAAGAAAATATTTTATTGTATCTTACTAAGCAGCAAATATACTGATTACTCTGTGTATATATGTATATATATACATATATTCACACACAGTATTTAGTGTATATATATATATATATATATATATATATAATAAATATACTGCATATGATTCCTTTTTAAATCATGTATTTTTAAGGTTATTTCATATTTATTTCCTTGCCAGTATAATTTTTAATTAAAATGTTTAATTCTTGGGGCACCTGGGTGGGCCAGCCAGTTAAGTGTCTGACCTTGGCTAAGATCATGATCTCGTGGTTTGTGAGTTTGAGCCCTGCATCAGGCTCTGTGCTGACAGCTCAGAGCCTGGAGCCTGCTTTGGATTCTGTGTCTCCCTCTCTCTCTGCCTCTCTCCCGCTCACACTCTGTCTCTCTCTCTCTTTCAAAAATAAATAAACATTAAAAACCATTTTTTAAAAAAGTGTCTCTTGACCTCACTACTTAATATATTCCATGTTCTAATCAATGTTGATATTTAACAATTCACTAATCATGTGCCAGGATTTTACTTGCATTCTTCTTTAGCATAAAATTCACCAATTCCATAAGGCAAGTGTTCATGTATTAAAATAAAGCCCATCTTTTCATAATGTGAAGATCACTCTGGAATTCTTTTCCTTAATCCCCAGAATACAAATGGTTACCAACACTGCCCCTTTGACTTCTCAAAGCTGTACTCTTCAGTCGCCCCTGGCATTGACTTAATATGGCCCTCAACCATATATTGACTGGATTGCCGAAATAACTTCCCAAATAGCCCCCTTTATAATAAATCTCTCTCTTTTTTTAATGTTTATTTTTGAGAAAGAGAGAGAGACAGCATGCGAGCAGGGGAGGGACAGAGAGAGAGCAAGACACAGAATCCAAAGCAGGCTCCAGGCTCTGAGCTGTCAGCATAGAGCCAGACGCCGGGCTCGAACTCACAACCGTGAGATCGTGACCTGAGTCGAAGTCAGACACTTAACCAACTGAGCCTGAACCACCCAGGCGCCCCATAATAAATCTCTTTCTTATCATGGCAGACATAACCCTCCTGTGTAAAATCCATCATTGTCTCCCCATTGCTTAGACAATAACTGACATAACATTGCTCAGGTGTTACCTGTTCTGAGTGGAACATGCCCCTCCTACATGTGATTCTAAAGCAATCTGCATTTCTGCATGTTAGCCTGGGTTATAATTGTCTGTCTTTGCCCATGAACGCTGGGCTAACTGAAGGCAGAGAATGCAGTGCTGTTTATCTCACATACTTGGCACACAGAGGGGACTTGAAAAATGTCATGTAATAAAATACCAATTCTTCCATGAAGGGTGTCCTGCTTACCATCAACTGAATATGATTTTCCTTGATAATGAACCTCATCAACACTCTGCCTTTACCTCCCTCGTGGGAGGTACAGTATGAGGTCCAGTATGTTTGAGTGAGTGTGTGTTTGTGCATGTTATTTGTCTGTGGGGGTGGGGTGGGGTTTTGTGACCTCCTTGAGAGCAGGGTTCAGTGTGAGAACAAAATAAGAATACCTGAATTGGAGTCAAGTTTCAACTTCCCCTGGTCATCTGGTAGAGGGATCACAGAACCTGAGCCGGTTTACTAAGCTTTTCAATGAGGATATTAATTTATTCTGCCTCACTTAGAGGAATGGTTTAAAGTTAAATGAGATACTATGGAGAGAAGTGCCAGGGAAAACAGAAGTGTTTAAATAAATTGCTAATGACAAAAAATCCAACCATAGGGATTTTTGTATTCTTTACAACACTCAATTCAGGAATTTTCACAAGCATATCATTAAATATTTGTCAAACAAAGATGGGATCTGAGCCAACTGGATAACAAAAATATAAAAGAGCTTTCTCTGATGGAATCTCACTTCTGTTGGCCCTGGGGTAGTCATGTCAGGAGAATATTTTCATACTTTACTATCATATTGCAAAATAAGTAGTATTCATTTAAAATTACCTGTGAAATTTAGGCTCTCGGTTCTCATAATAGGTAAACAAAAAAAAAAAAAACAAAAAAAACAAAAAAACAGCATGATCATTACTATGAGAAGACGATCGTTGGAGTATCTGTGAAATTTTATTATTCTAAGCTTCAAAATATATTTGATATATGGAGAAGTTGCACCGAGAGAGAAAGTTCCTAACCTTAAAAAATAAATAGCACAGATGCTTCTGGAAAGCTAAATGAAAGAAGTGAACTTCTTTGTCTTGGACATATATCCAGTAATACATTGTGCACTTGACAATATCCTCAGGTATTCTCACAATCTCAAATGTCTTACTTATATAATCTGATGACCTGTTCAAGCCTGGGAACTTACCATAAACAGCAAGTATTCCTTCAAAAAATGTAATTCTTGTACCATAATGGCACACATAACATTTGCTTTCCATGTAAAAATGTGGGGAAATATTAAAAATGAAACTACTTCCTTTTTTCTTTCCTCTCTTTTTGGAAAATTCAAGTAAATACAATAGACTGTTTTCAACATGAAATGGACTAAAACTATCTACTTTCCATTAATGGGATTATTTTAAAGCTCACATTATCTATGGGAGAACCTTCTTTTACTGTCACTTGACAAGAGGGATCTCCCACGCGGGAGCTGGAAGTTAGCACCTCTTACCAAACTCTCATCTCTTCAAAAGCCTACCTCTCTCTCCGTCCACTCCTGCTCCTTAGAGGCCAGCACGGTTCCTACCAAAGACACCCAGTATATAGCTATTGCATGAAACACTAAATGATTCAAAGAAAATGTGAAGAATAATACACAGACACCACAATGACATTTTCTATAAATTGCCTCACTGATGATTTTTCCGTTAGCCCTGCCACAAATCTTTGCTATGATAAATTGCTTCTCCTTTGCATATATTTTGAGCCCATTTTTCATATAAATATTAAATGTGATGCAGCATCATCACCCAGGAGTAGAAGACTATGAAGTTGTAATAATATATTTTTTCTTTCCCCTCTCACAAACATTTATTTTTCCTGACCTTCGTGTTATGTTTGCTGAGTGAGGTGAAATGTCGTAAGTTTATTGCTGTAGCCCATATTATATGCAGCTTTAAAAAATCTATAACATTTATTCTGGCTTCATTCATCATCGGGGATAGCAAGCAATAGTAGAACTGGCAGTAATAGGCAATAACTCTTATGTGAATTTTAATGATGGGTTCTGGACACATAAACGAAAGAGAATTACCTCTGTTTATGTAAGATGCTATTTCACAAAAGATAGTCCCATTCTTCTTCTTCGGACATGTATTTCCTCCTCATAAATACACAGAGCTCTACTCTCTGCTCTATGTAAATTCTGGGCACCGCATGCCCTGATACAATTTGAATATTGTGGATAAAGAGCGCCAGGACGAATTTCTGGAGGCCTGGCATCGAATCCCAGCTGTGACACCAGCCAGCTGTGTGCTTCTGGCAAATTGCAGCTTTCAAATATCTCAGTGCCCTCAGAGGTCCCATCGAGCTCAAACCTGGGCCTGTACGGCCAAACATCAAAGAGAGAAATTATACAAAATATCAGGTAGTACCTACTTATTATTCATCGCAAACTTAACTCCTGCAAAATTGAGTGTGAGATAGGATAACTTTTTGTGTTAAATTCTAGCATTCGCTGCAAGTTTATCAGTCTTTCTCTCTTTTACTCTTTCTTCTTTTCATATTTCTTGTACTTTCCGTTTATCCCGTTTGTTCCTTCAATTTTTTGCTTTTCTATTTCATGTCTATCTCGGTTCCACAGCCACTCTTGATCTTGATGTCTAAAGAAATATCAAGTCTCTTAGTGTCTGATTGTAATTAGAAACTACAAAATGGAAGGACTACATTTTTCCAAATATAGATTTGATGATATTTCAGTACAAATAAACATTTTAGCTTTTGTGATAAAAGTCTTTTAAAAAAATTGAAAACTTTTCAAATAACTAGAAGGTTTCAACTTAAAAGAATCTTCCTTGAGGTGACGTGCAAAAAAGGAAAAGAGAACTTTATTGCCTTTACCTGTCTGGATGCTCTCAAATTAGATCTGATAACTTTCTTGCTTTTGGATGGTTGAAAGTGTTTCTGAAGCTTTCACAAGACTTTCTTGCTCACCCGTTTTTTGGCAAGTGAGAGGGTTGTATGCCTCACTTATATGCCTCAGCGTTTATACGTTAACTCATAAAGGTTTATTAAACGAAGAAAAAGGTTTTGAATATCATATAACAAGCAATTATGTAAATGTACTAAGAAATGCTCTGGGCCATTAGCCTACATTCCTAAATTGCTAAGTAATTGGAGGCCTTAACTTTAGCACAGTGGACTCACTCACACTTGATGCACTGGTCCTGATAAAATGACCGAAAGTTTGTTAAGGGAACATGGCGCTTTGTTCTAACATTGTCCAAAGGTCTGCTTCATTGTTATACTCACGTCAAAAAGAGGAGCAAGAACAGAACTAATGGTGTGAAGAGTTTCCTCAAGAAAACATTAGTAAGGTACTTATGTTTGGGCCCTTACATGTCTTAGTAACATAAATAAAATGTTTATTACTCAAAAATAATAGGAATAGACTCTTACACAAATTTAAATGAGTATATTCAATAAAAAGCTATCATTCCCCTTCACTCCTACTTTTCTCAAAAGCAACCCCTATTAACAACCCCTTGGCATGTATACTTCCACACCTTTAGTTCTGGTTAGAGTTGATTTTGTCTGTTTCTGATTTTGTTATGTTTTTAATTAACGAGAGCACGGAACAATTGTCCTGTGACTGGCTTTGACATTTGACAAAGAAATTACCATGTTGATAGAGGCTTAGCTCATTCTTTGAAACTACTCCCTAGCATTCTCTGGTTTGGACATATCACCATTTCATCAATATTACCTAACTAAGATATGTAGACTGTCATTTACAATCTAAATATAGTATTTTTAGCACTGCTAGGAATTTACCCAAGGGATACAGGAGTACTGATGCATAGGGGCACTTGTACCCCAATATTTATAGCAGCACTCTCAACAATAGCCAAATTATGAAAAGAGCCTAAATGTCCATCAACTGATGAATGGATAAAGAAATTGTGGTGTATATACACAATGGAGTACTACGTGGCAATGAGAAAGAATGAAATATGGCCCTTTGTAGCAACATGGATGGAACTGGAGAGTGTTATGCTAAGTGAAATAAGCCATACAGAGAAAGACAGATACCATATGGTTTCACTCTTATGTGGATCCTGAGAAACTTAACAGAAACCCATGGGGGAGGGGAAGGAAAAAACAAAAGAGGTTAGAGTGGAAGAGAGCCAAAGCAAAAGAGACTCTTAAAAACTGAGAACAAACTGAGGGTTGATGGGGGGTGGGAGGGAGGGGAGGGTGGGTGATGGGTATTGAGGAGGGCACCTTTTGGAATGAGCACTGGGTGTTGTATGGAAACCAATTTGACAATAAACTTCATATATTGAAAATAAATAAATAAATAAATAAATAAATAAATAAATAAATAAATCTAGTATTTTTGCTATTATAAATAAGGCTGCAGCAAACATGTCTGTAGGTTCACCCTTGTGCACCTGTGCTAATATTTTTGCAGGACAGATTATTAAAAGTGGAATTACTAATAGTCTTTTTCCCTTAGCTAGAACAAATAATACTAATATATATATGGAACTATAAAAGACTCTGAATAGCTAAAGCAATCTTGAGAAAGAATAACAAAGCTGGAGGTAACACAATGCCAGATTTCAAGATACACTACAAAGCTGTAGCAATCAAAAAGTATGGTACTAACACAAAAAATAGACACATAGATCAATGGAATAGAATAGAGAGCCCAGAAATAAACCAACACTTGTATGGCCAATTAGTCTATGACAAAAGAGGGAAGAATATACAAAGAAAAAAAGGCAGTCTCTTCAAAAAATGGTGCTGAGAAAATTGGTCAGCTACATAAAAAAGAATGAAAATGGACCACTTTCTTACACGATACACAAAAATAAACTCAAAATGGATTAAAGACCTAAATGTGAGACAAGAAACCATAAATCTCCTAAAAGAAAACACAGGCAGTAATTTCCCTGACATCAAACTCAGCAACATTCTTCTAGATATGTCTCCTCAGGTGAGCAAAACAAAGACAAAAATAAACTTTCGGGACTACACCAGAATAAAGAGTTTTGCACAGTGAAGAAAACCATCAACAGAACAATAATGGCAACCTACTGAGTTGGAAAAGATATTTTTGCATATGATATATCCAAGGAGGGGTTAATATCCAAAATATAAAAGGAATTTATATGGCTCCATGCCAAAAAAGCAAATAATCCAATTAAAAATGTACAGAGGGCCTGAATAGGCATTTTTCCAAAGAAGACTTACAGAAATGCAAATCAAAGCCACAATAAGATATCTCCTTACACCTGTCAGAATGGCTAGAAACAAAAAGACAAGAAATAAGTGCTGGCAAGGATGTGAAGAAAATAGAATTCTTGTGCACTGTGGGTGGGAATTGAAATTGGTGCAGCCACTGGGGAAAACAGTATGGAGGTTCCTCAAAAAACTAAAAATAGAAATGCCAAATGATCCAGTTATTCCACTGCTGGGTATTTACCCAAAGAAAATGAAAACCCTAATTCAGAAAGGTATATGCAGCCCTATGTTTATTATAACATTATTTATATCATCTATATACACTATTCACAACCATTATTTATTTCCATTATTTATAGCCAAGATATGAAAAAAATCCAAGCATCCTTTGATAGATGAATGGATAAAGAAGATGTGGTGTATACCCACACACACACATATGTACATAATAATTTATATGTATACACACACACACACACATACACAAACAATGGAGTATTATTCCTTCATAAAAAAATGGTAAGAGGCACCTGGGTGGCTCAGTTGGTTAATCATCTGATTCTTGATCTTGGCTCAGGTCATGATCTCACAGTCGTGAAAAGGGAGGATTCTCTCTCCCTTTCTCTGCCTCTCCCTTGCTCTCTCTCTCAAAAATAAATGAATAAACTTTTTGTAAAAAAAATTGATGGGATCTTGCCATTTGTGACAACATGCATGGGCCTAGAGGGTAATATACTAAATGAAACAAGTTAGAGAAAAATACCATGTGATTTCACCTACATGCAGACTATAAAAAACAACATGAATAAGCAAATAACAAAAAGCAGAATCAGTCTTATAAATACAGAGAACAAACCAAAGTGGAGAGGGTTAAGGGATAGGCAAAAGGAGTGAAGGAGAGAGATACTGGCTTCCATCTATGGAAAAATAAGTCATGGGGACATACGGCACAGCGTAGGGAATTTAGCCAATGGTATTCTATCAGTATTGTATGGTGACTGATGGTAGCTACACTTGTAATGAGCAGAGAAAAACATATAGACTCATCAAATGACTATGTTGTACACCTGAAACTAATGGAATATATGGGTCAACTATTCTTCAATAAAAAAGAAAAAGAAAAAGAAAAAGAAAGTGGGATTGTTTGATTGAATGTTATGCTGGGTAAAATGTGATCAATGCCATCAAATCACGCAAATACAGTGTACTGATTCACATTTCTGTGAATTCTAATTCACAGAATTCTAAATTCTAATTTTTTGGTGTTCTTCACCAGCAGCCAATATTTTTTACCCCTTTAGTTTTTTTTTTTTCTAATCTAACATGTGATAATAGCATTTTACTGTTGTTTTAAAAATGACAACTTGAATTTTGTTTAACCTAATTAAACATATGGGACCTAATATACACATTTTACAAATTAAAAAACTTGAAAACAAGGTAAGTAATTTTCTAAGATTAACACCTGTAGAAAATGATACATTGGGGGTTAAATCCAAGCAGCTGGACTCTGATCTTGCCCTTCTAACTACTGTACTACACATTTTCTGGTAAATAAGAAAATGTGGATTTCCATCATTAGTGAGAAAGTGCATTTATTTTTATATAGTCCTCTTTTAATGATCTACTCCTTTATTTTGCATATTTTTTACTATCAGATTACCACTTAAATTTTGATATGTTTAATTGTCTATATATGTAAAGTCCTATTTTTTTTCTTCCTTTCCCTTTTGTCTTTCACTTTGTATATAATGATATTTGTAACCAAATTCTCAGTGTTTTCCTTGATGATTCCTGGATTTTGTGTCTTGTGTAATAAGGACTTGCCATCCTAAATTTTTCAAAATTTTTAATGTGTGATTTCATAATTATTTCAGTCATAACTAATTCTTCGAATATTAATATTTGGATTTTATGTAAGGCAGAAATCTAACTTTGTTTCCACATGGACGTTCACTTTTCCAACTCCTTTAATTTAACTTTATTGATTTCCCCTCAATTTTAAAATGGTACCTTTATCATACCCAAGTTCTCTTTTTGCTTAGGTCTATTTCTCAAAAGGGAAACGAGTGTTTTAATTACTCCTTTAAAAATAACTATTTTCAGGGGCGCCTCGGTGGCTCGTTCAGTTACGCGACTGACTTCAGCTCAGGTCATGATCTCGCGGTTTCTGAGTTCAAGCCCCGCCATCAGGCTCTGTGCTGACAGCCCAGAGCCTGGAACCTGCTTCAGATTCTGTGTCTCCCTCTGTCTCTGCCCCTCCCCTGCTCATGCTGTCTCTCAAAAGTAAATGAATGTTAAAAAAAACTTTTTTTAAATTATAAAATAAAATTACTATTTTAAATAGTTTTCAGTGTAATTTTGCAGAGCTTTCCTACCTATTGATTTACATTTTCTTCTTCCAAATTTCGGTTAGAATTGGATTGAAATACACATTAATTGGCAGAGATTAACATTTATAACCCCATTAACTGTATAGCCAATCTCTATCGACTCAGAACTCTTTTATGATTTTCGGTAAAACTTTATACTTTTATTCATATCTTGCACACTTCTTATTAGGTTTATCCCTAGATACCTTGTAGCTTTATTACTGTTGTTTTCAGAAAATTTTTCTTTATAATTCTATTTTCGGTACTGCTAGTAGATAGGAAAGCTATTGGCTTTAAAATGATACTTTTATACCTAATGATATTATTGAATGCTTTTATCAGTTCAATGAGCTTTTGGGTTGATTCTCTGAGATTTTTCTATGCAGAAAAGTTATTATTTTTTAAGAATTTTACTCAACTCACCTTTGGACCAACCTACTTTGAAATATCATTTCTCCTTATTTTTATATTTGTTACACTTTTTAAGTTAATAATAAATTAAAAAGTATACACCATTATCTGGTTTCCATGCAATGAAAATAGAGTGAGAATCTGAATAATCATTTGATACCTTTGATCGATGTATATAATTAAACTGTTTTATAGAGTTCATAATTCTTTCTTGCCATTAATATACTGGCTTTTAAAAAGCCCACATATTGTATGAATAATTGCCTCAACATTCCATTTCACTGTGAAGTCCATAGAAAATGAAAAAGATAGGAGAAAACATAATACAAGTCATATAACATCAATATTTAGTCACTGTCAATATGGTTCTAAAATTATTCATAACCTACTCCCAGCATACCATAGATGCAATAAGGCAAAAGAAAGATTAATTAGCCAAGCAATAGTTCTCCATTAGTAAGAGTCAAAAGATAAAGAAAAACTATTCAGAGCCATGAAAGCAAGGGGACAACAAACGAATAGCTGAAAAGAGGCATTCAGGAAAGACAACACAAAAACTCAGTGTAAATGAGTATTGCAATAACTAATTTCTATGAAAAACAAAGCTGGAAAAAAGAAATGAGTAGATGACAGCTAACTGCAAAGAAAAATATTAATATTGTATATATTTTATGCTTACACCATACGTTATTTCAGCTGCACACGATTCCTGAAAATAGGCACATATGAATTCAGTTAAAGCCATCATTTCAAAGATACCTAAATGAATAGATGTCTTGTTCTGGAGAACACATGAGATTTTGTACATAAATCACAAAGTAAATTGAAGATTTGGCAATTTTAAGGTGGCTAAATGAAATACAAATGGAGAAAACATAAAGCAGAAACAAAAATCTATCCTGGAGTCTGAACTACTCCAGTTGGTGGCCTGCCTTTTTCAGTCACTAGATTGTTGCCAGGTCCCTAATAGATTGTGTTGTGAAAACAAAAAAACATGGGAGGAACCAAAATTTCTAAAATAATTTCTTAAAGAATCAAAGAATATCTGCTTTTTTTTTTAACGTTAAGAACAATGCTATAGGTCATACTTCAGTAAGGATAACAATGAACTTTTTATCAATAGGAACAGCGTAAGTAAGTAAGTAATGCAAAGTAAATCTTAGCACCAGTCAGGAAAACTAAGGCATACCTTCTGAACAAATATGTGCACCAAATGGCTGGCCTACTCCTATGAAATAGTTCCTTCCAGGGTAAAATAATAGAAAGCAGGGATGTAACCAGCCAAGGATGTAGTTTTATGAACGCTAATCATGCAGTGTCCAAAAATATTAAAGAAGGGAGAAACCTATATATATGTGTGTGTGTGAGCATAACTTTCTTTTATGCAACACCTTTCATGCTCTCAAAGAATTTTAAGCAGTACTGGACCAAATGCAATCATAATATAATTTGATAAGACTTTGCCCAATTATTTGTGAAGTTATACAGTATTTTTTCATAAGATAAAATTTCCCTTGGAGTATGTTGGTATATTATGTTGTATATTACTGTTGTACCATTGTATAACCAGAATCCATGCTTTAATGGAATAAAATAAACAAAGAAAAGATGAAGCCTTGAAAATAAGTACAGTGAGTCTGATCTCTACATGGCCATTGTTCTTTGAAGTAAGAACTAACACTTAGATAAGATATTATGTGCCAGAAACTCTTCTTAGGGCTCACATATATCAAGTCATTTAATCCTCCCAACAAACTGGCATTCGGAAAGCTTAACTTTCCCAAGTTCACACAGCTAGTGGGAGTAGAGCTAGAATTCAAACCCAGATAGTCTGAAACTAACTAGAAATGACTCACAAGAAAAGGGGGGAAACATACTATAATAGATGAGTAAATGAATTCCAGAGTGGTGATATCTTAAGTCAAATAGGTATTAAGGAAAATAATCTCTCCAGCTGTTTATTTAAAGTTATTTTCTAATATATATTCTTAAGGTATGGACCTCTACTGTGTGGTGTGTGTGTGCACTTAAATGCTACCCTATGGCATGCATCCAAAATAGGTTAAATAATGCAGCTAGAAATTTTATTTATAGATTTTTATAATTTGTAGGTTCTATCTTTACTGTGATTTTTTCTACTAACAAGTTACAAGAAAATAACTCTAGGGTAACAAACTAAATGAAGATAAGTATTTATATATGAATTTAGTTACATAAGCAGGGTTTCTTAAAAATCTTGAATTTCCTTAATAGATATATTATTTTCTTTTCTGTATTTCTACATCCAGAACAAAATTAAATGGAGCATGGCAAGAATCGCCTGAGGTAATCACCATAACCACATCAAATAATTAAGCAAAATCTTATGAATTTGATCTCTCTAAACAATTGCCACAAGTGGTTTAATTTTTATAAATATAACATATCCCCTGGGGGCACTGACACACTTATATACAACTCCTTTGCTTTCTGTAATGCTCAGGTACTAAAACCTAAGGCATTTTTTTAAATATATGTAAGTCCTTGTTTGTTTATGTCCACATTATTCTGGAAAAGTTTTTAAGAAACATATAATTTATTCTTTTTAACGTTTATTTATTTTTGAGACAGAGAGAGACAAGAGAATGAACGGGGGAGGGTCAGAGAGAGAGGGAGACACAGAATCGGAAGCAGGCTCCAGGCTCTGAGCCATCAGCCCAGAGCCCAACGCGGGGCTCGAACTCACAGACCGCGAGATTGTGACCTGAGTTGAAGTTGGACGCTTAACCGACTGAGCCACCCAGGAGCCCCAAGAAACATATAATTTAAATATGGAAATAATCTGAGTGCTCATTGATTGGTAAATGGATAAGAAGATGTGATATATTGAGATATATATATATGTATATATATATACACACACACACACACACACACACACACACACACATATATATACCCATCCAATGGAATATTATTCAGCCATAAAAAAAAGAAAGACATCTTTCCATTTGCAATGACAAGAATGGAGATAGATACTGTAATGCTAAGTGAAGGAAGTCAGTCAGAGAAAGACAAGTACCATATCATTTCACTCACATGTGGAACTTAAGAAACAAAACCGAGGAAAGGGAAAAAAAAAAGAGAAGCAAATCAAGAAACAAACTTTTTTTTCGGAGTAGGCTCCACACCCAGTGTAGAACCCAACATGGGGCTTGAACTCAAGATCCAGGGATCAAGACATGAGCTGAGACCAAGAGTCAGATGTTTAACTGACTAAGCCACCCAGGTGCCCCAAGAAACAGACTCTTAACTACAGGGAACAAACTTCTGGTTATCAGAGAGGAGGTGGTGAGAGAATGGGGGAAATACGTGGTGGGGATTAGGGAGGGCACTTGTGATGAGCACAGGGTGCTGTATGGAAATGTTAAATCACTATATTGTACACCTGAAACTAATATTACATTGTATGTTAACTAACTGGAATTAAAATAAAAACTTAAAATAAATGAACGATAAACAAACAAACAAACAAACTGTATCTTTTTAAAAAGCCCACATTCAGGGAGAGCATTTTTCTTCTTTTAGAAGGTTCATAACCAGACTGATCTGAATCTGAATAAAATCTCTGCTGCCTTCTCAGCATTGGTCAGAGCAGAGTTCCAATTTACTTTTTGCCACCTTACACCTGGGTTAGCATGAAGCTGCAGAAAAGGTAAAGGTCAATAATAATAAATATTTAAATGGGAGTGTATGACTTTTCAATACTTCATCCTTGAACCAGCAAGGCTCAATTTTACTTGTGCTTCCGCTCTACATTCTAGTTTTCATGGCAAGATATCCCCAATATCTAATCAAAATTAAAAGATATATTTACTCAAAACTCCCAAAAAAGTCATATGGGGCAAAGAAATGTAAGTCTTCATGAGGGAATACTAAATGTAGAAGCATTTTAAACTATTTTTTTTAATTTTTTTTAACGTTTATTTATTTTTGAGACAGAGAGAGACAGAGCATGAATGGGGGAGGGGCAGAGAGAGAGGGAGACACAGAATCGGAAGCAGGCTCCAGGCTCCGAGCCATCAGCCCAGAGCCCGACGCGGGGCTCGAACTCACCGACCGTGAGATCGTGACCTGAGCTGAAGTCGGACGCTCAACCGACTGAGCCACCCAGGCGCCCCAAGTAGAAGCCTTTTTTGATACATCAAAATGTTCCTAATCTCCTCTGTACCATTATTGGTAGAAATAAGCAGGTGTTTGAAAACAGACTAGATGGAGAATATCTGCCTTATTTCTAATACTAAGTTAAATTATCTATTAAATGGAGAAAAAAATTAGCCCAAATTCCCTGAATTTTTAAAGAGATCTTATGATATATGTAAGATATAAAAAGATAGTTTTTTCCATTCAGGAAACATGTGTTATAGTAAAAATACTACTGAATTGGAGCCAGACCACATAACATCCATTATAGTTTTGATAATTCACTTAACGTTTTTAAGGACTTGGTGGCCGTTGCTGTAAAATGCTGGGGCACACTGACACAGAGAGGCCCCAGTGGAAATCAGAGAAGTACTTGTCTGAGATCTTAAGAAAATAAATTAAAGCAAACAGAAGGTTAAAAAGACAAATTAAGTACTAAATACAGTGTCTGATAAATGGCAAGTACCTAAAAATTGTAAAGTAGTTTTAATTTGGCTGTTGTTTTGTCATTATTGTTGTTTTGTTGCTGAGACCCAGTTGATTTCAACCATTCCTTTCAATTTAGATTCAATAATGGGAGATTCCATGCCACACTTGAGAACATGCAAGTCTATGAGTATAGGACTTAATGACTCTACTTACATTAGAATAAGAAATAACTGAAAATTGGGGGCAGCTGCAAATGTTTTGTTTCTTAATATTCCTAAACAAGGATCCTAAAAATGTCTTCTACTATATTAAAACTTTTTTTTTCAGTATTTTTATAGCATGCTGTGTTGGTTTTCATTTTCAGCAATCTGAGTAGCTCAATAGTCAAAGAAACCTCTTCTTTTCTCCCTAACGTAATGTTATATATGCAGAGCTGAGTCCACAAGAAAGAAAACTCACAAAAATAATAGGGAGAAGCTGGTGGGACATTGAGCCCTGACTGTCCCTCAGGGTTTCTTAAAACTTTCCATTTAATGGCTCATGAGTGGAATCTAAGACTTTGGAGAGGCACCTGGGTGGGTCAGTCGGTTAAGAGTCCGACTCTTGATTTTGGCTCAATCTCATGGTTCCTGAGGTCCAGCCAGGGCATTGGGTTCTGCACTGACAGCACAGAACCTGTTTGGGATTTTCTCTCTGTCTCTTCCTCTGCCCCTTGCCCTGCTCACTCATGCTCACTCTCTCTCTCTCTCTCCCTCTCTTTCTCCCTCTCTCTCAAAATAAATAAGCATTTAAAAAAATAGACTTTGGAAACTCCTCAGGGTGAGAACTTGGTATAAAGTAGTGAAAGAATCGTTGGTTGGCAAAGGGATGGAACAGGGAAACTTCTTTTACCTGGCTTTACTCTCAGGAGAAAAACAAAGAAGGCCTGAGAATTCACAACCACAGGCTACACCAACCCAACATTTTTGCAGTTTCAATTTACATTTGGGAAAACACATCCCTGGATATTAAATTAAAGTGATTCTGGATTGAGCTCCAATCTAAGCAGAAGCAAATAAACACATATTCTCCCTAAAAAAAAATGTAACCTCAACCCAGGACCCTTGGAATTCCAACAATATTTGAGTACCATTTGTGGTACTCAAATATGAGCTCAAAATGAAGCAAAAAAGAAGGAAAGAAAGAAAGAAAGAAAGAAAGAAAGAAAGAAAGAAAGAAAGAAAGAAAAAAGGGAAGGGAAGGGGAAAGGGAAAGGGAAGGGGAAAGGGAAAGGGAAAGGGAAAAGGAAAGGGAAAGGGAAGGGAAGGGAAACGGAAGGGAAAAGGAAGGCTCAGAGCCTGGGGCCTGCTTCAGATTCTGTGTCTTCCTCTGTCTCTGCCCCTCCCCTGCTCACACTCTGTCTCTCTCTCTCTCTCTCAAAATAAATAAACATTTTAAAAAATTAAAAAAAAATAATTAACTATATAAAAGCAAATAAAAGAGGATATTGAAATATAAACAAAAAGACATTACGAGACAGTCATATTTGAAAGAAAAATAATTTCCATCATAGTAAATATGACTATTAAAAATTTAAATACAGTGTAAGAATTAAGCATCATATTAGATCAACCTGAAAGTGAATTAGTAAATGAGAAGTTCTACCAAGGGTCACCCAGAATCATCAAAACAAGCAAAGAGATAACATTAAACTGACCGGAGTTGCATCAGGAGACAATAGAGAGGATTGGACAAAGACAATATAAAGAGGTGGGAAAATTTCTTTTAAACTTTATGAAAATACATATTTAAACCTATTTGATAAATTGACTTCCACAAAAATTACCGATGCTTCAGTATAAAAAAAAAAAAAAAAGAACTGTGGGGCGCCTGGGTGGCTCAGTTGGTTAAGAGGCCGACTTCAGCTCAGGTCATGATCTCGCGGCCCGTGAGTTCGAGCCCCGCGTCAGGCTCTGTGCTGACAGCTCAGAGCCTAGAGCCTGTTTCAGATTCTGTGTCTCCCTCTCTCTGACCCTCCCCCCTTCATGCTCTTTCTCTGTCTCAAAAATAAATAAACGTTAAAAAAAATTAAAAAAAAAAGAACTGAATGAGAGGAAGCAAGCAGAAAAGAAAGATTTGCAATAAAGGGACATAAATTATAATGGTAGCATATGTCTCAACAGCAACAGTGAAACCCAGAAGACAGTAGAATAATACTTTCAAATAAGGACAGAAAATAAATTTCAAACTAGAATCCTATTCGTTCATTTGCTAACATAAAAATCCTGTTAAGCTATCAAACACAAACCCCAAAAGAATAAAAATAATTGCACCTAAGAGTAAAATCTAATAAAAGATGTGTGTAAAACTTATGGACTTGATTGAAAGGTAATAAAGAAGGCTTATATAAAGGTTTACCATTTTCACATATAAGAGGACTCAATATCATAAAGATGTCAAGTCTTCTTCAAAACAATCTATAATAAAAGCTAACTGTTATTAAGCACGCACTATGCAAATGATATTGTTCTAACTTATGTAGCACTCCAGCCCCCCTTCAAAAAAAGTAAGGTGCACAATTTTTCACCATTTTGATAGCTAATGCTGAGGAAATCAAAGTGGTTAAATAAACTGATCAAAATTGAAGAAGAATGAGATCCAATAAAAGTTTTGACAGAGATTTCCATGAAATTTGGCAAACTAACTAGAAATTTTATGTTGAAGAGCAAAAGGTGAAGAAAAGCAGACATTTTTAGTTATTATTGGACCAATGGGTGAGTACAGCGAGCTTAGAAACAAGCCCATACTTATATATGGAAAATTACTGGAATAGAAGTGACATAGCAGCTAAAGGGAGAAAGAATAGGTTCTTCAGCCAGAAGCTTCTGAGACAGTTGATTAACCATGGGGAAAACATGAAGTTCCATCTCTACTGCACACACAGAGAAAAAACTTTATGTGGGCTAAAGAAAGAAATATAAAAATTAAAGCTTTTTAAGAACTGATGACATTATAGGGCCATATCTTTATAAACTGAATGTAGGAAAAAAATTTCTTAAACAAGACATAAGATTCAAAATGAAAAAGAAAAAAATATATTAATAAATTCAACAATTTTAAGAGTTTTTATAAAAATGTACATGAAAAATACCACAAAGAAAATAAAAAGGCAAACCATAATACTGGCCAAGGTATTTGCCACCAGTAAAAGTGAAAATTAATTAAAATCCTGTTTATATAGGGGTGCCTGGGTGGCTCAGTTGGTTAAGTGTCCAGCTTCGGCTCAGGTCATGATCTCATGGTTCACAAGTTTGAGCCCCACATCAGGCTCTGTGCTAAGAGCTCAGAGCCTGGAGCCTGCTTTGGATTCTGGTCTCCCTCTCTCTCTGCACCCCCCCCCCTTGCTCGCACGCTGTCTCTCTTGCTCTCAAAAATAAATAAAACATTAAAAAAAATTAAACCATAAAAATAAAATAAAATCCTGTTTGTATAAAGAACTATAAATCACTAAGAAAAAGAAGAGTAATCCATTATAAAATTAAGAATGACATGAACAAACAGATACTTCATTTAAAAAGGGACACAAAAGGCTTACACAAAAATTTAAAAATTATCAGCGACACTGAAAATCAGGTAATACTCATCAAGACCAACTGAGTTAACTTGACATATCTACAAACTGGCAAAAGTGACAAGTCTGATGATACCAAGAATTGATAAAAGATAAAAACCAGAACTCACGTAACGGGAGTAGACATGCGAAGTGATACAGACATTTTAAACAATTGAGTGAGATCAATTGTTAAAGAAGTATACACCAGTAATAATCTCTCTTAGGCATTTTCTCTGGAACAGGCACACCACACCAGGGACATGTAAAATATTTATGACCACTTTGTTTGTATTACCAAAACAATGAAAATTTCCTTCCAAACACCATCACATAATATAGACAATGGAATAGTACATAGCAGTCAAAAGGGTATTTTCATTTTTTTATTTCATTATTTTCATCTGGAACTACAAGTATAAATCTCAAAACATACTACTGAGTAAAAGTAAACCAAGTTACAGAAGATTGATAATTTTCTTACATAAAGTTGAAGCAAACCATGCTCTTTTTAAAAAATAAAGGTACAAGAGGTAAAATTTAATGAGATTTCTAGAAATGAGAAATATCAATTTGAGATACCTACAGTGAGCGCATACAACCATGGAGGAGACTCAGGCATTTCAACCTTATTAGTAATGCTTTATTTCTTTAGCTGGGTGCGGTGAATAAGGATATTTGTTATCATATGCTGTATAACTTTTCATACATCTGATATATTTAGTAAAATGACGTAAATGAATAGCGGATGCTTTGGAGATCAGGACATATTAAAAAACTTGGTTACAGCCACCAAGGATCAGATGAGGGACAGAAAACACAGCATATCAATGTAAACCCACTAAAGTCTAAGCAGGGAGAGTTTAATGTCACTTGCAGAGTCCTAATTAGTGTTTTTTTGTTGTTGTTCTCAACAAAGTAACAACAGGCTATGATGAGAAATAAATGCTGACTGGTTAATTAAATGCACTAGCAGGCCCAGTTTTCCTTCTCATGCAACATCAAACTCTCTCAAATTGTGCTTCAGAACAATCATAAATTACGTTGTCAAGTGACTTCTAGGCCACTCCACTTGCAAACAGTTCAACTGATAAATATCAAGGGGCTTTGTGTTAGAGAAATCTGAGATCCACTGTTCTGCAGAAATCTCCGTATTTTCTACTAATTATAAATTTGTTATATCAATGCCTCAATTTTAAAAACTCTCTAGCATCATAAAAGAATGAGTATGTATTATAAGAACTTAGGTTATTAATAATTAATTAATGACAACCCTAAACCTTCTCCTTTGGAAAAGGATTTCCTATGTCCTTGAATTCATATCTCCTTTCAGTATCTCTTTGACCTTACAATAGACTCTCAGGGCAATACAGGGGCGCCTGGGTGACTCAGTCGGTTAAGCATCTGACTTCGGCTCAGGTCATGATCTCACGGCCTGCATGGAGCTCTGTGCTGACAGCTCAGAGTCTCGAGCCTGCTTGGGATTCTGTGTCTCCCTCTCTCTCTGCCCCTCCCCCACTTGTGCTCACTCTCTCTTTCTCTCTCTCTTTCTCCCTCTGAAAAATAAATGAACATTAAAAAAATTTAGAATCTCAGGGTAATACAAATCTCATTATCTCTATGTCACAGGTAAAGATTTAGCTGATTTTCTATGAAAATACTGATACAAATGTTTTAATTTACTTCAAAAAGCACCCTAATTTCTAATAACTTTTAAAATAGTAGGTTGAGAGTGAATAATATGAGACCAAATCAGCTAAATCTATATTAGCTAAATCTGTGAAAAGAAAGTCACAAAATTAGGAAATATTAGAAAACGGTAAATAGCATTAAAGACAGGAGGAACTTTTATTTCCATATACCATCAAACTGGCAAAGTTTGATGTAATAGAAATAGCTCCTGCATGTACAACGCCAGTGATTCAGATGGATTTTTACATCACTGAAATTGTTTTTGCTCATTAAGAGTTAATTTAATTGAATTTAATTGCATTAATATATTATAGTTCCCATATTATAAATAACTTAAAACTGAGATGATAGCGTATTAATTATAATATCCTTTGGGTATTTATTACATTCACTATGAGCCTAACATTTCAGGCCTCATATTATTCAGGGAGGAGATTTGCCTCTAATCCTGGAAAGACCCTTTTTCCCTCAGCCATGACTTTACACAGGGCTGCAAAGGCCAAACTTTATTTTGCTATTGTCACTATATTGTGCAGAAGCAAAATTAAAGCAAAACAGTATTCCTGGGGCGCCTGGGTGGCTCAGTTGGTTGAGCGTCCTACTCTGGCTGAGGTCATGATGTCACGGCTCGTGAGTTTGAGCCCCGCGTCAGGCTCTGTGCTGACAGCTCGGAGCCTGGAGCCTGCTTCGGATTCTGTGTCTCCCTCTCTCTGCCCCTAAACCACTTGCATTCTGTCTCTGTCTCTCTTAAAAATAAATAAATATTAAAAGAAAAATTTTAAACAGCATTCCCTTTGAGTGGCTCTTACAACAATGTGGAGGAGACTCTGGGACCTTAGGAGAGTTTTTTATATGGAAAATAGGCAGTCTAGGTTGTAGATATTTCAATAGTTTAAATCCCCACTCTTCACAATGAAAAAAAAAAGGCTAAATGGTGTTTGAAACACTGGTTTTTCTAAATTATGTCCCCAACATATATTTAAAGTTGTAAGAGGACACGTTCAGTGTATAAAGCAAACTATAAATGAATAAAGTAGCTGACCCAGTTGATTTCACTACCTTTGTGTGAAATGGGTCCATTTTCTTTTTGAGTCTCAGTTCATACAGATTTTCTGGGCCCAGGTCAATGTAGAGACGGAACCTGAGTGTTGTTCTTCACAGGGATATGATGGGATGTTAATTGTGATATCTTGTTTGGGATTTTTGTAAATTTCCAATAACATATTTTGTGGAGGAAGTACCGCCTACTCCAGAAACAAAAGTACTGCCTGCTGAAATGGTGCAGGATAAAGGCACATCCTCCTCCTCATCCCGCCCCCTGAGCCAAAGGACAAGCCTCTGCTACCTAATTTCGTCTTTTCAATTTGTCTTTTTGTAATTAGCTTGGGCTGAAATGTACCAAGGCAGTTCAAAAGGAATTTTCTCTGAAAATAAACAGGCCGAGAAAGCTACTCATCTGCAAATACGTACCATGTCTTGTCGAAAAGACAAGAGAGACCCACATATCCAAAAGACAGAGCCAAGCACAACAGAAAGCAGTGAATTAAGGAAGCTCCTAGGAAGCAGGATGACCCAATAAAGAATATTTCATGTCCCTGACTCATTTGCCAGCTAGATATCAATAAATCTGTGGACGAGCAACTTCTCTGTGCCTTTTGTTTATGCAATTATTGAGTTATTGAGATTATCGTGTCCCTCTCAAAATTTGAAGTCAGGTGTGTATGTACAGGAGGAAGAGGGAGAAAATAGAAGTCATCTTTACAGTTCCCAGTTCTCTGGATAAAGAAAATCTCCACTGGGGCACCTGGGTGTCTCAGTTGGTTAAGTGTCCAACTTCAGCTCAGGTCATGATCTCACTGCTTGTGAGTTCAAGCCCCACGTCAGGCTCTGTGCTGACAGCTCAGAGCCTGGAGCCTGCTTCGGGTTCTGTGTCTCCCTCTTTCTCTCTTCCCTCCCCCAATCATGCTCTGTCTCTCTCTTCTCAAAAATAAATTTTAAAAAAAAGTCAAAAAATAAAAAAAAAAAAAAGAAAATCTCCACCTAAAGAGCTTGATCTACGTATGCATCTGATGTAGATGATGAGATCTTGGCCTTAGAGCTTGATGCCATGATTGGATAAGGCTGAGGGTTTTGGAAGGGGTGAGTGTGTTTTGCACATGAATCACTGGAGCCAGGGAGCAGACAGGAATACTGTTACACCAATGGATCCGAATAAATCACGCCTCCTGTTACTTGTGCTTGACTTGGGCATGGCTTAGGACTTGATTTGATCAATAGGCCAGGAGCAATGGTAATGCATGTACTTGTACACTGAGGTTTGCCCTCTTAGAACACTGCCCCAAGACTCTGTGTGAAGAAGCGTGGCCTCGCTGAAATAGTATGTTACGGAGTATTCCCAAAATTAGGTTCACGAAACTGTTGTGGGGTCGATGCTGAGGAGGAATGGAGAGATGGCATAAACACTGGAGCCAGAAGGAACGGTTTCGCTTGTTTGCACAGGACCTAGGTGGCCAAATCCCCAGGTTGTCTTGCTGTTTTTCAGGGTTCCTGTGGCTGATTTGTCAGTTTCCCTTTGATAATTACCAGGAAGAAATCCCAATGACCCCAGCCACTTGCAGCGGCTGCTGGGTCTGCTCTGTGGCCTCCTCATTAGTAGAGGGGATTCCTCCCGCCCTGGGATCTGACCTCAACCCCACTGTCACCTTTCCAAAGCTGATCATGTCCCACTCAGGAGGTGGGGCGGGAGTGAGGAGGAGCAGAGGTCTTCAGGCCAGAAAACTCTGTCAATACTTTGTTTGGTTCATGGCAAAAACTTTTGCCCTCTTTGTAAAGAATTTAAATAAAATGTTTCAAACACACACACACACACACACACACACACACACACACACACACAAGACAGAGATCCAACTACCCCAGGCATCCCAACTGAACTCACTAACAGAATGCATACTCCTGGGTGAAACTGGGCAAGACAAGTTGAGAAACTCCCAGTCCACCTATATAATCATGAAAACAAAACAGCTGTTGTTTTAAGACATTGATTTTTTAGGGGCATAGTGTATGTAGCAATATGTAATTGATACAAACACTTCTTCCTTATCACTACTATTTACCGTTGAAGATTTTTCAAGAAACTCAAAAATTTTCCTGAAGGTTGTTGCTTTGGGCACTACTTCCTATTTACTTTTTTTTTTTCTATTCTCATTCTAAGGGATTTCAGTAACCTCTCTTTTTCTCTGACTCTTCAAGTCATACGCTTTATAGTTCCTTGATATCTTATTAATAAAAACATTCATCTTTCAAATACTTTGCTATGTGTAAGCACGGTCATATCCTTAGCCAAACAACAATCCAAATATTGTATTTATGTGTTCTAGGATGTTGAAGATGAAAGGAAATCAGAGGTGTCTGGGGGCTCAGTCAGTTGAGCATCTGATCCTTAATTTCCACTCAGGTCATGAGCCCAGGATTGTAGGAGCGAGCCCCACGTCCAGCTCTATGCCAAGTGTGGAGCCTGCTTAAGATTCTCTCTCTCTCTCTCTCTCTCTCTCCTTCTGCCCCTCCTCCCCACTTGTTCTCTCTCTCTCAAAAAAAAAAAAAAGATGAAAGAAGAGCATGGAGATCATTTCAACAATAAACAACCTGTCAATGATATAAGTCATCAGATGACTCTGGAGATCTCACTGTTCTAATCCTAAGTACACTGGTAATTATGATGTAACATAAGAAAATATTTTAGGGAAAACAAACTTGGATTTAAAATCCAGGTTTGAAAGGAAAAAAAAATGTAACTATGTATGGTGATGGATGTTAACTAGACTTACTGGGGCAATCATTTTGCAATGTACACAAATATTGAATCATCATGCTATACATCTGAAATTAACATACTGTTATACGTCAATTATACCTCAGTTAAAAAAAAAAGATACCATTAAAAATTTAGGCACAAAAAAGTATGTGCTTTTTTTTAAGATGTAGAATTTACAGAAAAAGCTTTGAGTCTCACAATTTCTAAATAAATTTAAGTGTAATTAAGCTTTAAGCCAGCTTTGGAATTTATTAACAAAGTAAATTTTAATCATCTCAAATTTAAAGTGAAAACTATATGCATTCAATAGCAAGATGTTAATACTATTATCCTTATGAGTTCATATGATTACTTTAAATCATCTAATCTTATTTTAGAATGTAATTGAATAAAAAAAGAAATGTGCCTGAATAAGAAAATTAATAAATCTGCCCTTTCTCCTTGCCAATAAGTTTATATATAAACATAAGAACAGTCATGTAAGAGTATATAGGTTGAGTTCAAATGTAAAACTCTGACTTGATGAAATGAGCATTTAATTTGATGCTTAAAAACCTCTACTTTGATGTCTGAATTTATTATTTATCACTATTTGATTTTGATCATTTACCCTCCCTGTACCACTCTGATTTATTTTTTAAAGAGAGAGAGAGAAGGAGAGCACACAAGTGGGGGAGGGGCAGAGGGAGAGAGAGAGAATCTTAAGCAGGTTCCACACTCAGTGCAAAGTCCAATGTGGGGCTCAATCTCACAACCTTGGGATCATGACCTGAGCTGAAATCAAGTTGGGTGCTCACCCGACTGAGCTACCCAGGCACCCCAATGATTTCTTATTTGTAAATGACATTAGCAATATCACAGTATTGCTGTGGAATCTAAGTACGAAAAATAACAAAAAGCTATTAAATATAAAACCTCACAGATGATTGACCTACTATGTTATGAAAGTTTAAATTTTCCTTAATCTATGTTTGTTTAATTTGCAGATAACAAAATTAGTGCCTCCAAAAAGCATTCCTTCTAGTACCAAAAAGTGTTTTTTGTAATAACAGAACACAGGAGCCTACTAGTGTTAACCGGTTATAAATCGTCTATGTTCCTATATTCTAGTATGTTTAGGTCTCATTAAAATGAGTCAAATATCTCATTTTCTGAAGCAATAGAGTTTATTAGTGTTTGAAAATAAAAATACATCATGGAAATGAAAAGCTCATTTTTAAAGTGTATAATCCAAAAGAAAAATAAATTGCAGCTACTGTAATGTACAACGTTCTTTCAACCCACTGAAAGAATTACCAGTTCTTCCAAATCCCCATGCACCCAACTACCTGTCTTCACTACAGACTAAATCCTGTTCAGGTTCCAAGATGAATCTTAGTGTTTCAGTTCCCATCTGAACTTTCTTGACATCCGATCTGAGTCACAATGCCCCGGGCACTGCCACAGCACTTTGTGTTACCCTTGACTGTAAAGGTGTCACAGTCTAATAATCAATTTACCTGCATGTTTTTCTGGCCAGATTATTATGAGTTGGAGTCGAGGAGGATATAATTTACTTTTTTCCATCTCCAATTCCTAGCACAAGAAATGTCCTAGAACAGGTGGTCTGAAAAGGCTTAAGAATCTTGAATTATGGAATGGAAAATGAGGAAATAAATGCTATTTAAGTTATCTTATTTTTTTTAACGTTTATTTATTTTTGAGACAGAGAGAGACAGAGCATGAACGGGGAGGGTCAGAGAGGGAGACACAGAATCCGAAGCAGGCTCCAGGCTCTGAGCCATCAGCCCAGAGCCCTACGCAGGGCTGGAACTCACGGACCACGAGATCACGAGATCGTAAGATCTCGACCTGAGCCGAAGTCGGACGCTTAACCGACTGAGCCAGCCAGGCGCTCCTATGTAAGTTAGCTTAATAATCAAGGAAAGACATGACCCAATCCGTGACACATTTTAAATCTTCAAAGATTTTTTAACACAGATTGAGCCCTTTGAGTTCCATGCCAAAGAGAAACCTGAAAGCACAGCTGTGGGGGCTACCGGGTGGTGTGTTCTCAGCATGAGCCAGTACCTTGAAGCTAATGGCACGCTGCCTTTTGGAGCACCAAAACTTCCAGGTGTCTCCAAGAGAGTCTTACACGGAACACGTGCCAAATTCCTGAAAATGCACAAGGCAAAAGAGGGATAGAAACACTTGAAACAGTTTACACTCAAATAAGTAAGAACATTTTGTCACAGTGACAAAAAGAATCTTGTGTGTGTGAAACCATCATCATCATCATCATCACCATCGTCATCATCATCGACAGGAGTTAGATCTAAGTCCCACGGCTCACCTAGAAAGTCCCCTCAGCCAGAAAAAGTCCTGACCTTCATTCAGGAAACCAAATATTACACACGAATTTAAAAGTTATACATATTAGGGGTGCCTGGGCGATTCAGTCAGTGAAACACTTGACTTTGGCTTAGGTGATGATCTCACGGTTCATGAGTTCGAGCCCCGTGTCGAGCTCTGTGCTGACAGCTTGGAGTCTGGAGCCTCCTTTGGATTCTGGGTCTCCCTCTCTCTATCTGTCCCTCCCCCGCTCATGCTTTGTCTATCTCTCTCAAAAATAAAGAAACAAAAAATAAAAAAAGTTATACACATTAAAAGAGCATTATTTGAATTAATTATGGAAAGAGTTTAATCTTATAAGAAGAATTTTATCAAAATTTCAAATGGAGCTTCTTAAGAAGCTACCTTTAATGGGAGAAGTCAGATCTTAATATAAATAAGTTCTCAATTGTAAAAGATAGAAAATATGGATTAAATTATAAAGAATTGATGGGCCCATTTTTCAAGATCCTGTTACATGAATATAAACAAAAGCTCAAAAATATATCATGCATTATCCATCTCAATAGAAAAGGCACCTATTGCAAAAGAGTTGTAGATGCCCAAATAAATTTCTAAATAACTGCAATTTTTAAACATATTTAAATTTATATTTCAAAATGCTTCAGAAATCTATAAATGTATTTTAAAAAAATAGAATGTCAATTCTTGATCTGATATCTGAAGCATCATACAGTCATTAAATACTGACATACCTGGACTTGTATAAGTCTACTGCCGAGAAAAAAAACACACATACACACATTTGAAACTTCATACCAGGCCTCTGAAGACAATATAATAGTGATGACATTGAGTAGTTCAGGCCAGTCTTGAGTCCAGGATTCTACTATCACTTTAGCTATTTAATGGACTATGAGATCTTGGCCAGGTTACTTAAACTTTTAGGTCACAAGTTTACTAATTTTTAAAAAGAAGTTGTTACAGATATTTTCATAGTTCTTTCATATTCTGTCAGATTAAATTATTGTGTTTTAGAACTGTCTTTGGAAGCAAGCATAGATGAGACTTGAATGAACGAATAGCCATTGTAACTTTAGTCTACCTTAGACCGTAGTTAGGACATACAGATACCTTTGTGCTTTATCCTTTTCTTTCTTCCAAGTGGGAAACCTAATTTTGGGCTGTCTCCCTCAATTCTAACAATGCTTCCACCTTCTGTACTATTTATTTGTCGTCCACTTTCCCATGTGGCATCAGATGGGATGAGATTATTGACTGAATGAGTGAGAATAGATTCACCTTAATTAAACCATCAATACCCCTCACTATCATCACTAAACCACAGCCTACATTACATGTGTGTATATGTGTGTGTATTTACATACATACATGCATGTGTACATCTATAGTGGAAAGGGGATTACATAGAATCCTTCTATTCTTCTAATTCTCTCCAATCCATACTCATACCTACATTTTCTTAATTGAGAAAGAGAAAAGACCTCCTTATGTGGCTGTTACATGATCCTTTTCTTCTTTTTTTTAAATTTTTTTTTAAAGTTTATTTATTTTTGACACAGACAGAGTGCAAGCATGAGCTGGGAAGGGGCAGAGAGAGAGAGGGAGACACAGAATCTGAAGCAGGCTCCAGGCTCTGAGCTGTCAGCACAGAGCCCGATGCGGGGCTCGAACCCACGAACCGCGAGATCATGACCCAGACAGAAGTCGGGCGCTCAACTGACTGAGCCACCCAGGCACCCCTCTTCTTGGTTTTAAATTCTTTTCTTCTTTTCTAATTTTTTCCACAAATCATTATTAAGAAATGAAAACTTGTACTCTAGGAAAAATTATACCCTGAATTTAAAACTGAATAATAATGCAAGTAGAGTCTAATTTAATTAATAACTAAATGCTAAATAGGATCTAGGGGGTAACAAATTTGATTACTCACAAAACAAATTATAATTTTTTTTAGAAAAGAAATGTTTTCCCGGAGTATTAGCACTGTCCCCTAGTAATATACATAGAAGTATTGAGTTCAGTTTAAAATTGCTTTGGATTTTACTTAAAATGCCATTTCAACAAAACCAGTACTACAGTATCTTGGCATAACAACAACAAAGACATCAAGTTCTTTACTTATGTTAATGCATCTATTTTAATATTTCATAAAACTATTATAAGGTAGACCTTTTGCTTTCACTATGAGGTAACTGAGACATAACTAGGTGAAGTAATCTGCCCAAAGACACACATTTAATAAGCCACAGACAAAAGATTATAGGCAGTGGGCCTGCTTATTTCAATAATATCTTGTACTGTTACATTTTAAGACGCGAAAACATATGAAATACCAATCCCATACCAGCAAGACCACAGTTCTCCTCAGGCCATATGTAATTTGTTATCTGAGAGTCATGTGGAAGAACAATTTTGTGAAATCGTGTGAAGCCATATGCCAAATGTTCACTATAACCTTGAACAATTCAAAAACTACTAAAGACCCATCTCGTTCATAAATCCCCTTTAATCTACTTGTATTTTCACACTGTCTCGCCTCTTGGTTAATATTTCATTAATTTAAAACAGACTGTTTAAAGTACTATTTCTTTTGATTTTCCCTAACCTCTTTCTTTGTGTTTCAAGGGTGTCCTCTAATTGTAATATTATGAAATTTGGTGAATAAGTTCATGTTTATTCTCTTCCAAGTTTTGTAAACTTTGATCATTTCTCTTTCAACACTTTGACTTCCCATACAAAGAGTTCTTGTAAATGCATTAGATAAAAAATTCAAGAGTTGAGACAGTTTCAATTTCAAAGTCCTAAAATTTCAAAGGAATCCAGAAACTTGTTATTCAGCCATGTCAAGAAGAATTTTAAAGAAAGTGTTTCTAAAGTTAAAAAGTTCTGATTTGGAGATGGTTCTCTACTCTCATAAATGGCACCGGAAAAAAAAAAAACAACCCAAGGACAAATGAACTGTGTCCATTTCTTAAATCAAAACTCTAAAGAAAGAAAGAAAAAAACAAAAAACCCTGCTGACTCATATAGTTTCTAAGTCAGAAGCATCTTCATATCTTAAAATTTTAGTATACGAAATTTAAAATGTTATTCACAGGGGCAACTGGGTGGCTCAGTCACTTGAGCATCCAACTTTGGCTCAGGTCATGATCTCACAGTTCATGGGTTCGAGCCTCGCACGGGGCTCACTGCTGTCAGCACTGAGCCTGCTTCGGATCTTATGTCCACCCCCGCTTTCTCTGCCCCCTTCCCTGCTTGTGCTCTCTCTCTCTCAAAAATAAATAAAATCTTTAAATACATAAATGATAAATAAATAAATAAATAAATAAATAAATAAATAAACAAACTGCTATTCATGCTCATTAGAATGATATGAATTATGAGTAACAGCAGCAAATGATAGGTCTTTGATGACAAAATGCTTGGAATACCTCTTAGTGTATTAGCAATGTTATTTTTCACGGCATTTCCACACTTAAAATTTAAAAGGTTAAAAAAATACTTTTAGCATAAAACCAGCATCCTCTTTCCTCTAGATTTTCCATTTTTTCTTTATTTTTTTAATCTGGTTCCTTCTGTTCAAGTCTCCCAACTTAAAAAAATAAGGGGCACCTCGGTGGCTCAGTCAGTTAAGTTTCTGACTTCAGCTTGGGTAATGATTTCATGGTTCCTGGGTTCGAGCCCCGCGTCAGGCTCTGTGCTGACAGCTTACAGCCTGGTACCTGCTTCAGATTCTGTGTCTCCCTCTCTCTGCACCTAACCCACTTGCATTCTGTCTCTGTCTCTGTGTCTCTCTCTTTGAAAAATAAACATTAAAAAAATAAAAAGACAAAAACGAAAACAAAGCCAACCTTACTCAACATCTCAACCTCCTCCACCCTCACTTCTCTCCTACAGCCAAACATCTTCAAATTCGTAGCCTACGCTCCAGCTGCCCACTTCCAACCCTTCATCAGCACACGGCCATGCATCCACAAAACCCTACCAAACTCACTGCTAAGGTTTCCAACTGTCCTGTTTTTCCATCTCACAAACTTGTTGATCACCCCTTCCTCGTTAGTCTCAGCAACACGCCAGAGAGATCCTTATAATCTGTTTGAAACTGCTTTTACTTGTCATAACTTTTTTTTCCCACCTCCCTCTGAGCATTTTTTCCTACCTCCCTAAGTGCTTCTTCAGTTACTTTTGACCTTTCACCTTCTCTCTGACCATTTAATGTTGCTGTTCCTTAGAATTCTGTCCTAAGCACACTTTTCCTTTCAAACCACAGTCTTTCTTTAGGTACCTTCATTCATATTCATACCTTCAATTATGCCCAGAGAGAAAACTGCAAAATCTCTATTTCCAACCTAACTCTTACTCCTGAATCCCAGATCATATATCCAACTGGCCTCTGGACGACTTCGGTTTCATGTTTCAAAGGACTTTAAGTACAAGAAATGATTCTAAAACTGAGCTCATCATTCCTCCTTCAGAACCTTCTTTCCCGCCATCATGAGCTAATTGAATAAATAACAATCTTAAGTTGCTCAAGACAGACAACATATCCTTACTTTCTTCTACCCCATCTTCTACCTAGGATCAATCACCATGTCTTGTCAAATACGTCTTCTACATATCACCCAGATCTGGCTTCCCTTCATGCCTACTTACTTTCCTGCTCCAAATCATCATCATTGTTATCCTGGAATTTCACTTCATTCTTCATGTTGCATCCATGGTGATCTTATTCATTATTTAATTCTGAATTATGCTTAAATGTCCTTGCTTAAAATTTTCAAAGTCTCCCTTTTGCAGGTATTTAGATTCCCAAATCCTTATGATGCCTCATGTGACTTAATCATTGATTTCCTCATAAAACTCTCTCACTTAACTTTCTGTGTTCTAGTCAGTGATGGACCACAGTTGCCCACAACCTCTTGGTCACAGTCCCACAAAAGATATAAGTATATCATCCTCTTAAATATGAACATATTCTGTGGCTGCTTAACCAAAAGAATACAGCAGAAGTGATGTTGTATAAGTGAGTCCCTGACCTAGTCTTAAAGAAGGCTGGCAGCATCTATTTCCTCCCTCTTGAAACATTCATTCTTGGGACATTCCTTGGAATGTAGCCATCATGCAGTTAGAAGCCCGAGTCACATGGTGCTCCCAGCCAACAGCCAATATCAACTGCCGGTCATAAAAATGAGCCATCTTAGATTTTCTAGCCGCGTGAAACCCAGCTGAATTTATATGGGGACAGAAGAATTGCTCAGCTGATACCAGTAAACTTACAAAATCCTAAGATATAATGAAGTAATTGTTGTTCGAAGTCACCAAGTTTTGGGCTGGTTTATTATAGAACGATGTCTGTATTTCATCTTACCTATATTCTAATTCATAGAGACAGAACCTATGGTTTTCTTACTTACCACCATATTTCCAATGCCTACCAGATTTTCTGATCTGCCAGTGGGTGCCCAATTAATATTTATTGACTGGTTTAACTAATAAATAAATGAAAAGATAAAATATTACTATCCTATTTCAATGAGGGCAATATGCCTAATGGTTAAAACTTATGAGTTAGGTCAGACTTTATGAATGCAGTCATGCCTCTCCACTTACTGCTGACTGACCAAGAAAATGTTGCATGAACTCTGTGTGCCTCAGTTTGATTATCTACCAAGTGGGGTAGTGTTGGTTCAAGAGTTAGATGAGAAAACACATAAGCAAAAGAGTGAATAGTATATTAGAAGTTCCAGGTAGATAGTTTTTATTATTAATTTATTGAAATGATAAACTGTGAAACAGGGAAACTGAATAGCTTTTCTGAGTTTCTTTACTACATGGCTGCAAAGCTAGGACTAGAAAGCTGTTTTCCTGTCTTTTTTTCCTTCACACCTTCTTATTTTTTGTTTCTTTGTTTGTTTGTTTGTTCTTATTTTAAAATGTCTCCATCACCTGTGGTAGGCAGAATAATGATCCCTCAGAGATTCCCATTTCCTAATTCCTGCAGTCTATGAGTACGTTAAGAGGAATTAAGGTTGCAGATGGATTTAAGGCTGCTTACTAATCATCTGATTTTGAGATGGGGAGATTTTCCTGAATTAATCAGGTGTTTCAATTTAATTAAAGGGGTTTTATAAGCGGATGGGAAATGCAGAAGAAGGAGAGCACCAGCAGGATACAATCTGAAAAATGCAAGAGCAATGCAAGAAAGACTTGACCTGCCATTGCTAGAGTTGAGATGGAAGGATATCTGCAGAGGAATACAGATGGCCTCCAGCAGATGCACAAGGCAAGGAAATAAATTTTCCCCGAGAGCCTTCAAAAAGGAATGCAACCTTGCTAACACCCTTGATTTTAGTTCATGGAGACAAAATTCAAATTCTGACCTCCAGTACTGTAAGATAATAAATTGGGAGAGTCTTAAACCATGAAGTTCACAGTAACTTGTTACAGTAGCATAGCAGTAATAGAAAACAAATACATGACTTGATCTTTTTTTTTTTTTTTTGAACTCATAGACCTGCCTGCAATTCCAAAAACCAATATATGAGGGCTGCCTGGGTGGCTCAGTTGGTTGAGCATCGGAGTCTTGATTTCAGCTCAGGTCATAATCCCAGGGTCGTGGGATCAAGCCCTGCATCAAGCTCTGTGCTGAGTGTGGCACCTGCTTAAGATTTTCCCTCTCTCTCTTTCTCTCTCGCTGTCTCTCTCTTTCTCTCTCCCTCTCCCCTTTTTGTGTTGTCTCTCTCTCTCTCTCAAATTAAATAATAATAATAAAAATACACGATCTATTTTTTGACGGGGTCCTTGGATTTATGGTATTGAACTCAGGTATTTCCATTAGCAGCCATTAAAATTCTATATTCCTTTGTTAATAAATTTCACCAATGAAAGAGATGATAATATTTCCTTTTCTTGTAACTAACAGTAAATATCAAAAAGGTGAAGAGAAGAAAATATTAGAAAAAATAATAAAGTTAAACTTAATAATTCAAGGATTTTTGAGTGGCAATTCCCACCAGAAAGATCAGCATTTATGACCTTGACTTTGCTGGAGAAGGTAATTTCACCACCCTAATCTCTAGTGAGACAACAGAACTACTGAATTTATTGCAATTATAATAAATGCTCACTCAATCCATACCATGTAGATACGTTTTTTTTTTTAAACACCTAAGTACCTCTTCCAAGGCAGCTAACCCAACACACTGACTATTAAATTGATTTAGGGCAACAAGATACAGAAGCTGTCAGACCTGTAAATGAACCTTTAACCATATGTTGTGATGTGTTTATATGCTAATCTCCTCGGAAGTAGCAAAACCCTTGGATGCCACCTGGTTGGCCATATTTTCTGAATTAACTCCAATAAAATGGAATAAAATTATAATGCATGAGGTCTGCATTCTTTAAATAGGAACAAGAATGCGAATGGGTTATTTGGTGTATTAAGCTTTTAAACCACTTATATAAAATCCTTGAACCACTACAGAGACAACTCTCCAAGTGGTGATATCCAAAAATTACAAATTATTTCAATTGAAACAGTCTAAATATTTATCATTTCTGTAAAGCAATATGAAACAGTCATCCTCACTGTAAAATATTAGTGTCTGCTTATTGCTTTGGGTATTCACCAGGGAATGAAAAGCAGAAAACAAAATGCCTTGGAAGATACAAGCGTGTAACATCAACTACTTTGAACTGAAGCACTTAATATGGTATATTTTTTGCTTCTCCATTCAAAGGAAATAAGTGTGTAAGATTGTGACCTAGTTTATGGGAATCTTGCTATTCTTAGTTTATCCTGACAAATGGCAACCGGAAAAGTCACATTTTAAGTAAGTATGTGGTAACTACTGTAGGCGAAATAAATAAGAGTTTACACTACCCATCTTGTATACATTAGTGTAATTTGGTTGCTGTTGGGAATTTGGGTTTGTATGTCTTTTTCTCATCCAACACAAATAACTTTGATCAGTGATGAATCATTTTGGAAATATAACATAAATGGAAAATTAAAATGGCAATATTTTCCTAAGAAGTTTTTATGGCAGTTTCTGTATCTTTGTACCATGCCTTTCCTGAGAGGTTAATGACAGAAGGCTAAAGAGGAAGACTGACCTAAACCAGGGTATATTGTGTCTCTGACAGTCAGGGAAAGACCAATATGTGCCAAGATATTTGTCTGGAGTCAAAACAAAAGGCAGTCAATTGAATGGTGATTAAAATAGATTCTCGTCTAGTGAAATAGGTCAAAATTAGGGGCAAAGTTTAGAAAAAGGCTAGACTATAGGTCAGAAACCACATGGGCACTCAGGGTTCATTCCTGACACCCTTGAAGTATCAGAAATGATTAACAAGAGAACTTTGTTGGAAGTCCACTGATTGGCTTAGCCAAAATAATGATCTTCTTGCTGATAGCTCTGTTAGGATTGGCCTAGAAACTGGTACAGGCTTGGATGTAAAGTCAGAGCCCATTCAGCAGCCAAAGTTACTATTATTTGAGAAGCATAGGGACACAAAAAACTATTAAGGGATGAAAAATAATAGCCCATGGCTTTACTGATTAAAACACAGGGATGTTTTCCCCAAACTTCCATATGAAGATTTAGATAATATGTTCACAAGATCTTATTTGTGAAGATCACAAATGAGTTCCGCCCCCTGCAATGGAAACTTTTGACTCATACAAGTTTGATATTTATATTGGTCTCTAAGTTAGAACCAAATTATTGACATTTTCTTTGGTCACAAAAAAATTAAAAGTTAATAAAAGATCATTATTTAACATGGATAAATCATGCTGTATTTCCTAACAAGAGGTTTCAAATTACTTCAGCAAGACCTTTGAATGCATATTCAATGAGGCAGAATGGTACAATGGAAAGAAAAAAATAATTTTTTGAAGTCCTGTAAAAACCCAGGTCTTCCAGAGACTGATGTGAAAACTGATTCAAATGCAAAATCAGGAACATGAGTGACACAGGTGGACAAAAGATACAAGATAATACACTGCTTTTACAGAAAGGACACACACACATTCATAAAAATATTAAACACAAGAACAATGTAAAGGCATAAAGATTTTTTTCAATCAAGCTGGACTGGGAAAAATGAAGCAAAAGAAATGCTATGAAACTCTAGAAAACATAAACTTTTTAACAAGAAAAACCTCAATAACTCAACCAATCTAATTTCCGCAAATTGTCTTTCAGCAAACTGGCTATGGTAGGCTTATCATTTGGTGAATTAGAGTATTTCCCCACAATTTACCAGCTAAAGAATTTTAGTCAACTTACTTAACTTCTGAGTCCTATTGTTATTTTTTAAATCAATTTGTCTATTGATGGGGTGAAATGAAATAAGTAAAACAGCACTAGAGCATATTAGGTGCCAAAATATTTACTTTTCAAATAGTATCTACAGAGCCATGCCAATAAATATTACAGAACTAAGCTATGAATAAAATTGAGTACGTGCCCTCATTCTGAAAACTTAAAGATGAAAAGCAATATGTTAGATATTAAAGTACATAATGTGCAAAAGGAAATAAAGAAGAAAATAGATTGATTTAAAAATTACACAGTCTTCAACAGTATGGTATTGAGTTGGATCTGAACAATGAATAAGATTTTCAGCAATAGAGGTAGAACTAAAGGAAAGGCCATCTTAAGAAAAGTATTTAAAAAAAAAAAAGCCACAAAGCAGGGTACCTGGGTGGCTCAGTCGGTTAAGTATCCAACTCTTGATTTCAGCTCAGGTCATGAATTCACAGTTCATGGGTTTGAGCCCCACTTGGGGTTCTGTGCTGACAATACGGAATCTGCTTGGGATTGTCTCTCTCTCTCTCTCTCTCTCTCTGCCCCTCCCTGCTCATGTTCCTCTCTCTCAAAGTAAATAAATAAACTTAAAAAAAAAAAAGAAAGCAAAGAAAAGCAATGGAGCTCAGGCGAGAAGAACTAGGAGGTGAGAGAGGAGGAGGAGGAAGAGAGAAGTGGAGAAAGAAGAGAAGAAGGGGAGAGGGACAAAGAAGATGAAGAAGAGCAGAAGACCACCATCAACAACTCATGAAGTATGAGAAAGACTCCTGGCTATCCCTTATCTGGTTTTCCCTTTATTCCACTGTATTAGCAATTTAACTATGCATGTATTTAACAACTACCAAGCTCACGTTTTCTAGCTTTCTATGCAACTAGTGTGATCAAGTTAGTAAGAGCTACTTAGTTCTGGCCAATGACATGTGTGCAAATTCCAGAATGTGTTTCCAAAGCGGAGGGTGTGCTCCTCCTCACTTCTTCTTTCATGCTTCTGGAAATGGAGACATGATACTGTGTTTCCATTGATCACTCTGAAAGGAGCAAAATGCTTCAGGTAGCAGAAAGAGTGTTGGATTCCTAAATGACCACGTGGAATATATCGATCAGATCAGATCAGCTCTTCCATCTGTATCTGAGTTATTCTGTGACAGAGAATTAAGCATTTATATTGGTGAAGTCACAGTTTTACAGGGTCTCTTTTACACAAAGCCAAATCTATATGTAATTAATCGTATGAATTTAAAAATGGTAGGCAGTCTGTCTGATATGACTGAAGCACAAGATGTCCAGGAGAAAGTTAGAATAGAAGAATGAGACCAAAAAGTGAAGACCCTGAAAAGTCTAGACTGAGAATATCGTATTTTTTTTATGCAATGAAAGGCCACAGATCACTTCGGAAAGGACCAGAACATGATCAATATGTACATTAGGAAAATAAAGTGTGCAGAGCAGATTATAAGGAAGAAAGACTCAGCACAAAGACAGTGGACTCTGTTGTAACAAACGTATGACATACGGCTGGGGCCAGACAGTAAGAATAGGAATGAGGAGTAATCTTTCAATTTGGAGACAGAAATGACAGAATTGTGCAAGTTTCAAAAATGTTAGTAAGAGAGGGGTGTTTGTGAGCAAGAAGGAGACATAGAAAAGCATAACTATAAACGAAGACAATCTTAATCAGGTTAAATCACATGAAAGAAAATACAGGCTGAAGGGTATCATCTGGCAGTGGGTTATATTTTTAAATGTGTTAAGTTCTCATCAAATTTAAGTGACACCTGGAAATACAAGTGTGGAGTAACACAACTGTTAGAGCCATGTGTCTGTGTCAGGTACACTCACAAATAGAGATGGCAGTAGAAGAACCGGTAGAAACAAAACAGACAAAGACCATCATATAGAATTAAAATAAAGAGAACAGGAAACAGAATCATATCATGACATTCTTCTCGTAAATCATTTTAATGCTTTCTTCTTCCTCCAGCAGATAGGATGAATGGAACATACGGTTCATATCACCTTGGAACACCAAATGGCCTGTGAAATAATCTACCTACAGAATGATAGAGCCATTGCGCATCTGGACCAACACAATTCGTCCAAGTTAAGAAAAGTGACATGTAAAGGGACAGAGTTACTTATCCAGGAAAGCTTCACTAGAACGACAGAGTTCTCCATTCCCAGTGTGCTGGGCCATAAGTTGATGCTCAATAATTTGTAGACCCTAGTGAAAGTAATCTAAAGATGCTTTTCCCCTTCCCTTCATTTCGTTGTCTTCTAAAATTTCTTTGTTTCCTTCTGCTTCAGAACCACTGGGAACCTGATAACTTTTCAAGAATCAGTAATACTGAAGTTCAGTCAGCAAGATGCCGTAACAATTGGCTTCTCATACTCTTCAACTGCCCTAGATAAAATTATTTGCAGTAGAAAATTTAGTCTGCTCCCATAGTTATCCTTTTATTCAAATGCATTATCTTCATAGTTTTTCAGATTAAAAGACTAATGCCAAAAGAAAATTGTATTCTGGTCTCACGAGCAAAGCTGAGGCATTAAGATGAATGATACTTTTTGAAAAGAATCCTGTAGATTTTTACAAATTCATTGCCTTTCACATTGTTATTTCTTGTATTTCTGTCAAGGAGACAATTCAAACATCTACCATAAATAATATTTAGAGAAAGCAGTCAAGGGTTCATTGATCTTGGTAAGCAGTTAGACTTACATTTTTAAGACATATCCACTCTTTCAGGCTCCAAAGCACTAAAGATAAAATCTTCCTTCAGTGATGTGAGAGAGCAAAATAAATTCCGTGAACAAATAACAACCTCAGAGAGCGATTAAACATTGGAAAGAAGGAAACACCAGATATATTTGAAAGCAGCATGGCACAGTAAAAATACCATAGGGCCTGGGGTGAGGGAATGATGGATCCAATCTCAGTTCTTCTACAGCATGCGACATTAACCTTCCTGGGCCTCAGTCTCCTCATTCATAAAACAAAGGTCAAAGGTAACTAGATCCATGGCAGTGCCTCCACAAGGAAAAAAGAAGCTAACAGCTGATAGTAGATGCAAAAAAAAAAATTCTTTTAGTTGACTCACAACAAGCTTTTAAAGAATTGCTGATATGGTAATAAAGAATGCATAAAATGAAGGGGAAAACGTGTCTTTAAATGCTAATTACCTGCCTGGATAATAGTTTAGCTTTTATTCAATCATTTATTCATAAGGCAAAAATATTTAAAAATTCAGAGGGTAACAACATTAGCAGGGACATTATAGCAAACCCTTTTCTTTAATTCTTCAAAAATAACGGAAAATGTTTCATAAGTGAATGGGAGAGTTGCTGACAATTTTTTCGGTTATTTCTAGAATCTATTCCAGGACCTCCAAGATCTGTCTCTGAACTAAATTCTAATTATTGTCCCAGACCCAGCTTAATTTCCTCCTCCTCAATGTCCATATTCCAGATTATCCCATATTTTCTTTCTCTGAAGCTGCATACAATGTATTATACACACACAGTATTTTTGTAAAAATAATCAATATTTTATACTCAATATATCATGACATTTCATTGCATAAAACACTATATACATTTCCATGGCTGTACAAAAATCTGTCAGATTGATTTGCTATCATTTGTTTAATTCATGCATCTCTGAAACTGTAGCTCCTGTCAGCCTATAATTATTTGGTAATTCACATACTGCCTTGTATTATGCTCATAGTCTTTTTTTCTTTCCTTCACATTTTTTCATAAATTTTACAATAAGAATGCATTAGTAGCTACTATAATTAAACACATTGAATAAGGTTCTCCTACTGAAGTTCTAAGAACACAAACAGCTCACAAGATGGAAACAACTTAAATAACTGACTTGAGATAGAAATTCATTCTTTTTATTATTATTTTTTTTAATTTAAATTCTAGTTAGTTAACACACAGTGTCATCTTGGCTTCAGGAGTAGAACCCAGTGATTCATCTCTTACATATGACACCCAGTGCCAATTCTTTTTTTTTTTAATTAATTTATTTTATTTTGAGAGAGAGAGAGATAGCGCTCAAGGAAGGGGGAGAGAGAGGGAGAGAGAGCGGATCCCAAGCAGGCTCCCCACTGTCAGCACGGAGCCCGACACGGAGCCGACACGGGGCTGAACTCCACGAACCTTGAGATCAGGAACCAAAATCAAGAGTTGGATGCTTAACTGACTGACCCACCCAGGTGTCCCAGAAATTAATCCTTAAACTATGGTCACACCAGGCCTTTTTAGTTTTAAGGAGTAAAAGGTCTGTGAGCTCCTCCCACCTTTTAAGTAATTAATGTCTTAATAATTGAAGAGCTGCCCCTGCAAGCTGGTTGACACGTCCCCACTCTCCTGTATGACAATAATGAAAGAATTTACAACTGAAACTAGGGGAAATCACACTAGGAAAGTTCAACTTAATTAACATTGAACTTGAGATAAATCAAACAGTAAAATAAAGTGAAAATCTCTTATAACTACATCACTGATGTAAAGCAATTTTCAATAGTTTGGTGTGTATCTTCAAAGGACGTTTTATAAATGCATATAGACAAGTACTGTATGCACACACACACACAATTTTTTATAAAAATAATCACAGTACTCTATATGTGACATATGATGAAATTTCTTCTCATTGTATATAAAAATACATATATTTTCATGACTTACAAAAATTTGTCAAATCGACTTATCATTTTGTAAACTAATTCATGACTGGTAACGATTTAACTTGTTTCCAAATTTTCACCATTGAAGACAATGAACATCCTTTACTTATATCTTTGAGCACAGATGTGAATATCCCAAGGATAAATTACTGGATGTGGAATTTCTAGGTTAGACACACACATTTGACCAAGTTAAAATCATTCCAACTAGGCATGACAGTTTTTGAAACACCCTCAACTCGGAATGGCTCCAATCTTTATAATATTGTCATTTTGACAAATTCCCCATACGTTGACTGAATATATGTATCTCTTCTCATTATTGCATTTCCTGATCTTTAACATTTCTTATATTGAGTTGTTTGCCTTTTACTTGCTGACTTGTAGGAGCTCTTTGCAGACATTATATGCTATGGATATGAACCATTTGTCAATTGCATGTATTAAAAACATTGTCCCAGTCTGTTTTTCTTTTAATTTTTCAAATGAGTAATACAAAGTTTTTTTTTAAGTTTTATGTCATCAAATCTACTAATCTTTTTCTTGATGCCTCATGTTCTTTATATATATGCTAAAGACTACCTCCATCTCTAGACTTTGAAAAGACTTCCATGTGCAGTTAAACTACATATAGGAAGTAGGGAGCTTACGTTATCTTTTCCAAATAATTATCTAATTGTCCCAAAATCATTAATAGACTATTGTAACTTTTCCCCTCAATAACAAAAACTTTCTGATCAGTAGAGACTAATCACAGATATAGATACATAGATAGATAGATAGATAGATAGATTTATTTGTTTCTGGACAGAAAAAAAAAGTGCATAATTCCCCTCACTTTTAATCTAATCCCACAACTATCACTGTAAAAACAAAAGTGTATGTGCACACTTTTACCTTAAAATATTTCTGAAAAGACTACTGTTTAGATAAATAGATTTATTTTTACTTGTATTTGACAAATCTCTTACAAAATACATAAAAGGAATTTTTCTGTTTATCTTCCTTTTTTAAAAAAAAAGAGCCTAAATTTCCACCAACTGATGAATGGATAAAGAAATTGTGGTTTATATACACAATGGAATACTACATGGCAATGAGAAAGAATGAAATATGGCCTTTTGTAGCAACGTGGATGGAACTGGAGAGTGTTATGATAAGTGAAATAAGTCAATCAGAGAAAGACAGACACCATATGTTTTCACTCTTATGTGGATCCTGAGAAACTTAACAGAAGACCATGGTGGAGGGGAAGGAAAAAAAAAAAAAGAGAGGGAGGGAACCAAACCATAAGAGACTCTTAAAAACTGAGAACAAACTGAGGGTTGATGGGGGGTAGGAGGGAGGGTAGGGTGGGTGATGGGCATTGAGGAGGGCACCTGTTGGGATGAGCACTGGGTGTTGTATGGAAAGCAATTTGACAATAAATTTCATATTAAAATAATTTAATTTAATTTTCAAAAGTTTTTATTTATTTATTTTTGAAAGACAGAGAGGGATGGAGCAGAAAAAAAGGGAGGGAGAGAGAGAGAGAATCCCAAGCAGGTTCTGCACTGTCAGTGTAGAGCCTGATGTGGGGCTCAAACTCATTAACTATGAAATCATGACCTGAGCTGAAGTCTGAGGCTTAACCAATTGAGCCACCCAGGCACCTCTACTTTGTCTTTTTGTGGGTTTTTTTCATGATTAGCATAAGATAGACTTTATTTCCTGCTGAAAGTGAAGGAAAAAGAAACATGATAAACTGCATTGAGCTTCACTTAGCACTGGGTTAAAATTTCCAGTAAAATTCTCTGTTTGGATCAACAGTGTAGGATCTGAAAGAGGATCAGAAACTTCTGACAGTTTTGATTTCTGTCATGTTTTCAATTAAAGTTTTGAAGTCCCACCAGTAGAAAATCTCCACAGACTTGGACAGCACTTCTTGAATATTTTGGGATCCTCATTCTTTCATGCTCTTAGAATTTATCGAGGACCCCAAAAAGCCTCTGTTTATATGTGTAATACTTACTCTGATTTACTGTATTTTAAGTTAGGGGTGCCTAGGTGGCTTAGTTGGTTAAGCACCTGACTCTTAATCTTGGCTCAGGTCATGATCTCAGGGTTCATGAGATAGAGCCCCCGCCATGGGGCTCTGTGTTAACAGCATAAAGCCTACTTGGGATTCTCTCTCTCTCTCTCTCTCTCTCTCTCTCTCTCTCTCTCTCTGCCCCTTGCCCACTTGTGCTCTTTCTCTCTCTCAAAATAGATAATTTTTTAAGAAAATTTAATTAAGACTGAAATGTTGGTGTACCTGAGTGGCTTAGTCGGTTAAGCATCTGACTTCATCTCAGGTCACGATCTCATGGCTGGTGAGTTCAAGCCCCGCATCGGGCTCTGTCTTGACAGCTCAGAGCCTGGAGTCTACTTTGGATTCTGTGTCTCCCTCTCTTTCTGCCCGGCCCCTGCTTGTGTTCTGTTTCTCTCTCAAAAATAAGTAAACATTAAACAAAAAAAGAATAATTTAAAATTGAAATCTCTTAAAATATTCACTTATCAATTCATTTTAAAACAATAATATTAAGCCCATCCCATACTATCATTCATAATAACTTTTATGAAAAACCATATTGTACAGAAGAATGGGAAGAGTAGCACTACTTTCCATTTTTACAAATATCGTCAATGTTAAAAAAAGAGACAGAGAGCTGGATTCTTCTATTTCACTTTAATGGGCATATAATAACAAAATCTGTCCTCACATATCTATTAGTTTAAAAGTGGCTAGTATTTTGACAGTCTTTTGGGATAACTGTGGATCAGTTATCCACAATTGGAATCACACTAAAAGTCGGTAACTGGTAGTTTCTTTTTTTTATTGTTTTTTTAAATGTTTATTTATTTTTTGAGAGAGAGAGACACACACACATACACAGGGTTGAGTGGGGGAGAGACTCAGTGAGATAGAGACACAGAATTTGAAGCAGGCTCCAGGCTCTGAACTGTCCGCACAGAGCCCGACGTGGGGCTCAAACTCACAAACCGCGAGATCATGACCTGAGCCGAAGTCGGATGCTTAACTGACTGAGCCACCCAGGCGCCCCAGTAACTGGTAGTTTCTTAAAGGTTCATTGTAATGTGGAATCTAAAACCATATAAATGAACTTTTGGTACTCTGTTCCATTAAAATCAACTGGTCTATACTGTGCTTTGGATCTTTTACCCACGCATAGTTCTGTAATATTATGCATTGGTCATTTGGAAAATACTGAATCAATAAGTTAAGCAAATCTTCCAAATGTTGATACATCTCATTATATAATACCAAAATGTTGCAATCTTTAATATTACCATTAATCTTACATGAGAAGCCTTTATTGAGAAGGTGACAAACTCACAGTGACAGATAGGAGTTTTCCAAAATTCCGCTTCTTACATAAAAGCTCACATGTTGCAATTGGCATTCAAAACCGTCAGCTGTTTTCCCTTAAAATGACAGACTTACTTTGCTTTTCTCTAGAAACTGCTGCTGAAATTCCCAAATCTAAGTAACCCTAGTTTGTCAGTTGCTGTTGCAGGTAAAGAGGTGGCCCATGAAACAAGTAAGCACATAACAAGGTGCTTCACATGTTCCTTTCACTTAATTTCACAGAATACAAAAAGAGGTCTACTTATGAACTGTGATTTGGCAGAATTAACAGTGTTTGCTGCTTTATGAGAGACATTCTTGAGCAAACCTTTTTGTGTGTGTGTGAGTGTGATAACGATGAATGCAATGGCTACTCAGTTCAGTGTGGCAACACTGCCTTAGTTCATGCTAATGGAGGTTCTTGCCCCATCAGGACAAAGCATACAAAGCAGAAAGACAGTATCTTGACATTATGATAAAAATACTTTAGCCTTCATGGACCCTCTTATAGGGTCTCAAGAATCCAAGATCCTCAGACAACACTTTGAGAATCAATAGACGAGTATACAAGACTTCTGCCCTAATTGTACAACTGATTGTGCCAATCTTAAGATGAATGAATATCAATTTTCCACTGAATTTTCATGTCTACAGTTACATGAAACAAAAAACAGTTTTAGAAAATGGGCATTTGGGGCTCCTGGGTGGCTCAGTGGGTTGAGCTCCGACTTTAGCTCAGGTCATGATCTCGCCGCCTGTGAGTTCGAGCCCCGCGTCGGGCTCTGTGCTGACGGCTCAGAGCCTGGAGCCTGCTTCCGATTCTGTGTCTCCCTCTCTCTCTGCCCCTTCCCTGCTCATGCTCTGTCTCTCTCTCTCTGTCAAAAGCAAATAAACAATAAAAAAAAATTTTTAATAAAAAAAAAGAAAATGGGCATTTTATTGTGGTGGTTTCTGCTGTTAGCAGTATTATTGGAAGAGCTTTCAGTTCTACTTATTCGTCTTTATTAGAAAGATATGCATCTACATTGGCTTTGCAGGCCACTCATAATATCGGTGTTAATAGTGGACATCAGCAGGCTGTCAATACCAACAAAAATGAAGTAAAATAAAAAGAAAACCGTAATACAGGAATAAAACAACTCATAAGATAGAGTTTTTAACTAAACGGAATCCAATGAAAAGGCTAAGTGAATGAACGGACTGAAAGAAATTTTCTAAAAACACAAAAAAAACAAAAATACTAGCTAGGAATTGGTATTGTTTTGTTCTGACCCTCCCAGGAGACTAAGACGACATTACTTTTCTTGTGATAAGCCACCCTGTCAGAAAATATTTTTTAAAGGCTTTATATATTTCTAAGACATTTTCCATGGTATGTCTCTTTTCTATGATTCTCCAGATCTCTTGGTACAATGACATGAGTTTAACTTTTTCTCCTAGTTGTTACTGCATTCCTTCATCTAAAATGACATTTCTAAGTATAAAACTGGAAGATATATGAGGCTTTTTGACAGGTGCCATAATGCATCAATTCCTGGTAATTTGTAAAATTAAGTTGCTGTTTGCTTTTCTAAGATTATACTCCTTCACCCTACTCATCCCCTAAAAAAAAAGGTGAAATAGGGGATGGGACAGAAACCGAGACCAAGAGTAAGAAAAGTAAATATAGCTGCATAATGAGAAGCACTCTCTCTTACTTTCTGGTAACTGTGCTGATGTCCTAATATGTCCTCTGGGATCATGAAGTATGTGAGGGATGAGGAAGATTTTTACTTTGGAGACAAGTTAAAAAGATTGAGTTGTTTTTGTAAAAAGATGTGGAGAAAGCATTTTTATTATGTATCAGTTTTTAGATCTTTTTCCTTATTTATTTTTCCCCCCTGGGGAGCAAGAGGGCGTTCTTGATTTAATAGTGGATTATTTTTAAAAAAATTTTAATGTTTATTTATTTTTGAGGGGGGAAGAAGGACAATGAGAGAAGAAGACAGAGAATCCAAAGCAGGCTCCATGTTATCAGCACAGAGCCCGACATGGGGTTTAAACTCCCAAATTGTGAAATCATGACTTGAGCCCTAGTCAGATGCTCAACTGACTGAGCCAGGTGCCTTGGGAATGGAGATGTTTATGTGATTTTTATATTTTTATACCCTTGCCTTCTATATAGATCTGCACCTTGCAAACATTAGAAGGGACTGGGCTCACTGAAATCTTCAAAACTAAATATGATCCTTTACAGAATGTGTAAGAAGGAAGGATCTCTAGATACTAATTTAACATATGCATTGCCCAGGTGAGAAAGAAAGACCCACCATTATAACCACATTTCTTCAGCTGTTGAAACTGACCCTGCTCCAGGTATCACCCCAGGGTGCAATAATTAACCTCCCTGTGTCCCAATGATAGAATATAGCAAAGCTTCGTATTCTCTTTGCTAAGTCCTTAGTATAAGGTATAGTAATTTGCTTTAAATTCAGATGTATACCAACTAAAGAAGATTCTTCAGCAAGTAAAGCATTAATAACATAGGGCTTCAAGCTTCTAATTCTACTTTTCATTGGAACAATATTTCCTTAACTGCGAAGCAGTTAAATTTGTGTGTTGAACTTAAAGCTTGGAGCTTTAAATATCTATTAACAAAAAGGGAGCCATTTTCCTTTGATTTGTGGGATGCAATGATTTTTGGCATTCCCATAACCACTAATTCCAATTTAAGGAGTGGCTGCTTAATGGTAGCTTGAAAAATATTTGCAGATCACAACGGTCAGTTCTTTGCAATATAAACAATCAACATTCAAACTTACTAGAGTAATAGCTCCGGCCCATGTGCATCACTCAACTGCAAGGCTCAGGAACCATAAATATTCTTCACGATAAAGACATTAATGCGGTGGTTCTCTTTCATGATTTCTACTTCCCCCAGATGAAGACAATATGAAAGAGGTTTGTATTAACAATTAATCAGTAAACATATGCTTGGAATCTACAACTGGCTCAGTTCTGTGCTGGTAATCCGGGATACACAATGCAAGTGTAAAGCACACACTATTCTTAAAGAAACTATAATCTAGTGAGAAACAAGACTCATCCCTAGTGAATAACAGCCATCATCCACTGAGTACCTTCTATACCCCAGCACTTTGTCAGGCACCTGACTGATTAAGAGGCAGAAGGTCCAGATACAAATCTTCGCTATCTGTGTAAATATCTGTGTTAACCTTAACTAAATCACCTTGTATTTGGGGGCTTGCTTTCTCCATATTTTAAAATACTAAATAAATGATACTAAATCTCTTCCAGCTCTGAGGAGTCTATAATTTCATGAAATAACTAAAAGAGATTTAAGTGCTGAGGACACTAGGACAGGGAAGACTAAAATATTCCAGAAAAGCTTCACAGTGCATGAGAATTTCGAGTTTTTGTTGAAGGATGTATCTAAGATCTTTTATATATATCATATATACTACAAAATAAAGAATATGATAAAAATATAAAATATTAATAATAAAAGAATAAAAGGATAATAAAATAATACATTTAATTGAGGTATAACTGACAACAATCATATATATCTAAGGGGTACCAAGCTCTTGAATAGTTGGAGGAGTTGAAGGCACTCCATTAGGAAGTGTGCAGGAGCTTTAAAATGTCCTTGGAGGTTCATAAAGTGCCCCCATAGATTGTAGACTTCTTGAGAGCAGTTTCTTCCTCATTAGCACAGTGTCTGGCACATAGCAGGTACTAAAAATATTTGTGGAAGAAAGGGAATATTGACCAGGGCAGAGAGTTTATTATCAAAAGAGTACATAATGTTAGGGGAGAACTTTCTAAACCAGGCAGGTTAAACCTGATAAACCAGTAACAAGTGATTTCCCAGTGCAAATGATAAAAGCAAAGATCAGGCACCTCCATCCACTCTGTAATCCAGAGTCAAAACTTAACAGCTTCCTCCAGATAAGAGGAGATGCTGTCTTCGCGATGACTGCTTCTGCTGGTGCCTGCTTTGCTAACTCTGCTCTCTGAAATCCAGCTCCTGCACACATATTCCTGTAAAATTCCCTTTTAATCAGAACTGTACTTGTGTCTCCATTCTGGTTAGATAGCTCTGATCTCAGCTTTCTCCCCAGACTCTCAAGAACTGCGAGTGCCCTACTTCCCCCAAATAATCGTGCAGCTGAGAGTCAAGCGTGCACTCTGCTTCAGTTGAACTGCTTGCCTGCCTGGCCCAAGTTCCCTTTCTAGACTAATGTGACAAATCCTGCTGTGTGATTATGTATGTGCCCACACAGTTGAAAACAGCCATTCTTTGGACCTCATCTCACATTCTTCATTGATTTCCTTCTACATGCTAGGTGAGTTTCTGAACACCTTACTAATTTAAGAGTCACAGCTTATGACCATGACCTCTTTTCTTCTATTTCCACATTAATACAAAATAAAAGGGCATTTCCTGGTTTCACCAATCACAGTGATCTCTACATCTTCTATATCCATGTACTACATATACTTACGTAAGTATTCCATCTTCAAATCTTTAGTGTGCTTGTCTTTTTTTTTCCTACTCTATTTATAACATGCCAGGAGAAGGTGACTCTGGGTTTGTTTCATCCAAGGGCCTGGCACAGAGTCCCAGGAAATATACCTGGAAAGTACTTACTGATTATGGAAAGGCACAATTTTCAGCCATGTAACAGAAACTTGCTGATGAGACCCAAGTATTACAGACTTTCACCTTTATCTGGATGAGATAATATAAAAGGAATAGGCAAGAAACATCTTCCCATTGACTAGTGAAAGGAAATGAAGTAAAGCATAATTAATACAGTTGTAAATTATAACTGTAAAAAGAAGCAGCTTTTAATTTGTATCACTAGTTGTATAATATAAATATAGAAATCCAAAGTGAAAATAAACAGAAATGAAAAATTAAAATTGAAACAATGTATTTTTATGAGAGTATGATGACATGTTTCTGACTACTCAACAAACAGTGACTACTCAATATTTTTGAGAAAAATCAGTCCTATCTCAAAAGTGAAAATCCCTACCAAACTACAGAGAGCATATCGACTATAGATAACATCATCCTAATTTCAACATTTGGTATTATGGAGGACATAACAAGATATGCAGCTCAAAGCCTTTTTAGAAGAGTATGTCCTGAACAGATTGCAAAGTGAATTTGTAAAAAGCAAACCAAACTCCATAAATCTGATTTCCATTATATAATTTATGTTTGAAGGAAGTACTGTCACTACTAAAGTATGAAACTGAAATAGAAGTAGCATGGTCACATCATCAGACATTTTCATTAAAACTGAAGTTGAACAAACATCGTATTTCACTATGAGTAAGTGTATTCACTTTAAATAATACATATAAAAATTAAATGTACTCAGGAAGAAAATTTGCATTTGTTGAGCACTTTCTACATCTCTGGTATGTCATTAAATATTTTTACAGAGACAATATTATTGTGTCATATTTCATAAATAATGTAATTAAAGCCAAGAGAAGTTACTTAGTTTGTCTAATACTAGGTAGCTAACAAGTAGTAGAGTTAGGATTCTTAATCAAACACGAGAATAATACAGTAAAAAATAAAAAATAAAAAAGATCAGGAAGATCCTAACCTATATATTCAATGAGTATCTTCAATATGATGTAGTTATTTCGCGCGGCGCCTGGGTGGCTCAGTCGGTTAAGCGTCCGACTTCAGCTCAGGTCAGGATCTCGCAGTCTGTGAGTGCAAGCCCCGCGTGCTCTGGGCTGATGGCTCAGAGCCTGGAGCCTGCTTCTGATTCTGTGTCTCCCTCTCTCTGCCCCTCCCCCATTCATGCTCTGTCTGTCTCTGTCCCAAAAATAAATAAACGTTAAAAAAAAATTAAATATGATGTAGATATTTCAAAACTAAATGTAATATTAGAATGTATTCAATATTAAATGATATGTTATCTTGACTATATGCCTCCAATCATCATCAAAATTACCTAGAAACTAATACTATTACACCCTAGTGGGCCGCAATTCCTTTTTTTTTTTTTTTTTTATAAAACAAAATAGAAATGAGGTCATACGTGATGAGAAAAAATAAACCAGAGAATGAACTCATGTGCTGTGAGAAGCCTGGGTTGAGTCCCTTACTTAGAAAATAAATGAATGGTTTATTTATTGCCTTTAAGTATATGGAGTCCTATCATGCTGAGAAAGCAGAGAATTTTTTTGCTTTTTTTCTCAAGGCTTGAATGAAAGAAATGATATTTAAATTACAGTAGGACAAATTCAGTTAGACATAATGCAAAACTTCTTGACAAGAAGAGTTATTTTTTGATTAAATAGACTATCCAGAGAGATCCTGAAATCTTTCTCCCTAGAAAGCATCCCTCAAAGACTGACAATTTATTGCCTTTACTATTTAGTATGGCATCTATCCTGGGGTTCTGAGGTCCTGATATTTTATCATTACATTTCATTTCACTTATCATGTTTCTAGTAACAAAACAAAGACTCTTCATCTTTCAATTTTACCAAGTTATTGAGTTTTGACCGTTTCCCCCCAAGGAAACCCTGTTCTCAAGCCATTCAGAAAACATAAATATCGTAATGAGGCATATAAGAGAAGATTCAAGGGGACTGTTCTTAGGTTGGATTCTATTCCTTTGAATGGCATATAACTCCAAGTCTATTATCACCCAGATAAAGAGAAAAGAAAAGCAGAGTGATTTTTGTTTGTTTGTTTTGTTTTGTTTTGTTTTTCACAAGGAAAGCAGAGTTCACTCCATAGACATATATTGGACCTGGCAACAAACACTGAAGTATATGATACCACCTTAATTACCTAGAAATAAAAAACAGTAGTGCACCTTGGGGATTACAGTGAGGATTGCAGCTTCCATAGAAGGCCTAGTGGACCCAAAGCAATAACTTCACTGTTTGCCTGCTACCATTTTAAAGCACATGAAAATACTCAATTCATACTTACGTAGATGACCGTTTTTGTCTGTTAGACAAAAGAACTGGGAAAAAAGAACCCAAATTTTTAGAAAATGGCAATCCTTCTGGTATTATGTGTTTTTTAAGTAGCTCTTTTCTTCAACCAAGAATTTCATGTTTTGGCAAAGGTAATGAGGACAGATCAGCAGATGGGCAAATTAAATTTCACATTTCTCTCCACACTTGGTTTCAGAGGGGAGAGTATTCATGGAGCCAAGGACATGGCTTCAGGGAGAACCTCATTCACCCTCACAACTAGCAACTAACTCTGACTTAGCCTGTGGAGCTAAAGAGGGAAATGGTGACCCTTCCCTTGCCCCCAAGGCCAAGCCTTGCCCATTCATGATCTCCTGTCTCTCAATACGAAGAATTTTGGAAGCCAAATGTTCAGAAAATAATTTCAGCACCAAATAAGAGACAAACTTGGAAGATCCTGAATTATAATTTAACTGTAATATCAATAGCCTCATTTATATAGGGCAATTCACAACACAACAGACCATAAGTCCCTGTAAACACAGAAATTCTTTGTTGCCTAAGACATGTGTAGGAACTGTTCATACTGAACAGATGTCCCCCTCCAAAACAAAGGCAAATCCAAATCCAATCAAAAGCAAATAATTTTGTCTCCTACAATGATGCTGTGAGTATGGAAACAGTATTGGCTTCTTCTGATTGAAAAGTTTTGCTAACATTAACTCTGATAAAGGTAAATTGTTACTGGGTAAGATCTTTTTATTGTTTTATTGTTTTACATCCAGTCTGAGATGTATGTGAATCTTGAATATGCAAAAATTAACAAATATGCTGCTTCCCATGGCCTACATGTGCTTTGCCTCCAGTACTGATCTCTCAAGCTTCCTTTGCCCACTTTCTTCTGAACAGTCATCACACCAAGACTTTTCTCTTCCCTGACCTTTGTACTTCCTGTTCCTTCCACCAAGGATGCTTGCCTACCCTTCTTCATCTGTCAGGCTGATTCTGGTCTGCCTGGCTTCTGCTCAGGTCTCACCTTTCCCAAGAGTGCACTTAACACATGCCTTCATCTAGTTCCTCCACCACATGTGCCTAATGAGTTCTTCTAAAGCATGCAGCCCAGTTTGTAATTGCCTCTTTTCTGTTTGTTGACCGGTTTATTATCACTCAACCCATTCTAATGTCAGTTCCATGAGCATGTACACTTTCCGTCTTCCTCACCACAACCTCCTCAGGGCTTAGAAAAATCCTTTATAGGAGGCAGAATGGTACGGAGATTCTGTTAAACCCCTGTGAAGCCTATATTCATCCCAATGCACAGATACACACAACAGCCATCTGCACTTCTCATTTTTCTGTCTTCTTTGCCTCTTGGACCCTCCTACTTGAGCCTTCCCAGTGCAAAGACTGGCAAACCACAAGTGGAAAAAATCTAGGACAATACAACACAAATATTATCGCTTAAACACCTTAAAGGAGCTTCATGCCCTTTGGTGTTTTAGACCTTTCTCATTTAAGGGACATACATTAAAGAAAAAACAAAATGAAATTCTTTGTCCTTCAGCTGTGCCATCATGAACTTGAACTGGTGGAAATCAGCATTTTCTTTTCCCTTCAACTTCCTCCACAGAGTTTAAAGTAGTGTCGGTTTCTTATCCTTTCAAATCCAAGGTGACTTATCAACATGGGTAATCAAAAGCATTTCAAAGCAAGGTGGAATTCTTTAAATTCTATCAGACTACTCCTGAAAATAATAATAATAATAATAATAATAATAATAATAATAATAGAAAAGCTATGTGAATTGCAAAACTGGCTCAAATCAAACAAATACAGTCAATTTTCACGATGTGTGGATTTTGCATTTGCAAATTTAACCGCTCACTAAAATTATTTGCAACCCCCAAATCAATCCTGGCAGCATTGCTTCAGTAAAGCACCAATGGGCAGAGCACTTGCTCAATACACATACTAGCCGGCTGGAGCCCAACAGGGCAACATTCTGCCTTCTTGTTAGCTCTCAGACTATAAAAAGTACCCTGTTTACAGCTTATTTAGTACCAAGTTTTCTCCATTTTTATGTGTTCTGTTGGTGATTTTTCTGTTTAAAATGCCAAGCATGGGGGCGCCTGGGTGGCTCAGTCGGTTAAGCGTCTGGCTTCGGTTCAGGTCATGACTTCGCAGTTCGTGAGTTCAAGCCCCTCATCAGGCTCTGTGCTGGAGCCTGCTTTGGATTCTGTGTCTCCCTCTTTCTCCTTCCTTCCCCTGTGTGTGCTCTGTCTCTCTCTCAAAAGTAAATAGACATAAAAAAAAATTTTTTTAATGCCCAAGCATAATGCTGAACATGGTCCCAGGGCAGGTCCCAACTGTCAAATGTTCCTAAGCATAAGAGGTCTGTAATGTGCCTTACTGAGAAATTGGATGTGTTAGATAAACTGTTCAGACATGTATTCAATGTCAGTGGATCAACAATATGTATTAAATAAGGTATCTGAAACAGAAATACACATAAAAAGGTTATGTCTCAATCAGGTTGATGGAAACATTGTGACCGAAGAAACTAACTCTGTATTTCCTTAGGAGCAACGGTTCAGTATTCCCTAATTTGGGATTCACAGCAATTTCCTAGGACATAAGTACTGTGAATAATGAGAATCAACCACAGATACTTTTTAAGGAAGAGGTATTAAACTCTTCTGCTGAGTCACATGAGACTAGCAATCTCACTAGAACCTCTATCATCAGTAAGTGTACAAATCAATCTTCTTGATTTTCATCAAGAAAAAAAAAAGAAGTTATTTAGTAAACTGTACTTTCAACCTACCAGTAATGTATGACTTCTTCAGTGTACTCTCATTTTCTGAGGCTAGAGATTACCTCCATTATCAACAAGGAAAAGTTGACCACAAAAAATGAAATCCCTAAATCTCTAAGCTTTCTTCTTCTGTTAGATATATTTAATATTTTTTCTACTGAGTACTCATATCTGATCATTAGTGATGCATTTGTTAAAACACAGGTGAAGTTTTTTAAAATTTATTTTAATGCATATTTATTTTTGAGAGAGACAGAGACAGAATGAGAGTGGGTTAGGGGCAGAAAGAGAGGGAGACACAGAATCTGAAGCAGGCTCCAGGCTCTGAGCGGTCAGCACAGAGCCCAACACAGGGCTTGAACTCACGAACCGCAAAATTACGACCTGAGCCGAAGTCGGATGCTTAACCGACTGAACCACCCAGTTGCCCCCACAGGTGACGTTTTAACGTGACTGATTTTTAGAATTAAGAACTGAGAAATGAAGCTTATCATGACCATCACATTCAAAATTGAAAAGCCACATACCTAAGATGAAATATCAAAAAGACAGAAAACATTCAACTATGTTGCCAACATAAAGAAAGACCCTTTGAAAAGAATGAGATGGCAAAGATAAAAAATACGAATATATAGGTTTTGTAGAACTGTTGCAGAGAGGAAAGAAAAACAACTTATAATTAAATACAAGAAAGGTAATGACCAAGATCAGTAATGTGAAATGGGCAAGCCAAATATCTATGATTTATGTCATTGCTCATGGTGTCCTGCTCATTCGCTTCCTTCATTTTAATGTGTAATCTTTGTATTGTTTCCAGCAGCACTCACAATTATGTGTCTCTTACCCAGGGAAAGAGGCATGGTTTCCAAAATGGCACAAAAGCTATATTTTAAATAATCATGCAGAGAGTAGAAAGGGAAAAAGTGAAGATCTGGTTTAGCATTATTTAAGTGCATATAATCATTCAAGACAACCTCGGACTTGGTTAGATGTTCTACATAGCAAAATGAATGCTCTGTAGTTTATTTTAATTGTATTATACTAGTAAAAATAATCTTTAAAGGTATCGTATGAATAAATTTGAAGGATGGGTTAATTTCAAATGCTTATTTTACATTAAATAAATTCTAAATGAGTAGGAAAAAAGTCACCTTAAAGAGCTATCTAGAGAAAAATAATTAAATGGAGGAGGGCAAATTATCTGAGTTATAGGGCTAAGTGTTTCTCAAATCTTAGGGAAGAATCTGTTTTCAAATAGAGAAACAGATGTGCTGGGGTGCCTGGGTGGCTGAGGTGGGTGGCTAGGTTGGTTAAGCATCTGACTCTTAATTTTCGGCTCAGGTCATGATCTCATGGTCTGTGGGATCCAGCCCTGAGTTAGTCTCTGCATTGACAGCAGGGAGCCTGCTTGAGATTCTTTCTCTCCCTCTCTTTCTGCCCATCCCCTGATTCCACTCTCTCTCTCTCTCTCTCAAAATAAATAAATACATTTTAAAAAAATAGACTGCTGAGTAGAATGGAAAAAAAAATTTCCATACAGGAATATCACTGCGAAGTTTAAGAGACTAAAGATAAAGAAGAGACTGAAAGTTTCCAGAAAGGAAATAATAAGTACACAAAAAAATAAGAATTAGACTTCTCAACAATATCTGATGACAGAAAATAAGTGTGTAATTCCTTCCAAGTTCTAAGGAAATATGATATTCATCCTAGAAATCAATATCCACCCAATACATATATATATATACACACATGATAAACCGTTTTATTTTATTATTTATTATTATGTATTTATTATTATGTTTATAATATTTTTATTATTTATTATTCTCACAAAATTATTTTAAAGGAAATTGTAAGTGATAAAGAGAAATAGATTTAATGCATATGAAGAAATAAGCCAAGAAACAGAAAGATAAGTGATCAACCACAAAAAAAGTGCCATCCTAGGAAATCAGCTGTACAGGAGGATGAAGAGCAACCAACAAAGATTGCATAAGAAGGATGGAAGGAAGTCTTTGGAAAGACCAGAATCCATGAACTACACACTGGACAGCAAGAGCCTACAAATACACTAAAACCATATAACACAAAAGAAACATTAGGAATTTCAAATACCCAATAAAGAAAACAAGCTGTAAAGGGAAAGCACAAAAAGAGCATGGTACTTGGTTCTGCAGTAAAGAATGGTCATGTGGCTATATATAATTATTAAATAATGCTTATCACTTTTTAGCTTGTAGGATAAGCCTACATATAAAGTATATGGATATAGAGTCATCCAATTATACATACAGAGTACAATGTAAATTTTCTCAATCTTGACTCAAAAACATTATCAACTCATAAGGTAGGCAGTTGAAAGGCACCACCACCTGAACGTGTTGAAATAACAACTGTGGATTCAAACATATTATTATAATTGGAACGGAAAACAATAGAGAAATACACAATTAAGAATATAATTATAGTAGTAATTGGAGTTAACCACTAGAAGAAAGACAAAACGGTAAAAGTGGTCATGTCTAGGGAGTGAGACTAGAGATAGGTAAGGAAGGCAGAAACATTGTTTTCATTCTGTCTTTCTATGTTTTCACAAGTTTAAAACATGTACAGATATAAGAGGGGAGGGAGGGGAATTTGAAAACCATCTTCGAAACAATACTTTAAAAAACGAATTGTATACAAATGTGAAAGTGTGAATAATGAAATAGGTTTCCATAGTAGACTTTAGTAATATTCATCAAATAACAGTTTTCAGATTCCGGACACAAGAATGTTTAGTCTGCACTCCTTTAAGTTGTGCGTGGCCATCTGAATAATTTTTTTTTATTTTTTTAAATCTTTATTTATTTTTGAGAGAGAGAGAGGGAGAGCAGGGGAGGAACAGAGAGAGAGGGAGACGCAGAATTCGAAGCAGGCTCCAGGCTCCCAGCTGTCAGCACAGAACCTGACACGGGGCTTGAACTCATGAACCGAGATCATGATCCGAGCCGAAGTCAGACGCTCAACCGACTGAGCCACCCCGGCGCCCCCCATCTGAATAATTCTAACCAATGACATGGAAGCTAACATAGCACAGCCCCCATCTGGGCCAAAGCATTTAGTTACTGGATCTTCAACTCCCTGGCCCCATCTTCTCAAGCCATAGTTGTCTTGGAAAAATAACTCCTACAAGTCAATGGGAAAAAATACCAAGATGGCGATGAAGGCTGGGCAAAAGATCTTAATAAACAATTTGTGAAAAAAGAACCATAAATGTGTAAGGAACATGAAAAACTTTTTTTTAATAAAGAGGATTTTTCTTGCTATCTAATACATAAGGTTTTTTTTTTAATGATAGCAATGATATTGTGAGATATTTCATTGATTGTTGATAGGATTATAAATTGGTATGGACTTTCCTTAGTATATATCAGAAATGATTAAATGCTTCAAGGCCTTTGATGCTATAATTATGCTTCAGTCATCAGAAATGAGGAAAAATACATATGCAGAAGGATTTTCAACCGCAGCAATATTTTATAATGGATAAAAGAAGGATTCAAACAAAATCTGCAAAATTAGAAAATGATTAAGTAAATTATGGGGATGAATACTATGAAGCTATGAATTTAGGTTTACAAATGTCTCTACTGCCACCCAAGGACATCAAGTATAAAAGCACTGGAAAAAAAACACATAACTATTAACAAGTGATCATTTCTTGGTTAAAAATAGTGATGATATTTTTTTCTTTTAGATTTCTTAATCTGTAACTTGTATAATTAGGAAAAGTTTTTGCATTAATTTTGGAGGGTTTTTTTTTTATATGAATATAGTTGACACACAATGCTGCATTAGCTTCAGGTGCTTGCTCAACATAGTCATTCAGTTTCTCTATACATTATGCTATGTTCACCACAAGTGTAGTTACCCTCCGTCACCATACAAAGCTATTACAATATCACTGACTGTATTCTCTATGCTGTGCTTTTATTTCCATGATTTATCCATTCCATTAACTGGAGCCCTGTATCTCCTACTCCCCTTCACCCATCCCCCCCACCCACCTCCCCTTGGCAACCACCACTTTGTTTTCCGTATTTACAGGTCTTATTCTGTTTTTGTTTATTCATTTGTTTTGTTTTATTTAGAGTTAGATAAGCATGTAAATAAACATGTCCTGAAGTAGATTCACTTCAGAACTTTGAACAAACTTAGAAATAAATAAAAATGAAGAGAAGCAAACGTAAATATGATTGAGTGCTTTGAAATACAAATTCTCAAAGAAAACTAAAAGTAAATGGAAAGCTAATACAACCTTTGAGGTTTTAAATCAAAACAAAAATTATTATGACATATAATAGCCATTTGGACACAAGTGAAAGTATGGCAAAAGAAAAGCAGAAGTAACTCCTTCAAACACAACAGGGTCTGTGTTCCATGGAGCCTTCTTGAAAAATTTTCCTCTTTAGTCTACCTTCATTCTGCTCCATTTTGACTCCAGGACTATATTATGTACACCCTTTAGTGGTACATCACCCATTTTTAATAGAGTGGCATCAAATGGATTTTTCTTATCACTTTCCTCTGCCTTTAGGAGGGAGGGGAAGAAATGAGACTAAGCCAATATTTACAAAATATTTAATTTAAATTTTTTTTTAAATATAAATAATTTTTAACACTGTGGTTCTACTGATTTAAGGTTTTTTTTTTTTTTCACCTAGGTGTAATTTTTCTATTCACCAAAAGATATATTAAAACACAAACAAATGACTAGTGTCTTTCAGAAATTTAATGAAGTACATTTTATAAAATCTTTATCTTGAAAGTGACAATCTTCCCATTTTAATGACCATGGCAAGAAAATGTATTAGAAAATGCATGACAGGGCCACATGAAATTCAGAGTTCTACAAAAAGTGGTGATTAAAGATTTACAGCTTTCCCTGATATTTAGCCAAAACTATATGTGCACGTCATATACCATGAGACAAATTGAAAGTATTTATTGATGCAAGTAACAGTTTACTGTTTTATTTAGCATTCCAGTTTAATAATATTTATATCATAAATAGCTTGATATTTGGCTTTAGAAAGCCCATAAAACTAGTTCTTATGACAAACTGAGGATGAAACTATATATTAGTTAATAAAACCATGAGGATATGAGTTCCTTTACCTTTCTTCATTGCGTGTCGATTGCAGTCCTTGGTTTTAATATTCTATTTGTGAACACATATGGATTGTTACACTGAATTAACTTCAAAGTGATACTCAAAAGCCAAGTCATAGTCATAATGCATTACTTAAACCTTGATATAGGTAAAGAAATATGTAAAACTAGCAGTCCATTTAAGGGATATTAGAGCTGTGACACAAGCCAAAAAACATAACAAAATCCTTTATTTATCCCTTTGGGCTCAGTTAATGTTCAAAATCTGACATCCTCTTTTGTTGATCTGAGACCCAGTGACACAAAAGCACAATTTATAAGAATAGCACTGTTCAGGAAATAAGTGCCTTGCATTACTTTACATTCCTTCGTCTGTAATAGAGTTTTAATCTTGTTTATTTCATTTTCTGGGTAAATTCCCTGTTCATTTTTAACTCCCTAAAGAACTATTTACTCAAGAAAAAAATCTGATAGCATTTCAAAACAAAGAAAAAAATGTATTTTTTTTAGTATATGTTGTGATAATTGGCTAACCTTATAAAGGAAAAACTAAAGCTAGATCATTACTTGAGCATTTATATCAAACAAATCCAGATGAATCAAAGATTTATTCTGAATCACAAAACCAAAATAGGAAGGATACTAATTTTAAAAATGAGCAGTTGTTTTTCTTTAAATAACTTTGAGTGGGAAAAGTCTTGCTGAGCAAGGCATAAAAATCCTGAACAATTTCTAAATTTGACTAAAATATAACAGTAGTGTATTCTTAAAAATCATGAACTGAAATCTTGATTCTGAAAAATCATACACAGGTTAAAAGAAAAACAAAAATAGCCACAAAATCAACAAAGTATATGGATACTTTAATATATATATATATATATATATATATATATATATACCATAAGTAATATATATATATATATCATAATATATACATATGTCCATAAGTAATAGAGAACCATAAGTAATAAGTAATAAGTAATAAGTAATAAGTAATAAGTAATAGAGAACCATAACCCAATAGAAAACTGAGCACCAGGTTATGAATAGGTGCATAAGCACCCACACACACATAGATACACACATGCAGAAATGCAAATAATAATGTTAAGAAACTTTTAGAGTTAGTGAAAAGTTATTATTATAAATTTAAGCAATTAAACACCAGTGGCAAAGCTTTGAAAATTTTAATAACACAGGGGTAAGGAGGGAAAATAAGATAAAAACAGAGAAGGAGGAAAACCATAAAGAGACTCTTCAGTACAGAGAACAAATTGAGGGTTGCTGGATGGAGGGATGGGTTAAATGGGTGGTGGACATTAAGGAGGGCACTCTTCGGGATGAACGCTGGGTGTCACATGTAGGAGATGAATCACTGGGTCCTAGTCCTAAAGCCAAAACTACACTGTATGTTAACTAACTTGAAGAGAAATTAATTTTTAAAAAATTAATATTGTACACTACTAATAAGATTGGGAAAAAACAGGCATACCATACACTCTAAGTAGGACTGTAAATTGTTATACCTTTTTTGGACATGTAGCATAATTTTAAATGCAAACACCTTTTGACTCAATTAATCCATTCACAGAAATCTATTCTGCAAATTCATTCGCACATGATATTAAAACAGATAGGAAAAAATAGAAAAAAATCACCAACAAAAGACAGAGCTAAATAACAAGGGAATATTATACAGTGACTACAAAGGAAAAGGAAAATGTGCAGATAAAAGAAGCACTTCAATTTCTGTTAAGTTGGAAACAATCAAGATACAGACAGCATAGTGCATATGTCATACTGGAATTTCCGGAAACCATGAAGGTGATAATCTAAAAGAAGTGGAATTGGGGAAGGGAAAAAAGACTCCATATTTATTATATTCCCTTTTGTAGTGTTCATAAAATTACCATATGGATGGCTCAGTAGGCTGAAGGTCAGACAGCTCAGGTCATGATCTCAGGGTTCATGAGTTCGAGCCCCACATCAGGCTCGCTGCTGTCAGCACAGAGCTTACTTCAGATCTTCTGACTCCCTCTCTCTCTGCCCCTCCCCTGCTCAAGTTCCCTCTCTCAAAAATAAATAAATATTTTCTTTTAAATTACCAAATACAAGAGTTACTTTCATCAGAATTTTTAAACCTCAAAAATAAAGACCATAAGAATCTATATTCTAATTTTCTCCATGTTTTAAGTTCTAAGTCATTCACAGTACCAAAATGTTATTATTCACAAATATTTTAATTATTTGATATTTTTCCTTTTCATTAAAAACATCTTTTTTTTTTTTTTTTTTTTTTTTTTTTTTTTTTTTTTTTTTAGAGAGAGAGAGAGAGACAGTGAGCAGGGATGAGGGGCAAAGGAAGAGAGAGAGGCAATCCCAAGCAGGCTCCATGCTCAGTGTGGAGCTCAACATCGGGCTTGATCCCAACACCCTGGGGTCATGACCAAAGCCAAAATCAAGAGTTGGATGCTCAGCCAACTGAGCTACCCAGGTGCCCCAATCCTACATCAGTTTTTTTAGACAATCACAATTTTCCACATGAAATTCTCAAACTACTACAATAATCAAAGTTTAGATTACATAAAATCTGTCTTAACATTATAAGAGAACTACCAATGTGTTAGTTCAAATTACAATAACATTTGTAACTACTTCATAAAACCTACTATTGTAAAAATTGTAACTTATTTCTTCATAATAAGCTAAAATAGTATTTACAACAATTATATAATATAGCCCACATCTAATTAATTTATAAAAAGACTACCCAGCAATTTCCATAGTCTATACCAGTTCAAACTGAACTTAAAAGCTTTTGGCAGAGAGGGGAAAAAAAAAGTCATGCAAAATAAAATAAAAATTATCATTTCCAAATATGATTCAAAAATGAAAACTATTTTTGACAGATCTTCAATTCACATTACAGTTACTATCACTGGTTCTTCATTGGACCACCCAGTTTTCAACAATATTCCAAATCCGATATAAGATAATTATTTTTCAGCTTCCATCAAGACAATTTTATGTTTTCCTCACAATTTCTGGAATTACCATTTCCAGCCTTAAGACAGTTTGATTCAAATCTACTCCCAAGGCACAGAATAATATTTATAAATGACCTAGAAACCATTACTACACTACACACACTAACATAATAAGAAAATCACCTAGCTGACCTAGATAAACTACTACCTTTGCCATAAAAAAAGAAGATTTGGGACGCATGAATAATTTCCAATATAGAAACCTTATCTTTCTCTGTCATCTCAGAGATCATCAAGAAATTGGCATAGAACAGGTATCTACTAAAAGTTTGAGGAAAGAGGTAAAGAAAGAAGAAAATCCTGATATAAGTTTTGATGTATACTAACAAGGTAGGCATAAGTATTTTGAAGATACACTCTTGACTTTTACCCCAATGCATTCTACATCAGGTCCAAATCAAAAGTTATCAATGTAACTTTATCCTGTAAATACATGGATTTGCTTAAAAGAATACTTTTGACCCAAGTTCTGACTATACTACATGAAAGAGTTCACATGCTGCTAACTACAATATGAGGCAGCACTGGATTAATGGAAGTCAACACAATATGAGGTAGTGAATAATTTATGAACTATGAAAAACTTTAGCTCATTCACAGATTTCCTTATTTTTACTTATTGTCAGTGGTTACATTTCCTTAGAAAGTGTCTCTCCATTCTCCAAAGTAATTATGCTCTAGACAAGTAATTATTTGAGAGGTTTTCAAATCTCTGAGACCTTTACAACAGAATAGGAAAAGGCAAAAAGAGCCTCCCTTATTCATGCTGAGGAAGGAACTTTAAGGAAGATGACACGGGGCCAACCAACCAGCAGCAAGATGCAGACAACTGGTCCACAGGGAAGACGTCACAATGAACATGTCCTGTGTTTAATGTCACACATAGGAAACATCTACCATCATTGTTTACTTGCTCAAATATAGTGATAAAAGTGGTAACTGAATAGAATCAAATATTCACAATTAACAATGCTAACCAGAATCTACATTTTTGTTAACTTATTCATAATTTTCAGTTCTTTCTGTTTATCTGTTGAATTCTGCAGAGAGGGTTTGTGGACCAAGAGCACACTAAATTCTTGTAAGACGTGTATATTCACCAGTTTCCTAAAGATGATAAGAAAATAAAACCCTAGCCTCTAATATTAGTTGGAGTGGTCATATTAAAGAAGCTTATTAATTTGAAAATTACCTAGAGAGCTACATTAGCCCTCCTTACCTGCTTTCCCCTCCACGCATCTAAAAGTATAGAGTCAAGTACATGTGACTAATGTACACTAACGGGGATAGAAATTACTAAAATTAGCAACATTAATCACTATATTATATTGGGCAACTCTTATCATTGAAATCTGACAATCATATTATGAGGTAGGTATTACAGTGACTGTCATTTTACAGAGGAAAACACAGGCTTAGAAAGCATGGCTGATACATACAGAGTCACGTAACTGATAAATGTTGGAACCGTAACTTCAAACCATGTCTGCTCATTTTAATAGACTGGTGGCATTGCCATCTAGGATGGGGGAGAAGCTCTGACCTAGGAAGTAGCAGGCTTCTCCAGGCAAGAGCTCCTCCACAAATCTGCAGTAGCTTAATTCACTCAAGTTTCTGTTTTCTCATCTGAAAATCAGTATAATAATTCCATTTAGCCTATAAACTTTACAGAGCTACCTACAGGAAAGGCCAAATGGATGTGAAAGTGTTTTGCAAAGATGAAAGCTATACATAAATGTAAAACTATCAAATACGTAAGCTCTCTGAAGGAAAGAATTTTAGTCTCCTCCATTGCTCTGAGCATGCTGTTTAGTTCAAAGTAAAGAGCTAGGATACAGAAAGGAAGAGAAAATTCAGATCATTTGTGACAAACTAATCAAGGCATTTATTTTCTCATTTAAACCCCCAATAATATTATCAGGCATGATGAGGAAACAGCCTCATGTAACAAAGAGGAAAAAAAAAACTTTGTATCATAAAGCTACTGAGCGTATTCAAACTCATTTTTGCTGAATGCAAAGCCTGGTCTCTTGACTGCTTTTCACTTAAATAAATATAATTTAATTAAAGAAGTAAAATAAAACATTAGGAATCTATAATGTGTACAGTTCAAAAAGATATCAAACTACATCTTAATTATGAGCTTGAAGGATCTACCAGGAATAAGATGATTCAAAATTGTTGCCATCCTAAATGTTAGTGATATGTGACAAAGGGAAAGATGTAATACCACTCAAATTTCAGCACCTCAGTCTTTAAAAATCATTTTCATAATTTAGTGCACCAAGCAAAACTTTAAGAGGCTTTATGGCTTATTTTGCTGGTCTTTTCTTTGCCACCGAACAACATATGCCCTGCCCTGGTATACAAACAGTAGAAAAAGATTCCAACAAGAAACTAGAAATGCATTTTTCTTTATCCCATTCCCCCTCTTAAAGCAATGCATATCAAAACTACCTAAAGATCCTAACATAGGAAGTAATAATAAAAGTTTGCCAATTTTCACATACTTAGTGCCAAACACAGTACGCAGTGTTTTAGGTCTATTGTGTATCCTCAAAACGGTCCTCTAATGGATGATTCCCTTCACAAAGGTGGAAACTGAAACTTACCTAGATTACACTTGTCTAATGCCACACACCTAACAAGCAGACTAGAATTTGATTCCAAGTTCAGACTCCTAACTGATGCTACTCTGTCTCTCATGATATCAAGGCTGTAAGAATCAAAGTTTTTTTGGGTTTTTTTGTTTGTTTGTTTTTATTTTCACAGGCAAAGCATTAAGATGACAATCCCTGACTCTCTGTGTTCTGAGTATAAAGATGAGGATTTATAGTCTTTCCCATCAAAGAACTAAAACTATATAGTTCCTTGATATTCCCTGTGCATTGTTGCCTTTGTTCCTAGAATTTCCTGTCCATATGTCAATTAGTAATAACACCATAAATTTGTAAAGACTAGAAAGCTGTTAAAATAAATAAAGCTATAAGTTGTGAAACTGCTCTGGACTTACAAAGCTCAACGTCTCCCTTTCATACAGAAACTAAGAACAAGATTGAAACTTTTCAATTCCTGACAAATACAAGACACAAATAAAGAAAATCATGACATAAGTTGAAATGTATCTTTTAAGAAAGACTAGCAAGGCACAGACCTTTCCTACCACTCCTAAAGATCGCTTCCAGAACTTTCTTTGCCAAAGGATTGCTCTGAGAGATGCTTTTCTTTCTCTCTCTCTCTCTCTCTCTCTCTGTCTCGGTAGTCCCTCTTCCCACTCTAGAGTTTTAGGAGCTATTTCTGTGGTAGCTGGATCATTGAAAACAGACAGCCCCATGAAATATCTATAACCCACAATAAATACCTTACATGAAGCCTTTGAAGAATAAGTTAAAAATGTTCCAAATTACCATCACTAAAATACATATGACAATATTTTTAAATATATTTTAAACCAAATATATATATTTAATATATATATTAAAATAAATATATTTAAAAATTTTTTAACGTTTTATTTATTTTTGAGACAGAGAGAGACAGAGCATGAACGGGGCAGGGGCAGAGAGAGAGGGAGACACAGAATCAGAAGCAGGCTCCAGGCTCTGAGCCATCAGGCCAGAGCCCGACGCGGGGCTCGAACTCACGGACCGCGAGATCGTGACCTGAGCTGAAGTCGGACGCCCAAATGACTGAGCCACCCAGGCGCTCCAAAATAAATATATTTTAAACCAAAATGATCATCCTACACCTTATAACCCTTATTCTTCAGATGGAAATTATTCATTGTGTTCTGCATTTCTGTGCCAAAATGTTCTTCAATAATTTTTAAATAATTAACTTCAATGACAAAAATTATATATGGCTTGAGAATTATCATTAACTTCATTGAATTTTCTTCTAAGACATGCTAATATATTTTTAAATATATCTGGGATTGTGACAATATTATTTAGATGTTAAAGAACTAGAATGTAGCATTACCAGATAACTTAAACTAAAAGACAAATTTTTTCTGTGTTCTACTGATAAGCACTGCTACCATTTATCAAGCAGTTTTCAGTTGCCACAATGTCTCAGCTACCACAAGCAGGAGGTAAAGTTTATCATGACTCAGTGCATGCCCTTCCTAAATTCAAAATCTAGTAATATGCTCCACATTATATATTCTTATCTATACTGTTTCCCAAAACTTTTCAGTCAGTATTTTATCTCAGAATTACCAAAGGCAAATCTTTTCACCAGCTCAGAAGGATACAAAGCCTGAAATTGGTGTTGGGCACAAAAAGATGCATAACGCCTCCTTTCCTTCTTGACTCCCTCTGGAAGTCTGGAAATAGTTTCTATTTGTCAAAAGTAATATTATGATAAGAATTCACTGTTTTGTAGTAATTCAATGCCATTGTAGATGAACATTGACAACGGATGTGCAATTCGGGGACTCCATGACAAAGAGAAGCTTAAAAAACAGAATCTCTAGTTCCAAATTTCTACTGTCCCACCTAGTACATCAAGTTACACTGCCTCTTGGAGTTTCTCCTGCTTTTCCATGGCCCTCTTCCCACACTTTAAGAAATCTGGCAATTTCGATCTGCAAAAAAGAAAAGTAAATACTTTCCCCTTGACTGAAGATGCTTATTTTAAAATAGGTATTTCATTCTATCCTGTTAGCCTTGCATAAGAAATATATATATATGCATGTATATATATATATATATATATATATATATATACATGTATATATATATACGTATATATATGTGTATATATATACATACATGCGCATATATATATATATATATATATATATATATATATAAAATTAAATTGCTGACATCCTTAACTGCAATGGACTGACTACCGATGCTAGGGAATTGTACAATGAAAAGTAAATCTGAAAGAGAACAAGATTGTAATGTAAAGGCTTAATATCAGCTGCCAAGGCTTACGGGCTGAGGAAATCTTTTCCTTTCTTTTTTTAATGTTCATTTACGTATTTTGAAAGAGAGAGCACACTCTGGAAAGCATGCTAGCATGGGAGGGGCAGGGGGAGAGAGAGAGAGAGAGAGAGAGAGAGAGAGAGAGAGAGAGAGAGAGAGACAAAGAGAGAGAATCCCAAGCAGGCTCTGCACTGCCAGCATCGAGCCAGACATGGGGCTCGAGCTCAAGAACGGTGAGACCATGACCTGAGCTGAAACCAAATGTCAGACGCTTAACCGACTGAGCCACGCAGGCACCCTGAAAATCTTTTTTCTTTTTATCAAGTTATGTAACTTGAGTTTCAATTAATTTATGCTGAAGTTAGAAATGATTGACTAAGGCCATAATCTCTTATAGGGATGAGGCATCAGGTAACACTTCACTATATTTTAATAATAAGCAGAGGGTATAGTCGGATTAGAACAAATAGGTTTGGGAGATAACAGGGTTTCTCCTGTTTCCTTAACCATATTTCTATCATTTCCACCAGTGTAATTGGGTATTTATAAAGATAAGACAAAATATATTTGCCTTGAAGGATTATCTTCTGAGGTTAACTGAAATTCAATCACAGTGTAAGTATCAGAGGACCATAAAACAAGTGAATACCACAATATTTATCGATTAAAATTAATTGTACATGAAAGGCTAATAAGTGCCATAGAAATACGATGACATATTCAAAACATTTTGGATGTACTTAAATGTAGGCACTCAACTCAACCCAGTTTGTGCTCATATTTTAATTACTGAAATAGGAAAAAACAGAGGAATTAACAAACTCATAAATGAAATACATAAAACTATACAGTAAATTTTTTTCGAAGAATCTAAATAGTAAAACTATGAGGGGTGTATATGTGATTTATTTGAGAAACACGAAAAAATACAAAAATTAAAACAATCTAAGAAACTACCTCCTCATAAATTCCCTTCCTATAATTAACCCTGTTATCTCCCAACCTATTTGTTCTAATCACTTGAAGACACTTACAAATGTCAAGGTTCTCAATTTTAAAACTGTCTTTGACCTTAAGCTAAAAATCAGTAGTAAGTATTTTAAATGATTTTTTTCAAAATGTTAATTAATGTACAAAAACTAAAAGTCTAGAATGACAAGTTGAGGGACTTTTGCTGAAGCAAATTACCAACAGGATGAAAACAGGACAAAGCTAAATTACTGGAAAATAAATCCTTAAGGTAAAAGGTTGATACAAAAAACAAACAAACAAAAACAAACAAAGGCATGCATATAAAAAATTGTACACATTTGTGCAAATATTAGAGCAACTAGCCGACAACAAGACACTGTGTCCATCAACTCCTCATTCTCAGATATCCTCTAATTAAAAGAAAAAAAATTGCAATTTGGTACTTTTTTTAAAATTTGCACTAAAAGACTAACATAGAAAATTGTGGTGTAAGCTATTGTGGGGGCAGGGGGAGACTAAGACAATTTTGTGGTCATTCAAGGATTATGTATAGTCACGCTTTGTGGAAAATCCAAAATTAAAATGGAAGCCGGGGACACCCATAAGTGTCAGTACCTTTGTAATGGAGTCTTGCATTCTGACCACCACCAACATGGCTTTGGCATCATCCTAACAGCATTTGTAAATCCTCTTTAAAGTGTGTATTCTACTTATCTTCAGCAAATCATTTTTTTTTTATTTTTTTAATTTTTTTGAAGGAGAGAGACAGAGACACAGAGCAAGTGGAGATGGGGCAGAGAGGGAGACACAGAATCCAAAGCAGGCTCCAGGCTCTGAGCTGTCAGCACAGAGCCTGACGTGGGGCCTGCACAGGAGTCATGAGGTCATGACCTGGGCCAAAGTCAGCCGTTCAACCAACTGAGCCACCCAGGCGTCCCTTCAGCAAATCATTTAATATATAGCAATGTACCTTAAGGAATAAAGATGATAACACTGAACATATGCAGCCTGTAGGTGGAAATGAAAAATATATTACACCTCTATCTAAATAGGATATGAGGCAGTCACCAAGTAAATTGTTTCTTTTGAAATCAAAATGAAGAGGAAAAGCAAAATTCTGACTTTAGAAAGTATAATTCTATAATAAGAAAATCTCCTATAATATTAAATGTGTTTAATAGATAAACAATCATTAAGTCGCTCAATGTACTAGGAACGGGGACAGGGTTTGTGAAGGATAGAAAGACAAAAAAGGCATGATCCTGCCTCCTTTAAGAAGGCCACATTCTCATTCCCCATGTTAATTTTTACATGATTTCATTCTATAAATTAAAAGTATCAAAAATGATAAAAATAAATTGAACAGTACTGAAAAATAATAGGTGTCAAACTCCTAATCAACACCATTGTAAGAACCACATTCATCTCCTTTTTTTTCCCCCCAAATTAGTAAAATCTGCTTTGAAAAACATTTTGATGTATGAAATTTTTTAAATTGGGGGAGATTTTCAAATTTTAACCCTGAATTCAACAACTAATTATCTTATCGCACTGAAAAGACATAGTCATAGAAGAAGTTTGTCAATTAGTTATTCAAATCACTAGAGAAAAATCTCAGAAATTTTTACTGAAAATTACCATAATAAAAAAGCTAACATTTTAATCACATCTAAGGAACCTTCAGTAGGATCCAGTTGGAAAAGAAAAAGAAAAGGAAATATAATTTACCCAGTGGCCATTACCAATCCCAATAAAACATTTAAATCTAAGACAAGATTTTAACTCTGTAATGCATCCTTTGTTCACTTAAAACAAAAATCTCTATTTAAATTTAAATGTTATTTTCTGTAATGGCATTTGCTTTGCAAATTAAGTATTTCCATTGACTTTTTTTAAAAAGAGAGAAGGAGAAAGAGGAAGAGAGGAAGAAGGAAAAAATATACTCTCTGAAAACTCTATACAACAAAACATGCTGGACTAATTAGGAAACAATTGCTCTTTTCAGCCTTCCTTAAAATTCGGGGGGCTCTAGGAAGTTGAAAAGTCTGTACAGTGCTATTGGAAGAGATTATGAGAGGATCCGAGGTCTGAGCATGAATCAGCATTTTATTGTCATAATGTCACAGTGCAATGACCTTATCACTTTAAAGGCTTGATGTGAAACGGAAATGCTCCATACTTCTTGAGTCAGCAGGTTGAAGCCTGCAAGACCTCAAAAAGGAAAAAGCACAGGAATAAGTTTTCTTTAATATCAAGCTTCTAACGTTTCATATAGTATTTTCATTTAAATATTTAACATCTGTAATCCCAAAATAGAATGTTTCAACTGATGCCATTCTTTCTCTGATTGTATAGTGTAGTATAGTGCAGTATAATGTATCATTTTCTTGAAATTCTCTTGTGATAAGTAAAGTATGTAAGTTTAACTACAAAAAAAACCAAATAACTAATGACAAATTAGTTATTCTTACATATAAAGACCTACGTCTTTCTTTGTAACCTTCAATTGATTATAACAATATTTACAACACCAGGTTGTAAGGTATTGTGTTCTGGTACATGTGTCCCAGTTTTCTTCACACCATGAATTCTAATCTTTGCTTAATAGCATCCAAGTTGATTCTAATTTTGCAAAATGTTTGCATATGTTGATAACTCCAATTTTAGTAATTCCCTCAATAAAAATGGCAAGACATGATAACCCAGCCCATCTATAACCACTTATAATCTATAACTATACATAAACACACACACACACACATACATACATACATACATACATACAATCACATTCCAGCAAATTGTAATAAAGATTTAGCAAACATTAATTTTATGAACACAGATACACAATTTTAATAATTCACAACTAAAATTCAATGATAAGAAATAAACCTCAAAAATGATATCTGCAGAATCAAGGTTTAAAAGCTGAAAAAAATACACGTTTACAATTCTCTCTCTTCTAAGAGCATTTACAGTCAATGTTGTCCATGGATGCCTTTAGTAATCATTTATTATTATTATTATTATTAGTCAATTTTACAAGGATATTTAAGATAATCTATGCAAACTCAAAGACAATTGTTTTTAAAGGGCATTGTGAATTATTTTTCAAACAGCATTCTAAGTGAAGTTTTTCAAAGTGGATGCATTCATAGATTTTTTTTCAATTTCTCTAAATAAATCTGTTTACAATGTTTCAAAAGGTATTTAGTGTGCGCAACAGTTTTATTAAAGAACAATATTTTCTCCAACATCCCCATCTGCTGGCTTAGAGAAAAAGTAGATTTTTATCTGTTATTTCTTTACATATTTTTATAATTTATTTTATGGAATTGAAATATAAAATTATTGAATTATTTTAATACAGACTAATAGCAATTTGTCAAAGTCATCCATGAAAAGAAATAGAAAGGAAAGATTTTGAAGAGGAAACTTAATCCTTAAAAGTTTTCATTCTAAAGCCCTATGGGATCAAATTCTCATGTTTATAGCTGCTTTAGACTGTTTTAGTTTAAAGAAATTTTAGGAATGAGCACAGTATTAGGTTATTAAATTTTTGATAGTGTAAGAATATTTAGTATTTTCCTAATATTTGCTGTTTTGTTAAACTATATAAAATAAGTGGTGTGTACACATATGCCCAAATCAGATTTATTATTTTACAAAAATTTTCAGTTACTGTAATACATTGCTTTTGTGTAAGGACTATTAGAATATCTTCATATCCTCACACTAAGGTTCTTAGACAAGACCACAGTGGCCTGTGCACACTAAAGGCATCAAGGTCTACAAGACTTTGAAAACAATTTAAAAGAGCATAGAAGAAAAATGTTAGAAGAAGAAATGAATTTCTATGAGAAAAATATTCATTTATTCCCTGACAACGAGAAGGAACTCAATATATATTGAAAAAAGGAAGGAAGGGATTGGAGAGGGAGGAAAGAAAGAAAGAGGGAAAGAAGGAAAGGAAAGAAAGAGGGAGGGAAGGATGGGAGGAAGGGAGGGAAAAAGGGAGGAATTCTTGAGGTCCCTCACTAGTCTGAACTATTGAACACATCAGATGCTAGTCTTTTTTTTTTTTTCCAGTTTTATGGTTTGTATTTTCTGAGAGTAAAGGTTTAGGTTTTAACAGTTTTCAGGAAAAAAAAACTCTCAGTACTATTTCTAGCTAAGAAGAAAGAGAAGGAGAAAAGAAAAGGGGGTGGGAGGAGGGGGAGAGACAGAGCAAAAGAAAGAATTGGAAATCTGTCTTTATTTCCTCAGGTACTGATGGCAACAAATGGGAATAAACAGATACTTTCCTTATCTCACTGCGACTGTGAAAGAGGAAGATGTGGGAGTTCAGTGCCCTGCACAGTCCTTTTACCCAGCTCACAAAATAATGACTTCATTTCATTTGCATAACTTTAACCCAGTTGGTGGATCTTGCTGGATCCTTAAATCAATGTCAACCTACACATTCCAAATAAGTGCCTTCATCTCAGGAATAAAATTAAATGAGTAAATGAATTTCTTTTATGTTACAAAGTTATAAAACTCCACTTTCTTAATATAGAAATTTAACTCTGAGAATCTTACAATTTAAGTAGGTAAAACAAGAAGCTACTGTATGAACATTGATTGATGACACCTATTTTAATAATGGAGTTAAAAAGTAGAATTCCTTACATTTCTGGAGGAAATGAGAGAAAGTCATTTTGGTTTTAGCTATCAACATATTTGATGTTGCCTTCCACTTCATAGTGAAGGATCGTGGACTCCCCTGACAGAAAAGGCAAGCCAACAAAGGCTAAGCATTGGAGACAAACCTGGAGCAGGATTTAAATCATCAAGACGGATCTTGACAAATTTGATATTCAAGATTTCCATTCAGTTCTTGACTGCTGACTTCACGACTGTAGTTTACATGAGCATAAAAGAGTTACACTAATTTTACATGTTCTATTGCCCTTGGCAAAACGAAAAGAAATGAAGGACACAAATGCTCCATTTCTTGTTACAATCTCTAGATTGTGAAATTCCTAAGGGAATGAAGAAAGCGAGTCGCAAAAATGTTATTTGCTCAATGAGTCAATGTCAACTCCAGAAAATTCTATCCAATGGGTCTCCTTTGTATAACAGTCCCTTACTAGTTCTCTTTAGCAATCAGTAAGATTACTTATAACATGGGAGTAGTACATGCCAAACTTGAAAAGACATTCAGTTCTTCACCATGATTTGTTTTAGTGTCTTCGAATAATAATCCATGGATGAATAATTTGGGGATCTGGAGACATGCATTTTTATTTCAGCTTCATTTTCTGAGAAAAAAAAATCTGTGCAAAATGACGATTTGATCTTCCCAGTTTCTCAGAAGTGTGGTCAAACAAATTGTTTGTGTGTGTATGTGTGTGTTTTCAATGAAAATCATGTGCCATGGATGTATTCATTCTGTGGAAATTCATGGAGTTATATATGTATTTAATACACATTTTCTGTCTGCATATCTTATTCCAGTACAATTTATATTAAAAATAAATCTATTCAAAAATATTGAGACTGAGGACCTAAACTAGTTATAACCTAAACCAAAAGTAATCTTTAATCTTTACAAAGACCCAACAGTCATTCAATATCTCTTAGAAGCAAGGAATATTCATTTTGTTCAGTGGACATATCTGTCATCTTCTTACTCTGGCCCTCTCACTATTTTCACCAATGAGTGAACTTCTCAAACACTGACCATTTTTCAAAGTGTACCTGTCAATTACTTTCACCCTGTATTAAAAATCTACATACTTCCAATAATCATAGTCCTTAGTTTCATTACTTTTCAAAGCATTTTCACACTAGTATACAATTACATGCAGTTAGATACTTAGCACAGGCGCGTGTTAAACTCTTAATTCAGGAAAAGAAAAATAGAAACTTGATATCAAAACAAATAACCTAAATCCGGTAGGTCAATAGGTCAAATATAAAAACCTTCAACAATTAAACTACAACAGTTTCTTTGTATTTGTATATGTACTAAAATTGTTCCAAATATTCCTAATATTCTTCCACTGAGTTTTTTAAAGCTGCAAATCTACTTTAAGACTCTCTCTCTCTTCCTCACCCCTCACCCCCACCTTTAGTTTCTTTTCTCACTTGGTTCATATATATATATATTCATATATATATTTATATATATTCATATATATATATATATATATATATATATATATCTGGCACTGAAAACTTCTTAAATAGGCTGTTTATAAACAATTGGATTGTAGACACCTAACATAACCACAATAATGCCCCTGTTCTACCAGTAAAGGAAAACTGTTCCATTCCTTCATCCGCATGATGGTAGTTTCAAAATGAGTTGATGATGTTCCTGATATACCATAATCAAGCTAACCCATCGACTCTATGATTAATGCTCAGTATGGGGAATTGAGATGGCAACCAGTTTGTCTAATGTGGGAACGCTGCAGTTGGGCTTTTTCTGGGGTAATTTTCCGCTAGCTCCTTTACACTGTCGCCAAAGTGGAAGGTGGGCCATCTGCAACCCACCCCTCCAAACTGTTAACTATGAAATAAAAACCGAGAACATTAAGGCAGGAAAGACTCTCCCAAGCCGGTTGGCAGGAAATGATGGCAGCTGCTAGGAAGGGGGCAGGAAGGTACAGTGGCGCCGGCTGCACTGCCCACGCCGTCGCAGGGGTGGGAGCGCCAGGACAGGAGCCCGCGAACCCTTCCACTGAACCTTTTAGAGACTTAATTGCTTGGGTTCTATCACTCTGTCCGAAGCCTTGGCAGAGCTTCATCGCGTGTCCCGGAACCCCGCGCGGAGTGCTAGGGCTAATATGGATAACTGCAAAGACTAAAATGGCTGATCAGCCACTTCTTCAGATTTCCAAACTCGGCCGGCTCCAACTGCTTTCAGGTCCTTCAGCTCTTGCTGCCTTTGCTGGAGCCCCGCTACCTAAGAACAAAGCGCACCCGGCCGGCGAGCTGACCGCGGCGCCCACGGCAGAATCGCCCCCTTCAACTTAGGCTCAAGCTGAACAGAGCAACGAGAGATTGACAGCGCTCCCCCTCCACCCCTACCCGACCCGGCCGGGCCCTGGGCCTGCGTCAGCCTCGGCTCCTCGCCGAGCCTAGCCGCGCCCCTCGGGTGGGCGTTACGTAACAGCCCCGAACCCAACTCCAGAACCATTTTAACAACTTGTCCCGTCGAGGTGGGTAAGATGGGGTTCCAAGGGTCCAGACGATGAATCCGTCCTGGGCCTGTGGATTTAAATCCAGGGCTAGGAGAGGAGCGCAGCTGCCGGGGCAGGCGTCGGGGCTCAGCAGTCCCCGTGGGATCTATCCAGCAGCCCGACAGCGCGCCCAGGGAAACAGCGTGTTCTCTGTGGTCAGGGTACCACCAGGCACGCAAGGTGGGGGGAGGGGGGAGGCGGAGGGACAGGGAGGGCTTCTCTTGAAACACCCAAGACTAGAACCCCCCGAACCTAAGGGAGCTCCCTCCAGCTCCAATCACCACTCCACCTCCCTAGTGCGCACACTTTTCAATGCCTTTCGGTCCCTCTTCAGCCCCCCTCCCCACACACACCGCCAGCGGGGGTCCCCCAGATTGCAGCCACTTTCTCCCTACGCCGTCACACGCACGCGCGTGTGCAGTCACTCACACCCACACACTGACACACTGAAACACACACGCCACATTCACACTCGCGGGCGCTCCGCGTGCGGCATCCAAAAGACATGAATATTCATTACTTACAAGCATTGGTGACTGCGAAGCTGTTTGCTACCTCCAAATTGTCGATGTGGGGAGTCAGTCTGAACTCCGAAGTAGAAAACTGAACCATCCCTACCCGAAATGCACTGTATTCCTGATCGGCGCCCCTGGGAAATAGCCCCCCTGCAAAGAACAAACACCAAGCAGAAGAACAGTGTCAGTGCCAGAGAAGGAAAGGAGGGGAGCCCGCTAGCGCCCAACAGCCCAGGAGTCTCTTATTCAGCTAATAGGCCGGATAAACACATCAACGGACTCGGGCAGCGGGGAGCTGATCGTCCAAATGGTAGTTAAAGGGTCAAGGCACAGATGAGAGTCTGAGGGCAAGGTAGGTGGCCAGAAACATTAGCCTTTCCTGATAATCACAAGGTTTGCATTCAGACCCTCTAGAGAATCTGAACAAACAGGAAAATGTTGTTTAAGGCAGAATTAATAAAATTTGGAGATCAGAAATGAGAACACCTTTTCCTCTTTTGCACCAAAGCCAATATACATGCTAAGAAAAATATGTATATTCTAGGCAGTTTAAATCTGGAATGCAGTCAAGGTATGACATAAGTCTACATGACATGAATTAATTTGTCCACTGTGAACAAAGATTACCACCAAATTATGCACAATTCAAAAGCAGAGCACAAAGGGTACCTACCTATCTGTATGCTGTTAGAAGAGACACCAAAAATCAGTCCCCATAAAACAGGAGAAAGGAGGGCAGATATATGCATAATCTTTTGCATTTCCAAGAAAAGTAGAGCATCCACAAAATACCCCCCTTTTTTTTTTCCTTTTCCTCCTCTTCCTTCTTTGGCGGTTTTCCTCAGCAAATTAGATCCTCTGCATTTTGAGACAGCAATTTAGCACCAAGCTTCTAAAAACGTGAAGTGGAGGCAGAAGGATTCCTATTTCTCAGGTCCTGCTGGTGGCTGATGATGCCCTGCGCCCTGTCCCTGCTTCCGAAGTCCGGAGGACTGGCTGGATGCAGTTTTCAGCGGAGCTGCCGCTGTGGTTCCAGTGCCTTAGAATATTCAGCACCCTCCCATGCACTCACACACACTCACCCTCTCTCGCGCTCTCTTCTCCCTCTCCCCTCTGTCTCACACACGCGCGCGCGCGCGCACACACACACACACACATACACACACACACACACACACACACACACACACACACGCAAGTCACAGAGGATCAGGCAGCCCCGGGCGCGCGTGCGCGACTCGCGGCAGGCGGCTGGCGCGCGCGTCCCACCCCTCCCCCGCACCCCGCACCCCGCACTGCCCTGGCAGCGTCGCGTGCGCGGAGCTGAGAAAGCGCGGCTCAGAGCCGGGCCGCCACGATCCCTGGGCTAGACCTCGGGTCTCGCGAGCTGTCGCGCCCATCGAGCGCTTCCGCCTTTCAGCACCGAGGACAGCGCTCCGCTCCTAGCCTCGTGCTACCTTTGTGCCGCCGCTGCAGCTGCCGCTGAGATGCTCCAGCCTGGACCAAACGCAGCAAAGCTGATTTCCGGCTGCTGTGCAGAAGCCGAATTGCTAATTGTTGCCGGTGAAGCGTCCTCTCACCAGGCCCTGCTGTTTTGCATTTAAAGTCGTTTTTATTTTCATTTTCTGTAGCCTGTGAAAACTCACCTAGCAATATAGAAACGCTCTCGTACACCTTACCTGACCCAGCCAAAAAGCAAACAAGAAGACAGAACACCCGTCGAAGAAGTGTTCAAAAATTGGGAAGTTTTGCCAAATATGAGATAGCCAGCACCCAGAGGAAAAGAAAAACAAAATTCTATATTTAAAGGCTAAGGTCTCTTAAGAGGAAATCAAGATTGAATTTTTGAGATACTTTGCATGGATATCTCATCTTTAGAGTGTATTCCACTTGGTCATCATGCCAACTTGCAGAGCCAAATGAGTGCAGGTCTTGCAGACTTCACTGCAGATTCCCTCCCATAGTAAAGACATGTAGACTTGGCTCTTTAGAAGAAGCCCTTTCTTTACTGAAAGCAAAAGACTCCGTTTCAAGGAAAGGCTCATAGGAGAAAGAAATTAGAAGATGAAATAAATCTAAAAAGTCCACTGAGCTGCAGAATCTTCCCCAGGGACATGGTGAGAAACCAGATATTCCACAGTGTTATGGCCCTGAGTTTTGAGAAATCACTGCTCAAAGAAAGTAAGCCAAGCTTTCATCACTTCAAACCCACGGAGCTCAAGATCACTGAGAAAGAAAGATGAGGTTAGGGATTAAAAGTTTGTGAAAAGAGAGCTGATAGAGAGTATGGAAGACTAGACTTCCCCCTGTGGAATTTATGCACTTCACAAGTGCCAAGCAATTGCCTGGGAACCTGCTCTGGCAACTCCTTCTGCTGCCTCAGAAATTCTTAAGTTTTACAGCTTTTTTGGTTTAAACAAAGAAATAAAGGAGGGCTGAGTACAAGGGACTATTTCCAGGAAACAGGTGATTGGAACTCACAATACTAAAGGAATAACTTGGTGATATTTCAGAATGCCAGGAAAGTTGGTCTATCATGCTGCCTTCCTGTGCAATTGCCACATTAATATCATTCCTACAGCCTCCTTTGTTGACTGTTACCTTATCATTCCAGGCCTTGATTTCCCCATTTTAGAAATGAGAAAGATGGTCAAAGTGGCCTCTGCGGCTCTCAAATCCTATAATTCTGTGATACCAAGTTATGGTCTTTCCCTGCTTTTGATTTTAGATATTTATTCCTAAGCCAGGAAGCAAAATATCCATAATCTATTACTAAGCTTATTGCTAGGCTAAAAATACCTCCCTATTTGATCACCAAGAATTTATTTTAGTCTGTTAATAAACAATTCACTGTATGTAAAATAGGCCCTGTGAATTAAAATGCATTTAGCTTTTTAAAAATTAAATAAGAATAAAAATAATAAAACATATAAATAAAAATATATCCAAATTTACAATACAAAGACTAATTAAATTAGTCTTATCTATTCAATCCCTAGTTTTGAGGTAAGGCACAAAAAATGATTTGAAATTATTCCCTATTTGAAATATATGATATATATAAAAGATATATAAATGAATAAATAATATCTCAGAGCAAAATAAAAAATACCTTTCCAGCTATTTTCTTTTTTTTTCCTCCATTCCATTTTTTCCACAAGAAGAACTTCAATTTCATAAAAGTAATTTGGAATGAAAACAGAGAGGGAAAGGAGCTTAAATGTGGAGAAACTGTGATGTTTAAAGTATAGATCAATGTAAATTGTTTATTTCTCTCAAAAATGTTTCAAAAACTATTGTCATCCTAATCTGTTTCAAATTCATAGGCAAAGATGAACTCAAAATTACTGAATTACTGTAAAAGCGAATGATACAAAGAATTTGCTGAATCATAGATAATTTTCTCTAGTAAATAATGTAAGAATTTGGGTTAAATATTACAGTTTAATAACAAATTATAATTCATATATAATATAGAAACACAAAGTTAGTAGGCATTACTTATAATTCAGCTGCTATTCTATTAATGTGTCTTTCACAAAGCTGTTATGTATGTACATTTCACAACATAGCTGAATACATTTCCTGCAATGTTAGCATCATTGTATTAATATTATCATTCATGGAGCTTTTTCTAATTCACTATAATATTTATACAGCTTATATTCTTCAAGCATAGAATACTGTCAGTATAAATGCAATAAATTTAAATTGACTGAAGTATATAGTTATAAAAATGCATGAGAAATATTAGAATTTATTTTGAATACTTAGAAACTTCTCCCTTCAAAAATATAACTCAAATTTATCAGTAATAAAATCAATTTTTAAATTTTCAAAACTGTGAGATCTATAGTTGAATACCATACTCAAAGAAACAGAATTTGCTATTTTCTGCCCTCTGCTGTTCAACTTTGGTAATTATCTAGAACATAAGTATTGTTTCTGAAACAAGGGTAAGTTGCATTAAAACATGGAAGAAATAAAAATGCTACCTACCCTATCATTTGTGTGTTTGCTCGGTTGGCTGTTATTGTTGTTCCTTTTGCATATGTTTGAATGTAATTTTTAGAATTAAGGGTAGAAATGAGATGTAAAATTTCAATTTCCGTTTCACTTACTCTTTGTTTCAACATGGGAAACAATAGTTTTCCTTTTTAAATCTGCTTTAAAATGCTGAAGGATATTATATATACTACCCATTCTGCACAGTTTTAATTTGCATTCCATAATAAAAGGCTTTGCCTAAAAGAAAGGAAAGTCATTGTGTGTGGAGGAAGGGTGTGATAATTTTTGAATGACTGGTAGAGCAAATTTTAGCTGATTTCACTATCAAAAGTGGATTATAAATGTCAGTCCCATACTTCCTATTGGCAAAGTCTCACCAAAGTGGAGATCATCACCTTTCTTCCTATTGGTTCTCTGGAACTGTCAAAATCTAGGCCATCTGAAAGGCTTGGATGCAACTCAACAATAGAAAGGAAAGAAGGCCCATGCTAGTTTTATCAGAAGGTAGCAAAGTTTGCTTCCTGCATAAGGAACCCAGGTTCCAGACATGAGACATTACTGGCTACAACAAACCAGATAAAGAAATGGAAGAGAAAAGCATAAGGATTTTAATCACTCAGAACTATAAATAAAAGTTTCAGTTCGTGGAGTGCCTGGGTGGCTGAGTTGGATAAGCTTCCGACTCTTGATTTTTGCTCAGGTAATGATCTCACGATTCATGAGATGGAGCCCAAAGTCAACGCAGAGCCCGCTTGAGATTCTCACTCTCCGTCTCTCTCTTCCCCTACTCCATTCATGCACACTCTGTCTCTCTCTCTCAAAATAAATAAACTTAAAAAAAAAGAAGTTTCAGTTCTCTAATTAAGATAAAGAATAACATTAATATTAATAGTTATACCAGATTAAGACCACATTCTTTTCTTTTATGCACCAAATTATAAATCACTGATTCAATAAGATCAATTACACAATCCAAAACGTATAGTAAAGGTACACAAGTTAGGCTTTTGTACCTTTCAATTTTGATGAATTTAGAATGTCCAAAAATGAAAAGAAGTAGTTTTCATTTTGGGGTGTTTATGAGATTTGATTATATGGATTTTAATGAATTTTACCCTAATAGACAACAACCCTGTACCAAGAATATTTATTGGAAAACAGTATTTCAATTCATTCATTGATTCCACAAACTATAAGGAACTACTATGTTCCAAATAATGTGGTTGACACAGTGGATAAAAAGATGACCCAACAGAAACTTTTTTCAAGAAGTTCCCAGACTTCATTCAAGTAAGCCAATAATTAAGACCCTGTAAGAAGGGCAATCAAAGATGAAATAAGGAGGCATACGTTTAAGATAATATGGTGAGGCAAAGAAAAATCTATTATGCACATTTTTTCTTGGGGCTCAGAGAGAAGACCAGTCCCCAGTGGCTGACGCCCGAATTGAGTCCAGTAGAGGTTAGAGAGTACAGTAGGTGAATGGTGGGGAAGAAGTGAGGAGAACACTTTTTTTTAAATTTTAATTTCAGCTTTATTGAGTAATAATTGACAAAATAGTAAGGTGTTTAAAGTATACAAATGTGATCACTTGATATATGTATACATAAATTAAAGGATTACCCCATCAGGTTAATATATCAATCACCTCACATATTTTTATTTATTTATTTTGTAATTTTTTATCATTTATTTATTATTGAGAAACAGAAAGAGACAGCGCATGAATATGGGAGGGGCAGAGAGAAGGGTAGACACAGAATCAGAAGCAGGCTCCAAGCTCTGAGCTGTCAGCACAGAGCCTGACATGGGGCTCAAACTCACAAACTGCAAGATCAGGACCTAAGCCAAAGTCCGACGCTTAACCCACTGAGCCACCCATTTTTATTTTATTTTTTTTTGTTTATTTGTTTTGAGAACGTTTAAGTTGCACTCTCCTAGCACATTTCAATTACACAGTACAGTGTTAACAACTATGATCCTCATCTTATACATTAAAACCTCAGACCTTATTTATTTTAAAATTGAAAATTGTATCCCTTTATCAACCTCCCTCTATTTCCCCTACCCTCCAGCCCTGGGCAACCACTTGTCTATTCTGTTTCTATGAGTTCACCTTTTTTTATTTTTTTTCTTTTCTTTTTTTTAAGATTCCACATATAGGTGATAGCACCCAGCATTTGTCTTTCTCTATCTGGCTTATTTCAATTAGCATAATACCTTCCATATCAAGATTTAATAATAGTATATTTTATATATATATATATATATATATATATATATATATATATATATATATATAACTCACATATACCACCTTTTTTAATCCATTCATGCAACGACACACACTTATCGTTTCTATACCTTGGCTAGTGTGAATAATGCTGCAATGAACATGGAAGCACTGATATCTCTTTGAGACAATGGTTTCCTTTCTTTTTGGATATATACCCAAAGGTGGGGTTACCAGATAATATGGTAGTTCTATTTTTAATTTCTTGAGGAACCTTCATACTGTTTTCCATAGTGGGCTATACTGGTTTACCTTGCCACCAACAGTATACAATGGTTCTTTTTCTCCACATCCTTGCCAGTATTTGTTGGCTCTTGTCTTTTTAATACTAGTCATAACAAAAGGTGAAAAGAGAAATCTCATCATGGTTTTGATTTGCATTTCCTTGATGATGAGTGATACTGAGCACTCACATACCAGTTGGCCATTTGTAAGTCTTCTTTAGAAAAAATATTTATTCAGGTCCTGTGCTCATTTTTTAATCCTATTTTTGGTTTTTGCTGTTGTGATGGGTGAGTTCCTTATATGCTTTAGGTATTAACCTCTTATCTAATCTATGATTTGCAAATACCTTCTCCCATTCCATAGGTTGCCTTTTCATTTTGTTGATGGTTCCCTTTGCTGTGCAGAAGCTTTTCAGTTTGATGTAGGCCTATTTATTTATTCTTGCATTTGGTGTCAAATCCAAAAAAAAAAAAAAAAAATCATCACCGAGACCAATGCCAAGGATCTTATGCTCTATTTTCTTCCAGGAGTTTTATGTTTTCAGGTCTTATGTTCACATCTTTAATCCATTTTGAGTTCATTTTTTGTGTGTGGTGTAATATTGGGATCTACTTTCATTCTTTTGCATGCAGCAATCTGGTTTTCCCAACACCATTTATTGCAGAAACTATTCGTTCCCCATTGTATGTTCTCAAGTACTTTGTCAAAAATTTATTAACCATGTATACGTGGTTTTATTTCTGGCTTCTCTATTCTGTTCTATGTGTCTTTTTTTAATGTCAACATCATATCCTTTATGTTTATATGATTTTTATTCCTCATTTTATCAATGCGGTGTATCACATTGATTGATTTGCAGGTGTTGAACCATCCTTGCATCCCTAGAATAAATCATACTTGATTATGATGTATGACTCTTTTAATGTACTTTTGAAGTTACTTTGCTAATATTTTGTTGAGAATGTTTGCATCTATGTTCAACAGGGATATTGGCCTGTTTCTTTCTTGTAGTGTCTTTGTCTGGCTTTGGTGTCAAGATAATTGTACCTTTGTAAAATGAGTTTGAAAGTGTTCTCTTTTCTTCTGTTTTTTTGGATTTTTTTTTGTTTGTTTTTGTTTTTTTGTTTTTGGAAGAATTTGAGGAAGCTTGGTATTAACTGTTCTTTAAATGCTTGGTAGAATTCATTAGAAAAATTCATCTGGTCTTAAACTTTTCATTGTTGGAAGGTTTTTCATTACTGATTCAATCTCTTTAGTGGTCATAGATCTGTCCATATTTTCTATTTCTTCATAATTCAATCTTAATGACCACTATTTTGAATTCCATATCGGGCAAATCCTTTGTCCCCCTTTCACTAACTTCTGTTTCTGGAGATTTATCTTGTCCTTTTATTTGGTAGGCATGTCTCTGTTTATTCTTTTTTTTTTTTTTTCTGTCAGTGTTGGTTTCTGCATATTAAATCAAACAGCCACGTTTCTCAGCCTTGAGGGAGTGGTGGCCTTGTGTAGAAGATGAACCTTGTCAATCATCTTGGCCCAAGCTTCTGGTCATTTCTCAAATCTTTGTGATTGTCCAAACCACCTTCTTCATTCCTAGTGGTTACAGTAGTTGGGAGTATGTCCAACCAATCATTGCCCCAAAGGGGAGGATCCGGTTTTGCACCCAGATGCAAGCTTATTGGAAGCTGGGCCCCCAGGCAACAGCTGGGAAAGTATGTAGTCAAACCCCTCCCTGGGAGAAACTGGGTGATGGGCATTTTTACCCACTCTTTCTGTGTTAGACCCAGGCGTATAGCCATGGGGGGAGGGAGAGTGCTTCTGCACCCATTAAGAACTGCTGCTTCTTTCTTTGCTACAGTTCTGTGGGACTTATAAATTCAAGCCCTGTTGGTTCTCAAAGCCAAGTGATCCATGGTCCTTCCTCTCAGTCAGCAGTCACAAAAGCTTGGGACACCAGATATGTGTGCAAGCTCTTTCTAGGATGATACTGGTGACTTGGAGTGGTCTAGAGCAAGAAGGCAATGGAAGGGTCTGCTAGCTTCCCCAGTCTTCAGGGAGGATCTTAGCCAGACCCTAGACTTGTGCTAAATTAAAATGCTGACCTACAGAAAAAAGCTTTTAAAGTACCTGGATGGACTGATTTTATTTTTGCCTGCTCTTCCATGCAGAACTCTGAGGGGGATAGTTGCAGTCATTGCTCACAGGCCCTTATCACTCCTTACCAACGTTTTCTTTCTTTTTTCTTTTTTTACTATAGTTTTGAGTCTCCCTGATTCAAGCCTAATTTGCTTTCACAATTAGATGTTTTGGAGGCCCCTCCCTCAAGTGGGAATCTTAACAGTCAGGGCAACTAAGTATGGGTTCTGAATCCTTCATTTTGCAGAGAGAAGTGAGGAGTTGGGAGTTTCCTCTAATCATATGACACTGTTTCCTCTAATCATATGGGGGGATGGGGTTTATGGCAAGAGTGTGTCTCAGCCTCTCTTGTCCTTTTTGATGGGGGTATTTTCCTCATTCACTAGAGGTTTAGGAGTTGCCCAGTTTCTGAACTTCTGTTAAAGATAATTGCTTCATGGGTAGCTGTATGTTCAGTATGTTCATGGATGAAGGGAGTTCAGAGACTTTCTTTTCACCATTTTGGTTGAATTCAAGAATACTTCATTTAAAAGCAATGACCTCAGTAAAAGCATGTGCGTGGTCCAGGAATTCCAAGCAATGCAGTGTTTCTAGAGTGGGAAGTATAAGTCAAGAGGTACAGAAATAAGTTAGTTCATGGTAAGAAATAGGTAGTTTATCCTAGGAAACGGAAACCATTTTGAAAATTTTAAGTAGAAAGATGAGTCCTCGAGATGTTCATTTTATTTTTTTTTAATTTTTTTTTCAACATTTATTTATTTTTGGGACAGAAAGAGACAGAGCATGAATGGGGGAGGGGCAGAGAGAGAGGGAGACACAGAATCGGAAACAGGCTCCAGGCTCTGAGCCATCAGCCCAGAGCCTGACGCGGGGCTCGAACTCACGGACCTTGAGATCGTGACCTGGCTGAAGTCGGACGCTTAACCGACTGCGCCACCCAGGCGCCCCGAGATGTTCATTTTAGATAAAACATTCTGGAGGCTGTGTGGAGAATGTATTTATGGGGAAACATATTGAATGTAAAGAGACCAAGTAGGAGGCTGTCTTCATGGTGGGGATGATGAGAATCTGGGTTAAAGGAATAGTAGTACGGATAGGAATAAAAGGTTAGTTTCATGAAATGTTTAGGATGGAAACTTAGTAGAAATTGTTAGTGAACTGGAATGTCATGCAGGTAGAGGATATGGAGAAATAAAGCCATCTCCTGTACTGGGCCGAGTGTCCAGGACATTACTGTCTCACCTAAGAATGAAGCATAGAGAACACTAGAAAGAAGATATGTAGGCAAGTGGTGTGTTCACTTTTGGGCATATTGGGTTAAAGGGTCTGTGGAACACATCCACTCAAGCTGTTGTGTTAGCACTTGCCACTGATTCTGATACTCATGGAAGAGACGTCATCTGAAGTTTAACTTTGAGACGTTAACGTTATCAGCCTGTGGTGTTTTATATGATAGTTACTGTTTCTTGGAAAAGACATTTAAAACAAAAAATTCAAGGAAGACAAGACACATGCATACCTTTAAAATCCTGCTTTCACTTAATGCTGATAAATGTACAATCATTTTCCATCACTTGAAGTGAGACCAGGCCATTACCTTGACCATGGTTCTCCTATATAGTTTCTCATATTAGTCTCTTTTAAATGGCATAAGAATTTAAGAATATTTTTGAAGAAATCTGAATACTAAATCCTTTCATATTTTTATGATTTTTCTCATATTTTATGATAGTTTTATTCACTCTTAGCTAGAATAAAATTTTTTACCTACTTGAATTACTGTTTCCTTACAGAACATCCAATATGCTTTTCAACAATTCTCTTCCCACATGTCATGAATTTACAAAGTATCTTAACCAAATTGCCTAATCACAGTATCAAATTCAACGGTTATAAAATGTTTTATTTTTCAAAAATACACCTGACTCTCACTCAGTGGGTGACAGCAGAAATTAGAAGGGCAAGCTGCTAGCCAAAAGTATTCAGCAGGCCTCCACTTGTGCTTTTTACATAATGTAAGAGGGGACAAAAGAGAGAAAAAAAAGAAACAAATAGCATAAAACATAGCTACAACCACTTCTAAACCAGTAGTTGGTTATGAGACTATAGGTAATCACAGCCACTTTTTCCAAACACTCCTTCCAAATCCCTGTTACTTCAGTCAGCACTTCAGCAAGACAGAATTTTTTACTTGTTGTGTGTGATCCAAATCTTCATTCCTGCAGGGTCTGAATCCTTGATGTTCTTGTCTTTTGGGGGGGGAGGGGTACGGGGGTTCCTACAGTTTTCTTTTGTCTGATTACTGGACAAGAGAATACTAAGAGGAACTATAGTGAGTAGTGACCTCCTCATCTACTCCATTGCATAGCGCCCTTCCCCTCCAGTCCAGTATGTACCATTTCTATTTTGCAATAATGTGCTGCTGTGCACGTATAATTCTGTGATACAATGGTCAGATGATGTATTTTCTCCTGTATGGGGAGATCAAGTTGTAAAATCATGTGGTATCCTCTGGACAGAAGCTTAGTATGTACCAGGGCCTAGTGGCAAATCAGAAGCTACTTGTAAGATGGAAAAGAAATGCCAGCAGAGGGGAGTAAGGTCTTACTTCAAATGTTAGGCATCTGTGCTGAGATTCCCTTACTGGAACTTGCCATATTCTCTGTATCAACATCTCTGTCCGCCCCAGACACTTCAAATACCACTGTGTCTATTGGGTCTTAAGACTTAAATGTCAACTTGCACTGCAGACTGAAACTGCCATTGTAGTTTATTTCTTTCAGTCCAATTGGCACCCTTATAGCTTAATACTAGTAAATGTGTCAGAGCAGTATGCCCAAATGTGGTACACGTTGCCTGCAAAATCCAGACAAGTCTACCAAGCCTTGTTTCTTTCTTTGTGGTGAGTGATAAAAACATGACTAGCCTCAGATTACTGGATGCTTGAAAACTTCTACCTTCTGAGGGGTTTATCTCCTGCACTCTGTCATATATATATATATATATATATATATATATATATATATATATATATTTACTATGGCTCTACATGGCTTACTACTTCTTACTTATCAGATCCAATTAACATCGTGTCATCAATAAATGCAGCAATGTCAACTTCTGCCACAGAGTCATACCCAGAGCAGTCCCTGTACCTCTCTTGAGGATATAATGGGATAAATATTATTGGGCATATATGTTATTATTGGCCTGGAGACAATGAAAGATGTTGGAGTGAGAGAGAATTGGTTTCATCCTGGGAATCAACTGTTCCATGCACACACGCTAACTTTTGTTTGCTTTCTTTTTCCCCCCACATAGGAGATGGCTCCCTTGCAGAGTTAAAAGGTTTGCTTCTGCTTCTGTTTACACAGAAATTCTGAGGAATTCAAAATTTATAGGCTCCCAACCTCATGTGGAGTCTGTACAAATGTGTTTATTCAATGCACCAGAGTTCACTCCTTGCCTACCAGCACCATTATATTAGAGACAATATAGTCTCTTACACTGGACTGTAATATATACTTGCATATTTACCACTTAATATAGCATCTATATCTAATTGGGAGAGCACCTAATTGTTTATTAAGTTTCCTCAAGCCATAAATTCCCTGCTACTATAGGACAAGAGGGACTCATTTAAAACTTCAAAGAGGCCTTTTGATTCTCTATGCATATTCCTAATTGCATACTCATAGGTTTTAATTTCTCGTGTCTCCTGTGTTTGTTATCAGGGGCCAAAGAAAGAAGCCAGATGTCTCCAATATTTCAAGTCATTACTGTTGTCATAACAACAAAATGCCAAAGTTACCTGATTTCCCTCCAGCCCCACTTCATCCTGTGCTACCATCAATGAAAATATTCATAATCATGATGGCACTAGCTGCCATAAATCACCTAAGTTCCATTCCTCCTCCCTTGTAAGGAGCACATCCCCTGTTCCTCAAATATGTGGGCAATCTAATACTCAAATCCCACTGTGAAGTTTATTTCCTAGGACCTTTTGTGACATGAATTACTCTGTATCTCTGGGTCCCAGCAGAAAACAGATGACATATGCCAAAAGAATGGTCCAGAGATAGTCTACTTACAAAATGTGTGTGAGTAGAAGAAACCACAAAATTCACCACATTAATCCAGGGTAGTAGCATCAGGGCTATTGACATCCTTAGGCTAAAAGGAATGAAGGAGGAATCCCATACCTGAATCCAGAAGGAGAGAGTCAAAAGAAGAAGGCCATTTTGAATGATGCCATAACCTTTGGTTGAAGGACACAGATCAGCTGAGGTGACCTATTAGAAGGAAGACAGAGGAAGAAATATTCCAACCTCACTCTGCTTTCTTCTTCAAATCACCTGACCAGGCTCCCTGTTGGCTAAAGTCAACTGAAAGTCAGAGTGAGGGAAGCCACTGATGCAGCTCATACGGGTCAGCTGCCTGGAGCAGAAAGCAGGACAGAGAAAGAGAGAATAAAGTTTAAAAGGAAATGAAAATATGTGCAATACACATTGGCCATTCTTTCTTACGTTAAATTTTCTTTTTTTAACGTTTATTCATTTTTGAGAGACAGAGAAAGACAGAACGAGAACATAGGAGGGGCTGAGAGAGAGGGAGACACAGAATCCGAATCAGGCTCCATGCTCTGAGCTGTCAGCTCAGATCTCGATGTGGGGCTCGAACCCATGAACCATGAGATCATGACCTAAGCTGAAGTCGGACGCTCAGCCGACTGAGCCACCCAGGCGTCCTTTCTTTCTTAAACTTAATGAAGATTCACATAAATGTTAGAATATGCAATGAACTGCTAGGCAGAAATATCAAAAATTGTGTTTCATAACAGCTACTGATGGGGAAGACATTGTCTTTCATTACCAATAGTTGGCAAGTTGATTGTGTGGGTGACTTTGCAAGACCACTTAGAGGGAAGACGGCATAATGTCTGACCTGAGTTCAGATATGCTGACTATGCCTTTAGAGAGAGAAGAAGATAATGAAGAAGGCGATCTCACAAGAGTCTCTCTGAGACAGTATGGCACAATTAGTGCCATTTTGGATTACTATCACCCACTTCCCCTTTCCAAATCTGCTTGGATCATGATATGACTACATCAGAATGAAGATCCAAGGAAGTCTATGTACTGTGGCAGCTTGAGATTTTGTCATTATGGAAACATCTTACAGAGTACATAGATTTTCTCACAATAGTACCAGCATCAGTGTAGGGTTGAAAGGTACATCACAAAGTGGCTTCATAAGGATCAGATATCAATGAAGGATCAGACCTGAAGGACCTGGGAGGACTATGAACACACATGAGAGTAATCCATAGGTTCCCAGAAGACAGAGGAGGAATTTATTGGGGGCTAAGTTACTATACTCCATAGGAGAAGTCAAGAGCCAGTGAAATTTTGAACATTAGCATTACAAATTACCCATTTTCAGTACACAGCCTGAAGAGACCTGGAAAAACACAATTGTTTTATGCTGGTCTCAGCCTGTCAATAACCATTGTTGTGTTTAGACCAGCCTTTGTGATTCTCACTATGACTGCAAAAGACCCTTCAGCAATAACCATCAGGAAATGGTTAAAAAATAAAGCTTCATTACTTACAAGACTTGGAAATCACATAACATAGCTGGGGTCACAAAGGGAGGTCAGGGGTAGAGGGAGAGAAAGAGAGAAAGCACATAGGACTTAAGGTTCTGCTTTTATTGGGATCCAGGATAGGGGCCTACAGTTTCACAGGCTCATTCTTTATTGGTGACTTTAACACATTAAGGCAGGAATTTAACACACTGAAAGAGAAAAAACAAGTTGCCCAAATGCTCAGTTACCAAAATCAGCCAAGATCTTCGAAACAAAGGAACCTCAGTAGGGGGAGGTGGCCTGGTCCTTTATCTACCTGTGTGTCTGGGACTGTGTTTATTCAAGATAGGCTTCTTTGAAATGAGATGCCTCTGCAATGAAAGCTTAAGTCAACCATTTGCATTAAAACACAAAGAAACAGAACCTGTCATGGCTTCCACTACACCAGTTTACACTGGTTCAGATCCATTTTCAGAGGATTGATTAGCTTTCCTGTAAGACCAAACCGGACATTAGTCCCATCTTCTGAAATTACTTTCTATGATGTAACTTTATGGATAGGAATATAATCCTAGTGTAATACCTAGGAAGGCCATGAATTTGCTATTGTTTTCAACACAGACTAATAAGTGTAAAAAAAATTACCTTCTGGTAGCTTCTCTTTCTGGAATGTAGCAAACAAAATCCACGTGTCACGTTTTTTATAAGAGCAATTATCCTTAAGGGGTTTAAAAAAAAACAACTCAAATCAAATAATATTAAAGAAAAATCGTCTAAATTTGGAAATATTACATGGAGAATAATAAGTGGATGGAATATTTGGATAGTATTGTGCAAATACCTATGATATTTGGTCAATTTAAATTCCTTATATACTTAAATTTTTAATTTTATTGCTCAATTATGTTTTCATCCATTCAACAAGTATTTATTGATCGCCAATGCACTGAGTACTAGAGAAATCAAGATTAATATGGCAGATTTTGCCTTCAGGGAGCTCACATTCTAGTGAGAAATGCAATTGTATTTAAGTGGTAAAGTGTTATATAAAGTTAATTATTTTCTAAGGAGAAGAGACATGATTCAAAAGATGTATAAAATGCATTTATCTTTCCAGAGTATTGTGGAAATGCAAAATTAGAAGGACTTCAATTGCAAGGCCTCTACTAGTTTCTACTACAAAAAGTTGAGTCTCAGCCTGATTAATATTTTATTTAATAGAGCACTGTAGTCCTTGGATATGCAAAGGGGAATCTACAGCTAAGAGGCTGAGAAAGATAAATTCTCCTCCTCCTCCTTCTTCTTCTTCTTCTTCTTCTTCTTCTTCTTCTTCTTCTTCTTCTTCTTCTTCCCCTCCTCCTCCTCCTCCTCCTCCTCCTCCTCCTCCTCCTTCTTCTAAAGGAAGAAAGTTGAATTTCCAGACGATACCCAATATAAGTGACCCAGCATGACTTACAGCATGGTAAGAGCCAGCATCTACAGAGAAAGTGGTCTGACATTCCTGGGAAAGAAGACACAAAACACTTATTTAAAAAATTGGGGTCTAAGATTCCATGTTAAGTTGTACTGCTGGGATGTAACCCTCCCTTTACCCTAACCTCCAGTGAAATCTTTCTATGGAGATTGAGTTCCACTTCTGCATCAACAGAGAGCAGAAAACAGTTACTACAAGGATGTTGGATATTCAAAAGAATATCTACAATGCTGTCATACATTTTAGAAAACCTGTTTTTCAAAGGGGAAAAACCATGTAACTATCAGAGACTGAAGACTAAAGAAAAAATTAATCAACTTCAATGTGGCAATGCTTAAGTTTTTATATCTGAATGAGTCAGGAAGAAATAAGAGTTCCCTTTTTAAAAAAGAGTAATTTTGGTTGCTATGTCTATGAGTTTTATTAGAGATAACAACAAAAATTCCAGCACCAACTGCCTTGAAAATAAGATAAATGTATTAATTCATAGAACTGAAACACATGGGGTGCCTAGGGAGCTCAATGGGTTAAGCATCCAACTCTTGATTTTAGTTCAGGTCGTGATCTTGTGGTTCATGAGATCAAACCCACATCAGGTTCTGCACTGACAGCATGGAACCTGCTCAAGATTCTCTCTCTCCCTCTGCACAAAAGCCAGGTATTAATGGAGTGTGTGGGTACTCTTAACAATAGGAAGGAGGGAGAAAGAAATGGTAAGCAGAACATTGTATAAGTTGAACGTTGTATAAACTCTGGTAACACTGTAAACTCACTCAGAATAACATCATTTGCTACTACATATACTCCTTTAGAGAATTTCACGGTTATGAAAGTAGTGTGAGGCCAGAATAAACTCTAAACTATACTGAATGCCCCTTCTGTTTTCAGCAGTTTTAGAACATCGTAAATATTTTTGTGTCTGACACTGCTAATGAGTTCCATAAAAGAAATTTTAGCCCATAAACATCTTTGTTCAGCACTCTCTTTTTTGGCAACAATAATTAGGTTTTCTACCTGACTGTGCTAAAATACATCATGGTTGGATAGCTATTTTGAAAAATTAAAATAAAATTGTATTCTGTTATAACAAAAAAAATGAGATTTTTGTTTTAGTTGTTCAGTTGTTTTGTTTGCTGGCTTCTCCCCACTCCAGCATTAAAATAGCAGTGCCTGACTGCTACACCACCCATGACACATTTTTGCCACTCTCTCTTTTGTGTAGACAAATGCAAAAATCTGTCACTGGCAGTATACAGTTAGACATTGATATTTTAATGCTGGAGAGGGGCAAGCAGCTAAAACAAAAATCTTGTCCTTTTTGTTATGATATAATAAGTTTTGTGAATTAAGCTACTTGCTTTCAGTTATAATAAATTCAAGGAACGGGGAGAAGGCTCAGTTAGTTTAGCTAGATTCTAGTTTTTCCATAGATTAGCAAGAGAATTTGGGTCTAAAGAAGCCATATATATCCATGGCATTCTTTAAACGGTGTGTTTGTATTTACTATTTGATGTATTTGGTGTGTAAATTTCACAGCAGCTGTTAAAAATCTAGCAATATCTCAAAATTATTTTATAAGTCGCCCCCAAAATATGTGCAACAAATCTTAATTATCATCTAATGGAATGATAGGCAGGATGATCTCCAGACTCTTACCTCTCATTTTAGAAACATGATTTTATTATTCAGATACACAATTTTGTGTTCACATTAGTGTGTATAATTGTATTACATATAGGAGTAATACCTATTTACTCCATTTATCTTCCTAAAAAATAAAAAAAATACATATATTTTGTCCTGTATGTTTGAAAACAGTTATCTTTATTAAGTACCTGCCATGTACCAGATACTAGAGGTTAAATGTTTTGCCTCACTTTATGTCCCTGTAACTCTATTTGGCACAATGTTGTGTTAAAGAGGAACGAACTTGGCCCTGAAATTTAAGTAACCTTGAACTAGTAAGTGATAGAGCAAGGATATAAGCATAGATTGTGTCTAACTCCAAGAACTATGTGTGATTCCCCTGTTCCATAAGGCAAAACCGTAAAAAAAATCATAGTAACGAGGAATAAGATGTGATTCTCAATTTCTGCACTGTGCGTGCAAGCAATCACGCACACCAGCCCTCACATATACTTCTTCCTACTGTTTCATTCATCATCAACTTGTCCACCTCATATTAGTTGAATTCCTTATCAGTGCCAGGCAAGAGACTGGGGGAAATACAGAGGTAGACAAGTCAGATGAGGTCCCTTCTTATGAAAATTGATTTAATATTTTCCTATAATTAGAGATACCAATGATAATAGCTTAATATACAAGCTTGCAAAATAGTTATAGACTGTGATAAGCAACAACAACAAAAAAGTAAGCAGGCACACTATGATAAAGAAAGACCTGTCTTTTTAAAAATGGTCATCAGAGAAGCCAAGTTGAAGCTTTTTTATGAAGGAGTACGAGCAAGAACTGCATCGTTCAACATACTTACTTCCAAATTCACTTAAGGGTTTAAGCATTTGAAAAGAGAGGCACACTCCAAGTAAATGGATTATTGTTCCAAGATATCCCAGTGATTGTCCATACGGCAAGATAATGTTCTATTTCCCTCTGACCATACAGCTGAAGAATCCCTTTAAAACTCCCTAATGGAAATAGAGGAGAAAATACACCCTCACTTCTAAGTAGACTATGCAGCAGAGAATATAGCATGGATTTAATCTGATTTACAAGTAAGATTCTCTAGACAGTGAGGGTGGGAGACTGAGTGTGAAAAGGACATGTTTGGTATTATTTATTGCTGTTGTTTATATTGGGGTCAACAGGTTAAAACACTTAAAGCTTATCTGTGCTTTTCTGAAGCATGTTGTAGAGAATTCTAAGCCTGCATCTGAGTTCAGCAGGAAAGGTGCCATGATATGTGCAATGGAAATAATAAGTGAGAACAATGGAAGTCATAAGAGGGCCTGGTGGCAAAATACAACCCATTTGCCATCCCTTCTCTAAGACATAAATGTTACCCAGAAGTATGACAAGAATTGGATGTTATTAGTTAGGTGTCTTAAGTCAGATTTCCTAGAAGAAGACCCTGGGCCAAGGATTCAAATGCAAGTGACTTATGAAGTATTTCCAGGGGAAACTAGGAAAGGAGCAAGGAGCCAGAGAGGGTAAAGGAATAAGCCAAGGGGAATGCAACTTCATGTGAAATCCCAGACTCAGTCAGATCTCTTGGGAGCTCAAATACATAAGTTCCACTTCAGAGTGAAGGATCTGGAATCTGTTAGCCCATACAGTCCGTCACTGGCATCAGGCAGCCCTGATTCAGGAGGAGATGTGAAGTCCAGGCACTTGCAGCTCATCAGGCCACCTCAATATTCTAGAGTCATCTTCTAGAGAGCCATTGTCCTCAAGCAATATCTTTGCACAGAAACACATCAAAGCTGAAGGATGGGTCCAAGGAACTGGTACAACGATCTGAGGGGATCTGGCAAATGCACAAGTAGGATCTGCAATGCTACTTAACATATTCTTCAATAAATATGAGTGACAAGGAAGTCACTATAGGAGATGGTGTGGAAAATCGGTTAACAATGAAATAAAAGCTTCTGGACTAAGATGTCAAAGCACATGCCAAAGCCTCCCTGCCCAGGGCTCAAAGCACATATATCCCCATGGGGATGGGGATGGTTCTATGGAAGAAAAGGATGTGCTCTCAAGGGCTCAAGGTTGAAACTGGGAGGGTACACGAATGATGAGTGAAGAAAATTAAGGTAGAGGTAGAGCTACAAACTGGAAATTGTGGTTGGGTAGATTATTCTGTGGCTTCGTTGCCTATAACTATGCACTTAACTGGGATAGGTGTCTTATGTGAATGAGACATAGTAATGATTTTCACAAGGCATATAAATTTAGACTGCCTTTGGCCCAATTTAAATTGTCCCCAAGAAGCAGGAGCTTGGGAATTATCTGAACTCTCCTCAATAGTAAGCATTATTAAGCAAGATAAAAATCCAGAAGGGCAGGAAGTTATCATTGCTTTGATGAAAGAACTGGTTGAAGTAAGATTTTTGCTTCCCACTAACTGCCATTGTAATAGCCCTGTCTAGCTAGTATATTAAGCAGGAACTAAAGGTGAATAGCAGGTTGTTAAAGACTAAATGTGATTAACCCTCTGATTCATTCAGTTTACCTGATGTGTAAAGGCAAACTCTCATCTAGGAATCCTATTGCTTCCTAATCACAAAGTCACCACAAAGAAATCTGAATTTTCACTGGGCTCTGAACAGAAACAATCATTAAAAGAGTTACTGAGAGTGGTGTCACAAGCAATCCCATCAAACCCCTAGGACCTGGCTGCTCACATTACATTAGAAGTATCTGCAACCAGAATATACTCAGACTAGACCTTTGGCAAAACTTAAATAAGGCTACCCTGCTGAGGCCTCATGGGTTTTGGATCTGAGGACTGCCTAAGACTGCTGTTAATTCTAACCTACTTAAAAGGATAGTGTCGGTTTCTTATTGGATGTTAATTAACATTTTACCCACCACAGAAGGGTCAAATAAAGCTAAGGCCAGAAATACTAGTGATGAATTAGGTGATGTCATACAAACAAATAGAATTAAGCTTTCTAATGGCATTCTGATAGGGAGAGAATAACATAGCAAAGTTCCCTCATAAAATGAAAGTTTAAGAATAGCACAAAGGTGGGGGATTTTCGGTGGGGTATACCACACTCTAATGGACTGTCTCATTGTTCATAGATCTTATGACCTCTGAGGAACTCCTTACCCCCATTGTTATCTAGTCAGAATCTTGTTCTCTCCCTACTGATGAAAAAATGCTTGCTGGTCACTAGTGGGAATTCCCAAATTTAGGGAATTTTCAATCTTAGGGAGTTCCCAATCTTAGAGCCATAATGCTGTTTGGAAATCAGCCACAATATGCCCAACAGATGGTAAAACTTTGATGGAAGCAAGCAAGGGCAAGTTCACATACATAATGAATAGAACTGAGAAATGTTTAATTAAAAGCAGAAAAGGAATTAGGCTCGGGTCCTCTAAAGAGTGTTTGAATATTTATAGACTTGGATTGTAGCCAAAGACCTTGCTGTATGGTCAGGCAAATGGACTTTAGATGACTGAACAGTAAAAATCACTGCATATAGAGAATTCACTTATAAAATTATCTGTAGGGATTTAGAGGAGGAATTGAATTGGGTCACGTAGATGCTCACCAAGAAAACACTGTTGCTATCTAAGGAGGAGATCAGAAAATGAGGGTAGCTGCCTAACTAGCTCATGACTTTATGAACAAGTAGGCATGTGGGTGTTCAGCCCATGTACTCATGGATTGAGAGATGTCATGTGCTCTGGCACCCGATGAAATGACTAATGTAATAAGAAACTGTGCCTAATGTCAATTGGAAAAGAATCAATACCTGCAAATCTGATGCCACTGGATTTCAGCCATTAGCCTCAGGGGTCTGCAAATGATTTTGACCGTGATTGACACAGATTCTACTCTAGACTTTTCTTTCTTTCCTTCTTTGGGTTTTTCTTTTCTTTTCTCTTCTTTCTTCTTTGTAAGTTTATTTATTTATTTTGAGAGAAAGAGAGAGAGTGCAAGTGGTGAAAGGGAAGAAAGAGAGAAGGAGAGAGAGAGAGAGAGAGAGAGAGAGAGAGAGAGAGAGAGAGAGAGAATCCCAAGCAGGTTCTGCACCACCAGCGCAGAGCCCGAGCAGGGCTCGAACTGACAAACCATGAGATCATGACCTGAGCCGAAGTCGGATGGTAAACCAACTGAGCCTCTTTCTTTTTTGATTTGTTTGTTTGTTTCTTTCTTTCTTCTTTCCTTCCTTCCTTCTTTTTCTTCTTTCCTTCCCTTATCTCTTTCTCTCACTTTATTTCTCTTTCACTTTGTCTTCTTTCTTTCTTTCTTTCTTTCTTTCTCCCTCCCTCCCTTCCTCCCTTCCTTCCTCTCTTCCTTCCTTCCCATCTTTCACAAATATTTTTTTACATTTGTTTTATTGTAGTAAAACACACACAACAAAATTTACCATCCTAACCATTTTTTAAAGTTTATTTATTTATTTTGAGAGAGACAGAGACAGGGTGAGTGGGGGAGAGGCAGAGAGAGAGGAAGGCAGAGAATCCCACCCAGGGTCCACAGTGTCAACACAGAGCTCAGTGTGGGGCTTGAACTCACAAAACCAGGAAATCATGACCTGATCCAAAAGCAAAAGTCAGACTGAACGAACGGAGCCACCCAGGTTCCCCCCATCGTAACCATTTTTAAGTGTTCAGTTCAGTGGTTTTTAATACATTCTAGTGTTGTGCTACCATCAGCACCATATATCCTTATTCTTTATCTTATGAAACTAATCCTTTATACACATTAAACAATAACTCTCCATTCCCTCTCCCCCAGCCCCTGGCAACCACCATTTTACTTTCTGTCTCTGATTTTGACTACTCTAAGTATTTCATGTAAGTGGAATCATACAGCTTTGTCCATTGATGACTGGCTCATCCATATTATAGAAAACATCAGATTTCCTTCTTTTTAAAGGTTGAATAATACTCCATAGTATGTATATAACTCCTTTTGCTTATCCATTCATCTGTCAGGGGACACTTGGGCTGCTTCCACATTGTAGCTATTGTGAATAATGCTGCAATGAACATGGGTTTATAAATGTACTTTGTGACCCTGCTTTCAATTCTTTTGGGTATATGCCCAGAAGTGAAATTACTGCATTATATAGTAATTCTATTTTTAATTTTTTGGAGAACGGCCATACTGTTTTCCATTGTGGCTATATCATTTCACATTCCTACCAACAGTGCACAAGAGTTTCAATTTTCCACATCCTCGCAAACACTTGTTACTTTATTTTTTCAAATAGTAGTCATATTAATTGATGTGAGAGATGTCATGGTGGGTTTTGATTTTAATTTCCTTGGTGATTAGGGATGTTGAGCATCTTTCCACGTACTTATTTCCCTTTATGTATCTTCTTTGGAGAAAAGTTTATTTAAGTTCTTTGCCTGTTTTGAAAAAGGTTGTGTTTTTGTTATTGTTGAGTTTTAGGAGTCTTCTATATATTCTGAATATTAGTCTTTTTTCAAATATATGGCCTGTAAATCTTTTCTAACATTCTGTGAGTTGTTTATTTTAGGTTTTTCTGCTCCTGAAGCAAAAAACAAAACAAAACAAAAACAAAAACAAAAAAAACTTGGAAAAAACAATTAAAAGTTTGGAGCAACAAATTTTCTACCATTTTGGCTCTCAGGATAAGTAAGCAGTTGACTGCTACAAATAAGCAAAAATGGAAAAGAAAACCTAATGTCATAAGAACTACCATATTTTTAATTTTTAATTCATATAGACAATGAAAATACTTATTATTCAATACAGATAAAGAGAAACACTGAAAGATTGGCTTAGATGTTTAAATAACTTGTTCCTCAGCTCTATAGGTAAATGGATGTTTGAGCTAAAAAAGGCTGATCATGAGGGGTAATAGATAGAAACAAGCAGAAATAATAACAAATGGAATAGGAATTGATAAGCAATTCATGATCCCAGGAAGGAATGCAATCACGATATTTCCACAAGAGTGTCTATTCTTACCAAATGCTCTCATACCTGGCACTGACTGGTGGCTAATGTTGCAGAAAAATCCTGAACTCATTAATTTTTTTTAGAGAAGTAGACTTTGACTCTTGTTAATATATGAGTTATGACAATGAATTCCACCTGAAAAATTAAGGGGAAAAAGATGACACAGAGTTCCCTGATCACTCAAATTACCTGTGGTTCACTCCAGCTACTATTTAACTTATTGTTTTTAGAATATAAGACCATGAGTAATTGAATAAGAACTCTAAAGGAACTCTACACTTGTCACCAATGATGCCGGAGGCTGGCATTTTTACCTAGGAAGGACTTTTGGATATTCTAATCATATGGAATTTGATGTATTTAAAGTTTAGTTCCAGGAGTCCTGGAGGGTTAGAGTAGTGGGGTATATTTATAGGAACACTGTGGTAAGCCTCAGTTATGGCCAGATACAACAGAACTGGTGGCCTTCATTGTTTTCTTTAATAGTTCAGTACCATGAGTAAAAAGAATATTGTCATTTATGTGATGCAACTACTTAGAATTGAAAAGATAAAGAAGAAATATAATATTATCCATGGGGGGGGGAGATGAGCAATGTTACACTTGACTCTTGTATTGTCAGGCTCTGTGAAAAGCTGTACTGTACATGAGATAGGGTTATGCCCACAGAGCAGTTGGAATCCACAATTCACTCCACAAAGGCCCCCAGCCTGTATTCTAATTGCTGGTATTATATGCACATTATGAAATGTGGTTACTGTTAGGAAGAAATGAGAATGATACTGCAATTTTACTGATGTAAATATATCATATATTTACAAATTATGTATCAAATATACCCTTTCTTTATCTGCTACAGTTTTATAGGCAACAGAGGATTTTTAGGCTATAAGTAGAATTAAGTAAAAAAACAAATGTAGATGAAGACATCCAGAATGAGAAAGTATTTTGAGAGGCAGGTATGAAAGACCAAGTGATATAATCATCATAGAAGATTTGTCAGAAAAAAATAAATGATTTTTTCCTTAAAAATTAAAAGTGTGTCTGCATGTTTTTTTAATTTGTAATAACTACAGCTGCTGTCACTAAAATTGCTGGTAATAAAATATCAAAGAACTGTGAAACGATACGGTCACAGCATGCTTTGTAGAGAGAATTCCTCTTACACAGTAAATGGTTTTAAAATGGTGGTCAAAGGGGCTTAGGAATATTATTATTTAATATAAGATAGTCCATAAAATGAAACATGAAATTTTATGAGAAGTTTCTGAAAAGATGTCAACAAAATTTAGAAGGTGGACTGAAAAAGAAAAGGTTAGCAGAAGACCTGGAATAGATTCTCTCCCTTTTTGTTGAATGTCCAAAAAAGAAAGGAACATAATCAAATCTCCTTATAAACATACTCGTGGCAAATCACCTGGAAAATACATTAGTAGCAAGAGTTCTTACCTACGGAATGTTTTTAGGAGGATATACCTGCTCTGTATGGAATTAATCTTGGTTAACAAATCCAAAACATATGGATTACATCACTCTCTGAAAGATGTAATATAAGCTATACAACTATTATAAAAGGAAAATGTTTCATGACCAAATAAGCTTCCTTTTGTGTATATTATGGGAGCATGTACTTTGCTGAGATATCTCTTTATGTAAAAGTTGGTCCAGTGTACATCCTAATGTATGAATAAAGAAATATTGTTTTGACGGCAATCTCGAACTTCTGTTTCTCTGTGTTTGTGACTACTTCTATCATTGAAAACATTAGTAAACTTGATGCTGGGTAATTTTGAAAGTGAACAAATTAAGAAGACTATAGGGGTTTCAGAAAGAGAGAGTGAGGAAAAATGGTGAAGCTTTAACTTAAAAAAGAATAAATTTTTTTTCCTAAACTGAGAAAGACAAATTCCTCAATTTAGGAATCCACTAGCTGTTGAGTAGAATTAAGGTGGGGAGTGGTGGGAAATATGTAGTCAAAGTTTAGACTGTAAAGGAAAAAAATATCCTAGAATCTATTAGTGAGAAAAGACAGAGTACGTTCCAAAACAAACAAAACAAAACAACAACAGCATACTAAGACCCAGATTGATATCAGATATTTCATCAAAAATATTAGCAGGAAAATAACTTTAGATTTTAAATACTATACTCAGCTAAATATTCGTGTAAGAATAAAGGAGAAACATAGACATTTTCAAGCATACTGAATTCTTAAAATTTACCCCAGAACAACAAAAGAAACTTCTAAATAATGTATTACAATAAGATGATAGACAATCTTCTAAATATAAACAGGTACTTAATTAAATAATAAACATTTATGCTTTAATAGTATTCTAGAATTAAACTTTCCAATACTTTTAATATAGGAGTTGATAAAAAATATTGAAAGAAGGAACTACTTGTTAATATTTTTATCCTGGTCAGAGAATAAATAGAGATAGTCCATACACTTAGGCATAGGAGGAAAACATTTAGATATGTGATTTAAAAATCCTACATGTAAAGAATGTAATTTACATATTTCTATGTGATGGAGAAAAAAACAGAATTAAGGAAATTTGATCAAAGCAACAGTGAGGAAAAAAAAAAGAGAATGGTAAGACTATGCTTCATAAAATGGTAGAAATATGTCCATATATATCACTGAAAACAATAAATATAAATGAATTAAACATAGCTATTAACAGAGAAACCCAAATGATGTTTGTAAATTATTTATTTTGAAACAATTTTATTTACACAAAAGAATTACAAGAAAAATAGAGTTCCATTTCCCCAACTTTCTCTAATGTCGGCATCTTATATAACCATGGTATATGTATCAAAACTAAAATGTTAACATTAGTTCAATATTATCAACAGGATTACAGAATTTCCATTCTATTTCCTCAATTTTTTCATTCATGTTTCTTTTTCAGAATCTCATCCAGGACACCAAACTATATTTGGTTATTAAGACTTAGTTTCCTCCAAACAGTGATAGTTCCCTTGTTTTTCATGACTTTGAGACCATTGTAGATTACTGCTCAAGTCTTTCATAGAATGTCCCTCATTTTTACTTTGCCTAATATTTTATTACAATTAAGACAGTGTTCAAAAGGAGTTAAGATGGCGGAGCAGCATGGAGACCCTGAGTTTGTCTCATCCCTGAAACACAGCCAGATCAGTACCAAACCATTTTGAACACCTAGGAAATTGATTTGAGGATTTACACAACAATCTGCAAACGCAAGCCACAGAACTCTGCAAGTACCTGGTGCAGAGAGGTGAAAAGGAGTTAGAAAAGCCACTGAGGGTAGGGGCTGTTTTTGCAGAGAGAGGACAGAGAAAGGGGAAGAATGCAGCACACCATGATCTTTCAAGAAAATAGCTCTCCTGAAAGTAGCCAGAGAGAAAGAATGAAAACTCTCACAGGGGACTGAACAAGAAATCTGTTCACCAAAACCATTGATGGGAATAAAGGAGAGGGTTTCAATACCACCAAGATTCTATAAATAGAATCTTCAGACAGTCTGAAGTTTTGGAGCTCAGTGCCTGGCGGTGCTCTGGTGAGGAAGCAGAGCAAATTCCCAGGAACAGGCAGCAGGGTCTGAGGTGTCCATGTGCCACACGGCAGAAGCATTTCCCTTGCTTGGGGTGCGTTTGGTAGAAGCCATATGGCTTCCCCACTGGCAAAGGTCCCAGCAGACCCCAGAGAGCAGCCACATTTGCTGGTATTGCGACCAAGATGCCGAGCGTGGTGAAACCTGGTGCCTGCCGGCTGTGTGTTTGTGGTTTGTCATAATCTCTGAAGGTCTGCCACAGCACAATTGCACGAATGTTCTCTGGGGCAAGCCAACAACTGGCCATTGCTCAGCGAGACTCTCCCTCAAAGAGTTGGCAAGGGGGTCTCTGAAGCATGGAGTTTTGAAACACAACCCCATCTGAGATAAAACTCTGAAAGGAGGTGCCATCTGACAGGCAGAGAGCTTGGACATGAACTGGGTAAAGATGGGGAGTGGGTGGAGGCCTGAGACAAAGGAGGGGTGCTTGATCTCAGGTCAGTGAGAGTGCAAAGTTTCTGTGCCAGAGACTAGGGAGCTGGGTGAAGCCATTTCCATCTCTCCCATGAACGTGCATGTGTGCCACACTGATCTACCTTTTTTCTTTCCTTTCTCCTTTTCCTTTATACTATCAAGTTCCTTTCAACAAGCAGACCAAAACACACCTAGGATCTAACTTTGTTTATTTAATTTTTGTTTTGTTTTTAATTTTTAAATTTTTAGTTTAGGGGTGCCTGGGTGACTCAGTCGGTTGAGCGACCAACTTCAGCTCAGGTCATGGTTTCACAGCTCGTGAGTTCAAGCCCCACAGTGGGCTCTGTGCTGACAGCACAGAGCCTGGAGCCTGCTTCAGATTCTGTGTCTCCCTCTCTCTCCCTGACCCACTCTCATTCCGTCTCTCTCTTTCTCAAAAGTGAATAAACATTAAGAAATTTTTTTAATTTTAGCTTATTGTTTTCTTACACCAAAATGACAAAATGAGGGAATTTACCCCAAAAGCAAGAAGAAGAAATGACAGCCAGGGACTTAATCAACACAGATATAAGCAAGATATCTGAACTAGAATTTAGAAACACAATAATAAGAATACAAGCTGGGTTATAAAAAGCGTAGAATCCCTTTCTGTGGAGATAAAAGAAACGCAATCTAGTCAGGATGAAATTAAAAATGTTATAACCAACTTGCCACAACAGCAAGTATCTATGAAGCAGAGCAATGAATCAGCAATTTAATAGATAAAATTATGTAGAATAATTAAGAAGAAAAAAACAAAAACAAAAAAACAAAGGCAAGACTTAGAGAACTCAGTGACTTATTAAAAAGGAATAATACCTGAATCATAGGAGTCCCAGAAGACGAAGAGAAAGAAAAGGGGGCGGAAGGTTTATGTGAGCAAATTGTAGCACAAAACTTTCTTATCTGAGGAAGGACACAGACATCAAAATCCAAGAGGCACAGAGAACTGCCATTAGATTCATCAAAAACCGACCATCACTAAGGCATATCATAGCCAAACTCACAAAATACACAGACTAGGAGAGAATTATGAAAGCACCAAAGGGAACAAGTCTGTAAACTATAAGAGATGACAGGTTTGCAGTAGACCTATCCACAGGAGCTTGGCAGGCCAGAGAGGAGTGGCAGGATATATTCAACATGCTGAATCAGGAAAATATGCAGCCAAGAGTTCTTTATCCAGCAAGGTTGTCATTCAAAATGGAAGGAGAGATAAAGAGTTTCCCAGAAAAACAAGACTAAAGGAGTTTGGGACCACTAAACCAGCCCTGCAAGAAATTTCAAGAGGGATCCTTTGAGTGGAGAAAAGATAAAACAAAACAAAAAAGACCAAAAGCAGCAAAGACTAGAAAGGACTAGAGAACATCTCCAGAAACACCAACTCAACAAGCAACACAATGACACTAAATTCCTATTTTTCAGTACTCAGTGTCAATGGACTAAATGCTCCAATCAAAGACACAGGGTATCAAAATGGAGAAGAAAACAAGATCCATGTATATGTTGTCTACAAGAGACTAATGTTAGACCTAAAGATATCTGTAGATTGAATGCAAGGAAATGGAGAACCATGTATCATGCTAATGGTCACCCAAAGAAAGCTGGTGTAGCCATACTTATATCAGACAATTTAGATTTTAAAATAAAGACTATAACAAGAGATGAAAAGGGCACTATATCATAATGCCAGGGTCGATCCACCAAGATCTAATAATTGTAAATATTTATGCCACCAACGTGATAGCATCCAAATATATAAATCAATTAACTGCAAACAAAGAAACTCATTGACAATAGTACCATAATAGTAGAGGGCTTCAACATCCCACTTACAACAATGGACAGATCATCTAAACATGAAATCAACAAGGAAACAATGGCTCTGAATGACACACTGGACCAGATAGATGTAACAGATATATTCATAACATTTCATCCTAAACCAGCAGAATACACATTATTCTCAAGTGTACATGAAACATTTTCCAGAATACATCACATACTGGGTCACAAATGAGCCCTCAACAAGTACAAGATCAAAATCATACCTTGCATATTTTCAGACCACAACGCTATGAAACTCGAAGTCAACCACAAGAAAAAATTTGGAAAGACAATAAATACTTGGAGATAAAAGAACATCCTAGTATGGAATGAATGGGTTAATCAAGAAATTATAGAGGAAGTCAAAAAATACATAAAGGCCAATGAAAATGAAAACACAAGCCAAAACTTCTGGGTTGCAGCAAAGGTGGTCATAAGAGGAAATATATAGCAATCCAGGCCTTCCTAAAGAAGGAAGAAATGTCTCAAATACACAATCTAACTTTACACCTGCAAGAGTTGGAAAGAGAACAGTACATAAAGCTCCAAACCAGCAGAAGAGGCAGAATAATAAAGATTAGAGAAGTAATAAATGATATCAAAATCTAAAAAACAGTAGAACAGATTAATGAAGCCAGGAGCTGGTTATTTGAAAGAATTAACACAATTGATAAACCCATAGCCATATTGATCAAAAAGAAAAAGGAAAGGACCCAAATAAATAAAATCATGAATGAAAGAGGAGAGATCACAGCCAATACTGCAGAAATAAAAACAATAATAAAAAAATATTATGATCAATTACATGCCACCAAATTGGGCAATCTGGAAGAAGTGGAAAAATTCGTAGAAACATATAAATTACCAAAACTGAAACAGGAAGAAATAGAAATTGTGAACAGACCCATAAACTGGAAAGAAATTGAATCAGTAATCAGAAAAGCTCCAAACAAACAAGAATCCAGGGCAGATGGCTTTCCAGGGGAACTCTACCAAACATTTAAATAAGATTTAGAAGCTATTCTTTTGAAGTTGTTCCAAACAATACAAATGGAAGGAAAACTGTAAACTCATTCTACAAGTCCAGCATTAACATGACTCCAAAACCAGACAAAGATCCCGCTAGAGAGAACTACAGACCAATTACCCTGATGAACATGGATGCAAGAATTCTCAACAGGATACTAGCAAACTGGATCCAATAATACATTCAAAGAATTATTCACCATGATCAAGTGGGATTTATTCCTGGGATGCAGGGCTGGTACAATATACACAAATCAATCAATGTGATATATCACATTAATAAAAGAAAGGATAAGAGGGGCGCCTGGGTGGCACAGTAGGTTAAGCGTCCGACTTCAGCCAGGTCACGGTCTCGTGGTCCGGGAGTTCGAGCCCCGCGTCGGGCTCTGGGCTGATGGCTCGGAGCCTGTTTCCAATTCTGTGTCTCCCTCTCTCTCTGCCCCTCCCCCGTTCATGCTCTGTCTCTCTCTGTCCCAAAAATAAATAAACGTTGAAAAAAAATTAAAAAAAAAAAAAGAAAAGAAAGGATAAGAACCAGAGGCATCTAGGTGGCTCAGTTGGTTAGACGTCTAACTTTGGCTCAGGTCATGACCTCATGGTTCATGAATTCAAGCCCCCCGTCAGGCTCTGTGCTCAGAGCCTGGAGACTGCTTTGGATTCTGTGTCTCCCTCACTGTCTGCCCCTCCCTTGCTTGCTCTCTCTCTCCCTCTCTCTCTCTCTCTCTCTCTTTTTCTTTCTCTCAAAAACAAATATACATTTAAATAAATAAATAAATAAATAAATAAATAAATAAATAAATAAGACAAGAACTATATGATCCTCTCAACAGATACTGAAACAGCACTTAACAAAATACAGCATCCATTCTTGATAAAAACCCTCAAGAAAGTAAGGATAGATAGAACATACCTCAAGATCACAAAGGCCATGTACAAAAGATCCATCACTGATATCATTGTCAATGGGGAAAAACTGAGAGCTTTCTCCCTAAGGTCAGGAACATGACGAGGATGTCCACTACTACTACTGTTATTCAACATAGTTTTGGAAGCCCTAGCCTCAGCAATCAGACAACACAAAGAAATAAAAGCATCCAAATCGGCAAAGAGGAAGTCAAACTTTCACTCTTCACAGACAACAAGATACTCCATGTGGAAAACCCAAAAGACTCCACCAAAACATGGCTGGAACTGATACATAAATTCAGTGAAGTCACGTGATGTAAAATCAATGTGGAAATCGGTTGCATTTCTATACACCAATAATAAAGCAGCAGAAAGAGAAATCAAGGATTTGATCCCATTTACAATTGCACCAAAACCCATAAAATACCTAGGAATAAACCTAGCCAAAGAGATAAAAAAATTCTATACACTGAAAACTATAGAAAGCTTATAAAAGAAATTGAAGAAGACACCAAAAAAATGTTAAAACATTCCATGCTTGTGGATAGGAAGAACAAATATTGTTAAAATGTCAATATTACCCAAAGCAATCTACAAATTCAATGCAATCCCTATCAAAATAACACCAGCATTCTTCACAGAGCTAGAACAAACAATCCTAAAATTTGTATAGAACCAGAAAAGACCCCAAATTGCCAAAGCAATCCTGAAAAAGAAAACCAAAGCTGGAGGCATCACAATTCCAGACTTCAAGCTGTATTACAAAGCTGTAGTCATCAAGACAGTATGGTACTGGCACAAAAACAGACACATAGATCAATGGGACAGGATAGAGAACCCAGAAATGGACCCACAAGTGTATGGCCAACTAGTCTTTGACAAAGCAGGAAAGAATATCCAACGGAAAAAAAAGACAGTCCCTTCATCAAATGGTGCTGGGAAAACTGGACAGCGACATGCAGAAGAATGAACCTAGACCACTTTCTTACACCATACACAGAAATAAACTCAAAATGAATGAAAGACCTAAACATAAGCATCAAAATCCTAGAGGAGAAAACAGGCAACAATCTCTTTGACCTTGGCTGCAGCAACTTCTTACTTGACATGTCTCCAGAGGCAAGGGAAGCAAAAGTAAAAATGAACTATTGGGACCTCATTAAGATAAAAACTTCTGCATGGTGAAGGAAACAATCAGCAAAACTAAAAGGCAACTGATGGAATGGGAGAAGATATTTGCAAATGACATATCAGATAAAGGGTTAGTATCCAAAATCTATAAAGAACTTATCAAACTCAACACCCAAAACACAAATAATCCAGTGAAGAAATGGGCAAAAGAAATGAATAGACACTTTTCCAAAGAAGACATTCAGATGGCCACCGACACATGAAAAAATGCTGAACATCACTCATCATCAGGGAAATACAAATCAAAACCACAATGAGATACCACCTCACACCTGTGAGAATAACAACAATTCAGGCAACAACAGATGTTGGCAAGGATGCAGAGAAGGAGGAACAGTTTTGCACTGCTGGTGGGTAATCATAGTGGTGCAGCCACTCTGGAAAACAGTGTGGACGTGCCTCAAAAAATTAAAAATAAAACTACCCTATCACCCAACAATTGCACTACTAGGTATTTATCCAGGGGATACAGGAGTGCTGATTCGAAGGGGCACATGCACCCCAATGTTTATAGCAGCAGTATCGGTGATAGCCTAAGTATGGGAAGATCCCAAACGTCCATTGGCTGATGAATGGATAAGAAAGATGTGGTGTATATATGTATGTATGTATATATATATACATATATGTATATATGTATGTACATATATGTATATACATATATATGTATATGTGTATACACACACACACAATGGAATACTATTCAGCAATGAAAAAGAATGACATCTTGCCATTTGCAATTATGTGGATGGAACTAGACTGCATTATGCTAAGCAAAATAAGTCAGTCAGAAAAAGACAAATATATGATTTCACTCATATGTGGAATTTAAGATACAAAACAGTTGAACATAAGGGAAGGGAAGCAAATATAAATTAAAAACAGAGGAGACAAACCACAGAGACTCTTAAATACAGAGAACAAACTGAGGGCTGCTGGCAGGGTGTTGGGTGAGGGAAGGGCTAAAGGGATGAGCGCCATCAAGGAGGACACGTGTTGGGTTGAGCACTGGGTGTTACATGCAAGTGATGAATCACTAAATTCTATTTTTGAAATTATTACATTGTATGTTAACTAACTTGGATTTACATTGTAATAAATAAATACATGAATGAATGAATGAATGAATGAATAAATAAATAAATAAATAAATAAATATAAGATTTTGTTTATGAGAAAAAAGAAAATATGCATTTTCTAATGGATTATTGATAGTGGATAGAAATAAATGAATTTTATGAACTTAAATAAAAAGACAGTATTCAAGTTAGATTTAAAAAAGCTTATATGTAAGAGTGAAAACATATGGTATCTGTCTTTCTCTGTGTGACTTATTTCACTTAGCATAACACTCTCTAGTTCCATGGTGGAGGGGAAGGAAAAAAAAAGTTAGAGAGGGAGCCAAACCATAGGAGACTCTTGAAAACTGAGAACAATCTAAGGGTTGATGGGGGGTAGGAGGGAGGAAAGGGTGGGTGATGGGCACTTAGGAGGGCACCTGTTGGGATGAGCACTGGGTGTTGTATTGAAACCAATTTAACAATAAATTTCATATTAAAAAATAAAAATAAATAAAAATAAATAAAAATAAACAAATAATAATAAAAATAAAAAGCTTATATAGCATAAGTATTTGTAGTTCATAAGTGACAACACTGAAAAAATGAAAAGGTCAGCAAAGAGAAAATTATGTGACAAAATTAAAATGAGGCAAAATAAAATATGAAATTTAAAGGGAAAGGCATGAAATTGAACTAAATAGCAAAATTTATGCAAAGAAATTAAGTAATCCCCCAGAAAATGTCAGTCTTGACCGATTATATAATATATATACTGTATCTACAAACACACACAGACTAATAGAGCCTTAAAATGAAGAAAGCCAAATCAATAGAATTCCCTGGAAAAAAGTGACAATTTTTTAAGAATTTTTCTCACAGATCATGTTCATCAATCACACTTAGTCAAATAAGAAATCAATAATGAATTGACAGTCAAAAAATAGATATTCCTAAGGAAATGGTAGCCCTACATCCTGTGAGTTTGGATAGTACAAGCCACACTCGTTGATAATTTCAGGTTACAGAATAAATAAAAATGTAAACTTAAAAGCATTTATAACTGAACCTCAGCCTAAATGTACATAAAAAAAGTGTCTCATGCAAAAGTACTTACAGAGGGATTTGTAGCTTTAAATGCATTTATTGGAAAACAAAAATAATTGAAAAAACATGGACTGAGCATTTGAATCAAGAAGTTTAGGAAAGAAAAACAAGATAGATGCAAACAAAATAGAAGAAAGAAAATAACAAAGATAAAGGAGAAATTAATGAAGTGGTACATACAAAATAAATCAAACAGTGTTAATCAATAAAGAAATAAATGGATTCTCTGATAAGGCTAACAAAATTGAAAACCTATGTAATTGCAGTTAAGAAAGGGACATGAGTAAGTACCATTAAGAGAAAAAGTGATACAGATTATAATAGATATTTTTACACCACAAGACGTTAATTCAAGCATAATCATCAATAACTTAAACATTTAAATGCAAAAGGAGCACCAGGGTGGCTCAGTAGATTAAGCATCTGACTCTTGGTTTCAGCTCAGGTCATGATCTCACAGTTCATGGGATGGAGCCCCACATTGGGATCCGTGATGACAGTGAGGAGCCTGCTTGGGATTCCCTCTCTCTCTCTCTCTCTCTCTCTGACCCTACTCTGGTCTCTCTCTATCTCTCTCTCTATCTGAAAATAAGTAAATAAATATTTTTAGAAAACTGTAGAAAAGCAAAACAAAAAAAAAAGCTAAATGCAATCGGTAATTTCCCAGAGAAAATATGAATTATCAAAATTTATCTAACCAGGAAAAATCCTGAATAAACCAATCCTTTTTTTGCTCAAATGCACTCAGATTTATAAACGTCCCCCATTGTATCCTCAATAGCATAAGACTGGGTCTGTTTTATGGGAGTTCTAGAAAACTCTGAGACCATTAATTCTGGGCTTATTTAATTTCTTCCAGACTCTAGAAAGAAACAGGAAGATATTCAACTCATTTTATGATACTAGTATAATCTTTATGCATGAACAGAATATGGATGGCATAAGAAAATGATATTATTTTGGCCCATCTCACATATAAATACAGATGTAGCAATTTTTCATAATTTTTAAAAGACAATATTAAATACAAAAAGGATCATGCTAAAAATAATACATCACAGAAAAAACTGCTTATGTCAGGAATACAGGTATTATTTTGCTTTAGAAAATCTTCTAACACAGTAACTACATAATAGTTTACAGAAGAAAAAACAATGTAATTATGTCAATAGCTTCAAATTGAGACAATGAGTATATTTAGCACTTTAGCTTGGTAAATTTCTAATTGTTAAATTCTGACTGTATCTCTTGCTGAATGAGGGTGAAAATAAGTTCTTTTATACAATGTTAGGTGTGTAAATTGATATAGTTATCCTACAAAAAACTTTGTATTATAAATTATTTTTTTAATGTGCAGGTGTTCTACCTGTAGTTATGTACTACACAAAATCATTCCAGGGCATCTGGGTGGCTCAGTTTAGCCTCCAACTCCTGATTTTGTCTCAAGTCATCTCCTGGTTCTCGGGTTCAAACCCAGCATTGGGCATTGTGCTGATATGTGGAGCCTGCTTCCCATCCTCTGTCTCCCTCTCTCTCTGCCTCTCTCTCTTGCTCGGATACTCTCTCTATATCATAAATAATAAATAAGCGTAATAAATAAGCATAAATAAATAAGCATTTAAAAAAATCATTCTCACAGGGGCACCTGGGTGGCTTAGTCGGTTAACCATCCGAATTTGGCTCAGGTCAGGATGTCACAGTTCGAGGATTTGGGCCCTGCATCGGGCTCTGTGCTAAAAGCTCAGAGCCTGGAGCCTGCTTCCGATTCTGTGTCGCCCTCTCTTTCTGCCTCTCTCCCACTCACGCTTTGTATGTCTCTTTCTCAAAAATAAACATTAAAAAAAAATAAAAATCTAATATCGTGTGTGATACATATACTTAGATATCATTTATGTAAATTTTAAAACACTACTATTTGTATATTTTTTCTTTAATATCATAAGATAATATTTGGAAAAGTACAAACCTACTGATAATCATAATTGCCTCTAGGCATAACTGCAGAGATTCTAGATAAATAACAGGTGACAATTTCAAGTTTATACTTTAGGTTCTGTTAACTTTAAAAATAAAACTGTTATTTTAGCAGCAACAGTGAATTTATTCAGAAATAGCAGAAAATTGGCAATTCAGGACAAACAAGCTATGGCAAATCTTAGGCAAGTCTGGAGAACAAAAGAGTTATGTTCCTTATAGAGGATGGGGATTGTTATAGAAGGGCTGTTATAAACAAAACATAGCATGTTGTTTACATTATAAACACAACAGGAGGGCTGTTCTAAACAAAAAGTTCATTGGAGTAAACTGGGAGTTTGAAATGCAGTGGCTTTTCATTGGCTGAGTTGTTGCTGGGGGAGGAGCAAAACCTTTTCCTCCTGCTGGGTAGTAAAGTAGTAGCTAAAGTATTATCATTTGCAAGTTATGTCTCTTCCTGCCCGGCTGCGATGGATGACAAGTGGTAGGGCCTAGGAGCTTCCCCTTCTGGTCTCCTGGATCCATTTTAGTGAGGTTTCCCTTTATCAGGTTTCATAGTTCTAATTAAAAAACCAAATAAGACAAAGTATTCATATGTCACTTATCAATAAAATGAATTAAAAAATTCAAATCAAATATTTCAGAAAGGTAGAGTGATTTAATTCTCAGTGTTGGAAAATAAGTAATTATTATATTTCCTTTACCATTTTTCTGATTGTTTTCCATTCCCACAGATCTCTCTTTCATAGATATACACACCTGTTTAAAAGCACAATAAAGGAAGATAATTCAAGCATAAAAAAAAAAAAGAAAAGTAGTTTTGTATAGTGCAGTGGTGTGAATGTTTGGGCTCCCCCAAATTCATATGTTGAAATCCTAATCCCAATGTAAAGGTGTTTAGAGATTAGGCTTTGGCGAAGTAATTAGGTCATGAGGGTGGAGTTCTCATGAATGGGATTATTTCTCCTAGAAGAGGCCAAAGAGCTAAGGAGCTCTCTTTTTGCCATGTGAGGACACCACAGAAACATGGCCCTCTGTATACCAGGAAGAGTTCCCTAAGAACTGTGCTGGCACCCTAATCACAAACTATCAGACTTGAGGGCTGTGAGAAATAAATGTTTGTTGTTTAGGCCATCCAGTCTATGGTGATTTCTTATATTGGCTCCAATGGTCTAAAATACATTGGTAGAGAAATAATCTGGAAAACTACTGGAGACCAAGCAAGACACGAATTCAGGTCCCTTACCCCATACGTAGTGAGGGAAGATAAACAGGGCCCATCTGAAACTGATATAGTTGATAACCACTTTTGATTAAGTACAGGCAAGGCAGGGGAATGAATAAAACACATAAAGCTTGGGGCGCCTGGGTGGCTCAGTTGGTTAAGCGACCAACTCTCAATTTCGGCTCAGGTCATGATCTCACAGTTCCTGAGTTCCAGTCCTATGTTGGGCTCTGTGCTGACAGTGTGGAGTCTGCTTGGGATTCCCTCTCTCTCTCTCTCTCTCTCTCTCTGCCCCTCCACCACTCATGCTCTCTCTCCCAATAAATAAACATTAAAACACACACACATAAAGCTTAAGGATGATAAGATTTTATTTATACCAGCATGGGCATTCCAGGGGGCACAGAGGACACATGCGGAAACATATGGACCTGAGGGCACGAGAGGAGGTTGAGCCATGGTAGTGGAAGAATGGAAGAAGAAGGGCTGCCATCTGGGCTGGGATCAAGGATGATGACTCACGAATAGACACCAAGAGAAGGAATCCTACCAAGACAGGATATTCTGCAGTTGCCAACCTGCGTTGGAGGACAGGACTGACACAGCGTTTGGTGGAAGGAGTTAGATTCAACCTGAATTATGGGCAAACTCAAAAGAACTGGACTAAGAGAAATGGGGAGGCAGCTGGGTGTGTTTCCTTCCTGAGCCCTTTGGAATGTAAAAAACAGGAGTTGTTCTTGATGTATAGAATGATGTGGGGAGAAGCTATAGTTCATTTTATGAGGTGGGGCAGAATTAACCTGGGGCGTATACAAGAATGGGAGTGTTTTCAGTGAATAGCACACAAATAAATAAATGGAACAATCTGTTGAGACTAAGTTTTTCTCTGTGGGCCATCTGGTTCATATCAATTAGCACACACTGATTTTATTTGATCCTTAAATAGGCATTCTCTCAAAGAGCTTCTAATGTAACCTTAATGTGAAACTGTTCCATATATACATAAAATAGGTACCCTTTAGTACTTCATAAAGGGCAAAATATAGTATGTCTTAGTTGCAAATAAAACACCAATTGTTACTATACTATGTGTGTGTGTGTGTATACATATATATATATAATATATTATATATATTCACTTACACCTATTCATACACACACACACACACACACACGTATACTAAGTTTTTACTTTAATATTTTCACAGCATTACACCTGTTAGATGTCAAGTTTTTAACAAAAGTTTCTTCATAAATGGATAAATGCTATGGCTATCATATAAATTATGTTGCCTTAAGAAGTTCGATATAATTTTGTTACTTAGGGGTTGGCCTCATATATTTTCAATATAAGTTCAGAATGCAACACATTATCATTTATACGGAATTGGGTTAATTGGATATTTGGGTTAATTGAGAATATGTTCAGTACATAGTTGGGTTACCAATCTTCAAAGAATTAAAGTACAATAAAATATATTAAAATGAAAATTCTACTGAACATAATTTAGTATTCCCTCTATGTTTCAGAAAGAACTTGAGAATCGTGCACTTCTCCAGGATAATTGTTACGAGCATTAATTATCTTGCATTACTACCATACATTCATGGGTTATTAGAGACTAAGCTCAATTTCAACAAGATGGGTAACATATCTAGAAAATTCTTTTCTGTATTATTTTTTAAAAAATCTATAATATTCTCATGTATCCATTTGTATAGGATACATGTAGAATATGACCCTTAACTATGTGGATTCTGAATTCTTGGCATTACTATATTCTGTTACCCACAACCTAATGTTTACATTATGGACTTCCAAGTAAATAGTCCGGAGATTTTTTTTTTACACATTCCAAGAATATTTTAATAGGCAATTTATAGTTCCTGATGTTGTTTCTATTCTTAAAGTCCTTTATACTCCAAATTGATCTTGATGATTATGAGTGCTAAAATACCTGAAGGACAGACATAATGTGAATCTATTGTCAAAATGTCGGTGTATTTTTTAGCCCAATACTCATTATTTTAATAAAGAACTTTTGAAAAGTGGAAGCTTCCTTAGAAATAGTATAGTTATAGTAGTAAGAGGTAAAATGAGATGATAAGAACCATAATTTATTACACGTACTATGTGCCGGGGACTCTGCTGAGCATGTTACCTATAACAACAAATTAAAACGCCACAAAAACGTTACGAGGTTGTCATTGCGACCCCTGAGTTAGAAATAGGCAAATTGTGGCCCACAGATGTTGAATAACTTGCCAAGATTTACACTAGCAAATAGGATTCTAGCCTCGATTCTATGTTCCCAAATCCTCGTCTATAATGGACTATAAAAGGCAGGCTTACATGTTGTAATTGGTCATTCTTGCATTATTTTTATTCCCTCTTTAAAAATAGGGTAACGGAGAAAAAGATTCTTTGAGAAGGTTTGCAGGATTGTATATGGCAAACTCAGAACTATAACCTAGGTCCTATAACTTTTAGTCTTTCTGCTACCCACTCCCGCCTCCCTATATAATACAATAATTGGCTTTCATCTTTGTTTAGACCCTAAGATTATTTTTATATGATGCATGTCCCACATATATTCATTAGGAAAGTTCACATTTTTCTTTAGACATTTAAATTAATTCATCTAGAAATTTGGAAGCTTCTAAGATGCCAGTGGACTGATTGGAAACTCCAGTGATTTTTGAATGAAAGGGCTTTTGAGTATACAAATGAATGAACCAGACAAGTGCAGCTGTGTTTAGAATGAGGCTTTATAATAGTCTAAGGCAGACTTTATTAGGTATTCCCTCTTAATGAGTTCCATATAATTCTCCCAGTTAATAAGTTAAAGATCATCTTTGTAGCTGACAAGCCTGAAAATTCTGACTTAGATTTATAAAAAACAACAACAACAAAACAACAAAAAAAAACCCTGTTAGCAAAGCAAGCGAATGTGCTTGTGTGCTTGTGTCCTAAGGAGGAGATACCTAAAAGCTATATGGCGTGAGGTCGCAGTCCTCAAAGAGAAGTGGACAGGGTGTTTACTATTGTTAAATGCCATTTCCCTCCTGCTATACTTCCAACTCTAATAAACACTTAAAAGAATATCCCATGGGAACATACAGTGAACTGAGCTGAGCTTTTCAAAAACTGAAATCATTTGCCTCTTCATCTTGTTTACCGTTTCACCAAATGGGGTTTCTGTTATGTGTCATCGATGGCATAGGGTGAGGCAATGCTAATTGACTAATAAAATCCCTGTTTGATGAGGTAATTGGGAAAGGACCTGTAGTTTGACTGCATTCTTGCTGAAGGGGTGGAGGGCTCTGACTCCTTTTGACAGCCTCGCTGTGAATGATATTAATTGAACTGCAGTTGCCTCAGGCTGCAAATTGGGATTTACTGAAAAATGTTTCAAGCTACAGGATTAAGATCAGATGGGAGTTTTAGTTAAGAAACAAACATTAGGTAAAGTGCATTACATCATCAGCTAAGGAAACTTTCCTTTACTGTTCATTATTTCCTCAGCAATGTTAACTAGGAAATAAAATTCAAATAGCACTTCGACATTTTTAATTGCAATGTTTCTGCACTTTACGCATCATAATTTTCTTTTTTTAGTTAATGTCTAGCTTTAAAATTCTATGATCAATGGTAAAATGGCCTTTATTAATGGGTACATTAAAGTATTTCTTACTTTTCCTTAAGACAGGTTTTTTTTTCCTTTTACACAAATGATCTTGTTCCTCCTAATGCTTTGATAATATGCATTATGCATTCTGATTTGTTTTATAGTGATTTGGGAATTTAACATATATTTCCTTCTCACACTGTTGACTCTCATTTAGGAATGGAATCTCTGTCTTCACAGTTTTTGGTTAACACCTATTAAGATATTAAGTATAATGAATTGACAGTCAAAAAATAGATATTCCTAAGGAAATGGTAGCCCTACATCCTGTGAGTTTGGATAGTACAAGCCACACTCGTTGATAATTTCAGGTTACAGAATAAATAAAAATGTAAACTTAAAAGCATTTATAACTGAACCTCAGCCTAAATGTACATAAAAAAAGTATATATTGTTATATATGGGTATATATGTAGAGAAAATATAAAACATATTAAATATAAAATATTAAATGTCTGTATATATGTATATACACACACTGAGTATAACCAACCTTGAATATAACATTCATATTATCCATTAATATTAATCACAAGAAAGTCTGTTTAGTTAAAAAGTGAGGGTGAGTTAATGCTAAATTATTAATATGTTATATAAACATATGCATTTAATTTGAAAATATAATTGGAATAAATCTGCTATTCTAAAGCAAGGTAATATTCTAACAAGAAAGCATTGAGTAAAAGTTATCAAAAATATTTCTAACCATTTATCACAGGCTTGGTATTGTATTTTTAATATTTATTTATTTTTTAGAGAGAGAGAGAGAGAGAGAGTGCAAGAAGGGGAGAGGCAGAGAGAGGGAGACACAGAATTGAAGCAGGTTCCAGGCTCTGAGCTGTCAGCACAGAGCCCAATGGGAGGTTTGAAATCACAAACTGTGAGATCTTGACCTGAGTCTAAGTCAGACGCTTAACTGACTGAGCCACCCAGGCACCCCTAGGCTTGGTACTTTAAAATTTTATATTCAACTATTTGCGTAAGCTGAAGTTTTCAGTGTAATAGATGATAAATTGAATTGTTTTTAGAGCAGCTTGAGTTAAACACTGTGTATGTAATGGGAAATATTTTAACTTTATTTTTCAATAGAGATGTAACCATGTGACTAAAAGACAATGTTGAGTGAAAACACATCAGTTAAAAGGAGCATTTAAAGACATGACATCCAAGGCTGGCACACGTAAAAGAAATAGTGAAACATAAACCACTTTCCTGTAAGGCAAGGTACCTGGCTGAACTTAACACTCCAATCACTACTAAATGAAACATAAAGGTCAAAATCAATTTGGTTGGATTTCAAAATGTGAGCAGAGGAGTAGTATGAGAAACAGCTTCAGGGATAAATTAAACATTTAACAGGAGAGAATCTCATGTCAGAAAGAGGATTTTTTCTACTTAGCTCATTGGGCAACACAAGGCACTTGAGATGTTTGACCAGAATGCCATGATCACAGTTTTATTTTACAGAACTTAACGTCATGATAATTAAGTGAAATATATGAAACTGGATTGGATCTTGAACACCCCCTCCGAAAACAGTGGGACAATTGGCAAATTGGAATAAAGTCTCTAGAATATAGCATTTTATTAATGTTAATTTCTTGATATGGATACTTGGCATTATGGTGGTACCAAGTTCTTGTTTAGGAAATGTACACTGAAGTTTGTAGAGGTAAAGGGACATCATCATATCTTTATGCAACTTTATTTTAAATGTTTCAGAAAAAAAAATGTCTCAAGGACACACACACGCACTCACACATGCACACTTACACACACGCACACATGCATACACACACAGTAGTGGGGAATAAAGCAAATATGATAAAATATTCACATTTGAGGAAACCGGATAAATGGTACACAGGAATTCTTTGGAATATTTTTGCAAGCTTTCTAAAAGTCTGAAACAATTTCAAAAAAGCTATAAAAGTAATATGCCAATGACATAAAACAGGTTAAGAGATGACTAGGTTGTGAGAGTTTATCATGATGAAAAGCTACATTTGTAGCTTTTAGGAGGGAAATCTGGGAGAACTCCCCAAATCTAAAATGTATACATCTTTCAACTCAGTAACTTCACTTCTGGCATTTGTCTCATGGAAGAATACTCATATGTGCACAAATTTCTGTTTAAGAGGAAGCTACATTCAGGCATATTCATGCTATAAAATAATAGGAGACAGAAGATAGACCTATGAATGTCCAATATGTCCTCACAAAGAAAGATCTCCAAGACATATTAAATAAAAAATAAGCTAATTGCAAAACCAAACATATGGTAAAATCCCCTTTATGTTAAATCCCATTACATTAAATTATCTTTCATATTTAAAAATTGGATGGGGGGGCACCTGGGTGGCTTAGTCGGTTAAGTGCCCAACATTGGCTCAGGTCATGATCTCACGGTTCATGGGTTTGAACCCCACATCAGGCTCTGGGCTGACAGCTCAGAGTCTGGAGCCTGCTTTGGATTCTGTGTCTCCCTCTCTCTCTCTGTATCCCTCCTTGACTTGTGCTCTCTCTCTCTCAAAAATAAATAAATGAACATTTAAAAAAACACAACTGAATAAGGGTGCCTGGGTGGCTCAGTCATTTAAGGGTCCAACTTTGGCTCAGGTCATGATCTTGGGGTTCGTGGATTCAAGGCCCACATTAGGTTCTGTGCTGACAGCTCAGGGCCTGGAGCCTGCTTTGGATTCTGTGTCTCCCTCTCTCTCTGCCCCTCGCCCACTAATGCTTTGTCTCTGTGTCTCTCTCAAAAATAAATAAATGTTAAAAAAATTTTTAACTAAAAATTTGATTTAAAAAAATGGATAGAGTTGTAGATGCCTAAGGCAGATGCCTAAGGTGGTGACCTCTGGGGAAAAGAGAAAAGAGCTTGGAGAGCAGCTGCCATGACAGCAACTTTGAGTGCTTACTCGAAATACATCTTGGTTTCTGATATTCAAGGTATTCATGTCTTACTTGGGTAATTAAAAAAAAATGAGTATCACACAGTTAAAAAATAAGCTGATTTGAGGTGCCTGGATGGCTCAGTCAGTGGAGCATGTGACTCTTGAGCTCAGGATCGTGAGTTCAAGCCCCACATTGGGAGTGAAGCCTACCTGATGAAAATAAGAATAATAATAAGCTGAGTTCTAGTGGAGCGAGTCTGCTGTAACAGTCTGATAAGGAATGGGAAAGGGCAAGTGAATTAGGGTTGTGTCAGCAGAAACAGAGAGGAGGAAGTGGCAGGTGTGAGAGGGAGAATCTATATGCGTCGGTACTTGAACGGGTGTAGAGTGAGAGAAGGAAAGAAGATTTAATATGGCTGACTGCAACAGGGACGGCTTTAACAGGAATAGGGAATAAGAGAACCTACTGATTGTGAGGACAAGATAACTTTTATTTTGGAGACACTGGATCTGAGATACTGAGATACAGGTAAATACACTGCAAGTCTCCTAGAAAGACATAATATTTAAAGACACAGACCAGAACTACCCTGGGGTTAAGCGACTAAGTCCTTGAGATAATAATTATAGAACAACTGTTAAGTGGACACTAATTGGACTTCATTGTTATGATCACTGTCTCATGTTCCACTTGAAGTTCTATATACACACTTAACCCTTAGATGGCTATGTATTTAGTTTGGTATTAAAATTGATCTTAGGAGGCTAAAATATTACAGAAAGGAATTCATTCACATTATTTTCAATAAATAAATTCTTGTATAATGAAACCTGTCTTCCATTTGGTACATTTCCCACTTAAAACTCTATATCTAAATCAAACTTCTGAATATGAGTGAAATTTGCAGAAATATAAAAACTGTATTATAAGCAAATGCCATTTTTATAAATAAAAGTTGTAAATGGTTTAAGTCTTACTCAAGGCATTTTCTTCCTAGCATGGTTCCATTAAAATGTTACTGCCTTGGGTCCTTGCAGGATATTGAAGTCCATCAGTAGGGTTACTTGTGGCATTTTAAAACTATTCAGATGGCTGAGCTTTTGCAACTAGGGGGTGCTGAAGTTCTACAGAGGATTAGATTACATCTTATTTTTTTAAAAATTTGGTAATCGGTGAAAATTTTTAAAAGTTAAAGTCTTTAATAAAATAGCATTGAATGACACATAGCAATTTGCATAAACAATATTTAAACACACTTTATTGTCGAATTAACCATATAAACTCTCATCTGCGACAGAACTCCCCAAATAATGTAAATATACTTATTTGGTCTTATGTTTGTGTTATATGAATTACTGATAATTCCAATTTCAACTATGGAGAAATAAAAAGGTACATTGGGTTGATACCACTAGGATATAGGACACTTATAGACCAGAAATTGCCTACTTTCAAACTGAAGATCAAAGTAAATAAATCTAAGTAATCTAGACTTGTAGCAAGAACAAAAATACAACTAGAAGGCCTAACATAGACAAGGACATTATATACTTAATCTTTAAATGTTTTATAACAAATCCGAAATTATTCAAATAAAAAAGAAATGAATTAAAAAATTTAGTTTTACTTTAAAATATGTAAGCATTTTAATAAAATAAAGAAGCTAAAATCCTTCAAAGATTTTTTTTTCCAAACTCGTTACTTCTAATAATAGGGTATTTTCCTCTTAGTTTCTTAAAAATTATGTGGAATCATATATCCATTATTATATTCCAATTTAAAATATTTATGACTCTTTAAGGCACAATGATTTTGTATATTCTATATCAACAAAATGAAATCCATGAAAATATATTTAGGCTTTAAGATGGATTAAATAGAATTTCTTTTGTCAGAAACATTTAATCAATGTATCTATCCTTTATTTTTATCAGAAGCCAGAATTCAGTATGAATTTATGTAAATCCAGATGTCCCTTTGTTTCAAAAATGCTTACCGTGTTTTATAACCTGGCATTTTGACAACACAGACACACTTTAAAATGAGCTGATTTTATGAACTAGTAACTTTTTGAACTTTATTTCTCCACAGAGCCCACATAATTATAGTTAATATATTTCTACTTACAAAGTTTAAACAACATGTAATATAATTTTTGCTTAATCTGTGATAGTACCATCTAAAATTATACAAGAATAAGATGGCTTTCTCTGAAAGTTACAAGGAAGGAAATTTGAAATACTACATACATTAGAGTGGTCATCATAACAGGATCCAGCGTGCACATCATTTTATTATCAGAATTATGTGAAATATTTGCAATTTACACTAACCGAAGAGAACGGTTTAGATTTTATTGTATGGAGTATGCTTATCCTTCATTTATTCCTAAAGCAATATGTTTGCTATACATATATACATCATCAGTAGAGCACAGACGTAACAAGATCATGCTGCCATTCGAAAGTTAGGTGCCACATTTTTATTACAATCACATGGCATCCAAAATGCAATATATTGCTATGAAAATGCAAAATTTTTCAGACTGGCATTATGAATGAGGTTGGTCACAATGACATGGGATTTTATTTTACACAAATGGAAAAGATTTATCATAAATATATAGACCAATATATAACATTGAAGAACAAGAAGCAGAAAGGAAACAATGCTCTTGCGTAAAGATCAATTCGCTTAGCTGCTGTTGGAATAACAGGTTTGGCAGGGGGCGGCTTCTTGTTGTTCTTTGCCTGAGATTTCCCAAGCCCATTGTTGACTTCAATAGGTTTTCCATAGCAGTCATAATTGGATAATTCGAAATCTCTTGGTAAGCTTCCAACAATGCTGAAGTCATTAGACCTCAGGTCAGACTTAGAGGTGCAAACCTTTTTGCATCTTGTCTCTCCAACCTGAGAATAAAAATTAAGGACAGGCTATATTTAATTTTTTTCTATTCATAAAACATCTCTTCAAAAGGATATTTTAAAAATCTGATGGTCTAATCAGTTGACTATTATCTCTGTTTGGCAAAACAATTTAATAGCAACTGATTAGACCATCGGGTTACCTGAACATTTAGGGCTTGAAAATGTTGCCCATATAACAAGGCTTATGTCATGGAATAAACTTTTGACAGGTTATTTTATGTCAAAGGATCAAAGCGCAAACCAACATTTATCTCAGGCGCTCCCAGGCTTGTGAGAGTTCTCAGCTGAAATACCAATGAATAAAAATCCAATATTTAACCATAACACAGACCACATTACCACAATATGTGGATTACGGAAATCTTCTGGTATTTCTAACCTTTGACTTCCCCATGGATTCTATTTCCAAAGACGGTGGTTTATAAATGACTGAGGCATTTATCTCCTCAATGAGACAGACTCTGTCTCCAAACCACACTCACAAACAAGATCTAAAAGATGGTCACAATTACCATGAACCAAAGATTTACTGGTGAAAGGCATCCATTCCTAATTTGTTGACTAAATTTGAAGAGCCAACCACACTCAGAGAATCTAAAGAAATTGTGTGTATTTCAGCCAGATCATAAGCCATACAGATTATTCAGTTGATGGTCTCTGAATTATTAAATCTGAATTCATTCCCCATAACATACATAACAATTATTTTACACTGAACTCTAGCAATCAGAAATGCTCTTAGAAAAAAGAGGTGTAGGCTAACCCCAGTGTCTAGGATAGCCCTGATATTACAAAAGGCCATAGAAGGGCCAGCTTTTGACTCTACTGCTTAATTTCCTACTGTTCTTACTCCTGAGTTCTATGCTTCACCTTTGGGATCTCCATTATCGATATTTACTGATTTTACTGAAAAAGGAAACTATGTCATTATATATACTGTCGGTATACTATAGTTTTTGCCTTGTTAGTATAATACATATGGATTCTACTTACCCTAAGTTATGGCTGGGTAAAAGTTATGCTTACTCTAAGAAGTAAAACACATTATTTCCTAGAAGTACTTCAGGTAGCAGGACCTTATCCTTTATCTGAACAAACACTGAGACATATTTTCTGGGCCAGAGCCAGATGGCAGTGTCTAGAGGTGGATAGCACACATAATTAAGATACACTGAGTGGAAAAGCCAAAATGTGTTTATGCATCTCCTGTCATTATATATGTAGGTTATTTCCATTTTTTTTTCAATTATGAACATGTATTGGTAATGTTATTTTTTCAGCTGGTATGCAAGTGTTAGCTTGATCATTATATACTTTATACCACATAGATATTTGTACAATCCCATTGAGTAAGAATGTTTAAAAAATACGTTTCTATAAACATAATTATACAAAAATACACAAGAAAGAAAGATATGGAGTGCCAATATATTAACATATTTAGAGAATGTTTGTTATTAAATAGCCCAAATGGAAACACATTTCCATCCTGCTTTGATGGGACTTTGGTTTACTACCAGCAGCCAACCTTAAGAAAGAGGATCCCCACCGCTTTTCTAATGTGCCGTTACAATTTGCCAATTGTGAGATCTCAGCTGAGCTTAGAAGAGTAATTGTGTCTTGATGAGGTATCTGGTTTTGACGGAGCAACCACAGGTCTAGTGTCTAGTCCATACCAATTTATGCACTGTGTCTATGACAATATCTGGCAAAAAAGAGGGGCTGGTGAATGAGAAAGACAGCAAAGGTAGCAACTAAAATCTAAATTATTTAAATAGGACTTTGGGAAATCATATATATATATATATATATATATATATATATGTGTGTATATATATATATACACACATATATATAATTCATGAATATCTGTATTTGACTATTATAAATATTTGACTATGTACATGAGTATTATATATGTGAATATTATGAATTATGAATATAATGATTATATATGATAGAAAATAGATTTTATATATATAAAATTTACCTTTAGACCTTCCACTTAAATTTCCCAATTGGAAATTTCAAAAGGCCATTTTCAGCAAGCGGTTTGTCATTTAAGCTCCACCACCATGACAGACTCACGCACATACACAGACTCATCATATTCACATTCACACACCTTCCGTGTAAGTGTGCCAGAAGGAAGCCCGCACTTAAAGCTCAAATTTTCCAGTGCTATCTGAGGAGTCGGTCTCAGTATGTACCAGTGAACTTTTGCAAAGAGTAAAATGACTACCTTCACTGGAACAGAGGTTGAGAACAGGTTCTACATATCAAATCTGTGCACTATCCTCAGACTCTCAGAGTAATCTACAAAATCTGGGACTCTGTAGATATCCCAGTCTTTCTCCCTTTAGAATTCTCTAAGAAATCTAAAGTTTTAGATTCACTAACTGTGCTTTAGAATCCACTTATCAAAACAAAGGAGTATTCGGGCTTCTGCCAATAGACTTAAGAAGCATGTTTCTTCTCAGTGACTTTACTTTTTCACAAAGAAAGAGATGCATATTTACATGAGAAATACATTTACTTTAAGTCATATTTTATACACACCTACATAGCTCTAAGTATAGTTTTAGTATCTATAAATAACTAAACAAGTAATCAAATTTATATGATATTATAACCTAAGTCACACATAAATGCTTCACATTTTCTAATCTGTTTTATTTACATAAACATATTCTTAGATTCTGCTAGCAATTTTAATAATTTTAAAATTTTAACTACACAGTTTATTCAAAATGTGACACAGGATGTTATATTTATTCAGAGAGTTTATTTAAATATAGTAAACATGTCAGTAAGAGAAGAATAATTTCTTCAATGTTAAAATAATAAAATAGAAAAGTACTCCAAAGGGCTTCAATTTGGTTACACTAAATCTTCAATCATTTTATTCATTAAAACCTCTTTTAGAAACATAGTTGAAGATTCTTCTATTTGAAAAGAGTAGGGGTGTGTGTGTGTGTGTGTGTGTGTGTGTGTGTGTACTGATGGAGAGAACCTCTTCTACAGAAATATTTTTTAATTATGTGACACAACTGAGAAAGAAATAAGAAGTCCTCAGATTCCTTAAATAAGTCATGATTCATTAACAAGTTGGCTGCTCTCCCCTTTTTCCATTCATCAGAGATTTTATACAAACATAACTTTTTATTTAGTTAATACTCTCCACACATAATTATCATATCTAATATGTACATAAAAGTACAAATTTTTTAAAATGTTTTAAGCAATTATAATATCACATGAAGAGAGATTCAATAAACTCCTTATAAATGAGATACTAACCCTACATAACACATTATTAAAAGTGATCTTAGTTATATTAATCTCCAATCTAAAATTTCTCAATTTTTCTCAGATAAATATGTGTCGTAATTTCATCATATAAACTTGTCACTTTTGAAAATCACTGGTAGCAAAAATGAGGTAGCAAAAATGATAATGAAACTGTTAGGAATAAAAAAAAATGATGCAGAGAATAACTTCTAATGTTTCAAACTGAAGCCTTAAGATTTTCTTTGTTGTCCTTTTCAGTTTGAGTCACACATTAAAAGGCAAATAACCTTATCCAATATTCCTTGACCAGAAGACTTACGCATGATTTCGTGGTGATAAAGATACCTTCTGCAGTTGATGAAAATATGTTCAGAAGGGAATAATCTCTATATATTTTACTAAATTTAAGTCATTCCTTATTTTTAAAAATTTAACATTACCATAGGAAACAACTATCCCATTGAAGCATGAACAGATTTTATTTTTAATTCAATCAAATCCAAAAGCAAGGATACTATTTTTGTCTTTCATTCACAACTTTCTTGTGAATGGTACACGGCACACACTAGGCATTGAGAATAGGATGTTATTAACAACAGTAGGTCCTCATTGTTTTTGCTGAATTAAAAGAAAGAAATGTGCGAGTGAACAAACAAATTAGTAAACAAAATATTGTAATGGTTGAGGAAATCCTAAATTTACCTGGAAAATTATGTATGTATGATGACAGATTTATGTATGCAGCTAAAATTATAAAAACACGTTAAAAGCTAGATTAAACTATCATTGCTCTTACATTTTTTTATATCTTCCCTTTTCTTAGCAAGGACAGTATTATTTTAAATATCAGCATCAAAAATTTCCTATAATCCAAATTTCACTGTGCTTCCAATTACTATTCCTATGCTGTCTAAAAATAAATGACATATCATTTTGAAACCATGCCCCACAGTGTTAATGAGACTGAAACCAGCAGAAAGTTTAAAGGTTGTTCTTTAGAGAATTGTTTCTCCCTAATCAGCTATTGTGTCTTTTCAGACCCCACTAACAAATCCACTAGCTGTTTCTACAGAGGCTTGAACTCAAGGTCAACTGATATAGTTCCAGCCTATGAACAAGCAAAGCCCTGCATTCCTTAACAGATAATGAGCCTAAGACCCCATTCCAGTTTATGCCAGCTCTTGGAACATGCCCATAGCCCCTTGTCCTTGGCGTAAAATAACCTCCTGACTGACGCCAGGAGCTGCATTTTTCCTCCTCTGGTGTTAAGTCCCCACCCCAAAGTGAACACGGGATGTATGCTGCATGTATGTTTGCTCAATGTGTGTATTCCACCTTTCCTCATGAATAGTCATAAGTTTCCCTGCCCTTTTCATCAACATATATGTAATCTCCTACCCTGAATTCCCCTTTAAAAACCCTGCTCCTTAACCTGGAACCTCGGAGATGGTCCTTGGACACCAATCCGCTGTCTCCCCAGGTTGCCAGACTCCTAAATAAAGCAATCTTTCCTTTCCGGCCAGCACTTGTCTTTTGAGTATTACCTTTCCAGTGGCAAGCAGCCGAAGTTGGGTTTTGCTAACAATTTCATTGAAATTACTTAGCAAAAGTTTGTGATTTGAAAGCAAAATACACTGGAACAGATGCATTTTGAAACCAAAAACTATATTTTTCACAGGAAAACCATCAATGAAAAAACAAACAACTTTTTAATTTCTTTTTTTACATACTTTTATGTGTCAATGTGTAACAATCTTACTGAATTTATCAAGCTTACACATTTGCTCTAAGTTTGAGATATATATATATATATATATATATATATATATATATATATTAAAGCTAAGCTATTTTCAGATGCATACATGTTCTGAAATCTTTCTCAGAGTACAAATACTACATAGGTCCAATGTTCATTTTAGAAATTGCATTTGGGGGCGCCTGGGTGGCTCAGTTGGTTAAGCGTCCAACTTAGGCTCAGGTCATGATCTCACGGTTCATGGGTTCAAGCCCTGCATTGGACTCTGTGCTGACAGCTCAGAGCCTGGAGCCTGCTTCAGATCCTGTCTCCCTCTCTCTCTGTCCCTGTCCCCCACTTGCACTCTCTCTCTCTCTCTCTCTTATATAAATAAACATTAATTTTTTTAAAAAAGAAATTGCATTTGGCCTGTAAGCAATGAGAGTAATTTACATTTATTTCTGGAGATTAAAATTTCTGGTCAACTTTTAAACTCCCTAAGCATCACTCTATGACTTCTGTAGCAGAATGTAGCAGGTTCAGAATTAAGACACGTGTGTTTCTATTGGCAACCCAAACATAGAGAATTGAAATACAGAAGTTCTTAAATATGATGAAGTTTTCTTCATTGGGAAATTATTTTAATGCCTGAAGATGAAAATTTAAATGATATAATTCTGGGGGAGAGTTCAAGATGGCATAGAAGATCCTGAACTCACCCCTCCCATGGACATAACAAATCCATAACTGCATATGGAATAATTCCCTCTGAAGGGGATTGAGAAACTGGATTGAGAAGCTCAGGTGCTGACTCACATGACATGGAAAGCAGTGCAATGAAGGGGATTGAGAAGCTGGATGAACAGAGCCTCTGCAACAAGGAACAAGAAAATGGGTAGAAGAGGCAGAGACACTGTCTCGCTAAGGAAAAAAACACACCCGAGGTGCAGCACTCCATGGATCGGAGGGATCTTAAAGATACAGAAGTTTATTTACCCTGAGGAGTGAAAGATTGGAACTCCATGTAAGGCACATTACCCCTTAGATTCTTCACAGGAGAGAGGAACCCCCAAAATACTCAACTCTGAAAACTTACAAGGAACATATCCAGGAAAACTATGAAACTGTAGTGACAAAATAACCCACTTTTAAAAAGCTCACGTGCTGGCTCACTTGACATGGAAAGCAGTGCAAGAAACACAATCAAAAAGTGCATATCTATAGGTGAAGGAGGCCTCCTTACTAATGCACCCACTAGAGAGGCAGGAGAAAGCTGGGCCTCTCTCTCCCCAGGAACTGAGACACTGGAGGCAGCCATTTTTACTAACTTGTTCTGCCATACTGATTTTGGCACTGGGGAGCACCATTTTGGATTTTCCCTCTAGACTGCTAATGTCAGAGGGCATGATCCACCAAGAGTGTCAAACAAGCCTGGGCCTTGTCTAGGCCTTACAGCCAACAGCATAATAACCCTACCCACCAGTGCATCTGCAGCAATGACAGCCAGGCATCGCAGCCAGCTGGTCCAGGGCCACTCCCACCTATCATGTACCCACAGCAGTCATTTCCCCACCACAACAGGAGAGTGCACACAGACTACACAGGGGACATTCCTGGAGCAACCTTGTTCTGGAGACTGGGGGAATTGCCCTTCTGGGCCCCACAGGACAACTTCTACATAAAGTTACTCCTTCAAGACCAGGAAAAGGAGCTGAACTACCCAATAAATATAGAGAAAGTCAGGCAAATGAAGAGACAGAGGAAGATGTTCTAAATAAAAGAACAAGACAAAACCTCAGAAAAAGAACTAAATGAATGGAGCAAAGCAATCTACTTGATAAAGAGTTCATAGTAATGGTCATAAAAATACCTATCAAACTCAGGAGAAGAAAGGATGAACACAGTGAGAATTTTAACAAAGCTGGAAAATATAAGAAAGTACCAACCAGAGCTGAAGAATGCAATGACAGAAATGATAAATACATCAGAGGGAATAAACAGCACATATTATATGATATATAATAATAGATCAACAATCTAGAGGACAAGATAGTGAAAATAACCCAAACTGAACAATGAAAAGAAAAAAGGATTTTAAAACATAGGGTAATTTAAGAGATCTTTGGGACAATATCAAATGTGCTAACATTCACATTAGAACTCATATAACTCAATATCAAAAACAAAATAAAACAAAATAAAACAATCCAGTTAAAAACTGGGCAGATGACCCGAATAGATACTTTTCCAAAGAATATATGCAGATAATCAGCAGGCACATGAAAAGATGCTCCACATCACTAACAATCAGGAAAATTCAAATCAAAACCACAATGAGTTATCATACAACATCAGTCAGAATGGCTACTATCAAAAAGATAATAAGTAACAAGTGTTGGTGAGGATGTACACAGAAGGCAATCCTTGTGCACTATTGGTGGAAGTGTAAACTGGAAAGTAGTGTGGAGGTTCCCGAAAAAAATTAAAAAGAGAGCCACCATTTCATCCTGCAATTCTGCTCCTGGGTATTTATCTGAAGAAAATGAAAACACTAATTCAAAAAGACATATGTACCCCAATGTTAATTGCAGCATTATTTACAATAGCCAAGGTATAGAAGCACCTAGGTGTCCACTGATAGATGAATGGATAAAGAAGATGTGGTAAATACATACAATGGAGTATTACTCAACCACAAGAAAGAATGAAATCTTGTCATTTGTGACCACATTGGGAGACCTAGAGAGTATTATGCTAAGTGAAATAAGTCAGTAAAAGGTAAACACTGTATGATTTCACTTATATTTGGAGATAAAAGCAAAACAAACAAGCAAACAAAACGAAACAAACAGACTCATAGATACAGAGAACAAACTGATGGTTGTTGGAGGAGGGGGGCAGGAGGATGGATGAAATAGGTAAAAGGAATTAAAAGATACAATCTTCTATTTATAAAAATAAGTGAGACACAACAGGTAAATTTCAGCATAGGGAATAAAGTCAATAATTTTGTAACAATTTTGTAAGGTGAGAGATGGTGACAAATCTTACTGCACTGAACATTTCCTAGTTATATAAGTATCAAATCATTATGTTGTACATATGAAACTAATTCAATATTGTATAGCAATTGTTCTTTGATAAAAAATAAATAATTCAGTCTAATGTTCTAGATCCTATTTATCCTTTGTATCTATTTTCACAAATAATTTTGATATGTTCTATAGTACTCTGAAAATCTGCTTCCAATGAATCTCTTGTATCAATCCCACTGCATCGAATATATTAAGATTCCAAATTCCTTGCACATTGGTGTTCCCTATTACTAGATAATTTCTGCAATTATCCAGACCCCGTGACATACCATAAAATGGAGCTGATTGTGGCACTACTGAAAATCAAGCACCCATTCCATAGAACGTCTTTGTTTTCTTCTCTACGTCACTTAACCAGACTTCAAGTTAGTGGGTAGGGGGATTAGGAGGTAGGAAAAATGAGAAAGTGGTAAAAGACTAGGAGATATAAATTGGGGGACTGATAGCTAGGGCCACATATTTAAGGAGTACATATAGTGACATGTCCATATAAAAAAGGGGGCTCAAGTATTCCTCCTTCCATTTCTGGAATGGGGAAATAAGTATGTTTAGAAGGAAAAGCAAACTTCCTCACAAGGAGCTAGCATGCTTCAAATACCAGTTTTTTTGTTTTTTTGGTTTTTTGGGTTTTTTTATGTTCTGAAGCACCCTTAACCAGCCATGAGCTCTTCCAAGGTACTATTTGGTGTTGTGGGTCATAACAGAAAGTAAAGTAAAATACTGGGGGAAAGAACCAACATTTCTCTGAAAAGGTGTGTTCCTGGTGCAGGAATGCAGTAAGTCTGAAAAGTCCAATAGGTAGAGCAGCTGTCACATAACTGAAGTGTTAAGAGTAGCTCAGTGACATGTCTAATCACTAGGGTGTGGCAGCCAGGCTACAGGTTCAGTGAGGATGCTGGGAGACTTGAAAAGAGTATTGGGGAACTCTGCTCCCGGGAAGATATAGTAGACATATACTGGACGTTATATAAAACAAACCTAAGAAGACTGCGAACAGTGGAGAAACAACCATTCTCCAGTTGTGGACCTTCAGACACATGGAACAACATGGTGGTGAGTGTCCTTTTCGCCTCATATATCCCAGATTTGAAGCTGAAGGAGCTGAAATTCAAAATGAAATTGGTACAGATAAAAATAGCTCCAATAAAAGTCTAATTCCTCTAGCCAAAGGACAAAGAAAAGAGTAGCTTAGCAAGACAAAACACTTTATTTTTTAATTTTTATTTATTTTTTTTAATTTTAGAGAGAGAGCATGCCAGGGAGAAGGGCAGAGGTAGAGAGAGAGAATCTCAAGCAGGCTCTACACTCAGGACAGAGTCCAATGTGGGGCTTGATTCCATGACCCTGGGATCATGACCTGAGCTGAAATCAAGAGTCAGACGCTCAACCAACTGAGCCATCCATGCGCCCCAAGACAAAAAACTTTTAGACAATGTTCTCTCTAGTCCAGTCAAACACCCACACAAAAAGGTGACCCCATCCCCACCCATGCCAGCAAAGGTTGAGTGGGGAGCTGAGTCTTCCACCTTTAGAGGCTGTAACAAGGTGCCCAACACTCCCACCGCAGTGGTATCAGAGAAGGCCCATTAAGGAGAGAGGACTCCCATCTCCATAGACCACTAGCAAGGCCCTGCTTCCCCCATTGCATCAGAGGAGACTGTGCAGGCAGCATGGACTTCCACCCCTACCCAGCAGAAACAGACTGCTTCTCCTCTTCCACACTGGAGGTGATGTCACAGGAGCCCTAGCTGAGGGGCAGGAATTTTATCACCACAAAGTGGTAATGAGGGCACCCCCCCCACACACACACTGTGTATCAGTGGAGACCACATGGGTAATTAAAAACTAGTAGTCCCACCCTGCAACAATAAAGAGCCCCCAGCTATACTGTGTCAAGCCCTGGACTTCTACTTCCACTGAAGTCCTGAAGCAGCACCCTTCCTTCTCCCAGCAGGACAGGGCCAGAGAAAGCCATCTAACACAGAAAGTTTCAATAATATTCAGAGTCCATAACAAACTATGAAAATGTCCAGGTTTCAATAGAAAACGATTCATCATACGAAGAACTGGAGAAGATCTCAAACTGAATTTTTTAAAAAACAGAGTCTGTAGATAACAACACCGAAATGAAAAATGTGTTAGAATCATCTGAGAGAGGTTCTAAAACATGGATGATAAAAAAAAAAAATATTTCAATCAGGTATTATGAACATTTGTTTGAAAGCACTGACAAATAGAAAGACTGAGCAAAGAAATACAAAATCTCAGCAAAAAGAAAGTCCAAATGGAAATTTTGTAACTGAAAAATACATTCAGCAAAATATAAATATCAGTGGATAAGCTCATCAGAAAAAATGGAAGGGGCAGATAAAAGAATCAGTGAACTAAAAGATATAACCAAAGAAATTATCCAATCTGAACAAAACAGAAAAAAATGACTAGACAAAATGAAGAGAGTCTCAGGGATCTGTGGGACTATAACAAAGGATTTAACAGTTGCGTCTTCAGAGGCTCAGAAAGACAGGAGAAAGAAGGTGGGTCTGCAAAGGGTACTAAAAAAAAATAACAGTCGAAAACTGCAAATTTGACAAGAAACATAAGCCTACATTTTTAAATAAGCTGAATAAATCCCAAACAGGATAAACCCAAAGAAATCCCCACCAAAACACAGACTTTAAGGATAATAAAGACCAAAAGAAGTCTTGAATGCAGCCAGACAAAAATGAGTTTACCCTCAGGGGAAAACCGATATGAATGAAGAGGAGTTCTCATCAGGAGCCATGGAAGCCAGATGGAGGGAGGAGGCACAATATTTTTTACATGCTAAAAGAAAAGAATTGTCAAACTAGAATCTTATACCCAGTGAAAATATCCTTCAGAAATAAAGGGGAAATCAAGATTTTCTCAGATGAAGGAAAACTAGCTGAATATGTTACCAGCAGTGCTCCTCAAAATATTGAATAAAGGAAATTCTCTATAAGTAAACAATGAAAGACATATCAGAGTAAAAGAAAGAACATGGTGAGCAAAAATATGCATAAATGCAATAAGCTTTCCTTCTCCCTTGCAGTTTCCTAAAGTATATTCGATGGTGAAATAAAAAGTAGAATGCTTTCTAATTAGATTCTCAGAAATATTTACAAGTCTATCATAAATAGAAAGTTAAAGTGACATTAAAGGATGTAATATTTTTACACATCACACAAACTGGTAAAATAATGACACCAGCAGACTTTGATAAGTTATGTACATATAATTAGTACCTAGGACAATCACTAAACAAGATGGATAAAGAGACACACTTTCAAACACAATATAGAAAACTCACAAAATGTCATTCTCAAAAATGTTTAAGTAACTTTCATGAAAGCAAGAAGCAGAAAAGAGGGAGATAAAAAATGGAATAAGCAGAAAAGAAAACATAAAACAATAGACTGAAGCCCTAACATATCACTACTTAGATTAAATCATATCATCTAAACATACCAATTAAAACATGAGAGTGGTGGAGCGGTTCAAAGTCATAAATCAACTATATATGTTGTAGACAAGAAACTCACTTCAAACATAATGATTTAGACATGCTGGATGGAAAAGGATGGAAAAAGATATGTCAAATATATGACTTCTCTAAGGTCATGATTGTTCTTTATTAACAAACAGTTTAGCTTTATTTATCATAAAGAGAGTTAGGGTATGAAAGATTCATAAGGCCTTAAAAACCCTCCTACAAGGTAGCAACTAACACTACAGAGACTTGGCTGTAGATGCAGAAAATGAGTTTAATGACTTTACAAGAAATTAAAATTTTCTAAAAAATATAGCTTCAGGCAGCACCACAAAAATAGTTTACTTTTCATATCTACAAATATGCACCTGGCATACTTGTCTAACATTCTAGGTAAGGGGTGTGATGGTAGATAACAAACTGAAAGAGTAATATTGGGCCAAAATATAGGCAGAGAAGGCAAGATTTTCAAGGTTGTAAGATGGTGTGAACCTATTAGTCTCCTGTGGAATGTACCAGACTAATAAGCTCAATGGCAATAGCCTCCTGGTTTACTGGTCATCCCAAACAGAAGGTATCAATCAGGGGAGCTTTGGGGTAAGTAGAAACCTATCCTAAATTCATGAAACAGCCTGTTGATCCAGAATTTATCAGAATCTAAAGGCACTGACCATTACTCTTAGACCAATGATCAAGTGACAAGGCAAGGTCCAATTCTGCTGCAAGTACTCACCACCGGGCTGGACAGATCCCTGACTACGGTATAGTTTTCCCATGGGCCAGGCATCCCATACGTAAGTAGCCTGCCGGCCATATTCTGTGTGGAGCTCTCTAACTTGATAGGGAAAGGAAGGGGGTTTTATCAAGAGCATGGGCTCCCCTAAATCTACCAAATGGGCAAAAGGTCAGTGCTTCCAGCAATCCTCTGGCCTTTGAGGCTTATCAAGTGAGAAAGAACAGGAGGGTCTGTAGCTTTGACAATATCTCCACAGTCAATAGTACCCATCAAAGAAGAAACATCTCATTAAACTCCATGGAAAGTCTTCTAGAAAGTTGATAAGGTGTTGATTTCTTTTTATTAATTAGTATTTGACCTTAGTATTTTTTATTTCTTTTACAAAAACATTCGATGTGTTTCAGTTCCTTTTTATCTGTGAGAGAAGAATGAGGGAGCACCAATTCTATCAAAGCTTCACACCCACAGAAAAGTACCTTTCTCCTGAACTGCAGAGCGGATGGGGGAAATACTTTCGCCAGTGTCATTCTTACCTGCAAAGTGCTAATGTGAACAGGAGTCCCTGTACCATTCACAGTATTCTTTTTAGCAGCATTTACATTTCCACCTTTTCCATCTGCCTGCTCAGCCTTTGCAATTCTGGCTTTCTCTGCTTCGACTCGTTTGGGGTTATTCAACATCACCTGCACGACAGCATACTCCACCAGAGAAGCAAACCCAAAGAGAAGACAAGCAATGAGCCACACATCAAGGGCCTTCACGTAGGATACTTTGGGAAGTTCAGCAGCAAGGGTTGTGCACTCGGAGGCCAAGCTGAGTACTGAGAAGATACCTACAGAAATAGAAATAGCAGTTAAAGTTGCTTCTTACCCCTGTGAAATGTTCTGCAAACATTACTTTTTGATGATATCCCTCTGCAGTTAACTCCCAATGCTCATCAGATCTCTTTCAAGCTCAAAGAGTAGAAAAAAATAATATTGACATAGTTTTCATGCAAGTATTATTTAATGTAGTTGGAGATGTTTGTAAATATTTAATATTTAAAAGTAAATAGAAATTTAAGCCAACATGTGAAAACACAATTTAGATCTGGTTTAAATATTAAAGATGTCTGAAATTATTTTGTAGTATCTCGGAGGAAGCCACAAAGCTCTCTAGTTAGAGTCATTTCATTTTTCAGCTTTATTTTAGACAGTCACAGAACTGCATTTTACCCCAAGAACAACTAAGTCTGAACAAGAATAGAACATATAAAGCAATTTTCTGATAAGGCTCACAATTTAAAATATCTAATGGAAAAGACAAAGATAGAGCATTCCTGATTGTTTCAGGGGAAACAAATGATTTCAGCTTTTCAAGGAAAGAGTAATATTCTGCTATCTGTATTAACCATTTGTGGAAGGTTAACTAGTTACATATCAATTTAAGCCAAATAATTGTAAAATCCAAAAGGAAAATTGCAATAATTTATATCCCTCCTTTTCTTTGCACTTGCCACATTCCCACTGACTACCAGTGACACCCTGTGTCAGAAAAAGTCTTCTATGATGTCAAAGGAGGCTCACATTAAGTAATGTAGAAAACAGGTTTGCCTAGGCTATGCACTTATGGGGCCAAATGCACTTTTTATTCTTAGATTTGACCACCACAGAGAATTAACAAATAGATCAACCTAACAAAGATATACTTGGTGTTCTTGTCTCTCGCCTTGGAAGTATGGTAAGCACTATATTAGTATTAATAATCAGTTAAAACACTGAAAAATATATTCCATCAGTTGCACGGTTTTAAAGTCTCCTGAGAGGTGTCAAGTTTGTTCGGCTCTTTTTTGTGAGTATTGAAGAGCTATGAGATTCTCTACTAGAAAGAAAGGTTTCTAGCAAAATATAGTAACTTCTGCAGATAGAAACAATATTACTTAGAATGTAAAGACTTGACAGTTATATTAATTACCCTTGGTCCTGAGGAAAACTAAGAACTAATTAATAGAGACTACATCTTAAAAGTTAATATAGGTCTTAATGTTTCTAACCTGGAAGTGGAAACTAACATAAAAACCAAGATCTTATCACTTGTTGCCCGAAACTGCAATTAGTTATACCTATGGGCATTAATTTAACAAGTCATATTTCCAAGTCAATTTTTCTATTTTTAATCAAATGCTGTATGTCAATCTAGCAATCAAAAACAACCTTACTTAATTCCTTGAAATAGAATATATTGACACACCATTCTCTGTGTTTCCATAGCATTTCACTTTCATCAATAACACAGGATAGATATATCAAATTGTTGTAAACTCAGTAGTATACCTGAAAATTTCCTGATATATCAGAAACTTCATGAGAAAATGGAGAATAATGGCAGATTTTAAGGGTCCTGAAAGCCCTATAATGAATTTACCATACCTGGTAGAAAATATTAAGAAACTTTAAATTTGGGGAAGAGAAATGACATTACCAAAAGAATGCTGAGTAACATTATTCTGGTAGGGATATATAAAACAGACTAAGAAAGGAAAAAAAAAATAGTAGCTGCAGAAACAAAGCACAGAACTGATGCAAAAGGATTTTCACAAGACATTTTAAAAGACTTGGTTACTGATTAAAGGAAGAAGGAAAAGATTGAGACAAAGCTCTGAAGAATGGAATAACTGGAAGAATACCCATGAAAGATGGGAAGAGGAGACGTAGGAAAGAAATGACTTTGGTATGAAAACACTGAGGTGGGTTAGAGAAAGGCCAAGAAGCATAAAACCGATGACCATGACAAGAGCATGATACACTTGAGAATGTTGTAAAAGAAAAGATTAGCCAATATTATTCAGATGGAGGTCATTTTGAAAATGCAGAAAACCTTGTGAGGAAAAGATGCTGGAATGTCAAAGAAAGGAGACCAAAGAAACAGAGAAGGGACTGTCCTTTTAAAGGAAGAATATGGCATTAAGGGTTTTCTGGGGAGAGGAGGGAGGCATTTATAATTCCAGATATTAAGTTAGAAACCATGATGGTCAATTCTATTAAGATTTTTATCATTTCAGAGATGAAAGAATAGAAATGGAGAAAAATGTGAACATCACTGTATGCCTTCTCTTCAGGAAATCATATTAAAATTAGAAAATATCCACTTGCTTTTTTAATCCTAAAATAAGAAATCTGAGCAAATAATATTTCTTTGGACAAGTATTATATCATTCACTTAACATAGTCTTCAAATAAAATTACTTCACTGTTAAATAATGCATAGTGAAATTTTGTCTGAATTTTAATAATTTATAAACCAATCAAAAGAAATTTCACTACTGGGCATCTACCCAAAGAAAATGAAAACTCTAATTTGAAAAGATATATGCATCCCTACGTTTATTGCAGCATTATTTACAATAGCCAAGATACGAAAGCCTACCAAGTGTTCAACGATAGATGAATCGTTAAAGATGAAGTGCATATACATACAATGTAACTTTACTCAGCCATAAAACAATGCCAATCTTGCCATTTGCAGCAAGAAGGATGGAGCTAGAGAGTATAATGCTAATATAATAACAAATGTCATGAACCAGTAGAGGTCAAGGAGTAAACTGCAAGTGTTTACATACCTGTCTAAACTACAAATAATTTTTATCTCATACTGCAATAAACTATCAAATTCGTACATGGGGAATTGTGATTAATAAGATGAAAATTAATTTAGAAGTACAACTAAATTATATTAGCATGTTATCATTTCATAACATTTTACTCTAAGGATACGAAAAGGAAAGCTATTATTAATATCATGTGAGAATCCAAAAAAACCTTTTTGACATTTCTGTAAGAGGTCCTGAACACTGTTCTAGATGATCAGAGTATAAGAAAGAATGTGTGCATGCATGGTCTGCTAGAGGTCTGCCTTGTAACCTAAATTATTAATCTTTTTACACTTCAACTGAAAGTTACGTGTTAAAAAAACTCCTTTTTTAAAAAAAAATTCCCTTTTAGCAACAATTCAAGTACTATATGTACCAGAGAAATGGAGTGTTATGCATAATTTACTTAAGAGTATTACAAAAAGTTGCTTCAGTAATTACTTCCATACTCAGAGAAAGAGCTACAGACAAAAGTCTGTACCTAAAATTCATAGAGGGAGCTTTCACGTTTGTTAACAATGGAAAAGGTAAATTCAAATGAGATTGGGAGAATGTTTAGCATCTTTTCATGTGTTTGTTGACCAATTAGATGTTGCCTATTCAAGTCTGCTGCCCATTTTTTAACTGGACTTTATTTTTGGTTTTTCTGCTTTTTTTGTTTTCTTCTTGTTTTTGAGCCGTATGAGTCTTTGCATATTTTCAATATTAGCCTCTTATCAGATATATAATTTGCAATTACTTTCTTCAATTCAGTAGATTATTTTTTCATTTTATTGATGGTTTCCTTTGCTGTGCAGAAGTTTTTTAGTTTGGTATAGTCCCACTTGTTTATTTTTGCTTTTGCTAAAATCATCAAGATTGACCAAGATCTATATCAAGGAGCTTATCACCTGTTATTTTCCAGGAGATTTATGGTTTCAAGTCTTATATTCAAGTCTTTAATCCCCTTTGAGTTAATTTTTGTGTAGGGTATAAGATAATGGTTCAGTTTCATTCTTTGGCAGGTGATTGTCCAATTTTCCAAACACTATTGAAGAGACTGCCCTTTTCCAATTATACATTCTTGGCTCACCTGTCATAAATAATATTATATTATATATATATATATATTATATATATATAAATATGTTATATTTATATATATATTATATATTATATAATATATATATAATTTATATATTATACAATATAATATATAAATATATATATAATTTATATATATTATATAATATAATAAATATATAATATATATAATTATAAATTTTATCTATATATATAATTATAAATTATATTATTATATATATATAATTATATATATATATAATTATATATATAAATTATATCTATATATATAATATATATAATATAATATAATATAATATAATATAATATAATATAATATATATAAATATAGATATAATTTATATATATTATATAATATAATAAATATACAATATATATAATTATAAATTTTATCTCTATATATAAAATTATAAATTATATTATATATATAAAATTATATATATAATTATATATATAAATTATATCTATATATAATTATATAGATATATATCTATATAGAGATATATATAAATATATATATTATATATAAATTATATCTATATATAATTATATATATTATATATAAATTATATCTATATATAATTATATATATTATATACAGATATAATTATATATATAATTATAAATTATATAATATAATATAATAAAATATAATAAATATATAATATATATAAAATTATAAATTATATATATAATTATAAATTATAAATATATAAATAAATTATATATATAATTTATATATATTATATATAAATAACTTATATATAAATTATATATAATATATATATATAAATTATATATATATATATTATATATATATGGGTTTATTTCTGAGGTCCCTATTGTTTCACTGAACTATATGTCTCTTTTTTACCACATTGTTCTAATTGCTACAGCTTTGTAGTATAGTTTGAAATACTGCCTCCACCTTTGCTTTGCTTTCTCAAGATTTGGGATCTTTAGTGTCCACACAAAAATTTTAGGATTATTCTATTTCTGTGAAAAATACTATTGTAATCTTGATAGAGATTCCACTGAATTTGCATATTGCTTGGAGTAGTATAGACATTTTAACAATATTAATCTTCAAATCCATGGGTATGGAATATATTTTTCTTTATCTGCAGTCTTCAATTTACTTCATTAATGACTTACAGTTTTCATATAGCTGTTTCACATTCTTGATTAAATTTATTCCTAAGTATTTTATGCTTTTAATGCAATTGTAAATAGGATTGCTTTCTTAATTTCTCTGATAGTTCATAATTAGTGTAAAGAAACAACAGACTATCTTGAAACTTCACGGAATTTACTTATTAGTTCTAGCAGTATTTTGATAGAGTCTTTACAGTTTTCTGAATATAATATGTCATCTATAAATAATGACAGTTTTACTTCTTCCTTTCCATTTTGGATGATTTTTATTTCTTTTTCTTGCCTAATGACTCTGACTAGTATTTCCAATACTATGTTAAATAAAAATAGCAAGAGTGGCCATCCTTGTCTTGTTTCTGATCTTAGAGTACTGTTGGGTATAATGTTGGCTGTGGGCTTGTCACATATGGTTTTTATTATGTTGAGGTACATTCTCTCTATATCCACCTTCTTACAAGATTTTTATTATAAGTGGGTGTTAAATGTATCAAATGCTTTTTCTGCATCTATTGAGATAATCATAGGAGTTTTATCATTCATTTTGTTAATGTGGTATATCACACTGATTGATTTACAGATGTTGAACCATTCTTGCATCCCTGGAATAAATTCCACTTGATCATTGTGTATGGTCTTTTTAATGTATTTTTGAAACAGGTCTGCTAATATTTGGTTGAGGATTTCTGCAGGTATATTGATCAGGGATATTGGCCTGTAATTTTATTTTTTTGTGTGTGGTATTCTTGTCTGATTTTGGTATCAGAGTAATGCTGACCTTGTAAAATATGTTTAGAGGAGTTCTTCCTTCTTCTATTGTTTGGAAGAGTTTGAGAAAAAAAAATGATATTAATTCTTCTTTAATGTTTGGTAGAATTCACCAGTGATGTGTCTGGTCTGGAGCTTTTGTTTGTTGAGAGGTTTCTGATTACTGATTCAATCTCCTTACTGGTAATTTTTGTTATCTGTTCAAATTTGCTATTTCATCATGATTCAGGCTTGGTAGGTTGTATAGTTCTAGGGATTTATCCATTTTGCCTCAGTTGTCCATTTGTTGGTATATAATTATTCCTAAGAGTCCCTTGGGATCCTTTGTATCCCCTGATACTAGTTGTAATGTCTCCTCTTTCTTTCCTGATTTTATTGATTTGAGTTTTCTCTCTTTTTTTTTCTTGGTGAGTCTAATTAAGGGTGTGTCAATTTTGTTTATGTTTTCAAAGAGTCAGCTCTTAGTTTCATTGATCTTTTCTATTGCCTTTTAGTCTCCATTTTTTCCTACTATAGTTTTTATTTCCTGCCTTCAACTTAGTTTGGACTTCATTTGTTCTTCTTTTTCTAGTTCTTTCAGATATAAAGTTAGGTTGTTTATATGAGACTTCTCTTGTTTCCTGAGGTAGGCATTTATTACTATAGACTTCCCTCTTAAAACTGCATTTGCTGTATCTATAAATTTTGGTATGTTACATTTTCATTTGTCTCAAGGTATTTTTTAATTTCTCTTTTGATTTCTATTTTTGATCCTCTGGTTGTGTAGGTGTATGTTGTTTAATCTCCAGAAACGTGCGAAATTTCCAGTTTTCTTAGTGTAATTAATTTCTAGTTTCATATTGCTGTGGTTTGGAAAACTGCTTGATGTGATTTCAATCCTCTTAAATTTATTAAAACTTGTTTTGTGGCCTAACATATGATCTATCTTGAAAATTGTTCTATGTACACTTGAGAAGAACATGTATTCTGTTGCTCTTAGATTGAATATTCTGTAAGTAGCTGTTACGTACATATGCTCTAATGTGCCATTTAAGACTGAGGTTTATTGATTTTCTGTTGGAGTAATCTAGGCATTGGTGTAAATGGGGGGGATTAAAGTCCCCTACTATTATGGATTGCTGTCTATTTCTTCCTTTAGGTCTGGGAATATTTGCTTTATTAATTTAGGTTCTTCTATGTTGGGTGCATAAATATTTGTAAAAATTATATCATCTTGTTGGATTGACCTCTTTATCATTGTGTAATGCCTTTCTTAGTCTCATTACAGTCTGTATTTAAAGTCTATTTTGTTTATATAAGTATAGCTTCTCTAGCTTTCTTTTTGTTTCCATTTGCATGGAATATCTTTTTATTAAAGTAATATGATATATTAAGGAGTACATTAAAGTAATATTATTTCTCTTTTAGATAAAATTATAAATATGTATAGGTTTAGTAACAGAGCTTCTAAATACCTACAGCATAATTTTATATAGTTGGAGATTTTTAACAACTCTCTCAACAATAGCTGTAAAAATAACTAGACAAAAGGCATAAGAGATTTCAACAGTACTATCAACCAACTTGATATTTACAGAACACTACATCCAACAGTGACAAATATACTTTGCAAGGGAATGTGGTATGGTTACCAGGAGATACATGTTAGGCTAGGCCATAAAAAAAAAAGCCTGAATAAACAAAAAGTTTGAAATCCTATTCTCTGACAAAATCAAAAAGCATTTAAATAAAATTAAAATCATTATCAGGTACTTATTAAAAGGAAATATTTGGAAATCAAACAGAATCCATGGGCCAATGAAGAAATCACAAGGTAAATTAGAAAACATTTTTAACTGAAAGAATATATCTATTTATAACTTTAAATGCTCCTGTTTAAAAAGAAAAAAAGATCTAAAATCAATTATCTGAGTTTTCACTTTAAGCATCAAAGAGAGATCGAATTAAATGCAAAGTAATTAAAAAGAAGAAATTAATAAAGAGCTACAAATCAACCAAAAGGAAAATAGAAAAAAATAAATGAAATAGTTACTGATATTTTAAAAATACCAAAAAAATAAGCCTTCAGCTAGAATAATCAGGAAAAAGAGAATTCACAATTTAACAATATCAAGAATTAAATCTGACATACCACTAATAACCAGACATTAAAAGGATAAGGGAATATTATGAAAATATTTTGTGCTAATAATTCTTGCAACTCATGTAACATCTAGAAATCAATGAATATAATTCACCAAAATAAAGAAGAAAACCCATCTAAATATTTAAGTATATGCAGAAAAAGAATTTGGCAAAATTCAATCAAATTTAAATTCAATGAAATTTTACCATACGTGATAAAAAAACAACACTCAGCCAACTAGGAAGCAAAGGAAATCTACTCAATTCAGTTAAGACATCTACAAAAAATCTACAGCTACTATCACACTTAATAGTGAATGGCTGTTATTTCTACTAGAATCAGGAAGAACAATTGTCAACAATTCTATTCAACATTACAGTAGAAATACCACAATGAGGTAAGAAAATTAAATGTTGGGGAGTATTTGAAGCAACTGGTAAGAATGCAAAATGGTACCATCTTTTTGAGAAATAGTATCTCAGTATTTTATAAAAGTAAGTGTATCTTGATATCACCTCACACCTGTCAGCATGGCTAAAATCAACAACACAAGAAACAATAAGTGTTAGGGAAAATGTGGGGGAAAACAACCCTTGTACATTGTTGGTGGGAATGTAATCTGGTACAGCTACTGTGGAAAAGAGTATGGAGGTTCCTCAAAAAGTTAAAAATAGAACTACCACTGAGTACCCCAAAATTTAAAAAACACTAATTCAAAGGAATGCATGCACCTCTGTACACACACACACACACACACACACACACAAACATACTATACATATATACATATATATATATATATCACATATATACATGCCATGCAATATTATTCAGCCATAAAAAGAATGAAATCATCATTTGCAACAACATGGATGGAGCTAGAGATAGACAGTATAATGCTAAGTGAAATAAGTCAGTCAGAGAAAGACATCACATTATTTCACTCATATGAGGAATTTAAGAAACAAAACAAATGAGCAAAAGGAAAAAAAACAAAAGGAGGGAGAAAGAAAGAGAGAAAAGCAAACCAAGAAACAGACTCTTAACTATAGAGAAAAAACTGATGGTTACCAGAGGGCAGGTGGCGGGGGGGGGGGGGGGGGGGGGTGAAACAGGTGATGGCGATTAAAGAGTACACTCATGATGAGCATTGAGTAATATATAGAATTGTTGAAACACTATACTGTACATATGAAACTAAGGTAACACTGTACATTAACTATACTGGAATTGAAATTAAAAACTTAGTAAAAATAAAATAAAAGTTTTTCAAAAAGTAAAACATAGTTTTACTTTAAAATCCAGAAATCTTATTCCTGGGTATTTACCCAAGAGTAATAAAAACATATGTCCATACAGAGACTCGTACACAATTATTGAAAACAACATTTGGGTGATTTATAATAACCCAAACCTGGAAATGATCTAAATGTCCATCAACTGTGGAGTGGAAAAATAAACTATGAAATACTGCCCAACAATTATACGGAGTCAAATATAAACATGAGCAACAACATGGATACATCTCAAAAACAAATATATTCCTATCCTCTAGTTTTCTTTTAGTGGGTGTGGCTAGAGATAATCATCCCAACATACTGAATGATCTTAGTTGAAATTTATAATCACTAACCTCAGGAAGCCCATAATCACAGCAAGCATTGTATATGTCCCTTGTCCATTCACTACCTTCTCTCTTCAAACTCACAACAGTCTATCCTATCTCACTTGCAACTCATGACCTTTCTTCCTATTGTACTGAGAAAACAAAATCATTCACAAGCCCCCACTACCATGTCTACTTACCTATCTCTGTCTATACCTATATACTCTGCCTTCCCTCCTGATATTGAAGACCAAGGATTAGTAAACTGATGCACAGGACACCCATTCAATTATGTATTGTCTAAGGCTGCCTTTAATGCTACAACAACAGATTTAGGAGTTGCACCAAAAACCATATGGCCCACAAACATAGAGTATTTACTATCTGGCCCTTCACAGGAAGAGTTTGCTGATCCCTGGGACCAATCCACTTTGACCTCGAAAAGGCCAATCTGTCTACCTGATCTCATCCCCTCTCACTTCTCAAATTCTGCTCCTGCACTTCTTCCATCTCTCATTTTTTCCTTTGTTATTGGTTGTTTTCCTCTAAATATAAACATGCTAAGATTTTTGTCCGTCTTCAAAACAAAAACCAGAAACCCTCTCAACTCCTATTCCCACCCTAGCTATTTCCCCATTCTCTTTTTCTTTTTACAGCTGACAATCTCCAGCATGTTGTTTCTACTGGATGCCTCTAGTTCCTCCCCAGATGCCACCATTCTCTCTTGAAGTCACTCCAATCAAGCTTTCCTCTGTTCACTCTACAGAAACTGTTCTTATCATGGACACCAGTGACTTCTCCAGGTTAATGAATCCAATGACAATAGTTAGCCCCAAACTTACTTGATTGGCAAGCAGCTTGACTGAGCACTCCTTTAACCTAGAAATGCTTTCCCTGTTTGGCTCCTAGGAAACTACATCATACTGGTTGTTGCTCATCTTCTCAGTCTCAAGGGTTTAACCTTTATACGTCCACCTGCACTCCAGTCTCCTCACGTTAAAGACCATCTATGTTCTTACAAATCTAAAGTTCTTACCTCCAGGCTTGATCTCTCTTAAAAACTCCATACTTGTATAGCCAACTATCTGATATCTCTACCTAAAAGAGATCTCAAACTTAACATGTCCAAAACCAAGCTCCTCATCTTCCCACCTTCTCAAACCTCTTTTACATGCAGCTTTTCCCATGTCACTAAGTGGTAATTTCATCCCTCTAGTTTCTCAAACAAACAAAAAACAAATACAAAACCAAAAACCCTTTGAAGTCAGCTTCGATTCTACTTTCTTAAATCCTACATACAACACATCTACACATCTCTTTATCTCTACCATATCCATCATTTATTATGAGCATCTCTGGCTCATACCGTGATCATTTCACTTAGATTATTAAAATAGCTTCTTTTTTTTAATTTTTTTTAATGTTTATTTATTTTTGAGACAGAGGGAGACAGAGCATGAATGGGGGAGGGTCAGAGAGAGAGGGAGACACAGAATCCAAAACAGGCCCCAGGCTCTGAGCTATCAGCACAGAGCCCGACGCGGGGCTCGAACTCACGGACCGTGAGATCATGACCTGAGCTGAAGTCAGACTCCCAACCGACCGAGCCACCCAGGCGCCCCTAAAATAGCTTCTTAACTGATTTCCTTGCCCCCACCCATGCCCCATTTTAGTGGGTTCTAAACAAAGAGGCAAGGAGAATTTGTTAAAATTTATTTATTTTCTTATTTTTATTTATTGATTTGGGGGGAGGCAGAGAGAATTTCAAGCAAGCTCCATGCTCAGTGCAGAGCCCGACATAGGGGAGCTCAATCCCACGACCCTGGGATCATGACCTGAGCTGAAATCAAGTCTGATGCTCAACTGAATGAGCCACCCAGGTGCCCTGAGATCTGTTAACATTTAAAGCACATCCTGCGGGAAAAGCCCTCAAGGGCTTCCCATTTCACTTTGAATAAAAGCCAAAATAATCAGAACGCCTTAGGACATATTACACATCTCCTCCCTTTTGCTGTCTTTCTGACATCACCCTTTCACTTATTCTGATCCAGCCACACTGGCTTTCTTGGTGTTCCCAAAGTACTCCACACATGCTCCTGCCATAGGAATGCTGGCCTTGATGATCACTAACCCAGCCCATTCTTTCCTAGATATCCACCGTGATTTATTTCTTTACCTCCATCACATCTTTACCCAATATCACTTCTCTTTCAACAGTTCCCTACAAGCAGGCTGCTGTCCCTGAACTCTCTGTCCTTATGTCACTATCTTTCTACCTTCCCAGACATTAGGATTTTTTTTTTTAATTGAAGTGTAGTTGACATACAATGTTATATTGGTTCCAAGTGTACAACAGAGTGATTCAGCAATTCTATACACTGCCCAGTGCTCACCATAATTACGTACAGTCATCATCTGTCACCACACCCTGTTATTACAATATAATTGACTATATCCCCTATTTTGCACTTTCCATTTCCATGACTTGTTTTATAACTCGAAGTTATACGTCACCGTCTTATGTATCATATATTGTACTTATTTGATGTCTGTTTCTTTCCAAAAAAATACATACTCATTGAGGCTTAGAGGTTTTCTTTTGTTTAATCTATTTTATTAACTATCTCTTAGCTATTTACTTTGTTAGCTATGTGCCCATCTTCTTGAATATTGCTTAGTACACAGTTGGCACACACTAAATACTTGCTGAATGATTCAAGAGGGTAAACGTGCTTTACAAAGTGTAAAGTAATGTATACATGTGGCATATTATTAACTCCTGAATGTGTAATAAGCACTTTACACTCATATTTTCAGTTCTCAAGTAACCCCTTGAGTATTTTTTGATACCTGTTGACATTTCAACAGAGTATGTTTAAAGAGGTTAGATCTGTTTGTTATCTAAATTGTCACAATTTAGACAGAGAGCAGGAATTGAAATCCAAGTTGAACTCGAGGGACTGACTTTCAACCATGAAATACTTCTGCTCCATACAACAGGTCTACTGGACGTTAAGTGGACAGCTCAGGGACCTTATGTCAGAACTCCTGCAATAGATGGGGATTTACAGAGAAAAATCCTTCAAGGACATATCAGGGATTTAAGTGTCTCCAGAGTACTCTTGAAAGTCTGACATTTCAATTTATATCGGTGCATAAGAGTAAGATATTTTTAATAAACAAAAAATTGACTACTTGGGGGAAATGGATGATATTTTTGACAAGTCTAAGAATACAAATCTAGTTTTCCAGTAGTTTTATTCTCAGTACAACATACTACATAGTTAATTCTCATCCCCTAAATGAATTAATCTATGAGTTGCCATTGTCTTCATTATACATACATAACCGCTAGGATGAAATCTCCTACATTTTTGGTCATTAAGATATAGATTTGGTCTCTGTGGCTTTTATTAAATGTAAATCACCAAATGTCTTATTCAAGTAAAACTGTCATTTTCATTGCTTCTTTCCTGGTTTTCTACTCTTTAAAATCTGTATTTCATTTAATTCCCCTAACAAGTCTGGGGGGAGATTTGCACAAAGCCTTTTTGATGGAAATAAAAAATAAAATGCTGCAAGCAATCAGTCACCAAGAGGTCAGATATACCACAGCCCTACCTATATAAGTTCCAGGTGAAAGTCAGAGAACACACACACACACACGCGCACACACACACACGCACACACACACACACACACACACACACACACACACACGGAAATGAAACATTTTAAAACATTCCAAACAATCAAAATTTGTTGTAACAAAATCCTTATTTTCAAGATTATTCACTTCACCCACTAGTAGGGCTCTTGATTACTTCACAAAGCAAAGACTTTTTCACCCCTATACAGACACAATTTTAAGACTGGCTAATGATGTTTCTATGTGACAGAGCATTAACAATAACAAATAAGAGAGCATAGATAACCAGCTCTTCTTCTCCCTAGCCACTCCTGATGATACAGCACACAATATCCGATGTTTAAGAAAATGATGCAAAGATGGGGCGCCTGGGTGGCTCAGTTGGTTAAGTGTCCAACGTCAGCTCAGGTCACGATCTCATGTTTCATGGGTTCGAGCCCCACATCAGGCTTTGTGCTGACAGCTCAGAGCCTGGAGCCTGCTTCGGATTCTGTGTCTCCCTCTCTCTCTGCTTCTCTGTCTCTGTCTCTCTGTCTCTCAAAACTAAACCTTAAAAAAAACTTAAAAAAAAAGAAAATGATGCAAAGTCACTTTTAAAAAGATAAATTGTACCACATATTCCCCAGTGAAGAGCATGAGATAGTATAAAATATCACTGAGAAAGATTCCCATCAGTATAGTTTTGTTTTTAAGTCTGGCACTATTGCGGCTTTTAGACTTTAGTTACCTGTGGAAATCACTTCTTAATAATTATTTCACAAGAGTCAAAGTTGGACAGATCAGCTGTTTAAAATACCCAAAGACATGAAAGAAGAAAAAAACTTAGTTTAATTATTGACTGCATAAACACTGAGAAAATACAGTACAATGTCAAGTTTTGAAGGAAGCCTAAAAAAAGAAAAGAAAAAGGTTGCCTTCAATTCTACAGTTCTGTTTGAAAATAGTTGATTACACAGTTAGGCAAGGACATAACCCACGTCAGACATCGAGAGAGAAGCACAGAACGCTTTACCCAGGGGCACTCTGGCAGCGCTTGCGTCCGGGTTGATCCAGAAGGAAAGCCAGGAGAGAACCACTATCAGCAGGGTGGGGGCATAGACACCCATCATGTAAAACCCGACCTGTCTCCTCAGGGTGAAGATGACTTCCACACACGTGTAGTACCCTTTCAGAAACAAACATGTTAGAAATATGAGGTGCTCACCCACGTGCAACTGCAAAAATCAACGATGTACCTATAAATTGTAAGTCACTTCCATTTGAGGCAGTTTCACAAAGTAAACTCAGAAAAAGATTTTTTTTCTATAAATATATAATTCATTTGATGCAAAAGGTTGACATTATGGGACCTGTCTCACCTGACCTTTCACAACTTTATTATGGCATCGAGAAATAGATACCACATGCTGTGCCACTATGTCAACATCTCAGCTTTTAAGTCTTTGTTCAGAGAATTCGCAATGAACTTAAACTTTTCATTACCCATGGGTCCTCTCAGAGCAATTGATCTAAAGGAGTCATATAGGGAGCAGTAAATCAAAGTGGAACAAGTCTAAAAAGAAACACTCCACGACTATGCATTGTCAGTATAATTTTTCAGCTACATGTACCACTTCTTATCTAGAAAGTATGGCAGTCTACAATAACTCCTATGCGTACTTAAACCTTAAAAGTTAAGAGTATTGGAAGTAAATGTTAGCAGCAATAAGAAATATGTGTTTTCAATCTATGTAGATAAAAAATTATAAAGGGCAAATATCCAACGTTCCTTTCAATTCTCTCCTCCACTCTAGACCCTCAAGCATGCTTTATGAGGCAGAGGATCTCATTTTCACAAGCGGAGACAAATGCAGAAATTGCATTACAGCATAATTCTAGAGATGCCATGACACTACTAGTCCCCCGGTTAATCACAAATTATGGGCAGCCTCATAATAGCCTTTGCTGACTTGAGAAACAAAATAAGTGACAAAATATTCTCCTAGCACTGGAATAGAAGACACACTTCTAGATGTTTGAGATCATTTTTTTAAATGCTTTAGTTCTTTCAGTTAGCAAATTAAATATAATATTTAATGCCTACAGTGCTTAATTTTGATAAAATTGTTGTTAGCCATTCAAACAAAAGCAAGGTTATGTGCAAATGCCAAAAAGTTAAAATATCTCCAGTTGTGTTCAGCTTAAACCTTGTTATTTTAAAATGTGGAAATATATAAATGAATGATAAATGAACACATAAAATAATTGTGGGGAAAGGACAATATTGCTTTTTACTATTTTAAATTTTAAAAGCAATATTTATCTGATTTTCCTAGTTAGGAAGGATATATACACTTCTGGCACTAGAACAGTCTTCATTTTTATTCATTAATGGTATTTATGGCAAGAGTGGCACAATTAAAGAATGTTAAATAAAAGAATGGCTATTCACGTCCTCTTATTAAATAACTTAGATTAGAACCCTATCTTTTCCCCAGTGTGAATTATAATCATCACCACCTCTGAGAGATTAGAAACATATTAGGGCTAAATATGTAACAAAAATAAAGAGTTGACTTGAACTGCAGTAAATTCTACTTATGCCAAATGTTTCCATATTATATCAGAAAACAAAAAAAATGCAGAATGTTTGTCTCTTTTTTTAATTTTAATTTCATTAAAACCAGACAATTAATTTAAATTGTGCATAGGTTTTAAAAAGATGCAAAAGGTCAAATAATGAAACCTCCCTCCCTTTTCTGTTCCCCACCACTCATCTTAACTTCCTGCCTGGACAAACAAGAACATATGTTTCTAACTAACAATTATGTGCAAAATTTCCAAAATAGAATCTTTTAAAAGTCCCATTTTCTGCAATTAAGAGGCTCCCAGTACTCCTTAAAAGTAGTTCTAAAGTACCTGGCTTTGCAATAGCATCACTTACTCAATTTAATTTTACATTTACCTAGCACATGTGAGATAGGGAATGACATACGTGTGCTTATCACATATTTTTTAATTTATTTTATTGTTTTTTCTTTTCAGATTTTTATTTAAATTCTAATCTGTTAACATACAGTACAATATTCATTTCAGGAGTAGAATTCAGTGATGTATCACTTACATACAATACCCAGTGCTCAACACAAGTGCCCTCCTTAGTACTCATCACCCATCTCGCCCATCCCCCCACCCATTATCGCTCTGTTTGTTCTCTATCTTTAGTAGTCTCTCACTTACTGCATATTTTTAGGTAACCCGAATTGTCACAAATATTACAACAATTTACTATGGAGTTGCTCACTTTAAAATGAACTTTTGCATTCCATCCCATCATATTTAATTGGCAGCCTAAATAACAGAAACCCTGTACTCTGAAGCAAGTTTCCACCCCCTCCTTTTATGAAGGCACCCACTAGGGGAGCTTCCCAAGACTTGGATGAATTTGGCAATAAAATACATGCTTGGATATTATAGTGATTTGCTCCATAAACTTTTATGAGAAACATTTCTTGATCTTTTTTGATCTTTTCCTAGTACTGTTACATTTATGAGAGGCAGGTGGGCAGCCAATTGATATAAATGTTCATTGGCAAATTCAATTTACTTTCTATTTCCTGTGGGGTTTTATTTCATTATTATTCACCTAGGCTTGCAATTTAAGTATTTTTCATACTTGTTTTCCCATATATTTCTGCTTTGTAACATCTACAATTATAAAAAACCTGTAACTTTTAATAAAGTTAAAGCTAAATTATTATTTCTGATTATTTCTGTACAAGTTAAAGAACATATTGTTCATCATTCTATATATGTTGCTATCTATATCTTTTTCATTATTCTACATTATTAAGCATCCCATATATTTAGAAGTTTATTTATTTCTTTTATTTAAAAAATTATGTTTATTTATTTTTGAGAGAGAGAGAGAGAAAGATAGAGACAGAGCACGAGTGGAGGAGGGGCAGAGAGAGAGGAAGACACAGAATCTGAAGCAGGCTCTAGGCTCTGAGCTGTCAGCACAGAGCCTGACGAGGGGCTGGAACCCACGAACCATGAGATCATGACCTGAGCCTAAGTTGGACGCTTAACTAAGCCACCCAGGCGCCCCAGAAGGCTCTATATTTCTAAGTACATTTCTAAATATCCAAATATTAAATATATTTTACTAATAGTCATATGATGATTCATGTACACACTGATGATAAAGCATGCTTACTGAAACATAATAAATGACAATTATTATGATGTTAGAAATAAGTTTTTTTTAGGGGGGAGGGTGCCTGGGTGGCTTGGTCAGTAAAGTGTCCAACTTTGGCTCAGGTCATATCTCATAGCTTGTGAGTTCAAGCCCCACATCAGGCTCTGTGCTGACAGCTCAGAGCCTGGAGCCTGCTTCCAAATCTGTGTCCCTCTCTCACTCTGCCCCTCCCTCACTCATTCTCTCTCTCTCTCTCTCTCTCTCTCTCAAGAATAAATAAACAACATTTAAAAAATTTTTAAATAGAAATAAGGGGTTTTTTTGTTATTTTCTGTAGCTAATGAGAGTTCAGTGACTTATTTACAATAATTCAAAAAATACCACAAAATCTTTACTTATTATAATCTGAAGTAATCTCTCAACTGCTCTCCAGCACATCTTATTTTCTTCTTAAAACTAAAATACATTATTTTGCTTATGTGTGTACTATACTAGAATACATATGTACAAAAGGGCAGGGATCTTGCCTTTATTCCTTGCTGCATCCCCAAAAGGAGACTTTTAGATATAGGGCTTAAGATGTAGGGCTTAAAGGTGAAAAAACAAATATCCCAGGATTTTCAATGCTATGTCATCATTTTATGCTATTACATAAAATCAGAAATAAAATTACCAGTTTTATTTTCACCTTTTAGATGAAATTTAAAATTTCACTAGGGTCTATTTCAAATTTCTTAAAACAATTTAGAGACTATTCATTTTGAATTGTTAAGCATATAATCTAGATGTGGATATTTGCAGTGCATATTTGCAGTGCATAATGGGACTGACTCCACAGGTAGGGTAGCAATACCAGACTCACTATTCCAGTGCTTCACCTAGATAAGTGTCTTTGCTTTATTGTCCTAACATGTAAAATAGGGAGAAGAAAAGTATCGAAGTCATGGCATTGTTGTGAGGATTAAGATACAGAATTCCTGTAGACTACTTAAAATAATGCCTGACATACAGCAAGAAATCAAAGAGCTATGTACTTAATATGTGCTTCTACACAACAATCCCAAAACGCTGCTTCTTGGCTTTCAAGCTTATTTTTTTCATTACTAGGTGAGCTGTAAACGTTTCTAAACACTGTAGCTCATTTCCTTAATTTGAGTGAGTACCAAGAAGAGGAACACTATGTTTCGTGCAGTCGCCGACATCGAATTGCCTGGAACATTCGGTAAATCACTCAGTCACCCTGCTCTTCAGTTATTTTATGTGTTAAATAAAGAGGCTGCCTCAGAATTGTCAGTTATTTTATGTGTTAAATAAAGAAGCTGGCTCAGAATTGTCAATAAGATCACTTCCATATCTAGCAGTCCGTGTATCTATGACTTCTTCACTGAGTACTTTGGTGGTCAAATTTTTAAGAGCTTTCAGTTTTCCTTTTAAAACCTTCATAAATTCTTTCGCCGTGCACTTCCTTATTATCTCTCCCGTTCTAAAATATATAAGCTTTATAAGAGAAGGAACTCCTTATATATAAATGCTACATAAGCTGTTAACTTATGTGAAAGTAAACAACACATGCTTAAACTAACTCTATCTCCAAGTTGCTTAAGTGTTGCGTTTATTGTAGCACTGTAAATATGCAAATGTTCACTCTACCTTTTTTAATGTTATATTTTATCTTTGATGATGTCACGATGACAGCATTTTTGCTCAAACATCCGATCTTTCTGAATTCTACAGAATTATACATGTTTTATTTTTGCAAGCCAACGTAAATGTTGCAATAAATTTAAACTTTTATTGTATCTATTTCTGAATATCTTCATCATATCTTTGTTTACTTCCTGAAAATTAGAAATTGTATGGTAATTTACAAGTTGAAATGATAATTTGAAATAATAGTTTGATATAATAATCAAAATTCAATCATCTTTTTATGTATTTTACTAAGAGAAACAATGTTATATTTAATATCTAAAACTCTCTGTAACTATCAGTTGTGACTCAAAGGTTGAATATGAATCATATTATTAAAGTATTGATTAGTATTATATTTTTATTTCTGCAAAGTTTGAGGTAATTTAATGAATGAGGTTAATTTGTTGTGCTTCTCGCAATTAGCTGCTCCATAACGTATGCCAAGAATATTACACAGGGAGTGTTCACTGATGTCTAGTTATTTCCTAGACATGCTATTGATTCCTGCACAGCATAAAGATCAGTGCTTTGTGAAACTTACAGTATGGCTCAACCAACATCTAAAACCTGCCTAAAAGACAAGAGACAAATGTATATGGATTACATTGATCAAATCCATAATGTTTGGCCCCAAAATGAATCTTGCCAGAAGCAGAGTTTCTTCAATACTTAAGCAAACCATTGCTTGGGAGAGTTCATGTTACTAAAATAAAAAATTGAAAACCTCTTGTTATCTAGAATTACATAAAGAAAAGCAAAACTATAATAAAATTTTTTAAGAACTTTAGTAAATGTAATTTTATGAAAGATTTAAATATGTAATTTAAGTATATGGGTATATGATAAACTACTTATAAATACTGAACTTTCTTTTTAACAAGTTTTTTTCTATCCTGTTCCTAGCATATATTAAAATTAAAATGAACCTTTGAAATATGACTTAGTTTTGTTTAATTCAAAGAATATTACTTACCAGTGCCTTTATAATATTTTGTACAGTTACCATATTCGATATCTTCCTTTTTAATATCAAACTGAGGCAATGCAATTTTTTCTAACTGAACAGGATCCCCTGATTGCCAGATAAACCGTAAATCATCAGTTGTGTAGCCAACTATAAACAAAAGTAAATGAATAAAAATATTAGTTTGGAATATGATTATTAATGCTTTTCAAATATTTTAGTAGTCCAATTATTAAGTTCAGCAACGGTAAGATCATAGGCCCTACTTATATAAAATTTTTGTTAAAAATGTGAAGAGATAAAATCTATGGCCATTAATGAAAATATTAGCACAAATTTACAGATAATTAGTTTGCTTAAAAAAAGAATAAGCTAAAATATTTAGCATATTGCAGTTACAATCCTACGGTATCATATGTAGTAGCACATTTCTCTATATCAAAATTCTGAACTGTCACTGATAAAGAGTAGTGAATAAGTCATTCTAGCTTTTTTGCATATCTACATTCACAACTATACAATATGCTACCTGGAAATTAAAAAACAAAAAACAAAAAACATTTAAGCACGAAATCACCTATATTTTTGAAGACATGACCACAAACTGCCCTGAAGGAGTTGCATGGGCACAGGAAAGCAGTAAAACAACCCCTCAAGTGGACAGTGTTACAGCAGGCTGAAGCACACATTTTGGGCTTAGGTAATATGGCTACAATTCAAGGATCCTATAGGGTTTTACAGCATAGAGTAGCCTACTATTCAACTCTTAAAGTGTATGGGTTTTCCAAAGCAATATTTCAGTGCATCTGGTAATAGATTTGAATGTAAATAGTTAAAATTTCCTACACAAATACATATTGACACACAGGTATACACTGTACAACACATTCACAAAAATGTACATACACACACTTACATCTACAAAATCCCATTTTATACTTAGAAAGCAACCGATATTGTTCAAATGTAGGATCAAACTTCAGTACACTTAAAACAACAACAAATAACCACAAAGTAACTTTAAAGCACATCATCTAGCAAGTATATATACGATATTTTCCAAGGCTATCACTCTTTATTTTTTGCTGAAATAGCTCACGGTATATAGGTATTCAGGCTAAGGATTCCTTGTGTTAGTGTTCATTTTTCAAGTTTTATGTCCCACTTTTATTTTCAAAAGATAAGCATCATAGTGAATTAATATATTTTAAAGGTAAATAATCATTTCAATAATAATTTCAATTAATATACTTTATACCTTAATATAGTGCACCCTTCATAAACTGAAAAACATATGATCATAGAAACACAAAAATTCCAATGTTGTCGAAAAAATTTTTACACATCCAAAGAAAATGACTATTTGGCAGGATTTAGAGACAGTTTTTCAATGTTTTCAAATTTTCTGCTCTGAACACGTGATTTTAACAGCAGAACAGTTGTTAAGACATCATTTTTTTTTCATTTATTTTACTTACTTTTTAAAATGTTTATTTATTTTTGGGAGAGAGAGACAGACAGACAGAGTGCGAGCAGGGGAGGGGCAGAGAGAGGAAGACACAGAATCCGAAGTAGGCTTCAGGTTCTGAGCTGTCAGCACCAAGCCCAACATGGGGCTCAAACTCACTAGCAGTGAGATCAGGACCTGATCTGAAGTCAGATGCTTAGCCGACTGAGCCACCTAGGTGCCTCATCATTTACTTTAATTATGATACTAATTTCAAAGGAAGTTGGCAGTTATAAGAAGTTAGAAGTATACACCTACCTAACTGAAAGTAAAACTAGTACCAAAGGGATGTGTCTTAGTAATGATTATGGTAAAAGAATAACTATAATTTTCCTAAATAAATTATTTGACTATTTGTAATCAAAAGCATCAGTTTTATCATTGTTATCCAAGATATTAGTAGAATGTATTGTCTAGAGATTTTAAACATATAGTCACATATAGATTTTATACTATAGTCACTTTGGGTCTCATTTACATACAGCTCTCCAGCTGCATCTTGCAACGTTGTGTATCCATGGGAAACAAGGTCAAGTCCAAAGGGCAGGAAAGAGTAATAGATAACCTGAAAGTAGAAACAGAGGTCTTAGAAGTTGCTTAACATGTTTCTCTGTGATACACTGATTTAAAATATATATGTACATGTATAAATGTACAAATATTAACAAGTACCTCATGCTGACAAGAACATCTCCATCACGAAAAATAAATAGAAGGATATTTTCCTGGGTCACATCATGAAAATTGGCACTTTTTTCATTTGCAAAAAATAAGTCAGGTTTCCACAGACACTTGTACATCGTGGGATCCACTGTCAGTGCATCTGAGCCCCGAAAATCACTAGGGAGCTTCAACCTGGGATCGTTCCATTTTTGTCTCAAGAAGATGTTAACTCTATAGTCCTGGGGGGAAAAAAAATGTGTGCGTGGGTGTTTACTGCTATTTGAAAGGCATACTCAGCACCAGAAAAAAAAAGAGTTTCAGTGATTAGCAGCACTGATATTTTTGGTCTTGTAACGTCAACCAGGAGCAAAACAGTTTGGTCACTAAATAAAAAGAGCAGTCTAACAAGACCCTTGTGTCTCTATAGACATTCCAGCAGCACTTGTTAGCTCCAACACCACAATACAAGTTTACCAATAATTGCTTTACCTTTATACAAATGCCAGTTATGCCAGTTGGGTAAGTGGTGTTATAAAAACCTGAGACTGCTAAATATTATCATTATTCTTTCCCCCCCCCGAACACACCAAAAAAAGAATAAAATTTAATTAAAAATAGATGACAAGTAGGTGAGGGGATGGACTAAATGGGGAAGGGGCGTTAAGGAGGACACTGGTTGGGATGAGCACTGGGTGTTACACATAAGTGATGAATTACTGAATTCTATTCCTGAAATCATCATTACACTGTATGTTAACTAACTTTGATTTAAATTAAAATAATAATAATAACAAAACAAAATAAACAACAACAAAAAAGCTTCAGGTTATTAATCAATATATGTGTATATTGTGTCAATATACCTAAAATAATTTTTTTTCTTTTTTGCTTATGAAATGTGCCTTTCCAACACTCACTGCTTTATGCTTAATGCCCATCTTTAATTACTCTTACTCCTATACCTCAATAAAGCTAAACAAAAAAAAAAAAAAGGAGAGTAAAGAAAAATATTTCTCCTGGCCTTTTACTAGTTAGCAAACTACAAAAATAATATATATGTGTATATAAAACATATACATTATATAATATTATGTATATATGTATATAACACACATATGTACATATGTTTACCTAAGAAGGAAAAAGAAAAACTTTCTTTGAAGATTCATACATGTACGATTATAGAGAGAATTTAAGATAGTCAAATGAGATTTGCATTGGATGCAAAACAGGTACGTCAAAATTTGTAAATGTTATATTTTATTTAACTATAGTAGAAAAATGTTTTGAAATCTACTAAATAGCTGATTATTTTACTTGAGTTTTTTGTCTATCTCCTAAAATTTTAATCTTAAAACTTTGTAAAAATTGAATTATGTCAAGACACAGATTTTAAGAGTATGTGCACTAGGAACAAGTTTAATACCTTAATACATTTTATTATCTGCCAGTTAAATGGGGTTCTAGCACAAATCAGGTTGTTAGTATATACGAACTTAACATTGAGCATCATGCTCACATCTTTTGATTTTAATTGTATATACTACACTCAGAACGTGCACAAAAGTGTCCAAAGCATAAATTGCATTGGGCTTCAGCTTCCTTATTTTCAATCATTCAAAATTCACAAAATACCATCTATCCATATAGTCTTTTGATATTATCAAAATGAATGAAATCATAAACTTCAAATCAAAATCCAAAATAATTAACTAGGAAGAGGTTATAGATCATCTTTTACTAAATAATAAGACCTAATAGATTTCTATAAAACATAAATGTAAATGCTTTACATATGTGTAAAATATAAAATAAAGCATAAGCAAGGAGCAATCTGAGACATTTTACTTTCTCATATGATCTTCAGACTGTATAGTAATTGTAGAAGGGTAAAGGCACACAGTAACAATATCCACACACTGAAGTACAGAGAGTAAAATAAGATTTAACCTACCTATATCTCATAGCTACTCTAAACTTAAGGTTTCTAAAGGCTTCAACATATATAACACAAATGGTTTCTTAAAAATCATATGCAGATGGTTTCAGAGTGTCAAAGGCAAATAAACCAAGGATTATATAAGCAGGGTGCCTGGGTAGCTCAGTCAGTTAAACATCCAACTTCAGCTCAGGTCATGATCTCACTGTTCATGGGTTCCAGCCCCACGTTGAGCTCTGTGCTGACAGCTCAGAGCCTGGAGCCTACTTCAGATTCTGTGTCTCCCTCTCTCTCTGCCCCTCCCCCTCCCCTGCTGGTGCATGCGTGCGCACTCTCTCTCTCTCTCTCTCTCTCTCCCTTCCCCCACACGCCTCTCTCAAAAGTAAATAATAAACACTAAAAAAAAGGATTATATAGGCTGACACTGAACTTATCTGCACCATTGGGGGCGCGGGGGGGGGGGGAAGGTAACATTTATCTTATTAAATGAACATGGAATTAAGGAGGGAATAAAGGAGGCCAAGGACTCTAGAAAACAGAGTTATGTTGCACAGCTACATAAAGTGTTTGTTAAAATATATGCATATCTTAAAATTCATAATGGGATTTAACTGCTTTATATCTGACTGTGGTTGTCACGACTACAAGAAATAACTCAAACTCATCCAAGACAAAGGCTTCTCACCATCATGTGGTGACACTTCCAGCAGAAGTAATGCTCTTCCTACCCCAAGTTTTTATCCATTCCAGGCAAACATCCATGGCCCTCCCCTTTAAAAGGCATACACATTAGGTTCAATTATTTTCTAATAAAATAACAATTATGCTACCTTCACTAAGTGCATGGTTGACATAGACTTGGCATGACTTTGAGCACTTATGAGTATTCAACTTCATATTATTTGCTAAAAAGCTTCCTCGAAATGATCAGCTAAAATTATTGGTATTCTAAAATTACACACACTAAAACTATTTATTACTTTCTTTATGTTCTATGTCTTGTCAAAAGGTAATTCCTCAAAAACTACATCTTTAAACTTCTATGTTTAAAATGTGCATTCACATGTCATGATAAAATACATGTCCTTAACTTGTTGTTAAGGATCAGTATGAAAAATAACCAGATGAGGTTGCCTATCTATCTTCTGTAAACATGTTGTTAAAGCCATGACCCCTTATTTTGGTCAACGACCATTATATGAAAATACACAAGATAAATTCTTCTTTATTTATTAATTTTTCACTTGTTTATACATATATTACTATATCATTTAATAGATATTTACTGTGTGCTAGGCACACTTATTCTAAGCGCTTTGCAAAAATAAATCTATTCCTTAGAGTTTATTCCTAAAAATGCTCTCCTGATTCTCTTACATGCCTCCTATTACAGGAAAGTGAGACTGAAGTATCTCATCATGTTTTTCTTTTTGTCTGGCAGCTAAGGAGTGAAGGCTAAATTCTACAGCCAATTGAATTAATAATTCATCTCTCATATCCTGGTATGACTATCATTGCATGGTTCTTGCACATTTAGTCCTATTTCAATTATTTGCTTACATTTTTTTGTTGTTATTATACACCTCAAATCCTTGCCAGAAATAGAGATGGATGAAAAGTAAAATATCATTTGAGGGATTGTCAAATACCTGACAAGAGACTGTCAGCATTATTTGGATGCCACTGTTAATTAAGCAACTCTGCCAATGTGGCTTTTAGAATCTAGATGCTTTATTTTAGTCTAATATTAGGTATTCTTATTTTAATAGAATGTTAGATATATTTATAGAGATACTAATATTAAGATCTATTGGTATTCTGTATCTAGACTAAAAACAACTACATTTTGGGGTGTATGCTGGTTTGCCCCGTAGTAATTCATTTCCAATGATATTATATCAATATTTTTAATAATACTCAAGATATCTGACAGGAATGAAAGCAATGCCAACCTTTAATTTCAGCATACTTTGCATAATTAAAAAGAAGCCACCTTATAATGTTTGGGGTAACCTGAATTCTCCTTAAAATCTCCACACATACACATATCCTATGTTCCACTATTCTGTCTCCAAAATTGTATGGATAGTTCATCTAAAATTATACAGCAAAATTATTTTTCTTTTAAAAATTTTATAGCAATTTTAAGAGTGTTTCTCCATGTGAAGATCATTATTCCAAATCCTTCTTGAACTCTAAACAGTGTTTCCATCAATGCATGAATATCTTTATATCACTTATACCTTTATATCCATGATTAAGTTCAAAGCATTTTAACCAGCTGAAAGCTGATTAAAGCCTTGCATAGCCCTATACAGTACCAGAGGGTTTTGACAAAATAAAACCTATCTGTGGAAAAAATTACAAAATTACAAATGATACAAGAATGTTTTAATGTCACCACCTTTTTATTCTATATATCATCATAAATAGTGTTTTTGAAGTTATATTAGCCAAATTACAAAGCCTAGTATAATGGAGTCAACATGGGCTAGAAAAGATAAAGTACTTGACTCAAATTTCAGCTCTGAATCTTTAGCTTTGACCTTGAGCAAGTTTCTTAACCTCTCTGAGCTCAGTTTCTTCATATAAAAAGCATGAATATTAATACCCTAACGTGATAATTCAATAAAATACTCAATTAAAAGATTAACACAGTGACTGCTATATAAATAAGTTAGTTCTCTTTTCATTAAACACCCTTGAGAATCTAGCTACAGAATACGTTCTATACTCTCAGAAAATGTTTACTTAAATTCCTCCTAAATCCCTAGGTGATGGGTTCGCTCATTCATTCAATTCAAAAATCATTTATTAACCATATATTCTTTTCCAAACTCTGGGTACTAAGGATACATCTGTGAGTACTCCCAGACTTCAAAGATAATTGTAAGTTACACTGACAATCAGTCAAACATAAAACAATTTGCAAAAGGCTATAAAAATGGAAATAGTTTGCAACAGGGTCTAATCTAGACTCAGGATTAGATAAAAGTAGCCAAGCGAACTGACATCAAGGCAGGGACCTAAAGACAGGACAGTCAGACAAATATGGGTCTGAATTATATATACTTTATATGCCCTAAAGCAATTCACTTAATCTCTCTGAGCCTCAAATTCCTCGTCAATAAAATTAATCCTAAATTATTCACAGGAATCAAATGAAATGCTGTACCTAAAGCATGAAACCTGGAACAAAGAAATACTCAAAGTTAGCTAATTTATTATATGTATTATTAACATTATTATCAAGATAGCTATATCACCCCTGTGAAAAGGCTAACAATTACTATTGAAAGCATTTCTTTTCTATTGTTGTAAAGATGCCACCTGTAAGTTTTAATTGGTTACCAAACATCAAAACTAACTTTAATTCTATTAATTCTTCAAAAGCTTTGAAAAATCATTGTTCATGTACCAGATGTAAAGTACTATATTAGTTGCTGATTATACACAGATCAACATAATACAATATTAGAAAACAAAGCAAATTTCTGATTAATATTAATTATTAATATCTGATTAATCTAATATTAAGATTTCACAGACTTTAGGTACATCAATGAGCAATGGCAAGTTTGTTTTATAGACTAACAAAATAAAATACCTACTTGCTATTATGTTCCAGACTAAATTCAATGATTACAAAAGACGCTCGGTTAACAATCAGTTTTACTATGCTAGGTTAAACATTCATTTCTTCCTTCATTTGTTCACTCACTAAACAGTAATTCATTAAGGACTTTCTATGTTTGAAGTTCTGAGCTACCAGTCTGAGAAGGATAAAAACATGAGGGCCATACTCTCAGGAGGTGATGAGGATACAAGTAAGGAAATAATTGGTAAGGATTCTAAGGGTGACAGTACTTGTTGACAGAATAAATGATCACTTCAGACACCAGTCAGGAAAGGCTGTAGAATGTGAATCTGAGGAGGGTCCCTGAGAGTGGGCAGAATTCTGCCAGGTGCTGCGATCAGAGAAGGTCAGGTAAGTGTTTTATCAGTAACACAAAAGAATCATTAAGGGGTGCCTGGTGGCCAGTTGGTTAAGCATCCGACTTTGACTCAGGTCATGATCTCACAGTTCGTGGGTTCAAGCCCCGTATCAGGCTCTGTGTTGACAGCTCAGAACCTGGAGCTTGCTTCAGATTCTGTGTCTCCCTCTCTCCTGTGTCTGCTCCTCCCATGCTCCTGATCTGTCTCTCAAAAATAAATGAAGAATTCAAAAAAAAATTGATTGAAAAGAATCACTAAATATCAAGATACATAAATTGACAAACATAATCAATATCGTCACTAAAAAGAGGCCAGAACGAGAGACAGAGGTTTTGTAGTAATCAGTGGAAAGACATTAGTTAAAAATCAAGAGCAAGAAATATACGAAGAACTCTTTTTAATTTTTTTAATGTTTATTTATTTTTGACAGAGAAACAGAACATGAGTGGAGGAGGGCCAGAGAGAGAGTGAGACACACAGAGCTGTCAGCACAGAGCCAGATGCGGGGCTCGAACCCATGAACCATGAGATCATGACTTGAGCCAAAGCTGGATGCTCAAATGACTGAGCCACCCAGGTGCCCCTACAAAGAACTCTTGAAATGCAACAATAAGAAAGCAAACAACCCCATTAAAAATGGGCCAAATATCTTAATAGACACCTCACCAAAGAAGATATACTGATGGCAAATAAGCATATGAAGAGATGTTCCACTTTACATGTCATTAGGGAAATGTAAATTAAAACAATGAGATACCACTACACCACCTATTAGAAAGGGCCAAAATCCAGCACACTGACAACACCAAATGCAAATGAGGATGTGGAACAACAGGATCTCTCATTCATTGATGGTGGGAATGAAAACGGTGCATCCACTTTGGAAGACAGTTGGAAGTTTCTTACAAAATGACACATACTCTTACCACACTGCACTGCTTGGTATTTTTACCCAAAGGAGCTGAGAACTTACACTCACACAAAAACCTGCACATCCATGTTTACCGTAGTTTTATTCATGATTGTCAAAACTCGTCCCTCAGTAAATGAATGGACAAACTGTGGTACATCCACACAACAGATATTACTCACCAGGATAAAGAAATGCACTGTCAAGCCACGAAAAGACATACAGGAATGTTAAATATATACTATTAAGTGAAAGACCCAAATCTGGAAAGGCTATATGCTGCATGATTCCAACTATGTGACATTCTGGAAAAGACAATACTATGGATACAGTAAAAAAAAAAGAAAAGAAAAAAAAATCAGTGGTTGCCAGGGAGAGATGAACAGGTAGAGTACAAAGGATTTTTAGGGTAGGGAGATTCTATTGTATCAAATTATAATAGTAGATCATGTGTTCACACCTTTGTCAAAACCCATGAAATGAACAACACCAAGAGCAAACCCTAATGTAATCTACAGACTTTAGGTGATGATGTGTCAGTATAGGTTCACTGATTGCAACAAATGTATCTCTTTGGTGCAGATGTCCATAGTAGGGGAGGCTGTAGGCAGGGAGAGGCAGGGGGTGTATGAGAGTTCCCTACACATTCTGCTCAATTTTGCTGTGAAGCTAAAACTGCTCTGAAAGAATCTACTTTTGGGGTGCCTGGGTGGTGCACTAGGTTAGGCGTCTGACTCTTGATCTTAGCTCAGGTAATGACCTTGCGGTTCGTGAGCTCAAGCCCTACGTCAGGCTCTGTGCTGATGGTGCAGAGCCTGCTTGGGATTCTTTCTCTCCCTCTCTGCCCTCCCCCACTTGTGCGCTCTCTCTCTCTCTCTCTCTCTCTCTCTCTCTCTCAAAATAAATTTGAAAAATAAAAATAAACTCTACTTTTAAAAGTGAATGCACTTGGGGCACCTAGGTGGCTCAGTCGTTTAGAGTCCGACTTTGGCTCAGGTCACGGGTTCTGTGTCTCCCTCTCTCTCTGCCCCTCCTCCGTTCACACTGTCTCTCCCTCTTGATCTGTCTCAAAAAGAAACATTAAAAAATACATACATACATACATACATACATACATAAAAGTGAATGCACTTGGCACATAAATATATTTCAAGGATGTTTATTGCACACATCTATGTAATAGCCAAACAAACCAACAAAAAAACCCAGAAACAATATAAAATCTATCATGGAGGAACAGATTAGTAAAATATGTTATTTTCATACGATAGAATGAATTTACCATTAAAAATATGAACATAATTTATATAAAACAATCTGATCATTCTCTCAAAACACTGATACTACGAGTTTCTTTCAAGAAAGTAACATTTCTCATGGAAAACCCAATAGCGAAGTCTGCTAAGAAGAGCCAATGAACATGAAGATATGTTCCGCCTCACTAGAAAAGGAACACAATAAAAAACAAGATTCAATTTTTTCCCTTTGTTCATGAAATTGGAAATGAGGATGATGAGTAATCATATTTATCATTCACAAGGCATGGAGACCTGGCACATTCCTACACTACAGATAGCAAAATAAACTTAAAAACTTTCTTGGATGGTTATTTGGCAATATATATCAAAATTTAAAGAAAAGTAAACAAATTCCAACAAAATAATTCATCCTAAGAAAGGTATGTACGAAGATGAAGCTACAAAAAAAATTGAATGCAACACATAGTATAAACAAAATAAAAGGGAAAAGGAGGTAAAGTAAAATAAAATCTGGAAATAGAGAAAAAATGCTGTTGTTTGCCTTTTTAATATCATGCTGAAACATTGTCTAACAAGCCCACTTAAACGGTCATAGGATTCTCCAGGAAAATGTAACTTTGTCTGACTTGCCATTTTCTACTGGTTACGGGCCCAGATGCCATAAAATCATATAACCTATAGCTGGTTCGTAAATTGCAAATGATTTTTGCCTGGTGTAGATGCAAATGCTTTATGTCAGGTAGAAAAGATATCCACCAATAATATGTTTTTATTGCCCTGTGAGACATTAACAAGTCTGTATCTAATTTAGCAGTCTAATTTCAGCATTCATTCCTTCACTACCAGCTCCTGAAGTCTCCACTGAAGCAGCTTTACTATCCCACTGGATCCCTCACTAATGAGTTTCAATAAATCACTAACATGTCCTCACTCTACGTACATATTTAACTTTTCAACAATGATAGTCTGTCCTCACAAAGTTAAACATAGGAATACCATATGCCCCAGCAATTCCACTCCTAGGTATAAGCCCAAAAGAACCATAAGGAGGGATTCCAACAGATACTTGCATGCTCAGATTCACCGCGGCATTATTCACAATAGTCAAAAGGTGGAAACAACCCAAGTGTCCGCCAAGAGATGAATGGATAACCAAAGTGTGGTATGCAGGCATACCTTGAAGATATCGCGGGTTCAGTTCCAGACCACAGCAATGAAGTAAATACTGCAGTAAAGCAGGTCAAATGAATTGTTTGGTTTTCTAGTGCATATAAAAAGTATATTTACACTATACCGTAGTGTATTCAGTGTGTGACAGCAGTATGTCTGAAAAAAACAATGTACACACCTTAATTAAAAAATATGTTATTGCTAAAAAATACTATCATCTGAGCTTTCAGCGAGTCATAATCTTTTTTTTTTTTTTTTCCGGTGGAGGGAGTCTTGCCTCGGTGTTGATGGCTGCCGACTGACCAGGGTGGTGGCTGGCGAAGGCTGGGGTGGCTGTGGCAATTTCTTAAAATGAGACGACAATGAAGTTTGCCACATCCAGTGACTCTTCCTTTTGTGAATGACTTCTCTGTAGCTCGAGATGCTGTCTATAGCATTTGACCCACAGAAGAACTTCTTTCAAAACTGGAGTCAATCCTCTCAAATCATGCTGCTGCTTTACAACTGAGCTTATGTACTATTCTGAAACCTTTGTTGTCATTTCAACGATCTGCACAGCATCTTCACGGAGGAGACTCCATCTCAAGAAATCATTTTATTTGCTCATCCAAAAGGAAACAACTCCTCATCCATTAAAGTTTCATCATGGGGTCGCAGCAATTCAGTCACATCCTCAGGCTCCACCTCTAATTCTAGTTCTCTCCCTATTTCCATCACATCTACAGTTACTTCCTCCACTGCAGTTTTAAGCTCCTCAAAGTCATTAATGAGGGTTGGAATCTCTTTCTCCAAAGTCCTATTAACGTTGATATTTTGACCTTTTCCCATGAATCACAAATGATCTTAATAGCATCTAAAACACTATCTTTTCCAGAAGGGTTTCAATTTACTTTGCCCAGATCCAATGGAGGAATCACTATCTATGACAACTATAGCCTTGAGGAAAGTTTTTCTTAAATAATAAGACTTGAAGTTCAAAATTACTTCTTTTTTTAAATTGTTTATTTATTTTTGAGAGAGAGAGAGAGAGACAGAGCACAAGTGGGGGAGGAGCAGAGAGAGGGGGAGACAAAGAATCCGAAGCAGGCTCTAGGCTCTGAGCTGTCAGCACAGAGCCTGACACAGGGCTTGAACTCACAAACCATGAGACCATGACCCGAGTCGAAGTTGGACACTAAATGACTGAGCCAGGCACCCCAAAGTTCAAAATTACTTCTTAATCTATGGGCTGCAGAATGAATGTTATGTTAACGGGTATGAAGACAACGTTAATCTCTTTGTCCATCTCTATCAGAACTGTTGGATGACCAGGTGCACTGAGAATGAGCAGTCATATTCTGAAAGGAACCTTTTTTTAGAGCAGCTGGTCTCAACAGTGGGCTTAAAATATTCAGTAAACCAGGTTGTAAACAGAGGTGCTGTCATACAGGCTTTCTTGTGCTACTGATAAGAGCACAGGCAGAGTGGAGTTAGTATAAAGCTTAAGGGCCTTGAGGTTTTCAGAATGGTAAATAAACATTGGTTTCAACTTAAAATCACCAGCTGCATTGGGCCCTAACAAGTGAGTCAGCCTGTTCTTTGAAGTTTTGAAGCCAGACATGGACTTCTCCTCTCTAGCTGCTAAAGTCCTAGATAGTATCTTTTTCCAAAAAAAGGCTGTTTTGTGTACATTGAAAATCTGCTGTTTAGTGCAGCCACCTTCATGAATTATCTCAGCTGGATCTTCCGGAGAACTTGCTGCAGCTTCTCCATCAGCACTTGCTGCTTCATCTTGCACTTTGATGTCATAGAGATGGCCTCTTTCCTTAAACCTCATGAACCAACCTCTACTAGCTTCACACTTTTCTTCTGCAGCCTCCTCACCTCTCTCAGCTTTCACAGAGTTGAAGAGAGTTAGAGCCTTGCTCTGGATTAGGCTTTGGCTTAAGGCAATGTTGTGCCTGGTGTGATCTATCTGGACCACAAAAACCTTCTTCATATCAGCAATAAGGCTGTTTTGCTCTCTTATCATTCATGTGTTCACTGGAGCAGCAGTTCTAATTTCCTTCAAGAACTTTTCCTTTGCAACCACAATGTGGCTGTTTGGTGCAAGAGGCCCAGCTTTTGGCCTATCTTGGCTTTTGATATGCCTTCCTCACTAAGCTTAATCATTTCTAGCTTTTGATTTAAAGTGAAAGACATGCGACTCTTCCTTCACTTGAACACTTAGAAGCCATCGTAGGGTTATTAATTGGCCTAATTTCAACATTGTGTATCTTAGGGAATAGGAGGCCCAAGGACAGACAAGGAGAGAAACAGAAAATGGCTGGTTTGTGGACTAGTCAGAACACACACATTTACCAATTAAGTTTGTCATCTTTTATGAGCATGGTTTCTGATGCCCCAAAACAATTATAAGACTAATATCAAAGATCACAGACCATCATAACAAATAATAGTAACAAAGTCTGAAATACTGTGAGAATTACCAAATGTGACAAAGAGGCAGAAAGTAAGCAAATGCTGTTGGAAAAACGGCACCGATAGACTTGCTCACTGCAGGTTGCCACAAATCTTCCATTTGTAAAAAAGACAAAATCTGAAAAGGACAATAAAACAAGGTATGCCTGCATACACATACACACTGAGGAATATTATTCAGCCATAAAAAGGACTGAAATTCTGGTACACATTATGGCAGAAATAAATCTTGAAAACAGAACAACAACAAAAAGAAGACTAATGAAGAGTTTGTCTGAAAGTATTAATCATAGTAGGAATGCAAGGCAAAAAACAAACAAACAAACAAACAAACTAACAAAGCTCTGGGAAAGGCAAGCATTTAAGGGACAGGCTAGAAGACTGAGGAGAAAAGGAAACCCTGAGAATGTGATTTCATCACCAACCCAAACAGGCACAAACTTTGAGAAGGTCAACAGCAGCAGACGTCACAGAAGTTCAAGTATAATCACACTTTCAGCAAATGAGGAAGCCCCTGAAAATTTTAGCAGAAGCATTTTAATAGAGTGACATAGTAAAAGCAAGATTATGGAGGATTAAGAACTGAACAGAAGACAAAGTTTCCTGTCTATAAGATGTGGATAATAATAATATACCCACAAAGATAGCATTTTTATAAGGATTAAGTGAGGTAATATATTCTGCACTTGGCTATACTAAGGGCTGAACAAGCACATTGCCTTATTAGGATATATCTTTTATGCTGCTGTTATCCTTTTATAATATCGGTAATACCTATTAATAAAATTTTTGCCTCAAAAAAATTCTGCATATAGTGTCACTCATTCAATTTGTTCTGTACTGTGCTGATCAACCAACAGTTATTCTTAACAATAATTTACTTCAAGGTCACAAATCCTGACACAGTACTAAAATATACTTCTGAGCATCTCCTGTATTATTCTTCTTGCTTTCAACTGTTCTGTTGTAAGCTCAACATACCACATAATCCTCAAGCCTCTACAGTTATCCTTTTCTTAATTTTATTTTTTAGAGTACTCTAGAGTTGTATTACAGTAAGCATCACTGAAAAACTGGAAATTGCTTTTCTTGTTGTATCAGTCTTGGTCATTGTATCTTACTATCTCATTATGAAAGTACTTCAACGATGTTTTTCTGTTAGCTATGTAGCCACATATTATTATGATTCAATCCAAGTTGCAGCAAATTTATGTATCTTTTAAGAATGTTTTAAAATTTTACAGTTTAAATTAATAATTTGAGTTTAACATTCATTAAAAGATAAAAGCTCATTAGTTGCTTTGGTGAATATTTTATGGGCATTTCTAAATAATTGCTAGTTATTGGCATTTCCAATGCTCTATATTAAGATAACTATCTTTGAAACCTACTTATTTTCATTTTCAATTATTCAATCACAATAATTATAGCTTTATCGTTTGTTTTGCAATGAAAAATTCCCATCAGAAACAGACTTCTTTTATCAGTGGAAAATTACTTAATTGTTTTTAAAGAACTTGGTGACAAATACTACTCATTGTTCATTCCAAAGAGCATACGATTATTCATTATCTAGAAAATGGATGTTCTCCAAAATTTTCAGTCCCAATTAACACCCAAATTCAACTATTTCTTCAAGGCAATAAAACACTTCACAATAAGACATTAAAACTGGTTGAATTGCATTATTGATATTTTAACACTTAAAAAGTTTTTATACTTTGTATTATTGTTAGGATAGCTATTCTGGTTAGTCCTGATTTTTACCTAGCCTTCACATATGCAATCTTTAACTTAACTCTTGGGTAGTCTTTACATTACAATACAAATTGAGCATTCAAGAAATAAAGGAGATCAATTCTCATAGCATCTGGCATCATAATAACTAAAGTTCTGTCAACAAAGCTGTTATAAGGCTGTTTGAAAAGGGTTAAATTTAGTCATTAGTGAGGTTAGATGTTTCGTGTAGGAATTACAAGTTAACAAAATGCCACTAAAATTTTTTAGGTCATATTTTAGCAATATTTCTCAATATGTAATTTTATTAAAAAGTTTTAGTTAAATGGCGTTCAATAACACCTTATGAATATTTAAAATTTTCTAGTCCTATTCCAATATTCCATGGATATTAGGAGTGCCTGCTAGGTGGTACTGTGGTGCCTCTCTGAACTCAAAACTCCATGAGAGTAGCAGTCTGCTGGGCTGCATATACCAAAAGAACCTAGCGTAATTGGGATGATCCTCCAACAGAATTTGGGAGGAAAAACTGTATTAAAGTATTCATCAGCATGTGTCTTAGTTTCCCATTGCTGCTGTAAGAAAATTACCAAATCTTTAGTGGCCTAACAGATCACAATTATCATCTCACACTTCTGGAGTTCAGAACATCAAAATTAGTTTCACACGACCCAAGTTACAGTGTCTGCAGGGCTGATTCCTTCTGAGGTTCTGAGGACAGATTCCATTTCCTTGCTTTTTTCAAGTTCTAGAGGGCACCTATGTTCCTTGACTGATGATACATCACTTCCTTGTATTACTCCAAGTTCATATAGGTTTCATTGCATCTACTACTGACTCTGATCCTCCTGCCTCCTGTTTTTAAGGACCCTGGTGATTATAGAGGCCTTGCTTGGACAACCAGAATAATCTCCCCAGCTCAAGATCCTTACTTTAATCACACACACAAAGTCTCTTTTGCCATGTGAAACAGCATATCCACAGACTCTGAGATTAGGACATGGACATCTTGGAGGAATATTATTCCTACCACAGGGTACAAACCTAAAGGTAGATCATATGAGGAAAAATATATATATAAAACCTTTTGAAGGTTTTATATAAGGTGTATCTAAGATGTAAAATAGAAAAAAAAATGGGAACACATATGTCTAATTTTATTCTATAATGAATTAATGTTGGAAAGTTAATAATCAAAGCAACAAAATAAAAGGAATAGTAAACTAAGACTAGTTTCAAGGAAAAAATGTAAATCTCTATATAGAAGGGAAATACACAAAATTGTTTTTAAAACAACAAAGATAAATCATTGCCATAAACCAGAATTAAGCTCTTTTAGCAGATCCCAAATGTGACTTTTTTTTTTCCTGATAGGCTCAAAAAGAGCTGAAGTCTATTATTAAGACAAATAAAAAGTTATACAGCAGAAAGGCACAGAAAGTCTGACAGGATCATGAGTTATAGTGCAATAATAATTCAATATAATTATGAAGCATGACTAAACCAAAGAAAGAATATGGATTGTATAAACAGGCTTTGATTTCCATGAAAGAGCGCTTACGTATCTCGGATGAGGTGAAGTGTCTGTGTATAGATTATTACAATAAACCATAATACCCAACTTTTCCCCCACAAGTGTAACAGTTCACATTTTCAATTATGAAAATCCCAGTGATTTAAGCCAAAGGTAAGAACTGAATAAAAAAAATCAATAAATATTATAAACATAACCATAGAACAGATGTCACCTGGCTTCTAAAAACCATTCTTCTCACTGTTCTGAATGCTCCTTTTCCAGTTGCCCCAAGCAGTGGCATCTACACTGATAAAATTAGAACTTCAAATTAGTATGATTACATTTATTTGACAATTTTGGTGATGTTACTATTAATGTCAGGAAATACCACTTGTAGTATTAATTATTATATTTTACAAAAAAAAGTAAGGTAGTAGGATGCAAATAAACACATCGAAATGAGAAATAAGAATTTTGAGCTATAAAATGGGATCGTAAAACAAGCTGTAGGGGCATATAACATGGAAAGATCTTAAGGAATATTAATATGACTGTAATTTCTCCTTCACTACACAATTATGGCTTGTGAATCAATGTGAGATTACTTTTAGTTTAGCCAGCAATAGTTAGCATCTGAGTTAAACAAACAAGCACAAAGAAATGGTTGCCAAATGGAATTGGTTAAAATTTCCCAACAACAATGTGAATGCCTGGAACCCTGATTGCTTCTTCGATAATCAACTTTATCTGTTGGAAGAAAGGACTGGGTTGCCTTCTTTCAGAAGCTGCCCTACATCTGTCTGCCACCTGACTTGTAGCTACTGATGTTACACGCACCCCTGAGCTTTGTGTTCTGCATTATGCCTTCTGGAACAAGAAACTGCCAGTTGAGGTAGAAAGGTTTGAACTATAGAGAAAAGCTTTGGGCAATATTGAAGCTTCCTAAATTTTAGGAGCTCCTTTATTTCAGCATATCTTTGTAGGGGAAATTTTTAGGCAGCTATTAATAAACAAAACCACAACTTTACAATGGGGCTACTAACAAACTTATAAAGAGTTCATTTTCTTTAGCATTTCCTTTAAGATGCGATTCTGTTGTGAAACAGTACATAATTTGAAAATGCTTGACAACCCGAGTCACCGTCACTGAGAGCTAATATGCCAGGCAAAATACTGTTGCTTTATTTTTGTAACTTATTCACTCTTTTTAGGGTATAGCGCATCAGGTACACAACACAAGTGTATTCAACACAAGTACATTCAGGTATTCAAGCACAAGCCTGTCTGCTATCACGGCTTGCACACTGTGCACCATACTGTTTCCATAAACATACATCCTGTATTTAGACAAATCTAATACTCTTTTTTCCCAACCTCTTGTTTTAGGGCACTTTTTTGTTTGCTTTGTTGCTAAGAAATATATTCTCTAGTTATTATTTTAAACGAAAAGGTGGGGAGAGAGGTAACAAATACCAACAAGGATGTGGAATAAAGGGGACCATTGTACGCTGCTGATGGGAACATAAACTGGTATATACACCACTATGGAAAACAGTATGGAGGTTCCTCAAGAAATTAAAAATAGAACAACCATAAAATCCAGTAATCCCACTTCTGGGTATATATCTAAAGGAAATAAAATTTGCAGACATATCTGTATTCCCATGTTCACTGCAACATTGTTGACAACAGCCAAAGTATGGAAACAACCTAAGTGTCCATCAGTGGATGAATGGACCAAAAAAATGTGGGGTGTGTGTGTGTAATGGAATACAATTCATCCTTCAAGAAAGGAAATTATGTTATTTGTAACAACATGGATGAGCCTGGAGGGCATACAAACAGAGTAGAAAAGTGGTTGTCAGGGGCTTGGGGTGTGGTTGGTAGAAGAGTACAAACTTTTAGTTATAAAGTGAATAAGGTGAATAAGGTCAGGATCTAATGTATAAGATGGTGACTATAGTTGAAAACACTGTTTGTGTAACTGAAATTTGCTAAGAAAGTAGAACTTAAATGTTCTCACCAAAACTTTAAAAAATAAGATAAGTATATGAGGTGATGGATGTATTGATTAATTTGATGAGGGGACTCTTTTCACAATGGAGACATATATCAAATCATCACATACACTTCAAATCTCTTACAATTTTTGTCAATTATACATTAATAGCTAAAACAATAATAATAATAAAGTAAGCCCACCCTGGAAGATTGGAAGGAAAAAAAAAGAAATATCCTCTCATCCAATATACCCTTTAAGTTATTCTCCTGAGTCCATCACTATTATTCCTGACCAGTGTTTGCATCTAGTAACAAAGAACAAATTTTGTTTTAGACCTTGTTTTTCCTTAGATGACAACTTAAAGTTATCTATGTACCTATAATACCTTGTGAGTTTCCCTACTTGGAAGGAACAAAGTATGAGGGCACTATTTTTGAAAAGACTGACCAAATCTATAAAATATGACAGTCTCAAAAGACATGTTTAGGAAACTGTTTTATGGGGATGTATAAAATAAACATTGCTGAAAGCAAAACATAATAATAATAATAAAGCAGAATATTTAAGTCTATTCAATGAGCAAAACTTTAGCCTGTGTTTACACAACACTAAGTGAAAGGCAGATTGATTTTCATCCAGCAAATATATATAATTTGGCTCCTCTGGATAAAGGTCTCTAAAATTTCCAAAATCAATGCTCTACAATAAAAACCTATTTCAGTCTGTTACTTAATCAAATAAGTGCTTGACATAAGTCTATTAATTACATTTGCCCTGCCAATTGTTTTAACACTACTTTGACTCTGTGCTAGGCAAAGAGCAGAATATTTGTTCATTTATTCAATCAGTATTAGCTAATATAAGAAATTATTTATAGGTTTACTATTTATGGAGCACCTTTTGTCTCCTGTATCTTGGAGAAAATGAAGTGGGATACATTATTCCTGCCTTTAAGAAGTTTACAGTCCATTAGGGAATAAAAGAACACACAAAAATAATTTAGTTACAGTAAAGAAGCTATCAGATGATAGAGATGAAAGATGTGGTTTGAAAAGAAAGCACCAAGTGAGTCAGAATAGCCATAAAGGGCTCTGATTAGAAGATAAGAGACGGAAATCAGGGATAAATAGGAGGGACAAAGACTCCCTGATGAAAATTGGATGAATCCGGTTCCAGCAGGAAGTACTCTGGGCTAGCTACCATGATGAATCCCAGCAGGAGGACAACAAGAGGATACATTATAAATATGCAATATTTTATTATAATCCTCAAATATTCTGTAAGAAAGTTCCTCTCCCTTTTCTAGCATCCCTTTTCCCCAGGTGTTTTCAACCCGATACAATCAAGCAACTACTGATGGGACCTGGAGAAGTTTAGGTGTCTGACATTTGGAGGGCATTCGATAATTACTAAAGCATAGATATATTAATGATACCTCCTGGGTTGGGACACATGGTAGCCTTTATACAAATGAGAACAAATTTCCTTGCATTAGCTGTCCCAGAATGCAAGATACAGTAGGAATGTCTCCAACAGGCCAGAATATCTTTCAGGGATGATTTAGGATTAGGGCAACGATGCCACAAAAGACAAGAGGGTACAGAGGAGAGCACAGACACTACGTAGATCCTCTTAAAGTTTCACCTTGGGAAAATAACATCTCCTACTCTTGCAGAGTGAAGTGCTTAGACAGACTAACCACATTTTCAGTTAAAGTTAACTACACTTGTCTTCTGAGTGCTGAACAGTAGTCTGTATCTTATTCCACAGCTATCTTCTAGTGATCTATACTGTATGTTTCTGTCATTTAGGTGAACTAAAAGGTCACTGGAAGTAAATGAATTTGATTCCAAGATATCCTTTTGAATAATTCTCCAAAAACATCTATCAGCTAAGAAAATAATCAGTTATTCAGGGGCTAAATACATGCTTCTACAAAAAATAAATAACATTCTCATTGCAATTAGATATAAAAACAGTTGTCATAAATTAAATGCAATACACAGTTGCTTTTATAACACATTGTGCTACCCTGAGGAATAATGGAATACATATTTTAAATCACTCTTTCTCTAGTGTGAGATATTCCCTGAAAAATTATACTGTGCCTTATCTATTACTAGGCTTTCAATCTGGAATATATACTATATTGATAAAAATGTAAGTATTAATAAAAATATAAGTATTTCCAAAAAATACAAAAAAACTCGAGCCTTCTCTCTCCCACTTGAAGCAGCATTTCGGCATGTGTTTTTTCAAAAAGGGCAAAATCCAATATTCTAAAACATCAGAAAGCAAGTAGACTTTATTGAATGTCTTTTAAGAAGCTGAAGAGGAATTACATCACACATCATTCAGGAAATCTGCTAATGTAATCTGATAATTAGTAACCTACTAATAAAAAAGTACTTCATGGAAGCTGCAATACAACTCATCACGGATAACAGCCACTCCTCCAAACTCTTTTCCGTGCCTTTCAAGACAGGAGCCTGCCTGTCACTACTTTCTGCTCTTCCTTTGCTTTTCCTTGACCTTTCCCCTCGCTACATCAGTTTTTTAGGGAGCTCTGCTGCCATATCTTAGAAAGATTGATTTTCTTCTTTGCTTTCTACAATTCTCTGATCCCAACATCACAATATTAGCACAACAGAGGAAATGAAGATTCTCCTCAAGAAACCAGAAGAAAAATAAACTGTGAACACTTATTTTTAATGCTCACACAGATAAGCATACTAGGAAATAAATGTTGTTCCAGAATACATTGCAGAAGTGCTTTTCCCAGGTGGTAACGAATTATTTGCTCAGAGTGAGTATATTAATTCTTTCAAGTCCGTAAGTTTTAACTAACATTAAGGCTACATTTGAACTGCAAAATTATATAGGCACTGAAATCATTGATGAAACAAACCTTGGAACTTGGATATTTTATACTAGAAGGAAGCATGCATTTTGCCTTAGAGTTATTCTTTATTTTTCAGGTTTTTTTTTTAAATTTTTTTAATGTTTACTTATTTTTTGAGAGAGAGAGAGAGAGAGCGCAAGATGGGGAGGAGCAGAGAGAGGAGACACAGAATCCAAAACAGGCTCCAGGCTCTGAGCTGTCAGCACAGAGCCCAACACCAGGCTCGGACTCAGGAACCGTGAGATCATGACCTGAGCTGAATGAAGTCAGATGCTAAACCAACTGAGCCACCCAGGTGCCCCTTTATTTTTCAGTTTTTTTTCATGTTTTTATGTTATTTTTGAGAGAGACAGACAGAGTGCAAGCAGGGGAGGGGTAGAGAGAGAGGGGGAGACACAGAATCCGAAACAGGCGCCAGGCTCTGTGCTGATGCCGCAGGGCTCAAACTTTCAGACGGTGAGATCATGACCTGAGCTGAAGTCGGATGCTTAATGGACTGAGCCACTCAGGTGCCCTTATTTTTCAGTTTTAATATTAGTTTCGCTATTCTCTAGTTAAAATTTTGATAATTAAAAATATTAAATTAACTGCAGTCTTACCATTGTTGTCTCTTGAATGGATCCAAAACTGTTGATAAAAATGTTGACTACAACATCAACAGGAATGCCTGTGAATAAAAATTAAGAATATATTTAGTAACTATAAAAAACTTGGTCAGAATTTTCAAATTTTAATGGTTTATGCACTTGATTTTTATATTTTTTCCAATCCACATGGGATATAAAAATTTAAATCTATGGTCTCAATATTCCATGTTCACAATTGCTACTAACATATTTTTCTAAATAAGGGATCATAATAAAAATAAAAATGAGTTAAGTTGTATTTTCTCATGTTATTTATTCAGACATACTTATCTCTTAAATTGTAGAGACTCGGAGCAAGTTGTTTACCTTTAAAGAAATTTTAAATTGAGCTAATGCATATACCTTAACAAAATGTAAATTATTCTTTAAAAAGCACCATTTTCAAAATGTTTTAACTTTTTGCATTTTGATAATCACTTCAAATCTTATTTGAATTAGAAAACAGTATTCAATACATTTTACTTACAATTATTATATTTTTATTTTTAATTCATAAATATGTGAAGTTAAGCAGACATATAACAGAATCATTATAAAGATTTTTGCCTGACCTGTTGGAAAATAATTTGAAAGTTCATGGAGTGAGAATTAAGGTATAATGTTGCAAATTTCTTTCTTGCTTGCTTTTTTTCTTTTTTCTTTTTATTCGTTGTGGGCTGCTGGTTGGGCTAACAAAGGGAAAATGTGAATTTAGCCTTTTAGCCACAGAACCACTGACTGATGAAAAACAGGTGGTGAATCAATATATGGTAGACATGAGACAACCCAGACCATGGCTGTTGTTGAAAGTAACTGAATAGGTTCTGGTAATGAACAAAAAACCCTGTTTTTACAACATAGTTGTATAACTTCAGTTGACTAGAAACAGCTGCAGACATTTTTTTTTTTCTGTAAAGGAAGAAGAAAAAAATATCAAGCCTTATAATGTTAATCTGATCTACATTAATACCTGTCTTTAGCCGGCAATAAGGATTACAGTTTTTCAGAGGAGAGCTTTTCATATAGCTTTTCCTAACTCATCAAAAGGACAAAAAAAAAAAAAAAAAAAAAAAAGAAAGAAAAAAGAAAAGAAGGAAAGAAAGAAAATTTGCACAACTAAACAATATTTCCGTGACTTTTATTGAAAGCATAGTTTGGTTCTTGAAAGGTGTGATAAATAGTAATATTCTGTTGGAGTGGAAGCAATCTATGTGGTAGAAAGCATAGTCACTCTTATTCACAAAGTTAACGTGTTTTTTAAAACCATATGGCCATCTTTTTCCAGTGAAAGAGTAGAGGGAATTTTTAATCAACGTTTAATGCTAACAAAAATTTTGACATAATCTAAATACATATAGGAACTACTGTCCATCCCTAATGAGTATATAAGCTTTTCTACAAATTATAACATTGGTGTCTGTGAATGAAATCCAGACTGCATCCAGAGCTTGAAGTTTAAATCACTAAGGTTAAGAATACGAAGTACTACTTAGAAAACCCATGACAGAGGTTGATTGTTAATTCACACTATACCTATTTTTGTTTTTTTAACTGGGAACCACATGAAACTATTAGAATTAATGTTCTGCTTATCTTTGAATACCTTTGTCATTAAGTTGCTCTAAGTCTAAGTACATCACAGGACAGTAACATGACAATTTGACATCTTATTGTTCTGAATATCACAACTAAATGATTTTATACAGGTAAAATAATTTTTAAACTGCAGAGGTTGAAGACTTTTGGTGGGGGGAGAAACAAACCTTTAAAATTTGGTCTTATCCTGGGATCATAACTGACCAATAGCCTATTCAAGATATTGCTAGTGGAGTTGGCGGGTACGCGGGCAAGGTCCTCTGCCGACTGCTGGCTATAAAAGAAAAGGAAACAAAACTCTGGTAAGTATTTAGAAATGACCAACAACAGAAATGGGTAATTGTCATTGGGGAAAAGACGCTTTTTGAGACAAATTCACAACGAAAGCATGGTGTTTCCAAATAGAAGTAACTAAAAATAGTAGACATTGTCAGATGCCCAACAAATATTGGTTATAAAAAATAAAAAATGAAAAAAGTATCTTACCACTTAATTTTACCACATTCGTGAAAACACTGTTCTAAACACTCCATGTAACTCTCTTTCAAATAAAATTAAGCAGACGTTTTACTTGCCCCAAAACAACCTGCAATCAAAATCTAGACAAGCGCAAAGGGAGTGCAGACAATGAGATAATAGGAAAAAATAAGAACAGCAAAAAATATTTTTTAATGATGTATATTAACCTAAGCAAGGAGTATGTGAATACTATTAAGAGAATACAGCCAGAGAGATAGTCTAAGAATTCATAAAACTATCATGTTGACATTTATAAAATAGTATTACCCAAGAAATAACCAATGAAGGTTCTCATTGAGTTAAATATGCTGGGGGGAGGGGGGTGGAGGGATGGTAAAAGAAGTTTCTCTATTACCAGATCAATTAAACAAGGAAAATACAGAGCTACAAGTTACAACTATCTTTTCTACATATGTTTGCTGTCAACTATCAAAGAAAGGACAAATTGCCATATTTTTCCATTTTAATTAACTTTGAACAATGAAGCTTGACTAAATTGGTATCCTTTGAAAGCATTTAACAGAAACAAAAAATGCACTTCCTTAGATCTAATAAAAAATGTTTTTGCTGTTTACTGTTTGTTTGGGTTCCTTTTATGACCCATAAAGTCTTATATAATTATTGCCCCAATACAAAAAAAAAAAATCCATTACAATTACAAAGAAGTTTTCATTATACTTGGAATACCTAGCAGCCTACTCTATTCTGTATTGATATGGTGAAACTATTAATTTCACAAATGATATTAATTTATGTGAAACAAACTTAGAAGTAATGGCTTTGTTTTGAAATCCCAGCTCTTACCTACCAGTCAATTCTGTTCTGAGTTAATTATCGTACAATCTGCTGATAAGAACCAGTAGAGGTGTGATGTGACTGATATTAAGAAGTTTATAAAAATCAGAAAATACTACAAATTGATACAGAAAACCTTTTCAAGTAGATATCAGAGTCCAAAATATTAAAGAAAAAATTGATAACCAATTAGTTAAGACAGCTAAAGGTGCAAAAGACTATATAGATTTTTAAAATTGCTTCTCATGGTCTTACCAGTTCTAATATCACAGCTGCTGGGACTTGGGGACTGGTAATGGGATCTTCCATTTCACTGCAGGTGAAACTGTAACCTCCCTAGAGCCAGTTGTCATCTCTTATCAAAAGATTGAAAATTCTAAAGAGAATGAGGGTATGTGGGAAAATTGGATATTAGGATGAAAATTAGTGTTCAAACCCATCTACAAGGTTTCTCATTCTGGGGAGGAAAACAGAACTGATTACAAAATACACTTCTATCGGATCAATTAAAGACTGCATTATTGTGTCTCTTGATGTAAATTCCTTTACAGGTACATTCATTCTAGGCAATGAAATGACCAGACACCATAAAAACAATGAATACTAATTTTAGTAGTAGAGAAATTTCCAGCCCGATTTTTCCTTCCAGCTGTGGAAGATGTCTCTTTGGCAGATGGATTATCTGGAGCTAAAGCCACTTGAAAAAGAGCAAATGCAGGGGAGGCTCTCTCTGAACTCCCATCTGCCTACAGACAGATCCTCCAAACAGAATTTATTGTCCTAAATCCCTTCCCTGGGAGTTTCATCAACTAAAGAAGATTGAATCTTATCACAGAAGAGGACACTCAAAAAACTTGGTCACAAACTGTCATATCTCCCATCTATTCTTCTGGGGGCCAATTCATCTTTCCTAAAATTCCCATACTCCCCCTTTACGAGGCATGTATTCTCCCCTATCAAGACATAATATCAGCTCTCAAATCTCATCACACTCTGGGTATTCACTTGGGTTTTTGCTCTGGTGCCCCTGATGCATGTAAAATTAAAAATTAATAATTTGTATACCTTTACTCCTGTTAATATGCCCATTATTTCATAGACCTAGCTATCGACAATAGAGGGAAAAGTCTTTCCTCCCATTCAGCTGTAAGCTTGTGTCAAACTCACTTCCTAGCCCTTGTAATTCATTACCAAATTTTATCCTTCCCCCCCTTCACTGGTTCAGAATAAATCCTCCTTTCTAGAGTACTGTAACTTCCTCTTCTCATTGTCCTCATCTAAATCCAGCCTGTCCTTTAAGGTTGCCTATCTAAAATCTTGCCTTAATCATCCCAGCTTACTCTAATGAACACAAACATAGATATACTGTTTGGCAATCATTTTGTAGCTTTTTTTTCGTGCACGCGCGCGCATGTGTGTGTGTATTACTAACTGGACTGAATGTAGACAGTACGATTCTTGAGGGAATCATGGCTTCCATATTTTTGTTAATTCCCTATAGTGCTTGCATAGTATGAAATACACACTGTCTCAAGCACTTCCCATCCGCCAGTGCTTCTAAATTGACCTCGGCCTCAAGATGCCTGCATGCGCTATAGGAGTAGCAGGCGGCAGCAGGAGTCGCAGTACTAGTACACACATGACTTCCAGATGAAGAGCATTTCCTCCTGAGATGTCCTCTTAGGACGAAGGTTAGTTTTTGTGGTTCTGAGGTTTTATGTTTTTGTTTTCCTCAGAAGCTTCCCAGCATTGGCCACTGCTGAACCAATCACTGGCAAGGAGAAAGAAACAATCACTATTGGCTCAGATCAGTAGTCTGGAATGAAATAGACATTGAGGAATCAACTGTCATGTCCACTACGTTCTTTCATTTAATAATCACAAATGCTCCTTTGATGAAATAGGAGAGATTCTTAACCACCCAGAGAGCTCTTTTTCAGTGGGAAGAGAAAATCCTGATATTTATATATATATATATATATATACATATATATATATATATATACATATATATGCATACGTATATATGCGTATATACGTATGCATATATGTATGTGTGTGTGTGTGTGTGTGTGTATATATATATATATATATATATATATATATATCAGGTTCTACTCATTAGTCTTACTAATTTTTAAAATCATTAGTCCTGAAAAATCTGTATTTGCTCTTTCCATAATTTATCAGCACCACTCTTCCCTCCAGCCATCTCTAAATGTTTTTATTTCTTTCCACAGCTAAAAAGAAACAACAAAAAAACCAAAAACAACAAAAATTCTTATTTATTAACTAAAAAATCAATGTTGCTAACAAAAATCTCTTGAAATTATAAGAAGGAATATATCAAATATATTACAGCTCTTTTCTTTCATTCTTATTTGTATCAATATATATTTTCAAGACTCTGCTGTAGTTAATCTGATATGAATATTTATTCAATAGTTCAGTAGTTCACCTTTATTTATATTAGAAATTCAAAGATGTTTTAAAACTTAAGTGAAATCCCATGTAGTTTATATTCACATGCATGCATTCAGGGGTTTTCCTACCTAAAAACAGTAGAAATCACTTGTTTAGCTCAATCAATACTAAATAACATTAAAGTCATCTCTACACATTAAAATATACTTTAAGAGTCTAGAAGCTATACCACTTTCTGCCAAAGAGTTGAAATAATTTGCATATTTTCAAATTATGCCTGCACTTTACATAATTTTGCAATTTGATATAGTGACTAGTATGTACACAAAATAAGCAAGAATAAGAAGAGTTAAATGCATTTAATTAGGGCACATACTTAATTCACGTTTCATTGTTAGTCTTTATATTCTGAATCTCAGTACAATATTTTATCTATTTGACTATGCCATTTTGTTTTATTTCAAGAAATCTATCAACAATTCTGTTATTACTACAAAAGAGGATTTACTGCATAGAAATACGATACTAATTTAAGAAAATAACTTACTTTACTCAGGCAAAGTGATCAAATGACTAGAGAAAATAATGTTTTATATCAAAAGCCTTTTTACAACCAGTCTTCTTTTGTTCACTTGCCTAAACTTGAACCGATGTCATTACTAATATGTGAAGTTATGCAAGGAATGCATCAGGCTGTATAGCTGGATGATGTAATGTTTTCCAGCACCAAGGGAAAAATCCAGAAATTTCTTTCCAAAGGGGAAACTCAGTTTTCCATTAACTGAAGAGCATTCTTATTTTTACATGACCCTTTAGTGACCATACTGCACAGCTCCATTTCAAAACTGGTGTGTTTGAGCATATTATCTCAATATCCTCCCTCCAACCAGGAGGGAGTCCAAACGGATGATTTTGTTTTTACAGAGTTATAAATGCAACAACAATGGTCAAAATTCCTTTCAGACTTTGAAGTAGTATGGCACATGCCAGCATGAGTAATCTGGGTGTGGGAGCCACAAAGCTTTGAGCCTCACATGAACTGAGGCAAGCAAGCACAAAGCAGTAAGCAAAGAGGAAGGTATGTAAAATGTGTAGGTTGTATTATTTCTCCTCTTTATGGCAGCGATTCCCTCTTTTTTAGGTTATGGACAACACTGAGAATCTGGTAAAAGCTATGTTCTTCCCTGAAAAAATGCAAGTTTACAATGCTGAGGGATCGTGGACCTGAACACCTCAGGTGGTAGAAACCCTCTTTTGTGGAAACAGATGTTGGTATTCTCATCTAAAATGGGAGGAAAAGAGAAGATTAAACAACAAATTAGATATCATGTAGTGACTGCACGTAAGCTCAAAAAAAAAAAAAAAGATGATAAGAGTGTATCAAAGAGACACAAAGCCAACAGAAAGGTCTCCTAAGAGCCAAATTTGAATGATTTGAGCAATAAAATAAAGTCATATTGGATTATATCCCAAAGTATAAAATAAAAATCTGTGAGTCCATAAAGACATGCACAAATGATTAAATAAATAAACAAATGGAAGAGAACAGACAATTCTCCCATGCAGAATTCCAAATAACTGGAATTCCAAATAGACCCTTTATTTTCAGGGTAGAAGAGAGCTCTGCATTTCTCAGTGTGAGCTGTGCATAATGACTTCCTTCCAAAGAGTACATATAGGAAGGGGGAAAAGAGTTACTTTACAGCAGAGAAACCTGACAAATACTATCTCAACCAGAGGATCAAGGTTAACCTCTACAGTGAAAAGTCATGTCAACTTTATGTACCCTTAATAAAATGTGATGAGAATGGCAATGAATCCTGTGGTCTTCCCCCACCAAAACACGTAACTCCAATCCAATCATGAGAAAATATCAGACAAATGGCAGTAAAGTGACATTTTATAAAATACTTGACTAGGACTCCTCAAAACCATCATGGTCATGTAAAAAAAGGAAGGTCTTAGAAACTGTCACAGCCAACAGGAGCCTAAGGACACATAAAGACTACATGTACTATGCTGAATGGGATCCTGGAACAGAAAAAGAACATTGGGTAAACACCAAGGAAGCCTGAATAAAGCATGGACTTTAGTTAATAATAGTGTATCAGTATTGGTTCTTTAATTATAAAAAAAAATGTATTATACTAACGTAAAATGTTAATGATAGGAGAAACTTTGGCAAATTTTCTATAAATCTAAAGCTGTTCTAAAATAAAAAGTTTATTGGGGGGGGGGGGGCGGGGAAGAGCAGAAGACCAAGGGCCTTAACAGATACCGCACCAAAGATCGACAGATGGCAAATAAGCATATGGAAAGAGGTTCCACATCATACATCATCAGGCAAATGCAAATTGAAATAATGAAATACCATCTATACCTATTAGAATGGCCAAAGTCTCCAACACAGACAGCACCAAATGCAAATGAAGATATGGACAAACAGGAACAGTAGGAACTCTGCCACATTTCTGGTGGGAATGCAAAATGGTGCAGCCACTTAGAAAGACAATGAGTGTGGCAGTTTCTTCAAAAATTAAACTTACTCTTACTACACAATCCAGCAATCTCACTCCTTGGTATTTACCCAAAGGATATAAAAACTTAATGTCTACACACACACACACACACACACACACACACACACACACACAGGCACACACACACACACACACAAATAAAACCATGCACACAAATGTTTATAACAGCTTTATTCATAATTGCCAAACTTGGAAGCAACCAGGATGTCCCTTAGTATCTGAGTGGATAAATAAGTTGTGGTACATCCAGATAATGGAATATTACTTAGCATTAAATTATTTGCTCTATCAAACCATGGAAAGATATGGAGGAACCAGAAACACATATTACTAAATGAAAGACAACACGAAAAGGCACTGTATGATGATTTTAAACTTGTGACATTGTGGAAAAAGGCAAAACTATGGAACAGTAAAAAGATCAGTGGGTGATAGGGACTGCGAGTGAGAGGGAGATTAATAGGCAGAGCACAGAGGACTTGTCCAAGAGCCAAGAGACTAGCATTTTAGACCCAGACAGACTGGAAGATTACCACATAATATTGGGCAAATCCCTCTCTGAGTCTCTTCTAGATAATCAGATAGATAGACATACAAAGACAGAGCAACACTTTATATATTCAGGTAATAAATTAAGTCAATAGTTGTGTATGAATCCAGGGTTATTATATTTTTATTTATTTTGCATTTTCCTAATTACAGTATAACTTATTATTACCTCTCTTGACAGCTTCTATATTTATTTTCCATTCAGTTTTCACAGATTAAACTGTGAACAGAAGGTTTATGAATATAGTGAGTGATACCTTTTACAGGATTAGTTGAGTTTAATTAGTTTATATTTATTTGAAAAGAATGTGTTTATGGGCATATGTGCATGTGTGTGGCAAAGTCTACTGTGTTATTATAGGCCAAGAATCATAATTAAGAACAGTGCTTCACAGCATTCATTTTATTTATCCCTCAATTGGGCTTAAGGAACCGTTGGATCTTGTGGAAACATTTTCAAATCTTGTCTACCTACAATCATGGAATTACATCACCCATGGCCCAAAGAAAAACATTTTTCACAAAGTAGAAACATCTATGTGTAGAGATTCTGGTTTTGGGATACCAGCAATCTCCCAATCTCTATAGTCTTTTTTAACTTCATATCACATGAGATTACTCATCCTATGAACACTACAAAGATCTATTTATGTGTTACATTTCTCAGACAGTGTAAAACATTATACATTCTCACTACTTCTTATTGGTTTACTAATTTGATACAAACCTCATGACATAAGGAGTCAAACTTACGCCTCAAAACATTCACCGTGCAATTACCTTCCACCCACAGAGTATTACAGCAGATACAAATCCCGAGTAATACCTCTGACTCCAACACCAACTGCAACTGCTACGGTGCTTACCTTTTCTCAGTTCTCCATACAGAACATAAATATAAAATGTTTCCCTTCTGGCCTCACAGAAATGGTGAGAAGATAAGTCCAGCACTCACGCACACATGATCAAGTTACGTGTGGTTATAATTGAAAAGACACTTGTCAAAGAGCCAAGAGACTAGCATTCTAGACGCAGACAGACTGGAAGATTACTACATAATATTGGGCAAATCCCTCTCTGAGCCTCAGTATACTCACCTTTAAATCAAAGGTCAAAATCAGGTGTCTGTAAGATCCCATTCAATTGATAATCTGGTTCCACTTGCAGCGGATGCTGTGGTGCCCCAACCCCCAGATCACCTCTTCAAAATTGAGGCTGCTGCCAGGAATGTTGGCTGCCTAAGGCTCTGAGCCAGGTCACTTCCAGAATAGCCTTCCTTCAGCCTTGCCCTGGAGGCAACCCACACTCAAAGACTTTGATATGGGGACACAAAAGCATTCAAGGTCCCTTCCTACTGACAGACATCTCTGCAAGCCATCCAGGCTTCAGAGCTCCCTGGAGCATCCTGATGCCTCAATTGCAAAGGCATTATTCCTGTGCTTGAAACCGCTTCCTCATTCCCTAGAAGTGTTCCAAAAGCAATCTCTTTCTGCATGTAAATCTTCATCTCACAGTCTGTCTTAGAGATAACTCAACCCACACCATCAACTAAATAATAAAACTCCTCAAAGAACAACGAAAACTTAACCATCATTCAACTGTCTGCATGCTGAATTTCTCCTTGCATGCATTTTAGTCATTACTGAATTCATTTAACAAAGTTTTTGAGCATTTGCTATATGCCATGCATGGTGCCATATGCTGGCTATGCACTTAAGAATGAAACACAAATGTTGGTTACTCTGATGCAAAAGTAGTATTTAAAATTGTGGGTTCTTGGGACACTGGGGTGGCTCAGGAGGTTACTGTCCGACTTTTGATTTCAGTTCCCATGATCTCACAGTTCCTGGGATCGAGAGCCCTGCATTTGACTCTTACTGACAGCATGGAACCCGCTTGGGATTCTCACTCCCTCTCTCTCTGCCCCTCCCCCACTCCAATACACATGCACATGTTCGGTCTCTCTCTCTCTCTCTCAAAATAAATAAACTTTAATACTGTAGGTCCACATGGATTTGTCTAGTGATTCTCAGCTTTGTTGTGCACGGAATTCACCTGAGAAACTCTGCAAACTACTGATGCCTAGTCTCACCCCAGATTTAATTAGTTTGGGGTGAAGTCCAAGCATCAGGATTTTAAAAGCTCCTCAGATGATTCTAATGGTCAGATGAATCACTTGTTAGAGAGAAGAACATGGAATTAAAACCTGAGGAACTCCACCATTTAATGAGCAGATGGAGGAAGATAAGCCAACAATTTAGACAAAGAATCAACTACCCAATAAGAAGGAAGAAATCCAAGAAGTGTGTGGTGACAACAGAAATTAAGGAGAAAGGGTAAATTTTATGGAAGGGTTGGATAATGGGACCAAATACCGCTGAGAGGTTAAGGTGAGGACAGAAAATATCCCCATGGCATTTAGCAAAAGGGAGAGCCGTTTTTCAGCTGAGAGAGACAGAAGCCTGACTGGCGTGGGCGGAGTAGTGAGCGGTAAGGTAGGAAATGAAGTAAGGGAGAATACCCATTGAAAACTTTTGACTAGGAGAGACTTCAGCAAGGGACAGGAAGCTCTGGACCCTCCTTCCCCTCTTGAACATACCAAATGAACAGCAAAACCCAAATCAATTCTTTTTGTCAGAAATCCAAAAGCTAGTTGACAGGCTTCTACACCCAAGCATGTGTAATGAAAGTAGCAGGAAAAGTGGAGACACCCTCTTGCCATAATCTCCACCTTAGCACAATACAGCACAGTGCAATGCCATCCAGAGATGTCCTTAGCTCCTGCTTCTTCCTGAGGAGGGAAAGAGACCTCACATCCAATATACCAGCTTTTCTGAGTCTACCTTAGGAACCAACTCCTATCTCACCATCTGGGGCAACGATGGGATCCAGCACACACGTGGTAGTCCCCCGGGGAATAGAGAGAACAAAGCAGCTGTTTGATCAAGCGGCACTCACCACAGCTCTGCCCCCCACTTTGCTGTGAGTGGGCTGGAAACCCAGCTCTCACTGCATTCACAGTGCCACAATATAGAAGTAACCTGAATGCCCACTGACAGATGAGCACATTGAAAGATGTGGTATATATATACAATCAAGGACTATCAAGCCTTAAAAAAGAAAATCCTGCAACATGCAGCAAGGGTGAACACTGAGGACATTATGCTAAGTGAAATGAGCCAGTCAAAAACATAAGTACTGCCTGATTCCACTTCTATAAGGTCTCTAAGGTAGTCAAACTCAGAGGAGCAAAGAAGAAAATGACGGTTGGCTAGAGTGAGAAGAAATGAGGAGTGGCTAATCAAGAGGTAAAATTTCTGGGGTGCCTGGGTGGCTCAGTCAGCTCAGGTCATGATCTCACGGTTTGTGGGTTTGGGCCCCGCGTCAGGCTCTGTGCTGACAGCTCAGAGCCTGGAGCCTACTTCGGATTCTGTGTGTGTCTCTCTCTCTACCCCTCCCTGGCTCACACTCTGTCTCTCTCTCAAAAACAAATGAACATTTAAAAAAAAAAAAAGAAAAAAAACAAAGGTAAAATTTCAGTTATGCAAGATGAATGAGTTCTAGAGATCTGCTGTACAATATTGTGCCTATACCTAATAATATTGTATTGTACATGAAAATCTGTTAAGGAGGTTACATGGTATAGTAAGTGTTATTACCACAATAAAATGGAAAAAAAAAATACAATTTCTAGTGACAACCTCCAAAAAAAAAAATCTATACTGTGTGTATACATAAAATAAGTTTTGCATGAGTTACTGCTCAATTTGATGTAGGAAAAAAAGTCAAAAATTAGTCTGCTTTTTTAAAAAACTGAGTCAAATAGCTTATTATTGAACTATCTGCACAGCTATTATTTGGAAATCAGAGAAAGGATGGCCTCTTCAATCAGTGTGCTGCACTGGGGTACCTGGGTAGCTTGGTCGGTTAAGCATCCAACTCTTGATCTCAGCTCAGGTCACAATCTCACAGTTTGTGAAATTGAGCCCTGCATTGGGCTCTGCACTGGCAACATGGAGCCTGCTTGGGATTCTCTTTCTCCCTCACCGTTTCTCTCTCTGCCCCTCCCTGCTCACATATTCTCTCTGCCTCTCAAAATAAATAAATAAACTTTAAAAATATTAAAAGTAAATAAGTAAATAAATGTGTTTATTAACTGGATATGCCTATTTTAAAAATGAGTCTTGACCCTACCCTACATCACATACAAGAGTTAAACTGAAGTGGATTACACAGTTAAATGTGAAACATAAAACAATAAAGCTCTCAGAAAAAAAAAATAGATTATCTTCATGACCTTGGGCTAAAGAAAGACTTAAAAAACCATAAAAGCATTAACAATAACTAATAAATCAGAGCTTATTCAAAATAAGTACTTCAATTCATCAAAAGACACCATTGAGAAAGTGAAAATGCATAACAAAGATTGGAGAAGAGATCTGTAGTACATGTATGTGACAAAGAATCCTATCTAGAATGCATGAAGAACTACATACCAATAAGAAAAAGAAAACAAATTTTTTAAGTGGGAAAATACTTGAAACAACACTTTGCAAAAGAGATAGCTAGAAGTCCAATATATGAAAAGGTGCTCAATGAGATTAATCATCAGGGAAATACAAATTAAAATTACACTGTGGTATCATGATACCTACACAAGATGGCTAAAATTCAAGGGATTGCTAATAGTATCAACTTTGGACATGAATGTGGAGTGGCTGGAACCCTCATACATTAATGATGGAGAATAACTGGAAAACTGTCCATATCTCCTAAAGTTCGATATTCATATACCCTATGATACAGAAATTTCATTCTTAGGTGTATGCTTATGTCTACCCAAAGGCATGTATAAAAAGGTCCATAACACTTTTAATGAACCCAAATAATAATGACCCTAAACTGGAAGCATTATGAATATTCATTAATAGTAGTGATAGTAATATTCGAACTTTACCTGAACTCCTGGAACACTGAGATGTTAAGAAATACCTCCATCATTCCCAGTCTTCTGGGAAGCACTTTACCTCAAAGAGTTTGTCCCCAGGTGACCTAAGTAAGACTCATGGTTAACCCCTTGTTTACCTATGACAAGACCAGAAACTCTCTAAACTCCCCTTTTTTGTCTACTAAATGAGTACCTGAACTGTTGGTCACCACTGACCAATCTGAATCGGAGACCTGGCAACTTCACCTGACCAAATGTGGCTTAGGCTTCTCTCCTCCCACAGGTTCCTCAGTTTTCTCTAGCCCCTAAGATTAAAAGCAATCACTTGGAACGCAGAACAAAACCTCCTTAATGGACTTCTCCAAGAACTGGCTCACAGCAAAGAAAAACTGTTCCAATTTTGCCACCTGCTCACTGCAGTCTTCAACAACTGGCTCCTTCTGGCCACATTCACTCCTATAAAAGAGAAGTTCCTTCTGCCTGACCTTTCAGATGCTTATCGTTCTTAAAGTCAGAGTGTCCCTCTATTGCAACAGTCCTTTCCAATAAAATCTTGCCTAAGTATGGATTTGTTTTCCATTTGACATAAAGTGGACAAATATACTGCAGTATATTCAAGACAATTAAATACAACACAGCAATGAGGAAGAAAGAGCTATCGCTATACCAACAACATGGGTGAAACCTCACAGATACGATGTTGAGTGAAGTGATTTTCCAGGATTATTATCCCTGTTCACAGATGAGCTAACTGAGGCAGAGAGCCTAATTATTCTAGAAAATCCTTTCTTCGTAAAAGACCTGTTTTCAATATTAGACAATTTAAGTAAAGAGCTTAGAATAGTATGTTATACATCGTGTTATGTATCAATTCACAGTAACCTATTTTGTATTATAAGCAAAGCAAAAGGAATCTGTTACAAAATAAGACAACCCAGTCAGAAAAAAAAAAAAAAAAAATGGAGTCCAAAGCAAGTGAAATTTATCAGTATTGTGGTTTGGTTTAAGCAAATATGTAGAATATTCTGATTTCTTGCATATATGCATACTGTAAATTCAGGCATCTTATTTTCCAAAACGATATTCTAATTTTACTGCTCTCTAGAAAATTATGGTACTGGGCTAGTGAAAAGAAGTAGTTTTCTTACTACCACAAACCAAAATTTAAAAACAGGACATTAAGTCAAGAGAATCAGAGCAGAAATCAGGAATTGAAATAAAATATTAAGCCTCAACACCATTTAGAGCACAGAGCTCCAAGAGACACTGCAGAGCCTTTGGAGAAAGGGGCTTTTGCTACTGTCTGGAAACCCAATGAGCTGAAAAGCCACCACAGTTGATTCTGTTTCTGCTGTAACTGCTCTTTGCAACTTCTCTTTGCAGCATTTCTAAGGTGTAAGATTACTTGTGATATAGAGACAAGAAAACCATCTCTTTTGAATTATATCTTCATTAAAATATCCGCAGGCACACATGTCTGAACAATGGTAAGTGTCCCCAACAAAAATCCCATGACAAGATACAAAGGCAACAAGTACGAGTGTCATTAGGTGAGATGAACTACTTCCTTGCAGTATGTGGTAGCATCCGGATAATGAAAGATAAGCCTTTTTTTTGTCCTTATCAACCACTGTTTGGAAACGAATGTGACTCTTTATTGAATGAGCTAGAATCTGGAGGACTCAATTATAAAAAAAATAAAATTCTGTTTTCTCCCCAACATCCATCCAAACCTGGATGTGAGCCAGCATTCCACTGCACTTGAAGGAAATCTCCAACAGGTCTCACAATATTTTCAGTCATTCTCTGATAATAAAAAGTCTCCACCGGCACTTTCAGTCCCACTAAAATTGTCACTTTTATATTTCAGATGCCCAGTCCCTGGTAACGATAAAACTTCAGAGCTTGATTCAGAAATGACAACACCTCCCTCTCCTCCTCAAGTCCCCCTCAGAAAGGGGCTGCAGGCATGACTAGGTTTTGTTCTGTCTTCCTGCCTTGTTAGTTTACAGCATTTTTGTGGGTTTCCCAAAATCCTCTCTTCGAGAACCTCAAAGTTCAATCACCATGAAATGGCTATGGCTATTCTTCAGCTGGCAACTTCACCCCAGGTATTCTGCCGTCCACACCTCACAGGCACACTACTGGGGTTCCATCATCTTCCCAGCCCCTTTTGGGCGAATTTCCTTTCTTTGTTTTGTTATTATTATTTTTTAGTTTATTTATTTATTTTGAGAGAGAGCGAGCGAGCAAGCACGCAGAGGTGGGGCAGAGAGAAAGAGAGAATCCCAAGCAGGCTCCACACTGCCAGTGCAGAGCCCGATGTGGGGCCTGAACTCACAAACCATGAGATCATGACCTGAGCTGAAATCAAGAGTCAGACACTTAACCAACTGAGCCACCCAGGCTCCCCATATTTCCTTTGTTTTAAACATCAAACCGGCACTTTCTTACTTACTTTGCTCTCACCCTGTCACTGTCTACTCCTATTCTCTCTCATGTGACCAACATCGGAGTCATAGTGAATGCCCAAGTATTCTTTTTCCTGACACACAGAAAGCAAATCTCCATGTCATGGTAGCCCTCTTCTCTCTGTTCTACAGCCTCTAGCCAATACCTGCAGCCATGACTGATGACTTCTCCAGTGTGAGTCAGATACCAGTCTACTATGAATCCCCCAAACTACAGGGGACAGACATGGTTCCGCCTCTCAGTAGCATTGAGAATAAGGAAAAACATTTTCCTCCCAATTCCATGGCAGGGAGTATGGAAAATGTCACTGGGCTCCAAAGAATTTCCCCCAAAGTATTTCTATATGCTCTCTTCAATCTTAACCCTTTAAGGCCATTGAGGTAGATGCTGAGTAAAGGTCACAAAGCCAGTTTTCAGCACCTTTTTTGCATGACTGCATAAGAGGTCTCTTTCCTAACTTTGGTATGTGGGGGTTCGTGGCACCTATTGTTTTGTTCTTGGCCTTTGGAGCCTCAGCCAAAAACTGCGTCAGAAAGAATGCTATTCCAACTTCCTGATATACTAAGCTAACTTTTAACTGCTCTTAGTGGTCCTTTCTAACAGAAAATGTAGGTAATTATAGATTATTTATATAATTAATGAAGTAAATATTAATATTTACTTAACATTAAATAGAAGTACTTAAAATGTTCCTTAATATCAAATAATCAATTATCATTTCTATATTTTGGATTCTGGCAGCATGTAACATAAGGATAAAAGACTTTCCAATACAGAAGGTGAATTAATACAGATAGGCAGACTTTTTGAAGTAGAAATTTAAGAATTTTCACATGAGCTAAGATTTAAGAATTATGAACATTATCAACTAGAATTTTTATAACTCAGCTTTCTAATTAAATAAAAGTTCTTTGCCCTAATTAATAGTTGAATCAACAACTGGTCATTTCTAAAGGAAGAATTAAAAAAAAAATAAAAACATTTATCGCAAAAATATTCCTGTTCAGGTGGGTTTTTCTCTAAAATCTCACACACTATTGAAAGGTAATTTGTGCACTATGGCTTAGAAATGGAACTTCAAAGGCAAACAAGCAAGTACATATATGGAAAGAAAACAATCTAAAGCTCTGTAAGCTAATCTTCTGGAACCCACAGAGAGAGAACAATGAACCATAAGCAGTTATCTACTGCATGGCACAGGGGTATCAGTCAATTAAAACCTGCTCAGGTTGTACAGATCCTGTAGGGCAATACAAAGGAGACTTAACAGAAATACAGTTGATGTTCTGCTATCTATCCAAAGATTTTATTTTGGTATCTGTGTCCTAGTGCAGAATAAGTGGCAAGGTTATCAGGTGCAATATGTCGATACCAGATTAAGTCCCTTTTATATTTTCCAATGTAATATGATTTTTTAACCAAAACAACTGCTTATCTAATTTTCCTCTGTCTATCATTGTGAACCTCATACAAAAGCTGGAAAAAGAGATAAAAAAGCTACTGAAGGTTACATTTTCCACTTCTCTGTGTTTCTGCCATTGTGAAATCACTCCAGCCCTCTCCCCTGCATCATAAACGTTCTCCCTCTACCAGAACCTTTCCACCACCTTACAAATATGCTTTATTATCCCCCATCTGTAAAAACCTTTCTCTTGACCCTGCATCCCCTCTGACTACAGCTCATTACGAATGTGCTTTTTTACATCAAAATTCCTCAGAAGAATTTTAATACTTGCAGCCCCCATATCTTCCCTTAATGTCCTTTAAGTCCAATGTAGCAAGATTTTGTAACCATCGATAGAAACAAGTCTTATCAAGGTCAATGATGTTGTCAAATGCAATGACCAATTCTCAGTGTTCACCTTCTTGATCTAACCACAATACTTGACATTGTTGATCATTACCACCTCCCTTAAAAGATTTTCTTGGCTTGAGTTCTAAGTAAAAAGACATGACCTTAATTCCAATCTTACTTCACTAGCTGCTCCTTTCCATTCTCCTTTGCCTGTTCTTCCTCATTTCTCCAACTTCATCCCCAGTCATTTCTCAGATGTTTTTACCTTCCTAAATAACTCAGTTTCTAAGTGACCTCATTCATTTCATTAATTTACAACTCACAAATTTATACCTCCAGACTACACCATTTCCCAGAATTTCTGATGCTATATTCAACAGCTTATTGGACATTTCTCCATTGAAGTCTAATGAAAACCTCAAAATTAAGACAACCAAGACCAAATTCTTGATTTCCCCTCACCTCTGATCTACTCCTAATGTAGTCTTTAATAGACCTCTCAGTATATTAAAACAAATAAACAAACAAACAAAAACCTTCATGCTTTCTGTTCTCAGGCCCAAAACATGGGAATAACCCTTACAATGACCTACAAGTTTTCTGACTCTTCCCATCATTCACTCTGCTCTTGGTCTCCATACCATCATTTAAATACATAAAGCCTGCTTCAGGACTTTGATATTTGGTGTCCTTTTCCTTGAATCATTGTTCCCCTAGAGATCTCCATGGCTTCATCTTTACTTCAGCTCCCTATTAAAATCTTACCTTATCAGAAAGATATTTTTGACCAGCATGTATAAAATAGGAACCCCCACCCCCTAATTTTCCTACTCTAATTTTCCCCATAGCCGTGATCACCATCTGCCATATTATTTTTTTTAATGTTTATTTGTTTTTGAGAAAGACAGAGTATGAGTGGGGGAGAGGCAGAGAGAGACAGGGAGACACAGAATTCAAAGCAGACTCCAGGCTCTGAGCTGTCATCACAGAGTCTGATGCGGGACTTGAACTCGTGAAGTGCGAGATCATGACCTGAGTGGAAGTCAGACACTCAACCAACTGAGCCACCCAGGTGCCCCTCACCGCCTGCCATATTAAAAATTCACGTCTACATATCCATGTTGTCTCCCACTAGTACCAAACTTTCTGAGGGCAAGAACTTTGTTTTGGTCACAGCTATAGCCCAAGCACCTAGATCAGGGCCCGGTACATATTAAATGCTCAATAAAGGGTAACTGAATAAACTAAATGATTCATTTTTAAAACATAAAAGAAGTAGACAGTATATCAGTTAAGTGTCAGAAAGAGATTGTTTGCTCTAAGTTGAAAATTTGCATTAAGAATTGTGAAATCTCAGAGCACCCGGGTGGCTCAGTTGTTTAGGTGTCTGACTCTTGATTTTGGCTCAGCTCATGATCTCATAACCTGGGATTGAGCCTGGCATCGGGCTCCACGCTGGCAGACAGAGCCTGCGTGCAATTCTCTCTCTCCCTCTCCTGTCCTTCTACAAGCTCTCTAAAGATAATCTTAAAAAAAAAAAAAAAGAATTTTGAAATCCCAGAATATAATCATATAATATACTCAAAATGGTAAAGACTGTGCCTTCTTTTTAAAGCTACCTATAAGGCCACTCTTTTCATTTCCATTGATAAGACAGAATTGACTATACCTACCTAATTTTTATAAGCAAGAAGATGCACATTTCCAGAAGTAACTTACAGGAGTCCATCTTTATTATGGATACTTTAACTGTAGCTCCAAATGTCTATTTTACCTTTTTTCATATAATTCTTATTCTAGACAACCCAATCTATATTAGTACTATCAAAGTTCTAATTCCTGCTGCATTGCCAAATGCATTAGTCCAAAATTTTGAATATTTTGAATCAAAGAAACACATCTAAACTTTAAAAAATGAATTATATTTTTGGTAATTAATTACAAACAGTGCTTCTATGAACATTCTTGTACATATCTTTTAGTACACATATGTACACATTTCCACTGAGTATATACCTAGGAACAGATTAGCTGGGTGATAGAGAATATGAATTTCAGGTCTTGGATGCTGCTAAATGAGTCACCAAGTCTTGTACCAGTCCATACTTTCATCAGCAGTACATGAGAGTTGTAGCTCACATTCTCACTAACACTTGGTATTTTCTTTTTTCTTTTCTTTTCTTTTTTCTTTTTTTTTTTTTTTTTTTACTTTTAGCCATTCTAGTGGATGTGTAATAGCATGCCATTGTCATTTTAATCTGCACTTCCTTAATGACCAATGAATATGCTTATTGACCTCTTGGCTATAGTCTTTTGGTCATTTTCAATTAGGTTGCCTGCCTTTTCCTTAATGATTTTCAAAAGCATTTTTTTTTTATGTTCTCAATAAAAGTCTTTATTGGTGTGTGTGTCTGTGCATTTGGAAACAACCCAAATGCCTTCACAGGAGAATAAAGTGTAGTGATTCATATGACAGAATACAATGCAGCAATGACAGTAACAACTACCGTGACATTTAACACTGTTGATGAATCTCACAGATAAAACAAAAAAAAAAAGCCACTTGTTAAAGATATTTACTGGATTATTCCATTTATATACAGCTGAAAAATAGGCAAATTTAACATACTGTATGGTAATCTTCAAAAAGGCAGTGAGTAATTGGAAGAAGAATGAACTGGCTTCTCAAGTTTGAGTAACGTTTTATTTCTAGATCTGAGTGCTGGTTCCATGGTTAAATGTGAAAGCTAATTAAGTGGTACACTTATGATTAGTGCATTTCTATATATGCATATTAGACTTCAAAGCGTGTAAAACAATACACACAACAACAACTTTTGTGTTTAAGTATATGTGTATGTATGTGTACACCCACATGGACAGACACACACACGTATATACATACATGCACGCACACCCACACATGTGAAAAGAGAGAGAAACAGAGAGATTGCATAAAGCAATTAAAAGGTGATTCTGGAATTATTGGTAAGTTAAAACTAAAATTCTCTAATATTCTATATGAAAGGGGATAAATACACGCATCCAAATTTGTTATAGTCACTAAAAGATAATTCCCATTTGTATCTCTCAAGAACTGGACTATTGCTTTTTATCCCCTGAAAGCAGAGTCGAGGAGAACTGTGTGTTTTACACTTCATTTCCTTTGTAGTTATGCCTTTGTAGATCTTATTGTATGAGTACAGGCAGTATGAAAAAAAGAGTGCACAGATACTGTTTCCCGACAATAGTAGCTTAGAATGACTTCTTATTTACAAAACTCTATTGGTAACTACAATCCAAATTGAACACCATTAATCAAATGAATGACTATTTTTTATATGGTGGAACCCACATCAATGAACAGGAAGATTGTAAGACTGTGTCCTCAGAAACTGACATTCTGTTATTTAGATAAAACATCGATGAGTTTTAAATCTCAGTAAAATCCCACAAGCAAACCTAATGTGTTACTTGAAAGTGGTAAAAACATACAAAGGATAAGTGAATTCAAGGCAAAGAAAAATGAGTTCTCATTGGTGGAAATAACATCTAGATAAATACAAACTGGAAAGAAGGCTCATAAAAAAAATTGCACTGAGAATCAGAAGACCTAAGTTTTACTTCCAGCTCCTAGCCTGTGGTGTGCCTTAAGAAAGCCATTTCCTCCTGTGACCTCAGCTTTCTTATCTTCCAAATAAATGGAATGGACTATGATGCTGTATGACCAAAAAAAGAAAAAAAAGTCCTAAAATACCCACGTGGATTAGATAACAAGAATACTACTAAATTTATGACCTTAAGAAAGCTATATAAACATGCTCCACAGCACAAACTTTTCACATGTAAAGGGAGAAGGATGCTGCCTCCTATATAGATTCATTGTATTAAAAAGGGTCATAGGTCAAGCACATGGCACCTGCCCTCACGTTGAGTGTGCCACATACGTTGTATTCACCCAAATCTTAGCATTCTGAATCTATGAAAAAGCTATGTCTAATAAAGTTACTCAGATATTTTCTCCATGATTATTTTTCCTGCCTATAATAATTAGCTTAAGTAATGATAGAAGAATGAGACCAAGAATAATATGAAATACGTAAAATTCCTTTGAACCTTTAAAAAGGTTTCAACAATACACAAATATAGGTAATCCACTTTGTAGAACTTTTACAGTTCAGAAAATATTTTCATATACAATTTCAAATTATACTATCAGAGAAGCTCTGTGAAATAGGTGGAGGTAATTATTTCCAATTTACAGATAAGAAAATTGAGGACTGGAGAGGCAAAACAATTGCTTATTCAAGGTCACAAATGTATTAATCTGTTCTAGAACAGAACCACAGTCTTCAGACTCAGGACAACATTGTTTCCACATGTTAAAATCCCAAATAATCTTTTCTCCCTAAACTGTGAGAAATTCATAAATCTTATTGCTAATTCTTTCATTTTACAGATCAGGGTTATTAAAATGAAAAGTGACTTATCTGAGAACACACCACGAGTTAGTAACAGAGCAGAGCCCAATTCTTCTCCAGAATTTCAATCTAATTCTTCTTCCTCTTTATTAATTCAACTAATTTCACTTTAAATTTGGCATTAATTTCAATCATTTAATTGCACATAGAATAGGGCTTTCATAGAGTAGGTAGGTGGCTTTTGAGGTGGGGCTGGAGGAGGAGGAGGCAGGTAACCGGTAAAAAAGGAGAGGACAAAGACAAAGTCAAGGCAGTGGTTGCAGTATGCACAACAGCACACAAAGGGACGTTTGTCAGTGACAAGTTAAGTATGCCAAGAGCATGCTAGAGGTGTGGAATAGAAGTGAAAAGAGAAAGGGTCAGCCATAGTCAGAGAAATAAATGATGGGATATACACTGAGCATCACTGATCTGCTGACACTAAAACTACTAAAACAGTAGTTTTCAAGATGCAGTCCACAAATACCTGAAGGTACCCAAGACCTTTTCTGGTGGTCCATGGAGTCAAAATTACTTCCATAAAAATAATAATTTTAAAAATATTATTTGCTTTGTTTCACTATACTGACATTTACACCGATGCCACAAAAGCAACGGTGGATAAACTGCAGTGCGCAAATCAAGAAAGTAATACTTATACGTATTAACAGTCCTTTACTTTTGCATGTCAGCAGTAAATAAATAAATAGTTTTAAAAACAGTGTTCCTAAGTAGTATTCTTAAAGAAGCACTAAAATGCTAATTTTATTGAATTTTGAAATTTAAATCCACATTGTCTTAATATTCTGTGTGAACAAAATGGGAAGTACCCACACAGAACATCGAACTATGTTAACAGGTCCAAAGAAAAGCAATTGGGTCACTGATGTTCTAGCCAAAGCAGACACTTCTTATGGAACACCATTTTCATGGAACAACACAGAAAAACTATGGTAATTTAGTCTTAGTTACTTAGCAAACAATTTTTCAAAAGTGAATCAAGAGAGCTTGTTAACTTTGAGAAAAACTGCAAAGAGCATAGTATTTGCTGCCAATAATAAATTGTAAATTTTCACACAAAAATTGGAATTTTAGACAAGGTAATACTCACCATCACAAGCTTCAATACTTTCCAATACTTAACAGACTTTCCAGTGAGATTGGAAGTGACATTAGATAGATGTGATTTTTTGATATATTATAATGAAATGTGTCAACATTTGCAAAGCCCAGCAAGCCAATATTTTCCTCATGGCCAATGGAGAATGTTATAAAATTATGTTACAGTCATTCACTGTAACTATAGTTAACAATATTATGCTGTATATTTGAAAGTTGCTGAAAGAGTAAATCTTAAAAATTCTCATCGCAAGAAAAACAAAACTGTATAACTATGTGCTGGATATTAACTAACCTTACTGTGGTGAGCATTTCACCTTACTTACATATGCCAAATCATTATGTTGTACACCTTGGACTAACACAGTGCTATAGGCCAGTTACATCTCAATGAAAATAGAAAAAAAACCAGAAATAAAATTGTTCCAAAAACAATTTAAGACACTAAAAAAATGTGAACAGTAATAAAACTAAGAAAGTGTAAAAAAAAGGGGGGGAAACCAATAGATTTTCGTACAACAGAGAACAAAATGTTCACTGATCTGATTTCAGAATTAACACCGCAATTAACTTTTAAGAAATTATCACTTGTTAACTTTTGGCATGGCATTAAAAAAGAATATTCACAGCTACGAAAAGGCTATTAAAATAATCTTCCCTTTTCTAATTACATGTCTGTAATACATGTACTCCAATCAAAACAATATACCACAAAGCCAAAATGAGAATCTGGTTCTCTTCCATTAAGCCAGCAGGAAAGAGATATGCAACAATGTAAAACAACAGCCACTCCTCCCACTATTTTTGTTTGTTTTTGAAAATATAGTTACTTTTCATAAAAATTAAGTTGCTTATGTTAAGATGTAATAAGTATAGTTAAGTGATTTAATTAATATTTTAAAAATTTGTCTCAATTTATAAGACAATATCAGTACATATAACTCACACAAACTAAAGCTCTTTGTGGCCTTCAAAATGCTTCAGATTGCAAAGGGGTGCTAAGACCAACAGTTGGAGAGCCACTGCTGTGCAGTATGAACTAAAGTGGAGAAGGCAGGCTGGAGTTCAGGCAACTAGGTAAGCAATTTCAATAAAAGATTCGAGATGAAATGATGAGAAAATGACCAAGACCATAATAGCAGGGATGGGGAGAAGCAGCCAGATATGAGTCATTTCTAAACAGGAATCAATAGGACAAGTAACTGATGAGATGATCAGGGAGAGAGCTCATGGAAGAAAGATGCTTCTGCCATTTTTCATGAAACGCTGAGTACAAAGTTGAGAAATGCAGATGGTAGAGCCGGCTTGATACATGAACTCTGAGGTCCAGCAGGAAGTTGAAAATAATTATGGGGAACCCACAGGAGTAGTTACACCTAAAGTTGTGTGGATAACCACAGATACAAGTAGAAATTACTCAGGGAAAAAAATGATGAGTAAGAAGCTAAAAGGACCAAGAATGAATACCTGGTAAAACCCAGTATTTCAGGATACACTAAAAAGGAATATCTAGTGAAAGTGGCTAATCAGTTAAATCAGGAAAAAAGTTCCAAGAGTGAGTCAAGTGCTAGTAGCCAAAAGATGGATGCTTAGGGTAGGAGACTGAGTCAGGATGTGAAGACAATCATTAGTCCTTATCAAGTCATAGAAGGACTCAAAAGTCAATAGACTTGCTTAAAAAGAATAAAATATCTTTACCAAAAAGTACAATGGTAACAGGAGTTAATATTAACAGAGGAGTGAACATTAAGAATATTAAGTAGTACTGGGGCGCCTGGGTGGCGCAGTCGGTTAAGCGTCCGACTTCAGCCAGGTCACGATCTCGCGGTCCGTGAGTTTGAGCCCCGCGTCAGGCTGTGGGCTGATGGCTCGGAGCCTGGAGCCTGTTTCCGATTCTGTGTCTCCCTCTCTCTCTGCCCCTCCCCCGTTCATGCTCTGTCTCTCTCTGTCCCAAAAATAAATAAAAAACGTTGAAAAAAAAAACTTAAAAAAAAAAAGAATATTAATTAGTACACATTGTTTCATTTCTTACCACAATAATGTATGGCTTTCATAATTCCAAGAAATTCAAGGAAAGGAAAGGAAAGAAATAATGAATAGCCCAGAGAAAGTATAGACCATTGTAGGCTATTAATTTAAGATACATGGTAGTGAACAGAGGGAAAAAACAAAGTTAATGAAATAGGAATACAAAAACTATACTAGGAAGGAAAAAACAAAAACAAAAATAAAAACTATACAGTAGGGGCGCCTGGGTGGCTCAGTCAGTTAAGCATCTGACTCTTGGTTTCAGCCCAGGTCATGATCTCATGGTTTGTGGGATCAAGCCCCAAGATGGGCTCTGCATTGATAGCATGGAGCCTGTTTGGGATTCTCTCTCTACCTCTCTCTCTGCCGCTCCCTAGCTTGCACTCTCTCTCTCAAAATAAATAAACTTAAAGAAAAAAAAAAAACTGCATATATTTTTTTTTCAGTTGAGAGACAATTTAGCATATTTGTAAGCCCTTAGCGGGGGAAAAAAGCCAAAGAAAGAAAAGCAAATTGAAAACTCGGGAGAGCAGAGGTAAGGCAATAGAGATAGGTCTCAGAAGAGAGTAGAGGAGATAGGACAAAAGGAAGTCCCTTTCCTGTTATGTCAGATGGAAAGGAGAAAGAAAGGATAGCATAGGTAGCTTTAGAGTGAAGACAGGCACTGGGAGAGTTTCCACCCAATTACTTCTATTTGTTTGTCTTTGAAATAAACTAAGACTGTATGCTAAGACTCAAAGGGGTAGGCTCAAGGATAAAACAATTATTAGAGAGAGAGAAAAACAGAGACACTAAGGGCCAAGTAAAAGGATTATTGGAAACATTGTGAAGACCCAGCCAAGACTAGATCACCACACAAAATAAATCAGTACAGATTCTGAATAACTGAAAGCATCTACATCTGAAGAATTAAGCCAAAAATATCATAGTCAAATGAATACAAAATTCTGGGTGATATTGAAAAGTGTTGTAGTAAGAATTTGGATCATTTTGTCAGTCATGCCCATGGTGTAATGGAGAGCTAAATATTGATGCAAAAGGACACTCATTACTCATCTACTCATTAATACATTGGTATTTTCTATGAGGTTATTCCCAGGAATCATGGTAGTAAACTTCCCTGAACAGTCATGAATCCATACTATTGTTCTCCTAAAAGAGGACCAATAAAGGTCAGATGTTTCAAGTTAACCAACATATTCTATTAGTGATTTAATCAGTGTTTTGCTGTTATTCCAATCAGAGCTCTAGAAATATTATTTCATATTTACATCATGTCTTAGAGGAGCTATTTGTATGTACATAAATTTGAATAATTTGCTTCATGAATTCTAAGAGTAAATTTCCATAAAATGTCTACGGTAAAAGAAATCCTTTATAAAAGGTTCTCTGCTTTGTGGAACACAGCAGTGTTCTGTCTCTTTCAGGTAGTAACACAATGAGAATAGAGAAGATCTCTGCAAATATACTCTGTGCTTTACCATATTACTGTATCTCCAAAAGAAAAAAAAAGGCACATTTCTGTAAGTCAAATTCCTTAATGTATAAAAATTGGTACGCTAATAACGCAAACAATTCACCTTCTACATACATTAATCTACTTTGGAATACAATGAAATACATACATTTTAATAAGTCAACTCTGAAATTTAGCTCCCTTTGTAATTAACTTAGTCAAGAAACAGAATTTTGTGTATTCTTTTTCTGTTGGTAGGTTTGGCTGGTTTTTAGCCTGAAAGCAAAAGAGGAACAAAAACAAAAGGAGTTAACCCTGAATATAAAGGTACCAAAAGAATGATAAATAAAACTTGATTAAGTCATAAAAGATACAGTTGTCATAAATGAATGATGGATGAGTGACATTGGGAGACTACGGAAATCGAACTTTTCCCTATACAAATGAGTAGAGACCCCCCCAAATTAGTGACTTATTCAGTCATAAAACCAATCAGCAACAGTTTTAACTGAGATACAGGAGTGTTCTTTCTCCCATATTACAATGCTTGACCATCATGATTTAGCAGACATACAAAGGGAACTTTAAAGGTGTTACCTTTAATCCCAGTCCCAGTTAGCCACTGACCCATCAAAAGATTGATCTATATTATTTCTGTATAGTCAGTCACCCATTTTATTCCATTTGACTTGGCAGGCATAGTGGGGCTCTTATGCAAAGAATTTTGAAGTAGACAGAATATAAAATTGTGTATGTGTGTGTATACACACACACACACACACACACACACCTTCACATATATTACTAAGTATATGTGTGTATATGTATGTATATACATTAAACTTTCACATTCTGCCTACTTTGAGATACTTTGCATAAGATTCTCATTATGCATGCTAAATAAAAGTGTGTCTGTGTATACATTTGTTATATATGGTTAGAGTTAACATATTGTGTTAACCATAAATTGTAAACACTTGAGATATATGTATATATACATATTAGATGAGGGGTGTGTGTGTGTGTGTGTGTGTGTGTGTGTGTATGCATATATTTGTTAGAGTTAATACTATATATGGTTCAACAAGAAAATAAAAGATACCATATAAAGAGTATTATTATTAAATACAATCAAATATCAAAACATGCAGTATGAACAAAAAAGACTCAAGAAGAGGGAGTTAACATTAATTCTAGTCATAGACTCATGAAATCTTGGGGATGAGAACAACTTTTAAATTCTGTAATTTCCCAGTGAGGCTTGATTTGGGTAGTATCTCTACCCAAGCCACATTTTATTAGCAATAAAGAACTACCCAAAGAAATCCATTTTCTCTTTGGACAGTTCTATCATATCCTTTAAAATTGAACTTGTCTTCCTCTATGTTTCTCTTTGATCTCGGTTCTATAAGTCGACATCATGCAAAAGAAGTCTAGTTCATCTTGTGTAATAACTCCTCAAATAGCAGGTAACTACTCTTCTATTCTTCAAGGAAAACAACTCACAGTACAACCAACCAAACAACAGACTTTCATGTTCCTGCAAATCCTGATCATGATTCCTTAACAAATTCAATGAAATTCTAACCATCACAAATGATGGCAACCAGAATTTATACCCACCATGATATTAATACTTTTTTCTTTCTAAAAATAGTATTTCTATCAATGTCCAAGACTAAGTATTAAATAGCCAGCACATGCTATCAATTTATACTAACCTTATTCTCAACTGAAACTTCTAATTATTTTTAAAAATTTCATAAGGTAAGGTAATACTTGAGGTGAATCATGAAGGACGACTGAGACCTGCATAGATTAACCAAGGTGTTGTCATTCTAAACATAAACATGTCTAAGCATAAACAATGGCAAGAGTAGTTTAGGAGCAAGGGCAGATCAACCTTTCTAAAACTAGAGGGTAGTTTCACATAAAGTTTGGGATGCAAATTAGAGAGGCCCTTGAAAATCAAAGTAAAGAGTTTGCACTAGGATCCATCAGGCAAAAAGAAGACATTGTGGGTCTTGAACATAATATTAACAAGATGAAAATGGAAACAATATATAAGATGAATAATAATGACCAGAGAAAAAATAGGGCAAATAATTAGAAAACTATTGAGGAAAAAAGTTCAAAATGACGGTAAGTGGAGATGCAACGAACATGACAGATAGAGGAAATCATTCTAAGAGAAAGAAAGACAGGTTCCATTTAAGTTTCATGCCTGAGTAGCTAGAGTAATGAGGATGCCAGTTTCAAAACCTAGGAAATTATTTGGAAAGGGAAGATCATTAATTCACCTGATGGCAAAACAACAGCATGCCAGTAAGCTGGGATTGTTTAACAGGTAGTAAAAAAAATGCATAACGAAACATTAGTGACATATTCAAGCTAGATGCGTTATGGTAATAATAATACAATTTTCAATTGTATTCATTACAGAAATTACCCACACCCTTTTGCAATCAGCTTTTCATCTTTTGGCCAACACATTTATCTTGAATGTTTCCATCAGGAAGAAACTAGAACTAAACTAAAATCAATCCACTCTATTATAATCAATAGTAGGTAAGAAAATCAGAATAGGAAGAAAATAGCTAATATTACACTTAGACAACATGTAATAGCTTTGATTATTCAGTACATCTACCCTTCTACCACATATAACTGATATATACAAATGTTATCATTAAATGGTCAAATCTCTAAGAGACAAAAAAAATTCTCATAACATACCAAATGCTTTTACACACATAGTTGTTTTGTTTTGTTTTTTGTTTTTTTTTAGTTTGTGAACAAATTAATATACAGAAGCCACGTCGTTTTCCATTATACATACAGAACCAAATTCCTTTGTCATGATTTTAAAAGTAGAGTACCAACAGTTTGGAGGAAAACAGATGGGACTCATTTATGCTAACATGACTACACACTAATATAAATAATAGCAGCCCTCATCTAGTATCAATCAAGGGTATATTATTAAGTCTCCCCATATTTCAGATACAAGTATGGGCCAAAAATGGGAGAAAGGAAATTTTAAATTTAAGTTATAAACATATTAGTGCACTTACTGTAAACTATCATATACTTGAAATTCAAACAGTCCTCAACAAATGGTAGAAGATTCCCTAGGCTCAGTGATGGCAAAAATGGCAGCATGTGCCAAAAGGTTACAGCCTGGCCAAATTCAGTATTTAAAAGTGACATTATGTCTGCTGATAGCACAAACAGAAGTGACAAGTAATGTTTTTTGTTGTGATAATTCTCTTTTGTTTTGGTTTATTCAATCAAAAATTCTGAAAGTATACTATATATGTTCTGGTTTCATATATAATGCACATATAAATACAAATATATCAACATACACCACTTTCTTAAAAATTATGGCAGGTATGACTAGATCACTTAAATCTGCCATCCCTCAATCATTATTTGAGAACAGTAGCTTGACATATTTCTTCCTATTGGTTTAGATCAGAAAGGAGAAATATCTTCTGGGCTTGAAAGACATACTTTAAAAGTATGATAGTTCATGAAATTCCAAGAAGAGATTCTACCACTGAAGGTTTTTAAATCCTTATTATTAACACAAGACCAAGATATATTTATTTTATATGGGTGCGCTTTCCAAGCCAATGCACCAAAAATAAAGGCAGATTTGTTTAAATCTGCACTGAAACAAAATTTTCTTTTCTTTTTTTTTTTCAACATTTATTTATTTTTGGGACAGAGAGAGACAGAGCATGAACGGGGGAGGGGCAGAGAGAGAGGGAGACACAGAATCAGAAACAGGCTCCAGGCTCCGAGCCATCAGCCCAGAGCCCGATGCGGGGCTCAAACTCACGGATCGCGACATCGTGACCTGGCTGAAGTCGGACGCTTAACCGACTGCGCCACCCAGGCGCCCGGAAACAAAATTTTCAAATGATTCTATCTCATTCTATTGGATAATAGTAAGGCTGTAATCAAATACAATATATAAAATCAAAGAATCTTAAAAATATGACAAATTAAATTGACCTTAAATATCACTATCTGGTCTAACCACCTATCCAATGTTCAAATTTTCTATAAAATATATCTGCCAAATAATTACCCTTCATGCCGAGTGCCTCCAGTTACTACTTATTTTAACTATTGGTGCCAAGCAGCAAAATCTACTTTCTCATCCACATCAGAGTTTTTCAATGATTTGAAAACAACTTTCAAATACCTCAGTTTCTTCAGTTCTTCCTAGTATGACATGATATTATTTCAATTGTTACTGCAATATTGATTAGCACAATACAGAAATCTCGGTAAATCTTGCTTCAAATAATATCATTCTACTAATACACTTAACATAAAATTGGTAAAATAGAAATACTAATTTCTTTAAGTAATGATATATACTCATTTATATCATATATATTATATACATATAATGCATATATATACATATATATTATATATGTATATAATATATATATATAATTAATGTAGTATCTCATTTTTTCTTTCAAATGTTTTCTACCATATTTTCCCCATCCTATCCTTGCACAGGTGATTTCTTGACAAAAGTGCAATTTATACTTCCATCTTTTTTAGATTCAGCCCATCACTTTAACCCTTCAACATCACAGTGGATCCTAATTCTGTCTCAGATATTCACTGTATGTTCCCAAATCACACGATCCTCAGTTTGGTTGTTTCCTCTGTATAGTCTTATTTCAGTCACTGAAAAAAATGTTAAACTTGATAAGGCCAAAATTTCACAAGGAAACATCATCCATGTTGGAGATGTTCCACTAATCACCCAGTTGTTAACTCATCTAGTTGTCCCTATATTGAGACTATATTTCTAAATATGGTCCATAGGGACTTATATAAGTTCCTTTCAAGTATCTTAACAAAACCCAGATAGAATGACTTATAAGAGCCAAAGATCTTTAGGTTTTTATTCATTCTTTAAACAAAATTTTATTGTATGTATTTATTCTGTGATCTCTGATGATTGAGTCAATAAGACACTGCTCTCTAGGAGCTTACAATCTAGTGGGGAAAGCAGGCAATTACAACTGATGATTACCAAACAGTATTATAATAAACATGATAGGCAGTTGGGGAACTATGGAGGCACAGAGTGTCATTATCTAGATCAAATAATCAGATTAGGGAAGGTTTCCCAAGGTTTGAGATCGTTATGGAACAGATTAAAATTTGGTTATATGGGTGTGATGCTCTTCAGAGAGAGGTCTGGGCCAGACATACAGACTTAGGTGTATTAAAAAGAAAACCACAGGCCCAAAATGGTGTCACTTAAGCCAAGTCACCAAATATAGACCTAATACCTAACCCAACTACATTTCAACGTCCCCTAAAAATGTAGTTTTAACTAGTCAGTCAGGAATGTTCTGATCAGCATCAATGAGGAATCTGTCACATGTGCCCTCTCCATTCCCCAAAAGATGAGATAATGCATCTAGTAAGATCCCCTCCCTCTAAGGGAATGTAGCCTTGCCTGAAATAATCCTTTTTTTGCTAAATAACTTCTTGCCACACTCTCCTTCCTGTAAAAACCTTCCATGTTGTATAACTCCTCAGAGCATCTCTGTACTTGCTACATGGAATGCTGCCTGATTCATGACCTGCTACTAAACCAATGAGATGTTCAAATTTACTTGGTTGAATTTTGTTGTCTAAGAAGATTCAACAGTGAATAAGTGATATTTACAGCCATGGATTTAGACAAGACCACTGAGGCAGGAGTTAACTAAAGAAAAAGCATTGGCATTTCAGGTAAAGGAAAGAACACTTCTAGAGGTGTGAAAGAGTAAGTGTGTATGAGATCTGACTCATATGTGTTGAGGTGGGAGGGGGACTGGGATAGCAAGATATTGCTGGAGATGCCTGGGTGGCTTAGTCGGTTGAGCATCCAACACTTGATTTCGGCTCAAGTCATGATCCCAGGGTCGTGGGACAGAGCCCTGTGTGGGGCTTCGTGCAGTGTGTGGAGCCTGCTTGAGATTCTCTTCCTTTGTCTCTCTCTCTCTCTCCCCCTACCCTCTTCCACATGTACGTGCTCTCTCTGTGTAAAAAAATAAAAGTGGTGGCAAATGGCTATTCAAAAAAAAAAAGAAGAAGAAGAAGTAAAGAAAGATATTGCTAGAGGTGTCAGAGGCCAGCTTAGCAAGAGCTTTGAGTATGAAGCCAAGAAATGAGAACCTTATATAGAAAGCTATGGAGGCGCTTAAGGGGCTCTAAGCATTGGAACTACTTGAGTAGACTGAAGATTCAGAAAACACACTCCAGTGAAATATGAATTGATGGAGGAAGACAAGAAGCAGAGAGACTAATAAAAAGTTCACCAAAACAGGTGGAGAAGATAATTAAAGTAGTGTGTCCACAGGGGAGTGAAAATGAAGGACATATTCCAGAGCTGATAAAGACTCTGAATTGAGAAGTCTTGGAGACTACTCAATTTGAGACGCTAAGGTAGAAAGAGAATGTCTAAGGTGATCCCCAGTACTCCCGTTAGCAAAAGAGGTAGTGGTATCATTTGCTGGAAAAATGAACACGGTATTAGGAGTGGTGGGGAGGATTTCTGAACTCAGGTTTTATCATGCCGAGTTGAGCCCGAGGTCAAAATAAGTATAGCTACATAAAAATATTGGAGTTATGGGTATGGCATTCTTCAAAGAAGTCTGAAATGGACACAGAGATTTAGGAATACAGTGAATAAATGGTAGTTACAGCCATAGATTTGGACAGAATCTCTCAGGCCGACCGTATAGACAACCAGAAGAAAGAAGGAATGAAGGTTAATGTCAAATTCAAACTGGAAAATAAAAAGCTCACGATGTCCAAGGACTTAATCAAAATTATCTTCTCATTTACAGTTTATTTCTTATATTTTAAAATATATTAAATTTCTAAAATGTTTGAAAGGAGATTTATCAGATAGCTTGTCAATGTCATATGACTGTTACACATCAAAAAACAACAGCATAAATTTATGTTACAGCATCTCAAAAAAATGTGAATTAAAAAAAAATAGTAAAAGAGCCAGGAAAAGCTTATGATATAATTCAAGCTCAACATCAAAATTGAACCCTAGAATGTTAAGGACCCCAAGTCTTTTATTTCTTCTATATTTTAAAACCTTTTTCTTCTTATATAGTCTTGGTTGGGGGAAGGATATTATCACAACAGTGAAACAGAAAATTTGTGCTTGTGTTTGCTACACTCATACATTAACTGCCTATGTCTATACAACTCCAATGCCTCAACTCTACTAAAAAAAAGTTAAATAAAAAATCACTAAGGCTTCCCCATATTAAAGAGTATTATGATGTGATCTGAACCTAACTTTCATAATCTCAAATATTCCTCTTAGTCAAAATGTTTTATACTTTTTCAACTTATATAAGATGGGCTAACTGGATCATCCTCTAGATACAATGATTTGCATATTCTTTCACAGCACATTATTAAAGCTGAGGTTGTTAATCTGGATGTTCAACGAAATTTAATATAATGCACCCAAACATAGCCAGAGAAAACTCTAGTCTTCTGAAGTTCATTGAATTCAGTGATAATAAGTCAAAATTCTTAATAAAATGCTCAAACAAAAAATATGTAAATGTTATTCTCCAAGGCACACTTACTTTTTAATAAGTCAGATTTTTGGCAGCATCACCATGGCAACTGTTAATAATGCTTTAGCTAGTCTCATAATTATAAAAAAATAAAATACTAAAAAGTTTAAAATTGTGTTAGAAAATTTCAAAGATAAAATTTCAATTAATTACCAACACGTCTAAAATACTGTGATATGGGCTTAGCAAGTGTATGTTGGGCCTTCTGCTTGAAGATATTCATATTCATCAGAACAGAACCTTTATGGTTTCACTCTTAATTAACCTACTAGATTTAACTTTAAAAATCTGTCTTAAGTATAGACACTTAAATATATAGCCATTTTATATATAAGACAATTTAACAGCATAATTCTGAAAAGGAATAGAATGTCCTCTAAAGAACTCATGTAAGATACATGGTAGTTCTCAGGCTTGGTGTTGTCATCTTCAGAACTCTCAACTCATGACAGTTGATGGGGGAGGCAGAAGGAAGAGGAAAAGAGCCCCGTGAACCTCCACATATAGAGAAACCTGACTGATTGAAGTTGGCTTGATTCCACACACAGGATGACCATGACTGTTAAGACATACGCAACAGTTTGTACCAATATGCCAACAATCATCAAATAAATGGTTAATACAAAGAATATCTAAAACATGAGAATGTGTCCTTTCACTTGGGAGGAGTAAGGGCTGCCAATGTCCAGTTCCCTAAAATGCTTATCTCCTGGTTGTGACACCAAGGCTCTTGACATTGAAGAACAGTGATAGTTGCAGATGGCAATTATTCCTGAACCTGCTCCATCAGATACCTCATACCCAGTTGGGCAAATGGCCAAGGAGGGACACATGAGTAGAATTCAGGGCCATCCTATTACACACCCAGAAATCTGGTCCTGACATCAGACTGTGCAGCACTGAAATAAGCAGCAGGACTATTAAACCTGAAAACCAGCAGATACTTCTAAATAGGGAAATTTATTTAATTCTAGACTTTGATGTGGATCATGATACTGTCTCCAGACTTTTAGTCTCACATACTCATATAAATACCCATTCCAAAAAACAATTTTAATAGCCTTTCTTTATAAAATAAACTTCCTAAAATGTACCTTAACATCTCTTACAAAGTATCTACAAACTATAATAGTCTACCTTTAAATGATGTTGATCCTGAAATTACCCATGATCAACATGGCATTTAAAAAATCTTAATTCAAAACTGACCTATAACAACAAATTAACTTTTATTTCAGACCTCCACATATATTATCACCTAAAAACACATTATATTGGTGTTAAGTCATTTGCTTACACACTGTTCAATTCCTCTAACCATTAGGTACTATTTGCTGTTATTCACCAGCAATATTAACCCTTCCTATTTAAAAAAAAAAAAAAAAAAAGAGTCCAATCCACAAAAGGAGGAGTGGGTGATTTGGATTTGTTTTCATGTTTTTTGAGAAATAACCTAATCTCCTAATCTAAGTCCTTTGCAGAAAAGTACTGAAATAGAAAACTGATCTCATGTGAATTTTCTTCTTCCATGTATCAATATAAACTAAATACACCTTAAAATCCTACTTTAGCTATCAAATTTTTAAATTAATATTCATTTTTAGGAATATTTTTTAAAACCATCTTTTTGAACTGGTATTTGCTCAAAACACAGAATTCCAGTATGTAATTATAGTTGCATATTTAGGGTTGAAAGAAATAGTAATGCTTTTTTCTAATTTTATAAAAGATGTATAGAAATCATATAATCCCAGAACATGAACAAAACTTTATAAAACTTTACCTTAAACACTAGGAAATAGCTATCACGTGCTAAACCTCTCTTGTGAAACCAATGGGTACATATTCTGATATGAAAACTTTTGCTGATATGTGTTTTAATAAACCACCTTACTTTGATAAAAAATGCAATAACATTTCTCCATATAAGAATATAAGACATGAAGAACGTACGATGGGCATAGATACTGCTTCTTTTTCCCCTTCCCTTTCTTTGAAGACTTCTCTTTAGAATAAGCTTCTTCAACCCACAAGGAAATTAAAATAAAAAAGGCAATCGCCAATAAAAACTTCATCTTGAAAGTTAAATTTCAGGAGATCAATCTACAAGAAAGAACAAGAAAATGTTTACATTAAATGATAACAATAGGACTCTACAGAGTAGACCATGACTACCCAATGGCCAAGGGCATTTATACGTGAAAGTTTCATTGCTCAAACCTAAATGGTAAGCCTTCATTATACATGTGTGATGTTTAGTAGTAAAAGTTAAATAGTGATTCACAGAAATATAATCCCAATGTTTAGAAAGCTACCTGGAAGGATGTTTAACACAGTGTTAAAAGGTTATCTTCTTCTTGTACATTGGATTCTTTATTTCCTTTTTAAATTTCTATATTGTTTGAATTTTGCATGTACATTTTTTTCAAAAATAATAAAACTATTCTAAAGGAAAAGATAATTCTAAATATTAAAGAACTGATAGAGATAAAAAATTAGTACCAAAAGTTTCACACTTTATATTCATTGTTTTTTACTTATATGCATTAAATTTGCAAGTTACATTTTACTCAAAATAGGATCATATTGATTTAAGTTAGCTTGTTGGCTTTCCCACTTTCATGTTACTAACATTTATCATCAAGATGATTTTCGACTCCACAAATTCTGTAACATTATATGAAAAAAATAGCAAGTGTGGTCAGACCCTTCCAAATAATCTTCTCAGTCCTATTTTAATAACATTCTCTATGCTCAAATGAGAATTATATTCTTGCCGGTCCAATGCATTAACAAAAGGGAGAGAAAGAGAAAAAGAAAAAAACTTTAAGCATCTAGTGACACTGGAATATTTAAGCCTCTTTTGCAGTCCTTCATTTCCAAACCATAAATTGTTTCCCCATCATTGTTTTCTGCAGACTAAGAGATCTGTCATAATCCTCAACACTAACTTAATTCCTATCTCACCTGGATAATTCTCCTTCTCCAATGTCATAATTTGCATCTTCCTTCCTCCCAGGAACTCTCATTTTCTCCCATTTATCCTTTACAGCCCCTGAGGGAAGCCGGAACGGCTTCTTCCCTGGTTCTCTCTACTGAGGACAACAGAGGGGGCTTATCAGGCCAAGAGCAACAACAGAAGGCTCTCCTCTGTCAACTTCCAGCATTGGACGCTCCCTTCCCCATCCTACGGTGGCATCTGCTTCCAGACACCTTTGCCCACAGCAGCAGGTACTTCTCCCACCTTCACATTCTTCCCCGGGAAATCAGAAGGGCCATCCTTAACGGGCTGAAGGGTCGACAGAAATCCAACCCTACGCTCTCTGTCTTCACCTCCAACCTTTCAAGGGGGACAACTGCAATGACTGAAGGAGCTTCACAAACAAAACAACGCAAGGAGCCCTCCCCGCAAATCCTGCGTTCCCCCAACGCCCCCCCCAGTTCTCTGCATCCCTCCTTCCGGAGCGTATCCGTGGACGCCACCGCATCCGTGACCCGGCTGCCGGGCGCCCCGTGCCCCTCTCCCCGCGCAGAGCAGCGCTCACCTCCTCCCCCTGCACGCCGCAGTGCTCCCCGCGCCTCCCAGGCTTGACCCGGTCTCCCCGCAGAGCATTTATTCCGGTCCCCAGACCACCGCCGCCGCCCACTCCCCGTCCTCTCTGCCCCCCACCCCTACCCCCAGCCGAGTGGAGCCCCTGACTCTTACCGGAGGCGCCCCCGCCCGCAGCCGCCAGGCGAGGACGCGGCGGCGCGGGGCCCAGACGGCGGTGGCTTCTGGGGGTGCGGCGGGCGCAAAGCGGGGGCAGCTGCGTCCCCGCCGCCCGCGCCACCGCCGAGCTCGGCTGACGCGCCTGCTCGGGCCGCGGAGCCTGCGCCGTGCGTGGCGCGCCGTTGCCGGGGCGTCTGCAGCCGCGCTCGGGGACGCTGCGGGTCGCGGGCCGCGCTGCCGTGAGCCGGGGCGGCTGGCCCGCGGGACAGCCGGCTGGCGCGACGGCGGGCCGGCGGGCCGGGAGGAGGGAGAAGGTGTTCCGACCGAGCGTGGAAGGACGTCACAGCACCTTCCCCTCCAGGCCCTGGAGGGGGTTCTGTGAAATGTAGTCCCCCTGCAGGGGACTGGAAACGACGGGCGCGGGGAGGGGGGTGGGGGGGTGAGGACCAGTTTGGGGACAGAAGGAGACAGACCTTTCAAGGAGCTGAAATCGTTTAGGGTCAACTTTTGATCACTAGTTACAAAAACAGGAAAACAACAAATGATCTTAGATAAAGCAGATGAACACAGCTTCTGTAATTTCATCATCAGACTCTTGGCATCTAACTTAATCCCTTGAATTTTACCAACTATTTCTAACAACTTGACCTTTCTAAGCAAGCTTAAATTGGTCGAAATTACTAACACCATATAATCTTTCAGGTAATGCTATTTTAACATTTGTTACATAATTAGCATGTGTCTAGAACTTTACAATTTCTGCATTATATCATTCATTCCTGGGCAAGTTTTATGTCGTCATTCCCGGTTTGCGGATGATGAAAGTGAAGCTCAAATGTATTAAGGAATTTGCTTAATGTTGAATGGAATTTACCAGCAACTCAAAGTCTGATTTTACATTTGAGTCAAATATGATCTCCGTCTTCTGGTAGCAAAATGTTGGTTGTCGCTTTTTAGGAAGCAGCCTTTTATTTGACTATGCACCTTCAGGTAACAGACAAAACTTTCCTATTACTGCTTGACTGTATGCCTAACTGACTTTTTTATGAACAAAGCATTGTCCCAGATGAGCACCATTTAGTACTGTATATTGGGGCCTACAGATGTATCCACTAATAAATATTTCAAACCAGATGATATGAGCAGAAGGGGACATTTTCCGTACCTAACCCTGTTTTATAAGCTTCACAAGACGTTCTGCTGCCTAAGGTTAGCATCTGATCATTATTTTACTTAAAGAACTGTTCTATTGGGAGCCTCCAAATTGGATCAGAATAGGACTTTGGGATTTTACAAGTATATAAAGGAGAATTGCATTGACCGTATAAGTTTTATAAGATGCAAGTTTTGGAGAATATGTGATGTAAGGAATTGAAGGGGAACAGAATTTGCTACCCCAAACTATATTTCTTTGGGATAAGGATTACTTTGAGCTGATCATTTTTAAGATACAACAGACATAGGAGAAAGCTCTGAAAACTGAGAAGTTACCCTTTTGTAAAAACCATTTCACTTGTAGAGGGGAAGTCTCCATTTGTAAGGGTGTTTCTCTCTCTCTCTCTCTCTCTCTGTCTCTCTCTTTCTCTCTCCACCAGGGAGAGGAGGTTGATTAAATCTCTAGAAAGTTTTATCAGTGGAGAAGTCATTGACTTAAATCTGCATAACAACGATACACTTGTTTACTGTGCTTTTCCTGGAAACCTCCCATAACTGGCCTTCCTGCCTGACAACTGCCCCACCCTCTAACATCTTATTTTGTCTTTAGCAGTAGATGGTATTTAAGATGATGGTTTGATGGGGCGCCTGGGTGGCTCGGTCGGTTAAGCGTCTGACTTCAGCTCAGGTCACGATCTCACGGTCCGTGAGTTCAGAGCCCCACGTCGGGCTCTGTGCTGACAGCTCAGAGCCTGGAGCCTGTTTAGGATTCTGTGTCTCCCTCTGTCTCTGCTCCTCCCCTGTTCATGCTCTGTCTCTCTCTGTCTTAAAAATAAATAAACGTTAAAAAAAAAAAAAGATGATGGTTTGATGGACTTCAGAGAATTGCTCAGTTTTCCTGGGTGTTTCCCATGTGTACAAAGAGGCATACATGTTATTAAACTTGTTTGTATTTCTCCTGTTAATCTTTTATTGGGTTGGTGGTGAAATGTAGCAGTTCTTAGCCAAAAATCTAGAAGGATAGAGGGAAAATTTTTTCTCCTTCCCTACAGAAAAGTAAAAGAAAAAGTTTCATGCAACCAAAGGAGTTCAGAAGTTGAAGAAAACCTTGAACTTAGTTTTCTCATAATCAAGGAATCACTAAGAGTTTGGAATAATAGAATATTCAGATTCCAGTAATGAAATAGACTTACCTTTTATTTACAAAATCTTAGGAACACATTTGGAAGAATTTATGTGTTGTAAACACATAAAATTGATGGGTTTACTTTCCTTAGAAGTGTTTTGTAATTATGCCACCTGTAGATATAATATTGGGAGAATTAGTTATTCATAAGAAAAGCATGTCCAACTGTTTGGATAGGTTTGGGTTTGTTTTTGTTTTTTGCCCGGAAGTTAGGAAATACACTTGGTGACCTAAAATGACCACTTCCAGGCCTATGAAGCTGTAAGTTCAGATTTTTGAATATTATCTATGAAGATAGCCCATTTGCATTTATATAGCTGCTTTGTATATTTCCAAAAAGAAAGCTTCCCAATGATGTCATGAAATAATCTATTTTCTCAATCTTGTCAAGTGTTGGTTCACTTTCTCTATTTTTTTTTTTTTAATTTCCATTCACTGTCTTAGTAATTTCATCTAGTTACAGGTCTTTCAGTACCATTGTTGATGACTCCCAAATTTATTTCTCCCAACTAGACCTTCCTCCAGAACTCTAGACTCATATATCCAATTGTCTTTTCAATGTCCCAACTCACATATTTAATAAACATTTAGTACTCAACAAGTCCAAAACGGAGCTTATCTTCTTCTCCCCAAAATCTGTTCCACACTCAGTCTTCTTCTCAACTGATGGCAATGCCTGCCTTTCTTCCTTCCTCAGGCCAAAAAATAAATCTTAAAAATTGTTCTTTATTCAATATCACTTTGTGTCACTCTCCACATCCAAACTATGAGAAAACTCTGTTTCTCACTATTTTTACTGTAACATACCTGGACTGAGTCACCGTCCTCTCTAAATTGGATTATTTGTACAGCTTCATGGCTGCTCTTCTTGCCTCTGCCACTGCCTCCCCTATTCCCTAGTATTCTCAGCACAGCAGCCAGAAACCTTTAAAATATGTCATATGTCAGATGACGTCACTCCTCAGCTAAGAACCCAGCAATGACTCATTTCACTCAGATTCTAATCCAAAGTGTTCACAATAGTCTGCAAGGTTCTAGTTGTTATGTACCCTTCTCCCATTTTCCCCCTTGATCCCTAGGGTCGATCCACACTGATCTTGATACTTCTCCAACATGCCAGTGCCATGCAAATGCCACCTTGGGTTGTTGGTTCCCGCTAGTCTGTTCTTCGTCCAGACAGCCATGTCTAACATCCTAACTTCTTCAATTATATCTGAGATGTAACCTCTCAAGGAGATTTGTCTGATATTATTTAAAAGTGCAAACTGTCCCCCCTCCAAGGATTTCTGATCCCCCTTTACCTGCTTTTCCTTTTCTTTTTTCATAGTATTTTTTTGCCTTTTAATATATTGCACAACTTATTAATATATGTGTTGCCTCTCTTTCCATACTTAAAAATGTAAGCTCAATGAAGGCAGTGATTTGTGTCTGTTTTTGTCCATTGATATTGCCCACGCACATAGAATGGTGTTGAATAAATGAGTAAATCTTGCCCTAGTTGCTTAATCTCTTTAATGTTGCGTTTTTCTATCAGTAAAATGAAAAAAAAAAAGTACATAACTTATAGAATTGTTCTAAAAACTAATCAGGTTCATTTATGTTAAATATCTGGTACAGAGTAGAGAGAACATAAATAATTACTTCCCCTCTTCTTGTGTTTTTTTTTTTCTATTTGTTTAATGGAATGATAGTGTTTTTTTGTTTTTTGTTTTTTGTTTTTTGTTCTTTTTATTAATGGGATCCCATTGTACATTTCTTCCTACTTTTCTGTTCTCTTATTTACATCTACCTGGAATGATATTATGAGACCTATCTCAGCATATTCAATAGGAACCCTATTTCTTATGTACCCAGCTTCATGTAGCGTATAATATTTATTTTAATTGATCATCAAAAGTTAATGCTGTTCTATATATCTTGCATTAGACTGAGTAACCAAACATAAGAAGAAGAGAGATTTTTCTCACCACATTATTTGTTCATATGGAATAAGCACTTAGCACTCTTGCTACTGCCTTAAGTCTGGAAACATTAGTCTGCAATATGTAAATTCATTCCCTTTCTATTTTTTCTCTATACAGATCATGTTGATTTGTTAATGTTAGTCTGAATTGTAAATCATTAATGAGGTTTTTCATCAAAACTTGAGTCCAAATTCAATTTAACCACTATATATTTTCAAGAAAAACATATTCAGCTGTTTTATTTTTTCCAGTTTTGTTGAGATATAATTGACATATAACATTGCATAAGTTTCAGATGTATACCATAATGATTTGATGTATGTATATATTGCAAAATGATTACCACATTCATCACCACATATAGTTAACAAATTTTTTTCCCTTCCGATGAGAATTTTTAAGATCTACTCTCTTAGCAACTTTCTTCTTTTTAAGTTTATTTATTTTAAGAGAGAGAGTATGCAAGAGAAGTTCAGAGAGAGAGGGAGAGAGACAATCCCAAGCAGAGCCCGATCTGGGCTCCATCTCACAAACTGAGATCATGACCTAAGCTGAGATCAAGAGTCAGACACCCAACCGACTGAGCCACTGTGGCACCATAATAACTTTCAAATAGACAAAATGTATGTTAACTATAAACATCATGTTGTACTTTACATCTCCAGAACTTATTTACCATATAACTGAAATTTTGTACCCTTTGACCACCTTCACTCAATTCTTCCATCATGTCCAGCTATTTTATTTATTTAAAAAAACTTTTTTTAATGTTTACTTATTACTGAGAGACAGAGCATGAGCAGGGGAGGGGCAGAGAGAGGGAGACACAGAATCCAAAGCAGTCTCCAGGCTCTGAGCTGTCAGCACAGAGTCCGAAGTGGGGCTCGAACTCACAAACCACGAGCTCATGACCTGAGCTGAAGTCAGACGCTTAACCGACTGAGCCACCCAGGCGCCCCTTATGTCCAGCTACTTTAGATGTGTTTTTTCCCCCAATTCATCATCTTTAAAATTTGTTCAAAAATAGATAATGGGATTATAAGTACAAATAAAGAGAATGTTAAAACAGAGGATGCTTAGAATAATGTGTCAGTTATTCAGCATCTGTTAAGTACTATTCACGAATTTCAGAAGACAGCAAAATTAGTATTAGGAAGTGTCAATGGACAGCCAATTTTAATGTATTAGAATAATGAAAATAGTATTTGATAACCCACGATCACTTCCATGTTTTTCCAAAATACCATATCATCCTTAAAATATTCTCCGATCTCCAATTATTTTTAAACTAACTTTTAATCTATAATAGCCAACTGTTATTGATTAAATTGCCAGAAATGGCACTGATACCATACTTTAAAAACTTCAAGCTACCTTTGCAAGTTATTTTAATACCCATATTTTTTGTCAGAAATCAGAGGCTTCAAAAGGGAAAATAATTCATCTAGAATATAGAGTTAGAAAGGGAAGAGATGGGATTGTTCCATCTTTAATGTCCTGTTAGAACATTAAGACTCTGATTCTGGTGAGTTAAAGCAGCTTAGTTTTTAGACGCAGACATGGCTTATACAGAATTCTGGCTGCAGATTAGGAAATTGAACTCAGAGAGGCCATTCAAGTATAGATTCAGGCTCTTACTTCCAAGTCCAGGTTGGTCCTAAACATGAACTAATATGTTAATCATTTTCACTTAATTTTTTTGTTCAACATAATGGTCATAGTAATAATTATCATTATTGATAGAGTGTACTATTTTCCAGACATGCACAAAGTGTGTTAAATTCATTATCTCCTCAACGATTTTATGGGGCCAATACTATCTATTCTTACTACAATTTATAGATGAAGATTCAGAGGCATCATATAACTCTTATAAAGTTTGCAAATAACTTTCCTAATAAGTGATAGAGAAGACATACACTTACATATTTCTGAAAAGTAAGCTTTTAAAATATTTTCATGTGGGGGCACCTGGACGGCTCAGTTGGTTAAGTGTCCGACTTCGGTTCAGGTCATGATCTCGCGGTTTGTGAGTTCAAGCCCTGCATCGGGCTCTGTGCTGACGGCTCAGAGCCTGGAGCCTGCTTCAGATTCTGTGTCTGCCCCTCTCCTTCTTGTGCTCTCTCTCTGTCTCTCAATAAGAAATAAATGTTAAAAAAAAATTAAAAAAATATTTTTGTGTGTATGACTGCAAATTATATATTCAATCATATCCCATGACACCTAGAATAACATTCATATGCAACCAAAACATCAGATTAATAGTAATGTGATTTTGAGAATATAAAATAAGAAATATGAGTGAGACTTTCCTGTTTATGAATTTGAGCATTATGCCATATCATGCAGTTGAGAAAACAGTTCTGCACAAAGACCCACTGTACTGACTGTCAATCCATCATCAGCCCTTATGCCCATGGAGAGGAACAATCTGTGATTGGAGGTGCAGGAACTTAAAATAGATCAAGGTTTTGATGTTTTATCAGAGCATTCAATGCAAAAGCACCTACATAATATGATATAGCTTTTAGATAGACCAGATATATATCCCAGGTCCTTAGCAAAAAAAGACAAAAAATTACTGACTTCTATAAATAACATGATACTGTTACTATACTTCCAGAATATGCCTTCAGAAAAAAACAAAACAAAACAAAACTATTATTTAGTGTCATCAAAGCTAGTCCAATATCAGTATCATACCAAAATCGCTGATTTGAGCCAAAACTCTTCACATCCAAGCAGATATGACAAAGCAACAGTCATCCAAAGATCAGTTTATGTATGTTATTTTTTCCCTTATTTTATGGCTAACGTGTGATAGATTGTCTCATTCAGGACTATTCAAAGCCAAACATTCCTCTGGAGTAATAGTAACAATTATTGCAGCAGAACCAGATGACTAGTATGTCAGGGCACAACTCTTCCAGTCAAAGGCAGTTTCGCCAAGTCTGAGCAAAGTTGTATTTGCCTCTTTTGACAAACGTTGAATCTGCCGATCAACACTGCTGCAGCTCTGAGAAGAGGTCATGCTTTCCTCCAGCAACCAGGATTTTAAGTCTTAAATGTTTACGACAACATGTCCTCTTCCTCTGGTATCCAAAGCAAATACGTTATTTCAATTTGATAAGCAATCCAAAAATCTGGTTTTTAGAAATTTGTAAACAACGTCAGCATTGATTTTTTTTTGTTGTTTTCTCTCTTTTTTAAGACCCAAGGAAACAATCAATATTGGTCAGTATTACAAATGTATTCCTCTAGGTTTTCTAAAGTCAAGCTAGATCCACTGAAAGTTCCAAACATGCAGATGATGAAGTCTAAATCTGTGCCTTTGCAGGAAATGTTTCATTTTTTACCACACTAGTAAATCCCATTTATAATTTATGTATATGGCATAAGAGCTGATGAATAAAGAGGTGCCTGGGTGGCTCAGTTGGTTAAGTGTCCGACTTCACCTCAGGTCATGATCTCACAGTTCATGGGTTCGAGCCCTGCATTGGGCTCTGTGCCAACAGCTAGGAGCCAGGAGTCTGCTTTGGATTCTGTGTCTCCTCTCTCTCTGCCCCTCCCTTGCTCATGCTCTCTCAAAAATAAATAAATCTTAATTTTTTTTTTAAATGAGAGAGATGATGAATAAGAACAAGCATTCTGTTTTAGCAGATTTTTTTTAGAATAAACACATGAATGGGTAATGGTCCTGCAAATATTGAAAGTAAGTTATACCAAGAAAAACATGGTATTTATCACATTAATATAGTTTAAAATAAGACTTTAAAATCAGGCTCACCAAGGGAATTAAGCTCATCACGTCATCATTAACTACTTAAACTTGCTGTGGATTGTAACAATTATATCTCTCTAACCTAATTTTTAAAACATACTTTATTAATAGAATTTATATATATATATATATGTACACACACACACACACACACACACACATATATATATATATATATATATATATATATATATATATAGTAGTGCAGAGATAGAATTTATATATATATAGTACTAGTGCAGGAGAACTTTGGTTCTAGGGCAATAGCATCAGCAGAGAGGGTGAGGGGTGACAGATAAAGATCCAATTCTGACTCTGGCTTGGTTGTGAAAGAGAAGCCACAAAGAAAGTCAAGAAAACATTGGATTGGGTTAGGAAAAATGGGATCCGAATAAAACATTTGGACAAAATCTCTCAGTTAGCATTTCCTGAAGGATGTCCTATGCAAGCGTAGCCCTCAGTATGCTTCAGGAGAAAAAAGAAATAGTCAATGACTAAACAAACTCGGCAATTTTTATCTTCTCAAATTTACAAAGTATTTTAGCATACTCAATGTTTTGCTATGTCATAAAGAAACATTTCAACATTATCTAACCCAGTATCTCCATAACATGTTTGCGTAAGATTTATTTTTAGTGCTGCAAGTTCAAAAACATAGACCTAGGGTTCCAAGAAATAGAATTCAGAAAATCTGTAAAAAACAAACAAACAAACAAAACAAAACAGTATAAGAATAGGCTCCTGGTAGATTAAAGGGATTGTGTGAACAATGCTTTTTGTGTTCATTTAGGAGTAGAATATTAGCTAAAATAAGAGACTAGTGGCATAGCACCTGTCTAGAAGGATCTTAACAGTAATCACAGCATAAGATGAAGGGCTAGATGAAATGAAGGCTATGAAAGTAAACACAAATGATCAACCTTATAGACATTCCAGAGAGGCAATCGACAACTCTTAATTCAAGAGTTTATGTAATAGTTCTAGAAAGTCTGAAACATGGTAACCTTCCTTAATAAGCTATCTTTCAGTGGCAGGGATAGCAAACAATAGATGTGAAAAACTGCAAGCAACATAAGAGGTTTCAACATTGAGCATTAAATCTTGAGAGCACTAATGGTAAATCAAGTAGATAATCAACAAGAATAGCAAAAATAAAACTTGTCAGGTGGTAGGTCTTATGCCTTAAATAATTTGCCAAGAACAAGGATAGCAGTGCTAGCAAAGAGAAGAATGAGAACTTGGTGACAGAAGGGAAGAAAAATTCCAGTATTTCCAATGATTCCAAGACTTAAGCCTTAGAAAAAGAAAATTAGAACTTTCGCTAACAATGAGCAAGACGGGGTGCTGGTCCACAGGGGCCACACCAATAAATGTCATATCCATCCGTCAATCCTCAAATGAATCGAACACAATATTACCATCTCTTTTAAGTGCACCACTTCCTAATAGGGTAACAGTAGAGTATAATCATTACAACAACAACAAAAAAACTCATATACAAGGCACTTATGGCCTCCTGAAAGTGAGTTATTAACGGACTCCGAGGTATGGGAAAAGGATTGCCATTTCTCATCGAAATGATGCCTGAGTTGTTTTTCTAAAGTCAATATGCCAGATTGCCCAAAAGGAAAAAAGGAATTCCTAACAAGTAGAAAAATGCGTGTGAGACATAGATGTAGATTGCATGTTATATCCATATTTTTGTGGTTTTGTTTTGCTGGAACATAAAGAGTTGATATGAGGGAAAGAGAACGGAACAGAAAACAAAGCTGGAGAAGTTGGGATGGGTCAGATTATGAAGGGTCTCATATACAGTGAAGTTCATTTTATAAGCTGTAATAAAGCAGCCAAGGGTCTTAAGTAAAGGGAATTATATGATCACATTTTTTTTGTAGAAGGATCACTTGAACAGCCACTTGGAGACAATGATGGGAGACAAAACAAGGAACAAGTAAGAGCACTGAGGAAGTTGTAAAAGTCCACACAAAATAATATGGGTCCAAACATAGGTAGAGTCTTGGAAAATAAGGGGCCAGAGAATATAAGAGATATCTTCGAAGCAAAATTCCCAGGACTGGTGACAATTTAGATGTTAAGGAATGAATAATGGAACATGATAGGATGAGGATGGCAGAACCAAGCATGTGGATAACCAAAAACATAGGAACAGCGGGGTAGTTATTTTGTGTATTTTGTTTAATCTATTTCAGTTCAGTGGCTGAAATGGGAATGTAAATTATGGCTAGGCAGTTTCGAGGAATAACTCTCTTATTAATATCCTGAACTATTCCTTGTTCTTCTGCTTTATCTCCTTGATAACATTCCAACCCTGAGTGAAGCCAACTTCCTGCTTTCTCCAAAACTGAGTGAACAAATTAATTACTTAACAATAGCTTAAGTGACATTTATAATAGATCGGCCCTTTGAAAGCATAGCAATCTTACTACCTTGGCTCCTGTTTTCCATGATTATTTCATACGTTCTCCACTCTTGCAAACCTCCAAACATCTCACTTCCTACTCACTCTCAACCAATGAGAAAATGGAAGCCAAAAAAAAAAAAAAAGAAAATGGAAGCTATCAAAATGGAAATTCCTCAAGTTTTATTCAACAAACCTACTTCTGATAAGAATTTTTCTTTTCTCCTCCCATTCAGTTAAATAAAACACTTCTTCTACGTTCCTTGTCCTCTCCAAGAGCAATTCCCATACCTGTGCCTTAAATCTTATCATCTGTGTTATATTCAGGAACTATAACACATCAATTCTCCTCTCTCTTTCCTTTACCTTCATCTTTAACTTCTCTACTAACTCCATCATTAAACACGCTAATGCGTTCCAACACTTAAAAACAAAAAGCTTCTTCTGAAAGACTAGTAATCGATAATAAACTTCAATATTAAATGAAATAAAGCAGTGGGTACGAAGCATTCCAACTGTGAAGATCTACATCTACAGAACTTTGGCTAGAACCTTCTTTCTCTCTCTTTACGTGATCAACTTTATTATGTAGAGGAAGAACATGAGGATCCCTTTTGATTGGAAAGTACTTGACCCAAGTTCAAAACTGTACTGGTTTGTTAGGGCCACCATAACAAAATACCATAGACTGGGGCTTAAACAACAGAAATTAATGTTGTCACAGTTCTGGAGGCTGAAAGTCCAAGATCAAGGTGCTAGCAGTGTTGGCTTCCTTGTAAGGTCTCTTTTTTTGGCTTGCTTCCTACCTCTTCATATGGTCATCCCAATGTGCGCACACATGTCCCTGGTGTCCCTTCCTCTTCTCATAAGAACACTAGTCATATTGGGATGGGGCTCCTTCCTAACAATCTCACTGTAATTTTTTCACTTCTTTAAAGACCGTATCACCAAACATGTTTACATTCTGAGGTACTGGGGGTTGGAACTTCAATGTACACATTTTGGGAGGACATAGTTTAGCCTATGACAAGTACTATAAGCAGATATGAAAGAAGAGCACAGGGAAGACTCACAACTTTTTTTGACTACTTAGATATTATTAGTTTATTATTTTTTTCTCTTATTCTGATGGTAGAAGGAAAAGTTTCAGGCCTACTATTTTAGACTTTGGACAAAGCACCTGGAATGGGTGGCAGAGACAGATGTGTGAAAGGACTTTGAAGAAACTGCTGAAATAGAAAAAGGAAATATGTGAGAGAGATTTCAAAAGTAGGTCCATATTACTTATAATGTGATTGAATGTGGAGGGCAGTGAGAATCACTCATATATAACTCATGGTTTTTGAACTGAGAGGAGTAGGTCTCTGATGGAATATTTATAGAAGGGAATAGGAGGAAGAGTGCAATTGGAAGAGGAAATATTCTATTTCAGATGCACCAAAATTGAGGCACCAAATAGTGATGTCCACCAGGCTGTAAGAATTGAAAAACCTACACTTAGGAAAAAGTCAAGGATGGCAATGTAATATAACGCACAATACCAACTTACACATTAAAGGAAAATACAGAGAAAGAAGTCTAGCTATACCTTTGGAGATGCTTCCACTTAGAGGAAAAATGGAAGAATTATTAAAATAAATGAGGAAACAAAATTCATGGAAGTAAGGAGAGGAGAGATTTTGAAAACAAACAAATAATAATTACCATAGTGAAAGGCTGCAGTCTGTCATTCTCAATGACTAAGATGTGTTTCACAGGAAAATGGGGTAGGAATGAAATAAAGGACCAAAAATAAGCATAAATCAGTTACCTTATACCAGAAGCTTTAGGTACAGTATTTCTAACTCTGGAAGCATATATCTTTTGTCATTTTCTATGTATTAAAGCCAAGTTTGAAATCTAGGTCTTTTCATGATCATATCCTACTTTGTGTAAATGGTTTACAGTTAATTATCTATATAGAATAACTTTAGAGATAATATATTAAAAGTCAAAACACAGAAAGGAAAATGGAATTGGTAAAAATAAATAGATAAATGGACAGGTAGAGATATAAAGATAGTCTCCAAAAATATTAACAGAGAGCAAAGTCCAACATTTTCAACATTATATGTACATCATCAAATGTCAACAGGAAGAGAATTCCACAAGCATTTATGGACAGACATCTTCATTGGTCAAAATTGATACTTCAAAAATGAAACTTTTATCCCAAGACAAATTAGTTAATTGGCACTTTTGATATTTATTTCTCATTTTTGTGTTCAATTTCCTTTTTATTAATTAATTTCAATTAATTCAACTCAGTTTCCTATACTGTCTTTGTAAATTAATGAAACCTAGGAAAGATATGATTATTAAAAATGTATAGACATGGAAATGATAGAGGACTAGAGCAACACTAGACATTATATTTTTAAGTAAGAAAATTACCCATTATGACTGAAAGAATACTAGGTAACTCATTTTCATTTTATTTTTATTTGAATGAAAACATGTTTTAGATATCCACTATGGGCCAAACATCATATAGGCAACTGAAATATAAAAACTAGTAAGAAATGATACCTATACAAAAGTGATATAAAGTAGGAGAAACAAACATTTGTAAAACAGTGTGGTTAAGAGTTGTCACACAGAGCATTCTGGGAGCATGTAGCCCAGACTGGGGGAATCATGAAGGTTTCCCAAAAGAGATGAATCTTCCAAAAGAATGAATCTTGTAAAAGATTAGGAGTAAACTGGATGAAAGTCTTTCTGGTGCAGATTTTTTTTTTTTTTTCTAAACATACAGACCAGGATGTGGATGGATATTTGAACTGAGTGTGAGCCCAAGAGGTATTCAGAACTTCAGTATGGCTGGAACATTGTAAGAGAATGGAAGAGCATAGAACAAGAGAGGTAAGCCAGATAATGAAGAATGTTGAACACCAGGCTAAAGAGTTAAAATTTTAAGTAGGAGATAAAACATTACTGGATTTACATTTAAGAAGTATGATTATTTTTCCTTACCTTCCCCTATGTTCATCTGTTAAGTTTCTTAAATTCCACATATGAGTGAAATCATATGATATGTCTTTCTCTGACTGACTTATTTTACTTAGCATAATACCCTCCAGTTCCATCCATGTTGTTGCAAATGGCAAGGTTTCATTCTTTTTCATTGCCGTGAAGTATTTCATTGTATATATAAACCACCTCTTCTTAATCCATTTATCAGTTGATGGAAATTTGGGCTCTTTCCATAATTTGGCTATTATTGATATCACTGCTATAAATAAGATAAAAACAGAGACAGAGGCAAACCGTAAGAGACTCTTAAATATAGAGAACAAACTGAGGGTTGATGAGGATGTTGGGGTGGGTTAAATGGGTGATGGGCATTAAGGAGGGAACTCTTCGGGATGAGCACTGGGTGTCATATGTAAGAAATGAATCACTGGGTTCTACTCCTGAAGCCAAGACTACACTGTATGTTAACTAATTTGAGAATAATAAATAAATAAATAAATAAATAAATAAATAAATAAATAAAATAAGATAAAAGTTAAAAAAAGAAGTATGATAAGCACAAAAATATGTTGATTTTGAATTATTTCCAAATATTTAGGAATTTCATTAAAACAGATTAAGCAAACAATGTAATGAATTTGCACTAAAGCAAACCTTTCAACATAACATATTGTGATTCCAAGATAACACAACACTGTTGTTTCGATTTTGTGGTATATTAATTCATTTTTGGCATTTTTATTAAATAGCTAAAAAAGTAATTTAGAGGGTTATTTATGGAATTGTTTAAGAATTTAAATGTCTCCATTAATGAATTGTGTATGAAGCTTCAGTGTCAATCAATCTATATCCTCAATTGGTAACTGGCTCAATCCCAATGATATTTGCAAAATAACTTTGTACCTAAAAATTAAAAATAAAAATGGTACTGGCAAGAATTGCTGCTCTAACACAAGTCAATGTCATTCAAGTAACTTCCACCTTGACTGCAGTGCCAGTAACCTGGAATCCCTGAGCTGCAAAAAACTTGAGGCCACAACAGGAGGCAGGTGTACAAAAGGAAGTTTACATATTTGCATGCAGTGGATAGGCTTGTATTCAGAATACTTAAAGAAGAGGAAGAGAGTCATTTATATCTCTGGCTTGGTATTTGGAACATCCCTAGGAAATCTTTTCCACTAGATTTATGAGCCCAAGATTTCATCAGCCTTATTTTTGGAGATATCTATAGCAAAATAAAGTCAGAATTCCTAGCTATTTAACATAAATATTTGTCCATACATTTTAGAAAATTCCCAGATGAATCCACATAATTGACTTTCATAAGGATAAAATAGTTATTAACTTTTTCTAATACAGAATAAAATGAAATATTCTTAAGAAAACAAACATAAAAGAGGTAAATAAGATACTTGAGACCTGAGTCAATGCCTCTTAGGAAGTTATAGGGTTTTTGTTGTTGTTGTTCTTGTTTGTATTTTAGTGTGTTGTCAAAGGAAATATAGGAATATCCAAAAATAATTCTTCATCTATTGCCCTTCTATTTTAGTTAGTGTCATTCCTAAAGAAACTGTGTACAATTGACTGAGTTAATTGCTTTCATTTGAAAACCAAGATAGAAGATGTCTCAACCAGATGCCAAATCAGGTTAAGTGTTAATGATGGAATAGCTAAAAGCAATAGAGGTTTTATTAGGTTAGTGAGAGAATATATTTTAAAATTTACAGTAGATGGCATTTAGTGCAGTTTCACTGATTTTTATTATGAACACTTAAATGTCGCTTTCAACAAATTTGTAGCTCCAAAAGGAATTGATCTGGAAGAAGATGAGAAAAGCCAAGAAGGAGGAAGTATGCCAAAATTTAAGAAGGTCACAAGAAACTGGAAGGTTAACATGTGAATAAAACTTAGTAAATTTAACGTTTTCCATTGTTTTTGAAGCAGTGTACTTTATTATCTCCACATTGACAAGTAGACAAAAATATATTTCAAGAAATAGACCTCTTCATTTTCCCAAATTATAAGGATAATATTATGTCGTGAATAAATAGGGCACTATTGATGTGAGTGCTTTAGCTTGGCCAGATACAAAATAATAATCATAGTGTTTTTCTAATAGACAGATACAGATATATTTCTTTACTTTAGCTAATGCAAATGCAAGGTTCTCTTTTATTTACAAAGAACAAAATAAAAATAAATTCTTCAGTCTTCTTCAGGCATATATTGCTATACTTAGCCTCCAATATGAAAGCTACTTTGTCTAATATTGTTATTCAAGAAGATGGAAAAAGTTAATGATAACTAACGAGATTCTATAAAGATGGCTTCCTATGTTACTAATGAATTCAGTCTTTTACAAATCACCTCTTTAGTAATTAGTGTGTGTGTGTGTGTGTGTGTGTGTGTGTGTGTGTGTGTGTTGAGAAATTGTGTTGGGTGGTTGGGCCAAAGGATACAGCTTAGGAAGAGGCAATCAACCTCATAAAAGGTTTTCTTTTACAAGGGAAGTCTACAAAGAGTGATTTCTGTCATGCAAGACCATGGAGTCCTAATGGAGAACCTACATGAGGAAATTGGGGTGATGCCCTCCCATGCCATGGCTTTCACAGAAGAACTGTTCGTATCTGCACTGTGATCAGAGCACAGGGAAAAGCAAAATGCACTTACCTGTTGTGTCCCCCTAGGGAAGGACTGTGCCAGGGAAATGAGAAGCCAGGAGGAAGATGCATCTTGCTGCTCACTCCATAAGAGCTTACTAATGTGGAGGCTTCCAAAGAGAGCTCTCAACCGAGGTGTCACAGCTTGCCAGTCCATTGGCTCCTAGCCAAGTGGTGACAGAATTCATTTTTAGCCTCTTACTACCCGGGTAAGACAATCCCTAAATACGAGTAAGGAAATAAAAATGAATCCATAAAATGATATAAGAAAACATTTCAAAGAAATTAGAGAAGAATAAAAAAGAAGTTAAACAGTTTAAAAACAACAATAGCACAATTTTTTATATAAAAAAGGCTAATAAAGGGAATTTAAAAATAGAGTGCTAAAAACAAATCATCAATTTAGAAAAACCAAATGTCAGAATCCTCATAATACAGAGCAATGACAGCATAAGGGGTTGAATTACCCTATTAAACGATAAATGCCAGGTTAGATTAAGAAACAAAATCCAGCTATGTGCTTTTTATAAGGAACAAAACAAAATAAAATCACATAGGCTAACAATAATGACATGACTAAGAATGTTCTAAACAAATGATAATTTTAAAAATCAGATAAAGTAAGATATAACACTACAAGTATTAAATGAGGCCCCAAACAAGTATATTTATAAAGATAAAGACTAGATTAGAGGCTTCTAGTTTCAGATGTAAAGACTTGGAAGTTGTCACTCCTATCCTTACAAGAGAAAGCTAGACAAACTGGAAACCAATGATTTTTCTTAGACCTATCAGAGAACTAAGTCTATTGTGCTAACGTCGGCCCTGGAGTTTGGAGAGACGGGAAATTCCAGAGTCTCATGGCCAAAATCTGCTCACATGGTACAGAGGCCACTGGAGCTATAAACTGGTAGGAATCTTAACTGGTAATTTTGACAAATTACTGGAGGCTGAGTGTGGACTAGCATGAGAATGAGATACTCCTGGGGGCTGAAGTCCTAGGGAGCTTCATACTTCATGGACTTTACCCTGAGGAAACCAAACAGGTTGTCACAGTGAAGACTGGAGAGAGCAAGGAAGGAAGAGTAATCCTTGTGATGTATGCCCAGAGCCTTCTCTGTAATGATGACCTACACTCCAGGGGCAAAGACTTCATCAGAGCCTTGTCCTAGAGCTCTGGGGAAAACTGTTCTGCTCCCTCCAAACCCACCGGCCTTCCTCTCCACCTATGGAGGGAACCTGTACAAAAAAACAAAAACAAAAACAAAAACAAAACACTTGTGAAAAGTCATAGGCCAGATACACAGGCCCCAGTGAAAGAGTGATTGGAAGATTATAGAATAACCTCCCCCATCCATACCGCCACACCCGAAAGCCTCCTGGGTAAGAATGGTGTGTTACAACTGAAAGAAACAGAATTTTCCTGAAAAGTACTTTAAAATTCTTTTTATTTTTTTAAGTTTACTTATTTATCTTGAGAGAGAGAGAAGAATGAGCAGGGGAAGGACACAGAGAGAAAGAATCACAAGCAGGCTGTGTGCTTAGCACAGAGCCCGAGGTGGGACCCAAACTCACAAACTATGAGATCATGACCTGAGCTGAAATCAAGAGTTGGGCACTTAAACTGACTGAGCCACCCAGTTACCCCTCCCTGAAAACTACTTTAAAAAACCCAAGGTTAAGAAACATTGATGGTTTTGGTACCTATAACTAAGCAAACAGTAAGTGAAGCCCAACTGTTAACCAGATTAACATAAAACTTCACACTAAACGCCTATTTACATCAGTTCCTATTACCCAATAAAACACGTATAGCTTTCATCAAAAATAAACGAACAAACAAACAGGACAAAATAAAAAGCAAGAACAAAACAATATAAAGAGATAAAGCAAGCATCAGAAACCAGTCTTAGATACAGGTGCTTGAATTGTCAAACAGGGAATTTAAAACAGCTATGATGAATACGATAAGGACTCTAATGGGAAAAGTAGAAATATGAAATAATAGATGGGTAACAAAAGCAGACATGAAAATTCTGTCTGGGGGGATGGACAAAATGGGTGAAGGAGTATGGGAAGTACAGTCTTCCAGTTATGGAATAAGTCACAAGGATGAAAGGTACAACGCAGGGAATAAGGGAATAAAGTCAGTGGTATTATAATAGCATTTTATGATAACAGATGGTAGCTACACTTGTGAGCACAGCATAACATACCGACTCATCAAATTATTATGTTGTACACCTAAAACTAATGTCATATTGTGTATCAACTATACTTCAGTAAAAAAAAAAAAAAAATTGAAACAAAACATAAGATTAACAGAAATGAGGAATGCGTTTGATGACCTCATTAGAAGACTGGCCACAACAAAGAAGAAATAACTTACCTAAAGAAATTATAACAATCACAAACTTTCATTCTATAGCTAAGACAACAACAAAAACTTCTCCAAAACAAAAATTTCTCCAAAAAAAAAAAAAAAAAAAGAAAAAGAAGAAGAAGAAGAGAGAGAGAAGACTACTTGATCATATACTTACACGTTTATTTTTAGGGTTTCTGTTCTGTTCCATAGATCTATGTGTTTATTTTTGTACCAGTACCATATGGTTTTGATTACTACAGCTTAGTAATATAACATGAGGTCTGGAATTGTGATAAATCCAGTTCTGTTTTCCTTTTTTAAGATTGCTTTCGGTATTTGGGGTCTTTTGTGGTTCCATACAAATTTTAGGATTGTTTGTTCTCGTTCTGTGAAAAATACTGTTGGTATTTTAATAGACATTGCATTACATCTGTAGATTGCTTTGGGTAGTATACACATTTTTAACAATACTTGTTCTTCTAATCCATGAGCATAGAATGTCTTTTCATTTCTTTGTGTCACCTCGAATTCCTTTCATCAGTGTTTTATAGTTTTCAGAGACTACTGGTCTTCACCTCTTTGGTTAAGTTTATTCCTAAGTATTTTATTTTTAGAGTAATTGTAAATGGGATTGTTTTCTTAATTTCCCTTTTTGCTGCTTCATCATTGGTATATGGAAATGCAACAAATTTCTGTATATTAATTTTGTATCCCATGACCTTACTGAATTCATTTATTTGTTCTAGTAGTTTTTTGGTAGAGTCTTTAGGTGGGCCAAAAGCTTTTGAGTAGGGTCAAAGAACAAATAGTCTGGGGGCTCTGCAGGAATACCAGCAACTTGCTACAGTAATGGACTTTTGCTCAGTGATCGCCTCAGCAACCAATTCTATTTAGCCAAGGTTAGTTTTCTGCCACCAATATCAGTCACAGTTATTTGTAAACAACATATACAGCATTCCCTTTTGTCTTTAAAAACCCCTAACTTTGTTCCTTAGTAGGACACAATTTGGGTTGTTACCTAAATCTGTGCTCTCAAATTGCGATACTATGACCCCAAATAAATGCTTTTGTTTAAAAAATAATAATAAAGGGAAGGGGGGGGAGGCAAATGGATGATGGGTATTAAGGAGGGCACTTGATGGGATGAGCACTGGGGGTTATATGTAAGTGGTAAATCACTGAGTTCTACTCCAGAAACCAACACTATACTGTATGTTAACTAACTTGAATTTGTTTTTAATTTTTTTAATTAAAAAATAGTAATTTAAATTTTTTAAATAAAAAGAGAAGTACATGATTCTATAATCATAGGGGAAGATTTTTAACATGACTTTTTCAAAAATTATCAGATCACATGGCAAAAACCTTGAAAGATATGGAATTTGTTTGCAGTTTTTGCTTCTTCTGTTTCTTTTATTAATAAATACATAATTCTTTTTTTATCTGAATTGGTCTGATTTGGTGACTAAAATGTAGAGTAACTAAAACCGCCCTTAATTTTGTCTTGCTGTTGTCAGTTTTCCTCTCCTTTCCCTATTCCTATCTCTGTCTGGTTTGGGACCACAAAATGCTGAAGATAAAAATCTGAATGACACAATTAACATGACTGATCTACAGAGAGAATTTTATAGCCAGTAAAAAAAAAAATAAAAAAAAAAAAGACAAAAACCTTGTAATTTATGCATGATCTTTTCCAAAACCCAACTTCTTTGCCCCTCCAATAGTAGATAATGACTATTTATAAAGCTGCAGTAAATCACTCAACTAATTTCAGGGTGGGAAAATCTATATCAGCTTAATTTTCAAGCTACAATACAATAAACTAAAAATTAAGTATAAATGACTAGAAACATACATACACATAAAGCCTTTCATTTCCAAAATGAAAAAAACACATTTCAAAATACAACTTGAGTTAAAGAGAAAATCAAAACTGAAAATACAATTTTTCAAAATTCATGAAGAAGCTCTGTATTTCAGAAGTAACAGATTTTAGACCAAAGCAGTACCAAGAAGAAAATTTATGAATGTATTTATTAGAACCCAAGAATATTTCAAATAAATGAATTAAGCATTCAATCCAAGAAGTTGCATAAAAAGAACAAGGTTATTTCCTTTTAAATATAAAAGAAAATGTAAAAGCGAAAGCAAAAATTAATGAAAATAAATAACAAATTATATCAATTAAAGTAAAATAACTTCTGGCAAAGTCTTATTTTGTATCAAAACAAAAGATATTAGAAACATCTACATATTGGGGCACCTGGATGGCTCAGCTGGTTAAGTGGCCGACTTCGGCTCAGGTCATGATCTCATGGTTCGTGAGTTCGAGCCCCGCTTAGGGCTCTGTGCCAACAGCTCAGAGCCTAGAGCCTGCTTCAGGTCTGTGTTTCCCTCTCTCTCTGCCCCTACCCCACTCGTGCTCTGTGTCTCTTGAAAATGAATGTTAAAAAAAAAAAGAAACATCTACATACAATTACTAATGAGAAAAGAAACATAAAACAAAACAAAAAAAACCAGGATGAATTTAGATGCCATTGATAATATTCAAGGATATAAATAACCAAAATTGACTCAGGAAGACATAAAAAACACAAAGACTAATACAGAATATATTGAAAAGCATATTGGATTTTCTATTGCAAAAGCTGACAAACTTTTTCTTCTAAAGGGCCAGATAATGAATATTTGAGTCTTTACCAGCAATATTGTCTCTGTTGAAAATACTCAACTCTGCCACTGTAGCATGAAAGCAGTCATAGAAAATTCCAGGGAGTGGCTGTGTTTGAAAAACGCATGTGGCAGGATGGAATTGCCCCTGTGGCCCCTGTCTAAAGTCAACTCAAATTATTGCTACTCTTTTCTTAGGTCTCCTCTATATTTTAGAGGAGAAGCTTGAAATTATCTTTTCCCAAATCCACTTACAGTATGGTTCCAGGTTAGAGTCTATACACAACAGAAATTCACATGAGATACAAACAGTGGAAGGGTAGGGGAAAGCCAACAGTGCTCAGCATCAACTTCAGATAGTCCATCAGTGCTTGTAACTAGGTGAGTTACATTTGCCAAATTCTGGGACTTGGTTAGCAAACCTGTTTGACTCTCCCATTAAGAGAGTCTCTTAATTGACTCTCTCTCCATTTCCATTTCACCCTCCATTTTCCATTCTTTATTTTCTTTATTTATGTAGAACTTGGGGAAAAAAGAATGGTGACATTTGGGGAGAGAGCCTCAAGATACCACAAGTTTTTTGAAGCTGTTGTTACAAATAATACGTATTATAAGAAAAACAAAAAGTTCAGGGGTAAAACTTGAAAAAAATAAAAGAAACATGTACATCAAGGAGACTTTAAAACTCTACTGAAGAATGTAAAGAAAGACCAAAATAAGTGAAGAATGAGACCATACTCCTAAATAGGAATTTTTCAATACTATAAAGATGATGACACTTTCCAAATTAATTTGTAAGGTCAATGAAATCCTCAAGAAAACCCAAACAAGTCTGGAAGCCCAAAGGTTGTTCTCTTAACATTTAGGCCCTAATCCATATGGAGTTTACGTAGGTGCTGGCGTGAAAATTAGTCTAACTTAATTTTTTTACCCCAGTATTTATTTGATTGCTCAAAGCTCATTTGTTGATTAGTCCATCTCTTCCATGCTATTTTGGATTTGTGAAACTATTTCTGGACTCTCTATCCTGTTGCATTAAACTTTTTATCTACAATTCAGTGGTTTTGAACAGGATGCTTCTTTTCAAAAGGCATATAATTATCCACTGAAGAGGGCATGGCCTTGCTAGAAACCCTAAGGGTCTATGTTATGATTCTTTCATTGAGACTTTCCATAAACTTCTCATAGCATCTTTTACCACTGATACATTAAATGCCATACAGTCCATCAATTTTAATAACCTAGAGTTTGTCTCGAGGCCAGACTCTAGAACCTTTTTCTGCTCAGTGCCCTACTCAAAGGTGACCAACTCTCGTGTTACTTGATACAAAAGTCAGGGCAATATTCCTAGATATGCCACATGGTACCGCCATAACACAAATGAGCCTACTTAGCAATGTCCTTTCTTCCTAGTGGTACAAAACGCAATAATCCATCCTTTACTTTGGAGAATAAAGGACCTCTGGACCCTTAAAAGTTTTACTGATGTAATGGGTCTCCGAATCCTTGCATTTTTTATTTTCCACCCTTTGGAATATATGGGTCTTATTCAGGCCTCTAATCCAATAGCCACTTCTGGCTCATTCAGTCCGATTAGCATAAAGGCATCAATCTAATAGACCAATGATGTCCTGTGGGCTATTCAACGGTACAAATCCCCTTGGACTATTTCATGGCACAGTGTAAGAGAGTTAGCATAGCCCTGGGACAAAACTCTAAATGTCTATACATGTTTCCTCTATTCCGAATAAATTCTGTTTATGATCCTCTTTTCTGATAAGAGTGGAAAAGAACACATTCCTTAAATCAGGGGCTATATACCACGCACCTGCTACTCTACGCTAGCAGAGATAACCACATCTGGCCCAGCGACTACAATGTGGGCTACCACTTGGTTGACTTTGCAGTAGTCCAACCATCCTCCAGTGAAGCAACAGATGATCCATCTCTGAAATCGCATACCAGCATCTGCTTTTTAGAACATTCCTGGCACTAACTGCTGCTCTTTGGCTTCTCTATTAAAAAGATAAATGTTAGCTTGCCAGACATTTGTTAAGGAGTGCTCTTGGGAACGCAGAACTGTAAAAGAGGTAGAAGGGAAAGAAGGTTGGACAGAGAGAGACGTTAATCTGTAATGCTGCCCCAACAAGAGCCTCTGTGGATTCCGTGCAGAGGTCTGGAGCTGGGATGGCCTTTCAGAGTTTCTTGAGTTAAGGAGAGGGTTCTGGCCTTAATACAATGGTGCCGATCAATCACTGGATGCAGGCTAACCCTGGAAATAAGTGCACCCCTTGAGTGAGAGTTTTCTTTAGCCAAGGCAGTCCCATAAAGGGTTGACAGTTGAGAACTATCTTACCAGCAGTTGAAATAATAAGTCCTTTATTTATTAAGGAAAATATGGGCAGATCACTCACCACAATCAGATGACAGCGTATGGGGGCTATTTGTGTGCTTTCTGTACTATTCCTTTATTCAACTTCTCCATCCTTACACAAATATCATGTTGTTTTAATCATGGTAGTTTTATAACAGATCTTGATAGTTGGTAATGCCTAGCAACTTTTCTTCAATATTGCTATTGCTAATTTTTTCCATATACATTTTAGAATAAGCTTATCACTTTTGATTTAAAAAAATCTACTGGGATTTCAGTTAGGATTGCATTGAATCTAAACATACTTGGGAAAATATTGGTATCTTTACAATACTGAGCCTTCCAATAAACATAAATTATTCCTCCTCTTTCTTCAACCTTAATAAAAATTTCCATCTCTAATGCAGAAGCCTTGAACATCTTTTGATACATTTCTTCCTAGACATTTAATGTTTGTTAATGTTTTATAATGATACAATTATTTTCTGTTTTATTTTGTTGTTTTATTGCTAGAATGCACATAATTTGTGTAGATTGGACATATATCCAATACCCTTGCTAAATTCAGTTATTAGTAATAATTGTTTTTAAGCTTTTTATATTTCCTAGATACAAATTATTATGTCTACGAATAACAATCACTTTATTTCTTCTTTTTTCATTATTATGTCCTTTGTTCTTGCCTTGTTTCCTGACTGAACTTCTAGTACAACATTGAGTGAAATAGTGATAGTCGACATCCTTGTCTCCTTCCGAATTTCAAAGGAAATTTTTTTGATGTTTCCTCATTGTGTAAGATGTTTGCTCTAGGTTTTTTATAGATATTCTTATAGATTATTTATAGATTAAGATATTTCTCTACTATCCTAGTTTTCTTGGAATTTCTACTATGAGTAAGTGTTAAATTTTGTCAAATGATTTTTATAAATCTATCAAAACAATGATGTGATTTCCCCCCCTTCCTGCCTCTCTCTCTCTCTCTCTGTGTGTGTGTGTGTGTGTGTGTGTGTGGTAAATTATGATGATTGATTTTTTTTTAATTTTTTTAATGCTTATTTATTTTTTGAGAGAGAGATTGACAGAGTGTGAGCAGAGGAGGGGCAGAGAGAAAGAGGAAGACACAGAATCTGAAGCAGGCTCCAGGTTCTAAGTTGTCAGCACAGAGCCTGACATGGGGCTCAAACCCACAAACTGTGAGATCATGACCTGAGCTGAAGTCGGGTGCTCAACTGACTGAGCCACCCAGGTGCCCCGAAGATTGATTTTTTTTAATGTGAAACTAAATTTACATATGGAAAACCCCACTTGGTATTGGTGTATGTGTGTATAAATATACATACAGTTGACCCATGAATAATGCAAGGATTAGCAGCACTACCGCCCGTCCCTATGGCAGTCAAAAATCTACATATAACTTTGACTCCCCTAAAACTTAACTACTAATAGCTTACTATTGATGGGAAGCCTTACCAATAACATAAACAGTCGGTGAATACATATTTTGTATGTTATATGTATTATATACTCTATTCTTACAATAAAGATGTACTGTGTTTATTGAAAAACATCTGCGCATAAGTAGACCCGTGTAGTTCAAACCCTGTGCGGTTTTTCAGGGGTCGACTGTACTAAATCCTAATTGCTAATATTTTGTTAAAGATTTTTGCACCCATGTTTACTGTCGGTCTGTAATGTTTTTGTCTTGTAATTTCTTTGCCAGGTTTGAATCAGAGGGTGGATGCTATTCATATAAGGAGCTATGACTTCCACCTTTTTTTACAGTTCCTGGAAGAATTTATGTTGGAATGGTATTATTTCTTATTTCTTCTTTATTTTTTTTTTAAGTTTATTTATTTATTTTGATAGAGAGAGAGAGAGAGAGATCACACGAACAAGGGAGGGGCAGAGAGAGAGGGAAAGAGAGAATCTCAAGCAGGCTCCATGCTGTCAGTGCAGAGCCCAGTGCAAGGATTGATCTCACCAACCATGAGATAATGACCTGAGCCGATGTCAACAGTTGGATGCTTAACTGACTAAGCCACCCAGGTGCCCCTCTTTCTTCTTAAGTTTGTAAAGATACACCAGTGAAATTTTCTGGGCCTGGAGTTTTTACTGTGAGAAGAATTTTTAAAGTTTTTTTAAAATATTTATTTATTTTTGAGGGGCCCCTGGGTGGTTCAGTCGGTTAAGCATCCAACTTCGGCTCAGATCATGATCTCACGGTCCGTGAGTGCAAGTCCCGCGTAGGGCTCTGTGCTGACAGCTCAGAGCCTGGAGCCTGCTTCGGATTCTGTGTCTCCCTCTCTCTCTGCTCCTCCCCCACTCATGCTCTGTCTCTCTCTCTCCTTCAAAAATAAATAAAAACATTTAAAAAATTTTTAATATTTATTTATTTTTGAGAGAGAGAGCACATGAGTGACGTAGGGGCAGAGAGAGAAGGAGATCGAATCCAAAGCAGGCTCCAGGCTCTGAGATGTCAGCACAGATCCCTACGTGGGGCTCGAACTCACAAACTGCAAGATCATGACCTGAGCTAAAGTCTGTCACTTAACCAACTGAGCCACCCATGCGCCCCTTGAGAAGATTTTTTTTTAATAATGTATTCAATTTTAACTTTTAGATTATTAAAGAATGATATTCAGTCCCTGTTCATTAAATGTATATTATCTACCGAGTTATGTATAGAATGCATGTTATGCATCATTGTGATAGAGGTTGGCTTTACAATGGTGATCCTGTGAGCCTAGAGTGAGACGTGCTGAAGCTACCAAGGTGAGATGGGTGGCCTGCTCTTGTGGAATATATATTCTAAAGAGGGAGACAGACTTTCGTCAATAAACAGCAATGTATATAGGATTTCAATTTTAATGATTTCTAAGTAGAGGGTTCATGGTGCCATGAGCGTTGATCATGGAAAATCTCATGTAGGCATACTAAAAAGATTTTCATGAGGAAACAGTATTTGTACATAATTAAATGTTTTCTTCTTATCTTTATAGCTTTTAATTATTTCTGTCATCTTTAAAAACATTCTTTTCATGTAGCTGCTTTGCTATGTAGGTACTTATCCAAGGTGGGCTAGAAACGCAGCCATATCTCTATTACAGGCTGAAATATCCATATCACAAGGAGAATCGAGTTCTCCTTTGTGAGCTTCCACCTCTCCCGAAGTTAAATGGGAACGTGGAGTTTCTCTTCATTCTCCTGCTGCCATTGCTTCTCCCTGCCACATGGTGTCTCTGTTGACAACCCGTCCTCCACAATCAGCTAGGTGAGTCCATAAATCTTTGAGGGATTCTCCTCTATTCTCTGAGAATTATATGGAACAAGGACCTACACTGTTTTAATTGATATAGTCAAGGTGCTTATGCTTATTTCTCTCAGTCGTATTCAGACCTTACCCAGATTCTGGGAGTGCTCTTCCAAAATTTTTTCAAGAAATGTCTGTGCAGTTCTGAACATGCCCAGAGCCTTGCTTTTATACTTCTCAAAACTCAAAGGGCCTCATATGCCCTTTCTTCTCAGTTTATCTATATACCCACTTGAGGATTGTTAGACTAAATGTCCTGGGCCAACACCATCCAAAACACAACAGATGGCTTTATACCCCATTTCCTAGACAAAGGAGGCTGCTCTGTTTGCTTAGAAAGAGGATCTACCTTCAGGTCTGAAAGGAAATTTGTCTTCCTAAGGATTACCAAGGTAACTTTCTAGTATTTCTCTCACTAGATTCAAAGAAATGGAAAAACAAACAAACACAAGCTTAATTGGGGGGATATATACTATATATAATAATATATACTATATATAGTATACTATATAATATATAGTATATAATAAAATATACACTACCATATATATATATATAATAAAATGCTCTTTAATTGCATACTTTCTTTTGTTCTAGCTAATATTCATATCAAGAAAAAAATAACAGTTAGAATCTTGTGAAAATACCTCATGTATCTAATTACAATAATCAGACTGCCCTGTGCCCTTGTCTATTATGAGCAACACCATTCTTTAAACCTTTCCTTGGGTTACTATTTTCTATCCCTTTATTCACTTTCCTCATTCTTCACTGATCTTTTCCAGTTTGTCCACATCTTTTAAAAAGTGCGGTGACCAAAAAGTAGCCACAATATCCTAATAAAGAGCTCATGAATGCATAATATAGCAGAAAGATTACTTCCAAATGTCCCATGAATTATTCCTTTTAATAAATTCCAGAATCATAATAGCTTGGGTTCAGCATCAAGACTCCAGATTTTTCTTTTATATTTTTGTCTGGTCAATCCTTTATTTTATTTTATTTTTAGTTCTACTGAATTTTATTGTGCTTTAGAAACCAATATTTTTGCTCTTGTCACTTTGATTCTTATTTTAACATTTCAGAAAAATGGCAAGATTTCTGAAAGCTAAGTTATTCCACATCTCAGCCCTTTTATATATGCTAGATTGATTATTTAGCAGTTTCTATTTATTGACTTTTAAAATAACTACTTTGAACTCCTCCCGATATCATAACATTTATGAAGAAAAGTAAAATTTGGACAATAACTAACAATGTCTTTCTGATTCTGGGCATATCTGATTGTATTTTTTCCAATTTTAGCAATGATGCAACAATTTTATGCAAAACAAAGACCCATTCCTATTACACTTCTTTCAACAAAGTGCTATTACTAAACAGAATCTTTTCTTTTAGCTTTGCATACCAAGGCATCTGTGTATCTGAAAGCAGATAGGTGGATGAAATAATTTCTTCATATTTTTATAGACCCCATTAATTTACATAAGGTCACTTCTATGGCATATCATCACACTGTTCCGAAAAACAACAAAATTTATTGTATTGTTCTCCTATAAGTCACTGAATCAAATAGTCTCTAATATGTGAATCTTGAAATAATATTCAATATCATTAAATAAACCCCATAATGAGGAATATGAGGTTCAGGCAATTTAAGAGATGTGTCCAAAATCAACTACTTGGTGTTCAGAATTGGATTAAAAAACAGCTTTTCTGATGCAAAATCTAAGGTTCTTTCCTCTCCATAGCACCATATTCTTAATTTGCCGTTTCAATAACTTTTAATGACATATAGCATTAAATATGACTAATATGTAGAAGTAAGTCTATGAACTCAGGACGAACTTAAGTATCAAAGAGTTGTAGCTTTATAGCAGAAAACGATTTGATGAGTATCGGTTAGTTTGTTGTAAACATTATTTGTCATTAGAGCTAAACGAACTTTGATACATATATTCAAAAAATGTAATAACTAAACATTGTCAGTTATTGCTTTCAAGTTGTGGGTTTTGACCCACTGTATCTCAGTTCCAAATCTATCCTTCTTTGCTTGCTGTGCCTGTCACCATCATGCCAGCAGTGGCAGATGGCTTTGGCCATCAGCCTCTATGGCTTCCCTCTTCTGCTCAGAGCACTCTAGTCAGAGGCCTGCCCCCAGTTTCTGGTTACCCGGCTCTCTTCCCTTTACTCCCCAGACCTGGATGGTGGCTACCTCCTGCTCTAAGTCTTTCTTCCCTTTTCTCCTAAACTAGCTACACCAGGGTAGCAAAATCCCTTTATTAAATCCTCCTATTTAAAAATTTCTAGGGGAGCCTGGGTGGTTCAGTTTAAGCATCTGCTTCTTGATTTTGTCTCAGGTCATGATCTCATGGTTCATGGGATTCAAGCCCCACATAGGGCTCTGACCTGACAGAGTGGATCCCATTTGGGATTCCTCTCTCTCTGCCCCTCCCCTGTTCTCTCTCTCTCTCTCCTCCACCTCTCTCTCTCTGTCTCTCAAAATAAATAAATAAACTTAAAAAAAAGTTTCTGACCCCTGGCCCATAGGGTTACCCACATCCAGAAGACATGATGTTTTTTTCTCAACATTATTAAGAATTTTGTACTTTTAAATTCTGAATTCTCTAACATTGTATCAGAATAAGAAAGAGAGAAAATTGGAAGACTTAATGTTTAAATGGCTACCTTCCTTGGAATAAACCTTGCTACAAATAACTAATCATGAAAAATAACACATCTTATGGCAGAATTAGATTCTAAAGTCAATGTTCAAATAACAAAATAAGGTCCAATCAAATTATCCTTGACAATCTCTTAATGGTTCATGAGTATATCACATGTAGCTCTATGTAAAATACTAAATTTAAAATATTTATATAATATGTGTATAAACTTTTATGAAAATTTATAAAAATTTCATATACATTTTATATAATATAAATTATATTATAAAATATAATGTATAAATATGTAATATTTATATAATATAAAATTTATGCAATACACATAATTATATATAATTAAATATATGCATATTATATATAACAATATATAATGTGTAATATATATATTTTAAATATTATCAATGCAAAATATAATTCAAATGATTGCTTTTGTTTTTAAACATTTATTTTTAAACATTTAAACATTTATGGTTGAAATTTTGAAGTTTATATTTAAACATAATGCAACTAGGTCAGATATTAATGGAATTGTGAGAGAATGTAAAAATTAAAATATTATTATGTGTCCTAGGCTATAGTTTTGGAATCCAAGAAGTATAAGTTAGCTAGCCAACCTTTAGTTGTCTGTAAATATGACACTTTAAAAATACTTATGTACGAATGGAAGTACTTCTGCTAATTAAAAATGATTTAATATACTTCCTACAGCACATGCATTTTGTAAGAGTTCCTAGGAAGGTTAATAACTAGAGTGAATAAATGCTTATAATTTTTCGTTAATTTACAAACAGGATGTAATATTACTCTGGAAATACTCATAAAAATCTTTCTGCTTTTAAAACCGTTGTTTTAAATTTTTTGCAGAAGGTAGTTATCGTATTGATGCATTTTATCACAAGGATTCACAGAATGTTGGATATTTTAAATGCAAGTTTTTATAGATAGGAATCTTTTTATATAATCTTAAGTTTGATGATTAATCTTTTTCAATCTAGTTAACTTTTATCCAGGTAGATTTTTGTGATTCATGGAAATGTAATTTTATTGATAATTTTTATATAGACCATTTTATTTTTTCTTAGAATTCATATCACGATCAGTTCTGCTCCCCATGTCTTTATTCAATTAAGTTATTCTCTATGCATTTATTTATGCATGTTATTCTGTGCAATTTTAGAAAAACTATTTTTTCAAACTATCAGTGTAAAGAATTATGACAAATGGCTAACTTGTTTAATTGACATATAAAAGTATAAATTTATAATTTTCAATTACTAACATTGAAAATTTTATTTATTTTTATTTTTTTATTTTATTTATTTATTTATTTATTTATTTATTTATATTTTTATTTATTTTTTTTTAATTTATTTTTATTCCAGTATCAGGTCTACCATAATACTTTTCACTGGTAAAACAGCAGTGAGTATTCTATTGTATTCCAGAAGCATGTGAACTATAATCGAGCTGCTGTCTTGACAGTAAAGTGTGACAGTACAGTGGGCATTTGCAAGAATTATCAGCAGATTATTCAGACCAAAAATTATTTTCTCCCAAATATCCAACATAGAAAAAATAGAGTGCTTATTCGAATCGTCCGTATTGGTATGTGAAAAGTCTGCTGCTTTGTGTACTTTGCTTGGTACAACCTTTGAGTCAAAACTCCATCTGCTTAACTAATAAGCTTAATCTTTACAATTTAACAAGCTTCAGACTTTAAATACAGGGTTCCTGATTGAATTAGGAAACTCTAGTGCAACGAACAGTCTCCCTGTTTATAGTCCTGGGCAAAATGAGACATAAAGTTTGAGCCTGTTCCCTCACCTTCCCTTACCAATACCATGCTCTCCATCCAGATCATCCCAGAGTACTGGGCAGCTTATACTGTCCTCTTAGTAACTTGGCTAAGCCTGTGCTCCATAGGTAGTGCTCTAGGCTCTAGTATTACCCTCTGTCCCATATAGTCCCAGTCACATTCCTTAAAACTCATGTAACCTGTCACAGCTGGAGGTAAAACATCTGATAAAAGTATTCATACAGTAGAATGTAAATGAAAACTACCCCCAGGACTTTGCAACATAAAGACTGATGTTTGGAGAAGATATGAATTGGGATAAAGTAATAGATTCCTAATGGAGAAATTTTAGTTAATGCACCATGCCAACTGGGAACCAGTGTAGAGAAGGGGCAGTTGAGTTCTTATCTCATATATATATATATATATATATATATATATATATATATATATATGTGTGTGTTTTTAATACCCTGTCTTTCAGCTTTAGAAAGTAGTATCAAATATAGCAAGAGGGAAAAGATCTCTGTGAGAGTGAGAGGAAAGGTCTCCATGAAGCTCTACAAGCTTAGGAGTTTGACATTTTCTATTTCACTCCAAATGATTTCTTTAATAATTCAGGTATACAAATTGGAATCTTGGAACTGAGGAAGGGGAGCCAGAAAAAAAATAAATTTAATCTCACTTCAAAGAAAGACATGGACCATAGTCTTCATCACAAAATAATGTGATTATTTTTTATTTGGCCACCACAAAGTATATTGTATTTTTAAGCAGTTAAAGATGGAATTTTGGCATGATTTTATAAAACTTGAGCCAGATTAGCTTATTTTATTTGGATCCCTGGTTTATCTCAAGAGTTGGAATTCAGGGCCGGCCCATTTGTGAAACTTTCTAATTATCTTCAGAGCCTGAACTAAGCCCTATACATCTTTATGAGAACTGTTTATCTTAGAATCTTGGCTTATTGTAAAGAAATGAATACTCATCTTCAAGAACAAATATGTAGAACATAATTATATTCAAATGATCTACCTAAAGCTCAGCAATAATTCTTACATTTGACATGTTAATCAATTCCATTGTCATAAAACAATTTACTATTAATGTAAAAGGTGATGAGATATTATGCAATATACGTGAAGTGAGATTTTCTCATTTTAAAGGAGGCTACACATGAGTGGTTCTGCAACTCTGAGAACTGAATTTTTTTTTAATTTTATAATAATAGTAAATATCTTTGGGTTGGTATATATACTGTTGGATAGATTAATCCTTACCTTCATTTTTAAAATTTGTCTAACCCCATTCCAGTTTGCAGTTTCAAGTATGGATTTCTAGTTCCACTCTCAGAGAGCTGCCTTTATTAGGGGCTGGTCCTGTTATGCAGACCAAACTATTTTCATGACTCAAACAAGTGGAACATCATCATTACCATCACTTGGCCTGTGATTTTCTTCTGCTGGCGTTCCTTTTTTTCTGAGGGTCTCAATAAAATAAGGAGGCTTTCTGAATTTAAAAGCTGTGTGGGTTCAAACCATGAGAGCAAATGATTAACTTGTGAATTAAACCAGACAACTTGGAAAATCACAAACACATCATAATCACCCTTAGTTATAAAATAATTGTAAAATAGTTTGTTGTTCAGGCATTGAATTAAAAAATAGTGCAGATAAAGTATTGACCTCTACATCTCAAAAATTAGGCACATTTAAAAAAATGTTAATGTTTATTTATTTTTGAGAGAGAGAGAGAGAGAGAGAGAGAGAGAGAGAGAGAAACAGGACAAGAGGGGGAAAGGGGCAGAGAGAGAGGGAGACACAGAATCTGAAGGAGGCCCCAGGCTCTGAGCTGTCAGCACAAAGCCCAGTGCGGGGCTTGAACTCGTGAACTATGAGATCATGACCTGAGCTGAAGCTGGATGCTTAACCAACTGAGCCACCTAGGTGCCCCAAAAATCAGGCACATTTCAATATGATGTATCTTCCAGGAAGTTAGTATTTAAAGGCAGACAAAAAATGATCTCTTGGCAGCACTGATGTGTTCTCGTATGAAACCCTAGGTATCTTACAAAAAGTGCAAATTATGATTCGGTAGGTCTGGGATAGAGCCCAGGAATCTGCTTTCCTTTTTTTTAATGTTTATTTATTTTTGAGAGAGAGAGAGTGAGAGAGTGGGGGAGGGGCAGAGAGAGGGAGAGAGAGAATCCCAAGCAGGCTCTGTGCAGAGCCCAACTCAGAGCTCAGTCTCATGAATGGTGAGATCATGATCTGAGCCGAAAGAGTTGGTTGCTCAACCGACTGAGCCTCCCGGGCACAAAAATGAATCTGCTTTTCTAACAAACTCTCACACGACAGCAAGGTCAGGTCCATGGAACACACTTTGAGGATGAGGCTGTAGAACACTGTTACCAATAGAACTTTCTGCAATGATGAAAATATTGTATTATCTGCGCTTTCCATCATAAAAGACACAAGCCATTAATGGCAAGTACGCACCCAAAATGGGATGAGTGAAATTGAATTGCTAATTTAAATAGAAGTTGCCACATATGTCCAGTGACCATCTTGGTGAATGTTGCTCTAGACCACCTAACCATTATGAATACAATATTCCTGGGTGTCTAACTTAGTGTCTGAAAGCTGAATAAAGCCAACTTGACAAATACATATGCGATGTCTTGTAAAATCATCTTCTCTAATAAAACTTGAAACAAATGGACATTTAAGTACACTCGTTCAGAATGAAGTGCATGTGCATTATCAACAGGGATGACATTGCCCCTAACATGATGAAAATTAGTTCTCGTGTGGGGCCTGGGGGTGCAAAGATAGCATTTAGGCATGACGATGGTTGGTGCACCCCAAAGCTCAAATTTACCTGACAGAATCTTATTCCTTAGTATTTAGTTTCTCTTGTTACGAAGAATTTATATTTAATTTATTTTTTTTCTCTTTAGAGAGGCGATATAAAAAAAAAAAGATTGAGAAACACATCTAAAAGTAAGCATCATTATAAACTGCACTTTAATTTGAGTCAATGAATATTTTTAACAGGTCCCCAGATCACTCACCAAAGGCTGTAACTTCATTCCCTGTTAGGAACTGCCATAAATGTGGGGCGCCTGGGTGGCTCCGTTGGTTAAGCATCGGCTCTTGGTTTCGGCTCAGGTCATGAGCTCACCATTTGTTCCTGAGTTTGAGCCCCATGCCGGGATCTGTGCTGACAGTGGGGAGCCTGCTACGGAATCTGTCTCCCTCTCTCTCTCTCTGCCCGTCCTCTCTCTCTCACACATACATAAATAAACATCTTTTTTTTTTTAAAAAAAAAGCGTTATAAACGTGACACAATTAGGGGCCTGCTTTCTCTAAGTCAGACGTGATTTCCTTAAAAAAACTTTCAGAGAATGTCTCACTTTGCCCTTTAAGAAACAAAAAGATGAGAGGGACAGGAAAGACCTACACTTAGCAGGACTTACAAAAAATATCACAAGCTACATTAAAAATAAAATTGAGAGCCGTTTCTAGCTTTTTGACATTCAGAGGTACTTGGAACGCATTAAGATCAGTACTAAACAGTCCAGAGGCTTGCTTGAGACTTGGATTTGGTTTATTTGTGATGGGAAATCCACATGCTCTATCAGTGCAAACTAAAGCACACTTGCTGGTAGGATTCTCAATTGGCAGAAACCTAAACTTGAAATAGCAAGGACCTAGAATTCGAAGCCAGTGCGGTGTCGTGGCAAGGAGCAAGAGCTCTCGTGCCTCATGAATGGGGGTTGTCAGAATCTCCACTCTTTCGCTGTAATTGGATAGCCTGTTGAATGATAATATTTTCCTAACTGTGGCCTGAAGGAATAATTTCTGGGATTGTGAGGATGTGATTTCCTCTCCACAGATCACTGTCATTATGTTCTTATACACACCTGGCAGAAATGGTGACCTAGAGTGAGTGGCATGCTGGTAAATGTTGAACAACTAGCCTCGGAAGGGGGGGTGGGGAGGGAATCCCTGATGTATAACATGTGCCAATTCCCATAAAATATTCCCACTGTATGTCTGACGTGACATCCTTAATTATGGAATTGGAAAGAGATGTACAATATCACCGAATTCTATAGTACCTCCACCATACAGATATAAGAGACATAAATCACCTCAAAAGAATAGATACTTGTGGGGCGCCTGCGTGGCCCAGTCGGTTAAGCGTCCGACTTCGGCTCAGGTCATGATCTCACGGTTCGTGGGTTCGAGCCCCGCGGCTGGCTCTGTGCTGACAGCTCGGAGCCTGGAGCCTGTTACAGAGTCTGTGTCTCCCTCTCTCTCTGCCCCTCCCCCACTTGCACTCTGTCTCTCTCTGTCTCAAAAATAAATAAACATTAAAAAAAAAGAATAGATACTTGTGGCAGGTAGTAATATAATTAAAAAGTGATGACTTTCAACTATTTACTGCCTTTAATTTTAATGTGATTTATTTAATTGCAAGTTTATATGAATTAATATTTGCTAGTGACTCTGTTTAACAACTGACTCACAGAATATCTAAAATATTTAACAATTGGCAGGTAGCAGGTCTCCCACACACCACTGCCTATGGCAACGAGGAGACAATGAGTTGAGGACAGATTACACGGCCGTATCTGTAGGGTCTATTTGACTTTATTTTTCCCATGGGAAAGGCTTTACGTAAGGTTTGGATTAGAGGCTTTGCTGATTAATATGTTTATTAGGTTGGCTTTTATAAACAGCTCCCTTGAAATTAATTTTATTGCAGCAGGGAAAACAATATGCGGTTACACTCTATTTGTGTATCATATACCTTAGCTTATTTGCATTCTATATTTCTTTCTTTTGTTCTCAAAAAAAAAAAACCACTATAGAATAGTGGCGCCAATTGTTCTCTGTATCCTCAAATCTACTATTAGTAATAGTTAGATTCAAAGTAGATTTGGCTTGCAGAGCACAAAGAAATAAGTTATAAAACCATAATAACACATGAGTTTTATATCACATGTTATAACTTAGAAAGTGTATAACTCATTGATTTACCGTAGATATTTCATGCAGAGAAATTTTAATTTAAACACGAATTTTATGCCCAGTCTTATTTTTGTCTCATAGTGTGAAATTCATTTCAGTGCATGCTTATTTGATATTTACCATGTGTAAGGAAGTGCATATATATTAAATTAATTAATTAAATTAATAGTGCATATTAAATTAAAAAGGAGGAACACTAATTATTTTGTCATTTCAGGAAGGTAGGAAAGCAAGGGACATATTTCTATCTGGTCTATTTTTTAAGAACCTTGAGAACTAGAGATGTTAGGCCAGGGAGTTTTTACTTATATCCTGAGACAAAAAAGAAAGGAGAGTCTGTCTTTCTACTCCCCCATACCAACCACTACCACTTTGATTACCCAATAATGAGGATTTTTAATTATACCCCTGACTGCCAGCAGTCATGGTGGTGATCCAAAGAAAAGAGTCTAGGAAGGATTATCTTGATTTATATAATGTAAATAACTAAGGCGTAAAGAAACAGCAGCATAGCAAGAGAAAAGTTTGGAAGATTGGAAGGGACTGTTGAAGGGGCAGCTGCCACTCTCGAGGGTCTCTGGAGAGATAGAAAGGTAAAGAAGATTTGAATAAACTTGGGAAATTTCCCTAGGTCTTACTTGATTTTTAGTACACTCCTTATTACTGTTTGTTGTTGTTGTTGTTGTTGTTGTTGTTGTTTGGCAATCAGATAAAGTTTTCTTTGTATATGTCACCTCCCATTAATGCTTTGATGGAAAAAATAGGGAAGGTAGAAACCTACAGTATGAGCATGTTACCTCTATCCTCCCTAATTATCATTACATGCATCAAATTCCAGATGTGATTCTCTATTTGGATATTTGCAACCTGAAAATCTTGACTTAAATAATTAGCATTAAAAAGGATATGAACTTTTTCCCACTGAGTGATGAAATACCTTAGGATCACCGTATTCTTATGAAACTTGTACTCTTAATAGTTGTTAACTCTTCAAATAGCCTAAACTTCTGACCTTTTACTCTCCATAGAGCGATGGATTCCAAGTCAGCTGGGAAAATAGTGGCTGACCTGCTGACCAAATCATACTGCACTTTAAAGCACACTTCAGCAGGTTTGCTTTCTCTTTTGCCTTAGACATCTCTTTATAACTTCTCTGTTCTGATCATCTATTCCAAATTTCCTGCTTACCTGTGAGATATTTCTGCAACGTGTTTTGCAGCCTTTTCCATTCATTTGTTGAGCTCACAAAATCCCTGCTTAAAATATGACATTGGTGAAAGCTATGAAGAAAACAACTATTGTTCAGACTGGAAATGTCCGTGGCCAAGAATAGCAGTGATTTCTCTGGTGCCATTTCTATCATCAGTATCTTTATTCCTGGCAATTCAACATCAGCATTTGGAGATTTTATTGAACAAAGGAAAATTGAATTAATGAGCCAACAAAAATGATCAACATCAAAGGCTGGATGCCATCGGAAAAACTGAGCAAAAGAATGAATGTGTTCAATGATGCTAGTGCATTGCATGACCGTTGTAAAGGATGTCACCTATCAACCTTTTGAATAAACAAAACACAGGTTAAGAGTTGGTACTATAATCGCCGCTTCCTCTTGATGTCACTTATCAACCTTTTGTATAAACAAAACACAGTTTGTACCAACAAAAAACAGTTGGTAATACAGTCGGCTCTTCCAAGAATAGATTTGGACATGATCCCAGTGAATGTATCACCAGGGCAGAGTGGAGGATTTTCTTTAACCTCTAAGACTTTAAACTCAAAGCCATTCCATTGAGCTTCACAGCATTCTTATGCCTATTTAACTAATTAACTTATACTAGCTGTTGCAATTTTGCATGCAAAGGATACAATAGCTCTAACTAGCACTAGCCAAAAGAAAAATGTTGAAAAATGATATTATCATCCTACATTAGTCTACCTGCTTGGACTGTAACTCTAATACTGATTCTGGTCTGTAGTGAGGTAAGGAGTGGAAGACACAGGTATTTCCCAAGATTCTAGTAAAAAAAAAACAAAACAGATTCTAGTAATAATTGGACTTAACATCAGGAAACTGGGAATCCCCAGCCAGGACAAATAGTGCCGCATAAACAGACCTATTAGAAAGTTCTGACTGGTATATATATGCATATATTTATATATGTGTGATCTACCAAAAAACAGGCATAATAAAGTGCACTTTTGAGTATTTAGTCCAGCCTATACCTGCGTTGAGACATTCCAAAATATGGTTCTGGGTGACTATTCAACCCTGTTGAAATTTATAGCTGGGTTAGTTGTCATAGTCAAATTAAATCGATTGTTGAGACACTTTGGGGTTATGGCCTAAATTGGTCTATTAACACTTGCCCCAATTCTGTGCCTTACTGTGGAAGCTTGACATAATGGTGTTGCAGGAAAAAAAGAAGCTTAAAGAATCAAAATAGCAAGGAATTAAATATTGTACACAACTAGAATTATAGGAGCATTGTATTCTAATCCTAATCTTAGGATTTTTCCTATTTGGAAGATTTTGAAAGAATGTACATTTGCCACCGTGTTTTTTCCTGTTGGATGAGGAGAATGTCATTAGCCTAAATTTAGTATACAAAATGATGTATTTTAAAAAGGTAACAATTGGGACGCCTGGTTAATAGTCCAACTCTTGATTTCTGCTCAGTCATGATCTCATGGTCCTGAGATCGAGCCCTCATCGTCATGGGATTGAGTCCCGTGTAGGGCTCCATACTGAGCATGGAATCTGCTTCAGATTCTCTACCTCTTCCGTTGCCCTTCCCTCTTTCTTTCTCTCTCTCTCTCAAAAAAAGTAACAATCGCAACCTGAAATTTTGAATGTGCTAAATATGATACAAAGCGTTGAAGGTATTATTATTAATTCCTCTATTTTCATTTTAAGAGTTAAGTTTTCCTTGAGAAGAAATTTTACACTTCACCCTCAAAATTTCCCCAGTGTGTCTTAGAACCATCCAGAGAATGAATATTCAAAATGAAAATCCCTGGCTCCCCTCCTTGAAGATTCTGTCTTGGTAGATCTAAGATGTGCACCCTGGGTGGTTCGGTTGTAAGTGGTACACAGACCTCTGCAAATACTGCACATCGACCAGCCTGGTTGTACCATGCACGCAACTCGTTTTCAACACAGCTGCTGTTCTCCCTGATGTCAGAATTACTTTGTAATGTGTGTATGTGTTAAAGAGATCACACTGGGTATGTAATTAATCTGGTTTAATATTTGATAAATATATAGATCATTAGGAGAAAATGTTTACAAATTGGCCTCACCATTGATATTCTTTTCATCCTCCTTGTCAAGTTCCAATGCCCAGCACACGAAAAATAAATGAAGTAAGTCTGATGAGCGTTGATATATTTTTCATTTATGTTTTTCTACTCGAGACAGTTTTTCTCGTGTCTTTTGGAAAACACTAGAAAAATATATGTAAAGATTATGTATTTTAATAAATCACCTTCTGATAATAAGGCATTTCCTCTCCTTGTAAGGGGTGTGTGTGTGTGTGTGTGTGTGTGTGTACATGCTAGAGAAAGGGGGGGCAGTGAAAAAATAGGAGTAATCTTGGTTGAAACAACCCAATACAAAGAGAATCATGCCCCAAAGCAATGCAGCTAGAGAATCATGCTTAAGACAATGCAGCAAGGAACAGTTCTCACATTCTACCTTGGAACTGCATTCCCAAATAAAGGAAGACCAGCAAGTGCTGGGTGCCTTAAAGTGTGGCAAATATGTTCTACAAAACAAATCTCCGCAGGTCAGTAAAAATAGGTAGTCATCACTTAAAGTCCTCTCATGAGTAAGGTTTTTAAAAGGGCTGGTATTATGATATAATATTACAAGATTCAGGTTTTGTTTTTTGGTTTTTTGTTTTTGTTTTTTACTGTATATTTTTGAAAGATAGAGAGAGACAGCGAGAGCAAGCAGGGGAGGGGCAGAGAGACAGAGAGACACAGAATCCAAAGCAGGCTCCAGGCTCTGAGCTATCAGCACAGAGCTCCAAGCGGGGCTCAAACCCAGGAACCATGAGATCATGACCTGAGCAGAAGTCGACGCTTGATGGACTCAGTTACCCAAGAGCCCCCACAAGATTCAGTTTCTAAAGATGGTGCGATGGATATGGAACAGGAGTTGTTAACAAAGTAATGTAAAGGAAGAAGAATGCTGTAATGATTAAAAATGCCTGGCTTTTATATATGATTAACCTTTGGGCTAGATGGACTTGTTTCATTCTATCTATCATTCAACTTTAGCTAACTATATTCAGACTATATTCTACTTAGTTTATTCCATTTCATTCTATTTATCATTCAACTTTAGCTAACTATATTCAGACTTTTATTTCTGAAAAAAAAAAGAAACTGATAATTAGACAATTTCCTTATCAATGGCCAATTCCTAGATCTTGCTTTTAAGACCTAATTGTACAGTATAAATTTCCTAAAACTTCTAAGAAGATAAACCTAAAGAACATACAACATTTTATCTGCTTAATATGTTGGATATTATGTAATTGTCTGAATTAGTGGGTGTTAAATTCATGCTGCTTTTTCAAAGCATCTTAGAAACAGAGTCATTATAGTATTCTTCCCTAGATCATTCCATTGACCATTCTACAAAGTTTATTTCACATATATACAAGAATGTCATCTGCAATAAGCACTTAAAAAATACAAATGTGTTAGACACCAGAAGACTACCCACAGGACTTCAGAAAATATGAGAAAATTATTCCTGTCGATTTCCCTCCCACCACTGTGTTCTTCCACTCACATATGCCCATACACCACAGGGCACATAAGATGCCGTCTGTGGTCTTACATAATCCCCCTTCCCTGTGCCTCTTTTTCATTGCCCTTTCTAGGCATGCTGATAAAAATTGGTCTTATTACTTTCATTATATATTTTATTAGTTGATAAATGCAATTTGCTATTTTTTTCAAATTAAAAACATTTGAAGACAATTACCTGCTTTCTATCAGGTCTTTTGAGACACATAAAATATGAGTTATATTTACAGTTTTAGAAATCAATTGGTATTTTGTAAAATCAGGTGTGGTTTATAATTTGATAGTTTCCATAGGAAAATATTTTTAATTCATAAATTATTTAAACTACTGCAGAAAAGTCTTAATTTGTACTAAAAATTCTCTTTCTCTCTCTCTGCTAAGATAGGAATTTCAATGAATATTTTTCTTGATTTTTGGAAGTCTATTTTTAATGAGTAGTTCAAAGAGAATTTTGAGCTTCCTTGAATTCTAAAAAATGTAAATATCATAAATATTTTAGAAGTAAACAGTTAATCTGCTTATAAATTGAATAGATTTTGATCTATATAATTACAATTTAAATTTAAATGGAATTATTTAAGTAAATTCATGAGATGGGAGAAAACTCTATAATAATAAATAACAATCAGTAAAATAATAGAGAGGGGCACATGAACAGCTCAGTAAGTTGAGTGTCCAACTCTTGATTTCGGTTCACGTCATGATCCCAGGGTCATGGGATCAAGCCCCGATTTAGGCTCTGCATGGAGAATGGAGCCTGCTTAAGTTTCTCTCTCCCCCCCCCCCCCGCCCCTCTCCCTCACTTGCACATGCTCTGTCTCTCAAATAAAAAATAAAATAAAAAAGTAAAATCATAGAAAAACACTTAATTTTTCAAACAGGTTTAGGGAAAAAAAACTGGTAAAACCAGTGCAATGTGAAGCCAAGGAATTTTTATAAAAAATTCATGAATAACAATGGAAAACATGTTGAAGCATGTGTTGAAAAGATACACTCTAAGCCTCTGGTCTTACAAACAGAATGAATTTTTTTCCCATTATTTTAAGTTTAAAACAATATTTTTCCTATGTTTGGTTATATATGTTCATTTCTAACAGATTTTTCCCTTCTAAATAGAATTCTAAAGACTATTTTGGAATAGTCTTTGTGCTCATGTAGGAGACTACACTTAAAATATAGCATCAAATTAAATGTGTATTGAATACAAAGGGAAAGAATTTCTACACAATTCAAGACTTCAGCTTAGAAGGCTTAAATTCTTTCTGCTCATTCTAGGGCTGCTTCTATCATGGCGGCAGGATCAGCATGGAAAAGCAAGTTCAATTCTCTGTTAGTCCTGTTACAAATTATATGACTCAAGCTTCATTTGGTTTCCATGAATATGTAGACATAATATTGGCAATTTTATTTCACATCTTCTGAATTTTAAACTGATGCAAACTCAGAATAAGCCAATATACTCACAACCAAGTAAAGTTGGGGGAAAAATGTCCTAAACTCTCGATAACACTAATTGTAATACTTTTCTCAAGAATTCTTAAGAGATCTTTTCTTGTTCTTTACTTCTCATTGTGCTATGAAAAAAAAATATTAGTAGACTGTCTTTAGGGCATTTTTCTAAAGTGTTGAAATGTTTGGTTCTTCCTATATTTTGTCAGAAACAATATTTACTCAAGTCAATATATATTTTGGCCAAAAAAATATATTTATTACTTTTATATTTATATGAAAACTGAAAATACCCCCTGAGGCTTCCAACTGTTTTTTTTTTTACTGTGCCCTACTTAAAAGTTTTTACCCACATGAAAAATATTCTTTATGTATTTACCTTTTACACGTTAATTTGATAAACTTAAGTTTGACATTTTATACAGAATTTATATGTCTCCTTCATTTATTCAAAATGGATTTATTATGCATCTAAAATCTAGGCACTGCAGAAGACCTTGGGAAAGATTCAAAGATATTTCTGTGCCATTCATGAATTTATTCAGCAATTAATGGGCAAAACCTCAGAAACAGGTACTAGTACAGATTTTCAATTATGCTAAAGCATGACTGCTCTGCTTGCAAGAATTTTAATGTGTGAATGAATTTTAATGTGGGTATTAATCAATGTGGGTAAGTAGAAATGTGTGTTTTAGAGGAGGGGGTAGGACATAGGTTGAAGAAGGCTGCAAACACAAATTCTTTTTCATTCATCCCTTTGATAAGTAAACTCTAATTTAACAGGAGCTACCCTCAGTGATTTATTTGATTAATAGAATGCACTGGAAGAAACATTCTGGGACTTCCAACTCTGGACCATAAAATGACTGGGCTTCATCCTTGGCTCTTTGAAAATGCTTATTCTTAGGGGTTTATTCCATCTGAGAACCCAGCCAACATACAGTGAGAGGCCAACCAGCCAACATACAATGAAACTACATGGAGAGGCCAAGTATTGGTACTCTGGTCAAAAGCCCCATATCAGCTCCTGAGCCAGCCTCAGCTACCAGCCTTGTGAATGAGCCACCTTGGACATCCAAAACAGTAGGACTTACAGGTTAGCAGAGCCCCAGCTGACATCTGTCAGCAACTGCACTAGAGATCCCAAATCGGAAGAAGCATATACTATACTTTCAGGTTTTTCAGCAAATATTTATAAATATAATTCATTCCCTTGATGTTAGTTAGCTCACCGTTAGGAAGTAGGTGCCTGGTGGTCAGTTACACCCACTCTATGAGTTTAGATTATGGTGTGGAACAGCTGACCTGGGAAATCTTAGTGGCTTACTACACAGCATGTTTATTTCTTGATCATAGTACATCTCCAGCATAAGTTGCTGGTCATTCTACTCCAGCAAGTTGTGAAGGGGTCCAGGTTAATGGAGACACCACCATGTGCTAGCTACATCTTCTAAGATGTGGTAATCTTCTAAGATACAAGTTCTTTTTGTTTGCGGAGGCAGGGAGAAGACTGGAGAATCCCATAAAAAAGCCCTTTTCACTTTTACTCACATGTAATTGACCCAAACTGGCCATGTGGCTCTCTCCCGAACTGAGAGAACCATGCAAATATAGATGAACAAATGACGTATGTTTGGTATTACTGACTTTTCCACATTCACAGACTTGGACTGCAGTCACAACTTTGTTGAGACATCCAACTTACATTTGAATGTTAGGTGTGGACATAGAAAAATTTGATGAAAATGTAGAAACGTGAAAACTGAAAGAAACAAGGCAAATATTACCAAAAATCACAATAATAATATTCAGAGGAACAACAAAAAAAAAAGAAGAAGAAATATTTATTTAGGGTTTAGAATATGCCAAGCATGTTCTAAGTGCTTTAAGTGTATCATTTTACTTAATCTTCACAACTACATTCTGAAGTAATTATTATTATCCTCATTTTATAGATGAGAAAACTGAAGTACAGAGAGATTAAGTAATTAGCCCAAGCTCACACAACTAGGTGGTGATGGAGACAAGATCTCAGTCCAGGCAGACTGCTTCCAGGGTTTGCTAAAATGGAAAAAATAAATAAATAAATAAAATCCAAGGATAGCACTTGAAGTAAGCCAGACTGTTGTTTTTCAAAAAGCCTAACAGAATTGCATCATTACCATGTTGAAATGCTATGGACCAAAATCTGATTCTTAGCCTTCCAAGCGCAGAAATATCTATCATTCCACCAGCCAGAGAGTTCAGGAGTGACCTCAGACTAATGTATGATCAGGACGCTACTGAATAAATTTATAATGAGAATTTGTAAGGCTTTCATGTCCTCCTCCCTCCGCAAGATGTTCGCTCTCTTTGTTTAGGAAAGCCGTGAGGGAAATATAACTATAACAAAGGTACCTGCTTATTAATTTATAATTAATTGCACAGCTGCTAAGTAGCCTGAGCACCAAAGTTCTTAGACCTGAGCAATATTCTTATTAAGGAAATGGATATTGAACCTGCCTGGGGATGAGGGACTAGAGCTAGAAGTTAGTTATGTGAATCCATTGTTTATTGACATTAAAAAGAGTAGAATGAGGGAGTCTGGCTGGCTTAGTCAGTAGAGCGTGTGACTCTTGCTCTCAGGGTCATGAGTTCAAGCCCCACATGGGGCCCCAGGGGCCCCATTGCTCTCAGGGTCAATAGTTCAAGCCCCTTGCTCTCAGGGTCATGAGTTTAAGCCCCATATAGTAAAAATACTATATATATATATATATATATATATATATATATATATACACACACACACACACATATATATATAACATATATATAACATATATATATAACATATATATAACATATATATAGTATATATATAACATATATATAACATATATATAGTATATATATAACATATATATAACATATATATAGTATATATATAACATATATATAACATATATATAGTATATATATAACATATATAACATATATATAGTATATATATATAACATATATAGTATATATATATATATAACATATATATATGTTATTATGATCTCATCTCCACAATAAGAATTGTATCTGTCAGGTATAGTCTATATTCAAATGGAACAACCACTCTCCATTCAGTCCAGACCAGAGACTTCCAAATTTTCTCAGTTCACTGTGCCCTTAGTGTCTCACAAATTTTTTCACAGTGCCTATAGGGCAAAGGAAATACCAAACAGTTCCTTTTGTAAAGTAGCCACGGCCCATCAGTTTAATAAGTATTCGTTTACTAATAACATAGAAGCATTTGAAAGAAATAATGCTTATACATTGAAAAAATACATATTTGCATATAATTCTTAAATAACCACAATTACTAACAGGTGTGCCCCTGTCGGACACCACACACCTTTGCAAACCTTGACATCAGATTGGGCAACACCACCCTCATTTCCTGTTCCAGGTTCCTTTTCACATGGTGCTTGCTTCTAATCACAGAAACTGCTGAACATCCAGCTTTTCAAGGATATGACTTCACTGGAAGGAATGTAGGAGTGTCTAATATTCGAGCTATGAGGTACCTAGTAGTCTGTGCAGCATCCAACGAATGGATATTGAGCATTGCTGTGCTTCCCTTGAGCATTTGTAATATAGCACAGCACTCCAGTGTGAACTTGACAGTGTTCAGACAGGCACAGTCAACATTCGCTTTTGACAAGGTTTGCTAGCTTATAGGACTAAAACTCCTTTGTCTGGACCCATCTTTTCTTTGGTTATGTTAATATATTCTATCTCGGGGCGCCTGGGTGGCGCAGTCGGTTAAGCGTCCGACTTCAGCCAGGTCACGATCTCGCGGTCCGTGAGTTCGAGCCCCGCGTCAGGCTCTGGGCTGATGGCTCGGAGCCTGGAGCCTGTTTCCGATTCTGTGTCTCCCTCTCTCTCTGCCCCTCCCCCGTTCATGCTCTGTCTCTCTCTGTCTCAAAAATAAATAAACACTAAAAAAAAATTAAAAAAATATATATATATTCTATCTGATACTTTTGCCCTAGGGCTAATTCCTTTTGCCTCAACCACCGGCTACAAATCTCTTTAAACTTTCTTTACCATTTAACTCTAAGGTGGAAACTCTATTTACCTCCATCTCGAGCTCCTAAGCAGAACCTTACTGCAGCTCTTGTGGACAAATGACAGAAACTACCCAAAACTGTTCAAGAAGTTGGTATGAAAGCTGCAAGTAACATGATGGGCAGATGATTGATCTGAAAAGATTTAGGCCTGTCACTCTGCTAGTCTTAGTGTTGTACCAAGCCCAGAAGAAACATGAGTGCCAGAGTGAGACATCCCAGATCTTTACCTCTGTCCCTTGGACTTGTTTCATGAACTCCATTGCAACAAATATGAATAATCCCCCAGACCAGGCTGAGGTTTCAGGGAGAAACAAAACTCCACCCCCCCAATGTTCTTTTCCTTTTTCTTCAGTCTAATGATATGTGTTTCATTTTCTATCACAGAAAAGGAGGGAATGACATTTAAATAAGTACTAGTTAAATAATGCATTTTGGCTATCTCTGAATACATTAATCATGTGCTCAGTCATCATTGCTTCAGAGAATCCAACTTAGAGGCAGATCTCATTAGAATGTCAAAGAAACACAGTTTTTACAAGGAAGCTCTAAAAATTGTCCCTAAATCGACTGATATTTTACATGTTTCAATAATTGAAAAATACTTTTTGTTTTCCTTTTTCAATGTAGTATATATTGCCGTCACTCAGAAACAAAAGGCAAGAACATAAAATCAAAGAAAAATACTGGTTCAAGTATTTTTGTCTGTGAAAATGATTCCACTGATCATAAAAATCCTCTAGTGTAAGAGATGAAAGCTTATTGTCATTATCAAGTATCTCTTTTTTCAGTTTTTCTACTCTTAGCCAATTGTTGGAGGGGGACGTGAATGTTGCTGAACAATAATACAACCTGCCCTTTAACATGTATAAGGAAACACTGGGAGGTTTTATTTATTAAGATTTCCTTCCAACCCCTCTAGTCAATAGTTTCTAATACTTGGTTTTGCAAGTATATTTCATTTATTCTTTAGGAATATTGAACATGCGGTTTGCCTAAAGTACTGGCCCAAGTATTAGGCAATTAGGTTCTTTTCCGGCTCTCCCACTAGAAAACAATAATTTTGAAAATTACATATTAGATTTCACCAGGATTACCTGAGCAATAAACCTCCTCCAAATCCCAGTAGTTTCTGGCAACAGGCATTTACTTCTCCTTCACATTACATGTGGGTAGATCTGCTCTGGGACTGTGGATCATGTTCCCTGAATCACTTATTATCCCAGGGCCCAGATATGGAGCACACCCACCCAGGATGTGATGCTCATGTGATGGCAGGCAAGAGTTGGTGAGAATTCAAAGACTCCATGAAGTTTCATCTCAGACCTGTTGCAATGTGACTTCCACATTACGTCGGCAAAAGGAAGTCACATGGCTAAGCCCAATATCAGTGGGATGGAGAAATATACTATTCTCAAGTGGAGAGTGAATATTTGATGGATGTTAATACATCCTACCTCAGTCTGCCATCTTGGTCACATTCACTTATTTCTTCCCACATAAAATGTGCTCACTTCCACTGCAGGGAAGGGACACGGCAAAAGTGTCCTGTAATCAGGGCACCAGGGTCTAAAGGCAAGATGTCATAATAGTGTCTATATAAGGGCTAATTGTGGCTCCTCTTGATTTTGAGACCTATGGGGAAAAAAGACAACTCATCTGTACACACACACACACACACACACACACACACACACAACACAATTGTAAGACAAAACAGGTTAACCACAATAAACACCACCATCTGAAAAGGAAAAGAGTGGGAGACAGAAAGCAGTCACTGGTCCATAGCAATTCAGAAATCTTGGAGGCCAAATGTTGCATGATCCCCCATCCTTGGGGTTAGGTGATGTTTCTTGATTAGGCCCAATTTGGCTCCCTGGGAACAGCTCCCCAATCCACTTCTTCCATAACTACTGGAACCAACATCTGGGAAAACCTTTTAGCTCATTGCTTCTCTGCTCCATTGAGGTTTATGAGATTGAGGGAGCTGAGCTGTTTCCAGCCCACAGAATTCGTGGCCCAAGTATCAGTTTGTGTTTGTTATAGTCAAATGCCTTTTACATCCAGGCTGGTGGTACCATTAGTAATATAACTTTTTGAGAAACTTTGCTGACATAGGTTTTTATTCCAGGGCTGTAGTCATGTCAAAATTCTTTTGAGTCATTTCTCCATCACTAGACTTAGTTACAAGTGCTTTAGGTTGATCAGCCCTCCCTGGGACCGAGTCTCTTGTCACTTTTCCTCAGCCATTTTATCCAAGTGAAAGGAGTTATTGGAGGCCACGTGAATCTAATCAGAAGTCTTAAATCTGTGATCATCGCAACTTTGATTTGTTTTTGCCCTCAGGCTGTGCCATGAGCATCAATTAGCATTTCGGCTCAAGGATTTCTCATCTTCATCCTGACTATCTACGAATGAGAAACCATTTTATTTTCCAGTGCGCCACGCTCCACTAGACTCTCCATGTCCCCTTGCAAACCACATATATCCTTTCTCAGCTTATTCTTTCTTACATTACAAGATACAAACATAACAAATGACAACCAACTCCAAACAGTAAATATCTTAAGTACATTCTCAGCCTCCTGGGTATTTTCATTCAAAAGCTTAGCTAAATATTTCCTTATTGCGTAATATGGGTGGCCATTTTTTCCAGGCTCCTATAAATTTCCTTGCCACACACCAATCAGTCCCAAGCCAATACCAGAACTATTCATTTCTCTGTTGTTATTGTGGAAAACGCTTCTCTTCTATCAATACCTCCATTTGTCAGCTTCAAGAATATTTTATGTTGCATGGCAGGAAAAGAAAAAGAAAAATGTCAAAATCTTAATGATTTCATATTACAAATACTCAGATCTTATTTACATACTAACTGTTGGCTATAGGTTGTGTACTGAAGCTGTGTTTCGGCCTGTGAATTGGATTTAGGTGTGCTCCACAAGCTGGTGGAAAGTCGTGATGTCTTTTAAAGTCCAGACTTGTCAAAATAGCACTTCTGCCATATTCCATTAGCTAAAGCAAGTTACAGGATCAAGCCCCAAATTCATGGGGTGGAGAAGTACATTTCTCTCAGTGGCAAGAGAAAAGACTGAATATTTGTTGAAGAATAATGCAAATCACCACAGCTACTAAACTCTTACTGGCCTCATTACGATGTGAATCAAGGAAAGGAAAAAATGATGTATAAGCAATCATACTGTATAACTAACAATTAGATGCTAAAATACCCTGTGTTTCTGATATTTGCAAAGTAGCTTTAAGCAAGTAGTTTTCAACCAAGCTGAAACATATCTACTTTTTGTTCTTTCCTACTGGATGTCTACTGAAGTCAATGAGCATGTACTAATGATATTTAGATACAGTCCTGCACAGGCTATGGATGGCTTATAATTAGATTATCAGTGAGAAGTGTCAGTAGTTTCTTTATCTATAATGTCAAAACATATAAAAGTGAATTTATCACCCCTTTGGAGAAATTTCAACATCATTGTGTCATCAGAGGGCTGCACTCAAGTTTATTTAGCAAATAAGTTGGCTTCTAGTACTATCGTAACATTGTCACTTGGCCTGTCAGCCCGGGGTTACCCTGGCTTCCCATTTGCAAAATAAGAAAAATAAGTTTTTCTATCGCATGACCAGGCATAAAGTAAAACGTCTACTACTCATTCTCCATCTTCTACTCTCGGCATGAGTACAGGGGTGGTAGGAGGTTGGGATTTTTCTGAATGACATGAAGAAGTTTTTTACCTTTACCTTTCAAATAATATTTACATACGAGGTTCAAACTTACAGCAGTCATCCTGAAGCTTATGCCAAAAGGGAAGTGTGAACCATGGCAGAATGTGCTTCTCTGGTGAGGAATTTCACTTATCCATTCTCAGCACCTTTAAAAATCGCACTCAGAGCCTGACAGTCATTTCAGAATGTTAACAGATCTCTGGTGGTCTGCAATGAGCACCTGTATCAGTGTCGTCTGTTTTGTACACGTGTCCTAATATGTCACCATTCTAAGACAATTATGCATCCATCTGTCAGATCTCATAACTGTAGGGATAAGAGTGAAAGATTCAATGCGTCTAAAAGAATTTTATATATACCAGTTGCCGATGTCAATTTCCCACCTGTTTATTTTATAACAAGCTCAAATTTATAAGAAGGGATATGCATAACTACTTTCAAGGCAAAGAGTTCCATGGTTGAGACAGTCTTCTCCGTTCTTCAGGAACACCAGTGTCATTTCATCCACTCGTCACAGAAGTGTGACCTGCACTTGAATGGAGCCAGAAAATACTGGAGTGAGTGAAGGATAAAGTAAATTGCATAGAATTTTAATTCGTAGAGGTGTGTTCTCCACCTGAAATCTCCTCTTGTTCATAAATTAAAGTTGAATCTGTGATCCAAAGGTGATCTAATCCCCAGATAAATCAAGCCTGGATTCTCAGATGTTAACCTCAATTCCCTACTATTTTCCACTTTTTTTATGTAAAACAAAACTTTTCTTTTGTCTAAAAATAAATGACCGAATTTAAGTACCGCGACGTACAAATTTAAGAAGAACCACTACATACCTATTAGAATGGCTAAAATTTGAAGTACAGACATCACCAAATGTCCACAAGAATGTGCACCAATAGGAACTCTCATTGGTTGCTGGTGGAAAGGCAAAATGGTGCAGCCACATTGGAGGACAGCTTGGCAGTCTTAGAAAACTAAACATACTCTTGACATATGATCCAGCAATCTCGCTCCTTCATATACATAAATGAGTTGATAACTTATGTCCACACCAAATCTGCACATGAATGCTTAAAGCAGATTTATTCATAATTGTCAAAATAGGGAAGAAATCAAGACAGGCTTTAATGGGTAAATGGGTAACTAAACTGTGGTACATCCATACAATGGACTATCGTTTGATGATAAAAAGAAATGGGCTATCAAGCAATGAAAAGAGACGAAGGAAACGTTAAGTGCGTATTGCTAAATGAAATAAACCAATCTGAAAAGACCATATACTGCATGATTCCAACTGTATGACATTCTGGAAAAGGCAAACTATGGAGACAGTAAAAAGATCAGTGGTTGCCAAGACTTCCTAAGGAAGGAGGAAGGAAGAGGTGGAGAAATAGAGCTGTGTAATTTTTAGGGGAATAAAAGGATTCCGTATAAGACTATAATGGTGGGTACATGTCATCATACATTTACAACACAGTGTACAAACCAAAACATAAACCCTAAGGTAAACTATAGATTTTAGTTAGTAATAATGTATCAAGTCGGGCTCATCAATTATAAGAAATAATTATACCCATCCTGCACAATATAACACTGGGAGAGGAGAGACTGTGGGGAAGAGAGAAGTGTACTCAAACGCTCTGGGCTTCCTACTCGATTTTCCTGTAACCGTAAAACTCCTTGCAGAATTAAAACCACAGAATAAATCAAAGAGTTCTTTAGGTTACAGGGTATGGCTTCATGAGTTAAAATGAATCAAACTGACTGATTCCGGAACTTACACATGAAACTAATTTCATCACACACTGCTTTTCATTTGTAACAATCTCAGATATATGCAGAAAAAGGTGGTTAAACAGAGATATGAATACTGACACAGTATTTGCTTCATGTTCAAAAGCTCTATACTTTTAAAATATAGCTTGTTCTCTAAAGAACCATATAGTCTCAAAAGTAAACATTCTCTTTTAAAATAATTCTGAAACTGAAGACGTCTTTGTTTTTGTTTTTTTTTTTTAATTGAAGGATAGTTGACATATAATGTTACATTACCATTTCAGGTACACAACAGTGATTTGACAAGTTTATAAGTTATGCTGTGCTCACCACAAGTGTAGCCACCTTCTGTCACCATACAACACTATTACAATACCATTGACTATATCCCCTATGCTGTGCCTGTCATCACTGTGACTTATTCATTCTGTAACTGGAAGCCAGTACTCCCATTCCCCTTCATCCATGAAGATATTTTTAAATAGTTACTCTTACACTGCCTTCTGTCATTGCCTTAAAGGTACCTCTTATTTCTCACCTAGAATACTCATTCAAATATTTGTTCAGCATATACTGAACACCTACTATATGCTAGGCATTGTCTCAGGTATTACAGTAAATATCCCAGATATTTACTGTCCCAAATAAAACAAGACCTCTGAACTCAGGGAGCACACAAACCTAATGAGACACTGTGGGTCTGATTCTATAATAAACCATGTCAAAATCTCAGCAGCTTAGCATCATGAAGGTTAATTTCCAGTTTATATCACAGCTAGTATGGATCGATATGTGTATGGTGGGGGAGGGAAATTGTTGATGGGGAGGGTGCTCTGTGTAGTGAGTCAGAAATTCGGACTCTTCATATTTAGTGGCTCCATAAACTTCAGTGTGCGATCCTAAAAATTGCCATAAAAGAGGAGAGGAAGATGGAATGTGGAAGGCTGTGTAGGAGGGGTTTATGACCAACTCTACTAGTTATATACATCATATGGTCCCAACCTAACTATAAAGAAGGATGGGAAATAGAAGCTACTTGGCCAGGAAGAAATGAAATGGGCTGATAAAGAACATAGTGTTCTTTCTGTCACACAGATATATACATGAAAATATTTATAATACAGTGTGGTAAGTGATATAACAGATATGTGTAAACAGCCATATTTTATTCAAAAGAGAGTTTCCAAAGACTTTAAACTAAAATTCTCATAATGCAGCTAATTTTCCCATAAAAATGTAAGTTAGAGGAAGTGTCTTAGATATTATAACTCTCTAATTATTTTAGCACCTTTTTGCTTGAAAGTTCCTTTTTATTTTCTCAACCAATACCCAGTATTTTAAAGTTTCCTCTCTTAAATGATTGAGTAAAATAGGTCATGCAGTGTTTGGCCTTCTCAACATTTCCCCACATCCAACTTTCATCCCAAAGCTTGGGGACATATTTCTCAGCAAATGCGGTAATGCGCCACTATAAATGACTGTCGGATGACACGGTTAAAGAATACAAAAAATATCTTACATAATAACATTATATGATAAAGTACAGTCCTATTTCCCCAAATCACCCACACACAGTCAGATGCCTGTAAACAAATTCACATAATACAGACTAAATATGTGTGAGAAGCATATCTTTTTTATTGGCCAAACTCAGATTCTCAATAACTCAAAGTGTAATTTTTTTCAGATTCTCAATAACTCAAAGTGTGATGTTATTATATTTGAACTATTTTAAATCACATAATAAACTTTGCATAAAATGTGACCAAATTTATGAACTTGGTTTTGTTTTGTTTTCCAAGAGCCTCGTAAGCTACAGACCAAACTGTGATAGCTTCTCTATCCTTGGCGCCTTCCAACTCTTTCCCCATGATATCCTTGGAAAATTATAAACGAGAGGCACAGATCGCATCGTGTTATTCTCTTCAGAAGAATCCTTTAATAGTTCTACACTCCACTAGCTCGACTACCTGTAAGACAAAGGCCAAACTCTATAGTTTTTAAATGCTGTTTCTTACAACAAACATTTAACGAAAATCTACCAGATGCCAAGTATTGCAGAGAAGCAAAACTTTAAAACTCTTTACAATCTTTGCAAAACATACTCTTTCATCTGTAGTTTCTAGCACTATCCATCTTTGGCTCCAACATACGTAGCAGCTAGTCACTCCCTGACCACAAGATTTTTTTGTTCATTTCTCCTCGCCTTTGAACACGCTATATCAGCCAGAGTTTAGTGTAGTAAATAGATATTTCAAGCAGAAAGGGATTTAATGCAGGAAATTAAATGCTTGCAAAATGATTAGAAGGGCTGGCAGAAGGGGAGCCATGGGTCTGCTACTGGAGTGATGAGTTCAAAGACACGTGACCCTGGTAACTAGACCCAGGTATGCGGATTCTGGCTCCTTCAATTATCTAACTGCCTTGAGATCCACCAGACGCTGGAATATTAAGTCTAGCTGGTTTACACTCCAACATGTCTATGGTGTTATTTACCAGTAAAAATAGCAGCAAGAACATGGTTTCTACCACAGTAGCCACATTTCAAATTTCCTATGAATGCATCTAATTAGCATAATCTAAGTTACTTTCAGACCTAGACTATCAGGAGACCTAGGAAACAGGTTTTAGCTCTCTCTCTCTCTGTAGTTAGGAATGCACAGAGAAGGAAGTAGGAAAGAATGCTGAGTCAAATCCAGAATGAACAGTATCTAATGCCTGGATTGCATTCCATCCCTATTCTCTGCCGACCACCATACCTACTCCAACATCCAACTCTAGTATTCTAGTATTCTAGTATTCTTCTGCATGATGAGATACCTGGCTGTAAGTCAGGACCATAATATTGCTCAATTCCTGAGGGTACCATTTTCAGAGGACGTATTGAATGCTAAGAGTACACAGGATGTCTTGGGTTCTGAGTCCGTGTTGCCTCCTAAAATTGTTCACCACAGTAGCCCTGCTATAAATCTGACTCTTCTTTGTACAAACATAATTGTGTTGTGATGTTTTACTCTCTGTTGATCCCACTGGACTGTGTATTTTCAGAAAGCAACACCTATATCTTACTTTTATCTGAATATTCTCCTTTTTCTCATGCCTAGATGTATAAAAGGCACCTTAAGAAATGTTTTTTGAGGGTTGCCTGGGTGGCTCAGTCGGTTGAGCCTCCAGCTTCCACTCAGGTAGTGATCTCATGGCTTGTGGGTTTAAACTCCGCATCAGGCTCTGTGCTAACAGCTCAGAGTCTGGAGCCTGCTTTGGATCCTGTGTCTTCCTCTCTCTCTGCCCCTCCCATTCTCACACTCTGTCTCTGTCTCTCTCAGAAATAGCATTAAATTTTGTTTTAAAAAAATACTTAAAGAAATGTTTTTTGAAGGATTTCAAAAGGAAGGATTTTGAGGATTTCATTTTTAATGTCATCAGGGCAAAAAATGACTTCTAGAGAATTTTCTGTTTGTGGAGGAAATGTTTTGTGACACTTTAAAATAAATAAAAGACCCTTTTTAATCCCTTCTTTCCAATGAGTTTAAGATGATTATCTGGACCAAATATATAGGTAGATACATCATGATTTATATTTAAGAGGAATCAACTCTAAGTTATGGATGTGATTTTTACTATGTGTGATCTTCCATTAACTCCTCGGGGTTTTTCCTACTAATGGTTCAGAATTCAGCTGGAAACAAAGGGGGTACCTTAGTATCCTTGGTGTAAGATATGCTCTCTTTGGAGTTTTGTTGTTGTTGCAAGGAACATAAACTCATGGAAACACTATAACAAGAACTGAGTTTCATTGTGGAAACACATGTGGACAGGAATACAAACTGAAGGTGAGAACAGTCAGGAAGGAGTCCAGGCAGCTCCAGGGATGAGTATCCTCTCTCTCTCTTCTTCTCTTTCCCTCAAGCCACGTGGCTTTATTGGTCCTGTCTTGCACTCTGTGCGTTTAGACTTTTCCTCCTGCCAACTTTTCAATGTCATACACTTCTTTCTTTCTCTTTCTTTTCTTTCTTTTTCTTTCTTTCTTTCTTTCTTTCTTTCTTTCTTTCTTTCTTTCTTTCTTTCTTTCATACAAAGAGAGAGAGAGAGAGAGTAGGGGTGAGGGACAGAGGCAGAGAGAGAAAGAATCTTAGGCAGACTTCACACCCTGCGCAGAGCTGGGACATGGGGATCGATCGATCCCATGACCCTGGGATCGTGACCTGAGCTGAAGTCAAGAATTGGATGCTCAACTGACTGAGCCATGCAAGAGCCCCTAATAAAGTTCTCTTTCTACCTGTTTACTCACATTTTTGTTCCTCAGAAATTTGGCTTCCCTGTGATTTCACGGCTCTGACCAGACTCTAATGACACCTCTCTTGTACCCTTTCAGGGAAGTACCTACTGTCAGATTCTCTTTCCCACTCAACATCTTTAGATAAAGACTTTGGTCCAGCTCACCTTCTCTTGCTAGACGATATCATAGGAAGTTTTTACGTCTGAAAACTCTTTTCAGCCACCATGAGTTGGTTTTTCTTTTAGTTTCTGCTAAAAACATTCTAAGTGTTCTAGGAGTGTTGGCCTATTCCAAACCAATAGGAAAGTGATTTCTTATAACTCCTTAGGCTGTCATGAGTTATTTCTCACATAATAGTTTACCCCAATTATTTGTGCCTGATTATTTTGGATGTGTATAAGTGTCTTACTTCTATATGGTAGACAGTGTTTATGTCTTCAAATAATTCGTTGTAGCTACCAAGAACTGTGAAGGGCTGGAAATTCTACCTTGTTTGCAAGCTGACTTAGATTGCCACAGTTTTGTAGATATACAGAAGACACAATACTCCTGAATCAGTGTCCAGGCAACTTTATTACCCACAACAATAGCAATAGCCTGAATGTCATCGTTTTCTTACATCAGTTCTATGGGCCCCAACCACCACAGGGCTGGCTGATGCCAATACACGCAGAGGGTGGTGTTACAGAAAAGGATTCTCTGGCTTAGCACACTCTAATCTTGTATAAGATTACGAGAAAATCTGCACACAACCTTTGCTAAGGAGGGAGACATTATCTTTATTGTTATGGCAGACAATAAACAAACCAGCCCTCTGTCCCAGAGGGAGACAGTATCTCTATATTCCAAGGCTGCTTGCTATACAAATATCTGTGAAAAGATAACCCAAAACAAAAGCTGTCAGTGTCTGCTTGTAAGATACTCAAAAACTTGAGAGATGAAGGGAGAATTTTCTTACATTAGTAACATACTCCTTCATACCCAAAGAGGAGTGATTTTTCATCATAATTCATGCAACCAAATGACAAGCTTAATTATACTGCATTATTTCATTGTTCTCAGTAGGCATTGCTCACTTTTTTCTTAAGTTGGGAATGAATTATAATTATAAGCTGATCTCTTTGAGATCAAAAAAATATTATTTTGGTCATCAATAGAAAATATAAATATGCTTTGAAAGCTTTCTCTTTTGGGGGGCAATTTTACAATGTCTTTTGATGAATATCTGTTAATCAATGTGTTATATGAATTCAAGTATATATGTATATATATTCTGATATATTCTGGATTTCGCTAGACTTCCTGGAAATATTTTAAATTAAATAAGACTAATGTGTAATACTGATTTACATGGTCCATAAAAATAAAGTCTCATTCCCAAGTTGTTTGTATTTCCAATGCAATAATGTCTTCTTTTGCCTAATGCTAACGATGATTGTCTCTGATTCATACCAGCCTTTCGCTATAGCTGATTGGCCAAAATGTAGTCCCTTGGCCTTAACTAGCTGCAAGGAAGGGAGAATGGCCTTGCTTTTTCCTAAACTGCAGTGTGTCCATTGACCATTAAGGCTGCTATCACTAAGACAGTAAGGAAGAATAGATATTGGGATACTACTAACAATCTCTGTAATACAGCCTTCACCTTATCCTCTAAGAAGCTATTGCAGTTATTGTCCTTTAATTCCAAGGATTTGTTTAGGCCCTGGTCCTCCAGTTTTTTCCTGGTTTCCCCCTCCATTACCTTAACCTGACTTTTTCGGTTTCAGGAGAGAATTTCTGATTATTCTTGTGGACATCTTCCTTCTTCTGATTTGGCTTCTTCCCAAGACTGTCTATTAAATCATAGGCCCCACTTGGCTCAACCATTTAGGCCTATAGTCAAATGATCCAGTTCCCCAACCTTAACTCAGTTAGTTACTATGAAAGCCTGAACCTAACGCTAACACTCTGGCATTAACTAGTTAACTAAAGCCTTAGTTTTTCAAGCCTTTTCTAAATTTTTCACGGGGATAAGTTTTCACTCTTCAGACCAGTCGCTTATTTACTACATTTCATTCATTCCCTTATTACCAAAAAATTATCGACTCCTGCCATGTGCCGGGCATTGAATAGCAGAGGATTGTTTTTCCTCCATATTGACATGTTTTTGCAAAACACACTGTCAGGATCCAGCAGCAAAAGTGGGTTAAGAATAGATAACTTTTTCCCTACTAGAACACTTTGCTACACAAAACAAGGGATCACTGTGTACTTTCACAGAGCTTCCTGGTCTAATATTTCAATATTTCAAGACAGTTATAAGCACATTTCCTTATTTATCTCCCTAACTCTTTCAACTCCTAAGTTTCAGTTGTTGGCAGGTATACTTTGGCACTTTCCAGTGGATATTCTTACACACCTTCCAGCAGGAATAGCTTCAAAGAATTAGCCTATTTACTGTTACTGATTATGTAACACATCATTTTTGACAGCTAACACTACTTCCTGGAATTATGAGAACACATTGTACTTAACTGGCAATTGGTGGAAGAAATATAAAAACAGTTTCCCAAGAAAATAGTGTATGATAGACTAAGAACAACTTTGAGTATTTCTTATATCAAATGCTATCTAAATATATTTTAATAATCCAGAGGTACAGTGTCAGAAAATGTTTTTGGAAAGAACAAGGAGACTTAATATAGGTCCGTAGTTTAATAAGATCAAATTCCTGGCAATGAGGTTGAATTCTTGGCAAATCACCAAATGTGTGGATTCTGATATGAATTTCCAACCAAACACGGGGAATGGAAGGTAACAAGTTGCATTATCTGTGAAGAGCCATTTAATTTTATGATAAGAAAATCTAAAAGGTTAACTTGGAATTTCTCAATGCTGTTGTATGATCCAAATTTTAGAAAATTAAATAGAATATCAAAAGTGTATATTTTTTAGAGCCTTCAAAACTCTTTTCCCCCTTTCCTTCATCATCAAAATTCTTCAAACAATAATTTATCCTTTTTTAGCTACTTTGTCATCACTGTTTTACTGTTGTCAGTCTTATAATTTGGCAAATAGTGGGGCACCAGGCTGGCTCTATCCTTAGAGCATGTGACTCTTGATCTTGGGGTCATGAGTTCAAACCCCATGTTGGGCATGATGCACACTTTTAAATAAATAAATAAATAAATAAATAAACAAACAAATATCACTCAACAATCTGGAGTATAGTGTTACCAAAAGTACGAGCAAGAGTAAGATAAGCTTTGGTACCAGAGTAAATAAATTCCAAAACTGTAATGGATTCACACACACACACACACACACACACACACACACACACAGTGTATGTATTTCTTGCCTGCAGAAAGTCTACTCAAGTCTAATGGCTCTCCAGAGCAACCTCCTTCAAATGAGTCAGAGATCTAGACTGGTTCCATGCAGTGGCTCCAGAATCTCGATATATAGCCATCACAATCACAGTGGTTGGAAAGGAGTGAGCTGTAAGATTATGCAACAGATTTTCCTTGTCTCAGCCCAAAAGTGACACAAAGAAGTTATAGAAGTTATTTCTCCTCACAGCTCATGGTTTTGTCTGTTTGCAAGAGGGTCGGGAAGTATAGTATTCCACAAATTCAGAAAGATGAGACTGGGATATTGAGAAGCTTCGGTAATGTTTACCATACCACTTTATTGAAGCCTCACTACTTATTACTGAATATAACTATGCTTTCCTAATGCCTTATATTTATTAATTTTATCACCACTTTCTTCCTGCATTGATTATTTCTTTTTCAAAATTTGGAAACTCAGAGCTCCTTTTTAACACTTGAACAAGGTTGCAAGCATCTTTAAAAAAATAAACAAAATCAAAAGGAAACAAGAACAAATAGTTGCATTGGCCTCTGTGGTCTGCCTTTTAAGGAATTCATCAAGATTCCTTTTCTGACTACTTATTCTAAACCTACTCACTGTGACTTGATGTCTCTGAGTGCTATGAAGCTATCTACCCTCGCATTCAGAAAGGTCACCGAGAACAGAAACTGTACCTCACTGCCTACATATTAACAATGTGCTATTTATTCCACCGTCTCCATTAGCATTCTACTTTCTCTAAAGACGCTTATCCCTATAAATGATGGGCTTGTTCATTAGAAAAACTTTCTGAAAGATCCATCATCTTTTCAATGGAAAGCATCAAAAGTTTGAACTCTCAGATTCTTTGAATTCCTTTCCTCAAAATCCTAACCTCGCTGTTTCTGGCAATCGCGGACTGTCATAGGTAATCCTTACCAAGTCCTAATCAAGTGATTGTGTTGAAAGACCCACCTTACGCCACACTTCCCATTGTCAATAAATTCTGACCTTACCTTCCCGCCTTTTGAGATACTACCAAAGCTCTTGGGGGTGGTGCTGTTTCTTACACAGTAAGTAATGAATTCAACTTGCCTTACTAACGGTGCATGTAGGTGATATTTGGGGAGCCAAATATGCTTTTCTGAGAGCATTTACTGACATTAATGGCAGAGTATTTATTTACATTAATGGGCAGAGCATTTTTAATTAATTAATTATTTATTTATTTTATCTGATTTCTTTTTCTTGTCTCACTAATTTTGACTGGATGTTTGTTTAATTTTTTTTCAAAAGCCTCTTTATTTATTTTGAGGGAGAGAGAGAGAGAGAGAGAGAGAGAGCATGCACACCTGCGTGCACATGGGAGAGGGGCAGAGAGAGAAATAGAAAAAGAGAATCCCAAGCAGACTCTGCACTGTCAGCACAGAACCCAATGCAGGGCTTGACCTCATGAACCGTGAGATCACAAGTACTGAGTACTTAAGTACTTCAATCTACCCCAACATGTATCATTCACAAATCTGGCTGTCAGAACTCTAACTCAAATCTACCTTCTCAGAAAACTGCTTTTCTGAGAGCATTTACTTACATTAATGGCAGAGCATTTATTGACATTAATGGGCAGAGCATTTTTGATTATTCATTGATTTACTTACTTATTTACTTGTTTATTTATATTAATGGCAGAGCATTTATTTACATTAGTGACCTGATTTTTCTCCAAGTTATTTGTAGTGGGTTGAACAGCATCTCCCCCAAATTTGTATCTGCCTGGAACTTTACAGAATGTCACTTTATTTGGAAATAAGGCTTTTTGCAAATAGGTTGAGGATCGTGAAGAGATCAGACTGGGTTAAAATCCAATGACTGGTGTAATCATACAAAGAGAAGAAATCACATAGAGACTCGGAAGGAAAACAGAGAAGAAGGTGACGTGAAGACAGAAGCAGGAATTGGAGTGATGCACTCATAAGCCGAGGAACACCAAGGATTGCCAAGAGCCACCAGAAGCCGGAAAGAGGCTAGTGAAGAGTCTGCTGTGTCTTCAGAGGGAGCCTGGTCCTGCTGACACCTTGATATGGGACTTCTGGTCTCCAAAACAGTGAGAGGTTTTCTTTCTAGCTCACCAAGTTTGTGGTAAGTTGTCAAGGCAGCCCTAGGAATCTAATACAGATTTTTACCTAAATTAGAAAACTTGAAATTCTCTTTCATTTCACTCTCTCCCTTGTCCATTTCCATCCCTGCTTACTTGCATGGCAAAATATTGCCTCCAAGCCCTATAAATTTTACTTCCTGGTGGCATCCTCTCTTCAGTCTTTGCCTTTTATAGTCTTCTTCGTAGCTCCCCCGGAATAAATCGCAGTATTGTTCTTACCATGTAGATAAACATTCTATAGACTTCCCATTATTCTCCTTTGTTTATGAGTTAAATAAAAATTCTTCAGCTTGACGTTCAAAACTCTTGAATGACCTAGCAATATTTCCAACCATTCTAATCTGGGATCCATTCTTTTGGGTCCTCTTCCATGAGTATTCTGTATCCTGTTACAATTTGTGGGAATGCAGTCTTCCCATTGAGTTGGTTTTTATTCTTCTGACCTAAAATATTAGCTCACTGAAAACATTCCAAATAGGGTTTTATTTTTTTTTGCCTATAAACAGGTTATATTTACCCTATAATGTATTTATACATGTCTTCCCCTTGCCCTGTCCAACTAGAATATAATTTCTCCTTATACAAATCTATACTTTTATTTACTCTTACTCATCATGCTTATAACGGGCTTATGAATTAAGTCGGCATTTGTTGAATTAACTTGAATTTGTTAATAGGTTTGGAATTGATAAATCCAGAGACTATTATGTAAGGTTGAAAACTTGAGGGTGTGGGAGCAAACTACTAACATCAACGTCATTGAAGATACTCCCACAGAAAGGCAAACATGTTTTCGACATTACTTTTTTTTTCCTTAAGTAAGCTAAGGCTAATTTCAGTGTTTATTGAGATATCCTATTAACGCTTGTAAACATGAAAAAAATAAAAAACTTCATAAAGAGCTGTGTGGTAGTTTTCTGATGATATAAGTGTTGAGCTTTATATTTACCATTACTTTCCTTAATTCAAAGGAAAATAGTATTTAGAACAAGAGAAGTGTAGGCAAAAATCTGTGCGTCAGTGGAAAATTCTGCATTGTTGGGATTCTAGAGGAAACCCTCTGGGTTATCTGATTCTGATTCTAGGGAAACTATGAAAGCTATTTTACAACACCATAAATTGTAGATAGCTGTTAGTAATGCAAAAATAATTCATGTCTATGTACATGCAAATTCTGTCCTGTCCAGTAGAAGTCCAACTGACAATCCCTCACCATTAGGGGAAAAAAAACAAGTTTGCCTTCACTTGTGCAGTCATTTCAATATTCCTGATCTATAAATGTGCCCAGTCTGGATTTTCTTTTGAACCAGTTATATTTGCCTGCTTTCCTCATTGGCTAGGAGTTTAATGAAATCTTTAATATGTATTCATTTTTATATCTGCGTGGGAGTCATGATTTTCTCTTGTTTAAAAATTCACTTTTAAAGGAAATAAGTCCCTGTTTCATTCTTCCTTCCTGGTGTTGTCATAGGTTCTGACCACCAAACTGATATTGAAGAAATGGGAAATAACAAGAGAAGGGACACCAAAATAATAAGGAAACCTCAAAACCTGCCATACAGTGAATACTTGAAAAAATTGGGGAAATTTATGTTGGAGCAGAGTAATCTAAAAGGGAAATGATCGTTATTCCCCCTAAACCCAAATGGTTATCATATGGAAAAATGACTAGTCAGGCTTTATGAGTTTTCAGAGGATAAATCTGAAACATGGAGTGACATTTATACAGAGGTCAATTTTGACTTAACATAAATCCGAACTTGCCAACAATTAGAATTAAACAGAATTGGTGTAGTTAGCTTTGACATGTCTGGATGTCTTTGCCTCCAAGGGTATTCAAGAAGAGTTCCAACAAAATCTTAAAAGGATTCTTTTAGTGTTGATTAGATTATAAGCTATAGAATTGGACTAGATAGGGGCGCCTGGGTGGTGCAGTCGGTTAAGCGTCCGACTTCAGCCAGGTCACGATCTCGCGGTCTGTGAGTTCGAGCCCCGCGTCAGGCTCTGGGCTGATGGCTCAGAGCCTGGAGCCTGTTTCCGATTCTGTGTTTCCCTCTCTCTCTGCCCCTCCCCCATTCATGCTCTGTCTCTCTCTGTCCCAAAAATAAATAAATGTTGAAAAAATTAAAAAAAAAAAGAATTGGACTAGATGTCTTGTGGAGAATTTCAATCCAGAGTTATTAATTTCGTGATTCAGTCTGATCCTGGTTGTATATGTGGATTAGAGCTCCTGGAACGCTGGCACCTTTGTAAATATGCTCTCCTGAAGTTACTATGTCATCTTTCTGTAGTAGGATCTTAAGTCACCATTGTCATCTTTTTGTAGTAAGATGTTAAGTGAGGCTTTGTGTATTATCTGGGATTTTGGGTTCAGACCCCAAAGCTGAGGACAAAGCATAAGAACCCTTGATATGGGTGATTAAGATACTCAACTGTGTAGAATGGAGTGTTTGTCAGCTTGCCAGAGACATAGAAATAGATCTCTGTACCCAGCTGGGTGCTCATGAAACTGTAGAAACTCAGTCCTTCTTTCTAAACACAGTGGCAGAGTCCTTGGCAGTGTGTGATCTCTGGGGCTTGGGGGTGAGTGGTTGGTTGAGACAATGGGGATTGATTCTTCCCTGCTAGAGTCAAAGTCTAGGATTGAAGTTACTTGAAGATCAGAGCAAAGATTGTGGCTGCCAGGGGAGTGGCCAGTCTGTAAAGAATTTGGTGGGCAAGAGAAGTGTAATATTTCCCAAAGCCAGAGGCAATAGCCTGGAAGGTAGCCAGGTGTGAGTCATAGGGAAAGAACATTACACCAGTGACTGCTCCTCTGTGAATACTGTTGGGGCAAGAGCTGAGTGGCAATTGTAAGGAAAATGTTAGCCAAAAATTTCACTGCTTGAATTAGGAAACAGTACAGTGTTGGAGAAGGGGGGTGAGGACGGGAATGGGGACTTCTCAGGTCCAATAGGAGAGAAATATAATTTGGGCATTTGCCATGACAGAAGACCCATATTCCGCATTGCAAGAACAGCAGTTCCTAAAAAAAATGTGTCCTTTTCCTCTCATTCTTTCCCCTTTCCTCATCCCAGGGAGCCATTGACAACATGGGAGAGGAGAAGGGGTAGTGGGGGAGCAAGTGGGGAAAGAGCGAGGAAACCTGCCATCCCTCAATGCTTAGCTGCAGAATTCCTGGCCTGGTCTGCGCCGGGACAGGGAGAAGCTTTGGGAGATTAAAATTATGACATTGTTAGATTAGAGAAACATTTCAACAACTAAAACTGAAATTGTACTAATAAGCAAAAGACACTGGAAGGCTGGGGCAGAAACAGGAGAGAGGACCCCAAAAGGCACTAAGTCTGTAGAGCTGAGGTGAGACAACAAAGCTTTGTCAGCTTGAAAGTACGACAGATTTTATGAACCTGCTTCAGGTATCACAGCAGAGTTTTATGTCTGAACAAGAGCTACCCTTTCTTGGTCACTCTTTGCAGTTATGTATAGATCTGGTAATAAAATGCATCATTCTATGATTTCAATGAGACAGCATCCACAGTTCAATCAACTGTCATCAGACAGCTCACACAGAGTTCACAAATTTACATTGGTGAAGAAATTCTTCGCACGGCCTAGGAGAATACACAAGCGTTCCCTCTTTCTCGTCTTTTTCTTTTAAACTAAAAACGTAATACATTTTGGACATTAGCTATTTGAGAACATTAGTTCCTGTGTTGATGTATGGCTGGAAGATCTTTTGCTCCTCCTTGGCCACATCCTTCACCGTTGACACTCCACTCTCTATCCACTACCAACCTGGGACACAAAACAAGGAGATGGGAAGGAAATGTTAATATCACGGAGGGGATATTTTAAAAAATAATTTGAAGATGAAGGAAAGGGCAATGCTTGTTTAGAATAACACTGGACTGCAAATTGTTGCAGGTGTTCTAGCCAGAGATTAAAGTTTACTTTTAAAATTGGATTTGCTTTTTAATAGTCCATCTAGAAACCAGATGACTTTGAGATTCTCAGTTCTACCTCCTCCTGCTGCTCCTCTATCCTGGGAGGATGAGTGAGGGAGAGGAGAAAGGGCAGCCACTGGCCAAAAAGGCCACTTATAAAGAGATTCAGAGAACCTGAATGCACGGGGAAGAGATTGAAAGGGAGGCTCAGGGAAAAACTTGTTTTGTTATAAGTCAGCCCCTAGAACTAAGTCCCCAGGCCTGGACACCGAGATGGGAAAAATGTGGGGGGAAAAAACTGGAGCACTCAGAAATCTATGAATCTTTCTGTATTTTGTACGGGCCAAAATATCTACCTGCTGTTCTTCTTGACCTGTCTCTAATTCAGTCTGCACCTTGCAAGTGGAATAAAGCATCCTCTCTTATCCAAGACCCCTGGTGGATGCCCAAAACCATGACTAGTACTGAACCCTATAGGTGCTATGTTGTTTCCTATACATACATATCTATGAAAAAGTTCAATTTATAATTTAAGCACAGTAAGAGATTTATAACAGCAACTAATAATTAAATAGAAAAATTATAACAATATGTTGTAATAGAAGTTATGTGAATGTGTCCTCTCTCTTATCTTACTGTACATCTTATTGTACTGTATTCACATCTTATTGTACTGTATTCACCTGTCTTCTTGTGATGATATGAGATGATAAAATGCCTACCTAATGAGATGAAGGGAGGCAAATGGCCTGGACACTGTGAGGTAGCATTAGGACACTATAGATGTACTGATGATTTGGTCATCTGCTTCCAGACCTGGGATGACTGCAGATAGCTGAAACCTTGAAGAGGGAAACTCAGGATAAGGGGGAACTACTAATCTTTCTAAAACACCATTTGAATCAGGTCATGTGTTCTACTCCTCCTTGCCCCTAGGACAAAGTCCAACCTCTAGACTAGGCATGCAAACTCTGCTCCACTCCACTTTTAATGATGACCCCTCCACTTCCTTAGTCCTCAAGAGCCAGTAATTCCACATATCTTTGTTTCTATTCCCTCAATGAGCCACATTCTCTCTTGCCTTCAGGTCTTAACATATGATATTTTTTTCTGATTGGAGTTCTTTCCCACCCCATGTTTACCTGAAGATCTCCTGTGATTTCTTTATATCTCTTCTTTGTATCTCTTCTTTATATCAGAGTACCTCCCTCTGGAAAAGCCATCCCTGCCCCCAATCTGGATTAAATTTCTTTTCTATGTTCTATGGATGTCAGCTCTTTTTCTCTCAGGATTTGGTACATGGTGCTAAAGTGACTTATACACATGGCCTATGTGTTCCAACTGTGCTCAGATCTGGAACCTTCGGGTCACTGGCCGATCCTTAGTACCTAGCACCTGCCTGGCGCCTAAGAGACACTCCGTAGAGGATCATTGGGTAGATGAATATTGAAGTTTACTAGAAGACACATTTGACTGTTGAAACTAAAATTAAGAATTAAGCTTCTTGTCTTCTGAAACAGAACCACTGGTGGTTTTCCAACCCTTCTACAATTCTAGAGTTTGATCTCAGTATTCTTTTGATCAGTTACAAGGACCTTCATCCATGTTCCAGCAGTTGTTTATATTTCTTTTTTACTGAATTACATTTTATTATAAAAATGTGGTTATGAATGTGTTCCCCCAAAAGTCTCTCAACATATAAGAAACAACATATTTTCTTCATTTTAGTATTGGGTGGCCTACATTATAAGCCTTTAATAAGTGTTTGCTAATGTTTAATGAACCTCTTACATAAAATGATCATTTCAGAGAAGTGATCCCTCTAGTGGCTAACCTATTTCAATACATGTTTTTACGTCAACGAAACTTAAGTTATGAACCAACTAAGCACAATATAGAAAGTGAGAATTAAATTTGGTCTATCAATCTTATTATATGATATTAGCATTACCTCAACTTTTGTACACCTTAATATTGATGAGAAGGGAAAGATGTGAGCATAATTTGTTAGTATGTTTAAAATATGAATTCACTGCATTCTCATATTTATTGATCTCTTAATATACATCTAATGAGCAATAATACTTTTTTAACAGTTACAAAATGTTTGCAAGAATTTGTGGGAATGTAAGTATAATTTTACAAGAAAAAATATTTACTGTAAAACAATTAAATAAATAGTTGTTTTTCCTACATTACCATGCTGGTAACAGGGAATGTGATAGCTCAATGATATACACATCCTATTTGGAATCTATTAGATTCTGGATGCATTCATAAGATTTGGCCTATTAACATTTGACTTGATGCCATGAACTTCCAAAAAAACATATTTTTAATCTTCTCCTATTTGTGTGAGTGAAACCCACCAATTGTTATTTGATCAGAAACCACTCTTGGCAATTTTTGCATTGGCTACATGGGGACTGAGGAGGTAATAAAACTCCAATTTGCATCCTTGTTACATGTACTTTCAAGAAATGCTTTTCTAGTAGTTTCATGATATGGTAATAATTTACCTTTTGATTTATGCTTCTAATGCAACTATGTCCATAAATTAATATGACTAATTTAGGTTTGAACAATCATCTATCCAAAAGTTCTTTGTCATACTCAAAAGAGGTTTTGGGATATCAATCACCTATACCAGTATGATTCAAAACATACTTTTTAGAGCATCATATTAGTAGAGGAGCATACATGTAGAGTAATACCTTGGATTGCGAGTAACTTGTTCTCTGAGTATTCTATAAGGTGAGCAAACATTTCTAATAAATTTTACCTTGATAAACGAGCGACGTCTTCCAATACGAGTAGTATGTGCCACTGAACATCACACGGTCACAACTGAGCCAATGGTTCTTGAAATTTGCCTTAATATACGAGGGCTTTGGATGACAAGCATATTTCTGGAACAAATTATGCTCGCAAACCTAGGTTTTACTGTATATGCCTTTATTTACTTCGCAAACATTTAATGTTCATCTGCCACATGTCTGGTTTGCAACACAACCTCTGTCTCAAAATTTGGGGATCAGGGTGGGTGGTAAAGATATATAAACAGATAATTATAACACAGTGTGGTACATGAAGAGATGGAGATATTCAAAAACTCTTATGGGATCACAGAGGAGAGTCATCTTGCTCAACACAAGAGTTTGTGAAAGTTTTTTTTTTTTAATGTTTATTATTGAGAGACAGAGAGACACAGAGCGTGAGCAGGGGAGGGGCAGAGAGAGAGAGGGAGACACAATCCGAAGCAGGCTCCAGGCTCTGAGCTGTCAGCGCAGAGCCCGACCTGGGGCTCTAACTCACAAACTGCGAGATCATGACCTGAGCCAAAGTCGGACGCTTACCCAACTGAGCCACCCAGGTGCCCTGATAGAGTTTGTGAAAGTTTCTAGAGGGAGATCATGTCTGAACTGTGACTTAATATATAAATGGACATGAGCCGGGGGGAGAAAGGGGAATGAAAACTTGTAAGTAAAAGCATGAAGGTGAGAAGGATCTGATGTGTGGGAGAAAATGTGTGCAGTTTGATATTGCTGGCAACTGAATCCAAAGCAGTGGTTCTGAAAGATGAAGGAAAACAAGTTGACAACCTGCTCTCTTGTGAAGATCATGCCACATTACTTCGTAGTGAAGAAGAACAGTTGAAGGATTTTGAGGGGAAACGATGTAGACAGATTTGGAAAGAAGTGCGAATCTGAGAAAGACAAGGCAAGAAACACCAAGATCAATTAAGAAGCACCTGAAATAGCTCAGGAAAATATAATGAGGGCCTTAAATAGAGCAATAATAGGAGGACTAGACGGCAGAGGATGAATTGGAGAAATATTTAAAAGATCACATTGGAAGTATCTGAGCTATGAGGGAGATAGGAGGAACTGAGGATGATTTCTTAGACTCTAGCTAGGGTGATAAAGCAGCTACAATAATTTATCTCAGAGGTAATAGAAAACCCATTTCAAACTGGCTTTAGAAAAACCGAGACTAAAAATTTCAGAAGTCGTTCTTGCTTCAGGCACAAAGCTTGGGCTGATATGTCATTGAGGCTTAGACTCTTTGTCCTTCCTTTCAGCCCAGTTTGAGCCACACCTCTCAAGTGCACCGGCCAACAGATGGCTTCTCCAGGAGCCCCTGGGCTTCTCCGAGATCCAGTAATAAAGATTTGCCTCTGGCCCAGCATGGGACCTCCCTGAATCTGCTCCAGTACTTGGTCGATTTAGGTGCTGCATATGTTTTTAAATATTTTGAATAGCTCCTTTTGATATAGGACTCATAGCACATATTAATTTTATATTAGACATATGTAATAAAGAGTGCTTTGTTATATGAGATGATACTGCAGATTAATCAGATTTGAACAGGAATTGGCAAGTACTCTGGATGCCCTAGTGAAAAACATGTGTGCTGGCCCATAAAGCTTAAAGAGATTCAGGGGCCTGGCACGTTGGTGAAGTTTTAGGGGTCCAGTGATCTGAGTCAGGCCATGGTGTTCTTTCCATGGCACTGGATATATTGTCATAGTTTGCATTCCCCTAGAAGCAAACTCTGAGACAAGGGTTAAAGTGTAACAAATTTATTTGGAAAGTGATCCTAAGAAACACCAATAAGGCAATAGAGATGTTAGACCTAATAAGGACATTTTACAAGCAAATTACCATTATGTCAGTGGCTTGGTTCCACGAAACTCTAGCAGGCAATAAGGCTTGAACTCAAGTCGCAGTGTTGGTCCACTTAAGAAGCATAGGAATTGGGATATTTTTACGTCAGCTTCCACTAGACGTTTGTTAAGAATTGCTTCTAAGGGGGTTAATTCCCCAGTACTTCTGGTTTTCGAGTATTTCTGACTACCAAGAAAACACTCAGTTAAAAAGTTGCATATGCTGGCGGTTAGAAGTTTATCCTGGAAAGGCTGAGAGGATGAGGCACCACTGAGATGTACTCATGCCCCTTGACAAGTTCACTCTGTCCTGTCACTGCTTCTTCAAGGTGATGCCTATCACATTTTCTGATAAAAAGGATTACAGCAGAAGGATTTGTAGAACCAGATATTGTCCCTGCTGCATCTGTTGAGGTCAATGATTCAACTGATATTTATCAACTCCATCCTTTACCTCCCATTCTAGATACTTCTCATCCATAGCCATTACCTCTTGTGGTCCAGTTTGCTTTCCCACTGGAAAGATCTATGCGTCAGATCTCATCCTTTACGGTTGTAGCCTGTGGTTACTCTGCCCTTATCAAACAGTAGTCGCTGCAATTGCCCTGCCCAGGCCATTATGGGCCATGGAAGCAGCAAAAAGCACCAGAGTGAATCTTCTGAATTCCAGACATAACACTTCCTGCTCCATTATGGAGTAGCAATCCTATCTCTTTAAGATAACTAGTGTCAATTAGTCCAGTTAGTTTGGGAAACTTTTTCTTTGCTCCTAATATGTGAGTATGATGAGCCCCATATGATCAGAAGATAGTTACACTTTTGTAGAATTCTTAATACTGTTTCTGGTAGACTATTTCCCCTAGCCAAGCACTCAGGAACCAATATTACTAATCCAGCAGAGCCCCTCTTATTCCACTCTTGATTCTAAAACCATATATTCTAGCTACTGGGGACAAAGCCCCATATAATGAACATGGATTTAAAATATACATGGCATCTTGAAGGTCAGAGCCTCAACCCTACAAGGTATCCACTTCCAGCTAGCACCTTAGCTACGTCGTTATGAGGCTTTTTCAATATTTTATTGAAATGTCAATATGTCAAAATCAGTGTATTCCAATATCATATTTTCACCATATCACCTCATTTACCTTGAAAGGGATTCCTTTGACAGATATGTCAAAATCAGTGTATTCCAATATCGTATTTTCACCATATCACCTCATTTACCTTGAAAGGGATTCCTTGGGCGAAGGTGATGTTTTGTAGGATGTTAGTAAATCAGCTATTGTGAGCCCTTACTAGAATTACACAAGAATCACCAAAGATCTGTAGAATACCTAAATTACACTATCAATCACCTTCACAAATTAGTGCAATACATGCACTTCTCAAGTTTGAACACTCACCTACATAGACCACTTTAGAAGGCCAGTGTTACATTAACACCAAAGCGAGTAAAGACATTCCAAATAGAGAAAACTGCAGACCACAGGCACAAAAATTTTAAACATATTTTTTATAAGTTCAGTATTAGCCAATTGAATATGACAACAAATACATAGAATGATACATCCTGACAAAGTAGGATTTATTCTTGTAATGAAAACTTTGGTTTAACATTTGAAATTTATCACGATCTTAAAGAAACATAAGAGAAAACCTTTATGGTTATCTAAATAGATGCACTTGATAACATTCAAAAAATTCTCAACAAACTAAGAATAGAAGAGAACTTTCTCAACCTGATAAAAACTCACCATGGTGAGTTGAAATGGTCTGAATACATACTTTCTGAGATTAGGATCAGGGCAAGAATGTACCTTCTCCTCAGTTCTGTTCTACATTTTACTGGCTATCTCAGTCACTGTAATAAGACAAGAAAAATAAATGAAAGACCTCGAGATTGGAAAAAAATAAAACTGCTTTAGAGATGAATATTATTTTCCTGGGGTTGCCACACCAAAGTACCACAAATTGGGTGGCTAAAAACAACAAAAAATATTCTGGAAGCTAGAAGTCCAAAATTAAGGTGCATGGTCCCTCTGAAACAGTTAGTTGTTTTCTTTTTTATTTTTATTTTAGAGAGAGGGGGAGCACACGAGTGGGGATGGGGGCAGAGGGAGAGAGAGAAAGAAAGAGAATCTCAAGGAAGCTCCACTCTCAGCCCTACATGGGGCTCGATCTCGTGACCCTAGGATCATGACCCGAGCTGAAATCAAAAGTCGGGCACCCAACTGACTGAGTCACTCAGGTGCCCCTGAAACTTCTAGAAAGAAGATCCTTTCTTGTTTGTTCCTAGCTTCTGGTGGTGTTGGTCAGTCCTTGACATTCTTTTCCTTGTTCAACTCCAATACCTGCCTCCATCTTCGCATGGTGTTCTCTTGTGTGTCTATGGCTTTACATGTCCATTTTCTTATAAAGAATAAATTATATTGGATTAAGGCTTACCCTAATGACCTCATCTTAACTTAATTGAATCTGCAAAGATCCTATTTCCATATAAGGTCACATTCATAGGTACTAGAAGTTAGGACTTCAACATATCTTTTTGGGGGAAATGTTCAACCCATAACAAGATGATATGATGTATACACAGAAAATCATAAGAAATTTACAAAAGAGGTATTAGAATTAATAAGTGGTGGGCACCTGGGTGGCTCAGTTGGTTGAGTGTCCGACTTTGGCTCAGGGCATGCTCCCACAGCTTGTGGGTTCGACCCCCACATTGGGCTCTGTGCTGACAGCTCAGAGCCTGGAGCCTGCTTCAGATTCTGTGTCTTCATGTCTCTCTACCCCTTACCCTTTTATGCTTTCTCTTTCTCTCAAAAATAAATAAACATTAAAAAAAAGAATTAAGTCAATTTACCTAGGTCAACAAGATCAGTAATCAAAGCTTAATATTATTTTTATTTACTAGGAAATCAATTGGAAAAAGAAATAAAAAGATATAATTCCATTTATAATAGTATTCAAAAAGACCCTGGAAATATTTAGGGGAAAATTTCACCAAGTATGTACAAAATCTATAGGCTGAAAACTACAGAACATTGCTTAGAGTAGCTAAAGATGTGAATCAATAGGAAATAATGTGTTCATGGATTAAAAGATTTGATGCTATTAGCATGTTGATTCTCCTCCAATTTATCTGTAGTTTTAAAGCAATCCTATTTCAAATTCTGGCAAGATTTTGCAAAGAATTTGACAAACTGATTCAGATTATGTAGAAGAGTCAAAGCAATTTAAACAAGAAAAAGTCCAAACCTAGAGAGAGGACTTATACTACTAGAATTCCAGGTTTGCTACAAAGCTACAAGAGTTAAGACTGTGGTTTTAGCATAAGGATAAAAATATAAATTCAGGGAACTAAACAAAGAATTTAGAACTAGACCAACACATTTAATTGTGTTTAATTGGTTGTCAAAAAAAAAAAAAAGTGTCAGGACAATCCAATGGAGAAGATCAAATCTTTTCAACAAATGGTTTTGGAACAATTAGATATTCATACTGAGGAAAATGTTGATTTTTTTTCTTTTAGCCTCTCTCTGTGCCCAAATGTTAACTGGATATGGACCATAGACCTAAATATAAAAACTTAAACTGTAAAAGTTCTAGAAGACAAGCATAGGGGAAAATCTTCTAACCTTGAGAGATAAAGATTTCTCAGATACGACATAAAAAACTCTACAAACTTTGTAACAAAAACCCTAAAGTAAAAATGATTTATCAGACTCTATCCAAATTTAAAACATAGTCTTCTGCAAAGATATCGTTACACAACGAAAAAGGCTAACCACAGAATGGGAGGAAATGTTCTCAATATTTCTGATAAAAGATGTTTATCTAGAATAGATAGAGAACTCTTACTATTTAATAAATAGACAAATAAGAGATGGGGTTTCATATCCATAGCAATACCACAGACTGAGTAGTTTAGCAACAGAGATTTATTTTCTCATGGTTCTGGAGATTAGAAGTCCAATATAAAGATATGGCCAGGTATGATTTCTTCTGAGGTCTCTCTCTTTGTTTTGTAAATGGCCACCTTCTCACTGTGTCTTCATATAATTGTTGCCCTGTGCATCTGTCTAGTATCTCTCTGTATGTCCAAATTTCCTTTCCCTAAAAGAACAACAGTCAGGTTGGACTAGGGCCCACCCTAAAAACCTCATTGTAATCACTTCCCAAAGGTCACATCTCCAAATAGAGTTATATTCTAAGGTACTAAAGGTTAGAACTTCAACATATAAATTTTGGGGAATGAGACACAATTTAGCCCATAACACTTGTGCAGACACTTCACAGAAAAAGAGTTCTAAATGGCCAATATCAATATGCAGCTGATCAACATCATCAATCGTTAGAGAAATGCAAGTTAAGGCCACAGTAAACCATCACAACATGACCATTAAATTGCCTAAAATTAAAAATATTGACAATACCAATAGAGGAACAATTGGAACTTTCACACACTGATGGTGTTGTTATGAAATGGTACAACCACTTTGAAAAACTGGCAATTTCCTAAACAAATATAGATTTACCATGCAGTCTAGCAATTCCACTCAAAGGTATTGATCCAACAGAAATGGATATATATGCCTTCGTAGAGTTTTACATGAATGTTCCATAGTAGCTTTATTTATCATAGCAAGAAAAAAAAAAACTAGCTAGACATTTTCAAAGTGTCCATCAATATACAAATGAATAAACAAGCACTAACCAATAAGTAAATAAGTATAATGATACAATACAATAGCATCAGCGATAAAAAATAATAAACCACTACTTATAAAAACGTGGATGAATTTTTGAGTCATCATGCAGAGTTGATGAAGTCATAAACAAAAGAGTACCTACTGTGTGATTCCATTTATATAAAATTTTAGAAAATGCGAACTAATTTTTAGTGACAAAAAGCAGGTCAGCAGTTGTCTGGGAACTGGGGTAAAAGGATATATGGACTACAAAATAGCACAAAGGAATTTTTTAAAGTAATGAAAATGTCTCATATCATCAATGTATAGATCTGACAAAACTCACTAAATTGTCCACTTAAAATGCATTCACTAATTGTATCTAAATTATACGTCAATGAATTCTTTTCAATTAAAAAGTAATCTACAATTAACTCTTCAGCTCATTTTATTCTGTCATTACTTTATCAAGAAAAGTTTTGTCAAGGTCACTGAATTTCCATGTTTCCAAATCAATATATCCTTTTTCTTTTCTTTTTTTTAACGTTTATTTTTGAGCGACAGAAAGAGACAGAGCATGAGCAGGGAAGGGGCAGAGAGAGGGGGAGACACAGAATCCGAAGCAGGCTCCGGGCTCTGAGCTGTCAGCACAGAGCCCGACGCGGGGCTCGAACTCACAAACCGCGAGATCATGACCTGAGCCGAAGTTGGAGGCTTAACGGACTGAGCCAGCCAGGCACCCCTCTTCTTTTCTGTTTTTGCTGTATTCTATCCATTAGCTGCCTTCCATACCTCTGACCGGTGAATGAATTCCTTCTTCTCAGCTTTCATGACAGCATCTCTTGTTTTATTATACTCAAAGAATTGGCTCTTCTAAGTCTCTTTTTCTCAGTTGTACTTCTCTACCCAAAGTCTACGTATTAGAGATTTTCAGGCATTCATCTTGGGTCCTTTTTTTTTTTTCTCAATCCACTCTCAATTTTCTTCCAGAACCTAGCATAGCGCCTGATAGTCATCATTAATATTTGTTGAAAAAAAAAAGGGTAAATCAAATACTGAAATTACAAGCTCAGAGAGAGAGAGTGTCTGTATTAATACACTACTATAATTTACGATCTGGGCTGGAATATCTTTCTAAGATCTTAATAGTGAGACTTTAATCAAGTAAATACTACAAGATAAATTTATCTCTGTCTCCTCATTCTTTAAACCTGATTTTGGTCAGTGTATTCAACTAAAATATATCCATCACATATTCCAATTTCTTTTTATGATTTTTTTCATGTTATAGGTTAGAATAAACAAATAAGTGGCAGAGCTGTGATTTGAGCCAGATCAAGCATCTCTAGAGCCTATGTACTTAACAATAATTTAAATATTTTTAGAGAAAAACAGAAGCTGTGGTTTACTGTCCTTAAAACTTGGCTATTTATATCATTGCAACAAATGATATGTTTCTTGAGAAGAAAAATAGGAAGCATATGACTTTAAAATTTGAGGTCTAATTCCCTACAACAATTATAAAATGGTGGACAGTAATATTTTACATTTATGCATACATGATGGTTTCTCTCCTTTAAAATATGTCTAATAGTTACCATAGTAACAGATGCAGAGTCTCCTCTATGTGCCTCCTGGTGTTACCAGTGTGAATAACAACACAATATTATATTCATAGAAAGACAAAGAACAAATCCGTGGCAGAACATCATGAAATAAGTTTTAATTGTAGTGTTTTAAAGTTACCTTTAAATGTATATAATATTCATATTCATATTATATTATTATATAATTATAAAGGAAATATTTCCCTTTGTATCTAGAATATATTCATATTAATGCAAATATAATTTGCATATGTATAGACGAATATACAGAGCCATCAATCAATATCCTTTTACAGGACTCTTTGGTGTGCAAACAACATAGTCTTGCTACTGTGGAACCACCTGCACGGGCCAAACCAGAAATTGGCCGCTGTCATTTGACAACTTATATTTATATAAAAAGATGCTAACCAAAGGCAATATTAAAATCCTACATTGTTAAACATTTGAAGAACAATTTGAAAAATAGATTTTTTAGAAAAATTTAATGTTTTATTTATTTTTGAGAAAAAGAGAAAGGGAGAGAGAGAGAGAGAGAGAGAATGAACAGGGGAGGGGCAGAGAGAGAGAGAGAGAGAGGCACAGAATCTGAAGCAGGCTCCAGGCTCTGAGCTGTCAGGACAGAGCCCAACTTGGGGCTCGAACTCACGAATTACAAGATCATGACCTGAGCCGAAGTCGGATGCTTAATCAACTGAGCCACCCAGGCACCCCTAAAATATATCTTTTTTTTAAAAAAAAAATTAACGTTTATTCTAGGGAGAGAGAGAGAGAGAAAGAGACAGGGTGCAAGCAGGGGAGGGGCAGAGAGAGGGAGACCCAGAATCTGAAGCAGGCTCCAGGCTCTGAGCTGTCAGCACAGAGCCCAACTTGGGGCTCGAACTCATGAACTGTGACATTGTGACCTGAGCCAAAGTTGGACGCTTAGCTGACTGAGCCACCCAGGCGCCCTGAAAAACAGATTTTTCGAAACAAATGGAAACGTTAATTATAAGAACTTTGTCTTCTTCCCTTGAGAGCTTCTTCTTTTCTTCTTTTCTTTCCTCCTAAGTAAGTTTTTGTTTTTTAAAAAATTTTATAATCATTTTACCCCATCTATACTCTGTCTCTGGCCAGAAATGTCTGCAAGGCCCAGATAGAAATGTCTTTAAGAAACAATAACTGCTTAATGGGATATCCTGCTACGTAGAAGCAGCTCTCTGGACTAACGTTGTTTTTCCTCCAAAGAAAAAAGAATCTTTGAGAAGTAAATATGAGAATACAAGAATGAGAATCTATATGTTTCCCAGTAGAAATAAAAGAATTGGATATGAATCAGAAAATGTTCAAAATGGAAAGCATCTTGATATCAGTCAGGTAAACGTACATTTTTTCAGCGATGGAAGCTGAGGACTCAAAAAGTTAATTTAAAGTCACCTAATTGTGGTAGAACTTAGAATTTCTGATTGTGAGCTCTTATCATTTTACCAAGATGTCTAAATAAATTTACAGTGTGGACTAACAATTTGCTGTGTTTTGAAACATTTTTAAAACTTTCAAAATTAGATTACTAATGAAGACTCACTTTCTCCTATGAAACCTAGTGTCTGATCCATTTCACCAGGGACCTTTAAATGGAGCAGTGGTTGAAAACTCTATACTATGTCAGCTGCAAATGCATTTAAGCACATGACATGTATCAGAGACATCTACCAAGGGATAAAGGAGAGATATCATCAGAAACAGCATTTTTATATCACAGTAAATAGAAGCAATTTTTATGAGTTTGAAGAATCATTAAAGTAATTGTATCTGATCTGAGCTCATTAAGGAAGTTCATTATTACTGTACTATGAATTAAGTTATTTCACAAAATAGAATCTCAGAATGTATACTGTTTTCAAAGTAATACATTGGTGCCAGATAAGGGGAAGAAAACATACAGTGCCATGCTTGATTCAGTCCATGACAGTTTCTTTATATTTTAAGATATTAACAGAGAGCTGAAGTCTCAGATTTCTTAGTAAAAGTAATTGTCCAAAATACATGAGATAACAAATGAATTGTCATTTCATTAACTTACTTTACATAGGAATATTCATGAGATAGCAATACTTCATATCCTATTTTAGGTTAGTGGCTCTTAAAATTTCCTCTATCCGGGCAGCAGTAGTCAGTAATACTTATTTCAAAACCACATGCTTTCCTATATACATATTTTAAATTGTCACATACAGACTTTAAATCTAAAAAGAAAAAGCAAGATTTTCATTTGATGTCATATTTTCAAATTATGAAGATACTTCCATAGAAGTTATTTTCCAAAATGATGACATCTTGGATACAATAGATTGGCTATTAAATAGACACAGGTTTGTGAACCATCTGTTATGTAAAATTTCTCTATCAAAAAGAATTAACTCTATTTAAACCAGTCAGGCAATATGAGTATGGGCTCTTTGCCAGGCCTTAGAATATAACCTTGTCATATTGGCATGAATGTTACCACAGTATTTGTGAAAAGACAGACAGATACTCCATTTCTGCCATTTTGGAAAATGCCTACCTGGTCTTCTTTTCAGCTCATCAAACACAAAAAGTTATATGAATAACTTAGGTGTGAGCTTAAAGATTAGTATAGTTTGACTCCTGTTTTCCATAATTTAGGACTTCCTTTTATAAGATCCCCAACTTTGACCCACAACCAAACAAGTAAATGAACTCCACACAGTTCTAGTCACCCTGATTATGTCAGAAGTAGCTGTTTCCTGTATTTTTCTTTTATGAAGATTTATCATAGTATTTGCATTTGGCTACTTCCCATTTTTATTAATTATACTCAATAAGTTTTCAAAGATGTGCTAAACATGGAAATCCACATTTATCTTGGAAAGTTTTTAGAAGGATGAGAGACATATTCCTATATTGTGGGTAGTGATGATGAAAAAGGGAGAGAAGATAGAGAGACAGGGAAAATCCTTTTTACTTAGTCAAAAAATTACTTAGTGTTATCTTCATTTTTAAGACACCATTTATTATAAAATTTCCCATTGAAATAATAACAACCTTTGGGAAAGAAAAAAAGGATAGTTGCCAAGTTTCTTTTGACATTAGCTATAAGACATGTCAGAAATGGTAAATAGAAAAAAAAGTTTATTTTATAATTCAGAAAATCGGTTACACAATTGACTACAGGAAAAAATACGCAAGGCATTGTACCAAAGGCTTTACGTACTTTGTCTCATTTATTTCCCACTGATTTCTGAGGTAGATTCTATTATTATCTGTTTATAGTAATAGTGATCTATTAGGTGATATGAGGTGATAACCAACAGTGAATATTAGGTCTGGCATATGTCTCCTTAAATGTAATGGCTAAGATGTTAGCTTATATCTCTGACTTTAGTGCTTAGGTAATGAGTGGGAGTCTATACTGTCTCCAAATATTGCTTGAACTCTATTAGAGGCAAAGTGATGGTCAAGTGTGGACTACTCACATTCAAAGCCCAGCTCTGTCACTTTTCCACATGTATGGTCTTAGGCAAATTGCTTAGCCTCCAAGCATTTTACTTTGTTCCCCTCCAAAATCTATTAAATATATCTGTCTCATATGTTTATCCTGAGGACAAAGGAATGAATGTATGTGAAATTCTTAAAATAGTGCCTAGCATATAGTAAAAGTTAGCTATTATTATTTAATAAGTGCAGTAGGTTAAGTGTTGTGCTAAAGGGGACAAAAAGTAGAGTAAAAAATAATAGAATAAATGCTATATTGGGCTATGTATCATGGTGGAGGGAGAATAAGAAGCAAAGACAGTAGGTGCCAGTACATAAAGTATGTCGTCAGGAACTACAACACACTCTGAGAACATGGGACCTGGGCATGTAGGGAAGAGCAGATCCTGCCTATGGGAGTATAGATTTTACCTGCAGCCAAAAACCAGACAGACTGGTATAAAACTTTCAGAGTAGAGCATGGGATGGTGATCACATTTATGTGTTAAATAGATCAAGCTGGTTACAGAAGGATAGTTTGAAGGAAGGTAAGAGTTAACTAGGCAGAGAGCAGTGGGAAGGAAGGCCTTTGTGTAGGGGAGTGGCCAATTCCATAAGACAAGGATTACATTTGAGGTGGACTCCAACACGAATGAAGTTTGATAGGATACATACAGTGAGGCGAACTCCTTGAGTGTAGCAATAATGTCTTTTCACTTACTTTGTAATTTGTAACTTCTTGGACCCAACAGCATGCATTGTTGTCCTGGACAGATTGCTGTTTTGTAAAGTCTGGGATCATCTCCAGGTTAGTGGTAACAGAAACTGTGTCTCTTATTTACAGTTTTCACCTTCACCAAGAAAATAGTAAGTCATCTCACTAACTTTGCTTTTTCCTACTATCGTCCTTCAGAAACTTATTTGAATACACATTATGCGCTTCCTTCATCATAGGTTGTCAGCACCAGCAACACGTTAATGGTGATTTTATGGCAAAGTTTTATTGCTAAGAATAAGGGCAACAGATCCTTTTTTCCTTCATATAGTTTCAGAAGATTCATTTCTCATTTCTATAGCCACTAAAAGGGGTATTCAGTCTAAAACACAGTGACATTTTCATTGACTAAGTGCTTAGTTCCTGTATGTTTGGAGCACCGTCCTTTTGATGTCAGGCAAAATCAGAATGATTTACTATTTGTTGTTGGCAATAGAATTTTAAGTTACATATTTATGACTGGGATTGTGTGGAGTTATAAAATAAACACCGAATGCTTAATATAAATGTACATTTAATAAGTTTGAAACGTATTTTTTGAGACAATACAAACCCAGCGTTGTGCTAGATGAGATGGGGAGCATGAGAACATAACGGTTAAAAGTCCCAGCTCTCTGGGGCGCCTGGGTGGTTCAGTTGGTTAAACATCTGACTTCGGCTCAGGAAATGATCTCACAGTTTGTGGGTTTGAGTCCCGCGGTGGGCTCTGTACTGAAAGCTCAGAGCCTGGAGCCTGCTTCGGATTCTGTGTCACCCTCTCTTTCTGTACTGCCCCCCTCTACCCCCGTCGCACTGTGTTTCTTTCTGTCTCTCAAAACTAAATGCACCTTAAAAAATTAAAAAAAAAAAGTGCCAGCTCTGGACTGACTACCTGCATTCAAATTCTGGCTTCAATACTTGTAAATGGTATGACCTTTGGCAAGTTACCAAACCTTTCCGGGGCTCAGTTTCTCATATTTATTTATTTATTTATTTATTTATTTAAAGGTTTATTTATTTTGAGAGAGAGAGAGAGAGAGCATGAAGGGGAGGGACAGAGAGAGAGGGAGAGGGAGAGAGAGAATCCCAAGCAGGGTCCACACTGTCAGCGCAGAGCCCAACACAGGGCTCCATCCCATCAACGCTGTGATCATGATCTGAGCTGAAATCAAGAGTTGGCTGCTTTACCCAACTGGACCATCCACATACCCCATTTTCTCATCTTTAAAATGGGACTTGTATTAATATTTACTCATAGAGTTGTTAATTTATCAGTTGTTTAATAAGCAGAGGATCCCCTTGTGGAGTACTTCATTGTGAATATTAAAAAAAGAAAAGTTAATTGGGGCCTCTGGTTGGCTTAGTCAGTTAAGCCTCCAACTCTTGATTTCAGCTCCGGTCATGACCTCATCAGGCTCTGCGGTGACAGCATGGAGCTGGATTGGGGCTTGCTCTTCCTCTCTGCCCCTCTCCCACTCATGTTCTCTCCGTCCCTCTCTCTCTCTCTCTGTCTCTCTCAAAAATAAACACATCAACATTAAAAAAAAAAAGTTAATAATGTGACATCAGCAGCTCCACACAACGTAAAACGAAAGTATGTAGGCTGCTCTAGTTCACAGAATAGGTGACCAGTCATTCCTATACCAGACTAGATTCTCAGGAATGAGAATCTTTCTTCCCCTTGGCAGGGCTGAGAATTTTGAAAGTGGGGGGTAAACTGTGATAATAATCTTCAAACAGAAATCTAGATAGGCCGAAAGAAAAATATATTAGGAAGTGCTTTGAATTCTTAAAATACCACTTTTATGGATTCATCATATTATCATTCACCTCAATAAATATGAGTAATTGTAGTTATAATAATTAGCTAATTCTCACATTATTCCATTTTTATGTGTGTTTAAAAGCCATTTATAAAAGAAAGGAAACTAAAGAATGTTTTTCCACTTACTATCCAGTGGGATAAAAACTGGGGTCCTGCACAAGGTATAGCCTTTCAGATACAAATGGAATTTATCTAAGGAATTAGAATTTCAATTGAAGCCTTTTGCTTGCCTGAGGGCTTAACAAGTCACTGGTTACTTCTTGGAGCAATCTTTCTACTCTGAATAATTCCAACTAATCTAAAAATACCTTTGTAAAATTATCAATGAAAATGCTAATTTGCCTCACCTTATGGCTTAAAAAACCCATAGAACCAGGAATTGTAAATTAGAAACACATGGGGGGATACATATAGGAATTTTGTAAATAAGAGAGGCCTAGTCTCTGACATCTCTAGTTAATCATAAATTGATTCTTCAAAGGGAGCCACTGGGAAAACAGTGTATTTCTTCTCAACCCTGATGCTTTAATCCAGGAGCAATCATGAGTAGGAAAGGAAGAATGATAATTTATTCCCTTTGTCCTCAAAGACAAGGAGATGGATTCTCTGAAATAACTGCCCACAGATGGTCTAGGCTAAGGCATTAGCTGGATGACTAACTTTGGCCTGGATAAACAGGATACTCATGCTAGCCCACACTTTGGGTGGGCTTCCGCCCCAAGGCCAGCTATCAGATGCCTTAGTCACTACCACTGCTTAAGTAACCCGTAAATACTCTGGCTCAAATATTTTACTTAGGCTGTTCTAGAAAGATAGCTGTCTAGTGTTACATTAGTGTTCTCAAACACATGGGAAAATTCATCTACAGATCCCAAAGTACACCTCAAGTTAAACATAGGGAAAGACCGCCATTGTGGAGGAAACCTAGAGGGGAAAGGTAAGACAGCTTCAATCAGAATGTTTTCGCCCCCAGTCTAGGGCCTAAGTGGGTGAAAAGCCCTGGAGTAGAAAGGGGAAGACCTGAATCAAATGGTGACTGTACCTGTCATTGATAGTGTCACCCTGGGAAAACTCATCATCCTCAGAGCTTGAGTTTCTGTACAGTAAAATGGCAAAGCTGTGATCATCCTGGAAGGATTGGTGGGCAGATTGAATGAGAAAATGTATCTGAAGGTGTCAAACAGTTCCTGGGACATGATAGGTGCTTCAAAAAGTAAATTTGAATCTGAAGAATTCTTTCCTCATTTTTATTTTCTTGGTTGGCTTTTTTGAACTATAAATCTTTTGAGCTGCCTGTGAGAGGGAAACCTGTTTTTGTTTTTGTTTTTGCTTTTGTTTTTGTTTTTATCCTCCATGGAGGACAGGTGAAAGAAGATTCAGACAAAGAGAAAGGAGACAAGGTGGTCCAGGAAGATGAGGAAAATGTCAAAGCAAAATGTGCTGATAAAAAAAATTTGGGAATATAAAATGATGCCTTAACATGTTGCAAGGTTTTAGGATATAAGAGGACAAGTATCTTTCTTACTGTAAAGATCACAAAGAGCAAATAGTAATACTGAGAAACGAGTAAGAAAATCTTTTGAACCATCTTGAGCTTTAGAAGCAATGATATTTCTAAAATGTTCGTTAAGTGGTGTACTGAGTCTATCCACCTCCTTTGTCAAGGCTGTTAGCCAAGGAAAGGTCTCTATGTGAAACAATGATCACAAAGTGAAAGGGTTCTTCTCCCATGACCTTTGAAATAAGAGGGTCGCTATCTGAGAAAGGAGGATCTGTAACTGGGCCATGACCTCTTTCCTATGATTTGTCACAATGCGGACAGCAGCCTTCATATCCTATACATGATTCCAGGGAGAGAAGAATGACATCTTATTGAGTGGAGGATATGACCAAACACAGTGTTAGTTTGCTGCCCACATGTTTAGGGGATGCCCCTTGCTCTCAGGATTGTTTCACATTCTCACTGACTCTACAGAACAGTAGGAGATCGGCCATCTGTTCTTGGCTAATACCAATATTATTTCCTTATTATTTACAACTCACTCATGTGCTATCACTATTCTTCTTTACTTTGAAACCACACTCTGCCTCTTTTCATATTGTTATCATCATACCAAGCAAATATTAAAAATTGAAACGCGGATACCTATACATAATTTATTTAGGTTTCTTGAAATCAATAAAATTCCTGATACTTGCATTAGTCATTGATTTCCAAACTCTTTTTTACTCCTTCTCTTTTTGTTTATCAGTAGAACCTGTCTTTCCAAACTCTACTCGTAACAGATGAAAGAGGTCTACCTTGATTGGCCAAGTTTAGGGAGAAGAACCCTTTCATCATCTCTTGCCAGCCACCAAGACACCTTTGGAGTTGAGGCTAAGAAACCATTGTTTTAGCCATGTATTACCACAGAAGCACAAGTCAGTTAAAAAAAAAAAAAGTTTTGCTATCATTATCTCTAATAGCTCAGAGAATCAGAGAATTCTAGAACAGTAAGAGGATTGAGACAGAATCTGGTGTAAATTTCTTATGTAAAGAAAAGGGAAAGAGAGGATTTCTAGATCGAGGTTGTACCGTCTGGTAGTGGTAAAGCCAGACTAAGTCCCTGGTGTCCCATCTCTCGGTAAAATGATCTTCTGTTGTGGTGGTTCAAAGGTCACCAGGCCTCTCTTTTCTTTGGGGCTGTTTCTGGCTACGTACTCCCTCTGAATTCTGTGTCAGACAAGCACTTCTGAGATTTTGAAAAATATCTTTGCGTACTCAACCATGATTTCAAAAAGGAAACTGCAGCTTTACTTCAATGGGAAAAGCCACAGAGGGTCACCCAAAGGCCAGTTCTTGTCACCCGTTTCCTTGGCCACATACTTCTAACTTCCTACCTCCCAACTCCCTTCCCCAGAAAAGTAAAAATCAAAAAGTGCAGGGCCTTAGCTCAACCCTCTACCATTTGCCACAGTGAGCAGGTCTTTCTCAGATTAACAGTTGTTACACGGGCAGGTAAAGGGTGATTGATCTAAAAGTAAAATTTAATCAATAGTGTGTTTTACAATTTTTAGGTTAGAAAAACAGAGTATTAATATATCCTAGATATCTAGAGCAAAGTCATGCATTTCTCAAGATGGGGGTAGTTGGAGAAAATAGAGAAAAGGGTGACTCTAGGAGGGACTACTATATATTTTTTTCTAGAACACTCTTGGAGCACCTGGGTGGCTCAGGCAGTTGAGCGTCCAACTCTTGATTTTGGCTAAGATCATAATCCCAGGGTTATGGGATCAAGCCTTGCATCGGGCTTTGTGCTGAGCATAGAGCCTGCTTTTAAGATTCTCTCTCTCTCTCTCTGCCCCTTTCCCCTTCTGCTGCACTCTCTCTCTCTCTCTCTCAAAAAGGAAAAAAAAAAAAACATCATATGACAATCTTTATTTCTGCTATGATCTATGGGCATTTACTTCCTTACTAATAATACCTCCAGCCCCAGGCCTCATTTAAATGCAGATGTAAGTGTTGCTTGTCATTCTGGAAACACAGTGGGCATTTAGGTAGATCAGAAATTTCCGAACTTCAGAAACTCATGCTCAATTATCTGCCACTAAAATGCTGAAAAGTTAGAGTTCTGGGAAAAATTGTAAAATAATTTTGTATATATACCTATGTGTGTGTGTGTGTGTGTGTGTGTGTGTGTGTGTGTGTGTGTGTTTGGATCAAATCAGAAGAAGACAGAGCAAGAAAACCTGTAATATTTGATTTTCTGAGGCAAAAATATATCCCTATGGTTCTTGCCCTCCTGGGTGTCACATGACTAGCTACATGAGTAATTTGCTTTAGATCTTATTTCACTTAAAAAAAATTAATAGTGACACCCATTCTCCCTCCCCCAAATTACTATTGTTAATAAGCAAGTACATTCTACCATGTTCTTCAATAGGAATTTGTAGGTAACAGTGTTCATGCATTCAGCCTGAATGGGCACTCCTTCCTAAGGTTTAAGAAAACATGAAAACCACAAAGAATGTTTGCAATTATTTTCTCTTGGTTGGCGGAACAGATGCCTTTCCTCAAGGAAAATGCCTTAGGCCAAAACAAAGCCATATTCATTCAAAATATATTGTTCAGTAATTGTGCAGACTCTGGATTACATAAAATTGACTTTCAATGCAAGGGCCCCACTTTTCTAGGAAAGGTTTATAAGCAAAATGGAGCAGGAAGACAGGCAGAGGATAAAGTGTTAAAAGAATCAACTATGCCAAGGGCAAGGGCAGTACCAGGAACAACAATGCAAGTACATTGAAAGGAAACCAGTTGATGTGCACGTGATTTTGTCTAGGGGTCATGCAGGAGCACCTGGCTGGCTTTATTTATAAGGTGATTGTCAAATCAATCTGTAGAATATGGATGAGGTGAAACGCAGAGGTGGAGTATTATTCTAGATCATCTGTAACTTTTCAAATACAACCTTCATGCTGAAATTCCAGGGAGAATGTAAGTGACTCCAATAAAGAAAACTGTCAGTCAGTCAAGAGTGTTTATTTATTATCCCCCTGAGCCAGGCACTGTTCTAGCCAATATGAAATGATACAAAATAAAGAGTAGTCATCACCCTTATAATCTCATGAGAGCAAATGGATTAAATCTGCAGACACACACAGACACACACACACAGACACACACACACACACACACACACACACACACACAGTCTATGTGGGTGGTCAAGAAATGTCAACTATAAGGACATTTAACAGCCTCATTTAGAAAAATCCTGATTAGAAAATTAACTTACAAAGTTAGAAGGCTTAATTACAAATTAGTAATTAGTTTTATTACAAATAGATGAAAACACACTCATAAAGCATGTCTTTTATATAACAAGTCTCATTATGTTATTAAAATTGGGAACACCCCTCCCCCCCAAATCTACAAAGTAGTTTTGGAACATATTTATCATGCAAATATGGATTCACTGTCATGTTGGGGAGATGCTGAAGTGCATAAAGTAACAAGCCTTGTGTCTGCTAACCTGTAAATTCTTTAAAGTCAGAGAATGGGCCTTGTATATTTGCCTTGATATCTTGTACTGTGAAGACAGAAGTGGTAAAGAAATAAGAATGAATGAATGAATGAATGAATGAATGAATGGGATAGGTGAGTAAAGAGGAATTGAGCTTATTTGAATTTTAAGAAGCAAAAAAAAAAAGAGGACCAGGATATTGCAGAGAGGTCAAGTTGGTGGGTCTCAGTGGGTGTCCAAATACAGGGAGAGGGCTTGGCCTTTTCAGCATGACTGAGGAAGGTCAGCTCCTGGTTTGGTCCTATCGGTGAACGTGCCTTTCTCAAGCATCCCTGGATCCTTTTAAAGGGCAGCTCTCCTCCACCCTCTGTAGATGGCCTTGCAAGGCCAGAAAGGGTCTCCTGAAAAAGAGCCATTTGAGACTCCACGCATATTTCAGCATATACCTTAAGGCTATATCCTTTCTTCCAGCCCCCCGTGGAACACCATACCTGGCCAAATTGTTTGCATGGACTTAATTTAACAAGAGGCAGGGTGCCATTTGTGATGATGTGCTTGCCACGGGACTCTCTTGATATTAATTTAATGAAGTTCAACTAGTATGCAAGCTTCCGGAGAACAGAAACTTTCTTGTGTTTTCACTACCGCCGCCCCAGCTCCTAGAACAGTGCCTGACACAGTAGGCGGTCAACAAATAACAGTGTTTGCGAAATGAATGAATGTTGCTGTTAATGTGCTGGCTGTTTGTCTTTTCTTCTCTCCATCTCGCTTCAGAGAGCTGGCAACTGAAGGGAAATCTTTGAAATCTAATTTCCCTTCTTCCTCCGGTCCAGAAACTCTGGCCAAGCCTTTGGTTACGGGGATCCCCTCGGAAATTAATGACGACTCACGACCACGGGGGGCGGGGGACGAGGGAGAGTTGCAGGAAGTTCTTCTGCACTCAGTTTCGCGTCTGCAGTACCCTTCGCCACCCATCTTGCTCTTTATTTGGGGCTAGGGGTGTCCCGGGGGAAGGAAACCAGGGGCCGCTCCGGCTGCATTCCTCGCCTGGGCGGTTTAGGTCCTGTCTGCAGCGAGCCCCGCAGCACCCCCAGTCTGTGCCAGCACCTGTTGGACCGCCAGTTGGCGGCCCGAGTCGGCGCGAGCGGACGCGGCCCGGGGCTGCCCCTCCCGGAGGCGCCGACCCTCGCCCGCCCCTGCGGCCGCCCGCGGGAGAGCGGCTCAGCCTCCCCCGCTCGCCAGCCGCGCGCTCCGCCCGGGCTCTGCCCACGGCCCCCTCCTCCCGACTGCCGCCGGCTGGGGGAAGGTAGAGAAGGGGAGGGGACAAGCCGGAGCCTTGGGCCGCCGGCCTTCTCTCTCTCTCCCCGGTGCCGAGACGCCGCGCGGAGCCCCGAGGTTTGCGCGGAGCCCGAGGCGTGGGGGGAGGGGACCGGGTACGACTGGAGCCCCGCGGTGACCCCGAGCTGCCGAATTTCCCTTGGCTTCGAGGAGCGGGGGACGCACCCAAACGAGGTGAACTTTGGTCGCGGAAAACTCCAGCCAGGTGCCGGGATCCGTGCTGCTGCGGCGGTCGGGACCGGGCGCAGGCTGCGCGCCGGGCTGGGGAGCGGGAGCCCAGCGGCCTCCCTCCGCCGGCGCCCGGGGCGGCCTCGGCCCGGAGCCCCCCGGCCTCGCTCCGGCTCCGCGGCCCCGGGGACCCGCCGCGGCGCCCTAGCCTTGTTTCTTCCCCCTCCCCCTTCGGGGGTGGGGGTGGGGCGGGGGAGAGGGGCGCCCGGAGAGCGCATCTATTGGCAGCTTTGTTATTGATCAGAAACTGCTCGCCGCCGACTTGGCTTCGGGCTGGCTTCGCTCGACCCTTGAGTTTTCGCCTCTGTCCTGTCCCCCGAACTGACAGGTGCTCCCAGCAACTTGCTGGTGACTTCTCGCCGCTCCCCCGGCTCCCCAGCGTCCCCACCCCCTCTTTCCTCCCTCGCCTTCACCCCCACCCCCACCACTTCGGCACAGCTCAGGATTTGTTTAAACCTTGGGAAACTGGTTCAGATCCAGGTTTTGCTTTGATCCTTTTCAAAAACTGGAGACACAGAAGAGGACTCTAGGAAAAAGTTTTGGATGGGATTATGTGGAAACTACCCTGCGATTCCTTGCTGCCAGAGCAGGCTCGGCGCTTCCACCCCAGTGCAGCCTTCCCCAGGCGGTGGTGAAAGAGACTCAGGAGTAGCTGCTTCCAAAGTGCCCGCCGTGAGTGAGTTCTCGCCCCAGTCAGCCAAATGCTCCTCTTCGGGCTTCTCCTGCTGACATCTGCCCTGGCCGGCCAGAGACACGGGACTCAGGCTGAGTCCAACCTGAGTAGTAAATTCCAGTACTCCAGCAACAAGGAACAGAACGGTGAGTCTTTCCCCCCCTTCTCCCCCTTCTTGTTTCTCGCTGTATGTGTTACGTTGGCATTGTGCGTTAGTGTGTGATGTACACCAGCCTGCGAGGGTATTATCGTCTCTCCCTGCAAACACGCGCTGCGTTCATTGGCATGGGCTTGAGGAGGTTACGTGCAGTTTGCAGCTTCGGGAGCTGCCACAAAGCTGTAACAGGGCAACGTGAGTGCCACTGCTGGCTCAGTTAGAGAGGACATTCTGGGAGCGATTGTGAACGTCAGTTCAAACGCACATTGCAGAACCTTTCATTGCCAGAGTTATAAGTTCAAGAACTGCCTCTAAAAATGAGTCCAAAATGAATGAGTCTTGGCATGTTTGACTTTTCTCAGCTTTTCTTTTTCATGGGGAGGGGGATGTTTGAGGAAATCTATCAGCTGCATTAATTGAAGCACTCAAAGTGGAAAGGCATCAGTTAATCAGTACGTAGATAGGAAATACACAGGTCAAAAGGCCGTGTGGACGTTTTTGGGGAGAGTTAAATATGTATTTCTCTTGCGCTCTGTTTTGTTTTTTTTTTTTTTTTAAATGTGCCTTTGTACTCTGAAGTCCTTACCTTTCTGGTGTGTGTTTTTATATGTGTCGGTGAATGACTGCTATTTTGTGTGTGCTGGAAACGACTTAATCCTGCATAGGAAATGAGAATTACTTTCAGCTTTCAAGTGTACCTGAAATGTTTAGAAAACTCTCAGATGCAAGTTCCCTTGGGCTGGGATTGCACAGAGCTGGAGAAAGGCTCCTTTCATAAAGCCAGGGCAGCGTCAGGGTGTGTAATTTGCTTAGCCTCTGAACCCCATATGATTTACATCATTCAATTTCTAAACTCTTTTTCTCTTGATCTACCATTATGAAGTCATTTTTGAGAATACTTTGTAAATAGAAATTTTATACTGCCCATGAAACCACAATGTTAATGTAGGCTGTCTAAAATTAGAATATTAAATACCCTGTTTACAAGTGGTGGCTCTTAACTTTACTTGAAAAGAAATGTGCATGTTTTTACTGCTTTGGATGCCATCTATTCAGAATGCAAGGATGCTGTCACTTTATTAACCAGGCGAAAGGAACACAAGCAGCGTACCTAGAAAATCAGAATGGTGTGTGCTCTGTTTTTAAGTCACAGCAACTTTTTCTTTATGTATTGGGGTGTTTTAAAACTTCAACTTTGCATTTAAACTCTCTGAAAGTGTTCATCTTTAAGAAAGCACAGAAAGTTTTAGAGTACAGAGATAGATTAAATAAGCATTCCTGGGATTTTTGTAGACATTGTTTGGTATTTGCTGTATGTGCAGTAAATATACATTATCACATTTATCAGTCACTATTAATGTAGTTGCTTCTTACAACTTGCTAATGTGATGGCTCATGGCACCTGCAGGCTGCTTGAGCTGCTGATCAAAGGGCAGCCTAGGGATCTATCTCTAATCACAAGAGCTGCAGAGGACTGGGGGAAAGTGATCAAAGGAGCCCCAGCACCAGCTGTACCCTGGCAGGAAACAGATCAGACCAACCTTTGTTCTTTTTCATGTAAAATAAATGTCCAATTCAAAATATTGTTTCTTACTAGACAAGCTTCTCTAAAATGACAGTACACAATATTCCTGGCTTCTGTCTTCTATTTTTTTATTGTTCCTGTGCCATTATCATTTCTCCTTCTGCTTCTGTTTTTATCAAGCCTGGCATCTGTCATCTTCCTGATTCCTTCCCTTTGCTACTTGTGCCTCTGATTGTCATTCTTTCTTGTGATCCGCCTACCATCACCTCTTTGTAATGGGCCCTAGACCTCTCCTGTGGTCGTTGGCCACTTTACTGAGTAGGTTCACACTCTCTGGAGAGGTGAGTTCATTAAGCCAGGCAGGCCACACACATTCTGTTGCCATCAGAGGCTGGGCCATTTCCATTCCTAAGTTGCATGATGCTAAAAATAGCCTGGCTGTTTCCTAATCTGTGGGTAGAGGATTGGGCTATGTTTAGCTCCTGGGAGGGTTGGCAGCAGGAAGTAACTAGAGGTAAGGGAACTACTCACCTTGTAGTTTTCAGCCTGAGAAGTGGGACTATCCAGCACTAGGGGGCAATATAGAGCTATTTTCCTGCACATGCTCAGGTTGATTTTATGCTTCGAGGTTCCAAGATTTGAGGATGACAGGTTGGTGCCAAAGAAGCTCCACCTGGAATGTGAACACATTTGCTGGAACTTCTTCTTTCTTCTTCTTCTTCTTCTTCTTCTTCTTCTTCTTCTTCTTCTTCTTCTTCCTTTTTTTTATGGGGGGGGGGTGTTCCAATTTTCAATTCCCTTATGTGGGTATTTTTTGCCCTAATAGTGATTTATGATTGATTTTTGATTGCCCTCTTGCTATTCTCAATTTTGATGATTGCCCAGTTCTGGAAGTACAGACCCTTCTGGAGATGCCACATAGGAATGTCATTGGTCCATTGTGTGCATTGCATCATTTTGTGAAAGGTCTTCTAAGTGCCCAGTGTCCAAATCGAGCTATTTATTATGACTATAGTAACTCATTCTTGCTTTCAAAGACCTTTCCCCAATGATACTATCTTTTCTTCAGTATTCTGAAGTCTCAAATGTTGGCACAATCAGATCCCCAGGACTGCGTCATTTCAGTATTGACTTAGTGTCCCAAGAGGTGTTGTAAATAAATGGAAATTGATTGCTGTAGCCAATGCTAGATATTTGGATTTAGAGTGAATCATATGCAGGTGCTTCAAAATTCGTTTTGAGGGATCGGTGTCATTTACCCTGTTATTATGACTTACCTGGCTTTTGACTTAACGCTATTTGCAATTCTTGCCACTTTGCTGTGAGAATAGTTTTATCTTCCAATATTATGAGTTACCTTTGTGTCCTTCATCTTGAACCTGACTTCTAACTGTGAAGTCTCACATATAAACCAAGGGTCTCCAGATGTAACGTAAAGGACATAAAAGATAAGAACACTGACTTATATAGGGTTCCTGGCCTATACTTCTTGAATGACCACAGGAAAAATTACTAATATCTGTGTGCACTCACTTAGAAGAGAATACCTACTCTGAAATTGACAAGTTCTGGGCTGGTTCTCCTGAGTTGTAGCAGAAGGGATCATATACATCAAAAAACGAAAAGAACCAAAGCTTACTTTATCTATAGCATGCAGCCCAAATAGACGCCAGTCACAAAGTTGTTGATGGAGTAAGGCCTCACCCACTTTGTGTCATTGGTAAGTGATTTTAATTCATCCATAGACCTGAAATGCGCTTATTGTTCTCATTTCCTTTAACCATTTTGAGTATAGATTTGGAATATGCCTCTATTAGGGTTATCCCTGTGAAAATCATTTATTGTATGTCCTCTTTTCCACAAGAACTTTTGTGGCCTGTGGGGCCATTTACTCTGCAGACAGGTGGTTATCTAGTGATGCCTATCTGAGTACATGTATCTTATGCTTGTGGCTTCTCTGTCTCTGTCTCTGTCTCTGTCTCTGTCTCTTTTTTAATGCCAACTTGCTCCTCCTCTTCCTGCCATGTGCCTGTCTGTGTCTAACAAAGTTGTGTCCATTCCCCCTACCCTTTTAAGGGTACCCTTCAAAGCTCAATTTTACCGAAAATAGATGATCACCATCCCTAGAATAGTGTCTAAGAGTAAATAGTGTCTGACTGAGTGCTAAAGGGACTCCCTGTGAGTTAGTCTATAAGTTGTAGTGCATGACCTTTGTGACATTTATTTTTGTTGTTTAGAGGCTTTTTTTTTAAAGAACTTCCTCCTTGTTCTCTGCTCTGTTTGAGATTGTTGAGGAAGTTGAAGAAGTAAAGTGTCATTATGTAATGATGAATATTGTTTTTCACAATAGATGACCAAAAAAGGCCCATTCTATTTTTTGGGTAACGTTTCCCTCCTACCAACTGTTATCTTTTACACTTAATGTGATATATTTTATATTTACCTCTAAAAGGTGACCAAGTCTGTAGTAGGCTTTACATAGTTGTGAATAGACACCAGGATTTGACCCTAAATATTCCCCAGTGGTGGCGTTTTAGAGAGCTCCATCTTGGACACCAAAATCTTAGCTTTGTCCATTCTTACTTCGTCCTTCCTGGCACTTATTTTTTTACAGATCTTCTTTATATTCTTGCACATTTGTTGTAGAAATAGAATTCTAATCATAATGTGATGAGTGTTAAGTAAATAGTAACTGAATCAGTGCATTCATCATGTCCATACTCCCCCACCCCCATAAAAAAATGTTTCCAGAATTGCGAAAACTTTCCTCATGGGTTTCTATTGGTGTTAGCTCAAGTGGTAGAAGTCATAAAAGTCCCTTTATTTACTAGGTCTAGTTTTGATGTTTCTGGTTTTATTTGGAAGTACCACACGTAGCCTGAGTATCTGTATGCAATGCTGTATTATCTCTGTGTAACTCATATATGAAACAGTCTGTCTGTGATATTTTTCTCTACCACCTCTGCCAACTGTGGGGTGTGTGTGTGTGTGTGTGTGTGTGTGTGTGTGTGTGTGAATCTCTCTTATTTCATTTCCTAAGGACACCTCTAGTGGTTGATTTTTATTTGGGATGCACCAGCACCACCCCACAGATTGTTAAAATCTTGAAATATTCCTAACAGGCTGGGAAGGAGCCAGTGCTCCTCTTTTAGGACAAACTGACCATCTGTGAATCAGAAACCACAAGGTTAGTGTTTGATAGTTCAGGAATTCTAGGGTACTATTTCCACCCCGCTGGCCTCCTTCCTGATTGGTTGGTGTGCCTGCCCCGTTGATTATTATCCATTTTCACACTTTTAGCTACTCACAATTTCAGTCATATTGGAGTCCCAACACCTCTCTCTTCTGCTCTCTGCCTGGCAGCAGAGGCCAAGCTGAGGCGTGAAGGACCTTGAGTAAAGAAAGGAGATGGCCTTTTTAAAGCCTCTTTCTTGAAGCTTCTTTTGTTGTGCTGCCTCAAGGGTTGGGGGCTGGGAAGTGAGATGAGGCATAGGGATGTGGCCTATGATGGCACGGGATTGTAGTCCTCAGTTGGTTGTCCTTGTTTCTGTGGGCAGCACTGGTCAGGTGCATGTGCTACTGGGTAGCCCCTTACTGGCATCTGAATTAAATGGATCACTTTCTCAGTGAGGTCTTTTCCTGACCACTTAATCTGAATTAGCCAGCCCTCACAATCACATCAAGGCTAACTAACTGCATAGTGCTTATTGTCATGTTTGGATATTCTTCTTGTTATTAATGAGTTAAGTCATCGTCAGCGTATCCCGACCACCACCCCCAGAGTACACGAGTTCCCTGAGGGTATGGACCTTGTCTGACTTGCTGTCTTCAGGAGCTTAGAGGTTTAGCATCTGGAACAGGGGGTTGTATACAGTATGTGCTCAATAAATATTTGTTGCATGGTTCTGGATGTAGTGCCTTATTAGAGTAAGACTGTGGTGTTGGCTATAATATTAGGCCATCTTTGAAGATGTCTTTTTGGTCTTGAACTTTTACTTTGTTTTAGATTTTTCGTAGGAAGCTAAACTTGTTTATTTATTGGTTGTGATGGGATATGCCAATCAGAGTACTACTTTATAATCTTGGTAAATATACCATGTTACCTGGTGAGCATGTACCAAGCAAGTGGGTAAGTTTCCTAGAACTGGTGCTAGTAACTTTCTTAAAAGTGCCATTGGTGTGCATACCTCTCTCTGTGTTTTCCAAAGATGGGGTGTTGTGTGATATGGACCGAGGATCTGAATAATGGTAAATTTTAGATGGCTAGACATGCCTCAAAAAAGCAGTGTGCTTTCCATCCTCTGCTTGTGGCTCACAGATAACTTGTGCGGGATGGATGTCAGCAATAAATATGACATGTGGAATGTTAGGACTAGAAGGATCCTGAGAGGCTATCCTCACCTATGTGTAAAGCGAGACTTGGAAAGCTGAAATGACGTCATCAAGGTCACTGTTGAGTGCAACAGTATTAAACTGCTAATGTGGTGATATATTTTTGCTTATGTAAAGAACCAACTAGGCAAATGGGATTCTCATTTTAACATTCTGATGCATTGTGTAAAAGCCATTCTTTATTACTTTAGGGGGTTGCATGCTTTGTGGGTTGTGAAGGAAGATGGGACGCCCGTGGTCCTGAAACACAGCTTATAAGAACACTACGGAAAAAAATGTGAAAGTAATCACATTGATTACATATGACAGATACTCTGGCTAATATCTATTACAGTATTTCTGTTGGGGTAGCAATCTGACAGTTTGGCAAATAACTTGAAATGCTATGTTTAGAATTGTTACTATTACATGTCGAGACTTTATTTTAAGCAGGTGTACCCGATCCATGGATGTTTATTTCAGTATTTTGGTTTATGAATTGATGATGAAGAGGATGGTTGACATTTGAATACTTGATTCCACAGGGAGGTTTTTTTTTTTTAAACAATAATTTTGAGCATTTCGTTTAGGAGGATGTCTCCCTGGTACAAGTTCCATGGGAATGACTAAATAAGCATGGCTTAGTGAGCTCTAGAAAGCACAACCTGTTATTCTTTCGAATGAATTTAATGAGTGGCCTTCATTTTTATTTACATTATAATATATAGGATATTCTATGCCAAGGTTCAAATTTCTCTTGAATGTCAACAACATCAGGAAATAAATTCATAGGTGCGGACTTGAATGGCCTGCCAAAAACAGGATTAAATGACCAAAATTCTGTTTGTAAATTTTCCAAATCTGAGAACAAAAGGAGCTACAAATGATAAAGAGGCGTCATACTAACGACATTTATCGTTAAAGTCAAGTTACTCAGAGTGATTTTGGGAGTAGCATTAGCTCGTTTCGTCTTTGACTTCACGAGAATGCATTTTAAATCGAGCTGAGCCCATCCTGTTATCTGACTTCACATTAGGTTTCCTTTGCCATCTTCAAGCAGTTACTGCCCGTCCTCTGGTGACTGAACGGTTTCTTCCCTGGATATTTGACTTTTGTCTAAGCCAAACCATCTTTGCCAGGCTGGCTTCGCTAATTTTGCTTTCTTGGTATTAGGCTTTATTATTCTTTTACTTTCAAACTATGATTTTTTTTTTTTTTTTTGTACTGGGCTTTTACCCTATCAGATAGTAGTTGAGCCATTTTTCAATCAAATGAGGTGTGTATTAGGTTGTTGCAGGGAGTGGAGAATGGAGGGCCTGTTTTTCTGAGGGAAACCAACATCCCCAAACAGCATGAGGCACATTGATGGTAAAGGCAAGGATATAGATTTGTACTATTACTGGTCACTGCGTCCTGGTGAGACCGCCGTGAGAGCTCTCAGGAGAGACACAGGGAGCGCAGTATTTGGATGTGTTTTTTGTGGGTCAGTAGATGGGTCTAAAGATCTCCCAGTGGGTCTCTGGTTTTGTAATGCTTAATAATGACACCCGAAGAGTGCCTGTTAGTTGCCACACTTGGGCTCAATGTCTGTAGACAGTAGACAGCTTATCTTTATAACCTCCCCGTGGGGTATGAATGGGAAAAACACCAAGGCTTCGCTAGCTAAGTAGCTTAGCCAAGGGCTCAGAGCTGGTAAATGTTTGGACCTAGGTCTGACTCCAAGCCAGGACGGAGTCACATGCTTCTTCCTTCCTGAGTTAAATGGTCTAACGTTTTATTAGAACATTGTTTTTATTCAGCACGTATTCATAAGCATCTGCTCTTGGCGAAGCTCTGCACTAGGTGCTGGACACACAAAGAAGAAGATGCGGTTCTGCCCTTGAGGAGCTCTGTCCAAGAAGGATGACCGGTCCTTCCTTTGTCTCACGGTCTGTGGCGCTGTGCTCGACGTTCTGTGGGAACACAGAATGCTTTATTTCACTTCAAAAATCCTCCTTTGATGGATGAAGCGATTGATTGTGCTTGGAAGAGAAGTGCAGGGAGAGAAGTTCCCACAGGGGACGTGACATATCTTGAAGTGGGTTTGAGAGAGGAAAAGAGGAAAACGTTCTAGGTGGAGGGAATAGCGTCCGCGAAAGAATACAGACCTGAGAAGGCATATCATGTGCGGGAGGCAGGAAGAATCTAGTGTTGTAAATATGAGTAGAGGCAAGAAAAAAGTGGAAAGCTGTCCTGGATGGCTGCATTCAAAGGCCCTGAGGCTGTTTGCAGTGTGCTTCCTGCAGAGTTTGCACTGAACACACCACGTAAAAGAAAAGGTGGTCTCGCTGTTTCAGGGTTAGTTATTTTCTGTCACTTTCTGAGCAGACAGTGGAGTAGCAGTGTTCTACTTTGGCGTGCGTAGTTGACTGCTTCTTGGTGGAACTTTCTCCCAGTCATTAGACACGTTCGGATGTTCGGACTTGGATAGAAGGGCAGCCTGTATAGCCTCCGTTACACTCAAATAAAGTAAGCCTGTGTCCACACTACTCTCTATTGCCTTCCTTCTGTAAACAAAGAGCTATTTTCATACTTCATTCACAAAATGGATGGCATGCGGAATGAGGCTGGGTGAGGGATCAGGAGATTGTGGTAAAAGGTAGACAGCTTCCAGCCCACCGAATTAGTGTAATGAAGCTATTACGTTGCAGGAAGCAAAGAAAACATCCTTAACGCTTTTCAGGGAAAGGCTCTCAAGTTTTGTGGAAAATTAATTCCTGTGAGTGTCCTCTACCTTGAGAAGCTGCAACATTTCTCTAGTGAGGTTCCTTCTGGTCTCTTGTGTATACATGGGTTCTAGAAATATTTTGTGGGACTTAAGGACTTGACGAGAATGAGTTTTCTTGGTGGATGTGCTTTCTAGATGCCATGCCATTTTTTTGAAGCTATGCTATTTGCATTCTAGGAAAGCCTCATTTGTGAGTGGATACTATTTTGGGCTTTCCAGTGTTTGCAAGATGGAGATAGGCTTCCGCGCTTAAAAATGCCCAGCTGGCCATTGCACCTGCCTTTTGAGTCACTACAGAGATCAGGAACCATTAACAACAGAAGTTGGACTTTCCTGGTACTTATCTCATGTTGTTTCTGGCAGTTATTTTTGCTGGGTATTTATAAGGACATCTGTCTTTTAAGGAGTCGTATTACTTATCCTTTTTTTCCACTAAGGAATAAATCACAGCTTGTTTCCCATACTGCCACTCTCATTCATAGTCTGAGGTGATTAGAAATGCAAATTGGGAGTCATTAAAACATAATTTCTTTTTCTATGGCATCAGGCGATATTTAAAATCAGTGTGCTAAGAAGGAACATGTGCTTAAAATGTGATTAAGATGTGAACAAATGAGTAGAATGAAATATTCACTTCCTTCCTGGAAATCTCTTACTGGGTCTGGAAATAAGGGAGACCTGTAGTGTTCATCATTTCTGATTTATCATACTTGAAGCCTGAGACGTAAGCCTGAGATGTGCACGTTGTTTAAGAACACTGGAAAACACAGTAGCTTCTAATGTTTTCAAATTGCTCTGTGGAAATATATACTAAAGACTCCTTCTTGCAAGAGTGTGATTTACAGTCGGATTACCCACTCAAAGCACAGATCAGATTCAGCTGTATTTCTTGTAGTGACTCTTGGATATGTAAACACTATAAAAACAAGAAGGAAAAAATGGGATAGTTTAAGTATGAAAAGTATTGATCTGCACATTCAGAGCCAGAGATGGGATGTGCTGGAGGCAGATTTCCTCCACTGGAAACGTGTTTATGTTGTAGGTGATTAAAAGTACTGGGGGATGCTTCCTATTCAGTAAGTAGCAGTGTCTCTGTAAGTATGCATTTTGTTCCTGACTTTAATTTATAAACAGAAGTACATTGTCTTTCTGGAGGTCTACATGAAAATGAATTGCCTTTACAAAACAAGGGACCAGACCTCCTAGTGGTTTTTTTTTTTTTAATTTTTTTTTTTTTTTAACGTTTATTTTTGGGACAGAGAGAGACAGAGCATGAACGGGGGAGGGGCAGAGAGAGAGGGAGACACAGAATCGGAAACAGGCTCCAGGCTCTGAATCATCAGCCCAGAGCCTGACGCAGGGCTCGAACTCACGGACCGTGAGATCGTGACCTGAGATGAAGTCCGACGCTTAACCGGCTGCGCCACCCAGGCGCCCCGACCTCCTAGTGTTTTTATAATTTCACATGCAGTTTTACGTATATTGGAGATATATATGATGGGCTCGGCTCTGTCTTTACTTTGTGTTAGTCACTGCAGTCAAAACATTTTACTATTTCTAGAAAAATCAACAGTCTAAAAATAGCAGGTGTTTCCCAGGTCAAAACCTGCCTCAGATATTGAGAGATGTTGACAGTCTAGACACCTAAATGATGAATGCTAAACCCTGAAAAAGTCATTTTAATCTGTTTTCTTGTGAATATTAGCAGGCTTGAGGTTTATAAGCAAGAATAAGAATGTAAAATTAGGAATCAAATGATCTCTATGTTGAATTTTTTCAAAAAACTTTTCTTTCATGCTATAAAATTTATCTTTAATCTGTGCTGATAACTTTTAATAGGCATCAGTTGGGTACCCCATTACACTAACTGCTTTAAAATGGTTTCCTTTTAGAACTCACATTTACATTCTAGGAAATCAATTAGAGTGTATGGATTTTACATTTTCCTTGCAATCTTCCTTTACAGTCATTTCTGAATGACCAGCCTACCAGAGCAAAACACTCAGAGGTGCAAATCTTCTGGAAGAAGTGCAAATGCCACACTTTTACTTGGAAAACTGAAAAAAAAATTGGACTTATTTAATATATCTGCCGAACATTTAAAACTGCGGAAAGCACGGGAAATACTTTTGGTGTATGGGAATGTGTGGTGTTTCCAAATTACAAACATTGTTTTGAAAATTTCTCCGGTAGTGGTGAATTATATGAGACCACGTCCATCCAAGAAGAGCTTGTTTAACTGGCTTGTGGTTCTGGGGCTCATTCAAGCACTCTTAAACAAAATAAAGGGAATGGATGTAATAACCTCTTTATGGAAAGGCTGTAAAAAGGTACAGGGCCATGTAAACAAATTGGGTCATTTACTAGATGTTTTAAGTGATAGATTTGCAATCCAAATTCAGGGGGGTGTATTAGGTTTTATAGGATCGTGACCATGTTCTGTTCTGAAAATGAAGGTTCCAAGCTTATTTTTTGTTTGTTTGTTTGTTTTTCTTTACTGCATGGAATCCTATTTTACATATCCTATGGTACATGCTGTTTTATACTGTAGTTTGAAATCATACTCACGATTTTGAGCATTTCACTTACAAGTTTGTTCAACTTTGGAAAATGGTTAGAAACCCACGTGTGAACAGTTGAATTGACCTGATTTTTGGTAGCACTGGGTTCTGTTCAAGGAAAATAAGATGATTGAAATTGAAATTTTCCTCCTGGGCTCAGACATGTCTAAACTAATTGTAAAATAATTGTTCTGGCTTACAAGAGCAGACTCATAACTACGACTATGTAAAGTAGAAATCCAACAACAGTTATGATTTACAATTACTGTAACTCTGCCAATCTTGTAATAAAACCGCTATTATAACCCACCTACCGTGACATTCATTTGCCTTCCTTGAGACATAGGTTAAAAAAAAAAAAAAAGCCTCTCCCAAGTTGTCTTGCTTTAGAGAGCCATTCCATTACATTAGGGTATTCATTTATCTTCTCTGAAATGGGTACGAGGGTTGTGCCAGAGCAGCCCGACACGGGGAGGAGGGTGGGCGGGCATACAAGAATGTGTGGTGCTGTGCTCCGGTGGTGATGCCTAGTGGCAGTGGAAGCCAGAAATAAATTTGGAAGGTGAAGTGAGGAAAGGAAACGAAGTCATTTCTCTGTTGATACCATAACATTTATTCATTCCGCAGCTTCTCTCAATCAGGGTTGGCTCACTTGGCCTTAAAGGAAGTAGATTGTGTAAGAAACCTCAGTAAAAATCAATGAGCCTTTCTAAGTTTTAAACACTGATGGCATCATACCATACTGGCAACTTTTAAGTGTTGCTGCTGGAAGTTTGGCAGCGGAAATCACTGCTCCAGGTTCATAAGCCGTAAAAAACAAGGGACAATGGTGGATATTATAGTTTCTGTGTAATTTGTGACTTGCTATTTCCTTTCTTCTTTTCTTTCTTTTCTTTCTTTCTTTCTTTCTTTCTTTCTTTCTTTCTTTCTTTCTTTCTTTCTTTTGTTCTTTCTTTCTTTCTTTCTTTTGTTCTTTTCTTTCTTTCATTCTTTTCTTTCATTCTTTTTGTTCTTTCTTTTGTTCTTTTCTTTCTTTCTTTTGTTCTTTCTTTTGTTCTTTCTTTCGTTCTTTTCTTTCATTTTCTTTCTTTCTTTCTTTCTTTCTTTCTTTCTTTCTTTCTTTCTTTCTTTCTTTCTTTCTTTCTTTCTAACTTAGAACTAGATGGCCTTAAGTCTATGGAAAACCTAAGCTCTGTCTTTAAATTGGGTTCTGGGTAACCTTAAAAACAAGAATTCACATCTTTTTGCCTTAGTTGTGCACTCACCTCTTTTATATAGCACAGAGTCACGTGTGGTTGTGTACTACATAAATACGCATCAAACTGAGGTGAATACCACAAAGGGACACCACTACCTGCCTGGAACCATGAGGCGTTGTGAGAGATGCGCTGCTGATTTCGACTTAATCACTGCCTTCAAGTGATTTATAGTGCAATGGGGAGATAAGACATAGAGCCAGCTGTAATACAGAATAAAATGCAGCATTGGGGGTGGGGATTGAGGGAAAAGCAAACTTATTTACAGCAGAGCCATTAGAAACCACTTAGGAGAGTTGTCAGGGGAGACTTCTATTTTGAGCAAAGGTGCCTGGAAAGATGAGTGGCTGTGTGCATGCGGGATTGGAGGTACAGTGGAGTGGATTTTAGGTGATGGGAGCCTGCTGGAAATATGAAAAGGAAGGGAGTCCGGGAAATCCATGTAGTCAGTCCAGTGGGATTTGTTCTGACTGAGACCTCAGAAATGGATTCAGCAGCTAAGTGACTAGAAGAAGCACTAGGGGCGCCCACGTGGCTCAGTTGCTTAAGCTCCCAACTTGGGCTCAGGTCAGGAAGGATCTCACGGTTCATGGTTTCGAGCCCTGCATTGGGCTCTGTGCTGGCAGCTCAGAGTCTGGACCTGCTTCGGATTCTGGAGAGAAAGAAAAGGAAAGAAACAGGTTGATTTGACTTGTTTGATGGGTTTGAGAGTCCCCGGAGGAGACCCAAAAGGTTGTATGTGTAACGAGAGATAAGACTTCTGGGCTGGAAATTGCCTGTGCAGTTGCTGAAGGAACATGGGAGAAATGACCGCAGAGCACTGGGCAGCGTGTCAAATTATTGCAGAAAGAACTGAGCATACCTGGCAGAGAAGAAGGAACTAAATTTTGGAGGAAGCGAGCCTTGAGGCAAATTTTGACCAAGTGAGAAAGTGAGAGGTGATGGAGGAGAAATTGTAGTGAAGGTTCCCTGGAGGTGGTGTCAGAAAATTCCATCCCTATGCTGACGTTTCAGTCCTGCCTGGTGTGTAAAGTAGAAGCATCAATGATAGGAGGGACGAGATAACAAAAATAGATGTTTTGGCTTGGTCAGTCCACCTGGAGGGTAACGGATTAGTTATCCATAAGTCTGGGGATACGGGGATGGAGGAAGGAGGGGGGCGCTGGTAGGCAGAGATGTATGATCGCAGTGGCCATAGTCAGCATCATATGTAGTAGAAAACGATAGTTACGGGGAAGGGCGTGACATGTGGAAGAACGTATGTTTAAAAGACCCATGCTAAACCAGGGTGAGTCAAGACTTCTAACCAGTTACAGAGCTGCCAAGATGTGAAAAACAATCATGGACATTCAAATCAAAAGGCCACTTTAATGCCCCTTACTTTTTCTTTCTGGTGCTGATGCCCTTGAAAGTGTGTGGTCAAAAATCAAAAAAGGATGGGGGGAAGCCACTGCAGGCCTCTGGGATCTCTGCTGTGGAAGCTCTAGCATCTGTTGCAAGCACCACACAGGTTTTTTTTTTTTTTAACAGCTATTAAGACTGCAGAAAATTGTTGGGGGTGGGTTCAAGGTGCACCTATTGTTTGCTCAAGAGAAGAATATACCTTGGTGTGTGTATTCCGCACTCCCCAGGGAGGCTGTGTCCTGAGGATTGTGTGTGCTTCGATCGTGGGGAATCTTTTATGTTCCTGTAACCATTGGCAACGTGTGCGTGGAACTGGTTTGTTGAATAACCATGACCATTGATTGAGTCTTGATCAAAAATGCAACTTTATTTTTGTTGTTCCTGAGTTTTATTGAACAGGGAAAATCTTCCCCTGTTCCAGTATGGATATTTCTACAAGACATGGTTTTTCATGGGCACCTGAGTGGCTCAGGAGGTTAGGCATCTGACTTCGGCTCAGGTCATGATCCCGAGGTTCGTGAGTTCGAGCCCCACGTCAGGCTCTGTGCTGACAGCTTGGAGCCTGGAGCTTGCTTCAGATTCTGTGTCTCCCTCTCTCTCTCTCTCTCCACTCCTCCTCTCCTTGCTCTCTTTCTCTCTCTCTCAAAAATAAATAAACATTAAACAAATTAAAGAAAAAAAAAAGATATGGTTTTTCAACTCACCCTTAAGAGATGCTGAGTTTGAGAGTGGTTTCAAATGTAAACACCCTATGATTTAGAAATAAGATTGCCCAGGCCTTTGGCAGTTAAAACTCCAAATGTCTTCGCTACCTACCCAGGTCTGCTGTTGAGTGGATTCTGTCTGGGAAAGCAGCTGGCGGGAGGAGGCAGGAGTTTTGATGTGTCTGAGGGATTCCACCTTCAGGGAGTAGCTCCTGGCCATTTCCCATGAACGTCTTACTATCGCTGTGGTGTAACTGTACCCATCCTGCTGGCCCCTCAGTGCCATCCATTCTAGAATTCAGGTACCCATATGTTCCGAGGACTCCCTTTGTCTGGGGCTTGCTTTCAGGATTCCAAATCTGAGAACGCCACTTCAAACGAAGTCTCTGTTCTGCTTAAATAGGATTCCTTCACAAACATTTAAAATGTGGAATACGGTCCATTAAACACACACAGACTTATCGTCAGGCTAATGAATGAAAACATTTCTATTTTTGAGTAAAGTAATTATGTTGATATTTGTAATTGCTGCATTCTCCCTGTCATCACCCCTGGTTGGGTGCTGGTCACCTAAACTGTTGCATAAATGTCCTTATTCTTCCTTAAGAGGCTCTTTCCATCCCCTCTCCCCCCCCCACCCCCCCCCCCCCCGATGGATCATATAAAAGAGGCTGATAAAGGATAATCATCCTGTAGTAGAGTTCTGGTTGTGTTTACTCAGTGCTTCTCAATCTTTTTTTTTTTTTTGGAAATTTTATTTTTTTTAAGTTTATTTATTTTGAGAGATAGAGGGAGAGACAGAATCCTAAGGAGGCTCTGTGCCATCAGCATAGAGCCTGATGTGGGATTCAAACTCATATACATACTGTGAGACCATGACCTGAGCTGGAATCAAGAGTCAGACGCTTAACTGACTGGGCCACCCAGATACCCTTGTGCTTCTCAAACTTGAACGTGTGTACACATGAGCTGGGGACCTTATTAAAATGCACATTCTGATTTTGTAGGTGGTTGGTGGGGCCAGAGAATTTGCATTGTAGCAAGCTTCCAGATGCTGCTGTTGCTGGGCTGAGGACCAAATGTTGAGTAATGAGGGCCTGCTTGGGTGTTCTCAAGGTCTGCTGTGATCTCACCTCAATCTTTCCAGTGAAAAGATTGCACAGAGCTGATCTCTGCTCACCGCAGAGATGACTCCATGCCTCTGCTCTTGGAACTCTTTTAACCCAGAAGTCAGTTCATTCCAATAAATATCACATGCCTTGTGTTCTAGTTACCATGGCACATCCTGAAAACAGATAACAAAACGCAGGTTTTTGAGTCCTGATGTTGACAACTAAATGTGGCTTTTCTTACACTAGAGACAGGGGATAGGCTTAGTATGCTGAGGGAGCCCAGAGATGTTCCGTATCCTGGTCACGAACAGCTTCGGGTGAGGCCTTCTCTTAATTGGGTCTTGAAGGATGGTTCCCTAGAAAGTAAGGGGATTCAAAGCAAAAGTCATAGACTTGTAAGAAAGCATGAATGAAGTCTTTTGAAAAATCAGCTCTGTTTTTTGGAAAATAAGATTGAAGAAATTACTCATTGATTGTGAAGAACTCTGTGTGATATACTAAGGAGTGTGTTTAGACATCATGTTTGAGGTCCTAGGGAGAAGGCTGCATGCTTTCTGCACCAGCTTCTAGGGGTAGTGGCCTGTCTTTCCCCCCATTTTCGTATTGTTATATCTGTAACAGATCAGTAACTATTCATTGCATGATCTGATTTAGGTTTGGTTTTGGTTTGTTTTTGTTTTTTGTGTTTTTTTTGCTTCCACAAAAAGAAAAAAAAAGTATATCAGGATGATTGTAAAATACAGAGAAGTGAGGGACAAGGATACCAGTTTAAAGGCATTGGCAATAGTCCAGACATCAAATAATGACTAATGGACCAGTTACTGCCTGTGGGGAGATGGGAAGGGTAACCATCAGGTAACTATCATCCCTCTTTTACTCTGTATGTTCAAAGCTTACGTGTATTTAAGGTCCAGCCCAATTGCTGCTGCCTCTACAAAGCCTGTGTGTTTCACTAGTCTGACATGTGTGCCTGCCCTAAACTCCCAGGATATTGCAGAACTTACCACTTTCTACCTTAAATTCTAGTTCTGTATGTGCCTTTTCTTCCATCATTTCCAAGTGTCAGAAAGTAAAATGTTAAATAATCTTTACCTTAGTGTCTCCTTAGATGGTAGATCTTTTTAAGTGAAGTGAAAACAGCCCACTTGGACCCAATACAGCCGGTTCTGTTGTAGCATTGACATCTGGTCTCCCAGGTCATCACTGATAGGCTCTAAAGAGGTCATATGCTTTATTTCACAACTGAGGGATGTAACTGATGTCTGGCTTCATTTTGAGGAACTAAAAGGGGACACACTGGAAGGACTCTTAATCTTTCTGCTTAGACTGAGTAAAATGAATGTACAAAGAACATTATTAGCAAAATTATAATGATGACTGTTTAGAATGTTATTTCCTCAACAAGAAGAAGAAATGTATCATTTCCAGGAAACTTATTTTTAAACAGGGAACTTTATGATAGCGTTTATTGCAATCAGTTTAAGAAAAGCATGACTATCAAAAGTCTGTTTTCAAAACTTTAGCTTATTTTTATTTTGAAGTATTTCCTCCTTCTGTTCTTTCTAGTGAATGTGAGATTTATCCTCATGTGCTTGCTTATTTTCAGTTTGCTTTTCCTTTTTTTGTTTTCGGCTTTTGAGACTGACAACTGTGATTTATCCCCGGGAAAGCAAAAATCTTGTAAAAGTCATTATTTCAAAAAATCATTCAAAGGATGTATTTATTTTTTTCTTGGAAATAAAGTCGATTTTCTCAGCTCTGATCATATGAGATTATGGGCAAGTAGTCCTTAGTTCTGGCATGTGGACAAAACAGAAGCAGCCCCTGGAGAGAGAGAGTTCAAAATTCATGGCAGTAAGCACATGTTCAGTATGCCAATATTTATGGTGTCACAACCAAATTAAAACCATACCCTCTGTGATTTACATAAGTACGGTACCCAGACTACACAGGGTTATGCCCAAGTTTCTCAGTAGATTTAAGGCAACACGGTTGTTCAGGACTCTCGGAGACCAGTCTGTTTGTTTTTATATTCATTTTATTCATCTCTGTGAGGGAAAGTGAATTATCTTCACTTGTATTCGTTTTGCAGTCATCCCGAATTAGCAGGGGTGGCAGATAGCAGGGCTGAAAACTGACTTTGTGCTTCCATATACAGTTTATTCAGGCAGTTGTATCCTCATATTCTCAGTTCCTGTGCTGGGGGAGTTAGATGTATTGGTTACGGAGAGTGAACACAGATAGATGGGTAATTCTCAATCTTTCATTTCTCGTGTTTTACTCATGCTCTTAGAAAACCAAGGTTTCACCAATTTGGAAAAAAAAAAAAAACAAAACAGAATACATACTTTTGGCAGGAGGGCATACTTTATGTCTTTTTATGGCAACTTTTAAAGTAATACCATCTGGTAAGATTTTTAAGAACAATAAAGTTTCAGAAGCCCTGTTGAGCATACATCTTATTTCTCTACTTTGACCAGACAAAGATATCGAGAAATGTATATTCTAACACATGATGCGCTTGTACAGCAATGTAAGTGACAAAGATAATTCAAAAACTACAGTGGGGAGTAGGTTTGGTAGGAGCTGGTGAGTCACATTTGCTGGTGGATATGACATTAGGGTGTTAATGCTTTCTCAATGACCCTTTTGAAAGTCCCAGATTTTTTCCAGATTCCTCCTGATTCCACTGTAGCGGAGATTCTAATCTAGAAAACAGTCTGGACAAGAACCCAGTTCCTGGATGTTTTTAATAGATTGGCTCTTTAGGGTTTTGAGAGATGGTCATATAACCATCATGCTATCAAGCAGATATTTTTCACGACTGATGACTGCAAGTGGCAATCTTTTGTGAAGGCAGGGAGGTCTTCTCATTTATAGGATGAAATCATTTTTTAAGAGTAAGTCTCATGTGAACAAATGAAGCTTGACTATGTAAATCTTTCTTTTACTATGGGATAGAATCCGAGGTATGTAAGAAGTTATTTTATTTTTTGAGTTCAGTAATTTGAACATTGTGCTTCGGCTCTTTTTTGGTACTCCAAACATTTATTATTAAGGTTTCCTTTGGTGTTTCCTCAAAAAGACAAAATTCAGCATGTTTTCTTTGCAAACGATTGTCTTATGCACAAAACAGAAAACAAGCTTTCCTTTACTATTTGTTTCTCAGACCTAACTATTCAGTTGTTTTTATGCCTACAGATTTTTCAATGCTCGCAGATTTTTCACAGATCTTTTCGTGTCTTATATTGGTTCTGGAAAAAAAAAAAAACAAAACTGGTTGAATCCTGTGCAGGTTAATAAAAACACACCGAGGAAATTTCCTTGGTTGCGTACTGGAAATTTGAGGAAGATCACTGACTTCTGCAGTTCGTTAGTGGATCAATTTACTGAATGTTCGCTGTTGGGCGTCTCATGTATCAGACGGGTCTGAAGCGCTGGAGAAACCTGGCCTACGCAGTTTCCATTCTCCTCTAGCTGCCAAAATTGACTTTTCCATTTTGTATATGACTTAGGTCTTTGAACTGCAATAGATGCCACGTTGAAGGATTGTTTTTGTCTTAAAACACGATTAGATTGAGCCAATGCTGTCAATAACTTTCGTGAGTAACAGAAAATGCACGTTCACTGAAATGTTCTTGAAGATTTCGATTTGATTTTCTACATAGTAATGAGTAATTGCTATCTCCTTCAGTGATAACTGACAATAAATAAATATTACATTTCCTAAGAAACTTGGTAGTGTCATCCTAGGTCTGTGTGTACTAACTAACCTATCATTTAGGCCAACTCCATCATTATATTGTGACTTGGGATTCTTTGTTTCTGACTGCTTCATGATTCCTCTTATATTTTATGGAAAATACCTTGTTTATTTAAGTGCAAAGAGGATGTTGGTGAAATGAGATATTCAGCAAATGCTCTAGGAAGAAAAGAAGTTTTGATTATTTGAAAACCCAGCATTTTAAAAGCCAACAGATTCATGCTTTTGCCTAAATGTATAATGCCTCATGTTATAAACAGGACATTTTTTGTTTCGTTTCAGTGGATGTATTAAAACAGGTTACACAGCAAGTCAGCTAATGTGACCAATCGTTGTCATTATACAATTTTTTGGGGAAGGAAGTCTGAAGCAGAAGAATATTCCTGGGGGAAGGATTTCTTTTTTTTCTACCAATTTAGACCGTCACTGGCAGTCTCTTTCCCCTAAAATTTATGCTTGAAATGGCCCAGAGAATTTAAATGTGGGGCATGTTAGGGGCCTTAAGTACGTTGGTGGATTTAGGAATGATTTGCTTTGAACCTTCTTGCAGTGAATCTTCAGTAGAAAGCAAGGATTTTAATCTTTCCAACCAGATGGAGTGTGGATCTCCAGGCTCAGATTTTGGCTAAATTGAGAAAGACCTTTCTCTGGCTAGGTTAGTATTACGAAACTAAGGCTGGCTCTGGTACCGGGGCAGGGATTTCCTTCTTGTCATTATTATTTACCATTTGAATTGTATTTGACGGGTTAATATCAAGACCCGCAACAAGAAACCACTCAGGAGTCCTGGTTAACTTATGCCCACTTAATGACATATCAGTTGACATTTTTATTCTGAAATCTTTGCCAGTTTTTATCATTGACTGAATTTTGCATTCCATGAATTTGTAAAGCCATTTAGCAATTCAACAGTTCTAAATTTCGAAGATCTATATATCTGTGAATGTAAGTAGAATGTTTCCAATTGCAGCACTGCTCTTCAAGTTTCCTAGTGAATTGTGGGGGCGGGGGAAAAAGGCAAAAAAAAATCCTTTTTTCTACCCTTTTAGGTTCTGTTGTATGTGAATTTAACTGACAGAAGACAAATTATCAGGAAAAAAAGGCATATAGATTTTGTTAATATTTTTAGTTTTCTGTGGACAAGGGCTTTACAGAAAGGAATGAAGAGCTCAAAGTAGCAGTTAGACTCAGAGGCTTATATACCATTTTAGCAAAGGGCTATAAACTGTGGGAGAATTATTGGCTCCAAAACACATGCGGAAGGGGCACCTGGCTGCCTCAGTTGCTGGAGCATGTGACTCTTGATCCCAGGTTGTAAATTCGAGTCCCATGTTGAGCGTAGAGATTAGTTAAAAATAATTTGTGCCACCTTCGCAAAGGGAAATTTATGCTCTGCTTTTAGGCAGATAAGGGGAAGACAGAGAACTTTTCCTGCATTTGTTGATTCTCACTCACTGTAGGCTCAAAATAATCCTTCTGCCAAAGCTGCATATTTTGGGGTGGCATCCCTTCATAACCATCAGATACAACAGTTGGCTTTTTCTAATAACCTGTATGTTCTAGAAAAGGGGCATGGGGGTGCTGGTGGTGTGTGGGGATGGATGCTGGTTGCTGGTGCTTTTGTACCTCTGAGCAAAGCTATTTTTATTTTCTGGTCCACTCCTTCTTCTCCTGTAGGTAAAGCTGACAGTTACAAATAATATGTCATCCGGTTTTTAATAGCTTCTGCCAGGACTGGATCTATACCATCTCAGATATTTCCTCAAACAGGGTAGGGAGGAGGGGCAGGGCGAAACAGTCTACATCCTCATTTGTGGCATTCTTGATTTCCGTAGAAAATCCGAGGTCATTCTAGTAATATCCAGTTAGGAAATGTGAAGTGTTATGACTCACTTTATTTTGGCTTTGCACAATATAGAAAATTTCTTGGCTGGGAAGGAATTCCTTTTCAAACTGCCAGTCCTCCCCAACAATTCTGAATAGGTAGTTCTCTCTCTGCACATTCTTTTGGGTTTAACTGCTGTGTAACCTCCTAACCCCTCATTAATAATTTCCTGAGGCTGGTTTGTTATAAAGAAACATCGCAGCACAGACTGTATGTGTGTGTGTGTGTGTGTGTGTGTGTGTGTAAGTATGTGAGGGTGTGTGTGTGTGTGTGTGTGATTACTCCTTAATGACCAACTCAAATGATAGTAATGCTCTGAGGAAAAAACAAGTGAACATTAGCTTCTTTCCCATTAGTGTGTATGTTAATCAAGGAGATCACACCCTTAAGCAGAAAGTAATGAATGCTTTTTAACTTCTCTTCATTATTCAAATTAAATGGCCCATTTTCTATATTGTACACACATTTCAATGGCTGAGCATTTAAAGGAATAATCATGGATCTTTCAAAGCCTTCTTAATATCAGGATTCCAGAGAATAAATTTGTCTCTTTTTGGTTCTTAACAAGGACAAGAACTCGCCAAGGAACTGAACGTGTTTTGAGATGGGCATTTGGGCTTCCATTCTTCTACCCTGTAATCTCTTCTCACCTTTCTCATATTTCAGCTACACATGCCATCAGTGAATTTGACACTGGTCCCGTGTTGGTCAGTAGAGCAATAAACCTCCCACGAGAAATGCTGTGAATTATACACAGTTGTTGTTACTCATGGGATTTAGGGTGGTGATCAAAATGTGGTGTCCTCTTGGGAAAACCCTCACACTATGCTAAGTGAAAAAGCAGGGTGACAGTAGCATTGTAAATATTTTTATGCGTGCCCACATACATCTTTCCACATAAGTAGAAAGACTAAAATGAAGTATAGTCAAACGTTATTAGAATTTTGTCTAGAGGGGCTGTAGGGGAGCAGTGGGGATGTTGATATTTTATTTCCTAAAATACATTTAGGATTTGCTAAATTTTCCATAATGATCTTATACTATTTCTGTCATAGAAACAAGGCTGTGCAGATTCTAAGCCTAATTTAAATAGTGAGGAAGGGGGGCAAATACAAACAATAGCCTTTTCTTCTATTGTAAAGGAAAGCACCTAAAATGCAAGACTTGTATTTTAGAAGCTTAGGAGATGGCATTCTGAAAGGTGGCCCTTTGGGGTTAAGATTTAAAGTTGACTCTTAATTTTATCCCAGAGGCTAGATGTGGATAAGCAAAGCAGTAAGGCTGTTGCGGCAGCCGGTGAGGAGAGCCATCACAACAATTATCTGTGTTGTTTTTGGCACTTTGCAGGAAATGTTGTTTTCATAAGACCTAAGAGTTTTGTCTGGGAAGAAAGAAGATAGCTGCCAACATTTGGCACCATATGGGATTTTCTTCTTTTTTCTTTGGTTTCTTTCCTTTTTTTTAAAAAAAAAAAAAGCTTAGCGTGTAGTCTGTACATCCTGCTCTTAAGCCTGAAAGATCAAGAAAATATTATGGGGTGTTTTTTTCCCCCGTACACTTGCTGGAAACATCTGGAACATGCCATTTGTTTGCACACCACAGGCTTTAAGAGTGTGATACAAACCATGATAAAAACCCAAAATCAAACCCCTGCCTTCCTTTGCAGCTGCGTTCTATAGCGCACTGTGAGCCAGGGTCTATATTGACCATACAGATGCTCGCCAATCACATTTATTGAGCCTGGTGGATTGAGAAACTGCACGTTACTTGCCTTTCTAAGTACGGTGTATCCTTCAAGCATACCAGCACCTGGTCCCTCATGGAAATCAGGCAGCTTCTGCCTGTACTGCATTAACCCTGGGGCTGCATGCTCACGCGCTTTGCAGCATGTAAGCTCATCTGTTCTGTGAGCCTTTTAGAAATTCAAGAGTAAAAATTATTTCAGACTCCAGGTGTAAAGCAGGTAGGAAATTCTCCTCTAAGGAATAATACTATTTCATTTTTGGAAGAAATACTATAGCTGCATTTATGACACTAAACTTTCAGTTAAGGGAAAGGAAAAAAAAAAAGACGAGTGGTGAAGACTTTGTTTTTTTATACTTGTGATTGAAATTATACCTCAACCGAGGCTCACATTTTGGGATTTCACCCATGATAGGTTCATCTAACACATAAGAAATGAAATAAGTAACAAATAAAAAACCCAAATAAACAAAACCCACAAAGTAACGAAAAACTACATGTTTTGTTTCCTGCATCTCCTTTTTCTCATATTGCTCGTATCCTTCGTCGTCATGCCTTCATTTTGGTGTTTAATTATTATGGTTTCATGTCTCAGGTGAAAACTTCTGTCTGCAGAGTCCAGAACCCCTCAAAGTGCATTGACCTCTGAGACTAGGATCGTCTCAAGGGAGAACTCTACATTAAAAGGGAGTTTTGAGGAGGGAAGTAAATTTGGAGCTTTGAGTAGGGAAGGAAGTGCCAAAGCAACCCTGTGTGTAAACTGTGGAGGGTAGGGAACATCCACGGCAGAGGCCTGGGGGGGCCACCGCTGTGTATGTATACATATCCATAATAGGAGATCACTAGTCAGGGCCTTGTGTGTGTTCCTCCTTTATTTCCCCGTTGGTCTTCTGCCCTGTTTACTTCCTGGTGTCAAGAATCCTAAGAGATCCAAGGGCGATTCCTTTTGTTTCATTCTGCTGCCCTCCTTTCCTTACGCAGTTTAAGATTCGTAATGGTGACTCATGACCACTGTGCTATGAGAGAGTTGGAGCGGGGTGATGCACACGCACGTTCCTGCGTCCAGCCCTTCTCAGCTTTGGAACAGACATTACTCTGGCCCTCTACCCTCTTCACCAAAGTAATTGTAAACATTACTTCAAGCATTCTGAAATGAACCTGAAGATGTCTTTTTAATACTTTTGTCCTGGAAAGTTTCAGGGCTAGCAGAGTCTTTAAAAAAATTGGGAACGTGCCCCCGGGAGCGACTTAGGTATGGTCTCGTGGAGTCCTCCTTGCCTTGTTTACCCAGAGGTGAAGTCATTTTCTTAGTCATGTAGATCTTGGAAGCAGGACCAGAAGACAAGTGTAGCCCTCGGTGCTGGGCTCTGTCGGGCTCGGCCCAACATGCTCCGTTCAGGTTGTCTTGTTGATAAATAGGTGAACTCTTGAGAGAAGGCAGGAGCTCTTCCCTCAGTGCTTTGGCAATTTTGAGCTCACTTGTTGCTCAGAAAACGGATTTGTCCTTTAACAAATACCGTGCTCACTAAACGAGGAAATAGTATCAAGGCCTTTTGTCAAAACAGGTAAAAACCTTGCTCTAGCTTACTCAGTTTATAATTTTCATTGCGAAGCAAATGAAATCATCTTGGGTGAAATATTGTGTCGTATGCTTCCAAATGGGTTGGTCTCTTTTTCCGATTTATACATCTTGTATTTCCGGGTAGTTTGTTTACCATATGCGGTGAAACCAGAGCTATTATTTTTGCCTCAACCCGAGAACATGTTCAGTGTTCTAGGTGGCAGATAAGGAGAGACTTCAGCCTTTCACTTCAGATTTCTTGAGTTTTAAAAATTATTTTCTCCGTATCTTCTTTGTCAGAGGTGAATAATATTAAGTAGTACTTTCTGCAGGACTCACCGTACTCCTATCTGCATATTCTGTAGGCTGTTTTATTTTTAAATTTTTTTTAACGTTTATTTATTTTCTTGAGACAGAGAGAGAGACAGAGCATGAACAGGGGAGGGTCAGAAAGACGGGGAGACACAGAATGTAAAACAGGCTCCAGGCTCTGAGCTGTCAGCACAGAGCCCGACGTGGGGCTCGAACTCATGGACCGCGAGATCATGACCTCAGCTGAAGTCAGACGCTTAACCGACTGAGCCACCCAGGCACCCCTCTGTAGGCTGTTTTAATAGGTGGGAGGACATAACCTACTTTGTCCAGTTTTTTTCATAAACAAAATGCATGCTCCACAGTTTACAAAAAGATTAAAGCATGATGTTGTTGGAATGATATTAGCAACCAAATATGAGAAGAAGACAGAATGTGAATTCTGATTTCTTAGTGTTCAGCAGTTGGTTTGGGTGAGACGTGGCTAGCTTGTGGCAGCAGAGGGCTGGAATCCTTCTGATAAGGGCCCAGGTGCTTCAAGAGTCATACTGAACTCATGAGCACCTCTGTTATGATAACAGAGGACAGTACTGGATAGTTTTCAGGTTAGAAGTGAAACTAAACTGTTGAGTCTGTGTGGTCATTAAAATTCCCGAGGTGCTTTTTGCAAGATTATGAGTGTTAGCCATCCTCCTGGCCAAATGAGTAATTGCTCTGTCAGTCGGCCCCTGCAATTTCATTCGTACAAGGTCATCACATCCACTCCTTGAGCTGGACTGTCACAGTAAGGGAGAATGGCCTCTTAAGGGAGATGGGACAATCTCTTTCATTAACAAACTCATACATTTATGAAGGTTTTTTTTTTTTTTTTGCCCCTGCTTTGAGAAAAGATAGCAATTGTTCAGCTTCTATAAATTGGAGTTTAGTTTATTTTTTTTCTTTTAAATCTTTGGTTTTTGATTTAGTTTTTTTTTTAGTAGGAGAAAGCATTTTGCTGTCTTAAGTTTTCCCTGTGGAAGCTATATATGTGTGTCTTGAAATACTGGAAATATCTAGACTATTTATTTGTCTAGGGGTGAATAGGATGCCCCCTGCTCGTTTGTTCTTTCAATGGGAACATTGAGCATTTATTACGTATGCAGCAGAATGCTAGACACGGGCGACACAGCTGTGGACAGAACGTACAAAACCTGTGACCTCATTGAGTTTACACTTGAGGGAGGAGAGGAAGATGACAAATAGCATACATAAGTGAACTGTCAGTAGAAGAGAATATGATCAGTGTTGTGTATTGGGAGGCCGGGAGTGTGTCTGGTTAGAGAACATTGTGAGGTAATACAAGCAAAGAATATTCAAGTAAGCCCTGGGGGGGGGGGGGCACTCAGGTGACTTGTTTGAGGCGGTTGACGTCTTCGTTGCTTTGGAGGTGAGGGGCAGGTGCTCAGGAGCTCTTGGTGGGCGGGCCTGCTTCCTCTTCACCATTCCAGGCTGTGGCTGCCAGGATGGCTCCGGCTCAGAATGGCAGCCAAGGGCAGACCTGGGCCTCACTGGTGCCTGATGCTGCTGGGGGTGGCCCCGGCATTCTTGCCCATGGTGGTCTGCACGTAGGAGGTGGCGGGTTTTCGCTGGCCGGATCTCTGCTCCACGACCACCACGCCTTTGTCTTCAGCCGGCCGGCGGCTCCACCCTCACGGGCTCGCGGGGAATCAGCCTGTCGTAGCGGAAGTTGCGAGCTTTCAGGTTATGGGGCTCGGTGCCGCGTGCCCGCTTGGCCCTCCTCATCCGGAAGCGGGAGCAGTTCCGCACCACCATCCGTTGCAGTGGGTGGACGTGGCGGCAGCTAGAATTCCTAGATATTTCCTAGTAGTCCTCTCACTACTGCGCCTGGAAATGGAAAAAGCCCACAGAGGTGCCTGTGACCTTGGAGCTGAGGAGATAGATGGGGGAGAATTCGGCCTTACCGGCAGGGCCCGTGGGGAGTGGCAAGACCCTAAGAGAAGAGTGTGGCTGGCAAGATGGGGCACAGCTGGGGAGCCGGAGTGAGCTGAGCAGACGAGTGATGCATTTTATAGGGATGATTATTTCCGCTGGCATGAGTTGGGGAAGGGAAGAAACGCCATCCTGGTGCCTTAGACCAGCATGAAGTAGCTAAGTGGTCAGGGAGATTTTGGATATATTTTGCAGTTGGAGCTGTTAGAATTGCAGGCGGACTGGAAATCAGGAGATGTGAATGGATTGGAAGGAGCAAGGCCAAAACTCTCACCTGTAGGTCTGGACACGCATCTTGGTCTTTGGCCTGTTGTTTATGTGTTAAAAGTCTTCATGCTACCGTTTGTTAACTGTTCTAACTAGGCACCAGTGGACACATGAATTGACTGTGGCAGGGAAAGGCTGTAAAAAATACAAGTAGGTGATGGATTTTATAGTTCACTTGTAATAATGATAAGCAATCAATGTATGTGAGGTTAAGATCAATGAAAGAGAAGGAAGCAAATGTCGTATTGATTTGGAACACTACTACCAACTGCTTAGCTAAGTGGAAGGATTTTTTTTAATAGAGGCAGGTTATACTACAAGAAGAAACTCCATTGAATAATAAATGTAGTTAACACTTATTAAGTGGTTACAGCACACCACACGTGCATTAGTATATGCTTTACATACATTAATTCCTTTAAACCTCACAAAAAAGCCTGTGAGGGCACAATTACTAGTATTATTCCACATTTAAGGAGAATGTAAGCCATTTGGCCAAGGTCAAGTAGCTGAGCAAGGGTTCCAACGAAGACAGTCTGGTTCCAGGCTGTATGCCCTTAATCATGACATTATCAGCTTCCAATAGCTGCTTTAATTTGTTAGAACTACAGCTCTAATTTGGTTAGATGCTGAGCAGACTTGCTCAGCTTATGGTCACTTCTTAAATGTAGGGAAGTCAATGAAGGCTCTAAATACCCTGGAGTTTTTGTCTTGCTAATGCCACATATTTATTTTCAGTAGAGGAAGCCTGGATATTTGGGATAAAAAGAATCCATAGAGGAAGAAAAGGCAGAGTGTGAAAATATGACTTACTGAAGTCTGGAACCGAGTTTAAATCCTGGCTTACCCGCCTGTTAGTTACATGATCTCAACTTAGTCACTCAATCTTTCTGATCACCTAAGACTCCCAATTTGTAGAATTTTGAAACAAAGAGTTACCTCACAGAGGTGGAGTTAATGAAACTCCCAGCAAAATGTCCGGTCTACTTAATGAATTTTACTTTCTTCACCCATCTTTCCAGCCAGATAGGCTGAAAATGCACATAGAGGTTTCTAAAAATAAATTGGATAGGATGAACAAAAGAAAAAGCTTGATGTAGGGAGGCTAGCAAAATAATCCAATGTGGCTCCACAAGAGAACATTAAAGAAATAATGGGTGTGCATGTACTTAGATCAGTGCTTGTCAGACTCGAATGTTTATTTGAACCCTCTGGGATCTTGTTAAAATACAGATTCTGCTTCAGTAGGCTTGGGGTGGGGCCTGATAGTCTGCATTTCTAACATGCTCATGCGATGCTGATGTAGCTAGTCTGTGGATCACACCCCGACCAGCAAGATTTATCAAAATAGATTTCTGAAGTACGATGGGAAGTTAAAGTGGCTAACATTGAGGTTGACATCAGTGAGACAGTTTGCCCGAGCTTCTCAGAGATGAAGTGAGCTGTGTCACAGGTATATTTCATTCACTGCTGACCTGTACTATTGATACATCCAGTAATCCGGAGGTGGAGCTGGGCTTGCATTTTATTCTATCCACGGGGGCAAGTTAACCTTAACTAGAAGGTGGTAGAACATTTAAGCATTATTGGTTAGATGGGTTCCTGGGCGAAGGGACTGAGTCTCTCTGGACTGCGAGACCACGAGCACAGATGTTTTAGGTGGAATTCACTCACCGAAGAGATAATCAAATTAGACGATAGCTAATGTTCACTTTGGCCTTGTAATGAGTTTTTATGTCAGACTCTATCTCAGTGTGATAATCTGAGATCTATATGGTGTGTGTCTAACCCATGTTACTAAGCAGAAATATCAGAATTTCCCGAGTTTTAAGAGGAAACCATTCACTGTATTCACAGTCATGTTCACTTGTTTGCTCTGTAATCATAATATTGTAATTATTCATACACACACACACACACACACACACACACACACGCCACCTGCCAGGTATTGTGTACCTGCACTATGCTGTTCCTTTAATGTATTGTTACCAGTATTTTTGGGGACCTGAAACGGTCATGATAATTTGTTCACTTACTATTTCTCAGAAGGTTTCAAACTCTTGCCTTCTAAGTTACTGAGAAATGTCAAGAGATAGGGCATTGTTATTGACCACAAATACATTCTTCCTTATTCCTCAGCTTTCGCACAGCTGTAATGTTGCAAGAAAAAAGTGCCTATTTATGGAAATGTGTTTTCTGTCCTCTTGCTGAAACTTAAAGGCTTATTTTAAATTATTTCTAGGGCTGCCACCTGTTAAATGATAGCAATCTTAGGCTTTGTAGATATTTTTGTCATGAAAGAACATAAGCTAGAAAAATAAAGTATGTTCGATGTTGGAAAATGTCATAGACTTTTTGAATCCTGTTTGCGTTGAGCCTGTGGACCCTCCTCTTCTGGCCAGCCTTCAGGAGTGCCTGTGAGCACAAAGGAATGGCATGTATTTATACTTGTGTAAATAAGATCCTGTATACTTTCCACTGAGAACATGCAGGCAGCCCTTTTATGGTCAACAAGGGGTTTTCCCTCTGGCCTTTAGGCAGACCACAGGGCTAGGCGCCCAGGAGTGTATTTTTGATATCATACAGAATAGTTTCACATCTGGCTCCCTTTTATAAAATCTTAGAATGGTTTTGTTATGCTTGCCTTTACTCATTAATAAGTCATTCAGGAACTTATGAAGGGTTTTATATAAAAAAGTCCAAGTTGTATTATTTATTTATTTATTTATTTTTGAATTTATTTATTTATTTATTTTTTAATTCAAGTTAGTAAATGTACAGAGTAGTATTGGTTTCAGGAGTGGAACCCAGTGATTCATCTCTTATATATGACCCCCAGTGCTCATCCCAACAAGTGTCCTCCTCAATGCCCATCACCTGTTTAGCACATCCCTCAACCAGCCTCCTGTCTAGCAACCCCCAGTCTGTTCTCTGTGTTTAAGAGTCTCTTGTGGTTTGCCTCCCTCTATGTTTTTATTTTATTTTTCCTTCCCTTCCCCTTTGTTCATCTGTTGTGTTTCTTAAATTCCACATATGAGTGAAATCGTATGTTACTTGTTTTTCTCTGCCTGACTTATTCTGCTTAGCGTAGTAGCCTCTAGCTCCATCCACATAGTTGCAAATGGCAAGATTTCATTCTTTTTGATTGCCGAGTAATATTCCATTGTACATATATACCACATCTTTATCCATTCATCAGTTGATGGACATTTGGGCCTTTTCCATAATTCGGCTATTGTTGATACCACTGCTATAAACATTGGGGTGCATGTACCCCTTCGAATCAGCATTTTTGTATCCTTTGGATAAATACCTAGTAGTGCAATTGCTTGTTGTAGGGTAGTTCTATTTTTTTTTAAGTCACCTCTGTTTCTGTTCAATTTTTAGCTTTGTTACTAGGTTTTGCCTGCAAAATGGATAATACTTTATGTGTTTGATTATATCTTATGTTTAGAGTTGCTAGTGTCCCTTTAAGGGATATACAGCATCTTATTTTATCATTTAAGTAACTTCAAAATTTATCTTTGATGAAGAGTCTTATGCATTCACATATCCAAAAAATTATTAAGCAATCTGACAGTTGAAAGCAGGATAATGGGTAATTTTAGAAAACATAATTGAGCAAACATGTATTTCATATTTTGTTTTGATTTGACATTATTTTTTTTTAAATTTTTTTTTAACGTTTATTTATTTTTGGGACAGAGAGAGACAGAGCATGAACGGGGGAGGGGCAGAGAGAGAGGAAGACACAGAATTGGAAGCAGGCTCCAGGCTCTGAGCCATCAGCCCAGAGCCTGACGCGGGGCTCGAACTCACGGACCGCGAGATCGTGACCTGAGCTGAAGTCGGACCCTTAACCGACTGAGCCACCCAGGCGCCCCGTGATTTGACATTATTTTTAACAGGAGTTAGTATTAATGTTGATTTTTTAAATATTTATTTATTTTTGAGAGAGAGAGAAACAAAGTGCAAGTGGTGGGGGGCGGGGAGAGAGAGGGAGACACAGAATCTGAAGGAGGATCCAGGCTCTGAGCTGTCAGCACAGAGCCTGATGTGGGACATGAGCTCAAAACTGCCGGATCATGACCTGAGCCGAAGTCAGATGCTTAACTGACTGAGCCACCCAGGTGCCCCTATTAATGTTGATCTTAATAACATTTTAAAACATATTAATTCTAGAAAATGACAGAGCTAATGATAAGCCAGTCTCTTTCCCTTGAAAGATGGTTGGATGTCCAGCTTTGAATCCAAGATTTTCTCTAGAACTACAGAAAAGTTTGTGGAGAGGCATTCATTTTTATGACTGGTAGCCCCCCATCTTGTCCATTTTCTCCTTTGTAAGAAAATAACTTCATTTTTAGTCATTTTCTATAAGTTATTCAACTACATGGAAAACGTTTTAAATAGCACTGTTTTTAAACTTAACCTTTCACTCATCTAAAAGACCTCTGTCCATCCCTTCAGATCTTGGCTTAGTAATCACTACATTAGTATAACCCTCCCTGTTAATTCACTAATCAGTACTCATTGACAACCAACTACGTGCTCGTCCATTTGTCCTCAGTCTTCTTGGTCTCAAGATCTTTTTATACTTGTGAAAACTGTTGAAGATGCCAAAGAGCTTTTGTTTGTGTGGATTATGTCTATTAATGATTATCATATTAGAAATTAAGATTGAAAAAGTATAAACATATCGATTTATTCATTTAGAAATAGCAAATTCACTTAAAAAGAGCAGTGATCAACATATTAACGTTAACATAGCTTATGATGACAATAATTATATTCTCCAGAATAAAAACACTAGGAAGAATGGCATCGTTTCACATTTTTTGAAAATCTCTTTAGTGTGTGGCATGCTGGAAGACAGATAAATTCTCATATCTGCCTCTGTGCTCACTCTACTGTGATATCACATATTAAGTGATCTCAGTAAAACTTGACTGCACACTTATGGGAAAATAGCTTTGATCTTATAGACCAACACAAGGGTCTTGTGGACAGACTCCCAGAGGTTCCTAGAACATACTTTGAGAACCTCTGGTCTAGGGTGTAGACCAGGGTACAAAGAGATGCCAATCCTGGCCCTTGTGAACCTGAGGCTTATTCTCATAATACTGAGCAATTTTCCTTCTTAATTTGTACTTCTAACTCTTTTACTAAAGTGAAGTTTCCAAAATGGCAGAGATTCTTTGTTTTTGATTCTTACTCATTGGTCTGTTTTTCTGGTTTACATTATTAAACATTTATTGAGTGAATGGGTAACTCTTCATAATGTTGAATATATGTTTTCTAATCCTACATTTAGGGTATTCACTTTATTAGCATAGACATGGTGTGATTCCAAAATCTTAAGGAAGACCGGCTTAAGTCTCCCCAGATTACGTGTGTACCTTTTACACTTTTTCAGGGTACCTGGGAATATATACTTAAGTACTTATTTAGGAAGGAATGGCTATCTTCAAACTAGAAAATAATTGATTTGATGTAATAATGGGATGGTTTCCGTTACAGTTTAGTGACTATAAATCAATGATTTGACTCTTTAAATGTGTATTTTTAATTTTTTAATTATTTTTTTAAAAAGTTTATTTATTTATTTTGAGACAAAGAGAGAGGCAGGGAGGGAGAGAAGGAATCCCAAGCATACTCCATGCTGTCAGTGCAGAGCTGGACGCAAGGCTCCATCTCATGAACGGTGATATCTTGACCTGAGCCGAAACCAGGAATGGGATGCGTAACCTACTGAGCCACCCACGTGCCCCTAAATGTGTATTTTAAGTTATTTACATTGTTCGTCATTATAAAGGCCTTTCGTATATGAAGTAGCTATCTGAATTGTTGTTAATTATTTTAGACATAATGAGAAAATCCGATCTTTTTTTCCATGCATCTGATTGTAAGTAAGGAACAGTGCTTCTAGAAAGCAGTATTGCAGACTATCTACAGTTGCTCACAAGTTTCCAGTGAGCCACTTTCTTTCCAGTAAGACACTAACAGCTTTATATGTTGTAAACCCTAGTAGTGGTTCCATCTTTATTCTGTTTTCTGTCCACATGAAACTGGTATCAGTGTTAACAGTGTTCTATCATATGGGTTGTATCTAAGAAGTAATGTTTGTAGAGGAAGGATCAGAGTTAGGAATCAAATTATTACACAGTAAGTGCTTAGAATTAATATTTGTTAGAAGGATGTGTTAATTCCATTTCTTCTTGAAGATATGTTGATTTTATAACCTACTTTTGAAAGGTATTTTGTTTTAAAAAGCCACAATTTAAATATACAATGATAAAACATTTTTTTCATATATTTCATTTGGCTCATAAGACAACTCTGAGGTGAATTTCTCATTGCCATTTAAATGAAAAGTATCTTTTCTTATATATGAGATTTGTATAGACTCATCCTCTCAAGCCCTCTTTTATGAGCCTAATTTTATTTTTTAGGTTTATGAGAGAAGATCCAGTAAGTGAGAATAAGACCTTGCTGATTATAGGATTTTCTTTCATGTAGGGTTGAACTTGCTTGTTATTTCTTGTTTCTTTGTATGACTCATTGAGTTATTTTTCTAGTGAATTCACATTGTTCATGATGTCATGATATTACAAGTTTATACACATGTTGTTGTATAATATAATTTAAGACAATATTTGGAGCCAGAAAACAAATGTAACTTTAAAGGGGTGATGTAGTAACTACAGTAGAGGTTGGAGTAGTGTGTATGGCTTGGCATATCTTTGAGCCTAAATAACGATAGATGAATTAAATATCAAATGATCTTTAATTAATTATATAGGCCTGGATTTTATTCATCCGAAGGCTGAAACCGAAACCATTATATGGTTTGGATTAATTTGTGGGCAGTACTGAATCTCAAATCCCAGATCCTTAGGGGTTGTATCCTGTACTGGCTTTGACATTTATTTAATAGAAAATCTAATATTTGATAGTAATGCAATCATTACCTCAAATCAAATTTGATTACAAAAACTTCAAACTATTATACCTATTTTAGTATATAGACTATTTTTCTAAGTAGCAAAATGTATCATCATATAAACTACAGTTATGTTAATAGTTTACTTATATGAGAAAGCATTAAATATACAGATGGTTTATAATTTCCAGATTTTTTCTTTTGATAAGAATGTCTAAAATCTACTTTCAGTAGCTATTCTTAATACTTTGTTACATGGCTTTTATAACTTTTTATATGTGTGAATATTTATGCATTTCGAATTATCATTTACAAAAATGAGATCTCATAAAAATGTTATTTGCTGATTGAAGTATAGCTGATACACAATGTTACATTGCTTTCAGGTGTACAACATAGTGATTTGACAAGTTTATATGTCATGCTGTGCTCACTGCAAGTGTAGCCACCATCTGTCACTATACAACATTATTGCAATATCATTGACTATATTCCCTGTGCTTTACCTTTTATCCCTGTAACTTATTCATTCCATAAGTGGGAGCCTGTATCTCCCATTCCCCTTCACCTGTATAGCCCATCCCCCCCCCACCTCCCTACCCTCTGGCCATCATCAGTTTGTTCTCTATGTTTATGGGTCTGTTACTGCTTTTTGTTTGTTCACTCATTTTTTCTTTTCGATTACACATGTAAGTGAAATCATATGGTATCTGTCCTTCTCTGTCTGACTTATTTCACTTGCCCTCTAGGTCCATCTACATTGTCATAAATAGCAAGACTTCATCCTGAGTAATACTCTATTGTGTGTGTATTATATATCTCCCACATCTTTATTCATCTATTGATGGACACTTATGAGAAGGGGTTAATATCCAAAATATATAAAGAAGTTACATAACGTTACACACCAAAAATAAATATTCCGGTTAAAAAATGGGCAGAAGACCTGAATAGACACTTTTCCAAAAAAGACATACAGATGGCAAACAGACACATGAAAAGATGCTCATTCTCACTAATCGTCAGAGAAATGCAAATTAAAACCACAATGAAGTATCATCTTACACCTGTCAGAATGGCTGCAATCAAAAAGACAAGAAGTTGGCAAAGATGTGGAGAAAAAGGAACCCCTCTGCACTGTTGGTAGGAATGTGCAGCCACTGTGGAAAACAGTATGGGGATTTCTCAAAAAAATTAAAAATAGAAATACCATATGATCCAGTAAGAATGGATGTTTACCCAAAGAAATAAAAACACTAATGTAAAAATATAATATATTAATTTAAATTCTAACACCCTTATATTTGTTTATTGCAGCATTATTTACAATAGGCAAGATATGGAAGCAACCCAAGTGTCCATCAATAGGTGAAAGGATATGTTATTTTTTAACCTGGTTTTTTCACTTGACAAAATGCTGTCAGTGTCTTTCTGTATAAATAGTTGCTTGTAATGTCAGTGATCCTCAAAATCCTTTGTGTTATAACTCATTTGATATTCTACATAAATCTGTGGAACATCTCTCTCCACCATAAGAATGTATATAGAAGAAAATATTATATAATGTTGTAGGGGTCTCAGGGCCATGAATCTCTGAATGAGAAACATTGATCATTTCATTCTTAATTGCTTCATAGGATTCCTACCAGTGGAATATAGTTTAAGTGGTAACACACGGTTGGGCTTTAAAATTATTTAATTTATTTTTTTTAATGTTTAATTGTTATTTATTTTGAGAGAGAGAGAGAGAGAGAGACAGAGGGAGAGAGAGAATCCCAAGCAGGCTTCATGCTTAGTGCAGAGCTGGATGCAAGGCTAAATCCCACTATGCTGAGGTCATGACCTGAGATATCAAGATTCCACTGCTTAACCCACTGAGCCACCCAGGCGTCCCCTAAGATTATTTTAAATTTGACTCATACCTGCTCTACAGTGAACATTTTGGTTATAAACATATTTTATACATACATATATATATATATATATATATATATATATTCTATTTCATTATAATGACTTCCAGAAAGTTGAATTATTGGATCAAAATTTTGCTTTATTCAATATGTTTGATACATATTGCCCTATTGCTTTAAAAAAGTTATACTAATGTCTTTTCATAAGAACTATATAAGAGTACCGTTTTAGTTTATTTGGTATAATGCCTCTAATATTTGTCAACCTGATATGCAAATGTATTATATTACTTTATAATTAGTAAATGTAACATATTAATGTTAAGTGTGTTACTAAAATGTAGAAGAATTTTCAGGTCCTGGTTTTGTTAATCAGGTAATGGATTGTAAATCCCCTGGTCGTTGTCTTCTTGAAGGAAAGAATTCAGTTCAGTCCATAGACAGTTAAAGCAGCAAAGGTTTTATTTCGTAAAGCAAAGGTACACTGCAGAGAAGTAAAAGAAGCAGGCTGGCCCGAAGTAGGTAACCGCCCTGCTGAGTTCTGCATTGTGTTTTCTATGGGGGTCTGTTTTGCCTCCTCCTGCCCATCTTGTCATTATTATACCACCCTCTGGATCTGTCCTGGTTTCCTCCCCTCCAACTTTTTGCTTCATGTTAAGCGCCATCTTCCCAGGAGTGCCTAAGGGATACCCAAGGTGCTGGAGGGAGAGAGCAAAACTGCAAAGCAAATGATATCATAACAGCCTTGGAGTTACTAGAGGACAAAGTTTTTTCCTGAAGTGTGCATGCTCCAATGTTGAGAACGTCTCTGTGACTTGTGTCTTTTGCTAATTGGCCTGTGCTAAACCGCAAAAGGGTTTGGTCTAAAGGGGTCGGGTGGTCTCTGGGCAGAGACTGGGTGGTCCCTGGCAGTTTCCCATTTACTGTCCTCCCCTCTCTCCTGCTCACGTGTACATAACTGCCTACTCCAGATAGATTACCCTGCTGGTGCCTTCATCCGGCACTTCACAGTCTCCAGAGCAGTGAGAAATAAATGTTTGTGTAAGCCACCCAGTCTGTGGTACTTTTGTTATAGCAGCCCGAAGGGAGTAAGACATTATAAATTAAAGCCCATGATGGATTCTTCTTCTCTAAGAACTTTGTCTTAGGTGACTTTTTTCCCCACCAGGAATAAAACTGCGACAGAAAGAAATTTTGCTTTCGATAAATGTTAGAGATGTGGGGGTCATAGAACATTCAGAAACTTATTTAGAGATTTTAGAGACTTTAAAAACTATTTAGTCCACCATGTTCCAATAGATGATTATGTCTTTCTTATTTTAAACTAAGTGATTTTTTGGATTCTTCACTTTAGGTTTTATTGTGGCGATATGCAGAAGAAATCACTCATATTGAGTTCATGACGGAAAGGCGGTAGCACTTCATCCAGCTCCACGTAGAATCTTATGAACACTCATTCTTGAGAAACAAGACTCAAAAGCTTTAAATGATGACGTTTCCAAGAATCCCATCTTAACCTTCTTACTATAGCCTTTTCTTGGGAGATTTCTTCCACGACTGTGGCTTCGATAACCATACATTTATTGACAATTTTCAGATCTGTATTTTCTGCACACACCTTGCTTTTGTCATTCAGCCCCAACGTATCCAAATGCCTGCTGGTCATAACTACGTGGATGTTCCCTTAATATCCCAATTTCAGTATATTGAAAGCTGCTGTTAACTCCCATGCTTAATTCTTCCCCAAGAATTCCATTGTAAAGGAATGTCTTAGCCCATTGGGCTGCTATCACAAAAGTAGTATGGACTGTGTGGCTTACACAAACATGTATTTCTCACAGTTCTGGAGGCTGTGAAATGCAAGATCAAAGCACCAGAGAGATTATGTCTCTGCTGAGCGCCTGCTTCCTTGTTCTTGGACAGCAGTCTCTTCACTGTAACTTCACATGGTAGAAGGGGCAAGGGAACTCTCTTAAGGCACTGGTACTATCCATAAGGGCTCCACTCTCATGCCTTAGGACCCACCTCCTGATAAAATCACACTGGAGGTTAGTTTGCAATATGTGAATTTCGAGGGAAACAAACGTTCAGTCTGTAACAAAGGGAATAATAACACTTTTCACCAAATTGTTTCAGTCGGAAATCTGAATTCCTCATTCCCATCTCTATCCTCACATTTAAATGTTTTCCAGGATCTATTGTTTCTACTTCCTAGCTCTGTCTTAAATATTCCTTTCCATCACCTCTGTTGCAGCTTGAGTTTTAGGCAACATCATAGCCTCCTGGATTATGCAGTGGCTTCCAATTTGCCATTCCCCTGCCATTCGTGTAGCCCATTCCATATGTCTTCTACACTGCTGTCAGAAATATCAGTCTCTTAAAGTTCTTCTGTCGATGGAAGCCCCTTCCGTGCCTCTGTACCTTACCTCTGTGCCAACCTTAGTTCTTGAGTTTGACCAAGAAACTCTCAAGTAAGTAAGAGTTTAATGGCAGCTAAAGGGAAAGTACACTTGTAAGATGGGAGAGCGCGCAGGCCCAGAGGTACCAAATGCCGTGGGGTTTAGGAGCGTCTTTTCTTTTTATGTTTGCAAAGGTTATGGGTCATAGCTAGGGCGGTCTCCTGCTCAGGTTGTCTCCACTCATTTAAGAGACTCCTCCAACCAGTGAGGAGGGGATGTTTTTGGCTGTGTATGGTGATTGCCAGAACTGTCCTGACAGTTATCGCTGTGTGTGTGTGTGTGCGTGCGTGTGTGTGTGTGTGTGTGTGTGTGTGTGTGTGTAATCAGCAATATAAATGTATTATGCTGTAGCTATAGGTTACTGTAGAGCAGCAGTCATAGGGAAAGGTACATGAATGCTCCCCGGGGTTTTTCTAGCTGTTTGTCTTCCAGGAGTGGTTGGCGGTTTCTCGATTTCTGTCTTTTTAGTGGTCAGAAAGTACCATTCCCTGCTTATATCTAACTAACTGCCTATTCTGTCACTTCTGACAACTCTCCTTTCCTTTTCAGATAAAATCTGGGTTTCTCAGCGTGGCGTTCAGTTTTTCAGTCTAGTTTTTCCTCTTCTACCCTCCACCCTTCATTTACCTCATGGTCGTAGCGCATGAAACAGAACTGCAGAATTGGAACCTCATGCCTTCTCATAGCTCTGCATATACCCTGCCGTCTTCCTGGTACACCCTTCCTCACCATGATGGCTTTAATTCTGGCCCTCAGTTCTGGGTTTCCTTGTCCACAAAGCCTTCCCTAAATCTTTTGTGCTGTGTTCTATGTTTCTCCTTCCTTTCATGGATCTTGGCCACATGTTTACTCAGGCTACATTTTGGTGTATAACCTCCCATCTTTTTTATTGTGGGTGTATACATTTCTGTCTTCACAAACATGGAATCATGGTGCATCCCCTTTATAATATGATGTTTTCAACAAATAATAAAACACAATGGGTATTAAACAATTTATCCAGAGCATTACTTTATTCACCGTATGCTGCTGTTCTTTTCAATTCATGTTCTGTTATTCCTTCAACCAGTTGTCTGTTGAACACTATGTAAATTTTGACTCAAATTTTTTTGTGTCTCTTTAAGCAATGATATAATGATTATCCTTTTTACCTAAAACTTAAAGCACTTAAAAGCCATTTCTCATTTTGGTTAGCATGTTTTTAGTACTAGTAGAGGTACACATTTTTCTTTACCAATTTGTGGTCATTTGCTTCTCTCTTTTGGTGAGTTCCTCTTCTCACCCTTGATCTATTTTTCTGTTGGTCAACATCCCTACTGTGCCTGAAAGGGTCCTGGCAGGAAACAGATGGAAACTTAATAATGAAGAAACTTTAATAATATACTCTATGGTAACATAACTTTATAAAAATAATCCAGTTTTTCAAAGAAGAACTTTATTTATAATGATGGAATCGTTTTAAATTTTTGGAATTTTCTTAATGTCTGACATCATGGAAGATAGGTAGATGTTCATTTCTGCTTCTGCATCCAGTTCATTGTGATGCCATGCCATGTTGGCATTGACAAACGTCACTGTATCCTCATGAGACAATGAGTATGCAAAAGGCAAAATGTATGTTAAGATTATCATGAAAATAATTTTGATATAGTGGACCTCTTGAAAGGGCCTTGGAAACACCAGGGGTCCCTGAATCATACTTTGAGAGTCATTAAGGACAGGGTTTTAGAGGAAGAGGTCACCTGACTTGAAAATAAATGCACTCCAGGACTTGAGTGAGACAGGATAGAGAAGTAGATAGCCCAGCCTTTCTTTCCTTTTGCCCTCTGTAGTTCTGCCAGTGCTTTGCTTTGACCAAATCCAGTCAGATGCTGGAGGGCAAGGGAGCCTGGTCTGGGACCGTGTCAAGGTCAGCTCCCTGAAGGCACAGTGTCAAAGTCAGCTCCCTGAAGGCACAGAAGGAGGCACAGAAGGAGGCAGAGCAGAGTGCAGAATGATGAAGGGATCAGCCAGCTCATTCTCTGCCTTTCTTTGTACCGGAGGACAAAATAAAGAACAAAAAGCTGAGTGCTGGCATGGGTAAGTCCAGGAGAAGGGGTAGAAGCTGTTGCTGTCGTTGTTGTTATTTCAGACACAGCAAGCATAGTAAGCCACTTGTTAGACCAGTTAGGAGTATGAGTTCCTAGGAGCACAGGGTGAATCAAGTAAAAACTTGAAAAAGGAGAGAGTGGTAGTTCCTTCCCCCTCTCTTGAATAGGACTGAGTTGGGGGGTGTGTGAGGGAGGTTGTGGGGAAGAAGAGGACCTGAAGTTTGGTGGAAATTGCCTTCCAAAGTTTCTCACCCCACCACCCCCGACTTCTCACTCATTCTTGAGATGCAGTCAAGGCTTGAAGTTCAAATACTCAAGGGAAACAATTCATATCCTGGACAAGCTAAAGACAGATACTTTTGAAACTCAGCCTACAGAGATGATGGGCATGCATAGATTTAGCTAATAGATATATCAGACTGTGATAGGAAATCATATAGCTAATAAATAAGCCAGGCATTTGTGGTATTTACTGCAGCCAAAAAACAAGGAGGTAATTTATATTTTAATATTAATCTCCAATGACCTGACGTTTATGTTTTTCACACAATAGGAAAAGGAAATGTTCTGATTTGTAAATTACACCTTGCCGATCATATTTCCATTCTAGCAGCTGTGAGTTTGTATTCTAAAGTTTACAAAGTGAGTGGCTGACATTTTAATTTCTTTGTGAGTAAAGACCTACATTTTTAAATTGTGTATTACTGTTGTTTAACGTAAAATCCAGCATACACAGTCGGTTCTTGTAACTCATTGTAGTTATGTTCTATAAAGTCATTAAAAACATGGAAGTAGTGAATACTGAACCATTGCTCCTTGGGGACATATAGGAGGATCAAGTTTCTTTTAGCCCTTTGTCACATTGTCATCAACTGATAAATAGAAAAACTTGTGTTGTGTGTACTTCTGTTTAAAGACACCTTATGTTATATATATTGTTGAATCATTGACACTGAATTCATAGCCAACAGCGCAATAACTCGTGCCTGAATAAAGCTTACCTAGCACACCTGTTTTCTCCGTAAGGACTCAGTATATCCTTCCTGTGCCTAGGAACATTAGATAGCACTGCAGAGGTGTGCTTGGGGCCTTTTTAAACAGTGAAATCACCAACAGAAAGCAGAAAAATGCAAAAAACAGGGCACTACATGCACTGTGAAAGGGACACTTTGTTGTCAGTGAGAGAGCTGAAACCAGATGGCAGAGCATTACCTTGGTCCACATAGGCTGGGAATGTGCACCTTGGATGATTCCAAGTTTTTACAACAGTACATGTACTTGTCCACGAATGACCACAAAAGTGCTGCATGTGGATTTTGGGGTTGCAAGAGACTTTTAGCCAGTAGGCAAATTAGCAAATATGGACTCCATGAAAAATGAGAATCTACTATGGTAGGTTTTAATATTTTATTAAATACATGAACAGCATTCCATTTTATAGAAGGATATGGAGCTAATATCTAGTGCTCTCTACTGTGGGCCAGCATTTTGTTAGCTTTCTTTCACTTAGGTCTGTAAGCGAACCCATGAATTAGCAAAGATGAGGCAGCTCAGACTCCAGAGAAGTTATGGAGCTTTCCCAGGGTCTTAACGGTGGGGTACAAAGTGGCAGGCCTGTCTGACTCCACCAGGTGATGATTATGAACAAATATTAACTCATTCCACACTTTTTTTTTCTTCACTCTTTGACTACAAATACAGTGTGCCGTTTCTGGGTTCACTTCCTTCAACTAGATAAAGTAAATATTATGCTTGCCCGGATATCTGAAAGCTAAACCTGAGTGCATTCATTTATATTTTTTTTCAGTGTTGCCCTTAGAAATGTAAATTGTATGAAATGTGAAGTTGAACTTAACACAGTCAGACTCCTGCTCAGAGCAGACTCTTTGGCATATTAAAAGCTCCTAATAATAGATTAAATTAGCATTACATTAGTAAGTAAATATACCCCTCTCACTTCTTTGACTTATACATTTTCTAAAACTTGGAGCTATTTTTAAACCAAATTATATACTTTAAGTGACATGACTAGGTATTGTAAGTGCTTTTTAAATGTTGCCGTAATATACTTTTTATGAAGAATGTATGTGCTGATTTTCAAGGGAGAGAAGGTTCTTAAAAAAATAATGAAGCACCTGGTACCACCTGAGGGTTTTCTGTTCAACAGATATAGTTAAAAAAAAACCTCCTATAAATGTAATGTTTAAAATACATATGAAGATACGTTCCACTGTAAGTATAACCCCTCATTCTGAGTAAATATCTCCACTTTAGTTGAAGAGGATGGTTAGCAAAGTGAATGTCTGGGTGGTCCAAGATTTCATGGGAGCAGAGCAGTCCAGGGCATAAGGGCCAGGAACTTCATTTCTGATATTAACACCCTTACATTCGGCCACTGTCATGCCCTTAATTGTCCCAGCTCTAATAAACAGTTAAGGTGTAATGTGCTTCAAGATTATCCTGGGACACTTTTCCTCAATAGCCGTGGAAGAGAATCACCACTGACCCTCCTCCCCCACTGCCAGCCAACCCTGTGATTGTCAGGCTTTCTAAAGCACATGCACTAACCAAAGAGGTTCATGTGAACCTGGGCAACTTAAGCCTTCGTGGATCTCTGCCTATAGAGAGTGTTCTTCTCACTAGAAATGCAATACTGTTTGTCCTGTAGCTTAGAGGCCCCCTTAACAATCTTTTTATTGTCACTGTGCAGTTATCTTTTCAGAAGCTCTATGTTAACATCTTGGGAAGATAATCCCAAAATGTTTTAATAACAGGAAATATTTGCCATTGTACCCAGAATACAAAAGAGTTCATGTGTATTGGGGAGCTGAGTCATACATCTGGTTTCAAGTTCTAAAGGTCAAAATTCTGGGGCTGTCACATCCTTTGTTTTCACAATTCTTGTCAATTTTGTCTGTTCAGAACGACTTTGCTGCATTCCACACCTCGCCCCCGCCCCCTCCCTCCCACCCCCAATAGGTAGCAGGGAAAAAAAGTTAAAATACAGTTATGGGATTACTGGGCAGGAAAAGTAGAACCAATAATAAAGGTGATAAGTGAAAAGAAGTGAGTGTTATGTACAATAAAAATATAAACCCAGATTCTTAATTGTGGTCTTTATTACAAGGAGCCTGGGCTTTATAATGAGATTACGTTTTTGTTTACAATTATATGACTATTGTGGTAAGGTCTTATTTAAATGAAATTTCTTTTAAGGTAGTGTAAACATTTTACTCTGTACGTTGTGTTCCGCCCACACCCCCCAAATCTAATAGTAGGATTTCCTATTCTACGAATCCTTCATTGATCAAGCTCAAGTGTCTTACAGCAACTTCATTCATCCTCTTTAGATACCTTGAGTTGAGCCCTTAAGAAATCTTTTCAGTTTTCCAAATTTGATGATGATTCCACAATTTTGTATATGCTCTTTCTTCCTAATGCCTGAAATTCTTTTTCCACTTGTCTGCCTGAAAAAAGTCGTACAGCAATAAGAGTAAACTATATATTTTTAGTTAAATCCGATATTGAACAAGATTATTTTTTCGATGCTATTTTTTCTTAAAGTGCAATTTTGAGTAATATGTGCATCCAGTATATATAATAGATTACCCAGTATTCACACAAAGGCATATACTGGTGAGGTAAAAAGTAAACTGTGCTTTTGGGAGGTTGGAGATGTCAGTCTAATGACAGACAAATGAATTCAGTTAGCAAGCCAGTTCATTTAATTTAAATCCAAAATCAAATGACAACTTATTTGGTGTTCTAGCATCTGGTATATTACCATCTGTGAACCCAGATTTTTTTCAACATTTCTACTTGTGTGGGCCTTCTGAACACGGCTGTGCACTTCTCAGGACACTACAAGTTCTAGCCTGTCAACACAGATATCTTGAAAGGGCCATTTGAAAGTAGGTAACTTGTTGTGAAATCAAGTATTTAAAAATATTATCGGCCATTCCTAATATCTAATAAGTCACTGAAGGATAAATAATCAGGAGATATTTTCTGTTCTACTTTACATTAAGGTTGAACACTAGCTCCCTTTTTCTTTTCTTTTCTTCTTCTTCTTTTTTTTTTTAAGTTGACCTGAGTTAACCTTTATTGAATGGTAAATCATTCACTGAAGGAGGAGGAGGGGGAAGAGGAAAGATTGTGTCTCTTTGGATAATTCTTTTGTATTTTTAGGCTTTCCAGAAGGCTGGAGGAATCAGAATTGTATGCGCGGGTGCCCTGGGGCAAAATCAGTTTTATTTTTTTAACTGGAAAGTAGTTTATATTTTATTGATCTTTTTTTTGCTATGAAAAATTGATTTTATGTACTGTAAAATTATTTTTATAAGATACTACTTACTTTTTCCCCTTTATTTCCTTTTTCTTCTCTTTCCTCCCTCGACTGATTATCAAGGTAGCTTAAGACATAGAATGTATATAATATTTTCATAATTTCTAAGTTTTGAATAGACAATGATAAATTTTCTTTGGAAGTACATAGATATTTACATGTTGGATTGGGACATTAGTTACATAGTGTTTTTACTTTATTCAGTCATTTTCCAAAGGGTTGATTGACATATGTGTTTTATCTTCTTGCTGGTTGGCATTTTGCATATTTACTTATGTATTTGTATATGTACGTATGTAAGTATGTATGTATTTAGAGTGAGCAGGGGAGGGTCTTAGAGGGAGAGAGAGAGAATCCCAAGCAGGCTCTGCACTGTCAGCACAGAGCCCGACGTGGAGTTTGAACTCACAAGACCTGAGCTGATGTCAAGAGCCAGACGCTTAATTGACTGAGCTGCCCAGGCGGCTTTTTTTTAAACTAAGATTTTCCAAATTTTGAGGGTCTGTAATGTTGTCATGTTCAGTCTGTACAGCAGAGTCACTGCTTTCTTGTCTGTTGTTTCCAGTTGACATCCGTGAGTGTCCCCCTCATGGCCTCATTTATTTGAATTGTTTCTATTCGTTCTTTATTTTTGAAAGAGTTCCTGCACATTTTTGTGTTTAATGTTTCGTTGCCTTGTTGCGTTTTCTTCTTCTTTTGTTTGGCTCTCTTGTGCATGTCATCATATTGTTAGCATGGCGGTCCTCTTGAGAACCTCCATGGAGATAAACACTTGGTCCTTCACTAATGATAAACTTTATTCTTATGACCAGCAATATGAGAAAAAAAAAAGGATTGTCTTGTAAGCAGTGTTTTTCAGAAAGCTCTTTATGGGTAAATTGTGTTTTTTAGGGGCTGTGTATGAAAAAGTCTTTAAAGGCCACCATAAAAGGATGTTTCTCATAGTCTTTTAAAGAATGGCAAAAAGAAACTGAACTTATGGGTTTAAAATGAAGTCTGTCTAATGTGACTTTTGATCCCTGGGTCGTGATTTTGAGCCCCACGTTGGGTGTAGATATTACTTAGAAAAATGAAAGCTATCTAAAGGAACGAGTTTAGAGCATGGAACTGGGTGAAATACCTCTTTACGGTCTGTGAATTTGCCCATCCCTTCTGTTGGCCATTTGTGCTTCAGTTGTTCTTCCCACCAGTGTGCCCCCTGGTGCTGTTTACTCCTCTGAGCCCGTGTTTTATCCCCTTACCCAGCCTATGTCTTTTTCTTTTCCTTTATACTGACTAGCTTATAATGCACGAGTTTCCAGCATTTAAAGATAAAGTTGGATAGATGGAAAAGGTGCTATTAAATGATTAAATGAAGAAAAATATAACCAAAATGGACAGTAGATGTGAGAAGTGAATTTCTAAGCGCAGAATGATTGCTCATGGTACATTAGTACAGTGAATTGAAATGAAATGAACTTATGGCTTAAAATTTTTTCTTAAACCCAATCAAATTTATGTTTGACACCATGGAAAGTGAATTATTTCTTTACCTGGAAAATGTTAGAGATGTATTTAATAAATGTGGTATCCTAGAAATGTTCACCATCTATCCCATTCATGTATTTTATCATCTAGCAAATTGAACTATTTAATGAGCTCTAGAATTATCCTCCCTCCAAAGTCTTCTCTCTGTGGTTTTGTTCTTTAAGTCTCTCACTCTTGAAATGCATCCACTTCCTAAGTGTTTAGAGGGCAAGTTTTACAAATTTGAAAAGGCTTTAAGCCCCAGCTTAAATGCTGTTTTCCACTCACAACCTTTTATGATTTTGCCAGGTGGAAATAATCTCTTTCTCCTAAGTTACCATGGTTCTTTCTCTGTATCTCTCTTAGAACAATTACCACAGTCAGTCTTTAATCTGTATGGGTTTAGACCCTGAGCCCTTAAAAATGAGGATTAATATATGATAGATTTTAAATTCCTTACAGTTCTCGGCATAATGCCCTGAGTCTATTTTAAACTCAATAAATACTGAATGAATGAATGACAGAATGGGTTGGCTGTGACTACTGAGGTATATTTTACCGTGATACAATAAAATGTTATTGACAGATGTGTTCTTATCATTTGCAGTGGAAAAGTCGGTCTTTGGAGCCCGCTTCTTCTTTATGTATAATACTACCCCTGATCTAATTTCTTGCCTTCCAATGCTATACACATGTAGATGCTTCCTTTGTATCTGTCTCTGGTCCTGATGTTTCTCTGGTTCCAAACTTGTGTATTTAACCTTAACTAAAAGAAACTTCACTGTTTTTCACAAATCTACTTCTCACCTCATCTTCTTCCTTCCTAGTAAAAGGGACCGCTGCGCCTACCTTATATAGAGTTGCCAGTGAGGGATGTAGGAGGGATTCTTCACCCCACCTGCCTCTCCCGTACCCTTTATTGCATATCCAGCTCCCTGGCAGGTCTGCTTTCTTCATATCTCCTGCCACCACTGTAACTTCACTGTGGCAGTGTCCCCAATTTCTTGTTTTCACTCATGGTCCGACTATTCATTTGCACCAGAGCCCTCTTTTCAAAACATAGGTAAGATCCTGCCAAGCCTGTACTTCCCACCTGTGTCTTCCCAGTTTGATTAGAATGAACTCCAGGCATTTTATTCTGGCTTCAGAGCCCTTTGTCATCTGGTCTGTATCTGCTTTTCCGACCTGGTTTTCCCGGCCTGCCTCTTTGCTCCATGCATTCTGTCCAGCTGACCTTTCATCAGTATACCGAACTTGATCTTGTTCTGTCAGTTTCTTGTGACCGGAAATCTTGTATCCCAGATCCTCCTGTCCATTTAGATTCCAGCATATATGTATGTCGCCCTGCCATCAGGCTTCGTGCAGGCCCACCCGTACACTCTGCTTTGCCTCCTTCACAGCGCGACGGTGGCACCTGCCTTTGATTGTCCGCATGCTGTCTTTCCCCATGTGAGCCTCCTGTTACCGACCAGAAGGACACAGGCACTGGGGAAGTGGTTCTGTCTCCCCCATCAGCTCTCAACCAGGAACTGTTAGGGTTTGGTGTATAAATATCCCAGCCCCCCACCCCTCAGATGGAAAACTCTGAAGCATGCATATGTTCACTGGGTCCCAGAGTTGACCCAGTGGGATTAAATGAAGTTGCTGGCAGTGTAGCTGTCCTGGTAAGGAACCCTGTAATGCCCACTTGGCCTCCTTGTCTTAGTTCCCGCCTTCCCATTGATGTTTCCTCCACCCCCCAACTAAACTTTTTGTCCCTAAATCCTTTCCCAAGGTCTACTTCTCCAGGAATCAAAACTCAGACACCTTCTGAGACCACCAGCAGACTCACCCCGTCATTTTAATTGTCTGCATAGCACATATCACTATTTGATAGTTTTTTTCCTTTTACTTTAGATAAAGTTTATTTAAAAATTGTTTTTCTTCCTGCTGGATTTTAAGAACTAGCAGCTTTTTTTTTTTTTTTCCATTAGCTACTGTGTGTATGGTTGGGGCAGTGGTCCCTTTTATTAAGAAGGAAAACCAGGGGAGAAGTGTATTTGTGGGAACAAAAAAACAATGAAGAGTTTGTTTCGTTATGTTAAAATTGAGGTACCTATCAGATGTCTACAGATAGATTAAGTATAAAAGTTTGGAATCAGAGAAACATCAGAACTAAGTATATATACCCACTTCATTATACCCAGCAACTAACGGGATGCCTTGTGTATCCTAGGTCCTCAATAAATGATTGGTGAAGAACTGGGTACCGCTCTTACACAGAAAGAAAGAAAGGGCTCGATTTCAGGAATGCACATTGTAAGTTCAAAACTGTTCAGCTGTTCATGAATAGACACTTGACTGCACGCAATGAAGTTTTGAACTTTTACATGGACGAGCTTTGCATAGAGGGGAAAAAACGGCTATTCATTTGGCCAACATTTATTAAGTAGCTCTTCAGTGCATTTTAGGGTAGGCTGCTCGGCTAGGGTAGAATATTAAGCAGATCCTTTTAAGAGTAATATTTCAACTGCTGTAGCCATGGGGATTGCAACTTTTCTTTTTAGGAATAGGCATCAGCATTTCCCCACAGCACATCTTTCTTTCATTTTCCCTGCCCCATGACCCATCTGTCCGTGTTCCCCATTGGTCTCTCCGCCCCCTCTCCCAACATCCATGTTTGCTGCTTTTCTGTCCTGACTCTTTCTCTAGACCTTGAGGGGCAGAATTGCAAGAACTGATTTTTTTCTCAGCTCTTCGTGCTCTGTTTCTTGCATGAGTTAGTAAATGATGAGTAAATATTTGCTGACTGATTAGATGTTATGTCTGTTGGAGTGTGGGTTTATGTCACGTTGTCCTTTTTCCAAGAATCATGTAGGTTACTTTAAAAGAATTAGTGGCAATTGTTTGTCGTTCTAATGACATTGAATGGAATTCAGAAAAAGAAGCTCTGCTTTTATATTTCATTTAAAAAGATGTCTTGGGGAAAATGACTTTTGAATTTTCTTTAGAACTACTTCTTTGTTTACTTACGAATTAGTGGCTTTTTGTAGCGTTTCCCTTTAGTGCTGGTAATTAAGAGTATTTAAAAATAATTGACAAGCACATCCAGTCCTGATTTTCAAAGTCTGTTCATTGGATAAAATTGAATAGTGTGGTTTTGTCTTTTTATTGTTTTTCAGCTAGTTTTCCTAGCTGTTTATTTATTTATTTATTTTTGTTGTTATTTAAGGTTCACAGAGCATTGAGTTTGATTCATAGATTTACAATAGTTCTTGGGGCGCCTGGGTGGCTCAGTCGGTTGGGTGTCCGACTTCAGCTCAGGTCATGATCTCACAGTCTGTGAGTTCGAGACCCGCGTCGGGCTCTGTGCTGACAGCTCAGAGCCTGGAGCCTGCTGTGGATTCTGTGTCTCCCTCTCTTTCTGCCCCTCCCCTGCTCATGCTCTGTCTTTCTCTGTCTCAAAAATAAATAAAAAAACATTAAAAAAATAAAATAAAATAGTTCTCATTGAATTCCAGCTATTAACTAGTTCGAGATATTTTTAATAGTGTACTATAATTGTGGGAGAACATGAGCTACAGATAGATATGATGAATTAATAATTATATCTGTTTTATGAATATATGTTAATTTCCCCCATACTTAACACTTTTTATAAGGAAGAAATTAATTACCCTGTAACTCTTTTAGTCACATAACTTATTTCTAAAAAACAACAAAGTACACATATTTGAGGATATTTTGTTTTTTTAATTTTTTAACACTTTTGAGAGAGAGAGGGAGAGAGAGAGAGCAAGTGCGCACTTGCACAAGCAGGGGAGTGGGACAGAGAGAGAGGGAGACAGAACGCCAAGCAGTCTTCATGCTCAGTGCAGATCTTGACGCAAGGCTTGGTCTCACGACTGCAAGATCACGACCTGAGCTGAAATCAAGAGTTGGGACTTAACCCACTGAGCCACCCAGGCACCCCTGGGACATTTTAAACAAAGATTTTACAAAGCCAAAACGGATAGCAATGGTCTCTGGAATTTCATGTCTAATGTATAATATTACTACAATCTGTAAGCCACTCTTAGGGAGTTTTGTGTGGAAAAATGTAGGAAATTCAAAACTCTGTTTCACATTTATCATTAGCAAATGCTATTCTTTAGGACTGACTTTAACTTAAACCATTATTAAGAAAAAATAAAATGGGGGCCACTTGCGTGGCTCAGTCAGATGAGCATCGAACTCTTGATTTTGGCTCAGGCCATGATCTCACAGTTCATGAGTTTGAGTCCTGCATCAGGCTCTGTGCTGAGAACACAGAGCCTGCTTGGGGTTCTCTCTCTCCTCTCTCTGCTCCTCCCCTGCTTACTCTCTCTCTTTCTCTCTCTCTCAAGCTAAAAAACATTAAAAAAAAAATAAAATGGGTAGGCCTTGCTATTGGAGACATTTCCAGTTATACTTCTTATATATTTATTGTGCACATTATTTGTTATTTTGTCAAACAGTATTGGCACGGGTTAATATGATTTTTGTGTACTTTTTCATTACGCATACGATCTGATTATAACTTAATACATAGCAATAAATATAATAAACTGATTGATGGTGTTATAATCATTTAGTATTCCTCTAGTGAACATTTGTATTTCCTTGATTCTAAGACGCTTGGTTTTTATAATTTTCCATTTGCTGAAGGAGTAATATGCCTTCTAGTTGGAATGCATACATAAATTAATTAATTTTTAAGTTTGTATCTATTTATTTTGAGGGAGAGGGAGAGAGAGAGAGAATGAACAAAGGAGGGGCCGAGGGAGAGGGAGAGGGAGAGAAAGAATCCCAAGCAGGCTCCAAGCTCAGCATAGAGCCCAACACGGGGCTTGATCCCATGAACCGTGAGATCATGACCTGAGCTGAAATCAAGATTTGGATGCTTAACCGACTGAGCCACCCAGGCGTCCCTGGAATACATTCAATGTCCTCTTGGTTTTTTTCTTCAAAGCTGTGATGTGTCTTAAAGCAAGTGACATCTTAGGCATGTTAATAATATATAAACAGTATAACCCTTTTAAAGTGTGACATATGATGATTTAAATCATGTGTATTTGAGATAGAAAAGATCTTAAGGTATCAAATGGTTCACTAGAGCACATTTATTTTACTGCTAAGGTAGCTGAGGTCCAGAAAAATTAAAAAGTATTGAAGGCCAGACAGCTAATACATTTATGAGTGGAGTAAGGGGACTTCAGTAATAATGTTTATTATCTGATCCTTTAGAAATTATATGTTATTTTAACTATCCTTCTAGGTTAGTGAGAAAGAAGGAGATCATATTAATTCTTTTATACCAGCTTCCATTAATGAGTGCTAAGACTAGATCTATGGCCTAATTATGTTATTCAAGACAATGGCCACCATGTACATGTGGTTATGTAAATTTAAATGAATTAAAATTAAAATAAAATTTAAATTAATTTAAAACATTAATTTCCTCCATTGCTGTACTCACAAGTCTATAATCACAAATGGCTAGTGCCTACAGATATTTCTATATTCGAGAAATTTCTTTTGGATGGTGCTGGCTAACTGACGAGAAATCTACATTGGGGTGGTATCTTTGAAACTTAAAAGCCATCTAGGAGAAGTGAATTTTTATTAAGACTTAATGTGACTGGAAGTGCATGGCTCAGTTGGCAGAGTATGTGACTCTTGATTCCAGAGTCACAAGTTCGAGCCCCAAGTTGGGGGTAGAGTTTACTTAAAAAAAAATAAGGTGAATGAATCTCTATCTATATTCTGAGACATTTGTCTTTGTTTATTAACTTTAACCTTGTTAGCAAAATCTTTTTAACACCTAGAAGAGGTCATTAGAAAGTGTTCTTCATTTATGGGAGATTGCTTCTCTTATATTTTCACTGTCTTATATACTTAACTTCAGAATGCTATATTTACCTAGATGCATGGTTGGGGAGGCCTGTAAGTCTCTACTTGTCCTGAATCTCTTTTCCATGGGCTTGCTCTGTAATGCCTTTCCCTCTGGAAGGAGTGCGATTCCTAACATTAAGACCCATCACTACATTAGAAATCAAAGGACACTGTTTCCAGAAGGCTGCTTGTAACATTTGTTCTGAGACTGGAAAGAGGAAGTAGCCTCTGTAGCAATTTCCTAGGAGAGTAAAGTATTAATATAGTATTAACCGTGTCTTCAAAGTTGTGCTCATAGTAGGTGTCCAATAGATGTTTGAAAATGAAAGGGGATTGGAAGAAAGAATGATTAGATGGCTTAGAAAGACTCCTTTAATGTTGATGTTGTAGGATTCGATAGTTGAGCCACAACTCTTATCATAATGACCTGTTGGTTTGTTAGCCCATTTAATAGGAATTCATTGAAATTTTGTCATATGCTGGGCACCCTTAGGCAGGAAGGATGTGTTCAGCTACTCAGTTGATGATTCATACATTGCTCAGGCTGATTTCACTGTCCTTGCTAGGACTAGGGTGCTAGATTAGAGCTATGGCCTAATTATGTTGTTTAGTACACCACCCTAGTCTCAGTCTCTTGGGATGACATTCTCTTCCTCATTTCTAGAGAGTATCAGTACTGTCCTTGCTTCCTCATGGGCTTTAATTTTGATCTGGGGCTGTTAATTTTTTTTCCTCTTGCATTCTAATACTCCACTTGCCCTTTGAGCTTTCACTCCTGTGTTACCTCATGTTTATCTCATATCTCCTGTCATCTCACTGAGTATGTCACTGTTTCAGCAAACCTTTCCACCAGCCTTCCCATTTAGTTGTCCTCTTCTGGGCTTATCCCTTTCTTAGGTCCTCTCACTCATTCTTTAATATCTTTAATTCTTAAATATTATTTTGAGGGTCTACTATGTGCCAGGCATTGTTCTCAGCGCTGGGAATGGAAAGGTAAATGACAGAGATCAAGTCCCTTCTAGAGTTTACATTGTAGTGCTGGAGAAACAATAAACAAGACACTTCACACCACACACACACACACACACACACACACACACACACACACCCACGAAAGAAAAAAATACGTCTTTAGATAGTAGTAGCTGCTTTGAGTAAAATGAAGCAAGACGAAGGGAACAGGGAGGATAGGAGTGCATGGGGGAAGGAGTGTGAGTGCGGGACAATGGGGTTAGTCATGATGGACAGGAAAGGGCGTCACATCTGGCTGGAGACATGGATGATGAAAAGAAAGCAGCTATACCCAAACCAAAGGCAAGAGTTTCTAGGCAGAAAGAAGAGGAAGTATAGAGACCCTGAATAGGGACCAGCCTGGCCTGTTAAAGGAACAGCTTCCAGCTCTAATAGTTCCTGATCTTTGATCATAAAGATCAAGTTAGTTTACATTGTCATTTTAAGTTTAAAAAGTCAAGCATTGCACTGGAAACATCCTTCTGTCCCTTGACTTGATCACCAAGGTGGGAGGGAAACGCTTCTATTTCAGTGGTTGTCTCTTTTTTTTCTTTTCCTTTCTTCTTTCCTTCCTTCTTTCCTGCCTTCCTGCCTGCTTTCCTTTTTTCTTCTTCTCCTCCTTCTCCTCTTCCTTCTTCTTCCTCTCTCTGTCTCTGTCTCTCTCTCTCCTTCTTTCCTTCCTTCCCCTTTTCTTTTCTTGCTCTTTTTTCTTTCTTTTTTCCTTCCTCCCCTTTTTCTTCCTTTATTTCCAGCTGCTTCTCCCTTTCCCCTCTTCTTTTTGAAAATTCATGCTTACCCACCAAATTCTCCGGACTTGTGTGATTATATTCCCTTAATACCCAAACACACCCCCATCCCATTTATTAGGGGAAGTTTAGCACTGTTCTTAGTGTTCTTGAGGCTGGGTTTGAGTACTTACTCTCTGAGTACCTGTTGTTCTGAATATATGGTTGTAGCTTGGTTGCATTCTTTTTAACACTGTATTATTTTCTATTTTATTTTTTTTAATTCATTTTTGAGAGACAGACAGAGGCAGAGCATGAGCAGGAGAGGGGCAGAGAGAGAGCGAGACATAGAATCCGAAGCAGGCTCCAGGCTCCAAGCTGTCAACACAGAGCCCGACACGGGGCTCAAACTCACAAACCGCGAGATCATAACCAGAGCCAAAGTCAGTCGTTTAACCAACTGAGCCACCCAGGCAGCACAGCTTGATTTCATTCTTGATCACTACTCCTTCTGTCCTTGCTGTCATGCATTCTGTAGCTTTGCTGCACATATGGGACAGTTCCTCTCTTCTTTACTAGCACAAAGTTGTTATATATTACAGACTTTAATTGAAGCCTTGGGGGTAAGCAAGGAAGGCAGACTCATCATGGTAAGAGAAGAAAACAGCCTGAAATTGCTTAGGAATTTTAAAATTTCTGTTCTTCACATGGCAATTATCTTATTGGTTGTCTTGTTCGATAGACCCAGCTATGTTCTTAGTGTTTGAGGGGCCCTTTCTCTATTTTAATCCATGTTCCATCTCACTTCTGTCTCCCCAGGTTACACATTTTTGTTATTTTGCTATGGAGAGAGAAATTTAACTTTCAGTCTCTAACCACTAGACTCCAGCATACCTTGGCATATACAACGGTTCGTTACGTTTTCCCAAACAAAAGAACCATCTACCAGACCATATACTTTTAGAACCAGGAAAAAAAAGTAGGAAAAGGTTTGCAATTACAGTTTCATTTAAGTCGGGCCAGAGCAGATTCTTAGGCAGAACTGTTCCCTACTCACGGCACAAACTATAGTGGTTTTGTGTGTGTGTGTGTGTGTGTGTGTGTGTGTGTGTGTGTGTATGTGTGCACGTTGTGTGTGTGTTTCCTTTCCTTTTAATCTTTTCGAAAGCAGAATTTATATACACTCAAAATACAAATACTTTCTCAGATCACTTGATTGTTCCTTTAAATGGGGAAGTCTGCTGATTTAAGCTAATTTAAAAATTATCTTGAAACTAAAGACATTTTCCTTGAGCTAGTACAGAAGTTTGAAGAGCGTGTAGAATTTGGAGCCAGACTCTTCTGTATTCAAACTCCCAATTAGCTTTTTTAGTTATTTGATCTATAACCTCAATGTATCCGTCTGTAGAAACTGTGATAGTACTCTCCACTTCACAAAATTGTTATGGGGACTAAATGGGACTAATGGGACCCAGGCCTACTTTCCTATGTAAGGAACGTATTGCTTGGATACATTAAAATTTTAAAACAGAGAAGTTGATCGTAGGTTTATATATGAATAAGAACAGTTATGCTTTTAAAGAGCCAAGATATTTTGAAATTCCAATGATGTTTCATACAGGTGACCGTGTGCAAATTAATAATGCTGTCTCACTCTTCAAGTGGCTACAGGAAGTCGCGGCTGGACTGTAAAGGGTTTTTGACTTCTGATAATGCTGATGATGCTGACTTCTCTGCATTATCCTTTAAGGGGCTAATGACACATCCTGGGGAGCCTTCTGTCTGGTCCCCAGCTTCTCTCCTCATTATCTGTGCTTCCTCCTAAGGACAGAGCCTAGGCAGACAGCTCCTTGGGGGTGATTTACAGTCTGATAAGCAGGATCCCAGGGAAGTAGGAAATACAAAGAGGAACAGAATAGAATGCATGTGAGGAAATGGAACCAGACTATCACTTGAGTTGTTTCCTTTTTTGGAATTAATCTTCCTCTTCAGTTGGGGGTTTCAGAAAACTTCTACATAAGCTCTTTGGATTGGTCCATTTTCCATACCAACAATTTCTCTACTCAGAGTAAAATTATGAAATTTGGGGATCCTTTAGGAAAGTTAGCAATTACCTCTGGGTAGAAAGAGGTATGTGTAATTTTCTCTATTGAATTGTTAGCTTCTCTTTTTTAATCTGTAAGGAGATAAGTGAGAAAATATGATTTGTAAAGCAGACCTGCTTTAAAAGATAATGCTTTGCTTTGCTTTTTTCAGATGTCCTGACATAAAAAATAAACTGTATACTTTACTCTTTTAAAAAACTTATATTGTTGGGGCACCTGGGTGGCTCAGTAGGTTGTGCATCTGACTTCGGCTCAGGTCATGGTCTCACGGTTTGTGGGTTCAAGCCCCGCGTCGGGCTCTGTGCTGACAGCTCAGAGCCTGGAGCCTGCTTCAGATTCTGTGTCTCCCTCTTTCTCTACCTGTCCCCAGTCATGCTCTGTCTCTCTCTGTCAAAAATAAGCATAAAAAATTTTTTAAAAACTTATATTGTCTACATTGGATTGTATGTATATTTGGAAATAAGTGAACATTTTTGTGGGTCTGAAAGAGGGTACTTAATATCATTGGAAACATGTTCATACTTGTGAAGTCATTGAAAAATCACTTTACTTTTTGGCCGTACCTTTATTCCCATACAACTTAATTGGTACAATACCAAAACACATTTTATAATGTTCATTGAAAGAAAGTTCTTTTAGGGAATTTGGTAATGTCTGTTTTGATAACTTTATGAATTTTACTTTTCAAGGATCTTCACGATAACAAATGACTTGGGACATAATAACTATCTAAGGGGACATGATCTACTGATATCACTTTTTCAATTCCTGTTTTCTCCTTTATTTTTCCTAAATGGAACTTATATCTCTTTAACTCCCTATTGAGTGCAGATCTTTAGTGTTAAAACAATTATACTCTCCTAGAGTAAATTCCTCAAGACCAGTTATTTCTGAGGAGAAGCATAACTTTAAGAGTAACCCAATTTTAAAATGCCCCTAGGACAAAAGATAATAAAATATATTAAAATATGACTTAAGGATGACGTAGCAGAAGTGTTTGATTTATTTAGCAATGTCAACTTTGTTAGGTATATCAGTATCAGAAAGTAAATGCCCTGAAGCAGGCATCTAAAATTTGAAAAGTTTTTTCCCCTAATTACTGGACTTTAATTAGATTTGAAACAAATTAAAACTCTTCCAAATGTTGGAACAGACAAGTGTTTTGAAGTTCGGGTCTATTTGAGAACCCAATGAAACAAAAAAAAGTATTATTTATAGCTCATGCAGAATTCTTTTAACATTCTGAAATTTTGAAAAACTAAAACCTCCATCTGCAAGCAAAATATTCCGTTGACTGTAACTCATGTCAATTAAGTAAGTTAAAGATGGATTAACTTAATTTGGTAAAGATTTCGCAAAATAAACATTTTGAAGTATCGTAAAACCCTAACTTAGGAGATTTTTTATATCTAGTGTTTGTAATATGTAATTGAAAGAGCAGACTCAAGGCTTAAAATAGAACCCTTTATGTTTAAGTTTTGCTGTTATACAAGTGTGACAGCATTAAAATGATTCAAAGGTGCTTTTCAAATTGTATTTACTGGAACTTTTTCTGCAGTGCTTATGTTTTACCCTAGGTATGGATGGAGAATTTGACAACTCTCATTTGTGTCTCTAATTGTTTTATTGTGTAAGAAGTGGGGGGCGGGGCTTTCTGAGTGCCTGGGTGTTACAGTAGCACGGGGTAGAGGCTTGAGCGCAAGCCTCCTTGAACTTCTCCAGAATGCAGCCCACTGAGTCTCAACCTCCAGGATGCTCAGATGTTCAAATTAAATCTTAAAAAATTAGGAGAAGGTAGTTTTTGATATATATAGGCATTGGCTAACCTTTTTTGGAAAGAGCAGTTGAAGTTTATGAATATGATGATGCTCATATATCCAATAGTTTCTGAAATGATGATGAGAATAATTAGTAAATTAAAATGATGGCAACCCCATACTAATGCCGAGTTAATTAGTTAACATTTATGAAGTTGTGAATATTCGAAAACCATTGAATTATACACTTCATGTGGGTGAATTATATGGTGGCAAATTATATCTTAATAAAACGGTTCCAAAAAATAAATCGTTGACTCACGAGCTCTAGATGGGCTGTGGCTTAGCTGAAGGATGGAAGTAGGAGCTGGAATTGGGAAATGTTTGCTATGTAAGTGCCAGTTGATGTCCAGGGTATCTGTGAAATTTTTCAGGATCTTGTTTACTCTTTGAACAAAAAAGGGTATGAAGGAGACTAGCTTTTAAGAGGCAGATTTTTAAAAACTCAACATTATCTTTGTTGTTGTTGTTGTTGTTAGTGTTTCATGGGAGGCAACTTCTCAGCTGTAAGCCTGCATCTAAAATGTAAGCATGGATGTGGGTTGTGTCTCAAAAGACTATAATCATAAAAGTGAAGGGAAAATACCTCTTGGAGTTTTGTTTTTTTGTTTTTCTGTTTTTCTTTTACTCCTCCAGCTCTTTCAGCAGCATTCTTCTTATTTTAGTTCATAGTTAAAAAAAAAAAAGTTATGTGTAGGCTATGTGGCATCCTACTGTGAAGGACACCCAAAATCTGAATACCTCCATGTAGACACACATTTAAATATTCATGTAATATTGACAGTTATATACCTCTTGGGTTTGCCTCTTAAGATTATTATTGACTTTGATTAAAATTCCTTTTCCTGTGTAATCTCATTGGAGTAGACAAACAATACCAACTTAGTTCATGGTAGGTTGTTAGAGTGCTTGTGGTTCATTCTCAGAATTTAGGGATGCTTCTGTGGCTTTGCCCTAGACTTCTTAGGGTTCCATACAATTTCCTTACCTACCAGAAAGAAAGGAAGGAAGGAGGGAAGGAAGGAAGAAGAAGGAGGTAAGGGACATTAAGGAGAGGCAGAGGGGCATTTTTAAAGGACATGTGCCTCCACTGCAGTAACCACTCCAAACAGTAAAATGCAAATATTAACAAACATTTGAACATTTGAGTGTCTACTATATATAAGGGACTGAGCTCTCAGTTGTAGCAGATTTAATGTTGAAAAACATAGGATGCCTGGCCTTGAAGGAGTTTACCAGTTTATTTCTCAGATGGCAAATGCAGCCAAATGGAATATATGGGTCCAGCTATTTTCAATTTTGATGATATCCTTAGGATTTCCCTTGTTCCATTTGATTTTCATCTAGCTTGCAAAAATTGGAAGCCCGGTTCTTATACTAGAATCCCTTTTTCCTGACTGCCAGGAAAAAAGTCAATTTCCTAGTTCAATACTAAATTCACTGTCTCCTTATGTATTTTTCTTGTCTAAATTCTTACAAAACTCTTCTACTCTCTCAAGTCCAGACTCTAATCCAGTCTGCTTTTTTTATATTAAAAGTTTGATCCAAAATCATTTAATGTCTGCTAAAGAATACAGGTAATTGCTGCTTGACTGTAATTAGTTAATTCTCCCGTCATCATTCTATCATGTATAAATCATAAACATATCTCTGCATTTGGAAATCTAACTTTTACCTACCAATCCATAGTCCATTAACTATGTGGATATATTTTCAAATATCCCATGTCTTACCACTTCACTATTTAGATGGCCATTTAGGATAATTACACCTGTATGATGCTCAAGGAACTAATTCTAGAGTCAGACAAAATTGGATTGATTTCTCATCTCTGTCACTCTGTAGCTGTTGTGGACCGAATGTTTGCGCCCCCCCCCCCAAATTCATATGTTGAGGTCCTAACTCCCAATGTGAGGTACTAGGAAGTGTGGTCGTATAGGAAGGAATGTCAAATGCTATAGCCACTCCGGGAAGTTGGGCAGTTTCTTATAAAACTAAACATGTACTTACCATATGACTCAGAAGTTGCACTCTTGAGCACTGATTCCAGGTAAACGAAAGCTATGTTCTCACAAAAAAAAAATCTGTAGATGAATTTTCGTAGCAGCTTTATGGATAAGTGGGATGTCCTAAGGGCATCATGCCTAATGAAAAAGCCAGTTTTAAAAGGGTACATGATGTGTAATTTCATTTATATACTCTCCTCTAAATGACCAAACTATAGAGATAGCATCTGATTTGTGGTTGCCAAAGGACAGGCTGGAGGTGCAGGATCTGAAATAACAGAGTTCCATGAGGGAATTCCTTTGTGGCTCTGGAAAACCAGACTGCAGTGGTGGTTAGCAGAATCAGTACATGGGGTCAAGTTAAACAGATTTAACACACACACACTGATACACACTCGCACACACACATGCGTACATAGATGAGTGCATGTGGAGAACTGATTGAAGGTTGTAGTCCAGTTAACAGTGTTGCTCCCATGCAGTTACCTGGTTTTGGTATTTTGCTGTACTTGTATGAGATGTCCCCATTAAGGGCAGGGCAGCGAGTGATAGGTTGAAAGGACAGTAGTTTTACAACTTGATGAGTCTGTGATTCTTTCAAACTATTTAAAAGTCAAAAATTGGGGCGCCTGGGTGGCGCAGTCAGTTAAGTGTCCGACTTCAGCCAGGTCACGATCTCGCGGTCTGTGAGTTCGAGCCCCGCGTCAGGCTCTGGGCTGATGGCTCAGAGCCTGGAGCCTATTTCCGATTCTGTGTCTCCCTCTCCCTCTGCCCCTCCCCTGTTCATGCTCTGTCTCTCTCTGTCCCAAAAATAAATAAACGTTGAAAAAAAAATTTAAAAGTCAAAAATTACAGGGGTGCCTGGGTGGCTCAGTTGGTTAAGCATCCGACTTCGGCTCAGGTTATGATCTCATCATTTGGGAGTTTTGAGTCCCTTGTGGGGCTCTGTGCTGACAGCTTAAAGCCTGGAGCCTGCTTCGGATCCTGTGTCTCTCTCTCTCTCTGTCCCTCCTCCACTTGTGCTGTGTCACTCTCTTCCTCAAAAATAAATAAACATTAAAAAAATTTTTTTAAGTCAAAAATTATAAAATGTAGCTACTGTATTAGTTTACCGGGGTTGTGGTAGCAAATTACCACAAACTGAACGGGTTAAAATATCAGCTTCTTCTCCCACAGCTCAAAAGGCCAGAAATATGAAATCAAGAGGTCAGCAGCATTGGTTCCTTCTTGGAGTCACTGATATACTTCTCTCCTAGCTTCTAATGGCTCTGGTGATTGTTTGGTGTTGTCTTGTAGTTTCCTCACTCCAGTCTACCTTTGTCTTCAAAGGACTTTCCCCGGTGTCTCTACTCTTTTCTCTTGTGAGGACACCGATCATTGGATTTAGGGACCACCTGCAGGATGGTCTTATTCTGAGATTCATCATTAAAGAATCCATACAGATGTTATTTCCACATGAGATCAAATCTCTCTCTTTTCTCTTGTGAAGACACCAATCATTGGATTTAGGGACCATCTTAAATGCAGGATGGTCTTATCTTGATATTCATCTCCAAAGAATCCATAAAGATGTTATTTCCGTATAAGGTCACTTTCATAGGTACATGGATTTAGGATTTAGTCCTAACGTCCACTTCTCTTTTTGTGGGAACACTTTTTAATCCACCACAACGAAGAGCAAGGAAAAGAAAATAACCCATAATTTCATTATCCAAAGATAACCACTGTTTTAATATTGGAATATATTTGTATATTGATAATGTCACGGCACTTGTCTGGTTGTTACCTAAGGCTATTGAAATTATAATTTCAAACACAGATCCCTTTGAGAGATAACTGGCATGGATAGGGGACTTTAATATATGGTAGGTTCAGGTAGCCAGAAGTCCACACAAAGTTACTAGATGGGAAAGAGGTTGTTCAAAGGATTGGGGTTTGCCGAAACAGAAGTAGGATATCATCACAGTATTACTAAAATTTGTTATTTTGTTTAAGGTTCTTGTGCTGACAGTTTCTCAGTGCCTGGGTTTTATGCTTTTTATGACTTTTAAAATGAGAAAGAATGCCATACTTTTTTGCTTCTAATTAAAAGTGTTTCTGTGGTACCTGGGTGGCTCAGTCGGTTAAGTGTCTCACTCTTGATTTTGGCTCAGGTCATGATCTCGTGGTTGGTGAGATCAAGCACGAGTGGGCTCTGCACTGACAGTACAGAGCCTGCTTAGGATTCTCTTTCTCCCTCTCTCTCTCACCCTTCCCCATTCGCACTCTCTCTCTCTCTCAAAATAAATAAGTAAACATTAAAAAAACAGAGTATTTCTGTTGCATTGTTTAGCAGCTAGTATCATTCATATAAATATTTTAATTTGAAATTGGCATTTCTAGATTGAAATAAAATCATTATATTTACATGAATGAAGAGAATTACGAAAGTTAAATTGTTTAGTAAATTGCCATTAATGAGATATTATATGTTTCATCCACTTTCCAGGTAATTAGAATACTATCTTGATGAAAACAGTGTAAATGTGTTATAAATATCAGTATTTTATTATTAATCTGTTAATATTTTATTATTGCCTTAAAGCTAAGCTTTCTTTTTGTGAAATGAAATATAAGTGAATGAAGTATTCAGACGTTGAGATGAAGCAAAGCAAGAAGAAAACAAAGTTTTCATTTCATCCATTTTGGAGTACAAGATCTCTAAACTTTTATGTTCTGTTTCTCTGGGTATAGATACCTAAAGTAAGCTTTAGACATCCTTGGGTTTTCTTTTGTTTGCAATTTTGACTTGCGTTTAATATTATATAATTTCACTCATAAATAAGTAAATGTGTAGTTTATAATTAGAATTAAGGTGTTAGTTTAAGAAAATTTGGTGAAAAAATCAAAAAGTGTAAAAAGATATAATGGTTTTATTTTTCACATATGAAAATAAAGACAAGAGCTATTTAAGAAATCATGCATCTTTTTAATCTCTTTAAAATCTCTTTAAAAACGTATTATTAATGTCTTTTTGGTCCGTGTGTATTTAAGTCATTGCAGTAGTAAATACTCCTGGTGTAAGAGGGTGGGCTCCAAACGTGCACATGCTCTGAGCAACATAAATACAGCTAATAAACAATAGGATTTGTTTGTTTATCAGACGAAAGTACATTTTTTTCCCCCTTCAGTACAGACGTAAGTTCTGTTGTGACACGTGTTTGACTATATGCACATCAGGTTTTTGATGCACGGTGTCGTGAATGGGACAGAAGCAGTATCCCATCTGTCTTCATCTTCATGCCATCACACAGTCCCATCTTCCTGAGCTGCCATGACACAATACCATAGACTGGGTGGCTTAAACTCCAGGAATTTATTTCTCCCAGGTCTGGAGGCTGGGAATTCCAAGATCAAGGTTCCAAATCAAGTAGATTTGGTTCTCTGGTGAGAACTCTCCGGTTTGCAGACAGCTGCCTTCTCACTGTGTCCTCACATGGCCGAGTAAGAAGGAACTCTGATCTCTCTACCTCTTGTTAAGGACTCCAATCCCCTCATTATAACAAATGTAGCATAGGAAGGTTAAGATGGTAAACATAGGGAAATAAGGTTTAGGGTTTCTGAGGACTCTGTGCTATCTTCACAGTTTTTCTAGAAATCTGAAGCTCGTCTAAAATAAAAGTTTATTTAAAAATTACATGTAGTTAGGGACAAAAATCCCAGTTGCCAAATTGAATTGATATGCAAGTACAGCTTACTATGTCTTCTCTTCCCTTAAGACTCCCTCAGAACAATGCAAAGTATCATCAGAAACCCATGTCTGCAAAGAGGAAATTATAACAGCATTATGAATCACAAGTCTATTTCCACTCTAATTATATCCTTAAACTTCAAAGATAAACTTTTGTCCATGCTCAGAATTTTTTTGAAGTACGTCGTAAATCTGTTTTAAACTGTCCCCCTAAGCTACCTTCCAAGAATTCATAATTAACAACACAGTGCAAAACCAGGAAGTCAGCTCTCATTATTCATCAGTCTACTCTTAAGATTATAGTTTTACATTCCATTGTATCACATATTCTACAAGTGATTGTAAAAAAATACAGTAAATCAAAGGGAGAAAGTGATTATTCCAACTTTACATTACATAGGAGTAGGCCAAACCACACTTCACCAGGAGCCATAATCATTGTAGAACTTTAAGCAAAGAAATAGAAATGGAATTTCAATTACCATCTTTAACAATAGATAAGAATTTTGATGAAAAGAAAGAGCAGAAAAAGCTTACATTTACCATTTTCAAATTTAGGACACTAAGAAATCTAAGCAGGCGATACGTATGTATATATGTATATATATATTTTTTTCAATGTTTATTTTGAGAGACAGAGACAAAGCATGAGCAGGGGAGGGGCAGAAAGAGAGGGAGACACAGAATCTGAAGCAGGCTTCAGGCTCTGAGCTGTCAGCACAGAGCCTGATGCGGGGCTCGAACTCACTAACTGCGAGATCATGACCTGAGCCAAAGTTGGACACTCAACCGACTGAGCCACCCAGACGCCCCAGCAAGCGATATTTTTAAGTGATTTCTATTATTTGCGTAAAATGAGCATGTGAAATATTCTGTTTGTTTTTAAGATTTCTGATCTTATAACTGCAGAAGTGCCAGTATGAAGTGTATTTTGCATATATATATATTATTTTTTATATATTTAAATTATATTATTTATTTATATATCTATATATAAAATATATATATGAAAATGCATATATATGCATATAGACATGAACATAAATGCATATGTGTGGGTTATAAGTACATGTCTCTCTGTATACTTACACACACACACACACACACACACACACACACACACACACACACAAGCAGACGAAGGAACAAGCATTTTTCTCCTCCTAATCCTGGCTTTCATGTGTTACCTTTGGTCCCTGACACACCGTATAGTGGACATGTAAGCAGAGCTAAGGTGTATGTTTGAGGTGTTTTGTCTGCAGTATGTTAAATGTGAGACAGTATTTGACAATTGTGTCTTTATTCCATCTCAGAGATAGAATATATAACTTGAATGCCCCTTGGGTAATATAGAAGCCTTTTCTAATGTAATTAAAATAAAGCTTAGATCTTTAAACTCTAAACTGAGTTACTTTGGTATCTGAGCAAATAGTATTTCTCTGGGAATGAATCAGAGATTGGATGCGACTCTTTCTAAATGGTTGATGAAGAGGGGGAGAGTTAGATATATTTTCTACTCTAAGTTGAATCACTTGATAGTTTAGAAGCTCTCCTTTATAAAAATTTGAAGTGGAAGTTTAATATTTTAGACAGATTAAGGAGCTTTGAAGATTGGGCTTGGGTATAAATCCTGGCTTTGGTACCTACGTGTCTGTGTTATTTGGGTAAAATTTACTAACCTCTTGAGTCACAGTCTCAGTTTACACATCTGTAAATTAGGGACAAGTATCTTATCTTTGAGAAACAAACATGCGATTAAGCGAAATACCTTAGCAAGGTGTGTTTTGCACAGGAGCAGAATTCAAAGATGATACTGAAGCCACTCAGGGTTTTAGTGAGGATTCAGTAATATAATAAATATAAAATATCTGAAGCAATGCCTGGCATAGAGTAGACACACAGAATAACGTCATCATTATTCAGCAGGTGCTCTCAAAATCATACTTTTATTCACTAAGAAATTATGATTAATTCATTCATTCAAATTTGAAGGTTACATTTGAAATTAGTGTTTATTTCTGGTTCTAAGCCTAGTCCAAGACTTTGCCTCTCCAGCACCTCTATCCTGTCTATTTCACACATGTACAAAAGAGGCACAGAAGCTCGTTCTGACAGCCCCGTGGTTCCAAGATACTGTTGTTGCTAAGATACGGGAATCTAAGCAAGGATGATTTTCCACTTCCAGTGTTCCATTTGCTCTAAAGACAATTTTCTTTTTAAGAGATGCCTCTAGATAATTTTCTTCTTAAGTGATGCTTTTATTCAGCAACTACTTATTGGGCACCTGTTATGGCAGCAGTTTTGCAGTAGCCAACCCAGATGAAGCCTCTGCTCTCATGGAGCTTACATTCCAGTGGGGATAGGCAACTGACAGACACATGATATATCAAGAGGTGAGGAGTGCTAGGAAGAAGGATAAAGCCAGAGCAACAGATTAGAGAGACAAATAAAGTGGTTGGCAGGTCCTGTTTTATGAGCCAGGGAGGACCTCATGGAGGAGGTACATTTGAGCGTCAAGTTGGAGCAACTATAAAGCACATGAACACAGATGAAACTTTCTTAAAGCTTGTTCATATCCCTCAAACTTTATGCCACATAAAAATCTTAACAGATAATTAATTCTTCTTGGATCTTATAAATGGTGGGACTAGTGTTTTGAGAGATGTGTAAATAGTGGCCATTTTTACTAAGGAAAAGGTAAGTGTTTAATATGCCAAGGAACTAATAAATACAGGACCCGTTCAATGGGTTCTTTTATTTACTGTTCACAATGGTTTAAGAAGGTATAATTAGACCTGTTGTAGAGGTGATAGAAGCGCAGTGAAATTAAGTGATTTGCCTAAAGTCACTGTTAATGACTGATGGAAGAAGGATTTCTGGCATGATCTCTTGCCTTTACGTGAACTTTCATCCATTATATCACGTGATCGATTAAGAGCACCTCCGGGATGAAAGTCTAAGTCAGTTGATAAAGAACTCGGTTCTTTGTTCAAATGAAGAGGATTGATTCTCTCCTAGGTCTCCACCATTCCATCTTCATCCCGATTTAATCCCTTTTTACCTGTAAATCGTATATTGTCATTTCATGGCAACAGTATGACCAATAACGTTCACTTTCATTTACAAATTCAGTTATTACATTGTTTGCAGTTATTTTAGTATTTAGGTCACCTGGTTTTGGATTACTAGCAAGGCATGATTGAGTCAGGGTTCTCAAAGGCTGGTATTTATCACTTTGAACATTAGATCACCCTAGTGGGATTAAATTGGCTAAAAAAACTTGCATCATCTTGGCTTCTGGAGTCTTGCTTTCCTTCTTCTTCCTGCCAAACCTGTGTCATTACATATTTTCTCTACATGTACTTTGCTATAGTTTTAAATTAATTTTGAAATCCTATCAAGAGACCATACTGAATTATTTGCACTACAAAGTGGATTGTCTAGTCTGTTTGCTGGTATTTGATGGAACACACTACTTGCACCCTTGGATTTATTTCTACTTCTATAATTTGAAGAGCATATTGCCTTGAATTACCATGTCTGTTGTTAGTTTTAGCAGTCAAAACCCATTCTTTTATTTTTGAGTCACTTTCATTCTTAATATCTGTTTCTGAACTTGCTATGTGTTATTTTTTATGATATACTTATGTGTTGTTCATAGGTGAGAACTGTCATGTTAACTTGCTGGTGTGTATCATTTGTAATAAGTATAGATGTGGAAGAAGTACTTAATTTTGCTATGTTGGAATATAAATTCTTGTGAGAAGTTCTATCAACTTAGTTTGGTGTGGTCTTCTATTTGTTTTCATTGATAATGCATTCAACTATTAAGACTTAGATGTATACAGATACACATTGGATGTGGCTTATTGCGTCATTTTATTATAGAAAGTTGATGTCTAATTGGTTCCATAAATTACTTTATTTCATAATGATGTACTATACAGCAATTAAATAAACTAGAGCCCTTTTTATGTGGATAAACCTCAAAAACATAACATGGAATTGAGAAAAGTAAAGTGTAGGCGATCCTTATAGTTTGATAGAATTATGTGAAGTGTGGAAACATGCAAAGCTATACATATGTTTATGAATATACACATATTGGGGATAGTATAAAGCATTCAAGAAGTAATTGAAACCAAATCTATGATAGGGGCGCCTGGATGGCTCAGTCAGTTAAGTTTCCGACTTCAGCTCAGGTCATGATCTCACTGTTGTTGAGTTCGAGACCTCCGTTGGGCTGTGTGCTGACAGCTCAGAGCCTGGAGCCTGCTTCGGATTCTGTGTTTCCCTCTCTCTGCCCCTCCTCCCCCCCCAAAAAATAAATAAACATTACAAAATTAAAAGAAAAACAAATTTATGATGAAAGTTATCTCGAGGGAGGCAAGGGTCTTCAACTGTGTCTTCAAGAACTAATTTAACAATTCTGAAGCAAATTTGGCAGAATATTAAGATTTATTAAAGCTGGATAGAAGATACTAATTTTTCACTGTAGTAGTTTCTCAACTTTTCTTTTAGTTTGAGATATTTTATGTCAAAAATGACATATATTTTATGATAAGATATGGTAGTGGTTAAAAAACAAGAAGTTGAAGAAATAGGAGTTAGATTCTGAAGTGTCTTGTGTGGCATGCTGAATGTGTGTTCTTCCTATGTAAGCGTGTCTTTGTTACTCATCTTTTTGTTGATGACTCTGATGTCATTGAGCACAACCAAACCCAGCCTACTCCTGTGCAGATTTCTATATCCTACCGCCCTTGATCTGGTATCATGGGCATGTTCTGGTATCATGAATAGAGCATGTTCAAAACTAGACGTCTTTTACTTTATGCTAGATACCTAGCTGTAATTCTTCTCTCTCTCTCACCACCAATATATTATTGTTCACTTACTTCTACCTGTTTCTTCCTTCCACAGATGCAGAGTGTGTGATCTCCTTTCCCCTTTGCCATCATTAACTCCGTCTGCGGTCCCTCAGTTCCTCTTTCCCTGCCTGCTGCAGTGTCTTTGTTGGCCTTTTCTGGGGCTTACTCTCTTAATATAAGTCCTTTCCATAGTTTCTAGAGAGACCCACCGAGAGCAAGTCTGACCATTATGTGTCATTCTCTTGCTGAGAATACTTTTATGACTGCCTGTCATCCTTAAGAACATTTTATATGATCCAAGCATCTCCCAATATGAAAGCCACGTGTGGTCCTTGTTAAAAATGCCATTTCCCTGGCGTAGATTCTGAACTGATGAATCAGAATCTCTAAGGATGGGTCCAAGATATGTATTTATAAGAAACATCCTGGATGATTTATGTGCGTAAATACAATTTGAGAACATCAGTCTGTTAGATAAAATACAAGTTTTTTTTTTTAATAAGGCACTCTCTTTTTTTTAAAGTTTACTTATTTATTTTGAGAGAGACAGAGACAGTGTAAGTGGGGAAGGGGCAGAGAGAGAGGAGAGAGAGAGAATCACAAGCAGGCTCCGCACTGTCAGCACAGAGCCCAATGTGGTGCTCAAAGTTGTGAGATCATGACCTGAGCTGAAAGAGTTGGACGCTTAACTGACTGAAACAACCAGGTGCCCCCTGAAATACAGACTTTTTTACTAGATATAGAAAGCCTATTTTTCACTCTTCAGTCTCCTCTGTTTTCATTCTCTGCCTTCTATAGCCCCCTCCCTGGTCTCTTCTTTAGTTAGTGCATTCTTGCTTATTTTTTTAAGAATAAATACAGTAGCCTCTCCTCTCAAAGTCTTAACCTGTTACTGTCCCCAACTCCTCATATTTATCTCTATCATTATACCTATCCTATTTTTTCAATTCCTCCCTTTCTTTAAATAATCTTGGTTGTGAGGCTAGGAGATTTTTTTTTTTACATGACCTATAACAAGGTCTTATCTTTGTTAAGATACCACTAGGCATACAGCGGGCTTTTTAAAAAGATTATTAAATGAATGACATTGCTCTTTAGTTGACAGGGTGCCAACTACAAAATTTGAGCCCATATTTTAGGTAGGTTGCCCGAGAGCTGTATGAAGAAGAGACCAAAACTGGAGACAGTGGATTCTAGTTAGAATTTATAAAAGTAGATGCTTAGAAGATCAAGATTGAAGAAGAACATTAGATGAAAGTAGAGATGATTAACGGCTGAGACCAGTAGCCAAGGGGATGCAGAGGATGAGGGTGTAGTTTTACACAGATTTGGTTCAAATATTCTGTTTATTTCTTTAATAAAGATGACCAGTATTCATTTAGAGATATAAGGTCGTGGTCTTAAGTGTAGAAATGAACTATTTGGCAGATGGCAGCCAAGTTGGGGGTAGTTGAGGTGATGTGATTAGATTATCATTTAGAGTAAGGAATACAAAGCGTGTAAATTGTAGGGAATGCCAATATTTAAAGAGACATTGAGAATCAGGACTGCAGGGGAGTATCCAGATAGTAAGAGCAGAAGAGCGGAGGTGTTATGGCACAAGGGAGTTGTCATCTGTGAAATGCTGCACTAAGGTCAAGTGAATTTAGGATTGAAAATTATCTTTTGGATTTTGCACTTAGGGTGTGAATAGACACCATAAGAAAAAAAATTTGAATGGTGCTATGGGAGTGGAAGCCATTGGGTTAGTAAGTGAATGGCTCATGAAGATACATCGACAATGAGAATCCACTACCTGTTCAAGAAACTTTGAACTAGAGCCATAGGGCAGTAAGGCAAATACGGTAAATAATACTGTATTTTGCCGGTTTGTTTTGTTGGTTTTTAATTGCCATAGGTGTCACCGGAGCAGTGTGAATGCCGAAGAGAGGGAATTCCTAGAAAAAGAAAAAATCCTTAAGAACTGGGAATTGATCTTACGATTGATACTAAGAGGAGTGGGGAGGTAGATTATCCCAAGCATAAGGAGTGGAACTTTAACTTGAGCAGGGGAGCAAATACCTCTTCCTCTGGAATGAAGAGGAAAGAGAAACAGAAACTGTAGTCGGGGTGAAGAACTAGAAACGAGAGAGCAAGGAGTAGGATCTGGAGGGCTTGTCATACCAAACTCATTTATCTTATCCTCCTCGACTATAGGTTCTGATAACTTTCAGTGTGTATTTAACTTCTTTGTTAAGATACCACTAGGCTTCATCTCCTCCATCTCAGGCAGAGAAACAGCCTTATGGTATGAAGCTTATGATTTTGAGAGACTTATTCATGAAGTGAGACTCACTTTATTTTTGAGTCAAATGCCTTTCTGTTTACCTCTATAGAACCTAAAAAAATTAATCTCACTGCCTCTAAATCTCCAAATAAGTTTCTCTCCTACTTCCTGTTCTGCATAGAGGTCTGCACATTGGAAGATTTTGTATTATTGCAGAGGGGTATTGACTAGCTTTCTTAATGTAGATATTAAATTATACTTCTCATAAAGTGAGTGAGATCATTTCTGCCAAAAATGATGCCATCATTTTAGCAGATGGTCGATAGGCACATTGTTAGTATCTTCTCGGCTCAGTTTCAAATCTTAATAGAATATCTGTCTTCCAGTAAAAAAATCTATTTTCAGATATGGTGCTTGGTGGTACTTAAAGCTTACACAGTTTTCTCATGAAGTGTCTTTCATTGGCTGCTCTTGTTTTCCTGAGCTTCATGTACCTGAATGGTTGAATAACTTTCTACTTTCTACCTGCTTTCGTTGCTATAGTAACTTGCTGTTCAGAGAGCACAGTGAAACCTGCATAGTTTTCTCTTTATTTTCACCTCTCAATGCACATTTGATGTGTTATATGTATGACTTTTCTAACTATATAACTGAAATTTTTGATTTGTTCATGTTCAATGTTATATCAATCTGTTAATTATAATTTACCAGTTTAAAGTTGTGATAATAGTTTGTCGGGCTTTGTTATAAATAGTAGCTATGACAGAGGGCTGGAGAGAACCAGCCTGTTGCCTGTAAGAGAACAGTCCAGCCTATGGACCGCTGTGGCCAGGAGCACGTAAAACTCCTTGATCCTTAGGTTTCGCATCTGTAAAAGGAAGATATCACTTACCCCTCAGGGTTGTTTTGGGGCATTGGGGACCTAAGTACTCTTATGGTCACAGATTAGATACTCATAAATGTTGGTTGAAACTTGTTGACCCTTGGGGCGCCAGGGTGGCTCAGTCGGTTGGGCATCCGACTTTGGCTCAGGTTATGATCTCATGGTTCCTGGGATCGAGACCTGCATCTGGCTCTGTGCTGACAGCTTGGAGCCTGGAACCTTCTTCGGATTCTTGTCTCCTTCTCTCTCCTCTCCTCCCCTGCTCACACTCTGTGTGTGTGTGTGTGTGTGTGTGTGTGTCTCTCAAAAATAAATAAACAGTTAAAAAAAGAAAAAAAAAGTTGTTGACCCTCAAAAACTTAAGACAGTTATGATTTTTATATCTAATCTGTAGACATTTATAGGGTCATTAAGTATTTTTTAATTATGCCAACAAAGATTAAAGTATGCCCTATATATTTGATTAAAAGGTACATTATGTTTGATAAATTAATTGCTTTGATTAATATTTAATTAACCAGAATTTTTAAATCCTGATATTGAATTTTCATCATTAGGCATTTTCTTTATAATCTGTAGTTGAAATGCCATAATCCTTTCTAATCGTATTTAATTTTGGGGAAGATTTGGCTGAGTTATCTTCTTTTGACCCTCTCCATGAGCGTGAATTAATTATTGTAGCAACATTAATGTTTACTATATTAGTCTTGTTTTTTTTCTCTAGTAAATCAACATTTCCAGCTCTTCTGTTACTTTACTAACTTCTGTTTCAATATTTTATTCTTCCTTGTTTACTTATTCTCTTGCTTTTCTGTGTGACTTGTTTTAGTCTCACCGTTTTGTTTAAAACCACGTAGATGCTTTACATATACAGCATATTGTACTATATATACACAGGCATGTAGACCTATAGATTTTAGATCTTGGAGGAAGACTGGTAGAACTTGTATGATAGCCTTGCTTTTTCCTGTTGACTGTTATCATAAATTAGATACACTAGCATTTAAATTTTTGTATATTTTATAACACTTTTGTGTTAACATCTTTTTTAAGAAAAAGATTTTGGGAACTAAGGGGTCCTTACAAGCTTGTCTGGTCTTCTGTCTAAAATGAGTGAAGAATCTATCGCTTGGTTTTTGTTCCTGTTCCTTGTAACTTTTCCGTTAACTTTCACGACCTCTGTCGTCTGGGTTATTAAGCAGAGGCCTCTTAGTTTCCTATTTGGTGGCATTCCAGTTAGTCAGCAACCTTATGCTGTCCATTTTATCTTCTGTTTAATGTATTTCCTGTGTACTACCTGCCTCTGCACTAGAGAATTCGTCAGTGTTGACTACAAGCTCTTGGAGGTGGAATCATCGCTGTACATTTGTCTTGATTAATTGATTAGTTGCTAATTTTCTTAAATGTGTGTTGAAGCACCCATTGTGTACATTGCAGTAGTGATGGGTCCAGCCTTGCTGGAGCACAGGGTTAGTGATGGGCAGAACGCTAAGATACTGTTGGAATGTGGTCCATGACACGGCTATGCAGAGACTTCACTCCTAGGCCTCCGTGTGAATTTGGGGGAGAACTAGATACGTAAGCTGTCCATTTAGGAAGTGAGAGCGGCAGTCTCAGTTTTGAGATTTCATGTTGTATATTTAGACTATAATTAGGCTACTTCTTTCCCTAAAGATTTTAAAAACAGCCTCCAATTAAAAAGTCAAGATTATTCAAGTGAAATATAGTCAATCAAAATTGTACACTGAGGGAGTTAATACACCGAAATCGTTGCCAATATGTTTATAGTGATAAAGTAATAAATTTGGGCACGTTGTCCTTTTAGGTGTGGAACAATGGAATTGAATACATGATTAGTTAGTTCACCGGTTATGTTTTGAGCCCTTGCTATATATATCAGGCACCTCAGGAGATGTTAGGAATAAAAACTGAATGATACAAAGGTGTGAACTTCAGGGAATGCACAATTTAAGGGGGTTTTTCAAAGTCTAGTTTTATGAGAGAAAAAAATTGCTAAAGAGAAAGAAGTCATGTAACCGTTGGTATGCTTTATATGGATGACTTTAAAACATAGTATTTATATATATTTTTATTTTCTACCTAAGATGTCAAAACACTTTGAGTTTCTAAATTATATTTGTTTTGCTTGCATTTTGATTTTCTTAGTGTACCTCACTGCTGTTTAACCAAGTGTAGAAATCAACAGACCATTGAGAGCAGTAATTGTCCCACTATTGCTTCATCAAGAATATTTTTTTAAATGGTGATGAATGATTTCATAAATATATCCAGTAAAACTCCTTGTATTCATTGTATTCACAGGGGCCTTCTCACCATTAAATCACAGGACTAAAGTTTAAAACATTTACTGTTACTGCTATAGGTAATGAACAGAATAGCTCTGTTCACGTTAAAAGAACTAGACTCTCATCTTAACCTTTTTTGTTTTTACTGAAATTCTTTTGTAGACTTGCAAAATATTTTATTTTAATTTTTTCTACATGTTTATTTATTCTTGACAGAGAGAGAGAGAAAGAGCATGAGTGGGGGAGGGGAAGAGAGAGAGAGGGAGACCCAGAATCTGAAGCAGGCTCCAGGCTCTGAGCTGTCAGCACAGAGCCCCACGCGGGGCTCGAACTCACAGATCGCGAGACCATGACCTGAGCCGAAGTCGGACGCTCAACTGACTGAGCCACCCAGGCGCCCCTGACTTGCAAAATATTTTAAAAGAACTGTGACAGATACTGTTATTCTATTTTCAAATGGACAATATTGAAATGCGAACTACTGAGAAAGGATGTTACAAGGTCCTTTTAAGAATTGTGTATTATTAACCTAAGAACCTGTGTGGTCGAGAGGGTAGTGAGGACTTGATCAGGCATGTGCCAGGCATCTATACAGTTTCACTCTAAGGCACTCAGTGGGAAGGGCAAGTCCTCTGAACACACCTGCAAGCACATAGCTGTGAGAGCCCCGAGCCCTGCACTGGAGGTCTGACACCGTAAGATCATAGCTCGAGTGACAATACTGTGGTCTCCCATGCATGTGCAGTTCCATTTATGTCATCTGTGTCATCATCTGTCAAGAAATGATAAATTCAGATGCAGTCCTTTGGCTGAAAAGTTCATTTATGGAATTCATTTATAGTTAGTTTTTGTCCAACTTCCCCCTCCCCCATAACAGTCTCCTGCGATTTTTTTTTGTTTCTGGACTTCATGTTTACCATTCATCAAGGATTAGGACAGTATTCTGTTATGATTTATGTTTCATTTTTGTTTGAGAGTCGTGGTAAGAGAAATGATAGTGCCATCAAAGAAAATTTAAAAAATAATTTAAAAAAACCCACAACAACAAAAATTAAAAATAAACACTGTCTAAGAACTGTTTGTGGGGAGACCATTAATTCTGCATTGCATGTGTTGTGTTTTGGTTTCGCAGGACTTCAGAGCTGAGTTGGGAAGCATGTCACTTTTGTGAATTGTGACTCAACTAGAGTATAACCTGCTTAAAGAGAGTGTCATTTTTGTCGTAATTTCTGCCACTGTTGATGTGTCAGTGGTTTTGACATTTACTGGTGCTTTATATACGTTTCTGCATTTGTCTTGTGACGCTGTATTATTTTCCCCCTTTTTTATAGATAAGGAACTCCAAGAGTAGGAAATTTAATTAATTGTTCTAGGCTATCTGGCTGGTAGAGCCAGCATTTGAGTCTAGCCTTGACTGTGTTGAGAGCTTGTGGAAGACTTACTTTTCAGTCCACACAATGAAGCTAAGTAAATGCCGGTTTAATAGACAACCAGCAAGTACTGCGTGTCTAGGTAAAATAGAACATTCTATTCATCATGAGAGTGGCGTTTAGGGTAAGAGTACTAGTTTGTGTTTAAATTTTTCAATTATAAAAATCTTTAACATACATTGATGCTGATGGAACATTTATTTTTAATGGGAAATGATCACACTATTAATTAAAGTGTTCTTTTTTGTATAAATGAATGGTGAATTATTCAACCACAAAGCTAGCTACCTTTAGTCACCACTGAGTCTTAGGACTCATGCTAAAGAGGGGCGAAAGGTTTATATTGTTAGCCTTTATCTGCACTTAACTTATTTAACTGAACACTATAAAAGTTTGCTAAAAGGTTAATCCGAGGTCATTTCAATTTGTCTTTGCTTACTGGCCAGGTGGAAATCACTGTTCCTAAAGGAATAGTGACTCTGAGGGTTAATGTCATAAGACTCTGAGGGTAACGTTTGCAGCCTTGCCAATCCTCAGTGAGAATGTAATGTGTGTGTATAACGAAATAAATATGGGGATATAGAAAAATTTAAACATTGAAATAATGTATTTAGGTAATAGTAGGTTTATAAAAGGTATTTGTATTATATTTATATCTGCCATTGAGTTTACATTTATATTTGCTAATGGGTTGCTTTATCAATGTTTACATGCAGCCTTGTTTAATTTATTAAGTTTTTTTGTTTGTTTGTTTTTTGTTTTGTTGTTGTTTTTACATTAGCCTTTTGGTCAACACATGTATTGAGCATCTATTGACTCCTGCGTCACATGGGCTAGGCGATCTTGCTCCTGTTTCAAAGAGATCTCAGTTTAGTGACAAAGACAGGGAAATAAACCAACAAAAGTGGATTCACGGGCTTTGGTAGGATGAGAAGGAACGAGCTTTAACCCTCAGTTGAGTTGAGAATATATGCAGTGGTGGGGGCAAGGGGATTGCTTGGGGAAGACTTTTCAGAAAAGCTGACACTTTCCCCAGCCCTGGAAGGTCAAGAGGAATGAGGTAGGTGGCAGAGGGCATTCCAAACAGAGGCAGCAGCACGTGCCAAATGCTGAAGCAGTGCTGCCTGAGATTAGGACGTACACGGTAATTTGGCTCAATTGGAGTGATGGGTGCAGGGGGCGGGTTGTCACTTTCAGACCAGCAGAACCTCAGGCCTCCGGGAAGAACACACCGTTCTTTGCACCGTTCAAACCCTCTGCCGTCCTGGCCTTTCCACTCTCTGGGTGAGCACACAGGCTCCTCCTCTTTCTTTGTAATTAGGTTCCCGGCAGCTTGTGTTTGTGCTACTCCATGGGTCACTACTTGTAACGGACACCCCCCCCCCCCTTCCTGTATGCTTCAGTCACCTCACGTGACACGTGTAGCTTTCAGACCAGTGCTCAGGGCCATCCTTGTAATCCCGGGAACTCACAAAACAGAGAGCACTCAGCATGTATTAACTCAGACATCCTGCTTGGGTAAAAATAAGTAAATAAATAAAAATAATAGTCAGTGAATCCATCAAATAGCTAGAAAACCTACCCACCTACTCCCACGCACCATATACGTTTTCACCTGATACACTAATACGTAGATAATTCAACATTTTAAAAATAGCTACACAGCTTTATTAGACCTTTATAATGAAGCTTGCAAGGCTACTGTTTAGATATACATATAAGCTAAATTATATGCAGAGAAAGCCAGTTGGCTGTTGTTGAAAGTTGGGCATACTCCAAGAGTGAAGAAAAACAATATCTCTGAGCTTCAGATCTCCTTTAAGTTATGAAGTTCACCATATTCAGCGGGTCCACTTATGTTCTGTGGAGTTGCATGACCTGGATCTATGTTGGCCTCAGTTTATGCCGATGAATTAAAGGTTCAGGTTTTTACATGTGAACTCCAATGTACAACATTGGCATACTAGTCTTCTGGACAGGTGATGATGAATGTTATGGGCAGGATGGCCATTAAGAAGAGCATTGACTTTGAAAGTTATATAAGTTAGCCTCCCAGTAGGCTACCCACCTGAGTAGGTTACTTAACTCTTCTAAGCCTAAGTATTCTTGAATATTCAGTGGCGATAATACCTGTTCTTTCTCGATAACCCTGGGACACTATGAGCATGAGATGATATATACCTATGTGTGTCTTGGAAAGTATAAAATGCAGTATAGATTAGATTGGATGTGAAGGTCTGATGCTTAGGGAAACTACAGATCTGTATTTGATATTCTGTAGTCACGACTGGGTATTTGGGTAGATGAAAAGATGAGGACAAAATAATTAGCATGAACACAGCTAAGAAATCATGGCTGATGGGAGGGGAGCCCTCTGTCTGGGCAAGCAAACTAGATTTTTGAAGATAATAGCTTTGAATGAAAAATGAGAGGTTTGCTATCATCCACAGTAATAAGTGTCTGAATTGTTCATCACACAGTAGTAGACACACAATGTATTTGTTCTTCCAGAGTTCTGAGGGCAGCTCACAAAGGAATCATTACACACCATGTAGTTCAACATTGGACAACCCCCAAAAGAGTGAATACCTCAAAGCATTTAACAGACTGACTTTGAAGAAACTTGTTTATTTTTTCAAGCATGTAGTTCTTGGATGAACAGTTCTCCTCTCTAATTATCTGAGTTGTATATACCCCCTTTCTCCCAACTTATTGTGAATACTTCATGTAGGTAGCCACTGAAGGCTTGCACATAAATTGGAAAAAAGATGCATAATTGTCCAGTAATAAATATATGGCATTGTGGGGGGATGACATTGGAGGAAAATGAATGAAATACTAGGAAAGACTGATGTGGCATGCAAACAAAACAAAAGAAAAAAAGATGAAACAAGATTGAGGTTTTTAAGAGGAAACTGAAGGAACAGGTAAAGGAAATCAACAAGAAAGTTAGGTGGAATCAACAGGAAAGGGACTTCTGAGGAAAGATTTCTGGGTGTAAGACCAAGAAGCAAAAGCATCATGTGATGGGGGGTACTCTTTAGGGAATATTTTTATTTCAAACCTAATTTTATATCCCAACTTATGAGGAGAAAAGATCTTCTTTCCTTAAGGGCTCTCTTGAACTAAATTAGAGTATAAATAGTTAGATGGTATAAACATGTACACAAAGCTGAGTTCTGTTTGTTTGTTTATATATTTATTTATTTAACAGAAAAATTAAGTGGACTACATGCCCAACGTGGGGCTTGAACTCATGACCCCAAAATCAAGAGTTGCATGCTCTACAAAATGAGCCGACCAGGTGTCCCTAAGATTTGAATTCTGAAACAGTATTCGTGTAGCGGCCAATTGGCTAATCGCAAGCTTAAATGACCTACCACAATATTGCGTTTTTGTGTTTGTTCGTTCGTTTGTTTGTTTTTATTCTCTAAACATCAGAATGAAGACTAAGTTTCTGTTAAAGTTGTAATGAAGGAGGTAATAAATATGCAAGTCGGGGCGGGGGTACAGCAGGGCTGTATGTTCATTATGTACCTCTCCAGTGGTGAAAACAAGTAGTGCTTTTGGCCAAACTGGGGGCCTCTCTATGGTCCCTCTATGGTTCAACATGCATTTAAACTACTGTAACCTCTTAAGGCTGATTAATCTGTAATACACGTATACATTATAACCATGTTTGAATTTCCTGTTGATATTTACCAAAAAGAGATTTAAGAGGGAGTATTATTTAGAAGAGAGATTCCTATTGGAAAGCTTATTGAGCTATTACAGGCGTGGGTTGTCAGGTTTCTGCTTTTCCTCTGCTAGTTTAATCTTGAACGCTCATTTGTCTCTTCTCCTGCTGTTATCACCATGGACTCTTAAAGTTTCTTTAACAATTGATTTATTCTTTTTTGTCTTTTGAAGAATGGCATTACTTCTGTGACATTGTCAGTTAACCCATTACTAAGAAAGAGTTAAAATAAAATATGTGACTTCAGACAGAGTATTAATGCTCACGTTTATGGATGACGTACATCACCTGTTGGGAAAAAGAAATAAGAAGCTCACAAATGGAGAATGGCCCAGTACTACTGAAATGAATAGCTCAGTATGTTCTCTGTGTTACTTGTTATTAAATAGCAGAGCTAGAGGAAGTCTTCCTGTCAAGGTAACAGACTTTTAAGTAAACAATTGGCACATAGGCATGCCTAAATCAGATTTTCACACCTACACTAAATAAACTATGATGCTGCTAAATGTTTATGGTGGTCCTCTTCCTCACATTTTATGAATATGTGATCTAATGGATGTTTGGATAGAGAAATAAGTTTTTTAAGAGTAGGTCATATGGCTTTGTATTAGGATGAATATTATGTGTATATACCTACAAGAATTCTTACGGAGCATCATCACCTAGGATACTTCTAGCTGCCAATGCTAGAAGACTCAATGGATGGCTTAATTATTAAATTTACTGTCTCATGTAAAGAGCAGTCTAGAGTTAGGGTATTTTCAGGCTTACTTGATTCAAGGGCTCAGTGACATCATCACCAGGGTTTTAAAATCTTTTTTGCCTATCATCCTTAGCCTGTAGACTTTAGTTAGACCTTAGGCTTGTCCCAGCATCATCTCCCCACATAGCCGGGTGCAGACACAGAAAAGGGAAGCTTCTCCTCGACTGTGTCTAATTGCAGTTTCCACTTCATTGGCCAGAATTGGGTCTCATTACTCTGCCTAGAAAAGTGGCTAGCCACCTAGCAATGAGACAGATCACCATTAATTGTATTAGTTCATTTGTGATTTCACTGCTGGGCTGGGGAAGTGTTCAGCCTCTGCTGAAGGACCTGGTCACTTTGGGGAGGAAGAATAAAATAAAGATTCTGTTAACAGAGTATAGTGAGTGTAGGACGGCAGTTGGGTTATTAACAGAGTTGTATCTGCCAAATATCAATTCACAAGATTTTATAACATTGCCAAATAAGAAAAACTACCTTATTTTTTAACACAGAATGTAAAAAAAAAAAAAAAAAAAGGATCTGAATAAAACCGGAAGTCTTGTAAGAACAGTCATTAAGGATGAATGAAGTAGCAGTTAAGCTTTTGGTCTCCTAAGAATACTCATTGCAAGATAGTTTGACATTTTATGACAGACAAGTGAAGTGTCTAAAAAACCGTACCCCCCAAATATTCTTACATCTATCGTTATGATGTAGATGTTTTATCTTATCGATAGTTTTGTCAATAGTTTTAGGTAGGAGACTTTACTATAAGTTACTCTTGATTGATTGATCTTATGTAACCTCCTCCTGCTTCTTATCCCCATGGAAGTGTCTCTTTCCTCTCCACCCGCCACCTCCAAGTCTCATTTGCTGCCAAACCTGCCATAGCTTGGCTTTTGCAGTACAAAATTTTAATAATTTAACAAGCATTCTAGGTGATAATTATCAACCCAGGAGTTGTGAACTGTAACGCAAGATTAAATCTGTTAGTTCAAGTGTACTAGGTTACCTAAGAGGAATTTCCAAAATTAGTTTGTTATATGGGAAGTTGAACATAAGAAATATAGAGGTCTAAATCTTATTACACAAAATGAAGTGGGAGCAATTTGACACTAGAGGATGATGTTTGTATTTTTATATGCTATCCATATTTCAATTGTTAGAGTTAAATTTTTTTTAATGCTTATATATTTGGGGGAGACAGAGAGACACCATGTGTCGGGTAGGGGCAGAGAGAGAGAAAGACAGAATCTAAAGCAGGCTCCAGGCTCCGAGCTGTCAGCACAGAGCCCGACGCAGGGCTCTAACCCACAAAGTGCGGGATCGTGATCTGGGCCGAAGTTGCGTGCTCAACCAACTGAGCCACCCAGGCGCCCCTGGAAAGCTTCTTTGCTGAGAGGTTTGCCTTAGCCAATCCTGAACTCCCAGCAAGTTGAGGCCTACAGATCCCATCATTCTTGTCTAAGATATCATTGATAAGATTCTACATTTGTAGAATCCGTTAGGTGATTTAGTGTGTTTTATGACACCAAGGTAATAATTTTGTGCAAGTACATATGTAAAATCACTTTCACATAAAGTATTTGCTGCAGAGAATTTAGGTTCCCTCTTTGCTAAGCCTTGGCATGCCTGCATTTGAGGTTTGGATCAGATAAGCATCTCTTTAGCCTCTAACATGAAAGTGCTTGTCAAACTCTGCACAGGTTTTCAGAGTTAAATCTGTGGGTTCTTTTTCATCTTTTGAGAGCATTGGAACTTTTAAAGTAATCTAAAGCAGACATTATGTTGCTTAGACAGAAGAAAACCATCTGTCATAGTTGTTTTCTAAATACAAACACAAACTTACACTCCGTAGATGACAGACATCTGGTATGAAAAATTATATCCATAAAAATATATGTATATATTTAAATCAGCTGCAGAAACAAATATTTTGGCCCAATAAAAATAATAGCATAGTGCATTTATATATTCCTAACTATATATGAACTTCAAATAATTATTACGGTCTTTGATTTCATGACCTATTATTACATGGAAAAGGGGAAAAAATAAGTATGAAATTTTCAAACTTCACAAATGTTAAAGACACATTATTTTAGCTGATTTTATCTAATTAATATGAAGCGAGTAAATGTGACATTGTCATGGAATCTATATTGGAATGTAAAAAAACCCAACATGAGAACTAGGGATTATTCACTAAACTCTGAGACTAATTCATTTGTGGTTGTTTATAGAGATAAAAGTTTTGATCTGTATTTCTTTATGGATGCCAAGACTGAATTTTGACTAGAGCCAAGAACTTAAAACTTGCAAGAATGGGTGACTCAGTCGGTTGAGTGTCCGACTTTCGGCTCGGGTCATGATCTCATGGTTCGTGGGTTCAAGCCCCACGTCGGGGTCTGTGCTGACAGCTCAGAGCCTGGAGCCTGCTTCAGATTCTGTGTCGCTCCCTCTCTCCACCCCTCCCCCACTCATGCTGTCAAATGTAACATTAAAAAAAATTTTAAGTTGAAAGAATGGGACTAAAAATGAAAAAAAAACACAAAAATTAAACAACTACCTATGCAAGTAATAACTATAAGTTATTGTATATAATAAAAATTAGAAAAAGAAATTAAAGGGCAAAAGTGAGGAATTTACCAGCATAATGATTGACTGTATCAGTTACTTTATCTTATGGAAATAAAAATTAAGTCTGAAATAGACTGGATGCCATGTTACAATATGTTTATCATTGTTGAAAAAGAGGATTGAAACTTGATCCATTGTGGAATAGACTCAAATATTCATTAATCTGTTTATTTCATAAAATGCTTTCCACCTAACTAGTTTCTTAATGTGTATGTGGTATGGGTGTACTTGGATATTAACAAATTGAATTTCATGTGGTTTTAATTAAATGTTAACATTTCTTTTTTCATGGTTGTAAATAATTACCACGTCAGTGAACAGATATTTAAATTGAAACATTGAGAAGGTATTTATGTGGACAAATAAAAAGAGAAGCCAATTGAAATTTCTGATTACTTTTATTTCTGTAATCTTTTATGTAGAAAGTATTGAAGAGGCAATATATCTGGTGGTTATTTTACTTTTTTTAATACAGACACTCCTTTCACTGGTTATAGTTAGTTTTGTTATTGACTATTTAAAGTATTACATGTTAGAAAGAGAAATGGCCGGAAATTCTTCTGTGTCAGATTTACCTCTAGTGTGGTGAAATCTAACTGCCTCCCAGGCTAGGTTCTGTGTGATCTGTTAGCAGCAGGATACTTCAGGAAAAAGGCACATTCTTCATTACCAGTCCACGGAGTTTCTGCATGAGGACTTAGAAACCAGAGAAGGTCTTTCCCACAAACCTAGACTAGTGCCTAGATATGGGGTCTGTTTCTTGTCTCTTTTACCTTGGGATCAGCCATGAACTCCGCCTTACGGATTATCATTATAGCTGAGCAAGAAGGAAGTCCGATGAGAAGATAGGAAGTGCCTTTCACAGATGAAAGCTACCCTTGCAGTGTTTGCCTTCTCACAGGTTTCCTCTTGATCTTGTTTAGTTTTCCTTCTCAGAAGCAATCTCCAGGTAGGATATGACCTTAAAGAAGGGAAGAGATCTTTAGGGACTCACAGAAGAATACATGCCTTTAATCTTCGGCTGAAAATCAGGGTGGATTAATTCTAAATGGCCTGTGGAGATGGAGATCCTTCACTTCCCCTCAGGATTAGAGTGGGTACTATTTGCCAAAGGTGACCTTTACCTTGTGAGTGTGCTAGGATTCAGGTCCGATGCTTATAGCAAGGGGTGAAGGCCAGTTAAGAAGTGGCACAGAATTTTTACTTTGCACATTACTGGAGGCTTTGAAGGAGCTAAATTTATTTCAGGAAAGGAAAAATAATGTGTTATTATTGAAAATCAAAACAGTGAAAATCTGCATGTTCTATCTAGTAGCTAGAAAATGCTCATAAGTCATGTTTTAGAATATTGGAATTTCTGGTAAAATACCCCCATTGTTTGTATAAAGCTTAAACAGAGATCTGATAAGCAGCTGTGTTCTTTTTTATTAATGTACTATATTTGCTAGTGACACCCTATTGTTTTATTTTTCGTGCTTTTGAAGTATTCATTTTTGTTATCTTTGTCACTGTTAGGGAGATTCAAGAAAGTAAGCAACTTAACAGAGGCAACAAGGAATTGGAATCTAAAACACTTTGCTTTTCCCAACCTGGTTTTGCTAGAAAGGATTGGGGGATTGATTTCGTGTCTTGGTAGATCATTTGTTTATTTATAGATGTAAAAGTAAGTTTTTCAAAATGCCTTGTGGACATAACAAAAATTATTAGTTACTCTCATCAACCAGCAAGGACAAACCTTTCCTTATTGTGATATCCAAAGAGAGAATGATTTAAGGATTTAATTTTGTTGCGGTTTTCAAAGGAAAACTATCAGGGCTCATCAAGACTTTTCGGTGTAGAGCAGTAAGGAAGCCTCCAAAAGGGAGAAGAATGGGAAATTAGGGAACTAGTTTTTAAGCAGATACTGTACATAGGTCACCCTATAAGGAAGCTGATATTATCCACATTTACGGATGAATTATCTGGGGTACAGGAATGTAAATTAGTCATGATCACATAACTAGCACATGGTTGGGAAGGTTCAAAATCAGACATATTTCAGTCATTTAGGACCTATAAGGTGTCAATTTCTTTGTTAATCTTTGGAAATGCAAAGATTAATTAGACATAGGAATGCTTGAAAAGGAATCCCTTCGAGTGGTAAAGTGAAGTGTTCTCTAAAGTTGTAGCTCTGTTTGTTTACTAGAGAATAGTGCTGCAGACGGCAAGTGCAGACTGTATAAAGACTCTGTTTCAGCGGGAGTGGGAGCAAGAAAACCTTTGAATACTAGACCAGTGATTTTGTGTTCCTTCATTCTGCACTGGGAAGCCATAAATGTTTTTGAGCAAAGGAATTACATAATCCCAGCCAATTTTGCCAATTACAATATTTAAAATCATTCTCGTGTTGAATTTTATTGGCAATAAAATTCAGTTTGCCATATTCCAGTTGTATCTTACTTTTCTCAATCATATCATGACCCCTAGGCACAAAATGATTGGATTAGGCTGGACTTGACAACCCCTTGCTCATATCCCCCCTCAGTGAATCTCGATTTTGCCTCCTCTCCTTTCACAGATAGCCATTTATCTATCCTACCCATCCATCCACTTACTAACTTCACAAATACTTATTAAGTGATTTCCACATGTAAGGTCCTGTGGTAAGCCCTGGAGTATGATGGTGAATAAGGTAAACTTAGTCCTGTCCCTAGGGAATTTACCTTCTAATTGGGTAGGCAAAAAGCAGACAATGAATTAGTTTAATTGCGTTTATTATATGTGCTGTGGAAGACATGTATAGGATGTTGGGAGAACATCTTACAGGGGATCCGATCCTAACATGGTAAGTGAGAGAAAGACATCATGAGCAAATGACATTTGTACTGAGATATAAAGGGTGAACAGAATTAAGCCAAAAAAAAAAAAAAAAAAGGGATATAGATTATGGTATTGGGATTGGTTGGAGATACCAAAAAGGATGATCTTAGAAGAGAAAGCCACATATTCCGTTTTATTCCACTTTTACCTCTTCTGAATTTTTTAGCACTTTAGTGTTTGTACCAGACATTTGGATTTTATTGAATAAAAATATAGTGTATTGTGCTTTGCCTTATTATTTCATGAGTGCACATTCCTAGAATATTGTAATTTGTCTTTTAACAACCACAGTGCCTTGAACAGTGCTTTACATATATTATTTGTTCAACTGATAACCTGATATAAGAATAGTTTTTGCAGATTTGTGGGACAGAATTAAGAAGGAAGACAAATTTTTATAAAAATAACCTGTACAGGGGCGCCTGGGTGGCGCAGTCGGTTAAGCGTCTGACTTCAGCTCAGGTCACGATCTCGCGGTCCGTGAGTTCGAGCCCCGCGTGGGGCTCTGGGCTGATGGCTCAGAGCCTGGAGCCTGCTTCTGATTCTGTGTCTCCCTCTCTCTCTGCCCCTCCCCAGTTCATGCTCTGTCTCTCTCTGTCCCAAAAAGAAATAAACGTTAAAAAAAATAAAAATAACCTGTACATGCATCACTTATCTGATTATAATTTCAAAATCTACCCAGAATAATTTAGTTCCGGTCATTTGAAGGTGCCCCTTCAAATCGTCATCAGTAATTTTTAGATTAAAAGAGAACAGCGTTGAAAATGAAATTATGTCTTGCTTACCTAGAAAGCTATATCATTATTAGGTGATACTGAAGTTATTAATTTGAGATGTTTAGATAAATGGACTACGCTGTTTTAGATTACATATTGTTTTTGATTGTTGAAAAGCAGAGTATAGATATATTGATTTTTGTTAATTGAACATCTGTTTCTTAGCTTCTATCTTATGAGAGGGAAGGGTTGTGCTTAGGAACTATGCTGCCATTTTTTGTTTTGAGGGTATTTTAGTAAATGAAAAGAAAGTATTAACAATGAGAAAAACTCCAAAGTTTCACAGTTTTAGTAAAGATGCTTTTAGCATAATATGAAAAATAACCTATATTTTGAAGCATTCACTGCTATAAAATTCTTGCCAGAAATCCTATATTATGAAGAAGGGACTGATGTTATAATTTCATATTTAAAAAAGAATTAAGCAGAGGAATAAGAAACCCTGGTAACCAAGATTCTTTGCAATATGTACAGTGACTAAAGTTTTCATAGACCTCCTCAATCTTTTCCCTCTTACTATGGTATGTAAATCGTGCCTCCTCAGAGTCTTGTGTAATTTTCTGTGATTCAGTTTTCTCATCTATCAGGTGGGGGATTAAATGGTCCCAGTTCAAAGCTGTGTTGAGAAGAGTAGGAAGAATAAGTTATCTGACATTTACTTTGGGATTTCCCCCCCCCCCCATATTTTTATGATTTAAAGTCATTTGTGATTTTAAATGATTAGGAATAGAGTTTCTTTTATTAAGTGCAATGGACACAGGGAAACTTCATCTACTTATTCAAGTCATTGCTTTGTTTGTGTTTTTCTTCTAGCACAACAAAATATTTGTGTTTGATTCTGTTTCTGTTCCAACTTTTATATTTTCTTCCTCTGGAGCATCTGTCATTCTTAGGTTGAATCTCCATTCTTTGTGTTCTCTGTTAACTTTTCCCACATCTCAGGGTTAATGGACCCTCGGCATTTCATTTGTAATATTAAACAGTTTTCAAATTCTTAAAGTTTTCTGTGCTAAGTCACTTTTGAGATACATTTTCTCTTCTGATTTGTCAGGATATTACCTTTGGCTTGTGTGTGTATATATATGTGTGTGTGTGTGTGTGTGTGTGTGTGTGTGTGTGTGTTTTAAGTCTCCATTTACCTTGTTTGAATGAAGAGACATCTGGTGAGTCCTGGGGTCACTAACAGATAGAATGTGTGGACTTCCTTTTAATGGCTCATCATCCACTCGAATGATGGTCATATTCTCTCATCAGTTCTCAAACGAGAGGGAAGGTTGATATGCTTAGACCCGGAACTTTCCAGTGAGGTGAGGGATCCTCATTGCTCACATTCTGTTTTTCTGATGAAAAGGAAGACATTATGAACGTCTATAAATCCTGCTATGTGCAGGTAACTGGGGTATTCTTGAAGGCACCCTGACCTTAACAGTCACCTCCACTGCATTTTGAATACCTGCCATCTCTCCTTTCTACTCGCACTCATCCATTGTTTTCGTTTTGCTTTCTAATCATTGCACTATCTGAATGGTCATACATATTAAAAGGCTATGTATACACATAAAATGTTTCTGGGCATTTCAAAAATAAGTTATAAAATAGAGGAATGTTTATTTAGTCTGGCATAAATTCAGTGTTTTTGGCTAAGAGACAGGTGAAGGGGAAGAGGCAGGATCTTTCTTCCCCCCCTTTTTTTATTCCAGATGGATTGCCCTTTTTTGTTTCTTAAGCTAAATCGTAGCTAAGCTGCTGATTTACTTTTCATTTCACCTGCTTTGACCTTATCATTTTGTGGAAATTCTCCCCAGATTGTGTAAGATCTGTTTTGTTAGGCATAGTTTTCAGTTGTATTTCAGTTTTTTCGTTTTCCAGGATTGATCTCAGAAACCACTTTAAGGTCATTCTTATGTTTGAGTTTTCAAAGCTGTATATTTAATACATATTTTAAATATTCAAATAAATATTGATACACAGCCTATGGTTCTATAATATTTTACTTAAAATTTTTTAATGTTGATTTTTGAGGGAGGGAGGAAGGGAGAGAGAGAGAGAGAGAAAGAGAGAGAGAGAGAGAGAGAGAGAGAGAGAACTTGTGGGGGAGGGGCAGAGAGAGAGGGAGATGCAGAATCTGAAGCAGGCTCCAGGCTCTGAGCTGTCAGCACAGAGCTCGACGCAGGACTTGAACTTGAACTCACGAACCATGAGATCATGACCTGAGCTGAAGTCGGATGCTTAACCAACTGAGGCACCCAAGCTCCCTTATAATATTTTACTTTTTAAATTATTTGAAGATGACAGTCTTTATGGTATATATTAATATTTCTTTACTTGTTAATTATAGTTAAGACAGTTTACTAACTATATAATACATGGTGTACTTTGTTGTCACATTTTGTGAACATCTTATAGTCTTTTTTGTTTTATTTATTTTTGAGAAGTGGACAGAGAGAGTGTGCACATGTACACGGGGGAGGAGCAGAGAGAGAGGGAGAGAGAGAATCTCAAGTAGGCTTTGTACTGTCAGCACAGAGCCCAGCGCAGGGCTCAAACTCATGAACTGTGAGATCATGACCTCAGCTGAAGTCAAGAGTCAGACGCTCAACTGACTGAGCCACCCAGGAGCTGCAACATCTTGTAATCCAATGCCCCATGTCAAAGCTAATGCCCAAAAGGCTGTTAGGCTAGATATTTTAACATGGAAGGTACTTTATGTCTGGTATTAGGCCATGCTATGTTCTGGTCAGTCCTATAAATCTCCTGAGAACCATTACTGCAAATGATGATATATGCATATGTAACAATAAACACCAAATTTGTTTATAGTTGTAATTCATGGGTGAGTCTGGGCCTCCAGTATGTTAATTAGGAATGAGTTGTTGCAGACAATTTAGTAAATAACAAAAAAGTCTTTGGATCACAGGGACTTGAGAATCTTGTAATTGCTCCTTTACATAGAAGACTACCTTTTGCTCAAAGAAGATATGTTTTATTTATTTTTTTAATGAGGTGACAAGAGCTATCCATTTTATGCTTTCTGCAAATGTATATTAAGAACATAGTAAATCCAAAGAGTGTTTGAAGCCTTTGGTATAAAATAATGAACAAATCAGCCACTGTTCCCTCTTCATGACCCTATAGCCTTTATCTCAAACTTGGCCACACTTTCACAATTTTTACAAAATCATATTTGCCTGTGGCACTATTCACTAAGTATTTTTTCTTCCATTGAGAAAGTTTTTTTTTTCTTAAATAAAGTTTTAAGAGAAGCTGTAAGAAATGCCCATGGAAGCAAAATATAATTTTTATATATGCGATATCTCTTGAAGTGAATTATCCACTATTAAGATAAAGAAAGACCATGCCCTTTTTATGTACTAGCCAAAATTATATTAAGGACCGGACCACTAGTTACCACACTTTTAGAAACAGTGACCAGAGTAAAGATTCTGAACTGAGCAGCCTGGAGGGGCTAGCTGTCCTCATCACTTTGGGGGTGGGAGGTCGGGAGATGAGTGCAGTGGACAAACTGCTTGTCCTCAACCTGTTCCTAGGGAGTTACTAATATTGATGAGTAAAAAGTCATTGGACAAAGCTAGCTTTGGAAAGGGAGCATTCTCAATAAATAGTCAATGCTTTGTGTATTGTGTAAATCTTTTTGTGCATTTTGCATTGTATATGTGCTTTCAGTGTAAGAGTTTTTTAAAAAGACTAACAGTACAAATGACTTTTGTAATTCATAGCAATCCTGAAATGCATGTGTACTTAAATGCTTATTGTGTGCAGAAGTATTTTCTTATCAAAGATCAAGTCATTTGAAATTTTATATTCAGTGGCATTAATGTGGAATGTTGAAAGGAAAACATAGCAAGATATATTTTGTGGCTTTAACTGATTTTCAGTCTAGTTAAGAGATAAAACCTAAACATATCCTGAAAGCCTTTAAGCTTAAACTGCAAAATGTGTGAGTCTGACAGATGTGCCTCAGGAGTTCAGATGGGATGAGATCATTGTGTGCTACATAGGTCCAGGGGCTTTGTGCAAGAAGTCAGACTCTGGCCAGCCCTTTGAAGCTTTGAGTCAACAGGGTATTCCAATTGGAGTGCATCAAAGCGATACCACCAATGATGTTTAGTAATGTATGTGCTAGAAAAAACAAATCCTTCATCAGTTTTTTTGGATTTGAAGATCTAGTCTTGTTTGAATTTCTTCTAAGCCATAGACGCATGCTCTGGTTACCCAGAAATTCACACCTGTGGCATATTGTTTTGCATATGGGTTTACTGATGTGTGTGTGTGTGTGTGTGTGTGTGTGTGTATGTACAAATAAATTTCATTATATTATCATATATGATACAAGCACAGTAAATGCAACTCTTGCATTAAAGTGGTCCAGTTAGAACCAGAGTGGGCAGAACTATTACTTTTAATCAACAGTGGTAAATTAAAGAGTTTTAGTGATGGTATATGTGTTTTTTCTTAAGTGGTTTATTTTTGTAATCTTAGGTTAGATTTTTTTGTTACTTATGCTTTAGTTTATTACATATTTTTAAAGTGCCATTGAATTAGTAAGAACCAAAAGAGTGTGGACCTATTAGAAAAACTGAGAAATAGCCTTCAGATTTACGTAATAGACTGTAGTACAGATTTTAGGTGTGAAATCAGTGTATCCTTGGATGTCACCTGTATCTTTCTGTATACAACACATGATCAGTATTTCAGTGTTTATTTAAAATAATACTTAAGTGTTACCGGCTAGTCTATAAGTTTCATAAATCATCCATAGAATCCACTTAATTTGGAATAATGTTTAAAATAGTTCTTATTTAAGCTTGGGTCTAAAGTACTTAGGCAGTATATTCTAAGCAGCATAATAAATGATTTTCCTGGATTCTGTCTTTAACTCATTCTCATTTGAATTTAGTATTGTCAACATAGTTTATATTAATCCATATGCAAAAACATTAGGATGTCCATACTGAGCAAAGATGATTGAAAGCTTTAAAATAGTTGAAGGTAGTTACAGGTGAGATCTCTTATCCATGGTCCATTAAAAACGTAAATATCTTCATTCATTTTTATTTTATTTTTTTATTATACCTGCATCATCCCTTATCTTCAGTCAAATTTGTAAGTCAGAAACTTGGAATGACACATTAAAGTTTTGGTTACACTCACTGGATCCTTGTGATTGCTTGTTTTGTTGATTTCCAGTCTTTGCCTGAAAAATAGTTTTAAATCTAATCCTTTTTAGACATGTTAATCTATATATTGACTGGGTTTTTTTCAGTTTCTTCCATTTGTCTTTTTTTTAGTGCTAATATTTGTAAGGCATTTCTTATACCACTTTCCATCATATGCTGATTAAAACCCTACGTTGGTATCTGTGTAAGAGATGCCTACAAGGTAAGCAGTTAATAGTAAAGGATAGTGGCCTTTTTCTTCCCACTGTGGTGTTCTTTGCACCATACATTATACACAAAACAGCTCTTGCTTGTGAGCAACCATTTTATCTATGGGATTTTCCCTCCACAAATTTACTTTTAGTATTTTGAATCATTCAGCATTCAGTGTTTTCTGTTATCTTTTCACCAATAGTTTCTCCTTTGTACAGTTTCTTTAATAAATTTTCCAACAGTTTTACAAAGCATATTTTTTTTGGTCATATAATGATAGCAAGGTATAACATACAAGTAAATGGCAATATAATTGGGTTAAACTTTGGAATACTGTGTGAACATGTACTGGTGAGAAAATGTACTTACTTAGCTTTAGGAAATGGCTCTGTATTAAAAGGATTTCTTAATCTGCGTGGTGTTTATGTATCAACTTCATAGGGATTGAGCATTCTTTTGAAGCATTCATTCCGTATCTCATTAAAAAACTAAATCTTGGATTAATAAGCCTTGTGGAAACAACTTTGCAATATCAATGTATTTATAGATGACGAGGATGAAAGCCATTTAAATGCAGCAAAGATAACACCTTCTTCAAGAAGATTATGGAGAAGAGTTAATTTCACAGGAACCACATACTCAAAAGGAAACTTTCTTAGAGGTAGAAGACAATAATATGTCATGTGCTCATCTTTTCATTCAAGATTTAAGACAAACTTTTTTTTAAGTTCACTTCAGCCTTGCGGTATAAGATATATAGTATGTATGTTATATATAGTTATATATATATAGTATAACACTATGACATATTGTCTGTCTTGAAACGCTTGAAACTTTAAAGTTCTAATGAGATTCCCTTGGGTAAGATAAATGGATAGGAGGGTGGAGAAGAAAAAGAAAATTCTATTATGGTAAAAGAAGAGAGAAAAAAAAAGACTTGTTAATGTGTGATAAATGTGTAGAAAGAAGTGAAGAGAAGAAGAAATAGGTAGAGGCATGAAATGGGGAAGTCAGTCCATCAATTTTGTTTAGTAGACTCAATTTATTACTGGCTGCTGGCTATGATTTCAGCCCTTTTGGTGTCCTCATAATGTATGACAGGATTACAGAATCAAAAAACAGTTAAGACAAACAGTCCATTATATAGTGACAGTTAAGGCATAGCATTAGATAGATAGGAATATATTAATTCAACAAATATACATTGTGTACCTCCTTTTGGCGATGTACTGTTCTAGTTATTGGGAATGCAACAAAATACATGCAAGATCCCTGTTTTCAAGGAACTTATCTTCTGGAAGGGTGAGAAGGGCAATAAAGCAAACATATGTTAGGTAAGATGATTTCAGAGAGTTTTAAGTACAAAGGGAAAACATAAGGTGGTGTGATGAAGAGTGGGTGATAAATATAATGAAAAAACTATCCTGTTCACAACAACTACAAAATCGCTACATTGTAATTCATCTTAAAAAAATAAAAGATGTGGAAGATGTTTGTGAGGTTAATTAAAACTCAGGGTGCCAGGGTAGCTCAGTGGTTTAGTGTCTGATTGTTGAATTTGGCTCAGTTCATAATCTCAGAGTTCCTAAGATGTGGTCCCATGCTGCTGAAGGCAGGGAGCCTGTTTGGGACTCCCTCTCTGTCTCTCTTTCTCTCTGCCCCTCCCATGTGGGTTGAGTGCGCATGGTCTGTCTCCCTCTCTCAAAATAAGTAAATATTTTTTTTTTTAAAGATAAAACTCTACTGAAATTGAAGCTGGAGAATTGCTTAAAGGCTGTGAATGTGACTTAAAGTAGGGTGGTGTCTCTTTTGGTGATAGGTAAGAGAACCATAATTTAGAACATTTTGACATCTGATGGTTTTGAGGAATATGGCATAGATTACTTTTTCCTCTGTACATTTGTTACCTTTCGTTTTGGCTTTGGGATGTTGTCACAAAATAAATGGGCAGAGGAATACCATGCTTACTGGTGGGGAAGGTAAGATTATAGCTTTGTAAAATATCCCCCAAATAATTTTATAAATTAAACATAATTTCAATGAAATTCTGTAAGAATTTCATGGACTTTGATCTGCTCATCTGAAAACTGATGTAGAAAAGCAAAGGTCATAAGTAGTCAAGGCGTTAAAGCTTATTATAAAGACGTAGTAATTAAATGGTGTTTTTGTACAAGAATAGGTAAATAATACAGTGAAAAAGAATAAAAAGATCAGAAATTGATTCACATATGTATAGCATTTTAATACATTAGACAAAGAATGGGGAAAGTCCGAACTGTATAAAATGTGATGTTTAGATTGGCCCATCCAAATGTGAAAATATAAAAAATTAAATAGGACTCACATCATAAATATTTTTTAAATACTCCAGGTGACATATAAAAGAATAACTTTTTGACATTTTAAGTTATAGTTTCTTAAATAAGACACAAACGACTCACAATTTGGATATTAAAATTAAACTTTTACGTGTATGTGCATGACAAAAACGATACCACAGTTAAAAAAAAAAAAAAAAGAACCAGCCTTCTTTTCATTTTGTTCACTTGAAAATTTAGTCCAATAAAATCAGGCATGGATAAGCATATTTAGTGATATATGTTTACTTCCTATGTTTATTCCTTAAGGAAGTATGAGATTTTCAGCATTCATTTTAATACAGAATACCTGTTTCACTTCAAGATAGGTCTGAGTAGTACACAAACACTGTTGCTTGAAGATGACAAAACTCAAAAGGTTAGAAAACTGAGTATTAAAGGGGAAGATTGAAATTTGAGCAGACCGAATAGTCTGTATGGAAGATGGTTGCAAGAATGGCATTAAGTAATTTGTCATGGGCATTGGCCATGTGCCAGACCATGTTTTATTTAAAATTCATCTCAGTCATATCAAGTTGACCACATAAAATGTCATAAACAAAAGTTAAAGTGACAATGATGATATTTTGAGGCTAACTGGCTAGTGAAATGATAATTCCATTAGTAGAAGTGCAAAAATAAAGCAGAAGAGAATGAGCCCTCATAAATGATCCTGAGTTTGGAGTGGGATATATTGATGTAAAGGGCCAGTGAGACATTTGGGAATGTGCTTTTGTGAGTTAGGAGATAATTCTGATCCATTGCTACAGATTTAAAGGGCATAGGCTTATGAATGGTATATATTTAAATTCAGGAAGTATTTTAGGTCACCAAAAATTTGAGAGTATAGAAAGAAGGCTGAGGATAAAATCTTGGATAAGAACCAACTCCAAGCATAAAAGGATCCAGTGCTGTAGAAGCTAAGATATGTAAGGTAGGAAAGGAACTAGAAAGTAGTGCCAGATAGTGTAATAAAAATGAAGCAGTCAAAAGATTAATCAGTAGCTGTCATGTCTTACCATTGGTAATTGGTGGCTCGCTGATAGAAAACAATTTTAAAATCAGCCTCGAAAACGTGTGCATTGATTATCTGTGTATTGAAAACATACTTTGCTTCTAATTTTGTGAGAATTATTTTACATTTTTTATTTCCCCATGGGTGTTTTTGGTCATTGTAAAGCATTGTTAGTTTGAGCCTCTATCAGATGCACTGACCTGCCCTTTGCATTTTCAATGCCGGTGACAGATAATTCTCAAATAGCAATGTTTGCACACAGGAATCATTTTCAGAACAATTTATTTTTGCAGGGCTGAAATTTTATTTGACTTTAATTTTTCTTTTTTAACATTTATTTATTTTTGAGACAGAGAGAGACAGAGCATGAACTGGGGAGGAGCAGAGAGAGAGGGAGACACAGAATCTGAAACAGGCTCCAGGCTCTGAGCTGTCAGCACAGAGCCCGACGCGGGGCTCGAACCCACGGACAGTGAGATTTTGACCTGAGCCGAAGTCGGACGCTTAACCGACTGAGCCACCCAGGCGCCCCTTTATTTGACTTTAAAGTGATAACATGACGGATTAATTTCCAGCTGAACAATTAGTTTTACTTTAGATAAAAAAATACTTCATTTGAAGTTTCAAAATGCTTTCCTTTCTTTTTAGTGACAGCTATAAGTGTCACTAAAACTCGCAGATGTATGCCATTCATAATATTTAATATACTGCCTTTTTTGTCACAAAACATTTGATCTTCTCACATGACATTACCTTTATCAGTGAATCAGATGATGTGATCTTTTTTGCTTGAATTCTAACGTTCACATTTTTTTTACACTTGCATAGATTCTTAGCACTTTCACTGACTCCTTTGGCTTTATCGTTTTAATTTTAGGAACTCTGTCTAATATAGGGAAAGCATTAAATGTAGCTATAATCACATGCTTATAAACAGCAAGAGAGACAAATCACTTCAAATATGAACCTCATGAGGTTATGGTGAATGTTTTTCAGGTCTCTAAACCTCCTCTAGATTGACTTGCTGCTTGTGACAGCAGGGTGTGGGAGATTGGATAGGTAACTTCACTTGAATGAAGTACACTTGACCTTGGCCATGATGTTAACACACTAGCTTTCTACCACCTGCATCATCACCAACCACCACCATCTCCTGAAGCAAAAAGAAATCTTAAAGACTGTGAATATGGAGACTTACCATATGCTTTTAAAAGTCACTTAGTTCAAGAAGTAGAAGGGCCACCTAGCAATATTGGTGAGAGCTTTGTAGTTCAAGTAAATAACACTTGAGTCTGTGACTATGAGCCAGGACTCCACTGCAGCAGGCTGGCTCCATGCCTTATGCCCTTAATCGAGTAGACAGTCAGTGAATACTTACTCACCTTGTTATTTAGGCATCGTTCTGAAATCTAATTCTACTTAGAATGTGTTCTGTACACGGGGTCCCTGGGTGGCTCAGTCGGTTGAGTGTCCGACTCTTGATTTCATCTCAGGGTATAATCCCATGATCAAGCCCCACATTGGGCTCCATGCTGAATGTGCAGCCTGCTTGAGATTCTCTCTGCCCCTCTGCCCCTCCCCTGAGTATGTGCACATGCTTTCTTTCTCTAAAATAATAAAAAAAGAATGTGCCTTGTATGTGATTTACTAAATATTTCAGCTTAATACACATGCTAAAATATTTTGCTTTTCACTAAAAGATAACCTTTGTAAGTAATCAAATTTTTTAAATTAAAATTTCACCCCTCTTTAGGACTTTTTTTTTATATCGGACCTTTTATACTGTACTGTTATATTACACTTTTTTATGGGGAGAGGGTACATGAAGAAATAGGAGGGAGATCACAGTTAATGAGTGTCTTTTTCATCCCTCTTACATTCTTCAATAACAGTAGAGAAGTAATGATGATCCCTACATTACATGATCCTGAACCCAATGATGATTTATAATGTGTCCACTGTATCCGTTTTACCATGAATTCCTTGTACTATACTCACTGAAGGACTGAAAGAGAGAACCTACTTACTGCACAATTATCAAGAAAACACTGTTTCAGTTCATAGTGTTGAGTGTAAATGTTAATTACAAATGTGGAACTTAAATGTGTGTGTGTGTGTGTGTGCACATGAACACACACACACACACACCAATTTTTTTTAAACTTTCTTTCCTCTTCTTTATGAAATAGAAAATATGGTGAAAGATTTCAATTATATTGTTATAACAGTTCTTTAAGATCCAAACATAACAGCATATGCAATTCTTGTGTTACTGCTTTTCGACCTGAGTGAACAGGCTTTTCTGCTGTTTAAAAAAAATTGAGGGAAATTTCTAATATTGTCTTAGGTATCTTCTGAAAATGAATCACTATTAATTCAGTCACAAAAGAAGTAGGATCAACTGAGATAGGTGTTGTGCTGTCTGACCCACCTACGTGGATCAGGACAACCACCACCTTTTTTTTAAAGTCCATGAGCTCCTCCTCCTACTCATCCTAGGGGTAGTATTGATGAGAACATTGAAAGAAAACAGCTTTGTCATTGATCCATTCCTGCAGCTCAGAGCATCTCCCCTGGTGGGACCCACATCTGTTATTTTGTTGTTGTTTTTACTTGGTTCATGATGTCTTGGTCCAGTTAGAAGTTTTCTCCTTGGTAGAGTAGTGGTGATAAAGTCTGTCTCACAGCACTGCTGTGAGATAGTTCACGTGAGTGCCTACCAGTTTCTAATCCACTATCAGTGCTCCGAAATTGGCACCTGCTCTTGTCCTTCGCACTTAAAAAGTATGATAGGAAATAAATTCTTGTAAATGTAAGAGTGTAATGAAATTATCTGCTATATTCTTTTATGTATACATTTCTCTTTTTTAAAGTTTATTTATTTATTTTGAGAGAGAGAGAGAGAACTCACGTGTGTGCATGCAGGGGAAGGGCAGAGAGAAAGAGAGAGAAAGAATCCTAAACAGGCTCTGTGATGACAGCATAGAGCCCTTAGGTGGGACTTGATCTTACAAACCAGTGAGATCATGACCTGAGCTGAAATTGAGAGTTGGACACTTAACCTACTGAGCCACCCAGATGCCCCTGTAAATTTCTTGATAACAAATGTTTAAAATTTCCTTAGATCAGATAATACATTTTTTAGTATGTCAAGAATTCTGCTGTTGTTTTAAATTCCATATATTAGGTATGTTTTTCTAGAAAATATTTTAAATGCTTTTATACAGTTGCATTGGAAGTTTGTGAAATATTGTCATTATTTTTATGTAAAAAAACACAATACCTACCCATATATACATGTATCTAAATGTTTTTCCAGCTCATTCCAAAACTCAAGTTAGTCCTTTAGAATGCGTTTCTTTTTTAATGCCTGATTACTAAATCTGTTACTGTTCTGCACTGATTTTACCGAAGTAGCACTGTTATTAGCCCACCTGATTCTGGAATAAGAACTCATTGTTTTGCTTTTATAATGGACAAGTTATTTTTGGAGACAGTGTTCTTAACCTTGATGTCATAGATAAAAGGGTTCCTACGTAGTTTTTAGGGGCTGGATGAAATCTATGAAATTGTACGCCATCGTGTGAAAAGTACAATAGCTTGTCTTTAGATATATAATTTTCTGGTTTCAGCACCCATATCTTTCATCAGATGCTCAAAACTTTCTCAACCCATTGGTTTAAAAGGATAAAAACAAAACAAAACAAAAAAAACAAAAAAAACAACCTAGTTTTTGTTTTTAAATACTTGGTTCAGAAGTTTAACATACTTGAGGAATTCTGAAGCCTAGTTTTATAATTGGAGCAATTATAAAAGAACAGAGGATTATAGACATTATTTAGCAAATCATGTCAAGGTTTGTTTTTGTCTCAGAAACTTCCTACATTATTATATTCTTCTGTCCAGATCATCCTGCTGGCATGCCCTTTACCATAATGGTGCTACTGTATTACTCTACCATACCGTTACCTTTTATACCTGTCATCTGGCACAGAAAATTTAAAGCATAAGGCTAACTAAAATTTTGATCCTGGAATTGTGGTATGGTAAGAAAGGGAATTGTGAAGAGAAAAATCTCAGATTTTGTGTTGCCTAGTAGATATGTGTGTTTCCAAAGTGTAGCCAAGAGACTGGGGATCTTATTTTTCAAAACAGATACTTAACTTTTGATTTCAGAAAGGAATAACAGGTTTTTTCCTTGAATATTATGCTCTTTATGTGAAATCTTGCAGTTGCTGGAAGTTTCATTTTAGAAATCGTGGCAAAGCAATGCCAAATATGAATTTAACATAACTTTATTCCATAGAAACCTATCTGATGGCATGCAATGGGCTGCTGGTTTCTCTCCATATAATGTGAGGGATTTTAGTCAATTCTTGCCAAACTAGCGATCTTTGGAAAATAATGACAGGCCAGTAATAAAGCCATATTTCATCCTTTTCAGGTACAAAATTTTGTTCTAAATAGACTTGCAGCTGCAACATGGGCTTTATTCCTAGGCAGTTCAGCCAGTCAACAAAAATTTATTATTTATTATGTGTGAGTCACTGTGTTGTACTTTCAGGGATTCAATACCAGTAAAAACAAACAAAAATGAAAACCAAACAAACCAAAATATAGGCAAAAATCCATCTTTTAGAGTTTAATTGAATGACATACAGATACTTAAAAACTAAATAATCAAGTAAGTAAATGAATAGACAGGCGAGACTTGCATTCATTGTGAAGGATAAGCAGTTTTTATGTTTTAGTACAGTTTCATTTTCATAATTTCTTTTAATTTTTTTTAATGTTTATTATTTATTTTGAGAGAGAGAGTGCATGCACAAGTGGGGGAGGGGGAGAGAGAATCCCAAGCCAACTCCTTGCTGTCTTTGCAATGCCAAAGGCGGGGCTCTAACCCAGGAAACCATGAGATCATGATCTGAGCCAGGATCAAGAGTCAGATGCTTAACTGACTGAGCCACTCAGGTGTCCCCATTTTCCATAATTTTTAATCCTAATCCTTAAACATGTTTTAAATGATCTCTAAGTTAATGTAGAATTTAAGGAGTACCAAATTCTGGAAGAATGTTTACAGTTAGGAATAGAATTAATGTCAAACCTATTGTTCTGAACAGTGGAATGGAGCCAGAATCCAGCATATCAGTAATAATTCGTCAGAACGTCTCCTGCTTCATTGGTTATATTAGAAACACCTCACAACCCATTAAAAAGCAGTTAAACGGAAAAGGTTTCAGAATCTCTGTTTTTTGTTTTAGCTTACCTTAAATAAAGTACTATAAATGTAATAATATTACCAAGTTTATGAAAAGAAAGAAAAAGCTCTCAGTGGGCTATGTTGAACAAGGATACTAATAGGCAAACATATGCTTAAGAATTAATCACATAGATGTTGAAAGATTTCCTGGCAGAGTGAAAGGAATATAGGATTTAGACTCAAAAGCTCTGGATTGAAGCTTAATGTTGTCATTTTTCATTAGGGTAGTCATATGTCCGTATTTTCTAGGGACCATTAATTGGGGACACAAATAAGAATACCATCCTCCTTTATTCCTAAAAATGTATTAGTGTGGACAAGAAGTTATATGATCAACTTACTGTGCCAACCAACACTATTTTCACAATAATAAAGCTTGCATAGTGCATTTGGTTTTTAAGGTTGTGGGATAGAAAAAATAGTGTAAGAAAGTGTTCTGTAATCTGAAAATCATTGTAAGAACTGTACAGAGATATATCACTGCCTTATTCATTTGGGCAGAGTGATTAAGGCAACTGTGTAAAAAGTGAGTCGTTTTATTTTAATCAGCCATTCTTGATCAAACTTGGTATTTCTGTTCGAGTGGCTGTGTACTACCTGATCTGCCCAAGGTGTATTATGTTGGAATCACCTTGCAGACCACGACTACCAGGAATAGTGAAACCCAGGCTTTATTTGTGATAAGGATAAGGGACATATTCTATTTAATTAAAAAATAGACTTGTTTCTGAAACTGAGTAAGGAAAATAGAACCACTTATTTTGTGATGTCATCAGTATTCAAATCAGTTTTGAATATTCTTCTAGACTGCTCCTTTATTGTCCTCAGGAGGTACCAGTACCCTCTACTAGCTTTGGAAAATGTTACTAATTTTATTATTTTTATAAGTGATTATTGGTAATCACAAATTTTAATGTTTATCCCAGTGAATTTGATCTTAAATGCACAATTTCTCAAAGAAAAACTATTTCATTCAGTGCTACTCCCGTGAACCCCATTACGTTTCAGATGATCAGTTTAACCTCTGTAAAATGGCTGTAACTTATCCTTTGAATTTCTTCCTGGAAGCTTTTAGAGGACATGTATTAATTTGAAACAAAATAAATCATAAACAGTTTTTATCAATGGCAAGTGAGTTTTCAACAACTTCAAGGTCTCCTTTATCAGTAGGAGGAAGAAACTCATTCTCCCTAAATCTGTGAAGCCGTTAACTGAACATCAGGAAGACTACAGAAACTTGGCAAGCAAGAGTCAGCTCACCATGTGGAACTAAAAAAGATACAGTTTCTGGGACAAGATTGTTGGGGATAATAATTACTTCACAGGGTTGTTAAAAACATTAAATAAATAATGTATGTGAAAGCATCAGGCTAGTAACTTGCAGCCTACTAATGAGTGATATTCAGTTGATATTTGTTAAGTAAATGAGCAAACTCTGGGAAGAATGAAGAGTCAAGGGAATATATCCTACAAAATAATGCTCTTTCTTTTATTTTTTTCTATGCCAGCCAAGACCCTCTCCCTTAAAGATTGGTACGAATGACCATGAATAAAAGTTCATTTAACTGACTCACATAATAATTTTTCCAAGCTTTATGTGTCTTTTCAATCATTCAAATTTTTTTACTTCCAAAATCTGAAACTGAAGATTCTGAACCACCTAGATTAGGATGCGAGGTCACCAAAAGACTCAATTTTACTATCTCCGTCTACTGGCAGGGAGGAACTATACCCAAGCATCTGGACTGGCATAGAAAAGAGGAGAAAGAACATTTAAAAGGTAAGCAAAACATATATTTTTATTTACTCTGAATTTTGAAACTTTTCTTATCATGCACTCTAACGTATTCTCACATAATTAAGGTTGATATGCTGAACCATACATATTAAAGAAGAGGATTTGTTTAGGTGGTATACTGCTCTTATCTGCTTTTTTCAACACAGATTGTATAGATTTGAATGTCTTTCTTTCATAATGGGAGTCTTTTCTATCCCTGTATTTGTAAATTTTTTATCCGGTCATTCCAATGCCCGAGTGTTGTTTTCATATTCCTAATGATCTTCAAACTGTAGTGGGCTCACTGAAATGTCTCTACTCTCATTTCTCTGTTCCCTGATATGTTAAAGGATAGTTTCCCCTGGCATTTTAGTTTGACTCTTGTGGTGTAGAGAGAGTAGAATTGTGTTTCTCCACGTGTAAGGGATGATTCTGGTGTTTCTTAGACTTTTTTTGTATGTTGTTTTTCATCCTTCATTTATAACTATTTTCTTTTGGCAGAAAGTACTGAATGAAAAGTGTCTTGTTAATGACTACAAGTTTTCATACACACTTGTATCAGGTTTTGTTTTTGTTTTATCGGTATATTGCCTCATCAGAATTTTTTTGCTTGTTTCGGTTGGCTTGTGTTGTTTTATTCTGGTTGACTTAATGAGAATACAATATTGTAGTCAAATTGTGAAGTATGAGAACTGCTATAAAATAGTTGATAGTTTGTGGAGATGTACAGAAATAGATCTGTGTAAATTTAAATCATGCAGTTTAGTTTTTCTTAAGGCTTATGTAGCGCATATCTTTCTTAAAGAGCCCTATCTCAACGTGAGAATAAAAGTAATAGCCATTTGTCAAGGTAATTAATACTGTTAAACTTGCTGCAGTTAATTTAAGTATAAGTTTTCTTTTTTCCTCTTAGTTTTCTCCTGCTCTCCTTGACCTCCCAGGCATTTGTTTCTGTATCTTTTTTTTTTTCCATTTGGGGGGACAGTGTTCCATTTCTCTTGGAAGAGGAATGGATGGACTTAGAGGAAACATAGGTAGAGAATTTTCAACATCAAAACTGGGTTTCACGGACAAGAATTTTCAAGGAAACGCTATGTTCAAACAGGTCTGTTTACTGGCTGGGAGGTCATGAATGCAGCTGGTCCATTTGCTGGCTGGGGGATTACACTCTTATAAACAGTGCAAATACCATAAAGAAGGACTCTCAAATCTTCTTGTGGCCTCTGACAATGCCCAACCTGACAGTTATATCCTCAAAGTCTTCTCTGAGATCAGATGGTAGGGAAGTAGGTATTTTTCAATACGGTTGAAAAAACGAATGATAACGAGGTGTTGAAGAAGAATCTCTCCTCACGAATGAAACTTCTGCTAGAGCCCTTAGAGTCCAGTTCAGTCCCTGTTTTGAATAAAAGTGTGTGTCTCGAATCTGTTCTAACGTAGGTTCAGCTTCTCTTTTTAGACATTTTGCCTCAGGATCTTCGGTTTAATTTTGACACTGTTGCCAGAAAGCTAGCTATTGCTAAAGAATGCTGTTAATGGATATATTCAAGCCAATTAAAAATATCATTGCTTTGGGGCGCCTGGGTGGCTCAGTCGGTTAAGCGTCCGACTTCAGCTCAGGTCACGATCTCGCGGTCCGTGAGTTCGAGCCCCGCGTCGGGCTCTGGGCTGATGGCTCAGAGCCTGGAGCCTGCTTCCGATTCTGTGTCTCCCTCTCTCTCTGCCCCTCCTCCATTCATGCTCTGTCTCTCTGTCTCAAAAACAAATAAACGTTAAAAAAAATTAAAAAAAATATCATTGCTTTGAGAAGTAATTCAGGCAACCTATTTTCCTACCGTTCACTTAAGACTTTCATTTCTTTAAAGAGCCTTAACGTTTATATTTTATTTATATCTTAACATTACTTGAAGATTGACAAGACTTGTTGAGGGTGGTGTGGGGTGGGGAAATGATGTTTTCCAGCAGGGCAGAAAGATTAGAACGTTTATGATCATAGTTTGTTTAAACTTATTAGCGAGCCTTTGAGGGGCAATCATGTCCCAGTATAATTGCTCTCCATTTACTCTTGATGCCACTGTGTGGAATTAACTGCTGAAACCCAAGATCTTGCTCCCCATATGATGTATAAATCTCAGATGTTGTATATGGAAATGCAAACGCTTTATCACTTATCAACAACATTTAGTAGCATTTGAAACATAAGGGAGGAGGACATGTTTTGTAAAGAAGTGATTGGATTTATTATTTTTACTGCCTTTCATATTATGCATAAGAGAATCGTAGGCTTATTACTTACACGTTATTGCATTCACCTGTGAACAGGAAACACTAAACATAAGTGGGAAGCAGTAAAGTCTTATTTTTCAGCAATTGTAAAGACTGAAATAAATATAGTCCAATTTTGTTGTTTCTTAGGAATCATTTATTGTGCCTAATTGAAAGCTTAGCCTAAAAAAGAATTAAAAGAAATTTTTTTTAATGTTTATTTATTCTTGACAAAGAGAGGGAGAGAGAACGAATGAGTGGGGGAGGGGCAGAGAGAGAGGGAGACCCAGAATTCGAAGCAGGCCCCAGGCTGTGAGCTGTCAGCACAGAGCCCCACACGGGGCCGAACCCACGGACTGCGACATCATGACCTGAGCTGAAGTCGGACGCTCAACCGACTGAGCCACTCAGGCCCCCCTAAAAAATAATTTTAAACATATTTTAAACAGTCACTAAAGGCATAAACTAATGGCCTTACTTGCATTTTTTTTTCTGTGAGAGAGTTAAGTTTGTAAAGATTACCTTTTCATTAGTATTTTCATGGATGAATTTTAAATATCTTCCCATCAGAATGTCTGTACTGTATATAACCATTGTATGTTCACAAAGAAATAGGTAGCTACTTCCATATTTGAAATTGCTTGTAAACTCCAATCCGAATGTCGTAAATTATATGTCCAGCGTAGATAGAAAATGGACAGATGTTGAGTCTTCAAAACAGATGAGGTTCTTTAGTGATCATATTTTCTCTTAAGTTAGCTTGTTTGTTTGTCTATGTATTATGAATTTGTGCTTAGTGACATCGGCTGGTTTTTGTCATAATTATATTATTTCACATAAATGTATCCTGCTTAAAATATTTCAGAGCTTCTGATATTTTGTGTAAAGTTTCTACATTGAATAATAGTTTTAATTCAACAGGAGAGTTGATTAACTATTGAAAAATGAAATCAATAGTGAATCTTTAAAGGGAATGTTTCTTTTGTAATGTGAATTACTCCTAATTTAGTTCTATTCTACTTTGACCTCTTTGGGGTGGCTAAAATAATACACAGCTTAACACAGGATAGAAAATAATACTATTGCCTAAACATGGTTCACTATAATGGTGTGGGTATACAATTGTATTAATTATTAATTGGTCTGTAAAAGGCTTCACAGGGATTCTGTGCTTGTATACTTGGCTATTTATCCTGTGGCATAATAGCTAACGTCATTGCCCATTTATCTTTCATAATTGAGCCTTCATTTGAAAATGTAGTATCCCATTGTATAAAATCAAATTAGATTATTTTTACCATTACCTTAAGGCTAAAATCTTTACCATTCAGTATCTGATGCCTCAGTACCAGAAAAATTTTATAGATATTACTTGCTGTTCTTTATGATGTTAATTCAGATATTTTAGAGTGTGAAAAGGGAACACTAATAATAATCACACCAGGACAAGAGGCCTAAAGGAAGGCCACCCCAGGCAAACCCAAACATGTTCGCTATATGATGATTTTGGTTGCAAGTGTAAAAAATTCTAACTGGCTTAAGTAATAAAAGTGATTTATTTAGACATGTACCTGAGAAGCCAAGAGATGACAAGAACTCGCTGTGTGGTTTGAGCTGGGGCTAGCACCATCTTTCTGTGCTGCCATTTATCTGCCTAATTCTCTGCATTAACTCTTTGTTCAGATTGGATTCTGTTACAAGCTTAATGGCTACACAAGTCTGGATCTCACTTCTTCTGCCCCAAATGATCTCAACCCCAACTGTTGAAAAAAAGCCATTGGATTCACTCTGATTGACCCATCAAAATGATCCATGCAGTGAGGGAAATGGGCTTACGTTGGTTTTCCAGGCACAATTCTGGGGAGGATCAATCCCAGCCTTTCTTTTCCGGTAGCTGCTTCACAGTAGTGATGGGATGTTGAGGATATGTTCACCATATTAACTTTTTTCTTATTGCATATGGAGGATTTGCTGTGAACTTCCTGAACAAAGACCCCCCCCCCCTTTCTTATCATTGATTCTAGTTAGATAGGCAGCTAATGGGTGAATTCTTGTATGTCTCTAAATGCAAAATAATTTAAATGTTTTATTAAAGATAGTTTCAGGTCAAGGAAATGGCAAAATTTCTATAACCCTTTTTCCCCCCTCCTAATCAACCTGTAGAAGGAAATCAGAAATTTGAAATCACTGCCTAAACATCACTGATTCTTGCTTAATTAACTTGATCTTTGCAAAATTAGAATCCTTGTACATATGACCGATGTTGCATTATCTTACATAGCAATCTATTCAATGGCATCACAAACCTTTGATACCTGATAGTGAATTTTCTCTCATTGTATTTTAATTAGACAGAAACCTTGGTTTCTCCTTTACATCCATACTGATTTACAGTTATCAAGGTGATGAATTTACACAGTTATTATTTCATTTAAACTTTAAAACAGTTTATGATTATCTTTAGTTTAAAAAAGGAAACTCTGATATTAAATGTCTTGCCTAAAATAACAGATCTTATCATCAGTTTATTCATATTTCAGAGTTAAGTTAATGATTATAATTATGGAAATCTCAGAGTGTGGTAAAATTATAGAACATATTCTATTTTCTTAAAATAAGCATGTTAAGAAAATGGCAAATCTCTGTGACCTATCACCTTCAGCTGAAATACGTATGTAGATATAATAGATGAACTTTGAGTAAGATATCAAATATGAATTAAAGGACCTTAATTAGAGGGAGTTTCAATTGTAAAATTTTCTTATCCTTATCATGTGCAGTCATTGTGATCTTAAGAATGAAGAATGGAATGTTGAATAATAGGGAAATTTGTTTTCTGCTGTGTTCTGGGATATCATTTTTTTATACTATCAATATGCATTAGGTAGTGCCATGGGCAAGGCACAGAGCTAGACAGTGGTTAGCTTTTGGATTCAGTAACATGCTTTTTGTCTTTTAGGAATGAATAGTGTGGTAGGAGGTACGAAAGGTAAACCCATACATTTCGATTAAAATAGGCAGTCCTAAAGGAATGTATAGTGGAAGTCAAAGACGGAATCCTGAAAGAGGTAACATCTGAATGTTTTGGTAGCTGAATGTTAGTTCACTACTATACCTAGCTTAGGAATAGCATTAATGTATAGTCCTAAAAGTTGTCACATTAAGAGGACAAGGCTTTGTTTCGTTTGTGATATCCCAGTCACCTGGAACAGAGCATGAAACATAAGAGGTTTCTAATATGTAAGTTTTTTGACTATTCATTCCCTTGGGGAATAAAATGATAATCTTCTGGGATAAATTCAAGAATCTCAATGGAGCATATCTTAAATAATTATATTTGTTTTATGGTTTACTTAAAACCATTATTTTCTTTTTCCTTAGTGCAAATGTATTATAATCTGTAAACAGTCGAGGGAGGCAGCGCTGTTGATTGCCTTTGTTTTATTTTGCTGTTGTTTTTAAGTTATGGGAAACAGTAGATTGAGCCTATGTAGTATATCATTGTACTTTCGTATGAATAGTCAGAATTTTAAATATTAAACGTAAAAATAGGGTACTTCTATATACGTTGGAACTTATGGAAAGAGATTTGTTTGCATTATGGTGCTCAAGCCTGTCTTCTCTATACAGAATCAGGTAAGATTAGGATGGGATTATTCTGGGTTTTCTAGGCAAAAAGGCACCAGCTAAGGGAGTCAGTAAAACTGTGCACATGTGTATGTGTATCATATGAGTTTGACTATTGTTAAAATTGAAGTTTGTTAATTGAGAGTTAATGAGAGCAAAAGCAGAGATATCTATATAAACAAATTAACAAGAATAGGATAAAGAAGGATTATTATAGACAAAAAAAAAAAGAAGAAAGAAAGAAAAGAAACTGAACAGAGCAAAGCACAAATAAGACCAATAAATATGTGTATTTATCAAGTAAGGATTTGGAAAGAGACGCAACTATTAGAGAAACATTTTTGTAAAAAAAAACGTAATTTCAGAATAATGTACATTTGGAAGTAAACACATCAGAAATTTCGCAGGATGTCTGGGAAGTCTACCAGTTTTCAGGTGACCTGTCTCTACAGTTGCCTATATGAAACAGGAACAGATTTCTTCAGAACTCCAAAACTAACCAAGATTGGAGACATTTGTTGTTTACATTAGGTAAAATGTTACCCATTATGAGTTTCACATTATTTAGATATTATCTAGAAACCTCTTTTCTTCAGTTCTTTTTAAAACATTTTTAAGTATTATGATTTTTATTGCTTGTTACGTTTTTCTTATTCTTACCCTCTTTCCGTCATTGTAAACATGTCTTTAAGGGGACTAATACTATGAAATGCATGGCAAATATTATGAAATTGCTTTGACTTAATGCTAAAATAATTGAATAATATAGATATATGATTATATACCATTGAAATATATGTACATATGTAGTCAACAATTTTACAGTATTTACATTATTATTTTTATTGAGGTATAATTGATATATAACATTATATTAGTTCCAGGTGCACAGTATAATGATATGATACCTGTATACATTGCAAAATGATAGCCACAATAAGTCTAGGTCACATCCATTATCATACATAGTTAAAATTTGTGTGTGTGTGCATGTGTGTGTGTGTGTGTGTGTGTGTGTGTGTGATAAGAACTTACTAGATTTACACTCTTAGCAAATTATAAATATACAGCATAGTATTATTACCTGTAGTCACCATGTTGTATATTACATTACATCCCATGATTTATTTTGTAACTGGACGTTTGTGCCTTTTGACCTCACCCCCCCTTCACCCATCTCACCCACTCTCCACTCTACCTCTGGTGATCACCAATCTGTTCTCTGTATCTATGAGATCCTTTTTTGTTTTGTTTTTTTTCTAACATTCCACATGTGAGATCATAAAGTATCTTTCTCTGTCTGACTTATTTTATTATAATGCCCTCAAGGTCCATCCACGTTGTTGCAAATTGCAGTTTCTTTTCCTTTTTTATGGCTAATATTCTATTGTGTATATAAAGCACATTTCCTTTGTCCATTCACCCATCAGGGGACTCTTAAGTTGTTTCCATGTCTTGGCTATTGTAAACAATGCTGCAGTGAACATGAGGAGAAGCAGATATCTTTTCCAATTAGTGTTTTATTAGTATTTACGCTATTATCTCCTTCCTTTTTTTTCTATTTTTGATTCGCTTTGGCTTTCAATAATTTTTCCTTAAGAGGGGCTGGGCAAGATAATGTGAAAGGGTATATAATTATAAATTTGTAAATTTAGTTTTCATATATATTTTCATTTTTCATGCTAAATTCACTATCTAAGATGAACCAAGATTGATTCTCTTTAGAATACATTGCCAGGAGTGTGTTGTAAATACTTTAGAGATTTGGCTAAAAACATTGGTTTTATTTCCTTGCTACTTTTCTTTGAGTATACTGTCCAGTGGATCGTACATGTTCAATAAAATAGTCATAGAATATATACTTGTCTTTTCCTTAAAATACTAGTAAAGTTATATGTTTAGAAAGATTATTTTTTAAACAATGAAACTACAGATGTAGACTCCTGATTTAGTAGAACTTAATGTGTGTTGCTTTTTTTTTTTTCTTCTGATTATAGCCCTGGTTGTTTGAGATTCACATGAAAGTTTGACAATCCGGTGTAAATCCTATGTGTTTGGTGGCAAACCTCACTGCATTTAGAGATGAGTTTTCGGGAGCAGTAACTTACAAGGAAGTTTACTATTCTTTGACCACAGAGGAGACCTAGATGTTTGGTCTTTAAATTATGTTTAATTAGAGTGTCGTGGAAATGTGAATTATAAAGAAAAAAAAAGATGTAAACACCATTTAAGTGTATACATTTTGGCAATGATCTTTTGTGACTGAGATTATCAAAATAGAATTCAGATCTTTTCATAGCTATTCAATTTTCTAGATTGTATATGAAAAATCATACACTGCTATATTTGTAATGAGTGCCTTGGTTTATATCAGGCATTTTTTTAGACAAAATGGGGCAAATAATAAATTGTAGCCAATCTAAGTGAAGCCATTCACTTCTTCAGAGACAGAGACAGAGCATGAGCAGGGGCGGGGCAGAGAGAGAGGGAGACACAGAATCTGAAGCAGGCTCCAGGCTCTGAAGCTGTCAGCACAGAGCCCGATGCGGGGCTTAAACTCACGAACCATGAGATCATGACCTGAGCCAAAGTCTGATGCTCAACCGACTGAGCCACCCAGGCGCCCCTAAATTTTCATGATTTTTATTTATTTAAGAAAATTTTTTTAATATTTATTTATTTTTGACTAGAGAGAGAGAGAGAGAGAGACGGAGCATGAGTGGGGGAGGGGAGAGAGAGAGGGAGACACAGAATCTGAAACAGGCTCTGGGCTCTGAGCCGTCAGCACAGAGCCCGATGCGGGGTTTGAACTCACAGACTGCGAGATCATGACCTGAGCTGAAGTCGGATGCTCAACCGACTGAGCCTTCCAGGCACCCCTGTTTTCATCATTTTTAAAAGAAAATTTGTCAGAATAGAAAAGAATTCATCTAACTTGATAGATCCATCTATGTTCTCAGGAGATAGATTGGTGCTAAATTATGTGCATAAAAGAAGTATTGATTATTTCATACAAGTTAATATAGCCAATAGCAGTATTAAATATTAGCATCCAATAAGAGGGAACATGTTTCTGAATAGGAAGAATGGTGACATTAAATGATTTAATTTAAAAATTCTGTGGCAACTAACACATATTTACTAATATGATGATTTTTCTTCGTAATGCACACTGGTATATATTCAAAGAACTTATATTGGTCTTAAACCTGTCTTCCAACCCTGACCATATAAAATAATACTTACCAGACTGATTGTTGAAATAGCCAAGTTTAAGAGAATGAAAAAGCTGCTTGAAGAATCATAACTTCAACTTACTAAAGTTATTTTTTTTTAGCAATAAGACAGGTTATTCTTTAACCTCAAAATCTTCCAGCTAATACATGACCCTTGATATTCAGTCTTTTAAATTCAAGAAATTTCTAAGAAAAGTATTCTTAAATTGCATTTTATCAATGTGAAATAATGTAATTTGAGTAACATAAATACTCAATGAACAGTTGCTACAATCACTGTTGAAGAATGGGGGCAAATTCACTATTTGTATTTAAAAACATTTTTTTTAATTTTATTTTTGAGACAGAGAGAGATGGAGCATGAGTGGGGGAGGGGCAGAGAGAGAGGGAGACACAGAATCCAAAGCAGGATCCAGGTTCTGAGCTGTCAGCACAGAGTCTGAAGCGGGGCTCGAATCCACGAGCTGTGAGATCATGACCCGAGCCGAAGTCGGACACTCAACCCACTGAGCCACCCACGTGCCCCACTGTTTGTATTTTTAAACATAGAATTATATGCAAGTTTCTTTTTAATATGACTCATATTTGATAAGTTCTTAGAGGATGAGGGCCTTAAGTCGGCTTTGTTATGATTTCAGGAATCCATGAGTTGGTAGTTTGACATTTCAATAATTAAGACTAATGTGTTATGTTCTTTCAAGTATAAAAGTACTGAGGTTTTTATTCAATATTGTTAAAATAGTTCCTTTTTGGGGTGCCTGGGTGGCTCAGTCGGTTAAGTGTCCAATCTTGGCTCAGGTCATGATCTCGCAGTTTGTGAGTTTGAGCCCCACGTCAGGCTCCATGCTGATAGCTCAGGCCCTGGAGCCTGCTTCGGATTTCGTGTCCCTCTCTCTCTCTGCTCCTGCCCTCCTTGCACTCTGTCTCTCTCTGTCTCAAAAATGAATATTAGAAAAATAAAAAATAATAATAATTCTTTTTTTTTCTGGGTGAGTTCTGAAAAGAGTGATACTTGGTTTCTGTTGTGTGAGACATACCCAACACATGTTTGGGTTAAAATATGGATGATAGAGCAAACATTTATTTTGAAACCTGCAGTTTTCGAGATGTCTGTTCTAAATGTGTGTCTATGCCTCTGTTTTTGCTTTAGGAGTACAAGATCCCCAGCATGAGAGAATTATTACTGTGTCTACTAATGGAAGTATTCACAGCCCGAGGTTTCCTCATACTTATCCAAGAAATATGGTCTTGGTATGGAGATTAGTAGCAGTAGAAGAAAATGTTTGGATACAGCTTACATTTGATGAGAGATTTGGGCTTGAAGACCCAGAAGATGACATATGCAAGTAAGTTACCATATTCTTGAAATTCAAACAGAGTGTAACGACTGTTATAGTTTTTCAAGTTGCTTCATTTTAATGATGTGATTTTATTTTATTTTTTTCAATATATGAAATTTACTGTCAAATTGGTTTCCATACAACACCCAGTGCTCATCCCAAAAGATGCCCTCTTCAATACCCATCACCCACCCTCCCCTCCCTCCCACCCCCCCATCAACCCTCAGTTTGTTCTCAGTTTTTAAGAGTCTCTTATGCTTTGGCTCTCTCCCACTCTAACCTCTTTTTTTTCCCTTCCCCTCCCCCATGGGTTTCTGTTAAGTTTCTCAGGATCCACATAAGAGTGAAAACATACGGTATCTGTCTTTCTCTGTATGACTTATTTCACTTAGCATAATACTATCCAGTTCCATCCATGTTGCTACAAAGGGCCATATTTTGTTCTTTCTCATTGCCTTGTAGTACTCCATTGTGTATATAAACCACAATGTCTTTATCCATTCATCAGTTGATGGACATTTAGGCTCTTTCCACAATTTGGCTATTGTTGAGAGTGCTTCTATAAACATTGGGCTACAAGTGCCCCTACGCATCTGTACTCCTGTATCCCTTGGGTAAATTCCTAGCAGTGCTACTGCTGGGTCATAGGGTAGGTCTATTTTTAATTTTTTGAGGAACCTCCACACTGTTTTCCAGAGCGGCTGCACCAGTTTGCATTCCCACCAACAGTGTAAGAGGGTTCCCGTTTCTCCACATCCTCTCCAGCGTGATGATGTGATTTCAAATGGCATCTTTTGTTCTGTTTTTCTCATGTTTTTCTGATGATCCAAGAAATTTACCTTATTTAAGCTATGTTTCATTTAAAATCAGGAGACACGTACTGTACATATGCATTCATTGGTTCATATACTGAAAATGGTTTGAAGTAACTTATGGCACAAAGTATATAGAATAAAACAATTTGACATGACGCGTAGAGAAAGAAAAGCCAAATAAAGGAATGTAGTTGTGCCAGAAAACCTAAGTTATGATTAGTGCTGAAAATTTTACATTTTCTCTTCCCAATAGCCAAGTCAATAAAATAGACAATAAGTATTTAAAAGAAAAAGTAGTGCCCATGGGTGCATACTACCTAAATACACATATGGATGCTTACACGCACACACAGGATTAAAGAAATTTGGGTATTTCATCACAAAGAAGAAATGTAATTCTGAAAGCAGAATTAGAAGTTTAGACTAACATTATGGTCTGCCAGGTAGAAATTCATCATAATTCTCCTAGAGGCATTCATGAACCAAAGTCAGCTGGAGTCTTTCACCCACGCAAAAGACCACCTACTGTATGTCATACAAATATTACTCTTTAAATCCTATGTGAATACACTTGTCAAGGTTGGGTGGTCTTATGAAGACTTTTCACTTCAATGGCATTTGTATATCATGAAAATATTTTACTTGAGCTTCTTTGTGGGGTTGTTTTCTCTTTGATATACAAGTTAAAAGAGAATTTTCACTTTATGGTATATTACAGATAAATATTTCAATGCAGATGAAATAAACTTTGTACTTGCTGTCATCACAGTTTGTATCTTTAACATTTGTGTAATGACTTTTTTTCACATTTCTTCCGTGACTATGCATTTCATGTTATTTTTTTTTCCTCTTACATCTGTAATCTTTGACTTTGAGAACTGGAAGCTATTCTAGCTGCCTTTAGAGACTGTTATTCAACCCTTCATTTTATGGATAAGGAAACAGACCAGAGAAGGAAAGTAGCAGCCCTAGATACCATTCATATTTTATGCCTAAACAAATGCTAAGATCCATTTTTCCTCACACACATGTAGATAGTTTTTCACCATGCTAGACTGTGCCTCCTGGCTTCTTTTCATATGCTGGATTCCATAGCCTTGTTAAAAATTATGATGGCTTTAAGATTTTGCTCTCCTTGGAAAATCTTAGCACGTGAATCTACAAGTTTTGTGCATGCTGACCAAAGACAGGAGTCTTCTGGGTCAGAGACATCAACAGCAGTAGCCAGAATGTTAGCCCTTCTTGTGCCACATTCCCTAGTTCCTGTTCCTACAGGTCAACGCCAAACGGGCCACTTAAAACCTGCACGTCTGGGAGGTTGTGTTACAGGAGAGGCATTATATGCATGTGTGTGTGATGTATATTAGTAGTTAAGTAATAAAAATTAAACCATCATCCAGCATGCCTCACCTAACTTGTGACTGAGCTTTACTCATTATTAGGCTCAACTTAAGAAAAGTGACACTTTCAATAATTCTGAACCTCCTTTTCCTTGTTCCTCCCTAATTACACCTTCTTCTTGTCCCTGTGAATATAATCATTGTTCTAAGCGTTTTTTTCCCCGTCTACTGATTTTCTCTATAATTTTATGATTGTCCATTTCTCTATGTACTTTCCTATAAAGAGTGAGTTGGTTATTTTTTTTTTGCCAGTGTTTGAAATATAGATCAATGGGATAATACTGTATTTAAACTGAAAAATGTGATATTTTAACGTCAGTTCATGTTGACGCAGATAGCTTAGATCATTTGTTTTCCTTGATGCATAGTATTCTGGTGTATGGTGAACGTTTTTGGTCTTTTCTACTTGATGAATGTTTGGCTTGTTCTCCTTGTCTGAAAGTGCAAGAAAAAAAAATTCTGAGTCTATATCTAAGAACCACATTGCTGTCTTAATGCATTTACATTTTCAATGTTAGTAGGTAGAGTTAAGTTGATTTTTAAAATGACCAATTTATATTTCTACCAACAATATGCAAATATTTCTGTTACACTGCATTCTCAACAACCTTTTGGTTGTCATTCTTTTCATTTTTGGTAGTATGGAAAGTATAAAATTGTACCTCAATATTAATTTTTATTTTTGTTTCCTGATTACTAATGAGGTTGATAAATTTTTATATTATTATTGCCCACTCGTATTTACTTTTCTGTGAAATGTCTGTTCATATCTTTTATACGGTTCTTAGTAGACTGCTTGGCTATTTAAATTTTGCTTTTCTTTTTTAAAAAAATTATGATTATTTTATTTTTGAGAGAGAGAGAGAGTGAGCGGGGGAGGGAAAGAGAGAGAGGGAGACACAGAATCTGAAGCAGGCTCCAGTCTCTGAGCTGTCAGCACAGAGCCCGACATGGGGCTCGAACCCATGAACTGTGAGATCGTGACCTGAGCCAAAGTCAGATGCTCAACCGACTGAGGCACCCAGGCACCCCTAAATTTTGCTTTTGTTATTTAAGTCTTTGATTCATCTGTAATTATTTTTGTCTCTGGTGTGAGGTTTTTCATTAGGGTATCCAGTAGTGTCCCTGAATCATGTACTAAATAATCATTCTTTCCCGCAGGGATACGCAGAGCCAGTAGATTTGTAATCAGATTTCTGCATATGATTTGTTCTGGTACCTGGGGCTCTCTTCCTTTGCTCAGTTGTGTCCATCTATGTACCAAAATGATGCTGTCTTAATTATGTAGCATGTAGAAGCTCTGTGATAGGGAAGTCTCACCTCTTGTTTCTTCTCTTTTGGAACATCCGTGTTATTTTTCATTAATATATTTTTAGAAATAGGTTGCCAAGTTCCTTGAAAACTCCTGTTGTGATTTTTATTGTGATAGCATTGGATATATAAATCATTTTGATGAGAGTTGACATCTTTATAGAAATAACTTTCTATCTTGGAGAACTTTTGTTTCTCCACTTATTGGAATCTTCTTTATCATCTATACATTTTTCAAATGTTCCTTTTAGAGATTATGCATAATTATTTAGATTTATTTCTATATTATTTATAGACTTGCTAAAATCCCCTTCCTGAAAAATATATTCTATTTGTATATTGCTGGTAGTTAGAAATGCAGTTGATTTTTTTTTTTGTATTGATCTTATATCCTGCACACTTACTATAATTTCTTTTATTTATTTCGTAATTATTCTGGGAACTGTTTTGGATTTAAGCAAAAAAAAATCACATGATTTGTGAAAAAAGATTCCTTTCTCCCTTTCAGTTTCTCTACTCTTTCTTTTCCATCTCTCATTAAGCTGTAGATTGTCTTAGTAGGTATCCCTGTCATCTTTCTGATTTTAGAGTTTCTTTAAAAAAAAAAACTTTAAAATTTGGAATAACTTTAGATTTATGGAATGCTGCAAATATAGTACAGAGAATTTCCATATATTCTTAACCTAGGTTCCTCCAATGTTAATATCTTACGTAACCATGTTATATTTGCATCATTGAAAACCTGACATTCTTGCAATACTCTTAACTGCAGACTTTATTCAGATGTCAGTGGTTTTCCCTCTTTATGTCCTTTTCCTGTTTTAGGATTCTTTCTAGGATAAGCATATTGCATTTGGTCCTCATTCTCATCCAATCTGTGACAGTCCGTCTCTTTCATTTTATTCCTCGACCTTGACAGTTTTTAGGAGTATTGATCAGGTATTTTGTAGAATGTCCCTCAGCTTAGGTTTTTCAGATCTTTTCTCATGATTGCACTGAGGTTATGGATTTGGGGGAAGAATTCCAAATAGATGATATTCCCTTCTCCTCATATCATATCAGAAGGTACATACTGTCTCCCTTACTTATCACTGATGATGTTAATCTTGATCACTGAGGGTGGGTTGCTCCTCTGGTAAGGAAGTATGTTTCCCTTTCATTAGCTGTTAACTGGAGGCATGTAACTAAGTCCAGTACATATTCAAGGAGGAGTGATTAAGTTCTGTCTCCTGGAAGGGGGTTATTTGGAATTTTTCAGAACAGAAAATTTGTGTTTTTTCCTTCTTCCCTCCTTCCTAACTCCCTCCCTCCCTTCCTCCCTCCTTTCCTTCCTTCCTTCCTTCCTTCCTTCCTTCCTTCCTTCCTTCCTTCCTTCTTCCATTATTTATATCAGTATAGACTCATGGATATTTATTTTATTACTTGTGTTATAATCCAGTTGTATCATTATTTACTTTACAACTGAAATTGTTCCATCTTTGGCCAGTGGGAGTAAAAATTGTGCTGTTAATATACCAATATTGATTATGAAGATTTTTTAAAATTTTATTTAAACCCAAGTCAGTTAACATATCATGTAATAATGGTTTCAGGAGTAGAATTTAGTGATTCATCACTTCTGTAGGGTATGATGATGAATGGAGATTCTTTTTTTTTCTTTATTATGTCAAGTACTTCCTTAGTTTGTTAAGAGACACTTTTCCCATTTGGGAAATTTTTTTTATTTTTTTAATTTCTGCATTTAAAAAGAAGTTACAGACATAATGACACTTTATACTTCACCATAAATCGCCTAAAACCAAGGATATTTCCTATGTCATTTCAATACCGTTTTCACATGCAAGAAATTTAATACTAATATGAAATTATTACCTAATACATAGTTGATTTTCCAATCTCCTGATCCCAAAATGTTAACACTTTTTTATTTTCTTTTTTGTTATTATGTTATTATGTTATGTTATTCTGTTTTGTTATTGTGTTTTGATTTTGAACAAATCATTGACTATATATTGCATTCGGTTATTATAACTCTTTTCTTGCCTTTTCTTGGCTGTTATGACATTGTTTTTTTTAAACAGTCCAGGACATTTGTTCTGCAGAATCTCTTAGTGTCAAGTTCTTTGAATATGTCTTCATAGTTAGGTCCTGCTTAAATATTTTGGCCAGAATGTTCTCTAGGTGATGGGCACTTCTGATTGCTCTTAATTCCAGTTTATTGTATTATCAGTGATATGAGTTTGATTTCTCAATCCTGTTTTAGTTGTATCCTACCAATTTTGATAATGTGGCATTTTAATTTTTGTCCATTGGAAGATATTTAAAATGTCCATTGTTTGCTTCTTTTAAGCCATTATTATATAGAAGCATATTGTTCACATTTTATGTAAACCTATGAGGTTTTTAAGTGCAGATTTGAGGCTTTTAAATGAGAGATTTCTAAATTCACTTAATTTGGAGTAAAAAATATGGCTTGTTTGTCTATGACTGTTTAAAATGTAAGACTTGGCTTTATTTGCTTCAGATTTTTAAGTTTTCCAAATGTACTTAAAAAGAGAGTATATTCTTCAGCTGTGTGGTGCAAGTCTGTACATGTCCATTATATTAATTTGTACAGTTGATCTGGTCACAGCACCAGTATCTTTCCTGAATTTTTTTTTGATGTATCAATTACTAAGAGATGTATTAAATTCTCCTAACTGAGGATAAATACACTTGTTAGTTTCACCATGTAGGCCTACCTTTTTGCTTTATGTGTTTTTTGCTTTATATGTTTAAATTTTTTTTTGCTTTGTATGTTTTTATCATCATATTATTATATATTATTAATATTATATTATTTTTGCTTTATAGATTTTTAAATTATGTTAGTTGGTGCACAGAAGTTCAGAGATCTGACCTTGTTTAGTCTTCATTGATGTTTTGGTTTGGCTTTAAAGTATATTTATTATGCCTATCATATTAACAAACTACCTCAGGTAACGGCAATCATTATTTGCCTGACATTCTTTCCATTCGTTTACTTTCACCTTTCCTGTGTCTTTGTGCATGTGTGTGTGCATGTTAGTATGTACATCTGTGTGTGTTTTTGTTTTCTCTTATGAAAGGAATGTGAGTAGCAATAAAATAAAATTCAGTAAAAAAATCTTTATATTTAACTTAGGAATTTAATACAGTGCATTGTTTCTTATTATGTATATAACTTTGGGTTTGTACTTGATTTTTCTGTTTCTTCAGTTTCCTTCCTTGCATTTATTAATCTTCTTGTTCCATTTTTCTTTTCTGTGAATTTAGAAAGCATACATCCATTGTCACTTTTAAGTGGCTACCTTAGAAATGCCTATTTAACTTAATATCTAAAGCTAATCAAAGTTTAGATCCCCATCCTCAAAATTACCTGAGAACATGTTAACTGCTGTGGAATGCTCACTCCCCAAATACCACCACACCTGGTTGATAAGACAGAGCTGTGTTTATGGCTTCCCATGATGACAGAGAACACCGCCTCCACGGTTTTAGTCGTGTCTGGGGGGGAAAAGCAAAACCAGATCTTGTTGAGAATTTGAAGTTTGGTTTAAAATGGATCCTTCAGTGTGGAAATTTGATTAGAATTGGGAAAGGCTTATGATATAATAGCTTAGAATCTATTGAAACAAGGCAAGGACTTTCGGGGTGAGGGGTTCAGCAGTGCTGGATTGTGAACTGTTGCTGCTTTTAGTTGAAGGAGTTAACGGCTCTTTAGGGAAGTTCCATATAGCCTGGGCAATAATGAAGACACTAAAATAGTAATGTCTTGTTACTGTAAACTGTTAACGGGCGGCGGTAGGTGATTTCATTCTTATTGTCCATGCTGGTTTGGTTCTCATTGCATTTGACCCCACTCCTGACACATAGGACCCCACTCCTGGTATGTGTCATAGAGACTGAGGATTTCAGTTTTGTATTTTTTAACTTTGTATGTAAGACATTTTATTCTTTTCCTTTTTTTTTCAAGTTTATTTACTTATTTTGAGAGAAAGAGAGCGCATGTGTGCGCAAGTGGGGACAGGGCAGAGAGAGAGGGAGAGAGAATCTCATAAGCTGTTAGATCACGACCTGAGCTGAAATTAAGTCAGATGCTTAGCCAGCTGAGCCACGCAGGTGCCCCATATTTTCTGTGAACAATATTTCTTTAGCTATACCCATGTGTCTACTTTTGGTGCCCTGAATATGTCTTCATAGTTAGGTCCTGCTTGCATTTCAGGATTTTTCTGTGTTTTTCTTGCATTTCACAGTTTGTTTTGTAGAATTATTTTACTTCCTCCTTAAGTAGAGTGTTTAAAAGTCTCTTAAGTGAAAGCCTGTTGGCAATAAGTGCTCAGCTCTTCTGTATTTAAAAATGTCTTTATTTTACTTTCATTCTCAGAAATTAGAATGGATATAGGATTTGAAGTTGTGTGTTTATTATTTTCTCAGTAGCTTGAAGATACCATTCAACTGTCTTACGGCTGCTGAGAAGACAGTCATCAGACTGTGGACATAGCCTTAGAGTCTGCCACTGAGTGGTCCATTTTACAGAGAGAGACATGTGCATAGCTGGGGTGTGAGGGAAGGGATGGGGTTAGGGTCTGGCTCGGGGCTTCTTCTCTTGTACCACTTGTGGCTCATTACACCCTCAACTCCTGCTTTTGTGCCCCAGGACCCAGCAGATACTGACAGGATTACAGGGCATATTTTACCTCACTGAAATCTTCACTTCTTATGCTTATTTGTCTTCCAAAGAATTCTCTTATTTTCTTGATGTCTCACTATTACATTAAAACCACTTCTTTTCTTTCAGTCATTTATTCAGCAATTTTGTTTTTAATGTGCCCAGAGGAGTTTCTCTGCCTAATTTTGTCGACCATGTGGCTGGAATGTAGACTGTTGTCGAGCAGAATAAAGTTTTTCCTTAACACAGCTTGGTACTCTCAAGCTCAAGTTTAAAATTGTTTTTTTGTTTATTATTATTATTATTTTTTTTTAGAGAGAGAGAGCACGAGTCAGCGAGCGTGGCAGAGGGAGAGAGAGAGAGAGAAAGAATCTTAAGTGGGCTCCATGCTGAAGCAGGGCTAGATCCCAGGACCGTGACCCTGTGTTTTAATGGCAACATTAACTTCTCTCCATTATAATGCCATAGAACAAAAATACATATGTTGGCCCCATCCAAGTGCATTTTAAGAATTTAAACTGCCCCATTTTAAATATTTTCTCAAGTCTGAAATATAGAAGAGTCTAGAAAACCTGAATCACTATGTTAACTGTATCTTTAGAAGAGGACAGACTCAGGTGAAATGTTTGACTCTTTCCCCATAGCCCTACCGGCTGCTCACATCTTCTGTTATAAAGAGAAACACAGAGTGAGCTGTGTCTTTATGCTCTTTAAGACTGGTACTATTACAAGGAGCAAAACAAGTCAAAGGCAAATTAGACTTTATTGCTTTAACAAGCGGACAGGATATCCAGACGGTATGGTGGAGGGACTGGCTGGAATATGGAAGGGGCAGACGAAGAGAGAGAGGGAGTGGGTGTAGTTTGTTGTAAAAGATGCTTGAATATGTCAGTGTTGTGTGTATGTGGCTATTATGTTAATGACATATGGCGTACCTAGGAGGACTCATTTCTACTGGAAAACATCTTTCTTTTAATTCTTTCTGCTTGCTTTTCTAAGGCAAATAATCTGCTTATTACATATAATATTTTACAGACAGACGGACCATAATGGATAGCATTTGAAAAAAGATAGTCTGCCCAATTTAAAATATTACCTCGTCTTCACCAAAATGACGGAGTTTCTTTTGGAGGAAATATTATGCCCCCTCACATTAGAAATATTTTAACAATAGAAATGCTAAATATGCTAAATGAAATAAACAGGTTCTTTTGTTAATATTTCGAATTTAAGATGAACAAAACAGTTTTTGTGGTTTCGTTTTGAGAGAGAGAGAGAGGGAGGGAGGGAAGGAGGGAGGGAGAGCATGCACTGGGGAGGGGCAGAGGGAGGGAGAAAGAGAATCCCAGTCAGGCTCCATGTACAACGTGGAGCCCGATGCAGGGCTGACCTGAGCCGAAATCGGGAGTCGGACACTTAACCAACTGAGCTCCCTAGGCGCCCCTAGTTTGTTTTTTTTTAATTAAAAAATAATCTTTTGGATGTTTTCCTCTCTTCCCGGCATTTATAGTGGGACTACTGTGGCATCATTATTTGCTCATTTATGTACTCTCACGTTCAACAAGCACTTCTTGAGCACTGTGGGAGGAGATGGCCCATGCCCCTAAGGAGCTCACAGTCCGGGGAAAGAGGCAGACAAGTAAATAGGCAATTGTAATAAAACGCCACCAGTTCCAGAATGGTAAACAGAGAGTCTAGTCATGACTGTAACTGGTTATGTTTAGATCACTGTGTTGACCATTTTCTAGCGCATACCCCTACTGTGTATTTTACTAGCAACAGTCTATAAATAAATATTATTAATTTATCACGGAGAAATCGGGATGCAGGAGTTAACCCTGCCATGCAGCCCTCGAAAACTCAGATACTCATTTTTTTGTGTTTCACTCTAGTAGATAGAACTTTCAAGGACAGTATGGATTCCTAATACCAATTTTACAATAACAGTGCAAGCTGTGAGTGATAAAATTTTCAGGCAACAACTGTTTTATGAAAAATATGTAAAAATATTCCTTAGTTTCATGACCATATAGATGAGATGAAAGGAAGGCAGTATTATTTATTTAGCTAATAATGACTTTAGAGACCCATAAGTGTGTCATAAGAATCTTTTAGCCAAGCCAAATGTTTTCATGAATTCCTTAAGAGGATCGAGAAAAGAAAAAGTCACCACTTTTACTATTTTACTAACCACCACTAGCTACTACTGCCATAAGCGACCTTAGGTTTTAGCACCGGATTCCAACGTGTCACATGAAGCTCCGGACCTACATAATCCCCAGCCTGAGTCTGCAAAACTGGGCCCGATGACGAGTAGCTGGGTGTTGAACTATAACTCAGAGCTTCAGTCCTGTTCATGATGGCAAGAAAAAGAGCCAAAAATCACAGAGGAAGTGAGGTACACCTTGGGAACCTTTCCGTAAGAGCAGATAAGGTTTGCCTGGTCAGATGACGGTTTGACCACTTTCTGTGACATGCCTGCTTCACCCATTGGCCAAGGGGAAGGGGAACCAGATTGACTTAGAGCATCCATTGTTCATCCCCACGACTTACTTTAGGGGCCCATCTATGCTGAAGCATATGCAGGTTGGTTAGCTAAGTAAATCACTTACCTTTTTTTTTTTTAATTTTTTTTTAAACGTTTATTTTTGAGACAGAGAGAGACAGAGCATGAACGAGGGAGGGGCAGAGAGAGAGAGAGGGAGACACAGAATCTGAAACAGGCTCCAGGCTCTGAGCTGTCAGCACAGAGCCCGACGCGGGGCTCAAACTCACGAACGGTGAGATCATGACCTGAGCCGAAGTCAGATGCTTAACCTACTGAGCCACCCAGGCGCCCCAATCAGTTACCTTTTAAGGAGCAAGGGGAGGGTGCACGGAAGTGAGCTGTGTAAGCAGACAGTAGTGTCCTGCTATTGTCGTAACTAAAAAGTGATGTAAACATGAAAGCATAGAAAGGTTACTTATCATCCAGAGAGGTATGGAAATACAGGGTGAATTAGAGCCTGGGAGCATAGATACGACCTCAGTGGGCTGACAAACACTGAAAAGTACTCAGTAAAAGTCAGTTCGAATGAAATAATAGGCGGATTAAAGAGGAATGAGCACTCCATGTAAAGGAAGCCTGCAGGTGGCAAATGCCTGGAATAATTGGCGGGCGGTGAGTTTCTCTGGAGCTTGAGAGATGGTGGAGGTGTGACAAAGGGGAGGCTGTACTGTGGGTAGGGTCGAACTGGGAGGGATGTTTGGTAGGAAGCTGATAGATTTGGACTTCCTTTCTCCCTTCCTTATGCTATCAGAAGCCAAGGGTTTTGTTGCAGAACCAGGTAGGGTACTGGTCTGTATTTTCGAAAGAGAGCACTGACAGAAGCATGCAAAACAGATTGGAGAATTTGAAGGAAGTTCTACCTAACACCTGGAGGAGTCGTTAGGGGGAATTTTGTTATTGCTCAAACAACAACACGTTACAGGTACACATTCTCTCGGACCTCCATTTTGCCTGATTATTTTCTCATTGATCCAGTCGCAGAAAGCATATATATTCCTCTCTTGCCATTCCTCTTCCTGCCTTCACCGTTAAAGCTGTGTGTGGGTGGGTGGATGCCCACGCATGTATGTGCAAAGAAAAGCTACGGAGATAGCCCAATGCCTTTTATTTCAAAGATACATTCTTGTCTGCTCCAGGGCACAAGTTTTTGGAAGAACAAAACGAGCAATGTCAACGTTGCTGACATTGGAAATACTCGTACAAAATGACTTAGAATGTTAAATGATCATTTTATTATGGAGAAGAGATAAATGTCTTTCCTCTTTTCTCCAAGGGTCAGGCCAAGTTTACCTGGGCTCTGAGAAGAACAGATGATACAGGCCAATATCGCATAGTGTCTAAGAATAATAACACTAGTTCAGCGACAGATGCACCATAAAAAAATTTAAGTTTCCCTAGTAGGTAGTAGTATAAATCAACTATATACGTGGGAGTCATACATGGAAATATAACTTGAAGACTCTTTTAGTTTCAAGCAACCACAAATAAGTAACCAGCTTAGAAAGGAAATGTTTGGATCACGTTTCTGAACATTTCAGGGATAGGCCTTATCCAGGTTCCGAATGATGCCATCAACTTTCTGTCTCTTTTTCTCTGCCTCTAAAGACTTGCTTCCTGTGGTTGACTTCTTTGTCAATCTGTCTGTCTTCATAAAATGCAGAGAAGTGCCAAGATTTTAGCACTTGCAGTCTCTAAAGGCTGCAAGAACTTTTCCTGTACAAGCTCTCAGAAGAGTTTTGATTGGCCTGGTTTAAACCAAGTATCTATCCCTGGACCAATTAATATAGAGGGATCTAGGTGCATGTGTTACTGTTCTTGGCAAGACTTGGATTACATGCCCATCCCAGGGCCAAGTGATGGACTGTGATTGGTGGAGAAATGGTCCCTGAAAACAAAATGGTTTATTTTTTTTCACCGAAAAGAGGAAGAGGAGCTGGTGGTACAAAAATAACAATCTCCATTATCAGTGTGAAAAGCCACAAAGAGTTGAAGTGCAGCTTTCAGTCTTCCACTTAACTGTTTTTCCTACCTGCATCTCTGGCCCCAGAGTAAAATTGTCTTTAGAGTGAAGATTTGCCAGTGCCCTTTCCAGCAACTCTTTTGAGTGTAGTTAGTTCGATGCCATAATTTATAGTTTGGTTATCCTTTGACCTCTGTAGCAATTACTTTTGTAACTTAAAAAAAAAATCATTCCCAAGAGGGCTTAAAATGAAGGGTGGGGATGTGACCAAGTCTGAGATCAAGGGACTCTGCCCTTGGCTAATGAGATGTTTTGGTTTTATGTTTTGAAATGTTCAAAATCAACATTTCAAGTAGAGAAAGAATGTATCCTGCAACTCCCAAACTCGTGTCTGGCTCACCCAGGGTCTGTCTCTCACTGGCCCTTTACCTTTTTTCCCTCGGCATCTTATCCTCTCCTCTTCCACTCCCCAAAACCTCCCTCTGTTCTTTGCCCTCCTTTTCCACCTTCTCTGCTGGATCATTGCCCAGATACTGCTTTCTGGCATTGATTTAGAATGAGTCTTACAGTTTCACACTCTGAAGATTTGGGAAGATTGAAATGCCATTCTTTGTGCCATGTCTTTGCTTTCAGTTGCAATCTTGCTGCCACTGGGATAATGATGAGACCTCTTGTTGGAGTTATCCATCTGGTACAGGGACATCCATATGGACAACTTCTGGGACCAATGGAATACCCATACTCCTAGCCAGCTAGCCAGTCACCTATGTATGCAATTTTACCCAAGAGAAAAACTAAGCAAGAACCATAGAGCACCAGTCATGAATAAAGGACCTCTAGATGTGCAGATCTTCAATATACTGTTGTAATTCTGCACTGGCCTTTCTTTTCTCAGCACTTCCATGTTTTATGCAGTTGTTTCTCCAGTATTAAGTTATTAACATTATTTTGCTGAATGAACTTTCGAGTCACACACTTTCTCCTATTCATCTGGCCCTGACTCTTGGAGAACTAGAATGTGTTCAGATCTCAGCTTTCTTTGTGGAACAGCCTACCTTCTAAAGAAGCCAATCTTTAAATAGGCTGTCTCCTCTGGATTTTATAATACAGGCAGGTACTGATTTGAGATTTATTTTTAATTATTTGATGAAATTGTTTGTAATTATTATTTGATTTCCCTCTGAAGTTTTGTTTTTTTTTCCCAGAGTGACTCCAAAACATCTAAATTTTACAAAAAGATTATTGTTTTGCTATGCAATTAACAAAAGTGAGATTAACATAGTTAACAAAACTTGTCCAAGTTAAGCTTGAAAGATTTTGTTGTATCTGATTCACACGTGAAGGTACAGAATAAAAGTTAAAGAACACATCCCCAGCTTCCTTGGCAATGTTGGTCATACTTGTATCTCTGTTTTCAGTAGAAGGAATGGTACAAACATAATATCCTATTCTGTGTTTGCTGCAGATGAGGTAGCATAATCATGAGTCTTAGTAGAATGATGCAGTATTGGTCATAACAGATGCTTGGCTCCCAGCTTAAGAACAAACAGCAAGACCTCTGTGTAGTCACAGACATTCACTCAAAGGCGAGAAAGGAGGAAGGAGGAGACCAAGGTTCCTGCCCCTGTGGAGTTAACTTTGCCTTTGTGACCACCCATTCAGAGGACTAGGATAGCAGGTGATATGGTGAGATGTAGGTATGCGAATATGCTCTTGCCCAGAGTAAGGTATACCTTCTTTAATTTCTGTCAATAGATATGTTCAGGTTACTGGTACATGTAGAAGTGTAGGTTTCTATTCCATTATTAATATCCTAGAGGAGACCACAGGAAAGGAAATTTGTCTTCATTCCATCAAAGTGATATCCTGAATGCATTTTGCAGTACATACAGTGGTAGGACTACCAGTTTGGGAAATGAGGAATTCCAATTGTGCTTTGCTCCATGTAGTATACTGATCACTCACTTCTATCTGTAGGATGAACTGGCAACTTATTTATGTGAGAGATTTTAGTCTACTAGGAAGAACCCTAGCTTGGAATGCCTACATGTTTCAGATTCAGCTCTGACATTGGCCACTGGCTATTAGCCTTGGTTAACTTATTTATTAGCCTGCTTAATAATTATATTATTAAATTATAACCAAAATGAGAGATTGGGTTCCAGATGAAGGTTGAAGTCACTTACAACACCGAAAGATTTGTCTCCCTAGAATATTCACAAATATACAGGGGCACTAACATTTATTTTGCCTTGATCCCAACAAGCATAGTTCTAAAAAAGTTCTTTTGAAAATATTCACTTAGGATAATATTATAACTTTTCTGTTTTTCAATGGAAAAGAATCACTTCAGAGTTTTCAGACTGTTCATTTATACATGATCCTTTGAATTAAAATTCTTTTTTAATTTGACATTGGTTTTATGGTAAATTCTTAAAGTTCCGATAAAGTCCATATTGTAATCACTTTACAAAAAACAATTTTCAGGGTGCCTGGGTGGCTCAGTTGGTTGAGTGTCCAACTCTTGATTTTGGCCCAAGTCATGTTCCCAGGGTCATGGGAATGAGGCCCACGTCAGGCTCCGCACTAATTGTGGATCCTGCTTGAGATTCTCTCCCTTTCCCCCTCCCCGACTCTACAAAAAGAAAGAAAAAGAAGAAAAAACAATCTTCTGGAAATGCCACTGTTGCACATTAGTCCCCTCCATTCTCTTGTCATCCCACCCTCTTCTGAATAATGTCAACAGATTACCTGTGTGTTACCCAGCTCCATTCCTTCCCATTTTTGAGCTTTAAGACTCTTCTTCCTCTAGGGGCGCCTGGGTGGCTCAGTAGGTTGGGCTTCCGACTTCAGCTCAGGTCATGATCTCGCTGTCCCCGAGTTTGAGCCCCGCACCGGGCTCTGTGCTGACAGCTCAGAGCCTGGAGCCTGCTTCAGATTCTGTGTCTCCCTCTCTCTCTGCCCCTCCTCCACGCATGCTGTCTCTCTCTCTCTCTCTCTCTCTCTCTCTCTCTCTCAAAAATAAATAAACATTAAAAGAAAAAAAATCTTTTTTCCTCTAAATTAAATTTAATATGAAAAAAAGAAAAAAAGTTCACTGCTTAGAAGTCTATTAAGTGCTCGGTTGTTTCTTTTATCATTTTTAACTTTTAGCTGGATAACTCAAGATCGCAAAGAATTCCTAAATACAAGGGAACCAAGAAATTTTTGATTCACTATGCTACTAATAGTTATATAGTAAAGGACTTACCCATTATACACAATACTTTTAAAACTTCATTGCCCAAGGATTTTTCTTCCCCCCAAAAATTATTCCCCACAGCAGTTTGAAGCACTTGAAAAATGTTTGAATAAATTGTCAAATCCCAAGTACACTTTGCTCCCTGTCTACTGAGACACACAGATGGTTTCCCCATATGGCAGCTGATTTAACCCCCCTACCCCTTTCTCACCAGAAACCCCACACACTAACTTCAAAAACATCATCTACTTCTTGACCTTTCTATCTGTAGCTCTCCATCTCAGTCTGTCAGTTTGAATAAGCAAGCTAGTTCATGATATCAAAATATTTGTGTAAATGGAACCGGTCATAATTTATTGCTTCTAAAATTATTTCATGGGATTGTGGTAGGCACTGTTTTTGCTGAGGCATTGAGGTTAATCTCCGTGGAAATGAGGCCTGCACTGTATGTTATCCTAGGGTATTTTGAGGGGAAAAAAATCTCTCTAATCACAGTTTACTTACTATTTGTCTAGATTAGGAACTTCCAAATAAGTGGTTATAATAGTTGGACATCATTCTGCAAATGATGACACTCCTCTACTGAGCTTACCAAAATTCAGATACTTGTTTATACGTCTGAAGAACTTTAATATGAGGGATTTCTGAGAAGAGAAAAGGGAAGGTTCAAAGATCTATTCAAGGTTTCCCGTGTAGTGAGCAAAGAAAGGCAAGAAAACAATGAGGGAAGGAAGAAAGAAGAGAGGAAGGGAGGAAGGAAGGAAGAGAGAAAAGAAAGGAAGGAAGAAGATGACCAGAAGGTTGTCTGCAGACCGCGGTCCTTTCCTTATGCGTTCATTTACTGAGCCAGCTAGAGAAGCCGAGCAGATAGGTGCCATGGAAAAAATGCTACTGTTTATTGAGCACCTACTGTTTGCCAAGCCCTGAACTAAATTAGTTGTCCACATGACCTCTAATCTTTCTTCACTCCTGTTTACAGTACGTGCAATCCCTGTTTTGCGAAGGAGGGTGTGGGCTGAGAGAAGATAAAAAAATTGTCCAAATACGCAGAGCTAGCAAATAGTAGAGATAGTAGTCATGCCTTTGATCCAAGGTACACTATTATATGAGAAGAGAATTATCACTGTCTCTGTTAGCTGTTGTATTATTTACTAGACAAGAAAAACATCATTATCTGCCTTACCTGTTCATCAAAAAACTAAATAAAAATCACACCTTGTAGAAGAATGCAAACTGGTAAGTAATGCAGTCATGATCACACGGACAGTTTATTTCCTATTTGATGATTTGGATAATAAAGTAGTTACTGGTTTACAACACATAATTCCACCCCAGAACTGTTTGCTAATAACAGGGATTTATGGTCATCAGTCTTTTACAATTGGTGCAAAGTTCAAGTTTAATTATGCTCTGGTTTACTGTGCTGCGGTGAGGTGATGTGAGTTTACTGTCCTATAGCCAGAGATTTAAGACATACTTATTGAATTCCCACCAAGAATAAGGAGGCCTGAGTGACAGAGCGGGGGTGATAACATAATCCTTGCCTTCAGGGAACATCTAAACTAGCCAGAGACACCTATGCTTGAAAGACACAAGGTAGCGTGAGGTTAAATGTTAAATTGCGAAGAATAGAATGTATGTGCTAAGTGTAGAAGCCTGAACAGAAATTAACAGCCTGGTAGAGGTCAGCAGGGTAACTGACAAGAGCCACCAAACGTTGCTCTTTACCTTCCTGAACTCACCACTAGAAAGTAGCCTGTTGCTGAAATGACAAAATCTGATCTGAACATTGATCACGTTGAACAAAGATCCGTTTCTCAGTGACAGTCTCAAAGGAGCCACACTCTCAAAATGCCAGCCTATAATCCAGGACTAAATGTGTTGCTTTTAAATGAAAAATATAATGTTCAGGATTCTAGTTTGACAGAGGAGAAAACAGATAGCCATTGGTGGTGGCTTATGTGGTATATGCAGCTTCTGTGCCAGTGTATGTTTTATGAAAGTGGACTGACAAAATAAGGCCTGCTTTTAAGGTAGATAAGCCTCATCCTGGGTGGGTAAATGGTATGGGGAAGGAGGAGGAAGAGTATGGGTCAGAGAGGCTTTAGGGAAGGCTATTGGAATAATCAGGATTTGCTAATGGGGGTCTGAAATAATGAGATTTCAGTGGGAAGAGAGGAAATAGACAAAAATATTTTGAAATAGACAAAAATATTCCAGCCAACAATTTACGGGATGGGCTGTGTGTGAGAAAGGAGATGGGTTATAGACCCCTTCATAATTTCATTCATCTCCTCTTCAAGAAAGCAGGTGGGGAGTTAGAGGGAAAAACTCCTCTTTGGTCATGCTTGTTACTTCCTTGAAAATGGTATACTGTTAAGTCAAAGATACTACTTGATGATAAAAATAAGGTTTGAGTTTACTTGAGAATATGTAATTCATACTACTTTCCCAGTCCTGTATTTAGTACAGTAACGACTAGTGAGGATGAGGTGTATGTATCCTCAATTAGCTGACCTCCCTGTGAGCTCTGAAAATGACCCTTGTTGGAGACGTATTTGAAAAAGGAACAGTAAGATACTTAAACCATAGAGTTAAAACACAGCAAGTTGCATAACCACTATCATGCTAGTGTGCCAGGGTATACAGCAGATCAAAATGTTCCCCATGTAATGGCTAGCATGTGAGATAATGAAGGATGATTAACAGTGTAATGAATTTCATAAACATAGTGTCTAATTTCTGCCCCGGATAAACTCTAGTATCCTGGTTTTTTAAAAGCCACTTAAAATTATTTTTGAGAAAACTAGTCATTCTTATTTGTGAATAGCCAGAATTAGAGAAATAAGGAAAAAAAATATGCAAGAGTGTAAGTATGAGTTATATAGGAATATTTCAGCATCACATGTGTAATTGTGACTATTGGTAGCCTAGTGTGTCTGAATATATTTGTATATAAATATGTATGTTAGTATATTATGTATCTGCAAACTCCATCATCCATCCATCCATCCATCCATCCATCCATCCATCCCTCACTAGCCATTTAGTCTGTCCTATGTATGGACCAAATACTGTGCTAAATATTTGGAATAGAGAGATTGTTAGATGGGCCCTGGCTTTCAGAAAGCATTGACAAGGGGGCAAGCATGCAAGAAATATAATTCAAAGTGGTAATGGGTGTGGTGGTATGGACCACGCTGTGAAAATATTGTAGGCTTCCCAGAAAGCTTCTCTGAAGAGGTCATACTTAACTGAGGTCTGAAGGATTAGTGAAAATGTGCCAGCGAAGTGATGGAGGCAATACTGTTGGTAGTAAGAGATGTAATCAATCAGCTTTTGGAATATCGAGCCGTTTCAAGCAAAGGGATCCCATGCTCAATATTTTAAAAGTTGCCATTAGGCAATTTCTAAGTATATCCAATGAAATGCCCTGCCGTATGTGCTTGGAACCCATTAGTCATAACTTGGTGATATAAAGTACGTTCTTGACCTATGACAGGAATATTATTGCTGGAGTTGCTGTACTGAAAACTGTGATCACATTTGCCATCTGGTGAAATAGCTGTCTCGCCCAGGTTGAGGTTCACAAATGACTAAAGCCCTAAGTAGCCCACAATTACTCAGTTGCCCAAAGGTCTACAAGTCAAATGGAAAGTTGTCTGTGTTTCCCTGGAGTGTGGTGTGGGGGCAGGGAGAAGAGGCACATTGCTTTCTCTTTTATTTTCTCTTATACTTTGAGGTACTTGCGTTCTCATATCAACTACATGGAAAGGGACAGTGTCCATTCATAGTGTCATGGAGTAGAGTCTGGGGACACAATGACTTAAAAAAAAAATACGCACTGCCTTCAAAGTGCTTATATTCTAAGTTTATTTTTAGAATTGTCCTACGTTGTGCAATATTTTAAAGACACGTAAATGTGTATTTTCACTTTTTAAACTCGTTTAAATGAAAATACAAGCACTTTGTAATGTGAAGCCAGAATACATGCATTGCTATAAGTACACAAATTGGGACCTCAAATTTGCCCATATGTGTGATCATGAACACAGCTTCTCTGAGAAATTTCTCAACTAATAAGGTTTAATTTCGATCTGAGTCTATTAAAGTACTAAAATGATATTAAATGGGAGATTTCTCACTCTGCCAAATGATTTGGCACTTGTACTTTGTTGTTACTATTTTTTGTTTGTCCATAAAATTAATAAAATTAAGAATTGAAATGTATGATTGATTCCTGGCATTTTCAGGGAGGGAAATTTAAGCTCAGTGAAACAAATAGGTAGATAAAAATATCTGAATATATGGATAGAAGTGATGAGCTAATTCTAAAAGAGAGAGAGAGAGAGAGAGAGAGAGAGAGAGAAAAGCTGTCCTACCTCTTCTGTCAACGAATGAGAACTCTAAGAGAAAACATCTGGAGCAAAAGAGGAAATGAAGTGAGTGATACATTTGAAACTGTTAAAAACTGCTGAATTTTCTGGTAGCAACGGAACCTATTAAAAGCTATGGTAGGAATCCTGGATATTAAAGCACCTTGAAGGAGTAATTTTAACAGGATAAGGGTAGAAATAAATACAGAGCACAAGGAAAAATGTTAAAAGTGAGAAGAGGAAAATAAAACAAACCTAAGTCCAAAAAACCCAGCCTAGGGATATTGCCCAGGAAGGTGGATTTAGCCAAGTGGGCACTAAGCCTAGTATTTCTTATTTCCCTTTTCATGCCGCAAAATATGAAGTAATCGCCTTAGCAGGACTTATTACAGTGATCAAATCACCTAACAATCTGAAATGTTTCCTTTCATATGAAGATCTTGTTTTGTTTTGTTTCTGGAGAAAGGACTGTCTTTTTTTCTTCTTCTTCTTTTGAGGTTTTTTTTTTTTTTCTTTTTTTTACCTCAGTCTATAGTCAGGGTCAGTGGAAAACAGAATTCTATATATCACATAAATCCTTCGTCACTGCAAGTGAAAGTGACGATCCTAGAAAAACACAAAAGTCAAACGTTTTCATATTTTTAATGTGTAGCATGAATAGAATGACTTGTTTCTCTGATTTCTGAAATCCTAAATTTCCCATAAAAGAGGTTAAATTATTTTTCTTTTGTCAAGATTTGAAGTCTCAGAAAATGTAATTAATGTCTATCTGTCACTAATTTTTTTATTAAATAGTTTATTTTAGGCTCCACAGAATCTTGTTTCTCTAGTGAAGATTGATTGCTTCAAAATTGCTAAGTGAATTTTCTACAAAACATGTTTATACCAGCTTTACCTAATCCTGTCTCTGGAGTCTACATATATTTTTATGTTTTTAAAGTATTCTAAGAGATGAATTGCAGGTATTGATAATGAACATGCTTAAAGTAAATACATACTTGCTTGGGGATAATATAAAAATGAAAGTGATATAAATAGAATTTTACCTTTTCTAACTTTACTGTAAATATCTATACGCTAGACACATACACGTGTATGTGTGTATATATATGTGTGTGTGTGTGTGTATGTGTGTGTACATAACCCCATATATATATATATATATATATATACACACACACACACACATACATACATATAGTGTATATAGTGATCACTGAAGAACAGGTTAAAAAAAGCAAACAAAACAGCAGTAAACTTTCTGTTAGTTGTTTGGAACATTGTTGTCACTTAGCACAGATGAATGGAAACACTAGAAAGTCTAGAAATCTAATAGAAATTACATTAGATAATAAAAATATATTCCATTTATTAAGCATCCTCTTTATGCCAGGTTCCATTCTATTATTACTTCTTGGCACCACTCTGATTGCTATTATAGCTGATAAGGGAAAGGGATATATTTTTTTATCAAAAGAGTCAGATGGAGCCTGTGTCCAATGAATTCTGAAATGTGCTTTCATGTTCTAAAGGCTGACCTTTTAAGGTGTGATTTGTGGTGCACAGTAAACAAACAAACAAAAAAAGGATTCGCCCTGTGGGGCAGCAGTTCTAGTCTATGATAACTGTAGGCCCTCCTCGTTTGCCAGTTGGCACTTTGAAAGAGTTTTGTAAAAGTGACATATTAGGAAAAGGTATTATAACATTTCTATTGGAAGCAGTCACTTTCCTTGATGGGATTAAAGCTTCCCATGGTCAGAGGGTAGACCTTTCACAATACAGGACTCGGTGCATTTGTTGGCCTTTCAACACTCCTATTAGTAAGTGGTTTTTTTGGTTTTTTTTTTTCCCTCATTTCATAATACACTGGTATTTAGAAGCTGGTTTCCATGGATATTGCCTGTAGACAGTTATGATATTTGGTGATAACAGTTCTGTATGGACTTTAGAAAAAATAAAATTTTCTGGAAAATGTTGTAGTGGATAATGTTCTCCTAATATGTTCTATGTATTAATTGCATATTTTTTGACATACTACACATACAAAAGGAAATGTGATTGGTTTCTTAAGTGGTGGTGGGGGGGGGAAGCTATGAGTTTTTTGAAATGACCTTTTTTACTAACTGGTTCATTCCTTTACTTTGCCAAAGAGGAACCTGAAGGCTAGAACCATTTTATTTGAACACCTATTTCCTAAAATAATCAGTCCATCAATCAGGATTGAAATGTTCTGCTCTTCTGTTTGTGTTTATTAAAGTACAAGTCTATGGATCTGTTCTTAGATGTCAAATGTTGAATAATGAATTTTGCTGGGATGCCTAAAATTTCTTTTAAACTCTGAGAATATTTTTTTTCAGATGCATTGACTATAAATCATCTCATCATAAATATTCAAATATATATTCAAGTATAAATGTTCAAAGTAAATATTTAGAAGTTTTTTTAACAATGCTATTCAAGAACTGTACCTGAAATTCTCTAGTACCCTAAAAGGACAGATATTTTCATTTCCCTTTAGTATATTCTAAAACAAATTCATTTTATCATTTTCAGAGACATCATCACCAAAAAGTAAATTTATATATCTAAACATATGAGCCTAAATGCCTTATGCTGCTGATCAGCCATTTAAGTATTTTCTTTTAAAACCAGGCCTGAAGTCATGATAATGCTTTGACAAGCATTACATGAATCCTGTCCAAATTTTATTATCACACTCCTTAAATATTTCTCTTAGGCTTAGATCAATCCATATCTAGAGTACCTTGGTATTTGCAAGCGTAGCAATGATACGGTACAGATAAAAACTGAAAGAACCAATCCTATAGCAAAATCCTTTAAAGATGTCTTGATTAATGGTGAAATGGCCTTTTATAAATATGTTGAAGCAATGAAATTGTAAAAGGAGCCACCTGTAGGGTGCCTTTTGGTGGTGGTTCCTTGTGGAAATGATGCTTGAAAGTGTCTAGGTGTTAGTTAGATGAGAGAGTATATTCTTAGCCCTTCCTTCTTATCTTAAAGTTTGATACCCCTTAAGTAACTCTTTATATGTGCATTCCCATTTCAATATTCCAGGATATACTAAGCTCAGTAGTTAGGATGTTTTCAAGAAGTCCTCCTTTTTTTTTTTCCTATTCCTACCTACCTCTACTGGTACTCTCTCCTTTTACTCTTACCCTATTCATTGAAAGTAGAAGGGGAAATGACAAGATGATAATCCATTAGAGAAAATGTTTGCTTTAGTCTAAATAGAATGAATATTAACTCCATTTCGTAATTTAGTTTCTCTAAAATCTTTCAGTACTACAGTGGTTCAGTTATTGACACATAATAAAGGTAAATTGTTGATCATTCATAAGAACTGTTATTGAATTATTAATAATTTAATAGTGAATCACTCAGTATGTGTGTAATAAACAGCCACACACCACAGAGCATCACAGTAGGCAGGCCTAAATGTTAATGAGATCTTTTTTGGTAAAATTTATCACAAGATAGTAATAAAGAGTATGAGAAGTGTTCTTTAGAGACGAACATGAATCTTACTTGGGCAGCAGCCTCTGAATTGACATCGATTTAGCCACCTAAATCTCTGCATTATTTCAGTAATAGTACTATGATATGAGGTGATGTTCCTGTAAAAAATGCATAGGTACATGCAGGTAATAATTGAGAATAAGTAACCACATATTTCAATGGCTAATCAGTCTTCAAAAAAAAAATTCTGAGCAAACAGGTGAGTGCTTGCAACATATTAAGTCGTTTAATGACCACCACAGTTGTAACATTGATACTGCTTTTGCACTCATTTTATAAGAGTAGAGAATACTGGCACAGAAATTAAGTGTTTGATATCTTCACAATCTATTGAGGAATCTGTCTTCTACTACAATGTAAAGAGCAACTGTTAATAATAGTAGCAACCATATGTGCTTATATTGTTTTGTCAGGTTAGAGTCTGGACAGTTACTTCCACACGGAAGAATGGCCAAGGGAGCTGGTTCTGGGGACTGGCATGAGCCAAAGTAGGGATCCATGCCACTTAGCAGTGTATCAGGAGCTCTGGGGACTGTTCTTCCACGGGTAGACTCTTCCATGATTTGCATATATATGGCTGCAGTGATAGCAGTTATTTAACACACAACACACACACACACACACACACACACACACACACACACACACAAAGTGGCCACTTTTTGAGCATCGTATTTGTTAGGCACTATCATAAAGACTTTATATGCATTCCCTCATTTGATCCTCATGACAATCTTGAGAGTTAATGAATAGTTTCCACATTTTTAAGGAAGAGGATCTGGAGAGTTTAAGTCAGACTGACATTTAGCTGGATGGTAAGTCTCTGTTGTGTTGTTTAACTAGGGGCAGTATGGTCTAATGGTTAAGAATACAGACTCTGAAGTCTGGAGCAAGATTCCTCTTGCAATTACTCTTAGCTGTAATGACTTTGCCTTGTTGCATGACTTCTTTGTACTTCAGTTTCCCCATTTATAATATGGTTATAATAATTGTAGCTATGGATAGGGCTATGTTGGAAGATTGAATGAGTTGATAAAGTGCCTGGTACAAAGCATGTACTACAAAATGTTTGCTTTATTGTGGTGATTTTGTTTTATACAAATAATACTGAAGTCTTGTTTCTTAAAAATAATAGTGAAGTCATGGGTTTTTTTTGTCATTTAGTAATATTATGTGAATTTACTCATGCAGTGTTTATAATTTATTATTAAACTGATTATTATGCACTTTTATAGTTCTACCGTGAAAGACATTTCCCCTATGCAGTTTCTGGCATTTGTTGTTAAAAAAAAAAGACTACTGATATTTGCATATTGATCCTATATTTAGTCACTTTACTAAATTCTCCTCTAGTCCTGAATGGTTTTTAAAAGCCAAAAGCTTTGGAATGATCTTGGACACCTGTTTTTCTCATATCCTACATCAACTAATATGAGATGTACCTTAAATACAGCATTGGGGCATTGGGTGGCTCAGTCAGTTGGGCAGCTGACTTTGGCTCAGGTCATGACTTCGTGGTTCATGGGTCCAAGCTCTGAGTCGGGCTCTGTGCTGACAGCTCAGACCCTGGAACCTGCGATTCTGTGTCTCCCTTACTCTCTGCCCCTCCCCCACTTGCGTTGTGTCTCTGTCTCTGTCTCTCTCTCTCAAAAATAAACATTAAAAAAAAGTTTAAATATATACAACATGTAACCATTCTTAACCTCTACCTCCCCTACCATGCTCTAAACCACCCTATCCCATACCTACTTATTTCCAACTTCTTCCAATATCAGTGCCGACTCTATTGTAGTCTATTCTCAAGGGAATCTATTATCAGTTAAGGATCGTTTTTCTCTTCGCTTTTTATTACAACATATATTTTATTTTCTCTAAAATAGCTAGAATTCCTCCTCCTCCCCCCAAAAAATCGTAGTGGTAAGAATGGCTAACCCTGTCGTGATTATAACTTTAATGAGAACGGTTTTAATTTTACTTGGTGTAAAACTTGCAGTTAGTTTCCATTAAATAACTTTTTACCATGATTTGAAAGTGTAGTGCTAGTCACATTTTTTTTTAAACCTGTTTGGCTTGTATTTAAATTTTTTTTTTTAACGTTTATTTATATTTGAGACAGAGAGAGACAGAGCATGAACGGGGGAGGGGCAAAGAGAGAGGGAGACACAGAATCAGAAGCAGGCTCCAGGCTCTGAGCCATCAGCCCAGAGCCCGACGCGGGGCTCGAACACACAGACCGCGAGATCGTGACCGGAGTCGAAGTCGGACGCTTAACAGACTGAGCCACCCAGGCACCCCTTGTCACATTTTATCTGTAGTTGATTTTATCATGTTGTTTCAGTATTTACTAATACGATCCTATAGTTTTTCTCCTGTTAATAATACTAAAACTTCATTTTTACCTTTGCCTTTATGTTCATAAACTACACCCATATTCTCTCATGAATTACTTTATCTTTTAATCCATTGGTGGGTGATATTTGATGAAATTTTATTTGGTATTTTTGCATTTCCCTCTTTATAAGTAAAATTGATCCTGATTTTTAACTGTTTGATTTGCCATTTGTAAGGACTTTGATAACAAGGTTTTTTTTCCCCATTTATTGGAGATTTTAATTTTTATTTACTTTTTCCAACCTTATTGAGATATAATTGGCATATAACATTGTGTGAGTTTAAGGTGTGCAATGGGTTGATTTGATACCCTTCTATATCTCAGTGTGCTTACCACCAGAGAGTTAGCTAACATCTTCATCAAGACACATAATTCCATTTCTTTTGTGCGATAAGAACATTTAAGATCTAATCTCAGAGCACCTGGGTGGCTCAGTTAAGCATCTGACTCTTGATTTCATCTCAGATCATGATTGCAGGGTCGTGAGATCAAGCCCCTCACCAGGCTCTGCACTGAGCATGAGCTTAAGATTCCCACTTGCTCTCTCTTTCTATGCCTCTCTCTCAAAAAAAATCTAATCTCTTAGCAACTGTAATATATATAATATTATAAACTATATCCACAAAATTTAGGCTAGTTTATTTTATTATCAATGGAGGTAGATATTGTCAAATATTTGATATGGATTTTCAGTTTCTTCTAGCGTTATTAGTTTACTTTTTCTGCTTTTTCAGTCAACTTTGATAATTTACATTTTCCTGGGAAGTCATCAATTTCATTTAGCTTTTCAGATTTCATTGGCATAAAGTTATACAAAACATACTTACAAACTTTAAATACTTTTTTTTAAGTTTATTTATTTTGAGAGAGAGAGAAAGAGAGAGAGAGAGAGCATGTGAGTGTAAGAGGGGCAGAGAGAGGGAGGGAGAAATAGAACCCCAAGCAGGCTCAGTGCTATCAGTATGGAGCTTGATGTAGGGCTCGAACTCACGAACTGTGAGATCATGACCTGAGCTGAAATCAAGAGTTGGACACTCAACTGACTGAGCCACCCAGTCCCCTTAAATACATTTTTCTTGTGATTGTTACTATCTTCCTCACTCCTAATTATGTAAATTCTTGGTCATACTCTCTATTTCCGTCTCTCCCCCCTTGTCCTCTCCCCCTTTCCCTCCCTCATTCCCTGTATCTGTCTATCTCTCCTTTCTGAGAACCAGCCTTTGGTTTTAATTATAAATTCTAATTTTGGCTTCAAATACATCTCTTATACTTTCCATTTCCATTAGTTTTCACCTTATACTTTGATTCGCTTAATTTTTCTACCTTTATAGGTTGAATTCATGGGTTCTAGATTTGCAGTGTTTTTATTTAGTAAGAAGATAAATTGAATCTATTAATTGCCTTCCATAAACTACCCCACCATGTACAACATAACCATTTCTCACATGTAGAACTATCATATTTTCCTGCAAATTACTTCATCATGTGTTCTCAGCCCTCTGAAGCATGCTCGGCGGTTTGACTTACACATTTTCTAGGTAGGTTTAAAACTATCCATACAGAGGGGCGCCTGGGTGGCTGAGTCACGATCTCGCGGTCCGTGAGTTCGAGCCCTGCGTCGGGCTCTGGGCTGATGGCTCGGAGCCTGGAGCCTGCTTCCAATTCTGTGTCTCCCTCTCTCTCTGCCCCTCCCCCGTTCATGCTCTGTCTCTCTCTGTCTCAAAAATAAATAAAACATTAAAAAAAAAACTATCCATAGAGAATTTAGAGTAGCTTAAAATAAATACACTAGTACCTTCCTCATCCACTGTTTCAGTTACTTGTGGTCATTTGAGGTCTGATCGCAGATCATCCTCTTTGTGTTATATCATCGGAAGGTCAATAGTACTTAACACAGCTTCATAGTGTCTATGTCATTTACCTTACTTTGGCTCGTCACGTAGGCATTTTATCATCTCACATCATCACGAGAGGAAAACAGGTGAGTACCATGCAATAAGATATTTTGAGAGACAGAGAGATAGAGAGAGAGAGAGAGAGAGAGGGACCACATTCACATAACTTTTATTATGATATATTGATATAATTATTCTATTTTACTATTAGCTGTGGTTTTAAATCTCTTACCATGCCTAAGTTATAAATTAAGCTTTGTCATTGGTGGTATGTATGTGTAGGAATAAACAGTAAATATGGAGTTTGATACCGTTTGAGGTTTCAGGCACCCACTGATGATCTTGGAACATATCCCCTGCAGATGAGGGGGACTGTTGTATTATCAAATTGATTCAAACAAATCCTTTGGAAAATGTATGTGCCCACATGAACAAGTTAACTCATCAGTTTTATTTGAATGGCCCTGAATGTTTCTCTAGCCATTGAATAACACCATTTAGCCAATTTGAACAAAGACACAAATTCTCTTCAGTGAGGCCTCAAAATAAAGCAAATATAATTATGGATGCATATTTCAAATACAGTACATAGAGTGACTTAGAACTTAAGGGTTCTGGAGTTAGCCGTGGGTTCTAGAGTTCTACTGCCAAAGTGGAAGGAAGCCTTGCCTCTGCATTTAGTCTATGTGACCTTGACTAGGAGCTTAGGTGCCCTGTATTTTATAATCTAGGAAATGGACACAGTAGCAGTATCAACTTTTTGTGATTTTTTTTTTGTGAGGGTCAAATGAGTTTGTGAATAAAAAGCAATTGGTAAAATTTAATTATTATTTTAAAATTCTTTGCAGCATGTTAAAGTGTATGTAGACATTTTGGTGTCCGAGTAGGGATCTGAAACTTGTGCAAATGAGTAGTATTCTGCTAAGCTGAAGTAGAATCCAGTAAGCACTGTGGAATAATTGGCATCTTACTGATTTTATTACCTTTGCCAACAAACTTGGGCTCCAGGTGACACTTGCAGAGCTGGGTCTTTTAAGATCCGCATGTATTTGTTGGCAGGGTCTCATACTACCGTCGGATTCGGTAATTCATGAGGTAGGTTTAATTGATGGGGTTTTAGTGAGTTTGAATGAGGAGCAGCCTATTTTGCAGGGTTGGTTTATTTTTGTTGAAGGAAGCAGGGTGTCTGACAATTCTGTTTACCAGGGAATTTATTTCTTTGGTTTACTCCTTACAATTCTTGCGAGTTGGAAAGCAGTCCTCATGCCCTCACAGTTTTTGAATTCCCACATGAGAACGAAAATTTTGTCTACAATACCAGACTTGTTTGTTAAACATAAAAGGACATAAATCCTCCATGGGTCCCCAGGGGTATGTTAGAGAAAGGGAGTGATCATTATAAACCACTTAGCGCTGTGTGCTCTGTATCATGTTGCCGTGAGAAAGTGATGTTTGATTGGCTCATAAAATAGGTTTAGTAAATCCTTTAAATACTGATGTGAGCAGTTGTGCATGTTGGAAATTAATACCTGAGAGTGTATTATAAGGATTACCGTGTCTCCAGAACAGTCACCTGGGCATGTGTAGATTTCAGCGTTTAAGGAAGATTACGTTTTGTAATTTCACTTTCATGTGTCAAATGTTGCTTGGTTTTTTCATTCCCCTTTCATTTGGCTGCGGCCTAGAAACATCTTTTGTCATTGTTTTCTCTCTAACTTGATGTTTTGAGTGATGCTATAGTATATAAACCAATGGACTTCCGCAATTAACTCCATCTGCAAAGATCGTTTTATCAGAAAAAAGAAAAACTTCAACTTATTAGGGAAGACAACTGGATTTAATGCATTAGTCTTTTTCCAATCGTGCTCCATATTCTCAAACATTTAAAGGAAATGTAGAATCAAGTGGCAGTGATTTTTGCTTTCATTTTTTCTGTTTTGAAGATTACACACAGTAATGAGGCATGGGAATACTTTACAGGTGGATCTTCACTTGGTCTATTTTACGTGATCTTGAATATGACTTAAGTTTTTAAAAAAATGCTATTTTTGTAACCATATCCTTTAGCAAGGGGATTTACAGTTTCAAGAGAGAAAACTAAGCCTTGGTAAATAATGATGGTATTGGTATTTTTCACCTCCATACACAGCTAAACAGCTGTCGAGTATGACCATAAAAATTGATGGTGGAATAATTGGGTGGAATATTGGGTGAACAATAGAATTATATTGTCATAGGACACCACTGGTGAAAAAAATCTTAAAAGTTTACTGTGAAACAATTAGTAGCATATGTTGGATTCTGCTGTTTTATACACACACACACACACACACACACACACACAAAACAGTACTTTTTTAGATGTCCATTTCATTTAACCTTCATGGAATGCAAAACTATGTAGATTTTTAAAGCACTGTGGTAAATGTGTGCACCACATTTACACGGTGAGCTTGTATGAGCATGTAAGAATTAATTGCCAGCTGTCTAACTGCAAATCCAGAAATTGTTATAAAGATTATAAAGATTGATTTTTTTTTAATGGCATCAAATTCAGTAGAAAATCTTCATGAAGAAAGTCATGATGTACTTCTCTTATTTGCAGGACAGTGATTTTTGTTTCAGGATCTAAGATAAAGCCAAGTTTAATTTTAATAAGTTCTTAACATGTATAATCCAGGTATTTCTGTGTGGTTAAAAACTCCTTTTAAATACTTCTACAGAACTTACAAATCACATCAATACGTACTAGTGTTTATTTTCGAACAATAAGAAGAAAAGTGTGTAATAGTAAAATAGTTAACATGAATTGTTTCAGTTTTCTTGCATATGATCTTTTCTCATACAATGCTTCTATTAGATAATTTTGAAAATGGACTGAAGTACATTTTTGACAGTTTCTGTTCTGCCCAACCAGTTTATTGAAATGACTTTGTAATTGTCAAACCCAAGGGATACTTTTTGGTTTTTAGCGTCTTTGACCTTTCTTTGGCATTGGTACGTCAGCACTGTGGATCTCTTCTGTTTCTGGTGGATATTTCTCTTCCCTCTTTGCTCAGTTCTGTGACATCCCTCATAGTGGCTTTCCCCAAGTTCCCTGACTCTTCCTTTTCAGGATGTGTTTGTTACAGGATCTCTTCTTTCTACCCACACTTGTAATGTTATCATTTCCTGGCATTCCTCAGAGAAGTGGTGATTCTATTCCCTGCCAGTGTTACTCCCTCACTGAAATCTCCATGGCTGTGCCTCTTAGGCCCACATGGGCAAATAATGTGAACGAACGACGATCTGGGCATTTAAACAACAACAACAACAACAACAACAACAACAAAGAAAGTAGATGGGGATCTTTTTTTTTTTAATGTTTATTTAATTTTGAGAGAGACAGAGACATAATGTGAGTGGGTTAGGGGCAGAGAGAGAGGGAGACACAGAATCCGAAGCAGGCTCCAGGCTCTGAGCTGTCAGCACAGAGCCCGATGCGGGGCTTGAACTCAAGAACCATGAGATCATGACCTGAGCCAAAGTCAGACGCTCAACCCACTGAGCCATCCAGGCACCCCTGAAAGTAGATGGGGATCTTTAAAGACAGAAAGAGCATGTCTTTCCACTTGGTCCCAGTCTCAGTTGCAGTGAACACATGAAGGCCTGGTGTTCATTCCTTCATCCGCCAAATACTGATACAGTATGTACTATGTTCCTGACACACAGGCATTAGGGATAAGGCAGGAAATTTAAAGACACCTCCTCTTCTGGAGCCAACACCAATTCCAGAGATCTGAACTTCATGGACTCATCCTAGGGCTAATGATACTTAGTATTACCAGATCTTCAAATTTAATATGTAAAAAAGCCAGAAATCCAGATATTCTGTGCCATTCCACTCTTTCGAATCTTGACTTAAATTTGTAAAAAGAAACAGAGCCTACTAAAACCGCACTTCCGTGTTTGCTACATTATGCCTACAAAATATTCTACCCAAAGGCCTTCCCACCTACACCTGTTCTTCCAGCTTGATCTTCATCTGCTTCTTTGTTCCCCACCTTCTATTCCCAGCCCACCGTGCTGGGCCCTTCTTTCTTCTGTTGCATCTTACACATTGTCCTTCTCGCTACAATGCATTTCCATTTCCCCTCCTTTCACCCCCACTCAGTCAGTACTCATTGACAGCCCAAATGTTCCTTTGCAAACCAACCCTAATCTCACTGTATAGAATTACTCCTACTCTGCCAGTCTTCCACAGTATTTCCTACGTACTCTCATTAGAGCACTTACCAAAGTGTTTTATGGGCCCTGAGCCCAAGGAAGCTATAGTTTCATCTTTGAATCCTAAGACTCTAGCAGAACACTGTGCACCAAGTGAGCACTTCATAAATGCTTACAGAATGATCGACCAGGTCTCAAATCTGGCTCTCTTCAAACTAGCAGTGGTGGTAACCTACATTAGATAGGTTTAGGGGAAAACCTCCCAAGCATAGAACAAACAGATACAAAAAAAGCTTTGTTTCACATGTAAACTATCTTGATATGAAAATTATCCTTTCATATAAAATGGTAGTTATCAACTTTTATACCAAGGAAATCTGAAATAACTACGTAGGTCTGTTCTTTTCTAATTTTTTTTAATGTTTATTTATTTTTGAGAGAGAGAGAGCATGTGGGAGAGCAGGGGAGGTTCAGAGAGAGGGAGACACAGAATCCAAAGCAGGTTCCAGGCTCTGAGCTGTCAGCACAATGCCCCCGACGTGGTCCTTGAGCTCCCAACGGCGAGATCATGACCTGAGCTGAAGTCGGACATTTAACCAACTGAGCCACCCAGGTGCCCCTACTTAGGTCTGTTTTGTCCAAGTCCTCTAACCCCTAACCCCACCACTTTTCAGTCCCACCACATACATATATACCAAACTCCTAGAATAGTTCCACCGGTCGGTTTACACGTTTGTCATTGATGACCGAGAACTGTCGTGTGATGTAGCAGGTGTTCTCCCCTTTGTACTTGAGTTTTCTTACTTCTTGCTTTCAGACTCCCACAGTTATATTAAAAGTTCATGTGGAGGAGGGGGTACAGGATGCAGGATGGAGATGAAGGACAGCTTTATTGAATGGCAGCTGTGAGCCAACGGTGTTTTAGGTACACAGACGTCTCCTGTCCCAAAGTATCCCTGAGAGCTAAGTAGCATCATCCTCAATTTAAGACCAAGCAAAATGAGGCTGAAACAAGTTAAGTTACATGTCATAAGCGAGTTCTGGATACTTCTTCAGGATGAAGATTTATAAATAGAATTGGCCCATTACATACTCTGTATATAATTTTCAATAATTTTTTCTTCTGTAAATTCAGTACTGCACAAAACATATTATTTTTGTTGTCTAGTATCTACTGAATTTATATTTTTGAAAACGCCTACCCGTGATTCTCAACCGTGTCAGACCTACATTTTAAGAAATTTTTTGCAGTGTCCTCTTTAGTATTCTCGAAGGAAGTTCATAGAAGTGATCATCTATTTATATACACAATTGTTTGAAATATAAATATAATGGCATGTGTGCTATATAAAGCTAAAATAACAAAGTAAGTTTTATGAAAATAATTGATTTAAAATCATAAATACATATGCACAAGTATGCGAAGAAAATGCAAGGAAGTAGATATTTGCATCTTTTAAGTAGATTCATTGTGAATATGACAGATATAGACAAATATGTATATGTTTAATTGGTTTAATTGCAATACAGATTGTATAAGCAGTGTTTCTGTTCATGATATGTTTTTTTCCAAAATAGTAATTCTTGCTAAGTTCCAAAACATAGAAACTTTCTTCAACTTATTTGATGGTTAAATTTCTGGAAAATTTGGTTTTACCTGAAACTGCAGAACATATTTGTGCTTACATGTGAGACAGCATTAGCTTCCAGACTCAGAGGAACTACATCAAAAATTTCACCTACATAAACGTCCGGTGAACTGTTTGAAAGGCATGGAGAACACGGGGCCAATACTCACTTCTGGGACTTTCCATTATTGAACATTGTTGGACTGTGCCTGCCACGTGTCACGGTGCTATCCCCACCCCGGGTCTCAGTATAAGCCAAAATGCCTCTGAAGATTTCTGGAATGTTTCTTAAGAGGCAACACTGCTCTGGATGAGAACCACTGATCTAAACCTTTCAAACCAAAATTAACATTTGTTGGAAAAATATTACGTATTCCTTATGTTTAGGATACTGTGTGCATTGCAGTGCAAATTAGAAGTATATAAAAACTGATTCCTTTCTTCAGGGATTTAACAGACTATGAAAATGGATCACTTGCATACATATAATGAATATTGAACATATGTGTTTATCAAAAAGAGAAAGATGACGGTGAGCTGAGAACACCCAGAAAGGTCTCACAGAGGCAGACTGGTACAAAGTGAGATTTGAAGGGTGTGTATATAATGATGCGGCTGTAGAGAAGCTTGCCTCAGAGATGAGGAAAGGGAGCCAAGGAGTCTGACTAGGGTGAAAGTGTTACTGTCGGAAAGTAATGGGCGATGAGAATAGCATTTAAAATTGGAGTAAAACTATCATGTCCAAATGGAAATTACATTGAATAATTCATAAGTTGAATGTCAGATACGGTTGCTCCCTACAAAATATTTAAGCCTTGAGATGGCTATTTTTAGTGAATTTGGAGTTCATCACCAGCAGCACTAGAGGGCTTAGAATAGAAGAGTCATTTTGCCCACGTTGAGAAAGCATTTTCGATTGTGCCTCTTCTTTGGAGTATTTGATTATATTGACCCAGTTAAATTTGGAATGGACTCCTGGCTCTGGTCCATAGATAGCTGCCTTGTATCCATGAACATGGAATTTGAATTGCTAAAGTAACAAATCATGCTGTGATCATGTGATGTTATGTCTCTTTTGCCTTTGTCTCTTGCAGGTATGATTTTGTAGAGGTTGAAGAACCCAGTGATGGAACTATTTTAGGACGCTGGTGTGGTTCTGGTACAGTGCCAGGAAAACAGATTTCTAAAGGAAATCAAATCAGGATAAGATTTGTATCTGATGAATATTTTCCTTCTGAACCGGGGTTCTGCATCCACTACAACATTGTCATGCCAGTAAGTACCACTTACAGATCCCCTGATTTAATTGGGTCAGTTATTTGCTTACCTTAAAAAAAGAAAAAAAAAAGGTGGGGGTGGGGGGAGAATCAGGAAAAACAAAAAACAAAACCTTTTCCCTACGTTGATTTTTTTAATCCATAAACGTCGCTGTAGTTATCACAAATAACTTAAATTCCATCACTACAGATCGTTAATCATTGGCCATGTTAAATACCTTTTCAGAGTAATGAAATAAAACATGTTTTTTTACAACTTTGAGGAGAAACCCCCTACCCAACTCCCCTGCAACTCACTATTCATTGTGGGAAGTTGCATAAGCACATAGCATTTTTTCTTGGAAAAAAAAATAGGAAAATCTGTGTATTTATTACTCTTCCCATTTAGATAATCATCAAAATTTGGACCATATAAAGTCTTCCTGAATTTCAAGTTTGAGTCATATTAAGTAATAAAATACAATTTTATTTTCTAGCATTTTTGTGCAACTTTCTTATTTGATACTCTTTTGCATTTTGCTAAATGTTACTCTTACTTTAAAGAGATAAATTTTGAAGCTTCCACGGGATTCTAACAGTTCTAATTTTCAAATTCATTTATATATTTGTTATGAATACATTGCAGACCTAGAAAGCCAGCACTGTTTGATATCAATACCATTTTAGCTAAATTCATGTCTGTAACTGCCCTAAAATTCCATATTCTTCAGTGATGTTTTACTTTTTCTCCCCCATTAAGGTGGCGTCTTTCCTTTTCTGGATCTGCCAAAAATTTATTTTTTATGTGTGTGGTTTAGGAACATGTACACAACATTTTGTACATCATATTTTTCTTTTTATCGGGAGAAGTAAACTTACTAGCTCTTTCTAAAATCAGTGTTTTAGTAAAATATACTTTAAAAAGTAGTCCTCTCTATTATCCTACTTATGCTAATATTTATCCTGCTTAAATAATACTTGTGGCTGTTCATGTTTCAAAAAAGAAGTTCTGAAGTTTTCACTGGAACTTAAGACACCTATTTGGTCTTTGTTACTATAGTTTTAGTTATATCCTGGCGATTTGTATCCTTTACATATTATTTCAAACATTCATATCTATTTGTTGCACAACAGAAATATTAAACATGCTTTTACTATTTTTATCACATTACTTATAGTAATTCTGAAGTACTCTTACAAATATGCTGATGTCACCTAGTATACGTTTTAAATATAATCAATAATATCACCACTTAAAATAACATAAAAATTGATATCTTCAATACTTTTGACAGGAGATTTAACAAATCAGCAGGCACTCTGGGAACATAACATAATGTGGGTTACATGCATTAACATCTGTGTTCTTACTGGATATAAGAACAATGCTCATGGCAGGCTAACAGTTCATGAAGCCAATTAGAAAATATGGAATCAATATTAAACTTTATATGTTATATTCTTATTGTAATGTTAAGTAGAACTTTCTTTTTTCGGTTGCCCAAATTCAAGTCTGTGGAACATTAAGGATTTGATTAGAGTAATAAATTTAAATATTATTGTAGATATAGGTAAAAGAAACCATAAATTCAAACTGAAGTTTGAAAAGGATCTTTTATTCATTTAGTAACAGTAGAATAATTTATTGTGTAAAATCAACATTAAGGGAGATAGCTCTAAACTATATGTCATAAATAAATTGTGAATCTTGATCAGTTACCTTATAAAGATTATTTAAGATATCCACACCTCTGTTCCATGATGAAATACTTTTTCCCAGTATAGGGTCTCTACCATTTTTAGTTAATTTCCAAAACGTCTCTTACTTTAATAATTTAGTATTTTTCTTTAAATTTATTAAAATTGAAGACTTTTATCTAGAAACGAGGAATGTTAATAGTAGACAAGAATGAGCATTTTCAAAAACCACTCTTGGTATCTATCGATACTGTTTTCAACAACCACTATTGATATTGTGATGATTTGTTTGAATAAAGCCACTAAGAATCTGTTTAACACACTTTCACAGTGTCTTACTTTAGAGAATTTATGAAGTTAAAATTTTTTAAGTCTGAGATGGCAGAGGGAGATAGGACTATACTTTCACAAAGTTGTACAGTCCACATCTTCAGTGTGTGTAGGTAGCATATGTAGTGTTCTTAAATATATAAAGATGAAACAATTAAGTTTCACTCAAAAACGTAATGATGGGTGTTACAACACAGCAAAGGTTTTATTTATCCCTAATCTGTGACAAAATAAAACTTGAAACTGGTGCGCCTGGGTGGCTCAGTCGGTTAAGCGTCTGACTTCGGCCCAGGTCATGATCTTGCAGCTCGTGAGTTCGAGCCCCGTGTCAGGCTCAGTGCTGACAGCTCAGAGCCTGAGGTCTGCTTCAGATTCTGTGTCTCCCTCTCTTTCTCTCTGCCCCTCCCCAGCTCATGTTCACACTCTGTCTTTGTCAAAAATAAATAAACTTAAAAAAATTAAAAAAAAAACTTGAAACTGAGAAGATACTTATATTTTAAATAAACTCTCTTCTTCCCATTATGTTACTTTAAATATGTATAACTAACAATCATCCTGCTACAGAATAAGACATGAAAGCTAAAATATATATATATGCCAACATCAAGGGTTATATTTTTCTAATTTTATGACTGCATGGGTTAGCTAGTTGTATAACTCATGGAGTTGTGTGGATTAAATAAAATACGTAAAGATAAAAACACAGGAAATTTATAGTGTTGTGCTCAGTTCTGGGGCACATTAGAGGTTCTTAATAAATACTTGAATGCTGAGTTGATGATACCATTCACTCACTCCAGCTTAACTAACAGAAGATTCACTGACAGCTGTATTTTTATCTGTGAGAGTATATCCTGTTCATGAGCCTTGAAATGAGATAAAGCATCATAGGGTCTGTGGTAATTACCATCCATCCTCTTGACTCAGAAGGGCCCTGCCACCTGAATTTGACCTACTATTGGAGATTTACTGTGATTAAGATCAGAAACTGCATCTGAGAGACTTTAGATGAAAGGTGTATCACCGGGTGCATCACTGAAATTAAATTCAGTGCATTTTTAAATAGTTATTGAAGTTGTTTGATAAGCTGTAAATATGGGAATTGACATTCTCCTGACATCCTTTGAGCCATATTTTGCATGGCACCGAAGTTGACCTGTGCTGGGCTGCAGAACATGGAAATATGTAGAAATATACATAGGACATCTTCTATTAATTTGTCTTATGCTCAGGAAACCAGCAGCCATTGGATTGCAAGAAACAAGAGAATTTGATGTCATGGTCCTTGTTGCCTAATAAATATGACTTGGTGATTTTGATTTTGCCAGATTGTTCAGTTCTGTTGGGTTTAAATCTATTTTGGCTATTTATCTACCATTTCGTAGAATCCTTTCTCTTGGTTCCTTGTATGCCTCTTCCCCAACACAGCCACACTCCTGTTCTCAATAACTGCCTGCAGAAGGGTGAGATTTGGTTAGTGAAAAGTTGACAAGTGATTTTGCTGTTAAGCCTTCCAGAATGTTTTGAATTATCATTGTGTGTTGCTAAATGACATCCTTCCCTCCATGGCCCTCCTCCCCACAATATTATTACTAGCCTGGAAAGATCCATCAATCTTATCTGTGTATCAATGAATGAAAGCCTAAGGGAAGAAAGTTTACCTTTTCAAGAACAGACTTAAAAGTTCTTGTGGCATTTGCTCAAGGGCACATGCCCCTCCAACCCCTGGATCATCTCTAATACTTTTTTTTTCTTTTTTGTCAAGGATGTACTTCATAATTAGCACACCCAGCTCCTCAAAGGCATTGGTCTCATTGACTGCAAACCCACCCTTGCAAAATAGGACCTTGGGGACCACTGGCCACAATGGTCTCCTTTAATTTTCTAATGATAAAAATGATAGGAACCATAGGTCCTTAGTGGACTATTAGATTCCCGAACTGAGGTTTGCTACTGAGTGCCTAGTACACCCTGAAGCACCTGCTCACTAGTATCTCATGGTAGTTCAGCCAGTTCCCCTGGGAGTTGTCTAAACCCCCCTGGAGCTGTACTGACTTCTCATTTAGTATGTGTTACCTCTGTTAATGTTGTATAATAGTGCTGTTTTGTCAGCTAGAACACTGAAGAATCACACTAATGACACCAGGTATTCTCCTGGTCCTGATATATTAAAACTAGTTTCCCTCTCTCTCTCTCTCTCTGGTGGGAGTGGAACATCCCAAGTAGTTCAAGAAATTGGTGCCTACTTATGACATTATAACCATTAATGTGTATAATCATACTCATCAGCTTTTTTATAATTAGCTTAATATTTTGCATCTGTTCACACACGAACAAAAACTTCGAGTTTAATCAGTTCTTTTTTTTTCTGGGACAATTATGGAGAAAGTGTATTTTAATATTCTTTATAGTCTACAAGTAAGGGAGACCATTCTGCAGCCTTCTTTTGGAGCATGAATGGATATGTTTGATTCTAACTAACCTTTAAGTCTGGTTGATTCTATACCAACTTTAGATAGTATGTAGCTCAGCAGTAGAATTCTAATACATTAGTTAAAATTTTCAGAAACAGTGTTGCCATACATGTTGCCATTAAAAACTATGTTCATAACCACATAAATTTACTACATAAATTTAAAATGTTAGCATTTCAGTGTTATTTTCGAGAATTATTTATGGAAATATATACCCCCTTATGCCCCATTAATAAGTAATGAAAAATAAATTCATGCATATTGATGCCAAACAATATACATTCAGCTTTTATGATTGTGCATAAGGAGTTAATAATGTCTTTGATTTTTTTTTCCCCCTTCATGCTAAAAAAAAAAAAAAGGCCTGGTAGATTAGCAGTGAGAGATTGTTTGGGAAGAAATGAAGCAAAACTGAAATAAAACAGTGCAAGCTTGTTTCTGTTTGGAGGCCACACACATTGAGAGCCCAGCGCACATTTCGGATCTCTTACAAAGAAAAGAAAATTTCTTGTTTAATTTTGGAGTAATTTATAATAGATTATGTATGTTTTACTCTGTGTACTGTAGCATAAGCACCATTATTTAAAACTGTTAGCAAACCTACAAAGGCTGAAAAATAGCATCTTTTCTTCTAGCATCAAAAGATCTTATTAAAAGTTTATTTGTAAGAAAATAAGCCTTAATATAAAAATATTGCATATTTTTATCAGTTACTTCAAAAACCCATACCTATTTTGAAATAAAATATACAAACCCAAATATGAATATTTTTAGTGGTTTCATTCTTTACATATAAAGCTATTTCTTTTGAGTATAATGTTGTTTGTTATATTTATGTATCTGTTTTAAAACAGTTGTGAGATTTGAGGATTTTTTTTCTCTCTTTCCAAACCTGGTTAACACTTTGAAGGATGATTAAAATACTCTTTATTGATTTCTTTTAAAACAGTGTTTTTGAATATTGTATTTTCCAGAATTTTTTAATTTAAGCTTCCTGATCAGAAGTAATAACATAATATTTTCAACAATTCATCTGCTCTCATTTTTTAATGTAATAAATGGATCAGTTTAGATTAAGAGAAATAGATGTTATAGCTACCGGGCTAATTGACTCCATATATTTTTATCTTCTTTCCTTTATTGCCTGAAAAGAGGAGTGTGGGGTGATGAATGAAGTGAAGACTCCTTTAACTCACAACAGTCTGTGAAACTCATCTTTTAAGTTGCTTCTAAAGTTTTTCTATTATTTATTTTCTGTTTTCTTTTTCCACTGATAAGTGACAGTTGTTTGGATATCACGTATTTTTTATTCTTTTTAGTAAAGTTATACCCAGAGATGAAATAATACTAGAGAGTGGCATGCAAGTAATGTAGCTACTTTATAACCCCAACTATGGGTTTTCCTTAACAGTGATTTTTTAAATGACTTGTCCAGAGTTAAGTCAGTGCCTGGCCAGTGTGCACTATAGAAGGGTGTATGGTTTCTGTGGGGAAGGCTTAGAAAGACACTTGATGCCTGAGGTGCCATTAAGGAATGCATGACTGATTGCCAAAGTAGTTATTAATTATGCGGGATACGGAGAACAAAGCCGCTCAGTGAATATTGAAGTTGGAGGGAGAAAGGAGGAGGGGGATATTTTTTCCGTCCTTTCTGGCATGTGCCAGTAGGTTATTTCACTCTTAATATCATGTAAAGGAAAGTCTTAACTGAAGGCCAAATTTGCTTTTATGTTCAGGTTAAGAAAAATTCCAAGTAATTCTCAAACAAGGTATCAAGTTCATTTTCTTAGGTGGGGGTGGGGGGTGGGGGAACAGCATACCTGGAATAAAAAATACATACAGCAATATCCTAACCTTAATCCCATAGGAAACAAATTCAGTATTAAAATGTCAAGGTTTTAAAAAATCGTGAATTTTCATAGCAAGTTGCACTGCATGCCTATATTACTATATTAAACTTATTTTAATGAGTGAAAAATTCAGGTTTTAAACCTTTAAAATAAATTTTTATTAACCTTAAGAGAGAATTAAGAGAAAATAATTGTTATAATTTTTTGTAGTATTTACAGAATAAAAGAAGTTATTTCAAATACTGTATCTCTACAGTATATAGTCTGAAACACTTTTTGAATGATTCGGTTTTTATTAAAATATACAGTGTAATTGTATATTTATGGAGGGAGTGTAGAGATGACAGTATCTTATTACATCAAAGAAATTATACAATTGCCACAAAGACTAAGCTTTTACTTGGCTAAGAGCTGTTTAATGTATTTTTCTACCAACTCCTACCCCATGGGCACAGCGCTCTCTTTCATGTGAAGATCATGGTCTCTTCCATTTCTACTGATTCTTTTTGTTCCAGTTAATTCCTAGCTATCTAAAAAAGAACTTCACAGATGGTATGATTTGTAGTTAGAAAGGAAAAGTCAGTTGGTGCTACTGTAGGGATGGTAAGAGGCAGAAAAACCACTTTAAGTTGATGTACAAGGGGTTATAAATATGAATTTAGGAAAGCTTGAAGTTTGATTGATTCATATTTTATATCTCAAGCCACAAATATTTAAAAGCTTAGACTTCATATGACCCTAAACCTGATGGAAGGATTCTCTAGAAGTTGGTTGCAATTTAAAATGATAACATAAATACTTTTGTCTTCAATACCCCATCCATTCTCCTGTTAACGTCTTCTGCCATGTATCGAAGAATATTTGATGAAATATTTCATTGTGAGAAATTTTTAAAATTCATGGCATTGCCCTGGGTCTCTGAGAACTCACCTTGCTTTGAGGGAAAAGAAATGTATACACACAACACACATGCATACACACACACACACACACACACACACACATAAATATACTACATGAATAAGTATAATAGAAATGGTTTGGAAAGATTTGGAGAAGAGAGACAATTGTTCAGAACAGACAGATATTATGACTCTTTAAGGAATAAACAAACAAGCAATCAAACAAACAGAAACCCTGGAAATTGCTTAGTATAGACTTGATGTCAAATATATTATTAAAAATTTCTAAGGGCGCCTGGGTGGCTCAGTCGGTTGAGCGTCCGACTTCAGCTCAGGTCATGATCTCACAGTTTGTGAGTTCGAGCCCCACGTTGGTCTCTGTGCTGACAGCTCAGAGCCTGGAGCCTGCTTCGGATTCTGTGTCTCCCTCTCTCTACCCCTCCCCTGCTCATGCTGTCTCTATCTCTCTCTGTCTCTCTCTCTCTCAAAAATAAATAAACATTAAAAAAATTAAAATGTCTAAAGAATTTATTAAAAATCATATTACCAAATATCAAAGATGATGATTCTCTTTATCTGGAGTGGTGCTCAGTTATCTGCATCTTCAAACATGCTTGGGGACTCTGATACAAGATGTTCTCACATTGAGCTTGTGGGTGAGAAACCTCTCTCCACTATAACTGAGCAGATGCAGAGAGTTTTGCTACAAGATGTTGGGGAAATACTTTTCATATTCAAGCAAACATGAATATTTTTTGAACAGCTGAGAAATTCTGCATGAATATTTTATTGCTAACATATTCCTGTGTTCTCTATATTTCAAGATTACAAAAAAGTGGAACTTTCTCATAGAATTAGAAATGGATAGATTTCAATTTAAATTTTTTTTTATGTTTATTTATTTTTGAGATCGAGAGAAACAGAGCACAAGTGGAGGAGGGGCAGAGAGAGAGAGAGAGAGAGAGAGTGAGGGAGACACAGAATCCAAGGCAGGCTCCAGGCTCTGAGCTGTCAGCACAGAGTCCGGTGCGGGGCTCGAACTCACAGACCGTGAGATCATGACCTGAGCCGAAGTTGGACGCTTAACTGACTGAGCCACCCAGATGCCCCAGGTTTCAATTTTTAATGCTTGCATTTGTTGTACTGACTTTTCTAAGCTATGTAGTGAGGCTTATCAGCTTTGCCAACTGTCAGTATCTCTTACCCATGTAACTAGAATCAATGACAATCTGCCTTCTTCTCTAGTTCAGCACTAAGCTTGGCTGATAATTCATATATGGCATAGATCCAGCACTGAGGCGTGGTTCTAGACTAGATATTCATTTATCCTGTGGTATAAAGCACTATTCTTAGTAAAATAAGGCAGTCCGAACCACGAAGAAATATTCTTTCAATCTCCTCAGACATTTTTTCACATGTAATTCCAATTTTTGTCCGAGTTACACTCGCAAATTTTTAAAAGGCAAATATTTCTCTTAGACTTGTTACAAAAAAGCAGGTGTCCCCAATTTCCTCTGTCCATACTACTTTCCTGTACTTTGGAGGCAAGTACTTCCACTTCGTTTAACTGATTCTTTTAGGATTGACCTCTATACCTTCATGTAACATGCTTCTGTTGCTACTTCTTGCTTCTTTGGTTTTAAAGAACTATCGATGATCTTCACTGACTTCCCTCTCTGGAATACGAGGCTTTCTTTCTTTCACCCTCCTGCATTTACCACACATGCAGAAGCATCCCGTCATTGGCTTCTCTAGTATATCCTGATTATATCAAGATCCAAATCCATTGTGTACATTATGGTGGCCATGTAATCATTTTTCACCGCTGAGCCATAAAGTATACTGTGACTGCATTTCCTTTCCTGCCTTGTTTTATTTTGTTTTCCTTAGAGTTGTGTTAGTTTTTGGTTTGCTGCTTAGCTTTCTACGTATGTATCAGCTATTCATCCCCAAACTGTTCCTCAAATTGTGTGAATCTCCTCTCAAATTCATGTTCTCTAATAATTTCACTGACCAGAAGAAATCTCTGCTGAAACAATCCAGTCTACTTCAATTTAGATTGATTTCCCTCTAGACCTGCCCCACAGCTGTCATCCTTGGGGTGCCATCCACCTCCACTCCCCCCATCATTATCTTGAGTATTTCCTTTGTCATTTTCTTGCTTTAGATCTCTTGTTTGCAGGATCTTTTGTCTTCTTCTCTCCTTTGCTTCCTGTTTGGGAAGAGAGTAAATGAATTTACTGTGAAAAAGGAGCATCAGAGATACAATTTTGTGGGCTTGAATAACTGAAAATTCCTTCACTTAACCGTCAATCCTAAATGAATACTTGGTTAAGTCTAGAATTTGGGTTGGCCACTTAAAAACTGACTGGACATTCTGTGTGTGTGTGGATAGGCTTGCTGACTGCAGTCTTCTCTGTATTGTGAGTTGGCCAGGTCAATTCCTTGAAAGCCCCCTGATTCCCCTAATCTCTTTTCTAAGGGTTATAATCCTGGCTTCCAGTTCTCTGAAATGAGAGCAGAGTGGATTAAGACTGAGAGCCTCGGCATTAAGTGTAAACACATTTACTCAACCGCCGCCATAACCCTATATTCAGAATATCACAGCTCCCACTCTGCTTGGGTTCCCCAGTCCATCAATCCTCAGTGTTATTCTGTTCAGGGAAAAAAATTTGAACGAGTCAGTCTCCTGCCACAGTGGGAAGATAGATTTGGAGTGCCTGACAGCTTCATGAGTTTCAACCAGTCTTCCTGTTTTTAGCTCCCCTGTCCTTCCCACTTCTATCAGTACTGATGTCAGTACATCTCAGAGCTTTTTGGTTGCTCTTTCGTGTAAGCCAGGTTGCTTCTTGATTGTCCCCTGCGGAATTTTGGTCCACCAATTGAATGATTGCACACCTACCTACTTTTCAGTTTCCAAAATTTTACCACCGTTGACTCCTTTCTTTGGCCTTGAAGAATTATACATTTAAAAATTATCTTCAGAATCAATCATTTTAGGAGAGAACAGAGTTCAAGTCATCATATTTGTCTTTATTCATATAGTGATGTCCTTATCAAACACTAAGTTTTCATTTGATCAATAAGATACTCAAATTCCGTTCAGTATTTTGAGGGCATGGTATGTGCCAGGTGCTCTGTAATTGACCTTGAGGGACAACTCCATTATTTTTCCATGCCAGATGAAACATCCCTTATAGCAGTTGCTTTGCATCATGGTGCTAATATTACATTTCCTTTTTTAGTGCTGGGGAGTCATAGGTAGGACTTGACGTTGATTAGCCACTTAGCGTATCCTGAACTGTGTTGTAATATTAGTATTATGTCCAGTAGTAGCCAATAGCATAACAATCATGGTTCATTAATTTTATGGGTTCGTTGTTACCAATTCACCATATGATCCATACCTTTTAGAAAATGCTATCCTCATAGTTTTCAAATATTTCTCCATTTGAGTAATCCTGTTGATGTATTTGAATGCCTTGAATGTTACAACTAGAGCTTTAAAATTTTTACTTCTCTCTTTAAGATGACATAATGGCTATTCATTTAATGTTATTTTGAAATCACATGAATCTTATTTTATATACAATATAAGCATCAATTCTTACTTCCTCTTAGAACAAAAGTAAAAGTTAAGTGCAATTAACATTATATACTTTTGAAGAGGTTAATTTTTGAAAGTCAAGTATATTGTAAACATACATCTTTTTTAACGTTTATTTTTGAGACAGAGAGAGACAGAGCATGAACGGGGGGAGGGGCAGAGAGAGAGGGAGACACAGAATCGGAAGCAGTCTCCAGGCTCTGAGCCATCAGCCCAGAGTCCGACGCAGGGCTCAAACTCACGGACCCCGAGATCGTGACCTGAGCTGAAGTTGGATGTTTAACCGACTGAGCCACCCAGGCACCCCTATTGTAGACATATTTTGGAAAGGAAGTGCTTAATGATATCAACTTGGAAATAGTTGAATTAGGCAGAAGAGAATGATAAATATATATTGAAAGAAGTACTGGGCAGGGCGCCTGGGTGGCTCAGTCAGTTGAGCATCTGACTTCGGCTCAGGTCATGATCTCACAGTTCATGGGTTCAAGCCCCAGATGGGGCTCTGGGATGCTGACAGCTTAGAGCCTGGAGCCTACTTTGGATCCTGTGTCTCCCTCTCTCTCTGCCCCTAACCCACTCGCATTCTGTCTCTGTCTCTCTCAAAAAAAAAAAAAAAAAAAAAAAAAAACATTAAAAAAAATGAGATAGAAGTACTGGGCTTGATGGGTGCTTTTATATCATCTGACGCCCATAATGCAGTATTATCACCATTTGATAGATTAAAACTCAGAGAAGGTCACATACTTAGAAGTGAGGATATTAAATAGGGCTTTCCTAATTCTGGGTAAAGCCAGGCTGCCTCTGGACTACTTTGGGAAGATCACTGACGAAGGGAAAACAAATGTAAGATTTTCTCTCACCACCTTTGTTTTCTTATCTACTTCTTATTCTACTTCTACCCCATTTCTATTTTCATCTTTCCTTATTAAAACACTTAAGTATTAAGAAATAATACAATAGAAAATTGAGTATGATGTCATGGATACGTTAGAAACTTTGAGAAGTTGGTGAACTGAGTGAGAATTTACCTGTTTTTTTTTTTATATATAAATGAGAGTCGCGATGAATATTGAGGATTCAATTTTGCTTTCTCCACACAGTTACCTTTAAAATGCAAACAAGGGGCGCCTGGGTGGCTCAGTCGTTTGAGCGCGGACTTCGGCTCAGGTCACGACCTTGCGGTCCGTGAGTTCGAGCCCAGCATCGGGCCTCTGTGCTGACAGCTCAGAGCCCGGAGCCTGTTTCAGATTCTGTGTCTCCCTCTCTCTGACCCTCCCCCGTTCATGCTCTGTTTCTCTCTGTCTCAAAAATAAATAAATGTTAAAAAAAAATTTTTTTTTAAATAAAAAAAAAAATGCAAACAAGACTTATAGCTCCTTTAAAAGTTACTTTTGAAGTAGGAGCTCCTGGGTGACTCCGCTGGGTAAGCCTCCTACTCAGGGCAAGATCTCACAGCTCATGAATTCGAGCCCCAGGTCAGGCTCTGTGCTGACAGCTCAGAACCTGGAGCCTTCTTCGGATTCTGTGTCTCCCTCTCTCTGCCCCTCCTCTGCTCGTGCCCTGTTTCTCTCTCTCAAAAATAAATAAACATTAAAAAAACTTTAAGTTATTTCTGAAGTAAAGACAGTTTCTTTTAAAGAAGGTAAAAATGCACATGGAGTCAATATTTCACTGATCAGTCAAATTTCATCACTATTGAAAATTACCATAGTTGCTTGCGAGTGCATTCGCAGTCTTTTCAGCTCCAAAGAATTTTTCAGAATTGTGTCATTAAGGAGACTTTCAAGGCTAAAATGTATACAAAAAAAAAAAAAAAAAAGCTAAAACTGAGAAGCATAGCAAGGAAAAGGAGGTTTAATTGGAAGACTTCTATCAAGCACATCCTAAATGTAGCACTGTGGAGTACAAAAGACCCCTGGCATTTTTAGTCTTAAATGAGGCAGTCTGTGCACAGAGTCTGAAATATAATAGGCTTTTGATAATCTTTAAAATGAATGGAAAAGGAAACACAAATCTTAAGGACTGATATACAAGGGAATGACCTGTCACAGCTATTTTCAGGGCGACGCCTCTGGGCGAAGGCCCCACTGAACTAAGGGAGGAAATTCCGGAACCAGGATGTCTCTGTGTCAGTGCCCCCGGGCAAAGGTCTTGTATCTGCCTAGGTGTTTCCACTCTAGTTACGTCAAGTCCTCTTTTGTTTAAGTGTGAATAAAAGCTGGTATGAAAATACCTGCCTGGTACCTTTCCTGTGTTTCTCCACTGCAAGTAGTTATTCAGAAGACGGATTAAGGCTGTCATCTGTTGCCTTAAAGGACTATATGAATTATCTTAAGTACTTCCAAAGCAGGTTTGCTAAAGAAAGCCAAGGTTTATGTTAGAAACTACCCCCCACCCCGCACCACCATTGCATGGATAATAGGAAAGGCATTGAAGTGGCAATTATCTAAGACTCTAAAATAAAATCTGAAGATAGGAGTTGGAAGTAGGTGCGGAGAGCTCCCAGTCAGCTCAGGTCGTGTCCACTCTGTCCTCTGAGATTGTGCCCTTAAATTTTATAGCACTGCTATAAAAAGGAAATGCCTTTTTCCAGTGGAATAACATTCTGATAGGGTGAAAAAAGAGAGAGAAAAAAAAAGCAAAACACTTTCCTGCCGGGTGTAAGTTAATGAAATAGCATTAAGCGTAATTAGTTGTTTTAGGAAAAGACATGTGAAAGACAGTGAATTGTTAGACAGAGAAACACTGCATGCCGAAACTTGACTCCCAATACCTGGGAGAGGCAGTATTAAAATACATGACACATCCTTTGGATCAGATTCTTTAGAAGTCATCTCAAACATTCTGACACAAATATTTCCCCCCCCTTTTTTTTTTTTTTGGAATATGATGAATGATGCTTTGTGGCACTCTAGTCCCATTACTGATAAAAACGATAAAAAGAACTGCCAGATCTACCCAGGCATACAGAATTTTGTTTTAAAGACAGGGATCCCTTTCAGACTGGGTCTTCTGCAGGATCCTGCATTCTCTCTGAATTCATTGCTCACTGCTATTTAGTCATCTTTTGGAACTCAGAAAAGGCTGAATATTTGATGCCTACATGTCAAGAGGGGTACGTTTGACTACATTTGTAAATGTAACAATACCGAATGGGAAGGTGTTCATTGCTACTGCATATTTCAGGGGCTTTCCCAAATGCTGGGATCCTGCTTTTCATTTATCTGCAGTTTATGTTTTCTCTTCCAGCAGGATTTCTAATTACATAAAAGGGCTTCACTGTTTCCTGTGGCTTGCCACAGTCTTTATTTGGCATAAACGGCAGGGGATAATTCCATGTCACTGAGCAATTTTAGGATCTTAACTCTTTAAAAGGACATATAGGCTTTCAGCAAGATACTGGACTTTCCGCTGTGGTGCCTTTGCATTTGGTTTTTACTCCTTTATGTTGCAAGGCTGTGGCAGGATGCAATTTAGCGTAAGTAAGGATTCAGTCATTTGACTTGGCGATACAGGTCATTTTGTATTTTAACTATAAGTTTGTATTAAGCCGGGGGAAAAAAAAGCTACCTAAATAAATAATAGTACACATCATTTCTTGAACATCTGCTACTGTATCAAGTTCCTGATGTGTATCATTTCATTTATTCAGTATAATAACTCTGAGAAATGATTCCTCTTACCAAGAGGTATGTTCAGAGAAAGAATGCAATTTGCTTAAGGTCCAGAACAAATCAATAGGAAAAATTGTAGTCTAATCACGAATTTCACCTATAGCATATGATATCTCTTAATTAACTTTTGTTCAATAAGAACTTTTTTAGCCTTTTACTTTGAGATAATTATAAGTTGGTATTCATTTGTAAGAAAGATCATGTATATACCCTGCACCTCATTTTCCTCAATGGTAATAACAACTTGCATAACAAGATGTAGTACAATATCACTACCTAGAAAATGACCTACAATCCACAAAGTTCAAAATTAAATTTTTGAATAAATAAAAGTATGTAACACCATAGGAGGTGTTCCATGAAAGTCTTTATGAAGACTTTCATAAATAAAAATTAGAAGAATATTTGGTGAGTACATATTTTTTTTTAATGGCTTAATCAAAAATAATGAGAAAGAACACATTTTTGCATCACAAAATGCCTTCAGTGTGCCAATTTAGGTCAGGAGAGAAATTTTTATTTTAAACTAGGTAATCTCATAATCTTCATCTAAAATTCTGTGTGGTGCAGAACCATTTTCGCAGCTTAGAATAGAACATCTATCATAGATTAAAGATTACAAAATCAAAAATAATACCACAAATCACTCTTCTTGATGTGGGATTCAAAGTAAATGTGTGAAACATAAATAGTCACTATAAATAAATCCATGAATAAGGCTTTGCTGCCTCTGAGACAGAGATTAATGAAGTTTTAGGATGCTAAGAGCTCAAGATATAATCTATAGCTTTAAACTGATGTCAAGATTGAGAATTGATTGCTTAAAAAGCCCTTCATTTCTCCAGGTTAGATTGATGATTTTAGTGCTACTAAATCTCCTCTCATGCAAAATTTATATAATTTGGCTTCAACAGGTATGGTATGTGTGCGCGTTGGGGGAGGATTTACATAATTGCATAATATGTAAAAGTTAAGCTAGTTCAAAAGCGAAAGATAGTGATGTGTGTGATATTCTCAAGATATTTTTAAATTTTGGAATTCAATAAGAGCCAGCTCATGTACCCATGGAGGCTGATAACTGGCATATTGGCTGACTGGAATAGTTCAGATGGAGAATCATAAAAATGATACACATATTTTGTGAGCATTTAATTTTAATTCCCTTACTCTTCATTTAGGGCCAAGCCCTTTGTTTTAAGTAGGAATGTGCTGATTGGAGTCCTGTTGTATTTCTTCCACAAATCTTAGCCATAATGTATTAATCATGACTTTCAGTTTGGGTTTAAGTGAAAACCAGAACTTGAAGATCACCATTTAAAGCAATCTAAGTGTATAATTCCTTTAGGATTTTATGAGGTTCCACCTCCTACATTTTACATTGGTCTCTCTCATACCTACTTGAACAGCAGTTGTTTTAATAGTAACTCATTTTTGTCCTTCCAAAGCATTCATTCATCATGAAGCAGCAACTCATATTTGATTGGGTTACATAGTATTTAAATAGGGATATTTACAAAACAAGTACTACTGATATAAAGGGCTTGGAGAACAAATACAACTGTCTCCTTGTAAGTGTAAAATTCAACTGGGGGAAGCAGAAAGGATGCTGGTGGTAATCAGTGAGCTATGGGCATCACCTATCAGCATGCTTGCCTGCATAGGAACCTTAAGGAAACCGGAGCAGTTAAGTAGCACTTGGTTAAAGTAACGACCATTCTCCTTTGTTCAGTTTCAGTATTGATACAGCCTGATAGTGTATCATTGTAAAATTTTAAATAAACAAATACTGCATAAATATACAAATAATAAATATATATAAATATGTAATAAATTTTAAAATATGTGTGGCCATATTTGGTAATGGGTCATCGTGCCTTGTTATGTATATCAGAATGCCTGATAACATGCCATGGTGCGGTGTAGACATTGAATGCATTTTTATCCACTTCTGTAATTCTTCCTGAGGAGATTTAGCTTCATTATTTTTCAAGCTGTAGGGAATAGCATGGCTACCTGGAAGTCACTTAGAGTTCGAAGGAGTGTTTTCAAGTAGTGAGATATTCTTTATACAGAACTTCAGATGAAGATGTATGGAGAAACATTTTTATCTTATTGAAAAAAAGCAACATGGCTTGCAGAAAGTATTAACCAAAGTAATGGAGGAGTAGGGTTCTCTTTTCTTCTTTCTCTTCCTCCTTCTTTCCTCCCTTCCTTCCTCCATGCCTTCTTTCCTCCCTTCCTTCCTCCCTGCCTAATTTCCTCCCTTCTTCCTTCCTTCCTTCCTTCCTTCCTTCCTTCCTTCCTTCCTTCCCTCTCTCTCCTCTCTCTGACTTCCTCTTTTCTTCTTTCCCAAGGACTCCCCTATCCTCAACTACTTCGTGACTTATGTTGTTTTCAAAGTTAATGTTGCAGAGTTTTGTCCATACTTTACCACCCTGTGCTTACATAGCAAAATACCATGCTTCTTTGTTTTTTTGTTTTTTTTTTTAATTTTTAAGTTGAATTGACTTCTCAGTTCAGATCAGGTATTCTACTTTGTAATCTATGGCATGTGCCTCTAATGTAGGGTATGCTCTGATTTGACCATCCCCTTACAGGAAGGACAAGGGGTGGTTGAATCCGAGCTATTCGGCTATGCTGCTCGTTTCCACAGCATATGAGCCTCCCCGTGACTGTCAACAGATCAAGCTGAATGAATACGGTTTAAAGTGAGCGCTGGTTTATTCTCCTTACAAGCTACCGTGGTCCACATAAACACATAGTTAGGAATGCTTGGATACACAGTATTTTGTGATACGAATGATATCTATGCTAGCAATAATGTTTACTCCTCTAAGTTCTTGGGCATTACTGAAGCATCCTTAGCGCCTTGGACTGACCTTGACCAAGATTCTTAACGGAGGCCTCACTGCAAAGGAGTTGTGTTATTGGGACCTTGAGTGCCACAGATCTGGCTTGAACTCTTACTCCTCCACTAATCTACCTTTATAACGTTGGGAAAGTTTTCCTACCCACAGAATGTGAGTGACGAAAGTTTCTGCCTTATAGCATTGCTGTGAGGATAATTAGCTCAGTGTTTGGCATGCCATCAACAAGTATGTGTTACCTTTATTTGAAAGGTCAGATTTTCTGATTGTAAGCCACTGTCACCCTAAGTGGGTATTCTTTAAACTTTTAGGCCAAGACTCCATCATAAGAAAACATTTTAAAGTGTAATCATGCATGCGTATGTGCAGACACACACATTTTAAAATAGGATATGCAGGGATACGTATGTATTGTGAAATAATAGTTAACCTTAATATATGAAATCAGTGTGATGTTTTCTGTTTCTTTTTTTTTAAGAATCCTTGTTACGATGTACTCAATTGATTTCACAACCCACTAAATGTGTTACAGCTTGAATTTGAAAAATCCGATCTAGATTGTAAAAGATGTATCATTTATAAATGAAAGAATATACTGGTCTTCCATTAATGTTGACCTATTCAAAACTTACTCCTTTTTAGTAACTTGTCCCCGATGATCGCTTTTCAGAATGTTCCTCCTACTTTAGTGATGCTAAGAACTATTTATTGAATGGCTACTTAACACTCTTTGAAACCAAATGGATAACGTGATTGCAGTCATACCCTGTTGGTTTAATTTGCTCTCACACTTACTTTTGAAAAACTCATGGGTCTTTTAGTGGGGGGATCCACTAATGGTTTTTGAACCAACAGTCCACCCGGCCCAGTAACTGTTTGCCAGTGGCCATGAGCACAGGTGAAAGAGATTGCTTGCTTCCTGCCCTCTGGCTATCTTTATGTTTGCAGTGAAACCAGGAAAGAAGCTAGAGCTACTGTGTATGGGTAACTGTCCCGTGGTAGTACTTATAAAATGTGGGAGTGTGAACTTTGTTCTCTGTGCCCTCCATGGTATAATTGGAAACACAGATTAAAGGTTTTGGAAAGCCCATTTTTTAATGTTTAGACAGGTCTCTAGGCTTCCTGAACTAGGCATACTACATGAAATGAGGCCTTTAGTGGTATTTACTCTTTGTGTATTAATGGCATTTCTGCCTGAAGATAGAGCATTTTTGGTAAAAATAACTTGTCACTCAATTGAGATGTTTTGCTTGGGAGATACTGTAGTTTCAAAATCTTTCTCTGCTCATGCATGCTCCCTTGTTTCCCCGCTCTTCTTAAACTTTCTGAACTTGACATGTTTGCTTTTGTTTTTCAAAATCGGCTCTGTGATTTTTACCTGTGCATTGCATCTGTGTAAAGTTATCACTACTAACATGTTTTCATTACTTTTAGAACAATCTTAGGGATATTTGTAATGCTTAATGATTGATGCAAAATGTTTTTCATGGAGTGTGACTTTAGGTTTAAATTCAGTTCCTAATTGGTTCAAGCATTCCACAAATACACTGACATTTGATTCGTATGAAGAAGCGTTATTAATACAATTGTATTTTCCTTCATATATTCGGATTGTGGCTGCAATGAAATCTGTACTTTTAAAACTTCTTATCCATTTGTGAATCATACAGATATTAGTACCTAATTAATCATTTTCCTACTCACCCCCACCCATGTCCCCAGTGCTGTACTTTTGAGGACATAAAGAATTTCAGTCTGTTGTTACATTTGTTTTAAGCATAGACAAAGACGCTAGACTTTCTTCTTGACCCTTGGGATTGAGAGAAAATATTTACAGATGTTAACCACGGTGAAACTACTTTTCATATATCCCTTTTGATCTCTATGAATAATAAACGGGAGGGTTTCATTAGGCATATCAAAGTTTCCAGGCCTTCCTAGAATAGATTTGAAAGTTGATGGCCAAATGGAGATTAGGTTTTTAAGCCATTTTAGACAGGGTGTTACATTGTTGCCACCATACCTATACATATTAGGCAGTGAGTACATGTTTTTAATTTATTTTGAGACTTGCCTTTGTATTGCATCTTTGGAAGGTTACTGCTACTAACATATTTTATTGCTTTTAGCACAATTTTGTTGGGGTATGCATAATGGGAAGTAAAGCTAAGTAATTAATATGTAGCACTTTATATTTTAAAACTTATTTAACTGTTGTAAAATCTTCACACGACTTGATGTTTAACAGATTTTTCTTTGGTTGACGTGTGGATCAATTCTTTAGAATTCAAGCCTTATTTTAAATAACTCCCTTTTATTAGTTCATTTTGGTACACTTTTCACGTTTTCTGTGTTTTGCTTTTTGATTTCATAAAGCTGTTTTTAATATATTCTTGATAAAAAAGAAAATCCTCGTTAATCTCAGCACCTGTCTGGCTCAGTCAGCAAAATGTGCGACTCTTGATATTGGGGTCTTGAGTTCGAGCCTCATGTTGGGGGTAGAGATTACTTGAAAAAGAAAATTCATGTTTGAGTCCTCTTAGCTCGGATGTATTAAAGACAGATCCTTTTTAAAATTTTAAGTTCCCAATAAATGTATCATAAGTGGAATATCGTAAACATTAATAAATATACTTTTTGCAGTTGCTCTAAATGCCTTGCCATGCAAAACTGTTTTATTGACTATCATATTCTCACTTCTTAGCAGAACACCTGGCACATAGTAAGCACTCCAGAATTCTAATGAGCTTGAAGCGAATAAATGAATGAATGAATGATAAATAGTATCTTTCATGGGTGCCATGGTGGCAGATGTCTCTGTGATAGCCAATAGCACAGTCATAAATAGCACTGTCTGGAAAACTGCCTGCTTCTGGACTCTTTCGTGGTAAACCAAAGTCCTAGAGCCCAAAGCTGGGGAGCAGCAGTCCTGTGCTTAATATGGATGTTAATCCTGGGAAAACCCTTAGTGGTTTGCCTGAGAAATCACTGCCACCATCCAGATATGAAACTGATGCTTACGTAGGAACTAAAATTTAAAAGTGAGATGGGGGGTGCTGGGGACACTGGGCTGGCTCAGTTGGAAGAGCATAAGACTTTTTTTCCTCGGGGTCATGAGTTCGAGCCCCATGTTGGGTGTAGAGATTACTTAAATGAGTGAAACTTTAAAAAAAAAAAACCTAAATAAAAAGGAGACAGGAAAAGAGATTCAGCTCATATAAAGTAATAAAAAATGTCCAAGTTCCCACCCTTAACCTTGTTAATTGAATTACCCATTTCTCAGTGTAGCATCATAGTATCTATACAAAAGCTTCTGTTTTGCCTTTCAAATTACACAATACTTTCACATACATTAACATGTTCACTTTATTAGGTAATATTGATTTTTTAAAAATCTGAATAAACAATTGATGCAAACTCCTGTGTTTACTTCTTGAAGCTCATATTTTTATTTAGAAAATTTGGGGTGGGGAGGATTTGCAAAAGACAAAGCAGTGGATGCTGGTGGCCAATTCAGGCTGAAGGTTTTTTTCATCTTATTTTGACTCTATCCAAACAAGTTCATAGAGTTTCAAGACTGGAAGAAACCTTTAAATTAGCTTTGCATATCTTCCATCTGATTCACAATCCTTTTGCTCCCCAAACAAAAATAACTTTGGCATAAAACTCATGAATTCATTATCTCTTAGTTGTTGAGGCCACTCCATTTTTAACCAATACTGTTTTTAGAAATTTCTGTCTTGTACTTAGCAAAAACCTTTCTTCTCTTAACTCCTCTTACTGGTCCTAATCTTCCCTTTGAAACTGCATGCAGTGATTTTAATGACTTTTTCCATTACTGCCAATGCATAACCACTTGGTACCTTATAAAATATATTTATGCACACCCTCTTATTAGAGCTTCAAAACAACCCAGTAAATTAGGTAGCTTATTCATTATTATTATGTCTTACAAATACTCTAAAACATAGAGAAAATAAGTGATCTTCCGTGATCATGCCCACAAATAATAAATGGTGGATCCGGGTCCATGCCCAGACTTTTCTCATTCAAAATTCCATGTTTTTTTTTTCCATGGTACAGCATTGTCTCAAAATATCCTTTCCAGTTTGAAGCGATGCCCCATCACTTTTTACTACCTCAGACTGTACTCCTCAGTTTCTTCAGTTTTTCAGTTTTGTCAGTCATGCCTCAAGTGGCCTAATTTTCAGTAAGAACATCTTTAGCGGTTCTGAATGGGGCATACATATATGCATGTACATATATGCCCATGCAGAGCTTGGATGACATTCATAGCCTCCTGCTGATGACATACATAAAGTATTTTGCAACATAGCCAGTCATTGTACCCCCATTCCACATAGATGCTTTTGGCTTATCTCAGTCCCTTGCCGTAGGTTAAATTTTATATACATATTTTCAAAAAACAAATGCGTACGTTATTTAGCATTTCAGAGTGCATAGTTTTCAAGTGAAGAATTAGGGGCCTCACCCTCATTTTGTGCATTACTGTTTAGTGAAATCAGAACAATAATTTTCTGGGCAGCTGCTGAAGATTCATAAGTTTTTCTGTCTGCCCTCTGTGTTTGGTTCAAGGGAAAACCTCACATCTTACCAGCTTCAGTCACTTGGGCTAGCACAGGAAATAAATGCTTTCGGGCTGGAGCAGTGGAGTCAGTAAAACACAAGAATTTCCAAAGTTCACGAAGAAGCTGCTTTACACAGTTGATACAGGATTACACCATGCTCCGAATATCAGAAAGAGGTTAGCTCAGTGTCAACAATTATATAACGCCACGCTTTAAACCCCAGAACAAAACTAACCACTTCCTAGATTGTGAGCAACAGTAGCAGAAGCTGAAACCGCAGTTGATCAGTACATCAAAAAACCACAGTCTCGCTGGTACTCGGCTGTAATTATTTCCATATATTCTGCATAAAATCATCAGAAGCCAGAAACTATTTCCACATCAGTAAAATAGGAAAGACATTTAGAAAGATACAGTATTTTAAAGTAACCATTTGTGAAAAACAGGAAAGAGAAGTGGCATCACATCCATTGCATGAATATTCATATTATCAGACTTAAAACAGTGTCTTTAAAGCTGATTTGTCTGCAGCTACACTGCTTATGCAGCACGTTGCAAGTTCCTCATGAAGTTAATACTTTTCACCAAATACTCTTCTTTTGGTCTAATCAGTTAGGAAAAAATGATTAACATTAGATTTTTAACTTGACCATTTTTTTCCACATTGAACAAGAAGTAACATTGAATTCATTGTGATGACAGAATTAGCCAAATGCTTGATTCAAATAGGGAGTTGGGGCCTGGCTGCGTTTCTGATATCTAAATTTAACCCTTCTTAGAACAACCTTTTTGTACCGGTTTGTCTTTAAAAGTGTCTGAAAAATAGATTGGTATAGACTCTTGTTGAGTCTCTCATAGCTTCTTACAGGGCCCCAGCAACAACATTCTGGAAGTCCTCATTAATCTCAGAACACACTGGAGGTTCTCTAGTGATGCTCTGTGACATTCTGCCTTGAGCTCGCCGTTTCTTTGTCTTCCTTCGTGCTCAGTGTTTGCCCTGGGCTTTTCTGTGCCCCCATCACCGCAGCATTTGCCTGTGTGACCCCTTGTCCGTGGGTCTCCTCACCTGAGATTTTTGGCAAGTGCACCCGATTTAAGAAGCTTCTGGAAATACCCAGCCACAAAGTTACGTCCCAACACCATGGATGGCGTCCACAAATGAACTCCTGTTGTCATTCTAACTGAAACTACTTCTGTTTTAGATTCAAATGTTCTGTGGTGATGCTGGACAATCATCCTACCGTTTCTCTGCCCATCCTCTCTCCCAGAGTCCACAACTGCCATTTTACCTTTATTCTCCCTTCAAACCTCCAGCATCGTCTCTCCCATCCTCGCTCTCAGAGAATTTTGCTTCCTTTTTCATAAGGATACGGGCACTCAGAAGAGGACTTCCACAAGCTCTCCCCATTCCCTTTCCCCATCTCTCATCTGTATCTCAACACCTGGCCCCCCCTATGACCTTGGGTCAACCTTGGAGAACTGGGGTGCCTGCCTAATTCCATCTCTTCCATATCTTATCTAATCTTCAAGGGTGTGCCTGCATGCTTCTCTCCCCCACCACACACACATGCACACACACGCACCAGCCATCTTATTTTTTTACTCTACTGGTTCATTCCTTTCAGCATACAAACCATACTACTCTTTCTCTCATCTTATAAAAACATATGTCATTCTCTTGATCCCGTATCCCCATCTGGCTACCAGAGCTGTTGTTTGCTCCCCTCATCAGCAACTCCTCAGAATAGTTCTTTACGTTTGCTATCTCTGATTGCTCTCCTTTTATTCTCTCCTAATTTCTACTCAGCAAGTTTCCACCCCTACCGTTCTACCAGAGTTGTACCTGGTAAGGTCTCCTATGAATGTATATTGCCAAATCCAGTGGGAAGTTTTCGTCTGCCTCTTCTTAGACCTGTCATCAGTGCCTGACACAGCTGATCCTCATTACCTTCCGCTGAATGCTTTTTCACCTTGGTCTTAGATCATCACACTCTCCATTTTCCTCCTGTCTCACTGACTACTCCTTTTCAGTTCCCTTTACTGATTCCAACTCCTCTCTCTGACCTGACTTTTTGAGAATATCCCTAGGGTCATTCCCTTTTGAATCAAGACCACTTCTTCCAGACTGGGAGACCATGGTACTCACCTCTTCCTCATCAACACCCACTCATTTGGCAATCTCATCCCATCTCGTGGCTTGGGTGCTATCCGTAAGCCATTGGCTTCCAAGTTTACATAGCCAGCCCCTACATCTAACCTGAAACCTTCTCTTGGATGTCCAGCTACCTCCTCAGCCTTCCCACTTGGATTATTGGAACTACCTATTAAGTGCCTTCCTATTTCCATCTTTGCCTTCCTACAATATCTTTTCAGCACAGCAGTATGATCCTCTATAAACATTAGTCACATAATGTCATTCCTTTGCTTGAAACTCTCCAATGACGCCTTTCTAGGGTTACCAGAATTAGCGAATAAAAACGTAGGATGACCAGGTACATTTTAATTTCAGCTAAACGATGAATGACTACATAACTTTTGGGTCATACTTATATTAAAAAGTTATTTGTTGGTTATCTGAAATTTAAATGTAACTGGGCATCCTGTGTTTTATCTGGCAACTCTACTGCCAGATCACCCAGAGAAAACTCTTAATCCTTACAGAGACCTACAATATCCCATATTATCTGGCTCTCTACTATCTCTGATCTAGTTACAGGGCCCCATCCTTGCTATTCCTCAAATAAACCAGACATACTTCCTACCTCGGATTATTTGCCCTCCCACTCTGTATACCTAGAATTATCTTCCTCAGGGAGCCACATGACTTATACTCTCTCCTCCTTCAACTTTTGCTTGAATGTTACCTTCTCACGGAGACCATCTCTGCCTGTCTTATCCCTTCCCCACTTTTCTCCTATAGTACATCTCACCATCCAATGATCCCTTTGTTTCATTTATTGTATTTATGGTCTGTTTCTCTCCAGTAGGATATATACTTCATTTAATTTGTTCATTGATATATCCTCAACATCTAGCATAGTGTCTAACCCATATTAGGTGCTCAGTATATTGAATCATTGAATGAATTTATATATCATGTGAATGACCTTTGGATAATTAACAGCCTATTAGTTATGGATGTACCTATTTGTCTATCGAGTAGCAGTTACTCGTTCCACGTGTTTAACCCCCTTAGTGTCTTATCTAAATCAGCTGAAGCAATGAGGATTTTTATAAAGCAAGATGGTGTGAGGAGAGTAAAGATGGCTCCAGAGCATCAGACATTTGGGGCAAAGGTGACAGAGTAGAGAAGCCAGGTAAAAAACAAGACAAAGAAAAATAATATAGGAAGACAGCCATAAATTGACCTTGACCTTGACCTTTATTAAACTTCGCCATGACTTTGCATCTCCCACGTATTGCAGCTCTCCCCAATCCATGCATTAGATTCTACATACAGAAATTGGTTGTTATTTTAATAATCCATTTACTTGATTCTGACTGATAGAATTTTACCTTCTTTAAATATGTGAATGTTACACTTTTTAGAATCAGAGCCCAGTCTCAGTTGTACTGACAAATGCCGGCTGCTCCGTTTCAAGACTTCGGTAGCCAGTAGGAGCCCTGCATATGAGAGTGACATCTGAGGAGTCTATTTTTAGATGTTTATTAACCTTAAACTAGGGAACAATGAATGAGATGTTAAGCTGGTTCTTCTTCAGTCTCTTTGCACAATGCAAATGCAAGAACGTAAATCCTCTTGTTTGCTTTATAGTTTAGCTTGGACGTAGTTATATCACTGAGCTGTCAGGGCTCATTTCTCCCTTGTTCCAATATACACTAAAATCATCGGCAACATAATGGCTATGCTCTATACATACATATGTTATAATCGCTTACTTAACAATCTTCCTTTTATGAACACTTAGGTTTTTATTTAATTTTACTCTCCATGCTACAATGAATATCCTTAGATACTAGCTCTGATTATTTTCTTAGGGTAAAATTCTAAATAAGAAATTGTAAGATCTTAAAAAATGAGCACTTTTAAGGCTTGTGGAAAATATTGTCCCTCAGAAACACTGTGACATCTTAATCTTCCACACAGTTTATGAGGCAGGTGTTCTTGCCCTGTCTTTACCTGCCATGGACCTAACTCTCCCCAGACTTCAAACTCCTTTTGTTTGCTTCATTAGGCCTCTTCTTTACTGATTGCAAATATACAGAGATTCCTCCCCCTATTATGTATAGTAAGCCTTTTTGTAATCATCCTTCCCATAAACCCATTAACCTGTCTCCTTTTTTTCTCACTGTCAAGCTTAATGAAGTAACTTCTACTCACTGTCTCCATTTATGCTCCTTTTTCTTTAAAAAAAAATTGATGTTTATTTATTTTTGAGAAAGAGCCAGAGACAGAGAGACAGAGAGGCAGAGTGTGAGTAGGCAAGCGGTAGAGAGAGAGGGAGATGCAGAGTCTGAAGCAGGCCCCAGGCTCTGAGCCATCAGCACAGAGCCAGACGTGGGGCTCAAACTCAGGCACCGTGAGATCATGACCTGAGCCGAAGTTGTCTGCTCAACTGACAGAGCCACCCAGGTGCCCCTGCTCCTTTTTCTTAATGGCTCTTTTTCTTCTCTACCCCCTTCGCTGAAACTTCTAAGGGTATAGACCACCTGTTTAAGAACTACAGTGGCTTATTTGTATCCCTCTTCCTTCTTGATCTTTCCATCACTCTGATGTTGCCATCCATCTCCACCTGTCAGAATTCTCCTCTCCTTTGGCTACAGAATTGCTAATGCATCCAGGGCACCCCAGCTCTCTTCTAGCCCTTTTGGCTGATCTATTTCAGGCACCTGTGCTGGCTCCTGTGCCTTAGCCTAGCATCTGAATATTGGAAATCCCAATTTCCTCTCTTTGATTATTATCTTCTCGACTCATTACATTTGTTCTGGTTTTCTGTGGCTCGAACTAACCTTATATATGGTAATGATTGTTACTCTCTATCCCTATCCAGCTCTCGGTCTTTAATGCCATGGAAATGTTTGCAGTTGTCCATTGGACATTTCCATGCCAATACTCCGTAACTCCTCTGCTTAAAATGACCCAACCTGAGCCCACTCAGCTCATTGTCTCTAGAAATATTTAATATCTTGCCGGGCTCTTCTTTTCTTTATTCCCTGTTCCATCAGCTGCCAATTCCTGTTGATTCTACCATGGTGACAGACTTTGACACCCTTCCCTTCATTTCTTTTCCTCAACAGTGGTCATTAGATTATAAAGCATACTTTAAAAAAAAATACTTCATTCCTATTTTGTCTGTCAGATTTTAAAAGCTCCTAGGGATCACAGTTATCTGAGGGACATAAGACTTCACCTCTGCTCTGAAATACTTTATGGGCAAGTGGGGGAGAGAGGTACAATAATTTCATTTCGGTGTATGGTAGAGATGTTGGAGAGGATAAGTAAAGGGCAACCAGCCTGGCGGTAGTGATCTGGAGATGGAAAAGCATGGTTAGTGAAACCCTCCTGGAGGAGTTGACTCTTTACTGATCAGTCACCTTTAGCCAAACGAAGAAGGGATAAAGGTAATTCTTGACAAAGGGAAACAGCACATGCAAAGGTTCAAAGCCTTCTTTATGACTGCTACCAGAGTCCTCCCACCTCTTTCCTCAGCTCCTCACACAGAAGAGAAGCAGAACTTGATTATATCCCACCTCTCTCAGTCTCTTTGGATTCTCCTGCCCCTTGCGGATTAGATGCAAATTCCATAGCTTGGCGCACACACAGGCTTCCTAATCAGTCAAACCCCACTCTCCACCGCCAGCATCCTCCCCTACCAGCACCTGCCCTCCTGCTCCCCTGCCCCCTGCCCACCCCACTGTGGCCTTGCTTCAGCCACACTCTTTCTCTGCCTTTGACCCCAGCGCTGTCCTTTCTCCCAGCTCTGGTTCTTTGTAAATATCAGAAATGCTGCCTTCTAATCTGTGTGAGTGCTTTCTTCTTCTCTGATCCCAACATGAATTTTAACCTCTTCTTGTAGGCTCCCCTTAATTCTTCCAGGTGGAATTAAGTGCTCTCACAGCACGTAGTTTTTAACCCCTGTTGTAGTCCTTACCCAGGGGATACCTGTGTATCCACCTGAAGATGAGAACAGCACAATGGCCATTTATCTTCATCATCTCAGTACCAGCACATAATAGTCATATCACACTTTGTGAGATGACTTCACTTTCATCTGCCCCCAATTTCAAAATCATACCTTGCTTCTAGCAACAGGAGGAAAAAACTTCTCAGGTGTGTTTGGGGCTAAAGGCGGCAGCAACTTTTCACAAGAATATTCTACACTCTCTTTGGCCGTGGGTGATTTCTCTTGACCTGCCCAGAATTCTGACCATGTGACACAGCTTCATTTTAGTGTAGTGACCAGTGTGAAAGGACATAAGGAAAGAACATAAAATAAGCATATACTTTTCTTTTTCGGAAGTGTTCGGATTTGGAGATGAGCATTGAAGACTTTATGGCAAAATAGAAATATCACAGAGTGATTTAAAATGTAGAAGGAAGTGACCTAGCACTTGATAACATAGTTGCCATCCATAGTTTCCTCCATCATTGAAATGAAATTCACTTTTTTCTGAATAGTTACTTTAAAGGAGTTCGTTTCAGTACAATCCCACACACTGTAGTTAAGATAACAGTTACACAGAGGGTCTGACTAGTGAAATCCTACATTTTTGGTGGGGTTTTATTTGCTTAATTTCATAGAAAGACTTTATAGGCAAGAAATAAAGATTCCAGAAACTGAAATTAGAGATGTGAGCTAAGGACATTATTGTATATATATTTTAAAGTTCCTCAGTATAGAGTTGTTCATGGCCATAAACAGACCTAGACATGCATTCACTTACCTTGCTGTTGTGAAATTCCTGTTTGTCCCCTGAGAAGAACTACTGAATATAAATCTGGTTTAACAGAGAAAGGAGTTGGAACAAAGATTTCCCCTCTGGGGCAGAACAAGTTCTGATTTGCCGTGTCAGTGTTATAAGAATGTTGGGTGGGGATATCAGTGAACATTGACTAAATAGGTAATGTCACTCCGTACAGCACAAACCAACATAAATCATGAACTAAATTTCTTAAAATATTTTTTTTATCTTGACTAAAGTTGATATAATATGATTAATGCACTGCATGATAAAAACTGCATGATAATGCCGAATACATATAAGGCTCAATTTTTATTAAAATTTTAAATTATACTATTTTACTTAATCTTTAAAACAGTTTTCTAAGGGAAGTGATACTTTTCTGTGCTTCGAACAGTTATCGCTACAGACACACACATAACTAAGATGTTCACCATGTAATTTACAGAAACACCCAGTTTTCTTGGCTGGTGGGCATGGCCGTCCTACTCTGAAGAGAACATAATTTATATCATCTGCAGGCTGTGGAACAATTACTGAGTGCCTTCTGAGCAGATAGAATGTATCCCAGGGCAGGATGAACAGCCACTTGCAGAAGGCATAATGGGTGAAAAGAGGTGTGTAAAATCTGTACCAACTTCTTCCATCAGGTTTTACTGTGAGTAATCAATAGAATGTTTAAAATAAAAGCCACGATTTTAAAAATACGATGTTTCAAAACAGTCACATATTTCTAGAAAAATTAAAACAATAAAAATATGTCCACCATTTGTGGCTAAAAGTGTAAAGCTCTGTTATTTCATTCATTCGACAAAGGCAAAGGCAAAAACAGGGAGGCCAGTCAGATTATTGCAGATGGTAGCCTGGATTATAAAATGGTAGCCGTGGAAGTGATGACAAGTGGTCAGATTCTACACATAATCTGAAGATAGAAGCAAGATAATTTCATGTGGGATGTGGAATGTAAGCAAAAGAGAGGGGCAGAGGATGAGTCCAGATGATGGAGTTGCCATTGCTGTGATAGCAAAAAGGTGCAGGTTAGACATAGGGATTTGATGCTGGTCAGCATGTAAATCACATGCAATGCTTTGAAACTGTGTGAGATCCCCAGAGGAAAGAATGTAGACAGAAAATAGAAGAGGTCCAAGCAATAAACCTTGGAACACTCCAGCACACAAAGGCAAAGTGATCAAGAGGAACCAGTAGACAGAGCTAAGGAGAAGATCTCTTGGGATAGGAAGAAAACTTAGAAAGCTGCTTGTAAGTTAGGACAAAGACTGAGAAAATGGACCATTGGGTTCAAGCTGGTGTGGGGGCAGGAGGAAGTCATTGGTGGTGACCTTTCTACTTTATATACATGTGAACTACTTCCATTAGACAGTCTCATTTTACTCCTCACAACCATGTCCTGAGGGGTTTTTTGTTCACTGTCTCCAGTTTCAGCTACGTGCTCCCACTCTTACACTGTCAATTTAAAAATGCATAACTGTACCATTGTTTCTTACCCAAGGAAGGTCTTCCTCCCATACAAAACTCAAATGAGGTTGAGGGTCTTATCTGACTATTAAATTTATTGAACATATAGTCGAAAATATCTACCAATATAAGGCATCATTTCTCAGCTAGATCTTTACAAAGCATTCCCAAAATTTCCCTTATTGGCTGTTGAATAGATTGAATTAGAATAGATGTTGAACTAGAAGAGACATTTCTATAAGAGAGTCTTAGGGATTTTGGTTCAAGGTGAACAGTATTGCAAGTGTTTCAGTGAGGCTGTGTTTTTCTTCTAACAGTTCTTAGTTTACATTCTCTTTCAGTTGAAGTTTCTTACTATCGATCATTTCTCGAGTACTGTAACAAAGCAAATTTACAAACACTCAGTATAATAAGATTAGGAAAAAAAAAGTCCTGTGATGTTTTGTTGTTAAACACTTGCAGCTGCTACATGTTGTTTCAGCTTTTTATGGCCTGTCACATTTTTCGATTCAGGGGAATAATTTTTAAACTCTTAGTAGAAAAAAAAAAAAAACACCCTTAATTTTGGCTTCCCACAGATGCCATTGTGGAAAATGTGCTTGGGAGTATGTTATTTAGTTGTCTCATGGGATTCTAGTTTTCAGTATAGATTATTACTTCTAATCCACACTTTTACCTAGGAAGTGAAAAACTGTGTGTTAATGCTGATTCCCCAGCCCGCAGTGAGCCTGCTCCCTGGCAGAGGGTTAGCTTCTGTGAGACCTTCCAGCCTAAGGCATTAGCATCAGGGTGAAATTATTTAATTGAGGTGCCTGCAGACCGCAAACACTTTAGGTGAGGAGGATTTGAGGATAACCATGCCGGAATTTGTCAATGTAGTCAGATTGTGGTAATTCTCCAGTTTCATGCTGATAGGAAAACGGAGCCGGTAGCAATTATTTCATCCACTGATTGAGTAAGAAGCTGTGCTTATGAACATCAACATTACTTTTTTAAAGACAACATTTTCAGCACCGCTAGTCATCTCTTTTTCCATATTTGGGCCCAGGCAGAGTCCTGCTGCTGCTCAGGGTTTGCCCGAAACCACAAAGCTCTCGGCGTTTAAAGGTCAGGGTCAGGTTTGAGCCTTGAAATCACTGCTTTTAAAAAAGTTCTGGGTGATAAACATTTCTCGCTTTTCATACTGGCCTGTCAGTACGATTGGTTGCATAGATATGTCAAATTTTACTCAATCACCGTGCTCTTTCAGTCAGAACTTCTCATATTAAGACTTGACGTGAATACAACCGGCCACCTTCCCTAGGATTTCTCACTTAAATCTATAATCTGCATTACCCACACAGTATTAAAACATCTGTTCGTGAGTAGGAATGCAAGCATTTGCTTTTCTGTGCTGGCTTAAGAATAACTTAAAAACACAACGAAGATAACTTTTTGGATGAATTCAGATAAGAGCAAGGGACAGGACAAAGAAGCGTGTTTAAATGAATTGTTCCAGGGCATTCTTGTGTCTTTACAGAACCTCCCGTCAGTTGTTCCTGGCAGGCATTTTTGTCTGTGTGCCCTGTCTGCTTCTTAAGCTCTCGAAAAGTCAGACCTATATACATTATACCAGCTTGACATTCTATAAATGATACTAAAGTCACCTTTACGAAGGGATGTAACAAGACTGAACTTTTTTTTTTCCTTCTTTTAGAACACCTGGATTTTTATTTTGTTATTCGTATTTAATGAGTGCAACAAGAATAAAACCTAATCGGCTTTCCTAACCCTTCTGTTAGGTATGAATGAAGTGAAAGGCTTCTTATCAGTTTGAAAGGTACTGAATGCAGAGGGCTAAGAAAGCTGCAACATAAATCTTGGTAGGCACCAAAAGTTTTGTGGTAGTTGCTATGCTACTCAGAGTAAACATTTGTATGTGTGTATTTGTCCAGGGAAGATTCGTTGTAAATGTTATATTTTTAAAATTGCACTCGCCACAAAAATCCTAATAAAAAGACAAGCTATGGGTTTTTTAGAGATACGTAACTATTTATTGTGAAATTATAAGCAATTCAGATAGTACTGTTCCAAACAGGAAGTCAGCTTTTCTTTTTCTAAAAAAGGAAAAGATGATAATAAATGCATAAAATATTTAAAGTAGCTGTAGTAAAATACAAAAACACTAAAAATGTTGATTTCTCCAAAGTTAACAATGGAGAAGTCGATCAGAGGACTCATTCTTGTAGCCAAACTTTCTGTGTTGAGCTCGTAACACTGATTCTCAGATGGCCATAACTGGATGTGAACCCAGGGCTGCCTGTTATTTTTCAATAATAAAAGTAGAAATATATCCATTTTTCAGTTATTTTTTTCATGTTAAGTTCACTTTAAACATTTTTTTAATGTTTATTTATTTTTGAGAGACAGAGACAGAATATGAGTGGGGGAGGGGCAGAGAGAGAGGGACACAGAATCCAAAGCAAGCTCCAGGCTCTGAGCTGTCAGCACAGAGCCCAACGTGGGGCTCAAACTCACGAACCGTGAGATCATGACCTGAGCCGAAGTCATGACGCTTAACCAGCGGAACCACCCAGGCGCCCCATTAGTTCACTTTTTATGTTCCACGCCCACCAGGATTTGTTTGATATGAGTTGGGTTATTTATGTGATTCACAATAGCAGATTCTCAGTTTGGCTTTGTTTTGGCAAGAAAAAATTACACTTATAATAGGAAAGGGAAAATCTTTCCTATAATAGGGAATACTCAGCTTATAAAAGTTAAATTTCACCAGGGCAAGTATTTTGGTTTGTTTTGTTTACAGCGCCCACCTCATGAGCTTTTGAATAAATGTTAAGTGATTTAATGGGAATAGTATAAAATTAACCTTTGTTTGCTGCTGTGATGGATACTAAGAAGTCGATGACACCATGCTTTAGCTCGCGAGGACTGCTCTTACAAAGTACCACAGATTGGGTGGTTCAAACAACAGAAGTTTATATTCTCACCGTTCTGGAGGCTAGAAGTTCCAGATCAGGGTATCAACAGGATTGGTTTCTTCTGAGGCCTTTCTCTTTGACTTGTAGATGGCCATTTTCTCCCTGTGTCTTTTGTGCATGTCTGTAAGCACATTTCCTCTTCTTAGAAGGACCAGTCGTATTGGATTAGGGCCCTCCCAAATGACCTCATTTTAACTGAATTACCTCTTTAGAGGCCATGTCTCTGAATACAGTCTCATTCTGAGGTACTGAAGAGGACAACTTTAACATAGGTATTTTGGGGGGACACAATTCATCTCATAACCCAACATGTACCTATATGTATTTGAAAACATACTGATATCAATTCTCTGAACATGAATCTGTTTCCTTCTGATTCTGAGAGCTAGATATGTTTGCCTTTCCATTCATAAGCTAGACATGTTTGCCTTTCGAGGGACATTTGCCTTAAAAGGCAAGGTAAACTTGTGTGCACTCTCAGGATAGTAGAAACAAACAAACAAAAAACAATGTAAAATTATGTTAGTTGTACCAGTGATAGGGCAGTGTCTCCCAAAATTCACTGATAATCTAAAGCAACAGGAAGAATTTAAAGAAAAAAAAAATAGAGTTCTGCCCCATCACAGACTTACTAAGGAATATGTTTTGTTCTGAAGCTTTCCAAAATTTTCCTGAAGCTTTATTGAACTCTTTATTTTTCTTTTTTCCTCTTCCGTTTTTAAAGTGAGATGTAATTGACATGTTACATAGTGTAAATTTAAGTTGCACAGTATGTAACTTTGATACATTTCTATACTGCAGTAAGATTACAGCCATAGTCACATCACATAATGACTTCTTTTTTGTGGTGAGAATATTTAAGATCTCTTACCATATATTACAATACTGTTAACTATCATCATAATGCTGTGTATTAGATCTCTAGTATTTATTAATTTTTAAAAAAAAATTTTTTAACATTTATTTATTTTTGGGACAGAGAGAGACAGAGCATGAACAGGGGAGGGGCAGAGAGAGAGGGAGACACAGAATCTGAAGCAGGCTCCAGGCTCCAAGCCATCAGCCCAGAGCCTGACGCGGGGCTCGAACTCACGGACCGTGAGATCGTGACCTGAGCTGAAGTCGGATGCTTAACCGACTGAGCCACCCAGGCGCCCCTAGTATTTATGAATTTTTAACTGCTAGTTTGTATCAACATCTCCCCACTTCACCCACCCCCAAGCTCCTGGTAACCACCATTATATTCTCTGTTTCTGCAAGTTCAGCTTTTTTAGATTCTACATATAAGTGAAATCATACAGTATTTGTCTCTCTCTGTCTGACTTATGTCACATAGTATAATGCCCTCAGGCTCCATCCATGTTGTCACAAATGTCACGATTTTCTTCTTTCTCGTGGCTGAATAATATTCCATTGTCGATATACATCATACTTTCTTTATCCGCTCATCCCTTGATGGATACTTAGGTTGTTTCCATATGTTGGCTATTGTGAATAATGCTACAGTAAACATAGGGTAAACATCTTTTCAATATCCTGTTTTCCTGTCTTTGGATATATATCCACAAATGGGATTGCTACATGGTATGATAGTTCTCTTTTTAGTTTTGTACAGAACCACCATATTGTTTTTCATAGTGTCTGAACAAATTTACATCCCCACCAACACTGCCCAAGAACTTTTTGGTAATAATACCAAAAGCACAAGTAACAAGAGCAAAAATCAATAAGTAGGACTATATCAAACTGGAAGCTTCTGCACATCAAAGAAACAGTCAACCAAATAAAAAGGCAACCTGTGGAATGGGACAGAAAATTTGCAAACCATGTATCAGATAAGGGGCTAATATCCAAAATATATCAGCAGCTCATACAACTCAATAACCAAAACAAAACCTGATTTAAAAAGTGGGCAGAGAATCTGAATAGACATGTTTTGTTATGTTTTGTTTTGTTTTGTTTTGTTTTGTTTTGTTTTCCAAAGCAGACATCCAAATGGCTAACAGTACATGAAAAGATGCTTAACATCACTAACATCAGAGAAATGCAAATCAAAGCCACAGTGAAATGCCACCTCACACTGTCAGAACGGCTATCATCAGGGACACAAGAGATCAGGAGATTGGCGAGGATGTGAAGAAAATGAGCCCTCTTGTACCTGATAATTACATAAAATTCTTAAATTTAAAACCCGGAAAGAAACTTAGAGGTGACTGAGTTTAGTAGCTAGCACTTCACAGAGGAAGAAACTGAGGCTCAGAGGGGTTATAGTATTTGCCCAAACTCTCTTCCCTAAATGGGAGTAGCTTCAGGATTAGAGCCTAGACTCACTGACTCTTGATCAGGGCTCTTCTCTCATATCATGCTGTCATTCAGAGTAACTTTCACCAAGCAATCTAAAAGACCTCATTTTGTTTAGGATCCTTCTTACTTCTTAGTACATGGCACTGACATTGTAGAAACGCACTGTTCAACAGGACACTTCACTGCATAGAGATTTCAGATCTCTTTCTACTCTTTCACCTTCTATCCCTCCAAGTAATTTACCTGAACATCTAGGCTGGGACTAGAGAGTCACCTGGTTGTCACTGCTACCTTGCACGGAGTGGCAGAAACTACCCCCCCCCACCTTTTTTTTTTTCTGGCTTACTAAAAGAAAGGTATGGATTTAGCTAACGTTATAGCACACCAAGAAATTGTGCTTTCCATTACTGACCATTATCGTCCACTAAATATTCTTAGGATGACCCATAACTTAGTAGTAAGTATCTATTTTCATGGTGAACAGAAGACAGTGAATGGAGGATGTGCAAATCCAATTCAATCTAAGGCACTTAGCCCAACATTAGTATTTTTAAATAGAAGATATTGTTAGAATTCTTTAGACACTAAATGTTGGAGGAAAGGCTATGGCTTAGACTGAAAAGAATAGTTTTTAATTAGAGGAAAAATTAAAATGTAAAGGATCAGGGGGCATTTTTTTCCCCTCTAACTTCTGTTTTCCATTGCTCTCCCTTTTCTCTGAGAATCCCTTTAGACCACTTAGAAAAGCAGAACTACAGAAGTGAAAGACTGGGTTGTTCTGGAACCAGTGGGTGTGGTTAAGAGTCATGAGAAAGCCCTTAAATAAAAGCAGTGCTTCCTCTGTTCTGTCCAAAGACTGATTCTTTGAACCCAGGGGAAGCAAGTTGATTATTCCCTCCTGTGTTGGGGTGGAAACTGCTATGTGTGTATCCTTATCTTTTTTAAAAATTTATCTTAGGGGCACCTAGGTGGCTCAGTCGGATGAGCATCCAACTTCAGCTCAGGTCATGATATCACGGCTCGTGGGTTTGAGCCCCATGTCGTGCTCTGTGCTGACAGCTCAGAGCCTGGAGCCTGCTTCAGATTCTGTATCTCCCTCTCTCTCTCTGCCCCTTCCCCACTCACTCCGTCTCTCTCTCAAAAAATTAAATAAATAAATAAATAAATAAATAAATAAATAAATATTTCTCTTATTTTAATTTAAATATTTAGAAACTTGGAGGTTTATAACACCATCCGATATATGCATGCAGTAATGTATGCCAACTTGTTTTCTTCCAGCTTTTGTCATTTCAGGAGATTTGATATGCTGATATTTCATGGAACCCAAGGTGTGCATATTTTGTTTGTCCAATAGTACAGGTTTCTTTTGTTTTGCTTTCTTTTATATAAACACTTCGCGCTTATTTCAGCAGTATTGATTTCAGTTGGAACTTTTCATTGCTTCAAAAGGAATGTTCTATGCAGAGATCCTCAAACACGGAAGCAAAATAAGCCATTCTTAGATTATGATCTAATTGAAAATGGCTTAAATAACAATTTTATATCATACCTAAAATATATATCTGCACTCTGACATCTTATTGAATAATATATTTTTGTGTTAGCTTTCTACATTTACTCTCTGTGTGCAGATCATGACATATTTGATTTGTTTCGTATCGTCATAATCATGAGTAATAACTCAGTTATTCTTTGAGTATTACTGGCCCTTAATTTCACTTTATATAAACATACATTTGGCTTGTATTTTAAAAATTTGCAAAACATTTGCATTAACCTTTTCACATTACAAACTTAATCAATATTAACCAAATTGGTTATATCAACAATGAAAGCTTTTATCATACAATTGTTTATTTATATCCATAATATAGTTATCAATTATAATATTCTCTTTCAGAGCAGTTTTGCACTTCTTGGACAACTAAAAAATACTAGAGGTAAATAGAAATGTATTACATTTGGTTTCTACTCTCAAAAGTTGGATTGAATAATTGAAAACATCTTCGTGCTAATACTTTAGCCAGACTCTTGACATTATTGAAATTAGATCTTTAAAATAAGAATGAAATCAGTGTTGACCCAAGACTGCCACATTCATTTCTGATGATTATGCTCTATAAAAATGCCTCTCTTCCTGTGGGCAGAGAAGGATCTGCACCCATGAAACTTATGAGCCTCATCAGGGGATATGCCTGCCGCAGAGAACAGTGGTCCTTTTCTCTTTTCTTTTCTTTTTTCTTTTCTTTTCTTTTCTTTTCTTTTCTTTTCTTTTCTTTTCTTTTCTTTTCTTTTCTTTTCTTTTTTTCTTTTCTTTTCTCCCCTCCCCTCCCCTTCCTCTTTCTTTCTCTTTCTTTCTTTCTTTCTTTCTTTCTTTCTTTCTTTCTTTCCTTCTTTCTTTTTCCTCTTCTTTTCTCTTCTTTTGTCCTTTTTCTAATTTATAAAACAGCTTCTGCTTTTCAAGCCATGTGCCCACAGAATAGTGCAGAGAGAGGATCTTTTTCAAATTGACACAATTGAGATATATGGCCAACAATAACCCTGTTATTAAGGAAGTTTTCATGGGTGAATCATGTTTCAAGAAAGGCCATTATAAATGGTAAAGATTTATTATGCGGATCACAGGAGAGAGCTTTGCATATGGGGGACGGAGAGCAGTATTTAGCATGGGTGGAGGTACAAGGTCTGCGATGAATATGACATGTGCAGTAGTTAGTGAAGAGACTGGATTGATTGGAACAAAATGTGCATGTCTTTGATGAGTAGAGGATTAAATGGGAAAGGTGAGCCAAGGTCAGATTGTGAGGATCCTGAATGCAGGGTGAGGAATTTGGATTTTATCCTCCAGATGAGAAATCACTCTAGGCATTTGTCCAGATTCATCACATGATCAGTGATAACTTATTTTAGGTAGATTAACCCGAGGTTATGCAGCACAGAATAAAGGGAATAAAGAAAGACTGAAGGCAAGGAGACAACATTAGAGTCTGCTGAATAGAATAGATTGTTTCCAGTATCTAGCCCAGGATCCAAGTAATAAAGATGAAAAGGAAGAACTTACATGATAGTTTTTTTTAATTATTACAACAAATGTTATTTTTACCGGATCTCTAAAAGGAATCCATATTTATTATAAAAATGTTAAAAATATAGACATGTATATTATATACAGTAATGTATATTAAATCAAGGTGTATTTATATAGGCTGGGTTTTTTTTTGTCATTTACTACATAGTAAGCATTTCTTTTGTTAATAAAAATGCTTAGAGGACTTAATGTTTAATGAAGGCACACTATTTCAGTTTGAGTACAGTGCAATTAACATTTCCAATACTATAAATTTAGATTTATTATCAATTTTCTGTTATTGTAAATACTACTGTAATGAACAGCAACCCACACAAATGTTTTCTTCCATACTCTTCATCTCTCCTCCTCTGAAAAAAAAATAATAATAAATAAAAACAAGGGTGCCTGGCTGGATCAGTTGGAAGAACATGCAATTCTTGATCTTCGGATTGTGAGTTCGAGTCCTATGTTGGGTTTAGAGGTTTCTTAAATAAATAAAACTTTAAAAAATTATAATAAGTAAATAAGTAAGTAAAAATAATTGGGGCTCCTGGGTGGCTTAGTTGGTTAGACATCCAACTCTTGGTTTCGGCTCCAGTCATGATCTCGCGATTGATGAGTTCGAGCACCCCACGTCGAGCTCTGTGCTGACAGTGCAGAGCCTACTTGGGATTCTCTCTCTGTTTCTCTCTCTCTGCCCTTCACCCCACTCTCTCTTTCTGTCTCTCTCAAAATAAACTTAAAAATAAGAATAATAATTAAGTTAAGCATTTATTCACATATTTATTTTGCCTGGTTCGATTTCAGTTCTGATCTACCACTGCCTAACTTTAGTCCACTCTAAAAATTTGTGGTTGGAGGGGCAAGTTTGTTATTGAACTTTTATTGAAATCGTGGCCTCATTTTTGTTTACCATTAAAAATGATGTATTTTAATCCATTGCTCTATCCATGGCCATTCAGATTACTTTGAAGTTTTCTCTATTTCAAACAGCACTGTGATGGATTTTTTTGCATATATTTCCATGTGCACAAATAAGAGGACATAAACCCTTTTTTTTTATACAAAAGTGAATTACAGGGACATGCATCATATAAGTCTTAACTCTAATATCCTGTGTACATCCATTAAATCAGCGGAAGTGGATGTACTAATTTACATTCACTTCTGCAAGTGGAACAGAGAAATTCCAATTTACCCACATCCTTGGCCATCCTTTCTTTTCAATCTCTGCAGTTTCTCCTTTTTTTGTATGTGAAATAATACCTCATGTTGTTTTGCACTTCTCTGATAACTAATGAATTTTAGCATGTTTTTATATATCTATTGGCCATTTAGACTTCTTGTCTGGAATTTACCCATTCTCTATCAAGTTGTTGGAGTTTTTTTATATATTCTGGACACTAATCCTGTGACAGGTCATTTATCAGGGTGTTCTCCCAGTGTCTGTCTTTTAATCTTGTTTATTTAAAAAAAAAAAAAAAGTATTGGCAAATTTATCAAAGTTCTTTTTTTATGGCTTGTTTGTGGGCTACTTTGGCTAACAAGTCCTTCTCCAGTGTGAAAGGCTTTTCGCCTGTGTTTGTTCTAATTCTTCATGGCTTAATTATTTTATATTATGTTTATAATTGATCTGACACTCATTTGCATAACTCCCTGGTGATTTTTCCAGATTGAGGAAAATGAAAAGTGAAAAGCAAAAGAAAAATCTGGTAAACTGTATTATAGTTTCCATTTTAAGCCCCTAATTGAGCCATAAAGACATTTTCTTCGTATTTAAGCAACAGATATCCACATCCGCCATGGTTTGTGATGATGAAAGTTAATGTCCTTCTCATTGACTGCACAGAAAATTTATTGGAATTCATCTACATGAAGTCTTTGCAGAGCAGTTCTCATCTATGTTGAATATAGTTTCCTTTCCCTTGCATTTTCAGCCTTAGTTTGCCTAACCTCGTGCATGAGTCCAGAAGAAATACATCGTCATTTTTAAAACAGTTAACGTAAGATTCATTTTGCTTTCAGCAATTCACAGAGGCCGCGAGCCCTTCAGTGTTACCCCCTTCAGCTTTGCCTCTGGATCTGCTTAATAACGCTGTCACCGCCTTTAGTACCTTGGAAGATCTTATTCGGTATCTTGAACCAGATAGATGGCAATTGGACTTGGAAGATCTATACAGGCCAACTTGGCAACTTCTTGGCAAAGCTTTTGTTTTTGGAAGAAAATCCAGAGGTAAGTTCTGTCTTCAGATTCGAACCTCATTTGATTTTCTCAACAGCTAATGTTTCAGATTCTTCTACCATAGCTTCCAATGAGTAGAGTTTAAAATTCTTCAGTGATGTATTTAACCCATTTTTGTAACATTTGAGCATATTTACATAGTAAATGAGAGTGCATACAAAGAGAAGTAATTGTAATTCAGTGGGTTTGGAAAATTAAAAAAGGACAGTTTTGCTGAATAATTGTTGTCATTTCTTTAATTCAAAAATACCATTTTGATGAAGTCCTCTTTTATATTTCATGAGAATTTTTGCTTATTCAAATCTAATTTGGAGGGTATATTGATTTAGAGACTCAAGAAAGACTACCTTAGCTGCTAAACCAGGTTTGGGCCTAGAAAAGGGAGAAAAACCAAAATCGTTATCTACCATCTCCTCATGGGTCAGGATTATATTAATGTCCATCTCCTAAGCCTGCAAACTTCTATAAATAATACAGAAAATAACAGTGGCTCACCATAAAATGGGACTAGTAGTTTCCAAGATAGAATTCAGAGCAAGAAAAGAATGACCTAAAGAAATTCCCACCATGATAATTTTTCTCTCTGAAAGTCTGCCTCTGAAATGATCACTTGACTGTATGAGCCTATCTCCCTTCAAGAGTGAAAGTGTTGATGATTAAACTTAATTCCACATGGTCAAGAAATTGGGAATAATGTTAATTGAGTCTTCTCTAAGGTTAGTTCATTTTCCTAGTGACGTCAGGATTGGAAAGTATCCATATCAGACACACATGAACACACAACAGAAATAACTGGCGAATTATAATGCCCTCAAAAAAAAAAAAAAATCTCTTTCAGGTTCTCAGAAAGAAACATTGAAATCTATCCAGGATCACTCTAGAGAATGGAATGACAGTTTGGAGAATTTATATAGAAGGAACAAGGTTTAGTTGGTTTGAGCAATTCACAAGGGCAGATTGCACCAGACTTGTTCTTCTAAATCTTGTCAGAAAGAAACCCGATTCCTGCCCTTTCCTGCTAAGAGTTGCAGCCCTTCTGGATCAAGAGCTTTAATCTCAGCAGGTCATGTTCAGACTTGCCCAACCATGATATTTTGCTATGCCAACAGACGTGGTTTCCTTTCAGCAATATTTGAAATTGGTGTTAAAGTACATGGGCAGCGGAATCCTGTCCAGATGCTGAAAGCTGTTACATATTTATAAGATTGGATCTTGATGAATAACTTGATGAATAACTTACGAACACTTCCCTTCCCTCCCACTTAGGAACAGGAAAATGAAGATCTGCAAGCCTGGCTGAAACACTTGTGAATAGAGCCTTTGTTAAATTTGAAGTAGATTATCATGTTGATCTGGAAGAAGCAAAGGGAGTAAACCAGGTTCTAAGCTCAGATCTTGTTTTTGACAGCTGATCTCAGGATTCCAGCCTAAAAATCTCCCCTCTAGCCATGCCTTTAAGCCTGCACCTCTCCACCTGGTGCTTCAGTGAAGATTTGGCCAGAGGCTAGCATGTATTTAAAAGCATCCAGCGCTGAACCAGCTCTTTCAAATATTCATTTAGCACTTTCCAAATTGATGTCTTTTGCAGTTTGCCAAAACTATTAACTTTTTAAGCATACAGTAAGTGTGAGAAAAGCAGTGTATATTTTTGGAACTCTACGTAAACTAAAATGCAGGTGTGGGATAACATCTATATAGACAAAACCAACTCCCCTCCCAAGGGTCTTTCTACAAAGGAACAAGGAGTAAAATGTTTAAAAGCTTCTAATTAGACATCAAAATTGATTTTCCACAGAATAAACATATCACAGTATTACCACATTCATCTTAGAAAGACCACCCTCAGATTGCATTGCAGTAATAGAATATCCTTGGGCTGAATATCTTAAAAGAATGAACAAGGAACAAAGTGAAGTGTAACCATGATTTGTTTTCCGGGGGTATTACCTTTTTAGGAAAACTTGCAGTATGGGTGAATCTGAACAAGAAAATTTGCATTAGGAAAAACAACTTTAATTGGCGCTATGCTCAAAATCTTCATTCTTTAGAAAGACAAACTAATGCATGTATTATTGTCTTAGGGAGTAGTTATGAAAAGGATATAAAGAACCCGAACACCGATTTTGATTTTTCAAATATTTTGCAGAGGGAAACTTCCATAATATTATAGCTAAGCTATTAAAAAAAAAAGGTATGTGTTGGACATGATCTTTCTCTTTTTTGTTCTTTTTTTTTTTTTTTTTTTGGCATAGAAGTTCTTCACAATGTTTGGAGAATTTATGGAGAATTCATGACATTAAATTATAGTCACATGACTTATTTTAATGAAGCTTAGATGAGCTTGAAGCCTTACAAGTGGGAAGCTTAAATTTCAAATAAGATATGCCACATTGAAAATCCTTAATTGTATTTTTTAGCCCGGTGTGGACTGCATTAATGTTTTTCATTTTTTTTCCCCTTTTCTTCCTCTGGCTTAAGGTTTTCATTCATACATTGCTACTGCGCAAAAAGAAAATACCTTATTTTCTAAGTCAGGCTTACTTAAAAAGGGCTTTGACTTTTGTGTCAAACATGATAAATGAGTGGAAGCCAAGTTGCAAGGGTGTTTAAATTTTCACATTGCAGCAGGTATCATAACTCAGTTCACTTGGGAAATCTATCTAACCTTTTATTGTGGTTAAGTAAACATTTTAAAGTGAACATATACAGTCTCATTTTCTAGTTGCATGGAATAGTGTGTTTAACACTGAGGTAGATGAATAGCCTTTGAAGGCTAAGAGCTTCATTCACATTCTAAAGAGGTATAAATCTTAAATCAGCGTTCAAAGTGTTGGCAACTGGCTTTTGTATGTTTGTGCATGTTTTAGACTTTCTAAACCCTTCTTGCCCAGATACTAACTTCTAGAGAAAAGATTCAGATAAACTCATATACAGCTTTCACAATGAAAGAGTAGTATGTACAAATAACTGTTAGTTCAGTGAAATGAAATCGGGTGAAATGTGTGACATGATTTAACTCAATTATCTCATTACTTTTATTAGAGATAAGTTGGTCTTTTATGATACTCAAAAGAATGAACTCATTTCCTCTTAAATATTTAAAAGCTTTCCTTCACATGATCAATTTTCAGTTGAAAGGGAAATCTTTAAATACTCAAAACAACGGTTTTCTATTGAGTTGGAAAAAATAATTGTTTAGCTAAATAGGATATTGAAATGAACCTTTTGAATTGGTATTTCCTTGACGTTTCCTTATACTTGACCAAGGTTTTAATCAACCATATAGTTTACATGTGCTTATAATTTACAATTGCATATGCATGATTTACAATATGTTTATTGAAAATACTTCCATTGGCTTCCTTTGACATTTTAGGAAAATTTTATCATGTGTACAAGTAAATACAGAATTGTAAAACAGGCAACAAGAAAACAAGCACTTGATTCTTAATCACCTTGTCATTTGAAAATTATTTTAAAATACTGGCACTTAATTTTTTTTTTTTTTTTTTTTTTTTTTACATTTATTCGTTTTTGAAAGACAATGTGAGACAGAGTGCAGGCAGGGGAGGGGCAGAGAGCAAAGGAGACAAAATCTGCAGCAGGCTCTCGGCTCTGAGCAAGCGTTTAGCACAGAGCCTGATGCAGGGCTTGAACCCATGAACCATGAGATCATGACCTGAGCTGAAGTCAGACACTTAACCAACTAAGCCACCCAGGCACCCCCAATATTTTTTTTCAGGTTTTTTTTGGCACTTAATTCTTTAAAACTGGAGTACATAGTGATTATTATTACTTGAAGCCATCTTTAACCAGAAAATGTATTTCTTTTTTTTTCAATTCTTCTTTATAATGTTAGTAAAAGGTATTTAACTACATTTATTATATTTAGGTAATATTCCAAACTTTAATAAAATCTTTATTTTTGAAGAAAAATTTCTGATGAATTGTGTGTTATCCAAAACTCTTCAATTTTATTGGAACTGCTATTATTTGACTGTTTCTAGGGAGGGAAAAAGGCAAAGTCATAAGGCAGACATTAAAATTATAAAGTTGCTTATGCTAACGGTTAAGTACTATTCATGTTATATACAAATTCATATTAAGTATGACATGCTATTTTGCTATCATTTAACTGAGGCAAGTATCATTTTCTAGTTAAAAACAATGATGCTTTCAGAATTTACTCCAACAATCTAATGAAAGAATATTTTGTTTGGTCTTCACAAGTAGGTATTCTTTTGAAGGATAAAACACTATATAGTTAACCAACTTACCAAAAGAATAGAGACAATTGTTACAAATTAGACACTTCTTCCCTCCTTTAGAAGGAGAAGAATAGAATTCTGAAGGAGTCTCCTTAAGCTGAATTTCAGACTTTATGAATTACTCCATGCATCGGAAGCAGAGGTTTTCAGCAACCTCAGCCCTTTTAAAATGTATCATTTTTTTTTTTTCACTCATGGCCTACTCCGTTGTCCTCAAAACTTCATTCTCTTCATGCCTTTTTTACATTTTCTGGGTCTTATTGCCAAAAAAAGTTATGTAAAGTTCTGTCTGCAAGTTTCTGTAAGTTGTTCTTCATTAATTGCATGAGCTTCTAATCCTTTTAAAAATTCCATTTGTTTTTTAATCAAAGCATTCATCATTTTACATTCTATTATTTCCTCCAGTGCTCTCCTTGTTTACTGTTTTACGAGGGTTAAAAGGTGTAGCCCTCTTTTTCTCTATAAAGTTTCCTATTTATAGCTCTCAACTGTTTTGTTGGCTCTGGTCTTAATATTGCACAATGGTATCTCTTTATTGGTCAGTCAGTCATAATGAAGCTTTGTTTACTATAAAATGAAAGTCCCACTGGCGAGCTGCAATAGCCCTAAAACCTAGTTAAAATAAGAAGGGATATTGTTGGCCGTATTGTTTGTGAAACAAGATCGGTTTCTCTGTGAAAAGAGTCTGATGAGATGAATTCAGGCTCAAGGCATGAACATGTATTTTTCTTTGCTTCCTTTTATGCCATGTAGTGGTGGATCTGAACCTTCTAAAAGAGGAGGTAAGACTATACAGCTGCACACCTCGTAACTTCTCGGTGTCCATAAGGGAAGAACTAAAGAGAACCGATACCATTTTCTGGCCAGGTTGTCTCCTGGTTAAACGCTGTGGTGGAAACTGTGCCTGCTGTCTCCACAACTGCAATGAGTGTCAGTGCGTCCCGAGTAAAGTCACTAAAAAATACCATGAGGTAGGTGTGTCATTTTCTTTTCGGGTTCCTCCACATCTCAGAAGATAACAAAACTGTGTATCTGCAATGGACTGTTATTCGGAAAGGAGACACAGCATCCGTGGGGGGGGGGGGGGAGAAATAAGGTTCACAAACTAGTTCATGTTTTCATTTTTTAAAATTAGGACCTTTAACTCAAACGTCCAGGCGTTAAAGCTGTAGAAAGTTTGTCCTCTGACAATACAACATGGGCGGTCAGTGAGGGTTTCATCTGTCCTACAAAAACGAAAATGTGTTCTGCAGCGGAGAAAATGGGTGAAACTTTTCAACTTTAAACTTTTCCAAATACAAAGGGAAAATATTTTAATTTTTTTTTTGTTTGTTTTTTAATGTTCATTTGTTTTTGAGAGACAGTGGGAGCCAGGGAGTGGCAGAGAGAGGGAGACATAGAATCTGAAACAGGCTCCAGGCTCTGAGCTGTCAGCACAGAGCCTGATGCGGGGCTGGAACTCATGAACCGCGAGATCATGACCTGAGCCCAAGTCGGACCCTTAACTGAGTGAGCCCCCAGGCGCCCCTAAGGGAAAATATTTTAAAGACAGACTTAAAGAAATTATTGTCTATGTTAGAGAAAGGAGATCTTTGATATTTCTTTTTCCATTTGAGGCAACATGGGCACATAAATACCAAGTAGATATGTTCGTAATTTTACCAATCTTCCTATTATTCATGTTGCCCCGAAAAGCATGTTAAACCCTTTATGGATTCCTTTCATCTTTTTATTCTGTGGAATTAAGGAAAATATAAATATTAAATGTTAGTAATGATTGTTTTTCAGACCTTTGGGAACCTTAGAACTTACACACTCTAAATTGTTGTTATTGCTAGAATATCCCCAGTTATACCCAGCCTTTCTCCAGGAGCGTTATGTAGCATCCCTATACCAGAAAGCAAAACACTCTTGATGAGTCAGCTTTAATCCTATAAAACATTTAAACTATATCAAGTCAAAATCTGCCCTTCTGACTTCATTTCTGTATCATTGCATCTCATTACTTTTCATTTTTTACACTAAATAAAAGAACAACACAAAATAAATACCTACTAACCAAATGAAATAATTTTTCATGTGCATAAGGACATTAATAAAATTCTTTATCTGTTATCATCTAAATATACCCAGCGTCATAAACTGCACTTTATATGACATGGCTGTCCTACCCTTTAGCAGTATTGTGTTGGCAGCTGATAAAGTGGGACAAAAGCATTGGATTCCAATAGATAAGGAACACTGTTTTCATCCTAGATCTACCGTTAATGTTAACTTGTGACCATCAGCAGGGCACTTACCCCTGTAAAATAAATGTAAAATAGAATAACCTCTCAGGTTTTTCCCAGCTGTGTTATTCCATGACAATTACTAGATTGCAGTCTGTGGAAAGTAATGTCCCAAACTGGCAGTCTGTGATAAAAATGGACTCTTTACCACCATCAGTCATGTGCTACTTTCGTTTCCACATCCCATGCTTCTCAAGATTCTTGTGCTGGGGATCGTCTCCACTCTAGTTTCAGAAGGAGCTAATCATGAGCTTGGTGGCTCAGAGCTCCAGCCAGGCTGTGCCCAGAGGTCGGCCTTATTGCTCCTCTGTGAACTGGGAATCTGGGAGTCCAGAAAAAAACCCTTAATACAGTCGTTCTAAACAGATTAAATAAACCGCCTTACAAGCAAGGCAGGCATCAGCATTGATCGGTGACCATGAAAGGATGTGATGAGAATAGGAATTAAGCCAGAGTGATCTTTTCTCACCTAAAATCATTCAGTTTGGGGCTTTCTAAAGCCAGTCCTTATTAAATACGATATATTTGCAGACCTGATTTAGCCAACAACTTTTGGGTTTATAGCCACCATTCTAAGAGCTATACAACCCTGACCAGTCATATTAGCCTGTTTTAAACAAGTTTATCGGATGTTGAGTCCACATCATGCTTTCTTTCGTTAAATCAGTCCTTGGGTCAAGCATATCCTCCTCCATCCTATACTTATAAATTTCTTTTCAAATCACATCGGTTTTAGGGTTATTAAGATAAGTTGTCCCAGGGGTCACCTGGGTGGCTCAGTTGGTTAAGCTTCTGACTTCAGCTCAGGTCTTGGTCTCAAGTTTGTGAGTTCAGTCCCCACACTGGGCTCTCTGCTTACAGCACAGAGCCCGCTTCAGATCCCCTGCCCCCCTCTCTCTTTGCCCCTCCCCCACCCACGCTCTCTCTCTTTCTCTCAAAGATAAACATTGAAAAAAATTTTGCCACAGAGTATGAGGTATCTATTTTATAATCTCAGATAAAACTCTTGTGTGAGAAGGGACTATGGGAAGTACTTGTAAACTTACTGGCCTTCCAGAATGACATCACTCCATTATTCTTTAGTCTTTGGGTGGGGTGGTTATATGTGCATTATCTGTGTGTACACATATACAGCTATGGATGTTTATCTAATTCCATGAGTACCTCTTACAAGCTTCCCACAAAGCATCTCTAACGCATGTGTGGATATATATAACTGTATTGTTGCCTACTTCACATTTCTCACAAGTATCTCCAGTAACCATCATGTCTTAATTTTTTATAATGCTTTGTGGGGATCGTTGATTTTTTTCTGTGATAGTGTTTTTGTTAACAAAACACCTTATTAAAAGAAAAGGGGGTTATTTGTTTGGTGTAATTGATCATTTCTGAGACCTAAATTTTTCTCAGTCGTATATTTTGGAAGTAAGTTCTGAGCTTAGTACTACTCCTAGAGAAGTGAAATTATTTTTGAACAGAATTTCAAATAGTGCTAAAAATCATTAAATCATTGAATACCATTAATCTGGATCCAAAGATTTAATTCATTTGCAGTGAAGCCCATCTTGGGCCTTAATTCCTTTTGATGATTCCTTTCTTATTCGTATTGTCCCAGTTTTCAGTTTGAAGACTATTCCACCTCATGGAGAAGACAGAAGCAAAGACAGAGCTTAGATACCCTAATTCTTCTCTCTTTCACCTCTGTTATACCAGTTTCCTTAACTAATAAGCTGAATTATGTTCCTTGTGTTACTACAAATATAACAATTATTCCCCATTTGGGTTCCTTTACCACTTTCGGTGGTTTTTGTTCAACCATTGTTTCAAAACTAAGTTTAGAAAATCAAAAGGCTTGTAATACATAAGATGATAGTATTGTTACATACCATAATTTTTAATTGTTTTAATGTTTATTTATTTTTGAGAGAGAGAGAGGCAGAGTGCAAGCAGGGGAGAGGCAGAGAGAGGGATACAAAGAATCTGAAGCAGGCTCCAGGCTCCGAGCTGTCAGCACAGAGCCCCACGCGGGGCTTGAACTCGTGAACCATGAGATCGTGACCTGAGCCAAAGTCTGACACCCGATGGACTGAGCCACCCAGGCGCCCCAATATTACAGCATAATCTTCTTATTAAAAAGATTCTTACTACTTTTTACATCAAGTACCAGATGCTATTTATTGGAAGCCAGTTTTGCCGCCCTCAAAATTCCCTTAAAGATTTTTCTATCTCACAAAAGGATTTTTCAGAATGCAAGACAGGAACTTTACATATATATGAGCTCAGATGTTACGTCCTCCTCAAAATACATCCTAGTTTCCTGCCGGTCCTAGCATAACTAGCCCATCTTCTGTGCATATGTAGAACTTTAAAGACATGTTTATTAGAGATTTTTTTTTGCTATGTCATTCAGAATTATTGTTTATTTTTATTTGTTTTTACTGAATTGAGAACCAAAAAGAACAAAGATAACATTACATTGCAGTACTGAAGAAAACCATCTGTGAAGCCAAGGCTTGAAGCTGACATTTGTTAGCTGTGTGACTTGGGGCAAATTGCTTCTACTCTCTTGCACCTCAGGTTCCTCATGTGTGAAGTGAACATCTAATGCTCATACCTTACTGTGAGGACTAAAGGAGCTGACACAACACTTAGAACCGGGTCTGGCATATTTCATTCCCTGAATATATATTAGCTATTCTCCCACTCATCTTTAGTCCCCACCCTCTCTGCTTCGCCTTATTCTTTGCTTATGGCAAACGATCAATAAAAATTTAATGAATTTTGCCCCAAGATAGGTAGAGTATTCTTTTCCAGGCAAAAAGATCTATGGGATATTTTATTTATTTATTTATTTATTTATTTATTTATTTGGTATGGTCTTGCTTTTCTTGCATAGATCTGTTCTGGATAAAAAGTATATAATTCAACTGCCTTTTTTTTTTTTTGTAGTGAATACCAGCCCCCATTGTTCCATGGCACCCAAAATTTAACAGCACTTTGTTTGCACAGTGTGGGCAGTGGTACATGATCATCTATTTCCTGATGGTTCTTTTTGTACCTGATCTAATCTCTTCCATATTCTCTGATTTTAGTTTTTCCCTGGATTTTTTTTTTTCCGTTGGTTTGTAGTTTTAGTTTGAACCTCTCTCTCAAAATTGTTTGAGACATGCTTCTGTCTTGCTGTCTTCTTTAATATTATCTGGGACCTGTTGGTCATTTTCCAACCTATCGTTCTCCTCCAAAGTCAAAACTTCATAAAGAAATGAAGGAGAGCACTAATTAAGTCCCCTCCCATGTATTTTTAATTTCTCATCTAAGACTTTGCATCACTACCACATTATACAATTCTTCTGCTATTTGTAAATCTCCACAAATATCAGTAGATGAAGACGGGGGTGGGGAGGTGCTATTATTCGGTGACTGCACGTCGACATAAGCACTCCTGGAGGAAAGAACGATTGTAAGATTGTAGCCTGGCATGGCTGCCTGTTATGGCTGTATATGGTAGCTTCTCTAACTCTTACCTTTTATAGTAATTTTTTCCCCCTGCTAACTGGGAAAATGTATACAAGTGGAGTTAGGAATTAAAGACATTGGCTATGCCAATATTGCAGTTTATCTACCCACTCAACCTCATTCCAGAAGGAATTTTTAACAAAAGTTGGGTAAGTTACAGCACCAGTGTCTTAACAGTTTTGATGCCACTTTAAGTTCAAAAACAGTAACTCAGTATTGACACATATAATATTTGACAGTCATTGGGTTAAGCTTCATGTTAAAATCATATAGTCTCGGTAATTTCTATTTTGGAATTGTGAATTCAATAGAAAAGTCTGCTTTAAAAGTTCCCTATTTCTCATAGTTATTACAAGACTTTGCTGTTTAGCTCTCTAGGAAGAACGTTACTAAATCAGTAGAATGTATGACTAACAATATATTCTAAGTCTTTATAAAATTATTATCTATCAGCCTGACTTTAATAATTCATCTTTGGCCAAAGTACAAATACTGGTTATGTCCCTGTTCTCTCTAACGTTTCTGGTCACTCATGTGTAAAATAAGGGTAGTAATTGTAAATTACTTCATAGAATTCTTGTGAGTTAAAGTATGTAAAAACATTATTACAGTGCCTGGCACCCAGTAAGCATTCAAAAAATGTTAGCTGATTAACCTTTGATATGACCACATACTCCAAATGAGGTATACATTCTCTACTTTTCTCTTTTAAATCTTCAAATAAAACGGTCATGAGACTCGACTTGTGCCTCTTTGGATTAATGTACATTTCCCGGAAGAGTATCTTTTAGAAGTTGCTCTATGAAGTTATCGCTGTCCTACCCAGAGAACAGAGAAACTGTTCTCCATATTATTATGTCCCCTGGTCTTTGTTCATAATCCAAACAAACACAATTCCTTGAAACTTTATTGTTTCTATTATAAGAAATGAAAATACACACCGAGTAGGTAGTTCTTATCAAATACCTCAGATAATCTTTTACAGAACACATAGCTGTGCCTTCCTGTCGCAGTGTTAAAAGGAAATATCTTGAGTATCAGTGTCTTTCTTGCTATATTTTTTATTAAAAGGCCAAACTGCACATTAAGTTCATTTAATAGAGGCATCATTGTTATTATCGCCAAGCCTCCGTTTACTGCACAGTGGGTCCAGCTGCGGAAAGTTAGCTGTGACGGAGGCTGATGTCTATGAAGTACATCTAATCCATCTCATCAAGTTTATAGAGGACTTGAAGCGAAGCCAAGAAAATTAATGAGTGGCATAATTGAGCAGACTCAGCTGTAGAGTGATCGTGTTTCCTTTCACAGGATCGCAGTACTTGTATTGCTTCAAGTATAAATTTTTGTTAAATGTGTGAAAAAAATGAATGAGTGAAAGAAACCAACAAACAGAAAGACGGCTGGGCAGTAGTGGTTTCAAACTACTTAATCCAGGCGAAATTCTCTGTAATATTGTCAGAGGAGTGAAACGGAGTGCACAGTAGGTCTTTCGATGTCAGGACCGTTCCGTATTCGGAGGCGGCATCCTTCCAAGTGGCTGCTATTAAAACATCCTTTCTTTCGCGAAAAGTTGATGATCGTTTGTGATTTCTTTGAAGGGTGGGGGTAGGTGTTCACGATGCCTTCGTCAGAAAAAAAATAAAAATTTGTAAGTCTTTGTTGGGCCCTGAGATTCTTTTCTGAAATTTTACTTGTCCATGAAATCAAACGTTACAGACATTGGTTGATTTTAAAGATGGCTTACATTGTTCCCTTTCAGGTCCTTCAGTTGAGACCAAAGAGTGGTGTCAGGGGATTGCATAAATCTCTCACGGACGTGGCCCTGGAGCACCACGAGGAGTGTGACTGTGTGTGCAGAGGGCACACAGGAGGATAACCGCATCAGCATGCACAGCCTCTCCCAGAGCAGTACAGCTCAGTGGCTGATCTGTTAGAGAACTTGCGCATTATCTCCATCCGTAATCTCAGTTGTTTGCTTCAGGGACCTTTCGTCTTCAGGATTTACAGTGTATTCTAAAAGAGGAGACACCACACGGAATTAGAAGTTGTGCAACGGCTCTTTTGAGAGGAGAGGCCCGAATAACAGGAGAAAAGGTCTTTGGTCCTGGAAAAAAAAATGAGTGTTGTGCATCACTAGCTAGTGACAGAGTTGCCTTGTGCTTACTCAGCTAGCTGTGTTCCGTATTTCAGCTGTCTCCATGCGGCTTAGGCTAATGTCAGTACGGGGAAAAAACTGTGCGATGAGCACCTGATTCTGTTGCCTTGCTTAACTCTAAAGCTCCATGTTCTGGGCCTAAAATCACAGAAATCTGGAATTGTTTCCTTACATTCAGATATATAAACCAGAGTGTTCTATGTCCTACAACCTTGGTTTTTAAAAAGGAAGGGTGTTACGATAAATCAAACTTGTGTCATGCTGACAGGAAAGACTGGATTTTCCATATTTCTTACTAAAGTTTCCACCATTTAGAAGAAAAGAACTCTGGAAGAGACAAACCTGAAGAGTGGCCTTATCTTCACTTTATCTACAAGTCGGTTTATTTGTTTTATCGTGTACATTTTTATATTCTCCTTTTGACACTATAACTGTTTGCTTTTCTAATCTTGTTAAATATATCTATTTTTACCAAAGGTATTTAATATTCTTTTTTATGACAACCTAGATCAACTATTTTTTAGCTTGGTAAAATTTTTCTAAACAGAATTGTTATAGCCAGAGGAACAAAGATGATATAAAATATTGTTGCTCTGACAGAAATACATGTATCTCATGGTCATACGGTGCTAGAGCTTAGATTGATCTGCGTTTTAAAATATTGAAGTGGGAAATCAATAGGATTTGATAAGTTGCAAAGACTTTTGGAAAATAAATTATCATATCTTCTACCCCTATTATTGGAAATGCAAATAAAAAGCAACCTATGAAAGTTAGGCATTCAGATTCAGAATCAACTACTAACCCCTAACCCTTCTTTTGGTTAAGAAGAATATAAAGCACCTTGAAGAAAGACTGGACAGCTTACTGACAAAGCGCACTCTGCTATCCTGTAGGAACACATCCTATTTATTGTGATGTTCTGGTTTTATTATCTTTAAACTCTGTTCCATACCCTTGTATAAATACATGGATATTTTTATGTACAGAAGTATATCCCATAACCAATTCACTTATTGTACTCTTTGGCAATTGAAATGAAAATCAGTAAATTACTTTGCTTGTACAATGCTTAATATTGTGCCTAGGTTATGTGGTGACTATTTGAATTAAAAACGTATTGGATCACCAAATAAAAAAAAATGTGGCTATTTTGGAGATAAACGGTGTGTGTGTGTGTGTGTGTGTGTGTGTGTGCGCACGCAAGATTTGTCTCGACGCCAGGAGAGTGAAGATCAAGTTTTGTGTTACCGTGGTTTCCGTTATGCAAAAGCCTGTGTCAATTCAAAAAAGACAGGTAGAAAAGTGTTGAGGATTCCCTGTCTCTTGTCGCCAATATTTTGGAGCTCATTCCTTTTTCTCCCTGGTCTTGATACTGATTTCTGGTATATTAAATTGCACCTGACTTGAAAGTTGTATGTGATTTGTGAAATGGTTAGTGATCGATCATACGGCAGTGTGAAACTGAAAAAGAAAAAAATCTTGTAACTTTCCATTGTCTTCATTTTCAATGGCAGCTATTAAGTTGGCCGGCAGGGTGGGCGGGGTGGGGGTGGGGGGGGAGCATAAATTGATTTGGCATACAGACTAAACATACCTTGTATAGCACACTTCCAGGTGTGGGTCCTCACCTTCAGGTGCAGATTTCTGTTCAGGGCTTGTGTCTTATCTCTGCCTTTCCACCCGCCCCAGAAGGCTAGGTAGGGCCCAGGGCCATGCTGTCTTCAGACTGCTCCTGTAGGCCTGGGCGGTACCCTTTCTTGGTACTTTTCCATCCTGCAGTCCTACCCTGCGCCCGACCACTTGGAGAACAAATACAGGACCATACAAATGCTGCCTTATTGATTTACCTCCTCGTGGTTTGGTCCCAGCCCTGCGGAGGCCTGCTAGACGTAGTTCACTGTGCTTCAAGGAATATGCAGTGCCCTGTGTCTCCCTCTTGGCAATTTGCAAACCGGCATTAGCATAGCAGAGACTCAACTAAATCTGACAGTAAATGGCCTGTGTAACTGTCTGTGATCCAGCGCTTCTCACCATTGAATGGAGCGCCTTCTTTCCCTCTTACTTTTGAATGTTTCTTTTTTGTTTACTTACAAAATGGTGAAAGCCAGAAGAAATTACTCTATGAAGGTAGTCCCACATGCTGTCGCCAGTGAGTGGGAAAAGCCAACTGCTTTATGCTTACTCACTCATAGACCTTTTTGTGCATTGGACCAAAAACAAGCAAACAAACAAAAATAACCCATCAATGGCACCGGTGACCATAATTTTTCGGATTTCCAGAAAAATCTTGTCTGTATTGACCACAAGTGTTTTACATGTGATATATTGGATTAGTGCTTTGCCCCTTGAGAGGAACTGTTTTGCTACCTTGTGATTTTATTAAAATAAAAGAGCAATCCCTAATTGGCACAAGGCGGGCTTTCATGTCTACATTTTTCATTTCTGTATTTCATTCCCTTTCTTATCTAGCAATAAGTGTATGCACTGTGGGAAGGAACAAATGAGAAAGTAATGAGAATTTATACTGTGAAAACACCCTGGCTTCATTTCGTTATTCTCAGCGCATCCCTCTCTTGAGGTGCATTCACTTAAGCTTGTGACTGGACTCAAGGAAAGGCAGAAAATACAAGTCTCCCTCAACATCATATATTTAATATAATGCAACGCGCTTACCTCCAAAAAAAGATGCTGAGTTTTTAATGTATTTTAACTATATATTATAAATACATTTAAAAGTTATAAATAATCACAATCCTTTACATGCATAAGAAGGAGTAGAAAATTGAAAATATAATCGACCACTTGCCTGACATCTTGTTTTTCCTTCATGCTTCATATGTAGTCAGTCAACAAGTCCCGTTGGCTTTTTACCTTTTCAAAAGTCTCTCTTGTGTTGGTGTCTACCTTTCCGTGTCTGCAGCTGCAGCTTTGACTTAGAGCCACATGGCTCGCCCTCATTATGCTGCCCACTCTCCTTTCCCCACTTTTCTGGTCCCTGGTCTCACTCCCCTCTGATCCACCCTTCGCACGACTAACCGGGGGAGTCCTTCCAACAAATCGGATTATGTCCCTGGGGTGGAAAATTTACAATTGAACTCCGAAGGATTAAATTGTAATTTTTTGCATGACACTCAGAATTTATTATTGTCTCATTGTTCATTTTTCACCATCAAGCCTAACGTACAGCTCTCGGCAACGGATACCTAACAGTTTCGTGAGAATAGCGATACTTGTGCACATCCCTGTGCTGGCACACGCTGTTCTTGGAAGCATTGTTCCTTTGCTTACTTACCTCAGTGGCTTCCTCCCAAGTCTCAGCTCAAATGCCACTCTTCAGCAAAACTCTTCTTCCTTAACTCCCACTTGAATTAAGCCATTTCTCCCATGCTCCCCGGAATATTGCAGTTACAGATATTGTCAATTTATAATTACTTGCCCTCGTTTTGATGTCTCAGACTACTAGTCTAACAAACAAATGAATAAATGATTTTTTTTAATGTGGCAATGACTGACCTCAGGCCCCCTGGAGACCCTAAATATCTCTGAACGTCAGCACCTTAATCTGTAAAGTGAAAGAGTTAATAGATGTGTGCTGGGTATTTTTTAGTTGTAAGCAATCCAGTCTACTGGTTATATTGGGGCACCTGCCACCACGATTACAGCTTGCAGATGAAAATGTTCCTTGTTAGTTTAAGTGATATAATGATTTTCTTCTTTAGCAGTGCTTTGAAACTACATGTTTTGTTTTCCAGTTAGTGGTTTTTCTACTAACCGTATTTCAGATATCACCTCTATTCAACTTAGGGGCATTTAATAATTCATTTATGTATTCATGTTTTGGAGACATTCTATAGTATGATTAACTTTTGTGAGTCAGAATTTAAAAGTCTTTAGATGTGAAACATGGACATCAGCAATTGATGATTCATAATCTTTACATCATTTACCTCTTTTGACTCATTTTGCATCGTCAATCCCAATGTACAATTGTAGTGAATACTCAGTTCCCGTAAGCACCAATATTCCTACATATGCTCGCACATGCTGGGTTCTCTTTTTAAAGCACTGTTCCTACACTAACCTATTTAATAACTTCCTCTTTTGTCTGTCAAAATGTTAATTACATACTTTAGTACTCTACCTCAGAAAGCATTTGCCCAGACACCTACACCAAATCCAATTTCTTTCGTAACTGCCAAGCCATTCTTACTCAGTATAAATCTATGTAAAGTTTAAGGAAGAGATTTAGTATTCTGGTGGAAGTTTATTTTAAGATTAATAACTATCACTTTTTAATTACATATGGGATCCCAACCAGGTTTTTTTTTTTTTTACAGAAATTGGAAATCTGATCCTAAAATGAACTTAGAAATGCAAGGCACCCAAAATAGTGAACAAATCTTGAAAAATAACCACATAGTTGGAGGACCCATACTTCCTGATTTCAAAATTTACTGCAAAGCTATCACAATACTGTGGTAAATTTAATAAGTTTAGACCTACAGAACAATGGAATGGAATTGAGAGTCCAGAAATAGATCTTCACATTTATGGCCAATTGATTTTGACAAGGATGTCAAGATAATTCGATGGTGAGTGAGTATCCTTTTCAATATATGTGCTAGGACAACTGGATATCCACACGCAAAATAATGAATTTGGACCTTTACCTCACACCGTATACAAAAAGTTAACTCAAAATGAATCAAAGGTCTAAATGTAAGAGACATAACTATGGAACCTAGATTCTGCAGGAAAAAACTTTGAGGACCTTAGATTAAGCAGTCGTTTCTCAGAGATGACACTAAAAGCACAAGCAACAAAAGAAAAAGTGAGCATCATCAAAATTAAAACTTTTGCACCTCAAAAGACACAATAAAAATAAAAAATAACTTAAATAATGAGAGAATATTTGGAATTCATATATCTGTCTGATTAGGGTTTTATATCTAGAATGTGTAAAGAAATCTTAAAGCTCAACAATAAAAAGATACCTAACTCTTGAAAAAATGAGCAAAGGATAGGGGCGCCTGGGTGAGTCAGTCAGTTAAGCATCTGACTTTGGCTGAGGTCATGATCTCATGGTTTGTGAGTTTGAGTCCTGTGTCGGTCTCTGGGCTGACAGCTCTGAGCCTGGAGTCTGCTTCAGATTCTGTCTCCCTCTGCCCCTCCCCTGTTCTCTCTCTCTCTCTCTCTCTCTCTCTCTCTCAACAATAAATAAACATTAAACAAAATTTAAAAAAAAGAAAAATGACCAAAGGACTTGAATACACATTTCTAAAAAAAAACAAAAAAAGCATACAAACGGCCTATAAGGACACAAAAACATGACCAACATCATTAGTCATTAGAGAAATGCAAATCAAAACCACAATGAGAAACCACTTTACAGCTACCAGGATGGCTTATGATCAAAAAGATGGACAATAATTAGTGTTGATGAGCATGTGCAGAAATGGACACCTTTATAAATTCTTGCGACGGGGGTGGGAGGGGGGTGCCTGGGTGGCTCAGTTGATTAAGCATCGGACTCTGGCTCCGGTCATGAGCTCGTGGTTTGTGGGTTCGAGGCCACTGTTGAGCTCTGTGCTCACAGCTCAGAGCCTGGAGCCTGCTTCAGATTCTGTATCTCTTCTCTCTCTGCCCCTCCCCCACTTGCACTCTGTCTCTCTCTCAAAAATAAATAAACATTAAAACAATTAAAAATAAAATAAAATAAAATAAAATAAAATAAAATAATAAAATATTGCGGGGGGGGGGGGTGGGGGGAGACAGCAAAATGTGGCCATGCAAGAAAACACTTATGCAGTTCTTTAAAGGGTTAGACATAGGATTAACGTATGAATCGGTAATTCTACCCATAGGCATATACTCAAAAGAATTGAAAATCCTATACACAAAAATACATAACAATGTTTTTCATAATAGTCAAAACATAGAAACCACCAACGAATAAATGGACAAACGTGGTATATGCATACAATTGAATATTATTATTAGGCAATAGAAGGGAATGAAGCGCTGATAACTGTGGAACATGGATGAACCCTGATAACATTATGTTAAGTAAAAGAAGCCATTCACAAAAGGCCACATAATTTACAATTCCATTTACATGAAATGTTCAGGATAGACAGTACTTAGAGAAGGATAGTATATGCATATTTGTCAGGGGCTGGAGGAAAAGGAAAAATGGGCAGTGACTGCAAATGAGCACAGGATTTCTATTTGTAGTGATAAAAATATTCTGAAATTAGATAGTGGTGATAGTTGTGTGAATGTCTGAAAACCATTGAATTACACGCTTCAAACGGTGGACATTTTGGCATTGGAATTACATATAATAAAGCTGTTTTTTTTAAAAATCGTGGATAAATGTATGCACTGCAATACTTAAGACATACCCACCCCCAGGAAAAAGAACGAACAAGGAATAAGTAAAAAAGCAAAGCAAAACAAAACAAAAAACAGGTCATCTACACTTCTATCACCCTTCTACAAATCATTTCTATCTGCTCTCTGTATGCATATAGGTATGTAGATGTAAATGAATAGGTGGTGTAATACATGGAATTATTGGTCTCAATTCCATCTCTTGTAGTATTCAACATTTATGCCTTTGCCTTGGCTTAACGGTGGTTGGAGTATCCTTTCCCATTTGAATTTAGTCTTCGCCATATGTCTTGCTCTAAGCCACAGAATAAAAGTGCCTGTGACACAAGCTGAGGCTTCATACATGCTTGCACGTCTGGGTTTGCTCTCTTTGACTCCTGCCATCCTCAAGAAGAATATGCTCCAGAGAGCTCACTAGTCCAAAAAGATACCTGGTGCAGACTTAAACCCAGTCAGTGCCATGGAGTCAAGTCCCGCTGAGTCCATGTGTCAGTCCAGGCACAAGTGCCTGGGTGACTCACAAACGATTCTTGTTGTAAGCCAGTGATTTTGTGGGTGTTTGGCATGCAACATTATGTGACAACGGTTGACTAACAGATACATATTATTTCATTTAAATGAGGTCGTATAGTACAACCTATGTTTTAGTAAAACGAAACTTTTAGTAAAACTTTTTAGTAAAGCATAACTGTAGTAAAAAATGAAGTATACCTTCATTTGGAACTATGGACCAAAGACATTGAAATGGAACAATAACAACAAAAATACACTTTGGAAAATGTGCCATCGACACAAAATGTTTCCATACAGTCCCACTAAAGTTGTGAAAAAAAATGTTACTGAAAACACTAAAAGCATGGGAATACTTGCTAAGCACCTGCTTTTATTTCAATCATTACCTGCTAATATACTGTTAAGAAACAAGAAGAAATAAACTGACAATTTATCCCACCTCTTCATGCTCATTTTTTAAATTATATTATTTACTTTATGTTTTTAATAAATATTTACTTAATATAGAAGCATTAAAAGCATTTCATAATAATGTGTTATATTTATATTTTAATAAACTCCTTTATGTCATGAAGAACTTTGGGGAATTTTCATATGTTTTTTAGTTTATTGCTCTTTCCAAACTTTGCTCTCTCTCTCTCTTTTTCCCCTCTTTCCCTCCCTCCCTCTTTCGTCTCCTTCCTCCCTCATCTTCTCTCCTCCTCTCCTTCCTTCCCTCTTCCCTCTATTTTTTAAACATAAGATTATTTGCATCATTTCCGTGTCTTTACGTTGTTTTCTGATCATTTACATAAGGCATAGTTTGTGTCCAGACTACTGTTTACTCTGATGTGGGAAGAGTGATTTCTTGATTCCATTTTTACTTTTCTAACCCTTGTTTGCCAGTGGGATGACAGTTTGCAGATGAACTATTATATTCTATTTAGTTTTGATTCTTTTGGAGGAAGGAGGTTGAGAGCACTTGGAATGTGCAACCTTTGATGAAAGAATTCTGCTCAGCTCGCTCTCAAAGTGTCATTTGCTGAGATGCACTGTGGCAGAGGCATGCATCCATTCTTCTTGGAGTGCGAAAGGGGGCCAGATCAAATAGGTTTCAGATCTTACTCATAACTCAGTGTGAAGACCTTCAGGCTATCCTTTCATCTGAGGGCATCAGTCTCTACTTTTCAATTTCCATGTTTCGTCCGAAGCTCCTCAGAAACGACTTTCCCTTGCCTTTCTGCTCACAGCGGAGAAAAGATAACACTACCTCTTCTGACTGCTTCTCTTCAAAGTTAGCTGGATTCCTGAGGATGCTTGGATCCATAGTTCAGAAAGAGACGTTGGAATGGAAATTAGCCTAAGCCTCATCATAAAGCTACCCTTTTGTTCTTAAACTATCCTCCTCTGAAGTTTATAGCAGGAAGCATGTCTCTCGCTGGATGCTGTTAGCAAATGAATTCTTTGTTGGACTTGTGTTTCCGCAATCCAACTCTCCTTCACTGGTACTGTCCCGATGTTACGTAATATTTCTGTGTGGCAAATTGTTATGATTTTAGCAATAATTTAATTTTTGCTTAAACTTTTGTTCTTTGCTACTGAAATAGGCTATTTCCAGTTTTTTGACTTGTAAACTTAAAATTATATGGCCCATAAAAGCTTTTGTATTTGTATTTAAATCTTGTTACAGATTTCATTTAACAGGTTATTAACACTGCTCAGTACTAGGTGGGCTGCTGATACTCTCCCCGTTTGTAGAGAAAACAGAGATTTCATCGTATTCTCTTTTGCTGTGAAATAAGGTCCTCCACAAAATTCAAGGGGGGAAGTAAAATAATTCTCTAAGCTGACTTTAAAACAATTTTGTACAAGTACTTTTTAACCTCCTGCTTAGAAAAAAACATCAAGTTTTTATAAGTTTTACAATGGCCTTAACTCCATCTAGTAAGCAAATAGTTTACTAAGAAGTACAGAATTCAAGTCCTTTTAAAAGAGTTTAGGATTAAGGCCTTAATTGACACCCTCTGATGTAAGTCAAATACGTGACAGTTCACTAAACACCATTTGAGGGTTCTGTTTAATCAAAGGAGAGCTTACAAAAAAAAAACATTTTATCATTTTTAATACAGCTCTTTGAGTAACTTTCCGCTGGACATACTGATAGACAACCAGCTCCAATGATATACCCAGATAGAAAAATATATATATAAAGTATCTTTTGTACAAAATAACTTAGCTTCTGACAGAGCTAAAATGTCTACATATTGAGTAATAATAAGCAATAGACAAATGTTGAGAAGAAATCCTTTCAAAATCTGGAAAATAAGATGCATTCCTATTGTTCCATATTTAACGTGCACAGGGAGTAAAATTAATATCTCTTAATCCATTGATGCTAATTTTTTAAAGATAGTACCTACGGTAGCGATTGTCTTCCAAATTTCCAGAGATTTTAATTTCAAATAAGTATTCATAGACCAGCAGCTACGGGTCATATCTATCAGGAAAGAAATCTGTGACAGGAAGAGTAGGGATTACATGAATAATTCATTGGCTAGAGGTTGATTTGCTTTGTTTTCAGTCTGAAAGCTGTGATCCGAAAACTGGATTTGCCAGCATTTGGACAGAAGTATCAGGAAGGAAGCTGAGTGTGCTCCCTCCAGCTTAGTTTATCAATGTGCTAGTGTCTGAGGGGCTGCTGTGCTTTTCCAACGTGAGAAGAACCTGACCTTAAGGCAAAAAAAAAAAAAAGCATAAAATGAAAAGGCTTCAAATGACCAATTCTATGTGTAATATCTTTAGAGGTTTTCTGGAAAACATAATAATTTAATAAAGGAATTTTGATCACCGTCATACATTTTAGTAGCATAGTGTGAATGATTTGCTCAAAATCTTACTGTATTTCATAGGGCTTATCTGTTTTGACAATACATCGTATCTTTGTTGTTGAAATAAAGGCATACAAAGTGTTAACAAGACCTAAGTCTTATTGCAATCTTCACTGGCATGGTAATAAATCATAGTGATTTGTTTTTAAACTTTTTAAAAAAAATTTTTAATCTTTATTCATTTTTGAGAGAGAGAGAGAGAGAGAGCAAGTGGGGGAGAAAGAGAGAGAAGGAGACACAGAATCTGAAGCAAGCCCCAGGCTTTGAGCTGTCAGCACAAAGCTTGATGCGGGTCTTGAACTCATGAACTGTGAGATCATGACCTGAGCCGAAGTCAGATGCTTAACCAACTGAGCCATCCAGGTGCCCCTGGTTTTAAACTATTTTTTATCCAAAGATACTTACATACTTTGCAATGATTATTTTCGTGGAAAGTGTGTGTGTGTGTGTGTGTGTGTGTGTGTGTGTGTGTTTATAGTTTTTCATCTTAATTTTTGCAGCTGGAGATGGAGTCAGGAAGTGAGAATGTGACATGACTGAATAATCTACATCACACACAGGCATGTAAAAACATTTGAAGAAAATCATGAGGTTCGTGTTTGGTTTCCATTCATGGAAAAGGCAAACTATTTGGCATGCATACGAATCTGCTTTTAAAATTAACCTATGAACAAATAAAGCCTATGTTCTTTCTTAAAAGCAAACTTCATTTCGACTGTATCAAAGGTGTTTCCCAATATCTATTCAAAAAACCTAAACCATAAGTTCCCAGCAAAATCCTGGAATCAAAGCAGGTCATGAAACCCTCTACCTTCCATCCCCAGATTATTGCTGCTTCCAACAAGTATGATAACGGATGCATAAAGTCGCTAATATGCCAACTCATCACCCCTGCAGTGATAGCTTATCAACTTCTGGTCCAGAGATACTTAAATACTTTAACAAGGAATGGCTTGAACCTTTCAGCCCAGACCATCTGCCCCTCAAGCTTCATAGGCAACCATCAGTCCCACACTCATCACATGGAAATAAATTCATCAATGGCCCCAATAACCAGCCTACCACCTCATATCTAATAATTTGTCAGTGAAGTTTAAATAAAGAAATGCAGAAGTCAATATCCAAATTACTCTTCTAAGATCTCTCAAGTTTCCATTTGGCCAATGAGATGATTTGCGGCTTTTTAACCTCATGTAACCCATGGTTGGGTACCTGGATAGTGTCCTGATGTTATAGATGCAAATTCCTGGTATGTCTCAGAAACGCCCACCAAAAAGAATAAAAATCCACGAAATTTCCTTTTTGGTTGCTTAACCAACTGACTATAAAATTGGCTTCTAGAATTAACATTTGTATGTAGTTGATCTAGTTTATGAGTGTAAAAGATAATTAGAATAAAAAAAATGGACTTTGAGGGTGTCAAGTCTTCAAGGCAATAACTGGCTTTACAGCCTAACCTGTGTCTTAATAGAAACCTCAACCTCTTTTCTTCTTCCGTTAAATCAGTGAGTAGTTTAAACTAGATGATCTTTGAGATTTTTCCCAGCATGTCCATTTAAAACTTTGCATGAACACATTCACAGAGAGGGAAGACACTACCCATTGGGTGAGGATTCTGATGACCAGTTCAAACAAAAAATCTGCCTTCCTATAACTTCCATTCATCAGTCCAGGTTCTGATCTGTGAAACGATTAAAATGATCTCCTTCAAATATTGGAAAACAACCCACAGATTTCCCCTACGTGTCACCTTCTGCAGGTAAAACTTACCAGCCCGTTGACTAAACTTCGTATGTCATGGTGTGATCATTGTGTTCAACTGCTTGTCCTGAAACTGCATCACATATTGCAGATTTATCTGGATGTGGTGCTCTTGTCAAAGCAGCCTGTGTTTGCATTAGCTGGTCTAGCACCTTGTAAGAAAAGTGCAGTTCCTGTACTTCTGGATCAGCATCGCCTGGAACTTGTTAGATATGCAGAAATCGGAGCCCTACAACAGACCTACTGACTTAGAATTTGTATGCTAACAAGCCTCATAATGATTTATGTCCACATTGAATTTTGGGAAGCACTGACACGGTAGAATCATCTAAGTACTGGTGTACATTGAGCTCATTGTCAACTGCAAACCACAAGCAAGTCAGAACTCTGAAACCCCGAGCTGATGCAACTGACTTCTGAAAAAGGAATGTATGTTAGACTGATGGTTGCCAGTAAATATATGCGATGCCCCTAGCCACCCTCTCTCTTGAAACTCTTCCTTTTCTTGTTTCCCAGGACACCTGCATGCTGATCCATGATCTGAGCATTGCATTTCAGTATCTCTTGTGCTGATTTCTGTCTACTCACTCTTGATTCTATATATGCTTTTTCCACACTCACCCCCTGCCCTTTCATGATTTCAGCTGCCATCCATATTCTGCTTATTTTACATTCCATACCTCTGGTCTTGTTCTTCTGAAGTCCAGTTCAGTTCAACTGAACCATCCACCTGAATGTTCTACAGGTACCACTTAAATGGAATCCACCTTAACTGTCTCTTCTCCCAATTTCTTCTCTTCTTTTGTTTCTGTTAATTAGTTAACAGTATCTACCAAGTTATTAACTTGTGAAGCATTCTAAACCCTTCCCTCTCCAACCACACTGTTACATCTATCAACCACCCAGCACCATCAACTTTGTTGATGAATCAATCTTTCTGTACCCACTCTCACTGCTTCAGCTTAGGCCACCATTGTCTACCAAGATTTATCATCAATCTCTTAACAAAATGTTTTTCCTCTTGCCCATTATTACTCTCTCTGCACTACCTTTGCCCTTTTCCAGCTCCCCCCCTCCAGCCAAACACACAAATCACTTTTTATTTTATTAATTTTAATGTGTATTTATTTTGAGAAATAAATGCTTGCTCTCCCATGCTCTTGGGAGAGAAAGAAAGAAAAGGAAATAGAGAGTCTTAAGCAGACTCCACTCTCAGCACGGAGCCCAATACGGGGGCTCGAACTCACGATGGGAAGATCATGACTGAGCTGAAATCAAGAGTCAGACACTTAACCAACTCAGCCACCCACCCAGGCGCCCCTAACTTTTTCTGTAACGATGCATCTAACACAGATTCCTTCTCCCTCAAAAATCTCCTATGCCGCATTAATATGACAATAAAGTTAATACAACTTTACAATGATTCCAGTCCTGACCTCTACTAAAACTATTCTATCAGCTGTTTCTTCCACCATGCATTGCCTCAGCTTAGTACCTTCATAAAGGTCATTTATTCTGAGTTAAATGCCTTTCTCCTTTTCTTTTATTGCAAAAACCTATTCGTGCTTCTAGACCTTGTTCAAATGTCACTTCCCCTGAAATGCCTTCACAGATTCGTGATGTTTCTATTCAGTGTTTGCTTTGTAGATTATACAAACGGAACACAACAGTTCCCTTGTGTTGTTCTGCAAGGGCTTTAAAGTCAAGTCGGTTCTGGTACTAACTACATGATCTTTGGCCATTTATTAATCATCTTGATTTCCCACTTTGCTCAAATGTAATTCAGAGATCAGAGTACCACTACTAAAACTTAGATTACGTCAGTAAAGTATTAATCAAGGTGGCTGGTACACTGTAGGTGTTAAGTAATCACTTGTGCCTTATAAACACAATCATTTAGATTTGACTTAGTCTCCCCTTAGCAGATTGTGGACAACTGTCAGGAGGCCCTGGTCTAACCTGATGTCTAACGTTTGCAGCTAGTTCTGAGCCTACCATAGAATAGACGGTATGTTTGTTAAATTGAGATCCTGCTGAAATATTACATTTCACCTCAGTACCGATTTCATAATCCACATAAGGAAAAAAAATTCCCAAACCCCTTGGATGACACAGCCATCTATATGCATCATCCATCAACATTTTAAAATCTTCCTTTCTTTACCCAAATATTCCCTCCCCCTCCTTTTTTTTTTCTTCTTTAAATGGAACATACCCTGCAATCTCTGTGATCACCTTATCCGTGTCATCGTACTCATATTTGTCATAGTCATAAAATTGTGTTTCTCAACCTATTACTGTTTCAATCTTCATTTTGTTTATTGACCATACTCTGTATTTATGTGCAGATATTTCAGTCAGAAAGATTACTCTTACCTATGTCCTCGGGCATTTGCTCCTCTGAGGTTCTTCCTAAGGAATACTTACACTTTTCAAAGTAGTCTGTTAATTTTCTGTTGTTTCAAGTTGCAAGCTATTCAACAGTGTGGCCAAATCACCTACCAGAAACCCCTTCCTGTACCTGTAAAAGGTAAATATCTACGAGTATTTTGAGATAGATTTCCTTGGAACTATCATAATGAAGATAAACAAACTCAATTTTGGTTAAACTCATGCAGAGAGGTTCCTGTGTGGCTCAGTCAGTTGGGCATCCAACCCTTTCTTGTTTTGGCTCATGTCATGATCCCAAGGTTGTGGGGTCAAGCCCTATGGCAGGCTCTATGTTGAGCGTGCAGTCTGCTTAAGATTCTCTCTCTCTCTCTCTCTCTCTCTCTCTCTCTCTGTCCCTTCCCCCTGTTCTCTCTCTCTCTCTTTCTCTTAAAAATAAATTCAAATCCATGGGGAATTTTTCCATTAAGATAAATTTCCCCATCTTGTATCTCAGCAAGCTTTTAAAGTTCAGAATTTATTGTGTATTGATAATGTGGAATCAAAAAGTAACTGTCAGGGATCCTTGTGCATAGGGATCACTCTGTTGTATCTTTCCATAAAAATAAGTTACTTGGATATGCAACTCTGCAATTGCTATGTAAATTAATGGGAAACAGGACTCCGTTATGGAATTTTCTCAGAAAATCAGTATAGCTCTCAATGTAAATGTGACCCTCCTCTAGAATTCTACCACTGAAATCTGCTTTCATATTTTAGCACTTGGAGCAAGAGCTCTTACACTGAGGTCCGTGGACACACTTGGAATTACCTATGAACTTCATGATTTGTATGTGGACATTTTGTAAACACATGTATTGTCATTTTTCTTACTCTGTCGAAGGACTTGATGCAAAAAGTTTATGAGCCATCACAGACAGAGCTAGAAGACAAACAAGGTAGTAATGATTCTTTACTCTCTACATTTCTGGAGAGTAGAGATAGGAATAATCCAGTGCTAAAGTATGTAGAGACTTATCTGTGACAAAAGGCCAGAGTGGGATGGGATGATTTACTTAGAGATCATCTCTTTTACCAGCACTGTAGTTGTTAACTTGTATTTTAGTTCCAATGAAAACAGTCCCTACAAATCAAAGCCCTTGGGAATCAGGGTAGTAGCCTCACCATATGTAAAATGTAAAGTTCAAGGGATGCTTCAGTGCAAGGTGAATTTGACTTACAGAACCACAGGAAGAGTCTCCTGGATTAAGTTGCCAGATATATGTCAGTGATAATTACTAAGAAAGGAAACAGAACCCTCTTTGGTGATATTATGGGAGAGATGACAGACAGTGCAACAAAAGCTTAAGCACATTAGCTTCTGGTCAATTTTGGACTCACCTCCAACATTGCGAACTCCTAATTTTCACGTATTCAGAGGTAGAAGCTCTCTCCTCCCTATGATAGTAAATCTCACCATGCGCTTCACCAAAAACCATGTGGCTCCGACAACATAGTCCAGGTTTAGAATAGAATCAGATAGGAAACGCATAATTGGTTGGAACATGACCTAATAGGTTTCTAACATGTTAGTAAACCATGTCCCTGATGTGATGTCTTCCACTTGGAATTTGGTTTCATATTTGTTTCAAAAAGTGCACACACATTCTTCAGGCCATTCAAACACAAAATGTACGTGCAATATATTCAGTTTTTAACATATGAGGCCTATGTGACAGCAGCAAGAATAAGCTTTTAATAAAGCCTACTACTGAAGTTTCGGAAGAGTGTTGACTAGATTTCTATTAATAAAATATTTTCCCTAATGTTAACTTTGGGCTTAATTGTTTGCCGTTATCTCTTATAAATTTGGTTTCATAATGTCAATCCTTTCCCCCAGCCTTTTGCTATTAATATTGTATAATGGACGCTTACCCCATGGCATAAAGTTTTATAATTTAATTGAATGATTTTGTAATATTATGGTGTGTGGATATACCATTATTTATTTGTATCTTCTCCTTCTATAAAAAAATTTGTTTCTTTTTGTTATTAAGTACACATCTTGGATATCCAGATAAATCGATCCCTATGATAAATATGATGGTGGTTGGCTATTGTTCTAAATCCATTATGAATAAATTACAATGAAACATATGTGTGTTATTTATTAGTAATAATGATACAAATAATGCAGGTTGTTTTTGTAGCGGAAGGGGTCTTTTTCACTGAGTCATTCCATAGCCCCTGCTATATTCCTAGCAGGCAGAAACCTTCTGTCTACAGCTTGAATCATGCATAGTATCAGGACGTAATAAAATACTTTGATCTCTTTTGAGAATCTTTATTGTTCAAATATTCCATTAACATTGGAACTTAATTTTTTAAATATATTTTTAATTAAGTGGATAATCCACATGTTTCTTGTATGCAGACTGCTACTTCATTTAAATGATTTTCTCTTTTTTGTCTCTTAGAAATTACTTCAGTTTAAGTATAGAGACCATTAAACTACAGGGCTTTTGTTTTTGTTTTTGTTTTTGGTTTTTTGGCTGTTTAGCTTGATAATTTTCATTATAATTTTAATAATTAAGTTAATTAAAGTATCTGACAATATGGATCACCTTTGTTGTGTAGTTTTAATTACATGCTTGTCATTAATACAGGAGCAAAACTACGTGAATTTTCCCTAAAGCTTATTGAAGATTTTTTCTCCTTATATGTCAAGTAGGGAATTGATTGTGTATTTGCAGCGTTTGTAGCAATGGGTAGACCTAATCTAGGCAGTAATACTAAAAATCCACAATGTAAACTTTAAAGGGCTATCACAGCTTAACAGAGAACTGTAAAACCTCAAAGGGAATGAGAAAAATGATTGTTTAAACCACAATGAGAAACAGGTGCCGGCTGTGAAAACTTCCCTTAAAAAATCTTGGAGATTTTGCATTCAGGTATTTGTTTCTTTAATGCCGAGATAATCTCAGCATTTTGTACAAGCAGCAGTGAGGAATAAAATCTGCTTTATGACCTTGTGGATTTGCTAACATTCCATTCATAGAATCTGAGCCCATGTGCCTGCACATACACGTACACACACAAGTGCACACATGTCCACATACACACACGGTGTCACACATACACACAGCATGCACATGCACCATATCAAAATGGGCATAATGTGAAGTTTAGAAAAAAGGGATTCCATATAGATTATTATTTTCTGAAAGTGCTGAATAAATTTTGGAGCTATGTCTGACACTTAATGGGTACTCGGTATTTGTTGTCGACTCGTTGAGTAAATAATTGAGTTAATAAATGAAAATACTAACATAAAACAAGAATATTATGAGAGTTTAGGGGCGCCTGGGTGGCTCAGTGGTTTGGGCGTCCAACTTCGGCTCGGGTCATGATTTCACGGTTCGTGGGTTTGAGCCCGTGTCAGGCTCTGTTCTGACAGCTTGGAGCCTGGAGCCTGCTTTGAATTCTGTGTCTCCCTCTCTCTCTGCCCCTCCCCTGCTCATGCTCTCTCTGTCTCTCAAAAATAAATAAATGTAAAAACAATTCTTTTAATTGTATATGCCCAAAGTAAATAAATTCAATGCTCTAAAATACTCACTTTTTTTTTTTTAAAGGAGGTAGGCAGGAGGAAACTTCTGGAGATGATGGATATGTTTATTACTTTAATTGTGGTGATTATTTCACAGGGTGTATGCATATAGTCAAACCCATCAAATTACTGTATACATTAAAGATGTGCAGTTTTTGGTGTATCAATTATATTTCAAAAATGCTGTTAACAGGATAAAATTTTAGATACTCAAAGTAAGTAAATATATGCTCTAAAACATTCATGTTTAATGTTTCCTTGACAAACCCTGTAGAATCTGTGTTTTATTTCAAGTAACTCAATGTTGCCTTGTATCAAACATACGGATTAAATTAGTGTTTAAGATATGCTTTGCATACTGGCACCTGGGTGGTTCAGTGAGTTAAGCCACCGACTTCAGCTCAGGTCATGATCTCACGGTTCACGAGTTTGAGCCCCACGTCAGGCTCTGTGCTGACAGCTCAGAGCCTGGAGCCTGCTTCGGATTCTGTGTCTCCCTCTCTCTCTCTGCCCCTCCCTAACTCGCACTCTGTCTCTCTGTCTCTCTCTTTCTCAAAACAATGAATTAACATTTAAAAAAAAAAACAAGAACAGTTTGGGGTGCCTGGGTGGCTCAGTCAGTTAAGCGTCCGACTTCGGCTCAGGTCATGATCTCACGGTTCACGAGTTCGAGCCCCACGTCAGGCTCTGTGCTGACAGCTCAGAGCCTGGAACCTGCTTCGGATGCTGTGTTTCCCTGTCCCTCTGCCCCTCCTCCACTCATGCTCTGTCACTCTCTGTCAAGAATAAATAAACATTAAAAAAATTTTAAAGAAATATATGCTTTGCATATAAGATTTACCTATCTGCCATTTTTTCATGTTGTGTCACCACTTTAATAACTTTCGTTCTGTAATATGTCTACATCCTGGCTTAAATAAAACCTGCAAGCACATTGTGATTCTCAAACCTAAAAAAGTGATTTTTAAAACTTTTGGGCCCATTAACTTCTTTTATTACTGTTTCTGAGTGCTATAGTATAAGGAGAGACACTTTCTAATTAGGAAAAAATTGATGTTTCTTTTTTTTTTCCATTTTAGTAGTTCAATATTGTACATTACCATAGGGAGTTAAATTAGTAATATTGTATTTCTAAGAGAATTTCCTTTACTCCTTTGTACCTAAATGAGAAGTAGGATTGCTTCATTTCCCTTGACAAAAGTTTGGAAGCCAGAAAGAGCCTCTGTTAAATAGTTTTCAACTCTGAAATCTGCATTTCATATATTAAGCTACCTCCTTAATGCACTTTTATGAATGAATTGAGTTCCCTACCTCACTTCTTTCTGATGGCTAATGATTTCCATAAAACTGATTTCTAGCATCTGCCTATATTTTACAACTATTTCATTGCTGTATTTCGGAGAATATGTTTCTTTTGGTAATTTTTGCACCCCTAGAAGATATTTCTGGTAACAGTAGTTAGAGCCATTGTGAAAGGCAATAAAGTATATGATGGTTTAGAAGTAGGGCTCTAAGGTCAAAGAGAACACGGTTCAAATCCCAGCCATACCAGTTATCAGTCATGTTACCTTGGAGAAGGCAATTAACCTCTGGAAGTCTGGGAGTCCTCAACTCATAAAAGGAAAGGGATAGAAACAATACTACCTTTTCAATGATTTAAAAAAACATTTTTAATGTTTATTTATTTTTGAGAGAGAGAGAGACACAGAGCATTAGCTGAGGAGGGGCAGAGAGAGGAGGGCAGACACGAAATCTGAAGCAGGCTCCAGGCTCTGAGGTGTCAGCACAGAGCCCCATATGGGGCTCGAACTCACAAAAACCATGAAATCATGACCTTGGCCAAAGTTATATGCCCAACCTATTGAGCCGCCCCCCTTTTCAAGTATTTTAAGAGTTAAATGAGGGGTGCCTGGGCGGCTCAGTCAGTTGAGCATCCGACTCTTCATTTTGGCTCAGGTCATGATCCCAGGGTCACGGGATCAAGTCCCATGTCAGGCTCTTCACTGAGTGTGGAGTCTGCTTGAGATTCTCCCTCTCTCTCCTCCTCCTCCTCCTCCTCCTCCTCCTCCTCTCCTTCTCTAAAAAACAATAAAAAAAAAAGAATTAAATGAGAAAGTCCACAGAAGCTACTTGGTCTAGTGCCTAGGATAATGTATGCACACAGTCAACATGAGCTATTTGTATTTTTATTATTAGTTGCATTCAAATTTCTATATTTGTTTTGCTACCTGACTTTGTAATTATCCTTAAAATCGTAGTGTCCCGTGGCTGTTCACTTGACCGCTTGCTCTCCTCACTGTGAAGTGCAAGCTTCATGGAGCTCTTGGGTCCTGATATAAATAATGCTGATGCCTTTTCTCTTCACATTCTTGGAAGCGATTTCTTCTGATCACAAGTGATGAGCTATCTGCCACTCTCTGCAGCTCTCCGTGGTTGATAGGGTGGTGGGAGCTTGACATAACTGAGCCATCGCTTCAGGATTTTTTTAGAGGATTGTATCCAATCTTGGGGTACCATCATGTTCCAAGTGGCCATGGAGCCCTGTGGTCATATCAGAGAGAAAGCCAAGGGGATGCTTTGAAGGGAGACATGAGGCCCGATGGCTTATGAGATATAGGTGTGAGCGTATTTGTTGAGAGAGAAGACTGTACAGGGAGGTGAGCCTTCTAGAGATGTGGAGAATAGTTTTAAGACTACTGAATGAGTAGCGGAGTTCTGCCTGTGGGCTCACAGAGGGCAAGAGAGAAATGTGAGGGGCTACAAAACACAGAGATTAGTAATATTACTAGGCACACAATGCTTGGCTTCCTGTGAGACTCCTTATATTCTCAGAACCCATGTGAAAAATCACTGCTTTAAACATTATATGTTACTACTTTTCTGATACTGAAATATAGATGTCTCCCGGAACAGAGAATTTCTTTAACTAGCATACATAAAATAGAATGTCACAAAGGCTTATTTCCAAAAATAAGAAGGATTCAAACAGAAAAAAAGCAGTTGAAATATTTCTAGATGAAATTATGTGTTTTAACTTACTTGACCTTTCACTCTTCTATGATGCAACAGTACATGATTTAAATGACCCCATTTTCCCTTTAGCACATTTCATGGCAATCAATTGTTTTCATGATGTGTCCCCTATTAAAAGAAAAGTTTCTTAAAAAGAATTAGTAGGTCTTATTCCCCTAGTGTGATCCCCAGGGCCTGAAACAACAGTTGGTGAATATTGAAACAAAACAAAAAAACCTGAAATCATACTTGGAGGTTTAGGTATTTTGTTTGGTTTTGTTTTTGTTTTTTTCTTTTTCCCCCCAACAATTCTATACATTTCTCAGTGCTTGTCAGCATAAATCTACTCTTAATCCCTTCTATCTGTTTCATTCATCCCCCCACCCACCTATCCTCTGGCAACCACCCGTTTGTTCTCTGTATTCAAGAGTCTGGGTTTTTTGGTTGTTTGTTTGTCTCTTTTTTCATTTTTTTTCCCCTCTTTGTTTTATTTCTTAAATTTCACAAATGAGTGGAATCATTTGGTATTTGTTGTCTCTGAGTGATTCATTTCACTTAGCATTATACCCTCAAGATTCATCCATGTTGTTGCAAATGGCAAGATTTCATTCTTTTTTTGGATGAGTAATACACACACACATACACACACACACACACACACACCCCACATCTTCTTTATCCATTCATCTGTCAATAGACTTATGTTGGCTACTGTAAATAATATTGCAGTAAACATAGAGGTACGTATATCTTTTCAAATTAGTGTTTTCATTTTCTTTGAGTAAATACCCAGTAGTAGAATTACTGGATTACACGGTATTTCTATTTGTAATTTTTTTAAGGAATCTCCATACTGTTTCTTTTTTTTACAATATTTGCAGGGTTTTGTTTTTTTTTTTTTTTTTTTTACCAATTTGCATTCCTTCCAACAGTGTACAAGATTTCCTTTGTCTCCACATCCTTGCCAATGCTTATTGTGGTTTTTTTCTTTTAGCCATTTGAAGGTATCAGGTGATATCTCATTGTGGTTTTGATTTGCATTTCCCCAATGACAGGTGATGTTGGGCATCTTTTCATGTGTCTGTGGGGCATCTGAATATCTTCCTTGTAAAAATGTCATCTGCCAATTTTTAATTGGATTATTGGGGTTTTTGGTGTTGAGCTGTGTAAGTTCTTTATATATTTTGGATACTAACCCTTTATTGGATATGCCATTTGCAAATATTGTTTCCCATTCAGTAGGTTACCTTTTTGATTTATTGATAGTTTATTTTGCTGTGCAAAAGGTTTTTATTTTGATGTATCCCCAAAAGTTTAATTTTGATTTTCTTTACCTTGCTAAAGAAGACATATTTAGAAAAATGTTTCTATGGCTGATGTCAGAGAAATTACTACTTATGCTTCCATCTAGGAATTTTATGGAGTTAGGTCTTACATTTAGGACTTTAATCAATTTTGAGTTAATTTTTGTGTATGGTATGGACTTTAATCAATTTTGAGTTAATTTTTGTGTATGGTATAAGAAAGTGGCCCAGTTTTATTTTTTTTACATGTAGCTGTCCAGTTTTCCCAACACTATTTATTGAAGAGACTGTCCTTTCCTCATTGTATATTCTTGCCTCCTTTGCCAAAGATTAATTGACCATAAACCACATGGGTTTATTTCTGGACTGTATTCTGTTCTGTTGATCTATGTGTCTGTTTTTGTGCCGGCACCATACTGTTTTGATCACTACAGCTTTGTAATATAACCTGAAATCTGGGATTGTGATGCCTCCAGTTTTGTTCTTCTCTCTCAAGTCTAGGGCTCCACTGGCAGAAGCTTAGCAGCCCATAGTAGTGCAAGTCTGCAATCTCTTTTTGGAAATACTATGAGCCAAGTATGTTTTGAATTCAGAATATTTTAGATTTTAAGAAGGCAAAATGGTGGGACATATTCTGGATATTGCATACTAACCCCATTAGCATCTCGGGAAGCCCTCCAGAAAAAAAAGCACATTAAGAGCTCAGTAGCAAAAGGTATAAGTAAATAAATGAATACATAAATAAATGAATAAATATGATAAATGATATGTGAGTTCAGGTTATGTGTTTCTACCCATTAAGCTAAGTTCAAGTCAGGTTTTACAATCAAATGAATTTAAAAATTCTTCTGGGTTTCAGATATTTTTGGATTTAGGAGCTGAAGATAAGGGTTTATAGGCTTAGAATAGCTTCTTTGCATAGCTCTTTCTTGCTTTTCAAATCCTTTTTCCACAATTACTGTGTCTCAATTAGAGTAGATCCAGTGTTTCTCTTTGAATATAAGTAACTTATAACATTCTCTTTACACTCCTGAAATAAAGCACAGAGATAATACAATGTGTCTAAAGGAATAGGTTTTAGAAAAATTGGTATGAAGTCCTAATATGCAAAATAGAAATAAGAGAAATGGATAATAAAAAATGCAATGTAACAACATGTAAGTGTTTAAAATCTGAACCACTAAAAAATATAACAAAGCAGTCCAGTATCTGTACCTGTGGTTAGAATCATTATGATTGTGCCAGCTGCAAATGTAGAGGTGGTTTATCGGCCACATCTGGAGCAGTGTTCCCAAGGGAACGACTTGCCAAATACTAAACAACCCTTGGAAGATTATAGTATAGATGTATACCACACACACATACGCACACACATACATACCACGTATCATTATATGTATAACCTACAAAATTTTGTTGACAGCTATTTTCCTACAAAAATTGCTGTTTCTCAAATCACCTAAAAAGAACTTTGCAATTGTACATAAAATGCTCAAGGCCAGATAATTCCAAGCTGGCTTTCCTTCTAAAATGAGTGGCAGGGTATTGGAAATGGTGTGGAATTTGAGCAGTTTGGCACGCCCCGGGACTGCGCTGTCCTTCACACCACGAGACAACTCTCACCCCTGGCTCTTCCCACTAAATGTCAGCAGCGCTCTACTCATCATGTTGACAACAAAAGCTGCCCCCACACATTTGCCAAATGCCCTCTGCCTCCCATGAGAACCACTGGTCCATCTCATCCTGACGACCACCCAGTCAACGTATCTTTTCTCACGTGGTACATGAGGCCACCGAGGAACAGAGAAACTTATCAGGCTGTTATTCCTGACTTTCAAAGCAGGACTCTACCTGACAGACATTCTCACTTCTTGTTCAGCTGTCTCTTCCCTGTACAGGCCAATACTTCGGAGTCTTTAATCTGACTTGTTCCTTCTCATTTTCACATGCTTGTGAGATAAATCTGTTGTCTTGTGCTTTTTCATTTTGTTATTATTATTTTCTTTGAGACAGAGAGAGAGAGAGAGAACACAAGCAGAGCAAGGGCAGAGAGAGAGGAAGACACAGAATCTGAAGCAGGCTCCAGGCTCTGAGCTGTCAGCACAGAGTCTGACGCGGGGCTCGAACCCATGAACGGTGAGATCGTGACCTGAGCCGAAGTCAGACGCTTAACCGACATAGCTACCCAGGTGTTCCTGCCTTGTGCTTTTTCTATCCTCTTCCAGAAAGTATTTAAGTTCTAATGTTACCTGTTCTGGCTTTTTTAGGCAGAGGAAGAGTTGTTTCCTGACTGTTAGTTACAAGGAAAATGAGAATTATTTGCATTTTTGAGGTGACATCCTATTCTTGCAGTTCTGCTGTGTTCTGTTTGAAAATAAATGACCTAGCAATTGCCTTGCCACCAAAACAAACAAACAAAACCCCAAAAAACAAAAACAAAAACAAACAAAAACAAACAAAAAACAGGTCTACCAACAGGAGACTGAGTGGTTCTATTCATTATTTATTCCGGAATGGCAAATTATCTCTAACACTTGGCATCTTAAAACAATGGATATTTGTTATTTCAATAAGTTTCTGGGGTCAGGCATCCAGGAGGAGCTCAGCTGGGTAGTCTGGCTTAGGCTCTCCTCGCAAGATTTCAGTCAGGATATAGGCTAGGACCGCATCATCTGAAATAAGTGGGTCTGGAGGATTAATTTCCAAGCTCATTCCCATGGTTGCTGGCAGAAGCCCTCAGTTCCTCACCACGTGGGCCTCTCTTGATCATGGCATGACAGCTGGCTTCCTCAGCAGAACAAATAATCTGAGAGAGAGAGAGAGAGAGAGAGAGAGAGAGAGAGAATATGCAGGAAGTCATTCTTGCCTTTCATGACCTAGTCTCCCAGTCACAAACCATCACTCCTGCCTTACTGTGCTTGTCCGAACAGAGTCACCCAATTCTAGCGCATACTCAGTTGAGAGGAATTAAGCTGTGTTTCTTGAAAGAAGGAATAGCAAGAATTGTGGGCATATTTTTTTTTTAAACCAACAGTGGTTATTCCAGTTTTGAGAACCTTATATGGTATTTTGTTTCAATAGGGAAATAATTCCACTCTTGATGTCCCACCCAGAATGCCTCAAGTCCCTCTTCCCAGTTTTGTGCACCCCTTCGCCAGTCTCCATTTCACTGCTGAAGGCTAGCACTTGCCATATTTAGAGGTTTGCTCTTGGCCACTGAAATGCCTCACACATATGGAAAACCAGAAACCACATGAAGTCTTTCCATACCTGAGCTGACTGGGATAAAGGTCACAAAGCCCAGCCACTCTGCTCTGAGGCAGAATAGCCTCTACGGTGTCATTCCCTTTCCACCACTCCCTCTGAGATCAGGCTAAACCTGGGACTTCATCTAAATTGCACTTGGCTTGGCTTTTTCCTCTTCCCCATTCTGCTTCCCTCTATTCTAGACCGCTTTCTCCCGAGAGATTGTCCTTCATAAATTACTTGCAAGGATTCGGGGTTTACTTCTGATTCACAAAGAACATGTAATATTTTCTTTGCCTAGAGCTTTATGAAAATTTTAAACTCTATATATTTATGTTGTGGAAGGCACTTTATTCAGAGCTATATTGTTTGCAAAAAAAAAAAAAAACAGATTCAAGCTAGCTCAAGTGAAAAGTTGTCTAGTTATATAATTTCATAAATATTTGTTAGAAAGATATTTAATATCAGCCTGGAATCACAAGGACTTAATGTGAAAAAGAGATTTTCCATCTCTCAGGGGATATATGACCTCTCCCATCACTGCCTTTCTTGGTGGATCTACTCCATTATTCGATTTTCTCAAATGACTTCTTCAGATTATTTTTCTCAAACACAGTTCGACGCAGCTGTTACCATGCCTCTCTCTATTTCATGAACTCTGTTCCATCACCCATCATCAGTTCCTAATTTCTTGCTTGGTTTCATGTTTCGAATTAAGCAAAATTCAAGAAATTCAAACAAAAATCCTGATTCAGGTTAGACTCTATGTAAAAGCCACTCCCATCTAAGGATTCATTAGATGCTGCAGATCAGATTCCCAGGAAGCAAACTCTGAGACAGAGATTTATACAAACATAGCCTATTGACATGTATTCTCAGGATCAATGCTCTGAGGGGCATATAGAAGCAGAACAGGACAGAGGGACAAGCAAGGCTGTGGTGCAGTCACAATAAAAGCCTCAGCCATACCCTCCAGGAGCTCTGAAGTTGGGATGCCCTTCCCTGCTGTCCTGAGCTGGAACCAGCGTCCTGAGCCTTTACTGCCCCATATTACATAGTCAGTGCATACGGAGAGGGGCTGTACTCTTGGAAAGAGTCTTTCCCTTCAGGTAATGACAATTGCCGGGAGACACTGTGTGCAAACAGTCAGTCCTCGGTGGGTGCATCTGGGTGCTACACTAAAGCGTCCACCAACACAGATTCAGATCAGATACCCCTTCCGTAGCTCAACCTGAGCGTGCTGGAGCCATGGCCCGCTACACACTCAGCAGTCAATTGCTTGTGTGTTGCAAGGTCTGCGGACGAGATGTGAACAGGACTGATCTCTTAGAAGGTCAGTTTAAATGAGATCTCTTGGAGTGGGGAAAGAACGAAACTGTGGACAATAATGTTAGTGATAGGTCTGATGGAAACTGAGAAAATCGTTTATGAATTACAAGTAATTTGTATATTCTATTTTAGAAGTCATTACATGTATACAACAGTTAGCCTTAAAGCGGAGATCCATAAATTTAGGGGATGGAAGTAAGAGTCATGCAAGATGCACAAAGTCAGCTTATACCCTCATCATACTATAAGAACACACTTGAGTTAAACCCGTGTAAGTCAAAGTATATTGTACTGACCCAAAATGAAAAGGATCTCTAATGTAAAATAGTGTCTTTGGTGCTTGCTCCTTCAAAACATACTAACGCATATATTTACCTCTGTGAACATGTAAAGCAAAGTGTTTGTGGAAACTATTTTATAATTCCCTTTACCACCATTTTAAGGTCGCACTTAAAGAAGTGAGGGCAGCATTCCTTCCGGCACAAAAAGCCATGAACGAGACTCACTGTATAAATATTTTGTTCTATGGCACCAGCGTTAACATATCATGGCTACAAAAACAATAGTCATAGTGCCTGAGTTTGGGTGCTGTCTCAAATGTGGTAGCTGAGGTTTAAATGATTATAAACACAGGGGATTCCCTTACACGATGTCTGGAAAGTAGTTTCAATGCACTTGCCTTCTTGATTCACCTTCCTGGGGAGAAGGAAAAAAAGAGAGAAGCAAACATATGAAACACTTCCATGTGCATGGCCACTGTTCTCCACATCCACTTGGCCGGGCCTCCCTGTATTCTGAGAGCTCAACAGAGCCTGCGTGTCAGTTGAGGTTCTTACTTGCAAACCACAGAATCCTTTCTGACTAGTGTTAAAAAAAAAAAAAGAAAAAAAAGAAAAAGAAAGAACGGAAGGAAAGGGTATCAGGTTTGTCACTAATGCCCTGCAAGGGCCAGAGATTCATGTTCTATGATCTCTTTGTTTTCCTTGACATCTTTTCTCTCTGCAGCTAGTCTGTAGTAGGTGTTACCAATGAACAACAGCAGCAACAACAAAACTATATTTGAGTTATTACCTATGATACTTATTTTAATTTAATTGAATTTGTGATATTAGAGAAAGTGTTGTATGCAAAATCCAAGGGGAAGCTATTTGAAGGATCCCCTATGTCAGCATGTTGCTTTAGTTTACTTATTTATTTTTGCCACGTTTTTCAGATGAATAGTATCCAGATAAACAGCTGTCTTAAATATATTATGTAACTTCCAAATTGTTAGATGTCTTACTGGATTAATTTTAAATGAATATTTTCAACAGAATGTATTTCTTGTTACATTTTCTGTTTTCTATGAATATTTTAATGTTTCTTTTGTCTTATAAAATGAAACAGAAAAATGAAAAAGATGGAAAAGTAAAAATAAAATGTTATGTATTTCAATCATGAATCACTGTTAATTCCTCCCTTTCTTTAATCCTTCTTTTTCCCCTTCCTTCCTTCCTTCCTTCCTTCCTTCCTTCCTTCCCTCTCTCCTTCCTTCTTTCCTTCCTTCCTTCCTTTCTTCCTTCCTTCCTTCCTTCCTTCCTTTCCTCCCTTCTTCCTTCCTTAAGTCAGTCAGCCCTTCCATAAAGACTTATTGGTCACCTACTATATACCGGACTGCATGGTCTGTGCCAAGAATTGCATAAACAAATAACTTATTGCCCAGGATATAAAAGGCCTCATAGTCTACTGAAAGAAATGTATATATAATGTGGTATTTCACCATAGATTTTGTTGTAGAGGAAATCTGTTATTTACTCTCCAGAACCAATCCTCCCTTCTTTATGGTAAGAGTAACTTGAACTTATTTTCAGGAACATTCCTTTTCCTACCTAAGTTTTCAGGTTTGGTTGGAAGTGATATCAATCACAGATCCAAAAACGTACCCTGCTGATTCTATTTCTCTGGCAACAGCAATTGGCATAGAGCCAAATGGAGGATGAGGGCAACACAGGGAGGAAATGAAGCTTAGTGATGGACGTTGGCGGTATTGCTTACAAACTGAATTAAGACAAAGCTGTGCCTGGAGCCAAAACTATCTTGAGACTTTTTTCCTGTCTTTCCATCGGTCACAATGACAGGTATCAGTAAAGATTATTACTTCTCCATCAGCATATTTCATCAGCAAGATGCATCAGAGGGATGATGTAAAAGAGTTCCCGGCCAACCCATGGTATACTGCAACACAAATGAAAAAGAAGTATTTGTCCCTTTGAGCCGGTGAGATTTTGGAATTGCTTATTAAAGCCACATAACCCGGCCAATCCTGACCAATACAAGGTACACAGAGATTGATTATATTACTGAGGAACAGGGATCAAAAAGCTATTTGCAGGGGGCACCTGGGTGGCTCAGTCGGTTAAGTGTCTGACTCTTGATTTCGGCTCAGGTCAGCATCTCACTGTTCAAGAGTTCAGGCCGAGTGTCAGGCTCCACGCTGACAGGGCGGGGCCTGCTTGGGATTCTCTCTCTTCCTCTCTCTGTCCTTCCCTGGCGCTCTTGTTCTCTCACTCTCTCAAAAATAAATAAATAAATAAACAAACAAACAAACAAACAAACATTCAAGAAAGCTTTTAACCCAGGAAGAGTATAATTAATTAAGTTCTTATAGAATGCAAAATTACTGCTTTGTAGTACATTTGCCAGTGTTATTAACATGCAAACTGTGTTTATGAAATTTGACATGTATATGTTGCCTTGAGGCCTAGACATTTGCCACAAATTTTTGTTCCTTTGTTTCTTTGGCCTTGACAGCTTGCTGTATGTATGTATGTATGTATGTATGTATGTATTTATTTATTTATGTATTTATTTATTTCCATAACCATGACCTCAAGATCGACCTTGTGCTACCCGTTTACGGTAATGCTAGCATCCCCTCTCCATCATCTCTCTAACCGTTGGCAACAGCATTCTGTTCTCCATCTCTATAATTTTGACATTTGGAGATTTATAGTGATGTTTTCAACGTTTATTTATGTCTATTTCTTTTTGAGAAAGAGAGAGACAGAGTGCGAGGAGGGGAAGGGCAGAGAGGGGGGAGACACAGAATCGGAAGCAGGCTCCAGGCTCCGAGCTGTCAGCCCAGAGCCCGATGCGGGGCTTGAACTCATGAACTGCGAGATCATGACTGGAGCAGAAGTTGGATGCTTAAGCAACTGAGCCACCCAGGCGGCCTGGATTCTTCATAGTGTGTTGGAGTACATTTCTTTGTATAGCTTTTTCAGTGGTTGCTGTAGGGTTTTTTCCTTCAACTTATCAGTGTCTATTCGTATCAAGATTTTACCAGTGCAGGTGAAGTGTAGAAACTTACCTGTCTTTATATCCCTTTACTACTCCTTCTTATAATAAATTGTCTTAAGTATTCTTTCTATGTGCATTGAGAACCACTTTAGATAGTGTTATAATTTTTGTTTCAGCCATCAAATATAACTTAGAAAACTCAAAAGAAGGACAACTTATGGTAGTTACTCATATTTTCACTTTTTCTATTGTTCTTTCTTCCCTGCTGTTCCCAGAATCCTTCTTTTTTGAACATTTTGTTTTCAGGTTATTTATTTGTTCTGAGAGAGAGAAAGAAAGAGAGAGAGTGGGGGAGGGGCAGGGAGAGAGAGGGAAAGAAAGAATCCCAAGCAGGCTCTATGCTGTCAGTAGGGAGCTTGACACAGGGCCTCATCTCCCAAACATGCAATCATGACCTGAGCCAAAATCAGGAGTCAGACCTTAACCTAACTGACCAAGACACTCAGGTGCCTCCAAGGTTCCTTCTATCATTTTATTTCTGGTTAAAGAATTTTCTCTAGGCATTATTTTTGGGTAGGTGTGTTAGGAATGGTTTTAGTCTTCAGTTTTCCTTAATCTGTGGAAGGAGACGTCCTTCATTTCTGAAGGATATTTTTGCTGAATATAGAATCATGCATGAAGCTCTTTTCTTTCAGCTCTTGAAAAATACCGGGCCACTTTTTTTCTGGTTTCCATGCACTCACATTAGAAATCTGCTATCACTCAGTTGTTTTTGCCTTGTATATAATGTATCATTTACGACTACCTTTAAGACCTCTGTCTTTGTTTTTAACTTTTCAGAAGCTTGACTATGATGTGTCTTGGTATGGATTTCTTTGAATTTATTTGTTTAGTGTTTGCTCAGTTTCTTGAATCTATGGGCTTCTGTCTTTTGCCAAATTGGAAATTTTTCAGCCATTTTGTATTCAAGTAACATTTAGCTCCATGCTCTTTCTCCTCTGCTTCTGGGACTCAGATGATATAAAAGTTAGACTTTGTTTGATTGCTTGTTTTGGGGGAGAGAGAGAGAGAGAGAGAGAGAGAGAGAGAGAGAGAGAGAGAGAAAGGCAGAGGGAGAGGGAGAGAGTCCCCAGCAGGTTCCATGCTGTCAGTGCAGAACTTGAATAAGGGGTTCCATCTCACCAACCATGAGATCATGACCTGAGTTGAAATCAAGAGTTGGACGCTTAACTGACTGAGCCACCCAGGTGCCCCTCAAAATTAAACTTTTTATTGTATAATCCTATGTCCCTGTTTGTTTGTTTGTTTGTTTGTTTTCAATTGACTTGATCTCTTGCTCAGATTGGGTAATTTCTAATCTTCTAGTGAGGGTTTTATTTCAGGTTTTGCATTTTTAATTCTAAAATTTCAATTTGGTTCTTCTTTATGCCTTCTATTTCTTTGTTCAAATACACTATTTTTACAATTCATTTTAAGCATGTTCATAATTGCTTGGGGAAGTGTTTTTTATGATGGCTCCTAGAAATCCTTGTCTGATAACTCCAACATCTGTTCTGTCTGGGTGTTAGTGTCTGCTGATCGTCTTTTCTCATTCAGTTGAGATCTTCCTTGGTAAGAGGAATTTTTTTTTACTTAAATATGGACAGTTTTGGTATAATGGTATGACAGTCTAGATCTTATCTAAATCATGTATTTTGGCAGACCTCTCTTGTTACCTCTTCGTCAAAGGAAGTCAAGCACTGCTTCATTACTGTCAGATGAGAGTGGGAGTCTAGCTTCTCCACCTGGCCTCCATTGACAAAGGAAGCAAGGGCTTCTTCCTACCGCCTGGTGCAGGTGGAGTTCAGCCTTCCTAGTAGGCTTCCATTTATAACACTCTGGCTAGGAGGGAGAGAGTGCCTCATTATTGCTCTTTACATGGTCTCTCCTAACAATGTGGGGGGTGGTTCTATTACTGCTGAGTTGTGCTGTAAGGCCTGACTTTCCACTAGGCCACCTGTATACGAGGATGAAGAAGTATGTGCTTTGTTACTACTGGGTGGGGTGGAAATCCAGGCTTCCTACTTAACCTTCTCTTACATCATGCAAGGGGAAGGTTGTCTTGTTATAGTGTGGTGAGGTGGAAATCTAAGACTGCACTCAGGCTTTGTTGAGAGGAGTGGGGGACCACAATTTCTTCTGTGGTGTTTGGTTGGAGCAGAGTGGCTATGCTCTGAAAGTTCTCTGTCTTTCTAGGATGCCCCGTTCCTATTCCTTTGGTGGGAGAGCAGGCTTTTCTCGGACCTTCTCTGGGCTTTCTTTGTCTGACCCTATTGGCATTTCCATGTTGTCTGTTTCTCCAGTATCTCATCTACCCAGTGGTATACTAGACACAAAGAAAACCCAGGGCATGCACCACTGTGTCATTTTTCAGATCCCGAGGTCTCTATCTATTCTGCCTTCTTCTTTCCGCCTTTCAGAGCATTCTTATGCTTGTTTTATAAACAATACCAAGTGTTATTACCTGTACTTACTGAGAAGAATAGAGAAATACCTGTACTCCATCTTTCCAGAAGCAGAAGGCCAGAAAAAAATTTTAATAACACTGGTAACATCTTAATTTAATTACAATTACTATTTCTTCTTTAAAATTCTTTTAATGTTTATTTATTTTTGAAGGAAAGAGATACAGAGTGTGAGCAGAGGAGAAACAGAGAGAGAAGGACACACAGAATCTGAAGCAGGCTCCAGCCTCTGAGCTGTCAGCACAGAGACCCACACCGGGCTCAAACCCACAAACTGTGAGATCATGACCTGAGCCAAAGTTGGACACTTAACTGACTGAGCCACCCAGATGGCCCATGATTAATATTTCTTCTTATTTTATGCCAATTACTATTTGAGTTTGAATAATTATCTAATATGTTTCTTATAATTTGGAGAATCAACTTAGATCATTCAGTCAAAGAACCAAGGGTCTTACTGCCCTGTGATACTTCATTTTAATGCATTTCACTGAAAAAGAAAATTGTGATCTCACTCAATGCGTTTTATTTGAGGCAGTGTTTGACTATTTTAAGTTCTCTAACACTCTCCTAAGAGTGATTTACAAAGAGTCTAACTTCATTCCAGCTAACCATGAGATGATGATCTAGAAAATAATTCCTAATTTTTGATATGGGGCTATTTTCAGAATTCTACCCGTTGGTCAGTTTAATTCAATTTGAGAATAAATCCAGCTCACAGGTCTATTGCAAGTCTTTGAGTGCATAGACTTCTTCTTAATTTTCTTTGGTTATAATCAGTTGTGCTTACTACCCTAATTCCATCTAAATTAGCCTTACAAATGGAGAGTGCAAGATGTAGTCTTACAATAACTAAGCCAAAAGTAAGTTGGCACAGATATAATGAGCGTGATGTTAGCACTTGGACAACGAGGGTCATGAGAATTATAGAAGAAACAAATGGAACGACTTGTAATAGTATTAACTTGTCTTGGGAGAAACTGACTTCATGATTCATTTTCAGAACCTTGTTTCTAACATTCATGTAAGCTTTTAGGAAAGAAACTTATACATTTGCACTTTATTTTTACTACCAGAGTAGAGTCATCTTCGAGGTAAGTTAGATTTTTAATTTTCTAGCAAACTGAATCTGTTTCCTTTTATTAATGTTACAGTAAACTGTTTACCAGAGACCAAGCTCCCAGAAGATCTCCTGATAAAATGCACATGGAAAAAGAAAGACATACACCATATTTGGTTGGGGTAATAAAAGTGGGAGAAAATCCAATAACTTGTTTTCAAAAAGCATTTTAATAAGAAATGTATTTTCTTGTTACAGGATTCCATTAAAATATGGTTGCCAATTCTTTACTGAATTAGTATTAAGTCCTAACTAAATATTACCTACCACTTATTCAACAAATGCACAGCAATGTCCTATAACAGGCAAAGCATTGTGTTATTATGTACAATGTGGGGTAGGGACAGAGCCATACAGAAAATGACCCACACTTCCTACACTGCCTTGAAAGAAAATGCTGAGTCTGGTTCAAGAGGCAAAATATACACTCTTGAAAATGATGATAAATGAAAAAATTGTAATGTCAAATGAATTGTAATAGCCAAATGCTGGAACACCTGCTGGATGAAACAGAAAATTCAGAGGAAACTGAATTGATTGGGAGGTTAGAGTGGCAGCATAAATGGATAGCAACAGAAGCAGTGCAAGCAATGCTGAAGAAGTGATAAAGCATAAAGCACTATAGGTCCCAGCACTGGGCCAGGAAGAGTGAAAGGTGCTATGGAATGGATAATGGAAAACCAGAAGGAATGAACACTTTAAGAGGAGATGTTCTATAGAGGGGTGGAAGGAAGGGAAAAGTGACTTGGAGTCAGATTTCATACTTTGAAAGCTTTGGAAATTTGGTGGAGGAGTTTCTACATTATTTTTGAGATCAGAAGAAAGCTTAACAAACTCTGATGAAAAGCATATATGTGATCCAAGTGTTATTTTAGGAGGTTACATTCTGCAAAAGTTATTCTATGTATGGGGAAAGTGGAAGATACACCATTTAAAGATTAAGATGGCAAAATAAGTTTTGAACTCATCAAGCCTATATATCACATTAGAAATAAAATGGAATTGTAATTATGAAAGAAAGCAAAGATCTGGGTTCTCAACTGTATGCAGGCAGGAAAGATGGAAGGAATAGAGGGATGGAAGGGCCAGGGATCAGGAAGAGTCAACAAGTACTCTAAGCATCATTTGTTGTTATTGTTGGAAACCAACTTATACGTTGTTTAAAATGTTTGATGAAAAAAAATGGAGGTTGCCTTTTTATAATACTTATTCAAGATACTGTCAAAGGAAAGAAGTAGAGAAAGAAGATGATTGTAAGAGACAGTGAAGGTCAGTAAATGTGTTGGTCAAGTGAAGGGGGGCAGATAAAGCAGAGAAAAGGGAGTTGTTTAATGGGAATAATTGAACGAAGGGATAGACGCTAATGAGAGAGGAGAAAACCGAGAGATGCAGGATCAACATCCTGGGGTAGGTAAATGGATAGGATTGGGAGCAGAGACGGCCATTGGAAAAGACACATATAAACTTGTCCTCCGACATAGGAGAGAATGAAGAGAAGATGGGTGTGAAGACATCTTGAGAAGCAGTTTGTGTAATGGTCAACTGTCACAGATTTGGGACTTGAGTTCACTTTCTTTCCAGTTCTGCAACTTTAGGAAAAGACCTCTCTTTCTAAATTTCAGAGCTTCCCAAAGCTGGAGATACTAGTAATACCTATCTGGTTGGGTTCTGTAAGGAATAAGTAAGATAAGTTATATAAAACATTAGCATAGAGGCATCTGCGTGGCTCAGTCGGTTGAGCATATGACTTTGGCTCAGGTCAGGATCTCGCAGTCTGTGAGTTTGAGCCCCAAGTTGTGCTCTGTGTTGACAGCTCCGAGCCTGGAGCCTGCTTCAGATTCTGTGTCTCCCTCTCTCTCTGCCCCTCCCCCGCTCTTGCTCTGTCTCTCTTTCTCTGTCAAAAATAAATAAACATTAAAAAAAGTTTTTTTAATAAAAAAATAAAGTAATTAGCATAATATCTGGCACATTGCAACCTACTAAATGATAATATTGTTATTTCAGATGTTCATTTTGAGGTGGAGATGGGCTCATGAAACTTTTTGCTTGAAATAGTATACAGATAATTTAGCTATTTCAGCCAACTTGTTTTCTTTTGCCCTCAGGGCTCTACTTAGAAAGTTAATCCACCGAGAGAACATTTGCATTCTAATAAAGGCCTTCAAGCCCTGGAGGAGAAGATGGAAGAGAAAAGGAGCTTTTCTGCTCCTCAACTAACATCCTATAAATGAACATTTTTATGCCTGTGTTTGTATAAACTGGTCCTGCTCTGTACCACATTTGTAATAGGATTTTTGAAAAATATTCTAGTTAGTTTTACCTAAAGACATATTTAATAATATGCTTAGCTTTAAATCATTTATAAATTCCCTTAAAGTCACAGAGCACTTGTCGGGTCGGATTTCATTACAACATAGGATTAAACTCCCGGAATACTGGGCCACTGAACAGAGCACCGGTCACTTCTTTTCTCAGTTTGCGTTTCCGGATGAGCGTGTTCTCAAACCCTGCCTTGTGAATGCACCTATGTTGTGGTGATAGAATTCTCCAGAAGGTTACATTTTTTTAAAAAGTAAGATAAACCAGAGAATGATTTATACATTTGATTGGTGCTCTTATGGTTTTGAATTAGTAAAAATCAACACCAAAGATTATTTGTGAGAAAGAACTATTGGCCAAATTGGTATATATGTCGGGAGCTTAAGCTCTTTTCATTTTAAATATTTTTATTTATTGGGGCACCTGGGTGGCTCAGTCAGTTAAGTGTCCGACTTTGGCTCAGGTACTGATCTCCCCGTTCTCGACTTGGAGCCCTGCGTCAGGCTCTGTGCTGACAGCTCAGACCCTGGAGCCTGCTTTGGATTCTGTGTCTTCCTCTCTCTCTGCCCCTCCATCACTCATGCTCTGTCTCTCTCTGTCTCTGTTTCTCTCTCTCAAAAATAAATAAACATAAAAAAAAATTATAAATATCTTATTTATTTATTTATTTATTTATTTATTTATTTATAGCACGAGAACTGGGGAACAGCAGAGAGAGATAATCCCAAGCAGGTTTTGTGCTGTCCGCACAGAGACTGATGAGGGGCTCAATCTCGATCCTGTGAACCATGAGATCATGACCTGAGTCAAAATTAAGAGTTGGACACTCAACCAAATGAGTCACCCAGGTGCTCCTAACCTCTTTTTATAGTATTCATTCATTAGTATATGCATATATATTATTTTATAACCATGTACCTATTTGTGGTAAGATGGGAAATACTGGAGAACATTCATGTTATACTTTGTGAGTTCAAAAAGTTTTTTCGATATGTAAAATAAAGGTTTTGGATTGGGTTTGGAACTTAAGTGCAAGTGGTGCTCTCCTTGGACCCAAATAACTTAAAGTTTATTTTTGGCCCTACTTGCAGCATGGGAATTGAAGCCTATTATCCAGAAATCTCAATGAAAACAATAAATATTCGGCTGAATATTCAATCAGAATTTAAAAACTAAATTGCATATATATGCATTCTTCCATGGGAGTTCAATTTAGAAAGTGGAAAATTCTGTGAATTATTATATCGTATAAAAACAAATTCATTTACTTCTCTGCATCTTAGGGCAGAGTTTTGCAATTTAGACAAGTGAAAACACAGAGAATTTGGCACAGTCACTACCAAGAACCAGGTAATGATGGTGTACTTGATGAATGAGCTCACACCTGGTTCATATCCATAGCTAGACTCACCAGTCATGACTGCTTCTGTGATCCTGCAAATGCAACAGGTTTAAACTGAAACATGGAACACATCTAATTCCTCAGTGATAACAGATCAATTACCATCAAAGGCAAGACTGGCATTTTGATGGCAATATTTCATATGCTGCTTCTCCCTGAAGCACAGAAATCCAAGTGTAGATTAAAAAAAAAAAAAAACACCTCATTTGGCATCTTCCTCTTTCTTTGGCAATCTGGTTTTTAAAGAATTTGTTAATATGAAGATTTTGTTTCCAAAAATAAAAAAAAAAATCAACCTAGTTTATTCTTTTCTGAAAGAAATGTTAGCTATAATAATTAAGATATTTCTGTGTTCATTTTTCATTTTGGCTCTTATAAACTAAATTATCTCTCTGATCAGCAGTTTCTTAAGCTTGCCAAATATCTGGCTCTCTATTGATTACATAATTTAAAATAAATCAGCCTGATTTTCTCATTAAACTACTTCCTTTTTTTTTTTTTTTTTTTTTTTTGTGAATGTTTTTGAAAATGACACTAAATTTTCCAGCCGGGAAAATATTATCCACAAATTTCTCCATTTACTAGATATTTGGGGACTGGAAGAATATTGCAGGTCTGGTTCCCTGAAGTGCAAATTAGGAGATGGAGATTAGTGGGCAGTTTATTAGGGAGTGTTTTCAGGTTCAACACCTATGTGGGAAGGAAAGGAAGCATGGCCTGCCCAAGGGAGAAGATGGGCTGTAAGACACTATTAAGGAATGGGTCGTCCTACTCTGTGAGAAGCTCTGCAGCTGGGATGGCCCCTCAGAGTGATAGACTAGGCAGTTAGCTAGATGTAAGATAGAACAAGTGCTTTCCGATTGGTAAAAGGGCAGAGGCCAGGTTCCCAAAAGCTGGGACAGACTCCAGGGGATGCACAGGTCTTCTTCCCTGTAGACCATTGCCCTACAGTAACCTATAGCTTCATTATAATACATTTACACTGTGGTCCCTCCCCTCTAACAGAGAAAGGCTGCCATGACAGTTCTGACCATATAGACCATATAGAACCAACCTCCCTCCCCCATCCTGTAGAAGGACTCTTCAGATGATTGGCTGCAACCTTAGTGAGAAACTGCTCTAACCAAGACCCATAACCTATTCAAACATAAAAAGAAAAGACAACCTTGACCTCTGGTGCAGCTGCCACCGCTGGACCTGCTTGCTCTTCCATCTGGAGGGTGTATTTTGCTTAAACTTCTATTAAACCCTTGCTTGCTTAACAGGTTGTCTTTGAATTCTTTCCTGGCCAACTCAAGAACCGCGGCCAGAGAACAGGACAAGACATTGACAGGAGTAGTCCTAAATTGGGACACTGTAGGTGCCAGGCTGATATTATCCTGCACTGAACAGTCATTGGATGTAGGCTGCCCCCAGAAAGTAGGCATAGCCTCCCTCATCATGAGGCAATTTCTGGAGAGAGCTGATAGCTATGGACCGGAAACTGGCTTTACTCCCAGAAGTGGAGGAAGGGTCCTTCACACTTGGGGGAGAGGGGCTGCCTAGAATGTCCTGGTATCCACAATAAAGAATTAGTGCCATTAAAAAATGTGTACCCTCGGGGCGCCTGGGTGGCTCAGTCGGTTAAGCGTCCGACTTCGGCTCAGGTCACGATCTCGCGGTCCGTGAGTTTGAGTCAGGCTCTGGGCTGATGGCTCAGAGCCTGGAGCCCGTTTCCGATTCTGTGTCTCCCTCTCTCTCTGCCCCTCCCCCGTTCATGCTCTGTCTCTCTCTGTCTCAAAAATAAATAAAACGTTAAAAAAAATTTTTTTTTAAAAAAAATGTGTACCCTCAAGGATTCCAAGCTCTGTCATCATCTTGGAAAAATGAATGTAGTAAAGTTTGTGTTAAAAAAAGTATCAATGGCTAAAAAAGTGAAAATTGCTTAAATTATAATAATTATTGAGATTGTCATAAATTCTCCCTCTCAGACAGATTTATTGTATTAGTTGTATTCTCAACCCACCTTCCTCTAGCCTTCTTTTTTCAAAACAGTTTCTGGAAGCAAAGTTATATAGAAAAGCAACATGGACTTTAGAGTTAGATTTGACAGTGTCCACACTTAGGTTTCACCACTCACTAGGTGTTCAGTCTTGGACAATAACATCCTGGAACCTCTGTTTCCTTATTTTTACAAATGAGTCCAATCGTGGGAGGAAAATTAAGTGAGATGGCGTTTTTATTGGAGTCCACCTTAATGCTTTTGATTTAGATGCAGCTAAGAGTTTGTTTATTTTTCCTGACTATTACAAAAGTAAACCACTGCATTAACAATTAATACAAATATTAGGAATTTTGTATTCTGTTGTTAACTTAGAGATTATTCTTCTGTTTCTGGTAATAGCATTCTTCTCCTTTGGTGAAGTTAGCATATCCAAAAAGAAATTGTAGTCCACAGGTAGAGAGTTTAATTAATGGTGCCAAATGTACTAGTGACTTTCACCACACTGAAAAATTAACTTTCAAAATAGTTGGTTAGAAAACAACATTTGCAGAAAAATATATATATATATAATATATAAAAATGTGTATATATATACATACATATATATACACACACATATATACATATATACATATATATACATATATATACATACATATATACATATATACATATATACATATATACATATACACATATATATACATATACATACATATATATACATACATATATATACATACATATATATGTATATATATATATACATTCGTATATATACATATATATATACTGTATATATATGTATACACACACACACACACACATATATATATATATATATATATATATACAGCTGACTATTTTATCAACCTTTTTTATGGTCACTAACTTTTTTACCTCTCCCAATTAATATGTAAATTCTCAAAACCTTCACAAAAATAAAATGAATTTATTTCAAAATTATTTACCAAACTAAAAGTTCTCTCGGAAGAAGAACTGTTAATGTTCTATTTTTAAATACTCACACTGTCCACAAGAAAGGGTGAGATAGCTAGAAATAATGTCACCTCAAGGGAGAATGACAGCAGTGGTGGCTTGTCTTTAGTTGTTAGAACTCCATATTTTCTTTTCCCTTTTTAAGTTCTGAGACTTAATTCCCTCTTGCTGTTTTATGGCTTGGCAATATGATCTATCTTTCTTTTCCTCATTTACTAAGAGGCACCTTTCTTCTCTCCCTCAGTCTTTCAATTTCTTTTTCACCCAATATGTCCTATAGCTGAATCTAACAAAACCATTCAGTTGGACAGTGAGGAACCTATACCCGACTTAATGGGCTAATCCTGTGTAGAGAGGATGTGTACATGTTAACTTGGCATCCCTTAATGGGAATTTGTGGGAAAAGAAATCAGGTGGGTGATGGAAGCTGGATTGTGAAAGGTCTTGTATCAAGTGCTGAAGAGTTTTAGACTTTTTTTCTATGTGTGATGGAGCCAGTTAAAATTTTTTGAGCCAGGAAATAGAATGATTACATTAAGGATAATTAAAGATATAATCATAGTAGGCTAGTTTTGTTCAAGGTTCTGATACCTAAAAATTAATGACATCCAAAAAAGTCTGATCCTAAATATTATTAGTAGACTCCCTATTCTATAAATGGCCCTGATATGATCAGATTAATTTCTTCTCAATATTAGATTACATCTTTGGAAACTAAAAGTGTTTCACTTAGTTCACTACATATTTTATTTTAGGTTTACTGATATATTTATTTTTTAATTTACATCCAAGTTAGTTAGCATCTAGTGCAACAATGATTTCAGGAGTAGATTCCTTAATACCCCTTACCCATTTGGCCCATCACCCTCATACAACCCCTCCAGCAACCCTCTGTTTGTTCTCTATAGCCAAGAGTCTCTTATGTTTTGTCCCCCTCCTTGTTTTTATATTATTTTTGCTTCCCTTCCCTTATGTTCACCTGTACAATATATATTGAAGATGGACTAGTCTTATGTAAACACCAACAATTTACTCTCAACTAAAGAAGACTATGCTACGGCGCTGAAGAAAAAAATCAATTTCTTCCCATGCATTTCAATTTCTCTCTGTTTTTAACTAGACCCACATTTTCAATATATTGCTAACCATTTCTGTATTCGTGTACCGCTCACCCTCCTCTCTCAATATGATGCATGCCAGCTCATTTCCCTGACCCTCCCTTTCCCACTCACGAACTTCTGCTCTGCATTTCACTTCCAATCAGTCACAGAGCCCTTGATTGTCTACTTCAAAATGAACCTGAAATATTTGCCTGTTCCTACCCCCCATATTCATTGTTATTCTATTTGTTCAGACCCTTATCATTTTAATTCTGAACTGTTGAAATAGCCCCCTGATCCTGCCTCTGTCTCTAATTTCTTATCTCTCCAATGCTCTCAGAATGCTGCTATCATAATTATCTCTCTAAAATACAGCTTTGGTAATGTCACTTCCCTGGAGGGACTTCTGTGGTCTCACTGGATCAAGTCTAAACTCTTTAGTGTTCCAAGTCAGTCACAGTCTACCCACATTCTTTCTTCAGCCAGGTCTGCAAAAAGGAACTCTGATTCATTTAAGAATAAATTTGCTGATGAAAGTTAAAATTAAAAAAAAAATCTGAATGAAGGATGAAAGGTTTAAACTGCCCTGTGGTAACATGTTTTTTGACCCTTGGGTAGAAAGAAGGGATTGGTCATCTGAGTATTGCACAAACTAGTGCTGGACAAAGGGATCCGTTAAGATACACCACGTTTAAGGTTTAGGGAGCAGTCCCTCTGACATCTGAAAAATTCAGTGGGACAGACAGAAAAGCAGCTGCTTGAAATGGTTGATGGCAGAGCTCTGACAGGGACATCCTTTGGGAAGTAACTGTGACAGTCAAGTGAATTAGAAAAGAAAGACTAGGGTAACCTTCCAGTGGCCAGAATCCGAGGAAAAAATAATTCTTTTGGAGACATACCTATGAATTCCCCGTCCACCAAAAAAGGGAGTGAATACTTTTTTTACAAACTGAAAATAAATGAATTAACTGCAAGTCAGGATTTCCAGTTGGCATGGCCTGAGAGGAATAGCCTTTAACATTTTGCTGGTCTCATCTCTCATCACCTGCTCTTCTCTCCCGTTGACTGTATAGCCTCTCCTGAGTCATGCCAGCTTGTTCATTGTTTACTTCACGTACCTCTGGACTCTTGCATGATTGACTTCCTCACTGAGAAATTTCCATTCTTTCCTTGCTAATCAAAATTCCAAAGATCTGTGTTGAGAACCAGTTTAAATCACTTCCTGTGTTCTTTTTGGTAGACGCAGTAGCCTGGGGAAACTTTGCAGTGAGAGAGGGTCTAATACTCCCCCCACCTCCCACATCCAGACTTCAACAAATGCAAATCTCAGACCACGTGCTGTCACCCACACCCACACCCACCCCCACACACACGGTCAACAAACACTTATAAAACAGTATGCATATCCTTTTTTTCTCCCCCAGTTCAGTGCTCCATGAATCCCTAGACCTCAGAAATCCTTGGAAATTATATAGCTCTGGGTTAAACCTTAGCTCCACCACGTAGTTCTTGAGTGACCTCAGACAAGTTACTTAACTTTTCTGATCTTCCCTTTCCTCATCTATAAATTGGGGTAATGATCCAGGCGTGTAGATATGCTATAAACAAAATATCCACGAGGGAGCTGGAGTTGTCATGGAATTGGAGGGGTGTGGTGAATCGAGTGATACATTTTCAGGAGTTTTATGAGACAGCTGCTACCACGGCTATCTAAAAAAAATCAAATTGTGTAAACTTGCAAGGAAAGAACTTGTATAAGAAACCAAGGCAAGCAACCCTAAAAAATTTTAAGTTCCTATTTATGCTACTACATTTTCCTATTTTTCTATGTACATATGCTACTCGTGTATACAGGATAATGTTGTGCCACTGCAAATTTCTTCCCAAATTTGTTTTCACACACATGGTGTAGCTCGGGAGCTGAAATTCATGGTGAGAATGTTCTACCATGGAAATCAGCAGGCACTAAAAATCAGGATTCGATTTATCGTTTTGTTGATTGTCTTTAAAGTTAAAAAATCATGAGGAAAGTGCCAATCAGGAGATTAAACTCGAAGGTGTATGGTTTTTACATAATGGATAGCACAAAAATTGAAGAAATATATTTTTGGTATTCAAAAACTATTATCAATTCTGCCAAGTTGTTCACATCATTGACAAACTATTGAAGTTCTAGCATAGGACATTTGCAATTACATTCATTTATTAATTGCAAACGTAAGTTACTTATAGACTTAAGAATTTAGAAAGAAAATCAATGAATGAATTCTGTGAGGCTCTATCCACATGGAAATTACAATAAAGGGTATAGTATATTTTATTATTTGTCAATTGTGTACTATATATGTTTATATCATTAATTTTTATAATAAAATTATTCATATGTATTTATATATACATATATATTTTTTCAGATAGCTAGTTGTTAAAAAAAATTACCAGCATTCTTTTGCATATATCCTTCTCTTGACTTTCTGCTCAAATGTCACATTCTCCATGAAGTTTTTTTTTTTTTTTTGAGGGGGGTGGATTTTGCCCATATCAATATTAAATGCACCTTCTGCCCTCCATAACAACTTGGGACCTAATTAAAATGCTTTTTATCCTAAAGAATAATTGGTATGCATATCTGTCCACCTCACTATGTTGTTACCTCTTAGAAAATAAGAGAAAAAGTGTTCTATATCTTAATCTTGGTATGCAGCATAGCATCTCTCTATGTAGTAAGACTCTCGGGAAATATTTGTCAAAAAATTAAATACTTTACCAGGTTTAATTAATTAATTTTTTTTTTTAATTTTTTTAACGTTTTTATTTATTTTTGAGACAGAGAGAGACAGAGCATGAACGGGGGAGGGGCAGAGAGAGAGGGAGACACAGAATCTGGAACAAGCTCCAGGCTCTGAGCAGTCAGCACAGAGCCCGACGCAGGGCTCCAACTCATGGACCGCGAGATCGTGACCTGAGCTGAAGCCGGACGCTCAACCGACTGAGCCACCCAGGCGCCCCACCAGGTTTAATTTAGATAGCATTACAAAATATAGGTTCTGTTTTCCCATGGATTCTAAAATATCTTCTCATAGCCAGGTAGGAGATTAGCTGACAATAGAATGGTTTTAAGATGAAAGAAATTGAATTAATATTTCTCTTTCACCAAATTAGTGACATACATCACATCAGTAAATCTTGTAATATTAATTAATTAATTATTTTTAAGAAAAACCAAACTTTCTTCTTCACGAAATATTCTTACTAAACCGACAAACAACAACAAAAAAATGGGCCAGGATGAAACTACTAGGTGCTGAGCCAGCTTTTACTTTCCTACAATTTTCTCAGTCTAATAATATTTAACCAACTTTTGCCTAATAGTAACATTGATAATTATAATAGCTAATGCTTTTATGTACCTACTGTGCTCCAAGTGTTTTACTTTATCTAATCCTCATCACATTTCTATAAATTAAGTAGTATATATATTACTCGATATACATATATATTATATACTACATATGTGTATGTACATTACACACACACACACACACACACACACACCCCTACACATATGAAGAAAGTGAGTACCAGAGTATTTAAATAACTGTAAACTAGTGAGTAACAGAGCTGGAATTTGATGTCTGGCAGTCTAGCCTCAGAATTAAATTTACCAAAGCAGTTTTTGATATCCTAGAAAGAGAATGTCTTTTGAGAAAATAACATTTTTGTGTGTGTGTTCGAAAAAATTAAAAGCCTGAAAGAATCAGGGCATATAGTTTACCAATAAGCCACAATTTGGGGAAGAATTCATGATTCTATAAAATGTAGATTTCCTCCCAAAAGGAGATAGCATTTCACCATCTGAGGGAGGAAGGGAAAAAAGAGGAAACTAATCACTGCAGGGTTAGATATTGGTGCGGTCTCAGAAAAAATGAAGCTATACTGGTCAGCTCTGCCAGGTTGGTAGGGGAAAGGAGCAATATCCTCCAGATAGATTTTGGGGGATCCAAGAACAGAGAGGATCCAGGTCTCAGTCCTAGCCTACAACCTCGGGATTCACAAGCCTCCCAAGGAAGCCCCTACCAGAGCTGTTCCCAGCCGGCTGGAGAAATGGCAGCCGGGATGGTCTAAGGCAGAGGAGACCCAGGAGAGCTCTGTGAGACTCTGGGGTCCTTGGGATGACGGAAGAGTAATTCAGCAGTTTCCCGTAACTAGACGGGCATGAGAGGATCGGGAGGGTTCTACAAGCTGTGAGAAAGCCATGCTGTAGGCAGACCTCCCTCAGGGAAGGTTCAGGAACTGATGTTCAAAGACCAGACAGAAGGAATGTTAGTCCACAGACGCAGTTTGATATGGAGCACTCTCCAGATTTAAATTCAGAGTTAACTGACTTTTAACCTGGAGTTAGGGGGCAATTTCTAGTTTCACTGAGTTCACCTGAAGGATGATTAAATGAGGTTTTGTGCATTAGAGAGAATAGGGATTTAGACAGGTATTAAATTGAATAACAGAAATTAAATTTAGAATTCTTGTAAACTAGAGTTACAAACAATGAAATTCAAACTGGTTGTATACTTTCCTCAAAAAGTGTATATGTTCATTTAGGAGATAATAACTGAAATATAGTAGAGAAATAATGTCTTAGTGGACATGTGTTCATTTAATATACATATGTGTATATATGTGTGTGTGTATAACAAACATATACACACATACGCCCTTTCATTGACTGTGATTGATTTATAGATTACTTATGTATGTGTTTATTTATAGAACAAGACAGTAGTTTTATTTCTCATCCTTAGATTCTGTAGTTACTGAGTTCTCAAAATAATACTGATCAAAATTTGAATCTAAATTGAGGTCAAACTATGCAATAAAAAAATCAATATGATTTAAGTCCCTTGGAGATGATAAATGGAGATTTAGTTTCTGTTCTTTCATTTGATAGAGGTTCAAAATAGTTTTGAAAGTATTTTTGTGAATTTTTGTCATGTAAGTTACAGAATAATTCCAAATCTAAAGCGGAGAGTGCATGAAATTAGTTTAGCAGTTTTTTATACTCTTGAGAAACTTTAAAAGCCAAATCAAGGATTATACATTCAGAAATAATCCAGAGAAGTAAATTTTGAGGTAAATTGACATGAAGTATGTTTTAAAAGAAAATTTTGGAACATAGGCTAATATTACACATTACTTTTTCTAAAACCAAAATGATTTTTTTTGTTTTTTTCTTTGCAAGTTTAAAGTTATTCACAGTTATTAGGAAATAGAAGACTTAAATGTAATTGAAGTTGTATATTTAGTGGCATAGCATAGACTGTAATATTTTATCCTTTAACATTTGATTTTATGTTTTTGTCAGTGAACTATTAGGTAAAAAATAATAATGATAATAATATCCAGGAAATAAGGCACCATTTCCTAACTCTGTACTTAAGAGTAAGTCCTCCTTAAGCTGAAATTGAATGAAATTCTGAAAATTTAAGATAATGTGACATAGTTCCTTGGCAAGTCTGACAAATTGAAAACATGATATAGTATAATCAAGTCATTTGCTTTCTTACTAGTCAAAATGTCAATTCTACATCTTTTCAAGAGAGAAAACTTGAATTATGAACCGTTTGCAGGAGACTCAATATGATTTAAGACAGACCTTCGGGCCCCAGTTTTTTCATGTGTAAGTTGAAGTTTATTAGATTATCTAGTCTAATATTTTTAATATTCTTAAAACCCTGAGTGAAAAATAAGCAAACATGATTCTAAAAGAAAATATCAAAGATGCTTCTAATGACTTTTCTACCTGTACTTCTACCCGAGTAATTGTAGAATTAACATCAAGAAAGTCTGTAATGGCAGCTACGTAGCTTGTTGCTACCTGATTAATTTCAGGCCACTGCATTCCATGATGAAACTTCAGAGTTCTGTGGTCTTTATCATACAATCCACTAAAGTGCTGATGGTGTGTACTTGAAATTTGGGAAAACACTAGGGATTGAAGCCCACCTGGAATAATCTGGTAGTTTCCATGGTAAAACAAAACAAAACAAAACAAAACAAAACAAAACAAAACTAAATGACCTCATCAGTTTCTAATTTCCATGATGCCCTAATTGCCGTGCCCAAGAAAAATGCCACATTTTATTTCACAATCTATGGTACTTGATATAATTATTGTTCTTTGCATATGTGTATTCATTTCAGGAATACCTCAGCTCTGGACATAAAATCTCATTTCTTTCTTAATGAAGATTCTGTCAGATTTTACTAACTCTCCAGTGCATCTGCAAACTGACAAAAAGTTCAGTGGAAGGAGATCATTCTCCATAAAATTCGATACTGTTGCAGCAATGAAAAACATACATGAATTTCAAATAATTAAAGTTGGAAGACAATGTGGTTGTGTATTCTCAATTGCTCAGTCTCTTAGTTCCCACAATTATATATATATATATATATATATATATATATATATATATATATACACACACACACACACACAAATCTTCCACAGAATGACATCAGCATCATTGAGAAGTTCAGTAACGTCTGTCCTTATCTAGACCCGGTCTGATAGTATGATGTGTTGTCACAGAGCTGGGCTTCTTTCCAGCAGTGCTGATAATAGGATTCCAAACTAATAAAGTCCAGGTGGTAGTGCAAGGTGTGCACAATTATCACAATCAGTGGCAAGTTTAGAGTGGTGGCCAAGAAAGCTCAGCTTTCAGAGAGGTATAGAGAAGGTATTCCTAGAGGCAAGAGTTGAAGAGCAGTCAATAAGGGTACTATTTAATTTATACAACCAGGAAAATTAAAGATGGATAAGCAGGAGACTGAAGGTGGCTACTCTAATAAAAAGTCATGATTCCTTACTCCAATTCTGTACCTAAGCCAGCTTTCAGAGTTGGAACCTATTAACTGAAGGAGGAGCCACCTTCCTATGAGGAAGGACGCTGCAACAATGCAGCAAGTGTATTCAGCAGCAATTCCCCAGTTTTTTTTCCTAAAGTGAATTATAAACGTTAACTCTTGTAAGTGTGCATGAGGGAGAGGAAATTATCCATATTTTTAGAAGATTATTGGACAAAGTCTAAATTAATGTTGTTGTCCAGGAACCCAAAGTGCCCTGTTAGCATGGGGAGATGTGATGGCCAGGGAATAAGTGGAATCCTGCTCTGGGTCCTGCTTATACTGGGACCCTTGTGCCCACAAACCTACCCTGTAGTCATTTCTCCAATGTGTGATTGGAATGCACATACTTGATAGATGACAGAACCCTCAAATGGTTCTTGATCTTTGGGGTATCAGCTATTGTACTGGGGAAGACCACCTAGAAGTCTGTGAAACTGTCTCTTTCTTTTCAAGAGAGTAAATCAATACTGCATCTTGGGAATGAATGGCAGAGATTAGTGCCACACTCACGGAACACAGGGTGGTCTCTATTATATTCCCATTAAACGAACCAAGTTGGTCTTTACAGAAATATGATGGATCATGATGGATGACAGTGAAATTCCGTAAAGTTAATCAATTAGTAGCCTTAATTGCAGCTGTTATGCTGGATGTGGTATTTTTGCTAGTACAGATTAACAAAAATTCTGATAATACGATATGTTGTCATTGAGCTGATGAATACCTTCCTTCGAATCCATATCGGAAGAGAGGATCAGAAGTTGTTTTCATTTACTTGGAACAGATAATATTATACATTTACTGTGTTGCACCAGGTCCGCATTAAAATCTTCCACTGTGTGCCATAATGTAGTTGAAAAGAGCCTGAACATCACGTTAAAAGGACCAGATGAGCACAAAGGATGTGTGTTGTGTTAAGGCACACATATTCCTAGGGAAGGAGGCAAACTCTGTGAAGATTCAGGGACCTACCAGGTCAATGAAGTGTTTAGGGGGGTTAATGGCCTGGAGAATTCTAGGACATCCCTTCTAAAGCAAAGGGCAAATCCTAGCATATCTCACCTCCCACGCTAAGAAAGAAAGGCAATTCTTGGTAGAATATTTTTCCCAAGATCTGGAGACAGCATATCGTACATTGGAAATATTCTTCTAACTCATATACTGGTTCTGTAAAAGGCTGCCAGCTTTGAGTGGGGCCCTAAGCAGGAAAGAGGTCTGCAGCATATCCAGGCAGCAGCAGCAAACTATATAACATTCAGAAAGTAGCAACTGGAATGTCAGAGACCTGACCATGGAACATCAAGTCACTGGTAGAATACGGTCAGAGATGTCCTTCTTGAGTAAGATTCTACTGACCCACCAAGTCATATGACCAGGCAAGCAGAGCAGTAATCCTGTATAATGGAAGTGATTCCACAAGTTCCAGGCACAAATAGGACCGGATGGCACAAGTAAGCTATACAAGCAAGTGGTGCAAGCCTTCTTACCTTTTAGAATCTACCACTTACCCCTGGCTTCATGTGGGTGTTGAGGTCCCTTATGACCATCTGATAGAGAAGGAAAAGGCTAGCTTGGTTCATTAATGAGTTTGCCTAGTATATTAGTGAACAGCTGAAGATGAACTGCTGCTCTTTTCAGGACGGTCCTGAAAAAAAGTGGCGAAGGGAAATCCCACAGAGCAGAGTTCTGGGTGGTGCACTCACTCATCTAGTTTGTGTGAATAGAAAAATGAAACAAAGTAAGAATATACAGGGGCTCCTGGGTATTGGTGCTGATTGAGCAGGCACCCAAAAAGAGAAAGATTGGAAGTTCTGGCTGAAGGGATCTTGGGAAAAGGCATGGGAAAGGATCTATAGACACTGCTGGGCAGTAAGATGTTCTTGTCCTGGTGCTTGTGCTGGTGTCAGATGTAAACACCCACTGGAAAACATCCATCACTGAAAAGACATTAAACAAACAAGGAGACAGAATGACTTGGCCAGTAGATCTCAGTTAGCCTGTGTCACTAAGTACCCAAGGGCTGGCATAATGATTGACTGTATGGAGAGCAGTCATGAAAATGCAAGATGGAGCCTGTAAATGGGCCTGATAGCATGGACTCCAATTCACCAAGTCTGATCTAACTATTGCCACTGCTGAGTGTTTAACTTGCCACCAACGGAGACTGATACTGAGTCCCTATATACCGTCGAAGACCAGCCAACCACTTGGAGAAAACCGACTGTATTGGATGCTTTCACCTTGAGAGGACAATAATTACAATCTTGATTGGAACTGGCACTGGTTCTGGGTATAATTTGCCTCTTTTGCACACAGAGCCAAGGCCATTATTAGAGAGCTTGTAAATTCTTTGATCCATAAATACAAGATCCCAAACAGCACTGTGTTATACTAAGGAACCTAGTTTGGAGCAAGAGAAGCACAGCAGTGGGCATATGAACTTATCACATACTCCACCACCTATAAACTACTGGCCTGAAAGAGAAATAGAATGGTCTGTTAAAAATGCACCTGTTCACCTTGAGAGGATGGACATTTATATGATGCTGAGCCCCCAGAACTAGAACATATGGACCCAGGAAACAAAAGTGGAAACATGCATGATAGCGTTACTTTAGTGACCCATTTTGTACTTCCCATATTCCTGAGACCCTGTGGGTCTAGGGGTCCTAGTTCTCAAAAGGAGAACACTTTTACCAGGGGACACAGTAAGATTCTCATTGACCTTTAAGCAAAATATGTCACCTGATCAATTCAGGCTTTTCATACTAAGAGACCAGCAGGCAAAGAAATGGATTATTTTATTGGCATTGGTAATTGAACTTTATTATCAGGAGAAAATAGGGCCACTGTAATACAATGGGGCACAGGAGATTGTTTGGTGTCAGGCAATCCATTGGGGCATCTTTTGTTGTTTCGTGTTCACTTTGATGGTAAATGGATGATAGAATAACCATGGCCTAAGTAGGGGCTAAGATTCACTGGGAATGAGGATCTGAGTCACCCCTCCAGGCAAAACAACCTGAAATGTCAGCCCAGCAATGTGGGAAATTCAGAATGTGTGCTGGAATAGAGGGCTGATGAGTAACAGTCATGACCTTGAAATCAACTGCAGCATCAGGGCTATACTTTGTTTTACTGACCTTTTCTTCTACGGGGCTCAGGAAGCTCTTCCCTAGTGGAACAAACTTACTCTAAGAAACAATTAGGTTTGAGTAGTACAAGATTGATTGTAGGGAATACAGTAGTGCTCTACTCAGACCCATTATTATTATTATTATTATTACTAATTATTATTATTTTCAGCTTTATTGAAGTATAAATTCAGACTCATTATTAGGGCTAATGTACTTACAGGTATCAGAAGCTGGTTTCTCACAACTGAGTCTCTCCCTATGAACTTCCCTAGCTCCAAAGAACTGCCTCATTTCTGGTCACATTTCCTTCAGGGGAAGGAGGGGGGGCACACTACCAATGACTTGCTGACTGGCTGATGTGGACCTACAAAGCCTGACCCTCTTTCTTGTATTTGGGACAATTCAGAAGGACCATTAGAGCTCCACAGCTCCTAGTAGAATTGTCAGACGTCTCATTTAAAACTGCTGTGTACTCAGCTTTCCCCTCTCTTAATTCTGCCTTCCTCACTTTTTTTTTTGAGAGGTATTTCTCAGAGCTTTCTCTAGTAAAATTTCTGCATGCCACCCGCCATCTCACAGTCTGTTTCCACGGCACCCAATCTAAGACAGATGGAGAGAACATTCAGGTCATTTATAAACCCAAGTAACTTCAGGAATGTGTTCAGCATTAAATTAAGAGCCACATATTTTGAATAGTGGAAAGAGAATACTCCCCGATCTATTCTTTAACAAGTTTCTGGATAATTTGAATAAGGTATATCTGTGTACCATGCTAACGTGAATTATTGTGACTTAAAAATATTGATGCTGTATTGGCAATTTCAAAGATTATTTTCTCTACTTTCTAAATTTCTTCTGCTCTTAGAGGTTGGCATATACATTATTTAGCATTAAAATCATGTTCTATTATCAGCTTACTTTATATAAAACTAAATCTTGAATTTTCTGGTTTTTAGATATATTTTCTCTTATTTCACCCACATATTAAAAATTTTTCACACAGATTCATGTAAATTCAACTTCTCTAAAATGCATAGCATAACCCATATATTCTTTTAACAGCCCCACACACAAAAAGAAAATATTATCATCAAGTGCCTATCCATGATTTAATTTCTGATGCAGAATTTTAGTAAATTCTTTCTGGTAATATCATATATGTCACAAAGTAATACCGTGCTGCAATGATAATTATGTGCTATAAACGTGCTTTTGCATGGGGATCTTGAACGAGTGTGTGAGGCCATATCCTCTGTGCTACTCACATAACATCGACAGTTCCTGTTTTGTCTGACTAAATCGACTTAATGTCTTACTGTTCTTTTTTTTTTTTTAATTTAACGGTGAAAAGGAAGTCTTAAATTCTGAGTATGCCTGACTCAAATTGAAATAAAAGGTATTCTTTTACATTGACCAACATTTTCTATGTCCTAAAACACCAAGATGTTTGACATTCAATTTTCAAGATACTATATATCAGTGTTACTAAACAAAATGAAGAGAAACTTTGTTTATTTTCTAAAAAAAGCACAATTAAAACTAAAACAAATTAAGATTAAAGCATACATTTGTTGCCCATATCTTCTACACACACACACACACACACACACACACATACACCTCTACATGGTACAGCATCTTAGTAAACAGCACAATTGCTGTGGTTCCCAAACATTAGATAGTTTCAGAATATCTTAGAGAGCTTGGAGAATTACTTATATTCTGGAGATTCTGATTCAGTAGGGTGACATAATTTTTCGGCATATGAATTTTCCTCCAAAACTCTGGGTGATTCTAAGTTACACCAAGTTTGGACCCAATTGAAATAAAAAGAAAGGTAAATGACACAAATTAGCTGTTAATAGTTTATACACAAATTGTATATGGAGGAATCTAATGTCCATTTTTGGTAATGCCAATACTGTAATCTATTATCTATCTATTATCTATCTATCTATCTATCTATCTATCTACTTGTTTAAAAACATTTATTTTGGTGATGAAGCTAAGGTTCTGAGATTACCTATATGATAATATTGTTCACTTTGGTCAGAATGAAATGTCCTTATGAATAATTTAGTATAATATTTGGGTTTTCCCAAATATGTCTGTGTAAGAGATTTTTGCAATAGCAAAAATTCCGGTAACAGCTAATTTTGTGACTCAGCACATTCATAGATGGTTGTCTCTTATTATGTAGGTCATCTTTGAATCAGGTAATCAAGAAATACATCCTGCTATTCATACGGGCATTCTGACTTCAAGAATTTCTTCCTTCCGGGGAATTTTTAGAATAAATTTAAACATTTAGTTCCCATTCTTTACTGTTGAGGTGAGTAATCTAAACAAAATCACTCCACATCCTTATTTCAGAATTTCCTCATTTGAAGAATAAAGGGTGATCCTGAGGAAGTCTTACTAAACTTCATATCTAAGTTATATAGTTTTGAAAAGACAAAAGACATACCTTTCCCGGCAGCAACAAAAAGAAAAATCAAGAGCAAGGTTTGCTGGGGGAATGGGGGTTGAGGAGGTGGAAATCAATTATGGTTTACTTCTGGAGGCTTAACTTTTCAGGTTATTTATTTCTGCATTTCTCATATCTGAAACTCATCACCTTCCCGGAACGGAGAAAATTGAGATATATTTTGCTTCCTGTTCTTTAAATTTCATATAATGGATTGTTTGGGAAAAAATTAAAGACTGAGGTTTATACAAAAATGAACATTTAAATTTGTCATTTTTTCTTCATTTGTTGCAGGAGTGGAGGCCATTCTTTGAGCTAAAAGTTTATTTCTACCTTTGCCTGGGTGTTCTTCTCTTAGTATGCAGGAATGGAGCATCTTACCTAAGAAGAGTATGACCTGAAAATAAAGTTTAGCTTCAGTTTTACTCCCACAAAAATCTGACATCTATAATGAAATCCTATTCAGAATGTCTCTAATTTTATAAAAATATTATAATTTTATAATAGATATAATATAATATAAAATAGATAATTTTATAATAGACCTGGTATATTCCACTTTGGTTTTCAGTACAGGATTTAAGCACTACTTTTAGGATATTTTCTGTAGGTTGTCTATAATGGGATTCCCATTTTTCCTTGGAAGATGAGCAGTCATTTTTACTAGCCTGGTGGCAAGTTAAAAATTGATAATTTGAAGAAGTTAATAAGGACAACATTTCCTTTCTCGATGTAGTATCATTCAGAAAATTTAGTGGGTAAAAATTTTTGAAATATAAAAAATCAATTTAATATTGTTAAATACATAGTCACATCAATGGAAGTGTAAACATTAAACAGATTTAGGTTTGAGTGAGAGAATAGAAGACAGTCATTTTCCCTTTCTTTGTGGTTCAACATTAATTATCTATAGCCAGAGAAATGAAGGAATATAATTGTCTTACAATTCATTTTGTGTTTTCTACTCTATATAAGTCTTCTAATGAGTGTATATCTATCTTGATTTCATTTGCTTTCTCTCATAATAGGACCTGAGGTCTTTCTTTTTTTTTTTAATTTTTTAAAAAATGGTTATTTATTTTTGAGACAGAGAGAGACAGAGCATGAGCAGGGGAGGGGCAGAGAGACAGGGAGACACAGAATCTGAAACAGCCTGAGGTCTTTCTATATGCCTTGACATATATGGTTTTTAAATACGTGTGCATAATTTTCGTGGTACTTGTAGAAACAATACACTGAAAGCCCCTTTTAGAGATTTTGTTGATGTGGTTGATTTCTGCTTTTTTTTGAAAGATCTTTTTTAATAGGAAACTTAAGAAAAGTCTATAAAGACTATTACTATAATTCATACCAAAAAGGACACCTGACAAATTACAATGTCTAAAACTGTCTGAAAATCAGCTCTGGAACCACAATGAGATACCACCTCACACCAGTCAGAATGACTAAAATTAACAACTCAGCCAACGCCAGATATTGGCAAGGATGTGGAGAAAAAGGAACCCTTTTGCACTGCTGGTGGGAATGCAAACTGGTGCAGCTACTCTGGAAAACAGTGTGGAGGTTCCTCAAAAAATTAAAAATAGAACTACCCTATGACCCAGCAATTGCACTCCTAGGTATTTATCCAAAAGATACAAGTGTGCTGTTTCGAAGGGGCACATGCACCCCAATGTTTACAGCAGCACTATCGACAATAGCCAAAGTATGGAAAGAGCCCAATGTCCATCAACAGATGAATGGATAAAGAAGATGTGGTATTTAGGTATAATGGACTATCACTTGGCAATCAAAAATAATGAAATCTTGCCATTTGCAATAACATGGATGGAACTAGAGTGTATTATAAGCTAAGTGAAATTAGTCAGAGAAAGACAAATATCATATGATTTTACTCATATGTGGGATTTAATATACAAAACAGTTGAACGTAAGGGAAGGGAAGCAAAAATAATATAAAAAGAGGGAGGGGAACAAAACGTAGGAGATTCTTTTTTTAACGTTTATTTATTTTTGAGAGACAGAGAGAGACAGAGCATGAGTGGGGAAGGGGCAGAGAGAGAGAGAGAGGGAGACAGGCTCCAGGCTCTGAGCTGTCAGCACAATGCCTGATGCAGGGCTTGAACTCATAAACTGCGACATCATGACCTGAGCTGAAGTTGGACACTTAACTGACTGAGCCACCCGGGTACCCAACAATGGAAAGGATTTAAATTAAAATTCAGAAAGGGAATTATAGTCAGAACAGGAGGGATGTGGGATTGGAAAACTGATGGTGTTTGTGTCAGGGAATAGAGGGTATGGGGTGTGATGTTAGTTTCATTGCTATTCACAAGCAGGCTGACCTGTATCAATTCTAGGAAATATGGGATGCTCTGTATTGGCTTGTCACTTTAGGAAAGTCTCAGAACACGGATAAAGAAAATATGAAATGAGCCCCTTCCTCCAGGCACTTTTGTCAAGGAAAAAAGGTAAAAGCTGAAATAATGGTAATAGAGTCACATGGAAGACAGGGCACAAGGTTGCCTCGGAAGATTAATAATACTAGTTGACAATGACCCACTTGACCTTTTCTCTGTTCCAGTGAGGACCATTTGTTTGCTCAAACACTATTTATTCACAGTAGTCTTCTCACATTTTCTCTCTGTCTAAAATAGGTTTCATTTACTTTTGTTGAAAAAACCCTAATATTCTCATGAAGTGCCTCATATATATACTTTTCACCTTTACCTATTGCATGCAAGATGTCAAATTGGTGGTTTCTGGCCAGGAATACAGACAAAAACTGAATTTGGTGAGACTCACTATGTGGATAATCAGTCCTTCAATGAAGAGGACTGACTTACGGAGTGCAGACACTGAGGCCAAGTGCCTACAAAGTGGTCAAGAAGCCAGCAGAGCCATGGTCCAATATTAGTGAGAGAATTAGAGATCTTTTTCCTAATACAATCTTTCCCCTAAAGTTTGTTTCTCAAGCTGTCCGGTGCATAGATGGATCTTGTTAAAAATGGAGGTCCTGATTCATCTGTCTAGGGCAGGGCCCAAGATTCTTCTTGTGTAAGAAGCTCTCAGGTGATGCAGTTGCTACTGGTTCATGAGCCACACTTTGCGGAATAAGACTAGATGGAAGAGGGAAAGAGGTATAGTCTCCTTAAGGGATTATTGGACGTAAATCAAATCAGGGCTTCAAAAAATATTTCCTTGCTTTCCCACAGGATGGTCATGAATTCAGTTTAAAGATGTTTGATCTGTGGTTGAGGGCAATGGTACCATTAAATGAAAATATTTGAACAGTGGAATGGCACAAGAATCCTTCTTTAGAACATGGCATGTGGACTGGAGGAAGGAAAGAATGAAGGCAAGCTGTCTGGTTAGATGCCACTCTAGTTTTGAGGTCCTGAGAGTCTGAACAGAAGGGGTAGCAGCAGAAAGGTAAAAGATAAAATTGACCTAGTTTGACTTTGAAGATGGAAGACCATGAAGGAGGGATAGCATGCAGAGTGCAAACAGGAATTGACTAGAAAGCATACTACCAAACTAGAAGACACGAGTCTCACGGAGTATCTCCTTACTCTAGTCCGTGGATACACTCATTCACTCTGTCTTTTATTGTCCTGTCTTTTTACCTTTGTTTTGTCAAGTGGGGATGGACATAGAGTGCTTGGGGCAGAGTTCACCTTTTCTTCCACTTCATGCATCATTAATTGTGAACAGTAAACAACTATGAACTACAGCTACTGGGGCAAAGACAAAAAGTCCAAAAATATGAAGGTTGAGACTTACTAGCAACAGTCAATTCTCTTTACCAGGGAGAAACAAGGAAACTGTTTTTATTGTTGTTCTGCTGGAGCCTGATGCTCACATTTTTTAAAGCAACTACCTTTGGTAGATTACCTTGAAACTTAAGAAATTTAGAAGTATGATAGATGGGAAATGTAGCGCAGATAAACCCTGATTTCAGCTGCAAAATAAAAGGAAATTCAATACCCTGATAGTATTAGCATTGTATTTACAGCTGTCGCTGCTGCCCACATGAATAAATGCTCCCCATGGACCCAGATCAAAGGTAGTCACGGTGTGACAGAGCATGAGACCATACTATAATAATTTTACAGATTTAGCAGAATGTTTCAAATGAAAGTGCATATGATATAAGTTGCAGGTGTTCATAAACATGATGCAGGGTTCAAGCTGCTGTTGGCTTGGAGCTGTGCTGCTCTACTTACCACTTCCTCCTGAAATTATGCCTGAGTAGATCAATCACAACCGTGGTGACTCCCTTTTGGGAGAGATACTTCATCTCTGTGTATGTGTATGTGTATATGTGTCTGTATGTGTATGTGTATGTTTGGCGCATTTAATCTACTGTATCCATTCTTGTATTAATGCTCCATATCTAGTGGAAATCTTATCTATATAGACTTTCAAACCTCAAATTGTATATTTTCTTGTCTTTGTACTTACATTTGATTTAGTTGTATAATGAGCATGTAATGAATATGTGCGTGTGTGTGTGTGTGTGTGCATGTGTGTATGTGTGTGTGCATGTGTGTATGTATCTCAAAAACTGCTGTCTAAAAAGCTAGAGGGGCACATTTCTGAAGTTTTGCACACTCCCGGGCCTTTTAGGCTGAAATTTTGATGGGAGTTAAGACATTAGTGCTCCCCATACCAGGATAAACCCATTTATATTGTACTTTCCTACTTTGCAAACACTTAGCCACTCTATTAATTCTTAGTCTCCTTTAATATTGGACAGCTCTGTTATTTTCAATGAGATAAATAATAATTAAACTCTAACAAATAACTCTGGCCACTTAACTTCTGGCTCCATCTCAATTTTAAAACTGTGAACCCAGAAAATAATCAGCAGCCTATAAAACAATTTGCTTCCTATTGCCTGGTTCCAAGACAGTCCCGTAGGGCAGCTGTACAGCATTTATACTGCAACGGAGTTTAGAATTTTCTCTGAAAACAATGGGCAAATTTGACCATGACTGATTTAAAGTTTGACAGTGTAGGTTAATTTCATTTTTTAACAATGTTATAAACATCTTTAAATAATATACAAGAAGTTTGAAGTGGCATATAAATATAACTATGTGGCTATTATAATTAGTATTTGAAGAACTGCCATAGTCAAATGTCATTGAATTTGAATGTATATGCCTATTTTAGAACAAATTGTGTACTATAGTCATGTTTGATATGTTTCTTTGACTATACATTTTTTCTGAAGTTAGAAACAACTAGCAGTGGGCATTTTTATTCCTATGGGTATTACTAATACAATTCTTATCATTCTTATTTAAAAAAAGATTTAGAAGGAAATTACTTTTTTTTTTGAAATTTATTTAGAAAGAGAGAGAGGGTGTTTTCATGAGCAGGGGAGGGGCAGAGAGAGAGGGAGAGAGAGAATCCCAAGCAGGATCCTCGTGGACAGGGTGGAACATGTCATGGGGCTCAGCCCCACGAACCCTGAGATCATGACCTGAGCCTCAATCCAGAATCCGCTGACTCGCTGACTGAGCCAGTAAAATGAATGTGTTAGGTGCTTTACTGGGAAATTTATCTCTGACAACTCAGCAGAGATTTTTTTTTTAAATAAAATAATGAAAGGACATGCTAACTGGGGCATTTCCTCAGCTCTAGCTAGCAATGTGCACCCACGGGATTGTGTGATCCTACCCAGGGAAGTGATGTTTGTCTCGTTTTAGTTGCTTCACTTTTGTCTGGGTCTTGAACCATGCAGTGCTCTCAGGTGTGAGATTGTCCCTGGACTATTATGTGATGCTTTTTACCTTGTATAGGATGATGTCCAGTTTTAAATATTGTAAATCTGTAGACCTTTTTTTGCTTATTTTTTCCCAGGTGAGAAATTCTTTTTGGTTCTAAAAGTCCTCTTTCTTTTGGTGTGAATTGTCCCAAAGTCATCTCAAGAGGACGTTTTTCTGTTAGTGTTTTGAAAATCTCTATGAAACATCAGCAGTGTCTTTTAAGCAAAATTCACTTTTTTTTTTTATAACTTGATGAGGGGCTTCAAGTATATGCTTCCTGAGAGAAGCTAAAAAGATTTAAAATTGTATAAATTAGTTAAATATAATAAAATCTGACATGTTATCTTGTGATTGAAGAATTCTGATATACTTAAATGGCAAAAGAAGCAATAATTATATTTACCTGCTTCTACAACAAATCATTGCACTGGTGACTGCATTTATCTAATGTGATAAAGTCAAAACCATTCTCTCATTCCAGAGCTACAGAGTATATGTTTTCTTTTTTTTTTTTAATCTGGCCCAGCAAATCATTACTATCCTGTATTTTCCACTGCATTATTAAGTTAGCTTCAAAAGACCTAAAATGTGGGGTTTTCTTTTTTTTTTTTTGATTTTTTAAAGTTTATTTATTTATTTATGTATTTATTTAGAGGGAGAGAGAGAGAGAACACAAGTGGGGAAGGGGCAGAAAGAGAAGGAGAGAGAAAGAGAATCGTCAGCAGGCTCCACACCGTCAGCATGGAGCCCCGAGTGGGGCTGGAACTCACAAACCATGAGATCATGACCTGAGCTGAAACCAAGAGTCAGATACTTAGCTGACTGAGACACCCAGGTGCCCCAAATACGGGGTTTTCATTGATTCTTGGAGCAAACATTTCAAAACCTCTGAGAATTAAGAGGATGGTATGTTTATTTTTCCCTAATTATCTTTTTTTTTGAGAAAAATACCTACTTAATACAAATTTAAAAGTAATTTGCATCTGCCAACTACCATTATTGTTTGTAGCCTTTTTTAAGTTGAAAATATGGTAAACATAGTATCTCTATAAATTATGAAGTTATCTTAAAAAACAAAAACAACAAGTCTGAAGCTACATAGAACCTTAGTCTAGCCACTCACAATTTCTTTGAAATCACCAATGTTTTTGAATATCTTTTTACTATTTTATATGCTCTCAAAGCAAACTTAGGCCCTTTTATACAACTCGACAGATACTTAACATTTCTACTCTCTGTGTTCAAGCAGAGTTTTACACAAATGGGATTGTGAAGAAATGGCATTTTAACCTTTGCTTTCTGACATAAATGTGTCTCAGGACTTTAAAGCTGTTAATTGAAGAAACTACAATACTTTCCCATACATATTGGCCTGGATGCACTTTTAACAAATGCGGGGAAAATAACGGTTCTCTTTTACATATATTTTACCTTTAGTATTTCCTTAGGGCCCACTGACTAGATGTGAGCTTTTTCTTGGGATGTGGAGAGTCATTCTTACACACACACACACACACACACACACACACACACCTGGCCTGTTTCCACCTCTCTTCTGGGGGCCACAGCCAGGTGAGCCACTTCTGTACTTGAAACCCTTCAAAGCCTTCCAAATCTCTGAACAAAAACAATTCTTTATTTCCAATATAATTTTTGACCAAATCGGCCATTAGAAAATAATGAAATGTTTCTCTTCTGTATCAGGAAAAAAAAAAGCTACAAGAAGAGCTAACAAGTTAGTTTTGCAAACAGCATGGGTCTGCCGTAGGGATGGAATATCTTTGGTGTCTTTCACGCTGCTACCATTTCTGAACGATGAGCAGGTTACCGCCGTGCCACTGGGGGAGGCAACCTCAATGTACAAAGATACTTTTTTTTTTCCTTAATAGTCGACCCAGGAGAGATTTGGAATTGAGTATAGAGACATAACAAAGCCGCATTCAAATTTATCTCAATGTTGTTTAGCAAAAATCTGCATATTTTGAATATTATAAGTACCAAAATACTTAGGTATCTTATAACCAGTTTTTTTTTCAATGTTTATCTATTTCTTTTCAGAGAGAGAGAAAGAGAGAGATGGTGCATGGGAGCAGGGCAGAGGCAGAGAGAGAGGGAGAGAGAAACCCAAGCATGCTCCAGCTGAGAGACCCCTACGCCTGACGCGGGGCTCGATCCTACGCGGTGAGATCATGACCTGAGCCAAAATCAAGTCTGATGGTCAACTGACCGAGCCATCAGTCTGCCCTCTTATAACCAGTTTTAAAATATGTACTTGAAAAACAAATTTGTATTTCTGATTTCAAGTTAGAAGTTTACAACTAATAGAAGTATTTAAAAGAGCTTAAGAATTGTCTCATTTATAAATGCATTTATTAGATTTACAAGACATTTCAAGTGTGTGGAAAGGTTTTATTTATCATGACAGACAACTGAAGTATTTGTAAGGAAATGGAATATGTTAACTTCGTATACACATACTGAAATGACTTAGAGCACTTAATTGTTTAATGGTTAAAAATCCTTATAAAATGTAATAATATCTACAAGCAGAATTTAAAATTTCCAGGGGAACTTCACTCTTGACTTTGTGATTTTTGTTACATTAAATAAAAATTAATAATATTAATTAAAATGAAAAATCATTTTATAATCATAAATTATATATTATATATATTACAATCATAAATTAAAATCATTTCTTCATATCATTTCTATCTAAAAAAGCTACCTCAGGACCACCCAAATGCTCACATTGACAGCTTAAAAGGTACTGTAAGTATTTCAACTCAGGACAAATGACAATGTGATGCTGGCAGGGAAGGGGAAATGGTACAGACCATTAAAGGGAGAATTGTCAGTGCTCTGAAATGTGAACAGTTTGATTCTTATTCAAACAATAGTCTCTGAGTATTTACTCAATAGTTAGTGGGATCGGGAAGAAGCCAATTTTCCATTCAAAGACAGTGCATGCACGAAGAGATCCACATAGCGGCCCATTTCTGCTGGAGAAGGCAAAATCAATGTTAGGATTTTTTTTTTTCAAAGCATTTTCCATTTTTCTATGAGCAAGCATCAGTTTTGTTTATTAGTTCATTGGTATTTTTGTGCATGTGTGTGCTATTTAGCGGGGCTGACTTCTCTGGAAATATTAAGGAGTTTAAAGTTGAGATGAAACACTTAAATCACCAGTTTCGTGTACATTACAGAACACATTATTGGCTTCCAGAATTTCACCAGATTGCCCACTGCAATTGCATGTGCACACTGCAGAAACACTCAGTGAAGATTGGTTGGCCTTTTAATTTTCTCTCCAGGGTGCTAGCTGCTCTAGAGGGTAAGATGAATTTACATTCACAGTCACAGGAAGGATTGTCTGAGGGAGCATTATTTCCCTTCCCAACCCTTAATAAGGGCTCTGGAACAATTCTATCAATTGTTAGACACAGAAGTTACAAGACATAAGTCAAAGAGTTCCCATAATTTTCCATGGTGTGGAAAGTGATGTGGGGAGTGATGGTGCCCTTACTGGACATCCGGAGTACTGAGGGGGTGGAAGATAATTTGTTCGTTTGGGGTTTGAAATTCCAACTGGCTGGTGGTTGGAAATGTAGGACTGAAGCACAGGCCGGAAGCCAGAGTGAAGGAGGAAGATTTAAAAGTTAAGTTTTCAGGAGGTGCCTGGGTGGCTCAGTTGGTTGAGCATCCAACTTCGGCTCAGGTCATGATCTCAGGGTTCATGAGTTTGAGCCCCCATCAGGCTCACTGCTGTCAGTGAGTGTCAGTGAGTGCAGAGCCTGCTTGGGATCCTCCGTCTCCTTCTTCCTCTGCCCCTCCCCTGCTAATGCTCTCTCTCTCAAAAATGAACAAACATTTTAAAAAGTAATAATTTTTTAGAACCGATATAGAAGCCTAAGATTGCCCAGAAAGAATGTGAGGAGAGAAGGGATCCCAGGAACATCTCCATACAGCGTACGGCAGCCTGAGGGGAAGCTCGAGACAGAAATGTGCACGTGGGACCTGGAATTGAACCATGAACTAGAATCTGCCAAGGTGTATGTGGCTCACACAGTGTGGGCCACGCACGCGTGTGTATATGTGTGTGCAGTAGGTGTTTAGCATGAGCCTACGTTTAATGTGGGCGATTACACATGCAAATATAAATTCTCAAAAAGTCTCCAAGAATTCTCTTTAGGGCACCAATTCGTGAGCGCTGGGAAGCAGCTCCCTGTGGGGGCGGGGCATGCATTTTCGGGCTTCACTGCCGTCCACGCAACTCACACAATCCGCGTCTATTCACTTGCAGGCCCACAGCTCCCTGCCTGTCGTTATCTGCCTGTGTGTTTTTGAGTTCGTGATCCATGGTTTGCGGGATTTAAACAGAAGAAAGTTTCGGCGTGGGTAGTGGGCAGTGTGGTGTGACATTTTGGGCTGAACTGTTTCTATTAGCTTTGCTTTTTGTGAACACCTACTTCACTTTGGATAGTGTTATGCGTTGAACTGCATCCTCTCCAAATTCATATGTTGAAGGACCAACCCCTGGTACCTCAGGATAGGACGACATTTGGAAATGGAGTCGTTACGATGTATTTAATGAAGATGAGGTCACGTTGGAGTACGATGGGCCCCCAATCAAATATGACTGTGTCCTTATAAAAGAGGAAATTGGGACACAGACACGTATACAGAGAGAATGCTTTGTGGAGATGAAGGCAGAGATCTACAAGTTAAGGAACATCCTAAGATTGCCAGAGAAGCACCAGAAGCTCTAGAAAAGGCACAGACCAGATTTTCCCTTACCTCCCCTCTCCCCTAGGAGGACCGCCCCCCCCCCCCGCCCCCGCCCCCGCCCCCGCCCCCGCCCCCGCCCCTTCCAACACTCCAGTCTGGGACTTCTGGCTCCCAGAATAGTGAGACAATAAGTTCCTGTTATTTAAACCACCGAGTCTGTGGTACTTTGTTAAGGTATCCCTAGCAAACTAATGCAGAGGGAAAGAATACTCTTACTGAAGACAACTTTTTGCCACTTTTATTTAAGATCAGAGGAAAACATCTTTTTTTCTAGAGACTACAAATTATAAAATTTGATAAAGAAAGCATGCATAAGGATAACATTTGGCACATTTAGACAAAGATACCCATTTAGTTAACTGTGTGAACAAATCCCATAGCTGAGAGACAAGCAAGCCTAGGTTTGAATCCTGCTGCCCCCAGGACTGACGTGGCTTTGCGGGCATTGCCTAATGTCTTTTTAGCCTAGGTATTATTTATAAATATGAATCTTAAGAGTCTTGTCATATAGCAGTGTTTTAAGGCATAAATGAGGAGAAAACAATAAAAGGCCTGGCACAGTGCCCACACAGGATAAACATTGAACAAACTGTAGCTTATATTATAAGCACTTATCATTCTTACTATTTCATTTTAAGAATCACACATCAAAGCATCAAAGTGGTGCCCAAACTCTTGGGACTTTAAGGAACTTGACTTTTTTTTTTTTTTTTGGAGTCATGTTGAGTTATGATATGCTTCTAAAAAAAGCTGAGACTTCTTGGTACGCAAGTGTGGAGTTTAAGGAAAAATGTAGACTACCCCCAATTTAATTGGAGTGGAATACTCTGACCCTGTGAGTGTGTCATCCAAAGGTGCTTGCTTTAGAACTGGTGTGGAGTTCAAATCCTCAGAACCCGTTGCTCATAGTGGCTGCCAAGTGTACTTTACAGGCATCTTACCCCATTCGATGTCATGACCGGTGTATGAGTTCATTTCCGCACCACAATGGGAACTCCTGCAAGTAGAGATCTAACTTCAGTCTCTTCTTTATCTAGACTGAAGACACAGATTCATGCTTGCTGGATACGTAGACAGTAATTCTCAGTAAGCAAAATAAAAGAAACAGCAATACTACTTAAAAGATGGTGTTACTGCTGCGGTTTCTTGGTGTAATGAAATTAAAATGATACTGCATGAAGTGTTGGTTAGGGTAAAGTTATGGATAATAGTATCTTTTACCCTGATTTTGTTTCTCCCTTTAATGAAACTATCTATTCCCTCTTAAGATTAGAAGAACACTTTTGGATGATTTATGTTAAAGGGGTACCTTTGTCTGGGCTCTTTTCCAGACCTTTTCTACAATTATTACAGTTACAACTTCTGGAAATGCTTGGCTACAGTTGTGCCTGGTTAAATATATTATCCAGTCTCTAAAGCCTAGAGTAGACATTTATGCATGTATTAAAGTAAAAAAAATAACCACTTTACATATAATTTTATTATTTCTGATCCACTTTATAAATCCCATCTTTCTAATTCACTTAAAAAGCAAGCTGTCCTGCAAAGAGATATTTGTAAAACAAACAAACAAAAAAAAATGGGTGAAGAGACTGAACATAAGACATCTTTTGAAACAGAATGCTGTTTCTTGCTTCGATGTTATTCCACTAGCTGCCATTCTCTTTTCTTTGTTACTCTTTAAAGTACAAACCAAGGGGTGCCTGGGTGGCTCAGTTGGTTAAGCGTCTGGCTCAGTTGGTTAAGCGTCTGACTTCGGCCCAGGTCACAATCTCATGGTTCATGAGCTCAAGCCCTGCATCAGGCTCTATGCTGACAGCTCAGAGCCTGGAGCCTGCTTCGGATTCTGGATCTCCCTCTCTCTCTGCCCCTCCCCCGTTCATGCTCTGTCTCTCTTTCTTTCAAAAATAAATAAGCATTAAAAACAAATTTTTAAGTACAACCCAGGAATTAGACAGCCCCAGCTGAAATATAGGGTCAAGAGCTAAACAACATTTCAGCCCAAATTTTATGGAAAAATACGTGCATTTGATAATCTGATAAGTGTGAAAACTTTTACCTGAGGTAAAGTATTGCAGGACTTTATTTTTTAATTTGCAAAGGCATTTCCAGAATAGTAGAAAGAGAATAAGCAGTATTTTGTTTCAGCTTTTAGCAGCTTTCGTCATTTTAAATATGGTTTATATTCATAATGATGGAAATTTGTAGCTGTTTGTAGTTTGGTATCCTGTGGAAAATGAGGGGACCTCAGTTCAGTCCTAAAGGCCAGCATTGCAAAAATACTTAGTCCTTGCAACATTTTGTTTATAAGCAAAGAACTGAACAAGCCCAAAGAGTCACCTTTACTTTTAGCTGACTTGGGAATAGGCAGTGTATGTGGGTTATTATTCAAGATTTTGGTTTCAGTTGACTTGAAGTCAGTGTAAGAGGTGTGTGTGTGTGAGCAAGAGACAGAAAGAATATCAATAGATTTTCTTGAGATGAATAGAAATTGATCTCAATCAGGATTTTTGTTTTGGTTTGGTTTTAAGTTCATTTATTTAGAGAGAGCACGAGTGGGGGTGGGTGGGACAGAAAGAGAGGAAGAGAGAATCTCAAACAGATTCTGTGTTGTCAGCACAGAACCTGATGAGGGGCTCGAACTCACGAACCTCGAGAAATAACCTGGGCCGAAATCAGGAGTCTGATGCTTGACTGAGCCCCGGCTGGGCGCCCCTCAATCAGGATTTTTTGAATCAAACTTCACTCAAATATCACCTGCTGGAGTCAATCCTTCATGCGCATGGAGCGTCCTTGTGCACACTACCTGCTTGAGTTTGCCAAGAGTGCAAGGCCCTGACCACTCTTTCCCTGGGCCATTTCTTAGGGTGGTATGTTTGTCCTTTAAAGACAAAGAGCAGACTTACTTCGTGCTTGGATTTCCCAAGCTGTGTTTATCAGCTGTGATGCAAACCCACCAAGCGTTAAGACTGGCCCTCTGCGTCCCACCCGGGGATAGGAGGAATCAATGCAAACTTGATGCTCATGCTACCTGCTCTGCTGTTTCCTTGCCTCTGACCCGGGAGATCTGTGTCTTCTGCCAGAGTCCATGAAACACGGATAGACTGATGGACTAGCTTACAAGAAGGGCCAAATCCCAGACCCAAACAGTATCTCAGAACTTAGATTGGAAATCATATGCAGTAAAAGAGAGCACTGATGAGAAGGGCATAGATGATTTTGGACTAAGAATATCATTCAGGCCATCCAAAATACAGTCAAAATAGAGCCAATTTTCTTTCAATTTACCATTTTTTTGGTATACAAATCTCCAAAGGAACCAAAATTAGTTATAAACCACATTCAACATAATAACAAAACAATTATTTTTTTTGCGCTGAGGTAAATCCTTAAATGCTAGTCTCAGCTCAGAGAAAGTATTTCAGAACCACTTACAAAGTAGTTTAGAAAAATAATACACTTGGAAAGTTTTAAAAAGAATTCAATATTAGCATGTTTGAGTTACCTAACAGCAAAATAATGAAAATGTGTTTATGATTTGGTTGCTCAGAGCAGCATTTATTTGAAGTTTGGACTGTCTTCTTATTGGATATGGTGTGGAATAATGAAACACTGTAATGTAATTTTAACAATCCAGATTTTCTTTCATGAAAAATTGTGGAAATAGCAAGCTTGAGTTGAAAGCATTGGGTTGCAGGTACCCAGCATGGATCCTGAAGTATCTCTAAGAACTGCAATTAAAAGGTGTTTATATTTGGAGATAGGAGATTCTGATTCCTTAGGGCCCTGTTAAATTAGGTGCAAAATGATACGTTCATAGCTGAATTTTAAAAAAAAATGTTGTCAGAGCTGCTTAACATCTGGCAAATTAATCTTGGTTTAGAACAGAGATTCCTATACATTGATGGCTTCCCCAAGAGTAAGCCACCACAAACACATGCTACTCATCAAAAGGGAAAGAAAATAAGCTTTATAAAAAAGGGAAAGTATAGACCCTATATGTGTAAATGAGATTTCAATAAAAATTGGAAGACTCTTTTGATACCATAATTTTACATTTTGCAACACTTACTGTTTGTGAGTTTTTATGGCTCAGAACTCTGAATTCATCATGAAAAAGTGTCTAGTTGCGATCATTTCACCCATAATAATGAGCTAGCTTCTCTTTCCATATGCATTTATGCTTATTTCTGTCTCCTTTTACCATGTGGTTTAATGCTTATTGCTTATTGTTAAATTTACTTATTTTCTGTTATTTGTGTGGCTTCTGGGTATTGCTCTTTGAGAAAAGAAAATAACCCATGTATTTATAAGGAATACGTTTAGGGACTGGGCTGTTCTTTACAGGTTGGGAAGGATGGAGGAGTGACGAAAAGAAGGAAATGTTTCTTTGTTACAATATACTGATGGCCAACATCCTGGGGATGGAACGTGCATTTATGAAGAAGGGATCTTTGGATTGTATTCTTTACTGGGAAAAGTTTCTCGACATTCTGCTCATTAAATGAGTTCAAACTGCCAAGACTGGGCTGCAGCACATTTATTCCTAGCAATAAGAGTCAAATCTATCGCCACATTTACAGATTGAATCAATTGAATACACACACACACATATATTTTTTACATTGGCTTTTGCAGTTTCTTAAAATAAAGCAAAAATCGCTCTAAATATTGAAATGTACCAATATCCTTTCTGTTCTTCTGAGAAAACTATTGAGGTGTTAGGAGAGAACAATATGTGAGATAACAGCTACCTGTGTTCCAGTTTTCCAGATGAAAGGGCTGCTTTCAGAGACATATTATTTCCTACCATAAAAATGTTGCCACCTCATCAGCAATTGCGTAAAAATAAAATTTAGTTTCCTCTACTCTTTAAATAAATTTTAATGTCTCTAAAAAGTAAAAGAATATGAATCTTTCTATCACCACTGACTTCTACCTTGGCCTCCATGATGGTCTTGGAATAAGCCAGCAGGTTGTCACCTTATTCCACAGCTGCCTTCTCAGGGGCACCTTCCTCGATGACCCCCCCCCCCCGCCCCAAGGAAAATTGCAACCTTCACATAACCCCAATTCCTCTCATCTGCCTTTCCTACTTTATCCTTTCTGTTGGCACTCATCATAATCGAGCGTAATGTGTATTATACCTACCTGTTTATTGTTGATCTCATTCCTAGACCATAAGCTCCACGAGGAGAGTTTGTTTGGCCCCATGCTATTTTCCAAATGCCCTCAGTGGTGCCTGGCACACTGCAAGGAAGTGCTCAAAAAACATTGTTTGAATGAATGAGTCCATGTCTGCAGTTCTGTCAATCATCTGAGGCAAAATGGTACCTGTACTTTTTCAAAAAGTAGAAATTCTGATTTAAAAAACAATGATGAAGGTTTTTGTTGTTTTGTTACGTGTTTTGTGTTAAGCTTAAAGGTGTAGTATTGCTTGCTAGATTTTCCTTTTTTATTTTGGTCTCAGGGAATCTCAAGTGCCCTCATTTCCTTTAAAGGATTGTGTTGTTGAAGCCATTACTACGCAGCTGTGGTTGCTTCCAGGAGTCAGAGAAAGATATAAATGGGAAGGTCTTTCAGAGACACTACCTGTACCCTTGAATTCTGCTATAGAGGCTTTACCTCTAAAAGGGCTTCGTTCGTAGAATCAATCATCCCTCCAGAAAAATCAATGGACCTGCTGTTACATCTGCTTAAAATGTATGTTTCTTTGCACATGGAGACTGTTTTTTTTTTTAATAAAGTAACTGACTTCTGTCTTTTCTCTCCAAGTATTGCTAAAAATAAACACATATTTCTTATCTTCCATTACATAATTCTTCCCTTGCAAGAATTCCATTAACTTAAAAACAGATAGTGATCTTTTTCTTGCTAACTTAAGGAAAAAATTATAAAAAAGGCAAGGCGGTGAACCAATAATATAATTTACACCATAAAGTGACATAAAGATTTATCATTTGGAATCCATATGAGGATAACTCTTTCACCAGGTCTCTGTTCAGCCATGTCTACAAAGGGTAATCGGATCACCTCTATCCATCAAGAGCTCCCCTGGGGTTGGTGAAAAAGCACTCTAGTAGGATATGGGATGATCTTTCTAATCGTTTCTTTACAAATATGTAAACCTGAAAATGCACACACTAACGCTTATCACTTCAGACAGTTTTATGGATAAGATTTATTAGATTAGATCTATGACCAGAGATTATACCGTTAATAGTATCTTCTTTGATGAACAAACAGAAAGAGGACAAACCAAAAAAAACAGACTCTTAACTCTAGAGAACTGGTGGTTACCCGAGAGGAATTGAGGGTGTGTGTGTGTGTGTGTGTGGGTAAAATAGGGGATGGGGATTAAGAGCACACTTACTGTGGTGGTGCCTGAGTGGCTCAGTGATTTGAGTGTCTGACTCTTGATTTTGACTCAGATTATGATTCCAGGGTCATGAGATTGAGCCTTGCATGGGGCTCCATGCTGAGTGTGGAGCCTGCTTAAGATTCTCTTCCTCTGCCCCTCTCCCCTATTCATGCACGCTCTCTCTAAAATAAAAAATAATAATAATAATAATAATTAAAAAAATTAAAAGGAGTAGAACTTATTGGTACACCCGAAACCAATATCACATTGTATGTTAATTGCAATGGAATTAAAAAACAAATACATTTTTTCAAAATCTGACATGGCAGCTTTCCTCCTATTTGTGGAATGATCTTAAGAAGAAACACTAAAATTAAAACACGCTAGCCAAAATTTCCCAGATAATTTTATTTTTTTTTTTAATTTTCTTTTGATGTTTATTTATGTTTGAGAAGGGGGGGAGGGGCAGAGAGCAAAGGAGACACAGAATCTGAAGCAGGCTCCAGGCTCCGAGCTGTCAGCACAGAGCCCAACGTGGGGCTCGAACTCACGGACCTGAGAGCAAGTCAGTAGCTCAACCGACTGAGCCCCCCAGGCGCCCCTCCAAGATAATTTTAGAAAAGCGAGCCACTTCTTCCCTACCCACTTTCTACTAAATTCAGCAGCATGAGAATTTCTTTTAAAAAATGAAGCGAATTCTTTGTTCTACGTAATGTTATGTTGATGTGCTAACCCTTTTTGTAAGCATTAATATACAGTTTCCCAATGAATGGCACTACAGTACTGTCCATTCTGTATTGTGTAGAATTTGTTGCTCTTGACATCTATCACCACGTTCACACTTACTACACATATCTACACGTACACAGCATCCACCTGGCTGGCTACAATATATACACACAATTGTCATTCTAGTGGAAATAGTGACATTAGATGAATTTGTATACTTTCTAATGGTAAAATGTGAAAACAATGCAACCCAATGTGGTTCCCATCCTTTGGTTTGCAGTCAAAAGTCTTACAGACAAATTTATTGCCTCAGTATGGTAATCTACTCGACTCAGTTGTCTTAGAGCAGTTATTCCAACTTCTTCAAGAACCTTTGTGATCTTTCTCCTTAAGTGATTTATCTCATACGGTGCTTTAGTTTGTAATCTGCTTCACATTCTTTCAGAATGTCGCATAATCAAATACCAAAAATGAGAGTACGTTTTCTGTTGTGAATAAACATGCATCTACCTTTAATTCCAACGGTGAATAAAACTTGAATTTCATTGGTTAGAACAGTCGACAGAACATCCTGAATGCTTTCTTCATAGGAATCCAGTCCCATTAAATTTGCTTCTTTTGGTGGGCAAATATTCAGAATGTCTTTCACCTGTGAATTCTTCATCAGAGAGTTATTGACCTTAAAGGCCAGTCCTAATGTTTTAGAACATGTGGATGATTTCCTGTGTTTTTACTAGGCCCCTACTTTTTTTGTAAATTTACTTATTTAAAAAAATAACAATGACTTCTATGTAGTATAATCCACTCAGCAACACATCAGCATAAACCCGCATCTTTCACGAATTTAATAATCTTCTTTTGCCACATCAACCTCTAGCTCTGGTTCAACACATTAAGAAATCATCCATACGGGGCTTTTATTTTTGTTCCCAGCCAAAATGAATTTCTTTGTAAACTCCACGATTTCCCATGAATCCATGAATTTGAAACTACTGAGCACCATAAGCAGTGCCCTACTCTAAGGATTAATGGGAAAATATTTGGGGTTTTCTAACTCTGACTGAAGGCTGGGTGAAATCAATTATTTAAGCACTATAAACCAAGGGCTTGGGTCTCAGACAACGATTACAAAGCAGACACACTTTAACACCCAGAACAACCATGTGGATCTTGTTGACTTCTTTACCATGGCCCAAGGGTGAATGAAATATCATTCCTGTCTGCTGATGCCATGGAGATTCCTTCAATCTAAGAGCAGCTGGAGGTCCCATTTACACACACACACACACACACACACACACACACTTCTTTTTAGTTGTACAGATGTTAAATATAAAGAATTTCTACAGCTTTTATTAAAGTGATCAGAAAAGCAATTGACTTTTTCTACTGTATCTGCAGCGGTTTTCTGGGTTTCAAACACTCAATTTGTACAAAGTAATAAATGTCGGTGCTATATAAAGGAAAGTATTATGTTTCTTACTGTGCTCTAGAAATAGTCAAATGTTATGGAAAAATTTATTGAAGACTCAATGTGACTTTTACAGACTATCTGATTTTTACTATGCCTGGGTGCTCAGCACTTGTGTGAACCCAATGTTTCACATTGCAGTTAGGTGAGTTGTTTCAAATACATGACTTTCAGATTGCTAAAACTTCCAATTCAAAGAAAATCAATGTGTATTTTACACAGTATTGGAGAAAGTGGGAGAGAGGAAAGATTATAGGAAGAAGGAGGTGTTCACCAACAGTTGTGTTTAGAGCTCTTATTTGGAAGATTGGCACCAGCTTCCATGGCTTTGAAATCTAATAATCACATAAAGCCTCCCTCAAAGTGCTTGCAGCTTTTGGTGACAGTTTTTCCTGTATAGATCAACCTGCAGTAATATATCAAGATCAAGGTACATTTCAAAGAGAAATTCTCTAAAAACAAATCATGGTCACTGCTGATTAATCATTCAAAATCATAAATCTCGTGTGGTGAGTTGACAGAAACCAGACATTGGCACTGAACTGAAAAAAACAAACAAAAAAATCAAAATGAAACAACAGTAACAACAAAACAAACAAAAAAAACAACACCAAAAAAACCCCAACTATTATTCCTCCTTGTTTGTAGTGATCGATGTGACGTTTTAGAATCGGTCCCAATCGAATCTCTTCTGGTGTCTGTGATTCACACCAGAGCATTCTACTTCAAACCTTTATTCACTGACCCCTAATGGAACGTTGTGAAACTATGGATAGCTTCACATTTAACTGACCATTTTAAAGGCCTCATCATAAACATAAATACTGAAACAAAAAAACAACCACCCTCCAACGTATGGTAAATGATCATAACTAAATTAAAACTGTACCTCATTTTTTGAGTTGTGGCTTATGGAATCTAAAAACCATAGCAACTTGATATGAACCATCAACTAGTTTTAAAATATATAAAACAGGGACACATGGGTGGCTTAGTTGGCTCAGGTCATGATCTCACGGCTTGTAAGCTCGAGCCCCACATCAGGCTCTGTGCTGACAGCTTAAAACCTGGAGCCTGCTTCGGATTCTGTGTCTCCCTCTCTCTCTGTCCCTCCCCTGCTTGCTCTCTGTCTCTCTCTCTCAAAAATAAGTAAACACCAAAAAAATTTAAAAAAATAAAAATATATAAAACATAATTATGTTTGAATGTCTTCTGGTCATTTTATCATACTTCTATGTAAAAAGAAAACATGTACATATATATGCATACTTTAAATGTAAAATTTTATAATTTCCTGTGGTTGTAAATCTCTGATAAAATGTTTTTTTTTTTTTCTGAATAGGGTTTTCACTCTAGTTTTAATTATACAACACTGATAAAAACGTTTTATATATACTAAAATTCTGAAACATAATGCTTAAATATAAAAAGGAAGAAATCTGGTAGTGTATCTCTTTATAGATTTCTTAGCGGATGGAACTTTTAAAAGTTAATTTATGTCTCTAAATATTACTTGTTGCTAGATTTAGACAGTGTTCAAACCCAATTCTATCTGTTTTGTTCGCTTAGATGTACCTGTTCAGAAACCTTATCACATAGATAAGCAGGTAGGAATCGAAGTCTTATTATTAGAATTGGGCACAATTCTTTGCAGTCCTTCCCAGTTATCACTCCAAATAACAGATTATTAAAAACCATCTTTCTAGTAGATCACTATCAGTTGGGTCTTGCCCTAATTTTGTTCAAAACAAATAAACTACCTGTCTTATGAAAAGATTTTTCACCAGTTATTAATCATTTCCTTTTGCAACACCAATGTTAATATTTTTATACCTCTGTTTTGTTTCCCAGGAATTTATATCCTGGAATAATGGACTGCAGTAACTTTGAGACAGAGATAGTGGTATCTTGGGAGGGAAATTGAACAGTAGGTCTTGAACCTCAATTAAAAGTATATTCTCATGGTTCCTGGGTGGCTCAGTTGGCTGAGCATCTGACATCAGCTCAGGTCATGATCTTGAGGTTCGTGAGTTCCGGCCCCACATCAGGCTCTGTGCTGACAGCTCAGAGCCTGGGGCCTGCTTCGATTCTGTGTCTCCCTGTCTCTGACCCTCCCCTGCTCATGCTCTGTCTCTCTTTGTCTCTCAAAAAATAAACATTAAAAAAATTTTTTTAAAGTATATATTCAGGAGGATCAATTTAAGACAGTATATATGTGAGAATTTAAAAACATAGAAGTTGAGAATCTGAAAATTCATGTATAGATCCCCCCCCCCCGAAAAGACTTTATATATACCTAAGGTGTATGCATACCACAGCTGGTTTAGAGCATTTTAAGTTATCATGAAGAATTTCTCTTCTTCAGTTCAGATTAGGTAATTATGAGGGCATCATCACAGTTTAAGTGGGTTTTATTTCTGTCATCCATGTGCATAACCATCTTTGAGGGAGGTAAGAAGAACAACGATAATAGGAAATGTTCCTGTCAGTATCCTGTGGTACAATAGGGGATTAACATTTTTTTAAGTGATTATTTATTTTATTTTTGAGAGAGAGAGAATGAGAGAGAGAGAAAGAGAGAGAGAGAGGGAAAGGGTATGAGCAGGGGAGGAACAGAGAGAGAGGGAAAGAGAAGCCCAAGCAGGCTCTGTGCTGTCAGTGTAGAGCCCAATGTGGGGCTCAAACTCATGAACCATGATCATGACCTGAGCTGAAATCAAGAGTTGGATGCTAACCGACTGAGCCACCCAGATGCCCCAGGACTCACATTTTTATAAGTAGTCTCATAACATATCTCAAAGTTCTTTGACTTTCAGGGTAGCATTATGTAACAAAACAAAACCAAAAAACAAAACAAAACAAAAAACATTAAATGACTTTAATTTGTAGACAAAGAAATAGGATTTATGCAAAGATTTATGTATTATACAAGTTAAAATACAGGAGATCCTGGGAATGATTTAACTTTTATTCATCGATAGATTAGTATAAATTCTTTATGTGGAAAATCCAAGGGAATGAAACTCTTATCTTTATCCTTTATTTGGATAATATCTCATATTTCTGAATTTTGGTTGTGCAGCATTTCCCATCTCTTCCGTCCCTTTGGTGTTCGTTGCAAGCTAACTAAAACTCCTGACCATGTTTGTAATGAGAAGCATGCTATTTTTGCACCATGGCTAGCATTTTCTCTTTCCATTTAAAACTACTTTTAATAATGTAATGTTTGCTTTGTTTTCTTTGGGGTTTGTTTTTGTTTTTTGCTATCATGGTACATGGAAATATTTTCTTCTTGGAAATGGTAATGATAGCTAGCTTATTTTAAATACTTTTTTGATCAAAATCAGTGAACTTTATCATTAAAAGTAATAAGACCCTTATGTGTACTATGCTTTATATATATATATTTATTATTATTATATTTATTATTATATATATTTACACCCTCATGTGTACTATGCTTTATATATACATATATATTTATTATTTATTATATTTAAATAAATATTTATATTTATTATTTATTATATTTATTATACATATGTGTATATACACACACACACATATATATATATATATATATATATATATATATATATATATAAAATATCAAATGCTCCTGACTACCCTATTGGGAAGATATTATCTTATCTTCCTTGTTAAAAATGAGGAAACTGTGATTGAGAAAAATTGCATATTTTGTTCAAGGTTATATTTGTAGAAGGTGGTCAGCCTAGAAGTAAAATCCAACCTTTTTTTTTTAACTACAAAATTGTGCTTGGGTTTGAATTTTTCTTCTCCTAAATGTTTTTAAGAGTTACAGTTTAGAAGCTGTCATTCCATGTTCCTAATTTTATTTGATCCAAGTTATGTCAAAAGTATTGTGACTTTAATTGCAGATTAATATACTCAAATAGTAAAGTGAAGTTTCCAGTATGCTTAAAGTCATCTCTTCATTCAAATGAAAATTATATATTCTTTAATTATGTATTCTGATAGACTGGTAACTGGAATATTGTCTTGTTCTCCTGTTCCTGAATCTTTAAATTCATAACTAATTAATGGTCAAATATATCTAAGATTATGAACTCCACTTTCCATTTTATTTCACCCTCAGGATTCAAGTCTCACCTCTGAGTTCCTGCTGAGTTACGAAATCTTTACTGACTATTTTGAGTGTTTGTTATTTTTACTTTTCTGTGACTAAATATAATCTGCTCCTAGGTACTCATTGTTATATTTCATTTACCACTGGAATATCCATTTCTTCTTTACTATTTACTATTGATCTCTGTGTATTGCTGAAATTGCGTGTTCCACCTTCCCAGTGCCCTGTTAGCACTCATAGTTAATTTTCGTTTGCTTCTTAGGATCTGTTTTACCCAATTATCATTATTTTGGTTTGTAGTGATAGGGTTGGTAAAATGTTCAGAATTTGTGAATATGAAATAAAATAAATGCGCAAAAACTGTCAATAAAGAAGTGGTAAAATCTATAACTAGGTATCCTGAAAGAGGCATGTAAAAAGAACTTAGAGATTCAAAGGCAGGTGGCTTTAGGTTGGGCATTACAATGTCTGTAATTTCACTTCAAATACTACAGAATTGATGGTATAGTATTACATGATTCTTATTATGATGAAGTTAAAGCTCTGTTGCTGAATTCTGAATTCTAATAGGGAATTCAAACTCCAGGTGTCTTCAGCTGGAATTCTAATGTTACTATATACACGCTTATGTCTCCCTCTTCCTCAGCACATGAGGCTTTTCTAATCACATAGTGAATGTCATGAATGGTTTTAATTTGTGAGTTAGATATTTTCTAATTGCCACAGTAAATGTTAAACTGGTTCCTTATTGGTGAAATTAAAAATATTCAAGATACATGGATTAGTGTGCTTCTTATACTTGTTCATCCTTTTGAGAATGGTACGTAAGAATTCAGCAAGGTGTAGACTCTTTATTCTTAGAGATGATGACCGAGCTCAGTAGTATACAATCACCTTAGTCTCAGAATCCATGAACATTTATTGAAAATTCCCTGAGTATATATTATGAAATTGAAAGTAAAATTAAAATATTTATTAATTTAAAAATAGTGATAACAGTATTGTGTTAAACATAAATATTTGTGAAAAATAAATTTATTTTTAAAATAAAAAAATGGCAAGAGTAGCATTGTTTAACATTTTTGAAAATCTTTTCGGTGTCGAGTTTAGAAGAGGACATGATTCTCACATATTTCTGCTTTCAATCTGTGAGATATTTTGTTTTGGTGGAAACATATAAAGAAAACATGACTTCATAACTCATCTGACTTATTAAACTGAAAAAAAAAGTAGTTTAAAATTTCTGCAGATACAGTAAAACCTTGGTTTGTGAGCATAATTCATTCCAGAAACACGTTTGTAATCCAAAGCACTTGTATATCAAAGCAAATTTCCCCATAAGAAATAATGGAAACTCAGATGATTCATTCCACAACCCAAAGATATTCATATAAAAATGATTGTAATATAATAAACAAAATGCAAAATATAAAGAAAAAGAAACAAATTAATCTGTATTTACCTTTAAAAACCTTCATGGCTGGTTTGAGGGAGACAAGAGAGAGGAGGGTGATTGTGTAGGATGACTTTCACTGTCACTAACGGAATCACTGTTATCTATTGGTTCAATGGAATCTTTTTCTGCATGGGGGCCATTGTATATGCTCACAGGGATGTTGACTACAGTGCATATTAATAAACTCTTGTCATATACTGTACTTAATGTAACTGACAATAAGACAGCGGAGGGGAGGATCTGTATCTGCAGGCAGCCTAATCTAGAGTGAAGCAAAGCATCCCTAAGCTTACTCTTGTATGGAAAGCAAAGGACTGTCCGTCGGTGCCTTGAAGTGACAAAAATACACTAGTGCCAGTTGTGGGCACCTTCCAATGTTCTGAAAAATCACTGATTTCTGCCAAACACCACAGCCTGAGACCAAGCATCTGAGAATGGGAGATGATCACCCACAATCCCGTAGTGAGAGAGATAGAGACAGAGAGAGAGAGAAGAAGAGAAGAACCATTGGCTCAGTTGTGATCATGTGACATTCAGCATCAAGTACTACTCCTATTGCAAGACATTGCTTGTTTATCAAGTTAAAAGTTATTAGAAATCATTGCTTATCTTGCAGAACACTTGCAGAGCAAGTTACTCACAGTCCAAGGCTTTACTGTAATTTGGATATATATTTTTGGTACTAAATCACAGCATAAGAAGTGACGGTTTATTGAAATTCATTGCAGTGTGGAATCTGAAATGAAATCCGTTAACATTTTGTATTCTGTTCTATTAAAATCCATTGTCCTATCTTGCACTTTTTTTAAAGTTTATTTATTTTGAGACAGAGGGAGAAAGAGCACGCACGCACATGAGTTGGGGAGAGGTGGAGAGAGAGGGAGAGAATCCTAAGCAGTCTCCACACTGGCAGTGTGGGTTCCATCTCATGAAATGTGAGATCATGACTTGAGCCGAAATCAAAGGTTAGAGGCTTAACTGAATGAGCCACTCATGCGCCCCCCCCAACTTGCACTTTGAATGGAGATTTTATCTATGCATGGTTTTGTAAAATCATGCATTTGTCATTATAAAATGCTGGTGCACTGACTTGTGCAGATAGTACAAATGTTAACGAACTTTATTTTACAATTGTAAAAAAAAAATCACAGTCATTAACCACTAATCTCATGAGAAAGTTTAAAACTGCCAGTATAACAAAGAAGACAAAGTCTTAAAACTCTAAGTTTTGCTTAAAAGCTCCAGTTTTATCACTGGCAGCAAATATTGTCAACTCCTTTCTTTGAAGGAGTAGGCTCACTTCATTCAATTTTGAGAAAATGCTTGCTGACTATTCAAGATTGAATAACCGTATTTTGTCTTTTAGTTCCTCTTTCAAGTAAGAATAGTGTTCCATTAAAAAAAAAATCTAGTTCGGCTGTAACTCAGTCACACAAGTGTTTTACCTTGAGTCAACCATCGTGCTTTGGTATGTACATTCCATAGACTTTCCATTTTGCACTCAGAACATTAAAAAGACACGTTCTCAAGGGTCTAGGGTTCATAAAATTGATAAATTTTATTGCTTTCTCAAGGACATTCTTAAATGGAACTCTCCCCCCTGTGAATATACTGGCAATGAAGAGCATTGGTACAGTTTGGTGCCACTGCTTTGATTTGTGCTAAGGCTCCAACAGTTTTCCTCACCACTACTGTTGTACCGTCAGTGTAAATGTTGAAACACTGATAAAGGGCAGAGTATTGCTTCAGAATAGTTTGATCTGGCAGATTCTCTTAGATACTCACGTTCTAAGGACTGTTATCTTAGCTAAATTTTTAAAAATTCACTGTGTCTAACCTCCAACACAGACAATTCAGTTTGCATTAAGGTAAACAATCTTGCTTCTGGAATCTTGTTTTGGTTAAAGTGAAGCTTCCATGCTTGGTGGTAGCTGGATCTCTAAGAAGACAGAGAACTGGACTTCAGTGAGTTTCCAGGACAGAACCATGAATGGCTTCCTTACTCGTTGGTTCAATTTCTACAAAAACTACCTTGAAGGTCTGCCTGACAAATCTGAATAAAGTTGGTTTATAACATTTGAGAAATCAGACAATGCTCATGTAAAAGAAGGCATTTTCCCTCTGGGTTCTTCTACATATAACGTATGGGACCTTGCACAAGTTATTTATTATTATATCTCAGTTTCTCATGAATCGCAGACCTACCACCGAAGGTTGTCAAGAGGAATAAATGAACTATTACATATGAAAAGTGCTTAGTTCATATGACAAATAAAAGTGCTTAGTTCAATGCTTGTCATACAATGAGCCCTCACTAACGCTGGCTACGTCTCATATTGTTATTGTCATCATCACTATTATTGAATATGATTTAAAGGAATTTGGATTGGTCGTGGTAGTTTTTGGATGCCAACAGAGTCACATTGAAAAAGTCATAAAAAGTATTCAATGAGACAAAATAATTCACTTAGGTTGGCATATAGGTATATCCAAACAAGGATAGTAAGGGCTGACGATGAAGAAGTTGACAGAAGAGGACTTTGCATGTGAGCATAAGACTTTAGAATTTAATTTTGTAGGTAATTGGGGAGCCATTAAAGGCTTTTGCGTGATGTAATTCGAGCTTTGTTTTGTTAGATTAATCCCTTAGCGGAATGCATATTGGATTTCATAGGGGTAACTGAAGATGGCTACGGCACCTGGACTCATGGAATTAACTTTGCCATTTTTACACAATTATCCATCAGATTTTAATTAAAAAAAAATGTAAGTACAGGTTTTGAAAGGGTGGGCCTCAAATTAAGGGTTATTGCTATGCAAAATGAATAATGTGGTGGGAGCTTCTTCGGGTCAAAGTTAGTTGTGAGCCAAAAACAAATGGAAGACAAATATTGGCAAATATTAATTACATTTTGTGCCCACACAAGATTTTTTTGAGTTTTACTCTATTATACTGGAAGAGGTTTAATACTTTGTCATTAAATTATTTTTCTGCCTGAAAGACATAAAGGTTGGGAAGAAATTCCTTTTGCACCATGGTATCTGTATAGCTTTTTTGATCTCTAAAACAAAAGATTGGACCACATGAAAGTAGAATGGTAAATTCACTATTCTTTGCCCCCCATTTACTTATAGGAATTTTGTCCCTAGCTTCTCACCTCTTATTGTCTGGAGCCTGAGAATATAGTGATGATAAAATCTTAATGCATTGTTATGGAGGTAGAGTAAAATCATGGATGTTTACTGCACCATGAAAGCAATACGTGGATATAAAAATAGCCATGTAGTCTCCATCCCTAGTATTGGGTGAAAAACAAAACAAAACAGAGCAAGAGTATAAATCTCAAGCTCTTAATTCATTACTGTGATCCACGGAGCCTCTCTTTTCTAGTTAATGTCTCAGTTGGGAAGACAGCAGTTGGAAGGGATCATGCGACATGTTCATTTATTTGCTAGCCACACAATTATGACTACCTATTGATCTTTCCCTAAAATTCATCCGTAAATAAATTTGTGTTCATCTTGTGTGGTTGAAAACACTGCAATTTTCTAATTCAAGTATGGCTAACATGATTAAGGTATCCATGGAATAGAAAAAGTACTCCGAATGTGACTGAGCAATTAAGTTTGGTCTTCTAGTGTGGAAAAAATGTACTCTCCAGGGGGCTCCATGTGTTGGCACCACCCAGCTGTTTGAAGAATTTGCCTGATGAAAGCAAAAATTGAAGGAGAACAAGGAAAAACAGGTGGCGTGTCAGGAGCAGTGTTTCAGTGTGACATCCGCAGGTGGCTCTGTGGATCCAGGATCAGATTGACTCACTTCAAAAGAGTCCTCCTCCTTGGGGTGCATCCAAAGTCTGCTAAAACTAAAGGAGAGCTGAAAGTGTTAAGAGAATCCCAAAAATAGAGAAAGAGGGAAAGAAGGCATATCAAGTTGTCTGAAACTTTAGAAAAGATTTGATTCTGTTGAAATAAATGTAATATATATACACATACATGTATATGCGTATATGTATATATGTAGGTATATATGTATATATATATACGTATATATGTATATACGTATACATGTATATACGTATATACATACATATACGTGTATATACGTATATACATATATATACGTACATATACGTATATACATATACATGTATATACGTATATATACGTACATACATGTGTGTATGTATTTATGTATATATATGTATGTATATATGTATATATGTATATATATTAACCTATATTAGTATATACATGCTATACATATTACTATTATTTTAGTATAATATTAAAATTACAAAATACTGTCTTTTGTTATGTTCATATTTAAAACAAAACAGACAAATAAACAAAAACAGACCAAAAAACAGACAAAAACATCTTTGAGAATTCCGTTTGTCTTTTACTGTTGTCCCATGCCAAACCAGTAGGGTGTGCTCATGACTCAACATTCTGCTTATGACAGCCCACCCTGTTATCACTATGGGTAAACAAAAATAGCATACATATAGGGGGCAAAATGCCCTGTTCACACAGTGCTCTTGCAGTCACTTTCATGCCTCATTAAAATGACATGTTAAGACACACTTCACTTGCTTTGGTTCCTTTGCTGAAACGCTGATCAATCTCTTCTCTAATTCTTTTTTCAATTCTCCTGGGGAGTAATCTCTCAATACAGGTCCCAATTACGAAAGCTTTCTGTCTTTCTGAATCTCTCTTTTAGACAGCTGGCATGTTTCAGAATTGGATACAGGAATCTTTCTGGTTAATAAACACTTTTGCAAAATGGAGACTAACTACATTACGTCTCTAAATCATGTCTAAGCTTCATCCCGCGGTATCCAGAAGGACAATGCAGAGGCCATCCAGCCATCTATTTCATTGCTTTCAACTTTTTAGGAGAGCTCACTTCTCTTGCCGCAAAGTAATAAAGCTCAGTTTGGCAAAATGGGCAGAGTAGAACTGAGAGACAGAAATTAAGTATGAATATGAACAGTTCTTTCCAAGACAAAAATAGACAGCAAAACATTGCATTAACTTCCTTGTAGACTTTCTTTGTAATTTGTGGAGGTAGAATATGCTTAGTGGCCCTCACTGTGATGCGAAAACTTGGGTCCTGACAAAATGGATACTGTGAGCTCATGTGCGCCCCCCACCCCCTACCCACTAGGCAATGACTGTGTGGACTACTATTGTTTAATTGCCCTTGGCATAGCCGAAAAGGACTAAACTCAAACATTTCACAGCATACCCAAATCCAGACGAACCAACAGTACATTTACCCTTATTGCTGTTCTAGGTCAAAGTTCAAAGTTCATTCTTCTACGTTCAAGGTAAGATATATCTGGGTATTCTAAGACATCCTAGGGGTCTCATCTATGGCTCTTTGTTTGGAGTATTAATATGCCTTTTGAACAGGGTAAAACCAAAAGCACATAAAACAGAGATTACATAAAGTATGGGGTTTATAATTGTTAAGACCTTTGTTTGAAAACCAATTTACTAAAGGGGGTGGGGTGCAAATACAGTGATGGCCACCAGGTATTCCACACATGCTCTTTCTTTCAAGACCTTTCCTGTAGTCGGGGCAGGGACCATATGGCTGGTTGTGGCCAATGGACTCTTTGCAGACATGACATGTGTCAGTTCTGGGCTGGACCAGTTCAGAACCCATGTACCTTTTCATATCAGTCTCCCACTGCAGCCAATCTGAAGGTCCTGAATTGCAGCTACTGTGGGTGCTGGGTACATGAGAGTCACCCAACATGTATCAGACTTTATGGAGTGAGAAGTAAACCTTATGCGTGTCAAGCCTTGAGATTTGGGGGTTTTTTCTGTGTAGGGCAACAATCCTGATTCAAACATGAGGATACCCACCAGTTATTTTTCACTAAGAAATTAAAAAGTTTAATTCGAGTTTTATGTATTTATTTTGAATAGTACATTCATGGAGTTTATAATTTAAAAGTTTGTTGTACTACAGAGTGAAATCTTTCTTTTCTGAACCCTGACCACTCATTTCCCCTCCCTGGGGACAACCAATAGTTAGTAATTTTTTTATATTTCCAGAGATATTTCACTTACATATAACAAATTCATACATTAAAGTACTTTTTTTTTTACAGAAATGGAAGCATACTATACATTATTCTGCATTTTGCTTTTGTTTTATAGGGCATTTTATATATTAGGGAAATTTACCTTTTGACTATAACATGTGCGAATGCTTTTTCTCACCCTCATCTCTCATTTTGAGAGATGCTTTCATAATTAAACAATTACTTTGTTTTATTTGAATTAAAATATCAAGTTTGGAAAGATCACTTTGAGATTAGATTTTAAATTCTCAACTGTTTTCTTCTCTTTTATTATTTAATTTTCATATATTTATTTGTTTATTTTTAAGTGTTTTTTTTAACTTTATTTATTTTGAGAATGATAGAGACAGCATGAGCAGTCAAGGGGCAGAGAGAGAGGGAGAGAGAGAATCCCAAGCAGGCCCCACACCATTAGCATAGGGTCTGATGTGGGGCTTGAGACCATGAACCTGAGATCATGACCTGAGCCAAAACCAAGAGTCGGTCGCTTACTGAGCCACCCAGGTGCCCCTCATTTTCATATATTTAAAATATTGATATACCCGAGGTAAAGTTTGAGGTATGGGTCCAACTTTAGTCTTGTCCAGATAGCTACCTGGTTGCCTCAATTTTATCAAACACTTTCTTCACAGATTTGAAATGTGATCTTTATCATATCTACTTTCCCAGATGATCTTGGACCTATTTCTAGACTTGCTATTCTGTCTCTTTGATCAGTCTTCCTAAGGGTGTGCCAGTATCATTTATTCTTCTGTTCCTGTTACATGGTTTCGCTACTCATTACTTCAGTAATTTCCTCTTGTCCAAAGATGTTCATTCTAACTGATGCTCAGCACAGTGTGGAGGTCCTGGCCTGGTGTGACAGGTCAGGAAAACAAGAGTAGGTCTACAGAGGAAGGAAGCAGGGGTATAGAAAGGGAAGTCCTCTCAGAATCATTGGAACTTTCTAGGGACTGTGGCCTGGGTCATTTCTTTCTTCTTTTTTATACCGTGGGCTATGGATGTGAGGCAATGTAGTACATTACTACAGAGTAGAGTACTACAGTACTCTACAGTACTACAGATGTAGAGTACAAGGCAGGTAACCATAATGGTGAATGTGTATATTTTATTTCTCTCTTCCTGATATTCATCTTGAATAATCTGCTGCAAACTCCAATTCTCTTCAGTTAGGAGAGGAAAGTGGCTAGTTATCCTTTTTTTTTTTTCCTTTTCCTTTTCTCTCTCTCTCTCTTTAATGACCCAACTTAGTAAAAAAAGCAAAAACAAACACACCCCAACAGCCAAAAAACAGACTTGATTGACAAAGATTTCAGGCAGATGTAAGTGATTTTTTTTAGCCTATTCAAATCTTTGGGAAACTGAACAAGGTAAAAATATAGTCCCATAGGTTTTTTTTTATTAATATGATTTACATCTTTCATTTAATCTCTTTAATAAGGCATGGAAAGGTCTTTGAGAGTAATGGATAATTCTGACTAAGAGGATAAATGAACTAGAAAGTATTTTCAAAATCTGATATAAATTTTACAAAGGAAATTCTGGAATACATCATTGCTCCTTAATCATTTTCTGTTAGAAGCTTTTTAGAAAATTGTAATGAAAAGCTCGACTATATTCTTCGAAGTTTGTAAAAATGAAGTTACTCAAGGGGCACCTGGATGGCTCAGTTGGTTGAGCATCCGCCTTCAGCTCAGGTCAGATCGCATGGTTCCTGAGTTCGCGGCCCACATCAGGCTCTGTACTGACAGTTCAGAGCCTGGAGCCTGCTTCGAATCATGTGTCTTCCTGTCTCTCTTCCCCTCCCCTGCTCATGCTTTGTCTGTCTCTCTCTCTCTTAAAAATAAATAAACATTAAAAAAGATTAATAAATACTCGAATCAGTTCTAAATATAGGCAGTAATCTTATTTTCTTGTAAATAGGCTATTCATCATCTGTCTCTTACTTTGGAATTAGTCCTTGTTTTGGTCTGTGTGCTTTAATTTCACTGAAATATGACAGAAGATGAATAGATTAATAAATAAATGTTCACATAATTTCTTCTTTCCTCAAACTATCAAAGAGAATATTAGAGTTGCCAGCACTGATTTGCTCCTGTTAAAGAGTATAATGGTTACCTATTGCCATGATAATGCTGTGTATCAAATCACCTCAAATTTCAGGAACTTAACATAATAATAATTTACTTACCCCACCAATCAATCTATGGTCAGAGATTGTGTTTGGGCTTAGTGGGGCTTTTTGTTTGTTTGCTTGCTTTTAATTTATTTTAGAGTATGAGAGATAGAGCACACAAGAGCAGGGGAGAGGGGCAGAAGGAGAGAGAGCCCCAAGCAGGCTCCTTGCTTAGCTCAGAGTGCAGCATGAAGCCCCATCCCACACCCCTCTGATCATGACCTGAGCCACAATCAAGAGTTGGATGCTCAATTGACTGAGCCACCCAGGCACCCCTAGTGGGGCTATTTTGATCTTGAGTGGACTTGTGTACAAGTCTGATGTAGACTGGCCACCAGCTAGGATAATAGCAATATCTGGACCGAGTATCACTCATCCTCCAGCAGGACATCCTGGCATATTCTCATGGCTTTGTCAACAAGAAAGAATAAGAGTGACTCCAGTTGGGTAAAGGCTTTCTCAAGCCTCTGCTTGTGTCCCACTTCTCAGAATTTCAGTGGCCAAAACAAATCACATGGCTGAGACCTGTGTCAAGGTTGTGTGAGCTATAGAGTTTCATGCCAAAGAGCATAAATACAGAGGGGTGAAGAACTGGGCCACTAATATAATCACATGATCGCAATGAGAGATGGAAATAAATGTTTTATAAGGAAGTTATTAATTAATTAATTATTATAATTCATCCCCAAGTGATAGAATTATCATTAATGCCACAGTGGGAAAGAAGAGGAAAGAAAGCTTCAGGGACTTGGGCGTAGAGAAAGGTTTTCCTCTTTCGGATGGCGAAGAGCACGGTTAAGAAAGAAACCTATGAGGAAAGTGGAGTGAAAACAAAGGGCACTTTAATGAGTGTCTCTGAAGACTTTTTATTTCAGTCACTTGAATGTCATCTAAGAGGTCATAGAATAAAATTCCTCTTTGATCACTTTTGGCTTTCGAGCTGTAATTTGTTTGTGTCACAGCTCCGTGACTGAAATGCGTTGATCTCTACATTCATAAGTGTTTACTGCAGGCACTCTAGCTTGGGTGCTCAGTCATACACCCCTTTTACTTTTTCAATGCCTTCATTAATTAGGTCTCAAACTGCAGTGTCCTCTGGGAAATTGAATGCCTTCCGAAGTGTGCTCCAAACCTATCCTACTGTTCCATGTATACTTTGCTTTGTGACATGGGGCTGGGATTCCACAAACCCTAGCTTATTTTTGCCAGAGGAATCCCTGGGAGGTTCTGCTAATAGGGGCCATTAACTGGAGTCTGGAGCAGAGGAAGGGGCATGCTCCTTCCTGAATGGTCATTCTAATTATGGCCCTGCATCCCAACATTTGGTTTGGGTAATAGTTGGTACCAGTTGCCAGTTTTTTCTGCACTCCGAGAACAAGTTTTATCACGCTGGCTCAGGGGTGTCAGTGCCAGCTGTCTGATGTTCCCTCCACAGAGGTCTGAATCTCAGCTCTGCTGGATGTTGTTCCACTGAGCTCTTGAGACACTAGCGCCCATAGTAAACTTTTGCTTTAGGTTTGAACTCATGTATGACCTAAAGCAATTTAACCTCAAGGGGCCTTAGTTAAAGAGATAATAAGGTTGTGATCACTTCTAGTATTGTCCTAATACTTTCTTTTTCTATGCAGTGCACTCCCCCTCCATACACCCAAAACATATGGAGAAGTGAAACAATTTCAAGTGTTTAACTTAAAAAGCTATTTATTTGGGGGTGCCTGAGTGGCTCAGTCAGTTAGGCGTCCAACCCTTAATGTTGGCCCAGGTCATGATCTCATGGTTTCTGAGATGGAGCCCCTTGTTGGGCTCTGTGCTGATGGTGCAGAGCCTGCTTGGGATTCTCTGTCTCCCTCCGTCTTTGAGTGTCCCCTGCTCTCTCTCTCTCTCTCTCTCAAAAATAAATTAACTAAAAAAAAAGCCATTTCTTTTGTGTAAATTATTCTAAGCAATTGACCTAATGGATTTCTTAGATTCACTGAATTATCAGGTTGCTAGTAAGAGAAACTCTACCATAGAAGGTAAATATTAAAAAATGTGGTGACCAATCAAAGTTGAAGAAAAAACGTATTATTTAGAATAATAGAGCTTGCCTATGTGAGACCACACTGGAAATTTAAGAGAACACCTGTAATAAGAAGACAAATTTTGATGAACATGAAAGAAATTTGCTCCTTAAAATTTCAAATAAGCCTTTTATTTTCTGATTCAAAAACTTTCTAAGAGTTGAATTGTACTTTATAACTTTTTAGTGTAAATCCCTAGCTAACTGTGAATCTCTTCTTATTGTCTTCTTTTTGTATAATCCTCTGAGAGCATGCACTTATAATTGCAAGTATTTACAGTAATATATCCTAGTGGAATATGATCCTGACTAAACTAGCTACTATTGAATTTTGGTATTTAAATTAAAAGAGTAATAGTTTTCCTAGTGTTTATTTATACCGTCTTTTCCTAGTATTAATATATATTTCCAGTGAACAAAAGAGCTTATGGAAATAGAATAGGCAAAATGCAGAATTTCTTGTCTTTCTAGAATGTCATGGGGATAGAAAGTAATGTGACTTTGCTTTTCCTTTGGCTGTATTAATAATAATGTGTCATCTCTGGCCTGGAGACTTTAAGAGTAGACACATTTTTTTTCTTCCAAAATTTATTTAAATACAAGTTAGTTAATATGTAGTGTGGTTTTGGTTTCAGGAGTAGAATTTAGTGATTCATCACCTACATATAACACCCAATGCTCATCCCAGCAAGTGTCCTCCTTAATGCCCCTCACCCCTTTAGCCCTCCCCCATCCAATACCCTCAGCAACCCTTAGTTTGTTCTCTATAGTTAAGAGTCTCTTATGGTTTGCCTCCCTCTCTGTTTTTATCTTATTTTTCCTTCCCTTCCCCTTTGTTTATCCATTTTGTTTCTTAAGTTCCATATATGAGTGAAATCATAGGATATTTGTCTTTCTCTGACTGATTTATTTCACTAGGCATGATACACTGCAGTTCCGTCCATGTTGTTACAAATGGCAAGATTTCATTGTTTTTTGACCACTTAATGATATTTCATTATATATTATGTATTATATATATATATATATATTACATACATATATCATATCTTGTTTATCCATTCATCAGTCGATGGACATTTGGACTCTTTCCATACTTTGGTTATTGTCGATAGTGCTGCTATAAACATTGGGGTGTATGTGCCTCTTCAAATCAGTATTTTTGTTTCCTTTGGATAAATACCTAGTTGTGCTACTGCTGGGGAGTAGGATGGTACTATTTTTAACTTTTGAGGAACTTCCACATTGTTTTCCACAGTGGCTGTACCATTTTCCATTCCCATCAACAGTGTAAGAGAGTTCCCCCTTTTTCACATCCTCGCCAACATCTGTATTTTCTTGAGCTGTTGATTTTAACCATTCTGACAGGTGTGAGGTGGTATCTCTGTGGTTCTGATTTGTATTTCCTTGATGATGAATGATGTTGAGCATTTTTGCATGGGTCTTTTAGCTATTTGCATGTCTTCTTTGGAGAAATGTCTGTTCATGTCTTCTGCCCATTTCTCAACTGGATTATTTATTTTTGAGGTGTTGAATTTGATAAGTTCTTTATAGATTTTGGATACTAGCCCTTTATCTGATATGTCATTTGCAAATATCTTCCCCATTCCACAGGCTGCCGTTTAGTTTTGTTGATTGTTCCTTTCTCTGGGCAGAGGCATTTGATCTTGATGAGGTCCCAATAGTTCATTTTTGCTTTTGTTTCTTTGCCTCCAGAGATATGTCTAGTAAGAAGTTGCTATGGCCAAGGTCAAAGAAGTTGCTGTCTGTGTTCTTTTCTAGGATTTTGTTGATTTCCTATCTCACATTTAGGTCTTTCATCCATTTTGAATTTATTTTTGCATATGGTGTAAGAAAGTGGTCCAGTTTCATTCTTCTGCATGTCGCCGTCCAGTTTTCCCAGCACCATTTAAGAGACTGTCTTTCTACCATTGGATATTTTTTCTTGCTTTATAATAGTAGACAAAGTGAAATAGCATGCTTTATCCTGGCTTTGGTATCATGCATGCCATGAGGTCTCTGCTGTATTTTCATTAGAGAGTTGCCCTAGAAATTTCATTAAAAAAATCAGGGATAGGATGGCACCAGTTTTCAAATAACTGAAAAATATTAAAAAAGTAATAATAATATACACAAAGTTTTGAGGACAAAACCTCTTGCTTAGTCAATTATTTGTATTCTTAGAAAAAAATGTTTTTCAAAGTTAAGGGTAAATTCTAAAGCACACCATTCCTTTGTTGGATTAAGACACTTAAAGATTAAAATGTGCGATTTTTTAAAAAAATTTAAGTTTATTATTTTGAGAGAGACAGAGACAGTGCAAGTGGGGGAGGGGCAGAGAGAAAGGGAGACAGAGAATCCCAGGCAGGCTCTGCACTGTCAGCACAGAGCCTGACATGGGGCTCGAACTCACAAAACCATGAGCTCATGACCTGAGCCGAAACCAAGAGTTGGACACTTAACTGACAGAGCCACCCAGGCACCCCAAAATATGTTGAATTTTTAAATACTACGACAAGACAGAGCTCCTTCTCTGTTCTTTCTGCTTGTGTATCCGCTCAACCCCCGAAAGAAGTAAAATTAAAACATTTTTATTTATCAGATAATTAAAAAATTTTACTTATATATTTATTTTCTTATTTATTGTGGTAAGAACACTCACTTAATGTGAGACCTATCCTTTTAACAAATTTTGAAGTTGACAATACAGTATTGTTAACTATAGGTATCATGCTAATACAGGAGACCTGGTGTTTATTCATCTGTGTAACTGAAATTTTGTACCCATTGAAAAATGACTTCCCATTTCCCATTCCTCATCCCTTGGCAACCCCCACCATACTCTGCCTCTGTGAGTTTGACAGTTTTAAATATCTTATATAAGTGGAATCATGTTGTATTTGTCCTTTTGTGACTGGCTTGTTTCGTTCAACATAATGCCCAATAGCTATATCTGTGTCACAAATGGCAGAATAATTTTTTAGGCTCAATAATATTCCATTGTATTTATATACCACATTTTCTGTATCCATTCATCTATGCATCAACATTTAGATTGTTTCCAAATCTTGGTTATCATGAATAATCTCAGATACTTCGTGTTTACCAGCATGTATCAAAAGAAATACTAAAGGAATTTTTCTAACAATGAGATTATTGCAGATGGAAAACCTAGATGAACTGTAAGATGAAATGAAAGCGACAGAAAGGATAAATATAAGGGAATAACTATAAATGGGTACTGTCTACTAAAAAATAAATACTAATGGCATGTGGCACTTAATATTAGAACATATAGCAAAGTAGCCCAAATTTGAGAAGATAATTGCAGTTAAAATATAATATACATCATTATATATATAATATAAAATATTATAGAATCTGTTATAGACTGAGTGGTGTCCCCCCAGAATTAATATGTTGACACCCTAACACCAATGTGACTGTACTTGGAAATAAGGCCTTTAAGGAGATAATTAAAACTGAATAAAATTGTAAGGGTGGGGACCTAATCTGATAGGACAGGTGTCCTTATGAGAAGAGGAAGGGACACCAGAACTTTCTCTCTCACTATGCACTCACAGAGGAAAGGCCTGTGAGGATGTGAGGATACAGGGAAGGCAACTACCTGCAACTCAAGGAGAGAAACCTCATCAGAAACCAACACTGCTGGCCCCTTTCTTTGACTTCTAGGACCAGAACTGAGAGAGAATACTTTTCTGTTGTTTAAGCCATCTAGTCTGTGACATTCCACTATTACAGTCTGAGCAGACTAATATAGTTACCATAGTTTGTGCATTGTCTGGGAATGGATAAAAGTACTAAATTAAAATAGACTTTAATAGATGAACAATGCAAATTATAATACCCAGTCTAACAACCGAAATAAACAAATCCATATATACATACATAAATATGCAAACACATAAACACATAAATATATAATATATGATATTATATATATAATACATATATAAAAATATATAAATAAGATATAATATGTAAATGTAAGATATATATATATATATATAAATGTAAGATATATATAAATGTAAGATATAAATGTAAGATATATGGTTTCAAATGTTTCTCCCATTCCATTGGTCGTCTTTTGCTGTATTGTTTCCTTTGCTACACTAAAGATTTCTAGTTTGATATAGTCCCGCTTGTCAATTTTTGCTTTTGTTGCCTGTGCTTTTGATGTCACAACAAAGAAATCATTGCCAAGACTAAGGTTGTAAAACATTTTTCCTGTTTTCTTCTAGGAGTTTTAGAATTTCAGGTCTTACAGTTAAGTCTTTATTTTGAGGTGGTTTTTTATATATGATGTAAGATAGGGATAATCTTTTATTCTTTTGCATATTGATATCCAGTTTTCCCAAAATCATTTGTTGAAGAGCTTATCCTTTCTTGATTCTATAGTTTGACACCTTTGTTGAGGATTATCTGACTCTATATGCATGCATGTATTTTTAGGCTCTCTGTTCTGTTCCATTGATTGATAGGTCTGTTCTTTCTGCAAGTACCATACTGTTTTAAATAATGTAGCTATGTAATATATTTCAATGTCAGGAAGTGTGGGGCTTTTAGCTTTGTTAATACTTCCAAAGATTATTTTGAATTCCATATGAATGTTAGTGTTTATTTTTCTATTTCTGCAAAAAAAAATGCACTGATATTTTGAAAGAGATTGCATTAATTTGAAGATCACTTTGGGTCTATGTAAACATTTTAACAATAAGTCTTCCAATCAGTAAACAGAAGACATCTTTCATTTAAGTGTATCTTCTTTCATTTCTTTCTGAAATATTTTGTAGTTTTCAATGTAATAATTCTTCCTCTTTCATTCTATTTCTCAATATTTTATTATTTTTGATGCTATTGTAAATCGGGTTGTTTTTTCTTGATATTCTTTTTAGGCTATTTGCTGTTGGTGTATGGAAAAAAAGAATAGCCCGGGGGTTCAATCGGTTAGGCATCAGACTCTTGATTTGGGCTCAGGTCATGATCTCATGGTTCGTGAATTCGAGCCTCATGTTGGGCTCTGCGCTGACAGCATGGAGCCTGCTTGGGATTATCTCTCTTCCTCTCTCTCTGCCCCTCCCCTGCTCACGTTGTCTCTTTCTCTCACTGTCTCTCTATCAAATATTACATTTCTTTATTTTTGAGAGGCAGAGTCACACAGAGCGCAAGGGGGTGGGGGGAGAGTCAGAGAGACAGGGAGACACAGAATCCAAAGCAGGCTCCAGGCTCTGAGCCATCAGCACAAGCCTAATGAGGGCCTTGAACTCACCAATCGTAAGATCATGACCTGAGCCGAAATCGGATGCTCAACTGACTAAGCCACACAGGCGCCCCAATCAAAATAGATAAATAAACTTAAAAAAATAATAAGAGAAGGATATTCCAATACTTCCCTTTCAATAGCAGATAGAAAATCCAGACAGATAATCTTTCCAGTTCTACCAGTGTTTGCTTCATGTTTTGATACTCTGATGTTGAGTGAATATATATTTATAAATGATATATCTTCATGGTAAATTGCCACTTTTATAATTACATAAAGTCTATATTTTTCTCTTGTAATAGGTTGTGACTTAAAATCTAGTGTGTCTGATATAATCACGGCCACTCCTGCTCTTTTTTGGTTACCAAGTAGCATTGGCATGGAATGTCTTTTTCCCCCCTTTCACTTTCTACCTGTTTCTCCTTCAATCTAAAGTGGATCTCTTGTAGACAACATATAGTCGTATCTTGTTTCAAAATCCATTCAGCCACTCTGCATCTTTTCACTGGGGTTTAGTCAAGTTACACTTAAAATACTTTTTGATAGTCAAGGTCTTACTATTGCCATCTTGTCAACTGAGAGAGAGGCTCTTGAATGGTAGTGCCCTCCGTCTGCTATACTGTTGGTCCTCTGGAGCAGGAGCATGCTGCCACCCAGCTCTCCCATGTTCTTGCTTCCCCATGCATCTGGAGCATGCTGGGTCTTACTGACACTATGAGACACGGAAGGCAAAAACCAGTGCCATGGACAGCTCCTCACCCACCAAAAAGTTGGAATGTTGGAAGTATATTTCAGTTTTCTCTTTCTCTCCCTAGCAAGAAGCTAGAAGCTGGGATGCCCAATTATGCCCAATTATGCCACACTGAGCTGGGGTGAAGGACTATGATGAATGAGTGCCATGAATTTTCTTACCAGCTTTGATGTGTCTGCTTTTGCACCTACCTGGGGTGCAGGAGCCTCTTAACTGGTTTCCGGATCTCTTACAGGGGAAATTGGTTCATGTGTCTCCAATTGAGTCAGTGCCTCCAAGGGGGGAAGGAAGTTCTAGGGCTTCTTGTCTGCCATCTTGCTGACTTCATCCTGCTTTTATCTTGTTTCTAACCTAAAATGTCAGTGTGCTATGATTTCATGGAGGCTGGCAGAAGAAATGAGATTCAGAGACACTGGGCTTTATTACTCACATTACAGCAAGCTGCACAAGCATCAGTACGTTTGGTACTAGTCCTCCAAGCTGCAATTCATACATACAGAATGGTTTGAAGAAGGCCATGTAATATCTGTATGTGCACTGAGTGGTATTAAGAAGGCAGAGGAGCTATGAAACAGTGTCTCTCATACGGAATAGTAAGCATGCCTGCTGGCTGGTCCAGAGGGACACAGTCTTTCAAATCTGTAAGAAAACTTGCCTTTTATGTTGGAGAAGGACACTGTCTCCATCTTCCAGAGTTGATTGCTATACACAATCCTTCAAAATATAGTTCAGGATAAGAGGAGTCACGGCCTCTGCTCTAAAGATGGGCATAAACATAAGACACCCGTGAGAATCGTCTCCCAGTGACATTCGCCAAAATAGACCATATGCTGTACTATCAAGTAAATCGTAACAAAATTCAAAAGTTTGAAAATATTCCTAGGCTATTCTCTGGCCACAGAGAAATTAATCTAGAAATCAATAACAAGAGTAAAAATAGATAATCTGCAAAATGTTTGAAAATTAAAGTGTACTTTTCTGATTTGTACGTACGTTGAAGATGAATTATAATAGCAGTTAGAAAGTGTCATTTTCATTAGATAAAAAATATTAAGCCTTGTAAAATGCACCTAGACAAAAGCTGAGAGGAAAATCATAGCATTAAATGCAAAAATTAAAAGAAGAAATTCTAAAAAATCATTATCTAAGTATTCTTCTCAAGGTCCAACAGAAACCATAGGAAATTAAAGCTAAAAATCCTAAAATAAAAATAAATAATGGAGAACATAAACCAATAAAATCCTGAAATCAAACAAATAGAAGCAAACAGCAAATCAAATTAATTTATTTGAAAAAATTTATAGAATTGATGAACACTTTAGAAATACAACTTATGAAAAAGAGAGCAGATAACAAACATACTCCACAAATATAAAGAATGTAAAGATGGGGTGCCTGGTGGCTCAATTGGATAGGTGGCTGACTCTTGATTTTGGCTCAGGTCATGATCTCACAGTTCATGGGATTGAGCCCCTTGTTGGGCTCTGTGATGACAGGATGGAGCCTGCTTGGGATCCTCTCTCCCTCTGTCTGCATGCATGGGCATGCGCCCGTGTGCACACTCTCTCTCTCTCAAAATAAAAAACTTAAAATGTAAAGATGATATTACTAAAGATTCATAGACTTGAAAAGATGACATACAAATTACATTAAAATGGACACATCTTGGGACGCCTGGGTGGCTCGGTCAGTTGAGTGTCAAACTCTGGCTCAGATCAAAATCTCACGGTTTGAGAGTTCGAGCCCCACATCGGGCTTGCTGTTGTCAGTACAGAGCCTGCTTCGGATCCTCTGTCCCCCTCTCTCTCTCTGTCCCTCCCCCACTTGCACGTTCTGTCTCTCAAAAATAAACAAACATTAAAATGGACACATCTTGAAATACAAACTTACAAAAATTGACACAAGAGAAAGCATAAAATCTCAAAGCTCCTGTGTTTATTGAAGAAATGGAATGCATAATTGAAACTACTCATATAATGCAATGCCATACAACAAAAGAGAGTGAACTGGTGCAGATAACATGGATCAATTCCAAAATGATATAATGGCAAGGAAAAAAAAGTTAAATATCTAACCATACAAAATATATGATACTGTATGAAGTTTGAAAACTGATAAAATTAATCTATGGTGATAAAAGTAATATGGTGGTTACTTTTGTGTATGGGATAATGATTAGATGCGGGCATAAAGAAGGTTTCCAGGGGGTGGCAATGTTCTTTATATTGATCTAGGAGGTTTTTGTGTGTGATAACCTTGTAAAATGTCATCAAAGTGCCCCTTTAAGATATGCATTCTTTCCTGTATATATGCTTATTGCAATAGCATTACAGCTAAAACAACAATCACAAAAAAACTGTGGATAGAAAATGCTCTCATTTCTTGAAGGTAATATCTGAGATTGCCAAAACATTGTCCCGCCCTTCTCTGTTTGTACTTTTTACATCAACATCACATTACTCTTTTGGGGAAGATTAAAAAATGGATAATCGTTATTAAACTCTATGTGCAGGATTGGATTATGTCAGTAAGGAATTAAAAACAAGTTTATTTTTAGTATTTAGGCCATCTAAATTCACTCGCTGACTTGAAGGAAGAAAAAAAATCAGGGTTTATGAGGAGTCTCAGTGGGGAGTGTTTATATTAGATACTTAGCACTGCAGGATGCTGTGAGTTGGAAAACATAGGCAGATCCAATTAATAGATTCTGCACTGTGGAAACTGAACCATATTAGGCTTTTGGACAGCTTTATGTGTGAACGTGAGAACATACTCATAAGAAATGTTACCGTTTTATCCCATATAACTTCACGAGAATTTTTGTATAGACCAGGGATTTGTGGTAAAAACAGAGGTATGTTGGCTCCTCATTTGTGGAATTCACTAGTAAATTCCTTGAGAATCATTATTTAAGGGAGTAATACTGGTTTTGAAGGATGAGTAACAGCACATCTGCCTATATGAAACAAGGAAAGAGAACATATTCTTTGACTACTACTCTCTATTGTAATGATTTGGACCCTCCACACAATGGAAGGACTTCTCCTTATAAGTGTGTCAAATTAACCGAGATTCTCGCCTGTGATCAGCAGCTTGCTGATGAACCTTCCAGCCCTCCATCTGACTTTTCCAAATAATGCGCTGTTTTGAAAAGACTCATTCATAACGGTAGACTATAGATTACTGCAGAAGTGTACGTTTTCAAAAGGAAATATAATCTATTCATAAGCCCCAGAGCTAAAATTTAACCAATGATCTCTTTAGAGATTAGTGGAATTTGAATTGGAAACTTAGTTTCTAGAAACTTATACTGATATTTCTGACCTTATTGACTATAAGGAATGTTTCGGAACAATGATTCTTAAATTGCTCTTTGTAGGTCTCTGGGGAATCAGAGCAAATTCCAAAAAGATTACAAAAACCAATGCTGTGAAAACTTCAAGAACTCTTCGCTGGCACTTAGATCCATTAGCAGAAGCTCCTACCATTACATTTGCCTTTTTTTCCCCCTCTTTGGCTAACATGTAACCAACATTCTTGCTAACGCATATTTTCAGGACTAAAACATATCATATCCAAAGGTTGTCAGTCAGGAAACCAACCAAGTTGCATGTGTGCATATGTGTGTGTGTTCACATTCATGTTTATATTTCTTCTAAGTTGTGCTTCATGTTTGGGTTCAGGACAAAAGGAGGATGCAAGCAGAAAAAAAGATTAAAGGGTAATTGGAAAAGTTGCTGGTGTAAATATTGAGGAACCATTGATCCAGAATAGTCATTCTTAGTAAATACACACTGTGAAAATTAAAATGTCAGAGCTAATGCAAATGAATAAAGCCTTTACTTATTATTTCTGGATCAAACATCATATGCAGAGGGTAGTGTTTATTGGAAATTCAGTGAATGTTGAGGTAGTCTTATTTTCTTTTACTCTTCTGTAATTCCACAGGAAATATTTGCATTCATATTATAAATAAAAATAAAACAAAAATTATAAATGAGGCTTTCCATTAATAGAAATTAAAAAGTGAAGTAATTGCCAGAAAGTATTCTTTGAAGGTAAATTTAAGGATCAGACTTCTAAAATACTTGCTTTGATGAAAGAAACTGATGTTTCCAGTGGAGAGCTGTCTACATTTTATTCCTCAGAATAACAAACACTTTCAGTAGGAGGCATAGTAAGAGGTTAGTGATTAAAGAAAAAAGAAAAAGAAAAAAAAATAGAGTAGATACATGAATTTTATTTCTCTAAAAAGGTAATTGTACCAGCCTTTCTCTACACTTAACTGGAACAGATATCCATTTTTAAAATAATATTCTCTTAGACCCTTTGTGACTTTTTGATTTCAGAATCCAAGGAGTAAGTCATATTACCTAAGGAATCATCTTTCTTCCCTCAAAATAACTTATTTTGAAAACCAACAGGCACCTGCGTGTCTCAATTGGTTAAGCATTGGACTTGGGCTCAGGTCATGATCTCATGGTTGGTGAGTTTGAGCCCCACATAGAGCTCTGTGCTGACAGCTCAGAGCTTGGAGCTTGCTTCAGATTCTGTCTCCCTCGCTCTCTGCCCCTCCCCCGTTTGCGCTCGCTCTCTCTCTCTTTCTCTCTCTCTGTCTCTCAAAAATAAACATTAAAAAAGAAAACACATCAGTAAATCTTCCTCAGGCTTGTTATTTATTGCAGAACATGCCCTCGAACCAATTAAAAGTTTAAAGAGCTATTGAATCTACAATTTTAAAATACCTGAGGTTCAACCTGCAGAAAGTAATTTTTTAGAGGGGAAATAATTGGAAAAATGTTCCATATGCTACTGCCTGGTTTTTATTGGTTTAACATGTAGATTTCCATAGACTTTTTGGAACACAGAGAGGGCATTTTTTTTTTTTTTAAATCAGGAGGGTTTTGTTTGCCAGGTGAATATTTCAGAGCTCTCACTGCTCTGATAGAAAACAGCTTTAGATTTGGATGGGAGCAGTCCGTGTGAGAGGTTCTGATGAAATCACACAGAGCGGCTTTCTATGACAGCACTGATTTATACATAACATTAGAGATGATTATATAATCTGTTGTCAACAATTGATTCTGCAATTGTCAACTTAGCAATTTTTAAGGAGGAAGGATGATGACACATGGTGAACCTCTTGATTTTAAAAAATATATACTGCCAAATAACACTGGCAAAGGAATTTTTATTTTATTGCATGCTGTTTACAAAAAAAAAATAAAAAAGAAAAGTAAAATTTCAACAATTCTTGAGCCTTCTGAGGAACTCCGTAAACCAAAGCTTACCTTACAGGTTCGCCATGACCACCCTATTATCATTCTTAGCACCTACTCTTGGTCTAGCACATAGTGATGCTCAGCAAATACTTGTTGCAGTCAATACAACTTTCATATTTGTGTTGAGAGAGATGCCAACTATAGACAGCATTTATTAACCCATTCCTATGTGTCAGGCACTATGTTAGGTCCTTGCTGTAGTTCCATTTTCTCATTTAATTTTCACAAATAACCTCGTGATGTACGCATTGGATTAGAGACCACTACTGCCCCCATCTAGAGATGAGAAGACTGAGGCTCAGTGAGGTGAGGTGAAGATTGAATGGCCAGTGAGAAGCAGAACGTGGAATTGAAAAGAAGTGTGCCCAATGCCAGAGTTTCTGCTTTTCACCAGGAAGCACCCTTCTTTAGAGAATATTTCATGATCGCCAGTGTTTGAGTTTAAACAACTAAATGTCAGTTCTAATTGGAATTAAAGGACTTCCAAATTATAAGGAACAATTCTAGAAGTAATAAACAAATTTCTCAATGGAAAATTGGCATTCCATTGGAAAAGAATTGTACTGTTGGCTTTTTTTTGTTAGTTTTGAGTATGGAATGTTGGAAATTCTACTTGGGGAACACACACACAGCTAGAAGGTTGCCACCAGTTGTTTTGGCTTGGCCAGGATAGACTCTTCAAAAGACCAAGACCATGAGAAATACAAGCTGGTGGCTGGTTCTAGAATCATCCCAGAGTCCTTTTCCCAGAGCATAATGTAATTCTGTTCATGTGGACTGACATCAAATTCTCCCCAGTGATGGGCTAAGTAAGAATGGTCTTTTTTAACTTTCACAGTTATGTTGAGTGGTTAGTAAAGACAGCCAAAAATGAAAGGGTGAGATGTACTTGTGATCTAGGGAAGCTCTGAATGTTGATGTTTGCTCATTTCATATTATGGGTAGCATAGCTCTTAGGGCAAGCAAAATTAGAGACAATAATTCTTTTTTTAAAACGTTTATTTATTTATTTTGAGAGAAGAAAGAGAGAGAGAGAATGCATGAAGGGGAGAGGGCCAGCGAGAGATGAGGAGGGAGAGAATTCCAAGCAGCTACACTGTCAGCACAGAGCCTGACATGGGGCTCTATTTCACAAACTGAGATCACAACCTGAGTCGAAATCAAGAGTCAGATGCTTAATGGACTGAGCCACCCAGGTGCCCCTTTACTTTCATTTCTGATGTGCACTTTGATTTTTATTTTAGCAATCCAATTTGTTCAATGGAAAATAAAATGTATATTACACTGTCATGTTAAAAAAAACAGACTAATATGTAATGGCAAAACTATTACATATATGCTAATAAGGCATGATTTAATACCATAAACTGTGAAATCATATGTAAACAGGAATGTTCTGATCTTTCTAAGAGAAAAGACACTCATACCTTTGTAATGTCAATAATAACATATCAACTGTTCTTTACAAATATATTTTTGGATACACTGGGAAGTTATGGTGAACTCTCTTCTTGTATCAGACAAAGGGGGCATTTTAAAAATCCTCAATAACGTGGGTAGTAATTAAGACATAATTGGCTTCTACTTATCGAAAAGATGCATAATATCTTGAAGAAAGGCAATAATTAGCATTAGAGGGCAACTTAATGATTTCATTACATAGCACTGAGTAACTTTTAAGGATGGAAGAATATTTACGTAGACTTTATTTGCTGTAGGATGGCCCACTAGGACATAGTACTACCATATGAGTCCTGTTTTACCTTTCACTTCTGGTTTTTCCTTTCTATGTATGTGCATTTGCTCTTAAACAAACTTCTGATTGATTCTTAAATCACTTAAAATTGTTCTGAAATGTATTTGATTTTCATTTATAATTTTTGATCTGTTACAATATCAATCTTATTTATCTTTAGATTTTTTTTTTTTTATGAGTAGAAAACATAAAATTTTCTGGCCAGGGCATAGGAAATGACCTAAATTCCTTAGAATGTCCAGGGAATTTGCCAGTACTCATGAATGTTAAGTAATGATCAGAAGCCATAGTCTATGCAAAGCCTGTATAATTACCTTCTTTGTGATTCTCTTCTAGGATTTCTTATACCCACATAGCTCTCTGGCTCAAACACATCCAAGATTGTTCCAGAAATTTTTAGACATTCTCTGAATGTACAATGAGATGCTTATCAAGTGCAATCTGCCCCACCTCAACTGAAGCAAATGGCAGAATTTTAGTACATTTGGGATGGGTTTAGGATAATAAAATGGGAAAAGCTCTGGAATCAGTAAGAATTGGGCTTACGTTCTAACTTAGCTACTTCCTAGCAATGTGACCATGAGCAAGTAACCCTCTGGTCCAAGCCTTTGTTTCTTCATGTGTAAGGATGAGAATTATAGCACTTACTCTTTCGTGTTGTAAAGATTAAATCAGGTGATGTCTTCCTTTGATTCATTTATTCATTTAATACTATTTGTTGAAGGCCTACCTTGTGTCAGTTGACGTTCTTCTAGGTTCCTGCGCTGGGTGTAGTGTTGGGCCTTCCCTCATGCAGCTTCAAGCATCGTGCATTAAAGCACCTATCAGAGAAAATAGTATATCATGTGTCTAGTAAATATCACCCATGATGAGTGCCTTGAGACAGATAGTTTTGTGCACATATAAGAGCCCAAAGCTGTCATATAATAATTTTTCTCCAAATAGAAACAAATGTAAAGGATCAAGAAAAATTTAACCTCACTAGATACAAAGAAGAGCCACAGCCACTCAGGACATATAATACGGTTAACTGTTTAAAATCAGGGAGATTATAAGAAGAGTGAAAACTGTAAAGTAGTTACATGTAGGCTTTTGATATATTTGAGTTAACCCTCCTCTGTCCCTCTCCTCCCTCCCCATCCTCCACAGGCTTCATTGATAAGGAATTCTATTTGTTCTGGTTCACTTCATGGCTCTTCTAATAACCTGCAATTAGTTGGAAAAATAATTTTGAAATAAATCTGATGAACAGATTTACTTACAGGGCCTATTACACTCAAATCATAACCAGATGGTATTTCAAAATCTGATCAACTTGATGCATTGGCAGCAGGAGTGGCGTAAATATATCTGAATCCTGGAGCCATCACAAAAGATTTAGTGCGTCACCCTCACTAAAAAAGAGAGATGCCAAATGATATGAAACTCCAAAGAAAAATTTCAGAGAAAGGGTGAGATGTGGAGGTTTTGGAAGAATAGGAACACAGATGCTCACTTTGGCTATTTTCCATAAAACAATATAAAAAGAGGCCACAAAACTGAAGTATGAGTTGGAGGGGGACTTAGGTATTGGAAACCACCCCCAAGAGTTCAAGAAGAAAAGACCATATATGACTTCTTGTTACTTGGGAGAAAAAAAAAAGCATAGTCCTAAGACACAGAAGAAAAGAAAGAATTTCAGGACAATCTAATGAATGAATCAATATTGAACTAAAATTTTTTGGCTAATATTTCTTTAGCTATGGCATTTGAATTAATAGGAACTGAGATGGGCAAGGGAACAAGGGAGGGAGCCAGCAAGGAGAGTGGATCTAAAACATCGTTATTATTCTTTGCGGTGTTGCTCACTCTAATGTTGTATAACCTTTCCACTTATGCCTGTGTGTGATTAGCACATAGGAAAAGAAAGGAATTTTGATGCTGGAAGAGACTCCAATGATCACCAGAGTTCTCCTTGGTAGAGAAGGGAACAGTCGGGGAAGCAAGTTGATTTGCCCAAGTTCACCCAGCAGAAAGTGGCAGAGTGTCTTGACATGTGCTCTTGCATTCTGTCTGCAAAATTAATTTATCTATTGTCATGTATCCTGAGGTTCCACTTCTGGAAACCTCAACCATTTGGTAATGTATGTTGTCTTAGAAAAGCATCCATTTCATTGATAATTTCAAGTGCATTAATACAGCAGGGCACCTTCTTTTATCTTTTAAATAACCATGGGGTACCTGGGTGGCTCAGTCAGTTAAGTGACTGACTCTTAAGTTGAATCAGGTCATGATCTCACGGTGGTTCCTGGGATCAAGCCCTGTGGTCGGTTCTTCGCTGACAGCTGGATTCTGCTTAGGATTCTCTCTCTCTTCTCTCTCTCTGCCCCTCCCCCATTGGCACGTACTCTCCCCTCTCTCTCAAAATAAATGAACTTAAAAAAATAAATATTTAACCCTACTTATTGTTAACTACCTCATTTTATGTTTGGGATATACTTCTCTTCATGTTGTATGATTTGATTGGCACTTAGGTTTTATGTTTTTTTTTTTTTTTAATCAGCTTTAAAAATCGATTTTAATACCCTTAACATAATTCTTCCCTCTTTTGTCTTCATCATTTTATTTGTCTACTTTAGTTTTTTTCCCCATTACTTTGATTGTTTATTTCATTTATTCTCATTCTTCTGTTGATATTAAGAAAGCATTTAAGGGTATACATTTGCCACTGACTACAATTTTGGTTACATCCCGTATGTTATTTTTTTTTAAGATTTTATTTTTTTAAGTTTATTTATGCATTTTGAGAGAGAGAGAGAGGAGGAGGGCAGAGAGAGAGGGAGAGAGAAAGAATCCCAAGCAAGCTTCACACCGTCAGCACTGAGCCTGAAGTGGGGCTCGAGCTCACCAACCATGAGTCATGACCTGAGCCGAAATCAAGAGTCAGACACTTAACCAGCTGAGCCACCCAGCCTCCCCATCCCATACGTTTGCATAAATGTCAGACATTTGTATTTCTACAGATGTTTTTAAAAATAAGTAAAAATTACTTAAACTAAAAAATAAAAATAAGATGAAATTGCTTACAAAGTCTGTACCTTTATTAATTTATCCTTTTCTGATAAATACTTACTTTCTACTCTGCAACAGTATGTTTCTCTGTGTTTAAACTCACTAAATCATATTTAAAAAGAAAGTAACCTACTTTGATTCATTTACTGCATTTTACCTGCAGTTGTACTTAGTTTCATAATAGTTGTACCCTCTGCCTCTGTTCAGTAGTATTTGTATATTAAATCATTGACCACCTTGATTATTTTTAACATGTTAGTATCCTTTTGGATTTGCAACAAGCAGTCATTTGTACAGCAGGACATCACTATCTAACAATGCTTTGTTTGTTTACCATATCCAATAAAGTTTAAAATTTTGCTAGGATACTTTTTTCCAAAACACTGATACCCTATGCATTTCTAATTTTCCAATCCAATCTTTCTTTTGAACTCCCTGTATCCCCAGAAAGGCAAGACATTTCTATCCCCCAAACCTCCCACATATGATCTCTGGTGTTTTACTTATCTTTGTAATTCTAAAACTTTCCATTTTTTTTTTTTTTGAATGTCTAGGTTAAAACTTGGTTAGCAATGGCTCAAATCTCAAACACATGTTTTGTTTGGCACTCTTAGTGCTTTTTTTGATAGTTGGATTCTGTGTGTATGAAAAAAAAAATGCGACGTTACATATAGATTTCTGGCTTCTCTTGAAATTTGTTGATCTGGCCCATACTGCAAAGAAATGAAGCGAGGGATTTAAGGAGTTTCTGCTGTTTTTGGGCAGTGGATATGCCCTCTAGTTCAGCATGGTCCCCACCATGCCTATTCATGAAGGCTGGACCTCTTTGGTTATCAGCCATGTTCCTCAAGCCCTGCAGTCACTTGAAATTGTGGTCATTAATCTAAAGATCTCAACCTCGATTATTATTAAAATATTATTTATTTCATATAACTTATTTTTAGAAAAAAATTAAATACTTCAAATGTATATACATGCCATTAAACCCTATTTAATATGCACTTCAGCTTTTTTATGTTGTGACCTATTTTAAAATTATGTTTAGTTAATCTGTAGCTGTTAAGATAATGTTTTCTATTTTTTTTTTCAAGCTACACATGTTAGCAGTATGTCTTCTGAGATCTGCTTATTTGAAAATACCTTTCTCTCTTGTGGCCTGCACCTACAAAGGACAACTTGGCAAGCTCTGCCATTTGGGGGATAATCTTTTTATTGCTCAAAACTTTAGAAATGGGTCTGCTATTTTTCTACCATTTAGCATTGGAATGAAGTAAGAACTAAACTGATTTTTATTATATTAAAAAAGTGTTTGGGTGCTTTTGTTATTTTTTTCCTTACCATTCTAACTCCATTTTTTTTTTGAGATATATTACAATATAAGTCTCTCTGATTTTTTTATGCTCAAAGATTACTGAGCCCTTCTTTTTTAAAAACAAAATTTTTAATGTTTTTATTTATTTTTTTTTTTGAAAGAGAGACTGACAGAGTATGAGAGGGGTAGGAGCAGAGAGAGGGAGACATAGAATTTGAAGCAGGCTCCAGGCTCTAAGCTGTTAGCACAGAGCCTGATGCGGGGCTCGAACTCACGAACCGTGAGATCGTGACCAGAGCTGAAGTCCGACGCTCAATCAACTGAGCCACCCACTTGCCCCTATTCTGAGCCCTTCTGATCTTGATGTTGGTCATTTATTTAGCATAGGAACATTTTAATTCATTAAATCTTTCATTATTGCTTCTACTTTAGACATAGTGAATTCTCCTGCTGTAACTTCTATTAATTTCTGGTTGCATTATCATTTTCTATCTTTCATAATTATGAATTTTTACTTAGTGTTTACTTTCCTTATGTTATTTTTCCTCTGGATTATTCAGAAATTTATCTAGCTTGTTCTCCATGTTAGGATTTTATGTCTGTTGTCAATATTATTGTTTCTTATCTTCAATATGCACTTTATTATTAGTTTTTTTATCTTATCTAACTTTTTAATGGGTTAAGGGTCTTTTAAAATATCAGATTTTTTTGAAAAAGCAGCCTTTTTAAGGTTTTTGCACCTGTTTCCCATGGTTCTCACCTTTGTCTTGTGTGTGTTTTTCTGAGAACGCCCTATTTTCGGAACAATTTTCCTAGCTGCTCAACTGGTTAGCCTTTAGAAAATGGCTCTCTTTTTTTTTTTGGCTCCGCAATAATTTCCCAGACCCATATGTTTTGCTTTTCTTTACTCTTATTTGAAAGAGTAGAGATCTCTCCAGAACTAGTGTTTTCCACAAACAGGCTGTATTGACTGCTCCTGTCTTTATTTCACAGATGTCGCATGGATTTAGTCTAGCGCTGTCATTGCATTATTGTGCACAGCTCCTAACCCACTCCTCAGGCTATTACTATCTTTTCTAGGTACAGTCATTAGATTGAAAAGCTATGAAATACATCAAAAATCTAATCACCATGTTTTTGGATTCATTAAGGCTTTTACTTTCCCCTTAAATGAGGGGCTACATTTTCCAAAGTGACATCGAGCACTCTGATCCCTCTTCGTCCAACCCATTTTACTTTCTTGTTGCCTAGCTCTTTTCCTTAAACTTTTTTTCTAAAAGGATGAAGAAAATAGTTTGTGTGTGTATGTATGCATGTGTTGGGTTATTGAAGTGAAGGGTAGGGTTAGATTTAGGCTAAGCAAGGTTGGTACTCTAGATTAATCAAAATGTGACATCTGTTCAGTACTGGGGCCAAGGCTTTGTTTTCTTATAGAAATGTATCTTGTGTAGCCTGATCCAGAGGGCAGATCTTAAAAGGTAGCTAAATGGTCTTCTCACCTTACTTCAAATTTAATCCATCTGATTCGTGGTACATAGAATCTCTTCCAGATTGTGTGTTGACTATCCTAGTTTTTATTTTGGGTTTTACATGTTTCTTTATATTTTCTTCAAGTTTTTACTTATTTATTTTGAGAGAGAGAGAGAGAGAGAGAGAGAGAGAGAGAGAGAGAGATGGAGGGGGAGAACGTGTAGGGGAGGGGCAGAGAGAGAGGAAGGGAGAGAATCTTCAGCAGGCTCTGTGCTGTCAGAGCAGAGCCCAACGTGGAGCTGTAAATCGAGAACCATGAGATCATGACCTGAGCCAAAATCAAGAGTTGGACACTCAACCGACTGAGCCACCCAGGTGCCCCGGGTTATGTATTTTTCTAAGTCTTCATAGACAATGTTTGGTGAAGTTGAGAGAAGCTGCCTTTGAGCTGACTAGCTTGCATTTTTTTTATTGGAGAGTCAAAAGACACTTCAAACCAGCTTGATGAGCTTGTCTCTCATCCCATACAGCTGGAAATGCCAAACAGAAGGAAGGGGAGACTGTTGCCAGAAACAGGCACAGTGAAAATAAAGAAAGTTTTGATGTTCCGGCAAGATAATTAATTACGAGTAGCCGCAGGAACACAAAAGGGCGTTGGAAAATAATTTTCGGCATCTAAATGGATTTTAATATCAATATGCCATTAAGAAAATTTTACATTACATTCAAAATTCTTTCAAATGTGATTATGTGATGTAAATGATACGTTGGTTATAAAAAGCAAACCTTGTTTAAAAAATTCTTGATACTTGAAGACACCCGATTTTATTATCTAAAATATTCACTTAAGTAGAATAACCAGTTCCTGAATATTTTTCATTATCTGAGATCTTATCATGCATTCTCTGTGCATCCACACACACCTACACATACCTGCCTTAGACTATTTGTTGTTGAGCTTTAGTTTTGGAGGAAATGTAACTGGCAATTAAGATCTACAAATATAGTAAATAGCGTGACCCCATTACCCAATAATGCAATGAGAGAATATATACTATGCTCTTGACTTAGTATTTCCCCTTACCACCTGAAAGCTTACTTTTTTTTCTTTTTAGGAATTCCAGACAGCCTGAAGTCTGCTGAAAAAATAAACACCCAAAAGCAGTTCTTTTAAAGCTACGTGAAGATGTTCTGGCAGTTGCTGTGGTTTCCAACCACCCACTTTTATGTCTCATTGTTTGAGGCTATATAGCAGTGGCTCTTTAAAAGTTATGATCTGCCTCATTTCAACTTGCTTTGCAATAGCTGCCAGGGCTCCTTGCTTTCATCTATGTTGTGCATATGATCAAATATTTTATGGATAATCCAGGGCCGAACATTGCCACAGCATTCTTTTACCTGGGCTCTTTGACAGCTATGTAGAGAATGGAGTACTAAAGAACAATACCTTGGGAAGTTTCACACTCTGTTTTGAACCTACATGACATTAAGATCCAAGTCTAATTCAGTCACTCAAGGGATTGTGTCTTACGTCCCTCTGGTGTGAAAAGGTTTTCCATTAAATACAATGGAAATCCATTTCTGTGTATGCAACCATCAGTGAGTGTGTGCATGTTGTGTGTGTGTGTGTGTGTGTGTGTGTGTGTGTGTGTGTGTGAGATTGAAAGAGGAAAAAAAAAGAGAGATAAAGAGAACTAAAATACATGTGTCTAGATAAACTGGGGATGTTTCAATGCTACCCTGACATTTTCAAAAGATAAGTCTTTGAAATAACAATTGGATAATTCCTCATTTCATAGAATTTACAGAGGACTGAGTTTTAACATTCTATATTAATCCATGTTATAAATAAAATAGTTTAATTTGTTGAAATGTTTTAACTGTATTATCTCACAATACTGATACTATTTATTGTGTAATGGTAGTACATCACTCCCAACCTCTTTCCATGATGTTGCAGCTGTAAACCATAAACATAGCACCTTTATGGGTGTCTCATGCCAGATTTCATAGTCTTTCAGGAAAAAAAAAATTGGACAAGATTTTACCTGATGTTATATGCCTGCAAGCTATGATTCTGTGTCAAGAATTCATTTTCTTTAGTGAAGATATAGGTATCCAAATAAATAAATACAATATAAACCATGTCAGGTTCAAAGAGGCCTTGACGGTAGTTTTGCAAGAGGCAACTCCAAGATTCTGTCTAATTTATAACAAAGTAAGTAAAGATGATCTTTCATCAGAGGTATCAAAATTGAAGTTGAAAAATAATATTTTGAGAAGAAAAATCTGTCCTCCATATTTCCTTCCCTTTTTACTTGATTGCTTCAACAATATGATTCTGCATTTACTGAGGATAATTCTGTTTATAACAATGCTTCAGAAAGGAACTCCTTTACAGAAGTCCTCTGTAAATTTGCTTGTGCGGATTACAGTATAGATTAGAAGTACGTGTATGTTTTGGTTCTTTGACCACTGAATCACTTCTCAAGTGTCTTTTGGAAAGGGGTAAATGCACATCTATTTTCAGGGACCAGCAAACCTTGGGAATTAGGTCATCCTGAACATAAAATACAAAGCAAATTAAGATGAGCCATCCTCAAGGGGATCCTGGAAGGATTCTTTAGCAAAATAATTCTTTCAACATTCTGTTCACACTACCTGCAATCCCACTGTTAGAAAATAGTTTTAGGATTAAGAATCTTTTAAGAATTAAAACACCTCTCATATGATGAATTCAATTGTCAGTGGAATGAAAAAGAATGACTCTTCTTTTCCTTTGGTGAACTTTCACTACTCAAATGGTAGGTAATCAATCATGACACCTCTTCCCTGCCACAGAAGTGGGGACTCGGTCTTCGCCGATTAATCATAGTTCCATCCCACTGAACTTGGGGACTGTTTAGCTTGGTCAGATAATCCAAGCAGAACCAATCAAGGCCCCTTTGAGGGAAATGATATGTATGCTCAAGGAGAAAGGGTCTTTATCCTTCTTGTGATCATAGATATTAAATATTGTACAAAGCTATAACTTCCAGACCCATTTTTACTCTTCATGGACAAAACCCACCTAAAATAAATGATACATATGAAAAATAGGAGTGGGATTCCTAATGACATCATTGGAAATTTTGGATCCAGTTATGTATAAAGATTATATAACCACTTGGATTTCCCAATTAAAGCAGCCAATACATTATCAATTTGCTTAAACTAGTTGATCAGAGCATTTGCTATTCACAAAGAATTCTTGCCACTATAGGTATTTACTCCCCAATAGTTAGGTAAATGCTGGCTTAGGTCCAAAGAGTATCAATGATTGGAAAGACTGGAAGGGTTGGAGGGAGAAGTAATTTGGAGCAAACATTATTGTCGGGAAACATTATTTCTGGAAAGGCCAGCGGATCGGGAACACTGAAGAAATGAGGGTAGACTATGGAGACACTCCTTGGATTCGAGGTACCAGAAGGAAGAAGAGAAGTGCATCAAGGAAGGGTGAGAGATGTATAAATCTAACTTTGCTATAATCAGCACATTGCTAGAAAGAACTCCAGGGAAATCCTGCGCTTTGTTTTCACTGCATTTTAGATACTTATCAAACAGTAAGTGAGCCTTCATAGCTTATGCATTTAGAGTTCTATATTTCACTGCCACATATCAGAAATATGAAACCAGGAATGGAAAGAATGCCCACTGTGACACTCTAATCCAGAATTTTCATTGTTTAAACTTCTTTAAAGCTTAAGCAATTTTGACAAAACAATTGTGTAAATTCTATCAACTTTCCTGTTTATAAAATGGAAACTTTAGTATTGCAGTTGGTATTGACAGTTTTCTTACTTGGGAAGACATATTTAGGTGATAAAGTCCTTCAACAGAAGGTATTGTGTCTGCAGTTCAGAAATGACCTAATTTCAGTAACAAGATTTAAACGTTACACTGACATAAATTGTTACCTGTATCTTATAAATTTTCTAAAGCCAAATTCAAATGGGTGGTATCTGCTCAAGAAAAGCTACCTCTTGGTTTCTTTCCCCCAGAATAATTTGATGAAAACCATAAATGTATTTTATTTCTCTAATTATAACAAATTCCAAAAAAAAAAATATGTGTAGGCATTCAATGTCTAGTTTTTGTGACTATGCACTATGTGTGGTGCCTCTAATTGGCCAGACGAGAAGCACAATACATCACTTCTTAGAGTGTCGATAAATGGGCAGACCAAAGCAAGGGCTGAGATTTCAAAGGGAGTATTAGCATTTGTGGGAAAACTGTGAGGGAGTGGAAGATAATTAAACCAGAGCTAATAGCAACAGACTTGAATTTCAGAGGGCCACCTGGATATCTTGTTCGCAGTCACTTTCTCTTGTGTTTCATTTCCCTCATTTGAACAGGTCAACAGTCATTAAAATTTTTCATAACATCTGAGACAAATCATTGAATTAATTCCTTGGTAAGGTGTTTGGAAGCTACATTTTTTTGATTTTAGCATTTAAAATATTCAGCTTCTACCATCTTTTTCTTTTCTTCTCTTTTCTTTTTTTCTATCTTTTCTTTCCTTCTTCTTCTTCTTCTTCTTCTTCTTCTTCTTCTTCTTCTTCAAGGTTGAAATGGTCTGGGAATCATTAAGTGCCAAATTCTTTCATCAGGCCCATAAACAATAGTAAATGCAGTTACTTCTTGGGAAGTTTCAACAAAACACATTTTCACTCATTCAAAGCTAGGGGGAATAAATCTTGAGGTCTTTTAAGAAAGGTGCAATTTGGACCCTAGGAGGCTGACACAATACTGGATTTCACACAAGAAGATCACAAAAGCTATCCTGTGGCCTCAGTAAATTCTGGAGGTTCTTGTAAGATTTGCCATGACTCTCAGTATTGGAGCCATTTTTCTCAATCTCACTGTTTATCTCTTGACCTAGCAACCTGGATAAAATATGAAAGTAGAAAATAAGCTTTCGAGAAGTCACTATGTTTAATCAAAGAGAGTACAATTGAGGTCAGGTTAACATCTGAGGGAAAGGCCAAATTGTTATATCATTGTTTCTCAGTGTCTTATGACTTATTTTTCTTCCTAACAAATATATTGCTATTATGTATTTTTACCTGTGGCTTATTCTATATTGTGATAACCTTGGGCTTTAATACACAAATTAATGCCCTTGGAAAAATTTACCTGCTGGGATATAACTTAATTACAGGCATGATTAGATCATCATAAACTCATAATCGTCATAATAAAATCATAATAACTGTAAAATTAGGAAGTAAGTTCCAGTAAACAAACTATTGGCAGCATATGTGCTGGTATGACTCACAGCAGAGACATGCACCCCGAAAATGAATTCTCCTCAACATTCCTTTCTAGCTAGTTGAGACCAAAAGCTCAGCTGAGTCCCTGCTAATAGTCTCTATTCATCTCCTTAATTCCAGGAATAATAACATGAAACTAATGTGATGGCATGCAACACACGTGGAAGGGCAGTAGTGTTCACCATATTATAACCCAAAGACCACCTGTCTCATAAAACCTGGGTACTTGTTGACAATTTAGGTTTCTTGTCATCCTTTTGAACCATTTGATTTGATGTCTCTAGTGGCCAGTGCCAGGAATCTGTATTTAATAGGGTTCCCCATGTGACTCTGGATTGTTCTTAGGGTTTAAGAGCTGTGTTTGGGGGATAGAGTTATCAGGTTTTGTTGGAATTACCACATCTTTTTTTTTTAATATTTATTTAAATTCCAGTTAGTTAACATACAGCATCATATTAGTTTCAGGTGTACAATTTAGTGATTCAACACTTCCATACAACACCCAATGCTCATCACAAGGTTATCCTTTAATCCCCACCCCCTATTTCACACCCGCCCCCCCCTTCCCCGCCCCCAGAACTACCACCTCTTTGAACTGAGGATGGAGTGATTCAGATGCAACTGGTATTAAAGAGCCATGGTTCAGCCACTTGTTCACACATGTCATTGAATAGTAGCTCCAGATTTCTTCTGCAGTAGCAAGGTGAACCTATGAGACACTAGCCCAGAAAAGGACGCCAGTGACTCTGCCTGTAGTCATAACTCAGAAGTGCTTTGGATCCTTTTTACTTTTAGGGGTAAGTTGGTGGCAAGTCTAGTACAGATTGGTCCACATAGTCAGGAAGCCCAGACAACTTGGAAACTGAGAGTCTAAGAAGATAGATGTTCAGAATTGTTCCCTAAATAGTCCTACCAGAAGATACAAACGTGATACATCCACCTGAAGAATATATGATTGATATTAATGGGCCTGGGTTGCAGCCAAAAAAATCTCAGAGGTTAGCTGAGGACATGAAGAGATTTATCATTCAGTGCTTTATCGCCAGACCAGACATACAACACAAGACGTTTTCATAGAAGTGTTAGTGCATCGAGCTAATTTAATGCTTAAATTTCATTCAACCTACAACTATTTGTAAGAAATGTCTAGCCTGTTTCAGGCAAAGACTTGATGTTAAGGGAAATGTAACTACACGTTTATTAATTAAAAAACACAAGTGAAGGGATTTCACCAAATATGTATGGACACGTCGAGTAGGAAAGGGCGGGAGAAGGGCATGGGGAGAGTTTGTGCTTATGCAGGGAGTGGATGTTAAAAGAAAGCGTCTGTAAATTATAAGATACATTTGTTACAAGAATTTGCCAGAGCTTGAAGCTCCGTACTTAAAAAACATTCATGTTTGAAAATCCATTGCAGTTTATCTGGTTATTGCTTGACTTTATTTTTTTACAATAAATACTTACTTCATTGGTTGTTTATTTCATTCTTGCCTATAACATATTTTTTGTTCCATTTTTCTAATGTGTTAACCTCAGACTGGTGCTTGCCAAATACGTGGGGATGACTGGGTGGCTCAGTTGGTTAAGCATCAACTCTTGATTTCAGGTCAGGTCATGATCTCATGGCTCCTGTGTCGGGCTCTGTGCTCACCGCACAGAGCCTGCTTGGTATTCTCTCTCTCCCTCTCTCTGTACCTCCCTTGTTCATGCTCTCTCTCTGTCTCTCACAAATAAACAAATAACTTAAAAAAAAAAAGTACTATTAGATGGAGATACTCTCCACACAGGAGCTGATACATACTTTGCAGTATTAGTAAGAAGGGGTTTCTCCACTAAATGTGATACATAACTGAACCTGCAAGTCAAGTCTGTCATAAGTTTTAAGAAAACAGATGATCCCTCACTTTCTTCTTTCCTGTGTCTGAGTTTTCTTATTTACGACTGCTCTGATTCCAAATGTGGTGAGTGATATCAAGCACTAGACCAGGATTCAAGGCACCTATTAAAAATGACCTATATGATTGTAGCCTAGTCATTGCCGCAGGTTTGAGTTGACTCCCTCCATAAAAGAAGGAAGATTCGAATGACTCCTACTAAACAAAACAAGAACGTGCTGAGTAGCATGTCATAAAAATGAAAGGCAGAGTGTTTTTTTCAGAGAAGCTGAAATCTACTAGAAGAGGTAAGCATAAAAATAAATGTCGCTAGGGTGCCTCTTGAGAAATGTCAAATCTTTGGAACTGAAATTCAATAGATTCAGTCCCTTCATTACATATCCTGTAGAAAGATCTCCTGACTCATATTTCTGAAAATTTCTGGGAGATACGTCAACGTGATCAGTTTGGGCTTCAGCGTTGGGGTCTGAGTTCCCATTCCTGCTGAACACTTGATTTAACTTAAATTTAATCTCCTGTATCTAGGCTGGACAGGGAACTCAAGCCCTTTCCTTCTAGAGAGGCACCAGAGCACAGAGGTTGATTGGTGACAATCTCTATGATGAGAATTGAAGTCTGGCTATAATACTTATTACCTATGTAACCTCAGACGTCTCATTTGTAAAATGGAGTGATGATTGTTTTATATTCATAGTGTTTTGTGAAAAGCACATATGATCATGTGATTATTTAGACAGATACTTCACATAGAATGTGACACATTGTAAATACACAACATATTGTTTGCTATCATCTTAAATTAAAAAAAAAATGTTTATTTATTTTTGAGAGAGAGAGAGAGAGGGGGAGAGAGAGAGAGAGAGAGAGAGACAATGAGCAGGGGAGGGGCAGAGAGAGAGGGAGACACAGAATCCGAAGCAGGCTCCAGGCTCGGAGCTGTCAGCACAGGGCCTGAAGCAGGGCTCAAGCTCATGAACTGCGAGATCATGACCTGAGCTGAAGTTGGATGCTTAACAGACTGAACCACCCAGGCACCCCATCTTTAAAAGTCATTTACAATGGCATTTGTATGCATAGCACATACTCTGGAGGCCAGAATATGTTGGGAGGATTTATTACATTGAAAAAATAGAAATCCTTGTCTATTAGATACCCTTGTTTGTGAAGAGCACATATGCCATTTTTTTTTTTTTTTTACTGTGGTCCAAAAGTAAATTGAAGTGCATGGCAATAAATGCAATATTACAAGATGCAAAAACAGAGAGGAGGATGTGACGAACTCTGCCTTGGGAAATGGGAAGTGGAAAGACTCAGGTGATATTTGAATTGAGTTTTGATGGGCCAATAGGAGCTTATCAAGTCTACAAGTTACAAGAGAGCATTACAAGTAGAGGTAAAGAAATGTACAAACGCTATAATTTTTCATTCCCTTAATAATTTTGCAGAATGTTTATTTGGCATCTACTACACGAAAGGCACTACCTTAGCAGCTAGGGTTGTAGGAGTTGACAATAGCCAGTGTAAAGACAAACACTGAGAGGGTACCATGTGTTCACAAGGAGAGATGTTCAGGTTCCCAGAGACTGCACAGCAGGAAGTCCTAACCAGGACTGATATCAGGTTTCCTAGAGGATGTCAAATTTAAGAAGGTGCTCACGTTTGGTCCCTCAGTCAATCTTGTCAGGCTTACTTCCAAAATAACCAGAATCTTGCAATATTTCACCACCAGTACTACCCCTACCTGCTGCAAATGACCGTCATTCCTTGCATGGACCATTGCAATAGTCTCCCGACTGTCCTTCTTGCCTGTCCCCTTCCCACCTACAATCTGTTCCCAACGCAGCAGCCTGAACGACCTTGGTGAAACCTGCAGCCAGTTTATGCCACTGCTCATCTCAAAACTCTCTGATGACTCCTATCTTACTCAGAGTAGAGTCAGAGTTTCATGATGTTGTCAGGGCCCTCCACAGGCCATAGGGTCCTGTTGCCTCTCTGGGTAGCCCCCCGAAGCTCCCTCCCTTGCCCCTTCATTCCATCCATTCTGGCATCCTTGCTAGCCCTCCAACACATCAAGCATGCTTCCTCCTCAGAGTCTTTCTGATTACTGTTCTGTCTAGAATCTTCTTCCCCTAGATACACACCTGACTCATCCTTCATCTCCATCAGATGTTTTCTTAAATGTCATTGAAAAGCTACACTTTGACCACACACTGTAAGAGCCGCCGCCATTATCTCAGGATGCCATTTCTCCTCACCCTGATTTATGCTGCACATTGTGCTGATTGCCATCTGATATGCTTCATGTTATTTATTTATTGTCTCTGTTCGTTGCCTAGAATGTGGACCTCAGGGGCTCACTGATGTTAATACCTGGATCTCCAGTGGGGCTGGGTACTTAGTAGGCCTTCTCTAAACGTTTGCAGAGTGAATGGATAATACATGAGATGTGGTTGGTAAGTCAGCTTTAGACAGGTGAGAAGGAGGGCTACTGGAGAGGTCTCTGGGCAGAGGGAACGACAAGTCCACTGGCTCAGAGATGGAAAAAGCACGGTGAACTGGAAGGAATAAGAGAAGTTCAGTGTGGATGGAGTACAGAAAGCAGAAGAAAGTGGAGCCAGATGAGCTTTTGTTTTCCTCTACAGTTCTTCCACAATGATCACAAATGAGATTCATGGATGTTTCAGACTTTGTGATGGGAAGTACAAGGCATGTCAGGATTATCAAACGATTACGTGAGAGCTACAAAGCATGTCGAGTTCGTAAAGAAATTCTGCCCTACTGTGCTGAATTTGTAGGTTGGACAAACTTTCCTGCAATAATTTGATATTCTTATTTGATGGAGAACACTCTCGGGGACACATCGTTCAGGTGGCTAAAATGGAAAATGTGGCTTTCTTAATCTTGTTTCTTCTGTCCAATTTTAGAGACTGTCCTTTCTTTGCAAGACATTTTTGAAATATTTCAAAATATTATATTCTCTTTCCTTGGCTCTGAGGTTCTTTCTTTGGCTGTTTCTTTTAAGCAGCACGAGTTGTTTCCTCCTGGCAGAGGGCTGCCTCGGCTGAGTGATGAGTGCATCACATCTGATTTGGGGGCCAGAGCCTGGCCTGGGGATCATGGAACTTGGGCTGGCCACTGTCATCCACGGCTTGAAATGGAAAGTTTACTTTTGAAAAACACACATGGCGAAAGAAAAAGTTCTTTTCTTTCAAACATGGGAATAACACCTACAAGAAGATCTACTCCCCCAAATGAGAACTCTGCTGAAATGGTTCAATCAAGGGAAAAATCTATGTATAAATTTACTTACGAAACTAGAAAGTGTTGCTAAAATAAAGCATGCTGAAAATTGTTTGAGTTCCATCACATTATTTTAAAAATCCTCATTGGCTCCTTAAGCTTCAATCATTTCTTCGTGAAGAAAAAAAAAATGTCTTTGACTTGGAGCTACTTACAATCTAGACGAGAGGAGCTGGAGGGAGCAAAGAAATTGATCACAGGGTCCTAATCTGTGTAGGTGTGTCCCTGAGGCCTGCTGGGGCCTTACCTGTGTGACCGCTGCTGCTGGCAGGATGGTGTCTGTGGAGGAGACTGTGGTTGGCTGGGATGAGGCCAGGGTAAAGTAAACTGAAGTCTAGCTTTGAAGAAGGGGGTGGACTTTTGTGCAGGGTGCCTTAACCCAATGATGCGGCCAACCTGATCTTCCTTCCTGATTTAAAAAGGAAGAAGGAAGACAGATTTGTTATGGTTTAAAAAACAAACAAACAAACAAACAAAAAAACGGTGAAGAATTGCACCTGGACACAGCATCCCAAATTCTGGATGTTTGTGGACTGTTGCATGGAGTTTGTAGCTGTGAAATTCATATGTCTGGTGAATAAAACCTGCCCACGGTGTGAGGGCGTAGGTCTGGGCATGTCGGGGGTATTTGGGATGAGTTCCAAGACTAGTAGGGAATAACACTGTGAAGCAGAAAAACTAATTAGGTACGAGGTTTGGGGGTGGGGGGAGGAGAGATTCATATGAATTACAACCTGGTGAAGTACAGAAAAGCTAATCTTTTTGAGAAAATCAGTGGTCATTGAAAGTGAATGTCATGATCGAATATCCATCTTATTTATTTGTTTATTTATTTATTCCCATCTTATTTATTTTTATTTCACGAACTATTCAAGGAAAGGTTACTGGACAAAGAGGTACAGAAAAAAAGAGGAAGAGTCTTATAATCTGTTCCACTCTCCAGATGTAATCATTTCATATCCCTCTTCTCATAGAATAACCATTTAAGAAATACTCTATAAAGTTGCTTAACAAAGACTTAAGTGCTGTATATAAAGTTTAAAAAGTAACTAAGGAAACAAAAGTGATAGTAATAATATGTGAGTAATAAAAAGGAGTAGGAGGGGGAAAGTGTCTGCTTGCTCCTTTTCATAGCAACAAGTCAGTAGATAAAATTTGGAGTTTGCAAACTAAGCTTTAGAGGCTAAATCTGATTATGTGGTTCTATGGAAGTCATAACCTGAAAAACTATGCATTAAAGTGCTTGTAGATAAAGTTGTGTTTAGAAATCAAGATAGAGAATTAATTGAAGAAAGGAAGAGAAAACTGAACACAGGAGTTAGTTAGTTTCAGGCCATGGCAATAAGTTGAAAATGAAGAGATCTTGGTCTGTGGTCGTGTTATGGGGATCAAAAGGCAGAGGCAGGTAATGGGAAACTCATGAAGAGGAAAATTTTACTGAGGTGTAGGAGATGGAAAACCAGGGCATTGAGACAGTCATCCGTGCAAACGATGATGATGATATGCCTTGGATGTTAAGGAAATAGAACGAGGGGATGAAGCAGGGGCCAGGGAAGAAAAACGACTTACCATGTTGCAGTCTCACTGCAAACATGTCAGTGGCTATAGAGAAGTGACCTATAGTCCAAGGGATGCAAACGGATGGAGAATGATGATGAGAATTCAAAGCTTGTGTCCCGTGCTAAAAACAGGGATTGGGGACTAAAGAAAGTGTTGACCCTTTCACTTATGTCTCAGAGAGAAGACTGAATTGACATGGCTTCATTCTGGGAAAACTGGTCTTTCTTGGGCCATCTGGAGAAATAAAGTAGAAGATGCTTATAAACTGTAGTGCACAGGGTTTCTTGAAATCATAGGATTGGAGGGAAGGAGAGGCTAGTTAAAAGCATCTGGAAATGGGAACAGGGGTGAGAGAGGATGGAGCAAGACTGGGTTAATCTAGTGGGGGGGGGGGGGCGCCCAGGACTGCATGTGATACGTGTGAATTAGGAAGTGGAAAACTCAATGTGCAATCTAAACATAGTGTTTTGTTAAAAATGTTTTACACATATATACAACCCTCACTGGTGTTTAACGTTATTCATAGATTATTCATTTAGTCATTTCCTGATTTGAAGTTATTCATATTCTTACCTTTAATATTGCAATGTTTCTTTTTTTTTTCATTTAATTTTCATAGGCTCAGGATGGGGAGACAGAGTGAGCAAAGCTCTCACAAGCTCATGCATGGAGATCTGCACTAATCACTATTTTAAGAAATGAATTCTGTGACTTTTTAGACAGGTAGACAGACATATTTTACTTGGTATGCTTAAATCATTTTTCTTTAAATTGTGTAAATTAATGAACAAAAATACTTAGAAGATTTTCACTGAATTCAGATATGTTTCCTTTCCTTAAGGGAATTCAAATCCTTCCAAGTTGAAATTTGTAGTCCTGGCCTCATTTGACTTACATGAGCAAAAAGAAAAATCTTAAGAATAATTTTTATGACTGTTCACATAACTCACAAATAACTAGGTGGACTTTATTTAGGCCTTCAAAAGAAATTCCATTTTAGACTAGACACTAATGTGGAAAATTTGAGAGCAAACAATTTAATTTTTAAAGTCTTAGGAGAAAGAGTGACAGAGAGAGAGAGAGAGATAGAGACAGACCTACCTCTATCTAGACCTACCAGATAGAGAGAGACAGACGGGGAAAGAGAAGGAAGGAGTAAGGAGAGAGAGACAAAGAAAGTTAATTTATAAAATAGTTGGAATACCTTTCTGGATCATTCCTCTAAAGTTTATATATATATATATATATATATATATATATATATATACACACACACACACACACATATACATATATATACACATATACATACATATACACATATACATATATACATATATATATACACACACACACTTTATATATGTTTTATATGTATATATGTGTATATACATATATAAATGTATATATAATTTTTAATTAATTTTAACATAAAATTGAAAAAATCCTTTCCCATTCTATGTAGTGCTTATAGTGCATATATAAGCACAATTTGCTTAATGCATAATACATATGTTTAATTTTAGTTGAATATTTGTTTATGGAAGACACACAACTTAATAATTTCTCTGAATTACACAATGTAAATGCAGCTTTTATATATTAGGAAGGAAAGCAGAAGATGCTACATGAATATATGTTAGTTCAGCACTAAACATTTATAAAATGTGGGGGGGAGCAAAAACGCAAAGGCCAGATTCACCAGACACAATTTCTTCTCCATGTAGAACTCCCGTGGACTTCAAAGGGTTTACTGCTCAAAAACCAGGCTCAACACGGGGGAGGGAATGAAAATCTGCCGCCAATTGCCAGTTGCAGAGTCTCAGCCAATTTTTACAAACTTGGAAGTTGTCCTCTTTGATTTTTTATCAGTGAAAAATGTCTGGAATGACTGGAGACACTTCTGAAGTTTTTCACTTTTTTTTTTTACATTTTTACAGACTAAAATATAGTGGAAAAACTGGATTTTCATTAAATATGTCCCAATTATAATGTATAGACATAAAATGTTAATTTCTGTATGTTCTTCAGGGACGACTAAACTTTTTTATTACTATTTCTATGCATCTATTAGAATCATACTGTTTTAGGCTTGGAAAGCTTTTGTCAATTATAGTGCAGAGTTAATTTATTTTATAGGAAGATGCTTTGAGGTGGTTTTCACACTTAGTTCCTATTTCTTACCCAGGGTGTGATGCATTTCCTGACTAGAGTCTGTTTTTCACCGGTGAAAGAGGAGTCTCCAAATATCCTTACCAATTGCTTTCCTTGTTTTTCAGCCAGTTACTTGACCACATTAAGAAAAGAGACATGAATTTGGGCTACAGTCCATAGAGAACAATGTTAGCCTTGATGAAAACCATCACCAAAAAAGTACAGAACAACCAAGCATGCATTCTGTTTTGTTCTTTTGAACACAGATACCTATAAAACGACCAAACACAACAACAACAACAACAACAACAAAACGAACAACAATCTAAATGGTAAACCCCAGCAATCCTAAATAGACAGCATGAATAAACACCATTGCTAAGTGACTACCTTATCATTTACTATCAAATTTGCTGGCTGAACCATGCTTGAGGGAAAGTTTTTTTTGAATGATTGATCAATAACACATTAAGTGTGTTTTGTTGTCTTTTATTGTAAAGTGCTATTGCAGGCATGCATACAGGTGTGTGTGTGTGTGTGTGCGTGTGTGTGCGTGTCTGTATGTAAGGTTCAGAATAACTTAAAGGGTGGATCCATGGTGATAGTTTTTAAACAAGCAAACAATCTCTCTTTCTGTGAACGCTAGAACCTAGTATCACACAAAGCCAATGGATAGACACGTGAAGCAGATGCATGTCTCTATTTTTCATGATGTCAAAAGAATTTTGAGGAGCCCAATGAACTATTTATTAGTTTAGCCCACGCGTTGCAAAACAATGCAATGTTTATTTCTTTTTTGTCCCTTGTATTTAGGATTCCTTTTTCTAATTTGCATATAATGTGAAATATTTTTGATTCTTTGCGGGATCAATTTGGTAGGTTTTTGCTGCTCTGTCTTTTGTAGCCTGACAGCTGCAGTGAGTACACGCATCTGCCATGTCGATGTCAAGTGGCACACAGTCACTTTTCATAACAGCTGTTGTTGGCGGATCATTTCAACTATCTTGGGGATCAATGGAATATAAACATTCATTGCACAAAGCATATAAAGCTGGGTTTACTGGATTTGACACTGTTTCTTATCAACATACTCTGTTTTCTTTCTAGCACTGTGATGCTAAAAATTGGTTCACAGTATGAACAACAAATTATTTCTCGTCTAATTGTCCAAGTATTTAAGAATGCTGCAGCGTTGATGTGACAAATCAGTGCCAGGAAAAAAGTTTTGTTGAAAGAATGGTTTTTGTGTACAGTGTCTACTTAAAATATATCACAATATAAACTAACATATATATATATATTACATATAATATGATATTTATTACATTTGACATAATACATAAAGATATACAAAATAATGACATTGGTTCAATTTTAGACCAAATGCCACTTCTCCTAAAGTACCATCATAAGATATTATGTCTCCTATGGCTCTGTATGTTTTGTCACAGTTTTGTTTCTACAAAATCAATCCTTTTAAGCAAATTGAAAAGAATATTTGACGATTTCACATTAAAATGGAAATGTATTAAAAACATACACACACACACACCCAGGGGTGCCTGGGTGGCTCAGTCGGTTAAGCGTCTAACTCTTGATTTAGGCTCAGGCCATGATCTCACAGATCTGAGAAGAGCCCTGTGTCAACATCCACACTGGGCATGGGGCCTGCTCAAGATTCTCTCTCTCCCTCTGTCCCTCCCCCACCCACATAGTCTTTTGTATGCATGCGCAAATGCTCTCCCTCTCTCTCTCTCTCTTTAAAAAAAAAGAAAGAAAAAAGAGAAGGGAAGAGAAAGAAGAGAAGAGAGAGAAGAGAAGAGAAGAGAAGAGAAGAGAAGAGAAGAGAAGAGAAGACAAAGGAAAGGAAAGGAAAGGAAAGGAAAGGAAAGGAAAGGAAAGGAAAAAGAAAGGAAAAGAAGAGAGAAAAGAAGAGAAAAGAAAAGCTCTAGGTCTTGATTAGAACTAAAAGTATTGTAAGTTCTTAAGTGAAAAAAAATTATTGCTTATGTGGAAGAATTACAAAGATGAAAAAACATTTTTTAGTAATTATCAAATAGGGAAGGATTGTTGGAGGTAGTCACACAGTTTGACACTGTGTACTTCTTTTCACCTTTTACCAGTCCTTGACATCAAAATCAACCCTTGATTTGTGAAAATATCTTCATGAGGAGAAATCCCCAGACCTTAGAATCTTTTGCAACCTACATTTTAGTCACACACAGGGAAGAGAGAACCTTTATGACAGGCTGCTCTTACTAGTGTGATTTGTTTCACATCTATTTTACAAGAATGGAGTCTTGGAAACCACATGAAGTCATACCTGTGGACTTTTGCTGGGGAACACACACACATTAATAAAGGGCATGCATTTCAAACTACATCTTGTTTTCTCTGTGTAGCCATTCTCCTTTAGTGACCTTCTCCAATTCCATGCTTTTAAATACTATCTCTGTAGACAGATGATTCAGATGCTTATCTCCAGTCCAGATTTTCCTTTCAACTTCAGTTTACTGGTCCAATCATTTGTGAGTTGCTCCCCCCACCTTGGGTATCCAATCTAACTGTTCATTTCTTCACCTATCCCACTATTCCTCTGGTTTCCCTTGCCCCCAAAAATAAGTTAACTTTATTCTACTGGTTTGTTGGGCAAAATAATTTGAGTTATTCTTTATTCCTTTTTTAATTTCATACCTCCCATTCAATCCACCAGCAAATCTTGTTAGCCTTTTTATCAAAACATATATTCAGCATCAAGTCGCTTCTGAACTTGTATATCTTACCACTATTCTCTCTCCTCAGAATGATTTCAATAGCATCGCAAATGAGGCTTCTCTTTTCAGCACCCCCCACAGTGTAGTCTCAACACAGCAGTCAGATATTTAGAAAAGTCTGAATTTTAAAACTTGAGTCACAATGTGCCACTCCTCACTTAAAACCTTATAATAACTTCCTATTTCATCTTGAGTAAAAGTGATGTTCTTACTGAGAACTCCCAGTTTCTACATGACTTCATTCTTCATTCCTCTCAAAACTCATCTTTTAAAACTTCTCTTGCCACACTGACTTTTTGCTGTTCCTCAAACATGCTGGGCATATTTTTGTCTCAGTGATTTGTTTTTTTTTTTTCATTTTCTCTCCTTCTTCCTGGAATATTTTTTTTTCTCCAGTCATGAATAGATACAGGCATGGCTATCTTACTTATTCCTTTGGGCTTCCACTCAGCAAGGTTTTCTCTGGCCATTCTAGCTAAATGATCCCCATCTCCCCTGTCGAACTCTATCCTCTTACCTGACTTGAATCTTTTTAGGACATCTTTTTATCACCATCTGGTATTATATAGTCTGTACTTTTTCTTCAAAACAAAAGTTCCATGAGTGTGGGTTTGTTTTGTGTTCTAATATAACTTCAGAAGTCTAGAAGAGTGTGTGGCATGTAGTAGACACTCAATAAATATTTGTTGACTTGAATTGATGCTTTGATGTCATTTGTAAGGCCTCATTGAATACTAAATGTATTCAAAAACTTGCTAGTAGAATAAGAAGAAATAACTAGCCTTCTCAATTTCTCTTTTACAGTAGAACAGATGTGGACTCTTTTCTTCCCAATAAAGACAATAGTGGTCTTAATTCATTCAACACTTCTTGTTGGCAAAGAAAAACTTTCTGTGGAGAAGGAAGAGGCAACATGACCTCTAAAAAATTCCTCCTCCTTCCCTGAAGACAAAAAAGGATATATTTACATAAAATTTTAGAATACACTCAATTGAATTGAGGAATATTCCCAATTGGGAAAATTGATATAAAATGTTTTAAAACACTGAGAAGAATCAGTATATTCCTACATGTTCATGAGTTAGTTTCTTATTATTGTAAGATAATTTATGATTATTTTATCAAATACATTATTTTAAATTAAGATCATAAAGAAACATCTTTGTAGAATGAATGAGAAAGAGGAATAAACATATCAGAATATTATAAGAGCCAAGGTAACTTGTGTTTTAATTTTTTTAAATATTTTATGGCCAAAATATACGATTTTTTTTCCCCTCTCATTTCTCTACCATGGGCAATTTCTGAGAAAAGTCCAGGAATGAATAACTCTGAAATGTGAGGTCACAGTAACCTGATTTAGTGCAGAAGATGAGCAATCAAACACAAGACTTTTATTTGAAGATCCAAATTCTGTTTTCAGATCAGAAAGATTCTTTCCTTTTCAGACACCTTCATAGGCACGCAGTGGGATATTTTGGATTTTGTTGCATACTGATGTAACCGTTGTTGGGCAAGTTACCCATGACTTCATCCCGCATACAAATGACAGCTGGGAAATTCAGTATGCGCATGTAATGATTTGCCCCATATGCATAGAATTAAATGTCCCAGGCTGCTCTGATGGTCCATGTAGGATCTGTGGTTTTACTTGGTTCTTGATCGTACAGAGTAGCAGAGTGAGGAGATTCTAAAAACGTTTAAACAACAATTCTAGTGACTTCCAGTGGGTGAAACATAGTTTCAAGAAGTGACTGATAAATATGTGAGTACCTAGGAATCTGAAGACCTGAATTTTGGGACTCAGCTCTATTACTTTTTCACCACATGTCGGAGTGGCCTCTGCTTTGAGCCTAAGATATCTCATTTTGAAAATGGGGAGAGTAATTATTGTCTTGCTTAAGTACAGGTTGTTGGAAATATTAAAGTGTATAATAAAACAGTTGTTGAATGATAAGAAAAGTTTATATACATTTTTACATAAAGTGGGAATTCCCTGCAAAGAGTATGGAAGCAGGATCAAGGAAACATCAAAATTCCAAGTTAGATTATTAAAAAAAAAAAAGTTAATGTTTATTTATATTTTGAGAGAGAGAGACAGAGTGCAACTGGGGGAGGGGCAAAGAGAGGGGAGACACAGAACCTGAAACAGGCACCTGGCTCTGAGCTGCCAGCACAGAGCCCAGTGGGGGGTTCAAACGGAAGAACTGCGAGATCATGACCTGAGCTGGAGTCGGACTTCTAACTGACTGAGCCACCCATGTGCTCCCCAAGTAAGATTATAAAATTAACACATAACTGATAAAAGTAGGCATGTGCAAAAGGCAACATAAACATGAAATATTTCTAGGGCTGAAAGTAAGAAGAACGTGCCAAGTCTGAACAATGTAGTGTGTTCAAAGCTGGTCAAGAGCGGTCAGCTTTGTAATGTTTAAAGAGAGAATGTATTCTGTAGGTGGTGTCTTAGGTTGGGTTTCCTGAAAGCAGACCCTGAAATGAGGATTCATGGGCATGTTACTTATTAGGAAAAATCCCTTGAAAAATATTAAGGGAGTAGGGAAGTAAGGAGATCAAGTAGAGCTCTACTCTCAACTCATGTCCCGCAAAGAATGATTTTGGCTGAATCCCACACCAGAGATCTTGAGACCCTGTTGGTTACACCTAGAACTTAGGGCAACAGAATGAGACAGTGATGTTGTTAGTATTGTGAGTGCGCATCGTGGATTCACGTTGAGGAATCACACTGACATGCACGTTTGATGTGTTGAATTCTGACCCTGTTGGCAACATGGCTATAGAGATAAGCGGACATTTTAAAATATTTGTTCATTTAGTCATCTGTTCCATAGAATATATGTAGACATCTAGTTTGTGCCACATTCTGAGTGAGGTACTGAGGAATTCAAAGGGATTACAAACAGAAGACAATATAATGGGGAGGACAGAATGAGAGAATTTATAATAAACAAGGATGAGTGTTGTGGTATCACTAGGGCTTTACCTGGTTCTTGGCACCTATTACTGAAGAGACAGCAACACAGAGGATAACCTTTAAGTGTTCTCTTGGTTTCAGATTCAGCTCCATCATTCATCACTGTGTGACCCCGGGCAAATTACCCAATCTGTCTGTGCGTCAGTGTTCTCATTTGGACCATGGAGATCATAACTCTGCATAACTACTCATTTGTTTTTGTGAAGGCTAAGTGAGGCAATACATTAAAAAACAAAACAAAACAAAACTCAGAAGACTGTTAGGAAGTTTATATTTATTTCTACTGAATATTCAATGCATATAAATAACCTCCATTTTTCTGAACTTACCAAGCATCTTAAGCATAATTTGGCCTTTCATTTAGATCTACATGGCAGAGGAAAAAGTTGTAGTAAAAGGATGCTAATGGCTAAGTCTCCAGGCAATTATATTTCACACTGTAAACCCAACTTCTGTTCTATAGTCCTACAACAAAATAACAACCAAATGTTGTTTAACATCTTTTTTTTTAGAATTTTTTTTTTAACATTTATTCATCTTTGAGAGACAGAGAGAGAGAGAGAGGGAGAGAGAGCATGAGTGGGGAGGAGCAGAGAGAGAGGGGGAGACACAGAATCTGAAGCAGGCTCCAGGCTCTGAGCTGTCAGCTCAGAGCCCTATGTGGGACCCGAACTCACCCGAATCTCGGCTGCAAGATTATGACCTGAGCCAAAGTCGGAAGTCAGATGCTTAACCGACTGAGCCACCCAGGCACCCCATTGTTTAACATCTTTATGCAGTACAAAGCAGGGTAGAGTCCAGCAACTGGAGAATCCTTCTCTTCCTGTTCTCACACAGTGTTCTTTACTATCATGGCCTCCCCTATTCTTCAAGTAAGTATTAAGTGCTATGCGGTGCAATGCACATTTGAAGGCTAGAGGGGACAGAGCTCTGATTTTAACCTCAAGGAAGACTGGAAGTCACAAAATTCTTTTAAGTTTATTTATTTATTTTGAGAGAGAGAGAGAGAGAGAGCACATGTGTGCAAGTGGGGGAGGGGCAGAGAGAGGGAAAGAGAGAGAATCCCAGGCAGGCTTCATGTTGTCAGTATGGAGCCCCACTCTGGGCTGGAACTCACAAACTGTGAGATCATGACCTGAGCCTAAGTCAAGAGTTGGACGCTTAACCGACTGAGCCACCCAGGTGCCCCTGGAGGTTGCATTTCTTGAGGGAGACACATGCGGTAAAGGCAGAGTGCTTTATTCCTCTCCTATTCACGCCATTGGCGATGGAGGGATCTTTGCCCTAAACTTATGGCTGAACAAAGCACAATGACACTGGACAGAGAATATCAACAATAGCTGACTAGTCACATAGGCTCACAGCTCAGGGATGAGACCACTGCACATCATGTAGGCCATATGGGGTCGCACTCAGGAACAGAATGACCAATCAGGGATTGTGGGAGGCAGGCTTCAGAGGGTCTAGAGAGTGGATAGCCCCTGTTTCCAGTGGATAGATGTGATTAGCTTATTTGAATTATTCTCCAGGCTGGCAGGGAACTGAAACCCGCTCTTCAGGAATAGGCAGAAGTTGCACCTGGTCTATTTGATGAGGAGGGTTGTCTGGCAAGGGGATCTAGTCACCATAGAGGAGTGAGGAGACCTTGAGATTATGCCATTCTCGGTGTTCTGGATTTCAACAGTTGTCCAGGCAACGCACAATCTTCAGCCTTAATTTTAGGCCTTATACCACAAGGAGGAGTCAGAGGGAAGATGAGGCTCGTTGGCCAGTCATGGTAAAGAGAAATTTGGGAGAAATTACATGTTTGCTGGAGATATTTTGCACACATGATTGTAGGTGTGTAAAGGAAAGCCTCTTCCTTCTCGCCTCCGAAATCTTCAATAACACCTACTTCAGTCATGCAGGGTCTGATGCAAGTAGACCCTTAAAGTGAAAGCAAAACATTGCTGTGTGTAGCTGCAAGGTTGGCATGGGGTTAGAATAAGGGCTGCCTGTGGGGGTAGTGTTCATGAATCACATTCATTAGCATTTTTTGAGCTTGATTTTCTGAGTCCACATCTGCCTCCCAGTTTTGTCAGCACCCTGAAGCTCAGAACCTGGTCTTCAGTCATTTGCCAAATAAATACCAATCAGTGGGCTTCCTCAGCTGATGCCCTCTACCAGGCCATGTACTTTCTATATCTACATATGAACATTCTAAGTCAAGTTTGCTAATACTGAAATGTACTTGCTACGTATGATTTCTGATTATTTTTTTGCTGGTTCAATATTTCTTTCTTTCTTTCTTTCTTTCTTTCTTTCTTTCTTTCTTTCTTTCTCTCTTTCTCTCTTTCTCTCTTTCTTCCTGAAACTCCTTTATAGGTTATACAGCAAGAAACAAATCTTTTAGAAAATAAATTACTTGACCTTTCCATTAAGCATTTTCACAGAAGTTACTTGGAGTAAAATTTTATCCTTAAGCTGATTTTCGTCTTTCAAATATCTATCTTTGACCTCGTGTCGGAAAATAGTTTGAAGATAACATTATTAATATTTCTAGGAACTGTGTCTGTGATTGCATTGAAAAAAAAAAAACAAGAAAATGAAGGGCAGAATATGACTCTGACTCTTATACTCTTCAGAAATATTCAGAAATAGGTGAGGAAAATTGCACAGATCTAAAGTCAGATGAATGATTTCATGCACTTTTTTTTTTAATCTTTATTTATTTTTGAGAGAGAGACAGAGTGTGAGCAGGGGAGGAGCAGAAAGAGAGGGAGACACAGAATCCAAAGCAGGCTCCAGGCACTGAGCTGTCAGCACAGAGCCCAACACGGGGCTCAAACTCACGAACCGTGAGACCATGGCCTTAGCCGAAGTCAGACGCTCAACCGACTGAGCCACACAGGCACCCCTCATGAACTTTTATATAATTATTTGAAAAAATATACATAATGTTTATTTTTGAGAGACAGAGAGAGAGATAGTGTGTGAGCTGGGAAGGGTCAGAGAGAGAGGAAGACACAGAATCGGAAGCAGGCTCCAGGCTCTGAGCTGTCAGCACAGAGCCAGACAAGGGGCTCGAACTCACTAACTGTGAGATGATGATGTGAGCCGAAGTTGGACACTTAACTGACTAAGCCACCCAGGAGCCCCAGCACGTTTATATAATTATTAAAAAAAAAAAATTCTATTGAAAAGCCTATGGGCATTTGTTGGCTGTGGATAGTGCCCTTAAAACATATAGAGAAATAGATGGAGGAGTAGAAAGAGATGGAAGAAGGAAGTAGAAGTAGAAATTCTAAAGCACAGATGTTAGAGGTAGTTCAGGACAGAGTCTCAGAAATATATGAATTTCCAGGTTGTCTCTTTTTATTCCTTTTACCTTTCCTGCCAAGTTGCCCAAGAGGCATTTTCAAGTTTATTTGACTCATCAACATTTTTTTTTTTTTTACTTCTCAGAAGCTCAGTAAGTGGTGAGCTCTGTGGTGGATAGCTCACCCACAGTATAATTTAAAAACCTGTTAGTCTTAACCTTAACCTACTTTGACCTTTCTTCCCATTCTTTTCTGAGGATGTGGTGAGCATTTACTGTTTTGGGATCCCAACCCTATTTTCCATCTCTTTGTAGCAATAGTACTTCATTTTGTCTTGGATGATGACCCCATACCATTTTTACCCAATATGATCACCCTCCTTTGTATTTATGCTATCATTCATATTTACATTTACATAATCCCATGAATCTCTGCTTTACTTGTATTACACTGGTTTATAAATTATATCCTCGAGGTAAACCAACTCTTTTTGTTCCATTTGTACATTTTAACATTAAGTGAAGTGAGGAAGGAATTAAAGCAGATGGTCTGAGATCTTCTCACTCCCTTTTATGGATGGTAGGAATGTTCTTGGCAAAAAGAAAATAAAGTAGGTGACCCTATATTATCTCCTTGTCAATTTGACCTTTGGCTAGTGTTCTTTGCTGGGAAAAAAGCCCTTAACTCTGAGCTTGCCTTTAGCAGAATGCCTCTGGCTGAGGGTTTTCTGGAAAAATAGAATCAAGGATCCAAAAGACATGGCTTCCTGGCTAATGTAGGCAATACCACTCTCTGGAGTTGTTTCATATTTAAGTGTTCCAGCGATATGAGATATCCCATGAATCTCTTCTAGAGGATTCATCTATTCTGAGCCAGAATCTGGGGAGCTGCCACTGATGTCCCAGATGGCTGTTTTGACTGATCCTTATGCTTGTCTGCATCCTTAAAATTATTTGTAAAGTTGGATACCAGACAAATCTCTGATTTCTGTAGGTCTGATCTGACAAACAAGTTCTGTAAGTTAGTTCAGTAACCAAAATTGGTAAAGAGAGGTTTGACCCTCTCACTAAAGATACCAGCTGAACATGGTACAAAGGAGTTTAGTAAGGTTCTCTTAGAGTCTCGAATTAGTACTAGAAGATGTTTAATCTGTGTCTCAGAAGATCCTGGATGATTAATATGTATGGCTTCTGTATCTACCTTTGAATATATAATGTTATAGCTTGTTAAAGTGGGACCCAATGGCCTAATGGGACCCAATGAATGAGGCTTGAAGATCACCAACAAAACCATCATGGCTCAAGGTCATATCCCCATCTCTGGAGAGGTCTAAGTCCAGCACTGATCTATGTGGGCTATAAAAATCTGGGTCCCTTCTTTCAGTCAGGAGAACTCTGAAGGTTCATCTCAGGTTTAGAACTTGGCATTAGGCTGATTGAGGTCTTTCTTGAGACTGCACAGCATCCGTCACCTCTGTCCACCCACTCTTCCTTCTCTTGCCTTTCACAGATGTTAACTGTGAGGGCACACCCTTATAAACCTTCTGCATGCTAACTGAGGGTTGATGGGGGGTGGGAGGGAGGGGAGGGTGGGTGATGGGTATTGAGGAGGGCACTTTTTGGGATGAGCACTGGGTGTTGAATGGAAACCAATTTGACAATAAACTTCATATATTGAAAAATTAAAAAAAAAAAGGGAAAAAATAAAAATAGAAAATAAACCTTCTGCATGCTAACCTCTGACCATCACCTCAAAGCGGGCCTCCGGGAACCCAGGCTATTACAGTAACCTTCATGGTTTTCACATTCTGTTCAAGAAGTTCACAAACAAGCAAGAAGTACATACTGTTATTTGACTCTTTGGTGTGTTAGGTAAAAGTGTGGGATGACTAATTTTTAAGGATTATTATTTAAGGATTTATCTTCTTAAATGTGTTCATATATAATTCCTTTAGGTTCATGGAAGAAATACATTTTATTACATTGGTCTAAATTATATACGTGGAAGTATTTCAGAGAAAATTTAATGCTGTGTCATGTGAAATAAAATCATTTTTACTTTCATTGCCTTAAAAAGACATAATACATAACTCTAATTAAAAAGTTTAATTGTTTACAGTTTATTGTTCACCAGCAATGGATTTGTGCTAATTTAAATTTCCTTAATAGAGTTTTTCATTATGGGAGATATATATTCCTATGGTAATAATACTTAGATATTTCTGAGAAGGAGAAAAATAATATTGCTCTTGCTTTCAAGATAAAATAATATATTTCTCTTTATATCTTTTGGATTTGTTTATTTGTGGTTAAATATATTTCTAATAATTTAAACCATTTGATTTAAATTCTCTTCAAGATGACAGAAAATTTCAAACTGACTACCTTCTTAATAAATCTTTACCATTTTCAGGACGTTTTCTGAGGTCCTACAAATGAAAGTCATAGTAATATTTTTCCTATATTTTTCAGACTTGTGGCAAAGAAGTGAGGGGATGGTGGGGAAGAAGGAGGAACATAAAGAAGCACCCAACTAATTCTGAAAAGCAAAGGCACTTAAAAATTCTTCCTTTTGTCCACTTGCAAGGACATGGATGGAGCTAGAGTGTAGTATGCTAAGTGAAGTAAGTCAATCAGAGACAGACACCACATGATGTCATTCATATGTGGAATTTAAGAAACAAAACAGATGAACATATGAGGTGGGAGGGGGTGGAGAAGAGAGAGGGAAACAAACCACAAGAGACTCTTAAAGATAGAGAACAAACTGAGGGTTGATGGAGGGAATGGGTGGGGGGTGGGCTAGACGGGTGATGGATATTAAGGAGGACACTTGTTATCATGAGCACTGGGCATTGTATATAATTGGTGAATCACTGAAATCTACTTCTGAAACCAATATTGCACTGTATGTTAACTAACTAGAATTTAAATAAAAATTTGGAAGAAAAGGGGCACCTGGGTGGATCAGTGGGTTGAGCGTCCGACTTCGGCTCAGGTTATTTTCTTACAGTGGGTTCAAGCCCCGCATCAGGCTCTGTGCTGACCACTTGCTTAGAGCCTGGAGCCTGCTTCAGATTCTGTGTCTCCTTCTCTCTCTGTTCCTCCCCTGCTCACGTTTTGTCTCACTCTGTTTCTCAAAAATAAATACATGTAAAAAAATTATTTTTTTAAAATTTTGGAAGAAAAAAATAATTCTTCCTTTTGTGTCCAGAGTTTATAATGTAGAAAAGCAAAGCTTTTAAAAAATAAGTTCTGATGCTTATGAAAAGAAACATTTTACTTTATAACCAATTACATTAATTACATATTTACTTTGTAGCCAGTAATAATCACACAATCCGAATAAAATGTTGGTTCTTTGAGTAAAACAACTACAACTAATATCCCCTCCCCCACCCCTCAAAAATAAAACAATAGAGTAGCTAAGAGTTTCCCTAACAAACACAGACAGAAAAGTCTTCATGTTGAGTTTTATTGATCTCTGGAACAGTAGCTCCCCCTGAACTGAGAACCATACCAGAATTAAAGGAAAGATCTTTCCATCTCAGAGACCAGACATTTGGAAGGCAGCCATTGTGAGTATAAAATGTGAACCTGGCCAAGTACTTTATTTCTTGTTGGATTCTTGACTATTTCTGACTCTCATCACTGTCATGACTGACAGTATATATGCAGTCATTGACTCTGGAGAAATTTCTCCAGCATCCTCATGGCATTCTTTGGACCATGTCAAATGGGAGCATTCTTTCAGTCCCTGATGATGCAGAAGCTGGGGCAGAGAACCACAGACTGTAGGACTCTGAGTTCACTCTGCACATCTAACGGTACAAATTTGCTCCGGGTCAGGGTCAAATGAAGAAAAGTCTGAAATGGGTGTCTCTGATCACTCCAGAATTGCATTGGAATGCACACTTGTGGTCTTGAAAACTTCATGGGAAACAGAAAGGAATTATACTTGAAATTGTCAGTCATGGATTTCAGGCCAACCTCAACCCTTCCTAGCTCTGATATTGGGCAAGTCATTTAAATCCTCCAAAGTGTTCTCTTTTGGCAAATGAGAAGCAGTCATATAAATCTGTGTAGTCAGATTAGTGGACATTTCAAGGACAGCTGGATTTTTATGTGAAATCATCCAATTTTAAATGTTCTATTAAATTTTATTTTTTTAATTGTATAGATTAAAAAAAAAAAATTGGATGAGACTTCTTCTCTAGGATAGGCCGAACACATTCCATCTTTTTTCCTCTGGCCTTCCGTGCTCAACTTCTCAAAAAAAAAAAAAAAAAAATTGCCTCTAATCCTTATTTTTATCTTTTTTTGGTCCTCACACCATACACTCCAATTCTGACTTCTGCTCTAACACCTCATGAAAAGGATGTCTTTAAGAACCCTTGGGAGTCCAATTCAATGAACCTATTGGACATTTTTCAATGTGTCTTACTTAACCTCCAAGGAGCATTTGAAAATCTCAAGCATCCCTTCCTTGCAATCTCTTTCATTGTTGTCATTGACACATAATTCTGCTTTCGTTTATCTCACTGGATGCCCCCTTGTTGTATCTTTTTAGAAAGGTGTCTTCCTCCCTTCTCTGACCTTTAGATATTACATTTTTAAGACTTCCTCCTGGTCCTTTTCTGTTTTTTCACTCTGTATTCCCTCTCCATTGGTAAATCGCATCCATTCTCATGGCGCCATGTCTACTTTGTACAACAAATGGCTCTCAAATGTGTACCTCCAGCCCGAATCTTCCTGTGGGCTACTGAAGTCACTTGCTTTCTATATGTCTCATTTTTAGGTGATTCAAACTTAACATATCTAAAACTCCCGATTTTTTTCCTAAAACTTAGTCATCCTCTAAGATTTCACATCTCAGTACTTGTTATTCACATCTATCCACTTGAGCAAGCTGGAAACGGGGAAAGAACTACCACTGTGAATTCCTTCCTCCTTACCTGGAGTCTCTAATCCATATGCTTACACATCTCTTAAATCTTCCACTTCTCTTCACTACAGTTCTATCACCTTGGCCCAAGCCACAAACTCCACTCTCGAAACGACCTCTATTCTTTCTTCTTTAGTGCACTCAACAGACAATGATTTATTAATTAAAAAAAAAAATCTGATTCTGTCCCTTTCCTGCTCAAAACCACTCATGGATTGCTAACTTTTTGGAAGAAAAAAAAAATTTTTTTTTCAATTTTGTGGTTCTAAGACCCATTTACCTATGTGATCTGGCAGCTCATCCCCTGACTAGTTTATCACAGATTGCTTTTCATCTTACACTTAACCCTCTCGGTCTTATTTTGGTTCTTTGAATTCAAAGAGTCCTTTCTGCCTCAGATTTTCAACCTGGACCACACGTTCTTTTCCTGACACCTCTATATTCTCACTCTCTTGAGCTCATCAAGCATCACTCCCACTGCAGACTTTGTTGACCCTTTCAACTCGTTTAGATTTTACTCTAGTGTTCAGTCTATGGCATTCCCTATTTTCACATCATGGCACTTACTAAAGTGTGTGATCATATTAATGCCATTGTTTAGTTACTGAGGTTTCCCTACTAGTCTGTAAGCTCCAGAGGAATGGCAATATATTTTTTTGTTCATAATTATATTCCAGATGCCTAACATAGTTCCTGGTATTTAGAAAAGGTTTAGGGGGTGTCTGGGTGGCTCAGTCGGTTACATGTCCAACTCTTGGTTTTGGCTCAGGTCATGGTCTTACATTTCATGAGTTCAAGCCCTGCATAGGGCTCCGCGCTGGCCGTTTGGAACCTTCTTGAGATTCCCTCTCTCCCTCTCTCTCTCTCTGCTCTTCCTTCACTTACTCTCTCCGTCTCTCTTGGAATGAATAAATGAACTTAAAAAAGAAATTAGAAAAAGTTTAGGGGCACCTGGGTGGCTCAGTCAGTTAAGCATCTTCTTGGTTTCAGCTCAGGTCATGATCTCAGAGATTGTGAGTTCGAGCCCTATATTGGGCTCCCTGCTGACAGCATGGAGACTTCCTGGGATTCTCTCCCTCCCTCTCTCTCTGCCCCTCCTCTGTTCTCTCTGTCTCTCAAAATAAATAAACTTAAAAAAATTTTTAAAGAAGAAAAGCTTTAATAAATACTAATTGCGTGAATGAATGAATGTTTTTGAATGTTTAACTTACATATTGTAATATTTTACATATATTTAGAAGTAACAAAAGTATGTTTTGTGATACATAATAATAACATGGTCCCTCTTCCATCTGGGTGTTGGGATGTGGAATCATTGAGTTTATTTTGCTGTCTACAAAGAGGCATAATACCCGTATAGATGTTTATCTAAGCTCTATCTTTATTAGAGAAGTTAGAAAATAATTTATTTCTTTTTTATCCAGTCATTGATCTTGAAGAAGGTGTTTGTGTAATTTCAGGTTCTGGAACGAATGTCACTGCTAAGGGAAAGGATCATGGGAGGCTACTTGCTTCTAGCATCTGTTTTAAATGAGCTACTTTCAAATCTCAGCTTCAGTCTGATCGGCCTTCTTCCGTTTCCTCCACTCCCTCGTTTTCTTCTTTTCTTCACACACTCTCCACTATGTCCTCTTTAATTGCTATTTTGATTAAAAACTTTCATTTATACACAGAAAATTTTTGCATAGAATCTTTCAGGCTCATGAAACCCTCATATTTAGCAACTTTCTCAGATCACGTTCTTATAAATCCAGCATAGATTCTTGGTCTACTACTTAGAAGATCCCTCTGAAGTTCTTTGCTTCCTTATTTTTATGCTACATTATTATTATAACCACAACTCCTTTATTCTTTTGGCCATTACCTTTGTGTTTATAAGACTTCTGAAAGCATCTTGAGACTCATGGATGAAAGCCTTAGCTGGAATCTCAGAGCAGTTGACAAAAGCCTGGGCTCAACTCTGCCTATTGTCCTTTTGTTCTTGGAGTATCTATTGCAAATGTTTCAAGTCATTCCTTAAGATCCCTATCCACTACATTCCCACCAGCAGAAATCTGAGAGGACCAGTTTTTCTTCTTCTTCACAAAGAAAATAACATAAATGATTAAATTGTTTCTATATTAAAAACAAAGAATCTTTCCTGGAATCTCTAGGAAACTATCTAAAGAATGGAACCCTCTATTCTCTATGATGGAGTTTTGGAGTGATGGTAGGATTTGGAGGCAACAGCCAAGAAAGAATTCTTGAAGCCATCTTTGGTGCAAAAGGTGATTTTATTAAAGCCCAGGGACAGGACTCATGGGCAGAAAGAGCTTCACTGGGGTTATGAGGAGGGTCTGCTTATATACTGTGGAGTTGGGGGCAGGTAAAGCCAAGAAGCAGTTTCTTAAAGGGATTTCCATATGCTAAAGAGGATTTACAGGTTACTGGAGGCCTAGCTATTGTCAACTTAAGGTTGTTTTTCTCTCTAGCAGAGCATTATCATTATGATAGTAGGGAGTTCATGGAGATTAGGCTATTGATAAGATTGCCTTTTTCTTAAAATATTACTAAGATATTTATAAACTGATGGAGACTCTATTAGTTTAACCATTTGTTTTCTGTCCTCTCCTTTGTCTTTGGGCAGCCAGGAGTGCCTAAGGAATGTCACACAAATCCCACCTAGGGGGTGAGGTGTGTGTGTGTGGGGGGTGTTTGTAGCTTGTCAGCCTGCCTTTTGCTCCCTCATCATCTAGATACTGTTTTTTATTCCAGGTTTACCCTCTGGCAGAGAAAGGTGCCATACTTGACTCATTTCACATTTATTCATTTATTCGCATTTACATCTCACATTCTCTTCCCCAACCAACTGCAATCTGACTTCACTTGTAATTTTACTTTCCTGTGGAGTTTGCTTACATCACCTTAATTGCCAACACTTAAGAATATGGATATGGATATGTATGTATATATATATATATACATATATATATATTTTTTTTTCTCTCTCTTCACTTCTGAAGTATTGTTAACACCTCTCCCAGTCTTCTTCTTTACATCTCTCCCTTAGGTCAACATCTTTGACACTCATTCTCTCCTAATTTTTTTTTTTTTTAACTCTCTGACCCTTGTCGGTCTCCTTTGGGTGTGTCTCATCTCCCACATGTGAAAATATAGAATTGCTAAAGATTCATTATCAGTTGTCTTACAAACTTTTTTTTAAGTTTGTTTATTTTGAGAGAGAGAGTGCTAACAATGGAGGAGGGGCAGAGAGAGAGAATCCAAAGCAGGTTCTGTGCTTTTAGCATGATGTGGGGCTCGGACTCATGACCTGTGAGAACGTGACCTGAGCTAAAATCGAGAGTCAGGTGCTTAACTGACTGAGCCACCGAGGTGCTCTCAGTTGCCTTCTTGTCTTACTCTTACACAGCTTCCTGGTAATTTTATCTACACCCTTAATTTGATTACTATCTACACAGTGTGGCTGATGTGTGGTGGTAAGGAGCTGGAGCTCAGGTAATGGACGGCTTCTTTAGAATGCTGGGTCTTTCAGTTCTTTGCTAAATGCTCATGAGAAGGTCACGTCACATGTTTGTAACGTAGCTATTTTATTTACTTTCCCAGCACCACTAAGCAGCTTAAGTCTATACCTCCTTAGGGTAGAAGCCAGAAAATATCTTTTTTAATCGAAAATACCTTTTTTAATATACATATATATATATACGTATATATATATATATATTTTTTTTTTTATTTTATAACTGAAGGTACAAGATATACCCCAAACTTTGCCAATCTGACTACCGGCTGAATCCTGTGACTTGGAAGCTAGTGGCACAGAGAAGCAGGAGCATCTGGTTCTGGTGGAGTTGGGGGTATCCAGGTTCAGGATGCTGAGGCAGACACTCTAGCTATTGCATCCACAACTCCTGAAACAGAATGCTACGGGCACCAGTGACAGTCACAACAAAGTTTATTGCAGTGAGAGGCAAGGCCGACCGATCAGGACCGACACTCTTGACCAGAGTGCGGCCTTGAACAGCCGGGGTACAGAATTTTTATAGCCAACCACATCATCTTCTCATCACCTGGGAACAGAACAAAGAAATAGTTCCCAGATGGGGGTGGAAACAGTTCAGACCTTCTGCGGTTAAGCCGCAACCAGTTGACCTCCTTGACCCTGCCTCTGGCCCACTTTTTCAAAATTCTCAACATGCCCTTGCCCCGATCCAATCAAACACCAATCCAGTTGATTTCCCTTGAACTTTTGTTCCCTTGATTGATAGGACAAGGCTGTTATCTCTTAACCTACAGTGTCAAAACAAAGCTGTTATTTCCCAAGGCTACAGGTTAACCCTACACTACAATTTAACCCTTACATAGCAATAGCATCCATCCTTTGGCTCTGGTGAGTAGAGTTCAAAGGTTTGTGCACTCACGTGCCCCAGTGACAACAGGGTTGTCTCAAAGGGATCAGTGTTACCAGTGAATTTTGGGCCTTCGAGTCTTGGGGTTTGCCGTGTAGATTTTAAGCCTTCCTGGAACAGAGATTAACAAACTAGGGTCTAAATAGGTTTGTTTTCCATAAAATAGTTAAAGCAATTTTGCAAGAGGAAGCTGAGATTTCTTTCCTGTCTAATGAGATCATTTCTGCTTTGCTTGATGAGTCTGGAATGATTTCACCTAAAGCAATAGCCCTGAAAGGGGAAAGGCAATTCTCCCAATAAGAATAAGAAACCACCCTAGCATCTCCAGATCTGTAACTAAAATCAGTGCCTTTGGGTGAGTGTAGAGGTATTTTTAAAACAAAACCGGAAAGCACAAGGGTGACAGTTAAGGGTGGCACAGTTTGCTATTTTATATAAGAATCTAGAGTTGATATATAAGAATAGATTCTGTGGGTATTAGATCAAGAAAAAAAAAAAGTCTACTCTTATACTAGATTGAATTTGCTGATAGAGGTTCACACACCAGTAGTTGGGAGTGGTTCTAATTGCTTACATTGTTCACTGATTGAGATCTGGGCTTGGTTACTAAGGCTAAAGTAATTTGACATGCCCAAAATACCTAGTATAATCTAGACTAAAGGTCAGCAAATTATAGCCCTGGGAGTTAAATCTAGTCATTGGCCTGTTTTTGTGTTTTATTTTTATTTTTTAATGGCCTGTGAGCTAAGATTGGTTTTTATGTTTTTAAATAGTATCAATTTAAATTGGCATACAAGTACCCACATTATACTCTTGATTGTGTCCCTTAGTCTACAATATTTACTATCTTCCCCTTTATGGAAAAAAAAAAAAAAAAAAAAAAAAAAAAAGCTTGCTGATTCTTCATCTAGGCCCTAAAGGAAGGAATCCCAAATTCACGGAGATGGGATGTTGGACTGGCTTTGTCCTATGTCACCTAATTATTTTCTGCTAAATTTATCCCCTAAAAAGGCCTTTTTGTCACTCGCTATTAGTGTGGCTGATATACAATGGGGGCAGGGAGGAGTATGTCTGAATCATAGGGCACACCATGAGACTATCATGACTGATGTAAAAATTAATCAACAATTATAAAACTAGGACCCCTGGGGTCAGATCTCTTAGGAATGAGGGTTTGGGTTATCTTACTCGGTAAAGAACACTCATCACCCGAGTAGCTGGCTGAGGGCAAAGAAAATATGGTTTAGATAAAGGGGGAGGAATGGTATAAATTGTAAATGCAGCCTTAGGACTACCTGCAGTATCTACAATTTTTTTTTTCTTTCATGCGTCATGTATATATTTGAATATTCTAATAAAGCTTCCCTCTTGTTCTTTTGCTCTTTTACAGACTGCAGGAAACATTACATTCTGGCCTGTAGTTTATAGAATATTGAGCAACAAGAGATTATCATGACAGAACTAGAAGAATAATGACATCATCCAAAGATCCGGGATTTGGCACTAATTGCTATACTGATGAAATTTGGGGACATCTCCCTTTGGGGAGTAATAGTAAGTTTTTATTTGTGAAGTGATGGTTGACTTATATTGGGAGGAATATATATGTTCCTGTTGTTTGCATGGTTAATAGAGAAAGGTGTATATATGAAGAAGTAGACTCTAATGACATTTATAAATTATCTTTGGTTTCCCAGCACCTTTGAACACTTTACTTTAGGGCATTTCTTAATTTATAAACCAATTCCTCCACAAAGTCAAAGCCACGAATTTGCTCTCTCAGTACTCTGCTCCATTACTGGAGTGTGGGCATATTTTCTGAGTCTGCAAATTATGCAGACCTACTGAAGACTTGAATTTGGAAGCTTGTGATATAAATGAAGAGGGGACCTTCATATGGGTCCTATCCTTATGAGGTGGGCTTATGGGACCTATCCTTATGAGGTGGGCAACAGTTACAATGAGTCTCCAAAAACTGCAGGGATACTACCAATAGTATCGAGTGCTCAATATCCAAGGTGAGAGGTGCAATTTTGTGTGGCTGGAGCCTGTAACAGAGGCTGTCGTGTATTCAGGAGAAAGTTTCTGCAGGGGATTTTGGATTTTGTTTTTGGCTCCAAAGTCTAATCATCTGGTTCTCCTGGAGAGTCGATGAACTGTTTAATACTATATTTAATGAGATCTTTCTTTTAAACTAGTTAGAATCAGTCATGCACTTTTTATTTTTTATTTTTTATCTTTTTTTGCCTTTAAGAGCCCTAATGCACTCTTCTATAACATTTCAACCATCAGTTAGTTTTTGGACTACATAACCCACCAGACCAAAGACGTCCATCTTAAGAGACTAGTAATTTCTTGTCTCACTATTCTGAGAGTCAGAATTGTTTCTCTAGTTTCACCTGGACTCACTTATGTGGGTGCAATTACCTGGCTGATCACCTGGGGCCTTGTTGGTGTCTGATGGCCCGACTCACATGACTGGTAGTTGGTGCTGGTTGTGAGCAAGTGGTGGGTGTGGCGCAGGCACGTGCTTACAGTAGGTCCTCTTATTTTACTCTTATGTACAAAATGTAAGCGCTTCCCAAACTTCTGCTTGTGTCCCATTTGACAATATCCTGTTGACCAAAACAAGTCACATGGCTAAGTCTGGATGCAATGAGGAAAAGGATTAGAATCTAACTCTTGCAAAGTCACATCGCAGTCGGGTATACAGACCATGCTGGGAGAATTTGCAGCCTGTTTTGTAATCTCCCTTACCAACATAAAATGTTTATTTCATTTGACTCCCAGAATTTTGAATAACCTCTCTTTGAAGCTTTTACACCTTCGAACGTGCTATTTTCGCTTCTAAATTACTACTTCTTAGTCTTCCTGGGTAAATCTCTATGCAGTCCTGTTTTCATGATTCAAGACTTCACTTCTTCAGGCTGAATGAAGTGGTTTTCATCTCAATTCCCACCAAATTGTGTGTTTCTATCACTTATAGTACTTACTACATGGCACTCCATCATTAAATATCCATTTGAAAACAGTTACCCAGAAGATGGAGATTTCCTAGGGCCTACCACAATGTTTAGCAAATCCCTACTGTTAAGTTTCTCGTTCCTCTGGGGTTTATTAGCAATGACCTGTATCCTGGCAAAAATCTATCTGCAGAGTTGAAGGATTTTTAGATTTCTGAGAAGTCTCTCTATGTAGTGGCTATTATAGCTATGTGAGGCCTAGACCTTTATTTACTTCTCAGTGTTAATCCAGATTCTTGGTAGCCACCCATGAGCTAGAGATTTTGACTAGAATATTCTTTTCTGAAACAGTCTCTAACCACTGTAATCCCTGTCTTTCCTTTATTAAATAAATCAAAAGAGAATATAAAGGGGACTACTCCTGGCCCACACCAGTCTGGATTATTTGGATAGTTATGGCTTAAATGTAACCTGGTTTTTGCCAGGATGGATTTCAATGTTTTATATTTTCCTTTTCCTTTTAGAAAAGTGGAAAATAAATTATCCATTTCATCCCATTTATTTCATCTGATAGGCTGAACAGCATGCTCATAAGTTGTATATTTACTCTTTATCCTCTCACTGAATTCATTGAAGTTGGTGAGGTACAACTATTTCCAAAGGATTAGACTAAAAATAAGATTGCATATATTCTGGTATTTCAGTTATCCCAAACAAAGATGTGAAGTCGCTTAGAACTCAGAGGCTATTTAGGGACTTTCTCATTATTCTAGTAGAGCCAAATATTTTCCTTCTTTTCCCTTTCCCCTTCCCCCCCAACTTTCCTCCAAATCCGTGCCCAATCAGATAGTCATGGACAGGGAAGATCTCCTTTCCTCACCCTCTTAGTGGTAGGAGAATAGAAAATGCTCTGTTGGTCATGTTTGAACGCCCGGCAGCTGCTGTGCTGGCAACAATTGGGGAAGATTTTGAACTAGACATCTGGCTGCTGAAAGTTTTTGGATTTGGGGGTTGATGTTATCACAAATATTCATCTGGTCAGATGCAGGGACATATTGTTCAATCAAGAAGGAATGCAAGCAGGTTGTCCTTCACAGTGCATTTCGGTGTGCTCTGTTTTTGTGGTGATGCCTGCAAGCAGTTGCTCCGTAACTCGAGAAGAGTAGGTCTGGGTACAGAGTAGTCCACCATGTTTCAGTTGAGTCTGTGTCCACCGTTTAGGCAGGTTCTGAAGAGATGTCTCAAATGAATGAAACAGTGGTTAAGTTTCTCGGTTTCTTCTGCAAAGTTTGAATTGTCATACCCAAGTAAATTCTCTCTTCTAATAAAGGCTTCAAACATTTAGCTCAGGATTCATTTTCTCTCTCTGTCTCAACACACACACACACACACACACACACACACACACGCACGCACACGACCTTAAGACGGGAATTTATCGGTTTTACAGGCAAAATACTCATATTGATTGAAAAAATATTATTTCCGATAAACCATTTTTGACTCAGATTGTTCAATCCCTTTATGTTTGTTCTGTTATTTAATTGTGTCATTTTAATTGTTGATAAATTTATAATGCAGAACTCACCAGTTTGAAACATATTGTCTTTAAATTTTTGAATATAAAGATTTTGGAAAGTGTGTTGGACATAAATATCTTCTACAATACTGAAACATCTTAATTATAGCATCTCTTAAGGAAAAAAACATTGCTAAACTTATTTATGGGGGAAACATCTTGTCTAGATTAAAATGTCTTTAGACACAAGATTGACAGGAGCCACCAGGCAAGTGATTATAGTGCGAAAGAATATCTATGAAAGGGGAATATATTTATTCTTTGATCTGAGCACAGACTGCTTATCTACCTTCTCTATTACCTAAGGTCATATCACTGGGATATTGGTTCTTTATGATTTCTATGAGCAAGTTATTCTGTTGGACAGCATCAGCCTTCATGTGCTTAGGTATGGTTTCTTTTGTGGTTTAGGATATAAACCAGATGATATCTGTAAACTTTAACTATGGCCTAGTAATTGAATTAACTTACTTTAAAAAATCTGCAGGAAAAAATTTTCCGCCTTATAGTAACTCTGTATCATTCTTTCTGATCATATTTCTAATAATCTGGCATTTGATAGTTTTATTTGGTTTATTCATTAAACAACCTTAAGTGATTTGCCTTTTACACCATGGTCTGTGTTGGTTCATATTTCCCAAACAGTATTAAAGTCATCTCACAATTTTTCTTGAAGCAAGTAAATTTATATATGGACAAAAATATTTTCAGTTTCATTATTGCTGGGCCTTCATACCAATGGCCATATAGGACATCATGGAAAGACATGAGGATTCATTTCAGCTGTGACTTTAAATTCTTGTTCTTATATAACCAAAGAGTTAAAGCATGGAAAAATTAGACCAATAGTATTTTTTGATCTCTCTACTTCTGCTATAGTAGTATGCAATGAGACTAAAAATATAAGTTAATCATTACTCAACATAATTAGAAGCATCAAATGTCTTGAGAGTTTTCAGAAGCTGTAAATCTGAAGTAGAAGGCTCTATGTGTCTTCTTATACAGTACAGTTTTGAAAAAGAAAGTGTATGAGGATAAACGTGACTTCAGAAATGCTTGATTGAGGTTATTATGACTGCATTATGCCACTTGACACGCCCAAGTTTGCATTTATCTTTCCCCCATTTTAAAACAAATTTTTCCTGATAGTAAATTCGTTACTGCTGTCAGTAGATCACAAATTTCCCCAGCTTACAAATCCTAGATTAGACTTTGATTCCGTGAGTTATATTCATCATAACATCAATTCCTATTAATTCTTGTTTTGAAATATATTTTAGATCCTCATTTCTCTTCCTTTTGCCACCTATTTATTCAGAATTTTTATCAAGTCATGCATCGGTAGCATCTCTTCATTAATTCATTTTGCTGTATTCATTGCTAGGTTCTTTACGATCATTCTGTTGTTACCCTTCTTCCCATTTAATCTTCCTAAGACATTCTTTATTCGATTACTCTACTGGAATGTTGGAATAACTTTTGGCTCTTATTTTTCTCATCTCCTTTGTCTGATAAATCCAGTTAGGTTATGCTCCATCAATTTTACTTTATTCATGAACACCTTCTATCAAGTTATCATGTTTCCATTTCACACCACACAGCACTGTCGGATTAGCCTTTTCAATCACAGTTATGGTAATACAATTTTCCAGCTAACAAACATAGGGTGCATCCCATTAGCTGATGCATAAAGGGCATATGCAAAAGCCACAGAGGCCTGAGCTCTCTAAGTGTTTCTTTCACTGCGTCTTATAGGTTGAGCACTCCAGTCAAACTAAACTCTTCATTTTTACCTCTGCTTTCCTAACTTAGCACTTCTGCTGAGCTGTTTCCTCCACCTGGAATGAACTTCCTTCTAGCTCCAGATCTTTTTTTTTCTTTTGTCTTTTAATATCTGTAAAATGTTAATTTTCATGAAGTGTCCCTGTATCATCTTTAAAAGTAAAAAAAAAAAAATTTTTCTTTTCTTTTTTGCAAATAAACTACTGGAACTACATTAAAAACAACAACGACAACAACAACAACAACAACAAACAACTTCTGCACAGCAAAGGAAACAATCAACAAAGCTAAAAAGCAACCTATGGAATGGGAGAAGGTATTTGCAACTGACATATCCAATAAAGGCTTCGTATCCAAAATATATAAAGAACTTAGACAACTCAACACCCAAAATAAACAAAAAATCTCTTTCAAAAATGGGCAGAAGACATGAACAGACATTTCTCCAAAGAAGACATAGAGATGGCCAACAGACACATAAAAAGATGCTCGTCATCACTTATCATCAGGAAAATGCAAATCAAAACTACCATGAGATATCACCTCACACCTGTCAGAAAGTCTCAAGTCGAAAACCCAAGAAACAACAAGTGTTGGTGAAGATGTGGAGAAAAAAGAACTCTCTGCCCTCTTGGTGGGAATTCAAACTGGTGTAGCCACTGTGGAAAACAGTATGGAGGTTCCTCAAAAAGTTAAAAATAGAACTACCAGATGATTCAGTAATCTCACTACTAAGTATTTATCCCAAAGATAGAAAAACACTAATTCAAAGGGATACATGCACTCCTATGTTTATAACAATATTATTTACAATAGCCAAATTATGGAAGCAGGCCAAGTATCCATCAATTGATGAATGGTTAAAGAAGATGTGGTACATATATACACAATGGAATATTATTCAGCCATAAAATAGAATTAAATCTTGCCATCTGCAGTGACATGGATGGAGTTAGATAATATAATGCTAAGCAACGTAAGTCAGAGAAAGACGAATGCCATATGATATCACTCTTACAGGGAATTTAAGAAACAAAACAAATGAACAAAGAGAAAGAAAAAGAGGGAGAGACACAACCCAAGAAACAGACTCTTAACTATAGATAACAAACCGATGGGTACCACTGGGGAGGTGGGTAGGGGATTGGGGGAAATAGGTGATGGGGATTGAGGAATGCACTTACTGTGGTGAGCACTGAGTAATGTATAGAATTTTGAATCACTATATTGTACACCTGAAACTAATATAATACTATACATTACCTACACTCAATTAAAAACAAAAAGAATCCTAAGTGCGAATTTCTTCTTCAAAGCATGTTGAGACTATATTAACATAACTGGTGATGCATACCTGTATTTCTCGTATCTCAGTGTGTGTCTGGGAAGTGGGTTGTTTGCCATTGCCCTGTTTTATCCATTCAGTTATAAACTCATAGTGGACTAGATCTCATTCCTTTTCCAGAGCACTTAGCAGCTGGCCAAAGTGAGCATTTAGGAAGTGTGCTTGACCGAGTGACGAAATGCACCACCACTCTTCCCTTATCTTCACCCTCACAGCCTCCTGTTTTTGCATTGATCACTGTCAAAACCTCATCAGTTCTCTCCTTACAATTTCATTACCTCAAGCTCCTCCTCTTCCAGGAGAAAGACATCTACTCCTCCATTTCTGGACCTCTCTCTCAATACTTACCACAGCATCAATTGCAGCCATTTCATTACAAAGCCATTACCTCTCTTTGATTAAGGAGAGATAGATGACTCAACTGCCATGCCCTGCTTCCCTTCCAGAATGGCCCTCAACTTTCACAAGGAATCGTAAGTCTGTTGTAGCCTCTCCCCGACAGGCCTTCATTGTCCCATGAGTGATTCTTACACTCTCACTTGGATGTGCCAGGTTCCAATTGCAAAGGGAACTTCCCCATGCTCCCGTCTGACTGTGTATTCTCAGAAAAATCTTTCAGGGCAGCACTTATGTGGAGGAGTTCTGGACTCAGTCTGGGTTCCAATTCCCACTCTGCTACTTGCTAGGTTGTTTGACCTTGGATAAATCATTCAGCTCTTCTATACCTCCATTTCCTTATCTGTAGAAAGGAGATAATAACAATATCTACTATAATGAATAAACAAATAAATACTTTCTTTTTCCTGAAGTCCCGTAAAATTTATTTTTACAATAATCACATTCTTTCTTGTATTACAGATATCTGTGATTCAGGTTTATCTTCCTTATAAGATCCTAGCTCTTAAAGTTTTACATATTTTAATCAGCTATCTTTCCATAATTCTTATCATAATGCCTCAAATATTATAGATATAAAATACATTTCATTGGGTTTTTGAATTCATATTTCACAATGGCACTCCACTGTCAATAAGGTTTATTTCATTCATCATGGCTGTTGGTAATCCTTTCTAAAATCACCTCCTCGGTGCACCTGGGTGGCTCAGTCGATTAAGCAATCAACTTTGGCTTAGGTCATGATCTCACGGTTGGTGAGTCTGAGCCATGCGTTGGGCTCTGGGCTGACAGCTCAGAACCTGGATCCTGCTTCAGATTCTGTCTCCCTCTTTCTCTGCCCATTCCCCATGCATACACACTCTCTCTCTGTCTCAAAAATAAATAAACATTAAAAAATTTTTAAAAAATGAAATAAAATCACCTCTTCAACTTAACTTTTTTCTCCTCTTGAATAGAGATCATTTGCTACAGTTAGGAAACTTTGCTGGTCTCATTGTTCCAGTGCTCTTCACTCTTACTTCTGCTTGAAACTTTGTGTATCACACAGGTAGAGTGCTGGCATCCTATGTTGTCTTTGGAAGCATTTAATAAATGATGGTTAAGGTACCTGACACAAAAGGTACCTAGGATCACTCCTAGCCCTGCTGCTTGGGAGCTGGATAATGATTACAGAACATTCGCAGACTGTACAGTCTCCTTTGTTAAAAGGAAAAGTTAATAGTATCCACATATTATAAAGGGAAACCATTTAGCCTAGTAGCTGGTTTATATTAATAGTAAATAAAAGTTAACTTTCCTCCGAGTTGTTTTCCCCCTCTTTACTTCCTTCTCTATATTAATGAAAGAAAAAAAGATTTTAGAAATATTTATTAATAGTATTTTCCAAGCACTATTTTAGTCCTATGTACAAATATGAAAAAGTCATAGCCATTGTCCTTAGTCCCACCCCATTTTTGAGGGTTTATAGCCTCTGCAAAATACAGGCATCTACACCATTTGTAAAGGATGAGCTTGAATTGAAAGATGTGTATAGTGGGAGGGTTGAAATATAGGAAATTGAAAGAACTTTTATGTTCTTTGTGTTGTAGGACACTGAAAAAGTTCATGCCTACAATGAAAACAATAGAGTTCAGTTTGGACAAAAGCATCAAATAAAGTAAAGATGAGTTAGAATAACCTCTTGCATAGAGGAACATATGACTAATAACTGAAAAGTTTACAGGTCAATGTCAACAGCATAGAAGAAACAGAGATTACTACACCAATCCGTGTATGGAGTATCATTGAAAGGAATAGAAACAGAGTGGGTGATGTGTCTTAAAATAAGAGAGAGAAGTAAGGAAAGATTACTAGGAGAGAACTTTAGGTTTTCTGAAAAGTTCTGGAGGTTGGGTACATCAATGAAGTGCTAGACAAGGAAAAATGGGTTTAGTTCGACAAATATTTCTTGAATCATCTCTATGTTCTAGACTCTGCATAATTATCACATGACACATGTGATATTAACATGGAGCAATGGTGATGTGGGATCTCAGAAGAGGAAACTCAGTGCAGTCTAAGGGTTTAAGGAAGGTGTCTCAGAAGAGATGATTTGAACTGAGTGCTCTGTGTGGCTGTAGCGAGATATAAAGATTTAGTACTATGGTGCCGGAGTAGCCCTGCCAAGGGCGATGTCCCAGGAACAACTTTCACAGAGGGTTCTTGAGTAGCTGAGAGGTTGTTGCAGTCGGGAAGGCTGCATGGCTCAGTGAGTGATGGATGGAGGCTGAAGTTTTTGGGTGGGGTAAAATTCATTTTGGGGGACAAGTGGCAAAGTCACTTATAAAAGAACAGAATTTGAGAGGGAAGAATAACAAACAGTGCAATGGCCAACTAGCATAGCCTCAATAGAGGGGCTGGGTTTTCGTTGTTGTTTGTTTGTTTTTTGGAGGTAGTGGAGGAAATCTGTTGACTTTTTTTTAAACATTCTATTTTTATTGGATATTCATTCTGAAATAGGATTTGAAAGCTTTGAATGGTGCCAGGCAAAGAACATGGTCAGGAATGTTGAATGTGCCCTCTTCAGTGGTCCTTGTGTAGGTGATTGCGTTTGAGTTCCTTATAACAGTGGTAGTAGCTGAAAAGCACTTAAGCTGCCAGCACCATAGAAATCCCCGCTATGTCCCCTTTCTTCACATTGACATAGTTGCTGTAACACCGGTGCTCCAGCCATGCCTTTGGGTGAAATCCCTCATCAATATCCAGCTTGGCAGCTCTCCTAGCTTCACATCCATTTGCGGCTTCTCCTTCACCGGTACAGATGATGTCATCTTGGAATCCTGGTTGCCCGCTATCTCGTTGACATTTGTTTATCAATGACGGATTGGTTGTCTTTCTTTCTCATGATTGAGTATGGTAGCTCAGTGTTACTCTGGGAACCTACCTCCTCGCCAACTCTCAGGCTTTATGCTCCTGGTGGAATTTGTGGCAGGTCAGATGCTGGGGGTGGACGTGTACTCAGTATATGTAATCTCGTTTGACTCTGTCATCACTGATCATTCCCCTTCCCCCAATTGTTACTTTCGTTAGACCTTTAGGCATTTCATTGCACTGGATCTTTTACTGTTTGTGCGAGTCTTGTCTTTGTCCACTTCCATAATTCTTGTAAAGGGTGCTTGCAACAAAGTGAGCAATCAGTAAGTAGTAGACGGAAAATGAAAGGCAACTGAGGAGGCAAGAAAATGGAATTAACTAGAAATGAGTAGGGACAGGGTTAGAATGAAAGGAAATGTTTAAGGGGGGGAAGAGATTTACAAAATTACTAAGTAGGAAAAGTCGTAGACAGGCTTTTCTGGCAAAGATAACCGTTCTAGGATCAAATTTGAGTCTTGTATGGTAAGGTATCCAATAACCGACATGAAATGTGATAAAAATGTTCGAGAATTTTGTCATATATACTTGGCTCTGAAATGGGCTAATAAAGAATACTGTAGAATTACCTTTCATGAAGCTCTGTGAGGTTTTAATAGATAACTATCAAGGTTAATTGGATGTTCTCATCCAAGACAGTGAGAAATAAACTAGATGTTCTCTTGAGTCCATTAGCATTTTTTTTGTGAGTAAATATATGAACACAGGATTTACAATTCACATTATTATGCTGTGTTTTCCAAAGTGTATTTGTGACCCTCTTTTTATTTTTTCGGAGATAATCCCAGATTTATTACCTTTTTAGAACATTGATCTCTTACTTTGAAAATTAAGTCTGCCTCATTGCCAGGTAAAGTAATTGCCACTCATGAAAATGAATGGATGAGTTATATGAATTAAATGATGATATACCCTTTTAAATTGTAGCAGGCTGTCCTCTAAAGTATTCCTGTCCTTCCCCATAATTCCCTCTGAAAGCTGAAACTAATGTATCTCATTCATTTGGCCACTAAAATGCTCTTGATTACATTGTAATGACCCATATATGTACTTTAGTTTTCAAAGGATGATCTTAATTAATTATTCTTTCCTATGTGTGCTTCTTAGACATCGAGTTTATGGAAATATTACTCACTAATGAAAGAGAAGCTCTCAGTTTATTTTATCCTGAGTTTACTAATCTGAGTGACTCTGACGCAAGTCTTGTTATTTCACTTTCTCCTCAAGTCTAGCTCCAAATGCTTTAAAGGATAACGCAGAATTTACTGAATGTTTCATGGGGAGGAAAGAGGTTTACATTTCACACTGCCTACTGAACCATCCTCCCCCAAATCTTACCTTGAAACATCTCCATTTAAAGTTTCTTTCCCAAAGAGAGGACCCCACCCACCCCAGGACTCCTTTTGCTTACAAGTCTCTTGCACCATTTCAGCCATAACATACGCTGCTGTTCATGTCTCTTACCTTGATTGTACTACTCAATAAAGGAAAAGTCAAATGAAACTTTTTATTTTTCTTTAAGTATGCTATTGAAGACTTTAATTCCTATAAGGAATATATATATATATATATATATATATGGAATGTGATAAAAATGTTTGAGAATTTTGTCATATATACTTGGCTCTGAAATGGGCTAATAAAGAATACTGTAGAATTACCTTTCATGGAATTACCATATATATATATATTATATATATATATATATATATATATATACCATATATACACACACATATATATGGTATATATATATATATGATATATATATATCATATATATATATATACTCACACACCATATATATATATGTCACCCACACACAAATGGAGCGAAATATAGAAGGGCGTGACTAGTGACTATTAAGAGGTGGAGGTCATTGGGAGCCCTGTTAGAAGACCCTTCCAGCCCAGATAGGTTCCTGTAGATATGTTGTTAATATGTGCCTGTTTATAAAATAATGTATAGCAGCCATATACCCAGTGGTGCTTGTTTAATTGCCATCATTCTTTTATCACTATGTCTCCTGCTGCAATCTGAAAAAGCTAATCTTATCACAACTTTGTGGATTCTATTAAAGGAGGAAGTTGGTGATTTCTTCTGTTGTCACCATAAACATGAGCACTGAAAGTCATAACTTGGAGGGACAGATATGGAATACTTATATACCGAAACAAAATCAAATAATATTCCGCTAAGGGGGAATGAAAAAACCTGGGGGATGTATTACTCGATGTCCTTTATTGAAAGAACAGAATTCATCTTAAATAGTTTAAGCAGAAAAAATATTGTAATAGAGGTTATTGCCAGGATGACCAGAGAGTCAGCTTTTAAAAATTATACCCGGCCAGGACGTAGAGGCTTCCCAAATGAAAACCCCACTGCTACAGTCATGAAAGTTGGGTCTGGACACCAGACGCTGTGCCCCTAAAGACCCTGAAGAACTGGATATTTCCAAAAGCACTTGTTGGAAGACCAGTATCTCTGTACCACTGTCTCACTCCTGAATCCAAGCGTCACCTGGGTAATTCTCATTGGTAGGACTTAGATTCTGTGCACCATAGGAGCCCAAAGACGTGAGTTTTCCGCTTTTTTCTCTTCCCCTTGTGGTGGTGGGACTCATAGTGTGGGAAATATCCAATATAGAAGGATATTAAATTGCAAAGATGTTGGGCGGTTTCCGGTGATGAATGTAATGCTAATCAAGTGAGACAGGAAGTAGTAAAATTGCTTCATGCCTGCTTCTCACCACGTCAACACATGTGCCTGTGTCAATGTCATCACTCTGGTGTTCTGTGGTCTTAAAGAGGCCTCTCTTTCGCTAATTGCCAGTGCTAACTTTCTCGGGCTAACGTAATCTCCTATCACAGGGACTCTTTCCTGGTTCTCTTATTCTCTGATGTGAGAATTTGTGCGTTTGTCTTCTACCTGTATTCTTTGGTTTGAAAGCTAGCTGAGACGTTTTTTAGTTGTTGTCGTTGGGCAGCCGTGCTGCTAAAACTAGATGATAGAAGAGCACAGCACGCTTGGAAGGAGTGAAAGTGCTCTTGCCCTCTGAGCAACCACAAGACAAAAATAATATTCCGGGGGGAGCCAAAGTGTTCCCTAAGACCGCATAAATAAAGGAACATAGGTGTGACGTGCGATGGAACATGTCTACTTCAGCCAAGAGAAGACATCAGTAAAATTCAGAAGTCTACTGGATCTCTTGGGTTCCCAGACTTAGAACCCAGTTCTTAGTTCCCCGCCTCAGCTGATGTATTTAGGCAGAAAGGGCAGAATGCAAAGGCGCTGTCTCTCTGAGCTCAACTACTGCCGGGGAAAGGAATCAAAAGACCTCTCTGTAAGACTTTCTCCACCCACCCCCCTTCTTTTCCTCTGCAAAGGTAGGTAGGGGCCTGTGAAACATCATTCAGGATGTCTTGAGATTTACAGAATTTCCACTGGGATGTTAAATTCTTCATCCAAGCACATTTTTTTCATTGGGTTTCTCCCCCACCTCCCCTGCCCACCATTCACTTTCATGATGAGCTAGGGAAAAGCCTGCTAATCATCTCTCACAGCCCCTAAATTTTCCAAAGTAGTATATCAAATATATCATTTTCTAAGCAGACATTTTTCTTAGAAAGGAATGATTTAACCATAGAATAATTGTATTACATGAAAGATTTTACTATGTTCTTAATACAAGAAAAATGACTCTGCCATGACTACAGAGTCCAAATATGGATAGGAATGCTAGGAAGAGAAACAGTAATTCACTGAGATATCACATTATCAGGTGTTCTCTTTCCAGTAGAATTTTCCAAGGTGGACTTAGCTAAATCTACTATGACTCATAAAGGAGCAATAGAAGCAATTACAGTTGAGGGCAAGCGGTTTAGGCGTAGAGATTGAAAAGTGAAAAGATAAAATGTAGAGACAATTTAAGGAGCAGAAGAAATAATTTATCATTGCAGAGAGACTCTGCCCTAAAACATTAACCATTTTATCTGAAGCAGCCCTCGCTTCTTCCTCTGTACCCTTTCAGCTTCATTCAGGGTTAGTTTCTCTGAGTTCCCAATGGTCTCAGATTCTCTGAGAGAATTCTGGATCTCCACTGGAAGGAAAATAGATGTGATTTAGTTTTGTGTGAGCCAGGTTAAGTTGCTCGAATTGCTGAAGGATCATTAAAGAGAGAAATGGGAAGAAATGGCTCTGAAGTGGTGTTATTTCAGATACTTTAGCAGATGAGTGAGAAAGTTATGGTAAAGTGGCATTTTTTTTTTTCTGACATTTATCCTCCATAACACCTCATAGCAAAGGCTTATTCTATAAAATGGGTAGAGAGAGCAGTATTTCAGTGGCATGGAGCAGAAAATAATGTGATCAGGAGTCATTTCGTTGGGAAACGAAGAAATGTTTGATTCTAAGACATTTAGTCATCTGACTAAAGTTGATTTGTGTGGTAAAGATGGACGTTCTCCCGGCTGACTGAAAATGAATCGTCCAACTAGCTAATCTACGGATACTCAGCGGGGTATACTGGTGAAGTGATCCCATATCCTCTGTCATGTAATTTTTCTTCAGTTCTATTTTACTGCAGATATTTCTTAATAAGAAGTTGTGTGGTTTTTTTTTTTTTTTTTTGCCTTGAAAAACTGATGTGGTCTCTTTTTGTGAACAGTATGAACATACAAATTTAAATATTCCATTCTTTGAAAAATCTATTGAAAAAAAAAAAGTTTTGTTGAGACCAACGAACAGTCAAGGGTGATGTGGTTTGGCTTACTATAGGATTAATGTTTACACTTTAATAATGATAAAACAGTTTCTAAAGTATGAGTCCACAGTGCTTCATTTCTAATGTAGTTTTCAGCATTTAGACTTGTTGGGGAAACTCAAACTTGGAAGAGATAAATGGGCTTTGGGAAATGTACTTAGCTCTCTTGAAGGAGTTTCTTTTGAATATCTTCAACTTAGGACAGAATAAGGAAATGTAACATAGTACATACTTAACTATGTGGAGTTTTAAAGAAAAAGGACATATTGGTGAAATGTCTTTGACATAGTTTAAATACAAATAAGGAAATGGTTAAATTGGGCTTTAAGAAAAGATTGTACTACTGCACTCTAGATTTATTTAAAGAATAGATTTATTCTTCAATATAAAACATCAGTTGTTAACAATGAAAAATGTGTGATTAATAGTAATTAATTCACGATTAATGTCTTATGTGGGCCATCTTAAACATATGGAAGTGGGGAATCTAACCAGCTACTATAACTGTCAGGGTTCTACAATTAATAGTGATGAAAATCGGGGTGTCTGAGTGGCTTAGTCGGTTAGGCATCCAACTTCAGTTTCACGGTTATGGGTTCAAGCCCCACGTTGGGCTTTGTACTGACAGCTCCGAGCCTGGAGCTTGGGACCTGCTTCGGATTCTGTGTCTCCCCCTCTCTCTTTCTGCCCCTCCCCTACTCGAACTCTGTCTCTCTCTCAAAAATAAATCAACATTAAAAAAATATTGACAAATAGTCATCAAAATTGACTTGCCCTATAAACTTCTGTCATTGTGGGGCCCATAACCCCTACTTTTTAAATGTTTATTTTCCCTTTTGATGGAATGCTGCTAATAGCCAAACTTCAAAGGAGGTGGTTATTACATGTGTAACATTTGATAACATGTATGTTTCCCAGGTAGGAGAGACTATGACGTTGCTAATATCTCTAGTCGAGTTCTTAGATTGTAGGACAAGAACTGATTTTTCTGCTATATTTTGGTAATTTCTTTTCCTGTCACAACTTGTGACAAGAAGTGCTGAACCCATGGAAAAATGGGAGAAAACAAAAAAAACAAAAAAACAAAAAAAATCCCAAAATGTTGTCTCTGAATTTTTGGAACATTTGCAAATATTTAGTTTATGTCAAGGTTTGGTTATTGGGAAGACTATTTATATGCACCAAACATTCTTAAAAAATATTTCCCTGAACATAGGAAAATATATCTTCAATTGGAAGGAAGCCATACATCTTTTTAAATTATAATTTTGTTAATATTCGATGAATTAAAAACATCGGTTATGGGTGCCTGCTTTCCATATGAGAAAAATTTTTTTCCTAAACAATTATTTAACTTGTGGTAAATGCAGCACATATGTCAAAGCTGCCTAAATAATTGATAATTTTATCACTTCCATTTAACCTTGTTTTATAACACTCGCCCACCTGAATCCTTTTTTCCTAAACTTTGTTGGCAAATTTTGTTTATGACACCTATGGAGTACTTTGATAATTAGTGTCCTGGAATTTTTATAAACGTTTACAAAGATATATTCTGTTTCCTCAGCAAGCATGGGAGCCCTTAGAGAGGGATTGCATACTAGGCCTAATGGAAGGCGCACAACATTCTTTGTGTAATTTTGGCAAAGTATGCTATACTTGTCTGTTTGGATGTCATCAATACATCCATAATGAAACTTTTGGAAATCAGTCAAACTTCCAGAAGCTTTAATGCCACTTGTTGCTAAACCTCTGAGTGACACTGAAGGAGTACCTAGCTTGCCTTCAGAAGGCCAGGGTGGGTAGGCTTCTCAGAGCTACTGGGAGGTGAGCACAATTCTGAAGGCCAACGACAGAAGAGCCAGGGAAAGGCAGGGTAGGAATAGACACAGAAGTAGAAGTAGAAGGTGTGGCATTCTCAGAGACCCAGGGACAGGACCTAAGAGTTTGGGTTGGGGCAAGACGAAGTGGAGAAGAGAAAGAGCTAAAAATAAAATAGATTAAACCAATTAATTGTCTACAATTGATTGAATGATTGATTTTAGGTTTCCATTCAATTAATTAATTAATTTATTTATTTATTATTTTTTAATGTAATTTATTGCCCAATTGACTAACATACAGTGTGTACAGCATGCTCTTGGTTTTGGGGGTAGGTTCCCGTGGCTCATCGCTTACATACTACACCCAGTGCTCATCCCAACAAGTGCCCTCCTCAATGCCCAGCACCAATTTTCCACGTCAGAAATTTTGATTAAAAACCCTGGAGAATAGTTTGAAGGTAAGCAAAATCGTTTGTAGAAATAACCAGTTTAAAAAATAAATAGTGAGGGTGGCACCGAAATATTTTGGCATTTGGATGTGACAGTCTTTCTTTTTTAGCCTCTAGTTATTATTATTTTTTTTAACCAGGCATTCGTTACATTGTAGACATTCAAAAGAAAAAGATCAATATATTTCTTCCGGCTTCTTGCTTCTGCCCAAAGTTCTCAATTGAACTAATCTCTTGTTCTAGTCTCAGAAGATGATTCTTGGACTCTGTATCCATTATTGAAGTGGAACAGAAAAATGGAAAACCTTAGACATAACTGCAGATGCAACCAGAAACTCCAGGAGATATTCCATTTTTCATACATCACATTTATTTTGAACCTGGATCATTTCCTAAGTACAATATGAATAACTCACATGAGTTTCCTATTCTCTTTAAAAACAGAAGTTTTCCTTTTATTTCTTTAAACTTCTTTTAAATGTTTATTTATTCTTGAGAGAAAGAGAGAGAGACAGAAGGTGAGTGGGGGAAGGGCAGAGAGAGAGAGAGAGAGAGAGAGAGAGAGAGACAGAATCCGAAGCAGACTCCAGGCTCTGAGCTGTCAGCACAGAGCCTGATGAGGGGCTCGAACTCACAAACCATGACATCATGACCTGAGCTAAAGTCATACTCTTAACCCACTGAGCCACCCAGGCACCCCAGAAGTTTCCCTTCTAAAGTTCTACTATAGCTCATCTCATCTGGAAAATCATCTGCTCATATCTAGGCTTAGACATTTCCTAGTCAAATTATCTTTGAAGTACTAGACAAACCAACATGACAGAGTGGCTTGAAGCAAAGGATAATTTTCCTGGTAAAAAATGTGTCTACATAGATTCCTAAGTGGAATCAGAGAAGGATAGAGAGGTCAAGGGACACACAAGTGCTTCTTGAAACAAGCAGTGACCCTTTGAGAGTGGCTTGGGCACTTGTTAAGACTTCAGACACACTGCAATCAGAAAACCAACATTAGCCCAGACAGGATGTATGAGTCAAGGATATCTAAAAGAGATGGAAAACGTGGCATCCAGGCATTTGCAACTCTCCAACTGCCAGGCTTCACTTGCGGTCCCTGCTGCTGCTGGGAGCATACTGGAAAGGAAACATAAACAGTTTAAATTGAGTGTCAGCGCTGACAACTCTCATGCGACTTTCCGAAAAGATGAGAGATGGACCTCTCCGAACCACTGGAAGTCCTCATTCTGATGGGTCAGGGAACAGAAGAGAAATTCTTGACACAAATGAACAGAGAGCACAGGGACTCTACCGTATATGGGCGAGAGGCGAGACTTTCAAGCAAAATTCCTGTGATGACAAAACTCGTGTGACTCAGACAGCTGTATCGAATTCCATTCAATGTCAAAGTGGTACCTTAAGCTAGTTTATCTGGTTTGGCTTTGAAGTGGCAATAAAAACCAGGAAGCCTCCTGACCTGGGTCATTTCTAAAAAAAAAAAAAAAGTTGTTTTCTTTTAGCTGGACCCATTTTAAGAGCAGCTACACTTATAGGTATGTCCGTGAAAGGCGGCAGTAAAGAGGACATTTACTAACACAGGAAATGTGAAAACAGTCCAGGAATCTCCCAAATTTATTACCCATTTGGGCTTTAAGCAACCGCAGTATGAACAGTGGACACAATGGTGTCAAGCAAACTTCATTTTCAATCAGACATCATACGCCAGTGTGTTTAGGGAAACCTCATTGATTTTATTCTTTAGTGACCTTGTTCCAACCAAATGACATGCGGGATTAGAGACTCCATTCATACAGGAAGAGGGTGAACAGTGCATGCCACATGCCATTTTGCAAGCAGAGATCTTTCAATGTTTTGGGCAAGTAGCTTCACTATTTGGGTGTATTCTGCTATAGCCGGTCTTTCTGGAAAAACCTAACATGTCAAGAGCTACCTTCTATAGAAGTTTTAAGAAAAGGTATCATTTCTGAGATGATTGAAAGTCAACTTTGGAAAGAGTTATTCAACAGTAGTAGTTTTTGGAAAATGTAATAGCCCTCACCTATCTATGTGGTCACCAACGTTCCACTTCATATATTTTACGGGGTGTTTTTCATCAGCTTGTTTTATTTCTGCCAAAAGTATCTTGGCCAGTCCACTACTCATTATAAATAGTGGGCAAAACAGCCAAGTTAATTTCTAGGTTTTTATTAGATTTATGGAAAAAAAATCATGAAGAAAGGGATTAAGTCAGTTAATTAAAATAAATTCCTCTGTATTCAACTAAGAAATTCAGTGCCGAAAATTCTTACGGTATTCTCTCACATGGTCCACTTTAAATTTAATTCCCATTTAAATTGGAAACTTAGGACACTTTAAATGAAGACAAGATGAGACTTCGGACATTTTCCAGCGTCCTGACAGTTGGTGGAGGATATCTGATTGGATAGCAACCTCTGTAATGTACCTCACCTCACTAAACCAAGTTGATGCTGTTCTCTAGAGCTTATTGTTTTTGGCTACTTCCCTTCCGAATCACAAACAGTGCAAAATTGGTTATAATTTGTTACTTTTAATTTGCATTAACCACATCAGCAATCTCTAATATTGCCCTTTCCCCTTTTCTCCTTAATCCTCATATTAATAGACTGAAGAATATAAACATGTTTCTACAAAAATTCTTTCAGTATTTTCATCTAATACACTTATCCTCCCTCTCCTCCAAAAATTTCATCAAAAAGTACATTGAAATCATCAGCATAGTATATTGAATTCCTTTTAGGTGTCTCTGATTTCCATTAGGCTGTGTCTAACTTTTAGACTCTAAAGATAGGAATCATTTAGTATCTTTGTGGTTTTAAGATTACTGGACTACTGGATTGGTAGATGAATGAGAAACTTGGGTGCTGACTTTTCCCTGTGTATATGTAGAAGATGCAGAATTTGTTTTGATCTAGAAATAAGATAGTTGTTGCCTGTAAAATCTGTGACGGGTTCCTGAAGAAGGCATCCAGTGAGAAAGTCTAAAAAAGCTTCCTCTACTCAGAAGCTGAGAATAAATTTATTCCAATAAGAATCCAATTGCCAAAGAGATTATCTTCCGGGCTACTAAGTTTTGAATATCACTTTGATTTTGTCTGACAGTGCCATTGAACATTAAGGAGTTTTCTTCTATGTTAGTATTAGATTTATTTTTTGAAGCAAATTAAAATTCACTGAAGAAAAATGAATTGTGGGAGTTTAGAGTGAGCAAATATTTTGGCAAAGAGTGCATGAGAAACTTTCTTCATGGGTATTTCTGATCCCACTGGGGAAGAATACCAGAAATGTGCCTCAGTCTTTTCTCACAAGACTTGAGACTTGAAATTCACACACCCACAGGGTTTAGATAAGAGTCTACCAAGAGCCTGTCCTTGTGGGTGCTTTTCTGAGTGTGAGAAGCATTTCCACCATTCAGTGGGTCTCTTCTTCCATCTATGCTGATGTCTGGACCCTACAACTCTTGCTGCTCAATGAGAGAGAAAACAATGAGAATGATAGAGGAAAAGCCGATGAAATGCATATTTTGTTTTGAAAAATTAAACAAATTTCAAGTAAAAATGTCAGCAAACAATAGAACTTCCATTGACCTGATTCTGTTTTTTTTTTTTTTTTTTTTTTCCATTATGGAGAGACTACATATAATCTTGTTTTGGAAGAAAGTTGCTGCATATAGCCTCTGCATCTCTTTTTTTCTTATGAGAGTTTTTTTTTTTTTTTTTATGTGTCTGCTCTCTCCCTTCTTTTCCTTCATTGATCATGCAAAAAGGCTTTTGTGATCTCTCTTTTGATAAGTGAATGCTTCAAAAAAATCAGCCACATGTTTAGGCTCTCTAGATGATACACTTAAGTGCTGCACTGATGTGAGAAGACTTTTAAATTAAAAAATCTATTTAAGTTAGGATTTTTCTTAAAGATACATTGTGTTTGGACAATGGGATATACACAAACTTTAGAACTACTTACTTCTTAGTAAACCAGTCATGTCAGGTTGATCAAATGTGAATGTGGGAGAGATGCATGTTTATTGAGCTATGTATCAGGCACAATGCTAGGTGCTGAATAAAGAGAATAGCTTGCATTTATATTGCAATTACAATATGCCAAGTCATATTCTTTTTTTTAAAGGTTTATTTATTTTTAAGAGAGAGATAGAGCACGAGTGGGGAGAGGCAGAAAGAGAAAGACACAATCTGAAGCAGGCTCCAGGCTCTGAGCTGTCAGCATAGAGCCCGATGCGGGGCTCGAACTCACAGAACTGTGAAGTCAGACGCTTAACTGACTGAGCCACCCAGGCGCCCCCCCATACCAAGTCATATTCTAAGCACATTACTCTTTGCTACAAATCAGATAAAATATTGCTGCTATTATTCTTACTTTGTAGATGAGGAGACAGAAGATGAATTAAAACGTTTTTACCAGGTCACACAATTATAAGTGGCAGGGTTGGGATTGAAACTCAACATTCTGGCTCTAGAAGTTATGATCTTAACCCCTACCTTGTTTGTGTGTCTACGTGTGTATTTTACAAATAGTTTCCCAGTCACTATTTGCAAGAAAATACTTACCTTTTCCCTTTAAATTCAGTTATTTTATGTTATCGAGTGTATTAGTTTTCTTTTGGGGCATAAAAATCACACCAAGATTTAGTGGTTTGTTTATTTATTTATTTATTTATTTATTTGTAATGTTTATGCATTTTTGAGAGATAGAAACAGAGCATGAGTGAGGGAGGGGCAGAGAGAGAGAGGGAGACTCAGAATCCAAAGCAGGCTCCAGTCTCTGAGCTGTCAGCACAGAGCCCGAAGGAGGGCTTGAACTCACATACCACGAGATTGTGACCTGAACTGAAGTTGGGCACAACCGACTGAACCACCCAGATGCTCCTAGACAGTGGTTTAAAATAGAGAATGTTTATAATTTCACATGTCCAGGAGTCAAGCACCTGAACACAATTTACCTAGGTCATCTGTCTCAAAGATTCTCACAATGTTACATTTAAAGGATTTGCAGGGGCTGCTGTTTTATTTGAAGGCACAACTAGAGAAGGATCCCTTTCCAGGTTCACTCTCATGGTTGCTGGCAGGCTTCAGCTCTTTGAAGACTGTTGTACTGAGAACTTTAGGTCTTTGTTGGCTGTTGGCCAGGGGTCTCCTTCAGGCAGCTTATAATATGCCAGCTAGCACGAGTATGATTTATTATAACCATGCAAATTGTTTGCTATAGAATAGATCTGTTTTATTAAAATAAATCTTCTATTCTGTGGCTTTTACTCCTTTGAACATGGTTTGTATATTTTAAAGCACATGCAATCAACTCTTTGGTAAAGTGAAGATGTTAGAAGCTGCTGTTTAATGGCTATTGCCATTTTTATACATGTTTAAAAAAGTCATTGAATACTTTTTGAGAAGTATAAACCACATAGCAGGTGTGTAATCAACCTTTGTTAACTAATTGAATTTGACAATATAATAAAACCCAACTGAACCTAGTGTATTTCACAGAATGAAAGAATTATACTCTCTAAGAATAAAGAATATTTATTTGTTTACATATGCATGTAAGTTAAATACACCAAAAAAATAAAAAAATAAAAAGAAATGTTTAAAGTTCTATTTGACATTCTCAAATATTTAAGTATTGCTAGCGTGCTTTTAGCTTCTCTTGTACTCTGGATAGCTTTTTTTTTTTTTTTAAACCGTGTGTGTATGTATATTTTAGTATAGCAGAGTCAGTTATAAAAAAAATTTTCAGAGAAACTAAGTGACAAATATTATTATTATTTGATATATAAGGTAAGAGTATCTGCAAGGAGTATTTATTTTCTTTCATTTAGTGATAATTTCTGTGAGTGAAGATTTATGCTCAGCTCCATGGGGGATTCAAAAATGAATTAGATCTCAGCCTTCTTGGAAAGGCTTTGGGCTTTGCAACCAGAGCTGCACAGTGTCATGTACTTTAATTTCTCTGGGCCTCAGTTTTCTCATCTATATAACAGAAATAATACTAATGCTTATTAAAGGGCTTTTAAAAACTTAAGTTACAGAATATATGTGACATTGCCTGATCATAACGTTTTGAGAAATATAATTACATTGCCCTCCCTCCCTTACCACTATAGGATTTAGTGGGGAAAAGAAAACAATGGCTCAGACCATGGAAACACAAGGAACAGAGTGGTAAATGCCATAGAGGGATAAATGAATTGCTATAGGGGTTTAAAAGATAAAAATACCTTTTCTTTTGGAATTATTTCAAGATGGGCAACTGAGCCTATTACATAGACTCTGGCTCCCCCAACAGATCCTTAGGAAACATAGAAAATATACTGTTTGTGGAAAATGCAGTTGAGATTAGGTGTAAAATAAATGGCATAATTGGGAAGGATTGAGTAATTTTTTTGTGTGTTTTTTTTGCAAGCTGTAATTCCTGTCTCTTCTGTGGTGAGGAGTCTCCATATCATTGGTTACTCCCTGATGCCTTAATAAATTACTCTCTTGATCCCAAAACAAGGTGTGAGCATTATAGATATTTATTAAAGGAGTGAGAAAAAAATAAGCAAGCAAACACAAAACAAGTAAAAATAAAGGCATAATTTTGCATTTGGATAATTTACACACTCAATTCAATTAGAATTAAAAACATTGGCCTTTGAAAGGTGACCTACCATCTCCTGTCATCTGTAACTTAGCGATAAATATAAACACATATGTGCCATATACGAAATAAAATACATGTTAAATATAGCTTAATCAATTTCATAAGAATAAATATAAGAAAATTTTAAAGACCCTTGACTGATACATTGTCCTTGCATAGTTCCTGGGAATCGTTGTAGTGTCCAGAGAGAGCTGAAAATCTTTTTTATCCCAGAAATTGGTGTAAAAAGGCTTTCAGGTTTCAGTTTTTCTTTGCAGCTATGATATTATAGAAATGAAAAAGCCTACTGACCTGACTATCAATAGATAGTAAAGTCTGATTGAAATTCACAATATTGTGCTTCTGGTTTCTGCAACACATTGATTGTGGTGTGATACCTAAGCTTGTTTTGTTCAGTGTCAATAACAGGTGTAACGTGAAATCTTGAACCCTGCTGTCTCTGGACCTGAAACTTGTGAAAGATGGCTCTGTACCTAGGTGACGATGATGATGATGATGAAGAAGAAAACCATTTTTGGAAAACTTGCAGTATATGCTAGGCACACTTCCACCTGCTTCATATGTAACTTAATATGTATGTTATCCCTAAAAAAAAAAAAAAACAAACAAAAAAACCAGTAAATATTGTTCTCATTTTACCTATGAGGAGACTGAGGCACAGAAACTTTTAGTATTTGTCTTTAAGGCATTGATTTGGTGGGTAGCAAACCAGGCAGTTAGTAACAGACCAGGGAGTCCATAGCCTAACCATTTGATATCTTAAAAACTCTTGACCCTTCTCTACACTGCCTCTCACGTAAGGAGTCTAGATATTAAATTATGTGAGAAGAGATCTCGTTACAACTTCTTTTGGCTTTGGAGTCATGTTTCACATATTATGTTTTCTTGTCTAAATACACGTGTGATTCAGTATATTTTTACACATTAGACTATGATAATGAAATGCCAAAACACCACTTGGATTTGCCAACATAGACGATCATGCATAGAGACGATAGATTACTGCTTCTTAACATTTGTATCCCTTCTCTCCAACTGGGGCTGGAGAGAATTCAAATTAATAGAAGGATCTTCCTATCCTTATAGCATGTCTTGAAATATTCACAGAATTCTCTGCTCTTGTGAGAATTGGATAATATCAGAATTCCTCCTTCCATTTTGGCCCAGCTCAAAAGTCCCTTATGGCTCTATAATACATAGACACTAGCTGCCTTCCTCGGCCTACTTGGTATAGTTTCAATAAAACAAAAACAAAAACAAAAACAAAAACACTGTCTATGGCTTACTTTTTTTATATGACCTTCCCTTCCTTCTTGTGTATCTGTGGAGGATGTCTATTTTCTTACTCTTAATGTAATCTACAATAGAAGACCTGTGACATTGAACACTGAGAAATGCATTCTGTACTTTATGGGTGAGATAGTCTGTGTATTAAATCTGAAGTTTAAAGGTGCAAAGTGAATCCTTTAATTTCGTTTAGATAATAGAATGTAGGATGTACAAAATTTTATTTGAATAAGTTGCCCTGAGGACTCAAGCAATGTCTTAACTTGACAATTACATCTTTAAAAAAAACAACAACAACACATATTTTTGCTTTACATATTATTCTTGTCAGTGTATGGACAAAGCACTGAGGATATGATCTTAGCCCTCATTGATTACAGAATATAAAAAGGTGTTAAAAAATAGTAAACAACTGGGGCACCTGGGTGGCTCAGTAGGTTAAGCGTCCGACTTTGGCTCAGGTCATGATCTCACAGTCCGTGAGTTTGAGCCCCGCATTGGGCTCTGTGCTGACAGCCCAGAACCTGGAGCCTGTTTCAGATTCTGTGTCCCCCTCTCTCTCTGACCCTTCCCTGTTCATGCTCTGTCTCTCTCTGTCTCAAAAATAAATAAAAAAAAAAAAACGTTAAAAAAATTAAAAAAAATAGGAAACAACTTCACTGTTAATCAGTTTGTTACAATTGTTATAAGCGTTTCATAGGACATCTCTAACAGAAGGTATAATTAAATGAAAATATGTAAATCAGTTAGTACCACTGCTGACACATATAATAAGTTCTCGACAAACGTCAACTATTTTCTTTATTCTTATCTAGGTATAAGCCAATTCCCCTAGAGAGTAGAATTGGGAATGTTCGAAATCAATGTACATTGTTGCTATTTTACCTTAATAATCAGGCTGAATCCATTTACTGTGATAACAGCCAGTGGTGTGAAAAGACCTGGATTTTGGGTCAGGAAGGCTTTCTAAAAGAATTTATCTTCGAATGAAACTTAAAGAACTAAAAAAAAAAAGGTTAATAATTACTTACAAGTAATTAGGAAAGGAAGATTTTTTTCAGAGAGAACAGGCAGAGGATCTTTAGCAGAAAAGGGCATATTCTACTCAGAGTGGTTGCAGAAATAGGCAGCAAGTGCCTTTTAGATTGTGCTAATGACTTGATTTTAGAAAAAGAGAAATGGAAAGCTGTTGAGAGACTGAGAGCCAAGAAGTGAAAATACCAGATTCTATGTTTTTAAATTTTTTTTCTGCTGCAGTGTGGAGAAAACCTTGGAGAAGAACAAGAGTGGAAACAAGGGACCAGTTTCAAGGCAAGAGTTTGGAGTTGTCACAAGGTGACAAAGGCATTTAGAGTGAGACTTTGTAATCAGATTGAGTGTGGATTCTAGCCCTATTATCTGGTTGTTGCGTGACCTTACGCACATTGCTTAACTTCTCTTAGTGTCTGCTTCCCAGTTTTGGATAGAGGAGACTGCCATTTAACCACCTGACATTAGAATTAAGAGAGGCAAGATGTGTAGAGCCCTTACACACGGCCTGGAAAGTGTTGGGAATATCAGTGAAGATGGAAAAGTGGGCTGCACAGAGATAAAATTGAGAGGATTTTGTGAATGATTGTATTTAGAGTAGTGGACAGGGAGAAGTCAAGGATGGCTCTCAGATTTCAGGTTTGCAGCACTAAATGGCGGTGGGGGGTAGGGGGTTGGTAAGGACACAGAGAAGGGCTGGGATAGGAGGAAGGTGGTAAGCTCACTTTGGATATTTTGAATTTGAAGAGCCTTTTTATTCTCCAAGTGGAGATGTCTAGTAGGCGGTATATGATATGTCTGTGAAGGTCTTAGTTGTAGATAAAAACTTATATTCAGTGAGAAGAAAGGAGTGACTGCTCTCCCTCATCTAGCATATCACCACTAGCCACTTTAATGATTTATGGTGCTACAAGTACAGCTGTATTATAAATAACCAGAACTGTTGGATTGTTACAACATAACGTGGTTTTCAACTGTAAAGAAATTAAAATTAGATAAACTTTATTTTGTTCATTGTCACTCTATCTGCCCCAAATTTTCACAAAGATAAGTACAAAACCAAACACGATTAACTGCTGTCATGGAAGGACTTGAAAAAGTTATTTAAAAATTACCTCCAAAAAATGCCAGAAGGAAGTTTCTTCTCCTTTTGAATGAACAACTAATAAATGCACTTTCTACAGAAGTTGGTGGGAGTATATATTCACAGACCTACTTTGGAGGGAAAAACAAAAACAAAACTAACATCTTGCAAAGCTATATATGCACATTCTCAATGACTCAGTGGTTTCCCTGGTAGGTATATTAGAGAAAAACTCATGTAGATGTGAACCAGGAGCATGCACATGAATGTTCAAACAGCATTGTTTATAAAAGCTTCAAACTGTAAACAACTTGAATATTTATCAACAAGAAACTAGAATTATTATCATCATTGTATTATTAATATATCATTGCATTAGCAAAAGTAAATCTCAAAGACAAAGTAGAGTGAATGAAACAATTTTCACTGGAATACATCAGGTATAATACCACTGATATAAATTCCCCCTGTATACAGAACTAAAAGGTATGTTGTTTAGAGATACATATATTTAGCAAGGAAACAACAAAATGCGAAGTATCATAAACAACAAAATTCACAGCAGGGGTTCCCCTCATAGTGGAAAAAGAGGGCTGTAATTGTTGTGTGGCCCACTGAGGCTTCAGATGCATTAGAAATGCCCCATTTCTTAAGCTGGTGATGGGTCCATGGGTGCTTGTTTATAATTTATCATGCATTAATGTAATTTACAAAATAGGTTCTTAATTCATCTCCCATCATTCTAAGAATACGACCTCAAGGTTTCATAAATCACTTTTCAACTGGGGAATATGCTTGGAGAAGACAACTGGTTGAAGAAGTATCATTTAATGACAGGGTTTTATAATTCCAAAGTTTACAATATTTCTCCACTATATACTTAGTGCCTCTGAATGTCCAATTTTAGGAAATCTGAAATTTTAAATTTCAGAAAACCTCTGAAATTAGAATGTATGTAGAGGTGATAATATTTAAGATTTTTTTTTAATTAAGAAAACAAAAATGGAGAAAAAAAAACCTGGTTTTACAAGGACGTTTAAAACTAAAATGGGGTTAAATGATCATCTAGCCAATGGAAGCCCATGAGAAGTGATGTATTTTTCACAAGGACAATAGCGAAGGCCACACAGCTCACTAGCGGCACAAAGTAGACTATCTCAGGCTAGGACTTTTTAATATGCAAAAATAGACGAAATGCTTTAATAATAATAATACTTTTTTTTTTCCTATTTCATAATTTTGTCTGCCTGGGTGGTGGCGAGGGAACAGGGAGGAGAATCTGAAAGCTATAACGAGCACTGAACACTTTTCTTCTTCAGCTATTTCTAAAACAAAGGGAAATTTACAGATTAACCTGCTCACACTAACAGGCCCTAAATATCCTGTTTATCCCAGGTTTTAATACAATGGGTCTTTCATAATTTGCAAGAGGTATGCGGAAATCGTAAAGAGTTATGCCCGTCTGTTAAGGAGGAATGTTTTTTCTTCGACAGATAAGGATCAGGTTAGTATTTGTGGTGCCAGAAATAAGATACAATTTCACTTCAACACTTGAGCTATGTTGATCTACCTATCCTCATTACATGTAGCCATTTATAGCTGTTGAGGTCAGCGAACTGATCTGCCGCAATTACTTTCCTACCATCTTAAAAATGCGATCGTTCCCAGGCAGTGGGCATGACGTTCACAGCACCTCGAATGAACTGGTCCCATGAACAGCAACAGAAATGTACCTGCTGGCACAATGCTGTATATTTTTAAAAGGAAATAAGGCAATTATAAGACATCTTTTTTAAAGTCAGGCATTTTCAGTAAATGGTATTTGACCTAAGGTGAAAACCCTATATTTAATTGGAGATGGAAATTCTTCATTTTTTCCCCTTTTCCCTGCTTATATTTATTTTTTCACAGAGTTCATGGCAAAAATGTTGTATTCCAAGCAGCAGAACACATTTCCCTTTGACCTCCTTCTTTTCTTGCTGTTAACTTTAATAACAATTATTCCAAGTTTTGAAAAGTCCCATGTTTGGTCCTTGGCCAACACTGACATTTATTTTGGGAAATAAAAAAAGAATGTTCAGTTTATGCATCTGCATAACTTTAATATTTATTTTGTTGAGACTTTTTCAAGGAAGAAACTTTTCTTAAGACATCGCTTCTTACGGATACCCTTCAAATTATGTAAGTTTAATTTCTCCAAATCCCATATGCACAACTGGATTTTCCGATAAGGGCTTTAATAGTAAGTCAGAATCCTGTCCGTGTAATAAGATAGAAGTTCTTGGATTGCATGCCGTTCAACAATCTCGCTAAACAGATCTGAAACCTGAAGCCTAGGGCAGGTATGAACTTTGGCAAAGATAGACCACACCTGTTCCAGCTTCTAGTAAAATAAATCACAGTTGTAGAAAGAGCTGGCCATTAGCAGTAAGAGAATACCCTTCAGTGCACTTTCCATGATTCAAAGTGAAAATCAAAACACCAGCTTCCTTCCATCTGCATGTCTTCACTCGTGTGCAAGTTCTTTGCTTTCATGAAAGCTATTTCTTGAATATGACACATAATCATCCTCATCCTACCGTCTTACGGTCTTTACGCTAGCAAGTAAAAACCTCTAAAATACTTCGGTAATAGTCACAGTGCTTAGATCCCCCGAAACTGAATGTTTTACGAATATAAAGTATTATGTTGTTATTTGAGACTTGGCCAATGTAAATCCCTCACTCAGCCCTTCAGTGTGCATGATGACAAACTGGAGAACACCAGGACAGAATGAGAAATAGACAAGGATTTTTTATTTCGAGAATGCCACCTATCGTATTTCATAGTGATCACCAGTGAGGTTCCACAGCCTGTTTTCCCTTTGACGTTTCTTTACGGGGGATGGTGATGGAGGCCAGAAATAATTCATGAACCATAGAGCAGTTAATTTCACTCAAACATCACTTAGGCTAAGACATTAAACAGAATCATTCTCAAAGTAAACCACATTTTCCCATTCCAAGGAGCAATTTCATTAAAAAGAGACCAAATCGTTAGCCTAAACCAATCTATCACAGTAACCGCTCAGGAGCTATGCCTCAAACACATCAAAGTTCATAAAGGCATATTATAAAATGAAATTGTAAGAAAAATTGCATGGCTCTTTCATTATATTCATGATTGAGCATTTACATGATTGCTATATGAATTATTATTTTTACTATGTCTGCTATTATAGCTGGTACAGTAAAAAATCTATATATTTATATAATTCCACTACATCACACACCCAGGCATTAAATCACACAAAAATGAATGTCAAATGCTAATGTCATCAATAGGAAAAAGGCTAGAATGTGAATAAATTATATTTAATTTTAAAAAGACATTTGTACCTACAGACAGTGATTAATAGGTATAAGTGAAAGAAAATGTATGGACAAGTAGGCTAATTTTTTGAAAGTTTCCTCGTACAATTTGCTTTTACCCCTTTCCATCCCTCATTCTATTGGACAATCTTATCTCACTAAATAGAAAATTTAATATCCAACAAAATCTAGGTACTTTGCTTTGCTATAGTTCATTATTTCTTATGTCTTAACTATAGTAAGTCATTATAAACTTTACCACAATGATTAAAACCATTCTAGTTGAGTTACTTAAGCATTATGGTTGATCATCAGAATAGAGAAATTTCTTGAGGTTCATTGCCTAAGAGAAGGTACCTTGCCCTGTTGATGTCTCCCTGGAATTCTTATTTCAAGTATTCAGTCCCAGGAACTTTACTGTTGGCATAATTTTCTTCTTTTGAAACAAATTGGCTCATCCCCAACTCTGCAGCTCTTTATACAGCTTGTTTGAAAGGCTGAATGAGAGTCAGAATGTCAATATATTTATTGGCAAAATGACAATAACCTATTACATTTTCTGTAGCACTTTCATTTTCTATAAGGAATTCAGTGTGATTTTGTTTGTCTTTTCAATTTATTTTATAAGAGCCACTCAAAGAAAAAAAATGAATAGAATTTTAAATTTTTAAACACTCCCCCAAAACACTGGATCTTTAAATATTTTACATTTTTACCAGGTATAGGTAAAATTACTATCTTACTCATGAGTCACTCAGTTGAGCAATCCAGATTGTTGGTCCCATGTAAACCACAGGCCCTTCTGTTATACTTCCCGGTGACCTAAGTTTTTAAGGAAATAATTGAAGACATATGAGTTTGCTTTTGCCTGTATTTACCTAAACGGTACTAAAATTTTTTTTAAAGAATTAAATAGGCGTTATGTATGGCAGTGGTGGACACACAGCAGTGAAAGAGTCTTGGCCTCTGACCTCAACTTATACTGACTTTGGGGGAAAGAAGGAATTTAACCAGTAATTGCAATAAAGTGTGAGTGTTTTAATAGTGAAAGTGCAGAGTATTCCAGGAAGACATATGAAGAGAGGAATCTAATTTAGTCTAAAGGCATTTGGAAGGGCCACTAAAAGGAATTATTTTACTAGGTATGATCTGAAGGGTAGGAATAGATGGTAACCAGGCAAATAGGGGAAGGAGTAAGAGAAATAATTTTGTAGTCAGAGGAGACAGTGTGGAGAAGCCCAGGCTAAAGAGAGCCTGGAAAATCTCATAGAACTAAAGAAGTCCAGAGTTTCTAGAGAGCAACCCAAAAAAAGGCACGTGAGATGCTACAGTAGAAGGGTTTTGTAAATTATGGCAAATGTAGCAGGAAGCCACTGAAGGAAAGGTGAAGTGATCGATATGTGTCTTACTAGGGCCATTGTGCTTGTCTTGTAGATCAAATAGCTAAATGACCAAGCACTATGATCATTCACCCTTGTAAGGATAAAAGTACCTGCTTCCAGTTCATTTTAATATATTTACTTATTTATAAATTTTATGGCTGTACTTTGTGGCCCAGTAAGTATCTCAAGATCTAATGGGCTTTTAAGCTGAAGTCCATTAGTGCCGATAATAATAATAGATCATTTCACATTTTATATGATTTGTGAAATTTGATTAGATCGTCATTGTCATTTTTATCTAGTAATGCGGTGGGGCAAAAGCTAGATTTAGAATTGTGTGCTTTGATATTTTCTTATTGTTTGCTTATGATATGTCTACTAACTTCAACTCAAATTTTTATTTTAGGAACATTTTAAAAGCTAACTTTCCATTTGTTTGAAGATTAAAACTTTGTGATAAAAATTATAAATCAGGTAACCAGACACACAATGTAGCATACTGAAGGTGAGTTAATGAGTTTACGGGACACTATAAACTATTTCTTGTAGAACTCCCAGGTTTTCTCAAGATACCTTTACTTCCCAATGTAACATCCTAATAAATGACTTGAAAATTGATTATGAGTACCTGTATCAATTCCAGATGCTAAATAATTGTAAAGCTATATTTCTTATTTTTTCAAATAAAAATGATAAATTTAAAAAAGTTATAAGGGGTGCCTGGATGACTCAGTCAGTTAAGAGTCTGAATCTTGATCTCAGCTCAGGTCATGACCTCAGGGTCCTGAATTCAAACCCTGTGGTGTGTGGGCTTCATGCCCGGCATGAAGCCCACTAAAAAGAAAAAGAAAAAAATATATATATCTTCTGCAGGTGCAGTAAATCATCTTGGGTACTGAAGAGTGCATGGTTGCCACTTTAAAGATAATTGGTGTAGAGAATTTAATTGGCGGGAAGCAATATCAGAGGTAAGGAGTCAAACAGAAAGCCACGTCTAGCCACAAAAAAAGTGGGGTATTGAGTATTTCAGTGATGGCAGATGGAGCGAAGAAGAATAGAGACGTTTGCAAGGTGGAACGGGTAGGAAAAGCTTGGTATCTTTTGGAAAGCCAGTTAATCCTTAGACGCATTCAGGTTTCTTGACTTCAGGATTTTGTTACTTCTAAGCACACATTTTTGAAAGGATGTGCCTCAACCAACGATAACAGGTTTACCAGAAGTGATGTAAATGCAAATATGTGTGTCCTACTTTAGCTTCATCAATGTAGACATGTTTAGGGTATTGTACGGGGGATGAATTTTAAGCAAATGTCCCGGGTGAACCTGATACACAGTTGGAGTTATTGATCTAAACAGAACGTGGAGTAAACTTCTATTTTAGTACCAATGTGGACTCACATTGTATTTGAGAACTACCCATCTACCATATGTTTTCTAGAATAAAACTTGTTTCATCAAGTTATTAGCTACTTGTTTTGCCTGCCAGTTCCCTTAAATTGAAGTCCTTCTCCTTCAAACGCCAGACAACTTGGGGAAGATTTGTCTTATATAAAGTCTTTCAATAATCAAATAACTTACAAAAAGGAGGCATAGATTTAGGAGTTAGCTATTATTATTATTATTACTATTATTATTATTTGATGATATTTGTTACTGTGTAAAATGTTGGGTAAGGCAGGATTACCTTACTAACCACCCACTGATGTGTCACTAATGAAAATGAAATATTAACAGTATTGTTTCATAGAGCATGTTCAGTGCAGCTACAACTCTGTATATTACAATTAAAAACCATCATTATTCGGACATATTTACATGTAGTTTTTTTCCTGATAATGGGGATTTCATTTTTATCCAACCTCGCGTGGTATGAGGTTTCTAACTTATCCCAAAGATTAGATATGCCCCAAATTTAAAAATATAATGAAATAAAAATTGAGCTAAAATTTTTGACTCTTCTTGGCACACTTGAATTTACAGGGACAAACTTCGGTAATAAATCCATTTGCACTTGAATTTATCCACTTGCTCCATATTTAACAAGTTGAAGGTAGTAAATCCTGTGTGCAATGTGGTGGCTTTCCGGAGAAGGTGAAAAGAGCTTAGTAGTACTTGAAAGTGTTGAGTGCAGCTCAACTTCACTTGATTTTTTTTTTTTTTTTTTTGGAGAGCAGTTTGAATAGTATGGAATTAATCATAAACTATGTAGTTGGAAATGCTCAAAACGCAAGCCCACTGGAGGTCAATGCAAATTCGGAGCTAAATCTCTGAAGCTTTTAGCTCAATTTTACTCAGAGAACAATATCTGAGGACATGAATGCCATTTTCTCAGGTTGGCCTCTCAAACCCATTCTTGATGGGATTAAAGAGGTCACAGTGAAAGGGAGGACTTCAGAGTAATTGCCGCCTGGGTTTGACACTTTCAGTACCACTTACTGCCCGTTAAGCTTTGTCCAAGTTAACTTACGCTCTCTGTGCCTTAGTGTCTCAACTTCAAAGATGGCTGTTGTGATTATTATATTCTTATTGTTTTTACCAGAACCATTAGTATGTTAAGTCCGACTCATGTTAGGGTTGTCAAATCTTGTGCAAATGCTCCAGGAAGCAGAAAGGGGTAGCGAAGGATGGTGGGGGATGGAGAAGGCAGATTTTCTCTTCCAGAAGGCTCCCTTCTGGAAAGAGACCTATGCTGCTGGGCCAGAGTCTCTCCTGGGGCAGCACAAAAAGAACACAAAATGTGTTATTTGTCTGGAGAATATAAGGGAGGAAGAGGAGAGAAAGGAAGGAAACAGAAAAGGGACATGTACACAAGATAAATTGAGTCAGGGTAGGGTATTTTGAAGCAAGTTTTCCAGGAAAGACCATCAGTCAAATTCTGGCACTGATTGGTTTCATGTAAGATGTATTGTTCCTGAGGCTCTGGCTACCGACCTATTCCTTTGATATGGTAGTGGATGTTTCTCGGCTCTGCTCTCATTAGTCTTTAGCCAAGTTTGGTTGTTGAATCAATCTCTCTACTTCTAAACCTATTTACATGCTCATTTTTCCTCACTTGCATTTTAGTTCAGACAAAAGCTTTTTTCTGATAATCCTTTTATTTCCTGTATCTTATTTCTTCTTTATAGACTTATTCCACTCAGCCTACAACTATACTTTTGTGTTTCTATTTTTTATTTAAAGTTTTTTTTTCAATTTTTTAAAAATGTTTATTTATTTTTGAGAGAGAGAGAGAGACAGAGCGCAAGCTCGGGCAGGGGGTGGCAGAGAGAGAGGGAGACAGAATCCGAGACAGGCTCTAGGTTCTGAGCTGTTGGCACAGAGCTGGACGCGGGGCTAGAACCTGTGAGCTGTGAGATCATGACCTGAGCCGAAGCCTGACGCTTAACCGACTGAGCCACCCAGGCGCCCCTTATTTAAAGTTTTTATTTAAATTCCAGTTAGTTACCATATAGTCTAATATTAGTTTCAGGTATACGATATAGTGATTCAAAACTCCCATACACACCCAGTGCTCATCACAAGTGTAATCCTTAACCCCCATTCCCTATTCAGCCATCCCCCCCACCCCCCACTCTGGTAACCATCCGTTTGTTCTCTGTAGTTAAGTCTGTTTCTTTGATTGCCTCTCTCTGTCTCTTTGTCCCTTTGTTCATTTTGCTTCTTAAATTCCACTTATGAGTGCAATCATATGGTATTTGTCTTTCTCCGACTAACTTATTTCATTTAGCATAATACTTTCCAGCTCCATTTATGTCATTGCAAATGCCAAGATTTAATAATTTTTATGGCTGACTAATATTCCATTGCATATATATACCACATCATTTCTATTAATCTATTTATCTACTCATCTATTTATCAATCGATGGACACTTGGGCTGTTTCCATAATTTGGCTATTGTAGATAATGTTGCTATAAACATCAGAGTGCAAGTATCCCTTCGAATTAGTATTTTTGTATTCTTTGGGTAAATACCCAATAGTATGATCGCTGGATCATAGGGTAGTTCTATTTTTAACTTTTTGAGGATCTTCCATACTGTTTTTCACAGTGGCTGCACTAATTTGCATTCCCACCAACAGTACAAGAGGGTTCCTCTTTCTCCACATCCTTGCCAACCCCTGTTGTTTCTTGTGTTGTTAATTTTAGCCATTCTGACGGGTGTGAGGTGATTTCTCATTGTAGTTTTGATTTGCATTTCCCTGATGATAGGTGATGCCGAGCATCTTTTTCTGTGTCTGTTGTCCATCTGTATGTCTTCTTTGGAAAAATGTCTATTCAGGTCGTCTGCCCATTTTTTAATTCGATTATTCATTTTTGGGGTATTGAGTTTTAGGAGTTCTTTACAGATTTTGGATACTAACCCTTCCTCAGATATGTCATTTGCAAAGATCTTCTCTCATACTGTCGGTTGCTTTTTAGTTTTGTTGATTGTTTCCTTCCCTGTGCAGAAGTTTTTTTTACTTTGATGTAGACCTAGTAGTTTATTTTTGCTTTTCTTTCCCGTGCATCAGGAGACATATCTAGAAAGGAGTTGCTGGCCAATGTCAAAGAAGTTATTACTTATATTGCCTTCTAGGATGTTTATGGTTTCAGGTCTCAATTGCAGATCTTTTATCTATTTTGTATTTATTTTTGTGTATGGTGTAAGAAAGTGGTCCAGTTTCATTCTTCTGCATGTTGTTTTTCCCAACACCATTTGTTGAAGAAACTGTTTTTCCCCCCCATTGGATATTCTTTCCTGCTTTGTTGAAGAATAATTGGCCATATAGATGAGGGTTCATTTCTGGGTTTTCAATTCTGTTCTATTGATCTAGGTGTCTATTTTTGTCCCAGTAGCATACTGTCTTGACTACAGCTTTGTGATATAACTTGAAGTTCAAAATCATGATGCCTCCAGCTTTGTTTTTCTTTTTCCAGGTTGCTTTGGATATTTGGGGTCTTTTGTGGCTGTATACAAATTTTAGGATTGTTTGCTCTAGCTCTGTGAAAAATGTTGGCGGTATTTTGATAGGGATTGCGTTAAATGTATAGATTGCTTTAGGTAGCACATTTTAACAATATTTGTTCTTCTAATCCATGATGAGCATGGAATGTGTTTCCATTTCGTTGTGTCATCTTCAATTTCTTTCATCAGTGTTTTATCGTTTTCAGAGTACAGATCTTTTACCTCATTGGCTAGGTTTATTCTTACGTATTTTATGGTTTTTGGTGTAATTGTAAATGGGATTGATTTCTGAATTTCTCTTTCCGCTGCTTCATTATTGGTGTGTAGAAATGTAACAGATTTCTGTATGTTGATTTTGTACGCTGAGACTTTACTGAATTCGTGTATCAGTTCCAGCAGTGTTTTGGTGGAGTCTTTGGGTTTTCTATACAGATTATCATGTATCTGTGAATAGTGAAAGTTTTACTTCTTCCTTGCCAATTTGGATGCCTTTTGTGCTTCTATTTTTTTAAAACAAAAAATTTTATTCTCTTTGTCTTTTCAAACTAATGCTTCATCCATTTCTTTCCTTTCTCAAGATGCACAACCACAGCAACAGTTCTGAAGCCTCCAGCTCAGGCTCCTGCTCCACTCCTCACCTTTCTACTGCTGGGTCCCCTGCTTTCTGACTTTGCCACCACCATCTGTTGACAGGACCTTCTCCTTGCCAAACCCCAGGTTCTTTTCTCATATCTCATCCCATATGACTTCGGTAAAACTTTTGACCCTGCTGGTCACCTTCTTGAGGCCTCCTCTCCTTTTGGTTTTTGGGTTAACACACTGGTTTAACCACTTGTTCTCCTTCTACTTCTCTACTTCCTTTTCTCTCCCTGATTTCTTTCACCGGCTTCTATGCCTTTATTACTTGTCTTTCTTCAGCATCCCATCCTTGGTCCTCAAAGCATTATTTCAAGTTACTGTTGTAGACTTCTTCATCTATCCTAATGTTTCATCGTCTATTCCCAGTCCACACCTACCAGCTTATGGCCACTTGTCTTTCTCTATTCCCTTCTTCCATCACCACCTGGGCTACAGTTACAATTAAAATTACCTTATAGTCTTCAGCAATCCTAAGTGTATCATAAGATTTCATCCTCACCCCTCTCTACCTTTAATTATGTTTTCCTCCTGTCTGAAAGTCCCACCCTTTGCCTATCTGCTTGGCGAACTCTTATTTACACTTTAAAGTAGACTTCTCTGGGGTTTTTAGTAGGAGGGTCTTTTCCCTCACACTAAAGAGAGGAATGTAATATCTTTCTTCCCTGTGTTTCCACATCTTCATTCTTTTGCTTCTTGTATAGCACTCATTATACTGAATTATGATTGATTACAAAAGCGTATATTCCTATGCTATGATTTTAGTTCCCTATGGTAAGGGCTATGTTGTGTTCATCTTTTCATTCCTAGGAACTAGAATAGTGTCCTAGCATATGATGGTTTTATCAGAACATGTATTGGAAACAAGAAAAGCATTAGCGTTTGTAAAGTATGACTCTTAAAGACAGGAGAAATAATATAAATACAATTTTCTGTGTCATTTTACTTTGGATGGATTTAATTCAATTCCACAAACATTGGCTGTGTAGTACCATTTAATCAGTAACATGTCATTTCTGTTAGCTTTAAAAATAGAAATTCAAGGAAGAAAAATGAAATTTGCTTCAGGAAAGATGAATATATTATAAACATCTAAATTAAATTTAAGGTTATTTCTATACTTCAAAGCCCACTAAATTACAAATTTTATTATATATTAGATTACATTTAGCTCATTAGACTTTAATCTGACACTTTAATAAGTATCTAGGTATTGTAATCACTTATAACTTCATGAATATCTTGTCTTTCAATACAGTACAACAGAAGCTGTTATATATATGTTGTGCTGTGGTGTGTGTGTGTGTGTGTGTGTGTGTGTGTGTGTAGTCTAAGTTCTTCTACCACTCACTCATTCATGAAGATACCATCTGGTTTACATTCCCATTATTGAAATGATTGAAATTGCTCTTCTTTTAATTAAATAAATATATACAAAAAGGGGCACAAATAATAAGGGTACAGCCTGATGAAATATCATAAAATAAACACACCTACATAACCTGCACTTAGGTTATGAAATAGGACCTCACTGGCACCACAGAAACCACTCTTATGACTCTTTTTAACCACTAATGTCTTTCTGTTCCCTAAAGAGAATCACCGTCATAACATCTCATACCTTAGGCTAGTTTTGAAACTTACATAATTTAAACCTTCTGGGGTGAAAATCATGGAGAGGTACTGCCTAAATACCCCTTCACAAAGGACTCTTCGCCAGCTGCCAGGAATGTGGTTAGCTGACAGCCTCTGGTTGTGAGCTTCCGCATGGTCTGCCTCAGCTTTTGAGCCAAAGCCACACTATTTTTGGCGATCCTCAGTCAACTACTGAGTCTGGTGGCCACAACTTAAAGACACGCTTTTCTTAGAGTATCCCTAAGGCAACTGTTGAACAAGATGGTGGCACAAGGGCCCTCAATAGATTGTAATAATAGCCAATCTGCTCCAGAACGCCCATTGGCCTGGCAGAAACTGTCATACATGCATCCTGGTCTGACAACTCCCTTTGTTCATTTTGCTTCCCATCTTTCCTTTTTCCAGATATTATCCCCAATAAACCTTTTGACACAGAATCTATTTTTTTTTCTGTCTTTCTTATTTTGTTTGGTAATTATATTAGTGATTTTTACACTCCTGATATGGGACATTTGGATTATGACAAATAAATACGCTATGAACATATGTACATGATTTTTGTGGACATATGTTTTCAGTGCTTGGGGAAATTTTATACTTATGAATAGAATTATTGAAATGTATGAAGAGGCCCAGTTGCTTCAAATCCTTACTAATATTTTATATTGTCAGTTGTTTAAATTTTGTTTCTAGAGGATAGGAAGGGATATTTCATGGTGGTTTTAATTTGTATTTCCTTACTGACCAGTAATGGTTAGCACTTTTTAATATGTTTATTTTCCACTTTTCTATTTGGTATGTAGTTTGTCCATTTTTATTGTATTGTTTGTATCTTAATTTTTAAGTTGAAGAAGTTATTTATGTTTTCCGGACACAAGTCCTTTGTCAAATATGTATGTTGTAAATATTTTCACCAGTATACTTTCTTATTCTTTTTTTGATTTTTTTTAATATGCAGATATTTAAGTTTTGATAAAGCCTAATTTATCAATTTTTCCTTTATTGTTAGTATTATTGTGTGTTCTGTCTGAGATAACTTTGTCAACCAAGGAATGAGGATATTCTTCTGTTTTCTTCTAGAAGCTTTGTAGTTTTAAGTGTGATGTTTAGACATATCATCTATTTCAAATTAAAGTTTTATGCATTGAATAAGGTAGAAATCAAGCATCAGTTGAAAAAAATTGAGGGGTGCCTGGGTGGCTCAGTCGGTTGAATGTCTCACGACTCTTGATTTCGGCTCAGGTCATGATCTCACAGTTGTGAGAAAGAGTCCCACATCAGTCTCCATGCTGAGCGTGGAGCCTACTTGGGATTCTCTCTCACTCCCCCTTCCACTCCCCGACTCACTCTCTTGCTCTTTCTTACACACACAAAAAATAAATAAATACACTCTTTTGTGATTTTCTGAATTTGTCCTTGAAGTGTGGAATCAAAACCATGCCTAACTTTATGTAAGGAGTAAAATTGAGTTAAAAGACGGAGAGAGCATCTGATAGATTAATTCTTGTTACTATTTATACATCTCCAAAGAGGAAGACATACACAATGACATTACAGACTCACTCACATATGCACACACTGAAAGAAGCAAAAGTAAGTTAATGGGCTACAAGGCAAAATGGAGTCTGGCCTCCAGTAAGCTGACTAAAGAAATGAGTACAATGTTGAGAGCTCAAGGGGGCATGGAAAATGCAAGGAGAGAGTGTAAGAGCCTATGCCGGTTCAATCAGGGGTTCAAAGAAACTGAGAGAAAAGATGAAGAGAAAAGAACATTGACAATATCAGTCTTTAAGATAGAGTATTGAGTTTCAAAGATCTTCTTAATTTTCATGCTTAAAATATAACATAAAGCTTCCCAGTGAGTAAAATATCCATATTTTGGGGCTCAGAGATGCATGACAGTCTAAAAGGAGAGGAGTCATTTGGATTTAAAGATTTAAAGATGAATACAAAAAATCGGGACCTCTTCATTTTGGAATTGTGCTTTTAAGAATTTCTTAACTTTTCACATAAGAGTAGTTTATTTATTTTCAGATTAAAGCATTAAAGAGTCTTAGGGTCTATCCTCTCACCTTTCCACTCAAGAATGTCCTTTTACAGATCAAAGAAAGAATAATGCATCTCCTGCCTTTGATGAAAAACATGCTATTGCTTTGTCATCACATAGACAAAGAACATGAGATCAAAATAATTGGGAGCAAATCCCTCTGGACAACTGCCATCTCAAACCTGATGCACTCTGGCTTTGATGAGAGAGAAGGAGAGATAGTAAATATTTGTGTGAAGTATCATCCTGATTAATTGTGGTCCCTAAAGTTTTCCAGATTTAGAGCTGTCTTTTAAATAAACAGTGATTGAGGATTTTGAGGCAAGAATTGGCAAAATTAGTTTTTATATTTCTCATATATGAAATGAAAATATTTCAAATCTTCAGGAGAAATCGTGCATATAATTTTCCTCCCCAAATGGAAAAAAGAATACTTTTTGATCATGCTCTATGCAAATTTATTTTATCTTTATAAATCTTAGAAAGTCAATTGCAGTCAAATCAGTTCTTTTCGATGGAACATTGCCCCATGGTTCAAAGCAAGAATATACCATAATGGTAAAGTTAGTTATACAGCAGAATAGCATATGGGTCCCTGGTTTCAAACTTTATTTTCTTTGGCTTCTGTAACAAAGTTGAAGAAAAATAAAATAAAATAAAATAAAATAAAATAAAATAAAAGCTGTTGAAGTGATGGACCTCACTCATTAGCAACTTTCACCTTTTAATTCAATTCTTTTTAAAGTAAATTTTTATTTTTTATTTTTTTTATTTTTTTGTAGCTTGAACTTCAGAGACCAGAAAGGACATGCTGGAATATAGTGTTGGGGGTAGAACAATGAAGGTAGCCTCTTAAAGCGATTTTTTGGGGGGAGTTTACATTTGAGGGATAGTCACTTTATTTCTTACATGTAGGAGATCACGTTGAACTTTGTTATTTTTTTCTCCTTTTTCTACAAGGAGATAACATTAAAAAAAAAAAACGACTAATTCTGTATTTTGAAAATATAAAATTGAACCCTGAGAAGAAAAGAAGACATCAGTACAAAGATGCAGGGACTTAGGAGCAAGCAATTAGCAAGACAATATGATGAGATGGAATAATTAGAGTAAGCTGGTAATTAAAGGCCACTGAGGTTTGAAAGGGGAGAGAACAGGCTGGTAATCTGGGTTAACCTCTGCGGCCACCCTGTACAGTAAAGGAAAGAAGGGCTCACATCAGAGCTGAAAGTCACATTTACTGGTCCTAAGAAAACATTCATGTAAACAGTGTTTGGAACCTGGCCCTTCATAAGTTATGTGTGCTGAAGTCAAATGCTTTGTTACAATCTAGTTTCAGTTAAGTATTGAGTGAAAGCTTTGGGCATTAATCACAAAATTACGCAGGCCAAATACATTCCTTTAGATTTATTTCTAGTTTGTATCTTTTTATTTTATTCATTTTTTTACATTTTATTTATTTTTGAGAGACAGAGACAGAGCATGAGTGGAGCAGAGGCAGAGAGAGAAGGAAACACAGAATCCGAAGCAGACTCCAGGCTCTGAACAGTCAGCACAGAGCCCAACACGGGGCTCGAACCCACAAGCCATGAGATCATGACCTGAGCCAAAGTCGGACTCTCAACCGACTGAGCCACCCAGGCACCCCTCTAGTTTGTATCTTTACTCACATTTGAATGCAAGGATCACTTCTATTTAGTGGTAAAAATTAGTGGTAAAAATCACTAATATTTACCATAGTTAGTTTAGAGACTATTAAGCATAAACATAGTGCTACTCTCTCAATTTATTCATACTTATATTAAACCTAACTGGTCCACCGGGCACCTTGACATTGAGTGTTCCATTCATCTGCAGGTTGTCCATTTGTAGGACTAGAGCTTTGAGGAGAAAGCACCAGACTTGCAGATCCAAATTTGTTAAATGTTGGCATGTCACAGGAGGAAGTTGTGATGTATTCAGAGAGGCTAACAAAGCAAGCTTGAACTGCTTATGATACGAGCAAGCTAATTTATTGTCAGTTCTATTTACTTGTGCAACAAATGTGTACTGAGTGCATTTAATATGCCGGGAAGTGGCCAAGACTCTGGAGGTAGGGTAGTGACCGAAGCGACAAAGCTCTCTGCCCTCAGGAAGCTCCCTTTCTACATATTAAATAATGGTTTCAAACTTAATTCTGAACTCCTGGGAAGAAGGAGATCAAGCAGAACTAGAGGAGTTAGGCACTGTTTAGGGAGAGAAAGGAAACGGCATTATTAGACAAGGAACTCCGGAAAGAACAATAGATGAGGTAGTGAAGAAATGGTGCAGTTGGGCATGAGTGAGTCATAGAATCACGCAGGAAAGGGAGGCTGATTGGGAAGTGCCTGGGAAATCTAGCCAATGACTATAGCTCCAATGCAAAATAAACCAAAGTGCAGTTTTGGCCTTCACTTCACACAATTACAGAACACTAGAATTAATGCTGCCGTTTAGAAAACTGCGTAGAATATATTAATGTTAATTGATGTATTAATATTAAACATGAACATATTTTAAATATGAAGTAGGCATATCCCATCATTCAGTAAATACACACATTTATAAGAAATTTCACATAAGCTTACAGGATCATTTTAATACGAATTAGAAAAGAACATTGATTTGTCTTATTCAAAAAGTAAAAGTTAATATCTAAAGTGTGGATAATTTCAATAAACATGAAAAATTTTATTTTTTTAGCGTGTGTCTTTAAAAAACATTCCTTCAGGGCACCTGGGCGGCTCAGTCAGTTAGTTAAGCAGCTGCCTTCGACTCAGGTCATGATCTCGCGGTCTGTGGGTTCGAGCCCCACATCGGGCTCTATGCTGACAGCTCAGAGCCTGGAGCCTGCTTCAGAATCCGTATCTCCCTCTCTCTGCCCCTCCCCTGCTCGCACTCTGTCTCTCTCAAAAATAAATAAACATTTAAAAAATTAAAAAAATAAAAAAACAAAGTATTTCTGTGCTGTCATGGTTAGTTTTATGTGAATTTTCCAGCTCAGAAAAGTACTTTAAAAAGTAAAAAGTGCTTTTTTACCTTACAGTGTGGTCAGGTGAATAGAGAAAAGATAGTAATAAGGCAAGTCTAAATAGCTTACTTTTTATGCTTTAAATAATTTTATCTCTATTTTTTTGATAAGTTTGAGGAGATACCTTGTGAATAGCCAACTCCTCTGCTATGTTTTTTTGAATAGGAAACGCATTTTGTTCTAAGGAAAGTATTACCAGTTTTCTTCTTCTTTAATCATGTATGGAAGCACATTCTCTTGCACAATAACTATATTGATTTCAAAACCATCCTATTTGTATCCTTGTTCAGAAAATCTTTGAAAAAATAAGAATTATTGTGTGATAAACACTTTGCTTTATCAACAGTCATCTTCTTAAATTTTGGCTGTAGAAGAATACTTTCTTTTTTTCTTTCTTTCTTTCGTTTTTGTTTTTGTTTTTGTTTTTGTTTTTAACAGAGAGAAAGAGAGAGAGAGAGAGCTCAAGCGCTCAAGTGGGGGTTGGGGGCAGAGGGAGAGAGAGAATCTTAAGCAGTCTGCACACTCAGCAAAGAGCCTGATGTGGGGCTTAATCCCATGACCTTGAGGTCATGATCTGAGCCAAAATCAAGAGTTGGACATTTAATAGACTGAGCCATCCAGTCGCCCCAGTAGAAAAATGCTTCCTAAGTTAGTTCACTCTTGCTAAATTTCAAATTTTAAGACAGTTAATGCTAAAGTATGTCTCAAGATTATTATTTTTTTAGATACCAAGTTTTTCTGTAATTAAATACAAATGGTAAATGGGAGTACCCAAAATTATCAAGGGAATTGCTACTTGTCTTTCTGAGGTTTAGAATTTCCTGCCATTGGAAACAAAATGTAATTGAAAAAATGTGACTAGGGAAAGAAGAATACCTTTTTAGAAAGTGTTTGAAGACAACAAATCCTGCCATAGCAAGTTAGGTGAATTGGAGAGAAGAAAGGAAGACCAATCAGAAAACAAATCTCGTGGGTAGGATAAATGTTCTTCAAACAAACCTTAGTTGGTGTGGGTGAATTTGAAGGCTGCTGAAAATTCCTTTGGTAAGTGTTTATATATGTCCAACAAAACTCTGATCTCTGACTGTTGTTAAATGATTATAAGATTAAGTGCAGAAGAACTCTCAGGTCGCAGGTTACTTTTTGTATGTTTTGGTCATTGTGTTTTTGTATTCAGTTTTTTAGTTAGTTGTTTAATAATAATTATAAATATGTACAAGGATGATGTATACATAAATATATTTAATCTAGGTAGTTGATATTTTCTGTTCCCTTGGAGCTGTATAATTCACTCACTAGTTTTCACTTACCACATGTCAGATACTGTGCTAAGATGCTGGGTACATGCCAAGCAGATTGATCTTGGTCCATTCATGGGACACAGATAAATACAAATACACAATTGAAGGGGCGCCTGGGTGGCTCAGTAGGTTAAGTGTCCAACTTCAGCTCAGGTCATGATCTCATGGTTCGTGGGTTCAAGTCTGACATTGGGCTCTGTGCTGACAGCTCGGAGCCTGGAGCCTGCTTCGGATCTGTGTCTCCCTCTCTCTCTGCCCCTCCCCAGCTCACACTCTGTCTCTTTCTCTCAAAAATAAACATTACAAAACAAACAAACAAACAAACAAACATGCCATTGACTATGTGTGTGATCATAAATTGTGGTAAGTGTGATAAAAGAAATAACAGGGTGTTATGAAAGAGAATGATCAGAGAGACTTTTTCAGGAGGTAATTACTGAGCTACAATTGAAAGATTCAGTAGGAGCAAATAAGTGAGGAGTAGGGGTGGTGGTAGTGATGGGGAAAGATATTCAATGTGCCAGAAGGTGTTTGTGACTCTAGGATATTAGTTATTTGAGCTGAAAGGAAACCAGACTGGAACATGGTAAGCAAGAGGCATCACAACAGAACTGGAAGAGATGTGCCACCAGATCATGCAGGTTCTTAGGGCTACAGTAAAGATCTGGGATTTATTAGAAACTATCAAGTGTTTTCAGTAGGGGAGTGATACCCTTTCCTTTGTGATTTCCTTTCCCAAGAAAAGAATGGATTGGTGGATGAAAACATTAGATGTGCAAAGACTATAGAGCCAGCTATTATAATACTAGGTTCTGAAATATTTATTTATTTATTTATTTATTTATTTATTTATTTATTTTAGTGTGTATTTATTTTTTGAGAGAGAGAGAGAGAGAGAGAGAGAGACATAATGTGAGCAGGGGAGGGGCAGAGAGAGAGGGAGACACAGAATCTGAAGCAGGCTCCAGGCTCTGAGCTGTCAGCACAGAGCCCGATGCAGAGCCCAAAGTCACGAATCATGAGATCATGACCTAAGCTGAAGTCTGACACTTAATCTACTGAGCCACCCGGACGCCCCTGATTCTGAAATATTTAGTAGAAAATTTTAATAAAATTGTCACATACCATTTACAAATAATTTTTTTTTATGAAATGACATGCCTAAAATATCACATTTTCAAATAATTTATTTTTATCTTCCTTAAGACATATAAAGCAAAGCTATCAGTCCAATTTTGATAATTTTAAGAGTTGTTAAAGTTTACCTTAAGTTCCAAGAACTATTTTGAGAAATTGAATTGTTTTTTGTATCATTATTCCTTTGCATCATCAAAGTAAATACCCTCTACATGTTTCTCATGTTCGTAGCTAATGGTTAAAATACTGGATGTCTGAATAAATTGATCTTTCATGTGTAAATTCAATGTCTTAGGAGAGAATTTACTCAGGTGGAAAACACATTAATTACGATATTTGGCAAATTTCACATGTAAGAAGTAGAGGTGAAAATTCAGGGCTTATCTCTGTGAATTGTGGGCTTGGGCTTTTGTATGTATGTGCATCCTGAATTTTCTCAGTCTATGAAAACACAGAAAACTCCTGGAAAAGCTGGCAATTACCTTATTATGCTAATTGATAAAGTAAAGCTCAATGTGCCATCCCGAATCTATTTTGAAGATTTATGTTATTTGGATAGTTTATGTGATCATATTGAGCAAGGCATTGCTTCTAGTAGTGGTCTTCATGCTTTATTTTTGCTTGGGCATTGCCTAATAGTATTTTGAAAATCTATGTCTTCTTTTGCACGCTTTTAGATTGACCCCTAAAATTTTTTATCATATTTTAAAAATGCATAGATAATGATTTACACTGTATTATAAATGTTGAAGTTTTAATATAAATCTGATAAAGCTTTTTTTATAAATGTATCCAATGAAGTCTAAGAATCACAATGATTGATACTCACCAACATCCATCTTAAAAATACATAGAAAGCTCTTCAGTAACAGCTGGGAAATTTAAATTGGTTCTTTGTTTCCTTGAAGTCATATTACATTACACTTCTTAATGGACTTTTGTTTTAATGTAATATAGATTTTTTTGTGGCTGAGAGTATTTTATCAATCACCTTATTGTAATTTCCTTGCAACAAAAATTAAAGATTTATTTTCGAAATTTTAAAAGAATTTACTCCTGGGGCGCCTTGAGTGGCTCAGCCATTTGAGTGTCCAACTCTTGATTTCAACTCAGGTCATGATCTCAGGGTCATGGAATCAAGCCTTGAGTCTGGCTCTGCACTAGTGTGGAGCCTGCTTAAGATTTTCTCTCTTTCTCTCTCTCTCTCTCTCTCTCCCTCCCTCTCTCTCCTTCTGCCCCTCTCCCCCACCTTGTGTGCTCTCTCTCTAAAATAAAATAAATAAATAAAATAAAATAAGATAAAATAAGATAAAATGAAATAATTGGCTTCTTTTGATAAAAAGACTGAAACTTTTAAATGATTGAATTATAATTAGAATTATTAGTAAGTACACATTGCTTTGATTTTTATTAAAAATGAAAGGCAATATTATTGGAAATACCACTCTAAATGAAATTGACTGGAAGAGTTTTATATTGCTTTGATTAAAGTAGACTTTGCTGTCAGCAGTATTTCAATTTTTCTCTTTATTTGATGACCTAGAGATTTTTAGATCTTTGGGGAATGCAACATAGTTAGATGGGTGAGAGGTGTAAACATTCTTTCTGTAGTAAGAGAGAGAGATGGGCGATTTTTTGACAGTGGGTTGGAAAATAGACTCATAGCAAATTAGATCCCAAGTGCATCAGTTTTAGGAAAGTTCATCAGGGGAAGTGGGTGCTCTAAAATTGACTCCTTAACCCCACTCTTTCCCTTGGGAAGTCTCTTGTCTACAGAACACTGTATTCTTCAGCTGTTGACTAAATTAACCATTTAATTTTCACATTCTCTCTTTTCATTGTGGTTGCTGGTCACCAGGAAATGATTTTCGAAACTGTAATTCTTGTGATGTTCCAGAGGAAAAAAATGCAACTATTTTAAAATGTGGTGGTTTTAACTGAATACTTCTGGTTCACTTTTTAGGGTTTGAAAAAAAATTATTATTTTTTTCATAGATGAGAGTAGAAACACATTTTGGTTCAGTGAAAACCATGAACATTACTAAGCTTCCTATAATTTTGCATGCAGAATTATTTTGCTATTTTTATATTTAATGCTAAAATTATATTTAATGCACTTAATATTTAATGCTAGAATTTTTCATGTAGTATAGAACGGTGTAGCTCTAACTATGGTTCTTGGTTCTCTGTGCAATATTTTTATTCATCACCTTATTTCACTGTCCCACCTCTCTCTTTCATCTCCTGTCTCTATTTTCCTATTGATATAAAAACAATAAGAATGGCTACTCACGTTGCAGACATAGTGGAGGTGCCACTTATTTTTTTTCTAAGTTCCTAAATACTTTCAGTGTCTTTAGAAAGAGATTATATTTAAATATGGCTAGTTTTTCCTATGTGTGTCTTTTTCCAAAGTTTAATCTGATCAAAATACTTCTTGAATCTTTGCAGATTTCCAATATGTTTTTTGAAATATTAAAAAAAAATTGCTCAGTAACTATTACTAGAGGGGGAAATTTGCAGCAAGTCCACTGGCTTTTAAATGTTTATGGGCATAGAAACAACTGATGGTTATGGAATGAGTATTTAGAAGATAAAATATGGAGACCTAAATTCCAACTAATTTAATGAACTGTGAATTTAATTTTAAATTGTTCTTTATATATGACTTATGCTTTATCCCATTCTCCCAACACCCTTGTGAAAAAACTCTACTAATAAGCAGAAACTAAAGGAGATAACAGTGTACGTATCTGGCAATCATTTTTACTTCTCTTGGGTTTATTATGTTGCTGGGTAGAATGGAATAGGCTTTATCAAATACAGCATAATATTACTTTTTAAAAAGAAAAATTGCATTCTGAAATAAGCATTGTGGGCATTCTTGCATATGGTAGTTTTTTGAAATTTAAAGTGAAGTCTTACTTTAGGATATGTGTACATGACCGCAGGTTTATATATGGGGAAAAATTATAATTTCTATAGAATTCCTAGTAAAAGAGAAGAAAGGCAATTACAAAGGTAGAAGTCAAACTTGAGGTACTTTTATTATTTTCAGAACAGTGCGCCAATGTGTCTTTTAAGAGTTAGGATATGCGGTTCCAATGTTAATTAACAGTCATTACTCTCACAGCCTATTTCCATATAACTATGAGGCAAATGTAATCGAGTTGACAACATTAAACGCAAGCAAGACAAAGAGAGAGAAATAGCCTAGTAAGAAGCAGCTATCAAGGCAGAAACATTTCTACTGAGGGATTTCCAGGCATTAAAGCCACTGCACAAATAAATGTGCAGATAAAAGGAGTGAGGTCAGCAGTGATAGCAGAGGACAACTTTTACATATTTTATTATTAACTATTCAACAACCAGTTTTCACCTTCTTTATCTCATCATTTGAACCAGAAGATGCATTTTATGTCTGTCTCCACTGAGAAAGATACATGTTTATTACTGCAAGGAAGGATTTTCACTTTTGCTGTATTTTTAGCTCTGATCACAGCTAATGGCACCATAAACCTGCCATGACAAATACTAATATAATACCTTTGGTACCATGCTCTCTTGTTTTTCCACCAAGGAAAAAGTCACTAGCACTAATCACAGCAAAATGTCGAGGTAATCATTCAAGTTGCAGAGATAGAGATGAATGGGCTGCCCACAAGGCATTTGGTGCCAATCCTGGTTCCTCCTGCCATCCAGGCAAATTTGATGGCTTCTCCTTTCAATCTCAGAGGTATCTTAATTTGGGCAATACGACAGAATCATTCCACTTATGGGTATAAAGAGGAATATTACTTGGCCCGATGAAATTCAAAACGTTTAGAAATCATTCTTTCATAGAGTATGGCATATGAGAACCAGTTGAGCAATGAAATTAAGTACTAACTATTCTCTAATTTACTAGCGTGTCCTCTCAATTTAATTTAAAGAAGTATTGATTTATTTAAAAATGTATACAAACTTTCAATAAATGTTTATTTCAAATCATGTAATAAGACCCCACAGATTATGAAATATTGTAATGGGTAGAGTGGAAAGTCTTCCATTCTTTGTATGCATGAAGTCATACTCAAGAAATTAATTTTGTTCATATTTCTGTGATAGTTCTCCAAGAATGTGCAGATTTATATTTTCTTGTGATCTAAACAGTTCCAAGCTCAGAAATGATAAACATGTTTATCTCTTAAAAGGGAATTTTTATTATTTATATCTTTTATTCACAACTGCTGTTGATTTGTCTTCCAAAATACTACGTATTTTTTTGTATACTTTAAAGAGTAGGGATTGCATTGGTCCTGCTTACTACTTTATGTTTTTTTTATGTAGAACACTGCCTGGCATAGAGGTGCTTAGTAAGTGTTTTTTAAAATCTGTTTAGTGTCATTAAGTGTTATTTAAATGAAGATTGATAGAAAGTATCATAAGTACTATATTCCCTTTACGATAATTACACACACACACACACTCACACACACACATTCTCAGGACATTGAACTTTTTGCTTCCAGTATAACACTTTGAGTAAGCCCTAAAGCTTCGGGTAGTATCGGCTGGTTTAGAATCCTGGTTGTCTCACTTCCTAGAAGTGTAGCTTTTGGCAAATTAGCCTCTCTAAATCAAGATTTTGCCACCTTTAGAACAGAGTGGTTGGAAGGATTATGTACTGAAATTCACAGTGAAAGCTAAGCATTGTGTCTGGCACATTGTAAATTTACAATGATGCCTGTTTTATTATAAATCTTACTTTATCCTCAGATTTTGTTCCAGTGGGAGTATCTCACAGCTTCACTAAGAAATAGCTGAGTTGTTTTTGGTCCCTGTTGCTCTTAATTCTCAAGGGTTGAGCTAAATGTCAAAAGCTTTCCAGAAGTAAATCTGCCATAGAGCAATAAAAATAAAGGACACCAAGTTAAATCTGAATTTCATATAAACGACACTTCTTTTTATTTTTTGTTATAAGTACATTCTGTACTTTTGCCTCACTACCTTATCCTAAAGTCTACTCCAAACCTGCCATAGGGTTCTTTAGTTGTGGTCTCTATTAAGACTCGAACAGATGATGGGTCAGAATAAGAGAATGGAAGTGGGAAGAGCAGAGTTTAGTCATTTCTTTAATCTGATATAGTGATCTCTGATATAAAGGTAAGTGAGTTTTTACTTAACTAACAGGATATGATTATTACAATGATACATTTATTTGAAAGAGCCAATGTATTATGAAATATAATAATACCTTATACAGTTATTAAGGAAACTTCGAAAAAAATAGAAAAGAAATAAAGTTTATTATAACAATATGTTGATAGCCAAAGAATAAATATATTCTTTTATGTTACTATAGAAAAGCTAACTATCTTTATGTGTTCTTGAGACTTAAAAATGTTCTTTAAAAATTAAGGTAGATAAAGACTTTCCCAGATGAACAAAACCTGAGAGCGTTCATCAATTCTAGGCCTGGCTTACAAGAAATGCTGAAGAGTCTTTCAAGTTGAAATGGAAAGATGATAAACAGCAAACATGAAAACATATGAAAGTATAAAGCTCACTAGTAAAGGTAAATATATAGACAAATACAGAATGTTGTAATACTGTAATAGTGGTGGGTAAAACTTTTTAATTAGATATAGAAGTTAAAGATAAAAGTATAAAAATAATTATAAATGATGTTAATAGATAATCCAATAAAAGATGTAATTTGTGGCATTGATAGATAGTATCAGTGTGTGTGGCGAGAAGAAAAAGTGTTATTTTTTGTACGCGGTTGAAGTTATCAGCTCAAAATAGATTGTCATAACTACAAGTTTTTACAATATAAGCCCCATGGTAACCACAAAGGAATTACTTATAGAACGTACACAAATGAAAATGAGAAGGGAATCAACGCATGCCAGTAAAATAAACAAAACATAAAGGAAAATGTCAAGAGAAGAAAGGAGGAACAAAGAAACTATTGGATCGGTAGAAAACAGCAACACAGCAATAGTAAGTCTATTATTGAAAACTACATAACGAGTAAATGAATTAAGCTCCCCAATAAAAAGGCAGAGTAGCTGAATGAATTAAAAAAAGAAAAAAAATATCCAATTACATGTTTTCTACAAAAGACTCCATTTAGATATAAGGACAAAATGGACTTTAAGTCAAAATGGTCACAAGAGACAAAGACCAACATTATATAATAATAAAAGTGTCAATTCTAGGATATAATGATGATTACAAATATATATGTGCCCAACATGATAGCACCTAAATATATGAAACAAACATTGACACAACTGAAAGGAGAAATAGACAGCAACATAATATTAGTAGGAGACTTCAATACCTCATTTTCAAGAATGATTAGAAGATCCATACTGAGGATCAATATGGAAACACAGGACTGTCACAAAAAAAGACATACAGGGAACATTACACTCAACAGCAACATGGTTAACATTTGTATCAAGTGCACAGGAAACATTCTGAAGGACAGATCACATGCAAGATCACAAAACAAGTCTTAACAAATTTAAGAAGTCTAAAATCATGCCAACTGACTTTTCTGACCACAATAGAATGAAATCAGAAATCAATCACAGAAGAGAAATCAATCACAGAAGAAAAAGTAGAAAATCTCTATATATGTAAATATGAAACACCATACTCCCAATGGGTCAAAGAAGAAATCACAGAGGAAATTAGAAAATATCTTCAACAAATAAAGGTGAAAATGCAAAATACTAAAACTTATTGAATGTAAGACAAGCAGTGCCAAGAGGGAAGTTCACACGTTAAAAATCATGAAAAGATCTAAAATAAACAATTTTACTGTATACCTCTGGAAACTGGAAAAAGAAGGACAAATTAAGCCCAAAGTTAATAGAAGGAAGGAAATAATAAAGATCAAGGAAGAGATGAAAAAAATAGAAAATAGAAAAACAGAAAAAAATCAGCAAAATTAGAGTTTGTTTTTGAGAAGCTCAACAAAATTGAGAAATCTTTAGCTAGACTAACTGAGAAAACAAGTGAGAAGACTAATCTAAAATAAAAAATGAAAGAGGAGACATAACTGATGTCACAGAAGTAATTATAAGAAACGACTATGAATAATTAGAGAACCTAGAGAAAAGGATAAATTCCTAGAAACATACCTATTGAGACTGAATCATAAAAAAACAGAAAATCTGAACAGATGTATAACCAGTTAGGAAATTGAACCTGTAACCAAAATGTCCCAACAAAGAAAATTCTGTGACTAGATGGTTTTATTGGAGAATTCTACCAAACATTTAAAGAAGAATTAACAATCATTTTCAAACTCTTACAAAAAATTGAAGAGAATGGAATGCTTCCAAACTCATTTTATAAGGTCAAAATTACCCTTATACTAAAACTAGACAGACACTACAAGAAAACTTCAGTTCAATATCCCTGATGAAACAGATGCAAAATCTTCATCAGAATTTTAGCACACTGGCCTTTTGTAGCAATGTGGATGGAACTGGAGTGTTAGCTAAGTGAAATAAGTCCTACAGAGAAAGACAGATAGGGGCGCCTGGGTGGCTCAGTCGGTTAAGCATCCGACTTCAGTTCAGGTCACCATCTCACGGACCCTGAGTTCGAGCCCCGCATCGGGCTCTGGGCTGATGGCTCAGAGCCTGGAGCCTGCTTCCGGTTCTGTGTCTCCCTCTCTCTCTGCCCCTCCCCCGTTCGTGCTCTGTCTCTCTCTGTCTCAAAAATAAATAAACGTTAAAAAAAATTAAAAAAAAAAAAAGAGAAAGACAGATACCATATGTTTTCACTCTTATGTGGATCCTGAGAAACTTAACAGAAGACCATGGGGGAGGGGAAGGAAAAAAAAAAAAAAAGAGAGGGAGGGAGCCAAAACATAAAAGAATCTTCAAAACTGAGAATAAACTGAGGGTTGATGGGGGTGGGAGGGAAGGGAGGGTGGGCGATGGGTATTGAGGAGGGCACCTGTTGAGATGAGTACTGGGTGTTGTATGGAAACCAATTTGACAATAAATTTCATATTTAAAAAAAAATTAGCAAACTGATTTCAAGAGCACATTGATAAGATCATACAACGTGATAAATTGTGATTTATCCCTATAATGCAAAGATGGTTCAACATGTGAAAATCAATCAGTGTGATACACCACATGAACATAATGAAGGATAAAAAAATCGCATGGTAATTTTAATAGATGTGGAAAAAGCACTTGACAAAATTCAACACCCTTTCATGATAAAAACACTCAGCAAACCAGGAATAGATGGAAATTACCTCAACATAATAGAGGTCATATACAAAAAGCCCACAGCTGACATTATACTTAGTGGTGAAAAACTAAAAGCTATTCCTACAAGATCAGGAACAAAACAAGGATGACTACTCTTACCACCTCTATTCAACATAGTCCTGGAAGTCTTAGTGAGAGCATTTCAACAAGAAAAAGAAATAAAAAAGGCTTACACATTGGAAAGTAAAAAGTAAAATTATCTTCTGTTTGCAGATATGATCTTTTATATAAAAAACCCTAAAGATTCCATCAAAAGCTATTAGAACTAATAAATTAACTCAGCAAAGTTACAAGATACAGAATCAGCACACAAAAATCTGTCACATTTCTATATGCCCAAACCAGTCTGAAGAAGATATTAAAAAGCAAAACATTTATAATGCCATCAAACATAATAAAATATTTAGGAATAAACTTAACTAAGGAGGTGAAATAATTATAGAATGAAAACTACAAAACATCACCAAAAATAATGAAAGAAGTCACAACTAAATGCAAAGACATCTCACATTCATGGACTGAAAGGCTTAGTACTGCTAAAATGTTCATATTACCCAAACTAATATACCGATACAATGCAATTTATATTAAATTCCTAATGGAAATTTTTACAGAAATAGAAAAAGCAATCCTAAAATTCACATGAAACCACAAATGACTCCAAATAGCTTAAAGAATCTTTTTTTTTAATTTTTGTTTTTAGTGTTTATTCGTTTTTGAGAGAGAGAGAGACAGAGTACGAGCAGGAGAGGTGCAGAGAGAGAGGGAGACACAGAATCTGAAGCAGACTCCAGGCTCTGAGCTGTCAACACAGAGGCCATGCAGGTCTTGAACCCACAGACCATGAGAACATGACCTGAGCTGAAGTCGGACGCTAAGCCGACTAAGCCACCCAGGTGCCCCAACAATATCTTGAAAGATGAAAAAAATGGATTCCTGACTTCAAAACACATTATAAAGCTAAAGGAATCAAAACAATATGCTATTGGCATAAAGGCAGATATATAGAACAATGAAACGGACTGAAAAGCCCAGAAAAAAAAAAAGAAAGAACTTATGCATATGGGTTTAAATGATGTTTACTAATGGGGCGGAGATAGACAATGGGGAAAATAGTCACTTCAACAAATGGTGTTGGAAAGGTTGAACATCTATGTGCAAAAGAATGAAATTAGAATATTACTATACATTATACACAAAAGTCAACTTTAAAATGGATTAAAGACTTAAACATTAACACTGGAAACTATAAATCTCCTAGAAGAAAACATAAGGGAAAATTTTCATGACTTAGTCTTGATAATGATTTCTTGGATATGATATCAGAAGCACAGCCAGCTAAAGCAAAAATTGACAATAAGAACATAAATTAAAAAGTTTCTAGGCAGCAAAGGAAACCATCTGCAGAGTGAAAAGGCAACCTATGGAATGGGATAAAACCTTTACAAACCATGTATCTGAATCTCTGATCAGGAGTTAATATCAAACTGTACAAGGAATTCCTACAAGTTCATATTCAAACAAAACAACAACAACAACAAAAACTGATTAAAAAATGGACAAAGGACTTAAATAGACACTTCTCCAAAAAAGACATAAATGGCCAACAGGTATATGGAAAGATGCTCAAGATCACAAATCACCATTGAAATGCAATTCAAAACCACAATGAGCGATTACCTCACACCAGTTAGAAAGACGATTATAAAAAACAAACAAACAAGCAAACAAAAGGAGTTGGAGAAATTGGAATCCTTATGCATTATTGGCTTATATAGAAAACAATATCACATTTCCTTAAGAAACTAAAAATATACTTATTTTATAAGCCAGCAATACCACTTCTAACTATTTACCCAAAAGAATAGAAAACAGGATCTCAAAGTTATGTTAATTGCAGCATTATTCACTCAGTCATGAGGTTGAAACAACATAAATATCAGATGAATGGAAAAAGAATGTGGAATATTCATAGAAGAGAATATTATTCATTGTTAACAAAGAAGGAAATCAACGTGATTTCCACTTGAGCACATTATGTGAAATAAGCCGTTCACAGGAGGACAAATCTTCCAGATTCTACTTATATGGCATATGTAAAGTCATCAAACTCTGAAACAGAAAGTAGAAGGGTAGTTGCCATGGTTATAGGAGGGAATTACTGTACAATGGGTATAAAATTTCAGTCATGCAAGATGAAAAAATTGTAGAGATCTTCTGTACAACAGTGTGCCCATGGTTAATAATACTGTACTCCGCATTTGAAAATTTGTTAAGAGGGTTGATCCTATGTTATATGTTTTGTTTATTTTTGTAACCATAAAAGAAAAAAAAAGACTTAAGGGCAAGTGGAAAGGCTAGCTTCCCTCTCATATTTGGTTCCTCTTTTTTAGGGAAATACAATTTTCCTCTATTAGGACTCACTCAAGGGTGTCTCCCTTGTAATATTGGTTTAGTCTAAATGTCATACAGTGACAGTTTACTATTGGGTAATCAAATATGTATAACTGCAGTACTTATGACATTATAAAATGATTTGGTTTCTAATGTAAACACATTAGTCACATTCTATGGTGGCAACTACTCTTAGTATTAAATTAACATAGCTGTAAAGAACGACAAAGTTAAAATCTTCCTGTTATCAGAAGACTGGAATAATTCACAATGAGCTGAAATATCAGTTTGACATTTATGGGCGTCATATTCTAGTCACATAATATGATAATAATGCATGTTTTACTTTGTAGTTGAACTTTAATCAGTCTTATAAATTTGTCGATAAAAATGAACACAAATAGACACCACTTAATCTAATTATCCTAATAGAGCATTTAAGAACAATTAATCTTGTTTAGAAAATAAGAAGACAGCATAAAAATGTGTGCCAAGGTGTTTCAGGCTTCACTTTGAAAATGAAAATTCTAATAAATCAGCAATTTATTGTTCTTTCCTAAGCACACAGGGGCGACTGATACTTCCTTACATTCTGAAGAGAATAAGGAAAACAATTTCACTAGTTGGAGTGAAGACAGTATTAGTCTTTGTCTCCAAGAACCTCTTCTTGGATGAGAAGACTGCTATCTGTATGGCCACCACACGATACTTTTGAAGCAAGAAAAGGAGTACAGACATTGATATTATAATTTAGCTGTAAAAATAGACCTTGGATTTATCTACAGTTATCCTTAGAACTGACCTAGCAAAAGCATGAACAGGCTTTTCTTCTTGTAATCTTAAAAGAGGAGGAGGGGGAGCAGAAAGGGAAGGTAGAAATGGGATGAAATCTTAGTACGGAAAATTGAAAAAGAGAGGGTTTACTCCTGTGAAAAGCAATTATAATGCAAAAGATTATTTCTATTTTGAGTTGTATGACAGAGCGTTGGTGAGGTGATGAAAAAAAACAAAACCAGCAGAATCACAGACTACTGATAAATTCTCAGCAATTGTGAAAGGCAGCCTCAGACGAGAATATGACACTAGGTCTGAATTTCAACACACCCCTCAACTGGCTGTGTGACCCTGGCAGATGACTTAACTGTTCTAAATTTGAGAGGTTTTTTTTTTTTTTTCCATCCACCATATAGGATAATAATAGTACTGAGTGATTGGATTGTTGTGATCATTAAGATACTGCCCGCAAAGAACAGAGTAGAGGCTCAATAAATCTCAGTTCTAATGATAGGATAATATTTACATTAACTTTGGTCTCAAACCCAAAAATGAAGATTAATATGAATACTTGCCCTTTCTATTGGAAGCCTTGTTAATAGTATCAAATGAGATTATTTGTGTGTGTATTCTCTCTTTTTACAAGATTAGGTGCTATTATTGCAATTGTAGATAAGTTGGATGGGTTTTAAATATATAATGGCATAGACTGTGGGAAAAGTAAGATATTTTAAGTTTCATATAGAATGTTCTTGTGAATGCTTACCCGCCTTATTCCAGAACGTGGCAAGGTCATGAATTATTGGTAATTGAATTGTCCTTCATTTAATTACTACACTGCAGTGTTTGGGCAAAGGTAGTTATGGACGTGGACCTTTGCCATACTGCTAATAGAAGACATTGCTTTTCTTCATTTGTATTTGGATCTGAACTTTGAATCACTGCAGGGTCTTCCTTTAGGTACAATCCATTTACTAACACACAGACTCAGGCAAATAGGCCTGCAGCTAGATTAGACCTAGCGAATGAAGATCCTTCTGCCTCATTCTCCCTCTCCGTGCCACTTCTACCCTTGGAGGCAAACTCACACGTGAAATATTACTTGGTTTTCTGTGTTGCCAAAAAAAAAAAAAAAAAACCTCCAAATCCTTAACATTTGTCTGTTTATCATGTCTTCTACCAGGATTTATACCTCCCTTGCTTTCTACAGAAATAAATTCCTGTCATCTACTTTATTCAATGAAAAAAATACTCAGTGAGTGTTCGCTGTGGGCCTGTACTTTGCATTAGATGCTGCAGATAACACAGTTGGATACTATGTGGTGTTCTTGGCCGCAAAAAGTTTATGTTATTGTGGGTGAGTGATGTAGCCAAATATAATAACGTAAATACAGGGGGTACAGAATCGTACAGAAGTAAAGCCCAGCCTAAGTTTAGGAATAAAGGGAACGATCGTTGAGATATTCAAGAAAGTCGTGTCTGAACTGATGTTCAAGGAATGAGTCCACTTGACTCAGATAAGAGGTAGTGTGGATGCATTTAAGGGAGTTTGTGGTGGAGAGAGTTCCAGATCAAGGAGTTGGCATGCTTGGAGGCCCGGAATTGAGAGGACATGGTCTATTCAAGGAATTGAAACAACTAGTGGTGGAGTAGAGAAGGTGGAGGGGAAGAAGGGATAAGACAAGACACAGGCTGAAGAGAGTAAGTGTCAGATCATAAAGGACCTTGTGTGCAATGTAAAAGAATTCGGATTGTATCACACAAGTGTGTGGGGGGGGGGGGCTTTGTAAGATTCTATGCACTGGAGTGAAATAATCAGACTGTATTTTAGGATCTTCTGGTAGCAGCATGAAAAATGACCCACTGGAGTGGGTCATAGCTGAGGCAGGAACACTTGGAAGGAGGAGATAATGGTAATTCACATGGACTAAAATAGTGCCCTGAGCTAGCGCAGAGGCTGTGGTGTGGAAAGAGCACAGCAGGTGTGAGAGGCAGCCAAAGGTTCAGCTGGAATGAGTAAGTATTGGGTCTGTTGGATCGGGAAAGGGAGTCCAAACATTCTAGTATAAGCTAGACATGGCTCAATGCTTTATGGTTAGGTGTGTCCTTAGCATTCAACCAGTGCTTTTCTTACTCTGAAAATTTGTTGATGCAGGCAGATATACTTGAAGCTTCTAGTCTGTCCTGACGTTTTTGCGTTAGCCTTGGTACAGTCACCAATGGTTTATTGAGAGCTTAGTAGGTACAGGGATAGTGTCGGAATGATTGAGGTCCCTTTCTCACCAAGGTAATAGCTTTCTGGGAGATACTGACAAGTAGGTCTGCAGTAGTGTAGGATAAGAGCTACATATGAAGCATTTCTGGAACTTTAGACAGACACTTACGTGTGTGAGGAAGAAAGCCTGGCCTCAGCTACTTCAGGTACCTGCTGCTTACTGTCAAGCACGTCTCCCAGAACTTGAATTTCATTTGGTTGCCTCCTCCAACCCCATCTCTCCCCTGTAACTATGCACCTTTGGTTTTGCTTCTTACCTGTTTATCTGTTTATTCCCTCTATCCTAAAATACACTTCTTGTTTCTGCTTCGTCAAAACTGGCTTATTGTGGCCCATCAAAGTCCTTCTCTCCAAGTTTCTTATATTTAAAACTAGAGGGGCGCCTGGGCGGCTCAGATGGTTGAGCTCCTGACTTCGGCTCAGGTCATGATCTCACAGTTTGTGAGTTCGAGCCCCGCGTGGGGCTCTGTGCTCTCAGTTCAGAGCCTGGAGCCTGCTTCGGATTCTGTGTCTCCCTCTTTCTGTTCCTCCCCCACTCACGCTCTGTCTCTGTCTCTCAAAAAAAAAAAAAAAAAAAAAGTAAACGTTAAAAAAATTTAAAAAATACTGTACACAGAGTCTAATAGTCTCATCTAAATATATTCACATTGGGAACAGTATGCTTTTGCTGCCCTTGGGCCCTCTGCCCACTTCTGGTCTTATTATAAGACTGGGTTAAATAAAAGCCCATTATGGCCACATGGTTCAGAATTTGGCCACAGAAAGACTGGGCAACGTGCAGTAGGGGGAGGTATGTGTGTAGCAGGCTTCTTCAGGGTCAGCCTGTTCAATATAGAACACACAGAATTGCAGTAGTGCAGTGGGGCATCCCATATAAAGTGCATGCATATGGTGGGTGGGGAGTATGTGGAGGAGAGGAGGCTGGCAGAAGGGAAAAATGTCTCAGAGCAGATGAAAGTTAGGTTGATTCGTCAACAACAAAAAAAAAGGATTGAGGAGGGTGAAGAAAGGAAGCATCCTTGTGCATGGTTATTTCAATTGCAAAGGCATGAAGCAAGGCACCTTCAAGGAACAGTGACGTCAAAGCGACTGATTGTTCCCCAGTACAGTCAGCTAAGGAAATGGAAACATTTGACCGCAGCCATGTTTTTCAAACAGGACTCCTTGACTCTCAGGGAAGTGGTTCAGTTGCGTGGGAGACACAGACAGTAACAAGCTTTCACTTCCTTTTCTTCATTTTCAAGTGAAGAGGCAATAAAAAAGAGACAGCAATTCTCTTTTTGTTTTTTAGTTTTGAAATGTTTGTTTTTGAGAGAGAGAGAGAGAGAGACAGACAGACAGACAGACAGACTGCAAGCATGGGAGAGGCAGTGAGAGAGGGAGACACAGAATCTGAAGCAGGCTCCAGGTTCTGAGCCATAGCACAGAGCCCGACACGAGGCTCAAACTCACAAACTGAGAGATTGCGACCTGAGCTCAAGTTGGACACTTAACGGACTGAGCCACCCAGGTGCCTCATCATTTCCTTTTTTGTCTTTAGTGTCCTAGGGCTGCCATAACAAAGTACCACAAAGTGGGCCGCTTAAGACGACAGAAATCTATTCTCCCAGTTCTCAAGGTGAAGAGTCAAGATGTCGGTGAAGTTGACTGTAAGGGGAAAGTGGTCCATGCTTCTGTCCTAGCTTCTGGTGGCTGCCGGCAATGCTTGGAATCCCGTAGACTGCAGCTGAATCACTCAATCTCTGCCTCTGTCTTCACAGAGTCTTCTTATAAGGACACCAAATCTGAGATTTAAGGCCCACTCTAATCCAGGAGGACGGCAACTTACCTTGATTACACAGGCAAGAACCCTATTTTCAAATAAGGTTTCATTCACAAGGGATGGGCGGTGGGACTTCAACAGATCTTTTGGGGGGCCACAAATCAATCTATGACAAGCGGTGCTTCTTCAATGAGACTCTATGGCTCTCCAGGGAGTGATTCAGTTTGTTGCAGTGGATTCACAGAGACTGCCAAGTTGTAACCTTTCCTTTGTTTTTAAGTGAAAGGAAAATAGAAGAGATATAGTAGCATGCATTGTATGTATGTATGTATGCATCGCCACTGAATTCTTGTTGATTTCCTTTGACCTCCAGACATTTTTTTATTTTAATGGCCTCAAAAGAATTAAAGTAGCAAGTTGGCCTGATGATGTGCCTTCTATAGACTCCCCTATTTTAGCTTTTATTTTTATTTATTTATTTTTAATTTTTATTTTTGAGAGAGAGAGAGATGGAGTGTGAGCGGGGGAGGGGCAGAGAGAGAGAGAGGGCGACACAGAATCTGAAGCACGTTCCAGGCTCGGAGCTGTCAGAACAGAGCCTGGCGTGGGGCTCGAACTCACGAACTGTGAGATCATGATCTGAGCCAAGTCAGATGCTTTACCGACTGAGCCACCCAAGCGCCACATAGGCTCCCCTGTTTTATTGAAAACGGCTATAGCAGCTAGGTCATTCATATGAGAGGCATGAATGAAACCATGAGAACAACATAAGCACTGTGTCAAGTGGTAGCAGAGCAGTTGTGAACATAGAATGTAGGGGAATGCTTCCGAAGCCCATTGCCTTAGAGCTTCCAGCCCTCTGACGTAACTGCTGACAGCAAGAGTGCAAATGGAAGACAAACCACAGCAGTGTGGAGCTATACAAAGAGGGGACGTAGCTCACGTCCAAGAATGTTCTCCAATGCAAACAAAAGCACTCCAAGAAACATAAGTTGGATAAGCATAGTCACAGAAGTCATGGACCTCATGAGCAGTTTCTACAAAATACTCTCTTAGCCTGGAATAAAGGGATTAGGAGGGACGTCCAGGGCCTAGTCCCATCTGAATTTCCAGGAAGCTTACACCATCTGAGCAGTAGCTCTGTGGCATTAAGGGTTTTCCCTCTGAGGGCTGCTCACAGAGCAAGTCGGAGCATAAATACCAAATTAAATGACAGTAATCCTTGTTGACATGCAAAGTGTGCCCGTCTTACATCTGGCACTCAGGAACACAACATAAATTCTCCTATCTCTGAAGGGGATTAATCTGCATTTCTAGTTCATAAAGATGTTTTAGTCGATATTTTGGCTCTCAGAAAAGAGTTTGCCTCAAAAACGGAAGCGAACAACAATCTGTTAGAAAATGTCTCCCCAAAGTGGATGAGATAATGACATTTTATTTCTAAACATAGTTTTCTATAGAATATTCTCATAATAACCATCCAGCTACAGGCTCTTTTTTTTTTTTAATTTTTTTTAATGTGTATTTATTTTTGAGACAGAGAGAGACACAGCACGAGCAGGGAAGGGGCAGAGAGACAGGGAGACACAGAATGTGAAGCAGGCTCCAGGATCCAAGCTGTCAGCACAGAGCCCGACATAGGGCTCGAACTCACGAACTGTGAGATCGTGACCTGAGCCGAGGTCGGACGCTTAACCGACTGAGCCACCCAGGCACCCCTACAGGCTCTTATTGAACAATACTCAGTCCCATCAATAACATGCTGATAATTTTATAGTAGGGTACATGAGCTTAATTCTGGAGAGGCAAAAAGGAGTTAGGGGGAAGTCCCTCATATCCAGCTCCCTGTGTGACATTCTCACCTGGATGTATAACAGCTTTCTCAGGCTTAACATCTCTAACACTTAAAAACTTCCTACAAAATGGCTCCTTTTGTAATTCTGCAAACTCATTCTTCCATTTTCTCCGGCCATAAATCTTGGAGTCATCCTTAAACTCCTCTCTTTCTATTGGACGTGTGTATAATTCATCAAATCTTTTCAGCTTTCTACTTTTTGTTTCTTTTTGTTTTTGGAGTGTCAGCAGAATCCAGTAGTAACCACCCTATTCTAAGGCCCCATTTTCCTCACCTAAACTCTTGAAAACCTTCTCACGAATTTCCCTGCTTCTATATATGCCCTGTGCAGTCTTTCTGGCACCCTGAAGCCAGAGACTTGTTATTTTTTTTTAATATATATTTTTAAATGTTTATTTGAGAGACAGAGAGTGAACTGGGGAGGGGCAGAGAGCGAGGAGGGCAGAGGATCCAAAATGGGCTCTGTGCTGACAGCAGGGAGCCCGATGCAGGACTTGAACTCATGAACTGGGAGATCATGACCTGAGCCGAAGTCAGACACTTAAGTGATTGAGCCACCCAGGCATCCCTGAAGCCAGAGAGTCATTATACAACATAGTTCAGATCATGGCGCTCCTGTGCTCAAAACTGTCCACTGACATTCTATCTCACCCAAAGTAAATTCCAAATTCTTATTGTGACCTATGGGGTCTAGTGGAATTCTCTATTGCCCTTGCCCTCCCAAGACCTTTCTGATCCCAACATCCTCTGCTCCCCCCCTTGCCTGTTCTGCCCCATTCACTTCTACTCCTTGTTATCAAGCTGTTTTATAAATACTCCAAGCATGTGCTTCTGTCAAGTCTTTTTGTATTCTCACTGTTGGGGCTCCTCTTTCCAGGTCTACACATGCCTGACTCCCTCACCTCCTTAGATCTCTGCACAAATGTCTCATCTAAGGCCTTCAGTGCATAACTTCAATGTAACTGCAATACCTTACCTTCTCTTTATATTTTATTTTCCCTCACCCTATTTTATGTTTCTTCTTAGCATTTATTATCACCTTACATTATATATGTGTCCTTTTTGTCTGATTATTTCCTCTCTACTCTCAAGAACGTAAGCTCTATGTTATCAGGAACTTGATCTCGTTTGTTGCTGTAGGTCATTCATTAGTGACTAAAATAGTACTTGGCACATAGTAGAAACTCATGTTTCTCAAAAAAAAATGAATAAGTGACTTATTGGTTAAATAAATATATAAAAGGTAATTTCATACATAGGCTAAAATTTACTGTTTTCCCCTCTAGTTTAGTGCATCTAAAGGTGTAAAGACAGAGGTGTAAACAGAGACATCTAAAGGTGTAAAGAAGTCTAAAAAAGCTAGGCTAACATGAGAATAATATAATGGTTACTGTGGTATTCATCAGAAAATAGCTATGAATCTATGAGCACAGTTCCTACTTGTTTTAGAAGTGAATAGCCTAAAATACAACCTTAGGGATAAACCATCGACTTAATTGTACAAGGCAAATAAAAATTTATGAAAAGTTTGTGAAAAATTTAATTTATGAAAATTTTAATGTATAAAAAATTTAATTTATGATGCTTTTATTTGAGTATTTTTGTAACTCATAGATGTTTAACCAAGTGGGAATGAAAGGCACGAAAGGTTCACGTTTGAGGCTACACATGCAAAAGGCAAAACAAATCCTTGCCTTCAAAAGATCTCACCTTGTTGAGGTGACAAAATATAAAACACACGAAGGAACTGAGAAACACCTTATCAGAATAACATAATGAAAACATAATGAGAAATTAAACCAATAAATTCTAAGGAGTTGTCAAAGAAAGAGGCTATCAGGTATAGCAGATGCATTTTGAGTCCCTCATAACAGAGTAGTATGTGACAATAAACACAGAATAGGAAGGGAAAACAATGGATACGTTCATTCAAGAAGCATTTATTGAGCACGTAGTAATACCAGTCATATGTATGTTGGGCATTTAAAAAAATACAGTCTGTGTCCCCAGTCTATGTTCACCTAAATCAGTGATTTCATAGCAATGGGAAGCGTTCAGTGGTTGGCGTTTGATCAAAGAGTTATGGGGGGACAACAGAAGGGAAATGGCCTCTGCCTGGGAAGGAGCAAGACCAGGCAAAATTGTCACTGCAACTGAGACTTACAGGACGAATAGAAGCTGCCAAGACTCACACACTGTGTGAGTGACAGTGTGTGTATGTGCGTTTGTGTGTGCGTTTGTGTGCACTCCAAGAAAAAGGACAGCAAGTCCTTAGGTGAGGAGGTGAGAAGGAACTATTATGTGGCGAAGCTATGGACAGCTTGATGCTGCTAAAGCAAAACCCTACAGAGATCAGAAAAAAGAAAAAAGTCTCAGGCCAGATTAAGAAAGGCTTTGTTAATATTGCTGGAGAGCTTGAGTATGTAGTATGTATATACATACATATATATGTATATGGTTCCCATATACATATGTCCTCCCAGACAGAGGATATGCTTAATTTTTCTTTTTTTTTCTTTTTTCTTCCCTTCCTCTGTCTCTTTCTTATCATTTGAACCATTCTTAACTGTACAATTTAGTGTCATTAAATACATTAACAATGTTTTGTAACTATCACCACTAGCTATTTCCAGAACATTTTTATCATCCCAAGCAGAAAGTCTGTACCCATAAAATGGTTAGTCCTCCTCCTTCCAGGCCTTATTTTTAGAAATTGAAGTGATATGTAGACTATAAATTGGAATAAGAGAGGTAAATTAGAATAATATTGCAAATCTGATTTGAGTTGTTATGTTTTTAAGTTGTATTTTTAAACTATTTGAGGAAAAATCATGTTAGCTAGTTCATTTACTTTTTTAAATTTTTTATTAGGTTTTTAAAATCTTTGTTTATATTTTAGAGAGAGACAGAGCATAAGCAGGGGAGAGGCAGAGAGAGAAGGAGACACAGAATCTGAAGCAGACTCCAGGCTCTGAGCTATTAGTACAGAGCCCGACCTGGGGCTCAAACTCTTGAACCCATGAGATCATGACCAGAGCCAATGTCAGACACTTAACCAACTGAGCCACCCAGGCACCCCTTTAATTTTTTTTTAATGTTTATTTATTTTTGAAAGATAGAGAGAGTGTGAGTGGGGAGGGGCAGAGAGAGGGAGACACAGAATCTGAATCAGGCTCCAGGCTCTGAGCTGTCAGTACAGAGCCCAATGTGGGGCTCAAACCCAGGAGCTGCAAGATCATGACCTGAGCCAGATGCTTAACTGACAGAGCCACCCATGTGCCCCATTAGCAAATTCATTTTGATGTCAATTTATATTCAATAAGATTTGGGAAAAGTGCCATTTTTAAGCTCGTATGGGTGGAGAGTCCTATTTAAAAGCTTGTTTTAATGTGAACTCCTATTCTTCTACTTCTTTTCTCCTAGAGAACTGTTAGTCTTTAAAATGAACTAGGCTAGGGGCACCTCGGTGGGTCAGTCAATTAAGCATCCCACTTCCACTCAGGTCATAATCTCACAGTTCGTGAGTTCGAGCCCCACCTGCGCTCTGTGCTGACAACTTGGAGCCTGGAGTCTGCTTTGGATTCTGTGTCTCCTTTCTGCCTCTCTCTCACTCACACTCTGTCTCTCTTTCAAAAATAAATAAACATTAAGGGTTTTTTTAATAAAATAAAATAAAGTAAACTAGGCTAGTTTAGTGAAAAGCATTTTTATAAGTTTTTGAAAAGAAACATATTCAATCTTGTAATTAAGAAACTGAATTTCTGCTAGGGTTTATTTGATGCAAATTCATGTTTACAATTGGTTTTAATTAAAATTCAGTTATCCATTCTTGTTTTAAGAGTATACCAGTTATACTCTTAAGCTAGTTTGGTTGAAAATTCATATCCATAAGCTGAATTAATGAAAACTCATGTTTTCTGATTTCTGGTAAAAATTGTAGAATTTTCTTTGTTTAGAAAAACTAGTTTTCAAACCATTTTTGATTAAAATATATGTCCACAAACTATATGTATTAGAATGTATGTATCCAATCACATTTGATGAAGCTTTATTTCAAAGGTATATCTAAAATATTTGGTGATTAAGCAGATATAAGTGAGACAGGACAGAAAGAAATTAACTTAGGATTCTAAGTCAAATAATCATACCTATTAAAATCCAATTCTTAGTGTCATAAATGATACATAGTAATATTATAATGAAAATTTCGATTGGGATATTCTTTATGACTTCCATGACTTATCTTCTGTTATCTTATTCACAGATTTTACCTTTCTGTTGCTTCTTGGACAGTTCTTAAGTTTCAATCCTTATTTTTCCTCTTATTTTTCCTCTATTCTGTTCCCAGCAATGGCAAGAGTTCACTCTGATGGTTTTGGGTATAGAGTAAAACCTTGGTTTGCAAGTATAATTTGTTCTGGAAACATGCTTGTAATTCAAAGCACTTGTATATCAAAGTGAATTTCCCCATAAAAAATAATGAAAGTGATTGCAGTACTGAACTATACTACAAAATAATTAAAAAATATAAAATACAAAGAAAACTAAACAAATGAACCCACACTTACCTTTGAAAACCTTTGTGGCTGAGATTTTCTCTGAGGGAGACGAGAGAGGAGGGTTATTGTGTAGGACGACTTTCACTATCACAGAATCACTGTTATCAATTGGCTCAATGAAATCTTTTTCTGTATGGGGGCCCTTATATATGCTTGCACAAATGCTGACTACAGTACAGTGTTAATAAACTCTTGTCATATACTGTATTTAATGTAACTGGTAATAAGGCAGCAAAGGAAAGGATCTATATGCAGGCAGCCTGACCTAGAATGAAGCAAAACATTCTTAAGCTTACTTTTGCATGGAAAAGCAAAAGACTGTCTACAGGTGCTTTGCAGTGACAAAAAAAAAATACTGTGGGCACCTTCCAAAGTTCTGAAAAATCACTGATTTCTGCCAAACACCATGGCCTGAGACTGAGCATCTGAGCATGGGAGATGATCGCCCACAATGAGACAGAGACAGAGACAGAGAGACAAAGATTGAAAGAGAGAGAGAGAGAAAGAAAGAGAGGAATCACCGGCTCAAAGTGGCTCAGTTGTGATCATGTGATGTTGGGTGTCATGAACTAGTACTACTCATATTGTAAGACATCGCTCGTTTATCAAGCTAAAATGTATTAGAAATGTTTGCTCATCTTACTGAGCACTTTGCAGAACAAGGTACTTTGCAATCTAAGGTTTTACTGCATATCTAAGGTCGCCTTGTATTTGACAAGTTAACATCTCCTTAATGTCCAACTTTGTATTTTTAACGGTCTGTTGAACATCATCAGAGCATCTGTGAATGACCCTGAGAATCTCTGCAAGCAATGTGTTAAAATTCTCTCTAGTTATCTTCCAAAACCCTCCTTCTGAGTTCTCTTTTCCATCACTACACCCCTCATGTGGTCCCCAATAAGTATTAAGTCCAAAGAGCTTCTGTGATGTCTTTCATATGCATTCCCTCTTCTACTTCCCTACCAAATTTCTGTACACCATGGTCTCAGTATTCATGAATAGGGCTCTACCTTCTTACTTTTCTCTATTTATTTCCTTAATTTGTCCCACAAAATCTATTTTATTCACTGTGGCTAGAGTGATCTTTGTAAAGTATGACCGACTAGTATAGAAATTTTTTCATGCAACTCTTCAGGTATGACAACCAATGCATCAAACTGGATTCGCATCTTATTTCAACAACTAGCTCTTCCTTTTGTACTCCACATTGATGAAATGGCATCCCCAATCGAACATGTATAGCTGCATATTTGTTTTGCTCCTTGCTGTATATCCTCACTTCCTAGAATAGTATTTATCATCTAATTCTGCTACATGAGTAGGTTTGAATGAATGTATGAATGAACGAATGACATCATCTTTCATCTCTAATCAATCAAGCTTTATATATTTTAATCCCCAAATGTTTCTACTTTTTCCCTTTCTATGCTTTCTGCCACTAATATGCTCAGTTGTCTTTATTTCTTGCTGGGGGTATGTGTCGGTAGGCTTCTCACTGATGACTGTTTTATCTTATGAGTAGATAAAACCATGCCATTTTTCTGTTTAGAACTCATCAATGGCCCCTTGGGATGCAGCCCTAGACGTTTAGTCTTGAATCAAAACTCTCCATGATCCAGCATATGGGTAGTTCTGCAGTATTATACTTTCCCACTCCCTGCCTCATTTTCATATTATACCTTATTAAACTTGTTTGTAGCCTTCTTCTTGTCCATTCCTCCCAACCATCTCAGTTTGTCCAAGACTGAGGGGGTTCCCAGGACACAGAATTTTCAGTGATAAAATTGGGAAAGTCCGGGGAAAACCAGGACCACCCTAAAACACGCTGGGCACTTTCTAGCCTCTGTATCTTTAGGCCATAAGTCACCTCTCCCTGGAATTCTATTTCTTCCCCTCTTAGTCTAAGTCTCACTGATCCTTTAAAATTATGTCTGGCAGCACTCCATTAGGCCCCCTTCATTAACCTTGGGCCAGGGTAGCCAGGCAATGACTTCCCCAAACTCAAGAATTATCATGTTTATCTTTAAATTCCTAGAAACTTTTGAAATGCTCGATTTCAAAAAGAAATTAATAAATATGTACTGAATGAGTAAATTATTTTCCAACAGAGTAAATCCTAAAAGCTACAATTTGACTTTCAAGACCTCCATGGATAAGCCCTATTCTAACAATTAATTCATTTCAATTAGACTCAAAGTAATTATTCAGTTTAAACAAGATTTATTGCATATCTACAATTTTCAAGGCTTAATTCTTGTCTGTATTACTTTCTATTATTTAATCCCAATTGAATAATTTTTTTCAAAGGTGCCACATTTCTTTTTTTTTTTTACCTTTTATTATAACATCATCCTCAAAATATACTTATCTGTATCTTTACCTCTCCAAATTCATCATATTTGCTGAGGTTCGGATTAACTGCAATTGCTTCCATGAAAACTGATTAGTCTTGATTACCAGTCCAGAGCAATTTGTGTAATCATGTACTGTAACTTGCTTGGGCTTTTTTTACATTCCTTGATACTTTTTGAGTTGTGCCATATTATTTGTAATTTTGGCTTTTCTTCCTTACTAGGTTGGAAATGCTTATCTCTGTATCTGCTTCATTATCTAATTCGATGCCTTGTACATTCAATGACCAAAACATTAATTTGTGTTTTAAGATTATAATGTAAGAATGGCTTGGGGGGAGGAGCCAAGATGGCGGAACAGCATGGAAGTTTTTTGTGTGTCTTGCATCCATGAAATACAGCCAGACCAACACTAAACCATCCTACACACCTAGAAAACTGATGGGAGGATTAACACAACAATATGCACAACCTGAACCACAGAAGTCAGCAGGTATGTGGCACAGAGGGGTGAACTTGGGGATAGAGAAGCCGGCAGCAGGCAAGGACCCGCTTTTGCCGGCGGAGAGAGGACGGAGACTGGAAGGGGCGGGGGAGAACATGGGAAAAGCACCCCCCCAAAAGCAGCTGCAGAGAAAGTGGAAAATTGGAAACAGCCGCAGGGACTAAACTAAAAAGGGAGAAAGGAGAAAGGAGAGGGTTTAAATTCCATTAAGACTGTAAACAAGGGGAGTGCAAAGGCTGCAACTCCGCAGCTCTATACATGGCGGTGCTCTGGTGGGAAGGGTGAATCCCCAGGAACAGGGTGGGGTACAGGAGGTTCTCGGGCCACACGGGGAAAGTGGTTCCACTGCTGGAAGGACATTTGGTAGAGACTGTTGAAGCCACATGGTCCCAGCAGACCCCAGAAAATGGCCACATTTGCTGGTGCTGGAACAAGGCCGTTAAGGGTGAAGGCTGGTGTCAGATGTGTGTTGTGATTTTCCATAATCCCTGAAAAGCTGGTGCTACACTATCTCGCGAACTTTTTCTGGGGCGGGCTGACATCTGGCCGCAGTCTCGGGGCACCAACAGCAGCAGGGTCCAGCAAGCATTCCTGGGTGCAGCCAACATTTGGCCATTGCTCGGTGAGACCTTCCCACAGAGGGGCGGAACAGGTCAAAGCCGCAGTCCTTTGGAAGTAAGGAACTGGGGAAAACAGCCACATCTGAGACAAAACTCAGGAGAGAGGTACTGCCTGGGGCTTGGTCACGGACAGTGAAAAAGCAGGAAGTGGATGAAAGCTGAAGACGGAGGACAGGTGTGTGATTGCTGATGGGACAGAATGGTTCCCATACTAGAGACTGGGTAGCTGGGTGACGCCATTTTCACCACTCCCACGTGTACGCAGAGTGTATGAACCTACGGGCTCTGCAACAATCCACCCCAGTAGGCTACCAGCGCCATCTAGTGGAGAACAGAGCCGTTACACTGAGCCCCACCCAACTGGGCCAACCTCTCTCTTTAAGAACCCAAGTCTCACCGCCTACTTAGTTTATGGAATATAAAGCGCTACATAGTCTGACTGCTAGGGGAAAATAAATTAATCTCAGTCATATTTCAATCTGTTATCAGGTCTATCTATTAAATTTCTTTCTTTTTTTAAATTATTTTTCTCTTTTACACTATCCTTTTTCTTGAATACAGAAAGAGAAGAAATTCATTTTTATTTTCAATTTTTTAAAAAATATTTTTCTTTATGTTTTTACTATATTTTTAACTGTTGTGTAATTTTTTTTCAATTTCTTACTTACATTATTCTATTTTAGTCTACTTCAGTGTATTCACCTTTTCAAATTTTTAAACGATTTCCTTGTTTTATTTTCTCTTTCTTTTTTCTCTTTTTCATTTCTTTTCTTTTTCTTGAATGCAGAAAGTGAAAAACTTATTTTTACTTTCAACTTCTATTAAAAATATTTTTCTTTCATTTTCTTTACTATAGGTTTTGCTTTTCAATTAGCAATAATTGTGCCTCAGATAAACCTCATTGGCTATGATACTGCGACTGCGCAAAGCTTACAGTTTTTGCTTTGATGTAAATTTTTTCAAATTCTATTTTACTCCCATCATTTTATTTTAGACTACTACAGTGTATTCACTTTTTCAAATTTTCAAACAATTTCTTTTTTTCCTCTTTTTTCTCTTTTTCGTTTCTTTTCCTTGAATGCAAAAAGAGAAAAAAATTCATTTTTATTTTTAATTTTGATTAAAAATATTTTCTTTAATTGTTTTCCTACTATAGTCTTTACTTTTGTGTAATTTTTTTTCGAAATCTATTTTACTCCCATCATCTTGTTTTTGTCTACTTCAGTGTATTCATTTTTTTCAGATTCTCAAACGATTTCCTTTTTTTTCCCCACTTTTTTTTCTCTCATCTGTCAAACCACTTTCAACACCAAGACCAAGGCACACTTAGGATCTAGCATCATTTATGAGATTTGTTTTGTGTGTGTGTGTTTTTAATTTTTTAATTTTCATTTTTTTTAATTTTAATTTTCCTACCTCATTAATTCCTTTTCTGCCTTCAAAATGACAAAACGAAGGAATTCACCCCAAAAGAAAGAGCATGAAGAAACGACAGCCAGGGATTTAACCAACACAGATACATGCAAGAGGTCTGAACCAGTATTTAGAATCACGATAATAAGAATACTAGCTGGAGTCGAAAATAGCTTAGATTCCCTTTCTGCAGAGATAAAAGAAGTAAAAAATAGCCAGAATGAAATAAAAGATGCTATAACTGAGCTTCAATCACGGATGGATGCAGCTGCAGCAAGGATGGATGAGGTAGAACACAGAATCAGCAATAGAGCAGACAAACTTATAGAGAATAACGAAGCAGAAAAAAAGAGGGAGATTAAGGCAAAAGAGGACAATTTAACAATTAGAGAAATCAGTGACTCATTAAAAAGGAACAACATCAGAATCATAGGGGTCCCAGAAGAGGAAGAGAGAGAAATAGGGGTAGAAGAGTTATGTGAGCAAATCATAGCGGGAAACTTTCCTAACCTGGGGAAAGACACAGACATCAAAACCCAGGAAGCACAGAGGACCCTCATTAGATTCAACAAAAACTGACCATCAACAAGGCATATCATAGTCAAATTCACAAAATACTCAGGCAAGGAGAGAATCATGATAGCAGCAAGGGAAGAAAAGTCCCTAACCTACAAGGGAACACAGATCAGGTTTGCAGAAGACCTATCCACAGAAACTTGGCAGGCCAGAAAGGAGTGGGAGGATATATTCAATGTGCTGAAACAGAAAAGTAAGCAGCCAAGAAGAATGCTTTATCCAGCAAGGCTGTCATTCAAAATAGAAGGAGAGATAAAAAGTTTCCCAGACAGGGGTGCCTGGGTGGCTCAGTTAGTTAAGTGTTCAACTTCGGCTCAGGTCATGATCTCACGGTCTGTGAGTCCGAGCCCTGCATCAGGCTCTGTGCTGACAGCTCGGAGCCTGGAGCCTGGTTCAGATTCTGTGTCTCCCTCTCTCTCTGCCCCTCCCCCACTCATGCTCTGTCTCTCTCTCTGTCAAAAATAAATAAGCATTTAAAAAAATTTTTAAAAGTTTCCCAAACAAAAATTAAAGGAGTTTATGACCACTAAACCAGCCATGCAAGAAATTTTAAGGGGGACTCTCTGAAGAAAAGATGAAAAAAGAGAAGAAGATATTTTCTCTCTGAGAAAAGATGAAAAAATATAAATAAATAAATAAATAAATAAATACCAAACACAACAAAGATTAGAAAGAACCAGAGAACACCACCAGAAACTCCAACTCTACAAGCATCATAATGGCAATAAATTCATATCTTTCAGTACTCACTCTAAATGTCAATGGACTCAATCCTCCAATCAAAAGACATAGGGTAACATAATGGATAAGAAAACAAGATCCATTCATATGCTGTTTACAAGAGACCCACTTTAGACCTAAAGACACCTTCAGATTGAAAATAAGTGGTTGGAGAACCATCTATCATGCTAATGGTCAACAAAAGAAAGCCGGAGTAGCCATACTTATACCAGACAATCTAGACATTAAAATAAAGACTGTATCAAGAGATGAATAAAGGAATTATATCATAATCAAGGAAGTCTATCCACCAAGAAGACCTAACAATTGTAAACATTTATGAACCAAATGTGAGAGCACCCAAATATATAAATCAATGAATCACGAACATAAAGAAACTCATCAACAGTAATACCATAATAGTAGGAGACTTCAACACCCCACTCACAGCAATGGACAGATCATCTAATCAAAAATCAACAAGGAAACAATGGCTTTGAATGACACACTGGACCAGATCGACTTAACAGATATATTCAGAACATTTCATCCTAAAGAACCAGAATATATATTCCTCTCCAGTGCTCATGGAACGATCTCCAGAATAGACTATGTACGGGGACACAAATCAGCCGTAAGTAAATACAAAAAGATCGAGATCATACCGTGCATATTTTCAGACCACAATGCTATGAAACTCGAAATCAACCACAAGAAAAAATTTGGAAAGGTAACAAATACCTGTAGACTGAAGAACATCCTACTAAAGAATAAATGGGCTAACCAAGCAGTTAAAGAGGAAATTAAAAAGTATATGGGAGTCAATGAAAATGATCATACCACAACCCAAATCTCTGGGACACAGCAAAGATGGTCATAAGAGGGAAGTATATAGCAATCCAGGCCTTCTTAAAGAAGGAAGACAGATCTCAGATTCACAACCTAACCTTACGCCTTAAGAAGCTGGAAAAAGAACAGCAAATAAAACCCAAAACCAGCAGAAGACAGGATATAATAAAGATTAGAACAGAAATTAATGCTACCAAAACCCAAAAAACAGTAGAATGGATCAATGAAACTATAAGCTGGTTCTTTGAAAGAATAACAAAATTTATAAACCACTAGGCAGTCTGATCAAAAAGAAAAATAAAAGGACCCAAATAAATAAAATCAAGAATGAAAGAGGAGAAATCACAACCAACACAGCAGAAATAAAAACAATAATACAAGAATATTATGTGCAATTATTTGCCAATAAAATGGAGAATCTGGAAGAAATGGACAAATTCCTAGAAACACATGAACTATCAAAACTGAACAGGAAGAAATTGAAAATTTGAACAGACCCATAACCAGTAAGGAAATTGAATTAGTAATCAAAAATCTCCCAAAAAAACCAGAGTCCAGGGCCAGATGGCTTTTCAGAGGAATTCTACCAAACATTTAGGGAAGAGTCAACACCTATTCTCTTGAAGCTGTTCCAAAAAATAGAAATGGAAGGAAAACTTCCAAACTCTTTCTATGAAGCCAGCCTTACCTTGATTCCAAAACCAGACAGAGACCCCACTAAGAAGGAGAACTATAGACCAATTTCCCTGATAAACATGGATGCAAAAATCCTCAACAAGATATTAGCCAACCAGATCCAACAATACGTTAAAAAAAATTATTCACCACGACCAAGCAGGATTTATACCTGGCATGCAGGGCTGGTTCAATATCCTCAAAACAATTAATATGATTCATCACATCAATAAAAGAAAGGACTAGAATAACATGATCCTCTCAATAGATTCAGAGAAAGCATTTGACAAAATACAGCAGCCTTTCTTGATAAAAACCCTCAAGAAAGTCGGGATAGAATAAGCATACCTCGAGATCATAAAAGCTATACAGGAACAAACCAACACTAATATCATCCTCAATGCGGAAAAACTGACAGCTTTCTCCCTAAGGTCAGGAACAAGACAGGGATAGCCACTCTTGCCACTGTTATTCAACATAGTTTTGGAGGTCTTAGCCTCTGCAATCAGATAACACAAAGAAATAAAAGGCATCCAAATTGGCCAGGAGGAGGTCATACTTTCACTCTTCACAGATGACATGGTACTCTATGTGGAAAATCCAAAAGATTCCACCAAAAAACTGCTAGAATTGATTCATGAATTCAGCAAAGTTGCAGGATATAAAATCAACACACAGAAATCGGTTGCATTCCTATACACCAACAATGAAGCAACAGAAAGGGAAATCAAGGAATCGATCCCATTTACAGTTGCACAAAGAAACTATAAAATACCTAGGAATAAATCTAACCAAAGAGGTGAAAAATCTATATGCTGAAAACTATAGAAAACTTATGAAAGAAATTGAGGAAGACACACACACACACACACACACACACACACACACAAAACGGAAAAAGATTCCATCCTCCTGGATAGGAAGAACAAATATTGTTAAAATGTCGATACTACCCAAGGCAATCTACATATTCAATGTAATCCCTATCAAAGTAGCACCAGCATTCCTCACAGAGCTAGAACAAATAATCTTAAAATTTGTATGGAACCAGAAATGACCCCGAATAGCCAAAGTGATCTTGAAAAAGACAACCAAAGCAGGAGGCATCACAATCCCAGACTTCAAGCTATACTACAAAGTTGTAATCATCAAGACAGTATGATACTGGCACAAGAACAGACACTCAGATCAATAGAACAGAATAGAGAACCCAGAAATGGACCCACAAACGTATGGCCAACTAATCTTTGACAAAGCAGGAAAGAATATCCAGTGGGATAAAGACAGTCTCTTCAGCAAGTGTTGCTGGGAAAACTGGACAGCGACATGCAGAAGAATGAACCTGGACCCCTTTCTTACACCATACACAAAAATAAACTCAAAATGGATGAAAGACCTCAACGTAAGACAGGAAGCCATCAAAATCCTTGAGGAGAAAGCAGGCAAAAACCTCTTTGATCATGGCTGCAGCAACTTCTTACTCAACACATCTCCAGAGGCAAGGGAAACAAAAGCAAAAATGAACTACTGGGACCTCATCAAAATAAAAGCTTCTGCACAGTGAAGGAAACAATCAGCAAAACTAAAATGCAACCAAAAGAATGGGAGAATATATTTGCAAATGACATAGCAGATAAAAGGTTAGTATCCAAAAATCTATAAAGAACTTCTCAAACTCAACACCCAAAAAACAAATAATCCAATGAAGAAATGGGTATAAGACATGAATAGACACTTCTCCAAAGAAGACATCCAGATGGCCAACCAACACATGAAAAAATGCTCAACATCACTCATCATCAGGGAAATACAAATCAAAACTACAATGAGATACCACCTTACACCTGTCAGAATGGCTAACATGAACAACTCAGGCAACAACAGATGTTGGTGAGGATGCAGAGAAAGAGGATCTCTTTTGCATTGTTGGTGGGAATGCAAGCTGATGCAGCCACTCTGGAAAACAGTATGGAGGTTCCTCAAAAAACTGACAATAGAACTACCCTACAACCCAGCAATTGCACTACTAGGTATTTATCCAAGGGATACAGGTGTACTGTTTTGAAGGGACACATGCACCCCCAAGTTTATAGCAGCACTATCAACAATAGCCAAAGTATGGAAAGAGCCCAGATGTCCATCGACGGATGAATGGATAAAGAAGAAATGGTATATATATATAATGGAGTATTACTTGGCAATCAAAAAGAATGAAATCTTACTATTTGCGACTACGTGGATGGAACTAGAGGGTATTATGCTAAGTGAAATTAGTCAGAGAAAGACAAAAATCATATGACTTCACTCATATGAGGACTTTAAGAGAGAAAACAGGTGAACATAAGGGAAGGAAAACAAAAATAATATAAAAACAGGGAGGGGGACAAAGCATAAGAGACTCATAAATATGGAGAACAAACTGAGGTTTGCCAGAGGGGTTGTGGAAGGGGGGATGGGCTAAATGGTTAAGGGGCACTAAGGAATCTACTCCTGAAATCATTGTTGCACTAGATGCTAACTAATTTGGATGTAAATTTTAAAAAATAAAAAATAAAACAATTTAAAAATTAAAAAAAAAGATTTGTCAAAAAAAGAAGAATTGACTTGATTTTTGAAATCTAAATTTATAGTGAAAATGTCTATGCCCATTGGACATAAAATTATTAGGCTCCAGACCATCTGGTGAGAGGTAGACAGATTTGAAAATGAATTAAATTTATTTTTCTAAGTAGGAATTAGGACATTTCTGCTATAGGTCACTATGTGTAACTTTGACAACAAGCTTTCCCTTATTTTTGTCAAAGAATAATTTATACAGAAAAATTTGTTGTTTTATTTTTTAGATGTTAAAACCGAACACCCTTCCTTTGAATTTAGAATTGTCTCAACTTACTAAGTTTCTGTATCCATTTTTTTAAATAAACTGTTGCCATGGAAACAATATTTCAGATGTTTTGTCTTCCTTCAAATTTCACATCTGCTATCATGCTATCTATCTATATATATATATATATATATATATATATATATATCACACACATACACACACACACACATGAAACAGACATCTTTGTTGCTTATGAAGATCAAAGTTAATGTTCAATAATGTGAATACACAACCCTTTGTACTAGTGGCTAATATTGGGAAAATAATTGGGAAGCAGTAGGACACTCTCAAATTAGAAATATGTAACAGAGGTAATTTACAATCTGGAAAACAATGATTTTTTGTTTTATTAAAATATTATCTTCAAGTATTCAGCACATTGCCATATAGTGCTGTTATTTTGAAGTGCTTTGTGAACTTGTACTTGCCTTTTAGATTTACTCATGTAAATAATTGCCCCTTCAAGTCATGTCAGTTCCATTGAGAGCCTTCATTCCTCCCTGAATTCCGAGTTTAGTCTTTGTACCTTTCTCACCTATACAATGAGATGGCAGAATCTATCCTTTACTCTCCATACTGCTGTATAATTATGCTCCTAATCCCTTTCATAAAGACATTGATTTAGCTGTTTATTTTTCTTTTGGACAAAGAATATGTCATCATCACCATGTAAAATGCAGAGAAGAAAGACCCAAAGATTAGATGTGAAGAATCCTGACTGGTAGCTGTTGTGTTGAAATATGGGTTTTCAGCATTGAGAGAAATCAGCAAGGATTAGTATCTTTTCCTTAAAGTCAATTTTGTGACCAACAGCACAGATTCATCTCCTTGACCTGGGTCAGCAAATCTGTTAGCATTCAAAATCTTACCTTTTACCTGGTTTGTGCCCTGGAGTGAATCTTAGGGAATGTGAGTACTCCACATTTTCCCACAGCTAATTCCAACTGCAGGATCTCTATATGGTCATAAATATTTTAGAAAAAGCTATGTATGGAAATTAGCTCAAAATTATGGAAATTGGCTCAAAATTAATTATTCCTCCTATGAGTGGCTTTCTGAGTAAACAGAATTAACTTAATTATTTAATTCATTTATTCAGGCATAATCTGAATCCTGGGAATAGAGCTATGTTAGGAAGACATGATATTGAATTAAGGAGTTTTTAGCATAGTAGGGTATGGAAGATTAAACCAAAGGTATAATAAATCAAAACTTGATAAGCATTACAAAAATATTCAAAAAAAATCTTAGGAGGTCAGTGGCTCAGTTCTGACTAGGAGAATCATGGAAGAGTATGAGCAAGGAACGGGAGGTAAGACAATGCATAGCCTTGGGGCTTGACAGAATATCAGTGCCAATTGCAGACATGACAAGTGAGGAGGAATTTCTGGTTAAGAGGATATCCTTTCAGGTATCCTTTTAGACATGTTAAGTTTGATTTTCTATGAAACATCCAGGGCTATCTCTGTAGCATGCAGTTATAAGAGCAAAGCCGAAGCTCAAGAAAGAGATTAGAAGATATGTAAATATGATGGTCAACTGCATTGACACATTGAAGTTTTCGAGGCCATTGGCTTATGAAAGATGACAGTATTAAGATTCATAAGAAGATAGTATAGAGGTAGCCAAGGAAATAGAGAGCAATAAGCAAACAGCCAAAACAAAACAAAAACACCAAAACCTTGGGAATGTTTGAAGAGAATAAGAAAAAAATCAGGATGCAGGGCGTCAGAATACAGTATGGTGAAAGTCCACAAAAGGTGTGGAAAACGTAGAAAGGAAAGGATTTGTCACCCCATCAGCTGGAGTATAAGAACGAAGAAAAGACACTTGATTACATTTTAGGTATCAGATTTGCTGAACTACAGGGGAAAGACGATTGTACGGGGCTACAGGCTACGTAAAGGAGCAAACATACATTGTCATTTCAATGAAGAGAGAAAAATGTAGTAGACTTGTGTGAGCAGCAGAAATTGGAAGTCCACAGAGTTTTGTAATTATCAATTGAAGATACAGAATTACATTCTTAGATTTAAAAATTCTGATTTCTTTCCTGGCTGCTGTGGATGCATATGGTGCTGCTTGACTTTTTGTATGACTTGTGCCATTCTAGCATGGTTATCATTATGTGTGTGTGTGTGTGTGTGTGTGTGTGTGTGTGTGTGTGTGTGTGTAAAGCTTACATGATCTCATGAAATGACATGTTTTCAGGATGACCACAACAGATCTTAGAGCCCGGCCAACGTACTAGCTAGTGGACTGCAAAGGGAGGCAAGGTCTCCATGTGTGTGGAACATATAAAATTGTAATGACCTTAAGTGGCCAAGAGTTGACAGCATCCCTGCTCTACTTTATAGAAGATATATCACTTATTTATTTCTAAGGATTTCTTTAATGAATACAAAAATTTATGTTTTTCCCTTCATTTGTTTGAGGTGCAGTTTTTATGTTAAGAATTCCAGATTTTGTTTTCATTGAGAATCCAAGAAATTATTTTTATTCCACCCAGAAAGAGATGATCTGGGTTAAGACATCTATACAAGCTGGGTGCAAAAATCACATTCACTGAAGATATGGAAGGGCAGAAAAAGGAAGAAAAACCATTTTGTCAGATTTTCTTGATTTTGCTCATAGAGCATTCAAGGATTTAACTAAAATCAATTAAAAATTTTCTCCCGGGCTTCAGGCACCTGCGAAAATCATGGAAGTCTTTAGAACTTTGGTGAAAGATTTTTTAGAAGCTCAGAAAATGGCTGTATTAAGTCATCTCATCCTCTCTGCAACCTGAAAGCAGCTTCCTTCGCTCTTTGAAGCTTCCATCAGGCACCCTGCCAGGTGCACCAAAGACCTCATTCCTTGTGCTGAGATCTTCTCTTATTGTGTTTGCGCTTCAGGGCATGTTTCAAAACTGATAGATCAAATTCTTGGTTCAGCCAGTCTTTAAAAAACAGGCAATTTATAAATGAGCTGTTTTAGCCCTGAGAAAGAAGTATTTGTTGGATCATTACTTATGGAATGTTCTGATCTTTAATTCCCTGCATACCATATTTTGTACAGTTCCTGAATCCTGAATTAACAGCTAGATTTCAGAGAGAAGGAAAGAGAATTAGCTATTAGTTACAAATGTTTGCTTTTATTTTTTCAGTCCACCAAAGAAAATATTGGAGACCTTTAACAATCCATTTTAGAGAAAAGGCTTTCAAAAGTTTAAATTTGAAAATCCGTGCTGTAATTGTGCATCATATAAATTCTGACAGTCCTCCATTGTGTGTGACTTGAGGGGAACAAAGGCCATGATAGAAAATATTCTTTGCTTTTTTTCCTTCCTTTTTCTTTTCAGTGTAAGAAAAAGAAGGTTCTGGGAATGTGTCTAAAGGTTAAAAATATTCATAAACTTAAAAATCAAGGAAAATAAAACGAACCTTGAAGAGAACTCTCATATTTTGTCTGAAATATCTTTAAAATAGAAAAACAAACAAGAACTATTTATTTTTTCTTTAAAAGCAATGAAATGAGATGGAAACACCTTGAACCATTTATGGGAAGAAATAGGTGATTCAAGGGCTAAATCCTTCTGAGTTTTGCTAACCCCCTTGAATTTTAGATTCCAGGATCGCTTTAAAACTCTGGTTGCTTTGCCTAATACAAGTGCAGTGAGAACCAGAGGTTTCTCTGCTTCAGGAGACCGGTGTGTTCCAATTTTTTTTCAAGAATGTTTTACTGTAATACGATCTATGACTGTGAAAATCTTTTATTTTTACATAGGGACAGAATTTCTAACCTAGTTTAGAGCTTCAAGAATAATTGTTATAAAAGATTCCATAGTATCATTCAGAGCATTCGTTTTTGCTTTAACTTTGAAACAGTGCTATTATTGCAATTGAATTGCTCCTGTCACTTTTGAGCAGTAACTTTACAATATTCAGCTGGGAGTCATCTCTCAGCAAATAAGCATGTATTGTGAGGCAGGGCCTTGCGAGTACAAAGATGAATTATTCAAACCTAAATATATTTTTTAAATGTTTATTTATTTATTTTGAGAGAGAGAGAGAGCGAGCAAGAGAGAGAAAGCTGGGGAGGGGCAGAGAAAGAGAATCCCAAGCAGGCTCTGTGCTGTCAGCACAGAGCCCCATGCAGGGCTCTATCCTGGGAACCGTGAGATCACAACCTGAGCTGAAATCAAGAGCCCGACACTAAACCCACTGAGCCACCCAGGCTCATCCTCAAGCCCAAATGTTTTTTTTTTTTTTAATTAAAAAAATTTTTTTAAATGTTTGTTTATTTTTGAGAGAGCAAGAGAGACAAAGCCTAAGTGGGGAAGGGGCAGAGAGAGAGGGAGACACAGAATCCGAAGCAGAATCCTGGCTCCGGGCTGTAAGCACAGGGCCCAACGCAGGGCTCGAACTCAGGAACAGTGAGATCATGACCTGAGCTGAAGTCAGACCCTTAACCGACCGAGCCACCCAGGTGCCCTTTTTTAAAATTTCTTTTAATGTTTATTTATTTTTGAAAGAGAGAGAGACAGTGCAGAAGCGGGGAAGGGGTAGAGGGAGAGGGAGACACAGAATCTAAAGCAGGCTCCAGGCTCTGAGCTGTCAGCCCAGAGCCCCACGCGAGGCTTGAACCCACACACTGTGGTATCATGACTTGAGCTGAAGTCGAATGTTTGACTGACTGAGCCACCCAAGCTCCCCCAAAGCCCAGATATATTTAAGGAAAACCAAAACCATTTTTTTTTCCACATGCATCAACATTTTTGGAAGGAATCCTTTAGAGACTCTATCATTACTTGCTCATCTACATCCCCATCAACTTCTCATGAGTATTCGTATCTAAGATCCTTCAACCATTGGAGCTTCCAGAACTTTGAACTGAGACATGATATTTTTATTCCAGTCTGGGAGCTTAGTCATGAATATGATTTGGGGAATTCATCTAAGATTAGTTATAAAGTTTTAAGATTCTAAATAAATTCCTGACCCCTAAACAGCACAGGTTTTCTTGGCAACAAGTCTAATAAAAGGCCTATAAAAGAAAATAAATTAAAGCAGAAAGAGGACATTTACATGCCTTTAATGTTTAGTTTCTCTCTTGGTAATATTGAGAAACTTGGGCCAGCACATTTCCAGTAACATTTAAAAAGAAAAAAAGTGTTTTTTCTCACTTTTACACTTTTTTTTAATGTTATAGCATCTTTTGCCTTTCCGATATTTATATTTTTTCATAGAATCTTTCAATTAATTTTGTTCATTAGATTCCGTCTTTGACTTTTAAACAATTTGCATGCGATTTAAGTTTATTGAGAAAGTTTTCAGTGCTTGCTTAATTAAATATATCAATTTTGTTGCCCATGGTTTCTGAAATTATTTAAATGTCTTTATTATCTAAATTCCAGATTTGGATATCAACACTTGAGTGAACAAAGTAAAAGTTTTATAAATTCAACAAGAATTTACTGAATCACTACTATGTTCCGGGTTTTTTATTTAATGCCAGAAGCACAAATAGAAAAATAGTTATATAAGCACTTCTACGTAGTTAGTACATTGTGTCTGAAAAACAGTTGGAATAAACTAACTGCCATTATGTAAGGGTTTTCAATGGTTGAGAGGATTAGAAAAGACAAATCTGAAGGAGGTGAAATTTGAACTGGTGGTCTTTGGGGATAAGTAGAATTGACATGATGTCAAGGAGGGAGAAAGAGGTAGCAGGATTCCTGAGAATGGATGAAGCGTGAGTAATGTCTCAAAAGAAGAAAATGATAGGGACATATTTGCAGCTTCACATAGCTGGATTATTGAATATTCATAGGGGCTAAGTGGGATATAAAGCAGGGAAAGGAGGTAGAGGCCACCTTGTTGAGGACTTTAATATTTGATTACATGGACCCAAAGAGAAAATTGAGTGTCCTTAAAATGAGACCTGGTAACTTAAAAAAAAATAATAATTGGACTTTGGCATTTTCAGTGGATTAGAGCTGGAAGACCTGTAGGCAAGAAAGCAATTTATGAGGATTTGCAATAAACACTGTGGTTTAAGTGGGAGTGAAAGGCATTATGGACACGGACTTTACAGGCTTTTCATTTGTGTGAATATGACCCTAAATGTCATAAATGATCAAAGTTCTGTGCCTGGGTACATGGGCAAATAGAGGCATCTTTGAAAGAAATAGACAGGTCAGAAGAAGGAGTTAGCTCTGAGGGAGAAAGGGCAGTTTTCTTTGCTCATACTAGCTTTATGGTTGCAGGGGAAGCATCCAACTGATGATGTCTAACACTGTTGTAACCACAGGCCCTGGGCTTGCGAAAGAGGACACTGGGACTGGGCATATGCATGAGGGAGTCATTTCCTTAGACGAGATTGTTCATCTACCCATGAACACAGATGAGGAAGCTGACAGAGTATTGAGGGGAAGACATGCCTATTCAGAGAGCAAACCTTGAGAAATATGTTTACACGGGGGTGGGGAGAAATAAAGTGGAATTGCAGAGCAATCAAAAAAGAGGTAAGAAGATGTTATGAGAGGAAAAAAAATGAGTCTGTCACACAGGCGCAAAATGAATCCATAGACAGAAGAAAGATGAAAAGAACTGGGAAAAGCTCTTTGGCCTTGGAGATGAGAAGGCCACGGGCACCTTAGTAAGAACAGTTTCAGTAGATAAGCAGAAGAGAAGAGAGACCACAGGAAGAGAATGGAAAGAGTCGGTGTTGTGGTGCCAGCAGTATTTGATGTGGACACGTTGCAAGAGATTGGACTACTGAGAACAAAAGACGCTAAGTGGCAGCTTGAAGGAACAGCAGAGTTGAAGGATTGTAAAGACGCATTCATCAAATGAGGATACCTCTGCCCATGGGAAGACAGTAGTAAAGAACACCACAGAGTTAGAAGATGTGAGAAAGAGTACGACTGAATAGCAAAGTACTTAAAGAGGGAGAGATCTAGAGTGTAGGTAGCTGAACTGTATATCAAAGCATTTTTTCTTTTTCAGAAAAAGAAGTGGCTGTGAAGAGTCGTGTGTGTGTGTGTGTGTGTGTGTGTGTGTGTGTGTGTGTGTGTGTGTTAATGGGTATTTTTTCTTCTCCAGTTGATGGCCCAATACAGGAGATCTCAATCTCAGTAAAATAGGGCATATGGTCCTGCTGAGATTGATAAGATCTGGATGAGGTTAAGGATTTGTGTGAGGTTTTCAAGGGTGTTATAAGAAGCATCGATCTAGGACTAAACTGAAGATATAAGATAAGCAAATAATTTTTGTTAATGTTAAAAAATATACCGTTCTCTTCAACTTCTTAACTGACAATATTCTATATCCCTGAATTGCCCTTGATCTAAGTGGAACTTCTTGACTTCAATCATTATTAATTTCCTGCTTAATTGTGGTTACAGACTTCTGACTATGCTCAAAATAGAAATAATCAAGTAATTTTTTCTTTATTGAAAAGATTAATTTTACCTTAAATAAAATTTCTGGGTTTTTTTGTTTTGTTTTGTTTTTGTTTTGTTTTGTTTTGTATTTTTGTTTGGTAACTGTGGCCAAGATTTCAAACATATTTTTTTTTAATTTTTTTAATGTTTATTTATTTTTGAGAGAGAGAAAGAGAGAGACAGAGTACAAGCAGGGGAGGGGAAGAAAGAGAGGGAGACACAGAATCCAAAGCAGGCTCCAGGCTCTGAGCTGTCATCACAGAGCCCATCATGAGGCTTGAACTCATAAGCTGTGAGATCATGACCTGAGCTGAAGTCGGATGCTTAACTGACTCAGCCACCCAGGCATCCCATTCAAAAATAATTTTCATTTCAGTTTATTCTGCAGATATGCTCTTTTTGTACTTATTTAATTCTTTGAATGGAAGAAGTCACATATTAGCAATATGAAAGCAATTAGTATATTTATGATTATCCATTTAAATATGTTGTCTATGTATATGTATATCCATATACTATACAACTTTACACATGTAAAACCTTATAATATATCGTAACTATCAATTTAAGTTGTATATACTCAGTATGATTATTTTTTCTTTGAAAATCAGTTAACTGCTATGATTGAAACTGTCATGATTTATCAGATACTTGTAAGGAAATGCTATTAGATGTGTCAGATTTTACTAAGAAACTTTATTAATTTTACTAAGAAGGTTTTCTAATTTCGACATCTGGAATTGCTACACACACACACACACACACACACACACACACACACTGTCTTAAAATTTGTTAAGAAACCATATTAAATCAGACCTAAAAATAATTTTATTTCTTGACCTTTGAGTTGCAAATGTTTTGTCACTCTTGCACTTTTCAAAGACAACATTCAAACTTGAACATAATGACCAACTGAGCCCTCATGTAAAGGATCAAAACAAACAATTTTTGTTAGTGTTTAAAAATATCCCGTTCTCTCCAACATCTTAACAGACAATATTCTATATTTCTCGGTCGTCCTTGTATCTAGGTGGAACAATGTGATAGAATTCTGGGACGTTTTACAAGGGGAAAAATGACATACTCCTATGTTTCCAGGCACAGCCATAAAACATCCTGTGTCCAATGTGTCATAGAGACCAGACTCCTGTCTCTACCCAAACCATGATGAGAAACGGCGATTCACACACTCACATCTGGCAAAAAAGTTGCGAGGTCTCTGAATATCTGTTTCAGTGGGAATCCTATCTTTCTTTAGCACTTGCAACATTGGCACACATGAAATGCACGACATCATGGGCAGGGCTGTGCCACTCTCCTGCCTTGTCCTTGTAGAAACTAAGAGCTAGGTGTGAAACCTGTCCCCACATTCTATAATTTCAGGTCCAGAGCACATGCTGCACTCCCAACTTTCCACCTTCATTCACGATGGCTCCTCATGTGTACAATACCCTGATTTCTCCTGAGTGTCTGCATCCTACATGTCCTCCAGACCTGATTCACATCCTTCCTCCACTCACCCCCCCCGACTTACCCCTTCTCTGAGCCTCTCTATAGCACCATTTCATCACCCCACTCTGACCATTCCTTCCTCCCATCCCTTTATTTTATTTCCTCCACTGCTACCCCATGACAACCGCTTTGGCTTTCTTGTAGTTCTTCATACCCAGCAGACACATTCAAACCCCTAGGGGCTACTCCCTTGATTATTTCCTCTGTCTGAGATTATGACTATCTGACTTAGCTCCTTCAAATACTTCCCTGGCCTCTCTTCCTAAAATGTTAACTCACTGCTCTCGCCCTCGGAATCCCCATCTGCTTCTCTGCACATAGAAATTATTATTCACCATACTTATCACCATCAGATGTACCAAAGGTTTTACATATTTACTTATTGTCTGTCTCTGCTCAGTGGAAGGTAAGGTCCATGCGGTCAAGGATTTTTGTCTTTCTATTCCTTTCTCTGTAAGGGCCTGGTGCACAGTAGGTGCTCAAAAAAGAAATATATATTCTATGTATATATAATATGTACAGAATATATATATTAAATATGTATTAAATATACGCACCATATATACCATATATATACACACACACACACCATATATACCATATATATGTGTATATATGTATATATATGTATATATGTATATATATGAATATATAAATATTTATTTTGAGACAGAGGAAAAAAACATGAGTGGGGGAGGGAAAGAGAGGGGGGAGGGGAGAGAGAGAGGGAGAGAGAGAATCCCAAGCAGGCTCTGCACTGTTAGTACAGAGCCCAACACAGGGCTTGATACTCCAAACTGTGAGATCATGACCTAAGCTGAAATTAACAGTCAGACGCTTAACTGACTGAGCCATCTAGGGGCCCTTCAAAAAATATTTTTGAATGAATGAATGAGTGAACTCCTGCATTTTACACAGAATCTAGCTAAGATTTTCTTTCTTTCTTTCTTTCTTTCTTTCTTCCTTTTTTTGTTATGGTATGTTCTCTCTTCAGTCAGCTAGGCTTGAAAGCAAAGGTCTCTTAAGATGTTGGAGATGGACAGACACCAAATATCTGAAACACTTCTTGAGGAGAGAGCTACCTAAGAGAGACATTGGATTAAGGTCATTAACTTTGGATTTTATGCTAATAAGAAATAAACATTTAACAAGCTAAGCCCCTGTAATCTTAGGGTGGCTTATTAGAGCAGCTATCATTACTGACCCTAATACAAAATATCTCAGTACATTAATTCAGTGTCTCACAAAAAAAGCACTTTGTACATCAGTTTGCTTTTTCTTCTAAACTGAACACTCTTAATAATGTTTACCCCTAAATGAACCTGAGAATTATGGGAAAGCAAAGTTAAACATGTTTCTTTACTGTATGGCTTCAATGTCACTGTGAATATTTAAGAGGGAAATATATCAACATTCTTGATCATATTTGTCCAACAAACACTTTGATAAAATTACCTTTATTAACATCTACCTGACAACAGTCCCCCAAAAAAGTCTGTACTAAAAAAAATGGCAATAAATGAATTTTACTACATAAGATTATCAAAAGATTGTTTATAATGGGGCATAATTTTTAATTATACTGAAATACACCTTTTTGACGTTACTGTAGAAATAATAAAAATTCTATTGAAAACATTTCTATTTTGCCTATAAATGATACATTATACTCAATATGGAAAGTTCCCTTTAAATAAATTGTATACAGTGCAGATCAATGATACAGCCTACATATAAATTAATAAGACACGAAGAACAAGCTATGATCTAAAAGTGGAATAAGCAGTCAGACAACATCCATGCGATGACCATTCACAGTTTTATGTTCCCTGCATTATTCAAAACATTGGCAATGTTGTTTTAAATAATTTTATTTCTTAGTGACTATATAGAGAAATAGATTAAAAGATAATGCAACCACATTTTCTTTTTTTTACTTCTGTGAATTTCCTGAACTCTTCTTTGGACAGCAAGAATAATACCATTTTGCATTTAATTCTGTGTCTCTGAATATAGCCCACTGACACATTCTAGCATGTTAGTAAGAAAAAAGAAAAAAAAAATTCCTCAGACCATTAAAAGGTATAATTCTCAGGGCACCTGGGTGGCTCAGTCAGTTAAGCATCGACTTCAGCTCAGGTCATGATCTCACAGTTTGAGCCCTGCATCAGGCTCTGTGCTGACAGCTCAGAGCCTGGAGCCTGCTTCGGATCCTGTGTCTCCCTCTCTCTCTGACTCTGCTTGTGCTCTATCTCTCTCTCAAAAATAACTAAACATAAAAAAGTAAAATAAATAAATAAATAAAAGGTATAATTCTCCCCATGCCATTTACAAGTCAGATGGAACTTTAAATGGAAACAGTTAAGAAATATGCAAATTCATTTCAGGTCTTCTTGTCGACTGACTCTCATTTAGAGATCAACAACAAAATACATACCTTGTAAATTTCTTTCAGTGGGATAGTTCCTCAGTTAACATTTAGGAGAAAAAATTTCTTTTAGCTTAAAAGTAATCTTCTTGACTTTTTTTAAAACAATATTTATTTAGTTTTGAAAGTGAAAGAAACAGAGTGTGAATGGGGAGGGGTGGAGACAGAGAGAGAAGGAGACACAGAATCCAAGGTAGGCTCCAGGCTCAGCTGTCAGCACAGAGCCTGATGGTTGGGGGTGCGGGGAGGGTAGAGTGCTTGGACTCAGGAGCATGAGATCATGACCTGAGCTAAAGTTGGAAGCTCATGGACTGAGTCACCCAGGCTCTCCCCTTCTGGGCCTTTTTTGTGAAGTTTTTTCAAGTCTAATATCCTAATATCTTTGAATGCATTAGTTAAAACTAATTCATAATTTAAACTGAAAATCCTGAAAGGAAACACTTTCTAAATTTTGCAGTATTTTGCAGTGAGGAAAGAGAGGAAGATGTGGCAGGAGTAAAGGAAAGAGAAACTGTAAAAATACTAACTAAGGGCAGCTAACTTGTGCATAAATGATTATTGTATCAAATAATAATAACTTGAATTTTAATAAAAAGTTATACAGTCTTTCAAATTATAGTAAGGTGCTCTGGTAGATATTGCAAAGAACACTGCTACAGAATGTACCTGAAAGACAAGGTCAGTACAGAGTCTTATTATAATCAATGCTATTGTTTGTAGCTCAGCTTGATTGAAAAGTTGATGATGAGATACCATCATCATTTACACATTACACTTCAAAGATACACATCTTCCACATAGTTTGCTTTTTAAAAAGTTACATTGCATTTTAAATACTGAAGCCATTTTAAATATGAGACACCCTGGTCTCACTCAATCGCAGGGGTACTGTAAACTGTTGTAAATACCAAAGTTAACATCCAAATACTTTGTTTTTCAGGCTGTGTCAGAAACACTTCCTTTGAAACCTGATTAAACGTTGCACTGGAAAGGTAACAAGTACAAGTCAGGTAATAGAAATATTCTAAACGTTGTTAATGGAGGATTTTGGTAGCGTTCATTCCATCTAGAAATTACAGTTTAGTTAAAAAACATGGCAAACAGTTTTATGATTAAGAAAGTTGATAACTTAAGTCTCACCAGGTAATAAAGTCAGAGCGTATTGAGAAAGTGCTCAGGGTCCTAGGTAGTAACGGAATCTCTGTAATGTTTCAACAATGGTGGGAGGAACTTCTTCAAAACCTGCAGATTTCCACCATAGAGAGAACTGCCTGCCAAAGTAGCTTATTTCTTCCTTTTGTTCAGCCGAAGTTTGCCTTAATTTTATACCATGTAATAATTTCAATTTTGACTTTAGGAACATTTGAGGGGAAATCGGATCCACCTTTCGTACGCAGCTTTTAGTGTGTCTGAAGACATTCTCCCCTGTGTCATTGAAGTCTTCTGTTCTGCCGGCTCAGTAGCTCCTATCTTTGAACCTATTCCTCTTACAACATTGTCTCATTTGTCCCACTACACCAGCCATGCTCCTACATCTCTCCTGTTTGCAAGGCATTTTTCAAGTGGAAGTTTCTAGAAGTTGATGCAAAACTCCAAGTGTGGTTTAACCCAGGCAAAGTTTTATTTAGTGGTCTCTGGAAACTGCTACAGACATAGCACTGTCTATCTTGGTAAATATATTAAATAGAGGAACTCTGAGGTGTTGATCACCTTAAACATGTACTGTGAAACCATGTCTTTATCTTCTAATACTTATGAAATTGAACTGTTGACTTGGAATGCAAAATATTATATCTATTAAATTCCAGTTACATAGAATTAGCTAATTGTATCAGACTGTTGAGTATTTTTGCTCTATCTCTATTAATAAAAGGGTCATCAAACTTTAGCCTATGAGCCAAATCCAGGTCAGTGCCTTTTCTGTAGATAATGTTTCATTGTAAGAGAACCATGTTGCTGTCATTGTTGTTGTTGTTCTCTGCCTCCCTCTCCCCCTCCCTTCTCCTCTGCTTCTCCTCCTCCTCCTCTTCCTCCCCTTCCTCTTTCTTCTTCTTCTTCTTCTTCTTCTTCTTCTTCTTCTTCTTCCTCTTCTTCCTCTCCTTCTTCTCTTTCTCCTTCTTCTTCTTCTTCTTCTTCTTCTTCTTCTTCTTCTTCTTCTTCTTCCTCTTCTTCCTCTCCTTCTTCTTCTCTTTCTTCTTCTTCTTCTTCTTCTTCTTCTTCTTCTTCTTCTTCTATGTTTCTGTAGCTGTTTTTATGCTATAAGTGACACTCAGCAGAGTTAAATAGCTTTAACAAAGACCACTCTACAGCCCACAGAATGTAAACTATTTACTATCTTATTAGTTATAGAAAACGTTTTATCAACCCTGAACTAGTACATCAGCTGTCCATTCTCTTTTCCTGAAGATTCAGTGAGACTACATCTATGTCCTCATGAAGACTGTGGATCAAAAAGTTGGACTGAGTAGGAATATCAGAGGCAAAAATCCAACTGAACACGATACATGATCATTATTTTTGTTAATTAATTTAATCTGATGTGTTCCCAAGTAAGTAAACTGTCAGTTAGCCCATGTTTCTTGCTCTCATGATGAAATGTCTTGCTGAAATTCAGATATTTTCTCTCTGCTGCATTCCTGGGCATATCAGCTCAGTACCACTCTAAAACTGGAAATGGATTAACTGAAACGACTTCTTAAGAGCCCACGCTTGCTCTTAGAGATCATTATTTTTCTCCCTAAGTGCCAGCACCAACTCTTTTTTCCCCTCAAATGTATTTCTCAGAAAACTAACCCTTGTAAGACTTTGAATAAAGGCTTCCAAAGTCAAATAATTTGATGAAATAATGTATTCTATACATTTTCTTTGGAGTATCAATATCCATTAGCATGTTAAAGGGTATGGGAAATTCTACAATAAACATATTTGGTTAAAAGGAATCAACACATTCCTTGCCTGCATTGTTTAGCCACAGCACACACTTTTCTTATAATGTTCTTTTTTTTTTTTAAATCCAGAAACATTGGTGGAAGAAACTTCAGAAAAATTTATAAATTCCCTTGAGGAAGAATGTAAACTTGGTTAGCTTCAGATGTTGAAAAGCTATTTCCTGAGGGCATTAGAAGTGGGATGGAAATAAGCAGAAATAGTTTGGAGCATGAAAATATCTAAGAACTTTAAAGATAACAATATGATTCTATTTTAAGAATGAATGTTGATTTCACTGTTTTACCTGAATTTACCAGGCTGAAGTGATATTTGTTGCATGGATGTAAGCGTTAATAATAACCTCAATTTTATAAAAGCAGTTATTAATTATCTTAGAAAAACCAATAGTCATGAACGAAAGGAGTAAACCATATCAGAAATGTGAAAACCTTCCATGAGGACTGTAGTTATTTTTCACTTATTTGTAAACCACTCATGACATTGCAAATAGTAGGTACTCATGTAATTGTTGTTGAATAAATTTGCAAATAAACAAAAGCAGAAATCGTATAATAGTGTGGTTCAACCTACTTTCCATGGAATAGAGATTATTTCTGGAAGGCAGAAAAACTTCACTATTTTTAATGGGTTTTTCTATCAAAGCGTATCAGTGAACACCAGGTATCCCCAAATAAAACATGAAAGAAATGTGAGATTCGCCATTCTCTAAAAGATAAGAAAAGTAAATGAAACAAAAGAAAAACTTCACCTTTGATTCAATCAAAGCAGTCATACTCACTGTTTCTATATTCATAGCCATGGAGGCCGAGCTTGAGGATGGGTTACCACCAAGCTGTCTGATTCCTTAGTTTGAAATTTAGAACACACAGGGGCACCTAGGTGGCTCAGTCGGGTAGGCGGCTGACCTCTGCTCAGGTCATGATCTCGCGGTCAATGAGTCGAGCCCCATGTCAGGCTCTGTGCTGACTGCTCAGAGCCTGGAGCCTACTTCCGATTCTGTGTCTCCCTCGCTCTCTGCCCCTCCCCCGCTCGTGCTCTGTTTCTCTCTCACGCTCTCAAAAATAAGCAATCATTAAAAAACTTTTTAAAAATTAGCATACACACATAAATGCAGTGACATAAATGTGCAAACATCTTAGATAAGGACCTGCAGACTCCCCTCTAAAAATTCTTTGGGAAATGTAATTTTAGTACTTCTTTTTTAAACATTTGAGTGCACTATTTAAATTTTTTTTACATTTATTTATTTATTTATTTATTTATTTATTTATTTACTTATTTATTTATTTGGAGAGACAGAGCACAAGTGGAGGAGGGGCAGAGAGAGAGAGAATGAGACACAGAATTCGAAGCAGGCTCCAGGCTTTGAGCTGTCAGCACAGAGCCTAAAGCGGGGCTAGAACTCACAAACCATGAGATCATGACCTGAGCTGAAATCGGGTGCTTAACCGACTGAGCCACCCATGCGCCCCTTGAGTGCACTATTCTAAAATGCATATTTAAACGTAATATTTTAAAATATTTTTTGATCGCAGTTATATCATTTAGGAAACCACAGTCCTAGGAAAAACCACCGTGTGATTCTTCTAGAGAAAATGCCAATATTTTAACTCTCAATGACACTAACTTTTCAAACCACCTATATACATTTGAGTGTCATATTTTGGGGGAATATATTTATTTATTTACTTGAATCTGAATTATTTAGTGGGGGGTGTATATATACTTAGGGGTTTTTGTTTGTTTTCATTTCAGAAACTGGATGTCATAGACAGTGCTAAAAGAAGGCCACCCCTTCTGACTGGCTGTGACATCTGACACTCCACTAACCATTAGGGTTAATTTGACAAAGTTGCTTGGTTAAATCAAAATGCATGTGGTTTATATTACATGATCCTGCTATGACCACTTATTCTCTAAAAAAAAAAATGTAGGTTTCTAGGTAACCCCATTTTGGAGGAAGAATTATTAGATAACTATTATTTAGTTTTTATAGTTATATATCATAATATCTCCCTCTCACAGTATTGGGTCTTGTCATTTTCTACAGAAAGGTTTTTTTTCTTCATCTTAAATTTTATGTCAATTATATCTCAATAATAAATTACTTTGAAATTCATCTTGCCATATTGACAGATTTCCAATCAATTGGTTAAAACATGTTATGCTATTAACTGTTTGTATGCTGGCTTCTCTACTTGATTATAATCTCCTTCAGCTCAAGACACCAGGCTTTATTTATCTCAGTATTTCCTATAGCATTTTGCAAATAGTAGTTTTTCAAACATATTTTTCAAGGATTCAGGAATGACACTTATACATAAAACCTCTTGTGGTAGAATGTATCATGCGATAGACAATCAATATTTCACTGGAAAAAGAGTCATGGCCCAGGAATGTAAAGATTTGTCTTCAATTACATCAGCATTGTGGTGCATGTACATCCGCTGAGGGGCGTCTGGGAGCATGTGCCCTGAAACCCCGCGGCGGTTCACATCTTATTGCCTCCTCGTATCTTCTGTGTGAGCTTTGGCAAGTCATTAAACATACCTGACCGAAATACCCTGATCTGTAAAATAACACCCCGGGGTTTTGAGTGAATTAAAAGATCAAAAAGGCCAGTGAATGTTATAATAACTCACTTTTTCAAAAAGCTATTATTAGCCTTTACATGCAAATTTTTAATTTTTAATCAGGATGGTACACTAGAAGATTGAACGCTTAGCACTTTTACTGACCACATTTTTGGCAAGTGTTAGGATTCCTCCAAATCCCAGCTGCCAGTGGCATCAGCTTTTCATGTTATGGATTCAACCTACCATTGAGAAGTTTCAGCAGGAAGACTTTCTTTTCATTTTCTTTATCCTTATTGCTTTAATCATCAGACTTTTGATATTGTTCCTTTTCATCTACTCTGCATATCTTATAACAGGCATACATATACCCACATCCCAGAATATACACTTAGCAATATTTTGTTATGTGTGTTACAGACATGGTCAAAGACTATTTTCCACTCCATTCTTAACCTCCTCCTTTCAGTCTGTCTTAAGTCAGTGCATACTCTTCCATTTTGATTTCTGTGTGTATTCCATAAGAAATAATTGGCATTGTTTGACTGTGATTTTTTTTTAGTTACATAAATGAATCAAAACTATGTATATCTTCCATGTGCTTGCTGTTTCCCCCTCTCAATTTATGTCTTAGAGATTTCCCTATGGGTTCCATAGCTATTAGTACTCATGTTAGGACCTACATGGATGGAGAAGCCAGTGAAGCTGTGACCATTGACATTGGTTGATGCCCATGTCACTATTAGAGCCAATATTATATCATTTAACTGCTTTTTAATATTTCATGTTATTAATAAATCTCATTTTATATAATTTTTAAATTTATTTATGGGCTACTAGGTTGTTTACAGTTTTATACTTTTACTAGGAATATTATAATAAAATAATTGTCCCTGGTACACACATATGAAAGTACATACCTGAATATCAGGTATGTACTAAGTACATATCTAAATAGAATCTCTGGGCCATATACTATACACTTAAAACATTTTTCAATATGGTGGTCTTATTCCTTATTATTTACATTCTTTTTGGTCTAGGTTACTTTCCTATATTTCCACACGGCTGAAACCAAGACCTGCTCCCAATCATTTTTGTATTCCCTATAGTATAGCAGCTGGCACAGAAAAGTTTCATTCAGTTTTCTTTTTAACTTCTTAGGTGTCAGTGAAAAGAATTCAAGGGGCAAATGTGTTGCACAGAAAAAATTCTATCTATGCTTTTTCTGATCTCTAACAAAATTGATAATTTATTAGAATCATAAATATAGGTCAAAAAATTGCACAAACAACCAAGTAGTATTAGTAGGCCTTGTGTTTTTTTTCACCAACAGAAGGCAAAGATATTTCCATATCACATTATAGCTATTGCTGATGTGTCAAAATATCTTATATTGACAACTACTTTAAAATTAGGGTAGTTATTAGATCCATCCTGATATCTTATTATTTAATGCCTTTTTAAAGAAGCATGCATATTAGAACATCAAAATTTAAAAATAGTTTTGATTACTATATTTCAATATATTTGAATTCTTTTATAATCTTCTGTGTTTTTATGCATTATCCTGATAAGGAGATTGTAGGATACATGGGAGGTTCATGGCACAAAAAAGGTTAAGAACTCCATTAAATGTTCGTTCTTAAACCTTCTCTTTGCTCTTTTCACTCCCTGACAGGCCTTACTGGAACCTCTTAATGTAATGAGAAATGTCAAGTCCTGAGAGACAATTTGTTAATTGAAAACGAAGCAATGCCACTTAGTTGTTAGCCTGATGTTCAACTGTGTGTTTTTGGTGACGCCCCGACCTCCCTGGGGATCACACTTCTTCATGTGTGAATAGCACTGTTGTAGAATTCAAAGAATCACACTATGGCTCTCAACTAGAAGTCGAAATAGAAGGAAAACTCAAAAGGATTTAGAAAGATGTATTGTTCAGTTTCCTTGGAAACAGCCCACTTAGGAAAATGGTTTCTCATCTTAATCTCTATTTCCCCACTTAATGTCCTTAACCTCTATTTCTGCTTATTTTGGGTGGATAAATCAAACTGCATCTGTGTTTCTAATCATAGTGATTCCATTTTACTTTTTTAAATTTATTTTTCACTGAATGCATTTTTCATGTGACATTGTGTAAGTTTAAGGTGTACAGAGTGTTCTTTTGAGACCTTTATAAGACTGTAATACATGTACCATTGTAGCGACATCGATGGCATTACACGTAGTCACAGCACAGTGTCATTCTCTATATTCATTATGCTGTGTCTTAAATCTCTATGGCTTATTTACTACTCATTATAAGCAGCAATTCCATTTTAAAGAATACATTTCTCTCCTATTGACCTCAGGAGATATGTGGCCTTCTCACCCCAGGCTACTATGACTACCACTGTTGATGTTTAAGACAGCCAAGACTGTCAGGTAACTTTGCTAGGAGACAGCATGTAGGAAACCGGCTCATCCTTTCAGCAATTCTGAAGCAGAAGGCTTAGTACTTTCCCTTTGAAAGTACTAAGGTTTAAACTTTGATAACTTGGCAAAGATTACACTTTGATAGTTTAGAAGACCTTATTCTGCAGTGGAGAACTTGTGGTTTGTGAGTTTGGAAACAGCAGAAAGCCGTTCCCATTATGCCCCTCATTTTGGGGTACTCATGTTCATTACTGTTCTAATTTCTCCAATGTCTGTTTCACTGTTCATTCCATTGACAACCTTTCCCCATATGTATTGGGTCTGGGTTCTCCAGAGGAACAGAAGCAATAGGAAATTATATATATATATATATATATATATATATATATATATATATATATAATGTATATATATGAATGTATATATAGAATGTATATCTATATATTATGTGTGTACATATATATGCCGATTCTTTGTGATTAATCATATTGTAAGTAATAACAAATCATATTACAACATAATATGATTATTTTATATAAGAAATAATTATAAGAAATTATGTTATATATGATTATGACATATCTTATTATATACAATAAATAAATCACCTTATAATAATATCATGCTTTATTATAAGGAATCAGCTCACGTCGTTATGGAGGCTGAGAAGTACCATGATATGCACTTGTAAGCTGGAAATCTAGGACAGCTGAAGGTGTAGTTCCAATCCAAGTCTGAATCCAAAGGCAGGAGATGACTGATGTCCCAGCTGAAAATGGTCAGAGAGAGGGAATTCTCCTTTACTGAGCCTTTGGTCCTATCAAGCCCTCAATAGAGTAGAGGAGGTGTATATTAGGAAGGGAAATCTGCTTTATTCTAATCCAATTCAAATGTTAATCTCATTTAAAACTACCCTCATAAATACATCTAGAATGTCTACTCACATATCTGAGCCTTCCACTCCTCTCCCGCTGGCCCAGCCAAGTTAACACATAAAATTAACCTTCACACCATTGATGATTATTATTCTTTTTATGTTATGTTCACTGTTAGCAAATAGTTCTGGGTCTTCAGTTTCTGAGAATGCTCAATAGTCCCTCCCCCACCCACTCTTTTTCTACTTTAAAGCCTAGAGATCATCTGATTTCCAGGACTTTAGCTCGAAGCCCACGCAAGTCAGGGGTGTTGAAACTTCATACAACAAAGGGGAAATATGGGTATTCTTCTAGCTCTCCATTAAGAATTCTGATACGTATTTTTCCACTCTTCCTTCCTTCAGGCTCTTATCACTAAATATTACACTTCTAGCCCATCTCGGCCATCATTTACCAACTTCACTGTCCCCATTCATTTTTGGTTTCTAGCATATGTTCTTTTCCTTTCTCATAAGATTCACATCCATTTCAGTGACTTTAATGTATTTGTGTATGAGTTATTGTACTTCCAAATTTACTGTGCTTTTTGAGTCTAAGGGGCACCTGGGTGGCTCGGTTGGTTGAGGGTTCAAGTCCGGCTCAGGTCATGATCTTGTGGTTCATGAGTTTGAGCCCCACATCAGGCTCTGTGCTGACAGCTCAGAGCCTGGAACTTGCTTCAGATTCTGTGTCTCCCTCTCTCTCTGCTCTTCCGTGGCTCATGTTCTGTCTGTCAAAGATGAATAAACATTAAAAAAATAAATAAATAAATAAAATTTTGTGCATAGTCAATCTTAACCCATACTTGCAGTAGATCCTGAAACTTGTTGATAGTTCAACTGATAATTTATGAAGTTTTAAACTCTACTACATCAATCTTTCGTAGTATTTTACTGTCATTCCAGATCTCCTGCCTTTACTCCTTTGACACCTGTTCTTTGTTTCCTATTTCCCTGGACCTTTCTCCACTCTCTCCCCTATCTTCAGTCCACTTTTCTCCACTATCGTCAGTAGGCTTCCTTTCATGACCCTTTGATTCAGCTGATACAGTCTAAATCATTGATTCAATCTCTTTAATTGTCAACATCTCTAATTCTTTTACCCTCTAGATTTCCAGAACATTTTTTTCTTAAAACTCTTAAACTTGAATCAGTCCAACCACTTGCCATCTTCACCTTTATATGTGGCATGTTGAGTGATGTTTAAGAAAATCATATTTTAATGTAGACTGTGTCTTTACAAAAATAGAATCTTAATTGGCTAAAGAATAAAGTTTAACCTCTTAGGAAAGCATACGAGGAATCTGCGATATGACCCCTCTTTACCTCCTTTTCTAAGCATATTGTTCAGTATATCCCTCTTCACTTTCCTGTCAAGAACTGTGTAAGATCATAGACTTTGCCCTAATTGCAAACTAACAGGTTAGCCTACCACAATTTAATGGATGTTGGCAGAAAACACAAGACCTCTGGGGGTAGAGTGTGTAGTAAAGAATTTAACCTTGGGGCGCCTGGGTGGCTGGGTCAGTTAAGCATCCGACTTCGGCTCAGGTCATGATCTCGCGGTCCGTGAGCTCAAGCCCCGCGTCGGGCTCTGTGCTGACAGCTCAGAGCCTGGAGCCTGTTTCAGATTCTGTGTCTCCCTCTCTCTAACCATCCCCCGTTCATGCTCTGTCTCTCTCTGTCTCAAAAATAAATAAACGTTGAAAAAAAAAAAAAAAGAATTTAACCTTGCCCAAAGAGAGATGTAGTTTCCCCCCTCAGTTCCTGGGGGTAATCTCTAAGCCCTTGGAATGTATTACTTGAAAAAAGTGTTTTTTTGTTTGTTTGTTTGTTTACCAGGGAGACTTGAGCTATGCTAGATAGTGTGGCAGCATGATTTATAATGGGGATTTCTGGTCTTGTTGCATAGCTAGATCTCTGAAAAGGCTGGAGTCTAAGGTTGATCACATGAGCAGTCAACCCTATCTATAAGACAGAGCTCCTTTAAAGACTCTGGATATCAAGGCCCAGGTAAGTTTCCCTAGTTGGGACTTGTCAGTGTGTATTATCATGCATCATTATTGGGAGGGGTGGATAGTCACATGACTCCACAGGGGAAGGCAACTGAAGGCTCTATGTTTGGGACTCTTTTGGACTCTGCCTCATGTATCTTTTCCCTTGGGTGATTTTAATCTGTATCCTTTTGTTGTAGTAAGCCACAATTGTGAGTATAATAGCTTTCAGTGAGTTCTGTGAGTACTTTTAGCAAATTATCAAACTGAGAGTGGTCTTAGGGACTCTTAAATTTTGTAGTGGGTATTAGAAGTGATGATGCTCATGTGGTCTGTCCCCTAACTTTACAGTGATACAAATGGCTTTATCAGAACTCATGGCATAGTAAATAGTATTAGTTTCAAGTATGCATAGATTTCCCTTCTCCTCCTAATTTCTGTGGGGACACTTGGAGTGGTCCAAGTGAATTCTACACACTGAGTAGGCTTGAAGCATGGCTGAGGAATGCTGAACTTGGGGAATTTGAATCTTTTATACTGAATATAAACACGCTTACCAAGGAGACATTATCTTTTTATCTTCTAAGGTTATTGATAAACCCACCCTTTGCTCTTTAAGCAGTCATTATCTCTAGATATTAGACATTATCTCTAGCTTCCAAGGTTATTTGTTATAGAAGGATCCTTAAAAAGGTAGTTTGGAACAAAAGAGCAGTTGATGGGGTATTTTTGCATGATTCACAGAAATATTTGAGACTTATGGAGAATTGTCCTCCAACAATTCCATGCTTCAATCACACCAAACTACCTAACACTTGTCCTAAAGTATTTTCCTAGATGTGTTTTGTTCATATTTCCATTCCATCTGAAATACACTGATCACTGTGACAAATATTATTCCTCTCTCAAAGTTCTTTTCAAGGATATCATATCCAAAAACCACTTTTAAATACTCCTTTCACCTGCCCCTAATCATTAACCACCCCGTTTAGAGATCTAATTTATCTTCCTCAAACTTCTAGCACAATGATGATATTGCTCTGTTGTCCTTGCTTGTTTAAATGACTTTTTTTCTCTGCTGAAGACATATAGGGACTACTTCTGATTTTCCTTTTATCTCCTGAATAGCATTGTTCTGCTACAATAATTCCTGAATAGAATTGTTCTGCTATATGGTATCTACTGGAAAATTTGTTGAAATGGAGAAACACCCCATGTTCTGATTAAAAAAAAATAATTTCTATTTTTTTTTTTTTCAGAAATTTTAACAGTTAAGATCAGGACAGAGCGCAAATAAACTTGGTTCTGATTTTTCCAAGTACATTCACGCTATTGAAGAGGGAAATAGAATTATTTGGTAACTAGACTTCAGTTTGTGTCTGTGAGGGTCCTTTTTATGGTACCAAGCAAGAAAATTCATACAGTTTTTTGTGACTGCTTATTTCCTGGAATCTAGCCACTTCTCACCCTCTCCATTTCTACCACCCGAGTTTAAGACATTACTTTTTATCTATTTTATTTAATAGCTTCCAGTTTGTCATCCTCTACCTTTGCCCTCTAGAGTAACATTACAGCAGCCAGAGTTATAATTGTAAAATAGAAATCCTGTCCCTCCCCTACTTAAAACCCTGCAACAGTTTCTTCTTATCCTCATAGTAAAAGCCACATTCTGTACAATGATCTCCTTAAGACTATTATACTATTTTCCCTGCCTAAAATGCTCTTCCACCATTAATTCATGTGAATAACCATTAACCTTAAGTGTTACCTACTTAATGACTGCCTGATTAAAGATGATTGTCCTAAACTCACCACTGGAATTACAAACGTGTCCACACCCCAAGAACTCTTAATTTTAGTCTTGACTACTTTTGCTCTTTTCTTTTTTTTTTTTCAGTAACATAACTTTCTAACGTACTCTATAATTTGCTCCTTTTCTTTGTTTATTGTTTATTGTAGACTTTTTCCGGAATGTAAGTTCCATGAGAGCAGACATCTTTGTCTGTTTTTTCCACTGATGAGTAAAATGCATATAGAGTAGTATCTGGCACAGAGTAGGTGGTCAACAGATTTGTTTTTTTTTTTCTGTGAATCAATTAATGAATGACTTAGGCAAATTTATGCAATTGTTATTACTATTTATCTTGTTTCAAACTGTAAGAGGGGACACTCGGGGATGAAGTGACAATAACGCTAAGAATACATGAGAAAGACTGAATTTAAGGCATGTTCTGGACAATGGGAGTTTATACACACCCAGAAACGACCCACCCACTCCTCCCTTGAGGCCCACTTGATGGCGGTGTATGTGAACACGGCACCACCTATGTGAATCTACATGGACTGTTCCTATTTTATTTGGCTGTCTTTTTCCAGAGTAGAAGGAAGGGGGATGGAAGAACGGAGAAGGGGCAGAGAGAAAGAGAGCAAGACAGAGAATCCAAAGCAGGTTCTGTGTTGTCAGTGCAAAGTCCCACGTGGAGCTCGAATTCATGACCTGTGAGATCAGATCTGAGCGAGAGTCTGACACCCAACGGACTGGACCACCCAGGTGCCTCTAATTTAATATTATAATATTACCAGTATTCCTATCCTTTAGTTACTTATGTAGTATATTAATTTGAATTGTATTTTATTATTTAAATAATAATTTATCATTTTATTTAATTTTACATTTATTTTCCTATAAGGTAGGTCTTCTATTTCCCATAAGATACAAACCTGTCACTTTCCTTTCCTTAGAAATTATGTAATATTGTGTTAATTTTTTTTTTTTCTCTGACAACAGTAGGAGAAATCAGAGTGGAAATATGTCTCAAGGGAACAGTACAGCACATAAACAGGGTGTGGTTTCTTCTCTATTAGATAATCATGCCTTTGGGTATTATAAAGCAGGAAGCATAATTCTGAGTTCTTGATTTTTGAGGTATGTGGTTTTCCATTGGTAACACACTGGAAAGATGTGGATGTGTGGTTGTGAGGATGAGGGATATTGTTGACTCTTAGAAATTGACTTTTACTGTAATAGATAACTAATTGTGAATCATTTAGCTAGAGTATAGGTATTTTGTCTCATTTTACAGTAGTGAGATTTCTAAATATTTCCTCTGTAAGTTTGACTCAATTCATTTTTTTCAGTTTTTATTTTCTTACTTTTTCTTCAAACAAGAAATCTGATCCAGCCATTTTCTAAAAATAAGTTATCCTTTCCTCCTCTTTCATAAAATGAAATTTTAATATAATATTTTAATGTTTTTTTTAGTTTCATCAAGACTTTTATTTATTTTTCCACAACTAAATAAAAGTTTGTAATTAAATAAATTGCTTAGATTTTTCTGCCTATGGTTTTCCTGGGTCCTATTCTTAGAAGTCAAGTTACCAAGCTTCATCGCACTGTGCACATCCGCCCATTGAGCTAATATCTATCAGGGATAAAGCTGAAAGACCATATTTTAAGCAATCCTTGATGTAAGACCAGACAGAAACAATGTTCAGCAGTGTTAGGAACAAGCTGTTGCTTGAACATGTTCTGCAAACAACTTGGTATTTAGATCTAATGAATATTTCCTACTTGGAAAGTAAATTGCTGATGTGCTTCCTGGCACTGTCTTCCTAGTGCCAGAACACATCATGTTTTTCTTTTGAAAGATCTTTCATAAAGAGACCGTACCTTCAAGTCAATTTGAGCTAATCCTTACACGCTGTGTTCCGTTATTGCACACTAGAGAAAAATAAACACTGAGTTTCATATTATGAAAAAGAATCCATGTTCTCTCTGTTGTTAAATGCTTCCCTCTCCCTGTCCTTCCCCTGCTCCCTGCCCCCGTCTGCCCCCCTCCCTTCCCTCTCCCTCCTCTTCTACCTGGCTTCTCCCTCCTCTCCTCCCTCCTGGCCTTCCTCCTTCCCTCTCTTTTTCCCTCTCCCTCCCCACTCCTTTCTTCATCCCTGCCCCTCCCTATCTTCCTCCTTCTCTGTCTTTTTCCCTCTCTTTTTCTTCCTTATTTCTGTATTTAAAAGAGTCAGAAATCCCCTTTCTTGTTCTGTTCTGCCTATAAATATCACCCTAAAGGACAGGGTGATATTTATATACAATTAGAAGTTCCTACCCCTTCAACAAAGTAGAGTGCCATGCATAATAGTACCCATTTGTGCTTGTGGCTGTACCTACACTAACTCAAAATAACTCAGTGCAGTAAAACTTTATGATAAACATTCTGTCATCTCATTGTTTTCCACAAGTTGTGCAGGAGAACCCATTGATTTAGATCCAGGCAATGGGAATTAGACTCCTAGGGGTTGAAGTAGAATCTCTCAATCTGTGTCCTGGAAATTCATTTCCAAGAAAAACGTGAGGGATGCTTTTGCTCTTATTCTTATTGTTGCTTACAAATATTCTTGTTATTTTTAATAGCGGCCCCTAAAGTCAAAATGTTCTAAGTTCAGGGCCATTTATTTTGAAATAATTATATTTTTGATAGACTTATGGGTGAATGATAGTAAAAATTGCAAGTTGTGAAGTGGAATACGAATATCCTTGTGATTTTACATGTACAACCTCAGATGATCATCATAACAGTCTGGTGAGGACAGATCAGTGATTTTCCCCACATCAAAGAATTCCCGAATGGCAATATGGAACTCTACCCTGGGTCATCTGAACAAGAAGTGGGAGGTGTCATGTCTAGACTTTAGAGGGTTTTAGGAGAGTCTTTAGTCCAATGAAATGATCACTTCCAAGCCACCTCAGTCCCCATAATTTGTTATAATCAGGAATATAGCAAATATACAGGAAGTCAGCACCATGTAAAACAATTATACCATTGTTAGAAAGCACTAGCTTTTAGTTATTTGTAAAGCTGAGCTGAAAATGCCTTCTCGAAACATTCATACGTTTGAGTTCATTTTGCTTGCCGAAGAAACCTTTAATTACATTAAACTCCCAACTAAATACTCCACTGCCCTTGGAACTAATCGCAGTGTGAGATATTGTTCATAGTTTTCACCTTCATTGCCTTTGAAACCAAGTAGATTTGAGTCACTTAATGCCCGCCATTTTGAATTTCTGAAACTGAATTCTCGGAAAAAATGGGGTAATTAGACCAGATCGATGTTTCCCAGCCCAAACTGTACTGCAAAGTAATTATCAATGATAAGTCAGAGGGAGGAGGGAGAGACAGCCGAGAAGGAAGTGAAGGAAGATTTGGTACAGGTGGTAATATTTGACCTTGGGTGGCCTTAGACCAGAGAGAGGATCACTTCTAGTTCTGAACATTGGTGATTTCATAAACTCTACCTTGAGATCTTTTGAAACTCTCTCTTGGTGGTTTATATGGCATCAAGATATTTGTACCGTAAATAAACTTCTCAGTATTTCAATGATACAAAAGGCAGGTAAAGCTAAGGATTCATTTGTCTTTAGAGCGGGCAGATGTTAAAATACACACCCCTATTTTGAATTTTCTCTTGCCTTTTAGAAACTCCCACTACTTCAAAAATAGCTACTTGAGTCAATGAGTTTGTACCAAAAGCTTAGAAGATTATTTGACATTAGATAACTCATACTCAAGAAATGCCCCTGAGTACAGTGACTGTTCTTTATTAAATTACCATTTTCTTTTATAAAATTGACATCTCAGAGGAAACTCAAGGAAATCAGTGTGTCAAAATTTCCGAAAGTGCTCATTCCTGGCCTTGCATGATAGACTTCATGCTAAAAGAAATCCTCAGCTCAACTATCATCTCTGAAACTTTTTCTGAATAGGACTGGTCACTGTCTTTTTTGTGTGCCTACAGTATTCTGTTCCTATTTCTCATATATGGCATATATGTTTGCATTGGGATTATTTGTTTGTCATTTCTACCAGACAATTTGTAGAAACAAAGGCCTGTTTCTTTTTTATCTTCATTCCTGTCATATTAGCAACCTCCCCCAGTATGTTCCTCTTCCCTCAGATCAGAGAAAGGAGGTAGTTTTAATGACTCACAATACATTTGGAGAAATGCTGTATGGATTTTATAAGAAATATAATGAAAATATTAGAAAATGCACCAGAGACTCTAAAAGCAGCAGGATGTGACTTGTTTAAGAAAATTTGAAATGAATACTCCCTTTGTAGAAAGAAAACAAAGCAAAGCAAAACTTTTTAAATCCCAAAATTTAAAGGGAGAGGAAGTGAACAGAACAATCTCAATGAGTTTTTGGAAATTGTAGAAAATGTGTAAATTTGCTCACTGTAGTAAATATTTGTTCGATTTTGTTGTTATTTAATTGTGTTTCCCTGCCTCTGGATTCCCTTATGGTGCCTAGGGAATATTTTTCTGTGTTCACCTTGCTGGGACAGGTCTCACCTCTGTCTACAGAAGCTGAAAATCCCAGACATGATGCCCCCAATCTTGCAACCTGTTGAGACACTGGACTTCTTCTTAGCCAATCGCATGTTCCCATTTGAATCCAGAGGACAGGATCCTGGGGAGAGGGCAGAGTCAGTGACATCAATGTTTGGTTTCCAAAGACAGAGCAGAATTGGGGTGGCAATTGAATCCACGTCACGTGCCAACAGAAGAAGTTACCAGCAGTGCACGAAGGGAGCAGCAGTCCCAGCAAAGTGGCCTCACTTAGGCTCTTCACGTGGGCAGATTTTGTCTGTAAGGGTTTCTGCCTGGTGTTTGAACCTGGGTTTTTTGGTTGTTTGTTTTGTTTTTTAGTCTTCCTAGTGATTCAGTAAGCCATCCAATTTCCTTTCAAAATGTTTCTTTCAATTAACAGAGTCTGTTTCTGTAGAATGTAAATAAGAACCATGATTCAGTCACTATCAAAGAAAGTCTAGGTAAATTTAGGAATTATTTTATTGTTCCTAAAATACTAGCATGTGTGTGTATATATATATATATATATATATATATATATATATATATATATGTATATATATATGTATATATAAAATATATATATACGGTTGCATTAAACCTCCTGTATCAACAATCTGTGGCTGGCATTGCTAATTGACATGTAAATAAAAGAATGATAGATTGCTAAATTATTGGGATTCTCTGATATATTTTTTCTCAGTTAAAATAATGTTAGCATCTCATACAAAATCATGATATTTCAAAACAAAGAGATGTTTGTGAAATCATAGGCTAGACTATTTTATTTACTCAATGAACAGTCAATCACCTATACTTTAAGACATTGCTAGCAATAGGGATGCCAGGATGAATAACAAGTGGCTCTTAGGTGAATAAAATAGAGAGATTTATTGACTGCAATATTGGAAAGCAATGTGGTGGTAGGTATTGGATCGTAATATGCATGTTCTCGATCCAGTAATCCCACTACTGGGAATTTGTACTAACGAAGTAAGAACAGAAAAAAAGCGCGTATGAAAATACTCATTGTAGCACTCCCTAAAATTGTAAGAAGATTGAAAACAAATTCAGTGTCTAAAAATAGGTGGGATAGTTATTAGCACTGTTCAAAAAACATGTTTTTTCTTTTCTCTTCTTTTTTTCCCGGCACATGGTGCAATTATATTTCTTTGTGTTCTTGAAGTTAGGAAGGGATAAGTAAATGTGGACGGCAGTATCATAGCTCACTTTCAGGCAGAAGCTTTAAACCTGTGTGCAAATTCTCTTTCTCTTCCCCTGGATCATTTCTCAGCCTGCCTGTCCAAGTAACAAATCCTGCAGAGGTACCCCGTGGAACCTACAAGGGGGGGTCACAGAATAAGAGAGAAGTAAACTTCTGTGATTATAACCTGTTAACATTTGGGGGCTGAATGTTACCATAGCATCATCTAGTCTATTCAGAGTGAATAAATTTGTTAAATAAATTATGATCTTTAATGATATAAGTAAAAGAAGTAAAATACCAGCCAACTGTATGCACCTATGGACAAAGACATAATAATATGGAACAATGAAAATTTGGGGTTGATAGATGGGAAGGTGATTTTTTTTTTGTACTGACAAATTTTACATGATAACCGAAGTTTGTAAGTTTTCCAGTGTCCTTGCAAAATATTTCACACGTAGGGGCATTTAGGTGGCTCAGTCGGTTGAGCGTCTGACTTCAGCTCAGGTCCTGATAAAGCGGGTGATGAATTTGAGCCCCATATGGGGCTCGATGCTGTCAGTCTGCCAGTGCAGAGGCCCCTTAGGATCCTCTGTCCCCTTCTCTCTCTGTCCTTCCCCCACTTATGCTCTCTCTCTCTCTCAAAAAATCAATAATATGGGGCGCCTGGGTGGCTTGGTCGGTTGCGCGTCCGACTTTGGCTCAGGTCACGACCTCACGGTCCGTGAGTTCGAGCCCCGCGTCGGGCTCTGTGCTGACAGCTCAGAGCCTGGAGCCTGTTTCAGATTCTGTGTCTCCCTCTCTCTGACCCTCCCCCGTTCATGCTCTGTCTCTCTCTGTCTCAAAAATAAATAAACGTTAAAAAAAATTTAAAAAAATCAATAATACATTAAAAATAATTAAAAAATATTTCACATGTAAATTTAAATTCCCCTAAATAGGTTGAATTGATATTACAATTAAGTAATTTAAAAAAAACAAAATTTTACATATCCTTTAAAGTTGGCTTATTGTGATTTTAATTCACACCTTGATAATTCTACTTTTCACCTGATTCTATGCAGACACCCACTACAAGTAAAAGAAGCAAGACTTCTTTTAGAAGAAAAATACCTCCTTTCTCTGATCTGAGGGAAGAGGAACATACTGGGGGAAATTCTATCAGTCATTGACCCTATAAATGTTAGACTACTTCTTCACCCATTGAAGATATAGATTATTGTCAATCCCAATTTCTCAGTTTTGCCTTTTAATGGTAAAATGGATTTTTTGGGTCTCTTTTGCAACTGAGAACCCATGAAAATGAGAGCCAGCCATGGCAGTATTATAGAGGATGTGCGAGACTGGCTCGCAGGTCTGAAAGAGAGATGCCAAACCAGTTTTGTGAAATTTGCCTAACATGTATTTGCAAGTTATACAAGCGAAGACTAAAAAAATCAGCCATAAAATTGAAGAATAGATTTTTTTTTAAGGGAGAATTGTCAGTGTGCCAGATACAGAGCAGTTGGAAAGTTTGGGATAAAATAAGGACATATGGTTTCACAGAAGACAAAGAAGGCGGTGTATCCAGGAGATGGGAATGGACGACACCAAATGCTCTTGAAATTGAATATAATAACTTCTGGAAAGTATCTTTCAGATTTAGAAACATGGAGGGCTTACCAAGAACGAGGTTGGTGTAGTAATGAGGATAAGAATCAAACTGAAAAGAGAGGAAAGAGAAGAACAAAGAGGCAATTTATGTCATGAAATGCAGTTGTGATCATGAGAATGTTCCCTCTTGCATCAAGATAACACTTAGGTCGGCCACACTGTGGTTATTTACCTATGGACTCTCTCCAGTTGGTCATTACCCTCCTTAAATTGTAGATTCCCAGACAGAAGTCACTATTCCACTTATGAGCTGCAAGGTATAAAACAGAGAGGGATGTTCATCTCCTTTGTTCCGGGTGTTCTAGAGATAGTGGATTTTCATGGTAACATTTTTGACTACTGTTCTACACGACTCACTCATTTTTAACTTAAAGTCAACTGAATCCGATACATTTCTTTTTCTTTTCCCCATCCTTTTTTTTTAAGGTAAATATTGTTCTTATGCTGAATCATCCTAATATTTAAGTTGTACAATTGTCCTTTTTTGTTATTTATGTGCACTTCTTGAAGTTCATACCTATTCTTGATTTGTTTGTTAACTATAGCCCGCATTCAGCTGAGCCAAGTAGTTTTTTTTTTTTTTTTTAACATTTATTTATTTTTTGAGACAGAGACAGAGCATGAACAGGGGAGGGTCAGAGAAAGAGGGAGACACAGAATATGAAACAGGCTCCAGGCTCTGAGCTGTCAGCACAGGGCCCGACACGGGGCTTGAACCCACAGACCACGAGATCATGACCTGAGCCGAAGTCGGACACTTAACCGACTGAGCCACCCAGGCACCCCTGAGCCAAGTAGTTTTTATGCTTCGGTAGTATCTACAGCATGCGGCTGTAGCACATACAGTATGCTCATCTACAGCATATAGTTACACGCCACCCACATAATTGATACCTGTGTTGATGATGTCTTCCCCCCCCCCCGAGATATAATTGATAAATAACATTGTATAAATTTCAAGTATGCAACATAATGATTCTATATTTGTATATATGATGAAATGATCACCACAATAAATATAGGTAACACCTGTCACCACATAGAGCTACACATTTCTTGAAGAGTGACACAAATCTTAAAGAGGCAGAACAGGATGAGATTTGAGGACAGGCCCTGGTATAGCTCAAAGTAACCCCCTTCCATCAAATGTTAAAGAAAATGGACCAATACAAAATAAAGGAGACTCGTATTTATACCTCCCCTGGGTAACTACTTTGAACACTTTATATTATATTCTTCCATATGTAGTCAATCATATAAAAAGCATATGCCTTTACCCTTATAAGCTACAGATAATAACTACATTTTGAATTCTTTCTAGACACTATATCTTCAAATCATCCAATATACATCTTTTATCAAAAAAGTGGTTGTAAAGATGGACAGTCAGGCTATTCACCCTATTCACTTTGTTGTTATTATTTCAGCAATAGTGAACTGCGTATCTGAGCCACATTTTGTCTCCCCCTGAATTTCTGTGACGTACACTTGCATTCTTGATGAAGTGTATAAGTTACTCTGTACAAACTGTTAGGTTGCTTTACTTGTCCAAAGATTTTTGAAGAAGCCCATCCACTATAATAACCATAAACAAAGTCATAAAAACAAGGGGAAGAAAATATTTACTTATTTCATGCGTTTGTTTCATTTTTTATTATGCAAGCTGTGCATTAAAAAAAAATTAACGTTTATTTATTTTTGAGACAGAGACAGAGACAGAGAGTGAGCAGGGGAGGAGCAGAGAGTAGAGGGAGATATAGAAAGTGAAGCAGGCTCCAGGCTCTGAGCTGTCAGCACAGAAGCTGATGTGGGGCTTGAACCCAAGGACCACAAGATCATGACCTGAGCGGAAGTTGGACGCTCAACTGACTGAGCCACCCAGGAGCCCCCAAGGTGTGAATTTTATAACTAATTGAGTTTTCATTAGTTTTCTGACCAAGACGCTTAGTGTAATTTAGTATTAACATTTCATAATTGTATAGCATCCTTTTGTCTATGTTTCTAGATGTTTACTTCTGGGAATATTGCTTTCATCTAGCTAAATTTTCATGGTTCTGATATTTTCTGTTTTATCATAACCCACATCAAATCTTTTGTGGATAACAGCAGGATAAAGTTCAATAAAATAGTTGGGTGAGAACATTTAATAGTGTAAAACTGGTAACTCAAGTTCACTGAGTGATTATTCATTAAGAAAGTTATACATCTCATTCTGTCTCCTTTTTAGTGAGACCTGAGTTTGTTTGAATCCCAGCTCTACTCAGATTCATAGGTTTGATCTTTTACAGACACCTTTGTTACTCATTACTTTTAGTGGTAAGAGTGTTTAGCATAGTAAGTGCTCAGGAAATGTTGGTTTTCATGTCTCTTGTCTTACAGCAAAGACCACATTATCCTCCTCTTTAGACTTCTTTCTTATGAACTTATTATGAAGACTATCACACCATCTATGACGTCTCTGAATTTGTGGCGATTTACCTCCATTTCCCTAGAGATTTTGAAGATATTCTTTAAATCTGACATCATCTCCTACAACATTAAGCAATGCTATTTAACATTTCCTCTACATTTTTTCCGCCTAGCAACAATTGCTGTTGACAATGGAAAACATTCTGGAGGAGAAAAGAAAAATAAATTGATATTTCAAGCTGCCCTAAGATGTGCTATTCAAATTCCTTATGCCGCTAAGGACACGACATTTACTGCCTAACTTGAAGTTTGGAGAGCTTAATTGCATTTCATCATAGAATATTATAAAGTAGTAGCTCAAGGAATAGTCCTAGAAATTCCTACAGATAAAAGAATAGAGAGAAGGAGAGATAGAAGGCAAGAGGAAGGAACAAAAGATGACTGGAGGGTTCTGGTGTATAATGTCATCAGTGAAAACTGTACCTGATGATTTTTGGGAGAACAGCAACTGAGTTTGAGATTTCAAGTGGTTTATATTGTTGCAGTCTAACTTGCCCCTCTTTAATTTTTTTAAATGTTTATTTATATATTTTGAGGGGAGGGGGTAGGGTAGAAGCAGAGAGAGAGGGACAGAGAATTCCAAGCAGGCTCTTCACCCAGCGCAGAGCCAATGTGGTCCCAATCCCCAACCCTGAAATCATGACCTGAGGGGCAATCAAGAATTGGAGACTTAACCAACTGAGCCAAGCAGGCAACCTTCCCCTTTAAATTTTAATAAGGTCTTTTATTCATGGATAACCTTTGTCCATTTACGTATATGTGAATCAAGTAAACAACTTGAATTCTATATTGGAGTTTCCATGGTACATCAAAAGGAAAGTTTTCAGGAGATCTAAGTAATCCAAATCACAGCCTATCTGAGACACAAGTTCTGGAATGTCCTTATCACACTGTGAGTCTCTAGGGGCTGGGCTTCTTGCAGACTATGCCCTGCAGTTTCAATCCATTGTTTCAGTGGTATCTTGTTTTTTAATGAGACGTGTGAACCAGCTGACATTCGGCTGGCACTAGGAAGTCATTTCACTTGTTCAAAAATAAGTATATTCCAGCAATCATCTGTCACTCAGAAGGCACTTAGTAAATAACCATTAGCTTCCTGATACTGTGGTTGAATCCTCAGAGGTCCTAAGGCTCCTTGCCTTCGAGGCCCAGAAAATAGTTCAGGCAATATTAACGACTCACAAGAAGCAATTAGAGGATAAGTAAGTGGCCAACTGAGTTTATGTTACTGCAAGTGTAAGGGAAGACAACAGTAATTTGTTCACAATGGCTCACATAAAGTTTGACTCTATTATCTATTCTATATTTTATCTCCAATATCTGGGCAAAGGTTTTGACTTGATGACCAGATGGGGACACTTTCCATGAGGATATGTTTACAACATCTCTTGCATTTCAAAAAGTCTAATAGGTGTTGAACTGAACAAGGGAAAGGCAGAACAGCAGAAAAGAAGAACCCGTTGAGAACGCAAACACAAGTTGAATATGAGATGTGTTTTGAATTTGAAATGCTGGCTGACTTAAAATCTTATATTAGTAGTTTTAAAAAGAATCAGAGATAATCCGTTTATGATGCCAGAAGCCTCTTAGTTTTATAACTGACAATATCCAACCTCACAGCAGCACTTGGGAATGAAAGGAACTGAAATGTGTGGGTGACGAGGAAGACAATATTTTTTTGAAATAGCTCCAACAGAAGGTAACTAGTAGTCTTTGAAGAGATGGCCAGGAAAAACATTACTGGGTCAGTCTAGGTCAGCCAGATGTATATGGTTTTGGAATCAAAACACAGTAGAATCATTTTTGGATCATTCGTTGCGGGTTCCTGCAAAGGTTTCATCCCATTCGTGGCAGTAAATTTGGCTCTATGAATTGCTTTCTTAAATCTGTAAAAAAAAAACATTTGTGGATTTCTGAATTTCAGTGGTATTCAAGAAATAAAATTTAACAAGTGTGACAATGATTTGGAAAGTCTGTTCAGGATGATATCACATAAAGGATATACTTACCTGGGGATGACCGGAACATTCCAGCGGGCTCGGACATCAGAGCACAACTGCTTCCCACCAGCTCCAGCAACAAACGCAGCTTTCCCCTGTGCCGACTATCTTTTTTATTTCTTTCTTTATCGCAGCTGTTATTTGTATCACCTTCTCTCATGCCTGTTTCTCCTCTTTGTTTCTTTCTCCTTGGTCCCATATGTATATTAGCAAACTGGAGGGTAGGTGACAACTTGTGAAGCTTAAAATGGTAGAAAACAAGAATGGTGCCATTTCTGTAGGCTTGTCTATTCTCTTCTTGTTCTTTATTTCTTATACTCGGAGAACGGAGTTAGAAACAGCTCGTGGTAGAATTATTCAAGATTTCTAAGTAAAAATGTCTGAGGTAACATCTTCTCCTAACTAACAATTTCCAATTCCTATTTCACTGCCAAATTTTTATAAAGTAGAAGTATGCATCTGGCACACAGTTTCAAGAAAGCTACCCACAACTTGGGATAACAATGTTAATGCATTTCAAAAATTAAAATGATGTTAGAAATTTCTGAAGTAATATGGATTCCATGCTGTTTGTGCTAACGGACAGGGTTGGAATTAATGTGGAAGTTTTGGTTTTCTTGACGAAACAAGAAAGGGTGTAGCGTTTTCACAGGAAGAGGCTTCAGAGCAAATTACACGTTTTATTTTATTTTGTCTTGTTTTGGTTTAAACTTGTTTCCTAACATGACAAGGTGGAATTGCAAAAGACAGTGAACAAAGCTGGGCAGGACTCTACTTTAAAAACCTCAGTCTTTTGGGAAGCCTGGGTGGCTCAGTCAGTTAAGCAACTGACTCTTGATTTCTGCTCAGGTCATGATCTCACGGTTCATGAGTTCAAGCCTCACCTCAGGCTACCTGCTGGCAGTGCAGGCCCGTTTGGGATTCTCTCTCTCTCTCCCTCTCTTTCTCTACCCCTCCTGTGTTCTTTCTCTCTCCAAATCAATAAAACAAACTTTTAAAAAAATTATAAAAAAAAAAACCAACCTCTCCATCTTTCTCCTTTGTTCAGAGGTTAGTTGATTAGAAAACGGTAAGCACCATTTCCGATAAATGCCTTTTGTTTTAGAGGCAGAGTTGTGGAACTCGAGAAAGATGACAAGTTAGATCTTCTAGCACATATCCTTTAGCATCTGTGAATAGAAAGCATGTGTCCTATGTCATTTCGTACAGGATGAAATGCTTCATGTTCAAAACGGGTACACCTGCTAACATCTTTGCTGCCGTGTTTAAAAACATTAATCTCGGGGGCGCTTGGGTGGTTCAGTCGGTTAAGCGTCCGACTTTGGCTCAGGTCACGATCTCACGGTCTGAGTTCAAGCCCCGCGTCGGGCTCTGTGCTGACAGCTCAGAGCCTGGAGCCTGCTTCGGATTCTGCGTCTCCCTCTCTCTCTGCCCCTCCCCTGTCCATACTTTGTCTCTCTCTGTCTCAAAAATAAATAAACGTTAAAAAAAAAATTAAAAAAAAAACCATTAATCTCAACTTTCAAGTTACTGAAATTGCTGGTGCTGACCTCCAACATTTAACATGGATGGGGCAGAAAAGATAGAAAAAATAAAATAGTTGGAGCAGGAGAAATGCCCAGCCTTTGTTGCTGGAGTTATTGGAAGCAGTGGAGTTCTGGTACCTGGGCCCAGTGGAATGTTCTGGTCATCCCCAGGTAAGTATATTCCTAATGTAATATCATCGTGAAAAAAAAAAAAAAAAAAGAAAAATTTTCCCATCATTGCCACGCTTCTTAAATTCCCAAATCTCTGTTCAGAACTAGGCACAGCCATCCAAATTCTCTGATTGCCTATCAAATTCTTGCTACTACACAAATTTTAAGGGACCGTCGTTTGGTAGCACGTGGAGATTTGGAAATTGTAGCCTTAAACACTAAAATCAATGGTACCGCATTCTCAGACTTACAGGTATTTACCATTTCTTTAATGCATGTTTACATTGCATGAGTAAATAGCAGATGGGTAGCAAGTCATTGGTGGCATTTAAGAAATGAAATCATACACATTGGTTATGTCATCAAAGGAAGTGATCTACAAATGAAGCTCATAGGGGAAATTATCAGAGTTGAAAAGCATTTCAAAGTTGCCTTTGCAGAGAAAAACCAATTAAGAATACTGTGTATCAGACTGTATGGAAGTGGAAAATGTTGCTCAAAGATACTGTTTAATGACAGTCCCAGGGCACACAGTGGCTAGAAGAGAAAACATCATTTTAAAAGAGTAATTCAATAGTGTTGAAGTTATAAAATTGTACTAAAAAGTCATCTGTCTGCCAAAAACACAAAATACTAACTGGTTTGCAAAATTCTCCTGGGAAACACAGTGGTTTATTTATAAGGAAAAACTAGGTTAATTCATTTCCAAGTTTTGTACTGAGTATCCGCATTAACTAGCTAACAAAAGAAAATTGATTTTTCCCCCCTGGTGGCATTTGATACTTTTTCAATGTATTTATTGATTATATGATAGCACCTTTTAGACCTATGAATCTGTTTAGATTTTTTTTTTTACTTTATTTAATTTAAAATTTCCAGAAGAAAAAGCAAAAATTGGTAGTGAGAATGTGTTTAAGAAAATTGTACCTCCGAACTTTGTGAGGGCCAGATGTTCTGAAACATTGTATTGATCAGAGAATTTGAAGGATAAAGATATTTAATCTAGTTCATTTTCTTTTCATTTTAATTTTATTTATTTAAAACATTTAATATTTATTTATTTTTGAGAGAGAGAGAGAGAGAGAGAGAGAGAAAGAGAGAGAAAGGGAGAGAGAGAATGAGCCGAGGAGGGGCAGGGAGAGTGGGAGACACAGAATCTGAAGCAGGCTCCAGACTCTGAGCTGTCAGCACAGAGCCCGATGTGGGGCTTGAACTCACAGACGGCAAGATCATGACCTAAGCGCAAGTCAGACGCTTAACCTACTGACCTACCCAGGCTCCCCAATCTAGTTTATTTTCTGATAATAGATTTTAGTAAAATAAATCACAAGTGCCTGTGAGCACATGTGTTTGCACAAACACACATCCCTCTTTCCTGACAGCACACTATGTATTAGCAACTTCTTTGAAAATAGGGACAGTTTTTTTTTCAAGTTTTTATTTAAATTCCATTTAATGTACAGTGTCAAAATAGTTTCGGATATAGAAGTCAGCGATTCATCATTTACACACAACACCCAATGCTTATCATAGCAAGTGCCCTCCTTAATGTCCTTCATCCATTTAGCCCAACCCCTGCCCGCTCAGCAACCAGCTCACCTGCCCTCCAGCAACCCTCAGTTTGCTCTCTACAGTTAAGAATCTGTTTTCTGGTTTGCCTTTCTCTCTCTCTGTCTTTCCCCCCCGCTATGCTCATCTGTTTTGTTTCTTAAATTCCACATATGAGTGAAATCATATGATATTTGTCTTTCTCTGATTGACTTATTTTGCTTAGCATAATACTCTCTAGCTCCATCCATGTCATTGCAAATGACAAGATTTCATTCTAATTTTATGGCTGAGTAATATTCCATTGTATATACATACCACATCTTCCATCAGTTGATGGACATTTAGGCTCTTTCCATAATTTGGCTATTATTGGTAGCATTGCTATAAACATTGGGGTGCATGTGCCCCTTCGAATCAGTATTTTTGTATCCTTTGGGTAAATACCTAGTAGTGCAATTGCTAGATTGTAGGGTAGTTCTATTTTTGACTTTTTGAGGAACCTCCATACTGTTTTCCAGAGTGGTGGCACCAGTTTGCATTCCTACCAATAATGTTAAGAGAGTTCAAAAATAAGGATAGTTTTATACATCACTAATTTCTCCCACCATCTATCACAGGGATAGGTTCTTAATAATCATTTGCGTAATGAATGAATCAGTTATTTATCATAAGATGGGGCTGTAAAAGTCAAGTGTGACAACAAATCGCATGGTAATTTTCTTTCATTTTGATTTTACTATTACGAGGATTTAGAAGACCTCAGTTACACTAATTTTATTTACTTGTACAAAAGTAGATTAACTTTTTAAAGCCTCAGCTTCAGTACAATTAGACATTTTTGAAGAGATATGATATACTGCATGCTTGAAACTGCAAAGAAATAAGTTAATGACACTTATTTTTCTCAAATTTAGAATAATTTGAAAAATGTAGGGCTACTTTTATGAATGATCCATGAATGGAAAAAATTAACTTCATAAGTTTTATTGTATTAAGTTCTGAGTACTTTAAGTGAACTTATAGTCCTCTTTAACAAGGAGACAATTTCATGAGTATTGGTGTCTATTTTTATCTGAGCTTGGAATTATATGGCATTTGGGAAGCCATCACTTCTTGCCAGGTGAGAGTTAGACAATTCACAGTTTCTACACTGAGTCAGAATTCCCCTGAAATGAGTTGAGAAAACATTTGGCTGAAGAATGAGTGTTTGTCTCTTCAGTAGTTGAGCCATGGAAGCCTTGTACAAGTTTGCTTCCAACAATTCAAAAGTCAAACATTCATCTAAAGAATAACATTCAGTGTGGGACATAATGTATCCTTGTAGCCTTGAGAGATCAGAGGTGGGACTGAGTCTCACAACATTGCATAACCTGGGCAAGGATGGAAAAAAATAACTGTTTCACAGGTCATTGAAAAATTCATTCGGTGAAGATTGCTTTTGTTCCACACTCCGGTGGGTGTCTGCTGTGGAGGGTTTTTGAGTTTATGTGCTCAAAAAACATGAAATAAAGACTACTTGGAATTCAGGGTTTGCAGGATTGCATCTGGAAACTAATTTAATCTATTTTATTTTATTTCACTTTATTTTGGAGACAGAGAACGTGCACGCAGTTGGGAGGGGGGAGGGGCAGAGGGAGAAGGAGAGAATCTTAATCAGGCCCCACATTCAGTGGAGAGCCCAATGCAGAGCTTGATCCCACGAGCTTGGGATCATGACCTTTGCTGAAATCAAGAGTCAGGTGCTTAACTGACTGAACCATCCAGGAGCCCCATATTTAATCTATTTTAAAAGTTCAATGTGAATAAGCATTTCTGTATATCTTTCCTAGTCATATATGCAATTTCCATTTAACATTTTAGAGAGACATTTGCTTTTAATCTCTACCAGTTAGTTCTGAGGGTCATTTCAAAGGAAATTTGTACATTTTGCTAACTGGGGGAGCATCTTGATGATGTTCGATAACTGTAGACAACTAAATGCTGATGACTGTAGATAACTAAATGCTACTGAGGAGAGATTTTTCCTAGTATAATTTACTTAAATTCTCTTTAACATCGAGGATAACATTCTAAAGAATTTCTGACTGTCTTGTTCCTATATTCGATATTATTATCGTATATTGCACGGCCTTCACTGTCAGTAGTCTGATATGTACAAAATGCAGATTTAATTACATCATCATTTTCTTAAATCAGTCAGTGGATTTCTCAGAGTGCGAAACCCAAAACGCCTTGGGATGTCGCATTAAAACCTTCTTCATCTGGTCACTGAGGACTCTACTTTTCCTTTGTGGTCACTCTCCCACACGGCAGTGTCTACAGCCTTCTCGCTCTATTAGAGCATTCTAATAGAGTGTACCCTAGCACTTTATTAAATATGAAAGCCCATGCATTTATTAATAACAAACATAGAAATAAAATTGTACTTTGTTATTATTATCTTCCCAGTATACTGAAACTGCTTTTTCTGGTTGTGTTTTGTGGGGCTGAAAAAAAAATTAAATAAATAAATAAACCCACTACCACTTGTCGAGTGCTTACTATTTTCTGCATGTACAATAATTCAATTAATCCCTGTAATAACTCAATGACGTTAGTGGCTCTTCGATTATTCTCATTTTACAGACAAGGAAACTAAAGCTGTGAGTCTTTTAAGTGACTTGCCAAATGATATAGAGTAAGAAAGTGATTACATTATAGTTCAAGGCACCTGGGTGGCTCAGTTGGTTAAGTGTCTGACCTCAGCTCAGGTCATGATCTCACAGTTCATGGGTTTGAGCCCCATGTTGGGCTCTGTGTTGCCAGCTCGGAGCCTGGAGCCTGCTTTGGATTCTGTGTTTATCTCTCTCTCTCTGCCCCTCCCCTGATTGTGCTCTGTCTCTCTCTCTCCAAAGTAAATAAACAAATAAACATTTTAAAAAATTATAGTTCAAAACCAGTCTAATTTGTGAATCTTTTTTTTTTTCATTGCAAAAGAATATTTCAATATACTTCTTAGGAAAATTTTGCCTAGAGAACAATCTTTTTAAATAATAATATTAAAACTTGCCTTTCAAAGGCTATTTTGTTTTATTTTATTTTATTATTTTATTTTTTTAGTGTTTATTTATTTTTAAGAGAGAAGGGGGGGGGAAGGGCAGAGAGAGGGAGACACAGAATCAGAAGCAGGCTCCAGGCCCTGAGCTGCCAGCCCAGAGGCTTGAACTCAAGAACCGCTAAGATCATGACCTAAGTCAGACGCTTAACTGACTGAGCCACGCAGGCGCCCCAAAGGCTATGTTGTTTTAAATAAAGAAAATTAAGAAGCAAAATTTGAGTAGTGAGATATCTTAATAGCTAAGCTACTCAGTTGGATTTCAATACCATTGGACAGTACCAGATGCTAATAATGAACTTTTAAAATGTCTTATCCATTCTTTCAAAACTCCCTTATTTCCAAAAGGATTAGAGAAAATTTATAGTAAAAAAGACATAAAAATAAGAGATCCATTACATCAATGGTAGAGAAAAGTAAGGAATTTGGATTAGGATAATTCAAGATAAAGTAAGCCATTTTACATGAAAATCTTAAGAGTGCGTAGAAGGCAAAGTAGAAGGAATGAAAACCACTCAGCATGTAAACAAGGGGGATCCACTACTCCTGGCTGCACTGGGCATTCTTAACGTGCTAAGTGCTGGGTCTCATTCATCTTTTTGTGCTGTTATCATCAGCATGAGTTTGGGGTTATGACTGTGGCCATGAGAGATGTGCAGAATCCAACCTGATGGCATGCCGTGTCTATAAAACTTGTGGCCTGCCAGACAGGGAAAATATAAAAAGAATACAAAATACAGAATTCTGCTTACCTAAATCAGGCAATAAATTTAAAAGTGGCTATGAAAGTATGACATGAACTTATGAAGGATCCAGTGGAATGGCCTTAAAAGTGTTTTTTAGAGCCAGACAAGAAAGCACTCACATGTATTAAGGGAGCCAAAGAGTTGCGATCGTGAGCCAAACATAAAAAGCCCTCTGTTAACATCTCTGGCTACAGAATTCTTTAGTAGAAGAAAGGATGAGGTAGAGAAGGTAAGAATAATATTAAGACAATGGCTATTTTGAACCATCTGAAGGTCAGAGTCCTTGTTATACACTGAAAAGGGGTTCTATCTGTTGGTGGGGGTTCTCAACTGAGTCAAATCTCATGTACTAAGCAAACATCTCTAGTGGAGAAGCAAATAAGCATACTTATTGCTTTGATGGGTCTTTCAATGCCATGAAAAGTAAGAATTATATTTTTTCAAAGGGGGAAGTAAATTAAACATTAAAAACCCTTTTGCATGAATTTTGGGAATGACAAGCATATCTGGTATTTGGTATGATGAATTGTTTAAAATAATTTAGAATATTAGTATAGCTAACTCTAAATTTAAACTATGTTATTGGACATTTGAATATTAGACCTGAGAAATTACATTAAAAAATTACATAAAGGCGCCTGGATGGCTCCGTCGGGTAGACATTCGACTTTGACTCAGGTCATATCGCGGTTCATGGGTTTGAGTCCCACATTTGTCTCTGTGCTGACAGCTCAGAGCCTGCAGCCTGCTTCGGATTCTGTGTGTGTGTCTCTCTCTCTGTCCCTTCCCTGCTCATGCTCTGTCTCACTCTCTCTCTCAAAAATAAACATTAAAAACATTAAAACAACAAAAATTTATAGAAAAAAATTATACATAAACCAATTTTACAAAAAGCATTAAAATATGGAAAATACATATATGTTCGTTAGACTAATAGAAATGGCTTACATGTTTGAAAAGGTTTTGTTTGTTTTGTATGGAGTATAAGAAATAAATAGACTTAATTTAAAGAGTTGATTAATCATTAATTAAAGGCCCTGTTGAATGTGATTACTTATTCATTGGATTCATAAAATGTAAAGAAAAAAGATTTAGAAAGTATAAAAAACCTTTAGGGTTGGATTTAATGATTTAGAAAAACTGTAGTCTTGAATTTAATTTATATTTTTAATGAATTGAACATTAATTCTAAAGAGTCCCTAAGTTCATCAAAATCACATGACACATGTACATAGCACATATTCTATGACTGCTCACTGATCAAAACAGGGAGGAGAAGGGAGAGTGACAGCAAAAGCATGAGATTCTTCCCGGCAATACTTTTCTTTTGAAAGGGGTAGAAAACAGCCACTTTGGAAGCGTTTGGCGCTTACCTAGAAAACTAAACTTACTCTCACTGTACCATCCAGCAAATCTGTGGTATTTACCCAAAGGAGTTGAAAACTGACGTCCACACAAAAACCTGCAAACAGATGTTAAGGCAGCTTTATTCATTTAGATGCTCTGCCAAAACTTGGAAGCAACGAAGATGTCCTTCAGGAGGTGACTGGATAGATACACTGGTATTTCCAGACAATGGAACATTATCCAGCATTAAAAAGAATTGAGCTCTCAAGCCATGAAAAGACAGGGCGGAACTTTGAATGCTTACTACTGAGTGAGAGAAGTGAATCTTAAAAGGCTACACATTGCATGATTCCATAGTATTATGGAAAAGGCAAAACCGTGGAGACAGTAAAAAGGTCTGTGGTTTCCAGAAGTGTGGTGTGGGAAGGATGAACAGGCACAGCATAGAGGATTTTGGGGGCAATGAAATATTCTGTATGATACTATCACCATGGATAACATGTCATTATATATTTGTCTGAACCCACTGAATGTACAACACAAAGAGTGAACTGTAGACTTGGAATCATTAAGATGTGCGACTGTAGGTTTCTCTTTTGTAACAATTGTACCACTCTGGTGGGAGATGTCAATAAACGGGGGAGGCTATGCATGTGTGGAGACAGAAGGTGTATGGAAATCTCTGTACTTGCCTCTTAATTTTGCTATGAACTTAAAATTTATCGGGGTCCTTGAGTGGCTCAGCCGGTTAAACATCCGATTCTTGATTTTGTCTCAGGTTGTTGATGATCTCACATTTTGTGAGATCGAGCCCCATGTCGGGCTCCATGCTAAGCATCAAGCCTGCTTAAGATTCTCTCTCTCCGTCTCCCTCTGCCCCATCCCTTTCCTGCACACGTGTTCTCTCTCTCTCTCTCTCAAGAAAAAACGTTTAAAAAATATATATTTCACTAATGGTTCACAGAGAATCTGAAACAATAAAAAGTTAAAATATTTCATATCTATACTCTAGCTGAACTTTTGAAAGGTACTTGACAGTAAGAACTTATTATTGAAATCTCTGGCTATCATTCAAAGTGTGGAACATCTGTAATTGAGGAAGTCAAGCTGATATTTTGCTGAAAAGATACTAAAGAATATTATCTCCTCATTTGAATACTATATACCTTTTATGAAAAGGGGATGTGGTTTTTGTGTGGATAGTTTCAGATATTTTGGTTAAAGTCATTTTGCATCTCTTCAAATTATCAAATAAGTGTTTGATTTAAACCATATATATATATATATATATATATATATATATATATGTTTTGATTTAAACCACATATGATTTAAACCACATATATACGTGTGTGTATAAATGTATAAATGTTTATATATATAAATGTTTTTATTTATCAGTTTTGAAAGAGAGAGACAGAGAACAAGTGGAGGAAGGGGAGACAGAGAGGGAGACACAGAATCAGAAGCTGGCTCCAGGCTCTGAGCTGTCAGCACAGAGCCCGACACGGAGCTTGAACCCACAGGCCGTGAGATCATGACCTGAGCCGAAGTCAAACGCTTAACCGACTGAACAATCCAGGTGCCCCTTGAGTCCAATATTTGTATGTTAATATATTAAAAAATGTTTGGAATAGCCTGGAGGATTTTGACAGTAGGGACATTCAATTGTCTTTATGTATTACAAAATACCTTACTAATGTTTGTATAAAAGTTTTTATTTAGATAAGATTTGGCCTGCCAAGAAAAGTCAAAAGTATTTCCTTAGATAAATAAACTCCTTAACAGGTTGTGCTTAGTTTTTTTTTTTTTTTTTTTTTTTTTTTTGGTATGTTTCATCTGAACATCAAAAACAATCTTCCAAAATTTATAGTATTTTTTGTTTGTTAGTTTTGGCATAGCTGGTAATGAGTAATTTTTACTTCTGACAGTAAATGAACAGTGTCTTCTGTACTTTCCTTAAGACTATCAGTGGGACGTGATATTGAAACTATGACATCAACACAGAAGAAAATGATCATCCTACTCTCTCCCCCAGGCGTCTTCTGCTATGACACTCAGTGAAAATGCAGATACAGTAGAAACAGTGTTAGTCTAGGAAAGAATGAAATCTAGTCCCTCTTTGCTCGCCTCCAGTGAACTGTTGAGAAAAGAGAAAGCAAAGATAACATGTCTTCCCTAGTTGTAAGTCCCAGGAAAGAGGAGTGTATTGAGGTGTGGGAAAGAATAAAGGAGATTTCAGACCAACATTATGTATGGAATTCCAGGAGCAAACCACCTTCCAAACTGCCTTCTATTAACTAAATGAAGCCACAGCAAAATAAACAGTGGAATTTTATTGCTAAGCTGACAGAAGTTTTGCTTCTTATATAATAACAATGGAACAAGAATTCTCTTGCTTCTGAAAGGCATAGGAATGTTGAGTCTGACTGATGGTTCTTGTCAGAAAGAATTATTAAGTCAGGACAATGTTTTCTCAAAATTGTATCCTTAAAACTGGGGAACCTGACGTAGGCCACTGGTGGGGAAATCATCTGGCATTGAGGAACATAGACCTAGCGGGTGTTTTCAGGAACACTAACTGCCAAGGTGGGATATGCCTTTGGAGAGAACCAGGCAATATTATCCCATTGACAGACCAGTGGCCATAAAAAACACAGACAGTAAGTCATACAAGAGCTGTTAGCAGCAGATTCCTGTAGAATCTTTTGGGACAAGACCACTCATCTCTCAGCTCAATGGTCACCAGTCTAGGGACCACCCTCAGCAGCTATTGCATGGCAGATACCAGGAGGATCCAAAACATCTCACATGGTTCCAAGGAAAACATCTCTTCTGCAACTGTAAGTTCCCACAAAACAACCACAACCTTATACGCTAAGAGGCCATTTCTTGCTATCATGAGAGACTGGGGGTTTTTATCTGAATTCTCCAAACAATGATACCTAAGGAGACAGTTTCAATGGTTGGGTTGATGTCAAATTATCTATTAGACAAAATACAGGTTTATTTATTTCCTCTGCAACTCTGAAGGAAGGTCAGAAAGGTTTATAGGAATTCTCTGTTCTTTTGAATATAGTATGAGTAGTAAGTTTCCATGTCACATTTAGGAACATTGCTTGGCATACCTAAGGATCTCTGTGAATGCTGTACCCAAAGCTGACAACAAATCTGTAGTCTGTTTTTTTTTAATTTTTTAAATGTTTTTATTTATTTTTGAGACAGAGAGAGACAAAGCATGAGCAGGGGAGGGGCACAGAGAGAGGGAGACACAGAATCTGAAGCAGGCTCCAGGCTCCAAGCTGTCAGCACAGAGCCCGATGCGGGGCTCGAACTCACAGGCTGCAAGATCATGACCTGAGCTGAAGTCGGACGCTCAACCGACTGAGCCACCCAGGTGCCCCACAAATCTGTAGTCTAAATCAGAGAGGCAAGATACCTTGAAGTCACTGGTGAAATCCTGAGACAGATAAAGGATGACAGACTGGTATATAAGATAATTAAGAAAGAAAAGAAAGAAAGGTGGAGTCTTAAAAACTTTTTATTAATGTCCCTTCTGACATTTTTATATAGGGAATCCTAGATTCAGCAATAGCAACTCAAGCCATATACACAGTGGCCAGGAATGTATTTAGAAAGCACATACTCTGAAGATGGGTAGACTCCAGAATCAAGCTTAAAAAATAACTTAGAAGAACTTACAGCTGGTAATGCATACGTCAGGGGCAGGTTCAGAGGTCCAAGGATGCTCAAGAGTGTGGCCATGCTGTTCTCATGAGGACTGATACACATGTCCCTCTCAAGTCACGTATCTGAGGCCAGATACTGGTCAGTGATTTAGGGACTGAATCATGGATAGAGGAAAGAATAGGACGAAATCTCTTCTGTGGGGCATCAGCATACACTTCTGGCCGCCTTTCATAGAGCCAAATGTTCTCCCTGAGGCTTAAATACACTCAGTGTTTGCCTGTGATCACATTTGAGATCTAAATGGGGATAGGGCCAATGCAAGGGGAGCTGGGCCTCCAGAAGGACCTAGTAGTCACTTATTAGGGGTTGTGAAACTTCCACTTGGTCGAATAGGCAGAATTGCCTATTAGGTCAATTGGTAAACAGGGAAAAATCATTTTGGATAAAGACCTAGCTGTCAACTTTTTGGGAGGAGATCAACTCCAGGATCATAGCACATGATTATTATAGGACCACATTGATTTATTTACTAAAGGGAGCATATAATTGTGGAGTAATGTTCTAAAACATTCTATATTAGTGTGTTTCTCATTTGCATTTGTGTGCACTTTATCTTACCTCCCTCCCCCACAAAAGAAAGAGATATCCGTTCACCTCAGCAAGAATTTTCATTGTTACAACAGGAATGTAAAGAGCATGAGCTAACATTAATCGTTACAAAAATTGGCGTGATTCAGAAAGTTTAAGTGTATGCCTTTAGAACATAACTTCAATATTAACAAATGCTCTAAATCCCATATGCTATGTCAAAAGAACACGCATCATGCTTATTTAAAATCCTGTATCTGATTATTTTAATAGAGAAGAGGAGAAAAGCTGTGACATAGTCCTGTATTCGACCATTCTTTGTCAAAGAATTTGCTTTGTCAAAGACCTGATTTCCAGCATTCTGGCTCTGAAATAGTGCTGTGATAAGATTTTTGAATATACATTAGAATTAATCCTTTCATCAAGATTATATACTGCTGATCCTGGAGACAGCTATTGTCTACATGGAAGTCATTGAAGAGGGATTGAAAATGTTTGGCAAATCTTAAATCACAAGCATTTTTCTAAGTTGAGTGAAGCATTGTAGCAATGACTAAACATGGAATAGTTATTTCTAAATTTGTTTTGTTCGTTACGGATGGTAATAGAATGGTGTTATTATTCAATTTATTAAAAAGAAAGTTTGTTTCGAGATTTGAAGGAAATAGCTGGTCTTTCATTTTGGGGAGCTAGATGGAAACACACAGAAGGAACTACACTGAGGCATTAGAAAGTGTACATAACTATGCAGTGATTGGGGTCTTACAGTATCTCAAATGGGATTTCAACAGTTTGGGCGGTAGATGTTAATGCTTTAGAATCTTTTATAATTTCAGACTTTAAATGGTGTGACTGTATTCTAGAAAGACTTTTCTAAGATTTCTAAAAAATGGCAATAAAGTTTGGGGAAAAAAATCTCATACATATACCACTGAAATTTATATATTTCCAACCCCAGTAACTTAGCCACACCATGATTTTCAATCTTGAGTATTATGTAGTCAATAAATGTTAATGATGGGCTTATAATAATATGGAGGTCTCATGTTATAATATTAAGTGAACAAACATCCAAGATAGATTATTCTGTGTGTAATATTACCACAGGTGTGCAGACAGACCAAAGAGAACTTTACAGGAACTAAAAAAAAAAAAGAAAAAAAAAAAAAAAAGAAAGAAAGAAAAAAAACCAAACAATTAAATGACTATAGAAATGTGGCTTTGTCTTTGGGACATGAAAATATTCTTGGTTTGATTTTCAGTTTTCTGTATCTTCCACATTTTCTATAAACTCAGAGTTTAATAGTGACCAAATAATTTCCTGTATTGAAATTAGAAATGTCTGTTTTGAGAAGCAAATGTATCAGAATTTTTTTTTTTCTCTTTCTGAAGTTCCTGATGGCCAAAGCCATACCTAATAGTTAAGAATCTTTTGGAGCAAATTATTGACATTCTTCAATGATCTCTGAATTCACAACCACATCTCTCCTTTCATGTCTGTTTGTCCTTGGTGATAGTGTTTATGCTTTAAAATAAATACTTTTTTTCTGCTACACATTAAAGACCCTCACATCATGAGTGTTCTTTTTAGTTGTCTTGATGATAATGTTTACTTTCCAATGTTATAACTGAAACAACAAATACATTATGTCTTAGGTATGTTCTTATGTTAAAACATTGTCAGGCAAAGCCAATTTTGAGTATGCCATTTTTCTTTCCCTCCTGATCTTTTTTTTTTTTTTAACTGTATGTGTTGTGTGCTTTATTTCAGCATAGTTCATACATTTGGATGAAATTCTGAGAACTGTGAAGCCTCTTGACCCTTCTCCCAGGAAGTTGCCCCAGAGACCTGCCAATCCATTGAAAGTGACATTCATTGACCTAGTTGTTGACCAGATAAAACAAGAATTTCTAAGTACTTTTAGAATGCATGCTATTGAAAATAGTCTTGTCAACGTTTAAAAGCAAAAGATGAATATGTTAAAAGAAAACAAAAGGTCATTACATTCTAAACACTAGAAACTTGAAGGCCTCAGTTCTTAAAATTTCTATCGATTTAAGAGAATGCAAGAAATATATGTTCATAGTGTAGGAGATAAAGGGCTGATGGGGAAAGATAAGATATGACTGGATCATTGTTATTAAGGGTTCCTGAGACGGGATCTGAAGCCAAATGCCAAAGTGGGAAGTGGTAGCAATCTTCAGATCCAAGAACTGAGAAGGTTTGTGTCCTAATTCCTTCCTGGAACCCTGGGATAAACAGCTTCATAGACTTACCACACAATGATATGGGAGCATCAAATTTTAAATAGATACTTGGTTTGTCTGTTCATGAGATGGCCTAAGCAAGTATCCTCCTTCCTGTGACTCTGAGTTTCCTTTGGTTTTCTGTGTCTACTACTCTATGCCTTATTTCCACACATGGGAGCAGTCTGCAGATCTAAGAGCTTAGCAGTCAATACTGGTCAGTCCAAGATGATGGCAGATCTCAGACATCAACTGAAGCTTCCACACACACAACAAAGTGCCAAGATCAAATTTCAGGTGGAATTTTTCCATCTCAGCAGGTGCCGGGCAGAATTGCGAAGGATAAGGTGCCTTCCCCCATGCTGTGATAGCATGTAAGCCCATACTCTTACACATTACCAGAATTGAAATGGCATCCTGGAGACAAGTGACAGGAGGGAGGAATCCATGAATTTGACTAAGTTTAAACCAGAAGGATTGTCAACATACTGACTTTGTCTGCATTTACTTGGAAGTATCTAGATTACTTATTCTGTTATGAAGGAGAAATGGGAGCTCAAGATTATTTCATGTAGCAATTCCATAGGTATTTTTCATCATCTACTGTGAATCAGTTAATTGTCTAGGCACTGGGATACAGTAATGGAAAACAGAACATGCCAGAACCAGCACTCATGGAGCTTTGATTCTAGAGTGGGAAGGGAAACATAGAAACTATACAAGTAAAAATAGAACATGTCGGGTAGTAAGTGCTAGCAGAAGTAATTCAAGATAAGGGATAAATAGTTATGTGGGGGTTCTTTTAGACAAGCTAGGCAAGGAAGACTTTCTGTTCAGTCAGTAGCAGAGACTAGAAGAAGTGAGGGGGAGCACCTTGTGGAGTTCTGAGAGAAGAACATTCCAGGTAAAGGAACACTAACTGAATAGGCTCAAATAGTTACATATTTGTTTCTGACTTGAAGATCATTAGAACCTATATACTGTTTCAAAGAAAGTTTTTGAATAAGGGTGATTTTATTTTATTTTTTAAAATTTTTTAAATGTTTATTTATTTTTGACAGGGACAGAGACAGACTGCAAGTGGGTTAGGGGCAGAAAGAGAGAGAGACACAGAAGCCGAAGCAGGCTCCAGGCTCCGAGCTGTCAGCACAGAGCCCGATGTGGGGCTCGAACTCACGAGCTGTGAGACCGTGACCTGAGCTGAAGTCAGACGCTCAACCGACTGAGCCACCCAGGCGCCCCTGAATAAGGGGGATTTTAAATAAAATTTTGTTGCATAATAAAAAACAGTATTTTAGGAGTTTGGTTACCTAAAGAATTTTGCTTAATTATATATGGGTTAATTGGTAAACAACAACAACATCAACAAAACCCATGGCCCCTGAATTAGGAGTGGACGTGACAACCAGAAAGATTAGGGGCGGGGTGGGGGATGGCGGGAATATAGAAGAAGCCTATACTCAGATTGCTTTAAAAATATCCTAAGTTCTTATTCTAATGTAAAGAAAATAAAACTAGAAATTGCTGGTTATTCAATCAGAAACTTGTACCTGAATAAAACCGTGACATATCGACAAAAGATTTGGAATGAATTGACTTTGGTGTTTTAAGATACAATACAGTATTAAAAGCATATGCATACTGTATCTTTTTTGTGTCTGCATTGCCAGATAATTTTTTTTTTTTACAAATTAACAGAAATAGTGGTCCTGTATATTGAGAACCTAATCCAAGCAGAGTTGTTTGCTCAATAAAGGCTAAAATATAATTTTTCTCTACTTGGCCATTCTGCTTTGATGTAAAATTTCTCTGTGCACTGATGTTAGGTGCGTAACCTAAGCCATTAGGTGAATGGAATTACTGGAGATAAGAAATAACGACAAAACGTGCTACACTATTCTTTAAAATCTTTTCAAATAAGTTCTTTCAAATATAACAAGAAGAGAAAAGATGAAAACAACAAGGAAAAGAAAGTAAATGGTGTCCAAAATCTGTGGAAGTGCTAGAGTTAAAACTTCAAATTCCTAAATTCTTTTTGAGACTATTTGCCTATTATGTGTATGTATGTGGGAGTCAGATAGACTTGTAAATATGAACAACGCATTGTACAGTTCACAGATTTTTCTGTTAAACTTACATCTAAGGGAGAAGAAAGAAGTTGTAACACAAAAAAGAATGAGATCAGCATTCTCAAAGCTAATTAGATAGGAATGAAGAATTACATTGGGTCAAACACAGACTATTAAGCCTACATTTTCTAGACAAAAGAAACTTTACAGGGCATGTTCCTGAAGGCCTGATTCTCCTGTCTGAAATCAGTTTTCAAGCTGAACTATGTTCTAGTATATTTCAGAAGTTATTGAAGACTTCATTATTCCAAAGTCTGCTCAAGTCAATTTTACTCCTCCTTCATATTTTTTATTAGTAGCAACCTTTTGTGAAGAGTCAGTTCCTTCTTAAAACCACCTTTTATATTGCTTATCTTAAGTATATTGTTTAACTTAACAGGAATTTCATTTTTTATGCAACACATCTCTGTTTATGTTCACTATTTTTGCTTCTACAGATTTTTGTCATTTTTTCCTGACTTTTACCTTTTCAGCTGTAAATAAACTTATTAAACCTCTTTTTATATTAATCTTCCCCATCCCTCTGTGTTTCATTTCCCTTTTTGCAGTGTGGTTTAGGATGTGTGTGTATGTGGAGGGTGTATTTATATTAGAAAAACAAAACATGAAATTTACATAGAGCAGGCTGGAATGCTAAACAAATAGAGGATAGTTGCCCTGGAGAATTATACACATCCACGGTAGATTGCACATGAATTAGTAATAAGCATTCCCACTGAAATTTTAGGAATTATTTGTTACACAGCATGGTCTAATATTATCTGACTGATACAGACATATTGCCCTTTCAATTAGATAGTACTATGCTAGATGAAAAAATTAATAACTTAAACTGTACATAATAATCACTTATATCAGCTTAAGGACCATGGGTAAATTATACACACAAAGTGTAATTCTGAATATTATTGACAGCTGAGATAAAAAAATAAATTAGCTAAAATCACAGCCTTTGGAGCAAGTTAAATTCTGTAAGCCTCTTTTTCTTTATGTGTATAATGAAGATGTGTCTTATAAACTCATTGCAAGAATTAATATGGGTTATCATAGTGTTTATTACATAAGAAATCAATTAATATTATTCAAAAATGTACCAACTCATTAGCCAAATAAATATCTTAGAAATCATTCATTTTTTTTTAATGGAAACACATTCTTAAGTGGAAAAAAGAACATTCGCACCAATCTGCAGTTCTTGAAATCTAGTAAAATTAATTACAATCTAAAGAAAGAGATTGCTGTTAAAAAATAGCTTTTTTCTTCCTTTTAATTCCAGAGCTCCAAGGTATATGATATTATAAACATTGAATTGTTTGGTTCAAATACAATAGGCCTGGGAACCAAATGTGTTATGCTTAAAAATGTATCCAACCCAACATTAAAGGCAAACTCAACAGCAGCTGGACCATTTTAAAGACTAATCCACTAGAACTTTTCAGATATATTTTTTTATAACTCCCTATAATTATGGCTCTTTGTAACATGTCATTTTTCTGTTTTATTAGGAACACAACAGTATAGTTAGGTTACATATAATTTTTTCCTCTGAAACTGTTTTTAAAGCATGTTACTGTAAATGAATGCAAAACAAAAGAAAAGATCCAACAATTTCCTAAAATAGACTATTCAGGGGTAAATGTCTTTGTATGTCAGAAACTAAAGACACTTTTTTCAAAATAGAGTATTTTAATATTTTCCCTTCTTAATTTTCAAAAAATCTTGTATATGTTCAAACCAAATAAATTTTGTTCTGTATGCATTCATCTATAGAAAAGTAATATGATATACATATATCGTTAAATATAGGGTACCTATTCTGGAAATACAATCCAAATTTTACAACATTTCAAAATATTGAGTAGTGAAAATCAAAAATGAAAAAGTGCATCTTCAAAACAAAATTTATTTGTTTGCCGAATTTCAGTTGATATATGATGGGAAAGCATACAGCATTAGGGATGTTTTTTGGGGGACAATTCTATTTGTATCCATGGTTACCTTTAAATAGGCAAAACTGCAGTGGTTAAAAATATAAGTAATAAAATGAATAATATGAAGATTTCATTTTATCTTGTTTTGTTTATATTTAATGAAATGTATTGATATTCAAGAAACCTGCAAAAATGTTCTGAAAAATATTCTATTAGGTTTCTGCTGCTGCTATAACGAATGACCATAAATCTAGTGGCTGAAAACAATGCACATTTATAACCTTACATTTCTGGAGGTCAGAAACAAAAATAAGTCTTATGAGCTAAAACCAAGGTGTCTTCTGGAGGCTCTAGAAAAGAACTATTTCCTGGGCACCTGGGTGGCTCAGTCTGTTAAGCCTCTGACTTTGGCTCAGGTCATGATCTTGCGGTTCATGGGTTCCAGCCCCGCATTGGCTCTGTGCTGGGTTCTGTGTGGACAGCTCAGGGCCTGGAGCCTGTTTCGGCTTCTGTGTCTCCCTCTCTCCCCTTCCCCCATTCACACTCTGTCTCCCTCTCTCTCTCAAAAATAAATAAACTTTTAAAAAAAGAGAGAGAATTATTTCCTTGCTATTTCTAGGTTCTAGTGACTGCTTGCATTCCTTGGCTATGACCTTACCCTCCAGCTTCAAAGCCAAGTGCACAGAATCATCTAATCTCTCTAACTTTGCTTCCATTATTGCATTACCTTCTCTGATTCTAATTCCACAGCCTCCCTCTTATGGGTATCCTTGTGAGTGCATTGAGCCCATCTGGATAGTCCAGGATAATTTTCTCATCTCAAGATCTTTTACCTAACCACATTTGCAAAGTCCCTTTTGCATGTATGGTAACACATTCACAGGTTTTAAAGAGTAGGGATGGAAATCTTTAGGGGACATTATTCAGTCTACCACAGCATGCATAATATTTCTGAAATACCGAGATAGGTGAAGCAGTAGGGCCTTTATCAATCAAACATGATTATATTTAAAACACAGAAGCTCAAAATAAATACAATTGATATTTAAAAACTATTCTCATAGATTTATCAAAAAACTCCAAATGGGAGGGTGATATTTTGTAACTTGACCATCATGGGGCCTATAACTTTTCCATTTCTTTCTGAGAGAAACTCCTCATTTGATTTGTGGGAGTGATCCCTCAGCTTCAGAGCTGTCATAGACAACTCACAGAAAGACAATCAATCCTTTAGAAGGTCTACAGCTTATAAATTAACCTTACAGAGGTTCTTTGCCCAAATTTAGATGGTCTAGGATAATATTATTCTTCATCTTTAGAATTTGCATGGACAAATATAGAGCAAAGTAGGCAGCTTATAATGACAAGTGAAATTGAAATGGAGATAAGGTTGCCAGAAAAGAAAATGTCATGTGGTCAATTAAATCTGAATTTCAGATAAATAATATATCATTTCCCAGTATTGTATGTCCTGAATATCGCATGGAATGTTCTTATACTAAAAACTGTGTGTTGCTTGTCTGACATTCAAATTTAATTATGTGCCCTATAATTTTATCTGCTAAATTGTCAGTCTTGCAGAGAGATTATAATGTGTCCTAAGTGGCCATGAACTAGCTGAACTTATAAGGAGATTGACAATTTTGAAGGAACAAAAGCTGTGAGATAGATAAAGTTTGAAGGTAAGCAGGGGTCCTTAATTTGTCCGTGTCAAACAAACAGGAAGATTGATTGCAAAATACGGAAAGACTAGAGTTCTTACAAATCTTTCAGAAAAGACAAACACTGCAGTATCACTGGACAAATGACACAAATGGGAAATTCACAGAAATAGCCCATAACCATGTGAAAAACATGTTTAGTTGCCTTGGTAATTGGAGAAATGTCAGCACGATGAGATTTTTTTTAACTAAGTTTTGTAAGCAAAGATAAGAAACATTGACAGTGCTCAAAATCATCAAGAATGTGGTGACATTGGGACTTCCATACACTTTTTGTGAAAGTGTAAATTGGTTTAATAATTTTTGGAGGAGTGTGTGGTGACATATACCTAAACATGTGCATGGGTCATTAAAATATGGGATGGTAATGTCAGGAAATCTCTGTTCATGTTCCTTAGGGTGTTGATCGAAGGGTTTAGGCCCTTGAGTCACGTTCTTTTATAGGATGGTGTCTCACCAGCCATTGAGAAGATGAAATAAAAGATCTGTCTCAATGTGGAATCTCTACAGAGAAAAGGGGTTTCTTCCCGTATGGCTCAAGTCCATCCTTTTATTTCAGTTTTTAACTTTTATTTTTTCTAAGTTCCCAACATCTACCTCCGAACTATTCTCCCTAGAATCACTTTTGCATAATCGTTCTCAAGGTGCAGATCTGATCCTGAAACAGTCACCTCTTTCCCCTCCCCTATGCTCACTCTTGCTTAGAAACTTCCACTGGCTTCCTTGCTTTTAGGACGAAGACCAGAGATGAAAGAGCAAATCCTTGACATGACTTACTGACTACCGCCTCGGCCTTCTTATACTACATTTGTCACACAGCCCATGTGCAGGGACTTGACCCTGCGCCATTCCTGGAGCTCACCATGCTGTCTTCCTGGCAGGCCTTCTGACCGGACCTTCTATTTGACTGGTAACTATTACTCATTGATCACACTCTAGCTCTGCCTGGCTTACTCAGGATATCCTTTTCTGAGCTCTGTGACTAGGTAAACTCCCCAATTACATGAGCATTTGTGGCCCTGCGGTGCACTTCCCCTTCTTAGCTCTAACCACGTTGCAAAGTTATGCCTTGTGTGGTTATTTGATTCATGTCTCACCCACTAAAGACTAACAGAACGAGTACAAGGATCATGTCTAGTTTTCTCTCCATTATGGCAAGTTATCTCAAAAAAAAAAAAAAAAAACCCAAACAAACCTGCTGAATGAGTGAAGAAAACTTTGGTCTGTTTTCTACACGTAGCAATCAGTTGGGGAAGCAATCCAAGTAAGCAGGAAGGAGTTTTCATCTCAACTGTCCAGAGAAGGGAGATTCAAAGTACCAGGCTAATAATCCGAACCCTCATCTGTCACCGTTTTATTTTATTAACCCTAATCTGTCACTGTTTTAATGATTACAGGGGTCTTTCTAGCCATTTTTACCCTGCTTCCATAGGATGGTTAAAGCTACCCTTTTTCAGATGAATGAATTGCATCAAATAAAGGAGAAGATAATGTAGACCACGAGGCCAGGTTTAACCTGATTTGGGAAAGACAGTACTTTCATAATCTGTGTTAACTCTGGGCTGAAAGAGTTTACAGATTCAGTACAAAACCAGCTACATTAACCATACCTGGATTTGACTTGAATTAGGAACTGGTGCAACAAAGTCTAAAGTTTGATAAAACCAATGGGGAAAAAAAAATTTAAAGGAAACCATGCCTTTATAAACATCATTCTTAGCTTTCTTGCTCTTCCTTATAACTCTCTCTGAATGTAAGAGTACAATTGCTGTTGTCTATGCCTCTCACTCTATTCCAAAGGCAAGCAATGACTAATTCACCAAGGTTGAGTCAATTCCAGAAATTTGAGTTTGAGGTCCTCACGTTCTAGTCTATAGATCAAATAATTTGAGATAAATAAATAATAATAAAGAAAAAGTAGATCTAGGAAAATATCTAATGTTGTACTTTTCTGAGCATAACAACTAAGTACTGAATCTGGGCAAGAGTTGGGAATTCTCACCATTTATTCAATATACTGAATATGCTTTGCTGTTTGGTGTCTACGGCCAGAGTATTGCTTCTAGACAGGCTAATCTGTACTCCTAGAATGACACCCTGTGGTTGGACATATCAATAGCAGAAGACTCGCTTGTCATTCTTTTCTTTTTCTTTTTGAAAACTTGGTCATTATGAAATGCAGTGGATGCACACAACTAACAGACCAAATAGCTTTACCGCTTGAAATAGACTGAGTAGTGTTAGCGAGAACAAAGAAAATATTTCAGTATTTATATAACTTAATTGTTGTACATCACGACATGTAGCAACAATTCCCTGACCAAGTAGGCAGAAATATTTCTGTTAAAAATAAGTCATAACAGGGGCGCCTGGGTGGCTCAGTCGGTTGAGCATCCGACTTCGGCTCGGGTCATGATCTCAGGGTTCATGAGTTCGAGCCCCGTGTCGGGCTCTGTGCTGACAGCTTGGAGCCTGGAGCCTGCCTCGGATTCTGTGTCTCCCTCTCTCTCTGCTCCTAACCCACTCATACTCTATCTCTTTCTCTCTCTTTCAAAAATAAGTAAACATTAAAAAAAAAAGTTAAAAAAAAAAACTCATAACATTTCATTGTGTTTACAATGCAAGTGCACATTCATCTCTGACATTTCACTGGAGACCCAAGACAGCTTTAGGTCACCTCGGGTAGTTGTGCTAGTATCTCTATTTTGCAATCATAGAAACTGAAGGTCAGTAAAGGTTAAAAAAATTTTTTTAAGTCATCTCGCTAGTAAAATGCTAGTAATAAGCTCTGCATTGAGGTCTTTTGTGTTTAAAATTATTACTTTTCTCAGGGAGCCCTGCTGTAATGAAATCAACTAGTCATTACAAATTCCGGCTTTGAAAATTTGATCATCTGCAGTATCTTTTCGGTTTAAAATAGAGCAAAACATTCTGCTGCCAGAGTGGGATATCAGATTACCAGCATTTTCTCCCTCTCCTATCTGTCTATATAAATCTTCATGGTCTTTAAGGCTGGTCAACACCTACTCCCCCCCCCCCCCCCCACCATGCTTTCATTCATTGTAAACTCTTATGAACCTCTGATATTCTGAACATTTATTGAATTACTCTCTTGAAGCTTATTTGTCACTGAGTCATTGTGATGTCAAGCAATATCATGTTTATCTTGAACACACTTAAATATTTCCTGTCATTTAACTTTCCACCTGTTCATCTTCCAAGTGAATACCTTGAGAATGAGACCGCATTCTTTCTTGCTGTTCCTTGTCTGTACAGGACTCAAAACAATACTTTGATCCTAAATTATCTAGAAAGGAGAGCTGAAATAATTATAACCTAGCTGCTTACATATGCTGTCATCTTTAATATTTATATGTTTAAGATACAACTTGCCTTTTGGTTCTGAATACATAATTTCCTTACACCTGAAATGTACATTTATTTGTAGTTCAATATGATTTCAATTTCAGTAGGGTAAAATTTTTGTTTGTTTCCAGACTAATATGAATATATTCAATATATTTTTACCCACAGTTTATGTATGTTATAGAAAGAACATATATGGGATTTAAGGCATTTTAATGTATTAAACTAGAAAGAGAAAAATACCCTCTGTTAGAAATCATTCCTTACTGTCCCATGCTTTCCATCACTGCATTCTTTTAAATTTGGCTGTAAGAACACCCGTATTTACTTTCAGTTCTCATGGCTCCTGAGTGCTTACCTCGGGTCGGTGTGAATGAGCCCCTTAAAGAAGTAAGTCTATGTAACTTCTACTGCCCTGCTGTGCTAGAATTTGCTACTGCCTGGGAGTGGTGTGGAGGCTGAGGGGGGATGGAAGTGACAGGCGGAGGAACAGAGGAGATCTAAGGGGTGAGGGAGTGATATGCCTCTCAAACTTCAAACTGCAAGCAATCTCTCTCTTCTTAATTATCTTGAGTTCCTTATGCACACAAAGCTAGAACTTCACCCTTTCTCCTCTAAAGCAAACATTTTTAATCCAATCACGGGGTTATATTATCCAGATGTTTGAGACCCTGAGAAGTTATTCATGTATTTGCTTTAAAATTAAACATATTTCTCTCAAATCGCACTTTGAACACAGCCTGAGTGCCCGTCTAAAGGGCTCCCACAACCAGACAAACTTCATACTTGGTTAAATGTTTAATTTTTACAACCGATACGCCTTGTCCACAGTACTGATAAGGCTTTTGGGAAAAAAAAAAAAAAATGATAGAACTACCATCACCACCACCAACAAAAAAATCATTGTAAAGAAAGAAGGTAACAAGATAAGTAAGGTATGTAGCTGCCCAATTAGCTATTATATTCTCATTGGACATTCGCTCCCTCATTCTAGTTTACAAAGTGAAGAATGTAGTAGGGTGGTCCGTACTGAAACTGGAAAAATAGATTCAGCCACATTAAATGATTCAGACTTTAGGGTGTCAGCCTGCATGTCAAGCTCTTCAGTGACAGCTAAATTTTACAGAAAATAACCTAACATCCGAGGTAGTCTCACAATCAGCTTTGAAAAGGTTTCCAAATAAAAATCCTAGCAACAGAAAGCGTGACCTCCAGAAGTCTTAAGTTTGAAACCGAAGGCTGCCAAGAGATGAGCAAACCTATGAGGCTAGGTATATGTACATGACTAATTCTTGCCAACTGGAGGAGCCAGAAAAGATAGCACTGTTAGGCCGAAGAGAGGATTTTAAACCTGATCCTGGAAGCTGAACCACTGGAGTTCCCTTTGGTTTGGAATACCACGGGGGAATGACTAAAGTTTAAATTGCCAACCACCCTCGACTCATGCTTATGCTAATTATATAAATCCCCACTGTCGCCCAATTGCTGCAGTGGTGAAAGCCACGCAAAATAAGGTAAAATGAGGTATGAAATATGTTTCCTAACCATGGGGAAAATAATCTTGTCAACTACAAGATTTAATTCACTGTAGCCTCATCATCTGTAATACATGATGACATCCTGGCTCAGCGGCCAGCTACTGATATTAATTATTCGGACTTGATTGGGGTTAACTGCTTTTGCTTAAGGTTTCAGAATTCTCTAATTTCAGCTGTCTCCATGATTCAGGGCTCTAACTACTTATTAGAAATGACGGGATGTGCTAAATAGGACTCTAGAAAAACTCAAGGTGTTTTATTAGAGAGAATTATCCTTTCCAGTATATCGACAAATGGAATGCCCCTAAATTTATATTTGAAGGACTTCCTCTCATTTGGTTCCAACCTATATCTGTGCTAATGTAAAGGCAATAGATTTCCGGTATTTTTGAAACTATATTATCAGCTACGAATGTAATGTAATGGCTCCCCCTGCGTTTTGATGGGTAGCCCAGATAAGATGGCATTATTATTATTTTAAAAAACACCCTATCGCAAGGTTTTGTGGGTTTTTTTTTTATTTTTTATTTATTTTCAATGTATTTTTTAATGTTTATTTATTTTTGAGAGAGACAGAGACAGAATGCGAGTAGGTTAGGGGCAGAGAGAGAAGGAGACACAGAATCCGAAGCAGGCTCCAGGCTCTGAGCTGGCAGCACAGAGCCAGACGCCGGGCTCGAACTCACGAGCTGTGAGATCATGACCTGAGCCGAAGTTATACACTCAACGGACTGAGCCACCCAGGTGCCCCCTATCACAAGGTTTTAATACAGCTCTTTAATGTCTGAAATATCATATTTAATAAATGTCTCAAATATTCGTAAGTTCAGTACAAATCACTACAATTATTTTTTTCACCATTACAACACGTAATAAAATTTATTTCTAGAAACAAATGGATGTGATTAATTGAGTTGAGCTGAGTTCAGAGAATAGCAAACAAGTAAATACAAGTAAAAGTAAAAAGCTACTTACTGAAAATTATCTCATTACATAAAAAAGACAGTCTGTTTTTAAAGTGTTTGGTTGCTCTTTGAGTGTAAACTTATATATGTATCGAATCATATATTAAAACTCACAGGTGTTTTGATTTTGTTTTTTTTCCATTTATTTATTTTTGAGAGAGAGAGAACAGGTGTTTTGATTTTGTGACAGACTAATCTTATGTACAGTATTATGAAGAGACACTGAAGAACGAATTAATTTCAACCTCACTTTTCTGGTTAACATCAAAACTTCAACACAAATCATAAATTTGTTCATTTCCACAGTCCACAGATTTGTCTTCTGAAAATTTTTCAGAAATCTCAAAATGATAATAAACAATGTTTGGCTTCAATATAATCAAGCACATAAAACAAACCCAAGGCCATGAAGATAGACCACTCACATTATCATAAACAGGAAGTATTTCTTTCCGTCACAAAAATATTTTTGTTTCCCAAAGTTGACTAACATATTTTCTTCCCTTGAAAATACCATGGCTTCATTTAAAAACATTTGACAGAAACACTTATTTTCCTAAGATGCTGAATCCCTTTAATTGATTTATATTCCTGATCTCTATTGTTAAGTGAGCATCCTTTGTGACATATCTGGTATATGGATGGACTAAAGACGACCCTTTATGTAGTGTTCTATATTGTTTGCTTCTTCACAGCAGGCTGGGAGCCATTGGCTCAAAGTTCCTTAGCATCAAACTCAAAATTTTACACATCCAGTTGGTTTAAATATGGCCCAAATACAGAGATTTTAAGTCATTTAGAGCCTGTCTGTTCCACCTCAAGAAACTATATCAAACATTTGCTAGCCATTGGGAAGGTAAACCTGAGCTATAAAAGGCCCCATTGCCTTTGGAGCTCTCTGACCCACAGTTGCCCCATCTTGTACAGCAGTGACTTGATAATTATGCGCATTATAAAATGTTCACCACGATAAGTGCAGTTACCATCTGTCATCATATAAAGTTATTACATTATTATTGACTATATTCCCTTTACTGTGCCCTTCATCCTTGTGTCTTATTTATTTTATAATAGGAACTTTATACCTCTTACTCCTCTTTACCTATTTCACCTGTTACCCCCCGCCACCTCCCCTCTAGCAAGCACCATTTTGTACTCTGTGAGTCTGTTTTTGCTTTTGCTTGCTTATTTGTTTGTTCATTTCTTTTTTTAGATACTAAATATAAGTGAAATCATATGGTATTTATCTTTCTCTGTATGACTTATTTCACTTAGCATAATGCCCGGTAGGTGTATCTATTTGGTTGTGAATGGCAAAATTCCATTTTTTATGGCTGATTAATAGTCTATTATATATCAGAATATATTGCATATGGGTATATGTTATATATATATATATGTATATGTGTATATATAAATGTATATGTATATGTATAAGTATATGTATATGTATATATGTAACGCATACACATACCACATCTTTTTTATCCATTCATCTATCGATGAACACTTAGGTTGTTTCCATATCTTGGCTATTATAAATAATGCTGCAATAAAATAGGGGTGAAAAAATTTTTAATTAGCATTTTTATTTTCTTCAGGGAAATACTCAGAAATGGAATTGTTGGGTCATATGGCATTTCTATTTGTAATTATTTGAGGAATTTTCATACTATTTTCCATAGTGATTTCACCGATTTGTATTCCTACCAACAGTGCACAAATTTCCTTTCTGCCACATCCCCGCTAACACTTGTCATTTCTTGTCTTTTTGATTCTAGCCATTCCCTGATGATTAGTGATGTTGAGCATCTTTTAACATGTCTGTTGTTCATCTGTATGTCTTATTTGGAACAATGTCTATTCAAGTTCTCTGCCCAGATTATGTGATTATTATCTGAATCAGATTATTTGGAGTTTTTGGTGCTGAGTTTGAGTTTTTTATATATTTTGGTTATTAGTCTTTTATTGGATTTATCATTTGCAAATATTTTTTGCCCAATAAGTAGGTTGCCTTTTCATTTTGTTAATGGTTTTCTTCACTGTGCAAAGTTTTTCGGTTTGATGTAGTCCCAGTAGTTGATCTTGCTTTTGTTTTCTTTACCTACTGAGACATATCTTGAAAAATATTGCCCAGTCTTTCCAACATCATTTCTTGAAAAGGCTGTCTTTTCCCCCATTGTATATTCTTGCCTTTTTCTTTCCCTTCTGAGTAGTAACCTTCAGAAGGTCTCATGCTATGAGGGACATCTCCCATAAGCAAACCTGTCCAAGTATGGCCCAAATAGAGCTTGTTGTATCCTAGTGCCACATTATGGTCATATATTTTTCCTTCATTGGATGAGGAACCTCTTGAACTCACTAAATACTTTCAGACAAACAAAAAAATCAACAACTAAAATGCTGAACATAAATTGAAATTCTGAGGCCCTATATGATCAGTTTGATTATTTATATTTAAACATTTTTCTGTTTGTCCTTCTGGTATGATCTGGAAAAGATAAATGGTCAGATAGACCCCAGTGATCTGAAAGAATACAGACATAGCTTATGTTATTTCAGTTTTCCTTATTGCACCTCACAGATGCTGCATTTTCTACAAATGGAAGGTTTGTGGCAACCCCTGTGGAGCAAGTCTAGCACTGCCATTTTTCTAACAGCATTTACTCACCTTTTATCTCCGCGTCACATTTTGGTAATTCTATATTTGAAACTTTTTCATTATTAGAATATTTGTTATGGTGATCTGTGATCAGTGAGAGTTGGTGTCACTAATGCAATTGTTTGGCGGCACCATGAAAGCACCCACATGAGATGGCAAAGTGTTCTGACTGCTCAGCTGACTGGCTGTTCCACCATCTCTCTCTTTGTCCTTAGGCCTCACCCTTCCCTGAGATAAAACAATGTTTAAATTAGGCAAATTAACAACCCTACACTGTCTTTTCAGTGTTTGAGTGAAAGGAAGAGCCACAGGTCTCTCACTTCTAATCAAAAGCTAAAAATGATTAAGCTAAGTGCGGAAGGCATGAAAGCCAAGATAGGCCATAGGGTAGGCCTCTTGCATCAAATAGCCAAGCTGTGAATGCAAAGGAGAAGTTCTTAAAGGAAATGAAAAGTGCTACGGCACTGAACTCACAAATGAGAAGAAAAATGAAACAGCCTTATTGCTGATATGGAGAAAGTTTGAGTGGTTTGAATAGAAGATTAAACCAGCCACAACATTCCCTTAAGCAAAATCCTAATCCAGAGCATGGCCCTAATTCTCTCCATTTCTATGAAGGCTGAGATAAGAAGCTGCAGAAGAAAAGTTTGAAGCTAGGAAAGGTTGGCTCATGAGGTTTAAGGAAAGAAGCTGTCTCCATCACATCAAAGTTCAAGATGAAGCAGCAAGTGCTGATGGAGAAGCTGCAGCAAGTTCTCCAGAAGGTCCAGCTGAGATAATTCATGAAGGTGGCTACACCAACCAACAGATTTCCAGTGTAGATGAAACAGCCTTCTACAGGAAGAAGATATTATCTAGGACTTTCATAGCTAGAGAGGAGACATCAATGCTTGGGTCCCAAACTTCAAAGGACCAGCTGATTTTATTGTTACAGGCTAATACAGCTGGTAACTTTAAGTTGCAGCCAATGCACATTGGCCATTCTGAAAATGCTAGGGCCTTTATGAATCTACTCTACCTGCACTGAATCAATGGAACAACATTTATTTACAATAGGATTTACTGAATTTTAAGCCCACTGTTGCAATCTACTGCTCAGGAGAGAAGATTCCATTCAAAATATGACTGATCATTGGCACTGGTCACCCAAGAGCTGTGGTGAAGATGTACAATGAAATCAATGTGTCTTCATGCCTGCTAACACAACATCCACCCTGTGGTCCAGTAGATCAAGGCGTAATTTTGAGTTTTGGGTATTATTATTTAAGAAATACATTTTGTAATGCTGTACAGGCCACAGGTAGTGATCCCTTTGATTAACAAATAAATTGACAAAATAAATTGAAAAGCTTCTGGAAAGGATTCACCATGAGATGCCATTAAAAACATCTGTGACTCATGGGAAGAGGTGAAATATCAACATTAGCAGAAGTTTGCAAGAAGTTGATTCCCAAACTCACGGATGACTTTGAAGGGTTCAAGACTTCAGTATAGGAAGCAACTGCAGCTGCGGTGGAAATAAGAAGAGAAACTAGAAGTGGAGCCTGAACATGTGACTGAATTGCTGCAATCTCATGATAAAACTTAAACAGATGAGGAGTTGCTTCTCATGAATGAGTAAAGAAAGTGATTTCTTGGGAAAGAATATGCTCCTGGTAATTGTTGAAATGATAACAAAGGATTTAGAATGTCACATAAACTTAGTTGATAAAGCATGGGCAGGTTTTGAGAGGACCGACTTCAATTTTGAAGGAAGTTCTACTGTGGGTTAAATGCTATCAAACATCATTACATGCTGCAGAGAAATTGTTCATGAAAGAAAGAGTCAATAGATATGGCAAAATTCATTGTTGTCTTATTTTAAGAAATTGCTGCAGGGGTGCCTGGGTGGCTCAGTCGGTTAAGCGTCTGACTCCTGATTTCAGGTCAGGTCATGATCTTATGGTTCCTGAGATCAAACACTACATTGGGTTCCGTGCTTATGGTGCAGAGCCTGCTTGGGATTCTCTCTCTCTCACACTCTCTCTGCTCCTTCCCCTCTCAATATCTCTTTCTGAAAATAAATAAATAAACTTAAAAAAAATTGCTACAGTCACCTCAGCCTTTAGTAACTACCACCTATCAACATTGAGGCAAGACCCTCCACAAGCAAAAAGATTACAATTTGCTGAAAGCTGAGATGATGGTTAACATTTTTTAGCAATAATTTTTAGACAGAAAGTGGTTTTTTAGACATAATGCTATTACACACTTAATAGACTGCAGTATAGTGTAAACATACTTTCATATGCACTGGGAAACTAAAAATCTCAAGTGACCCTCTTTATTGTGACATTCACTTTATTGTGGTGATCTGGAAATGAACCCACAATATCTCTGAAGGTATGCCTGTATACTAATACATATCTTTTTCCTCCATGGGCCCTGCTTTTTTTTTCCCTAACCAACTTTCCCACACAGTTTTGAAGAAAAAGGCAAACATTTATTTTTCTCCATATAATTCTTCCCCATTGACTTTCAATAATATTGCAGGAAATATTATGTACTTGAATGACAGGCTGAAGTAAAACATTCATGTGCATTATTTTGCATTTTTTACTATAGCTAAAGCATTTCAGGGACTCCTGGGTGGCTCAGTCAGTTAAGGTCCACCTTCAGCTCAGGTCCTGATCTCACGGTTTGTGGGTTCTAGCCCCACATAGGTTTCTGTGCTGACAGCTCAGAGCCTGGAGCCTGTTTCAGATTCTGCGTCTCCCTCTCTATTTGCTCCTCCCCTGTTTGCATTCTGTCTCTTTCTGTCCAAAATAAATAAGTATTAAATTTAAAGCATTTCATACAGAATTTCACTTTTTGTTCCAGAACACAATTTTAGAACATTTTTTTTACAGTGATAAAAGCATATAACATAAAACTGACTGTCTTAGGGGTTCCCAGGTGGCTCAGTTAGTTAAGCATCCAATTCTTGCTTTCAGCTCAAGTCATGATCTCATGGTTTGGGATTGTGAGATTGAGCCCTGTGTCAGGCTCTGAGCTGACAGTACAGAGCCTGTTGGGAGTCTCTCCCTCCCTCTCTCTCTGTGTCTCTCTTTCTCTCTCTCAAAATAAATAAATAAACACTTAAAAAAACTAACCATCTTAACCGTTTTTTAAGATAACAGTACAATAGTGTTAACTATATGCATGTTGATGGGCAGGCTATCTCTGGACTTTTTTCATCTTTCAAAACAGAAACTGTACACTCACAAACAAAATCTCCAAGTCTTTTATTCAAGTCTTATTCAAGTCTTTTGTTATGTCTTAATTGGGTTACTTGTTTTATTGCTATTGATTTGTAGGAGTTCTGTATATATTCTGACTATTAACCCCTTATCAGATATATCATTTGCAAATATTTCCTCCCATGCTGTAGGTTATCTTTTCACTCTGTTGCAAGTTTCCTTGGGGCTCCTTGGTGGCTCAGTTGGTTAAGCGTCTGACTCGGCTCAGGTATCAATCTCCCGGTTCATGGGATAGGGCCACGCATCAGGCTATGTGCTGACAGCTCAGAGCCTGGAGATTGCTTCAGATTCTGTGTCTCCCCCTCTCTCTGCCCCTCCCCTCTCTCATGCACTCTCTCTATCTTTCTAAAAATAAATAAACATTAAAACATTTAAAAGTAAGTTTCCTTTACTGTGCAGAAGCATTTTAGTTTGATGGAGTCCCATTTGCCTATTTTTGCTTTCATTGCTTGTGCATTTGGTATCATATTCAAGAAAGTATTGACAAATCTAATGTAGTGAAGATTTTCTCCTACGTCTTCTAGGAGTTTTGTAATTTGAGGTCTTAATGTTTAGGTCTTTAATCCATTTTGACTTATTTTTTGTGTGTGTATAGTGTAATGTAAAGGTCCAGCTTCAATGCTTTTACATGTGGGTATCCAGTTTTCCCAGCACCATTTATTGAAGGCTGTCCTTTTCTCCATTATGTAGGCTTGGCACACTTGTGAAAGTCAGTTGACCAGATGTCTAAGGGTTTATTTCTGGGCTTTCTATTCTGTTTCATTGGTCTATATGCTTGACTTTATGCCAGTAGCATATTGTTTTTATTACTGTGGCTTTATAATATGTTTTAAAATCAGGGAGCATGAGGCCTCCAACTTTTTCTTTCACAAGAAGACCATAAGTCTTTTATGATCCCATGTGAATTTTGGAATGTTTCTTCTGTTTGTTCAAAAAATGCTGTAGGGATTTTGAGAAGGCTTGCATTGTATCAATAGCTTGCTTTGAGTATTATGGGCACTTTTAACACTAAGTATTCCTGTCCATGAACACAGGATGCTTTTTCCTTTATTTGTATCGTCAATATCTTTCAGCAATGTTTTATAGTACTCAGTGCACAAGCGTTTCACCTTCTTGGTTAAGTTTATTCTTAAGTATTCTATCCTTTTTGATGTTATTGTAAATGGGAATGTTTTCTTAATTTCCTTTTCAGGTTGTTCATTGTTAATGTGCAGAAACACAATTGATCTTTGGGTGTCAATTTTTGTATTCTATAACTCTGATGAACTTGCTTTTTAGACCTAAGTTTTTTGTGGAATCTTCAGGGTTTTCTACATATAAAATTATGTTATCTGTCGAGATAACTTTACTTCTTTCTAATTTGGATGTCTTCTACTTCATTTCTTGTCTAATTGGTCAAGCTAGGACTTCCAGTGCAAGCTCAGAACTCTTTTTTTAACAAGTTTAGAACTTTTAAGAGCAGATAATGTTCTTTTTTTATAGTGTGATGATACCACTCTTACCTGCTAGTGGGTGTGAGCTTTGAGTTACTTTTCCACTTTAAGGGATTCATAGTCACTGATCAGTGACAAACTAACCAAGTCCCTTTGAGACTAATGATAATAATATTATTAATTCACTGTTTTTATTTTATAGATTGACACTTCTTACATAATTTCATTTTTCTCAGTGACCTGACTTTTCAAAATTGGGGTATTACTGTTTGTGTTTCTGTAACTGACTAAAACTAATTGTACCAACGCAATTAATAAGACTTCTGCTACTGTTAAAAATGGACAATAAAATGTAAAATAGAAATATTACTTATCATATGCAATTATAAGAACAAAAAGCTTGAAATTCACTGTAATTTTTTCTTGAGAAATTTTTATAAGCAAAGTCCTTGAATATCCCACAGCCCTCATGTTCAATATGCAACTATCATATACTAATTAATCTCAGAATAACTTTGTTTGAGTGATAGAGAGACCTTGTTAGACAGGCCAGCAAAGAGAAATATAGCTTTTGTTACTGGAATTTTTTTTTTTTTTTTTTTTTACTTTTTCATCGTAGTTCATCAGATTTGACTTGACATGAAATGAAATTCCTTGCAGGTTTGGATTTTTGTCTCTCTCCTCCATATACACCTGTCCATTTAAGATGATTTAAAAATTGCTGATGTGCAGTAATTTATTTGACATTGGCCAGAGAAACATTTTTCTGGGTAAGTCCCCTGAGGCAAGGGAAATAAAAGCAAAATAAACAACTGGGACCAAAACAAAATAAAAAGCTTTTGCGAAGCAAAAGAAATCACCAACAAAACAAAAAGGCAACCTACTGATTGGAAGAAGATATTTGCAAATGATACATCCAATAAAGTCTTAATATTCAAAATATATACAGAACTTATACAACTCGATACAAAAACCTTAAATAATCTGACTAAAAAATGGACAGAGGACCTGAATAGACATTTTTCCAAAGAAGACATACAGATGGTCAATAGACACATGAAAAGATGTTCAACACCATTAATCATCAGGGAAATTAAAATTAAAACCACAATGAGATATCACTCTACACCTATCAGAATGGCTAAAATAGGGGTGGCTGGGTGGCTCAGTTGATTAAGCATCCGACTTCAGCTCAGGTCACGATCTCACTGTCCATGAGTTCGAGCCCCGCGTCGGGCTCTGTGCTGACTGCTCAGAGCCTGGAGCCTGTTTCAGATTCTGTGTCTCCCTCTCTCTCTGACCCTCCCCCATTCATGCTCTGTCTCTCTCTGTCTCAAAAATAAATAAACATTAAAAAAAATTTTTAAAAAATGGCTAAAATAAAAAAAAAAAACCCAAGACATAACAATGTTATTCTGTAGAGAAAGAATGTAGAGAAAAATGAAGCCTTGTATTCTCTTGGTGGGAATGCAAATCGGTGTAGTCATTGTGGAAAACAGTATGGAGATTCCTCAAAAAAATTAAAAATAGGGGCTTCTGGGTGGCTTAGTTGGTTAAGTGTCCAACTTTGGCTCAGGTCATGATCTCATCGTTCATGAGATTGGGACCCATATCAGGTTCTGTGCTGACAGCCCAGAGCCTGGAGCCTGCTTCGGATTCTGTGTCTCCCTCTCTCTCTGCCCCTCCCCTGCTCATTCACTGTCTCTCTCAGTCTCTCAAAAATAAATAAACATTAATTTTTTTAATTAAAAAATTAATTCCATGATTCAGTAATTCCACTATTGGATATTTGCACAAAGAAAATGAAAGCACTGTTTCTAAAAGATAAATGCAGTCCTATGCTTACTGAAACATTATTGCAATAGTCACTATATGGAAGCAACCAAAGTGTACATTACCTACTTAAGATGAATGGAAGAGAAGAAGTGGTATACAATGGAATATTACTCAGCCATAAAAAAGAATGAAATTTGGCCGTTTGTAACAACAAGGGTGGGGTAGATGGTATAATGATAAGTGAAATAAATCAGACAGAGGCATAAAAATACCATATATCTTACTAATATGTGGATGCCATGTATCCACTAATATGTGGAATATATCTTACTAACATGTGGAAACAAACCAAATAAAAAAGGAGACAAACAACAACCAAAAACAACCACAAAAATAGACTCTTAAATACAGACAACAAATTGGTGATGGCCAGAGGGGAAGTAAGTGGGGTGAAATAGATAAGGGGGATTAAAATATAAAACTTCCAGTTATAAAATCAGGCATAAAGATGAAAAGTAGAACAGAGAGAATATAGTCAATAAGATTATAATGATGTTGTTTTGTGACAAATGGTGACTACCTTTATCGTGATGAGCACTGAGTAATGTATAGTTAATTGAATCATTATGTTGTACACCTGAAACTAATATAGCATTGCATATTAATTATACTTCACTTAAAAAAATAAATAAAAAATGAAAATGCCTAATTTGTACATAATACCATATGAGCTAAATTAACTCATCCCTTTTTAGGTAAATCTCTTTTTAGTAAATATATTGAAATGTCTCATTTTCAATCATTTTTGCAGTTACTGCTGCTGCTATTGATTTATTTTTTTCAAACAAAATTGGTTGAAGATTTCTTGGATGGAGAAAATTGTGCTGAGTACTGAGATAAAAAAAAATGTGAATGCAAAGACCTCATAACCAAATCTGGTAACAGAACATCAACCTTGAGTTAAATACATTGTCAAAACACATATAATAAGAGGCTTGATGTCTTAATTTTCTCTCGCTGTCTTTCAGTTCACAGAGCCTCTTTCCGCTCTATGAAATGCTCTTTGCCATCATTCATCATTATATTTACTACAACTCATCCTTTGAATTTCTGCTCAGATGAAATTTCCATTAGGCAGCTTTTATCCCTCTTTCCAAAGTAAAGGGAGAGTACTCCTACAGCGACTTGTTGTTACATATCATAGCACTACTCAAATTAGTTTTATTGTGTGTTTGTCTTGCCACTAGACTAAATTTTTTTAATGTGGCTCATAACGTTTCTTTGTGTATCCTCAGCCTAGCCCGACCATAGAAAGTGCTTAAGGATGGTTAAGTGCGCCCGTGGAACAAGAAGCCTGACAGCGTTATGGGAACACACAAAAACAGTTAATTATTCTGTTGGAGGTGGCATGGAGATTAGTCAGGACAGCTTCCTGGTAGTGATGACATTTGAGCCAGACCTTTTAGAGAAGGAAGTAGAAGGAAAAGGGTATGTCTGGAAAAAAATAACTTTTGGATCAGTTACACGGATTAGAAATTACAGAGTTCTAGAAATCTGTCTACACTGTTTTAAATAACGGCGTTCTTTTACTCTGTCTTCTCTTTAAAATCTTTCTTGTAGTCTTTGGATGTATTTACATACTGTGTTTTTATAATCCACTATATAATTTGACTCAAAATACTTCTCTCTTTTCTCTTCTACTCACTGTATGATTTTCAGTGAAAGGGAATTTGTAATACACTGGACAAAATAATTTACTGCCATTTAAAATGACCTAGAAAATGGTTCCTAGCTAGAGATAGATACTAGGAGAATCTCACTGTGGAACTCTTGGCATCGTCAGTTACTGAGCCTGAATGCTGGGGTCCTCTCCATGTTCCTCCACACTGGGCTGTCATTGGCATAGATTTTTAACTTGCTACTTCAAAGAAAAACTATTTAGATTTAGATTGTACAGTGCTCTAGAAGCTCACGTATATATGGCATTCTTACCATCAAGAGCTACAACTGTAACTCCCCCCACCTCCCACCCACCACCCTCCTTAAGTGCAACAGGTGTCATTCCAGGAGAAAAGGTCTCATAACAGATCTGTGCGTGGGAATTTAATCAGATATGTCTGCAAAGTGGAAGGAGCTTTGATGTCCTCAATATAATTACAGTGGTGATGGGCTCCAAGCACTATCCTTGTCACATTAATCCAGAATTTTTCCTAGTAGATTTTTGAATGGAAACATGATCATAAGTGGGGCTGCTGTGATTTGCATGTATGCCTATTGGACAGGAGATATGAGGGAGTTGGGAGGAGGGTGAGTGAAAGGACAACTAAGTCAGAAAAATATTGAAATATACAAATGTCAGGAAATTTTGGTTCCTCAGTGCCAAAGGGAGGGGCTGTCCCTGACCTCATGAGACTGGAGCCCTTTCATTCTCTGTATTCTTTTCCTTCTTTTATTTTACTAGACTACACTGTGACTTTTAATTTATTCATATCTTATGAGGAATTAATGGGTTTATCATTGAACTTAATATAATAATCCATCTGACATATTATTGGTATATTTAATATTGGCCAGGATGAGAACAGGAAAAAATATTTTCATCTGGAATTTTCAGATACATTAAAAAAAACTTAATGCTAAGGTAAATTGGCTTATAGCTTTTACATATTGAACAGGTTAATTTCCTCTTGCCATAATTTTTGCTACTGTGTATCACTTGGAAATTACTTGAGGGTTCTGCTTAATAGCTTTTTTTTCTTATAATTTCACTGGGGAGTACTTTTATTTGTTGGCAGTATGCTAACAGGATTACCTTACAGATTGTGTGAGATAATCAATGTGAAAAGAACTTTACAAATTGTAACTTTCAGGAAGATGGCACCAAAAACGAAGAAGGAAGCCCCTGCCCCTCCCAAAGCCGAAGTCAAAGCAAAGGCTTTGAAGGCCAAAAAAGCAGTGCTGAAAGGCATCCACAGTCATAAAAAAAAAAAAAAAAAAAAAAAAAGATCTACATTCTGATGACCCAAGACACTGCGTCTCCTAAGGTAGCCCAAATATCCTCAAAAGAGCACGCCCAGGAGAAACAAGCTTTACCCCTATGCCATCATAGTGAAACAATTTTTTATCCTTTTATATCACAAGCTTGGCATGTCTTATTAGCATCTTCCTACACGTAGCTAAGAGAAGAAACAGACTGCTATAAGAATGTATTTGAATGTACAGGCGCCTGGGTGGCTCTGTCGGCTAAGCGTCCGACTTCAGCTCAGGTCATGATCTCTCAGTTCATGAGTTTGAGCCCCAGATCGGGCTCTGCTGACAGCACGGAGCCTGGAGCCTGCTTTGGGTTCTGTGTCTCCCTCTCTCTCTGCCCCTCCCCTGATTGTGCTCTGTCTCTCTCTCTCTCAAAAATAAATAAAAATTAAAAAAAAGAATGTATTTGAATGTGTTTGTGTCTGATATTATCTTATTGTACATAAAGAAATTAAGATATTTATTACACCTTATATATAATTTATTCAGTGGAAGTCAGTGAAAAGTCTTCTGAGAAAACAAGGAGCCGTTAAAATGCCAGGATAGGAGCAGTGGTGTGATAGCGCCTTAGACTGGTGTGAGACCATGGCTTTGAGTCCTGAGTCTACTATTTATTAGCTTCATGACCTTGAGTATATGAGCTACATCATCATTTGATTTGCATGTGTTTGGAATAGAACAGTGCAAGCTTACTTCTTCACATTGATATAAGGATCTGAGGATGCTTTTGGTACCTTTTTTTTTTTTTTTTTTTTTTACATTTTTGTGTGTTCTGCCTTGTTTTCTTTAGAAAATCTTGTTTTGCTGTGTGATTCCCACCTATCTGATAGGAAGATTTACTGAGGACTCCAGAGGCAATCTGCACATGAAATATCAGTAAGGTTTATTATTTTCATGGTAGGTATCTCAGAGTGTTGGAGAAAGTGCCTTAAAAATGGCACTATTATTACTTTAATCCACGGAACTCCCCTTATACAGTCCTTATCTCCTTACACAACAGTATGGTAAAAGGTGTTTCAGAAAGTTGTTTATTTCACCACGAGATCTTGCCAAATATTTCTACATGTAAAAGGCTTTCTGTTATTTTCTTTTTTAAGTTTTTATTTATCTAAGTAATCTCTACACCCTACATGGGGGTTGAACTCACAACCCTGAGATCAAGAGTCACATGCTCCCCCGACTACTGAGTCAGCCATGAAGAAAATAGAAGACAACACACTCGTGTTTATTATGGTTGCCAAGGCCAACAGGCGCCAAATTAAACAGACTGTGAAGAAGCTCTATGACATTGATGTGGCCAAGGTCAACACTCTGAGGAGGCCTGATGGAGAAAAGAAGGCATATGTTCATCTGGTTCCTGACTATGATGCTTTAGATGTTGCCAATAAAATTGGGATCATCTAAACTGAGTCCCGCTGGCTAAATGTAAATATAAATTTTTTCACCATAAAAAAAAAAAAACGATTATAACGTTGGGGCACTCCAGTGGCTCAGTTGGTTAAATGACCCATTCTTGATTTCTGCTCAGGTCATGATCTCATGGTTTGTTAGATTGAGCCCTGAGTGGAGCTCTGCACTGACAGCATGGAGACTGCTTGGGATTCTCTCTCTTGAAAATGATTAATCAATTTTATTTTCCTTTTGCTTTCAGTCTCACCAAAAATCTCAGCTAACAAAGAAAGAGATAGGCTGTAAAATAATATTTAGTTGGACTTTTGATTGGAGTTGTATGTTACCTTGGGTTGAGGAGAATTGATGCATTTGAAACATCAACTTATCTTCGGGAACAAGATATGTGATTTTAATTATTCATGGCTCATTTTATATTCTGCACTAAACTTCAAGAGAGTGTTTGTTACATGCTGAATCCTTTCCCCCTGAAATTCACATGTTGAATCTTCAGCCCCCAGTGTGATGATACTTGGATATAGGACCTTTAAGGAGAAAATTAAGGTTAAATGAGGTCAGAAATGTGGGGCCCTAATCTAATAGAATTGGTATGCTTATAAGAAGAGGAAGTATTCTCTTTGTTCTTTTTCTCTCTCTTTGCATAGATGAGACATGGAAAGACCATATGAAGAAATAGGTGAACCACCTAGAAGCCGGGAAGAGAGTTCTTACCAGAAACGGATTCAGCTGGAACTTTGCTCTTGGGTCTCTAGCCTCCAGAATTATGAGAAAATAAATTTCTATTGTTTGAGTCACCCAGTCTATGTTTTATTTTGTTATGGCAAACCAAACAGACTACGGCAATGTTTTTAAATTGGTTGTATTGCTTACAAAATTCTGCTTCATTCTTGAAAATAATGATAATGCAAATAATGATAAATCTAAATTATTTTTTTTTTAATTTTTACTCTCCTTGTTTGAAGTTGGCTATTATCACTGCAGTTTATTAAACAATGATAGAAAATAGTGGTAATGTTTCTTCTCCTAGGAATACAGTAAGTATTATTTCATCAGTGAGCCTAATATTGTCTATAATGATTTGAAGTGTTCTTTATTATATTAGTGAAGTGATAATTATCCAATATGTATAAAAACCCTATTGTTTTGCCCATAATTTATAGCCTGATATATCAAGATCTCAAATTTAGACTCCTCTCCACCTTCAGACACACTTTAATAAAATTGGTTGTTGATATTTCCACTTGGATATCTTACAAATATTCCAAATTCACTATGTGTCGGGCATCTCAAAATCAGCATGTCTAGAACTTAATGTGTCCTCTCCCTCTTCCCACCCCCTACTTGTAGTCTATGACTTATCTCAGCCAAATGATTTACCTAGTAGCCCAGATCATCTGGACACCATATTTGATTCTTCTTTCTCCTTCAAACCCCATTATTTATATCCATGTCCCCTTGAATCTTTTCCCAGGCTTATCTGGAAGGGTGACATAGATAAGGAGTGATTAAAAGTAATCTGAAGAATGAGTAATTGTTCTCTGGGCATATTAGAAACATTAGGGGAGGAAAACCCAACAACAAGCATGGCTTTCTTACAAATCATCTGGTTCAAACATGAGTTTGTCTTTGAAGACAAGGTTGAGCACAGGAGACCTTGTCCAGTTCAGGATACACATGACTATTGTCTCAGTCCACATCACTGAGCCTCATCTACCTTCTGACTCGGTCTCTGCATTTTTCATTGCCAGCTGCCACCGCAACGCAGTGGTCCAGCAAGTCTGAAGGAAGGAGAGGCACAATGTCCATCAGTTACTTGTCTCAGCAAGGAATACCTTTCTTGCACCCTCCTCTGAGGCTTTGGTGATTTTCAAATGTGTTTCTATGTGCTTAACTAATACCTTCAGCTATAAGGTTGATATCCCTAGTAGGGCTCAACTTGGTTGGTCATCGTGAATCACCAAACATGTTGTGTCATCTACTTACTTTTCCCCTCTAGCCTTCTTATTTTCCCTCTTTCTATCAATTTTTGACAGTTACCACAAAAAGGTTTTTCTCTACAGCTCCTTCCATCTTTTCTTCCCTCCCTTCCTGCCACTGCCTTTATTCTGTTCCCTCTTTTTTCTCATATTCTGTTTTCTCCATGTCTTTATTTATTCTAGTAACTGAAAATTACAATCTAGTTAATAATTGTAATACTATCAATCATTTAATTTCATCCACAATGGAAGCAGCACACTTTGCAATGAAATTTGGACATTTACAAGAGCACACTTATTAGGTCTTAGCACTTAGCACACTTACCATAGCACTTACCTCTAACTGGAGAGAATCCACAAACAATGATGTGTGCTTTGACCTAAAAGATAACACCTTCATGCTTAGCTGTTGTTCATGGTCAGCTTTGTCTTTTATCCCTTGAATTTGATAAATTTTGGTGCACTTGGTAAGTAATCACCATCGTATTATCACTGTTTTCAAGCCTCTTACTCTCATTCCTTATTATATTTCCTGTCAGACAGTTAAATTTCTACTTCGGATCAGCATAGATACTCTTTGCTCATCATTTGTTACTTAGCTCTCTTGTCCTCTCTAGAAATCTCTAAACTCTTCATTTCTACCTAGTCCCCACATTGGTTTAGGTGCCCCTTTTCTGAATCCATGCAAATATATTTCTTAAAATGCATTATAATGACCAATTTATGTGTCTTTTTCCCAGCCTTCATCATGAGAAAACTGAGGGGCAGGGATATTATCTCACTCTTATATTGGTATTCTCAGCCCTTTGAATAAACCCTAGTATGTTATATTAATAATAGTTTACAACCATCCAGTACTAACTCGGGGCCGGCCCCTGTTACAATCACTTTATATACTGACCATTTCTCACAAAATCACCATGAGAAAAGTACTATTACTCAACAGTATTACAAATGACCCAGAAAACTTGTATAACCTTCCTAAAGTCACACAGCTTGTAAGCTGCAGAACCAGGATTTAAATCCTGGTGATCTGGATCCAGAGCCTATGCTCTTAACAACCACATTACATTATGTCAGTGTAGATGTGGGGCCCTTCTACTTGAGGGTACGCCTTCAGTGTTATTAGACTTGTGGCTAATAACCTACGGTAATGGTTACTTTTAGTACTATAGTAATATAGGTGAATTATTATGGGTTGAAATATTTTCGTGGAGGTGTGGAAATTCAGCCATCTTTTCTAATACTGCTTGCTGTTATGAAAAACTGTTGAATTTAACGCAAGTAATTTTTCTCATGGAGCTTATTTTATTCCTATGGCTCCCAAATCAGGAAACTGTAATGACACGAGTGTAATAATACATGTAATGTAAATAGAAATAAATTCTGTAGTTTGGAATAAGCTGATATACAAGGATGCAAGCTGCATAGCATTAAACATTCTCAAGGGATGGATATTTGTAGGTTAAGAAATTGGTAAAAGGAATATTTTTACCCAGGACCGATATTTAATAATAATAGCAAATAGAATTTATTGAGTGCTTACCAAATCCATTATTGTTCTAAGCACTTTAGAAATATTGTATCATTTAATTCACACAGTTGACCTGCCATGTTATAAATATCATTTTTCCTATTTTACATGTAAGGTAACTGAGGCTCAGGGGAGTTTAAGTAACTTTCCCAAAATCATTGAACAAAATGAAATAACTGTTAAAGGAATAAATCATTGGAGAGTTGACAGGCTAAAAAAAAACTCTAAATTTTTTAAATTTTTTTTTAAACTCTAAAATTTACCAATTTTTAGATTCCATCATGCATTGATAATTATTGCATTTGTGACTGTATGTGATCTTTTTGAATAGCTTCTCTATATTTGAAAAAATTGACACTTTCTATGAATGAAGCTTCCTCAATATAAAAGGCACACCCAATTTTTCATACCTCATTCCAGTTCTCCACCAATTTTGTCTATATGAGATTTGGATTCTGGAATAAGCAATGGAAGGAAAAATAACGTTCATGGTGCTTCCTTTTTTTGTTGGCATGGGGAGCTGCATATCTTGCAGATTCCAGGGGTGCCGCATATCTTGCAGATTCCAGGGGTGCCAGGGTGATTTCTAAGTCTAGCAATGATAATGGTCCTGGTGGTTGGAACGAAGTCCAGATCTCAGCATGAAGTATTCAGTGGCACCAGAGTCAGTCTCATCATCAGATCTGTCCCTGGCATGGTTTGGATGCTGCTCCTGAAAGCTAAACCTTAAGTCCATCCAGAGATGTCTGCATCCTTTCCTAAGATTCCGGAGTTTCCCACCGTGTTCTGAAAAGTCTTTGTCCTGTTTAAAGTGGTCAGAAAGGCTTCTATTGTTTCCAGCTGAAAATCTGCCTGCTACAGGCGCTTTAAAAAATAAACTCAGTCCCTCTGAGCTAAAAAGAATGTGTTAGTATTTTTACATGTTGGAGGTGTTTTTGTTTGTTTGTTTTCATGGATACAAGGATAAGATTTTTCTTAACATTTTAGATTAAACTACAGTTGTTTAAATCATTGCCATCCCATCCCACTGATGATTTTATCTTTCTTTCTTGGGAAAAATTCTGATCCATATTATCTATATTGTAGATGTAGATGCGCGTGCCTAGTGCAGGAACAATGTCTGTTGGTACTTGCTTCTAGTTCCAAATATATTTCCAAATGCATATTTATTTCTATATTTTTCTCATAAAAATGACTACACATTTCTTCCAATTCCATCGAGAATAATTGACATCACAGACTGAGACATTCCACGAGAAAGACTCTTATGATGGCACTTCATTGCAGAATAAGAAACCTTTTGAAAGAAATGTACTCCCACCAAATTGATGACAGAAGCAGATAGCAACTCATCTTCTCCAACCACTAAATTGGACCACTAGATAGGGCTCTCCATCATGAAAAAAATACTATGAAAATACTGAAATGAATTCAAATGTTAGGAGCTATTGCTAGAGATAGGTCTATGATCGACTGTTAGGGATAGAAAAAAGCCTGCAGGAAAGAAAATAATAATATCCATAAAGTTCTTTCTGAATTTTGGGGGGAAGACTTTTATAATGACAATGGGTTCCCTGGTAATTTTTCAGATAGTTTTATAAAAAAGTAAAATTATTTTTTCTAGGCAAAAATAAATAGGAAAGCGTAAGAAGTGAAACAATAACTATCATAATTTCGTTTGCTTTTGGAAAAATATGTACCTTTTATTATAAGAAGAATGCCTAATAAAATTTAATATTTACCACATTTTTTGTTTTATTTGGCAACATTTAGAACTAATGGGAATTTATCATTTTTAGTAGGTCCGTTGGAATGTCAGAAATAAAGTCTTGAGAGAGAACAAATATTTTGTAAAAATTATATCTACAAATGATTTTACAAATAAATATTGAAAGTAAGGTAGTGATGTGCCTAGGCTATCACTTATGTCTTAACCAGTAAGTAAAAGGAAATACTGTCACATGTATTTCTTACATATTATTGAAAAGATTCAAAAAAGCATGTTAGGAATTTCTCACCACATGAATTGCAAATAAGAATCCTGGAACGTATCTTTAAATATTTTTTGTGTGTTTGAAAAACATCATTTTAATCTCTTCTAGAAACAATACAGAGAAAACCATAAAATGTGTCCGTGACAATGAGATATATATATATATGTAATGCCAGGTAGTTTGCAAAATATTTGGAAACTATGTAAGGTGCCTTCATCTTTAAATCAATGAACTAGGACCCATTAGTGGAAGGACCCGATGGGTACCTGCAGCTTCATGACCCTTGCTTAGTGTCCTAAGGCTACCCTAAGTACCACAAACTAAGTGGCTTAAACAACAGAGATGTATTCTCTCATAGTTCTGGAGGCCAGAAATCCAAAATCAAGATGCCAGCAGGACCATGATCTCTATGAGACTCTCGGTGCAATTCTTCCTTGCCTATTATGAGCATCTGGTGGTGGCAATGGATCTTTGACCTCCCTTGACTTGTAGCTTTATCACTTCAATCTCTGCCTCTGTCATCACATTACACTTTCACTGTGTGTTTCTGTCCATGTATGATGTTTCCCTCTTCTTATAAAGACACCAATCATAGGGAATTAGGGTCCATCCCAATGGCCTCATCTTAATTTTATTACATCTGCAAAGATCCTATGTCCAAATAAGGTCACATTCACATGTACTAAGGGTTAAGACTTTCACATATCTTTTGGGGGTACACAGTTCAATCCAAAAAGAAACTTAGAGAAGCATGTCATAACATGCCATGACAGAGTGTCATGTCATAAAATTATGACATTGTTGGAATATTAGCATATTAGAGTCTGAAAAGACCTTATGCATTATCTGTCCTTATCTCCAGAATTGACAGAAATTCTGTGCCAGAGAGGGGAAATGACAAGACCTATACAACATGGTGAATTAATGCAGAATGAAACTCATGCTCATGTTTATGTTTATTTAATCAGCTAATCCCTACCTTACAATACAGGTATTATGATATTATTACACTTTGTAGTTTATTTAGGAGAAGGTAAGTGCATGCTAGTAGTAATTTAGAAATGCTCTCCTAAAAAGCAATGTTAAGTACATGCTTCATGTGCTAAGTGTTTATATGTATTTTTCTCAATTCTGACAATAACCTCCTAAGACAGTTTCACTCTCGTTTCAAGAATGAGGAAGTAGAAAGTGAAAATATATATATTTGCGTGACTTGCTTGAGGTTACACAGCTAGTAAATGACTAAACTGGCCCCATGTACCTGTTGCCAAAGTTCATGCTATTTTCAAAAACATTTGGGTAATTTCACGCTGTCAGCTTTAACTAAAGCCAATGAACTGATAATGGACAATTTCTTTTCTCAGCAATGTTGCTATTGGACGCCAGACAAATTTGTTAAACATTCTTGGAGTAGTTTCTGATTGCATCAATAAACAAAGAAGGTTGAAAGACACAATTTCTGAGATTTTTTTTTGTATAATTCTAAAAATATATTACACATAGTTCTCAAGGACATTTACTCAACCATAATATTCTATTTTCTAGCTGTGTTAAGTAGCAAAGTATTTTATTTTTCCTTTAAGTAGATTACTGGAAATTTTATAAAAACATTATCATACTCAGGAACTTCTTTAATGAGAGTAGTCAAAACTTTTTCTCACCTGTGTGTGTGTACATGCACACACACACACACACACACACAAAGGAATAAATAAGAAAAATAAATTCTTAATTGCTAAATTAAATCTATTATTAGCTTTCATGTTAATATTTATAAAGTTGAAATTATCTTAGAGGCTTATGAAATATTTTCTTTACTTTTTAATTGAATAGTTAATATTATTGGGTTTTCAGCCATGGATACAGGGCTTTATTAGATCCACTAGTAAATTTAGGTTGGTTTACATTGGTTCACTGAGCAAAGAAACTGTTTAATTATCTTTGAATTACTAAAACCCAGTGATGTTCTGAAACAAAAGTACTTGCTTAACAAATATTTGTTGAATGAATGAATAAATTAATGAAAAGAAGAAATCCCCTAAAGTAACAAGCTATATGTAGGTATAACTGAAAAAAAATAAATAAAAAAACAAAAACAAAAACAAAAAACAAAAAAAAACAAGACAAAGTGACACAAAACACTAATATTCTATTTTGGTTGCTAGTTATTTTCTTTCATTCATTCCCGGCACTGGATTACACAGGTGTATCTCATTTTATGGCACTATGCTTTGTTGTGTTTCACACATACTGGATTTTTTACAAATTAAAAGATTGTGGCAACCTCTGTTGAGCAAGTCTGTTGGTACCTTTTTTCCTTTTTTTTTTTTTGGTACTTTTTTTTCCAATGCATTTGCTAACCTCATGTTTTGTGTCACATTTTGGTAATGCTTACAGTATTTCAAATCTTTTCACTATTATTATATTTTTATTGTAATCTGCGATCTGTGATCATTGCTCTTACTAGTGTTAACTGTTTTAGGGCACCGTGAACCATGCCCATATAAGAGAGCAAACTTCATGAATAAATGCTGTGTGTGTTTGACTACTCCACTCACTGGCTATTCTCCAATCTCTAGCCCTCTCCTCAATCCTCTTTATTCCCTGAGACACAACAATATTAAAATTAGTCCAATTAATAAGCCTACAATGGCCACTAAGTATCCAGATGAAAGAGTCACACATGTTTCATTTTCAATCAAAATCTAGAAATGATTAAGCTTAGTGAGGAAGGCATGTTGAAAGCCAAGATGGGCCACAAGCTGGGCCTCTTGTGCCAAACAGCCAAGCTGTGAATGCAAAGGAAAAGTTCATGAATAAAGTGAAAAGTGCTATTCCAGGGAACACATACGAATGATAAGAAAAGCAAAACAGCCTCATTGCTGATACGGAGAAAGTTTGAGTGGTCTGAATAGAAGGCCAAACAACATCACATGAAGCCAAAGCCTAATCCAGAGCAAGGTGCTGTCTTCAATTCTATGAAGGCTGGGAGAGGTGAGGAGGCTACAGGAGAAAAGTTTGAAGCTTGCAGAGGTTGGTTCATGATGTTTAAGGAAAGAAGCCATTTCCACACTTCAAAGTACAAAGTGAAGCAGCAAGTGCTGCTCTAGAAGCTGCTGCAAGTTCTCCAGAAGGTCCAGCTAAGATCATTAAGAAGGTGACTGTGTGAAGCAACAGATTTCTAGTGTAGACAAAGGAACCTTTTACTGGAAGAAAATGCCATTAATGACTTTTATACTTAGACAGGAGAAGTCAATGCCTGGTTTCAACCTTCAAGGAACAGGTTGACTCATTTGTTAGGAGCTAATGGAGCTGGTGAGTTTAAGTTGAAGCGAATGCTCATTTACCATTTTAAAAATCCTAGGGCCCTTAAGAATTACACTATGTCTACTCTGCCTGTGCTCTATAAATGGAACAATAATTCATGGATGATAATATATCTGTTTACAATCTGGCTAGCTGATTATTTTAAGCCCACTTTTGAGAACTATTTCTCAAAAAAAAAAAAGATGTCTCAAAATATGACGGCACATTGACAGTGCACCTGTCAACTCCTGGTCATCCAAGAGTTTTGATGGAGATGGACAGTGAGACTGTTTTCATATCTGCTGACACAGCATCCACTCTGCAGCCCATGGATTAAGGAGTCATTCCAAGAGCTATTATTAAGAAATACAGTTTTTAAGGCTATAGCTTCCATAGAGAGTGATTCTTACGATGGATCTGAGCAAAATAAATGGAAAAGCTTCTGAAAAGGATTCACCATTCTAGATACCATTAAGAATGTTTGTGACTCAAGGGAAGACGTCAAAGATCAACATTAACAGAAGGTTGGAAGAAGCTGATTTCAACCCTCATGGAGGACTTTGAGGGCTCAAGACTTCAGTGGAGGAAGTACCTGCAGATGTGGTGGAAATAGCAAGAGAACTAGAATTAGGGGTAGGGCCTGAAGACGGGACTGACTTGCTGCAACCTCATGATTCAACTAAGAGATGAAGAGTTGCCTCTTATGGATAAGCAAAGAAAGTTGTCTCTTAAGGTGAAGTCTACTGAATCTGTGAAGATGCTGTGAAGATTGTTGAAATGATAACAAGAAATTTAGAATATTATGTAAACTTAGTCAGTGAAGCAGCAGCAGTGTTTGAGAGGATTGCCTCTAAGTTTGAAAGAAGTCCTCCTGTAGGTAAACTGCTCTCGAACAACATCGTGTGCTATAGAGAAATTGTTTGTGAAAGGAAGAGTCTAGGGATGTGGCAAAATTCATCATCTTACTTTAAGAAATTGCTGCAGTTACCCCAGACTTCAGCAACCACCACTTATCAACACGGATGCAAGAGTGTCCACCAACAAAAAGATGACAACTCACTGAAAGCTGAGATGATAGTTAGCATTCTTTAGCAATAAAGTCATTTTTAGACACAAAGTGTCTTTTTGGACATAATTCTACTCCACACTTAATAGACTGTATAGTATTAGCATAGCGTTTACATGCACGGGAAAACCAGAAGTTTCATGTGATTCTCTTGTTATGATAGTCACTTATTTGTTGTGGTCTGGAAATGAGCCCACGATGTCTCCGAGGTATGCCTGTAAGAATGAGCAAAACAAATAAGATACTTGACTCTCAATGCTCTATGTAATTGGTAGAGTCAAGTGGTGAGAAACAAACAAACACCAAAACAATGAAAGAAAGATGATATTGGACCCCGAGGAATGCAGTGAAGAAAATAAGCCCGGGTAAAGTGATAGAATAGGGATGGGAAAGACCTTGCTTATTGGGAAGAACAGCGAGGGTGTGTTGAATGAGTGACAGCTGAGATGACACTTGGTTGAAGAGGACTCAAACATTTGAAAATCAGGCTGGGGAGTCATCCATGCTGCAAGGGGAGAATATTTGTATGATGGGTTTGCAATTGATGTGAAGAAATATGAAGAGATTTGCACGCCATTCAGGAGATATAGTTATGGAGATTTGTTGCTGGATCAGATGCTGGGGAACTTAGAGAAAAGGAGACATCATCCGACTCCGCTGATGGGAGTCTTATTGCCAACTATTAAGACAGGTAACACAGCGGGAGGATCAGGCATTGAAATTGAGTAGAGTCATGCATAGTATTTTGGATATACTAGATTTGGGAGGTCTGTTTGTTATCCAAATATAGATATGAAATAATAATAGCCATCATCATAACAATGGTTATCATTATTGAGCACTTACTACAGTGCAAACAGTTTTAGATCTTTTCCTTAGATGAATTTTTTTTCTCAATATAATCCAGTGAAGTAGATATTATTTATACCTCCATCATATAGATGAGGAAACAGGAACAGGGTTCAATAACTTGGCTAGATTCACACAGTTAGCATGTGTTAGAGACAGGATGGTCACTTGGTCAGTGGTCTTGTTTCTGTACCACTAAGCTATTCCTTTGGGTATCATATGTATGAGATGAATCACTGGGTTCTACTCCTGAAGCCAAGACTACACTGTATGTTGACTATCTTGAATTTAAATTTTAAAAAAAAGTATCAAAAAATAAAATTTGGCAAATTTGAAGTAAGCATGGAACTCAGAAAAGAGCTAGGAAATTAATGTGGAGTTATTAGAATGTAGACAAAGTAAATAGTAAAGAGAAGATGTTCTATGACTGAATCCAGAACACCAAATACATATAAGTCAGTTAGTTATAGAATGAGGAACAAGTCAGGGGTGCCTGGGTGACTCTTGATTTCGGCTCAGGTCATGATCTCATGGTTCTGTGAGTTCAAGTCCCACATTGGGGCTCCATTAGTGCAGAGCCTGCTTGGGATTCTCTCTCTCTCTCTCTCTCTCTCTCTCTGCCTCTCTCTCAAAATAAATAAATAACCTTTTAAAAAAGAAGAAGGAGTAACAAGTAAGGGAGAGACAGTTGGAGGACCAGTGAGGTGGGGGAAACCAGAGACTACATGATTCCAGAAGTTCAAGGAGTCAGCTTTATTGAATGCTGCGAGATACTGAGGCAGGTGGTAAGAGACAGTGACTATGGATTTGGCAAAATGGAAGTTAATGGAAACCTTTACTAGGAAAGTTTTAGGTTGGCAACAAGAGCTCAGTTGAAATGAGATGAAGAAAAATATGAGGTATAAGGAGTTCAGACAGTGATGGCGGAAGTCTTGCAGAGTTTTGTTCCCTGGGAGGGAAGTAGAGCTATGGAGTTTCTTGGGGTTGGGCAATTGGATCTGTATTAATTTCCTAGGGCTGCCGTATTAAATTACCACAAACTTTGTGGCTGAAGAAAAAGAAGAAATTTATTTCCTCACACTTCCAGAGGCCAAAAGTCTAAAATCAAGGTGCCTGCTGTGCTCTTTCCAAATGTTCTATGCTGGAATCTTTCCTTGTTTCTTCCAGCTTCTGGTGACTTCAGGCATTTTTTGACTTGTGGTTGTATAAGTTCAAACTCCACTTCTGACTCTATGTGGATTTCTCAGTTTCTCTCCTCAGTTTCTCTCTTAGAAGTATGTTTGTCATTGCATTTAAGGCCTGCCTGGATACTTGGATACTTGGGATCATTAACTTAGTCTCAATTGCAAAGACTTTTTTTTTTTTTTTTTATAAAGTCACAATCACAGTTCCCAAAGATTAGGAGATGAACATATCTTTCTGGAGAATACCATTCAACCCACCACAGAGTGTATCAAATCAAAAAAGGGCCTTTGTAAAGGAGCTAGGAAAGTATTCCCCTATGCTAGCATAAATTTTCCATTAGGTAGGGAGAAATTTATGATATGGTAGAGAGAGGAGATATTACATGTGTGAGTCGATGACCAGGTGAGAAATTATAGGATACAAAGCCCAGAAGGAACATATATATATATATATGCATATATACACACACATACACACACACATTCTATGGTATAATATATATATACCATTTAGTATAATATATATACTATTTTAGCAGGGATTTAGCAGGGATATAGTATAATATAATATATATATATATATATTTAGTATATTTAGTATAATATATATATATCTCCCTGCTATATATGCATATATACACACACATTCTATGGTATAATATATATATACCATTTAGTATAATATATATACTATTTTAGCAGGGATTTAGCAGGGATATAGTATAATATATATATATATTTAGTATATTTAGTATAATATATATATATCTCCCTGCTATATATATATATATATATATATATATATATATATATATATAAACTATTTTAGCAGGGGTTTATTAAACATGGGTTAAGTAAGTGAGGAGATTTGGTAAGAGGGATGAAGGAATATCTGTGTGTTTGCATCTATTTTTTTTCATGAAATATGAAACAAGTTTATAAATTAAAGTTATCAGAAATAGAAATGTTCAAAGTTTGGGGCACTTGGGTGGTTCAGTCTCACTCTTGATTTCAGCTCCAGTCATGATCTTATGGTTTGTGGGTTCGAGCGCCGTGTCAAGTTCTGTGCTAACAGTGTGGAGCCTGCTTGGGATTCTCTGCCTTCCTCTTTCTCTGCCCCTCCCCTGATTGTGCTCTTTCTCTCTAAAAATAAATACATATTTTTTAAAAAAGAAATGATCAAAGTTTGAAGACTGAGTGGACTTTCTGAAATATTTTTTCACAGAGAAACAAAACGAGATGTTACTAGGTATATACATTGGTCTTGTCAAACCCCCTAGAGAACTGTGATCATAAATCATTAAGAAGACTAGTTAACCTGGTTTGTTATATTTTTGCAGCAATATTTAGCTGGTCAAGTGCAAAGGGACATATGGAGAATATTTGGGTAAACCAAGATCATGGATTTCCCAATCCTATTGGAGGGTGAAAAGGGTAAGGCATAAATAGTGTTGGCTTGTGAGAGCTCACAGTGATTGATCATGGAAGTCTTACTGGTTAAGGAAGAGAAGTTGTGAAGTGGGTGTTGGATATTGAAAACACTGTAAGGGCACTAGTTTGGAGTTCTCAATTTGGTTGAAGAATTGTTGGTGTGGGGGCGATAGAATAATTAAACTGAAAAACTAAAGTGATGGTTGATGAGAAGTACGCTTGACATTGAGACTTCTGAGGTATCATGGTTTTGACAATGTCATGTGTCTGACTGAGAGAATAGATGGTAGAGGCGGGTACTGGATTATCCAGTAGTTCAAAAACATGCTTACCATGTGTACGTGTACACACACACACACACACACACACACACTCATTCGCCCAAAGGCAAAAGCATATAAACTAACAAACAAATAAATTTGAAATAGTTTTGTGTTTTAAATATTAATTTCAAAAGACTAGTAAAAATCCTGTCTTGGAACGTTTTGTGTGTTTTATGATTGTTTTCGTTTTAAATTACCTAGTCTTTTCTGGCTAAGGAACATTTAAATCTAGCCCCAAATAAGATGAGATGGCGGATGATGATTGGAAGTTAGTGGTCAAAGAACTGAAATAACTGCGCTTTTGACGCATCATCTATAAGATGAATCGATATCACTTATAGAAAATGCTATGAAGAATTTCCAAGAGAAATTATGTGGATCAATGAACTGATGCATTGATGAAATGATTAAGCAAAGTATTTATTAGAACTAGATCCTGAAGTGTGGGTAGCATATTTAAAAGTTCATATTATTATTTTCTATGTGTATAAAGTCACAAATGTACAGAATAAAAATTATGACAAATACCAAAAGAGCAATGAAAATAACATGTTATTTGCCTATATATTTGATGAACTGAAAAACACTATCCCTGTCCGTGTACTTTTGTTCTTTTGCAATATTGAATCATTAAGAAAATCATATCCAATCATTTATACTGTTTAATAACGGGTTTTTTTTAAATTTTAATGTTTATTTTTGAGAGAGAGACACACACAGAGTGTGAGCTGGGGAGGGGCAGTGAGAGAGGGAGACACAGAATCCGAAGCGGGCTCCAGACTCCGAGCTGTCAGCACATAGCCTCACGTGGGGCTTGAACCCACGAACCATGAGATCATGACCTGAGCCAAAATCAGATGCTTAACCGACTGAGCCACCCAGGCACCCCTGTGTAATAACTGTTTTAACTTGACAGTGTACCATGTGCCTTTTCCCACGCCAATGCATATCATTCAAAAACAAGAATCATAATTTATTTAAAATGCATGGGCACAGAGGAAGGGAGTGCAGAGCAAGGTTCATTCAAGAAACAGAAGGAGGGTGAGCAAAGGAGCTAAGAGAGGACTTTTATTCTGTGTGGAAGGAAAGAGAAGGGACGTTCGGGTTTGAACAGATAGTCTGTGCTGTAAAATATTCCACCTGAGATAGTGAAAGAGATACCTGTCTTTAGAATTCTCTGAATACCCAGTTGAGGAATTTGAAATGATTCTTTTGTCATGGGAATTTGTTGAAAGGGACTTGTAGGGAAATAAATATGATTATACATTGCAGCAAGTATGGTATGTTGAAAGGATCTACCGGACATTGGAAAATGTGCACGCACTGCAAGGGGCTTACAGCCTGAACTGGAATTGTGGCTACCACAATTAAAGGTAGAAACTGGTGCAAGAAACAGTTGGGAAGAAGCATCAACATTTAAGTACAGGAATAGTGATTTAAGAGTTAAGGTTAGGTAAGAAATAACGATCCTTAGAAGAAAGTAAAGTTTGCTCAGAAAGAACATTTATAAGGGAGTCCATGTGTTCGCAGCATGAAGTTGCCAAATAAAAAATATAACACATACAATAAAGACACACACACACATGCACACACGCACACTCGCAAAGACAATTCCCAAAATTAGGTAAGAAAATAGCGGTTTTCTTAGAGGATTTTTTTTCAGATCTCAAATGTTCTCTTACAGGATATATTCAAGATTTCAGTTGTTTTAGTCTGAAGCCAGGTAGACTCTGCTTTTTGTTCTTTTGTTTGTTCATGTATGTGTGTGTGTTCTAACTATTGTCTGTAATAAGCCAATTATCAAAAAAGAAAGCACAGCTTTATTTCCTTGGTATCAAACAAAATCCTCTACAATGAAAGCCTGTCAACTGTTCTGTATTTATTATTGTTGTTGCTGTGATTTTGCTGTTGTTTTAAAATAAAATTTGCTACCAAATTTTTTAATTGGCAGCACTAGACAATAGGCTGATGCTAGACTGAGAAGCAGCTCCCACCTCTAATAGGATGTGTACCTTCAAATACTTGTCAGTATCACTCTGTTGACTGAATCCAGTCTGCTTCCTGTTTCCTGCCTAGCTGTAGCAGATATTTGAATGTGCAGCTTCTGCTCCAACATTCTTACCTTTCGTGACCTTGGGTGACTTGCCATAAGTAAGGATGCCAAAAGAGAAAGTCCTTTTGGAAGTGACCCTGCTTTGCAAAGTGGAGGGAAGAAGGAGAGATAATGAAATGTCATTGGGGCATTTATTTGAGGCTACAATGTGTCAAGTATGAGAGAGAGAGAGATGACAGCTGCACTTGGACTTGAGATATCACACCTGAGTGGCATTCTTGTTGTGGAAAGAAGTTAATGTCATGGGAATGAGTCAATTCTCTGTGAATAAATAATATATTATTTGTTATATATATTATATATAATATATAACATATATTATTATTTATTATATTAATTTTCACAGAGAATTCTTTTTGAGAGAGAGAGAGAGGGAGCATGAGGGGGGAGGGGCAGAAAGAAAGGGGCACAGAGGATCCAAAGCAGGCTCTGTGATTAGAGCAGAGAGACCAGTTTGGGACTCAGTCTCACAAGCCATGAGGTCATGACCTGAGCTGAAGTCAGATGCTTGACCCACTGAGCCACCCAGGTGCTTTATATGTTATATAAAGAAAAGGGCTTCTGATTGAGCCTTGTGGATTATCATAGGTGGATGTTGCGGGGGGTTTGGCTAGATATTATCAAAAGGAATTTGTAGAGAACCAATGAGTCAATTTTCTAGGAAAAAGAAGGAAAATGTGTCATAATTGTTTCATCTTTATTTTTCCATTTTGTTCAAAGTATTCACAAGTACTCTGATGGTGAACTTTGAGAAAGCACTGTCACATATTTTATGTAATTTGCCGTTTTAAAAATTCATGCTGTTTTTGTCAAAATGACTGATAGAAAGATCCTGATAAAAAATGACAGATGATTTACAAATGTAGATATTTGCAGCTGCATTATTTACTGCTCTAAGGTTTTGATACATATGCACTAACAGTTTCAGGAGCAATTCAGTAGAAACATGTCTTATTAAATTATTGTTTGATGACAAAACATTGGCATTTTCTTGGACGGCTAAGAGAGTTCGGTACATAATTTAATTTTCCAAGGCATCATGAGAATTCAATTGAGTTATGCAACTAGAGAATGATAAATCTGATTGATGTAGTCTAACCTCACTTAAAAAGCCTGAATTCTTGATTTTACACGTTATACATAAATTCAGTCTCCATATTAAATAAACGAACTTTACAAGTTTATTTAAATGCCTCTTTGACCTGGGGCGCCTGGGTGGCTCAGTCGGTTAAGCGTCTGACTTCAGCTCAGGTCACTATCCCACGGTCTGTGAGTTCGAGCCCCGCGTCGGGCTCTGGGCTGATGGCTCAGAGCCTGGAGTGTCTGATTCTGATGTCTCCCTCTCTCTCTCTGCCCCTCCCCTGTTGATGCTCTGTCTCTTTCTGTCTCAAAAATAAATAAACGTTAAAAAAAAAATGCCTCTTTGACCACAGTACTTAATCTTAATCACCTCCCTTTACCTAGAGGTAATCATTGTTACCAGTTTGTGGTACATCCTTCTGGTAATTTATCATTTAAATATTTACTCATATTGAGGTCAATCTATATGTACTAACATGGGCAATCTTCAAAATCTTTTATTGGGTGAAAAAACCCCAGCTTGCATATTAAAACATTAATTATAATAACATTTATATTAAAATAAACATACACATTTAAAACAATACTGTATTTTCTACAAATTCTTGTTACCTGCTTCCTTCTCCTCTTCTTCCTCCTTCAACGACCTTTATATTGATAACCCTTATCTATATTTCAGATTTAGATCTCTCTTCTGCATTCCTAACCTACATTTGTAGTTGCTTAATGCACCTCTTAATCTAATCTTTCCCGGACATCCTGGCTGAACAATCAAAGCTGAATTTATTACCTTCCCATATTTACCTTCTCCACCTTCTGTTTTCCCTACTTTTGTTACTCTCGCTGCAATTCATGTGGTCATCCAGATGCCTCCCATCTGTCATCAGCCTCCAAATCCAATTGTTTGCAATCTTGTATCCCTAACTCACTTAGCTGTACTATTTATCATATCTGCCTTTGTATATTCCTATTGCCACGTAACTTATTTAGGACTTGCACTTTTCATTTAGACCACTGCAATATCTCTGACTAATCTTTCTGTTTCTATTGTAGTGGTTCACAAAGCTATTGGACCACAGATCACCTGGGGGAAATATTCAAGCTATAGATGCCCTTTTCATTTTCATTGCTGAGAAAGGTAGTTTGGGAAGGTGATTCGAGGTCATAGAGTTAATTTAAGAGCTTTCAGGGGCGCCTGGGTGGCTCAGTCGGTTGAGCATCCAACTTCGGCTCAGGTCATGGTCTCGCAGTTTGTCAGTTCGAGCCCCACATCGGGCTCTGTGCTGACAGCTCAGAGCCTGCAGCCTGCTTCGGATTCTGTGTCTCCCTCTCTCTCTGCCCCTCCCCTGCTCATGCTCTGTCTCTGTCTGTCTCTGAAAAATGAATAAACGTTAAAACAAAATGTAAAAGTTTTCATTCTCCCAATTCAAAATGCTTCCCATACTGGACCATCACCTGTGAATTTAGATCTGTTTAGTTTTCTGTTAGTCCTGTGAATTTAGAACTGTTAATTTTCTATTTTCTGGGGTACTGAAATTAGGATTATGGTTATAAATGTTTAAACTCTTGCTTGCTTAGAGGCTACTGAAAAGTTCAATGATCTTCAGGGTGAGATTTCCAGGAACCCTAAATACCTATATGCAGTCTTCTCACTTAATGTGAACATTATGTTATATTGTGTTTCTGATCTAAAAATTTTTTAACATTACATTTCAACAAGAAAAAAATTCTAATATTTTAGCTAATCCACAGGAGAATTTATGATGAGGAACATGCCATTGCCAACATTAAAAAAAATCATTGGTGTGGAAAATTCATGAAAGATTTTAAGACTTCTAATGCTTTTGTAGGATTAAGATGATATGATATTAAGGAACTAAGAAGACTTTTTCCAGTAGGTATAATTACACTAATAAAGGAGATTTATTTCTTAAGCAAGACTGCTTCAAAAGGATGCCATCCTTGTTCATAATTCTTATTTTAAAACAAATCCTTCTTTTCAAAGGTCTTTCAAAGATTATTAGTTACAAATGAGTAAACTGATCTGAGTACTTATTACTTATTCTCCTATACATGGAGATATGAAAACATACACATAAGACTGTCCTTGACCTTTCCTTGCCCTAAAGCATAATAACACTTGTTGCCACAACTTAATGTGTGGTATGTGTTAATTCAGGGTTGCAGGACTTTATCTTCACCATCATCAACCAAAAAGCATAAATATATTGCAAAGGTTCCTTATGTCTTATATTCAAACTCTTTAAAATGTTTCTCTTTATTTGGAAGTGAAAGTTTTCGGACAAACCAGGCAATAGGAGTTATTTTCATAAACATTTATGCTACTTTTCTCTTGGACTTAATAGAAAAAATCAGTAACATTATTATGCATAGTCAGAGACCATTTATTATTTCCCAGATGAGCCCTGAGGCTTCTTCTTATACTTTGGTATATTCATCTCTCTCTCTTGATCTCTTCTTTAACTTTTCATCTTCATCTCTTCATGCCCATATGCAGTTCTAGTCCTTATCTGCTCCATGCTTTCCCTTCTTCACCGAACAATTTTGTTTTAATAGAATAAAGGAAAGGAAGTAAAAGCACTTCATTTTTAATTATATGCAATTTTATTTTAAGCCTCTCTTTTGCTTGTAACCCTCCCTGTGAGTCCAGGCCTTGGGGGTTCAGGGGTTCATGTGCTTGTTAAGAAGAAAAAAAACTAGGGGCGCCTGGGTGGCTCAGTCGGTTGAGCATCCGACTTCAGCTCAGGTCACGTTCTTCCGGTTTGTGAGTTCGAGCCCCGCATCGGGCTCTGTTCTGACAGCTCAGAGCCTGGAGCTGCTTCGGATTCTGCGTCTCCCTCTCTCTCTGCCCCTCCCCTGCTCATGCTCTGTCTCTCTCTGTCTCAAAAATAAATAAAGCATTAAAAAAATTTTTAGAAATAAAAAGGCCTTGAAAACAGTAAAAAAAAAATTGTCTAAAGAGTATTGAGGGACTTCACGTAAAACTTGTACAGCTACAGGAAGCTTCTCTCAGCTACAGAATCACTTCTAACCTTATACAATGTGATACTATTTACTTTATTCAAAACTTCAAGATTGTTTTTAATTTGATTTGCCTATTGACAGCAATGTAATATTTAATCGGCCTCTGTTTCCTGATCTTTTTCCTCCCTTGCTTCCCAGAGGTGTACATGGCATGTTCTCACATCCTGTTACCAACATTAATATATGTCACCCTTGCAAATTGTCCTTCATGACTCGTCCTCCATCCACTACTGCAGAGTTCTCTAGTTTGATGTAATCTTGGCTACTGTAAATTTACATTAGTTCACATTATGTCTTTTTTTTTTTTTTGACAAAATGCAAAGCACCCTGTCCAACTTTCAGCCCTGTCATACGACACCAGAGGAAGCTGGCAACTTTATGTGAAACACATGGTGAGTCCCCAACATTCATCAATTAATGACCGGAATGCTAAGCCGTTTAAACAAGGAGAGAAATAGGCTCCGGTGTCCAAAGGAAAAAACAAAACAAAACAGTGAAAATAAGATTATATGGTTTGAAGTCCAAAGGATAATTTTCAAAGCTTAAACAAATGATTTACAAAGAATAATTTCAGTTTCCATAAAAGCGAGAACTTCTGAAAGCTGGAGACTGAGAAATTAGGAAGTGCCTGTGGCGGCCGGGGAAAAGTTGTGCTACTGGGAGCATATATAAAGCAACACGGTCTTTACCTCCTCGCCAGCAATAAATCCAGAGAGATTATTTGTGCAAAGGTCAATTTGGATACAAATTCTGATCTTTGGAGAGAAAAATTTAAAAGCCTAATCCATGGGTACTGAAAGAAAATAGAGGTCCGTCAGTCAAATGTGTAATTTCACAGAAGAGCAAACTGAGATATTCATTTTTGAAAGTATAACTCTCTTGGAGTATCTCTTAATTCTACTTTCTCTGTTCTCAACCTTTATTACTTGCCCTTGGCACAATATTTTGCCAAGCTACAAATAAAATGATGTGATTGGCATATAATTATTATAACTGAAGAAAGACAAAAAAACCCTTTATATTACATGTTAACTGTGCTTACAAAGAGAAGATCCTACAGAAACTAAGAATGGCTTTCGGAACTCTGCCTCCCTCCCATACTTTTCAATGTGAAATTTTCCCAAATTGAGAAAAAAAAATCTAAAATTTAGAAAAAAATTTAACTATCATCTGAATGAAGTTCTAAATCCGGTTTTCAGATGATTTTTATTACAAAACAATTTTAAAATTTTAGATTTTTTTCTGATTCAAAGATATATACATATAAAATTTGTAAAAGAAAAAAAGCTAATAAAGATAAATAAAACAATCAGACTCCCAACAGTACATTTTGATGCAGTTTCTCCCATTTATTCTTATGCTTATTGAAATAGTTTTCTTTTCTTTTCTTTTCTTTTCTCTTTTCTTTTTTCTTTTCTTTTCTTTTTTCTCCTCTCCCCTCCCCTCCTTTCCTCTCCTCTTTCCTTTCCTTTCCTTTCCTTTCCTTTCCTTTCCTTTCCTTTCCTCTCCTCTCCTCTCCTCTCCTCTCTTCTCCTCTCCTCTCCTTTTCTTTCCTTTTCTTCTTTTACACATGGAACCCTTCACAAATTTGTGTATCATCCTTGCACAAGGGCCATACAAAATTCTGTATCATTCCAATTTTAGTATACATGCTGCTGAAACAAGCACTATTGACATAATTTTCTACATACGGATTTGTAATCTATTCTATAATTTAAACAAAATTTTAGGATAGTTTTTTCTATGTGTTTAATGTTCAATTTATTTTAAAAGGTGCGTAAAATTTTATTATGTGGAGATACCAGTGTGTGTGTGTGTGTGTGCGCGCGCGTGTGTGTGTGACCTCCACCTCCATCATTTATTCCAGAAATTTTTCTATTTGAAAGATAAGTTTTAAACATTTTTAGATAAAGTCTTTCCATTAAATTGTAAAGAATTACCTTCTTAGGAGGGATGCTTAGAAGGTACTAACAAGCGTAAGGTCCATTTGCTTTCTATAAATCTTTCACCAGTTTATACTCTCCCACTAGTGTGTGAGAATGCCTGCCTCACTTCAGTTTTGCCAGTAATGAGTCCTATAGACCAAATATTTGACAATAGCAGGCTCAAAAAGTCATTGGCTAATTTAAAAAAGCCAGTTAAAGTAGGAAGCATAAAACTTTTTTATATAAACTTGAAGTGCATATATGTACATTAACTTGCCTGTGTTGATTTATAGCCAAGGGCTTTGATTTATCTCTTTGCTGTCACCTGTCTTGTATAAACTACATCCATTTTACATCGTTGTAATTTTCAGTTTTTGTTTTTTGTTTTTTTTGAAATGAAGCAAGAAATCAAGGATAGTGACAGAAAACTTCTGACCTTTGAAGGAAAAAAGTTACCTTTATTTTTGTGTGTGTGTTGTTTCATCCAAATTGGTTTTGACATAAATTGTATTAGGTAGTTCACCTTTACTCGTTTCAAAGCATGCAATTGAATGGATTAGCTAGCTTTTCAGGGGAGGGTAAATACAGCTAGGTGGTCTTCATGATCTTTTTATTTAGTGATGAATATGCCCTATATCCCATTATTTTTGGAGTAGAAACTCCAATGTAAAGTTCAGTAAGATAAACACTAAAAATGATATCCAGAAGGCCTCTTGTCTTTGTGTTATTGGGCACACAGCACAGTCTTGACTTGGGCAGATGGCTATTGTAAGAGCTTTGAGTCTGTACCTACTGCAAGAGGTATTCTCTTACTTTTCATCATAAATACGTTCAAAACTGATAATATATGTGAATACCATTATTTTCTGTAAAAATACTCTCTGGTACAAAGTTCTATGCATAATAATATACATTAAAAGACACACTGCCCACCTACACTTCATTGTGAAAGTCCGATAAAAGATCAACAATTCACTCTACTTGGAAGTAATCAACTTACTTATTATTCTCTGACATTTAAAAATATTTAAAGGGTATTGCGAATATTGCTGCAATAAACAGAGTGGCTCATATATCTTTTTTGAGTTAGTGATGTGTCCATTGATATACCAGTAGAGAATGAGGATGTAGTGTGTGTATATGTATATATATCTATACATATCTATATATACATATCTATATATATACACATATACATATCTATATATACATATACATATGTACATACACATATACATATCTATATATACATATCTATATATACATATACACACTACACAGTCATAAAAAAGATGAGATCATGCCACTTGTGATAATGTGGATGGATCCAGAGAGTATTAATCTAAGTCAAATAAGTTAGAATCAGAAAGACAAACACCATATGAGTTCATTTATATGTGAAATCTAAAAAACAAAATAAATGCATAAACAAACAAACAAAAAGCAGAATCATACCTCTAAACAAACAGAACAAACCAATACTCAGCAGAGGGGAGGGGATGGGGTATTAGGCAAAATGGGTGAAAGGCAGAGGGAGATACAGGCTTTCAGTTACGGAATGAATAAATCACAGGAATAAAAGGCACAGCATAAGGAAAATAATAAATAACATTGTGATAGTGTTGTATGGTGCCCAAAGGTAGCCACACTTGTGATGAACAATTTTATTTACTAAAATTATTTAAAGAGATTGTTAATTATTGCCAGGAGAAATGAGAAACTCTGTTTTAAAAATACTTTTGCCTATAACCAGAAAGTTTAGATTTTAAGAGTACTTAAAACTTTCTATATTTTACTGCTTAAGCCTGAACCATTCTATTTCTATTTTTTAATTAAAATTCTATGTTTTAAAATCCTTTCTTTTAAGCTGATGTTTATTTATTTTGAGTGCGAGGTAGAGACCAAATGCAGTAGGGGTGGAGAGAGAGGGAAACAGAATCCCAAGCAGGTTCCGTGCTGTCAGTGCAGAGCTGGATGCAGGGCTCAGACTCACAAACCACGAGATCATGACCTGAGCTAAAGTCAAGAGCCAGACACTTAACTGACTGAGCCACCCAAGCATCCCTCTAAATTCTTATATTATTGATCAAGGTTAACTTTTATTGATATATGTGGATATAAAAGAAGAAAAACATAACTTTTAGCATTATATGGATTCAAAAATCTAATATTTAAAAAAAATTTCCCCACTTGTGCTTTATTTGTACCGAAACCCAAATGCTGAATGACTAATTGCAATTATTTTCTCAGCAAGATCTTTTAAATATTTTCGGTAACTCATTTAACCACAAAAGAATGACAAGAAAGGTAAGTAGTGGAACTATTTATTCTTAAGCACTTATAAGTATAAATTTCATTATTAATTCCGAATACTTTCTTGTAGCATTTTTCAGAAGATCATCCAGATCTTTCAGAACTTGAAGTTCTGATCGATTTTCTTTTGCCTTATATCTATAGTCTTTTTACTAAGGGACGATCTAGAGTATTATTTATTTTTATGCATTCTGTTATTCCTGTTAAATGTAAATACCTGAGTAAAATGAGGAAAATGACAGTGTTGAGCTGGCAGGATGTCTGACCATTCCCCTGCAAGAAGTTGCTAGGTATGAGGAGGAACACAGTGGCCAAAAACATGGGCCAAAGAGAAATCCCTCTCCCTGGAGAAAGGCCACCGGGATCTGAGTGCTGCAACCAGACTTCCGGGACTGCATCCTACTTCATCCTTAACGATGACCGTGATGGCGGTGACGATGACAATGACCATGACCGCTGGCACTGAGGAACTGTTATTAAACTGCAAGCCCCCAGCTGAAGGCTGTACAGCATTATGCCATTGAGGGTCTCACAGCAACTTCGTGGATAAGACATGGATGAGGAAATTAATGATCGGAAAGACTAAGTACCTTGCCCAGTGTCTCACACGGAGCTGGCGATAGACCCAGAATTCTCATGGATTTTTGAGACCACACTCTTCTCATTTTTCACTCTCTGTGTCTTCCAGCACATCATCATTCTCTGCCAGGTTTTAGAAGCCGAAATGCCTCCAGACTTGGTTGTAAGCCCCCTTTCCTCACTCTCTATCTCCATCAAGGTAGGTTCAATGATTGACTGTGGACTAATAACTTCAAAGTGAAAAAGTCTCCCTCGATTTTATCTTTTTAGCTCCAAGTACATTTATCCCATGGTCATTGTGAAGATAGAATACATAGAAATTCATGACACTTGCGAGTATGTTACCTTATATGACAAAAGAGAATTTACAATTGTTATTAAAGATTTTGAAAAAAGGGAGATTATTCTGGGTTATCTGGTGTGCCCATTATAATTATAAGAGTCCTGATATGAGGGAGGCAAGAGTGTCAAAATCAGAGACAGATGATGGGATGATGGAGGCAGAGCTTGGAATGAAGGGCTTTGAAGATGATGAAAGCAGCCTGAGCCAAGGAGTACAGGGGGCCTCCAGAACCTGGAAAAGGCAAGAAGGTGAGTTCTTCTCTGAAATGTCCACAAGGAACACAGCCCTGCCAATACCTTGATTTTAGCTTGGTGAGACCCATTTTGGACTTCTTTGTGTTCTTTTAAGCCACTAAGTTTGTGGTAATTTGTTACGACAGCAATAGAAAGCTTATAGTCTTAGAAACGATAACTTGTACTTACATGCTTCAGTCATATACTACTTAATATGTTAAACTAATGCCAAACAGTAACTTTCGTACAGTAAGGAACAATTCTTATATCTCAGTTTTGTAAACTCTTTATTAGGCTTCTTCTCGTGACATTGGCCAACACGGATCCTCTTTTTGTGTGTCTTAAATTTTAATTTTTAAATGGACATTAACTGGGGCCCTCTGCTGGCTCGGTTGGCTGAGCATCTGACTCGATTTTGGCTCAGGTCATGATCTCCTGGTTCGTGGGATGGAGCGAGCCCTGTGTTGGGACTGTCAGCACAGAGCCCGCTTGGGATTCTCTCTCTCTCTCCCTCTCTCTCTGCTCCTACCGCACTCATGTGCATGCTCAATCTCTCTCTCAACATAAACACTAAAAACATAATACAAATAAGAGGATATTAACTTATGAAAACTTAATCATTATAGTCTTAAAGTGTTGTAGAATACTTCTATGAATTAAACTGCTTACGTTTCAAAATAATTCAAGGAGAAATGAGATCTTGCAGAGGTATTTGTTTGTCAGAACAGATTTTAATTATAACCAGAATGTGAATAGTGAGCAGATTCTCCAGCATATTTAAAAATCACTTGTTCTTGGGGCATCTGGATGGCTCAGTCGGTTGGGCAGCACGGGTCATGATCCCATGGTCTGTGGGTTCGAGCCCTGTGTCGGGTTCTGCGCTGGCAGCTCAGAGCCTGGAGCCTGCTTCAGATTCAGTGTCTCCCTCTCTCTCTTCTCCTCCCCCCATTGTGTTCTATCAAAAATAAATATACATTAAAAAAATTTTTAAAGTCAATTATTCTTGTATTTGAAAGTCAATAAGAAAAAGGAGGACTTTAAAATGTGAAGAATTTTGTAAGGGAGATAGTGATAGTGAGAAATTATTAAGAAAAATATTCAAAAAAAAAAAAAAAGAAAAATATTCAGACCCAGAAGAGTCAACACAATATTGAAGGACAAAAACAAAATTGGAGGACTGATGGTATCTGACGTCAAGATTTACTACTACTATAAAGCCACAACAACCCAGACAGTGTGGTACTGGTGAAAAACACAGACAAATAGGTCAGTGGAACACAACAGAGAACTCAGAAATATATTTGCATTCATGCAGCCAACGGATATTTCACAAAGGAGCAAAAAGCAATACAACAGAGCAAAGATACTTTTCTTAACAAATGGTGTGGGAACAACTAGACATCCACGTGTAAAAACAAATTTAGACTCATAATACACATCCTTCATAAAAATTAATCAAAATTTAGCTATGCTTAAATATAAAATACAAAATTATAAAACTCCCAAAATATAACAGAGGAGAAAAAGACAATACCTGAGGCACAATTCATGAAAGGAATAGTGGATAAGCTGGACTTACTTAAATCAAAACGTCTGCTCTGCTAAGGACAACGTCAAGAAGACAAACCACAGACTGTGAGAAAATATTTGCAAAAGACACATCTTATAAAGAATTATTGTCCAAAATATGCAAAGAACACTTAAAACTCAACAATGAGAAAGCAAGCAATCCAATTTAAAAATGGGCCAAAGACCTTAACAGACACTTTAACAAATAAAATGTAGTAATGGAGAATAAGTACCTGAAAAGGTGATTTACATCGTATGTCATTAGGGAAGTGAAAATTAAAACACAAAAAACCCTGAGAAACTCCTACCCACCTATTAGAAGGGCCAAAATCCAGAACACCCAGTACCAAATACTGAGGATATGGCACAACAAGAACTCTCATACATTGCTGCTGGGGATGTTAATAATATAGCCACTTTGGAAGACAGTGTGGTGATTTCTTGTAAAACTAAACTTACTATATGATCCTATAATCATGTTTCTTGGTATTTTCCCAGAGAAGTTGAAAACTTTTGTCCATACAAATATCTGCACATGGATCTTTATGGCACTTGTATCTGTAATTTCCAAAATTCGAAAGCAACGAAGATGTCCTTCGGTAGGTGACTTGATAAACAAAATGGTACCTGAGAAATGAGCTATCAAGACATAAAAAGACATGGAGAAACTTAAGTGCATATTATTAAGTGAAATAAGCCAATCTCAAAGGCTGCATACTGTATATTCCAACTATGTGACGTTTTGGAAAAGGCCACATCGTGGAAACAATAAAAAGATTAGTGGTTGCCCAAGGTGTGTGTCTAGGGGGAGAGATGAATAGTCAGAGCAGAGAGAATTTGTATGGCAGTGAAAATACTCTATGTGACATTGTAATGATGGATATGTATCATTGCACATCTTTCCAAAGCCACTGATACAGTGAACTTGAAGGTAAGCTACAGACTTTGGATGATTATGATGTGTCAGTGCAGGTTCATTGTTGGTTAAAATGTACCATTCTAGTGAGTGATATTGATGATCGATCAGAGAGGCTATACAGGTATGGGAAATCTCTTTACTTCTTTCTCAATTGTATTTTAAATCTAAAGCTGTTCTAAAAAATTAAATAAAGAAAAAATATTCATGGAAGAATTTATATTTCAAAGTCTTCTGAAGTAATTGTCCAGGAAAAAATTTTATTGTTTCCTATTTTCATCCTCTAAAAGCAATTGAGATGGTTTTTTTTTTGTTTGTTTTTTGTTTTTTTTTGGGGGGGGGGGTAGCTGAGTTGTAGTTCTATCCATACAAGAAATAGCAAGCCATAACCCAGAAGTTTACTTCTAGCCCTATGATTAGATCCAATTTATATGTAATGGAGATTTTACATCAATTAACACCTAGTGCAGAATGAAAGCAATTTTTATAATAAAGTTTATTTATTTATTGTGATAGAGAGAGTGCACATGAGCAGGGGAGGGGCAGAGAGAGAGGAAGAGAGAGAATCCCAAGCAGGCTCCATGTTTTCCAGTATAGAGCCTGATGTCGGGCTCCATCCCACAAACTGTGAGATCGTGACCTGAGCTGAAATGAGTCAGACACATACCCAACTGAGCCACTCACGCTCCCCAAATGAGAGCAATATCAACTTGACCTCCACTCTGTGAATAATTTTAAAAGCAGAGTGATTTATTTTTTTTTTCAAAGTTTATTTATTTTTGGGACAGAGAGAGACAGAGCATGAACGGGGGAGGGGCAGAGAGAGAGGGAGACACAGAATCGGAAACAGGCTCCAGGCTCCGAGCCATCAGCCCAGAGCCTGACGCGGGGCTCGAACTCACGGACCGCGAGATCGTGACCTGGCTGAAGTCGGACGCTTAACCGACTGCGCCACCCAGGCGCCCCAAAAGCAGAGTGATTTAAATGTTAAAACCAATTATTGGTGTTACTTAACCCCAAAACATCATATAATAGGTAGTGGCTTAATGATGAAAGCATGAAAAATAAAGCTGACCAGATACGTGAGTTTTTAAAGTTGCTGGTGTATAAAGCTTCTGGCTCCTGTATACAAATTAATTACAGTTATTTGTCTGATATATTCGATTCATTAGTGGTACTTACAGAATTATGTATTTTTATGATTTAACAGGGAAAAATCATCCTGTTTCAATGGATAAATTCTTACTCACCTTCATTCTCTAAATACACTAAAGTAGTGAAAACATCCAACTACTTTAAATAATGGATTTAAGTTTTTTGCAATTGTATTAGAGGTGAATGAGCTTCTGTTTCTAAAATTGCATGTATTTATCTGCTTTCTTACATTTCCCCATTTATACTGAATGTGTTTGTGTTAAAACAACTTATTATAGTTGAGCAATAATTGCTTTGAAGACATAATCTGAGATTAGACATTTTCAATTAAATATGAATTTTCAGCAGGGACAAATTATCCAAAATTGATTAAATAGATATGATATTAACTTTTACTTCTCAATTTCAATCCTTCATTAAAAAGCATGTGAAGAATTACTGACATAAAAATGCAAAACATATCTGTACACAAGAACTTGAATTTGTATTCATACACACGCATGTAGATTTGTATACGCCAAGTTTATGTATAGAGTTACATAAATATGTATGCATGTAAATGTGTTTTATTTTAAATATACAAAGAATTTATACTCAAATAATCACTGGTCAAATAAAAATACTTGATAAGTACATAATTAAACAATATTGATACATTCAAGTGTGCTCATTGTTCTTGTAATAATTATGACCTGCATGACACTTAGTTTCCCCTATGTCATAACTCTTACATTTATAACATTTTAATTTTTTCATTCTCTCAATAATTACGGGAAATATATTAAAATATAGACTGGATTTAAAAAAATAATTAGAAGGCAATAAAGAAAAGATCTGAAGAAAAATGTATCAAATACATAAATATCTATCTTCCTTAAAATATCTGCATCATTCACATACATAATAGAAAAACAATCAAATCAGTAGACAAATGAACAGAAGACACAAATGAACAGTTTATAAATACAGAATTTGTTTTGACCATCCTTAAAGAAAGAGAATCATACGGGCACTTGGGTGGCTGAACCAGTTCAAGTCTCTGACTGATTTCAGGTCAGGTTATGATCTCAAGGTTTGGGAGTTCCGGCTCTGGATAGAGTTCTGTGCTGACAGCATTGTGTCTGCTTGGGATTCTCTGTTTCCTCTCTTTATGCCTCTCCCCCGCTCATTCTCTCTCTCTCTCTCTCAAAAATAAAAAAAATAATAAAAACAAAACAAGGAATAGAATCCTAGTAAGATCATTCACCCAAGCCAAGTTTCGCCCATGAATTTCTAGTAGATGTCAGGTGGCAACATAAAACACTGTTGAAGGTTCATGTTTGTGGTAACAACTTTCTATTTCAGAGCCATCAGAGCCTTACTGTTGTGGTAATGAAAAAGGGAGTAAGGACATAGCAGAGCAGGTAGCTTTTCTGGTAATTTGGCTTTTGCTGTTGTTTCTAGCTTAAAGACTGTTGGTAAGCAATGCCAGATACCCACACACCATTGCCCATTGCTACTCTACATTTTCAAAGACATTAGTAAATATTAGCGGCTTCCAATGGGAATAATAATTCAATCAAAATAAGCCAGATCCTAAAGCTATTTCTTTATTTTGTGAATTTTCCAGAGCTTCTAAAGCTTCTCTTCGAGCAGTTTTAACATTCAACCTTATGTAAAGTACTTCAATAGCTTAGGTTACCTTTCCATTGAGCGTATGTTTCACTGACAGTTTGGGGAACAGTAAAAAAATTAGTTATTTGTTACAAATACCTGTGATGTGCCAGACACTGTGCTAAATGATGTACCTGTATTATTTCATCCAATCTTCCTAGTAGTCCTATAAGGTAGGTACATACACAATTTTTTTTTTTTTTTTTTTGCCAATGAAGAATGTGACGCATAGACTGCTCAAATTTACACAACTGGTAAGTGTAGAGCTGGACAGTCAGATTCCAGATCTGACACACCATTGTAGTCCTCTGGTACCATGAATCCACTCGTACAAATAGAAAAACTATTCAAATAGAGGTTTGATGAACTTCATCAAGAGTCAGGCCGAGTCAAGCCAGTTCTTAAGACATCCGTATTCCAGTGCTCACATTCTTAATCACTACCCCATCCCCCCTCTTAATTTAGGTATTCTTCCCTGGGAAGAGGAATTAGTGACCAAGCTAGCTTGTAATGCTAAGACACATTTAACATTTCCGAACTAATCACATCAGTTTGTTCTGAATAGAAAAATGAGCAAGTATCTGAATTTCTTCCTCTAGGATACCCTAAGAGGAAGACTTATTGAAATGTTTTTTTTATTAACTTTTTATTAATGTTTATTTATTTTTGACAGAGAGACAGACAGACAGAGCATGAGCATGAGAAGGGGAGGGGCAGAGAGAGAGGGAGACACAGAATCCGCAGCCAGTCTCCAGGCTCTGAGCTGTCAGCACAGAGCCCGACGCCGGGCTCGAACTCACAGACCGCGAGATCATGACCTGAGCCGAAATTGGACGCTCAACGGACTGAACCACCCAGGCGCCCCTGAAATGTTTAAAAACAAAACAAAACAAAACATAGAAACATCCTTAATTTTAAGTTTACTTATTTATATTAACAAAGTTAATCACACCTTCAAATTTAAACCCTGTTTCACAGGTTCAGAATTATTTCCCATGCATTGTTGTGCCAAAAATTACATGGGGAAATTTCTCTCCCATAAAGTTTTTTGGAAGATTTAAAGTTATAGAGTAGCTACATCCTGATAGAGGCATTTGTGAACGTATTACCAGAATCATTGGTTGTTGTTGTTTTTTAACTTCCCCGTGGGAATATGTTAGAGAAGGAGTAGGGTAAAAATATCAATCTAAATAATCTACCTTAGGATAATATACTTGAAAAAAATGGTAGTTACGCAAAAAATGTTCCTAGCCAAGTATCTCAGCATCATTAGCCACTCTTGTAGTTCCATGTTTAGGATATCTGACATATGAGGTTTATGAGGTTATATGAGGTCTGATGTGGGGGGAAGCACTCTTTGGATGTATACCTATTTCCTGGAATTTACCCTACATCAGCTGTGAAAGTGATCCAATGGTTCAGGTTCATTTGATAGATACAACAACTCTGGCTGACATCTGGTCCAATTATTTGTGGTCAAGTATGTAATTTCTTTCTTTCTTTCTTTCTTTCTTTCTTTCTTTCTTTCTTTCTTTACTCTTTCTTTCTTTCTTTCCTTCCTTCCTCTCTCCTTCTCCTCCCCACCCTCCTTCCTTTATTCCTTCCTATCTTTCTTTTTCTTATTTTTATTAAAACTTTAGATTGAGATATAAAGTTGGTAATAATATCTTTTGGAGACATTTTTATAAAAGTATAATTGGAAGGCTGTGATACATTCTAAAGAACTGGACATTTTAATAAATTGTTTAGTTTAATTTTTGTTGTGAATTTCTAACTTGTAATAAAAAATCCCTTCAATATGTCATTGTGAGTATTATGTTACTTTTCATGTGGCGCAAAAATGTTACTTTGAAATTTAGCAGCATCTTGACCTGTTGGCATGATAATAATACTAGGAGTTAAAGTTAAAAATTTGAAATTGTAGCTCTAAAAGGTAGAAAGTTCTAGAGCTAATAGAAAAGTAGTAGAAGTCTATAGTTGTCATTATTCTTATAATTCCTTTACATTTTTGTTAATTTATATCACTGTTATTTGGTAAAGAAAGTGCCCTTTTTAAAAAAATTTCAGCTGTTATTGGACTATTTTTGATAGTGGTAAATACTATTTCCAAAGTTGTTAACATTTATGGTTCCTAGGGAAACATAATTATATTTGAAGTATTTGAAGGCTGTTTTTTTTTTAAGTGATATAAGTTTCATTCCATGCTTTTGATTCTACATTTCACGGTCCACCTTCTTGTTAACAGATATCTGCATGTATTTTAAATATTTCATGACCCCACTACTTTTGACTCGATTATTACTGAATGTCTAAACCAGCTCTATTGAAAACTTAATTTGTGTTTGTTTTCTAGTTTCCTATATTGAGGAATTCCATCAGAAACTCTTCAGAACTCATATTTTTTATAAACCAAGGGCATACATGACATATCATAGAACCTATTAAATTTGAATAATGATTTTATTGTAAGATATACGATTTAACTCTTGGGACTATACATGAGATATACATTTATATTAATAAGAAATTGGTTCTCACTTATTTGATTGACATTTTAATTTAATTTTGGTTTATTAAAAGTCTTATCTAGAATAGAGTAATTGTTGAGTGCATATACATTTCTATTTTGAAAGGGTTTGTTTTTTTTTTGGACCAATTCGGTAGAAATTAAAATTAAATCCTGCAACTAGAAGGCACATGCTTAAAAGTAGACTAAGATACTTCTTGACCATGGAGTGTTTGATTTATAAGAAATGATATTACCAAATGCATTAAACAAAAATGTAAAAAAAAAAAAAAAAAAAACAACTTCCTAAAACCCAAGGTATTACTGAAATTCAAAGTCCATTTTATTCTTACATTTAATTTTAGGTTTTGATAGATAAAACTAAGATAAATCTTCAATTACTTGAACATCAGCATTTTTATAATCTCTTTTCATAGTAATAAAATATGTAGGAAATTATTTTGGAAAGGGTAAGAAGTTGCAGCACCTAGGAGTCTTTTAAACTTCACAAAAACTGTATAGCATGTGGGTTACCTGCATGTGTAATCGTTTCTAATTATTCTTAAGTATCCACTGTAAAGTCAGATTTCGTTGCTGAAAGTCTCCATAGCAACGGAGGAATAAAAATGTCTGCTTCAGTGGTTCTTAAATAAAATATTATTTCATTATGCTTTCAGAAATATACGTAGGAAAAATAATTCTCATTTTTTAAAAATGGGTGATTTCTGTGCATGAAGAAAGGGCTCCCTTGTGCCGATACAAACCTTTTCATACCTACATAATGCACTGGTTTACCTTTTTCTATGACACTTTCCATTTCTCAATCTTCCTCCAAATTTTCCTCTATAACCTGCCTTCTCTCTAAGCTACATTCTGCTTCCTTCATCTTAGCTCAATTCAATATCACATGATTATCTCCATAGATACTGAGATAGCTTTAGACAGATTCAATATACATTCATGATGAAAAGTACAAAAAATGGGAATGGACAGATATTTTTTTTAACATGATTATATACCCCCACTACCATTATATATCCCCGTTACTACTTTGTAGTAGAAATATTTTTAGCCAGGACAATTAAATGAGAGAAATCAATTATAAACACTAAATTGGATAATTTAAGGAATAAAACAGTATCTATTGGTGGATAATATGATAGAATACCTAGAAACTCCAGAGAACTCATGCTAAAACTAAGCCAAATGTTAATGAATTGAATGAGTTGACCAGGATATAAAATTATCACATAAAATCAACAGTCTTCATAGACACAAATAATAAATAGAGAATAGAACGTTAAAGATAATTATGTTCAAGACTGCAACAAAGATTGGGGTGCCTGGATGTCTCAGTCGATTAAGTGTCTGACTTCGGCTCAGGTCAGGATCTCACAATTCACGGTTTGGAGCCCCGTGTCGGGCTCTGTGCTGACAGCTCAGAGCCTGGAGCCTGCTTCGGATCTGTGTCTCCCTCTCTCTGCCCCTCCCCTGCTCACACTCTCTCTCTTTCTCTCTCAGAAATAAACATTAAAAAAAAGTTTATAAAAAAAAAAGACTGCAAGAAAGATTAAATATAAAGACATAAATTTAACAAGACATGTGCAAAATCTATATGAGGAAAACAAATTTAAACCTCTTTAAATGTATATGAAGAGATAAGTAGAATAGATAAAATAGAAAGTCCAAAATTAAACTGAAATACATAAAGAAATTTAACATATGAAAAACTTGTATTTCAGTTTACTGGAGTAAAGACTGACTCATTAATAAATGGTGATTTGACAAGTAGGTAGCCATATGGAAGAAGTTAAAATTTAATTTATCTCATACCATATAAGAGATTACTATGAATGGATTAGGTATATAAATGTAAAAAAAAAAATGAAGCCATGATCTACCACAAGGAAACATTCCTGAATTTCTCTTTAATTTTAGTATTGGGAAGGCTTTCTAGTGTTACAAAATTCAAAGGCATTAAATGAAAAGATTGTTGTATTTGACAACATAAATTAAAAATGGTTGTATAAAAAAGTCTTAAAAAAAAATAAGCCTTGTAGCAAACAATTACAACATATAAAACAGCCCAAGGGTAAATGTCCTTTTTAAAATGAAGGGACAAAGGACCAAAGTCCTGATAGAAAAATGAGAAAAAAAAATAAATGAAAAAATTAAAGATAGTTAAAGAATCCACAAAAAATATTCAAATCATTTATAATGAGAGAAGTAACAATTTTAAAATGCTGAGATCCTATTTATCACCTGATGTGTAAATATTATGTATGTAAATATTAAATTTTGTCAGTAAGGCTGTGGAGAAATAAACTCTCATATATTGTTAATCAGAATGAAAATTGGTAAAACCCATTTTTCACCAAAGTTGGTAATACCTAACAAAACTACCTATGCACTTACTCTGCAATCCAGAAACTTCTAAAAACATACACTAAAGATACACCTCCAATAATAAGAAGACACATATGTACAAGGTTATTCACTGCAGCATTATTTGTAATTGAAAAATGTAGGAAACAAATTAATACTCATATATAGGAAAGAGATTGGAGAAAATATGGTCATCCAAACAAAGGAGAACTATACACCTGCACAAAAGAATAACAAAGATTTGTATGAATTGATATGGAGTGACTTGTAGGACTTGTTTTGTTTTAATGTTTACTCATCTTTGAAAGAGAGAAAAAGACAGAGTGTGAGTGGGCAAGGGGCAGATGAGAGAGGGAGACACAGAATCTGAAGCAGGTTCCAGGCTCCCAGCTGTCAACACAGAGCCTGATGCCGGACTGGAACTCATGAACTGAGAGATCATGATCTGAGTCAAAGCTGGACGCTCCACAGACTGAGCCACCCAGGTGACCTGTAGGACATATTTGTAAGTGAGACAAGCAAATTATACAAGAAACTATTGTGTACTATCTTTCATGTAAGAAATGAGGGGAAATAAGAAAATACACACATACTTGCCCATTTTTGTGAAATAAATATAGGAATGCTAAACCAAGAACCGAGGAGATTGTTTATCTCTAGAAAGTGGATGAGAAATGGTTAGAAAAGAGAAAAGAGTGAGAACAGGGATAAGGAGAGAGTAACACTCCCCTGAATATATCTTTTTGTATATTTCTGATTCTTAGATGTACGATAATGCTTCATAGATATACAGTAATGCTTCATAGATATGTCAACTACTCAAAAATTAGCCAGATAAACTGCTATGTGGGGGAAACATATGACATGGAAACAATAGCAAGTGAACCAAATTGAATTACAAATAATAACCTAATCACACTGAAGGAGTACTGAAAAAACAACGAACCTTGTAATTTACAAAACATCATTTGTTTACCTTTAAGGCCAAAGGCAAAAAAGTGCTCTATACAACTGCTCCAATCTAATTAGTAAATGTGTTTCTCATTAGGTATGTGTTAACAACTTTGAAACTATGCAATGTACATACTAGAACTGAAAAGAAAAAAAAAGGACATATATATTCATCGCATGCAGGTAGAGCTGAAATGCTCACTTTTGGAGAAAGTAATTACATATAGGAAAAGGGGAAGAGCTAAAATAAACACTACAGTGTTTCACTGGAATCAGTTATCAGTATAAACTTATTGTCTTAACAGTTACAGAAGTAGATAATGTAGAAATACAGATGTCAGGATGTGGCTTGGGTTACCATCTATACGTATATTCCTACCTCCATTGGCTGAGGGCACTATGAGTAATTACACCCAGCAGCAATGAACACATTTATAATCCAGTTCTTGGAAGTACTTAATAAAAGATGTGAGCTTTAAAAAAATGTCAAAGCCATCTGGAAGGAGTTAGAAAGGCCAAAGCTGGAATAATTTGAGAAAATAAAAGATAATTATATTGGTTTTTAACCCACATAATAAAATAAATATCCAAGAGGTTTTTTTTTTTTTTTGATGTGAACAACTAATTGAATAATTATATAAATGGAGGACGAGGAATATTTTTTCCTTATGGAAGAATTTCAATTAATAAAATGCAGGGGGAGAGAAGAAAATAGAAAATCACCATTAGGCAAACACGATGCTTGTGGCAAACAAGTCCATTGATGGATGCTAAAATGTTGGGCAAAATTTGAAGAGAATCGGTATCTTTACGTAGTGCCAAAGATATCGCTCTTCTGAAGGTATTTATATGGAAGAAAAAAAAACAGTAACTTTCTGGAAGAGAAACCCTGCAGACACCACTTTAGCCAAATTGACAAAATTAACATCACCAGTATTAAGAAATATTGACATTACAACTCCTATTACATGACGCTCTGAGACGCATCATGTGCATGCTAGTCTTGCCAAAATTATACCTAACGTTCCTTTTTGTCATGAGAAAGCATCAGAAAAACCCAAATTGAGGGACATTCTGCAAAATAACTCACCTGTATTCTTCAAAATGTCAAGATCATTAAACATAAGAGGCAAGACTGTGTAATTGTTACAGACTGAAGGACATGAAGGGCAAATATCAGCTAAATAAAATGTGAGACCCCACATATGATTCTAGAACAGAGATACACTAGTGGGGAAACGGGAATTTCAAGTAAAGTATACCAGTGTTAGTGGCCTGGTTTTCATAATTGGACCGTGGCAATGCAAGATGTTAACCTGAGGAGGAACTGCATACTCTTTTTGCAACTTTTCTAGAAGTCTAAAATTGGTTTAATGTAAAAAGGCAAAAAGGAAAAACTTCAAAAACACTCCTCAAGCCACATTATTGAATAAATTGCTGAGATTATTTTTTCCTGATGCTACTTTGTTTACTCTAATGAAATCTGTGAAATTCCTTTCATAGTGTTCTCTTTTTTCTGAAAACACCAGCATTTTTCTAGCTCAATTAGATTGGCTCCTCTCTTCCAGAAACCCCTCAATTCTTCCTCTCAATCCATAAAGAAAACTTTCTCTGCAGTTTACATTGAAGTTCCTGCAACTTATCTGGTAGCTTTGTCTATAATTCCCTTAGTATTATCCACATTATAAAATCCTTCTTAATGATTATTTTTCTAAATTCAAAGTTTACTCTTTGTTGCTTTATGTAAGTTTTTATTTGAGTCATTTAAATCACTTCCCTACATACATGAACTAGTAGATACCTATGAAATTTTGGCCATAAAAGCATCTTCTTCTTTAGGATTTCACTAAATTAATGAAATACCAAGCATCTGTGCTATGAAGTCTATTCATCTGACTTTCATTAAGCCCTTTGCCATCACTATTTCCATATATGCTGTGTGTCTTACATCAGTTTTGGACCTTCCCTTCTTGTAGATTTCTGAAGGTCGTTAGTATAAGAACCAGAGATACATTGGGCTTACTTGAAGCCAACCATTTACTAGATTATGGAAGTTCACGGCTCTGTTTCCTTGGAACTTGCCAAATTCCTGTATATTCATGTGATCCGTGGACTTTCACAAGAAAAAAACTCTCTTGCTAGATCCTCTATCAGTTGTTCTGTAAACTCCTTATCTTGGGTATTTCTTCCCAATAACTACCAGATTTAGTGACAGATTCTTAATTTTGTTCTTGAACACTTTGCATACTTTCATACTTGTCTCATACTGGCATATGGTGACCACAAGTAAGCAATAGTTTGTGTAGACATCCTCTGGAGACATTTTTCTTTTGATCCTAGGTCATTAATTTCCAACAGTTCACAATAAGAAAACCTTGATCACATGCATTCCGGGACACCAAAAACAGTGCTAAGATCACAGTGGACAAATAATATATCTGCTTCCAAGGTCAGTGATATCATGTCTAATGCTAGTCTTATTTCCTGTTGTAATAGACATTGGTTATCCCTCAGTAATCTTGCAGTGTAGTGGTTAGATTTTGCTAGGTTATGTTGCAGTAATAACATTAAGATCTCAGTGGCATATGAAAATATAGGTTTAATTCGCATGGTTGTTATATATTGTCATTTTACTTTACTTCTCTCCACTTAGGGACCCAGGCTAGATGAAGAGCCACAATCTAGGGCAGTCTTGGCACAATGAAAAGAGCAATGGCAGAACCACTTGGCATTTCATAAAACTTCTCAGAAATACTACATATCATATTTACTAGTTACTTCTTGGCCAAAGATAGCTACTTGACTAAGCCTGACATCCTGTAAATGGACTCAGTAGAAGAGGGGATAATTTGACACTAATACAACCTATTACAGTTGGCCTCTTAATTAAACATAGTTGCTTTTCTTCCTACACACAGAAAATACACTCAACCACTTTCCAGAGGTGTTAACCCCACAGTCCCAGTTTCAGTATATTGTGATAATCTTAACATTGTCTCTGTGTGGATCCTTTTTGTATTAAAGTTAAAGGCAATTATTCTGCTTCCTCTCATACAAAAAAAAACCAAACAAACAAACAAAAAAAAAAAAAACAAGAGTTGAACAGATCCAGAAAACTATAATGAACACTCCTTTTTAGGAAGAACAGTGTAGACACAGGGCCCTAGTACACAGTAATTCTGGAGTCCATTTGGAAAATATGAGGGCTCTACCCTAAGCATGGGCAATTTTCTTTGGTTAAACCCCAGTTCTGCTCTTGTGGACTAGCTCCTAAATCCATAGTTTTCTATGACTCCTGACTCCACCTTCTGAAAGATATTACTCCGCTTAAGTGCAAATGAGAAGACATTGGAGGATATGTTATTTTGGAAGAAAGCAGAGATTTTTAACCTGCTTCCTATTTATAGAAGTTTGGGGGCAGGGCCATCCCAAAGACTATTTTAAGTCTTGGAGAGGACAGTCTCTTGGTTCAGCCAAGTGGTTCTTTAGACAGTAACACTTTCTCAAAAACTTGGTCAGATTTTGATCTATGCGATTCCAGTCAGTTCTATTTGTCAATAACCTCACAATTCTTTACAAGATACAACTCAGTTATAGGCTTATTAAGATTTTCAATTTATAGATAGTCCCATATACTGCTTTTCTTACTCTAGGTAATGATGCTTTATTTATTTTTTAGTTATAATCTCCATTTGATATCATGTAACTAAAATACTGAACTACAGAATTTAACACTAATTACACATTTAAAGAGTATAGGAATGGCAAGGAGAGAAAACAAATTGTTAAATAGATACAAACAGATACTTGTCAAAGTAAAGGAGGGGAGTGAATCTTCCTTAGTTCTCATTTCTGCAGGTGGTCACAGGGCCATTGTTGGTATTTACAACATTCCTTTCCTTTCCACCAGCCATTTCCTGCATACTTTAGTCTCAATCAGTGTCTTATCTAGTGAAGTGATTCAAATCTCATTACCTGGTCAGGGGGCCCAATTTTTTTTTTTCAATTTTTTATATTGAAATAATGCAAAAATTGCAAGAAAAGTACAAAAAAACTCCCATATATCTTTTACCCAGATTCACCAATTCTTGACATTTTTTGTCTCATTTACTTTTTCATTGTCTCTCTCTATATTTATTTGTACGCATACTACATTTTTACTAACCATTCAAGAGTTAAACTGGAGACTTTATACCCCTTTACCACTAAATACTTTAGCAGATACTTTCTAAGAACAAGGACATTCTCTTACATAACCTTGACACAATTATCAAAATTAATAAATGTATTGTTAATAAAAGACTATGAGCTGATCCAAATTTTCAGTCCTCGGGCTCCTGCGTCATTATTGGCCTTGCTTCTTTGGCTTCTGTGTTTTACCATTAACTTTTATCATAAGATCTGCAAGTATTATTGTGTATTTCAGAGAATCTCCTGGGCTGTAGACACATGCCAGTATATTTATGCTTCTCATTGCTTGTTGGCCAAACTATTAACAGAGGTTACCTCTACGTGATGAGATGATGGTGGATATACCTTGCTTTGTGTGTGTATGTGATTTCATACGTCTCATTTTTTCCATTGAACGTGTAGTTTCAATAGAATTAGAGAAAAAGTATTTTAGAATAATACCCCACTACAGAATAATTCATGAGTCAAAGGTGAAGAAAACACAACATTGCAAGTAGAGGTGTTTTTCAACCCAGCTTTTGTCATTGTTGCTGTCACTTCTTAAACCATATTTTTTTAATACCACTCTGCTCCCTCTGGGTACTAGGTCAGCCACCACCTGTCTCCTTTCTCCTTTTCCCCCCACTCAGTCCTGCCCCCCTTCCACCCCCCCACCAAGATTTTTCAGGCTTAGCTACCTACCAAGTCGCACTTTTCTTTTTCCATTCAGAAACACTATTAGCTTGGATTTCACAAACTTACTTTACTATGAAAAGTTTGTTCAAGTGAGAAATATTTGAGGGAAATGAAGTGAACTAATACATGTTTTTCTTTCGTACATGAGACTTATAAATGGCAGAGAAAAATATCTAAGCAATAATTGAAAAATTATATCAAAATTGGCTGTAACCTAATTGGGTTAATGAGATTATTCTACGAATATGGATCCACATCCTGGCTTCAATACTCACTATCTAAATGACCTGGGGCAAGTTGTTTAACTTTTGTGTCTCACTATTATTTTCCATGAAGATGGAATCACAATTATACCTACCATATGGAAGACTGAAGAAAAAATATGTGAATGACTTGTACATGTAAGAAAAAGAGCTCAAATAAATGACTACACATAATGAGCATTTATAGATGTTAGCTCTTGTTATGTTTGATGACCAAACTCGCAAGCCTGAGACTTTTTTTTTTAGTGATGTAAATTGACTTGCTCAGGGCTTACTAGTACTCTTAATCACAAAACTGTTTTCTTTGGATAAGATGTCTTAACGTGTTCCAGGAGGAACAATTTGAGAATTACTGTTAAAGGAGTACATGAAGAAATATTTAAGATGTGGGATATAGTGTTCTGAAAAATTGATTTAGAGCGCACTATGGTTAAAGAGCATGAAAGCCTCCTTTCTTCCTCACGGGTCTCTTTCATAGGATGGGAGAGAGCTCGTCCCGTGAGCTGTATGGGATCAAGGACACTTGAGCAATAAATGACATCAGCTGTGACTTCCTATGTGCCACCATCTCTGGGATTGGACTGAAGCTTTAATTTGGGAGCCTGAAGCACTCTGTAGACATGAACGAGTTAATGTGTAAGTCATTTGTTATTTAGATTGTGCAGGTGAAGGTCTAGAGGTATGTAAAGTTTAAGATGGGGCCAAGGTTTAGTTGTGACTCAGTGTATTGGGCTACTTAACTTTATCAGAGAGATTATGAAGTACATTGCTGCTATCATCTATCCATGGTAACAGGAGACACAGAAGGGTTAGTTCTAACAATGTTTTGGTTTTCTCTCCTGAGATGAACTTGACTCTTGCCACTCTATCACATAATAACATACTTTTACCATCCTTCAGATGAAAATACACTTAATTTACAGGTCTTTTTAAATTTTCTAGTTGAATTTTGAATTTGAATTCAAATTCAAATTCTAATTTGAATTTTCTAATTCATTCTTCAACTATCCCTATCCTTTGAGCCTCAGTAATCACCCAGCCATTCATCTTTACAACCTTCCCAGCCTCACTTTGCTTTTGTTTGTGGAATTTCGAGGTGACACATTCCAGTCTTCTCAGAACTTTGGATCTGTGGCCAGAGGGCTGCTTCTCCTTTTGTTCAAATAATGTCAGAAACATTTATTTCAAGATCCAGTTAAAATTCTTCTATTTAAAAATCCTTTAGGGAACAGTTACTCTCTGTTTGGAGCTTGTTTACTTAATTCCTTTCCTACTAGTCCCCTGGTTTGTTTGAATTTTGCTTCCAACTTGTCTTTCTGGGGGCTGTGGAAGCAAAGGGAACAATATTATTGATAGTTTCTGCTGTATGAAGCAGTTTTCTCTCCTTTCCTTAATATGTCAATTTTCTGACTCAGGAAATAAAACCAAAATAAAATATTTTTTTTCTGTTCTATTAGTTTATTTTTCTTCAAATAGTGTCAAATTCAAGTCCTTATGGCATATTTCATATCTTTACCATCCAGATATGATAGAGTGACAGGGAAGAAGTAAAAAATAAAAAGGAAGTAGATTACTAAATGAAAATTTTTAAAGGAGAAGAAGAAAAATCAGGTAAGGAGAAGGGGGGGGATACCCTCAATACTTCCTTACAAAGTGACCTTAATAACAAATGAATCAAAGTAATGTTAACAATAGCTACACCAAAGCAGAGTGGAAACAAAACCTAATTGGGATACTTTTCAAAATAATGTTAATAATTGCTTTCAAAAGGCCACAGTAGAGTGGAAAATAAAATCCAGAAATACTTTAATTAGTTAGTAGTATTTCCAATTAAGGCATGTATAAAGAATGATGAAAATGAAAATCATATTTTGGTATATATCACAGGATAACTTTTGCGGAAAGAACCGCTGATGAATGGCAAAATTTGTTAGCAGAAGTATAATGAGAAATAGGATATCTGCATACTGTCAAAGTGTCTCCCCACAAAATGCTTTATAATTCATTATAATGGGAAAATAACTATAATAGACGAATAGTAATTAGTATATTAGTGTACTATAATGAGACACATAAATACCAGGTATCTCTCAATATCATACAGTAAGGAGAGCACAGGATCACTTCTGTGGCATTTTTACATGAGAAGATATCAGACAAACCCATGAGGGGCAATATATAAAGTTTACTGGCCAATATTCTTCTGAAGTGTCAAGGTCGTGAAAGACAAGAAGGCTAGGAACTGTCACGTTTGGAGGACTTTAAGGAGACTAAACTAAATAAACTGTATGATTCTGATTGACTCCTAGACCAGAGAAAGGACATTAATAGGACAAATAATAAATCTGAATAGGCATATAGATTAGTTAAGATCTTACTAATTTCCCGGGTCTTGACAACTATAATATGGTTTTATAAAGACCTTAGTATTTGGAGAAACTGGGTAAAGGATATATAGAAATTATTTGCAATAATTTTAACTTTATTGTAAGTTTGATATTCTTTCAAAATAAAGTTTTAGGTTTTTTTAAAGGACTAATGGAGAAACGGCCTTTATAAGCACATGTGGTCTATAACAAAAATTTGAAAGTTTAAAGATAAAATCAAGATATCCAAATAAAACTTCCAGAAAGAGCCCCTTTTGTATTTATTACTTATAAAGGAATAAAATAGATGTTAAGTCAGCAAAGAATGAATCCTTCTGGTGTGTATTTAACTCAAGAAGACTATATAGTTTATGACATGTCTGTGGAGCTATAATGGTCTTGGATGACACTTGGTAAGTTCTCTGTGTTTGCTTTGTTTTCTACATAACACCAAATTCAAAGTTAAATTTTTCTTTTCATTCCAGAAGAAAAGAAAATCCTCAATTCCTTCTAATTAGCAGCAAACCAATGTGGGCTCACTTCCTTGTCTCTTCACCCAAATCTCTTCCTAAACTGGAAAACACACACATACCTCAAACATGCAGTTGCTTGACCTTGAGACCACACTGTGAAAGGCGTGAAGCTAGAATATTTCACTCAGATGGATTCAAAGGCAGATACTAAATTATTATTACGAAAATTTTAAAAAATCTAACACTATATAGTATTAAAAGTTGGTAATTGCTTCCAGAACTTAAATTTAAATAGTAAAAAATTCTACTGTATAGTTACAACCATAAGTTGGTTCTTTAGGAGTAATCTGTATCTAGAAAACCTTCCAGGGTATTTCTTAAACCTGATTTTTTTTTCTAATTTGATCAAAGAGATACAGATTTTATGGGCTAGAAAATAACTCTGAAAACTGAAAACCTTACTGCCTTAACTGGCAGATTTTAAGTGGTCACTTATTCTTTGATAATCTCTCTATCATAAGGTGGCATCTATATCCCATACCCCCTCTCTTGCATTTGAAAGGATGTTGTGCCAATTTCAAGCCCGAATTATTAAGGGGTTTGCAGCTTCTACTTTCTTTTTCATAGAATACTCACCCTTAAAGTCTAAGCTACCATCTAGGAGAGCAACTACCCACTGGAGAGATAATGTAAAGAAATCATATTGCATGAAGGTTGCATAAAGAAGGAAAGTGGACCAAATCGGCCCAACCTTCAGATCACACCCACCAAGTGTCAGACATGAATAAAGCCTTCTTGGACCCTCCAGGCTAGCCCAGGGGCTATTTGAATACCACCAAGTGACCCCAATTGATTCCTGCAGAAGAATCACTCAAATGAGCCCTACCCAAATTCTTGCCCCATAGATCTTGAATATAAAGAAAGAATTATTGCTTTTATCTAGTCTGAACTGGTTTATCATATAACAATAGATAACCAGAAGACATGGATGTGAAGATGTTTTTGGTGTCTGAGACTGCAGCTCTCTGTCCCCTTCTCACCCCATCTTTAAAACATGCATCCCAAATGTAGTGTGCCAACATGACTGGTATAAGGACTATAAGTCCCAGGATCCCTTGACGATCTATGCGGTCAAGTGACAACGTTCCTCAGAGATACAAGTAGAAATACTGCTCACACACTCTAGAAAATATCCTTAAACCATCTCCCCTGGTTCCTTCTCTGGACTAGTATGTGATATGATTATCTGCATTACAGCCATCATCTTGGATCACGAAGAAGACTTTACCCTCGAGGTGTTCGGGTTTAGTGCTGTAAGGATAATGAAGCTTTGTCATTTCCACGAAGGATGAACACATGTTACAGTATACATTACTTTACAATTTTTGACAAATGAAGTTAAGACTAACCAATGTAGCAGGCAATTAAACAAAGGAAGACAACAGGAAAGGCAAAAATGTATTTCCAAGAATGTTAACAGGATTAAGATATCATATTGGTGGGGGCTCGAGATTCTCATATTCAGTTATCATACAAAACAATCCTTCATCTGTCCATCTCCATCATAGATGTTTAATTCACCTAATTGTGGTTATTATTTTCCATTTAAAAAAATTAATTATTTTATTATATGAAAAATTTAGAGTAATATCACAATGAACTGTCAGTGGATTACTCTAATGATGGTGAGTTACTTGTTCAGAACGTTGTATCTTCTGATTGCTCAATTACATGGAATCAACTCAACCCTCCTGTCATTTTTACCGAATTGTCTTTTACCTTCTTACCGTTAGTGTTGCCGAAAAACTGAATAGCATTTAGGGAATTTCAGGGTAATACCTAGATGGCTTTGAAGACAGGAAAACATTTGTCATTTTCTCCACGTCACCTGACTGAAAAGCTAGACTTTCAGATTGTGGGGAGGGTGCCGATATGGGTCAATGTGATGCAAATACATGTTTCATTTACCTTGTAAAATCCTCTTAGCTGTATGTCTATGTTGTTTTTACTTTTCCATAATTATCTTCTTAGGCAATATCATTACTTTGTGTCTGCTTAATTCTAACATCAAACATTTGTTCTTTTGTGCCAGATTTGCCTGGAGGAAGTATATGCTAGGATGTGTCATGCCACTTCTGGATCTTCTAATGATGGAGATGGACAAATGAAGGATTCTATCCACGAGCAAGGGATTAAAACCTAGGAATTAAAAAAAAAAAATGCAGCAACCGTGCAGTTATTACTTGGCTCTTAACGTTCAATGCCATTTGCTGAACGAATGAATGATCACAAATAATTTTTGAATATTCAAACTTGATCAGCACCTGGCAGTCATAGAAATGAATGCCCTCTGAAGAAAAAAGAGAAAACGTCCTGAGGAAAGGAACTAGATAGAAATATGACTTTTGCTTCATTTTAAATACAGAAGAAGGAATACAGAAGAAATACAAAAGAAAAAAAAAAACGTTTAGGATTCTACTCTTTTGATTTTTAGTTTTGTGCTCTTGGGATTTTTTGAATATTGTAATTTTGCTATTTATTTATTTATTTATTTATTTATTTATTTATTTATTATCGATTTTGCAAGTTGTGTGCCGTTTGTAGAACAGACGGTGAATAGCGAAGAGAGGTAACTCTGGTCTGTTTCATGGTCCCCTCAGCGACACTAACTCGTTTAAGATTGATATCTTTCTTCTACCTTCAGAGTTTTACCTTCTTTGTAAAGTCAGGTAAGTGTCCTGATTTTTAAACTGGAATAATAAAACCTTCACTTCAAAGAATATACCGTATAAGACAAATTTTCTGCGTGTTCATAGGGTCTTTTGAAATCCTATTCCTTAGAGGAGGTTCAAAGTGTAAGTAGAAAAATGTTTTTAAAGGCTTAGCAAAAGCCTCCATACACTAAGCCACAGAATGCCCCGGAACTAATTTGTACACAGGTGCACACACACACACATATACTTCTGGCTTGCATTTTGATGGACAAGTCCCATAAAAAGTGGGTCATTTTAAATATAATCGTAATTCTGAACATATTTTGTCTTTGCAATGTCTTCTCACTGTATCTACTCTGTATTCTTGTCATCCAGAAAAATCCTATGGATCATTAATACAAGTAAAAATATGCGTATTAAGTATGAATTTTCAAATTCCATGTATCTTGTGTGTTGAATCGTGCTGTTTCCCAGCTCTCAATAGGTAGAGTTCGATATATAAAATTGTCCTCAGAAATCTCAGGTGTCAGTTTTCAAAATGGAAAGGGCGCAGGGCGCCTGAGCGGCTCGGTCGGTTAAGCACCGGACTTCAGCTCAGGTCATGATCTTACGGTTTCTGGGTTCAAGCCCCACGTCCGGCTCTGTGCTGACAGCTCAGAGCCTGGAGCCTGTTTCAGATTCTGTGTGTGTCTCTCTCTCTCTCTCTCTGCCCCTCCCCTGCTCGCACTCTGTCTCTCTCTCTCTCAAAATAAATAAGCATTAGAGAAAATTTCAAATTGGAAAGGGACGTTTTATGTCTCTGATGTTTGTGTTTCAGGGGAATTCAGAGGGAGTGAGAGATGTGAGTAAAGTTAATAGGATTCAGGTATGAGGCACTCTCTAAGATGAATGATTTGATGATGTGCCAGAGACCCTTCTAGAAGTCTAAATTAGTACACATTTTTCTCAACCTCTTACAAGGCTGTTGTCCCTACATTCTTCAGTGAGTTGAATCATCGAGATAATTTGATAGAGTTCAAATTAACAATTGTTATTGGGTAAAATCAGTGTAAATATTTATAATGAACTGAAGTCAGTGCCTGGCAAACAGCAAGCTATATGTAAGTGCTTGTAAACCTAATAAAATTAGATCCAGAGATGAGGCAATTAGTTTCACGTGTCAGCCTGAAGTTGTTTTGTTGACAGAAGGTTCTTTCTTCCAGCTAATATATGTTAAAGTGCCTAAATTAGTGTTTGGCTTTTTAAGGCATACTCATATAATGAAAGAGTATTAATTGCAAAATATTTCATGAAACCTATTATTTTCAGTACTGTGCTATATTTTTTATTAATTCCTAGAATTTGTAAATAAATTTTTCAAGGAAAATTTAGTTCCTTTAGGGCAAGGCTTATATTTCTAGATCCTAGAGTAAATTAGAAATATAGTCAGTGATCAATAAAAATAGCCTAGTTTGTTAAAATGTTAAGGCTGATTTGAAAGTCTACAAATAGATTCATTTTAATTTATATTTTTAAAAGTTTTAGTAATTTAATAAATATGGGGCTGATTGCAATTTATAATGTTAATTTTATTTATTTTTATTTTATTTTTACTTTTAGAAGAGACAGAGCAAGTGGAGGAGGGGAAGAGGATGGGGGGGTGGAGAGAATCCCATGCGAGGTTTGATCCCATGACCTTGGAATCATGACCTGAGCCAAAATCAAAAGTCAGATCCTCAACCGACTAAACCATCCAGGTGTCCCAAGCATTATTAATTTTTAAAAAGCCTCACTTCCTGGGGCGCCTGGGTGGCTCAGTTGGTTAAGCCTCCGACTTTGGCTCAGGTCATGATCTCACAGCTCGTGGGTTGGAGTCCCCCATCGGGCTCTGTGCTGACAGCTCAGAGCCTGGAGCCTGCTTCGGATTCTGTGTCTCCCTCTCTCTCTGCCCCTCCCCCTCATGCTCTGTCTCTTTCTCCTTGAAAAATAAATAAAAACATCAAAAAAAAAAAAAAAAGAAAAAGCCTCACTTCTTGTGTTGCTTGGGTGGCTCAGTTGGTTAAGTGTCTGACTCTTGATTTCTGCTCAGGTCATGATCTCAAGGTTCATGGGATTGAGCCTGTGTCAGGCTCTGTGCTGACAGTCCGGAGGCTACTTGGGATTCTCTCTCTTCCTTTATCTCTCTGCTCCTCCCCCCCTCCTCTCTCTCAAAATAAATAAATTAACATTAGAAAAAGAAAAAGAAAAAGCCTCATTTCCTTTGTTATGTGCTGAGTTCCTTGGACAGGAACAATAGTGTGTGGAATAACACAATGGTGTATAAAGCATTTGCCAATCAATGGGATTTGTTTTTAACAAAAACATTGTGGGCAGAGAAGGGACTTCCATACCCAGAATAAATACCTGTTACAGTGAGAACAAAATACAGTCCCTTCCAAGGTAGAAGTGGTTCTGCTGTATAATCAGGTATCACTCAGTTCTTTGTGCATAACTCAGATCACGTGGTAACTGGGTGGTTCATAATCAAGTTTGGTTCGGTCTTTACTAAGACCTAGCAGCAACCCTGAGCTATTTCTCAAAATGAGAGGAGTTATGTATAAAAGATGACAGAGCACTGTTCAAAAAATCTTCAGAGTTTTTGCTATGATTCACCTGCAGGACCCTGCTAATGACTCCACACTTCTCTATCTACCACATATACCTGAAGCATCATTGGAGCTGTGATTCATACGGCCCAAATATCTGAGCAAACTGTATGACAGCCTGGGTTTGCTACATATCTTTTTCTTGTTCAAGACACCACTCAAAACTTGTGGGTTTTGGAATTACTTAGTAAATGGACCAGAGTGAATAGGCAAAGGAGATGTATGTTTCCTTCAAAATCCAAAGAAGCCTACTAGATACTGTTCTTTGTTTGTGGTAGCAAAGACATAATCCTTCATTTTCAAAGTACATCTCAACGTCTCCTAGATCATTGAACTCCTAGAAGTCCACTAAAGTAACAGCTTTCTGAAATCTTGTGGAATTTCTTTCCTACCCTTTGATTTGAATGTGCCTTAAGAATAATATGTCAAAAGCAGGAGCGCCTGGGTGGCTTGGTCGGTTAAGCGTCCGACTTTAGCTCAGGTCATGATCTCACTGTGCGTGAGTTCGAGCCCCGCGTCAGGCTCTGTGCTGACAGCTCGGAGCCTGGAGCCTGTTTCAGATTCTATGTCTCCCTCTCTCTCTGCCCCTCCCCCACTCATGCTCTGTCTCTCTCTGTCTCAAAAATAAATAAACATTAAAAAATAATTAAAAAAAAAAAGAATATGTCAAAAGCATTTGCTACTTTCTCATCACCGGGTCCAACTATCATGTCATCACCAGTGTAATAATCAAGTGTGTTGTCCTATGGAAAGGGGAGGAAATGTTCCTGAAGGGTAGATAATGACAAAGAACTGTAGAACTGTGGAAGTCCTGAAGTAAGATAGTGAAGATACACCACTGGCCTTGCCAGCTGGAAGAGAAACATTTCCAATGATCATTATTAAGAGGTAGAGGAGAAATAAAACATTCACTAGATGAGAGTTTATCAAACTTGGCAATATTGACGTTTTAGACCAGATAATTCTTTGTTATGGGCCCGTTCTGTGCATTGTAGGATTTTAGCAGCTTCTCTGGCCTCCAACAGTAGCCACTCTTATCAGTTGGGACAACCCAAAGTATCTCCAGACATTGCTCAGATCAACTCAATTTCCCCTACTGGGAACATCTTACAGCAAAGCTACGGTATATTTGTCTAAACTAAGAAATTTACGTTACATTACATACCATTAACTAAACTGTAGACTTTATTCTAATCTCACCAGTTTCAACTCTCATGGCCTTTTTCTGTTCCAGGATCCATTCAATCCAGGATGCCATGTTGTATTTAGTTGTCAGGCATTAATCTCCTCCAATCTGTGCAAGTTTCTTGGTCTTTTCAATCTTTCTCAATTTTGAGAAACAGCGGCCATGTGTTTTGAATAGCCCTCAACCTGACTGTTTTCTGAGGATTAGACTGGGGTTTATGGATGTGGGAGAATAATACCCAAGAGGTGAAGTGTTTTTCCCGTTGCATCACATCAAGAGGGATAAGAAATCAAGAAAACTTATTACTTGTTGTGTTAATCTTGATTAAGTGGTTAAGTGGTACCTGACACCTTTCCCCTGTAGTTTTTAATCTTTCCCTTCCCATATTATATTCTTCAGAAGCAAGTGGCTTGGGGGAGGCAGCTTAAGAATGTATGTAAAGTTGCTTCAAAATTGGTAACCCATACTGCTGTGAGAAGTGAATGCATCAAATAGAATTACTGTTTATGCACTGTTCCTTTTGTCTTTAGCCTTTGAGTATGCAGTCAAAACACTTCTGTCAGAGCTTTTTATCCCAACCCCTGTTAGTGAGATCATTCCAGGCATTAGTAATAGAGTCGTATTCATTTGTCTCTATCCCATGCAGGGATCCCACAATACTTCTGGTGATTATTGTTTAATTTGCATACAGTAAACTTTAATCTTTTTGTGATATAATTTCATGAATTTGGACAAAGTCATGCACCTCTAATCATCAATACCATACAGAACAGTTTTATCCTCCTAAAAAATTGCTTCTGTGGCTCTGTTTGTTATCAAACCCTACCTCAAACCCCAACGATCACAGATCTTTTCTCCGTTTCTACAGCGCACTGTTTTTCAAAATGTCATTTAAATGGTATCATATAATATGTGTTCTTTTGTATCTGACTTCTTTTACGTAGCAAAGAGCAAATTTTTTAAATAGTTTTTATTTATTTCTTTTGACAGTGAGAGAGACATGGGGTTGGGGGCAGAGAGAGAGAGAGAGAGAGAGAGAGAGAGAGAGACAGAATCCCAAGCCAGCTCCACATTGTCAGTGCAGAGCCCGATGGGAGCTCGAACTGATGAACTGAAAGATGATGGCCTGAGCTGAAACCAAGAGTCAGACGTTTAACTGACTGAGGACTCCCAGGTGTTCCAGAAAACTACAATTTAAATTAATCCATATCATTATGTGAATATTAGTTTAGTCTTTGTTGCTGAGTAGTATTCCACTGCATGGATATACCACATTTGATTATCCATTCATCCGTTAAATTAATTCTTGATTGCTTTATTTTTTTATAATTTTGAATACAGCTGCTGTAAACACTCATGTACAGGTTATGTGCAATCATATATTTTTATTTTTATATATTTTTAATTCACTTGGTGAACACTTAGGTGTGGCATTGCAGTGTTGTATGGTAAGGGTGTGCTTTACTGTAGAAAACAAAAAACAAAAAAAACACAACTTAATGGGCCTTTCATTTTGTATTCCCAACCCAAATTCATTAAATTTCCTTTTCTCTCATCCTTCCTAGAAATTGAAACTGTCCATTTGTTTGTTGTTGTTTTCCTTTTTTAGCCATGTATGAAAGGTTATCTCACTGTGGTTTTAATTTGCATTTTATAATGCCTAATGATGTATATCTTTTCACATTCTCATTTGCCTTCTTTGGAGAAGGACCCATTCATATCTTTTGCCTTTTGTGAGGTCTTTATTTTTTTTTTTTTAATTTTTGTTTTTTAAGTGATGTTTTAATATATTCTGAATATGTGTTCTTTGTCTTGTATGTGATTTGCAAATATTTTCTACCATTCTATTGTTATCTTTGATTTTCTGAACAGTGACCTGCACACAAAGAAAAAACGCATTTTAAAAATTTTTAGAGGAGCACCTGGGTGGCTCAATTGGTTGGGCGTCCAACTTAGGCTCAGGTCACGATCTCACACTCCGTGGGTTCGAGCCCCGCGTCCGGCTCTGTGCTGGCAGCTCAGAGCCTGGAGCCTGTTTCAGAGTCTGTGTCTCCCTCTCTCTCTGACCCTCCCCCGTTCATGCTCTGTCTCTCCCTGTCTCAAAAATAAATAAACGTAAAAAAAAAATGTGTTAAATACTCACTCAAAATAAATAATAATTTACTAATTTGCCAGGTTTCGTCTATCTGTCAAGACCCTTTAAAAGTCATATTTTACCTTACTTACAAGCTAAAAAATCCACTTGTTATATTTCATGGATGCTGATCAAAGATAGACTTCTTTTATGACTCACAGCCCAGGAAATCCCGTGAGAACCAAAATATGTTGGTTCCCCTTTCCCCCAAACGTGTGATGGAGAGGAGCCCAGGCAGATGGCACAGACATGATGAGTTTACATTCTAGCTCAGGAACCCAAATCTTTTACAGTGTGAGGGGAGCCTGACTATCCTCTGCCCCAGATGGAAGTATTATCTTTATTATACTGAGCTGTATGTAAATTTTCTATTTGCTCCAAGGGGAAAATACTAGCCCCATTTTATAAGGCCATTTGTTATCAAACATCCTTGCAAAGACAATCTGGCCTGAAAATAACTAGTGTTCCATTCTTGTGTGATATACGGAACATGAGGGACCCATGATGAATCATCTAGGAACAGTATTCAGCCATGGATTCCATCTTTTCTCGGCTTCAGGTGCATTTTCTCATGAGTGCACCCCTGTCAGCCACTCTGATTAATTTTACTCACAGTATCTGGGACCAAATTTGTTCAATTTTTCTCACATAGCATTTAATTAAGATTTATATCAACAAAAATACAAGGAGCAGAATGAAGCTCACTTATACTAATGATCTCAACTATGCCCTCCAAGGCCTGGCAAATTATCGGGCCTTTTTCCTGAAGTTTCTGTACGCACTTTCACTTGGTCTGAGGCATTATTTCAGGTACCGTGGCATGCATGGGTGATTGCACAACCACTGCCTGAAACCATAAGGAAGAAGACTAAGATAATTTTCTCAGAACAATCCTATGCAATGAGTTAAGACTGATCTAAATTCCTTTGGGGGCCAGGGTAGTGTCACTGATCACTACAACTAGAGTTGGGTGAAATTTTATAATACCTATTCTTCCATTGGATGACTTTAATTTTAGAGATAACTACACATAGCGAGAACATAAAGAAAGACTCAGCATATACTGAAGTATCTTCATCATTTACTCTGGTCAGTTAATAAGTGTACAGGGATTTCCTTAAGTAACTTGAAACTGGAAGTCTTCCAAATTTTCCTTAGGGCCTGCGGTGTGTGTGTGTGTGTGTGCCCAAGTTAGTGTAAACCTCAGGAAAGAATACATGCATACATACATACAGGCATCAAATAAGCCTCAGGAAAATGCTGTGTTAAATAATTGCTGCTGATTTTTCACGACAAATCCTTGGGGCAGTGTTTCTCCTATTCAGCAAGCTCAACTTTTCCAGAGATCTGCAAGACGTATTGAATAGTGACTCTGTTCTGAGGATGGGAATTTTTGAGGATCTCTAGTCTCATTCTCTCCCCTCCAGGGGTGGACAGGCTGTCAATGTTAACAGCTACCATGGTGATAAGACTGCTGGCTTTGAAGATTACCATGAAACTGGGGAAAGATGGATGGGTCAGAACAGCTAAAACAACACAAACAACACAAGAAATAACAAGTGTTGGCAAGGATGCAGAGAAAGGGGAACCCTCCTGCACTGTTGGTTGGGAGGGCATACTGGTGCAGCTGCTCTGAAGAATAGTATGAACAACAAAAAAAATAGAACTATTCTATGATCCAGCAATTGTTCTATTAGATATTTACTCAAAGGATACAAAAATACAGATTCCAAGGGGGTATATGTACCCCAATGTTTATAGCAGTATTATCAACAATAGCCAAACTATGGAGAGAGCCCAATGCCCATTGACTGATGAATAGATAAAGGAGATATGGTATATATCTACAATGGAATATTACTCAGCCATCAAAAAAGCATGAATCCTACCATTTACAATGACATGGATGGAGCTAGAGTGTATTATGCTAAGTGAAATAGGTCAGTCAGAGAAAGACAAATACCTTATGATTTCACTCATTTGTGGAATTTAGGAAACAAAACAGATGAACATATAGGAAGGGGTGTAGAAAAAAGAAGAAAAGGAAAGAAACCACAAGAGACTGTTAACAATAGAGAACAAACTGAGGGTTGACGGAGGGAGGTGGATAGGAGACAGGCTAGATGGGTGATGGGTACTATGGAAATGATTATTGCAAAGGACAAATAAACCAATGGATGTAAAATTTCGGCTAAGATATATTTCTCATAAATAATGTTATATTTAGTTAATTACTATCCTTTTTATTAATAAAATGTAGATTTTACTGAACACAAAAGAAATTTTGTATATTATGTATATATGTATACATATATGTGTATATATATATATATATATATATATATATACACACATTCTGATATATATATATATATACATATTCTGAGGTTCAGCAGTTTCTCTTGAGCAAATGCTCCTCTGATTTTTTTCCGCAAAACTCTGTTAATACTGAGAGTTCTGAAAAAGTATATTTTAAAATGCTGTCAACATTTTTATTGTTTTTGTTGACCAGCAGATTTACAGAGGATCTCATTCTCATTCTTTGACTTTTGATTTTTCTACAAGAAGTTCTATTGTCATCTACTTGTCAGTATCTTATGATAATTGCTTTATGTATTCATAAAGCAGTGTTTTTAGTTGAAATCAGTAGGAAGGATATGCTGGTATATCCTCACTCTGTCTTAACTGCAGCTGGAACACCTACAACATGTGCTTTATTCAAATCAAAACAGGAACATTATATAACAGATTTTCTCTATTCATCATTGTCTCATAAAGAACAACAACCAAAAAATAAAATTATTTTTGATTTTTCAAAGGCCCAGACAACCAAGATTATTGTAAATATGTTTATGCACCATGTAATTACATTGAAAGAATGTTTTCCCTATAATACATATTTTATAACATATATTCAGTCAATGCTTAATATCAATTTTTTTCATTCATATAAATGTTTTGATTTGCTTATTAACAAAATGGGAATAATGTATGTATGTGTAACAAAACAAAAATTTTGCTGGACTATATAAAAGGCCCACATTAAACATTGTGTTAAAGGCATTTTTTACCATTCCATTTCTGGTAGTTGTCAAGTAAAAATTGGGTTTAAAAAAAAACTGTTGTTAAATAGTTTAAGATTTAAAGATAGATGTTCACAAATTTTTTTTCTTTTCTAAGGTTTGAAAGAGTTTTCTAAAAACATACATTCTTTGTTTACCACATCGTTTGATTCTGGAGTGAAGCTCTGTAGACCTTGACCTAGATTAGGTATCAAGAAACTAAAGTATAATAATATATGTTGTATAAAGAAGTCCGTGTGGGTCAGATGGGGGTGTTTTAAGGATCATCATTTGAGAAACATTGAGATGCTGAAGTAGTTACAGTGCTCCCCAAAATATTCTACAATCATGGCAAGGAAAATATCCACAAACTTGTATACATTATATGATATTAATCTTAAAAAATTCATTTGTGTTCAATAAAATCTACATTTTATTAATAAAAAGGATAGTAATTAACTAAATATAATGCTATTTATGAGAAATATATCTTAGCCGAAACTTTACATCCATTGGTTTATTTTTCCTTTGCAATAATCATTTGGATGGCAAAAAATTTTCCTACTCAAACATTCTAGAATGTGAGGTACAAAAGTCATAAAAATAGGACATAATGGTTATGAAGCTACCAGAGAATACATGTTTTATAATTCCATGCAACAGATTAATATATTCATCTATATTTTACAAATATAACATGATTTCTCTATAATGTTTCAAAAAAATGTTTTACTCAAATGCTCTGGTGATTAATAAGAGAGGCACAGATTACCATAAATAATATTCTGGGAATATTATTTTTATTCATAAGAAAAATGGCTTGAATGAGATTCATAAGAAAAAAAAGAATGAGATTTATAAGCAGTGGTGTTATCATTTGGCACACCTCATTTCTTGCATTGCAGATTATATAATTTCTCTCCACCTAGACAAATATGCATTATTATAATGCTATTTTGATGGCAATTTAAATTAAGATACTCTAAACTTGGGAAAATTAAGAACGTTGTCCTTATAGGAGAAATGGAATGTATATACTGAAGCAAGTTGAAATTTACTACATTTTAAATTTTATAACATAAAATTAAAACTATAATCAGAAATTATCAAGAAAACTTAAAATAATCTACAGTCTAAAGTATTTTGGCCCGAATTATTAAAAACTACATCTGTTCTTTACTGCACTATTTTTTTGAGATGCAAAGTTAAACTTACATTTTGTAACCGTGGTGAAATCTTGAAGTGTTTCTTAGAATGTTTCTTTTGTTTTTTTACTATACTTTTGGTTCTATATTGGACCCTGAATGCTTTAATTGTCATCTCTTAGCAGTCAAGGGACTAAATAAAAGTAATTTTAGGTGAAAGAGGTGATAGTTTTTCCAGGCTCTTGGACAGACGTCAAAGGAAGAAGGCTTTATTTTATTCCCTGTGATTTCTTTAGGTCTGGGGAGCCAGAAAGTATCATCAGAGAACAAATTTCCAGTTCAAAATGAAGAAGAAAAAAAGGTCTCAAACGGAGAAGAAAGTTTTTGAAAGGGGCATTAATAGATCTCTGCACACAAAAACAACTCTGAATGAAAGAAAATGCTTTCACTTTACAGAATTGTTTGAAAGTCAAAGAATGCAATGTTTGCAGACAAACATAGGGCAAAATCGTACTATTTTCTGTAGTTGTCAATCAAACAATTGTACCAAGGAGAAAGAGTGCCTTGAGGAACTCATGGACTAGCAGCTGCGTGAAGACAAGTACACTTGACTCGAGTTTTGGATGCAGCTTTCTTCCTGAAAGGGCAGCCTTGTTAACGGGGAAGAAGTACACAGAGGAATTGTTAGTTTCTCATCGGTGAAGCCTCTTGCCAGCCACTGTCAGTCAGCCTGCCGTTCTCATTGTTGCCACCACTAATCATATATGATCATTTTCATTAATATAAGGACATTCATGCAGCCCCTGGGAGGTTCAGTCAGTTAAGCGGGCTGCCTTTGGCTCAGGTCACCATCTCGCCATTCCTGAGTTTGAGCCCAGAGCCTGCGTCAGATCCTCTGTCTCCCTCTCTCTCTCTGCCCCTCCCCTGCTTTCTCTCTCTTTCTCTCTCTCTTTCAAAAGTAAATAAACATAAAAAAATACATTCATCTCTTCAAGGAGTTGGGTTGGATGATTGAGGTTAGTTGCCGTTCCCCAAAGCTTACTGTTCCTTAAATCTGACTCAAAGCAAATATACGGCAGTAATGGAGGTATATGAATCTCTCAAGAGATCATCAAGTCGAGGTAAACAAACCCATACATAATGGAGGACATGAAGATATGAATTGCAATTACTAACAGTCACGGACATGAGGCCACATTTGTCTGCACTGTTGCGTTATTTTCATTTTAAATATAAATGTTATTGAATATTTTCTTCTCGGACGAATGGAAAGAAATGAGTCCAATTTCTTACCCTGTTAAGGTTATCTATACAGAAATTAGAGACACTCCGTGTTTTAAGATCGTTCTATTCCACATGTTTTCAGATGGTTCTATTCCACAATGTCCTACTCAACAGAGATGTGTAGAGTAGGCAACAAAGGCATGGCCACAGGCACTGAAAAAAATCACAGTGTGGTGTAGCCAATCACAGCAGGCCCATAGCAGAGTTACACCATACTAGGTGGTGTTATCAACACCGGTCCTCTTGAGGTATCTACGGGTTACGGGTTCCCAGAGGCTCACTTTTCAACAGCCAGCTCCAATTCTCTGCTTCTGCAAAATCATTGCTTTCTGTGCCCTTTCGTGGCTTTTCATTTATTTCTGCCAAAGCAGTATTAGTCAAATAACCAAAGCAGAAAATGAATTTATTAGGTAGCTTATAAAAGAAGCAAAAGAAGTAAAGTAACAGAAATCAGGGCTGCCGGCCTTAACTGGTAGGGTGGCTGGGCTGTCCTGGAACTATGAAGACATTTTGAGCCGTCCCCATGTCTATGCATTGCTTGCTGAGGATTCAGTATCTGGACTACAGCATTTTTTTTTTTTTTTTTTTTTTTTGCTGAACCTCGGTTCACTGGCATTATTACACCAGAAAACCATTGGTTTAAAATTGAATATTATAGTATCCTGCTGTTTAAAAGTCCTCAGACAGGGCAACTGGGTGGCTCAGTCGATTAAACGTTTGTGACTCGATTTCAGCTCAGGTCATGATCTCACGGTCATGAGATTGAGCCCCACGTCAGGCTCTGCACTGATTGTGAAGCCTGCTTGAGGTTCTCTCTCTCTCTCTCTCTCTCTCTCTCTGCCTCTCCCCTGCTTACAATTGTTTTTCTCCCTCTCTCTCAAAATAAATAAATAAAACACTAAAAAAAATATTATAAAAGTTCTCAATTTTTCCATCCTTTACTTTATAATCCTCCCTACTTACTAGATTGCTCACCCTACCAAGAACTCGTGTGTATTTATTAAAAACTTTGAGCCTTATTCCAATTCTTTCCCTTATGGCTTTTCATTTCTTATTTCGTGGATTTCCTTATTCTTTTCCTGAAAACACATACATACATACATACATACATACATACTTAAACATAAGTATTTTCTTCTCCCAAAAGAACTTTCTTCTTTGCTAAATTGTATGTTTCTCCTCATCATATAATGAGATGATAGTATAGGGTTGCTATCTCCCCACATTTGGGGACTGTGTGTGGCCTAAAAGTACCTGGTATAACAAGGAGTGAGGGGCATCGTTTTTTGTTTTTTTGATTTTTCATAGTAATGGTCATTTATTCCTACTTCTGTTTATAAAACTAAGCTTCTCTAAACTATTCGTATCCAGGAGTTTGTCACCAATGAAAACATCTATACTTAAATATTTAAAATATTTTTTCACTATTAACATGTGGAAAATTAAAAGCATGTGAGTTTGAGAACAATAATAATTATAAACATATAATATTAAATATTTCATGTAAACAGTTTGTAATAGGAAAGCACTTATTAATTGCTTATCCATATATGATATGAAGCTAGGAGAAAGTTAAAAACAAGTTGACTAATGTGATCTGGGCCCAATTAATCTGTGAATGATTAGTGCACTTGCTTTGAGCATGGTGCTAATGAGGTGCATATCACAGGCTTGATCTCCTCCTGGGCTGGTTAGGTTGGCTCTCCACCATCACAGCGTGTTTCACTTCTAACTTTCATAAAGAGCTCTTACACATATGTCACTGGTCATAAGGACAAACACATTAGAGAATAGAGATGAACATTGCCAAAGTTATCAACTCAACTGGAAAAACAAAGCATGCACTCTTATATGGAGAGGTCAATAATCTTTATTCAGTTTCCCTTCTACTGGCATTGCCATTGTTAAAAATGAACAAAACCAGTATATGTAGAATGCTTGATAAAATGTAAACAGTGTCTTCACATATGCTATAACATTTTATATAAACATGAAAAGATACTTAAACACCGTAATCCATCCTTTCCACTTACACACTGATAGGGCATTGAAAAGTAGAAGATAATTTGAAACATAAACTTCAAAAAGGGGCTCTTTAAAACAGTTGCATATAATTTAGTTATTACCTCACTGTTCAAATATGTTTTGCATATAAAACTGAGTCATACTTGATGCTTCAGTTTCTTTTTTTAATTTTTGTGTCAATGTCAAAAATTGTTCTGGCCACACCTTTCTTAAAGCACAGCATACTACAGTTACTGGTTTTGTTCATTTTTAAAGAAAAAAAAATCAATAAATGAATGTGTGAATTCGAGCACAAGATATATTTCAAAGGTTAAAAGCTAGTTGTCTTTAAATTTCTCTGTCAAATGATTATTTTTTTGCATTTGCATGAACCACTCTCCTAAATTCTCTATATTATTGCACAACTTGCCTAAGAAGATTGTGTGGGTCTTTAAGAATAGTATTATAAAGGAGAGCTTGGGTGGTTCAGTTGGTTAAGCATCTGAGTCTTGATTTTGGCTCAGGTCATGATCTCACTGTTCATGAGATTGAGCCCTGTGTCATACTTTGTGTTGACAGCCCAGAGCCTGCTTGGGATTGATCACTCCTATAACAATTACATAGTTTTCAAAGAAAATATAGTGGCAATATGGATGCTCAGCGAACTGAGCCACCTAGGTGCCCCTCAACTGTCATTTTAATAACAAGGTTGGATATAACAGGAATAGGAATCACACAAGACCCTGGCACCAGCACTTATTAAGGAGCTCAGCATGGATAGTATCAAGTTTAATAAGAAAACACAAATATCTATGCAGAATGAAGGCCTTTTGACACAATTTTGAGATTCCAGAGTACCAGCAAAGGACACTTGCTCTCTTCTCTCTATCACTTGGAGACTTTGCACTAGTTCCTGGGCATATTTCTTGAAAGGTTTTCATTTTCTTTTCTTTCTTGCATTATTTTTGAGGACATGTGTAAATAGTTAGGGCCCCAACAAAATAACATTTGAGAAAAATACTGGATTGGTTAATCATTTTCCTCTTTCTTATATGTTGAAAATAAACATTATGAAGGTCACAAGGGGACTTGATTTCCTCTAGGAAGTCATACTTTGTTTAGAAAGTGTCCCTCTGATTCCCCATGTATGGTCATCTTGTGTTCATTACCTGAGTCCAACAGATCAATTTCAGCCAAAGCAGCACGTTCATAGTTATGAGGTCAAAAAGCAAAATTGCAAAGGTAAGAACAATTTATGTACTAAATTTGCAGTTCTCAAGGAAGTTGAGGGTGAATGTGTAACTTGCAAAAAAATCTGTTGGTATTTAATATCTGTCACGAGGATTACGTCACTAGCCACATAAAAACCAAAAACAAACAAAAAAAATGCTGAAAAAACATCAGCACTTACTTCCAGCTTTAGGAGTTACATTAATACCATGGTGGAAGGTGAGACATCTACATTTAAATATCACTCTGTAAAATATGGTTTTACTTAAAACAATTGGCTGTTCTAAATTCCACTCCTATTTTATCCCAAGCATTTTTATGCATTTATAAAAAGTGAAGGGATAGTGGGAAATTAGTTGGCTTCATTAGCGAAAGAAGACTTTTAAACATTTAAAAGATACCACTTTTATGTTATTGTATGATGCCTCAGATAGAGAAAAACAGTTAATTCCAATAATTGCTTGATATTTTAATCCAAGTTACCAAGTCAAATCTTTGAAAATTTGAGTGGTATATTGAGGTAGGGATTCAACATTGAACATTAATTTTTTTTTAATGTTTATTTTTGAGAGAGAGAGCACACTAGTCAGAGAGGGTGTGGAGAAAGGGAGACAGAGGATCTAAAGCAGATACTGTGCTGTCAGCACGGAGCCCAAAGAGGGGCTCGAACCCATGAACCATGGGATCGTGACCTGAGTCAAAGTTGGACGCTTAACAGACTGAGCCACCCAGGCACCTTTGAATATTAATTTTTTATTTGCAATGATAATGATAAGAATACTAATTTCCTGAGAGCACAGCATCATGACATAAACATTATTCTTGCTGAAATAAGAAAGCTTTGGAATAGAAATGTACTTGGAATTAGTGGGGTACACATAAAGGTAATAATTTTGTCCATACAGACTGCAGTACTCTATCAATCTAAATATAAACTGGTTGCTAAAATTGACTAACATTCCTAAAAATACACAGCTATAGCAAACAAGCTACAAGAAATAGGCGATGAAGCTGTTATTAACACAAAAATGACTTGCTGTTGCAGTAAATGTCATCTTTCTTTGCTACTTATTATCAATTAAATTCTAGAAGTGGTTTTCACTTATAATTATCGAAAAGAAAGCTTTCAAAAGGAAACATATTACAATGTATATTTCCAAAAACTAAGAAAAAAAAATAGACAATCTATGAGAGATTGAAGAGTTTACAAGCAATACTTTGAAATTTTAGTATTGTGATTTGGAATACTTCATATGTGGGAAGAAATCTTGATGGACTTCCTATTTTCATTGGTTAAGTTTATATTCCATACTGGAATTGAATACATTTGAAAAGGATTCTGATTTCTAGCGTCTATGTTTGCCAAAACGTTCAAAATAATAATAAAGTTTAAAGACTTATTGTATAAATTTTGCCTCGTGAAAATATTTGTTAAAGAAATATACTCAGAATGGAGGCCAAAAAAACATGGGATGAAATATTTACACATTTTTTAACATAAAAAGTTAGAATTCATAATCTTCTCCATTTAGTATTATTTCATCTGAGTTTATCGGGTATTTCAATATCTGTTGCAAGATTTTATTCAATTAAAATATTATGACCTTGAAGGGCGCCTGGGTGGCTCAGTCAGTTACGTGTCTAAATCTTGATTTCAATGCAGGTCATGATTTCACGGTTCAAGAGTTTGAGCCCCTGGATGGGCTCTACATTGACAAAGTGGAGCCTGCTTAGGAGTCTCTCTCCCTCTCTCTCTGCCCCACCTCTCTTTGCGTGGGCATGCTCTCTCTTGTCCTCCCTCTCTCAAAATAAAGAAATAAACCTAAAAAAATTATGATCTGAAGAGGCAGTCATATGAAAAGTACAGCATAGGGAATATAATAAAAATATTATAATAAAAAATATTATGACCTGCAGTATAAAAGTCAATTGAAGACAATTATTTTGAATTTTTTAAGCATAAAATAAAAGTTTGAAGAAGATTACAAGGAATTTTATAAAAACATAAAGTTAAATAGAGCATATTTTAAAAATATACTCCCAGATAAATATCAGTTCCATAGTATTAAACACATTACATGTATTATATGAAATGTGTTTAATATATATACATAAAGGGGTACTTGGGTGGCTCACCCAGTTAAACATTTGACTTCGGTTCAGGTCATGATCTCTCAGTTCGTGAGTTTGAGCCCCGTGTCAGAGCCTGTTTGGAATTCTGTGTCTCCCTCTCTTTCTGCTTCTTCCCTGATCACGCTGTTTCTCTCTCACACAAAAATAAATAAACAGCACAAGAAATTAAAATATATATATATATATACATATAATATATACACATACATTAAGAATAATGATTCCATGATTCTGCTTATGGTGTTTTTAAAGTAATGTTCAAATAAGAAATTAAAAATAATCTATTTTTCAAAATTTAGTGTAGACAGATATATTTTAGTTTTGAAAGAATCTTATCTTTGAAAATAATTTGTGAGAAGAACTATTTGAAGATCCACGGCAAAATAAAACATGCCATTAATAAGCAACTACTTAATAAAATTGTATGATTTTAATTATTTTAACACACTCTTCTCACTCAAAAATGTCCTGACTTGGATGGTACATTACATAATCACAATATTCTTAGTCACCACTTCCTCCACCAGGATCTAAATTAAGAGCCAAGGTACCTGATGGAATATTTGAGAGAATATTTGCTTGCAAAGTGTAATAATCAAATTTGAGTGCTACACAATTTTAGAAAAGGAAAAAATCTGCGTTGACTATACCAGATGAGGCAAAGTTAATAAACAGAGCACAAAAATTTAGACTTAACCTAAAAAGTTTTGTCAAAGAGGTGAAAGGGTGTATGTGTAAAACTAAGAAAGAAACGGTCATGAAGAAAGGCCAACTGCAAAGAAAGTCATGAGACACACTGAATTTGTAGCTGAAATACAAATTTCGTGGGTGGATTGAAGAATAGTCTGCTTGCAGACCAAAATAACTTTAAACATTAGAATATTGGGTTAAGCGGCGCCTGGGTGGTTCAGTCGGTTGAGCCTGCGACTTCGGCTCAGGTCATGATCTCACCGTTCCTGGGTTCGAGCCCCCGCGTCGGGCTGTGTGCTGACACACAGCCTGGAGCCTGCTTCGGATTCTGTGTCTCATTCTCTCTCTGCCCTCCGCCACTTGTGCTCTGTCTCTCTCTGTCTCTCAAAAAGAAATAAATGTGAAAAAAAAAAAAGAATATTGGGTTAATATCTGCTAGACAACAAAGGGATAAAAATATCAAAGGAGAGTCAAAAAGTATGGGTGATGGTATAAAACAGAAGTGTCGTCGTCTCTAAATTAAGAGACCCAGCACAAAAGCTAGAGTGGCAGGAAAGAAAATATTTAAGGAAATAGACTCATGGAACATTAGACTCAGAGTTTCTCCTATTAAAGGAAAGTTAATTCAGATTGAAAAGCTCCCTATGCTGCCATACAAAGTAGATTTTTAAATTGCTATGTATAGACACATTATATTTAAACTAAAGACTGAAAAGATAAAATCTTCCTTAAAGAAAAGCCCAACCACCCATCAGGAAACAAGATACAAGTGTATTTCAATTTTCTCATTAGCAATAGTTGAGTAAATAGGAGAGTAGTATTTTCACAGTACTGAAGGGAGAGAAAGTCAAGTCAAGGTATTATTTTAATCCTGTGCAACTACCAGTTAAAAGTGAAAACAAAACAAAACAAAACAAAACTTTAGCATACAGCGTCTCAGAAATTTTAAATCCGTATGAAGACTCTCTTGGAAAACGATCTTGGATGAGGTAGGCCACTAAGAAAAATAAGTCCTGAATTCTTCAAGATAAATAGATATGTAAGCTATGCCAGCTGTTTGGTTTCCAACACTATTCTATTGTGAAATACATCAAGTGCGGGGCGCCTGGGTGGCTCAGTCGGTTAAGCGTCCGACTTTGGCTCAGGTCACGATCTCACGGTCGTGAGTTCAAGCCCCACGTCAGGCTCTGTGCTGACCGCTCAGAGCCTGGAGCCTGTTTCAGATTCTGCGTCTCCCTCTCTCTCTGCCCCTCCCCCGTTCATGCTCTGTCTCTCTCTGTCTCAAAAATAAATAAACGTTAAAAAAAAAAAATTAAAAAAAAAAAAGAAATACATCAAGTGCAGTGTCTTTTCTTGATTAAAACCTGACTGACACATAGGTCAAAAAACAAAAGCAAAATCCGAAACAATAGATCCAGGAGATATAAAGACGAAACATATTTTCATTTTTCATATGAAAAATATTAACCTTACAATGCTGTTTCAAAATTATTAAGCAAAAAACCTACAGAATTTGGGTGAAGAAAATTCCCTGTATAGTCAAAAATATTTCTTTTATGTAATGATAGATGGAGTGAGTAAAAGGTAAGTAAAAATATTGAAAAGTTAATAACAAAAAGATAGTTCTAAAGATGGCTTATTGTCTGTATCATAAAAAAACTATCAGATGTAATTTGTGTAAAGAGAAATTTATGAAACCCTTTAGACTTGAATGAAAACAAAACTACTATATGCCAAAATCTGACAGATACAAAAAAAGCAGTACATACAGGGAAATTTGTAACTGAAAATACATGTATTAAAATAACAGCCATTGGGGCACCTGGGTGGCTCGGTCGGTTGGGCAGCCGACTTCGGCTCAGGTCATGATCTCGAGGTCCATGGATTCGAGCCCCGCGTCGGGCTCTGTGCTGACAGCTTGGAGCCTGGAGACTGTTTCGGATCCGTGTCTCCCTCTCTCTCTGCCCCTCCCCTGTCCATGCTCTGTCTCTCTCTGTCTCAAAAATAAATAAAACGTTAAAAAAATTAAAAAAAAAAAATAACAGCCAGTAACTGAAACAACTGAAACTGAGCGGTCATATTAGAAGAAAATAGAAGAAAATTAAAAAAAAAAAAAAAAAAGACATAAGTGAATAAATACATTAAAAACACACAATGAGCCTGCTTCAGATTCTGTATCTCCCTGTCTCTGCTCCTCCCCTGCTTGAGCTTTGTCTCTGTCTCTGTCTCTCTCTCTCTCAAAAGTAAATAAACATTTAAAAAATTAAAATAAGTAAATAAATACACACATACATACATACATACATACATACATACATACATAAAGGGGGAGCCTGGGTGGCTCAGTCAGTTAAGTATCTGACTTTAGCTGAGGTCATGATCTCACAGTTCGTGGGTTCAAGCCTCGTGTTGGACTCTGTGCTGACAGCTCAGAGCCTGGAGCCTGTCTCCCTCTCTCTCTTCTCTTTTGCTCGTTCTGAACATTAAACAAAATAAAAATAAAAAAGAGCACACAGATTATTAAAAATGCAGAAACTATCTCAGAGCTTAAAAGCCTGACATTGATGAGAAATAGGGTAGGGAGAGGAAAGTAGAATCATTTTAATTACAATATGAACTTAATCCTGTTAATATTTGCTTCCTTCTTTAATATGTATTCATATAAACATATATATGTCAAATATATTTTCGTAAGCATGTATACATTTAAAATTCCAAACACACAACAGACATTAAAGAAAAAAAATAGTATACAACATTTATTCACTATATAGTTGAATAAAGCATAAATACAAACATTTCAAAAAACATAAAATGTAAAATCAGCATAAGAAAAAAATAGAACACCAGTAGCCATTAAGGTAATTAAAATAGGAATAGAAGGTTGGAATATGCAATTATTAAGCTTGAGTCAATAAATATGAAGATTTATTTAAATACAGAAAATATGCATAATAATAGAGCTATTTGCCTTGTTCCTTGTCTTAAATGTAATGAGTCCTTTAGTCTGCAAATGAATTGTGGTGTTTCCTGTAGGTTTTTGGTATAAAATCTGTTCTGAGAAATATAGTAGTATAGGCCCTGACAAACATAATCAGATAAGAAAGTGGAAATTGAGAATAAGAATGAAAAAGAAATGTATTTGTAAGTGATGTATCACAGATTCATAAACAGGCTAATAGAACAATAAGAGACTTTGGTCAAGTTTCTAAATTCGTGAATTATTCACACAAATTGACAATAAAACCAATAATCATAGAGAAAAAAATAGAATACAATGCTATTTCCATAATAAAAATAATTGTGTAGACTCTAACATACAAGATGTTGATGGAGAAAAACATTAAACTCTTTGAAAGAATAAAAAAGTAGATTCAGAATAAATGGAGAGAAAATATGCAGTAACAGCCTGAAACAGGCAAGTATTTGCTTATAATGCTTACTTAACAATTCATTGTGTTTTAAATTTTTTGTTGTACTATTTTCCTTTTTTTATTTTTATTTTTTTTTTATTTTAGAGGTAGAGAGGGGCAGAGGGAAAGAAAGAGAGAGAGAGGATGAATCTTAAGCAAGCTCTGAGCTCAGTGCAGAGCCCGATGCGAGGCTGGATACCCTGACCTGGGATCATAACCTGAGCCAGAATCAAGAGTCAGACACTCAACCAACTGAGCCCCTCAGGTGCCTCAATTTGTTATGTTTATTCAAACTCAAATTTTGCCCTTAAAGTTCTGTTCTGTCATCAAATTTCAATTTATGGGCATAACTAATTTTCAACAATAAGCTTAGAAAAAGACTTGGTACTATAGATCGTAAGATGATTTCAATATAATTTTTATTTTCATTCGTTTCTATAGTTCTTAATTGTAGCTATACAGGTTCATATTCACAACTTTCTAGAAAGGAGAAGTTGACCATGGCATTTAAAAGTACTGATTATACTCAGTTTCCTTCCCCAGATCAATAGAATTTATTAGTTTTGGTGAAGAGTGGGCTAATCAAAAAAGTAACAGGTCAGTTTTTTCCCCATTCACGTGTCATTGTATTACACTCGTTATTATTAGTTGTGGCCCACTGCTCTGATTCACCTTCATCCTGTGGCCAAGTATGACCATTTCTAAATTTGTCCTGAAATACTTGCACAAAGACAAATTTGTCCCACCTGGTATTTGTGGTCTTTATTTTTCTTCCATGTGATTTACTTTGAACCTATTTCTTCTGAACTTAACCCTGTTTATACTTGTTTCCATCTTTCTCTAACATGTATTCATGTAGAAGTGTTAGGCCCAAGCCATTAGAACTCAGGTTTACCCACAGAAATGTGAAGTCAAAGAGCTGTTTAAATACAGCACAATTATTTACCTATAACATATGTAGGGACAATAAATGTTATGCAAAAGAAACAGGACACCTGGGTGTTTCAGTAGGTTAAGCGTCTGACTTTTGATTTCAGCTCAGGTCATGATATTGTGGTTCATAAGATTGAGTCTTGCCATTGGTCTCTTCACTGACAGCACAAAGCCTGCTTGGGATCCTCTCTGTCCCTCTGTCTTTCTCTCTCCCCCACTTGTACATGAATTCTCTCTCTCTCTCTCTCTCTCTCTTTCTCCCAAAATAAATAAATAAACTTAAAAAAAGTATTATGCAAGAGATTAACTGGTCAATGACAATTTTTGTCAAATGTCAAGATCCCAAAAGAAATGTATCAATTTATATATAATATTATATAATTTTAAATATGACAGATGTCTCCATATAAGCATAGTATCTATACTACTTAAAAGTTCTGTTAATTGCAGATTCGAGACTACAATAAAGTGTATGACATTCTCTTTTCAAGACTGAACACTAAATACATAAGGAATGTGGAGGTGTTGTGAACTGCCTCCATTTTTCCCCTGAAATGTATCCCATATTATTAACTTGAAATTCTCATCTTTAAATGCGTATTTTTTGAGGATGGCTATAGAAGGAGTATCTCCAGAAATTTACTGTCTAATGCCTGTATGTGGTTTTTGTATTTTTAAGACTGTTTTTTTTTTTCATTTTTAATGGATCAGTTATTTAATTAGGCTCCTTGTAAGAAATTTAGAACACCAATTTCTGACGATAAACTCCATTTGTGAGAGCGGAGTTAGCCCTGAAGTTGAGGAACAGCTTTAGTTTTGGCAGAATCTGAGTCCACGGCTCTTTGATCAACTTTGCACTGCTCTGTAATCTCCTATTTCTCTTTCTCCATGTCGAAGATCTCACCTTCCTGGTGTCTGGGTGTGTGCAGCTTCTTCCCTTTGGAGTGAGCATCAGAGAGACGTTTTGGAATTTTCCAACTGTTGATATCAGTTTTGGTGGAAGTGGCAATCACCAATTTCTGGGGTGTTCTACACAGAGGAACTCGATTGAGGGCCAGAGGACCAGTCACCAGTAGCAAACCACTGCTCCATTGCTTCAGGAAAACCACACCCTCTTGCCTTTGTGGCTTCCAGGGAGGATGGTAAAAATGATCCCAGGAGTGATGTTAGCTCCCAGTTTTCTCACCTGCTGCCTGACAGGTTTTTTGCTGTGACTCAGACAGCTTCTGAGCATACCTTCCGTAAGATAACGCCCAGGCATTTTGTGAAGTTTAACCACTTTGCTGCCACCATTCTCGTCGCCACGAAGTGACTTTGTGACAGTAGCAAGAACCTTCTCCTTTTTCTCTCCAAGCCTGAATTTCGGTGCTGAATACTTCCCCTTGCACATGGCCTTTCTCGAATACGTAGAAGATTGGGAATATCTGCCACTTCCTCTGACTAGGACAGGGTTTTGGCTGCAGTGGGCCTTCCCCTTCTTTGGCATTTTAGCCTTGAGGTTACCCTTCTTAACCTTGCCACCAACATCAGGCTTCTTGGCTTCAGGTTTCTTCTCCTTAGTATCTGGTTTCTCAGCTTTATCACTTGCCACCTTGCAAGATGGGAAAGAACTTGAGACCATGTCTTTTAACTGGTCAGCGCTATAGGAATGTCTGCAAGATCTGGACCAGTGACAACTGGAGACAATAAAAGGCTATATGGGAAACCCAAAGACCAAAGACCAAAGACCAACCTCATCTTTGCAGGCTAGCCTGTACGTACCGTATCAGCATCTTATTAGTAAACCACCCCCAAACCGTAAGATATATGGATTTAATCTAATTTTCTCTGAGTTGCTACACAGAAGTACTTCACAGAGTGAAATTAGACACTTCATGGGATATTTTAAAACGTAGAGTAAGTACACTTGTCGTTAAATCAGTCAGCACCTGCTGTTACACACAGCTTAGTTGCCTAATAATAAATTAATTAAATTTGAATGTAAGATGCCTTCATCTTTCTGCACATTTATATGCTGAGAGTGTCAAGCCTGAGTGTGAATTCCAAAGGAAATACTGTTGTATATTTTTTTTTTCAGAGAATCAAAAGCTGCTTTTCCCATTCCTACTGTAAGCTGCTTTGAACACCATTCCCAACGAATGTGCCAATTTGGTGAAGGGTGTGAGCCAAGGCTTGCTGATTTCAAAGCCAGCTTGCATCACTGCAAATATTTCATTTCTGGTTTTTTGCACGCAGGATCAAAATGATGAAAAGATGACTGCTTCTCTTATGATCTAGAAAAGGCTTATTTTGGGGTCAAGAATCACTGACGACTTTACCAAATGTTTTCTTTCCCGTTGTGTTTTCACTTACTCACTCACTCACTCACTTACTCACTTGGAGACCTTGATTTCACTCTTATCAATCATTGCATGTACCTATCTCTACTCAGCTGGTAGTTTTGGAGACCAGAGCTGTAGTATAGGAGCCAGGAGCTGGCAAGGACTGTTGGGGGCTGGAGTTCAGAACAGGTCTCCAGTCTCAGGAAAGAATTCGAAGCAGAACACCAAGGAAAAAGCATAGTCATAAGAATCAGACAATTATTATGCAGAAACAAAGATATTTAAGCAAAAACTATAGCCCAAATGTATGAGCAACATAGACTTAGACCAACAAAAATTTGCTCCCTGATGAGGTATAAACCTACTGATAGCTGAATGTCTGGAAATCCTGGTGCCAGTCCTGGACTTTACTTCATCCCTGTCCAACTATGGGCCCTCATAAAATTTCTAGAATCCTGAATTATGTAGAGTTTCCAATTAATAATTTGGAAGTCAAGTCTACAATTCCCTTTATTAAAGCAAACTGGAATAATATTATTTTAAGCAAAAGAACACTGAGGCTTTAGGGAGTTCTGATTCAAGATAGTGACATAGGAAGATCCTGAACTCACCTTCTCCATGAACACACCAAATCTACACCCATTTATGGAACAATTCCTCCTGAAGAGGAAAAAAAAAAAAAAAACCACTGAGGTTTTAGATAATGTAGCAGAGAAAAAATAGTATCTAAACAATCTAAGCTACCTTATCTTCCTTGCAAACAAACAAACAAAAAACAAACAAAAAAAATCTGATGATGAAAGAAATAAACTCATTTGGCTTGATCTCTACCCATCAATCAAAACATAAAACAACTGTACTTTTGCCTTTTGTGTACAAACCTAATGTTCATAACATACAAATTGCCATCTTACCAAAGCTATATTCTCAACCTTTCTGTCCTTCCTTATACTGTCTTCATTCAAGACATTCAGAGACCACAATTCTTTCCAACCAAGTAAACCATGTCTACATTTCTCTAACCCCATCCCCTTTAAGCTCCAATTACTTTAACTCTAACCAGCTTCTGTCATCTGCTGCCTCAAGCTGCCTCACAATGGCAGCGTATATAATGTATCTATTTCTGACATGTTTATTATGTAAAAAAAAATACATGAGTACATTTTTCATAATTAGCTGAGTTTTTATTGCTAAATGGGCCTTCCCAAAGGGAATGGGCCTTCCTATGAAATTTATTCTTTGCTTGGCCACCTATGGAAGATTACAATATGGGTCAAATGATAAATTGCATGGTATGAATTCTACTGTCTCTGTCATGATCCATTGGTTTGGATTGGTTTCTTTCTTCAAACTGTAGTTATTATTTAACATAATAATACAATTCCGTTGGCAACATACAAAGGATTAAATATGCAAAAACAAGGAACAAAGGAAGGAAGGAAGAAGGGTTAGAGGGAGAAAGGGAGGGAGGGAGAGAAAAAGAAGGACTTGCATGAACTTTTTATACTATCCATCCACTTTCAAACTGGATGGTAGTAGGGAAGATTCATAGAAGAAGAAACAGAAAGCTAAAGTTGAAAGAAAGAGGAGAGATCCCTTTTTCCTATTGTTTCTTAGAGTTTTTAGAATTAGGAGGTAAATAGAAGGTACTTGAAAATTGATTATAGATACATGGATTTGGTTCTTGGTCCTTCAGTGCATGAGTCACTGGTGACTCCATCTCAGGATTTCTCAACCTTGGCACTATTGATATTTTGGTCTGAACAATTTCTTGCGCATCGTAAGATGTTTAGCCACACTCTTGGCTTCTACCCACTAGATGTCAACAATACCCTTAAATTGTGACAACCAAAAATGGTTTCAGACTTTGCCAAACGTCTTCAGAGGGGCAAAATTGAACTCCATGGAAAATCACTGCTTCCTGTGATGGCAAGTGTTAGAGAAGGCTATGACTTCAGTCCATTGTTCCGATGAGCAGTTTGCCATCCTGATATGTATATATATACATATCTCCAAAATATAATATATATTATAATATATGCATATTATATATATACACAATATATGTACAATATATGCAATATATATATTATGCATATATACAATATATATGATATATATATACACATATATATATGTATATGTATATATATACATATACGTATATATATACATATATACGTATATGTATATATATACATATACGTATATATATACATATATACGTATATGTATATGTATATATATACATACATATAAAATCCTTAAACACTATCTCCACAGATTTTCATGTATATATATATACATATACATATACGTATATATATATATATATATACATATATACGTATATGTATATGTATATATATACATATATATAAAATCCTTAAACACTATCTCCACAGATTTTCATGTATATATATATACATATACATATGTATATGTATATATACATATATATAAAATCCTTAAACACTATCTCCACAGATTTTCATGTATATATATATACATATACATATACGTATATATATATATATATATATACATATATATGTATATATACATATATATAAAATCCTTAAACACTATCTCCACAGATTTTCATGTAATTGCTCTGTGTTGTAGCCTGGAAGGACGTAGTAAGTACTTTAAAACTCTAAGAGTCTAACATATACCCAGGGTTTAAACCCTGGCTTGGAGATGATTTGGCTGGCCTTAACATGAGACCTCAAGCTAATGAAGAGACTGTATTTCTGTCCTCTAAAATCCTCTAAATTTTGGAGCATTATATTCACAGCACATGCTTCATTCTCATGAATTTATGCATTGAATATCTTGTGTCGGCACAAAATAAATCACTGAAATCTATAAAAGTCTCCAAAACATCAGACATTCAGTATACTTTGCATGGAAGGATATCTTGAATTAAATTTACTGATGCATTATGTATTAAGCAAAATTGTCTATATGGAACAAAACTTTCCTTACTACTTGTACAGGACCTCATCTTATCTAGTGTTAGGCAAGACAGGAAATCAACTTCCTAACCCATGTTTAATGGTGCAGTTGGGTGGGATGAACAATACATTTGAATATAATGGAATTGACAATTTACATTTTATTTAAAAGACCCCAACTGCATTTCCTTGACAGATGTTCAAACCATTTTTTTAAAGGGCAATAAAAAGAAGTAAACAGAAACTCAAAGGCTAATTATTTATTTTATATCTACATATTTTTAAAACAATTATTTGAAATCAATGTGGTCTGTGAATTTAAATTGCCAATTCACATATTGAATTCATTTCTCCATTTCATTGGATAAAAATTTGACCCTCTCCCCATTTATAAAAAAAATGTTTGTTTATTTTTGAGAGAGAGAGAGAGAGTGTGTGTGCAGGGGAGGGGCAGAGAGAGAAGACAGAGATTGAATGAATCCCAAGCAGGCTCTATGCTGACAGTGTAGAGCCTGATGTAGGGTTTAAACCCACAAAGCAGGAAATCATGACCTGAGCCAAAATCAAGAGTCAGATGCTTAACTGACTGAGCCACCCAGGCGCCCCAACCCTTCCCCCATTTTATATCTACTGACCCTAATTTTGGGGACCTATATGTATTGATACTTTGTTTCCTAACATATTTTCAGCCTCTGCTCTAAATCTCCTCTGAAGTTCTTTGTTTTCCTTTCTTATTGCTCCTTATTTGGATGATCAACCAAAATTTATCAGCAGCTAAAAGCCTCAAACTCCTTAAAATATCAATAGTTTAAAGAGATATTTCAAAAAATATGACAATGTTTAAGTGTAATGTCAATCTTCTGAAAAAAATAATGTTTATTTAATGAAGATTCCTTTAACAGTAATAATGTTTCAAGGTTATTAATAAAAACTAAGTGCATTTTAAAGTATAATATACATTTTAAAAACCTTTAGCATTCTTTTTATGTGAAACATATAATCTGAAAATTAGCAATGAGAGTACCCAGTCCAGATGTTTGACACCTAACGTGTAGTGTTCCAGAAGATTTTACTGATATCACTCTCAGATTACCACCATAGAAGTGCTAAATTAGTGGTGTTGAATCAAATAATTGATCACAAAGTACATATCCATTCTTAATATTTGCATATTTGCAAGTCCCACTGTAATAGCACATGTGAGATTCTGTCACATCTTTATCATTAAAGAATCATGAAGAGTGGGGCATCTGGGTGGCTCAGTCAGTTAAGCGTCTGACTTCGGTTAGATCATGATCTCATGATTCGTGAGTTTAAGCCCCGCCTCAGGCTCTGTGCTGAGCTCAGAGCCTGAAACCTGCTTCGGATTCTGTCTCTCTCTCTCTCAAAAATAAATAAACATTAAAAAAAAAGAATCATGAAGATTAATTTCAGCTGAAAGTTTGTTTATAAAAAAATCATGTTTGAAGTCCACATTTGGTTGATAGAAATTGAATACAAGTTTTAAATATAAATAAAAATATCTCAATTCTGTAAAATGTTAGTAAGTGGAAATTCTGTCAGTTTTTACTGATATTAAAAAAAGTCTATAAAACTTTATTGATAATTATTATTCATTTTAATCTCCCATTTTCTCAATTCCAGTAATATTAACTTGAACTACATAACTTGAATCTTTTTTTAAATTATTTTTTCTAGTGTTATATTAGTTTCAGGTGTACGGTGTAGGGATTCAACAATTCCATACATCACCTAGTGCTCATCATGACAAGTGTACTCATTAGTCCCCATCACCTGTTTAACCCAACCCCTCCTCTGGTTAAATCTTTATTACAATATTCTTTAGGTAACATAGTATAACGTTTGCCGTTGTTTTATAGTTTCAGTTTGAAGCCCCATAGAAGTAGATGACTTCAGAAATTTGAACGGATATACAGTTGTACAAAGAAAAAATAAGTAGAAATCAGCCCCAATCTTGAAGATCTACTAAGTAATATTAAGTATAACTATATTGATTCTTATGATTTGTTACTTACATAATGTAATATATGTTTCCTTGTTAATATTTAGCTTTTATTGTAAGCAAAACAAGGATAATTCAGTTTCAATAATTTCTTTTTTTTAATTTTTTTAAATGTTTTTATTTGAGAGAGACAGTGAGTGAGTGGGGGAGGAACAGAGAGAGACGGAGATAGAATAGGAAGCAGGCTCCAGGCTCCAAGCTGTCAGCACAGAGCCTGATGCAGGTCTCAAACCCACAAACCGTGAGACCATGATCTGAGCCAAAGTCAGACACTTAGCTGACTGAGACACCCAGTCATGCTGTCAACAGTTTCAATTAATCTTGCAAAGTTAATTATTGTGTAAATTTGAAGATAAAGGATACACTCAAATAATTCTCTTTTAACATTTTGTTGCTTCCCACGTGTAGTAGAAATATTATTCCACACAAGTGTACCTAATATGATCGAAACATAATCCTATTTCTGGGCACTCATTGGAGATTCCCTTGTCAGAAATGACACCAGCATGCATGGGCAGCAGTAGCCTGAGCTTTTACTGCAGGTCTGGGACATCCAAAATCTCATCAGAACGTTTTATTTCACAAAGCCTCTGTCTCTTTCCCAGGCTCCCTTGGCTCATGCACAAATTATCTTTCTACAATATTGAAAACATGATATAGTCTTCAGAATTTTAGTTCTGGTTAATTAACTATTGTGAATTACTGGAATTTTGGAAAACTGCTTACTACTGTCCTTTTGCACATTAATTTTCCTAAGAAACAAGTAGCCGTGGCATTCAGGAGTGATTCTGTCCCACACAACACTTTAGTCAACACGACTATGGTTATCTGGGAAGTTCTTTCTTGTGGATAGTTGATCTAAAAATGAAAATGGCAGTAGAAATGTTATTTACCTTCCTAAACACTTATTTGTTCATTAGCACATTCAATGAGTATTTTTTCTGGCCTGTAGGGTACATAATACATTCTAGGCATTATATCAGTAAATACAAGTAATAATTCTTCTCTTCACAGAACTTACAGTCTGAGTCTCCCTTTTGTAGCACCTTTAATCTGTGTTTTAGATTCAATTTTAGTATCAGCAGTTACTGGTAGTGGCTGGCCCAAATTTAATTTGTGAGATGTTATTTACTTCTCTTTTTAAAACATGTCACTATTGAGAGAGCATTTACCACCTAAATATGATTCTGCAAAGGCAAGAATAGTCTATTTGTGATTGAAATCATTCTTTATACCTGAAGATCAGTATCATGATACTTATTGGTGAGAAACTCAAAGCTTTTCCATTTAGATCAGAAACAAAACAAAGATGTCTCCTCTCACCACTCCTTTAAACACTGTATGAGAAGTCTTAGCCAATGCAATGAGACAAGAAAAGCAAATACAGAATATATGGAATGGATGAGAAGAAATAAACTATCTTTGTTTGTAGATGACATGAACATTTATGTAGAAATTCTGAAAAATCTACAAGGATATCCTGTAACTGATGAATGATGGTAGTAAGTTGTTAGGATACAATGTTAATAAATATCACTTTCCTATAATAATTACTTTCCTATAAACCAGCACTTTCCTATAAACCAACAATGAACATGTGCAATTTGAGATTAGAAAAAACGCAATATTTTTACATTAACATCCCTCAAAATGACACATTTAATTATAATTCTAACAAAATATATGCAAGATTTATATGAAGAAACCTACAAACTCTGATGAAAAAACAAAGACCAAATAAGTAAATGAAGACACATTTCATGTTCATTGATAGGCAACTCAATATTTTTAAGATTGTCACTTCTTCTTAATCTATACATTTGAGGCTATTTCAATCAATATCCCAGGAAGTTATTTTATTGTTATTGACACATTGACTCTAAAGTTTATATAGAGGCAAAAGATCTAAAACAGCCAGCGCAATGTTGAAGGAGAAGAACAAAGTTGGAAGACTGACACAACCCCACTTAAAATCTTACTATAAAGCCACAGTAATAAAAAAAATTATTGGCAAAAGAAAAGGCAAATAGATAAATGGATGAGAATAGACAGCACAGAACTAGATCCACATTCATATAGTCAACTGATCATTGACAAAAACAAAAGAAATACATGGAGCAAAGATAGTCTTCTCAACAGATGGTGCTGGAATAGCTGGGCATGCAAATGGAAAGAGAAAGAAAGAAAGAAAGAAAGAAAGAAAGAAAGAAAGAAAGAAAGAGAAAGAAAGAAAGAAAGAAAGAAAGAAAGAAAGAAAGAAAGAAAGAAAGAAAGGAAGGGGGGAAAGGAGGGAGGGAGGGAGAAAGGGAGAAAGGAAGAAAGAAAAAATATGAACACATACCATATACCTTGCACCAAAATTAGCTCAAAATAGATCACAGACTTAAATATGAAATGCAAAACTATAAAATGCCAAACTATAAAATGCCTGGAATATAAATAATGTGGGAGAACACATAGATAAACTTGGGTACAGCAACAACTTTTCCAATATGACACCAAAGCCATGATACTTGAAGAAATATCTATTGAAGTTAAAAACTTAAGAGACACCTCACCAAAAAAGACATACTAATTACAAATCAGCATGTTAAAAGATGTTTCACATCATATATCACTAGAGAAATGCACATAAAAACAATGGTGAGATACTACTACATACCTATTAAATCACCAAAATTTGGAACACTAATGACATTAAATGCTGTGAGGATTTGGAGCAATGGTACCCTCATTTATTGCTGGTGGAAGGCAAATTGGTACTCTCACTTTGGAAAACAGTTTGGCAATTTCTTATAAAATTAAATATACTCTTACCATGTGACTAACAATCGTGTTTCTTGATATTCACCCAAAGGAGTTGAAAACTTGTGTCCACCCAAAAACCTGCACATGAATGTGCAATTAATAATTGCCAAAACTTGGAAGCAACCACAATGTTCTTTAGTAGGTGAATGGATTAATAAACTGTGGTACCTCCAGACTATAGAGTATTATTCAGCACTAAAAAAAAAAAAAAAAAAAAAAAAGGAAAGAAAGATAAAGAGAGAGAGAGAGAGAAAGGAAGGAAGAGAGGAAGGAAGGAAGGGAAAAGAAAAAGAGAGAGCTTTTAAGTCATGAAAAGACGAAGAAATTCTTATTCCCAAATGAAAGAAGCCAATCTGAAAAGACTACATACCATAAAATTCCAACTACACAACATTCTAGAAAAGGCAAGACTATGGAGACAGTAAAAAGATTAATGATCAGTGATTGCTAAGTGTTGAATGGATAATGGAGGAACAGGTGGAGCACAGAGGATAGTTAGGGTAGTGAAAAACCGTATGATACCATAATGATGATATCATATATAGTAATATGAACTATGGGTGGGACTTTGGGTGATTATATTGTGTCAGTGTAGGTTCATCATTTGTAACAAATGTACTACTCTCCTAGGGAATATTGGTACTGGGGAAAGTTAGGCATATTAGGGGTGAAGGGTATGTAGGAAATTATGTATCTTCCCCTCAATTTTGTTGTGAACCTTAAATTGCTCTAAGCCTTATTTTTTTTTAAATGTTATTATTTTTGGTCCCATTACTGTAATAATCCCTGAAAAGACCCATAATTATTTAGATTTATAGCTTTAAAGTTTCAGGCTATTTAAAAAATGGTGACATTGGGGCACCTGGGGGCTCAGTCACTTAAGCATCAGACTCTTGGTTTCTGCTTAGGTCATGATCTCATGGTTTCATGGGTTCCAGCCCCACATTGAGCTCTGGGCTGACAGTGTGGAGTCTACTTGAGAATTTCCCTCTCTTCCTCTCTCTGCCCTTCACCACTCATGCTGTCTCTGTTTCTCTCAAAAAAAATAATAAACATGAAAAAAATTTTTAAATGGTGACATCAAGAAAGGAAAGAAGGGAGGTAAAAAAGGGAGGAAAGGAAGAAAAGAAGGAATAGTCTTGACCAGTGCCATGCATAGATCTGTGCAGTGCTACAAACTGATAGAATTTAATTAGATGGTTTTAACATCTGCCTGAAATAAAGAAATATCAGTGATCACCTTTATTTTTCCCCCACCTGTCCCAAGACCCATGCACACCAAGAGTCAATAATCACCTTTAAAGTGGGCCTTCATTCACAGAGAAAACAGTCAGGTACCACATATCAGCAATCTTCACCTAAGGTATCACAAGTCACAGCTATGTCACAAGATATTTGCTATCACTAATATTTACAATATCCAAGCATGCAAATAATTAATTTTTTAGTTAACTAAATTAGAACAGATTAAAAATTATCTAAAATGGACCATTCTCATTCATATGCTGATATATTTTCCAGAGAGAAAGAAGTATACAAGCACTCTACATAACACTGGGTTCATCCATGAGAGATCCTTGCATGAAGTCTTGTTGTGTACATAGTTGTGGAAACGGGAAGATGAGAACTCTCGATGCTTCTCCCTGTATGTACTCTAAACTGCAATGGCGCTCTTCCAGAGAGGAAGGAATACCAGTTCTATATGACGCCTGGAGTGTACAATGTATAACAGAAATGAAAAATGTGGGGAAAAGTGGCCAATGGAACGTAAATTGGCCAGAGTCCATAGAATATTTCCATAACTTCATTCAAGCCTGAAATGAAAAGACAGAAGTTCACTTTTGAAATTTATTTCCAACATCTGCTTAAGATTTTAATATAAAATATTGTCTAGGGGTGCTTGGGTGTCTCGGTCAGTTAAGCGTCTGAATTTTGGTTTCAGCTCAGGTCATGATCTCACAGTTCATGAGTTCAAGTGCCCTGTTGGGCTCTGTGTTGACAGTGTGGAGCCTTCTTGGGATTCCCTTTCTCTCCCTCTCTTTCTGCTTCTTCCCTGCTTGTGCACTCTCTCTCTCTCCCTCTCTCTCTCTCAAAATAAATAAACTTTAAAAATAAAATAAAATGTCTAGAACAAATTAGATGCTGCTCAGCTGTTGTAGATTAGATGCTGTTATAAAGATCAATATCTAGAGCAATGGGTAGAAATAAACTAGAGCCAGCCCTTATTTGCCAAACTTATGCATTTTTAATTTGTACTATAAATTTCCAGTTTCCATTAGAATAAAATATTAGTAAGAGATTTTGAGAAAAACAGATGAAAAAAGTATTTTTAATGCTATGATTCCAATATTTTAAGAACCTGTTGGAAGTCACACAGTCTCATTTTCCCAGAAAGTGAAAAGATTTGTAAATACTAAGTATTCCAAAGTATTATATTTAAAGAAAATAAAGTGCAGCTCATATTATTTATAATTAATTTCAGTTGTGAGAAACAGAAAATCCAAATTACAATACTTAAACAAGAAATAAATTTATTTCCTTCATACAAAACTCAAAGATACATTCTAGAAGATCAAGACTGGGATGACAGTCTCAGGGACCAAAGATCTTTTTCTTGTTTGCTTTTTTTTCTTTTTTTCTTTTTTGACCAGCCATTTTTAACATGCGGCTTCCACATCATGGTTCAATGTAACTTTCTGAACGCTAGTTCTCCAGTCTGCATTCCAGTCAACAAAAAGGAGGGGATGACAAAAATGAGTGTAATCCTACTTTAAAGAACATGCTGGAAATCATATATAGCAATTCCATGTATATCCCTAAATTCTAACAGTTGCTATTGCAAGGGAACCTGAAATAGGCAGTTCCTTATTCCGAGAAGCCATGTTTCCAGCTAAATATCAGGCAGACCATTATATACAAGGAAGAATGCCTATTGGAATACAACTGACAGCCTTTGAAACACGTTCTAAATAGCCCTGAAGTCACAAGCTGAGGGGCACATGGGTGGCTCAGTCAGTTAAGCATCCAACTTCTGCTCAGGTCATGATCTCGCGGTTCTTGAGTTCAATCATCAGTCGGGCTCTGTGCTGACTGCTCAGAGCCTAGAACCTGCTTCAGATTCTGTGTCTCCCTGTCTCTCTCTGCCCTTCCCCTGCTCATGTTCTGTCTCTGTCTCTCTCTTTCAAGAATAAATAAACACTAAAAATTTTTTTTAAAAAGGGTTGAAAGTGTAGCCATTTCCTGCCTCATAGCAAACTTAGCATTCTCCATCATCATTCTATTCAACATTGCAATAAATATTTTAATGTCCATGTCAGAAAATTAAATGCATACTTAAAAAGTCTCATATATGTATCAAAAAAATAGCTTATAGAGTTTTTTAGTAAACATGTATTTTGGAATTTTAGATTGAGAGAAAGTTTTCAAAGATAGTATGCCAAGTTTCTATATCCCTTCACCTAGTTTCCTCTAGATGTTGGCATCTTACATTACCATGGCACATCTGTCACAATTAAAAAATGACAATGATAGATTATTATAAACTAATTGCATACTTTATTTGGATTTCACTAGTTTTTCCATTCTATCTATCTATCTATCTATCTATCTATCTATCTATCTATCATCTATTTCAGGATCTAATCCAGGATATCACATTGCATTTAGTGTCATATGTTCTACATCCTCTTGTTCTGTGACAGTTGCTCAGTCTTTCTTTGTCTTTCATGACCTTGACAATTTGAGGAATGCTGGTTAGGTATTTTGCAGAATGTCCCTCATTTTTTTTTTCTGAAACTAATATTGGGCTATGAACGTTGGGAAGAGTGTCACAGAGATGAAATGACTATCTTATCGTATCATAGTAGAGAGCATGCCCTAAAATGTTTAAATAAAAATTTTTAAAAATTGGTCTCATTGAAAATATTTCCTACTTAATGAAACATTTTAATATTATGAGAATAGTCTTGTAGAACATAATACAGGAAGTCAGTTTTAATCTTGGTACACAATCCTGATTTTTAACAAAGTTTTGTCTAATAAAATTCTTTTTAGAGATTTTTTTTACATAGCAAAAGATACAAAAATTAAATTGTATGATATTGTCTAAAATACTGTACTACCAAAGTGGCTTAAAGATTGTAGTAAACAGATTAAATATTTCTCCTATAATCTTATTTTTGTCAATTGTCTAATAAAGAAGCTTTGCACACATAGAAAATACTAAGTAATTAATCAAAGCCTGCTCAAATTATGATGTGTTGTATATTAAAGTATTCAAATCATCTACAATATCCTCCTGTTCATCATCATCATCATCATTATATAACTATAATTCTGCTAGCTTTGCCACCATAAATTAAAAAAAAAAAATGTCATCAGATGATAAGTAGGGCTTCAGGTAGACAGTACCTTGACTAATTATGTTTTGTCTGGATTTTTTTCCCCAGAAATGTATAAAACTAATGTAGTAATTAACATAGGCTCAATACTTTTGCTGAAAATTAATGAAGGATCATAGTTTTTCTTGATCTCTCTAAAGCAGGCAATTGTATGGTGGCAGTTGGATATTAGCTGAAAGGTATCAAGTACCTTGGAAGTTGCAGTTGAATCCTGAGGCAGGGGATGATCTATTCTTGTTCCTTATCAGGAGAATTTGAGTCTAAATAGTTCCTGTTTCTAAATTATAAGGGTCGTTATCTAAATTAGTCTGAATATTCTTCCTCACTTCTTCACAGTGTTGCTACACATATACATTCAACTGATTACCAATTACACTTTATAAGCAGGAAGTGTATTTTCTTTTTTATAAAGTTTAGTTTGAGAGAGAGAGAGAAAGAAAGAGAGAGGTGTGGGGGAGGGGCAGAGTGAGAGAGGAAAGAGAATCCCAAGCAGGCTCCATGCTGTCAGCATAAAGCCCTATGTGGAGCTTGAACTCACAATCTGTGAGATCATGGCCTGAGCCAAAGTTGGACCCTTAACTGCCTGAGCTACGCAGGCATTCTCAAAAGTATATTTTCATAATCAATCATATTTAACATATTATTCTACCTTAATAAGTTGATGCCTTTTATACTTCAGAACTAGATGAACTAACTTATATTGAGTGCTTATGATACATAATAGGCTATTTGTTGAATTTACTGCATAAAAATAAAATTTTTTATTTTATATATATCACATAAATTTAAGTATGTATATAAATTATAAATTTATACATGTTTAGGAAAGGAAAAATGAGAGTTAAAGGTCGAGTAGAGTAATAGCCATGCTTTCTTGATCTACAAACCTTGTCTTCTTTTACTATTAATCCTTAATAATTAAAAAAAATTATGCATACAAAAAAAGAATCACAGGATTTACTGAAAAGTTCATTCCTATAGCATTATTTTAAACATGACCAAACTCTTCTACATTTTGGAATACACATGTTTATCCTCGGTTATTTTTAAACTTCTTTAAAGTTTAAAGAACTCATCCCTCCTATTACATATTGACTTCTTTAAATATCATTATGTTTTCTAAATATAAATATAAGTCAATGTTATTATATTTTCTAAATATGAGTATAATAGAATCTGAGGCAAATGATTATAGCTATTTTGATACTCCTCAAAACGCGACTTGTTTAGAGACAGCCTATCAGAACATTAGTCTGTGAACATCTTCTTTTGTGTTCACAGAATTATAACGCATTTGGATATCCAATCTCTCTTAACTTTATGAAACATGTAACTAATATACAAATTTTAATATAAATAGAATGTACAATGTTCTTTGGAATTAAGCATTTTCAAAAGCACATTGAGTTATTTTAAAAAGAATGAGAATAATCACATGACAAACGAAGTCCTATCAATTGCAAATATTCAGCTATTCCTTTGGCACTCCTTGGAAGCCGCTCTTTGGTCTCGTACTGTGTACATGCATGAGTCAGCCCCTGCCTTCTCATGACAACATGTAGTTCTCTGTACTTTATACGAATTCTGATTTTCTTCTTCACAAAAGTGAGATGACTGTAATTAAACAATATTGACCCGTTGCCTTAAAAACAGAAGTCTATTTATAGGGACTCACACATCCCTCCTTTCTCAATGAGAAAAATACCATCAAGTTGCCGGGTCAGCAGGAAGTTGACCGTCAGCTGGTATGCTTCAGGGGTCCTCTACTCAGTTTCTTCTTCTCCAAAAGGCCATAGGGTTTCTTATTCTCCAAAAGGCTAGTTTGGGTTTATTCACATGGTGTCTGGCTTTCAGGAGCAATAAGGAGTGAAGATGTAATGTGCAATCACTTTTCAAGTCTCTGCATCACTTTTTTTTTTTCTGTTCCATTGGCTATAGGAAGTCACCTGGCCAAGCCCAGATTCAAGAGGTAAAAATAAACTTTCTCTTCATGAGGTAAGAGCAAAATCACATTCCAATGGGGACTGAAAGCAAGGATTAAAATAACTGGTGGTCATTTTCACACTATACCACATATCCCAGCCCTAATTCCAGTAGGTTTTAATACAATCTGTAATCTCAGTGTATCTCATTAAAGGTGGAGTATGATAATTACATTTGTTACAAACTATCACTTAAGCTAGTCTCTGGGTCAAATATGAGGTGTGACCGAGAAAGTTTCTTAACCTCAACTTCCTGCCAAATGTTTTATGTACTGCTGTATAAAGGAGGATTGACTCTTAATGTTTGGATTTTCAACTTAACTAAATAGCTAAAATAGCAAACTATTTCTTCCCTTATAAATAGTAAATAATTTAACATAATTTATTTCTTCCAGTTGTAAGTTCTTGTTTCTACCATTTCTTTCAAAATGGCAGAGGCATATTTTGAAGCTTTAGCTTTGATAAAGACAAGAATCTTGCTTGGCATAAATATCCCACCCATATTTTCCAAAATTAGAAGGACTTCAGAGTTTCCATAACTGTGGATGCCAAAGGCTAACCATGAGAACCACAGGAATTTAACAGTAATGACAACATGCTTGATCCAGAGTTTCATATTTAGTAGTTCAAAATTTCATTTTGTTAGATGTTTTGAAAATGCATTTTTCCATTGGAAGCAAACATCAAATATCGTTTTCCTGAACAAATCTACAATGCTCACAGCATGATTATATTCTAAGAGATAAAGCTTTTTTCTTAAAACTACGAAACTTTCAAAAATAATGTGCCTTCTTTTCTTTTAGTCCTTTTTTAAAAATATATCACACTACACGAGTCTCAAGAGAGTGAGTCAACATGTTTAAGCTAGTATAAAGTATTTTAGGCAACTCAACATGCATGTGGTCTGGTGGTAAAAATACTGAAGCTTCTATGTGCTGTCTTCTTTATAGAAATAGACCACTGAAATGGATTGTGGACAGGGCACAGCAAAAATAAAGCAGTACCAAAGCTGCAGATATATGATTAAGGAGGTCGTATGGTAAATTCAGTCTCTTTCCTACAAGTCTCCAGCGGTCCGTAAACATATCTACTTGATGTAAAAATAGATGGATTGGCCTCTGGCAGCCATATTGCTTCAATGTAGACTTAACTGCTAGTGTGTGGTTCCTTTCCCTTGGAAACACCAACCAACCAACCAAACCAAACTGATGACAAGTGTGAAGGACACAGATTGCATATCGGGCACAAGAAGATACATACTACGTATTTGGGAGGAGGAACAGGAGACCAGATTAAAATCTGGGGATTTGGAGTCAGAGAGACTGTATATAAATCTTAATTGGGCCCTTTGTCATCTGCCGGAAAAGTGCACTCACTGCTATCCTCAATAACCTCACTGATATATTGATTTACTTAGTTACTCCTTCCATAAGAATGAAAACTTGAGTGAAACTTGTCCTTTTGATTCCCTAGTGGATAATGTGTTTCATTAAAATGTTTACAAAAAATATTTTTAAGGTTTACATTTGAAATTTTTTAAAAAGTTAAAAAAGTAAAAAAAAAAAACAAAAACAAAAAACAACAAATTACATGAAGGGAGGAGATCAAAACAGAGCTTCTGAGATGCCAGAAAAACAAACTGAATTAGGTAAAACTAATTTCCCTCTATGAAGAACTACATATTTTATTTTATTTTTATTTTTTTATTGAGATGTAATTGACATGTAACATGTTAGTTTCAGGTATACAACATAACGATTAGACATTTGCATATATTGTGAAGTGATCACCACAGTAAATCTAGTCAACATCTATCACCATACAAAGTTACAAACGTTTTTCTTGTGGTAAGAATTTTAAGATGTACTCTCTCAGCAATTTTCAAATATACAATACAGTATTATTAATGATAATATGTTGGACATTATATTCCCAGGACCTAATTATTTTATAACTAGAAGGAACTGCCTATTTTATATGATCAAAATCCTGTCATTTTTCCAAATTAAGCAGTGTGTCATATTCACAAAGAAAAGGGTCTTACTCCAGGGGATTTTCAAGTGGTTTCCCCTTCTTCACTCACATAACAGCTAATATTGATTTCATACAGTAGGTGGATTGTTATACTTGTTATTTTTTTTTAATTTTTTTTCAACGTTTATTTATTTTTGGGACAGAGAGAGACAGAGCATGAACGGGAGAGGGGCAGAGAGAGAGGGAGACACAGAATCGGAAACAGGCTCCAGGCTCTGAGCCATCAGCCCAGAGCCTGACGCGGGGCTCGAACTCACGGACCGCGAGATCGTGACCTGGTGGAAGTCGGATGCTTAACCGACTGTGCCACCCAGGCGCCCTATACTTTTTATTTTAAAGGGGAGTTGAAATGTAGAAGGAGATGGGATGGATATAGGAGAGGAAGGAGATGCAGAGAAGGAATAGAGTTTGAGGCCAAGGTACAGGTGGAGACACAGATGGAGATACAGGTCAAGGCCAATGGAGATATAAACACAGATATAGATAGGACACTTCTAAACACATAAGCATATATTATAAAAAATGATTAATAGCATAAGAGAACCTGGACAACTGAAAATTTTCTACTCTTGTACTCATATGATCTCATCTCCCTCAAGGGTGTTCCTCCCCTGACTTCTTGCTAAACTCAAATTGTGAACCAAAGGCTGTTAAGCTTTGATAGCATTTTAAGAGCCCATTTTTGAACAAATATTCCCAAAGCAGCTGAAATTCAGCTGACTCCTTTTCCTAATACTCTATGAAATCCTTGCCCTCTTTCTCCCAAGTGAGAGTACTTTTTCAGGGGTGTTCTCATGCCTCAGCCTTCTAAATTAAGGCTTATGTCTTTCTGCATGCACTCTAGTTGATTTTCCTCTACAGTATCTAGGCTTACTATGCTTTATTATTATGTTGATTATTATCCAATTTTTTTAATATCTCTTATTAAAATAATAACATTTTCAGCTTTTTGGTCCAATAATACATTTTTTAATTCTGTCTGTTTTCCAGATAATATATCTGCCATCATTATCAAGTTCTACATTCAATATTTACCCAACTACTCTACCTTGTAAATCATTCCAGAACAATCTACTTATATCAGTGCTGATTATAAAAAAATTACAGAGAATTATTGGGTGATGTAAAAAAGTCTCAATAAATATGTTTTGAGTGGATGAATGATTTTACTCACTAAAGCACAAAATGATAAACCATTTCAGTTCCAAGTCGTTATGGCTATGTATTATATAATTACATAATGTAGACAGATAGAAATACATATGAACTCTATCAAATACCTACAGTTGCCCATGAGTGGCTGGGAATGTCCTGGTTTCTATTGCACTGAACAGACCTATTATCCCAAATTTAACATGAACAAATTACTGCTGAGATGATTAGAATGTCAAAGAGCCTCCATTAAAGAAGAAAACTTCACTTTGTGATTTATTCCTGCATTGTATTGTCAAACATGCTTGGTAAAAGTCACAGCCTATTTAATATCTTCGTGCTATCTTACATGTGAGTTTTAGATTTTTCTACTAGAAAGGAAAGAAGATGCTCATCTAGCACATGCTCATTCTTTCTGAAGGCTTGTGCATGGAAAATGGACATTGTAAATCCTCAAGGATACAAAGCAGATTCAAAGAACAAAGCAACAACAGAAAGCGTGATGTGGTTTCCTTTGCTCATCCTTTCCTCCCCTCGGTGTCTCCCTGCTTGCCCACCAAAAGGAACAGATAGAAGCTTTTGTCCTTAGTCATTTAAAACATTTAACTTAAAAGCCGTGCCTGCCCGTTCACTTATTTGTTCAAGTTATCAATAAATCAAGTCATAATCCACTAAAAGCTTCTTAGCTATTAAATGGGATCAGGTTTACCTTTCAGTGAACTCATGTTTTATTCAGATTCTGAGAGAAAAAGCTTCATATTTGCTTTATCAATGGATAAACCATTCCTCTTTTCTCACAAAGTATTTCATTTAAACTTAAGGAATTTTCAAAGTAAGAAAAAGATAACCCAGCCAGAGGGCTGTTTTTATGTTGCATCTGTACATCTGTACCATAGCATGCTGTGAATGACTGATTTCAACTGCATTGTTCATTTTTGTCTTAAAAACAAAAAACAGAACTGAAACTATCTGGACTTTCAAAGGAAACAGGCATTTCTCCGTAATAAACTAAGAGACAGAAAAGAAGCAAATTATTATATTTATCAAAAGGAAACTTAGATGTGTGGCCCATAAAAAGTGATAGTATGACAAATTTTAGGTGGCGAGTTGTTCAAACAAATGGATATCTCACATAGTTTTGTTTTCTGTTTATTTTAAAATGTGATCAAGTCACTACATCGCAGGCTGTTCACAGTACCATTTATAGGATGCTTCAAAAAGCAATTTTTCCTCGAATAGGCCTTAGGCCTTAGAAAAATATTCAGAGGGGAAAATAGATTCTTTAAAGTATAAGAGCATTAGTTTCCATCTTCATGAAAGCAGTTTTATTTAGAATTCTCTTAAGACTTTTGAGTTTTAAAATACATTTCCTATTTTGTAGACATAAAATCAGAGTAAGAAACTCTTAAGACATTGGAAAGAGAAAACAAGAATATATTTTAAATTGATAGGTTAAGTTTCTTTATGGGTCTTCCATTTTTAGAATTTAAATGTTCCTCATGGATTACAGTGAAATGTTTTCAAATTTAAAAAATAATTTATCAGAAAAATCAAAAGATGCATTTGTGAAGTTAGCAGCAGCACTCACTTCTTCTGAAGATAAATTTAGGGTCGCAGAAGTCTGAAATGTGAAAGGGAATAATTAATAAAGTGATATTTCTGAGTAGGCATGAAAAGATGAATTCCAGAACACAATTAAGAGATTTAGCCTTTGGGGGAAAAAGGAGAAGCTTTCATTCCACTGTAGCCATGGGGATGGAAAGGATAAGTGCAGGTAAAAATATACCTACCCTGAAAAGTTTTCAGGAAAGTAGAGGAAATTCACATATATTGCTGTAGAAAATGTAGAAACAATTGACTAAATCCAATAGAAATATTCGTGGACCTTGTTGCTGAAAGCCAGTTGGAGACCATGAAGTTACAGTTGCACTAACAAAAATAGATGTAGATAAATCAGATAATTTGATTCACCCAAATTGGAATTTTCCTAGGCAGTTCAATGGTAAGTTAGGATAAAAATAAATTTGATAATAGTATCAAGAGAAAAAGTAGTGTTCAGTGAGATCAAGGCAGAAAGATAAAGAAGTGAATTAGAAAAGGAGAGAAAAAAATAAAACGCAAAAAGATCACAGCTGGAACGTCCCTATTAGGTCAAATATTAAATGTTAAGGGTGTTACTGAGCAGCAGGCATATATGGTCAGGATATAATAACTTTGAAGTTAATATTTCAGAAGGCTCACAGTTCTGGGTGTTGACAAGATACATAGAATAAACAGCTCAAGAATAGTGAAGGTTGGTAAGGTCACTGGCTAAAGTTAGGTGAGGAAACAGCAAGAATCCTGGCTTGGGGTAGATTTATCAAGTTCACTTGAAGTTGTCAAGGATGATTCAACTGGTGGTGGAGAGTAAGACCCAAAGTATTCAGTGAACCAAATGAAGAAATGAGTAGAGCTCATAGGGATGATGAATTGGAGAAGGAAGATTGCTAAAGCAGAAGAGAGGAGGCAAATAAAGACACAAAGTAAAATTCTCAAAGACTGAATATCCTCTCATTTCCACATAACTCAAGACATGGTGCCTCCTCAGTGTACCAACTCTGCTATATGTTGCTAAGTATAAGAATGATTCCAAAAAGGAGAACCACTGTGAGGAGGAGAAAATACACAAAATAACAAATTATTGAGAAAAAATTAAGATGTTGTAAGAAGAACTTCACATTCTGATAAAGAAATTGGATATATCCTGGACGGAAGTGGATGCTTCCGGACAAGTGGATTTTCATTTTTATGGACAAAGAATTTTTTAACACCTGAGGCAGGGATTTGTCATTGCTTCACACTTGATTAAACAGCTGTCAAAAGGCAAGGGAGCTGTTTGTTGGAGAACTTGCATGGACTGCATATAACCAGTGTGATGTTCAAAGAGAATATATGAAATTTTGGTTAAAAAAAAAAAGCCTCGTGGCAGCTCCTGGAAACTAATACACCAAGCATTACTTTTGAATATCCCATTCATGATAATTAAGCCAAAAAAAATCATTATTTGCACACGGCTTCCACATCATAGACTTGAGTCCAGATGGTCTTCCTTTTAAAAGATCGTTTGATTTTATTTCTTTCTCTGTGAAAGGTTTAAGAAAACTGGATTTTATGAGAAATGAGCTGTGAATATATGAATAAATTATATTTTAAAAACTTTATGGGACTTATTTAACTTAAGTAAGAACAATGGTGCAGTAGAGTTGTGTTACTCCAGATTGTTAATATTAACTTCAACAAAAGTAATGTCTAGAAACAATGATTATAAAAACCTTCAGATAAAACACATTTAGCTTTTAAGACAGATAACCCTCTTGATACTAATGTCGTAACAGCAGCAAAAGAAGGTGCATTGGTGACCACATATAACCATGGATATGTCATGATTTCCCCTGAAAAAAGAGACAGACATCATGCCATCTTGCTTTTGAGCCTCATGTCATGGGATATACTTGCAACTGTTTGATTTTGAATGATAAAGTGATCTAAGAAACTGACAATTTTATGTGAATGGATGTTTTTAAGTTAAGGTTACTTATTTTGGATGAGTGTAATATTTTGGGCTAGTTGTTCTCATTACTATTGTTTACACTCTTTGTGTGGCAGATATGATATAAGTTAATTATACACCATTTCTCATATATGAGATTTCTATGGCAAATCTGTCTGATAATGGTCTCTAATTACGTTGGTAAAAATGTAAAATGATGTAGGAGCTATGGTAAGCAGTATGGAGGTTGCTCAAAAAATTACAAATAGAACAATCATTAGATCCAAAAATCCAACTTCAGGGTATATATCAAAAAGAACTGAAATCAGTATTTCAGAAAGATATCTGCATCCCCATGTTCATTGCAACAATACACACAAGAGCCACAATATGGACCAAGTGTCCCTTGATCGATGAGTGGATGGGAAACGTGGTATACATTGGAATATTATTCAGCTGTATAAGAAGAGAAATTCTACCATATGTGACAACGCAGAGGAAACTGCAAACATTATACTACATGAAACAAGCCAGTCACAGAAGCACAAATAGTGCACAATTCTACTGACATGACAAATCTAAAATTGCCAAACTCGGGTGCCTGGGTGGCTCAGTCAGTGGAGTGTCCAACTCTTGACTTTGGCTCAGGTCACGATCCCAAGGTTATGGGATCAAGCTCTCGTTCAATGTGGCACCTGTTTAAGATTCTCTCTCTCTCTTTCTCTCTGTCTGTCTCTCTCTCTCTCCCTCTGCCCCTCTCCCCGCTCATATATACTCTCTCTCACTCTAAAATAAAATGTAAAAAAAAAAAAATGTCATTCATTAATTAAATTATCAAACTCACAGAAAATAGAATAGTGGCTTTTAGGAGCTGGGAGGTCTGAGAAATGAAGAGTTGTTGTTTAATAGGCATAAAGTTTCAATTATGTAGATATAAATAATTTCTAGAGGTCTGCTGTACAACAAAATGCCTATACTTAATAGTATGCTGTGCACTTCAGACTTAAGAGGGTGGATTGCACGTTAAGTGTTACTAACACACACATACACACACAAAACAAGGGATACTTAAAAACTTTGAGATATGTTGCATATGTTTATTGTTTTGATTTTGGTGATGGTATCACAGATACTTGCATTTCCAACACCCATAAAATTTGTACACATTAAATATATGCAGTTCTTTATATATTAACGACACCTCAATTAAAGTGGTAAAAATAATGAATGAATGGGTGGAATTTAAACTTTATTCAGTATTTGGGAGACTTGGTCTTATTGAGGTCATTTTCCATCAAGAGGTGTGGATTCATTACCCTCTGTCTCTTCATTGCCTATCTGTAAACTTTATCCCTGGTGTTCTTTTTTAAAATTTAGTCAATATTTCTTACGGCATTTTTATTTTGCAAAGGGTTTTTCCTTGTCCCAACACGACAAAGGTATTTTCTTATATACTTTTCATTAAATTTCTTTAGGTTTAGAGTTTTATATGTATCACTTACATCTTTCAACCATCTGGAGGTCACTTTAACATAGGAATAAAGACAGGGATAACATTTATTTTTCTTCGTGAAGTGACATAATTTCCTAAGCCATCTATTAAAATTTTTCTTAGCGATTTTTGGTTTGATTTTATGTCAAGCTTCCACTTGTACTCTGATCTGTTTCTAACCCTTCTATTGTGTTACATTAATCTATGTGTCTCACTCCACATCAGTAACACGCTGCATTTTTTGCGTCTTCGCTTTTAATTTGTACTGACTATGGTTCTGTAGCAAGTTGTGTTCTCTATTCCATCAAGTGCCCTCTCTGATCTTTTTTTCAGCAAGTGACTTAGTGACTCAGGGGCATTTATTTTTCTAAATAACATTTAGAATATTTTTGCTGTGTTACACACAAATGTCTTGCTAAAAGTAAAATTATAATTTTGTGGATGTGATTGGACTTTAGTACAATACTTTCTCCACTCCCTATGTCTGCATGCTTCAATAACTGATCTATTGTTGAGACCCTTCTTGTGCTTTAAAAAAATGTGTACATTAGAACTGGAGAATCTGAAGATCTTACCATTAAAGCCACATTCAGAAGACTGTCATACCAAGGGGAAAATACGAAGAGAGATGAGTCCTTTTATTACTGCTTAAGTAATAAGGTCAGAGTTTAATGTTGGTTGTGGAATGCTTACTTTGTGTTTGATAAATACATCTGGGAAGCACTTGATATTTTGGTAAAATATATAACATTTTCTGTTTTCTAGGTTTTTCTACACATTACTGGATTTTCTGTTTCTTTGATGTTTTAAATGCTATCTCCACTGAACTTGCAGCGTTAAAAAGGGGATATATCATCTGCTTCTCTGTGATTTTGGTTTTTAAAACATTGTTAGCACAAATTATGGCTAGAATGGAAACCATCCACTCTGATATGAAATATCCTTCATATTTGAAACTATATCATGCAATTTCTAACTGGCACCACTTTTATTTCTATAAAATCCATTCCTTTTGTTACCTTCACATTTGCCAGAGTTGTTCCTGGACATGTTTGATGAAGTATTTATGTATCTTTGTATCCTAACACAGCTATTTCCGAGGGACAGATTATAGGAGTTAGACTGCCTGTGTCTTTCTATTCTACATAGGTTAAGGTAGAGATGGGAACAAATACAAACAGAATGAGGGTTGGAAGAAATAAGTTCATGGTAAATCATGTCAAGAAAAATAAAAATCCAAAAACCAGGCTGGACAAAATTACATTTGCACAAACATTTTAGAAAATGTTTGAAGCAAATGGTCATATCTACTCTGGGGAGAAATGAATCAGCACTCCACAAAGACATAAGGACACAGTGACGTATTTGTGGTAAAATAAGTAAGTAAGTAAATAAATAAATAAATAATAGTGTTTGCCTGTTTTTATTAACTACTTCTTCGTGGGAAATAAGTAATTCAACTGTCTTTTGGGAAAAAAGGCTTTCATCATCATTTTTGGTTTTTATTATCAGGGACAATTTTTTATTACATTTTTGTTTTCTAAGGGTTCTTAACCTATGTGTTTTTACCTAATAAATATATATTTATACCTAAAATATAAAATGGCTGAAAAAATTGTATTAAATCTTCTTAAACCCTATATACCAAATACTTGCCTTGTGTCATAGCAATAGGTCTCTGCCTCCATATTGAAAATAGAAGAATGGGAGTGGATCATATTAATGAAATCTTTCATTTTAAATTTAAAGAAAAATAGCATAGGAGATCAGGTAAAACTTATGATGCAAACACTTGCTTCTTTCAGAGTATCCCTTTTTCTTGCTATGTTAAAAGACAACTCAGATATGAAACAGATAAAATATGATTATTGCCTCTAGAATAAGATACAGCATGCTTTTCAATTAAAAAATGTGAAATTGATGCATTTTCCATTTTTTTCCTGTATAGCTATAAAAATAAGTGAAGACTAGAAAAAATGAAAAAAAAAAAGGAAGGAAAATGTTGGTTTTGCATTAAATGAAATATTAGACCTTGTTAGTGCCAATAACCCTACTGTTTTTAAATTGTGGTCAATTATATTGATGATATACTTAATCTCATAGTTTGAAAATCACTCTGGACTTACATCCACTAAATACCATTTCCATGTAAATGACAGTCTACAAAGCACGTGTGTGTGTGTGTGTGTGTGCACGTACACGCGCGTGTATAATTAACTTTACAAAGTTTTAATGAAAAATAAACTGCTTATTTTGAGTATATTAAAAAATAAGGTATAAGAAAAATCTATCTCTTCCCCAGACTCAACTGGAAATCCAAATCCTGGCTGTCTTTTGAGTCTCTCCACTTAAGAACTAACTTATCTGAATATTGCCCAAAATGGGTGAGGATATACAATGAGTCCATTTCATTTCTAGCATTTCTTCTTACTATTAAGACCAATGTGTCAAAATATTTTAATTGCATACTGGGTGATAGATATCATAACCATGCATATTTATTTCTTATTGTAATTTTCTCCTGCCCTCTCATAACAATATGGCAGGCAAATGCTTGACTAATCAAATAGCTTTAGGTAACAAGTTAGAGTTTTTTTCTCCTTACTGAAAATCTATTAAATTGGTAAAATACAGAGATAGTTTGGAGGACAAAAACAAAATAGAAAATGAACAGTGGTTCTTTTCATATGTTTTGAAGTTATAGTAATTGTCTTATAACACTGTTAGCTTTGAATATCATTAAGAACGAATAATAGGGGCACCTGGGTGGCTCAGTTGCTTAAGCATTGGACTTTGGCTCAGGTCACTCACTGTCTTGCAGGTTTGCGGGTTCAAGACCCACATGGGGTTCTGTACTCACAGGTCAGAGCCTGGAGCCTGCTTCGGATTCTGTGTCTCTCTGTTCCACCTCAGCTCATGCTATCTGTCTCTCTCTCAAAGCAAATAAATAAACATTTTAAAAAAAAATGCATGATAACCAATATTTATTAGTAAGAAATATGCAAAATAGGAAGCAGCATCCCATACCCTCAAGAAATCTTTCTTCCATCTTTACTTTCCTCCAAATATGTTCTATCTTCATTTTTTTTCATGCTCAGTTATTTATAAAGAATATTCCAACTCATTTCACGCAGTTTCTTCTAAGTATTTTGCTCTTCAAATCTCATTGTACTGAAACTGCTCTTACATGAGTCACTATGATTTGGAATCATCAAATTTAATGACCTGTTTTGTGTACCAATCTCTAGAGGCATTGACCCTGTTTAAACTGGGACCCAATCTATCACTTAAGACCCATTACTCACATAAAAGTACTAAACAAGTTGCATCAATTTTATCCTTGCAGTATTTTCCTCATATCGTTTCCAATATTTCTATTTCCAATAAAAATGGCTCAATTTGAAACTCACCTGAATTACTATAAATAATCTCCTGGCTGATACTTCTGATTTCCTTCAGTTTTCCCCATTCTAAAAACAATTTATGAATATTGTTGGGATATAATGACAAATACTCCTGTGCAAAGTTTCTCATCCATGGCTTGAAATTTAGCTAATTAACTCAAATAATTCAAAATTTCAGTCAAAGAAAATGCTTGATTCAAACTATGTAACTCATGTCTTGCCCCCACAAGAAGAGATCTTACTTGTAAAACGATGGATAGAAATTTAATATTGTGCTTCTGTTTCTTTTATAAATATTAGTTATTTTAAAATTCATAATGGTAACATGTCTGTTATATAAAATATACACAAAGAGCAGATTAGAAGGTAATATACTAATATTTAAAAGTTAAAAAATAAAACTTAAAAATATGTTACAACGTACCTTTTTTTTGTACAATTATGGATGCATTGCTTTTTCATAGCCAGGAGTAAAATATGCACATTCATTTAGATATTTTCAATGAGAAAATCTAATCATATAAGCTCTGATGCGTCTACCAAGGGCACAAGGACACTGTACTGATTGAAGTTATTTATTGTTTTTATGTATTTTAAGTGGACTTTGTAAGAACAGAATTTGATTTTGAATATATGGAATAGTGGATTGAAAATCTCATTAGTATTCATAGAAATTGTCTAAGTTCCTGTCAGAAAACCTGTACAAATGTATTTTGGGAAAAGAGAATTATTTAACATATTCCAGCATCCATATATGTCTGTCTGTCTATCTATCTATCTATCTATCTATCTATCTATTCTACTAAGCAATTTCCAATATAATTAAGTGTAAGTAGAGATTTTAAATGTTATATGGAGTAGATATTCTTTGGTAATTTTGCATTTTACTGATAATCCAAATTATCTATTCTATTACATTGTATTACTATTAAAATATTGAAACACTTAAAATGTTTCAATATTATATTATCTTTAAAAATTGATTTAGCATTGAAGAAAGAAAAAAAAAAGCCCTGAAACTCATTTCTTAATTTTATGAAAACTTCATTTTGAATGCTAAACATTGTTGTGTCTGTATTAATTTTCAAGCCCCCCAAAATTAATAGGACTTCCAATGTTAACATTATCCCTTTATTTAAAAATGAATCCCTGAAAGTATGTAAATTCAATAGTTACTACAGGATTTATTTTGTTAATTTTACTAAATCTTCCTAGATTAGCTCTCTTTTGATATTTTTTCTTTTCAATTCCTGTCTTCCTTCACTTTTCCAATTGCATACATTTTTGTTCATTCAACTATTAACCCCAGAAGTTCTAAGAAAAAAAAAAAAAATACATCCTTTGAGCCCTGCCTAGCATTGTAAAGAGTGGACCATACTTTTTGCTCGATGTTTTATAACTGAATGAGTTCAAACTCCTTTGTATGCATTCTAGGTAATGTTGAGTTCCATTTACTACAGTCTTTAAATGACAGATCACTTTCCTGAGTTTATATTTTCTTTTCTCTTGCTCATTTACTCAAAATGTTATGAGACTTTTGTATTAACAACCTGGCGGTATAAACTTCTCAGTTTGATCTATTATATAGGGATAAAATTACCCTCAGAAAAAACTATTTTTCTTTTCATTACTCTAGTACTCACTGTTACCTTATGAAGAGAATCTCTAAGAATGATGAAAAGACATTTCAACATTTCACTGGATGATTATTTAGTTGACTATGTATACAAGAACTGATTAATTATAGGCTTGGCTATTTGAACTTAACTATACAACTTTTCCTTTCTATTTCTTTATAAAAGCAACAACATATCTTTGTGCAAGCCTGGGTATATTGCTTTATAAATCATTAGTGTAGAGAGCATACAGAAATCAACCACAAAATTGTGTCTTCCATTTAATGACTGATGTCACCAATAACCAGAGGCCAAGTAAGTATATCCTTTATGTTTCTTCATAATTAATGTATGCAAAATATTGCTTAAAATGACCTATTTAAATACACTAAAAACTTTGAATAGTACAATTTAAATAGGTCATTTAAATACCATACAATTGTATGGTATTGGAATTATAACACAAAAAAAATCTGTTAAAAAACTGCATTGCAAGAATGGTATGGACACAAGCAAAGGTAACAACTAGACAGGAGTATAGTTTTATGATTAGCAGATCTGGAGTTCCTTTGCACTTAATTTTTATGTATGCATGTATATTTGTATGTATGTATTACATATGCAAAAAAGTGCATAATTAATGTTTACAGCTAAAAGAGTTTTGAGATAATTATATACCCACGAAATTATCACCACAGTCTTTGCCATAAATCTATCACCTCTAAAACTTTTACACACCCTCTTATTATTATTATAATTATTATTTATTTTTGTAGTAATAACACAACACAAGAGATTACCTTCTTCACAAATTTTTGCGTATAAAATACAGTATTGTTAACTATAGGAATTGTGTTGTACGGTAGATCTCTAGGACTTATTCATCTTGTATAACCGAAATTTTGTACCATTTGGCAAATACCTCTCCATTTCCCCTCCCCCAGGCTCTGGCAACCCCTATTCTACTCTCTGCTTCTATGCATTTGACTATTTTAAATTCATAATATGAGTGAAGTCATACAGTATTTGTCTTTTTTGTTACTGCTTATTTCAGTTAGCGTACATAATATTCTCCAGGTTCATCCAGGTTGCTGCATATGATAAGATTTTTTTTTTTAAGGCTGAACAGTATTATATTAATGTAAATACTACATGTTCTTTATTCATTCATCCCTTGAAGATCATTTAGATTGCTTCCATGTCTTGGATATAGTGAATAATGCTGCAGTGAACATGAGAGTGCAGATACCTCTTCAAGAAATTGATTTCAATTTCTTTCAATATAGCATGGTTCTGGCATAAAAAGATACATAAGCCAATGGAACAGAACAGAGTCTAGAAATAAACCCATACATATATGGTCAACCGATCTTAAACAAGGGTTCCAAGAGTACACAATGGGGAAAGGAAAGTTTTTTCAATAAATGGTACTGGGGAAGTTGGTTATCCACATGCAATAATAATAATAATAATAATAATAACAATAACAATAATAACAGGTCCCTTATCTTACACCATACACAAAAACCAATTTAGAATGCACTAAAGACTTAGATGAGAGACCCAAAGCCAAAAAGCAACTAGAAGAAAGCTCTTAGGGAAAAAGCTTCTTGACACTGGCCTCGGCAATTTCTTGGATATTACACCGAAAGTACAGACAACAAAAACAAAAATAGATGAATGGGATTATGTTAAGCTAAAAAGTTTCTGTACAGCAGAGAAAAAGAGAAATGAAAGGAAAAAACAACCTATGCAATGGGAGAAAATATTTGCAAGCCACTGAACTGTTAAAGCATTAATATTCAAAATATATAAAGAATTTTTGTAATTCAATAGTATAAAACAAAATAACTCAGTTAAAAAGTGGGAAAAGGAGCTGAAAAGGTATTTCTCCAAGAAGACACACAAAGGGTCAACAGTTACATCAAAGGATTCTTAACATTCTTTGGTGCAAACAAACCAAAACCACAATGAGATATTCCTTCACACCTATTAGATTAGCTATCATCAGACAACAACAAACAAAAAATCTTGGAGAGGATGGGGGAGGGGAACACCTCTTCTACACTGTTGGTAGTAAGGTAAATTGATGCAACGACTATGGAAAACAGTATGGCTATTCCTCGAAAACCTACTGAAGCTACTAAAAAGCAAAATAGCCTTATAGACATTGTCTTTAATGCATAGAAGGCTGAAGAGGTTTCCACTACTGGTAAGTTTAATCATATATATGGAGTTTTAATAATAAGGCATCAACCTGCTGATGGCGGCACACACCACATATTTTTCCTGTAAAATTTCTTAGGAAATGATACTAAAAACAAAATAGTAGGATGAACCATGTCTCTTTGCACATTTACACATTCCAAACGAAATTGTACCCTTTTCTTCCAGATGTCTTGTGAAGCTCCATGGAACAGATGTTCAAGTATCTGTTTTGTTCCTGCAACTTTTGAGATTCTCTCTTATACTGGTGGTTTCCCAACGAATGCCAAGTTTCTTCAGGATAGGGTTTCTAAACTTATATGAGTTGGCCATAAAGATAGAACTTTGCTAATTCTGTATATTACACATACGGACTAGGAATTTGAGATCATACTAATGTGGACTTTTTGTCTGGTAAATAAGTTAATTTTCAATGCAAGAGAATTCAGATTTACCTTTAGATATCATAAGTAAGAGCTACCATTTGTTGTGTACCTACTATGCACCAGACACAGAAGCTTCTCAAATTCCATTCTCATGATTCTGTGAAGTAAGGGTTATTATTTTGTATTTTATTATTGACACAACTGGGGTTCAAAAGGAAAAAATAACTTATCTAAGGCTAAACAGCCACTGTCAAATCTACCTGACTCAACGTTTTAACTCTTGCCTGTATACCTTGGTTTATGTCTTCCACAAAGCTGTATTCCAGAACATGTTTATCCTAACTCTGAAATGTCTCTTCATATTTCTGCTGAGGCCTTGGAGGAACTTCAGAGACAAATACTCTCTCACGTATATTGAAGGATAATAAGAAAAAATTAAAGTAGATGAGAATCAAAGTAACCTCCCCTCCTCCCTCCCACGCCCCCTTTTTTAAAATAATTGCCAGATGGAAGAACATATTTCAGAGTGAAAGTCAATGAGACCAGCTACTAGAACTAACATATTTGCCAACAATGCCCACTGACTTGCCAATAACAAGAGTCCCCACAAGGAGGGACCTGCCAATAAGACTTAGAACATGAAAGGGAAGAATATATTTGTCTTCTGAGACAGACTTGTTCCCAAAAGAAAAAGAGCAAAGCAGAGCTATAAATGCTACTTCTTGCCTAATATCTCTAAAGGAAGACTGAGTGAAAGGGCAGAATTTAGCCAAGAGTATATTTAGAGAAGTTCCCAGGCTAAAGAAACCAGAGAACTAAAAAGAAGCAATCCCTTTTAAAAATATACTTTTTCACATCAAATGTTAAAAATAGCAATATAGGTAGATAATTAAATTTCATTAACTAATTATTTACTGATTATTTCTTTTATTGCCTAAAAATCAGTGTAAGGTTAAGTAAAACAAGTTCTCATCTTCCTATGAAATTATTTTCAGCATTTGCTCTGAATAAAATATCGTGACCGGGAGATAGGAAGAAATGAAATTAAAAAAAAAATACATTGGATGAGCCGGCAAAGATGTTAAGTTAGACACGAATCTAAATATTGCTTCTAGCTCAAGTATAATAGGCTAAGTAAATTGGTGATGAGAGTTTCCCGTAGTATTAGTTAAATGGGTGTTCTTTGAGAAGTCACTGTTGCCTCGCCAGGACTTGATTCTTCCCTATCATTCTAGAAGGTGCATCCCATTTAAATGGTACATCCCGAATAAGTGTGTGTGTCTGTAGTGGTGGTGATGGTGGCGGGTGGCAGAAGTAAATTGTGTTACTTCTGTCCCTTTAGGAAATGAAGCGCATGAAGTCTCCTGGATAGTTTTCATTTTATAGATGTTTTCTCTTTGTGTGTCCGTTTGTTCGTTTTTTCCTCTTTGGGATTTCTAATCACCTGTCACATACCTCCCCAGTTAAGAGAGCATGCGCAATGCCCTTGATTCTCATATGGATTGGGTGTTCGTTTTGCCCTTTAGATCTGTCTAGGTGAGAAATGCACTGGAAACTGCTGATCAGGCCATACGAATGTATAACTTCCTCCCAAATAGTTTGCTATAAATAGTTTGCTCCAGGAGGCCCCGAATATACACTTAGTTGAAACACTGTGTAAGTGTTAAGAAACACTCATGAGGACATAGAAGTTACACGTAGTGATGGTGGGATGACTCACATGAGGTTGTGGAGAGCCATAAAACCAAAAGTTTGCTTTTCATGTAGGGACATGTTTAAGTCTCCATCTCCTATGTGCAATGATTTTGTTTCAGACAGATGCCCAGTTACTCTTCTATATTTGGATTTGAAAACAACTGACCAGCAGGTAACAAACTTGCAAAAAATAAAACTGATTACTTCTTTATGTTAAGGCTGTTTCAGGAGTTACCGATGTTAACAACCCTTAACCAATTCTCAAAATTAAATGTCCAGACCCGTAATGATGGTTTTGCCTGTGATGGAATTAGAGATGAAATAAAGGGTAAGAAGTGCCATCCGGCTTGTAGGTGGAGAGTCTGTCAAAGACACTCTCTTTGCCTTCCTTCCACTGGGAAAATATTTTAATTTTTGGAAACTCTTTGTCCATATGTTGCATAATTTTATAAATATCTTAGTACAGAAACCTAGAGCAGGAGAGGATAATGCACATGCACTCAAACGTGCACACACACACACACACACAGAAGAAAAAAAAGGACCATATTTTAATGATTTTTTTTTTTTTAGATTTGCCGAGTACAACAGTTTTTTATGCTATCAAATTTAGTTGTTGATGTCATAAGAATAACATAATGATATTCAAAGTTCAAGTAAGATATTGATATTTTTAAAAATTTTTTTAAAGTTTATTTATTTTTGAGACAGAGAGAGACAGAGCATGAACGGGGGAGGGGCAGAGAGAGAGGGAATCACAGAATCTGAAACAGGCTCCAGACTCCAAGCTGTCAGCACAGAGCCCGACGCGGGGTTCAACTCACGGACCGTGAGATCATGACCTGAGCTGAAGTCGGACGCTTAACTGACCAAGCCACCCAGGCGCCCCAAGATATTGATTTTGACAAAGCATTTGGTTATATGTTGAACTTTGTCAGTGCTGAGGAACAACATAGAGAACTCCACTGTAGCTATTTTTTGGTGAAGTTTACTTGTGCAGGTCACAAACAAGATGTGTTATTAAGTTGAAGAAGGAAAGGAAAAATTGATTTGTGAATAAATAAATAGGCACTAGTTAAAGGGAAGCTGTATGCAATCTCAAGCTACTTTTTTTATTTAGGAAAACAAAATATTTAGCTGAAAGAATTTCATACTCTGTTTCCACTCAGAGAACATATAAATGTTTCTCTGACATCTGTCAATTTCTCAGACATATTTTGTAAAAATAATGCCTTTAAAATTGCAAAACATAAAATGCAAATGGTTTCACATAGCTTGAATGGGTTTTGCTGTGTATATATGTTTTATAAAGACTTGTTATTATTGTTGACAAGAAGAAAATTTATGGAAAGATAAGATTTTGGGAGTGCCTGGGTGGCTCAGTTGGTTGAGCATCTGACTCTTGGTTTTGGCTCTGCTCAGGATCCCAGGGGTCATGTGATTAAGTCCGGAGTCTGCTTAAGATTCCCCCTCTTTCTCTCTCCCTTTGTCTCTCTCCCCTGCTCGGGCTCTCTCCTTCTCCAAAAAATTTAAAATATTTGAAAAATAAATAAAAGAAAAAAGAAAAGTATGTCTCTTTTTTAAATTTTCATTTATTTATTTTGAGAGAGAGTGAAAGAGTGGGAGCCGGGGAGGGGCAGGGAGAGAGAGAAAGAAAATCCGAAGCAGGCTCCGTGTTGTCAGCACAGAGCCCAATGTGGGGCTTGACTCCGCAAACCATGAGATCATTACCTGAGCCAAAGTCAAGAGTCAGACGTTTAATCGACTGAGCCCCCCAAGGTGCCCCAGGAGGGTAGGATTTCTAATTCTAAGATCATTTTCACAGTAAACATTGTTATTGGAGAAATAAAATGTTTATTAATAAAAGTAGGTATAACAGAACTCAAAAGGAGAGAACTAGAAATACCATCCAAACACACAGTAAATATTTATTTTTATGTCTTGTCAGGTAAAAACCAGGATAACTCTTCAGTGGTGCCCAAAACAGTATGATTCCATGGTATTAGCAGATGACAGTTTTGCACCAATAACCCAGGGAGATTCTTAGGACAAATTCCTCTGTCCTAAGGGGGGTGGGGGGGGGGGAATGGATAATACAAATCACTCACCTATTCATCAACACAGTGAAAATCTGTACATATTTTACAAGCTTGTTTTCTACTTTGTGGAGGGAGTTTTTATCGCTGTTTGAAGTTTCTCTGTAGAGGTTAGTTCTTCTTCCTCCAGATTAAGCCTCTTGAAAAGGATGTAACGACATCATGTGCCTTTTTCTGAGAAGGAACAGAGTGGCATGATATTTAGACATGATCAGCTTTAGGAGCAGAAATCAAGAACATTGTTTTGTTTTTTTTTCAAAATTATGCTTATATTTAAATATAAGCAACTATGTACTTAATAATCAATAAAACAAGTTAGTTAATTTAAATTATAAGCATCAGTAGGAAAAGAAAACTACCAAGTAAGACAAGGAACAAAACATCAGAAATAGCCTATCATGTATTTTGTGGGTAATACTTGACCCTTTTTCATTAGGTTCCTTTTCACCATGTATGGCCTGTGCTCTATTTAAACCTGTTTTCATTTACACTGTATTAGTGAGTAGCAGATTCTGATTTCAAGTGCCTTATACTTTTTGTTTTTCAGAAGATTTTTTTAAATTAATTTTTTTAAAATGTCTATTTATTTTTGACAGAGGGAGAGAGAGCACGCATGAGCGGGGGAGGGGCAGAGAGAGGGAGACAGAGAATCTGAAGCAGGCTCCAGGCTCTGAGCTGTCAGCACAGAGCCTGATGCAGGGCTGGAACTCACAGACGAGAGATCATTACCTGAGCTGAAGTCAGCCGCTCAACCGACTGAGCCACCCAGGCACCCTGGTTTTCAGAAGATTTTATGTTTAATTCAAGACGTTCTTTCTGCAGTGAGTTTTTATTCTAATATGATCTCATCCTTCTGTGTTAGCCTTTTAATGAAGGAACATGTATTATCAACCAAAAACTGTCAGGACACAGTAAAGACTTTTAAGCAACATATATATTATTCCAAAATCCATTTATTCTTCCGCTTACCTATGACCTCTCTAAGGTCTTTATGAAAGAGGAAAATATATTAGCTAATCATTAATGAATAGTCTTAAAAGAAGACATTTGAAGATGTAAAGTTTAATAAAGCAAAGGATAGTATAGCAGTGGTATTCCTAATTAGAAAGGTAGATCCATGCAAGGGAATTCACAAAGGGAAGGAAGTATATTCACATGAGGGAAGTATATTCACATAACACCTAAAGGAGAGATCTTGCCTACTCTGGAGACACAGCTTGTTGCATAAGCCTAAAACATAGCAATTTCCAGATTCTATTTCTAAAATCCTTCCAACAGTCATTTGATGTCAGGTTTATTTCATGATAGGGATAAGGATGGCTTAATTTTTTTTTTCAATTAAGTTGTTTCTTGGATGAAAAGTTATTTAATAAAATACAGTATGTGAGAATGAATATTATAAATGCTTGATGCATTTTGGAAAATATAACTGAATTTTTAAAGTTAAAATGTAATATGTAAAATTAAGGAAAAAAATCAGGTTAATTTAATGTCTTTCCATCGACCATAGAAGCAATTTGACATCAGGAACAATGGTAAGTTAATTATAGGTTTTGAAAAATAGGGATAGATTTAAGACAAGAGTGGCAAAGTCTCAGTTTTCTATACAAGTACTGACTTTTTTTGAGATTGCAAAGAACTCTTGTCCATAACAATCGCATTTTTAATTGCCTTAACAACAGCCACAGTAGGTTTAGAGGGATTAATTGGTACCGGAAAAAAAAAAAAATACTTTTGGAATAATGTTGTGCACACAGGTTGAATTCCAGCATGTAGTCAATATAGGCTTCATTATGATTAAAAATAAATTGCAAATATTTATATAAAATTTACTCTATGCCAGTGATTACTCCAAGTGTTTGATATATTAGCTCACAAAAGACCTGAAAGGTAGGTACTGTTATTTTTCTCGTTATATTGATTTGGTAAGAGAGACGGAGAGAGGTCAACTAACTTGCCATTAAGTGCAGACTTACGATTCAAAAACAAAGACTCTTGTTTGAATGCTTCTGTTCTTAAACTCCATGCTATGCTTCCTATGAATTTATTTTTTTTCTTTATTTTGGCAGTGATTCCAGTGGAAATGTATTAATAAGACAACGTTTAGTTTCATAAAGACCATTTATTTATCATGAACAAGCTGATGAATGACTGAATGAATATATTGAAAGGCTAAATAATTACAAAGACAGATGTTTGAGATAAAGGAATCTGGTTTAATACCAGTACCAGAATTATAGCATGAGCTCTTTGGACCGGCTTCCCTAAGAAAGAATCATAACTTGTTGATTGTGTATTAACAATACAAATTTATTTTCCGGGAATTATTTTTAAGTGTATACAATAAATGAAGAAACATTGATTCAGGAAAATCTACTAAATCTTGGTAAGAGCGTCCAGTAGGACTTGAGTCACAACTCACCTCCCACACACACGTACATAGCTCAGACTAATGGAAGCTCCACTTGGAGACAATGTGGCCAAGAAAACGGGACTCCCTTTCTGTCCAGCTCCCAGTTAAGGGCTATGATATCTCTTTGGGATGGGTGGTGAGCCAGCATCTCTTACTCCCCCAGCTGCATGTTGTAAAGGCGAAATTCCAAGTGAATGAGGCCAAGAGGCCAGGAACTCCTTTTCTCCACCCAGACTTGACTCATGAACTAGAGGCTTACCACAGGTGTGGAAGGCCAAAAATACTGGGGTTTTGATCACCCTTACCACAACTTACTCATAGGGTGGAGGTTCCATATTGGGTAAGATCATCTGAAAGTACTAGAAGTTACTTTCCCCACACAGCCCTCCAATCACAAACCGAGTGTGCTACTCTGAGAGTAGTGGGTCACCATTACCGAACCAAAGTGGGTAAGCTATTTGGTGAGTTACAGACCTAGACTGCACTAGGTAGAGTTGTCTCACAACTTACTTTGTAAGGCTGTGACTCCCCCAACAGTGGTATACAGGCTCCTTTTATTAGGGTTTGGGATGAATATTGAGAGGGGGAGTCCGCACTATCACATATAATGGGCAGACATAAAGTTGCACAGTGCACTCAAATACTATGCCTATATGTATACGTATATGTATATGTATATGTATATGTATGTATATATATATATATATATATATATATATATATATATATAGTATGTTATGTTAATGAAGCTTATGCCTCTGCTAGGGTAGGGATTTTAACTTTATTATAAGGCTGCGGTAACCGTCCAGCACTTTTTAATTCATCTGCACAGGCGTCCTCCTGGGGTCCTATTCAGAAATGTTTCTTTTTGTCTTCCAGCAATTCCTAGTAAGTTTCTAAAAGATAAAATTGATAGGCAGAAGCCTCTAGGAGTTTCCTGAGTTTGGCAGGTCTCACTGGTGACGACTATTTACTTGCCTCCTATTCCTGAGCAGTGGCTCAGAGAAGCTGTTCAGTGGGAGAGTCATACCGTAAGATCAAGCTTCAAAGCTTTGCCCAAAATAATGCATTTAATTGAAAAATTGTGGGGAAGTTCAAGCCTAACAGCACCCCCTGAAACAATGGATATTTGTGAATGTTTTGGTGGCCAGCGATTAAGAATAAGCTACAGCTACATGGGCCAGCTAGTTTAGACCTCCTGTTGTCAAAACAAACCTCAAAGACTGGCCCACCAAATTATCCCTGCAAAGGACCCAAATCTGGTTGGATTGGACTGGAGCAGTTTATGTCTCAGGGCAGGGCCAGAAACAATAAGACAGTCAGTGACCAAATAGTGGAGCCTAACACCTGGGTGTGAACACAATAAAGGCTAATGGTATAATGGAGAGATCAAAGAAAGAAAAAATCAAAAGGGCCCCCGCCAAAACCATTGCCCTTGAAGGCTGACTGTGCACTAAGCCCAAAGTTGAGCCCTCTGAGGCGTGACACCAGAGAATTCACACTGAAGGGGGAAAAAAAAATCACTAAAATTCTCTGACCAAGTTACTAAATAAATGAGCAAATAGATACTAGCAACAATTCATGGGAGGGTGGAAGTGGAGGGAATTACCAGCCCCTGGAGTTGCGAAAAATTTTTAAATGCCCATTTCTAAAATAAATACAGAGCATGGGAAGAAATTGAAATATAGGATCTATACACACGAAAAAAAAAAAAAAAGACAAGAGAAACGGTGGGATTTACCAGGCAAACACTGTGAAGCAGCCTTTATAAATAGGTCCAATGAGCTAAAGGAAATTGTGTTTGAAAAAAGTATGTCAATTATACTTCAATTAAAAAAAAAAATAGAAGATGTAAAACAGCTCCACCTTTCCATTGAATGCAGGAATTCCCTTTAAGTTCCACAAGAACTATCAAAACAAATTATTTCTAAGCATAAATAAGTTAATATTTTTTTAGTGCCCAAATGTTGCCTTTTATTTTAACTCTGAATTTTTTTTTTATGTTTATTTATTTATTTTGAGAGAGAGAATCCCAAGCAGACTATGTGCTGTCAGTGCTGACCCTGACCTGTGGCTCGATCTCAGAACAGGGAGATCATGACCTGAGCTGAAATCAAGAGCCCACCCAGACCCTTCTTATCTCTGTATTTTAAGGATGGGAAAATTTTAACTTACCTAATAGCCTGGCACTCCCATTTTCAGTGAGGGAAACTGGAGTATAGGAGACGTTTCTGCACAATAGAAGTTAAAACACAATAAATCTGAACAATATTGTCTGAAAAAGAAACCTTTGTAAAATACATGCTTCTTAAATATTGTTCAGCTCACTGGCAATCTGTAGAGGAGATCTGGAGAAATCTCGGACCCATGTACATACAGAAGGCCTGTATCTGCTACTCTGTCACTTGGGGTAGCACCTTTCCTCTTGTTCTTCATTAATAACCATAATTATGGCTGGAATCCTTTACCTGGTATCCTCTGGTCCCCACTGAATCTTATCAAGAGAATCCTCTCATTTTTTTCCTTTGAGCTGCATCATTTTTTTTCTTGTATCTTCATAAAAAAGGAAAAACAAGCACATTGCTCTTCCCAGGGCAGATAAAAAGCACCCCTCCAAACCACTTCCTATAACCTTTTTTTTTTTTCTCTTAATCTATGCACTCTCTGCATTCTTAGACAATTCTTGTGGACTGTCGGTTATTTCCTCTGTGAATTTAGTCCAATCTGATGTCTGACCTAAGGACTAAAATTAGGCTCATGCTATTATTTCAAGCATGGGAAGTCATGAAATGTGCCTGTTTTTGTCTTAGACCAGAAAACACAAACTCAGATTCTATATTTTTTTTTCATGTGACTGGTAAAAAGTTCTTTTAATTCTGTTTCTTTGCTCACTTTCATGTTAATATCACTGCTGGGAAGTTTTCTTCCCATAATCTCACCAAAACATGCGAAAAGTTCCAAAAACTAAGAAATAAAAAAGCAAATCAACAAACCCCACTTTGCTCTTTGCTTCTACTTACTTTATAAAATGACTGTATATTTGTGTGAAGTAAGGTCTTTCTTATGCCTTTAATGTCAACATTGTTTTGTTTTTGATTTTACTGAACTTCATTGGGACGTTAAAAGTAAATCAAATTTGGATGCCTCACTGCCATAGTTTTATTACTCTGGATTGCTCTAATCTTTCCTCAGTTATAAATAACAGCTCATTAGTTACCAGGACTTTTTTTTTCCTGTTGACTTAGAAGGGCATAGCAATACTCATTCTTTTTAAGTTTGCGTTACCCTGACTTTAAGGGCCTACTGTTTCATAAAATGGGACTTCATGTACAGGCATGCACACCCAAACAGGCAGAATCATTTCCTAAGACGTACAAATGTCCTTGCCCATCATTTAACATTGCAGCATTTCATATGTCTTCTGGTTTCCTAAACAGATTTCTCAAATTTCCATTTCTCTCAATTACTGTACCAACAATTTTCACTGAGAACACAGATCCTTAGTCTCATATGAGTAAAAGAGACTGTAGTGACACTAGAGAAATGTGACTCAAATGTTATTTCTGGGTCTTTAAATTGAAATGTTCACAGAAATCCCTTTTAATACATTAAAAAAAGGTTTTCTTATGGTTTTTCTGAGGGAAATCACACAAGGGTTAAATCCTGTTGTCTTAGCTTTTCTTCTCCATTTGCACAATGTCAACTGCTATATTAATAGGAATGATTACTACCCTGACCTCCAATTTGGCCAGTTCTTATAAATAAAGGGTGTGACTGTGTGCCAACAAAACTCCCAAAAACAGCAGTGGGCCAGAATTGGTGTGCAGGCCATACTTCGCCTATCTGTGAGAGACACAAACATTCAGTAGACATTGGAAGGCATAGAAAAAGTAGACATTTCTAATCTCAAAACACTTACAAGCTCGTGACAAAATACAGAAATAACTTACCACTTTATACTAAGTTCCAAATGAAGGATGTGGAGAATGTCAAAGGCCAGACTTAGCAAATAAGATAATGCATGTGGCAGAACTTCTCGAAATGGGAAAGAGTGAAAATATAATGTTGTTATGGTTTAGCCATCATTGCTATCCGCATTTAATTCTCAAAAAGTTTAACTAGATTGGCAAATTTCTTAAAAAAGACCCATGAAAATAAGATTTTTGATTATTGAGTTCTACTGGTTAATCATCATTCATTTTTTGACAAATGCTTTTAATGTTTACTTATTTTTGAGAAAGAGAGAGAGAGTGCAAGCAGAGGAAGGGCAGAGAGAGGGAGACCCAAAATCCAAAGCCGGCTCCAGGCTCCAAGCTGTCAGCACAGAGCCCAATGAGGGGCTCCAACTCACAAACCGTAAGATCACGACTTGAGCCGAAGCAGGACGCTTAACCGACTGAGCCACCCAGGCACCCCAATCAGCATCCATTTTGTAGCTGGTCTATTTATAATTTTATTTGACAATTCTCAATTTTGTGCCATTCTTGGTAATCATGTTCGTTTCTTAGAACTGTATTATTTATTTACTTACTTTCCTTGCCACAAAATTATAATTTCAAAATAGAATCTCCTGTGCTTCAAACTACCCTCGCTTTTCCACTTTTGGGACAGCTTATTGTAAAGTCTATCCAAACCAAAAAAAAAAAAAAAAAAAAGGTTGTGTTTCTTTCCTCGCTAAATTATTTATCCCTGTACTATAAGAAAATGGGCACTTCTTCCACACAGGTTAATGATAGCTCCAAAGCCAAATAAGTCCGAGAAGACAATTTGCATTAAATTCACGAACTTTTGCCTCAGCTACCTTTGTTATTGAATGCCATTACCTGAATTATTGGCAATGGTGGTTTGGTTCTTTGCTTTCGCTAAGAGGTATGGCCTTAATACACTGGGTAAAAGATAATGAACAAAAATAATGTTTAAAAATTACTGCAGCAGGAAGTACCCGAAGCAAAATATATTTTTAGTCTGAAAGGGCTACGGTACTTACAGTTTGTGGGAACTGGTGCACTGTAAGGTCACATAAGCACACGTGGGAAGACTAACTATGAAAGAAGCCACAGTTACGTCTCTTATGTGATCTCAGGAGATATGCATTCGCACCTTTTTAAATTTACAAAGGAAAAAAGAGTGTGGTCTTTGTTTTTAACATGATGGATTTGTTTACATCCATACTTGAATAAAAAACTGAGCCTGATATACTTAGCTACCAAAGGGGAGTAAAATTACACTGGAAAATTAATGTGAAGAAAATAATTCATTCCTTCAGCACAAGTAAGTCTTTTCTGTGATGTGGCTGTCACAAGAAGGTTGAGGAATGAAGAAATGAGGGTCTATTTAACATGTTCCGTAAGTATGATGCTTTGTGTCTCTGGAAGAGGAAAATAATTAGGGAAGCATAAAACCAAAACAAAACAAACACAAAAACCAACAAAACCAAAAAGCAACAACAAAAAAAACCACCTCTGAAATGAATTTCTGTGATAAATTCCCACATATCCAGAGCATATCCTTTCTCTAAAGTTTTTTTTTTTTCTATCTTTTGCTTTTAGGTATGACACATTTACCTTCTGATTAATGTGACGAAGAAGCCATTCGTGTGCCAAAGTACAGCTCCTTAGTTTTAATGAAGGAGAGTCAAGCAAAAATCTTTTCTTGCAACTCAGAACGGAAGAAACGTTTTAATCATACATGAACAAAAAGAGAGCACCATTATAACTCTTTGGTTATTTGTAATGCTGTGGAGTGCTTATCCTTCGACGTACAGTATTTTGAACATCCCTACTCTGAACATCACAACTGGATTTTTTTTTGCCAGAATGAACACAAATGGCATTTGCACTTCTGCGAAGAGGAAGTTTAACCCCAAATCCTTTCCTTGTCTACAGTTTTCCCAAGGCTCAACTTATCCCAATTTAACGTAAACACAGCTCCGGCTAAACAATCGAAGTTTGTTCTCACACAGTGCTCCTGTTGATTCAGCTATGAGTCTGTCACCCTGGTGTCATTGAATGGCATGGCTGCCTTTGAAAGCTGACAAGAACGTGTCTTTACCTTTATGTATTCTAGGCCCTGCTTTCATAGCTAACCGCATTTTTGGCAAGAAAACACACTTAATTTGGCTCAGATTTCTCCAATCATTATCAAAATTACTTCTCAAATGCCAGTGATAGATGATTTGCTGCTCTTTTAAATCTGGAATGTGACCAGGGCTCCATAGGAGATTAGGAAAAAAGGGGGAAAAAATCAAAATGCAGCATGTTTTCTGTTTGTATCAGTTCATAATAATTTGCCAAAACATTGAACCTCAGTTCAGAAATTCAGCATCAATTTTCATGATTAAAAACTGACAACTTCCTGAAATAAGAAATTCTTTCATATCTTTCTCTGTTTCTTCCTATCCATCCACAGCATCAGGATACCTTAAGCTGTCTAATCAAAGCATGTTTGATCCTTGAAGATGTTCTCATAAACATGTGCATTTGAATTTATGTGTATAGTGAAACTGTATCTTCAAATCTGTAGCTATCACTAGGAAAGAAATCTTCAGTGTTACAATGTGTCATTATTCTACCAAGCTATAGTCAATAACTGATGAGTAAAAATGACTATACGTTTTATAACTCTAATATGAAAGAAGCATTAATTCTCAGTCAACTTATGGTTGAATTGAATGGTTAAATGGCAGCATGCTCATATCGGATAAGATTGCATAATGTATTCCAATTTGTTTGCAGACAATTTCGGAAAAGGAATTCTCAAGAAAGACTAAATAATCATGGTTACATAATAAAGAGATTTTGTTCACAGCTGGATAATCATGTCGGTGCATAAAGCCACATGTGCCATCTAGACTCTCAGATATACTTCTGAATCTTTTCCAATTTAGCCAGAAGAACAGGGACCTCCTTGGAAATATAACTGTATATATTTTTTTGCTTAAGAAAAAAAAAAAATAGACAGGAGCCTGGGTGGCTCAGTCAGCTAAACGTCCAACTCTTGATTTCAGCTCAGGTCATGATCTCAAGATCATGAGAGCCAGTCTCGCGTTGGACTCCACATTGAGCATGGAGCCTGCTTGACATTCTCTCTCTCTCTCTCTCTCTCTCTCTCTCTCTCTCTCTCCCTCCCTCTGCTCCTCCTCCTACTAAGGAGCAGTCTTCCGGTTTATTCCTGCTTAAGGATCCTCCTGCTTAAGGATCAATTAGATTGATCTCTTTATCTACTTTTCTATCTGTTAGTAGAATATCAGTTCATAATGCATTAACTGAGCACCCACTAAGTGCAATTCTCTCACTGAAAGAACACGATTTAAAGTCAGGAAACAACACTTAAATCTGCCACTCAGAGACTTTGTTTTCTTGAAAAAATCTGTTCGTATTTTTCAATTTCCCCGTCTATATAATGCACATAGTACTGATTCTTCATCTTCTTATTGACATCATTGAAGATACAGATCAAAGCATTTGTAAAACATAAATTGCTAGTTATATTGCTACCTAATTCAAGGTAAACTTAAATTGACAGCTGATATACTGAGACCTTCGTTATCTAATGCTAAAACATCCTTTTCATCCAAATTCCTGAAGCTATCTGTTTTTTTAGTTGTAGTAATTTGCTTTCAATATCCTCGATATGCACTAGTTTTAAATCATCTTTTATTATCATATATAAAATATACTCAAAAAAAACCTGACTTAATGAATAACTGTAATGTCAACATCCATATAACCATCACCCATGTCAAGAAATAAAATCAAGTATCTTACTCCAAACACAAATCCATAAAAGCTCTCTTCCCAGAAGTACCTATTCAAATATTTATGATAATTAGTTTATTGCAATCTTTTATAATTTTGCTATCATCTATGCATCTTTAAACCGTATAATTTGCTTTTGCTCATATTTTGGAACATTATATAAATAAGATCAAAGGTTTTAAAATCTCTGTGTGTCTTGATTAAAAATGTGTGGGGTTCATCCATATTTTTGCATGCAAGTAGCATTTGTTATTTTTCAATACTATATAGAACTCCATTTTAGACTACACTGGTATTTATTTAACCAACAAGTGTTGATAGATAGAGTTATTTCAAGATTGGGGCTATGTTGAATGATGCTGCAAATAAACATTCTTGTATATGTTTCCTGGTGCCAGGTACCCAATTCTCTTGGGTGTATTTTTGAAAATAGAACTGTTGGAAAAAAAATAGAATTGTTGGGTCATTAGATATGAGTATTCACTTAGAATGTATGATGTTTTTCTTTCCTTTTCATGAGTGCCCTACAAATTATATCAGCCATGTTAAATTAAAAGTTTCTTGTTAACTCTGTCTTCCTGATGATTGTTTTGTGGGCGAACATACACTAACCATCTTCAGGCATTTGTGTTATTGCTATTGGGTATTTAAGTTCTGTATTGATTTCTTAACTCTAAAATGCATTATGACATGTTTGTGCAGACATTATTTTATTTGCCAGAATGTTTACCATTTTCTTAGATCTTCATCCCTTCTTAAACCTTCTATCTGTAGTCATCTGCTTTCTGACAGAGCCATACTGATAGTACAGTATTTTCTTGAAAATAAATTCAAATTAGTCTCATCACTGAAAGATAATTTGGCTTGATACCGACTTCTAGGACACTAGTCACCTGTCTCTCTTTCCTGAATATTGAAAATGCCATTGCACTTTACCTTTGTGAGATAACTTTCTGTCTTTTAGTTAATTTTAAGAATTTCTTTTTATATTTGACACTTCAAAGTTTCATTAAGCAGTGTCTAGACTTTTTTTTTTTTTTAATTAATCAAAAAAGATTTTTTGTTTAGGTTTCCAGACTGGTGTTACTATCAGCACAGGAAAATTTTTAAGCATTATCTCTTCACATATTGATTGCCTCATTTTCTCCCTCCTCTCTTTCCTAACGAGAGAGAACTTTCTAGTTCATTGTTCTCTCTCTCTCTCTCTTTTTTTTTTTTTTTTGACTTGGAAGTGTTTTCACTTTATTTTTATTATTTTTTTAATCCCAATATAATTAACATACAGTGTTGTATTAGTTTCAAGTGAACAGTGATTCAACAGTGATTCAACAATTCCATAATATTACTCACGTTTCTCTTAACCCCCATCACTCATTTCACCCATCCCCCAACCACCTCCCCTCTGGTAACCACCAGTTTGTTCTCTATATGTATGAGTCTGTGTTTGTTTTTTTTTTAAATCTTTTTTGTTTGTTTTGTTTCTCTTAAATTCCATACATGAGTGAAATCATATAGTATATGTCTTTTTCTGACTGACTTATTTCATTTAGTAGTATACCTTCCAGATCCATCCATGTTGTTGCAAATGGCAAGATTTGCAAGATTTTTTATGGTTCAGTAAACATATTTTAGGCCTCAGTTTATCCTCCATGTGAAATTTCCAGATCTAAACAAATCTACGAGTATAAAATTGGGTTCCATTCTAAATAATTCAATCTGACCAACTTTATAGTTCACTACTTTTCTCTTCAGTTATGTTTATGATGATAGCCCTAACCGCTAAGCTTTTGATTTTTTATTACTACATGCTTGATGTCTAAAATTCTTTTTGATTCTTTAAAAACTCTGAAGTTAAGTTTAATAATTTATGTTCTCTGAGATATTTTCAAGCTTATTTATAACTTCTAAGCATTGTAAATATGATTATTTTATAATCTATCTCTGATAATTCTAAATATCTGAAGTTTGATCTGTTTCTAATGTGTTATTGTTGCTGGTTTTGACCTATTTTGCCTTAATTCTTTGCATATTGAGATAATTCTGACTGCATCTTCTCTTTGTTATTGAAAAAATATTTTTGCAGAATTTTGGAAGTCTAGGAAGAACTAGCTTCTGGTAGAAAAAAACTTATGTTTCCTTCTTCCAGTCATGTAAACGCTATCAAGTCAAGACCATCATAAAGCAAAATTGACACGTTTCATGCACTCTGCAGGTGACCTAAACCTGGATTGGAAACTGATGCAAGGTTTTAAACTGATTCAAACTCATGACTAAATCTCATTTCACTGTCCTTCTTTTTAATTGGTGCTTTTCCTTCTTTTTATTCACCCTGCTCTATTCATTGGAAATGCAACCTTCCAAGCAGTGTTCTGGGGGGAGGGGAGGTGCACAGTGCTTTGGGTCACAGCTTAATATGGGGAGGATTTTTAACAAGATCTCTGGGTCTTTATTTTAGTCATTTTGTCTTCAGAGACCTACATTCCAAAGCCCAAGTTTGCCTGAATAGTAGATGTCTTGGCAAGACTTCTTAGTTGCTCTAAGGGACAACTTACCTCTCTGGATTGTCACTTTTAAAAAATTTTGGTTTCATAGATTCTTCCTATTTTGTTAGCTCTTCAATACATATAAATGTATAAGTACATATGCATTCATTTTCAAATATATATTTATGCATGTAGATATTTACATTATATAAATAACGACATACACATTTATATATACACATAAACATGTATTTATTTTCAATCCATTTAGGGAAGATACTTAAAAACTATTTCATCCATAATTTTTAGTTGTTTTCAATATATAGTGTTATGGGTTGAATCATGTATTTCAAAATCTCACATGTTGAAATACCAGTGTCCAGTAACCTCAGAATGGAACCTTATTTGGAAATAGGGCCTTCGCATATGTAACTAACTTAGGAATCAGTCATACTGGAATAGGGTAGACCCTAATGCAATATGACTAGTGTCCTTATAAGAAGGCAAAATTTAGACACAGACACACACATGGGGAGAAAATCATGTGAAGATGAAGATAGAGACTGCCTTGATGCTTCTAGAAGCCAAGGAATACCACAAATGGCCAGCAGGCCACCAGCTGCTGGGGGAGAGGCCTGGAGTGGATTCTTCTTCACAGCCCTCAGAAGGAACCATCCCTGCTGACAACTTGGTATCAGACTTCCAGTCTCCAGGACTGGGAGACAACACATTTCTGCTGTTTAAGTCTCCCAGTTTGTGGCATTTTGTGCAGCAGCCCTAGAAAACTCATACAGATGAGTAAATTTAAATAATCTTGTCCAATAGTACCAGAAACACAAGCCCCCAAATGCTTTCTCTCACCTTTGAGGAAAGAGTGATTTGTTGGTGTGCACTTCACAAAGGATAAGACCTCCCTCACTCCCTCCGCATCCCTTCCGGGCAACTCTTCCTCTCTTTTTTCTTTCTTTCCTTCTTTCTTTCTCTCTCTTTCTTTCTTTCTTTCTTTCTTTCTTTCTTTCTTTCTTTCGTTTCATTTTGTTTCGTTTTTTTAAAAAAATCAGCTACATGTATTAGAAATACAAGGTTTATAAACCAGCTGTTCCCTAACCCTTACACTATCTATTACTTTCTGTCAAAATACAAGCTTCCTTAGTAAAACAACATGTTTCTACAGGTTTGCACATCCTATTCTCTCTGCCTGGAATTCACTCTTTATCTGCCTTTTAAATGCTGCCGATTCTTCAAAATAGAATCTGAATGAGATCAGCAATAAAAAAATAAAGAAACAAATAAGAAACATACATTAGTCTGAGATAGTTTAGTATAAGATGCTAAGCTGAAGTAAAAGATACCCTTCCTTTCTTCTCAAGAAGGGAGAATATCAAAGGCTAAGTAGACACGAAGTAAATTTAGCATTAATTAATTAAAAGAAAATACATAGAGCAAGCTCCTGGGGCAAGTTCTAAAATAAGAATGTGAGGTGCCAAAGAGATCTAGGTTATATGAGGAGTCTTGTCTACAGATTAGAAAGTAATAGAAATTGGAGGGAATTTAAAGTATATCAAATGGAGTTCTTTTTCTCTCTTTGTTAATGTTAAGTGAGATAGAAACATTAGAAATTCCAATAAAAAAACAAACAAAATATTTAAACAGTTTTCACAAAAAAAGGAAATATAAATGGTCAAAGAAATATATGAAAATGCACTAAACTTTATCATTATCAAGAAAATGTAAATTAAAACCACAATGTTATCATACCTCATATCCATCAGAATGGCTAAATGAGAAATATTATAATGGAATATTGTAAATATCATATGTTGACCAGTGTCACAACTGAAACACTCATGTGGCTGGTCTGAAAATTTGGGCGCCTGGGTGGCTCAGCGGGTTAAGCATCTGACCTTGGCTCAGGTCGTGATTTCATAGTTGGGGAATTTGAGCCCTGCATAGGGTTCTCTGCTGTCAGTGCGGAGCCCGCTTCAGATCTTCTGCTCCCTCTCTCTCTGCCTTTCCCTCACTTGTTCTCTCTCTCCCTCTCTCACACTCAAAAATTAAATAAACATTAAAAATTTTTTGAAAAAACTGTTTGGTACTATCTACTAAAGCTGAATGCACGCACACACTTTGATCCAGAAATCCCAGTCTTGGTATAGACCTTAAAGAATTGTGTATATATATATTCTCCAAAGACACATACTAAAATGCTAGAGCAGCAATATTCTTCGAAGCCCCAACATAGCGTCTAGGATGCTAACTATGTTCCATTTTGAAATCTGGGTGCTAAATACACGATGGTGTTCACCAAATAGTACACTTAAGATATTTGTATTGTCTTCGTCTGTATGGTTTTCTTCATTTGTACACAAGAGAAGAAAGAAAAACAAATATAAATGACTTGCTAAAGTAGCTAAAGTCATCTGAATCCCAGTTGAGTTTTCTTACAATTCAGCATACAATTCTGTTTCTCTATTACATATTATAAATCTATAATCTCTAAAATAATAGAACCAATTCAAATGTGGCAAAACATTAAATTAAATTAAGTTTCCAAGCAAATATACTTTCAAATGATTTTTAGATTACTAAGTCAGTCCTACCTTGACATTAATAAGTTACAAATGAAATAATTAAAATAAATGCTGTAAGATAAGAAGTTAATGTTTTTCTTGGGTTAACCTCATTAGCCATGTCCAGGTAAAATAATGGCAACTCTCAAAACACAATGAAGTGTGTAATATATGCAAAGTTCCATCTAGAAGCCTAATTGGTTAACTATAATAAACCAGTTGCCTGTATCTAGCATTTTCTATGCAAGTAATAGAATTCTCTAGATGTTTACATAAAATAACAAGGAACATATAATAAATTTAAATTCTTTTAAATTAATTTATTTTAAACTATTATTGTAAATTAATAATTAATTGTTTTAAATTAGATTTTTTATTTTAAATTAATAATTAAACTCCTCTTATGTGCTTTCTTTTACGTAACGCTTCCTATGTTTGTAGACCTTAGAAGTTTGTGAAAAGTCTTTGTTTACTGCATGACAGCTACCTTTCATTATCTGAAGGAGAGTACAGCAAATTAGAAAAAAATATGACTCAGGTAGCTGGTTTTGTTGTAATCAATTCAAAGAGAGGGCGTTATTATACTATGGTCTTTTGAATGGTATGTTTTATTCCCCACAGTATTAAAGAGGTAATAGAATATCTACTCCAGCAAAAAAACAAAAGAAATTTTTCTTGTTGATAAATCACTAGTATTTCCTTTTACAGTCTTCAATATATAAATGCTGACAAAATATATAGGTGTAACCACATATGAATACAGAACTGATTTATTTATTTTAGTTATTGCACGGAAAAATCTGTTTGACAACCGTAGCTTAATTATTTTATGAGAGCCTTTATGACAGGACCAATAATACCAGAGTCCAAGAATTTCATGAAACAGACATCAGCTAAGAAACGCTGATACAGTGAACTCTGCCATTGCCTTGTTTTGGTTTGGCAGGTGTTATCTATTTTCTGGGAACTATAATGACCTTAATAAATTATTCAAAAGGAGATTAATGGCATAAAAATATAAGAATCAAAAATTTATTAAGATTTATTATGATAATTAAGTGAAGAATGCTCTTTTAATTTACAAATCTGATTATTCACAAAAAAATGACTAATAGGATAACCTAATCTAAACCTCTCATTTTTTACATGAAAAAACTAAAATTGATTTGAGGCTAAGAAGATTAAGAGACGTTTCCAAGACATGCTGACTCACCGAGATTGGAACCCCTTTTTCTTACTTCTGGACCATTGCTTGCTTCCTCCTTCCTTCTTGCCTTCCTGCCTTCCTTCCTTTCTGCCTTCCTGCCTTCCTTCCTTTCTGCCTTCCTGCCTTCCTTCCTGCTTCCCTGCCTTCCTTCTTTCTTTCTTCACAATGAAGAAAGATTTATTGATGCAATTTATTTATTGATTCATTGATTTATTGATACAATGCACATGCCATACCATATACCCATTTAAAGTATACAATTTAATGTTTTTAAGTACATTTGCAAGGTTGTGCAAACATCAGCAGAATCTAATTTTAGAACATTTCTGTTCCTTCTTTAAAAGGAAAAAAAGCCATACCTATCAGCTTTCACTCCCCATTCTCTTCCCCTAACTTCCAGCCCTAGACAACCACTGATCTACTTTATATCTGTATAGATTTGTTCATCCAGATATTTCATATAAATAGAAGAATACATCAGGTGGGTTTTTTTTTTTTCACTTAGCATGTATTCAAGGTTGATCCATGATGTAGCATGTACCAGGACTTTCTTTTTAGTATCAAATATTCTATTCTAAGAATACACCACAATTTATGTATGTATTCATCAATTGGTAATCATTGAATTATATCCATTCTTTGGATATTATTAATAATGCTACTGTAAGTGTTGATGTACAAAATTTTGAGTGAATGTATATTTTCACGTATCTTCAATATATACCTAGGGGAAGCTCTATGGTAACTGCATATTTAACACTTTGAGGAAATGCAAATGTGTTTTCACAAGTGTTTTCATTTTATAGTCCCACAAGCAAATGCATGACGGTTCCAATTTCTCTAAACCCTTGTCAACACTTTTGACCTCCTGTATGCCTTTTTAATTGTACACATTCTAGTGGATATGAAGTAGTATCTCTTGGTTTTGATTTGCTTTTCTTTAATGTCTAATGATGTCTGGCATTTTTTCATATGTTTATTTCGCTTTTGTATATCTTCTTTAGAGAAATGTCTATTTAGATCCTTTGGTCATTTTTAAATTGTTGTTTATCTTTTTACTTTTGAGTATAAGAGTTTTTCTTTTTTAATTCGAATACCAGCCTTTATCAGATATATGATTTATAAATATTTTCTCCCATTCTATGGACTGTCTTCTCACTTTTTTCATGATGTCCTTTGAAGCCAAGTAATTTGTAATTGTATTACAAGCCTATATATTTATTTTTTGTTTGTTGCTTGTGCTTTTGCTGTAGTATCTCAGAAACTGTCATTTAACCCAAGATTATAAGAATTTTACTTCTATGTTTTGACCTTGAGTTAGGCAATCGTTTCTTTAAAAAAATTAAAAAAATATATTTCTTTATTTTCAGAGATAGTGAGAGGGGGAGAGAGAGAGAGAGAAAGAGAAAGAGAGAGAGAGAAAATCCCAAGCAAACTCCACGCTCAGTGCAGAGCCCAATGCAGGGCTTGATCCCACAATTGCAAAATTACAACCTGAGCTGAAATCAAGAGTCAGACACTCAACCAGCTGAGCCACCCAGGCGCCCCAGCAATGGTTTCTTATATAAAACATTTTCACGTTAAAAGGGCTTTTGGGAAAAAATATGAATTTAATCAAACCTATAGTTACCTATTTAAAGAAGAAAATCAGTGACTCAAAAGAAATATGGAAAAGAGAGGCATGTTAAATAATAGCATAAGTATGTAATGTACAACATGTAGATTGTGAGAAATTAGAAAATTAATAACCTGAATTCTTCACCAAAATATTTCAAGGAAAAAAAAAAAGAGACACGGAGGAGGAAACATTTGCATTGTATGAGCTGTTTAGATTTTGTTGTTCCATTTTTTGCTTTTGATGTGAGTACTCAGTTTATTTAGATAATCATGTTACCCCAGTCATCACCAGTTCTATCTGACCTTCTTGAAAAAAATTTAGAACTATATAACCCGTATCCCATAAGTGCAGGAAATATTGGCTTGAAATAAATAAATTATAGTTGCAATTATCTCATTGTTTGGATTTGGAAATAAATTGTATGAATTGGTTGAAAATACATGTGTATACATCTTTATATTAGTACTATACAGTTGATGTAGTCTGCATTAGAGCAAATAGAAAACAAAAAAATTGAAAATTTTTAAGCTAGAGAATTTCTTTTTTCCAGCTTTAAATTATCTTTTTTATATATCTCAAATGCTTTTTCCCATAGCTCCAAAAAAGACTGATATTTTAGGGATTCTACAATGGCTACTGGGAGATTATTCCACAGTCTTAACCAAAATTATAGTCAATAATTAATCTTACACTGGTGCTGCCTAAATATTCCTTTTTTTAGTATCATATACCTGAGATAGTTCACAGACTGTTCTAAGAAGACCTCTCCTATGATGCAGAATATTCCCCTTCGAAACAGATGTTATTAATCTTATTTGTGATATTTCCACATTAATCAACTCCTAACCTATCTTCACCCCCCGAATTAGGTAGATGCATTTCCACTGGATAAATGCCAGTGGGGACAATAAAATATGACCTGGAGTTAGGGAATGGTGTCTTGAATAAGACACCACCATTAATAATGACGGCATCCAGGGGCGCCTGGGTGGCTCAGTCGGCTAAGCGTCCGACTTCAGCTCAGGTCACGATCTCGCAGTTCGTGGGTTCGAGCCTGGCTCTGTGCTGACAGCTCAGAACCTGGAGCCTGTTTCAGATTCTGTGTCTCCCTCTCTCTCTGACCCTCCCCCGATCATGCTCTATCTTTCTCTGTCTCAAAAATAAATAAACGTTAAAAAAAAAATTAAAAAAAAATAATGATGGCATCCACCCCCCTCCTCCCGACCAACCTCAGAATAGTATTCAACCTAAAGATACTGGACAATTTCAATTTCAGTTCAATTCACTTATAATTCAAATTCAATTCAGTTTACATCAAGTACTACCCTGTTCACCAGTTATTTGGTGAATTTATACATTACATAAATGTCACTTTTTCACACACTTTGGCATTCAAAAAAAGTCATATTTTCCTTAAATCTAATTAGGTCCAGCCCAGATCTTCATTTAATGAGCCTGTAGACAGTCTCAAGTACTGCAAACTCCCCTTTTTGGTACAAATACTTTTGGGGCAAAAGTAACATTGATCTCAAACAGAAGGAAAACTTCAAGGGGCTTTCAGTGCTTATTAGTTACTGTTATGAAGCCAGGTGTTCAAATTCCCATGAATACTTAGAATGCAGAGGTTCCGGTACAACCAAGCCATGCTCCCTAACCATGGGTTCCACTTCCTATACTTGACAGCTTCTGTCATTTCCTAATGATGTCCCTAAACTACAGACTACCAACTATTTCCTTCTTTGGTGGAATATTCACTGTCTATATTTGTTCCTGCCTTCTCATCTCAAAGCCGATATGCCTGTCTATCCTCACTCCCTGCCTACTATCCAGGACCCCTAGAAATGTCTCCCTAATTTTTTAAGCATCCCCAAGTTGCAAACCAGAATAGGCATTTTCTTTAGTAAACTAATGTATTGAGGGCTAGAAAATTACTGAGACTTGGGAACAAAAAAAGACTAGCAACGTTTTTGGAAGAGAAAAGGAAAAAATATATAGAACCAAGCATAAATAGCTCTTAATTGTTTAGGCAAATAAGCATTGAAATAAATGAGCCTACTGCATTGCTAATACACCTATCCTAAATTTACAACAGTGCTGGGGGAAATAATAATTCTTATGGATGCACCTAAGGCAATTTTTACTGATTCACTTCTGCCCCTAGAATGGAGAGTTTGAAAGTTTAATCTTAGAATTCAGAATCATGGATCTACCACTCTCCTTGAGAGATTCACTTAATTATGTTTTTAGACTTAATTTTACTTCTCAAAATGGTTAATTATTAGTATTCATATGTTTATTGTGAGCAATAAATATAAATGATGTATGGGTCATGTTATGAATTTGTCAAATTAACACTTATTAAGGGAAACACAAGTTGCCAAATGGTGACCCAAAGTTCAGCAACAGACCACAAGAGAAACCAAAGTAGAGAAGTTTATTATCCTAAGGTCCTGGACGAAATACCCAGAATGTCTAGAGGAGCCATATAGGGAGGTCAAGGCAGAGTGAAGACAGAGAGACAGTTATTGGAACTGGGACACAGCCTTTGTCAGGGTCCATGAGTGAAGTGCTGGGGTCCCCTGGCTAAAGCTTGGTTGGTCACTTCAAACCAAAAGAGTGGGGTTTTGGAAAGTTATACGAAAGTTTTATCTAAGAAGTGCATAGGGGGAAGGTGTTAGGAGGCAGAGGAGACTTGACCACAGCCTTATTGATTACAGAGCTGTTAAGGAAATCATACCAATAACTTACATTTGCCTGTGACTCTGTAGCTGCTATCCAGGGGCATGTGCTTGCATGAAGGGCCAGTGTCATGTTAAAGTTCTTGCAGGCCACTTGGTTAAACAAAATCAATGTGGAAGCAGCAGTACTATGGGGTAGCTTAGCTAAACTCTCTACAGACACAAATTATATATATGTTTATATATATACACACACACACACACATATATTTATGGTACACACAGAAATACGATATATATGTGATATATCTGACTATATATATTATGTATGATATACATATTCTATATTACATATATATCATATATTCTATATAATAATATATAACATGTAAAATATACATAATAGTGTATGTCATATATATATATATATATATATATATATATATATATATATGTTACACACACACGTGATGGTAATAGTCTACTGCTAAGAGGCAGTTTGCTATAGGCCTCTTGCATTTTTACATATCTTGAGTTTACAAAAATCACAAGACTTTGTCCTTTACCAGACTACTTCTCAGCATTGTTTATGCAGAGGCAATCTTAAGAAGTGGAGACATGCATTGCAAGAATTCTTCAAATAGTTCTGTATGCACCTAGTTATTTCGCAGAAGGATTATAGACTTGCTTACTACAATTCCCTAAGTTCTCACATGGCACATTCCACTGCACGTGTAGGCTCCACCTGGCTCCAAGGGCTTTGCCATGAGATTTCGGGTGCAGAGACCCAGTAGGACAATGCTAACAATCTTGCCCCTGCTTTTGCTGTAATTCAGTCCTTTATCTCTGACCCAAGAGTCTTGTGTCTTTTGTCAACACCCATGGAACTGTGACAGGCTTCTTTGTTAGCTCATAGAGTTATTTTGATTGGAGTTCTAGCTCTCCTCCAACTGTCAAACTCATTAAAGTAGAGTAAAATCCCCAAAACTATACCATAGTTCCCTGGAGAAGATTAATTAGAGATGCTGAAAGTTGAAGAGAGAAAAAAGCTACAACTAAGCAATATTATCTATTCACTTGATTTACAATAAAAATTGTAACCTATTTAATTGGCAAAAAGATTTGATTTTTATTTCATCATCTTGCTAACTTTGAAACTTATAAGAAAAAGGAAATAAATTTACTTAGAGCTAACAGCAAAATAAACATTGATTTGAATTAGTATAAGCTTTCCTTGTAAGCATAGTTTTATAAAAAGCAGATATTTTATTATTGCTTTGAAATTTCTCTAAGGCATTGGAAGAAGACATATTCTGCCAGAATGTGTATAAGTGATTCTCTGAAATCTTTTTTTTTTTATCTTGTTGCATCTTATTATGTACATGCTGTATCAGTTTGATTTAATAGGATACATACAGAAAACCATCTTAACTGAGAAATTAGATTGTAGATAATCCATCTAACATTCAAAACATTTTAAAGAAAGATAAAAATATTCATTCCTTTTCAATATAATTATTCATAAAATGTAAATAATGATTTATGATAACTCATACTGTACATAGGTACCCTTACCCTTCAGTTAGTAAATCAACTCCTCTGAACCTTGTTATTTCCCTTGTAAATGGTGGTAACCAGCATATTAGTCTTCTGGGGCTGCCATTACAGAGCACCATGAACAGGGGACTTAAATCACAGAAATCTATTTTCTTACAGTACTGGAGGCTTGAAGTCTACCATGGAGGTGTTGAGAGGGTTAGTTTCTTCTGAGGGCTCTCTCCTTGGCTTATAAATGGTCGTCTTCTCTTGTGTTTTCATAAGGTCTTCCCTCTGTACTTGTCTGTGTCCTAACTGCCTCTTATTAATAGGATAGAAGTCATACTGCATTAGAAATCACATGAATGACCTCATTTCAACTTAATTCCTCTTAAAAGATGCTCTCTCCAAATTCAGTTACATTCTGAGGTACTCAGGGTTAGGAATTCAACATTTGAATTTAGAGGGGACACAATTTAACCCAATACAGGTAGATTATCATAGTGTACGTAAAACATCTAACAAAAATTTCCAATGTGATTATAATATAATAATAGCCATTATTATAGTTACAACCCTGTGGAAAACACTAATTTAAAAAAAATTACTTAAGATGAAACTTTGTATCTTGGACAAAGACAAAATAACATGCAATATTCATAAAAGAGAATAGAATATTATGAATAAAATTTATTCTTGTACCTATTAGCAAGGTTAGTCTTTTGTATTTAAGCAGTATGCTTGGATTGCAACAGTTTCTCAACATAAAATATTTGTTGAACTCAAGTCCAGTATATAAAGTGCAAACATCTTATAACAGTGATCATCAAAAACACTTTAAGTAAAAAACAATCATACTTAAAATTATTTGTATGACAGGTAAAATGTTGTATAATTAGGGGCGCCTGGGTGGCTCAGTCGGTTAAGCGGTTAACCATCCGACTTCGGCTCAGGTCATGACCTCACAGCTCATGAGTTCGAGCCCTGTGTCAGGCTCTGTTCTGACAGCTCAGAGCCTGGAGCCTGCTTAGGATTCTGTGTCTCCCTCTATCTCTGCCCCTAACCCAGTCACATTCTGTGTCTGTCTCTCTGAAAAATAAATAAACATTAAAAAAATTTTTTAATGTATAATTATAGCCCATATCTATTTAGGCAAATATCTTTAATATCTATGCCATAACATGATATTTTTAAGTGTGTGTGTGTGTGTGTGTGTGTGTGTGTGATGCATGTTGGCAAAAAAACTGATGGGGATTTAAAACCAGACTTGATATTATCCTTTGCAACATAAGACCCAATATAAATCTTATATCTTCCATAAAGTCGTATAGCATTATATTTTCTTTATGACTATTTTAACTAGACTACATATTTCCCTAGGATAAATATATATATTTATTATAATCTATATTATATTCTGCATAATTACCAAAAAGATGTCCATATATTTATTCATTATTATCAATGTACACCACAATTATTTATACATTTATTCATTTTCTGAATGACTATTTTTATAATCTGCTATGATAGCATTAGTTATGATCGGATTTTGATTATTGTTTGTTCCATGTATTTGTTGACAAGTTTCTCCATTTCAAAGCTCTATAAGGAAAATAATTATTTCTAATGCTTTTTTTTTACCTTTCTGGAAAGTGGCATTCTTATGCTTATACAGATTTTGTTATGGACAGTGTTTGTGTCCCCGTAAAATTCATAGGTTCAAGCCTTGATCCCCAGTGTAATAGTATTTGGAGATGGGGTTTTTGGAGATACTTCAGTTTAGATTAGGCCATGAGGGCAGGACCCTCATGATGGATTACTGCCTTTATAAGGCACTAGAGAGCTTGCTCACTCACCTCACGTGCACACAAAGAAGAGTTCATAAGAGCACACAGCAAGATGGCAACCACCTACAAGTCAAGAAAGGGATCTCCGAATGGAACCTAGCTTACTGGCACCTTGATCTTGGACTGCTCAGCCTCCAGAGCTGTGAGAAGTAAATCCCTATTGTTGAAGCCACCCGTCTATGGTGTTTCGTTATGATTAAGACAGGCCTTTCTTTTAGTGCATTTATTCTGGATTACAGATCCTGTAAAGGGAAGGATCATTTCTAATATTTCTATAACATCCTGGAATAGTAGTGCGCTTATCCTTATGTAATCGAATCATATCTTGGAATACTCACTACCAGATGTCTAAAACAACAGTGAAATGGCTTGAGAGTTCATTCACTGGAGAACTGCTTCCATGGTCAGTATTTCTTCTGAGTAATTTAATCAAAGGGAACATAGTTTTTGGCAAGGAATCAATTAGTATAATGGTTTTTAGACGGCAAGGCCTCATAGCCTAGATTTGTTATATCTTATTGCACATTTATTAAAGGTGTCTTACCATTCAAAATGACTTGTTTGGTAATTTTGAAGATAAATGTCATGGCCAGGGTCAAAGATTTTATTTTGTGGACTTCAGCACTGACTCTAGGAAATGGCTTGAATGCTAAATGTCACTTGTACCTGCGGGATTCAACACACTGGCAAATTATTCAATTTAGAATCAAGACTCTCTCTGTAGCTTCTGTCTATATTAGGTCAAGTGTATTTATGACCACCTCTAGAGAGGCTTTAGACTACTGTTGAATAGATATCGCTAGCATCTCAGATATTATTCAGCTTTGCCTTCATCTCTGTTGGGACTCTGTTTTATTTTCATTCTTTCTTTACTGCTATCATTATTTGAGTTTCTTCTGAGTTTTACTTGGGGTATCTTAATTTCCTTTATAGTATATTTAAATCCATTCAAATCTATGAAATCCCTTTAATTTTCATGTCCCCATTTAGACCACATTTTTGTGTAGAAAAAAACATTCTCTAGAAAAATAACTTCTTCCAAACTCTCTTGGGATTATGGTACAGAACCTGGTGTCATTGTCTCTTACTAAAAGCAAACAGCAACCTTAGGTATGAAACCCGCCTTTCATGGAAATTATTCCTTCATATGTAACTAATCAATCTAAAGTTGCAATGGGAGGAATGACCCGGAGGCTGTAGCAAGCCCCATAACTCTAAATTTCCTCTGTATGTTTTCTCTTCTTTTAACATTGAATGCAGCATGGAATTTAGGGTAGCATATCTAGTGCTGCTTACCTAGATTGGAAACTAGCATTTAATACAACTCATGCTGAATCCAGCCCACTTGCTTTATACAAGTAGCAAATACTGTGCATGCACATGCATCATGGAAAGTCAAGCTGCGGCAGCTGCACCTGTGGGTACCCAGTGACGCAATCCTTATAAGGTTGGAACTTTGATTAGGCCAGAAACAGCGATGCAAATGTACCAAGGCCGTAAAATTAGTAGTTCAAGGTCAATCTGGAGAAGTTTTGTACTCCCACACTAAGCATGAAGTCTTTTGGCCATTCTGTTTGGATCAAGAATGAGGCCAAGAGATTGGCCGAGAGCTGCATCATTTACTTAAGGATGGTGAGTGGAGGGCGCCTCGGTGGCTCAGTCAGTTAAGCGGCCAACTTCAGCTCAGGCCGTGATCTCCTGGTTTGTGAGTTCAAGCTCCTCTCACAGTTTGTGAGTTAGAGCTCCACGTCAGGCTCCAGAAAGCCCCGGAGCATGCTTCTGATTCTGTGTCTCCCTCTCTCTCTGTCCCTCCCCAACTCATGCTCTCTCTGTCTCTCAAAAATAAATAAAGATTAAAAAAAACTTAAAAACAAAAGGATGCGGATTGGTAATCTCTCTCTGAACAGTAAGCTATCAGAAGACTTAAGAAATCCCTATTTCTGATCACTTTAACATCCTCAGTATCTAGCACAGACTTTGGCTCATATAGGGGAGTCAGTGTGTTTTTATCAAATGACTACAGTAAAAAATACTTTTGGACTATGGTTGTGGTTTCTACCTCTCATCCATTCCTGATTCTTCCTTATGGTCTCACAGGAAGACTGAGCTTTCCAAGTCCTTTTTTAATTAGGCGAGACTATTGATTCGATCTAGGTAAAGAAATGTGAACAAAAGTGATGTGCGTCATTTCTGTACAAGGCATTTAAGAGCTTGTGCGCTAAACTCAACATTGTCTCTTCCTCTGCTGTCGGCATCACAGAACTGTAAGTTGAGATGACAGTTACAAGATGAGGCCTTCTGTATCTCTGAATTGCTGCATAGATGAGACTTCCCCTGGAGGGGTGGCCAACCTACACGTGATTTTCTGCAAGCTTTCATTTGTGTAGCCACCGATATTTGGATTTTATTTTGTTATATTTCTATTACGATGATGCATAATATTGACTTTGTGTCTGCTGACTTCATCTCTAATAAAAATGGTTGAATCTACATTAGTAGATTTTTAACTCTTCATTGTTTGTTTTTATGATGGATGCATCATCTTTGGGAAGTCCAACCTTGACTTAATTTGCAAACAGATCCAATAAATTCCTTGTGAAGTCTTAACTATAAGCTCAATTTTTTGGCTTGTAAAATTACTATTGACTATCCGGTAAATAAATCTTTTTGAACGGGCTGTGGGACTTAATCTTGGAAAATAAAGTGTCAATCAGGGAAGAAATGCATGACAAATTTAACAAATGCCACAGATGAAAATAAATAACATGCAAATAATAGGTAATGATTACTTGATCCAGGAAAATGACTTAATTAAATAAGCATCATTCAAAGTGTTTTACTTCAATGATTAAAACTTGCAGATTTTCAATTAAGAAATAACTCATGCTTTATCAGGGTTTCACATTGCTCTCCTACTCCACAGCATACATTTTCATTTCCTTCTGAAGTATTGTATTAAAGCCATATTGCACGCAACAATTTTTTAAAAATGCCTTAAAAAGGGGGGGGAGAAGCACTTTAGGTGAGTGAATGTTCCATTATACATACATATTTTTTAGATTTAGCCTAGAGTGTTGGTTTTAAAAATAAAATAATACAACTTGACTACTTGTGAAAAATGTGAGGGGTGAAGTAGACGGTGAAACCAGGAAGGAATACAGTACACATGATGGGTGTGGTTTGTTTTGGTTTTTGTTTTATTTTTAGTGGCCAAAACCTTGGAAGCATGAGGCAGCAAGGAAATGAAAAATAAAGATCTAGAAATGGGTTTAACTTTAGAATTCAAATTTAGGATTGGGAAAAAAAAGGAACTATTTACTTGCCAAATATTAAAAAGCAATTTCACAACTGATGGAAAGTTTTGAGTCTATAATTAAAACGTTACAAGGAATTTATTGGTTTCACAAATTAGATGAAGTGTAACCAGCACTTTACATGCACAATTTTAACTCTTAGAGTAATTTTGTGAATTAGGTATTATTTCGGCTTTGCAATTGAGAAAATTGGCTAAAAGAACTTCTAAGCTCACTTGGATAATAAGGATGGAGCTTGGATTTATAATCTTATACATCTTATTACCAGGCTTATAATATATCCATGGATCTCATTACTTTTTTTAGAAGTCAACTATGATAATTTGTGAGAGAAGCAAATGGTAGCCCAATTAGTTACAGATAAAAGAAAGGTAGAGATTAGCTATTGTGACTTTTATTTCAGGACTCCTGTTAAGCCAAGGCTCTGTTTATGATAATAGATTGAGTATGAAGTTTAAGAGAGAAAATTAGAAGTTTAATACAAAATATTTGGGTGTGGTGGGCCTACAATGATGAACACAGATGTTAGAGTTCTATGAGCATGAGTTTAGTTTTTATATCTATAAAATGGAAAATAATACTTTGCCTGTAAGATTTTTATAGACATAAGTGATAATGCATAATTACTTGGGAAAATGTCTGGCTCATGCTAAGAGATCAATATATGATGGTTCCCATTTTCACATCTTTTTGTACACTGCTCTTTGGACTGAATGCAACCCAGATAGTTTCTGTGCACACAGGAAGTAGAAGTAATTGGGTAAAGCTAATAAGAGTCAGTCAGATCACCTGGGTGACAGCAAGACAGGGGACAGAAGTGGCTGGATTTTTCTACTAAAAGAAAGTCAGGCTGTGATATTAAGAAACATAATACCAGATAAGACATTAAAGACAGAAAATTTGGGGGTGCCCGGGTGGCTCAGCTGATTAAGCGTCTGACTTTGGCTCAAGTCATGATCTCATGGTTGACGAGTTTGAGTCCCACCTTGGGCTCTGGGCTGACAGGTCGGAGCCTGGAGCCAGCTTGGGATTCTGTGTCTCCCGTCTCTCTGTTCCTCCCCTGCTCGCTCGCACTCTCTCTCTCAAAAATAAACAAGATTAAAAAAAAGAAAAAAAGAAAGTTTCCTGAACTTGGCCATGGCCACTACACGACTATCATACATACGCCCCAGCATTAGAAGAAAAGAGAGGTATGCCATCCAGAATAATGTGGCATAATTCTGATTCTTGCCCTTCCCAGTCAGCTTCCCATGGAAATGGACCAGAAGCCCCCCGATAGAAACAAGCCTTTGTACACCGATATATTACTTTTGAAGGGTCACTTTAAATCCTGCATCACTGTAGTATTGTGTGTTGCCATCACCAATATTCCTACAGGATCACTCCAAATGTTTCTGGCCACAATTTTAGAGGTATAAATTAGCTCTCATAAACCTTTTAGAGTTTCGTAGGAATGTCTGAGAAAAGTTAAAAAATCTTGTGCTGGCTCCTAAGCTTTGGATTCTGAGCTACAAATCCACCTTTCCAGACTCTATTGAGGCTGCTGCTGAAAACTGCAAACCACATTTAGCTTTCCCTACGGCCCCACTAGGCTTTGCACAACTAGGGCCCTAGACAGAGAAGAGAAGCTGGAGAAAGGAGAACGGGCAACTTCCTTCCTGCTGTTGATTTCTTGTTCCAGTCAGCACTGCCCGGCTCCTTCTTCCCCTTGGCAGAGGCAGCGTGTAGAAACAGAGGGTGTCCAGATTGAGCTGTTTCCAATAGTTGCACAACTATTGAAGTTCATGGAGCCCTCTTGTAACACATCAGCATCACACAACTGATACCACCATCAGCTGCCAGATACCAGATGCGAGCTCTGCATACCCCAGCCTCCGACGCAGAGCCAAGATGGCCCCGGGAGCACTGCCTCCTTCGCAGAGGTGTGAGTTTCACTCCAGGAGGCCCGTCCCTCAAACTTTTAAATTTTAATGATGCCAACCTCTTTTCATTGTTTCCTCAATTCTAGGTAACTGTTTTCTGCAGCCACTAGCTCTGAAACCTTGTGCATGAAAAAGAGTTCATATAGCAGGTGGGGGACTACTCTCCTTGGAAAGTCTTGCCTGCAAGGTTGGCCCCTGGCTGGTGTCTGGGAACTTAGATTTTTGATTGGTTCCCAACCGTCCCTTGTAAGAATGTATTATTGTGTGGCTAAACAGTGGCTTATATGGAGTCCCTGCTTTCCTTCTGGGGGGCTGGAATTCTGGTATGTGATAGGTAGAGAGTGCCTGTGTGACCACCCCCAATAAAACCCTTGGTTACTGAGTGTCTCTAGTAGACAAAATTTCACCCATGTTGCCACAGTCCACTGCTGAGGGAGCCAGAGGCATTCTGTCTGACGCCACTGGAAGAGGATCTCTGAAAGCTCAAGTCAGGTTTCCTCCAGACTTGACCCATGAATCTTCTCCTTTGCTGATTTTTCTATCATTTTGTTGTAATAAGTCATAGCCATGAATATGACTGTATGTTGAATCGTGTGGGTCCTCTCAAAAACCTAGGGCAGGTCACGAGGACCCTTAACACACTTTCGTGATGTAGGAAGTAAAGGCAGAAGGAAATGGCAGATAAAATTAAATTTCCGGATAACCTGCAGCCCATTGATGAATAACTTGAGGCAGGTAGAGTAGAACATTCCTCCAGGAAATCCCTACTGTCTTAATATTAATGCTTTGCTGGAGGGAAGAACAATCTTAGCTTGACAATAGCTAGGCCTGCAGTAGTGAGTATTCTTTAGCATATGAAAATTCCTTTGGAAATGTCCGTTTGACTTTACCTCCCCCCGACTCCCAAATATATAATCAGTCTCTCCTCATGGGCCTGGGGCAGCTCTTCCTGCCCAAGGTTCTGTCCCCAAGCTTTGATAAAATCATCTTTTTTTGTACCAAATCATCTTTTTGGTGCCATTCAGAGCCAACGGCAAAGACATCTCAAGAATTCTTTCTTGGCCGTTGGCTCTGAATCCCCATCATTCCAGAACCTCATCACTCAGTATCTCTTCTACCCCACCCTTTTAAACAGTTTTCTATACCTAGGTAATAACTCTTTGTATTAAATTTTCTCTGTTAGAATAACTGGTGTAGATTAAGCTCTAACGTACTCTATAGCAGGGATTTTCATAGTGCACCTTTTACCCAGATCGGTAAAATCACATGGGCACAGTTACATATATATTCACACACACACTAGAGGTGCTAAGTTAGGAACTAGAAGTACTAGGGGAGGGAATTGGGAATTTGGTTTAACATACACCCCCGATGAAGAGCATATTTTAGAATAAATTTGGAGAACATTTCTCAATGGTGTGAAATAAGTTTATTCCTAAGACCTTGACTATCTGAAATGGTATTTATAGTAAATTACATACTCTTGCCTTCATGGAGTGAATTTATTTCTTTTATATGAGCAGGCCACTTCCCAGTAGTCAGCATATCCTTGGACACTTAATACCTATGGGTACTTAATACCTTGGCAAATTGCTTTATAACCATATCATTAGTTATTCATAGAATCTGTAAGTAATATCTACTTTGGGTTTATTCCAAAGTCTTTGATAAGGTCGATAGAAGTTAAATTGTGAAAATGTACCCTGGCATAATAAAAGGTTTTACTCCCTTCTTTAAACTAACATTTTATTTTATTTTAAGTAGAAGGGACATTGTTGAAAAATTGCTAGGAGGCCCACAAGAAAATGACATGTACAATGAAGTTATAGATACTAAAATGTGTCTAAATATTTTCTATGGAGTTAAAACTTTTCATCAGTAAATTGGCAGAGCAAGAATAAAGACCATAAAATTAAAAACATATTATGTGCAAATGAGACATAGAGATTTTAATTATAAAAGCACAATGTAATCTTCTTTTCTTTTTTGAATATATAAACATGTATGTGAGTATCACCTTTTCTCCTTCCTATATTATCATCTTGGGCTGTCATCTATGATGTGATAATTTATGGACTGAAAAATGAATAAGGTTGCTATGGGTCATAAAATTGTGCTTAAGTTTCCAAAGGTAGTAGGGCAGTTAGTGACCTCATTATTCCATCCTGACTTTTAAAGCAACACTTTGAACAAACAGAGTAATTCAAAGTCACTCTCCAAGAATTGGGAATTAAACTAGATGGTTCAAGATCTCTGATTGGAGGCATGTGCTTCAGATCAGGTCCCTTTCCAGAGCAGAGACGTAGATACCTAATGCATTGCACTGAATTCAGATTTGTTCTTATAACAACTCTTCACCTAACTCCTCTAGGACTCTCCTCACACATTGTAGTCATTAAACACCATCACAGGATACTTGGAACAGGATACTGGACAATGCATACTCCTTTATACTTTTGGAGTTAATCTGGGAAAAAAGACTATGATAACAGCAGTCATGATTCCTTTCCTTTATCACCTCACGTTATTGCTACATAATACCTCTCCTAGTTTTGACTTGCCATTGCTTCTGTCTACAATAAAGACGACAATTGTACTTATATTTCAGATTAGAAAATTTTGGATCTTTTAAAGGGAATATCCCAGGTCTTTTCCAACACTGAACCAAATATTAATAGAAAGAGAAGATATAAACATATAGAAACAGATTAGCTTATAGAGGAGAGATTTGTTTGTTTGTTTCTTTCACTCAACATGTTCTCAGTATCTTCCATTTGCCTCTAGACTGGACACCTGAGGATACAGACTTGGTTTCTCAAAAAGACATCCTTTGAGGGGCTCCTGGGTGGCGCAGTCGGTTAGCGTCTGACTTCAGCCAGGTCACGATCTCGCGCTCCGTGAGTTCGAGCCCCGCGTTGGGCTCTGGGCTGATGGCTCAGAGCCTGGAGCCTGTTTCCGATTCTGTGTCTCCCTCTCTCTCTGCCCCTCCCCCGTTCATGCTCTGTCTCTCTATGTCCCAAAAATAAATAAACGTTGAAAAAAAAAAAAAAAAAGACATCCTTTGAGTTGCCTCACTTTTTTCTTCATGGGGCAGCTGATCGCATTTTAGATGGGATGATTATTTGTGTTTGTCACATCGCTGGGTATTTAGCATCTCTGGCTGTTGTCTGCTAAAAAACTACAGTCTCTTCCTCTATTATTTCGGCTATTAAATACACCACACACATTGTGACGTAAGACATGCACTCCACTTGAAAACCACTATACTTGAATTTTATTCTATTATAATTCAAGTATAATTTCAATTATATAATTTAAAAGTCAAAAGGACATCATTCCAAAATCTATTGTATCTTTTTGCTGTCTGAGGTATTTCTTTTCTTTGTTAAGACCTAGTACCTTCACTTCTTTTCTGGGCTAACATCTCAATTTTGTCACATTCAGGGTAACATGATTCCCAGAGTAGATGAGCTTTTTCTTGGAGACTACAACTTCGTGTCAGTTTCCTGAGAAGGGAACTTTTGTCTTCTTCCTCTTGCGGAGCTGTTCTTTACTACTTAACTACCCACTAAATTCCAATTTCCTGTCTGAGGCAAGTCTTCAGTTCTCTACTAATTTGCCAAGCACAGATGAGTAGTAGGCCCTGAGTCATCAAGGAATTTCCAGTTTGGTCACCAGAGTTAACCACTTTCAAGGCAGTCTTTTATGAATCATTTAGATTTTGACTTTCCTTTCTCTACTACATCAGATATTCCTTCTCAGTCACGTCACCTTGGTTTTATAACAAAAATCTGCATCATGCTTTCAATGACTGTAACAGACCACTTCTACCTAAAATAAGAATTGTTTCCTTACACAAGGACAAAGAGAAGCCTTCTCAGAAAGCTATGTGTCTGAAAGCTTGAGCATGAACTATTTACTTTAGCTGTGAGGTTGTGGGCATGTCCTTTATTTTCTCTGTGTTGCTGTTTTAAATGAAAGACAGGGCCAGGTAGTCTTTAAAACATCTAGCAATGCCGTGAGTCTAGACTAAAAGCCAAAGGAAGTTGAGCAGTTTCTGTCTGTGAAGTAAGAAGTATTTTAAACTCTAGGATATAGTGTGAACTTAGATACACGTAGTTCCTGAGTAGTCATTGAGTTATGATGACCAGTTTAAGGTGTATAAGAGAATTAATGTAGAAAGGGTGCCGATGTGGCTTCTGATTATACTTTTAGAAGATTCTCTGGATCCTGATTTTCTCATCAATTGATACTTTGTACAACCTTATTTTGCTATCGCCCAAGCCCCAGTGTTTCTGCAAGCTAGACAAATAGCTAAGTGACTTCAAGATGCCTTCTTACAGGAAGGCCAAGCAGACCATGACAATCTGTTTATAAATCACATCAATTTCTGAACAGGACAGAAAAAAGAAGAGGAAAATCCAATGCAAATTAGTTGCATATTCAATGTTTATGCATATTCAAATCAGGATCCATAACCAGTTGTTTGAGATGATAAAGCTATTCATATTTATGAATATTTTCTCTTTTTAAGTTTATTTATTTATTTTGAGGGAGAGGGAGCATGCATGGGGTAGAGACAGATAGAGAGAGGGAAAGAGAGAATCCCAGGCAGGGTACGTGCTGTCAGCAGAGTTTGACCCAGGTCTCAATCCCACAAAATGTGAGATCATGACCTGAGCTGAAATCACGAGTGGGAGCTCAACTGACTGAGAAACCCAAGTGCCCCTGAATATTTTCAACTTATTTGCTCTCAAGTAGTTAAACATTTCATATCTAGTTTAGTATGTGTTTAAGGACAGACTTAAAAAAATCTCAGAGAAGTGTCAGTATAATAAATAATAAACGAAAAATACTTAAGTCTATAGAGGTATAATCATAAACAGGTCTGTGGCCATACGTTAAGTGACATACACAATTTTAACTCTATTATTGCATGAAATGCATCCTTGCTATTCCCTCATGGAATACACGCTTTTTATGTTCCGTAAATATCAGTTTTGTTTTTGAAATATTTCTTTAAAAAGGTTTTGTTTTTACTGAAAAATGCAAGGAAAAGAGGGAATTCAATTAAAATAAAATTTGACAATTCGAAAATTCAGATTTCTTATCACGATTCGGAAGTGTAGGAGATTCATTTTTTATATGCTGTCGTTGTATTTTAAGTGCTGATTCATTACACCTTCAGAAGATGGTGATACATCATCAGTTCCTGGCTCAAACTCTGCAGTGGCGGTCCCTCATCTTACTCAGAGTAAAACCAAAGCACCCTCAGCAGCTTCCACCACCAACACGATCGGTTTCCATGGTTAGCTCTCTGCCCCAGCCACTTCTCTCCTAGACACTCACTCCATTCCAGCCACACTGGTCTCCTCGAAATCCCTCCAACTTCACATGTGCTCTTATCTTAGGGCATCTGCACTGGTCATTTCTGCTGCCCAAAACTGCTTTCTTCTGGTAGCTCTCTCATGTCTGTTAAGGATTTGCCCCAAAAACTGCCTTTCCGATGAGGACTATCACTATATTTTTAACTGTAACTCATTCCATATCCCAGTTCCTTGAAATCAGCATGATGTGGCTGAAACCCACTCTATTTTTTGCTGCTTTCTGTGACATTTAATGGCTTATAAAAACGCCCTACAAGTTACTAATATGTTTAGTTTATTGAGTGATGTTTGTCTATATCCTGATAGAATGTAAATGACAAAAAGCAGAGCTTTTGCGATGGTCTGAATGTTTATGTCCCACCCAAATTCATATGTTGAAATTTTAATAGCCGATGCAATGGTATTTGGAGGCAGAGCCTTTGGGGAATGGTTAGGTCATGGGGGTGCAGGCCTCATGAATGGGACTAATGGCCTTTATAGAAACGACTCCAGAGAGCTCTCTTGGCATTGCCACTAGAGACCAGAGGACAGGTGAGATGCTTCAGGCTACAACTTGAAAGAAGGCTCTCCCCTGGCCCTCTGGGACCCTGATCTCAGAACGCTAGCCCCCAGAACTGTGAGAAATACATTTCTGTCATTTATCAGCATTGGGTTTGTAGCTTATGTTTCTTATTTTGCTATAGGAGCCCCACAGACTGTTCATTAATGTGTCCCAATCACTAAAATAAAGATGTGCTCACACTAAGCACGTAATAAGTAGTTGAATTTTGGAAAGAAATAACATGATTAGGTAATGATGATAAAGATGATGATGGTGGTGTGGTGACGATAATAACGATGGTAAAGTGATTATTCTATTTTCTACCCTGGGCTAAGCAGTTTACTTTAAAAATTGACCCAATCTCCATCTAAAAACTTTGGCACATAAATTTCATAATTCTTATTTTATCAATAAAAAACACTGTGACTGGAGAAGTTAAGGAACTTGTCTCAAATCTAACAGCTAATAAGCTAGAGGAACTGGGACTGGCATCTCGAGCTGTCAGACTTCAAGGTCTAGGCCGTTATCTTATACTATGTGACAATTCCTAAAATAAGAACTTAGGTAAGTCAGTTTCATACTTGGCTTTGACTACTGACCAATAAAGGAAATACATTTATTTTATATGGAGAATAAATTGCATATACTGTAATACAGTATATCATATGAGCTTTCACCAACCCATTTTATTTTCGAACACAGTTATTCTGGTCCTTAACCTCATGAGTCATTTTCCCCACTTCTACTCACTTTGTAAAACTTTGAGAATTAATTGTTATGAATATCCTGTGGAAGTTTATCAGCACAAATGAACTATTTGCGCATGAAACATACAGAGGAAAAACTTTTATTAACCCAGCTTGCCTGATAACACAAAATCCCAAGTTAAAAAAGTTATGGGAGGTGAGGGAACAATACTGTCAAAGGAAGGAACATAAAAGTTTAAAGATTCCAAGTGGCTAAGTGAAAAATGAGACAAGTAAGCAATATAATAGTTATTGCCAACAAGGAATGTATGCTGTGAAGAGTGGGGATGGAAATTAAAGAAGAAAATGTGGATAAAATTACGTAGATAAAAAATATTCCCATTGTGGAGTAGAGTATACCTACTAGTTAAGTGCCTGAGCTTTCTTAAATTTGCCCCTTTTGAAATTGCTGCTAAAAATAGTATCTACCTCAAAGAGTTGTTTAGAGAATACAATGAGTTTATATATTTAAAATGGTTAGAAACAGAACCTAGCAAGCACAAATAGTTTCTATAACCATTTTATGATTCTGATGGGCAGAAATCTGTCTCTCTTGACTTTACTATTAAGAAAATCAATTGCTCATGAATGATTTGACTTCATACCTACTTAGAAGTGGGTAAATTTGAATTCCAGTCAATTTCAGATTTTGTTATCTGCTCTTTTTCTTCTCCTTTCCCTCTGTAGCATTTGGGAATAGATGGAAATATATAACATCATGATAGAGGAAGGAATAGTCTGTTACCTGAATCCTGTCCTCTAGTAGCTGGCCTTTGTACTTAATCTCTCCTGGCCTCTGGGCATGTGTTAACACCCATGCAAGTATCTGTGGTCTCACAGTGCTTAGTGTATCCCACACTGCATCCCCTTCCTGAAAACCTCGGATTCTTTCAAGTGACCAGCTCTCAGCACACCTGTGATCATCATCAAAGCTACAGAAATAACTGAGTTTACTGCATGCCATGAGCAGAGCATTAATCTGGGCTCTTTCCCTGCCTAATCAACGATGTCACTATTCTACGGTGATAGGGCCACCTTCTGTGGTCATGGAGCACACTGTGTGGTGACTTCCTCTCAAAACCTCCAAATGATAAGCAGTGAACAAGCCTCCTCTGCTTTCATATTTCCCCTCAATGTGTGGATTCAACTGCCTCATCCTGCCATTCTTGGCCAAAGCCCAGGTAGTGATGCTTTTGCTGAATGAGCTGGGGAGACACTTCACCCATTCCATCTCAAAGATGTTGCCAGAGGCTCCGGGTCCCATCCCAAGAAAGAATTCAAGGACAGACAGGACACAGCATATGAGGACTCAAGCTAGAGAGTTTCTTAAAGTGAAAGTATACTCTCCAGATGTGAGAGTGGGTGAGTTCAAGAGAGAGCTGCCCTGGGGCTTGGTTTTCTATGTTTTATTGACAGTTGTTAACTAGGGAGTGGAATGTTCATTGCCTGGGCCGGGGATTTCTTGGAAACAGGGTTTCACACCTTCTCTTCCTTAATTTGGTCAGGGGTTTCCTGTCATGGCACCAGCTGCCATCTTGGACCTGTCTGGTTTGACCCCGCTTCTGGTGAGTGCTGCCAGGATGGGCCTCTGAGTTTCTCAGTAGCTGGCCATGACTTCCTTGTTGCTGGCTTCCATGGAACCTATTAGAATCTAACTAACTGCCACTAGTAATGCTGCTGAGTCCTATCTCGGGGAGCCAGGCAGCACTTTAAATCTAGTTTCATTCCTTTCAAATCTTCCAGGGAGCTTTTCTTTCTCTCATGTGGAGATAACTTCTTACCTTATATCTTGCATCTTCTATGTCTTGTGGCTAGTAATTAAAATTAATTATAAAAAAATTCTCAAGGAACTGAATCAGATTTAGATTTTGAAATTTCATAAGAAAAATATGAATGTACAAGGCTCTTCTGTTTAAGTCATGAGTTGAACATTGACTCCCCCGTTCAGCCTTTATGGTGGAAAATATTAGGTGACAGGAATTATCAGGAATAAAAACACATAGGATATTAGTTCAAAAATGATTGAACTTTTTGCAAGAGTAAGGAAGGGGATATATTTACTAAGCATCTATTGCTATTTCTCAGAGTGTTAACATTTTAATGGAGTATTTAACATTTACCAAATGAGTCATAAACAAGAAACCATTTTTTTTTTTTGTTTAAAACATTGTATTATATTTAAATAACAGTCATTTATATTTAAATGACAATTCTAGGCTTGAATGGATTCCTGTTCTGGTTCCAAGGCTCTCCTCTTCCTCACATTTTGTGGCTCCTTATCAGTCAGATATCAATCTCTATTCCCAGTAATATTCTCTCATTGACTATTCGTCTCCATGTGACTTTTGTTTTGGATTACCATCTCTGCCAAACTACCATAAAGGAAATTCATTTGCTCCTTTTTTCCCCACTGACTTTAATAAACTTCCTTTTTAAAGCTTTAATTTCCTTCTTCTTCCTATATATTGAACTTCTTCATACTACATAAATTATACAATCATTCTTTATTTATCTGTACCCTTTAAATAATACAATAAATAAATAGATCCATGCTTTCTTTATATAGAAGTACCTCTAGACATCAGAAATAAATATATTTCTTCAAAAACTAGTAGAGTAATGTTTGTCAAAATTATTTCACTTTTCCTGTTTTTAATTTTCTTTTCTTACTTCCCGGGAGTATAGGTGTGATGTGGAATACCAAACTTGCAACAAAAAAACATAACAACTTACTTTTTAAAATGCTTAAGATGTATATAGAATTCCAATTATTTACTACAAAAATGTACCAATTAGAACTCTTTGTCCTAACATCCAAAAGACTTTGTCCAAAGACTTTTTCATTTAACAGAGTCAAATGTTTCAGAAATTCTGCAGTATCATATCTGCTCTTAGAGTTAGTCAATCCATATGGAAATCCATACCTTTATCTGCCTTTAAAGCTCTAAATCTTATAACTGCTCAACTTTATTTAGCACATTTCTAAACATATTGTAATGATTAAATTTATGTGTCAACTTGACTGGGTCACAAGGTAACCAGGTATTTGGTTAAGCATTATTCTGGGTGTATTGTGAGGGCGTTCCTGGATGAGATTAACATTTAAATCAATTGATCCAACAAAACAGATTGTTTTCTTGAATATGAGTTCTTCTTATCCAATCCACTGAAGCCCTGAACAGAACAGAACAAAAAGGCAGACTAAGAGAGAATTTGCTGTCTGTACCGGTCATTAAGCTGAGACATATATATATATATATATATATATATATATATATATATATATGTATATATATATATATATACATATACACACACATATATTTTTTTTCCTACCTTTGGATTTGAACTCCAAGCAGAACTTAAACTAATTAGCTCTTCTTTTCAGGCCTTTGGATTTGCAGTGGAACTGACCCTCAGCTCCTGAGACTCCAGTTTGCCAACTGCAGATCTTGGGATTTCCAGCCTCCATAACTGTACAAGACACATATTGAACCACAGGGTTCAGTATTCTTTTTCTCTTTAATTAACTTGAGGGTTACGGAACACCTTTGGAATCTGCTGCTGCATTAATGTACATTATGTGCAGCATTTTAAAGATGTATATGCTTTAATAATATTAAAAGTTTACAGATTAAGGCAGGACTAGATTAAAATCTGAAGGTAGATAGATGTGATGACTATAATAACATTTTTACTAAGTGTAGAGGCCACTTTTAGGTAATAGGCTTGAGCAATGGAATGTAGTAATGGCCCATGGCAACCCCCTGGCTGAATAGAGACAACACCATCAGGTGGCCCACGTCAAAATATGCATTGACCCTAACTAACCAGCATGCTACTTATAAGGAGTCACAGTTGCCAAAAGAGGCAAAATTCCATAAGTCCCCAAACTTCCTCACCTTCCCTCTTTAAAAACAATCCCCACCTACTACCTCATTACAGTGTCTCCTTTGCTGTCCTGTCCCTGACCCCTTGTGGTATAGCCAAGAAACTTGTATCTCCATTGTTCGTTCTCCAGTGAATCCTTTCACTGCCTCTGCCACCAAATTCCCCCAGACTTTTGCCCTTTTGGGGGCCTCCACCAAATCAGAGAGACAGCACCATAAGGATCGTCTAAAACTAATTGGAAAGAGAAAGCGGATATGCTTGGAGCAGGAGAACTTGCTCCATGGGAGAACTTGTACCACTAAGGGGAAACCTAGGAACACTTGTTGCCCACACGTGGAGGAGAAAGATCACAGAGACGAGAAGGGAAGGTAGGTATTCATTCCATTATGTTTTATAAAAGCCTTATCGGCCTCACACATATTTCTTAGGACCTCCCAGTGAGGGTTGTCTTCCATAATCTGATTATTTCACGCCATTATATTAAATGTTTCAGTGGTCCATCAGATATCCAATGGTAATATATTTCTTCATAATGTGATTATCTGGTTCTGGAAGCCCAGGTAATCACTTTTAGAAAAACACGAAAATTCAAGGATACTTATTATGTAGTCAAATCTATTCACTAGTTTACTATTCACTAGTAAATGATGGGGCGCTTGGGTGATCCAGTGGGTTGAGCATCTGACTTTTGATTTCGCCTCAAGTCATCATCAAAGGGAGCTCCGGTCATGACCCCAGGGTTGTGGGATCGAGCTCACATCCTGAGCATGGAGCCTGTTTAATATTCATTCTCTCTCTCTCTCTCTCTCTCTCTCTCTCTCTCTCTCTCTTTCTCCCCTCAGCCTCTCCCCACCCCTTGCACACTCTCTCTGAAATTAAAAAAAAAAAAAAGTAAGTAAATGGTTGTGAGCATTATAACTAAAACAAACTGAGAATTTGAGAATTAGCTTAAGATACAAGGTAATTGCCAATGATGAGTAGAAGCTTTACTTAGAGAGACAATTGACCTTCCAAGTAAGTGTAGTAAATACGCAAACTTGGGTTATTTGTTGTTGATCAGATAGTGATAACACACAACTCCCCCCACCCCCAGACTATTCTCACGCCTCCCTCTGACTCTTACCTCCACTCTGGCACAGGCCTCCCTTCATCCATTATCCTTAAATCCAGACTTCAGAGTCATAGATGGGCTAAGGTTAAAGTATGGGGTGTGGCCAAGGATTGGGGTGAGGATTTACCTTTTGCAGATTTCTTGGTAATAAAAATAGGTACAAACTTAGAGTCTGAATTTCAGAATACATAAAAATCACTATGTTTAGGGGCACCTGGGTGGCTTGGTTGGTTAAGCATCCGACTTCGGCTCAGGTCACGATCTCACGGCCCGTGAGTTCGAGCCCCGCGTCGGGCTCTGTGCTGACAGCTCAGAGCCTGGAGCCTGTTTCAGATTCTGTGTCTCCCTCTCTTTCTGCCCCTCCCCTGTTCATGCTCTGTCTCTCTCTGTCTCAAAAATAAATAAACGTTAAAAAAAAATTAAAAAAAAATCACTATGTTTAAACAGTTTATGGGAATGGCTGCCTTACAATTATGTTAACATGTCTTGTACTTCTTCCTGGCCAAATACCTTCTGGCCTCCTCAGAACAGCACAATAGTTACTTCTCAAAGCCTTCATTGCCTCTGGCCTTCCACATCTGAGTTAACTACTTCTCCTTTGGGTTCTCATCTCTTAGTACAATGCATGCTCACATAAAACAACACAAGACATGAATGCTGACTTTCTTCTCTCCACTAGGACACTGGGCCCTCCTTTCAGGCACAGAGCAAACTTTATTAAACTACATATCCCCACACCTAGCACAATGCCAGCCAAATAATGGGTACCCAAGAAAAATGTACCATATGATGATTAAATAACAGATCTACAGTAGAAATAGCTCTTAATCCACCAAGATTAAACTACTGGATTAGAAATAATTTACTTGACAGTGACTTCAAAAATATCTATTTCCTTGGTAAAACTGATAGGCAAAAAAAATAATATTCAGATTTATCACGTAGCTATGATTTAGTCTGAAATACACAGACATGGGAAAACCGATATGCCCCATTTATGAAAATATGAAATAGGATTCTGCCAAGTAAGAAAAACAAACAATGCAAATTCCTATGATCAAGAGTATTTAAGACTTTATTTGAACAAATTTTCTTCAATTAGCCTCAAGGTATATTAAAGAAAAATAGATGGATGGATTGTTATTTAAAACTAAAACTAAAAATTCTACACAGAGCCTCCAGGGCTGAAATCACTATGTTGGTCTATACTCCTTATTGAAAATTGACAGTTCATGAATAATCCCATCACAATCTAAAGTGTTAATTAACTAATGCTTTCATGGACTTTGCCTCCAAAAACCTATCGACTTCTGACAGCATTTCTTCACTCATTAGTTGCAAACATAGCAGGAGACAAACCATTCAGAACACACGGACCCTATTTCTAGGGCCAAATCCTACTCACAAAAATACTTTAATATTAGGGGCACGTGGGTGGCTCAGTTGGTTAAATGTCTGACTCTTGGTTTCCAGCTCAGGTCATGATCTTGCAGTTTCGTGAGTTCAAGCCCCATGTCAGGGCTCTGCTCCCATGTGGGGAGACTGCTTGGGATTCTCTCCATCTCTCTCTCCGCCCCTCCCTTGCTCTCTCTCTCTCTCTCTTTCTCTCTCTTAAAATACATAAATTAACCTAAAACTACTTTAACATTAATAAAAACAAAGCTTTACATTTTATGGAAATTTACTGTAAAAAAAGGTATTTATGCTTATTTCTAACATGATTCTCACAACATACACAATGGTAAGGGCTAGTGTTGTTAAATCTAAATTATAGCTTTTTCAAAAATTCTGTTTCTCAAGATGGGAAAATTATTTCCATTTAAAAAACTGACGCTAAAATATGTCAAAGTGTTAATGAAACCCTCGGCTTTTCTCTACACCACTCTGAGCAGAAAACAGAAGTTAGCAAATGATTGAAAACAACTTTTTTATTCATATTCTAAATTCAGAGATGGGTACTCAGGAAAGACTAAACTAAATGTTATACTACCTAAAAACCACACAAGAATAACACCTTAAAGGTAGTGTAATAAATGTGTTTGTTGAATTACGGCTCCGATGTGGGGTTTTCACCAGCAATTATCCTTAATCCTAGCACCTTAAACCTGTTCCATTTTTCCTTTTAATATTTTAATCAGGGGTCTCATTTGGGCTGGAATTTAAAAAGGCTCAGAACTATTCCTGCCTTGACACAAAACTTTGTGTTTTTGTTATGACTATAATAAGTAAGGTTTTTATAATCCTCTGTTTCAGGGCAAAACTGTAGCTTTTGAAGTTTGGTATTATTGTTTGCTTTCTTTTTTAGGCAGTTAATCTTGGCATCCTAGAGTGTTTTTTCAAACACTGGAGTAATAGCATACCCTCCCACAGTTTGGCCACTGGTTTAGAACAAAGAAGTTGGATATTATCCGATGATTCCCTATTCAGCAATTTCTTAATTTTTAACTTCATTTGGTTAGATTTTCATTCTTATTAACTCTAAACATGAAAACGTTTCATTAATATGTTATATTAACTCAGAAAAAAGGCAGGCATGAATTGTCTTTAGTGAGTTTAGCTGCAAATGAAGAGTTGGCCAAAACAATGATTCCTAAATTAAAAGATTTACTGACTCCAATGCTTTTATCATTTAAAAAGGAAATAAAAACCTGTTAGCCTTAACCCAAAGTATCACTGGTAACACTACATTGCTCTAGGAATCTAAGTTTAACCACATATTATATGACTTTTTCTCTTATTTTGTCTTAACCATTTGCTTTAATTTCAATGCCCTACTTAATTAATAGAACAATTATGAAGAACGATCTCTCTTCAGTGACTTTTTGGGTCATTTCACTGAAAAAATTAAGAATGGGTCGTATCTTGCAAAGATATAGGGCCGATTGTATATGCACCTATTTTGTAAAAAGGTTCATTTGGGGGGGAAACTGGGTGGCTCAGTCTAAGCGGTCGACTTCGGCTCAGGTCATGATCTCGCGGTCTGTGGGTTCGGACCCCGCATCAGGGCTCTGTGCTGACAGTTCAGAACCTGAAGCCTGCTTCAGATTCTGTGTCTCCTTCTCTCTCTGCAACCCCCCATCTCCCACTCTGTCTCTCTCTCTCAAAAATAAATAAAGCATGAAAAAAAGTTGTAAACGCTAGTTTGCAATTTAGGTTAATTTATTAGTTAATCTAATCCATAATTCTATATGTCTCCAAACTAATGTATGGTAAAAATTTAAAAATAGTAGTAAAATATACATGAATTTATCTTAAACAAAAGTAATAATAGCAAACAAACTAAGCACACTATGTGTCCAAACTCACGTATACATTCACACAAGCTACCATTTAGGGGCTCCATTTGACAAAAGAAGAAACTGAGGCTTGAAGAGGTAAAACAGATACAAAGTCATCCAGTTGGTAAATTCTTAGGCTAACATCTGAACACAGTTACAACTGAACCGAAAAACCTTCTTTGGAACCACTTGCTACATGACTGATAAACTGGAATGTACCTATTATATGTATGGATTGTTCAGAAATGTAAATGTAAGAATACCGAATATGACTACGTGGCAAATTATTTACATGACTTTGGATAAACTGATCACTGAGATTCAGTGTCCGCACCCATAAAAGGAAAACATTTAGCCAAATTCAATTAAAGCAGCATAATGTGGTACCAGGTTAACCATGCCCATTCTTATGCTGGTAAGCATTAAAAACAACAGTTGGCAACAAAAGTGGTTTACACAGGTGAACATGTCAACATTTCAGTGTTTCAAAACTCCGTTAATACTTTCCCGTCAATACCACTGCCACTTACGAATTACTGCAACATGCAATTATAGGACCACAAAAACCCCCAAAACACTGAGCCCGAGAAACTCCTGTGAGACAGAACAAGAACATACTTGAATACTAGCAAAGGAATAACAAACCTGATGTTCTTCGTTGGTTTACGAGAAAATATTTTTAAAATAGCAATAGATTGCTTAAACTTGGCCAGTTTTGACGTTAGCTGATTTTCTAATTAAATTGGGATAACAGCACGTTGTAGCTAGATGGTAAGTAGAAGACGAGTAGCTTCTCACCAGTGTGACAAAATCTACGCAAATCTCGCCTTTTACGGTGAGGGTGGTGATGCACACACTCCAGCATTGTTGCTCAGATTTGCGACCACCTTCTGGGGTATTTTTGTTGAATATACCTCAGGATGGATGCTGGGACATAGAGTATCTAATACTTTTCCTAGATACTTCCAATGATTTCTGTTATGAATGTATCAAATTAACTCTTCTTAGCAGTAAGGAGGAGAGAACTCGCATTGCTTCACTTGAAATCCTTGAAAACACAATTTAAAACTTTTGTCTCTCTTTAGTCATTTTGAGGTTTCAATTAGGACATTACAATTTTGACTTGTATTTTCTTGTTGATTAAAAGAGACTTTTCTAATGTTTGTCATCCTCTTTATGAAGTCCCTTCAAGGATTTAGCCCATTTTTTTCGTTGTATTATTATTGATCTTTAAATAGTATTTACAAATTTTGCATATGAAATCTAAGTCAAATGCACGTAAAGCAAATATATTTTCAGAATCTATAAATCTGCCTTTTTGCTCTCCAACTGTCTTGGATAAGCATAATGTATTAGCTCTAATATAATCAAATTTACCAATCATTTGCTCTATGGTATTTGCCCTCACGAAAATGACAGTGTTGTTGCACTTTATTTTTTTCCCTTATATCTTGTTTGCAACTCACATTTCAGTCTGCACCTCACTCAGAATGGATTTTTGTAGATGAAATGCATGAAATAATCTTTTAATTATGCTTAACAAAGGCATAATTATTGTACCTTTAAAGTATGTCTTAATTTTATCAGTATAAATCCTTCTTTGTTTGTTTCCTCAAATTGCCTTAGTTCTTCCTAGGCTTTTGCATTTCTCACCAGTTTTTAAAATCATTTTGTCTATTTAAAAGCAAAAAAAGAAAACAAAACAAAACACATAACCCAACTGTGTATTGCATTGAACTATTTTTCATTGGGAAAAAAATCTGTACAATAAAACTTTTGATCCATCAACATAGTATATCCCTACATCTATTTAGAGCTTTAACTTTCATCAAAATTACTTTGTAATTTTCAACGTAGATACTAGTTATTTTATTTTAGGGATGCTTTGGTAACTAGTATCTTTTTTCAGTTCTTTTTTTATCTTTTTCTGTTGTTGAGATTTAGAAGTATTTGAATGACTTTTGTATTTTGTACAAAATTACCTTTGTATTGAGCAATCTTGCTAAATTAATTAATTCTAATAGATTATAGATTTTCTGTAATAACTCATTTTGTCTTCAAACAAGGACAAATTTAATTCTTCCTTTCATTTATGCTTTTTATTCCATTATGCTGCCTTTTGCAATGATGTGTTAAATAAGATGATTATAGAAGACAGCCTTACTTTTACCCCAGTTTCAGGACAAAGCTCTCAAAATTTTATCACCAGGTATGATCTTTACGATAAGTTTGCTTGTAAATATTCTTTATCAGATTAAGAAATTCCACTTCTATTCCTGATGAGTTGAAAGTTTATCAGAAATGTGTACTAACTTAAATGACTTTATAGCATCTATTGAGATGGTCTTATAACTGTCTCTTTTTTTCTGCTAACATGGGGAATTATACTTATAAATTTTCAAATAGTAAAGCTAACGTAGGCCTGAATCAACCTCATTAATGATGACATATTATCCTTTTTAAACGTGACCAGATTTAGTTTGCTAATATTAAGATTAAAATTTTTCGTCTTTGTTTATGGAAAGAATTTAACTATAACTTTTCTTTCTGGTGATGATTTTGTCCACTTTGTATGTCAAGGTTATATAACCAGCCTCCTAAAAAGTCCCAGTACACATTCTCTTTTGTTCTGTTCTCCAAAAGATGTCATGTAAGATAAGACTCTTTCTTTCTTATATATTAAGTGAAATTCATCACTGAAGCAAGTGATTCATTAATAGGAATAGGAATAGGTGGAATTCTTAATAGTAAGGCTTTCTATAACACCTTTACAGTTTTGATAGACATCTAAGATATGGAACAAATCGCATTTTCTATTTCTTTTTCTGTTGGTTTTGCTATATTTGTTACTATTTTTTTTTATTTCTTTTATTTTTTTAACGTTTATTTATTTTTGAGACAGAGAGAGACAGAGCATGAACGGGGGAGGGTCAGAGAGAGAGGGAGACACAGAATCTGAAACAGGCTCCAGGCTCTGAGCGGTCAGCACAGAACCCAACGCGGGGCTCGAACTCACGGACCACGAGATCATGACCTGAGCCGAAGTCGGATGCTTCACTGACTGAGCCACCCAGGTGCCCCACTATTTTTAATTAATATACTTATTTCTTTCAAATTGGCAGATTTATTGGATATAATTTATTTATAACAAATCACTCAGGAAACTATTTCTTGAAAGTAGTCAAATCTTTTTATTCTTTCTATTCAAATTAGAAATTAAAATAACTGCACAAGAAAAATGAAATTGGGACAAGATGGCAAGGGGAGTGGGGGTTCATCATTATGCAAAAAACGCCAAACTGACTTGCAACTTTCTTTTTGTCTGGCAGAGCAGACTGTGTGTGTGTGTGCGTGTGCGTGTGTGTGTGTGTTTCTTAAATATTTGTAAAGAGTAAATCTGAGACCCAGGTTTCTCCTTATTGATTGTTCAAGCCCTCCAAATTGTGAGTGAACATGCACAAAACATCAAGGACAGACAGGATAGTTGAGAAAATGACATAAGAGGTTACTTTTAGAAAATGGAGATTGGGTAGATGGGTGGTAACATATTTAGGAAACCAGAGGAAGCTGCATCCTAACTTGTTTTGATGTGTTTCCATCTATTACAGTTTTCATTCTTGATGCACAAAATACCCTCTTTCTTTGTCCAGTAGGTTCCTCTTCCAGTCAGCTCCTGCTTCCTCTAGGCGTGACTCTACTAGCTCTGAAAGCTAGTTTGTTTTCTGGTATGTGAAGCTGGTTCAGATCCATCTTGTATATTTTCTGCTGCCAGTCTGAGACTGTTTCTTTGTGCAAGAAGTCTTAGTTCCTCTGAGTGGAAAAGAACTATTTAGAGATCATAATCTGGGCACTCAGTGTGATCATGCCTAGTGAGCTGTTCACTTTACCCCAAAGTAACCCTATCAGTACTGTTGGTCTGGTATGACCCATTTCAGGTTCATTCTCCTCCAAGTTGCTATTTGACTCTTCAATCATTCTTGTGTATTCTATGCATTTCTCTTGGTTGAGTAAATGCTTTCAAGAATATACATCCTTGCCCCCCTTGCCTCCGAGTTTAGAGATCTGACAACTGAATGATCTCATTGTCATGTTGTTTAGAAACTCTAAGGATTCAGTGTCCTGAAGTGTGACATATGAGAGCTTATGAACAGAATTTGGGAAAGAATTTAATGTGATGCTGTCACAGTCTAACATTCTTGGATAAGGGCAGAGTAGGGGAAGATTATTTTTAGCTGTCATGATGTTACTGTTGATGACAGGACGAGAGAGTCTGTGGCTATTTGTATTCTAACCATAATACTTAAAACTACTTCTTGATAAAGGTTTGCGTTCTTTTTTGTTTGTTTTTATTTTTCATGAACTGTGAAGTCTAATTGTCAGACAACAGTTGTACTATGGCTTGTAACTATATTCCCAAAATATGACAAAAAAAGGAGATTTGGAAGAAATAGCATACATAATGTATTCTTCAGGAATGTCTTTCTAATTATTTCAAGAGATAAAAATGATATCAGTGCTAAAAGAAAATAAAAAAAGAACACAGAACAAAAAGCTGTGAAATAATGCAATGTATAGCATTCATACATGATTTCAGAGAAGCGATAAATTTGGATTGGAAACATATCGATTCACTTATTAATTCACATATTTACTCACGTCTTCTTCCATATATGTTGCAGTGATTTATATAAATGCATATAGTGTGAATATATTATGAATTACAATGCCCACAATTATCAAATGAATAGAGAAATTGTTTGAAGGGAAATTTGACAAGTATCAACCCTTTTAGAAATATGCACAACTGATGAATTAAGATTTTCACTTCCATTGATTTACATGAAGAACATGAACCTAAGGATTTGACAATGAAGATAGTTAACACAATGCTATTTGTCATGGTAGTAATGTGTTTACCACTGGATGCAGCATAACTGTTCAGCCATATGAAAATACTTCAAATAAATGATAAAACCTTCATATGATGTCATATTATAAAACCATTGAATATAATGTTTTCAAATAATGTTTAGTGACACAAAAATATAGAATATTAATTTAAAAGTATAATATAAAATTATATTTTAGCACATTTCAGGCTTGTTAAAATAATCATCAACACAAAATTTGTGGAAGATTAATGTGAATAGATCCAAATATTTGAAGTGGTTATTTTGCATGTCTATTTACAGTTAATTTTAAATTAGTTTTATATTATTTTTTTCTATTTTTCAATGATTCCTACAAGAATTTCTTTTTGTAGAATGACTTTTCGTGATATAAAATTTTATTGCACCTTTACAATGTGATACATGCAATAATTAAGATATCTATCTATACATAGATAGATTAGATAGATAGATAGATAGATACACACACCCACATTAGGAAAAAGGAGAAATAGTGCAGAAAAATTCATTAATTAATCTATGTATCTACTTACAGTAGTAATTAGCATGCTTTCAAATATTTTACAGCTGCTAAAATAGACCAAACTCTGATTTGGGCTCAGAGTTCCTAATAATCAGATAAACACAGACACAAAATAACTATTACATGATTGGCAGTATAAATAAGCCAAAAGCAAACCAGTTACTCAGAGGAAATGTGATTATCCTTGGTAATGGGACTTAAGAGAACTTCTATTGGACTTCATAAGAGGATACCGAGTTATATTGTCAAATGAAATAGACAGGAAGTCTTTGTTGAATGGGCAGCATTCCAACTAAACCTCTAGGTTTGAATATTTGAGTAGGTAGAGAAGGCATTGAATAGACACATTCCAGACAGAGAAAACAAGAACAAAGTTGTAAAGTGATGAATGAGCTCAACACGTTTCAGGTCATTTAAGATGGAAAGAGTAGAGGGTTTATAATGGAGAGACGCTGATAAAGTATGACGTGCAAATGTCAAACATAAAACTCCTTGGGACAGACATGAAGATGGAGATAGGGAAGGGAGAAGGAGAGGAAGAGGCAGAGAGAAAGAAAAGCGCATTAAGATCCACTGGGGGGTGGACTGTGCATCGGTATCTGAAAAAGAAAATATTGGTTACCTTTAGAAGAAGAAAAATACTCATACAAAGATTAATTTTGCGTATTTAGAGAGAAAACTTTATAACATAAAACAGCTACCGTTTATTGGTCTTTTAGGGAGTGATGGAAGTTTTGATTAACAAGTCTTTAATCATCACAACATTTTTAAGATAGGGATATTTATTCCCATTTTGAAGATATGGGCATTAAATGGTTGAGTCAGTTGCCAAGATTGTACAACGGGAAAGTGGTAAAGATAAGGTTTGGTAGCTACTCTGCCTGTTTCCAATGTGTCTGTTCATTTCCATCTATATATTGTGATACCTAAAAATGAAGGCTCTGGATTCAGACATATGAGTTTAAAAAATGGCCCATTGGCTGTTAGAACATCTTGGTATTTCCATTTCCTCCTTTTATAAATGAGTATGAGTATACATGAGTATGATAGTAATGTAATACACCTTACAAGTTACTTTTGAAGATTAAATAATTTTTTTTCATTTGTAACGTATCTAAAATAGTACCTGGCACATCTCATTTACCTCTCCTTGTATTTTTCTATCTCTTCTCACCTTGAGCCAAATATGGTAGAAAATAAGGAAAAATAATATTGTAATTTATTGCTCTGAAATAAAATACTTAATAAAAAATCACTGTCACCTCCAATTCTGTCCGTCTTCCCATATTTTTAAAACCTAGTAGCAGTATCATCATTTTTCTGAGAATTTTCTTATGACTATCCTAACATCCACAACTTACAGGGATTAGGTGTCCCACCTCATGCTACCATAGCTTGACAGGACTCATTTTATCTATTTATGTACCCCCAGAGTCTGCCAAGTTGTAGGTGCATAATAAACATGCCAATTATAAAGGAAGTGTTTAATTTCAGTCATTAGTCTTAAAAGAAAATTTCCTTAAACCTAGTATACCGTACTTGCTCAGAACTCAAGTGCTTAGACCATAAAATTCCCAGAAAGCACTTCAATATTTTATGTGTTTTATTTTATTTTTTTTAGAGAGAAAGATAGAAGGAGGGAGGGAGAGTGTATGAGCAGGGGAAAGGTGCAGACGGAGAGAGAATCTTAAGCAGACTCCATGCTCAGCACAGAGCCTGGCGTGGGGCTTGATCCCAGGGCCCTGGGATCATGACCTGAGCTGAAATCAAGAGTTGAATGCTTAACCGACTTAGCCACCCAGGCACTCCTCAAAATTCTATTTTAATAGTTACATACATGATTTGATATGAGAATTAGAGACACTGTATTATTCCTGGAAGAACGTTTAGTACACAGACATTATGTAAAATTCTAATGACATATATGGAAATTATGCTTACCTGCCTTGAAATTAACTTTGGTTGACAAACTCCAGAATGTACTTTATCTTCACCGTCAATGGAAGTACTCTTATAACCCTGCTGCAATTACAATAGTGTTTATAGACTAATTAGCAGTGTGGACTGGTCATTTTATTGCTTTAAGCATGGAATTTATAACACAGACTAACTTAAGACTTAGACTAAGTTTGTAGTAAGGCTTTTCTGCAAGAAGAAAAATATTTTGTTTACTACAAATAACTTGTTTCCTTCTTTTCAAACTATAGTGTACTCATACATTTTCAGATTATCCTTCACCCGTTCAAGCATGAGTAATTCAAAAAGACTTTAAAATTAAATTTGCCTAAAGACTATACTCTCAGGGATCATTTCTATAGTTCGTAAAATCAAATTTGCCTATTCGGACTCACATTGCAATGCTTCATGCAGGAAAACAGCCTAGATTCAGAGCCCTATATGTGCTACTTAATTTCTGGGAAGGGGAAGTAAGACTTAAAGAAACTCCCCTCCTGCCTGTACATATTATGTTGCAGGTTTAATTGTCTGTCTTAATTGTGGTAGAAAGACACTGAGTACAAAAAAGGAAACCAAAGTTCTGACCTGACAGGCTGACTGCTTTGAAGTAATGAAATAAAATAACTGTTCAATGGAAACGTAAGAAGACCTATTATGTATTCGTATTGTTAGTAAGAAAGAAGTGATAGCTTAGTATTTAACCTTTCATCTTAAATTTCTAAATGCCTAAAAACTAATTTCAACCAAAAGGTTAAGAGCTGTGTGCAGATTTAGGAAGCTGGAGTTAGGAATTTAAGAAATAAGAAAAAAAATGTGTAAAATCTGAGTTTTGTAGCATACAATATATGCTTTTTGAATTTAGAAGTTTTAATTATTTTTCTTGCCATATGCCTGGATTTCACGGATAACATTTCAAAATTAAATACAGATATTACTTGAAATAATAGGCAGTCACATCACGACACATGATAAAACTTTTGAAAAGTAAAGAGAAAGAAATAACTTTGAAAACCGCAAAACAGAAACTATACCTTGACTGTAAGGGAAAAAAAATTCAAGTGACAGTGTATTTTTCATCAGAAAACCATGGAAGCAAGAAAGAAGTGACACAATATTCTTCAAATGCTGAAACAAAGTAATTATCAGCCTTGAATCTTAGATCCAGCAAAAATATCCTTTAAGAATGAAAAGGAAATTAGAAAGATGAAGGGAAAATAAGAGAATTTGTTATTGGTAGGCCTCCCTTGAAAGAAAGGGAAAAAAAAGAAATTCTTTAAACAGAAAGAAAACAATAAAGAAAGCAATTTAATTTTTTTTAATGTTTATTTATTTTTGAGAGACAGAGAATGAGCAGGGGAGGGGCAGAGAAAGAGGGAGACACAGACTCCAAAGCAGGCTCCAGGCTCTGGGCTGTCAGCACAGAGCCAGACACGGGGATTGAACCCATGAACTGTGAGATCATGACCTGAGCTGAAGTCAGATGCTTAACTGACTGAGCCACTCAGGTGCCCCAATAAACAGAGCATTTTAAAACATAAAGAAGGAAGAAAGAATAAAGAAAACAGTGAATATAAAGACATTTTCTTTCAACTCTCGGGTATTTTGAATTATATTTGACAGAGCAGACAATGGAATGTTGTTTGCTACGGATATCAATATATGTAAAGGACATTTAAAATAATTATGTTATAAGCAATGGAAGACTAATGGACTTAAAAGGAAGTGAAATTTCTACACTTCACGTGAATTGGTAAGATGTGAACACCAGTAGATCTTTGTGGTGATGGAATAGTTCTTAATCTTGATTGAAGTGGTGGTTAGAAGAATCACACACTTGCTTGGAAAAACAAAGAATGCTGGTTTGAAAAGGCTTGTTTCTTAGCTACAAACTCTTAAGCCGTCATTCCATTCAGAATGATCCTTGATTTCAGATTTCCCAAAAGTTCAGATTCCATAAATGGATTTTATTTATGTTTTGATAGATATTTACAAAATCATTATTCAACTACCCTTTAAACCCAGTAATATGTCAAAAAATTGATGGACAGGAAAAGTCTGAGTGCCATCTTTCAAATTATTTTGAAACGGATGCTCAAACACAAACGAATTAAGGAAAGACTCACCCACACACAGACAGGAATTAAACCAACAGGACTATGTTTTATTCTTTAAGGGAAAAAAAAATCTCTAGTTTTGAAATATTAGAAATAAAAGACCTGTTTGGTTTTGAAAACTTTTTACTTTGAAGTAATTCTAGATTCACAGGAATTTGCAAAGTATGTATAAGCAAGTCTCACGCCCCATAGCCTCTGCCAGTGGCAATATCTTACGTAACTATAGTATATTGTCACAACCAAGAAATTGACAATAATAGAACCTATAGAAGTTATTCAGATTTCAATAGTTATAAATGATCTCATGTGTGTGTTCGTGTGTGTGTAGCTCTATTCTCTTTCATTATATGTGTAGCATTGTGTAACCACCTCCACGATAAAAGAAAAGGGTTGAATGAAGAATAGATGTGGCTTATATAAAGGGGTAAAAAGAGGGAGGATTATGGTGATAGGACAGTTGAGTGAATTGTTCTTTTACCATAAAATGTAGAATGTGTTTCTATTTAAAAACTTTAAAAGCTATTTAGAGTAAGGTTTACACTGTTGCCCCTAAGATGAAATTCTCCATGAATAAAATTAAAATAAGCAAGCAAGAAAATGGTGGTTTTCAAGGAATAATTTATTCAAATCACAGCCTACCATTCTCTTTTCAAATTGTCTTACCATTTAAATTAAAGTGTCTGGGGGAAAAAAGTATTTGACAACAAATAGAATTCAAATGACCTCTTGTGTTTGTTAACCCTATTAATTGCTTTAACATCCAAGTGCCTGCATTTACTGGCACAGAAAGTTCCTGTTATTTATTGCCATTTATTATGGAAGACGTTTGTTCTTTGTGTTTTTCAGCTCTGTTATTCTTAAGAGCCAGGAACTCTGACAGCTGCTGCCAGCCCTGTGCAGTTTGTTTAAAACAATAGGGAAAATTGCCTAGCAACCTCACATCCAGCTTCTGGTACCCTCATGGAGATCACATTCCACACACATTCTGCTCATCTCCATAAGCTCACAGGGGAACACACACACACACACACAACACCCCTACAGTCAAAACTAGGCTGACTTTCACTTTTCTTAAACACTGTGGCCCCGTTGGTCACAACCTATGCATTTCTCCAGCATGCAGATCAAAGCTGCGTTGTTATTAACACTGAAGGGATCACATAGAGATTTACAGAAATGAATTAGTTCCTTCCTCTGTAGATTTCGTTGTTAAAGGTACACTTTTTAAGACCTCAGTGTTCAGCTTCCATTGCTAAAATGGAATAAACATGCTCTTCATACCTTACTAAAAATATAACATCTTTTAACTAGTAATATTGAGAAGGTTGAGGACAATATTACTAGTAATATTGACAAGGTTGAGGAAAATATTTTGAGCCCTTTTCAGAGCATGGTAGAGAAATTAAACCACCATTGTTTGAATCTTGGTGATAGCCAGAATGTTAGGCGACTCCTACTGTATTTCCTTTTCCTATTCCCCTAGTTATTGAGTGATTATGATAGATGTTAAAAATATTATTGGGTTCTGTAAGAAGATCACTATAGCAAAGATTGATTGACAGGAAAGAGTTAGAAGGCTGGACTTCAACTCTGAAATTGTGTTTGCTTGTGTTCTTGTCCCTGTTTATATTGATTTGAACAATCACTCAACTTTTTTACACCAACATCCCTGTCGGCAAAATAAGAGTTTACATTGAATGATCACTAACGTCCTTTCTCATCTAACATTCCATAATTCCATAAACGGAATTGATCTTCTATGAGACTGTTTTATACCGAAAATTAAGAAGGAGAAAATGGTTTTTGTGGATAGTTTTGTTTTATTTTGTTTTGTGTTCTTATTTAACTAGGCCTTCAGGCCAAATATTACTATGAGGCCATATGTCCTGCAAAGCTGAAGTATTTGATTCTTTAAATTTTTTTTTTCAACGTTTATTTATTTTTGGGACAGAGAGAGACAGAGCATGAATGGCGGAGGGGCAGAGAGAGAGGGAGACACAGAATCGGAAACAGGCTCCAGGCTCTGAGCCATCAGCCCAGAGCCCGACGCGGGGCTCGAACTCACGGACCGCGAGATCGTGACCTGGCTGAAGTCGGACGCTTAACCGACTGCGCCACCCAGGCTCCCCTTTTAATTTTTTTTTTCAAAGTTTATTTATTTTTTGAAGTATTTGATTCTTTACAGAAAAACTCTGTTGACCCCTACTGTAAGATACAAGAAACTTTATTTATACTCGAAATTAGTCACCTCCACCAGACTGTGTATATCAATGAAAGAATAATTTTTTAAATATTAAATTATAGGATTCAAGGTTCTAGTTACTCTATTGTTTCAATATAGTAAACAATTAAAAAGAAATTAAGGACTGAATTTAACAGAAGAGGAGTGATATGTGTTTATCATTAATTTCTCAAAGTTGGTTAACTATTATATTTACATTTTCTCATATATGTAAAGCTAAATGTTTAAAAAACTGGCTGGAAACATCAAAGTTACTATATTCGAAATGTAATATTTATTCAGAGGATGTAAGATGAAAATTTGGAGCCCCTTAAAAAAACACACAACACTAATCCTAAGGAAAATGTGAAACTCAAGGCCCTGGACTTCCTCGATATTATTGACCTCAATAAAATTCACTGCCATTGTTGGGGCACCTGAGCAGCTCAGTCAGTTGGGCGTCTGACTTCAGCTCAGGTCATCATCTTGCAGTCTGTGAGTTCGAGCCCTGCGACGGGCTTTGTGCTGACAGCTCAGAGCCTGGAGCCTGCTTTGGATTCTGTGTCTCCCTCTCTCTCTGCCCCTCCCCTGCTCATGCTCTGTCTCTGTCTCAAAAATAAATAAAAACATTTGAAAAATTTTTTAAATAAAATTCACTGTCATTGTTGTAAATTTATACATCCACAACAAAAGGCTTTACACACTGCAATATACTTTGCATCCACTCCACTATGATTAGATCAGCATTATTTCGATTCTCAATCATAGATTACTCACTCCGAAGTCATTAGCAGAATGTTTAAAATGGAAACAGAAAAGTATTGAATCAATGGAGAAAGAAATGTTTACCTTTTTGTTTCTTCTTTGTTAAGCACTTCTACCCAACACCCTAAATAGCAAAGTGCAAGGAGATACAGTTCTAACTTGCAAGGAACTTCTTTGACACATAGGTAATATTTGTTTTTTAAGGTGTGATATAGGTTAATGGTTCATCTCCTGATATTCTAATAATCCTGTGATTTAATAGAGGGTCATCACTGAGTAACAGATACAACCCAGTTCCAATGCCATAGAATTAGAACATGGTATTTTAAGAGCACAGAAGAGTGGATTGCATCTATCTTTTTTTACCAAACAGAAGCTTTGCCAAGAACTCCTGGGCCATCCGGTTACTGTCCAAATGGCCCCCTGCCATGAGAAGTGATGCTGGGATGCAAGGTCACAGTAAGAATTTCGTGAGATCCTGGTGCAAAGGGAGAAGAGTGATAAAAGAGGAATTCAAAGGGAGGAAAGGAAGGAAAAGAAAGACGAGGAACAGAAGGAACAGTATTACACTACACAAGTAGGGAAGAACTGAAGAAAGGTTACAATTTTTAGACACGGTCTCCACGCTCTTGATTAGAGTGGTGGGAGGAAATGGAGATGAGTCAACAGGAAAATTAAAGAAATTTGTAGATTTTGTGTGATGATATAAAGGCTCACTTATAGTTACCACCTGGTTTCAGGTATGGCTAGGCTTGTTTAATCAGCTCTAACCTTTTATTCTTTGTCCTTGTTTCTAGTCACATGTGCTGCTTCTCTGCCTCTCTGCTTTAAACTTTTGTAACTGTGAAGATCCCCAAATCTGATGCCCTTTTGTTGCCAAGGTTGGGTCAACCTAGTCTCTATGATGGTGAACTTTTATTAAACATTTTCCTTTTAGATCTTGTTCCCTCTCCTACCAATAACAGCCAAATTACCTGCAGACTGACGTCCTGAGTCTCATGCTCTTTTGCCTTTGAACATGCAACCTGTCCATGAATTTCTCTGATTTTGATTCTGCCCAATCACCCAGATTCTGCCATACTGCCTGCACGTGTTTTGCTTTTGCTGCCATCTACTGGGAAACCAACTACTTTATCTCAGATCCTTGCTGACAACTTGATTGAAACTATTCTGCTCACCAGACTTAACTTAATCACCTAGAAATAGACCGGTTCCCCCAGGACCTGATCTACCCAAGTTGGTAGGTCCGCTCCCATATCTGAGACGTCTAATGATGCTGCAAATACCTTGCGAAAAGAATACTAGAAATCATTGAAATGAAAACGGCAGCACAAATGAGAAGGTAAATTTGTTTTCACTCTCTGTTAATTTGACTTAAGGTATATTTTTCCATGTGTACATTCTACGTATCCCTAAAAAACCTGCATATCTGGTTACAGAAAGCTTGCTAACATGAGGCTGATATTGGTGAAAAGGCCAGTTTCTATACAGAGTCCATATAAAAGGAACCAGTTAACATTGGTGTTTCAAATGAAGACTTGATATTTAACTCTGGCACCACCATTAACAAGCAAAAAGTTACATAATTTCAAGTCTCAGTTCCTTATCTTTAATACTGTAGTGATATTACCATCAACCTAATAAAATGTGTGAAGAATAAGAAAAGAATTCATGCAAAGTGCTTATCTCAGTGCCAGGTACTTAGAACTCGCTGATGTGTGGGATCATAGGTGTTGCCCTCCTGCACATATCAAAGATAGGGTCAAATTATGATACAGCAAAATGAAAACACTCCCTTCCTCTTTTTCTAAAACATAGTTCTAGTCTATGGCATCATCGTTTTTATCTCTCTTCCTTTCCTAGAGGAATTCTTTGTCCTCACAGGATAATTCATATAGGTCATTGCCTAACTGGACACATGCCAAAGAAAGAAATAGAATCTAAAAGGAAAGTGAAAGGAACTCTAGGTTCTCTAATGCAGAGGGAATAGTCATGCATGTTTTTAACCACTCATATGCAATTTAAGGGAGCTTGCGTTTCAATGATTTAACTATACCTGCTGGTTTTGCTTTTAGGATTTAAAGAACTATGTTTAAATCAGCAGGAGAGACATGGCTGATCGAGTTGAAAGAAGCCATTTTGTAAGAGAAGCTCATTAATGGACCCTTAACCCAATGACGTTTGTCAGCCATGTTGTTCTTTCGATTTCTTTGGCAAACATACTCCTAATGGTGGTCCATAAGTGGAGTCTATCTACAACTGAAAAAGAAATTCTTGCATGTTTAATTGGTTTCTGGTACTCTTGCCTGACCTATGCCCTCATAAAAGTTCCTATTGAACATTTGCCAATTTGGACCATGACCAACTCCATGTAAAGTTACAATCCCAAGGGGTGCCTGGGTGGCTCAGTCAGTTAAGCATCAGACTTTGGCTCAGGTCATAGTCTCCCTGTTTATGATCAGGGAGATAATCAAGCCCCGTGTCAGGCTCTGTGCAAACAGCTCAGAGCCTGGAGCCTGCTTCAGATTCTGTGTCTCCCTCTCTGTCTGCCCCTCCCTGGCTCACACTCAGTCTCTCTCTCCTTCAAAAATAAATAAACATTTAAAAAAAGTTCAATCCCAATATATTACTAAAATTGGTAAACAAAACTGGCAAGGTGGCAAGTCCTACTCTGATGGTTTGGATTCAGAATTTAGTGGCAATTTTTCTTCTGAATGTAAACAAGTTGGATAAAGTTTAAAGGCTGCAAGTTAAGAAAATCTTTCCATGTTAAGTTTTGTTTTTACCTGGAAGCCTGAAATTTTCAAAACATATTCACCCAATTACTTTTAGAATTGTTGAAGAAACAATGGTGACAGTCTATCCTTCCAGAAAAAATAAAAGAGTTAACAGAATTTATTAGAGTGCAGTAAGAAAAGGGAGAAAATCTTGATTACCAAGTCTTTCAAATCCCTCTATATTCCACTAAATGCTTCAATTTCATTGCCTTCGTCTGCTCAGGCTGCCATCATGAAATGACATAGATTGGCTGGCGTAAGCAACAGAAATTTATTTCTCATATCCCTGGAGGTTGGAAAGTTCAAGATCAAGGTGCTGGCCAATTTGCTGGCAAGAGCTCTGTCCTTGGCTTGCAGATGGTCTCCTTTTTGCTGTGTCTTCATGTGGAGAAGAGAGGAAGAGGGGACTCTTTGATTTCTCTTCCAATTAGGACATTAATCTTATCAAATTAGGGCCCCATCCTGATGGTGTCATTTAACCCCAATTACTATGGATCCTATGTCCAAATACAATCACACTGGAGGTTAGGGATTCCAACACGTGAATTTTGGAGTGCACAATTTAGTCCACAACTCAATCTGTGTTTTCAGGTAGAAATAAAATTTCCAATATTGTGTATATCAGCTTTGTACATACCACCAATGTTTGTGCTTCCATGGGTACCTTATATAATAACAGAAAACTCAAAGAAAACAATTGCGCTCAGTAACACACAACTATATTCTAAAGTGTTAGAAATTTGTTACTTTAAAAGACGTTAAATGTAAAGGAATTACTATAAAGCCAATATATTAACAATTAGGTAAGTATGGGAAGTAATGTACTATGATTTGCTTGCATTATTAATAATTGTTTTTAATTGCTGATTATTTCATTACATGAGAGAGAGAACACTCAAACTATATGTAAGTCTAACCGAAGGATATTTCAGTTGAGCCTTTTGAAATTAAGCCAGCAGCAAGTGAGAAATTGGAAGGCGCAGATAGTTTGTCACAACTTCAAAATAGTAACGGTCATCGGGAGAAAGCTCATTTGACGTTAGAAGAATATAACTTTATAATTAGCACAGAAATGTCACATATATTATTTTATTTCCTCCTACACTCTCTCTCTAAAAAAATAAAACAATCAATTAGTAGTATTATTTCCCACTCATTTAAAGGAGCTGGTCTAAAATTATCATGAATGTGTTAAAGTTACATTAGTATCTGGCAAGTTGTCAGAGCATTAGGATAACTCTTCTTTAGAAGATTTAGCCTAAATCTTCTAAATCTCAGTGTCTAAATAGCACCATCTTTACTTACTGTCTCTTGTTAATAACTGACTTTATGGTTGCTATCAGTAAGAAAATCAATGAAGTAAATCTCAACAATGTTAACGTTGGTTATTCATTCAGGTAGTTAATTAGACACCAAACTGCTAATCTTATCCTGTGGGTTGCCATATCTCCTCCCCTTCCATTTTTTATTCTTACTGCAATTTCTCCTATTGTTAAATAAATAGGTCATTCTCCCCGTAAAGGGGAAAGAAGTCTAAAAGATCCTCAAACTATTTTATTTGCTTTTAGTAGTAAGTTACTTGTGTGCGACTTACTTTCAATTATCTTCCTTTAAGGAATGTCTGTGTGTCTGAAGTGCCGCTCTGGTTACCTGGGATTACCACCTAAATGTTGCTTGTTGGTGGTTACGACTCCCGATTTGGGTAGCAGTCACCACTCAGTGCCCGGGGAGTGGTTTTGCATCAACATCGTTTGCAACTATGGACAGAATCTTCTCTATTTCTTTCTTTTAAGTTTATTTATTTTGAGGAGGGAAGGGGCAGACAGAGGAGAGAGAGAATCCTAAGTAGGTTCCACGCTGTCAGTGCAGAGTCCTACAAGGGGCTTGATCCCATGAATATGACATCATGACCTGAGCTGAAATCAAGATTCGGACACTCAACCGACTGAGCCACCCAGGAGCTCCAAACCTTCTCTGTATCTGTTTAAATATTATATCAATATTGTCTTGCCTGTGTATTAGAATGAGGTTTAACATAAAGATGGAGGGATTTCAAATCCAACCGAAAATGATACAGGCAAATAACTTTGTGACTTATTGTTTAAAGTCAATATACATTTATTTAAGATATTGAATTAAACCAAAGAAAAGCCATTCTGTAAACTAGGAACTAAAAAAAAAATTAAAAAGGCAAAATATATTTGCATCCATTGGAAAGTCTGAACTATAGCATTTTATAAGTATTTATTTCTTTGACTCAATTTCATCTTTTAAATGAAACTTCCTTTAGAAACACATAGCTTATCTTGGCCCCAATAAAATCTATCTCTAGAATGACTTAGTATCCAAAATCTATAAAGAACTTATCAAACTCAACATCCAAGAAACCAATAATCCAGTGAAGAAATGGGCAAAAGACATGAATAGACACTTCTCCAAAGAAGACATCCAGTGGCCAACCAATGCATGAAAAAATGCTGAACATCATTCATCATCAGGGAAATACAAATCAAAACCACAATGAGATACCACCTCACACCTGTCAGAATGGCTAACTCATTCGATTATCAACTCAGGCAACAACAGATGTTGGCGAGGATGCGGAGAAAGAGGATCTCTTTTGTACTGCTGGTGCGAATGCAGACTGGCACAGCCACTCTGGAAAACAGTAGGGAGGTTCCTCAAAAAATTAAAAATAGAACTACCCTACAACCCAGTAATTGCACTACTAGGTATTTATCCGAGGGATACAGGTGTGCTGTTTTGAAGGGGGAACATACACCCCAATGTTTATAGCAGTGCTATCAATACTGCAATCAATATCAAGCCAAAGTAGTATGGAAAGAGCCCAAATGCCCATTGATAGATGAATGGATAAAGAAAATGTGGTATATATATACAATGGAGTATTAAAAAGAATGAAATCTTGCCATTTGCAACTACGTGAATGGAACCGGAGGGTATTATGCTAAGTGAAATTAGTCAGTCAGAGAAAGACAAATATCATAGGACTTCAGCCATATGAGGACTTTAAGACACAGAACAGATGAACACAAGGGAAGGGAAGCAAAAAATAATATAAAAACAGGGAGGGGGACAAAAACATAAGAGTCTCTTAAATATGGAGAACAAACAGAGGGTTACTGGAAGGGTGGTGGGAGGGGGGATGGGCTAAATGGGTAAGGGGCATTAAGGAATCTACTCATGAAATCATTGTTTCACTATATGCTAACTAACTTGGATGTAAATTTAAAAAATAAACAATAATAATAATTTTAAAAAATGTATCCCTAGAATGAGAGTAGAAGAGCTTCTCCCAGTATAAGCTGTATATATCTCTCAGCTGAACACTGTGAAAACAATACATTTATCATTGTTGTGCAGAAGAGTCACTGCTTATGTTGTGGGCAGAAATTTGGGGATTGGAGGTTACTGAGAAAAGTAAAAAAAAAAAATCCCAAGTTATTTCCAGGTATAAGAGAAATGGCTCCATAATACTTTGTGAATTGGGGTCCTTCTATTAAGCATTGAACATAAAGAATTAATGGACATATTAAATCACACCAAAATTCTTCCTTAAAGCAGAAAGCTCTACATAAATGTATAATGGAAAGGTTAGAAACCAAACGAAGGGCATGAAATCTAATTTTTTCATCTTTCCTAATAATAAAGTTAACACTTTTAAATGTTAAAATGTACTTATGGTAAGAACTAAACCATGAATTCACAGAAATATGAATCTTTGTCTACTTGATGAAAACCTTATAGAAAAGCATTTTCAAAAATTAGATTGGTCATATCTGTTCCAATAGCTTAACTTTTAACTTAATTAAGTTAAGCAATGTGTAGAAGGAAAAAAAGGACAAAATATGAAAAAATTAACTTGTTGGAGGTTTGTTTGCTAAATAATGCGTGGAATTACACTAGACAGGTAAATGTGGAATAGTTGGCCACGATCCTGTTGGCACTTTAGGCGCATTAAAAACACGTAAAAGAATGTCAACGTTAAAAACAAAAAATGCCAAAATCATTGAATGAATCTCTTGTATCTCTTGGTTTGTAGGAGTGTGAAAATTGGATCTTGGAGATAGCAGATGAGAATGGGATTGATTTAGCCTGTGAAGTGAAATAATATCTCCAGACAGTCATGCCGTGGAAGCCACAAAACTGAGCATGAACTCAAAAAACACTGGGGATAAGGATATATATTATGCAAAGGATCTAGAAAAATTAATGTCAGAATATTTGAGCCATGCCTCATAGGCAAGGACCTACCATCTGGAGAACAAGATGATACAAAGGTAGATGCCAAGAAAAAAAGTTGAAAAGAAATAGAGAATATGAAAATATTTCTGGGCCTATCCACTAGGCAGAGACTCAATCATGGAAAAGAACACGTTTAAAAATGATTAAAACTTCTTTTGCAAAATGTTGAACTAGATGGGAAAAAGTGTCAAAGCTCCAGCCATTAATAGATTATGGCTAATTAAAGAAAGTGCTTCTATGAAAAATAGCCTTGCCTATTTTGTATTACACAGCTGACTTTATATTTACATTAATAATGTATTTACTGTAATATTTTAAATTTAATACCTAGCAATTGAATCCTTAATGTTGTGTAATGTTATCAAAATGTTCCCTCATCCTTGAATATAGAGTAGCTCCATTTAAAAAGAAAAGTCAACGTGGTCAGAACAGAATGAATAAAACCAACTAGACCCTTCACATACAGGTTCACTAAAGCTGTGTTTTCCCTGTTGCTTCTGGGCCAATATAATCTGTCATGGCAGCCAGGAGATCTCTAAGCAAGACATTCACATTCCTTTCTAATGAGTCAATTTTCCATCCTGTAACAATATCAGATGTCTTTCAAATCAAGCAAAGACAAGCTATATGGTAGAGAGAATGACCTGTGGTGCCTTGAGCTTATCACGAATTTAGCCCTTTTGTCCTTTTATAACTACACTGGGGGCAGTGATACCACCACTGCCATTCTGAATCAAGAAACTAAAATTAAATGAAAATAATGTATTTAAAAAGTTAGAATGTTACAACAGTAACATGTTCTACCCCTAAATGTCTTTTGTTTGAATCTTTACTTCTTAAACACAGTCCAAGTTGAGCAAATTAACTTTTATTCTTATTAGCTATAATTTTTTTCTTGAAATTATTTTGTCTCAGGTAAAAAAATTATTTCTTTAAGCAATTTACTCCTACTAGCATGTGAATTGTTTGACCATCTTGCATACACAATTTTCTTCCTTACAAAGCAAAATGATAATGCTGTGGTGTCTGTTATTCCAGGCCTTGGCTATGCAACATGCTGAGATCACATAGTTACAAAAGAAAAGGAAAAAATAAAGGAAAGGCAAATGTGTGTGAGAATGCGACTATGTAAACACACAATAAATCTTCGAAAGCTGAAAATCAAACAACAAGCTAGATTATTATTTCCCCCTCAGTCTCAATTGAATCAACATTAGCTAGTTGACTTTTTGAGGCAGACACAATGGCAAGCCACAGTCAACAGTGTGTTTGACTCCCTGAAGAATCATCGTCTCCCGTTCAGATCATATCCACTGGTTTATATGATTCAGTAAGTGTTAATATCATTTAAGCCTAGAAAAGTTAGTTCATCCAAATAAGATGAATAATATTACATAGTATTTTTTACTGTGTTTGTTAGATTTTATGCATAATAAATTTTTATATCTCCAGCATTCATTTTATTGATGTTTATAGATCTTTCTTTAGTTGTACTTGGAATAACAACAGGCATTAATGAAAGTTTGCATTCTGAGGTAGATCCTTCATATATAAGAACTCTAATTTAACAGGGTCAGTATTGAGAGTTGCTGGAGGGGTTTCAGGTGGGGGTGGGTGAACTAAGTAGGTGATGGCCGTTAAGGAGGGCACTTGTCAGAAGGAGCACTGGGTGTTGTATATAAGTGATGAATCACTAAATTCTACTCCTGAAATCATTATTACACTATATGTTAACTAACTTGGATTTAAGTAAATAGGAAAATAAAATAAAATAAAATAAAATAAAAGTGTCAGTATTGTAGACATTAAAACTGTTCACCAATATTCTGTCTAATCTCTCATTCCTGGGGTACTGGCAGGACTGTGCTTCCTCACTTTCATAGATGTTGTCATATAATTTGCTTTGGCCAATGAAATGTGAGAAGTGAACTGATCGACTTTCCAGTGGGAGTTTTATGGGCCAGTCTGTTCCCTTTTGCCTCTGCTTCCATGACAATCAGTGTCCCATCAACATGGGTCCTAGAGGGAAGAAAACAGACGTAGAGCAGAGAACATGAATGAAAATTAAATCTATTATTTTTTAACCCACTGTGATTTAGGGGTTAAAGCTAGGGAACCTGGCTACACTGACAGACTTGAAGAACTAAAGTTTGAAGTCTATTTCCAGGTTAAGAAAATATTTGGATTAGGAAAATATAGTAATATGAACAAATTTTTTTTTAACATGTAAATTAGATCTTCCTAATAAAGCAATTCTAGAAACAATACTTTTCACACTGATTTGTTTATGACCAGATATAGCTTCAGCCATGTGAAATTGCCTGTATTTGAACACTGTTGAGTGTAAAAATGGCAACTTCATATGGTTTAACCTAATAAATGTCTCAAAGATATTACATTGTTTTGTGTATCTAAGGGAACTACATTGTGTTTTAGTAAGTTGGTGAATTGAAATAAGATTACTCACATTTAGTATTTGCTTCAAGTATAATCTTGTTTCATTAATGCCTTATGTTTGGGACATTAAAGAATTAGGCCAAATAACACAGTGTGATTAACAAACATTTGTCTTTTTGCAGACATGATCTAATGCATTTTTTAAAGTTGTTGTTTTTTAATATGTTAACCATTGCTTGCTTTAGGACACATTCTTGAGGTCATAGACAACATTTATCACACTTAAAATACTATGACACAGGCTATTTTGTTGGTTTTGAAGTTTTTGCCAATGAAAAATAAGATAACTAATTATCCAATATGGCTTATTATGTTAAATTTACCCACTAAGAGAGCTTTCAAAATTATTAAAATACAATTTTTCACCCTCAGAGTGGGAACATTTCCATTAAAAGACAACACACATGAAATATTTGACTATTACTCAGATTTTTAATTATTGAAATAATATTCCATTAGGGAAAACCCAAATCCATTACGTTCAAATACCTTACAAGAGGAACACTCAAAACTGTTTCACTAAGTTTACTCCTACTTGTTGTCAGAAGTGTAGCAAATTAAAGTCAAATTTGGGGTTCTAGTTGTACATAATTTAGAAAAATGTTGACCTTCTGGTTTAAAGAGAAGAAGTTCAAGAATGATTTACAAAACTTTAGAATTTCCAGATGTAGCTTCTCATAAAGCCCTTTGGATATCAAATGCATTTACCAAACATTTTGATGAGTTAAGTGTAAATGAATCAGGAACATAAGGATTAAATTTCTCCACAAATACACAAGAGCCTCAAAAATTAGGAAAAAGAGTGCCTTGGCAGAATTCGATTGGGTCTGGTCAAATCCAGAGAGTTTCAAAACTATGTTTTGAAGTTTTTCTGAAACCGAAACCTCACTAGTTTTGATAATCTCTTGTTACAAATCCAAACTGAATATTGTTTTCAAGTTCTATTGGTGATAAACAAACCGAAGGTGGTTAGGACTGGGACCACAGATACACTTTCATAAATAATTTTTATAGCATCGAGCTTCACCATATCATTTTTCTATAAATAATGTTTCCTAGAGTTATAAAAATTAAAAGTGGAAGGTATGTTCGTCAGTGGATAAGTGGATAAGTGGAGGAAGGTGGTCAGAAGTTACAAACTTACAGTTAAAAGATGAATAATCACTAGGGATGCAATGTACAATGTGGTGACTATAGTTTGCTCTGTTGTGAGATATGTATGAAAATTGTTAAAGGAGATATACTAAGAATTCTCATCACAAGAAAAATTTCTCTTTCTCTTTTATTTTCATTGTATCTATATGAGATGATAGATATTAACTAAACGTATTATGGTAATCATTTCACAACATATGTAAGTACCCATTATGCTGTGCACCTTGAACTTACACAGTAGTGTATATCAATTATTTGTCAAGAAAACTGGAAAAACGATGAAAAGAAACCTGAATTTCAGTAAATAACAAAAGCAAAAATAGAAAACACATAATAATCTGGCTCTACCAGTTCTCTGATATCTGTAATATCTTCACAGCACCCCCAGGCCAAAAGAAATCCTTAATAGTTTCATGTATTAAGTAGCCAGGTCTACACAACTTACTAAGTTTTTATATTCCAGAAATTTAATGGTCATAGGCAAAAATGCTACAAATAAATTAAAAAATGATATTTGATTTCATTCTTAAATACTACAATCAGTAACAAGTTACGTGTGCCCGGTTGGGTACCACAAAATTTCCCAATCCTTGAAATCTCACTGGACATTGACACCTCAATTCTTGTTCTGACTTTCTGATAGCATTTGGGCTTTTATTACAGAATAAATGGAAAGCTCAGGTTTATAAAGATATAATAACATCATTGAGAAGAATGTCACATGATCTAACATTGAAACTGTGAACCACCTTGATCCAGTAGTTCAGATGGTGTCCAAGAGATGTTAAGTGTTTTTACATTTTTTTCTTTTTTGAAAATTGAAAATATTCCATGGCACCTCTGTGACTTCACTATGGCACTGCAGGGTGCCTCAGGACACAGTTTGGGAGCTGTGGGCTTTAACAATTCCCTTAAGTTATCTTACAAGCATTACGTGATTTTGAATAGCAATTTATTTACAGCCAAGCAAGTATTGCCAGCAGTGGAATCTCACATGAAGAAAAACTAATTCGTTTTCCTAAACCTTAGTGATAGTACTTGATAATGTATTATAATATATTCTTATATTTAAAAATAGTTTTAATAAATCAGGAAATTATAATAGTCATTGGAACTTATGTCTTTCATAACAAACAATAGAGTTTACTTTGAAGGAATGTTAACTAAAAGTTGAAGAATTTTTTTCAGTTTTTTAAACCTGAAAATAGAAGCCTTACTTGTGTTAGAAAGGAATCTCAAGGTAATATTTTTTAAAGGGAGAGCTTAGCACTGTTTTATTAAATTTTAAAAAGTTTTATATTATAGTGGAGAACACAGGGGAAAAAATAAAATAACATTTGTTCAACTTGGTATCCTACACATGAATTGTGTCTAAAAATAAGTAAACTGATTTTGCTGTTGGAGGAATCTATATAGAAGCCTCTCGGAGGATTTAGGGGCATGTGGGTGGCTCAGTCAGTTGACCATCCGACTCTTGACTTCAGTTAGAGGAGCAGATTACAATCCTGGGGTAGTGGGATTGAGCCCCACATCCAGCTCTATGCTGAGAGTGGTACCTGCTTGAAATTCTCTTTCTCTCCCTCTTCCCCTCTACCCTGTAGGCTCATGTCTATCTCTGTGTCTAAAATAAAAATAAAAAGTAAACAGAAATTAAATACTAAACAAGAGTTTGTCTTTAAAATCAGGTTATCGTGATTTTTTTCAGACAAGGTATATTAATACTTTGTACATACTTTTTAGTCAGAATGCAAATCTTTTGTCCCAAAACTTTAATTAATGGAAGTTGTGTGAATATATTAATAATAAGCAAATACAAGACTGAAGAGAGTCCATATAAATAAGTCTTGCAGGTATGTATTATAGCTGCCAAATTAATATGAATATTTATTGCAAGCCCACTATGTCTTGGCATAGTTCCAGATGCTTAGGATACAGCAATACAAAACAAATGGGATCACTGCCCTCAGAAATCTTTCATTTTAATGGAGACAAAGAATAAATATGGTAAATGAATAAAATACCTAGAATGTTAGTAATACATGCTAAGAAGAAAAAATAAGTTGGTAGATGATGATAGGAAGTGATGAGGGGAGGATTGAAAATTTAGGGAGGGCCTTAGTGATAATATGAGGAAAGAACCACAAGAAGTAAGAGAGCGAAGCATATGGAAATCCAAAGGAAGGACTTTCCAGAAAAAGAAAAACCAAGCCCAAGGATCCTTATTGGGAATGTGCTTTCGACTCAAAGTTCAGCATACCTGAAACAGAGTGAACAAGAGGGAGAGTTGTAGGAGAGAAATCAGAGGTAGCAAAGAGGCAAGGCCGCAGTGGGGTAATCTGGACTTTTGCTCTGAGTGACAAGTCTCTGGAGGGCTTTGAGATAAGCACTGATGTGATGCAACATAGATTTCAAATGTATTGCTTTGACTGCTGTAGCGAGAACAAGACTGAAGGGGGCAATAAAGAAGGGACCACCATGGGGCGCCACCATGGAGCGCCTCAGTTGGTTGAGCGTCCAACTGCAGCTCAGGTCATGATCTCGTGGTCTGTGAGTTTGAGCCCTGCATCGGGCTCTGGGCTGACAGCTCAGAGCCTGGAGCCTGTTTTGGATTCTGTGTCTCCCTCTCTCTCTGCCCCTCCCCCACTCATGCTCTGTCTCTCTCTCTCTATGTCAAAAATAAATAAACATTAAAAAAAAAGTTTTAAAGAAAGGGAACCACCAGAGGCTACTGACATAACACAAAAGATGAGGGTATCTTGGACTAGGAGTAATGGAATTGGTCCAAAGTGGTGAGATTCTGTATTTACTTTCAAGGTACATGTGTGTCACCCAGTGTGGCCAAATGTAGTCATTCAAATTTGACATTTAAAATTTAATTACTGAAAGTGAAATGAAGCCAAAAATTCAGTTCCTCAGTTATGTTCACCACATTTCAAGGGCTCAATAACTTCATGAGTTTGTGGTACTATACAAGACAACCCACTTACGGATCTTTGTCAAAAATATGGAGTGTTCTATTAGACAGGTAGAACTAACCAGATTTGCTGACAAGTGTGAAGTGGGTTATGAGTGAAAGACAGTGATCAAGGGTGATTTGGAGCCTGAACAACTGGAAGAATTGAGTATACTGATATAGGAATATCATAAGAAAACAGGTTTGGAACACATGCCAGGAGCTCAGTTTTAGAAGCGCTAAATTTGAAATGTTTGTTAGACAGTAAGTGGTGATCTCAAAGAGGCAATCAGATATGTGAGCAGATTGAAGGGAGAAGCATAGGCTGGATAGCCCAAGCAAGCTTTCCTTTATGCCAGACACCCTTCGGAATACCTGCATAACCCATCCAATATCACAACCACCTGATGACCTGGTTACTATCATGCCCATTTCATACATGAAGAAACTAAGGCGTAAAGAAACACCATTTCTCAGTAAGTTGAAAGAACGAGAGTCTGACTTGTGAGAAGCAGTCTCCTCCACTACCCAGAGGAAGCTGGTCTGCAAAAGAAAGCAAAACAAAACCAACAAGTGAGGAGAGCTGAAGAGAGAGAGAGAGAGGAAAGGAGAGGAAGATTCAGATTCTTTCACCATTCCTTTGGATTCTGGGCGCTAACTTAAGGATCATTCCTACCCATCTGTAAGAGAATACAGTCTAAGGCATTGCAACCTATTAAGTTGCATATAACACAATCGATGAACATTTTGTTTCACATGTGAAATACTGTAGGTTTTCTAAGAAAATGCAGTAGATTTGCTAATGTGAAGCACATCTTAGCATTATAGATTTCACATTGTTTTACTTTATTCACGAGAAAGCTATTCCTACAGCTAATTTGAACAAAACCTGACCTTTCTCTTAGCTTATTTTAAATACAAACTTTAAAATATTTTCCAAAGACATTCTAACCTCTTTCTGTCTTATTATTATTTCTGTCTGGATTATTATTTATGATATATTACCAAAATAATTTTAGTTTTCTTGCAAAAATTTACTGAAGTGTAAGCTTGCATTTATACAAATGCAAAAATCATAAGTTTTCAGTTGGCAATGTGGAAATGTCTGTAAGTCTACAGTTTCATAAAGTCAGTATGCCCATGTATTCAGTGCACATATCCAAAGCCTAAGAAGAGGGTTCCTGGGTGGCTCAGTGAGTTGAGCATCTGACTCTTGGTTTTGGCTCAGGTCACGACCTCGTGCTTTGTAAGATGGAGCCCCATGGCTGACAGCTCAGAGCCTGTTTGGTTTCTCTCTCTCCCTCACTCTCTCTGCTCCCCCCCCACCCCTCTCCCTCTCCCTCCCTCTCTCTTTCTCTCAAAATAAGTAAACTTAAATAAAACAAACCTAAGAAATCCCCCTCATACAATACAATACAACACGATATGATACAATACAATACGATGCAATAGAGTCATTAGCTCCTCTACTCCCAGGATTAATATTATCCTGACATCAAATAACAATACATTCCTCCTGCCTGTTTTTAATTCCATATAAAAGAATCATGTAGCATATAGTCTTTTCTGTCTGGTTTATTTTACTCAACTTATTATTAGTTACAGTTGTAGTTTGTGGATTCTCATGCTCTAGAGTATTCCATTATATGAATACACTGAAGTCTGTTTATTAATTTGACCACTGGTATACATTTTTTTCCAGTGTAAGTATTCTTGTACATGTGTTGTTGGGAACACATATACACTACTCTCTTAATTATATACCTAGGAGTGAAAGAGAGCATATTTATGGTATGCATATATTCCATTCGAATAGATACTAATAAACAGTTTAATTCCAGTATAATTAACGTACAGGGTTATACTAATTTCAGGTGCACAATATAGTGATTCAACAATTTGTTATCATGATAAGTGTGCTCTTAATCCCCTTCATCTATTTCACCCATCCTTCACCCACCTCCCCTCTGGTAATCACCAGTTTGTTCTCTATAGTTAAGAGTCTGTTTTTTGGTTAATCTCTTTTTTGTTTGTTTCTTTGTTTTGCTTAAATTCCACATTTGAGTGAAATCATATGGTATTTGTCTTTCTCTGACTTATTTCACCTAACTTTATACTCTCTAGATTCATCCATGATGTTGCAAATGGTAAGATTTCATTCTTTTTTATGGATGAGTAATCTATATCACCTATGAGTAATATTCCATTGTGTACTTGTGTGCGGGTATGTGTGTGTGTATATACACATACACTTCTTTATCCATTCATCTATTGATGGACACTTGGGTTGCCTCCATAATTTGACTCTTGTAAATAATGCTACAATAAACTGAGGGGTGCATTTATCTTTTCAAATTAGTGCTTTCATATTCTTTGGGTAAATGCCCAGGAGTGGAATTACTAGGTCATATGGTAATTCTACTTTAAACTTTTTGAGGAACCTCCACACTGTTTTCCACAGTGGCTGCACCAGTTTGCATTCCCACCAACAGTGCGCAGGGTTCTTTTTTTTCCATATCCTTACGAACAATTGTTTTTTTGTGTTGTTGATGTCAGCCATCCTGACAGGTGTGAGGTGATATCTCATTTTGGTTGTGATTTGCATTTCCCTGATGATGAGTGATGTTGAGCATTTTTTCATGTGTCTGTTGACCATCTGGATGTCTTCTTTCACGTTCATGTCTTCCTCCCATTTTTTATATTGGATTATTTGGGGGCAATTTTGGTGTTGAGTTGTGTAAGCTCTTTGTATATTTTGGATGCTAACATTTTATTGGATATATAATTTGCAAATATCTTCTCCCATTCCATAGGTTGTCTTTTAGTTTTGTTTTGTTGATGGTTTCCTTTCCTGTGCAGAACTTTTTATTTTGATGTAGTCTCAATAGTTTGTTTTTTATTCCCTTGCCTTAGAAGGCATATCTAGAAAAATGTGGCTATGACTAGAGCCACAGAAACTACTGCCTGCATTCCCTTCTAGAATTTTTATGGTTTCAAGTCTCACATTCAGGTCTTTAATCCATTTTGAGTTTATTTTTTGTGTATGGCGTAAGAAAGTTTGATTCTTTTGCATGTGTCCAGTTTTCCCAACATCATTTGTTTGAAGAGATTGTCTTTCTCATTGCGTATTTTTGCCTCCTTTGTCATAGATTAATTGCCCATATAATTGTGAGATTATTTCTGGGCTCTGTATTTTATGTGCCTATTTTGGTGCAGGTACCATACTGTTTGATTACTACAGCTTTGTAGTGTATCTTGAAATCTGGGTTTGTGATACCTCTACTTTTGGCCTTCTTTTTGAAAGCTTTAGCTACTCAAGTCTTTTGTGGCTTCGTATATATTTTAGGATTAACTGCTGTAGTTTTGTAAAAGATGCTGTTAGTATTTTGATCAAGATTGCATTAAATCAGTAGACTAATTTGGGAAGTATAAACATTTTAACAATATTTGTTTTCCCAATTCATCGGCATGGAATATATTTCCATTTGTTTGTATCATCTTCAATATCTTTCATCAGTGTTTTAAAGTTTTCAGGGTTGCCTGGGTGGCTCAGTTGGTTCAGCATCTGACTTCGGCTCAGGTCACGATCTCGCAGTCTGTGGGTTCAAGTCCCGTGTCGGGCTCTGTGCTGACAGCTCAGAGCCTGGAGCCTGCTTCTGATCCTGTATCTGCCTCTCCCCCACTCTCACTTTGTCTCACTCTGTCTCTCAAAAATAAAAATAAATGTAAAGAAAAACTTTTTTAACTTTTCAGAGTATACATATTTTACCTCTTTGATTAAGTTCATTCCAAGGTATTTTATTATTTTTGGTGCAATTGTAAATGAGATTATTTTCTTAATTTCTCTTTCTGCTACTTCACTGTTAGTGTATAGAAATTCAACAGATTTCTGTATCTTGATTTTGTATTCTGTGACCTTACCAAATTCATTTATCGGTTCTAGGTGTTAAGCAGTTTTTTAACATTGTTGGCGATAATATATCTTTGAAACAGAATAACCTATGGGTGAAAATTAAGAATTCTAAGGATTATTTCTAGCCATTTCCAACCAGTAAATTGTTTGATGTTACCTATTTTTCTATTTGGTGAAAAATGGAATTAATTTTTAGATATAGAAATTTCTATTTTAGTAAATGTGATATTAAGCTAAGCAAGCTGGATCATAAATTTTTATATTGACATTTCTAATAATTGTATATAAATATAAAAAATCTGTTCTTTGCTGCACTGTGGCAAAAGAAAATAAAACATAAATCATTATGGGCTTAGATTAATAGCATTATTAGTGAGAATCAAATGATACAGTAGATTTGGAACAAAATGCCATCTCAGCTCTATATTCAAACTGTGAGGAGAACATAACCTTGTATATCTCTTTTTATAACATGAGGTGACTCAGGTGATATGTTCCATCGTTTTTCATTACTTTTACCTGATTAGACAGAAATTGTCACGTATTTTTGGTATATGCTGAATTATTATGCTTCAGAATTTCAGACTGGAAAATTTTAACAGCTTGTAAATTTGAACCTATATACTTACTACAACAGGTCAGAGTCACAATACAGAATAGGTTCATCAGTAGGTAAGTACGCTCCTCTCTGTATGGTTCCCTGAGCTTCCAAAGAACTGTAACTCAGATGACGGCTAGTACTTTGGAGGAGGTTTTTATTAGCACAAGTTTGTCAACAATTATTGGCAAAAATGAACTTCCACAAGTCTGTAACGTTTTTGAAAATTATTGGCAAAAATAAACCTCCATCCAATAATTATCTCAGGAATAATCTAACGTATGAAATACTTCTTACCGCCTGATACAGAACCAGATACTCTTTTTGACCTGATAGTATTTCACACATATGTTGCACATACTCTGGGAATTTATTGGACAACAGTAGTATTATCTCTCTTTTCCCTCCTCGGTTGTGAGGTTCTTGAAGATAGAGACAGTATGCTACAGGTTTTTGTTTTCTCGACATCCAGGAGAGTGGCATAGTATATTCTGTCAATGCTGAATGTCTTGATATATTTTCAAAAATGGAAAGTTTAAAAACAGGAACAAAATGTAATATAATTATATATACACACATGCATGTAATAATATATATAAATGTACATGTATTGTGTAATGATATATATAAATAATATATTATAACATATAATAAAATTATATATAATAATATACAAATAATATATAATAAATTGTATATAATTAAGTATGTATGTAATTTTAAAGAATCATGCGAAGGTTGAATTTTTTTTTTAATTTTTCATATTGTGTTATCTATTTCTGTATAATAAATAATCCCCAAATTTAATAACATTAAGTGGTAAACATTTAGTATTTTACCGGTCTGTTGTATAGGTATTTAAAAGCAAAGAATGTTAGAAGCCATTTTAGAGGCAGCTTACCATCGTTTCTTTTCTAGCCTTTGCTGTTTTTTTCTTTTTCTTCCTACATGCAATTCTCCCTACATGCATTAAAGTATTCTCTAAAATCTAGTTTCTCATTAGCCACATCAAGTCCAGATGTGAATAAGCCTCCTTGGTGTAGTTCCTTACGTCGAGCTCATTATGTACTATTCCTCTCGTTCTGTAGACTCTGAAACTAAAGAGACCACGTGTCTGCACTTGCCTCCCGTACTCAATATACCATGGTGGGACAGAAATAGGGGAAAATGGAACCCAAACATGAATCACTGGTCCATAACATTTCCAAAATCCTGCCAGATAAATATTGGGTTTCCTGATTAGGTGCCTCAACCAGGGAATAACTTTCATTGGCTCCTTGCATCTCTTAGCTTTATTTTTTAATGAAGGGTAACACATTTTCTGCCGAGTAGTTTTCTCACACTGCTTATTGCAATGGGTTTGTGTGGAGGCATAGGGAATTACAACTGCTTTTCACTCCGTGCTGTCACTTTGTGGGCCTCCTGTGGACGCCATTGGAATTTGCTCCATTAGACAAAAACCGTACCTACGTGCTCGTAAGATTTAAGTCTTGAAGATTCTTCATAACAAATCTCTTGTGCGAGTGAATACTCCTGAGACACTTGCCAGTGATCTTTCTGAGAGCTTGCCCAAAGATGAGACATCTGTAGACCATGCTTTTTCAGCAATGCCATGGAACTGATCTTTTCAAAGAAGATATTTCTTGATTTTAGCATCATTTGCCAGTTGGAGAGATGGAGAATTAAAAAAAAATTATGTTTATTTATATTTGAGAGAGAGAGACAGAGTGCGAGCACGGGAGGGACAGAGAGAGAGAAGGATACACAGAACTGAAACAGGCTCCAGGCTCTGAGCTGTTCGCACAAAGCCTGATGCGGGTGTGAACCCACGAACCATGAGATCATGATCTGAGCCAAAGTCAGATGCTTAACTGACTGAGCCACCCAGGTGCCCCAGAGAGATGGAGAATTTTAAAAATCATAAATCTCTGTCTCCTTTTGTTAAAGATTCCTTCTCTCTGTGTCTAGCTTTCTTTTCACATTTTATGATAAATATGAAGAAGAAACCGGGCAACACCTTTGACTGTGCTTTGAAATCTCCTTAGCTACATCTTTGGACACATTTTTCTACATTTGAGGCTGCTACATGTGAGAGTGCTGCTAAGCTCGCTGCTACTAAATACCAAGGATTCCCCTTTATTCCTGTTTCCAATAATATCTTGGTCACTTCTTTTTGAATTCTCATTGGCAACGCCCTTGCAGTCCAGATTTCTGCTAACAGTCTCTTCAAGGCCATAGGCTTTCTCTAATAAACTCTACAAATCATTTCAACCTCTTACCTCTGCCTGGCTACGAAGCCATTCCCACATTCTTAGGTATTTTTTTTATGGCAACACTCTACTTCCAAGTACCAAAATATCAGTTATCTATTGCTGTGTAACAAAGCACCACTTAATACAACAAATATTTATTATCTCATAACACAGATCTTCTAGATCAAAATCTGGGCATAGATTAGCTGGGTTCCTCTGGCCCACAGTCTCTCAAAAAGCTACAGTCAAGGTATTAGACAGGGTTGCAATGAACTCAAGGATCAACCTGGGGAAGAACGCTCCCACATTCACTCACACGACCAAAAAGAAGGTAGATAATGTGGTGAAGATACCTTGAAAGCTTTCAAATGACACACCTTCTGGAAAACACATTACTGGTATATTCAAAAGGGAGAGTCCTAAACTGTGGACTACTTTTGTGGGTAGGATGTGCCTGTCTCATTAGGTTTGCATAGAGCAAACAAAGCTCGACTCTGTGGATGTACAGGGTATAGCTTCTAGGAAACGTCACATAGGCAATATAATTATCAGAGCATAAAATGGAAATCTATTTTAGCATTGAAATAATTCTGTATTTTCAGGAAGCACGTATTGCTTGGAGACGTCACATGTTAATCTGTGCCAGAGTATATAATGACGTGGCAAAATATGGATCTGAGAACACTTGCTGCTTCTCCTGTGCCTTGGCATTACTTGTACTTCCGAAATAATTAGCAAAGCCCGACCTTCACTAAGAATTCTGATGTTTTTTTTTTAATTTTTTTTTAACATTTATTTATTTTTGAGGCCGAGAGAGACAGAGCATAGATGGGGGAGGGGCAGAGAGAGAGGGAGACACAGAATTGGAAGCAGGCTCCAGGCTTGAGCCATCAGCCCAGAGCCCGACGCGGGGCTCGAACTCACAGACTGCGAGATCATGGCCTGAGCTGAAGTCAGACGTTCAACCGACTGAGCCACCCAGGCACCCCGGAATTCTGATGTTTTAAAATGACTTGATAAACTATCTTACTTTATCTTAAAAATAATCTAAAGTGAATTAAAACACACGTAATGATGTAGTGAAATAAAATTGTCCACTGATAAGATAATTAGGGGTGTTCTCTGGAATAAAGATTTTAAAGCTACTTACCAACCTTTTCGTTTGACTTTTTCAGTGTGTGTGTGTGTGTGTGTGTGTGTGTGCTTGCATGTGTTTTCTTAAAAATATGTAGAGTATTTGGATACATAAAACTTCAAACTTTCTAATTTTTACATTTAAAGGTAAATAAAAAAAATAGAGGGAAAAAAGACTTTGTACACAAAGGTGGTCATTAATATTTATCAGCTTTTTAAATGATAATTTCCCAAGCAGAAAATTCAGAGGGGGAAAAAATGTTGTCTGTAACTGAAATAGGAAAAACAATTGGTTAAATCACAAATTTAAGGGACATGTCACTAATTTTACCTATGAAATATTAAAGAAACTTTTTTTCAATAGATAATGTCCAGTATTTTCTAGAGAAAATTGATGTGGCTGCTCTACTGCTGGTATACAAGTGTATGTATTTTATAGTTGGAGGAAAAATTTATATTATGTATATGATCTTTTAAAATGCTTCTGCTACTTGATCAGGTATTTTCACTTCTATAAAAGTAAAATAATATTCTGAGATGTAGAGATATTTATATAGAAAAAGTGTTGGCACTACATAATATAAAAAATTTAATTATCCAAAAATAAAAGAATATTTTCATAAAATATGATGCATCCATAGAGTCCATATGGATCAAATGATTTCAAATTATATTATAGATTCATAATAATAATTACTGCTTACTAGTGACAGCTAATACTCACTGTGTGTTTCTTAAATGTCAGGCATTGTTTCCATACACATATTGATGTGATTGTGTACCTGTCTGAGAGGTACATTATGTAAATAGCAGTTATTTCTGAGTTGTTTGATCATGGGCAACTTTTATTATGTCTTTCACATTTCTTTGTATTTTAAAGTTTTTCTATGGTAAGATTTTTTTTTTCTCTTTAATAATGGCAAAGGAAATATCATCATAATAAAAGGAACTAGAATGTTTTTCATTTCATGCTGACTGCCTCAGTCTGATTGAGCAATTGGTAGAGGGAATAAATCAATCTCTAAATGTTATGTGTATTCTACTATAGCAAGAAAGATACCAAGGCCTACTTTTTATTATACCCTGTTCCTTGTCTTCAAGTTGAATATGTTTTTAGAAGAAGAAATATGTATGTTTGTTATATTTATAGTTAAAAAGCAGGGGTTGGTTTTGAGAACATTCAGACATTCCAGCAATAGTTTACTGCAATGAAAAGTTGGTATTCTATGAACACAATTATTGATCTCTCACACTATACCAATAACCATGCTTGGTACCTTGATACAAGGTTGAGTAAATGAGTGTTCTTAGGAGGAAAAAGAAGTTAATCACTAATTAACTTGCAAAAAATTCTTGCAAATTCTTGCAAAACACTCAAGAAAAAGTAAACCAGCTAACAAACCAAGCTAAAAAAAAATAAACAAGAAGAAATTCTTCCTAGCTATATATTTTTATTCTGGTCTGATATGCTAAATGATTTTATAATCAAAAGTCTATTTATCTTATGCCATTTTAACAAATTACTCACAGAGTGAGGAACATCTTCCATCCATATTCCTTCTATAACCATTTTAGGCAAAGACATCTTAACTCTTACGCCAGAAAAATAAGCTTCTAAACAAATAAACCTGAAAAGGCTTGGTCCTGCCCTCAGGGAGCTTAAATCTGGCCCGATCATAACAGAAGGGCAACCAAAACCTTCCAATATTGTGGTAGACTTACCTCTTTGCATGGAGGTTGGGCTTTGAAAAGACTCTTTAATCTCTATGCTTCCAGGAGCCTATGATTTGATGATTCTTGACTTATCTTCTATCTCACTCCCTGTTCCCTCTGATTTGGTTTGTAATCCATTTGGAAGTATTCACAGAACCAGGGTCTAAATTGGTTAGCATTGATAGCAGCACCTTTTCAGAAATAATGAAACCATGCACAGAAATGATTCCTTGGCATTTCCTCTACTCATTAACATTTCTTCTTTGATACAAAGTATTTTGATATTAAGTATGTCAGTGTCATGCCATCATGTTGGGTTGAATGAGCTCCTGGCCAGAACAAAGAAGAGCCCTCTAAAACAATAACACCAAATTTAATTTAGAGTCCAAGTGCCAGAATATTGCTTATTGGAATTTTCATATGTACAATTAATATTCTCCTTAGTGACATAACATATCATTTAATTCAACATGAACCAGTTTTGGGTAATCAGACATTGGTGTTTTAAATAACTTGTTTGTTATCATGCTTCTTCACTTGCGTTTTCAGTACTGATCATCAGAGTTTATAAAATGAACACAGAACATTGAAAAGGGCAATTCATTTGGTGAAGCTGATTCAGAAGTGGAAAAGGGAAAAGAATTGGCCATTCAGCATTTTGCCTATAGTGACATTTCTCACCACTGCCTTAATGAGAGGCGTTGAATCATTTCAGTTCTTGCACATTCCTTCTCCAACATGAGTAGTTTTTATTACTATGAGCAAACTCATTATCACCTTCTGTAACTTTAAATTTATTGATTTAATTACATGATGAAATGGCAAACATGCAACCTCAAGGCATCTAGTTTCATATTTCAACTTTTGAAAACATTCTTAGAACACCTGAAGCTGGTTCCAATAGTTTTTATCTGAAATGAGTGAAGTCATATGCTATTGTTTGACTTCAAATGATAATTACTAAAATGAAGGGTCATTGAAAGAGATTTCTTTAAATTTTTTTTTACATTTATTTATTTTGAGAGATAGAGAGGGACAGAGCACAAATGGGGGAGGGGAAGAGAGAGAATGAGACACAGAATCCAAAGTAGGCTCCAGGCTCTGAGCTGTCAGCACAGAGCCCGACATGGGGCTCGAACTCACAAACTGGGAGATCATGACCTGAGCCAAAGTGGGATGCTTAGCTGACTGAGCCACCCAGGCACCCTGAAAGAGATTTCTTTATTGAGTATTGTTAATGATTAATAAATGATGAATGCAAATATGTATTTGTATTTTTTTCTTTGTATTTGTAACACAGCACTACATTAGTATGTATGCTTCATTTATCATGAACAAATGTTCACTTGTTTATGTGAGTCATGCTCTCAAATTGAAGAAAAATGAAAGGATTTGGTGTGACTAAATTATTCCATCACTCCTGAAAGTTTCTACTTGCCCCTTTTCTAATTAACCTATATTTCCCACTTAGGTAACACATCCTCATTTCTATATTGTGGATTATGTTTGCCAGTTCTTGGAGTTCATAAAAATGGAATCATACATTTTATAGAAAAGAGAAATTTTAAATTTTACTTTTTTCTACATCATAATATTTTTTTTCAACGTTTTTTATTTATTTTGGGACAGAGAGAGACAGAGCATGAATGGGGGAGGGGCAGAGAGAGAGGGCGACACAGAATTGGAAACAGGCTCCAGGCTCTGAACCATCAGCCCAGAGCCTGACGCGGGGCTCGAACTCACAGACCGCGAGATCGTGACCTGGCTGAAGTCGGACGTTTAACCGACTGTGCCACCCAGGCGCCCCTACATCATAATATTAACACGTCAAACTTATTATTACAAAAAAATCCAACATTAAACCTTCTGGGAGAGATCCTCAGAAATATTTTGTCAAGAATAATTATCAATGGGAAAAAGAACTATTTACTTTCACAGGTTTATACTGCCTTAACATGTGATAAAAACAATATCATTTAAATTCCCTAAGTATTTATAACTTAATGGTGAAATAAAGGTACAGGTTTTAAGTAACACAACTGCATCCCAGAGCAAAGCTCAAGAATATTTATAGGAAGATAAAAATATTCAATTTCCAAAAAAGTAAAATTCACAATGTTTTCTATATAATCAAAAATTATCAGGCATGCAAATAAGCAGACACATTTTCTACACTGAGAACAATAATCAGTTGAAACAGATACAAAACTAACACAAATGTTAAAATTAGGAAAAAATAATGCATATTGAAATAATTAATATAGCTATACTTTATGTACTCAAAAATTAAGTAGAAGCATGAAATCTATGAAAAAGATTCAAATCACATTTCTAGAGAAAACTACAGGGTCTAACAAAAAAACACTGGATAGATGACATTAGTATGACATCAGATTTAGCTTTATATAGGTGAAAATGGTTACCCATTGAAATACTTTTAAATATGTGGATATACACAGGCTAGTATGCACACATATGCTTTCTTGGTCTGTCATCTGATGGCCTAAAAGTATTGACACTCCACTCGCAGAGAGCACACCTAGTGCCTGGATCTTGGTTTCTAATACCATTTAAAGGAATCATAGCTCCTTGGAGAAGTGGCTCATTTCTGGGCAGTAAAGGTACAATATCAGCCATAAAGTTAGAAAGTGCTCTAAATAATAATAATAATAATGGGAAAATGTTAAATGGGCAAAGAGCTTACCAGCAGAACTCTCAAAGTCAAAAGCAGGCATGATTTGAGCAACGAAATAAAGTTATATTGGATTATAAACAAAACGTAAAATAAATATCTAAGAGTCAGTACTGATACAAAAAAAAAAGATTGAATAAATAATGGAGGAGAAAAGACAAATGTGTTATGCAGTAGAATTTCAAAGGATTTATGTAAATATTCTCAAGGAGGTGAAACACAATTCCTATCTCTTCAAGTGTAAGCTGCACACAGTAACTTCCTTCCAAACAGTACAAAATGGAAAGTGGGGACAGACTAACTTTATAGAGGAACCTTGAAAGCCCTACCTTAGCCAGGTAAAAGTTAGCATTAACAATAATAAGTCATGTTGATGACATATGCACTCTTGATTTGATGGGATGAGAATGGCACTATACCTTTCTTTATTCTATACAAAAAAATCCACAACCCAAGTTTAATAATTAAAAGCACATCAGAAAATCCTAAATTGAGGGACATTCTACAAAATACCTGTTCAATACTTAAACTGTCAAAGTCATCCAAATAAGAAAACTCTAAAAAACTGACATAGCCTAAAGAAGCCTAAGGAGATGTACTGAGTAATCATATGACATTCTGGATGACACCCTGGAACAGAAAAGGACATTCTGTAAAAATTAAAGAAATATTAATGAAATATATACTTAAGTTAATAATAATATATCAATATTGATTTATAAATTATAACAAACATACCATTCTAATGTAAGATATTAATTACAAGAAAGTGGGTTTCAGAGTATATGGAAACTCTCTGTACATTGCTACACATTTTTTTTGTAAATCTAAAACTGTCTAAAAATTTTTAAAAAGTTTGTGAGGAAAACAAACAAAATAATCTATAGGATAGAATTAATGGCAGAACAAAAAAAGATCAGTGGTCTAATACATGGAATAGAAACTTTCCAAAATGAAACACAGAGGAAAAGAATGTTTTAAAAACTAAAAGTATTTCAGTGCCTATGGGACAAATCAAGTGAAATAAAATACATTTGATTAAATCAACTGAAAGAAAAGGACAAATGAGGGCTGAAGACAAGAAAAAAAAAAAAATTGAAGAAACAATGGCTCCAAATTTGAAAGTAAAGTCTACAGGTCCAAAAACCTTGAACAATTAGCATTAGAAACATGAAGAAAACTACACCAACGCCTATCATAATCTAATTGCTCAAAACCAATGATAAAAATATTATCTTAAAAACAGCCCAGAAAAAAGATACATTGCATACAAGGGAGGAAAGATAAGGATGACAACAGATTTCTCAACGCAGGTGAGAAAATAGTGGAGCCACTTCTTGAAAGTAGTAAAAGAAAAATACTGTTTTAGTAACTTTCTGTTGCTGCTATAGCAAAACATCACAAACTTAGTAACTTAAAACAGTATGAACTTTTTACCTGACATTTCTAGAGATAAGAAGTCTGAAATCAGTTTCACTGAGCTAAAATCAAGATGACAGCAGGATTGTGTTCCTTACTGTAATCTCTAGGGGAGAATCCATTGCCTTATCTTTTCCTTGAGACCACCTGCATTTCGTAACTCATGGCTCCCTCTTCGTTAAAATCTGCAGTAGCGTTTCCCTTCCTCTGTGATAGTTGTTTTTGTCCTTAAAACTTCTGTTTTCATTAAGACACTTGTGATTGCATTAGCCTTCTCCACCCCCACCACCCAGATAATCCAGGGAAATATCAAAGTCCTTAACTTAATCACATCCACAAAATTCCCTCTACCATGTAAGTTAAGGTATCCACAGGTTCAGGGGACTAGGACGTAAACATCTTTAAGAAGACATTATTTAGTCTAATTGTCAACCTATAATTCTATCCTAACACAAATCTTTCTGAAAAAAAAAAGGCAAAGAGTTTTTCAGACTTAAGAAAGTTGAAAAAAAAATTGTCACAAGCAGTCTCACACAAGAAATAATAAGGTAAATCCTTCACATAGAAGAAAAATGATACCTTATGGAATGTATGATTCCATTTACTTAAAATTCTAGCAAAAGCTTTATAGAACATAAATGGCATATGTAGAAGAAATGATTCTGGTTGATTATATTCATTGGTTGTGATCACTGGGTATTAAATGCATTGCAATATATTTTGAATAATTTTTTGCCTGTTTCCCAGACACATCATAAATGGCAAAGGGAAATATTATTTCTCATTATATTAACATTCAGAAAGTAAAGATGGGTTTGGGTGCAAATAAAGTATAGAAAATAAAGGAAGCTCAAGAAAACATCAAAACACCCCCCCCCAAAAAAAGATGTTAAATAATAGGCTTGATATTACAAATTGATATGTTTTAAAAATATTTTTAAAAATTTAGATTTTTAAATTTATGATATTTTTTTCAAGGAAGGAACGCATCTTTAAAAAATATCTAGTTTTACTATTAGTCAACCAGGTAATCTTTAAAAAGGGACCCGAGTTTCTCTTCCTGGGTAACTTCTAGGATACAAAAGAAAGCATTCAATTGTATGACGTTATAAATTCCTCCAACCTTGAGTTTTTGTTCTTGTTCTGTTTTTCAGTCCACTAGCTTCAATAGGCTGATGGTTGGTTCAATACTTTTAAAAATATCATACTGAGACTCACTCATGGACTTACCTGAATCATGAAAATATATGTTTATTGGCTTAATTACTTCCATACACAATTGTTAAAACACCATAGTCAGTGCTGTGCATACATTCTTGCGTCCCTCTTACATTACATGAACATGAAGATCCATGACCACCCGGAGTAATAGTAAGAAGAAAAGGACAATAGCATTGTCTACCTGGTCTGTTGAACAATAGAAAGATTCCAATCCTTTGCCATACTTCTGCATTCACTTACCCCTTTTTCATATATATAAAAGCAACTGGAGTATTAGTGAGTAGACATCTGGTAAACCCCCAAGATGTATTTAAATGTATTACTTACACTTATTTAGATAAAAATGTGCATATCTCCTTTAAACAGTAATTATCTTCTTGCAATGGCATGTTTTTTGGAGAAAAACATAGAATTATGTGTACATGTTTATATGTCAACTGCTATATTAGTCACCAGTGAAGATAAATAGAACTGAAGTATCCGAAATAAAATAGAAGCCAAACATAATTTTAAAAGGGTCCACAGAAAATGATAGAATATTTGAATTTTGTGCAACTTTTAACTACAACCAAACAGACTGCCAGGTGACAGTATAGCATATTAACATATGCTGAGAAAATGTCCTGGATATATAAATTATCTGCATTTTTCCCCTCTTACATATGTTTCTGAGATTTTTCACCAGAACATAAAATACACATGGATAAGAGATGCCTCCAAATGCTTCAATGAAGCCAAGATTCTCAAGATATATTTCAAATATGCTCATTTTCAGAAAACTAAAAACACATTCACTCAGCATGTTTTGATGCAAATAACTATTAAGGAAGAGAGTAATCAAAAGAAAAGTGATGACCCCAGCCTTATTTTAGTCAATGCAAATTAACATTTACGAGCATGGATAAAGACATTCTATAAATTAGTAATGCCTTGTTAGTCTTCATTAAAAAAAGAAGAAGAAGAAGAATTGACAATTAAGAGGGAAAAATATGGTAAATAGCTGGCAAATTAACAGATGATATGCTAAATTCATTATTCTGTATCCTGCCCAATCTTGCTGAAGAGGGCATGTGGTGGGGAAAAGATCATCGCCAAAACCAGCAGGGGATTGATTAAAGGGGGTGGTTTGTTCACAACTTTCTTCATCAGTTCTGTTCCATTGAACTCTAATGGTAAACAGGGCAGAAGCCAAAGAGAACAGTTTAAGATAAACTCTCAAGCAAAATTCGCATGCAGTTATCCATTCAATATGTACTGACACACTGCTGGGTCCCTGGCCCTGATCGATCTTCTCTCATTCTCTCCTGTTCAGCACGATATCCGCTTTGAACCCTAGTCTCCCTCCTATCTATCTGCTCCCCTCTCATATCCTCTCTCCATAGTAACTGGGCTGTAGCTTCCCTTTGGATCTGGCCCACCCAAGGTGGCCTATTCCCAGGCTCATCAAAGAATGGGAAGTGCCAGTCAATCAATGAATGACCACAAAATTTACACGTGACTTCTTTGAGAAATCCTGACGAGAGTAAAATGTGTAAGCAACTTGACAGTGACAGCTTCAGCCTCCTCTTTGGTCTTGTCCTTATTTATTATATAGGCCTTTTCTGTCTTCTCTACCCAGACTCTATGTCAGCCATGGGGGTAAAAGGAGAGATAGAAGATTCTCCCTCTTCCCTCTCCTTCCTCCTCCTCTTCCTCCTTCTTCTTCTTCATATGCTGGCAGATATTGACAAGGCTTCAAAAATAATAAAATTGCGAGTTGTGATCAGCACAATCCAAGTGATTAAGCAGAGTCTTCAGTACATTCCAAGCAATAGCAATTAATAGGTTGAAGGTCTTAAAGATATTGAATAGTAAAGCTTATTTACCTCAAATTCTTTTTTATCTGTTACTGAAGTTCAAAACCACAGGGATTAAAAGCAAACAGACAGCCCATTTGTAGACAATCCATTTTCCTCCTGCCATACCAGAGAAACTTTCCCTTCGGCTGATGGTTGCCAAAGAGTGAGGTGACAGGGGACACAGGACCAAGCACATGCTCACCACTTACCTTCGTATTTTCAGAGACGTGCGGCAGTGTTTTTCAGAATATGCAGAGGGTCTCCTCCCTTTTGACCCTAAAATCACAGAACAGAAAAAGTGTAAGGGTGAACAAAAGTACTTTCTGTCTCAATTCCCAGGAAGAAATGTTCCTAAGAAAATCTTAGGTGGAAGAGAAATTAAACAAGAGTCAAAAGGTGTTAGTGTTATGAATTCCATTGAGATAGTGTGGCAAATCTATTGTACATAAAATGTCCAAACAACATTATCGTATTTTACATTTATAACATTTAAAAATAAAGGCATTGTTTGATCTCCCAGGCACTTGTTTTCTCCATTAAGTAAAAATTGAATTCTCTTTTATTAATGATAAGATATGTAAAATAAAGTTCCAGAAAGGAAGTAGAAAAACACATTGCTGGTGTTTTCTGCTGTGTTTTCTAGAAGATCAAGACATGAGATTACTGAACTAACAAATTATTATATAGCATCTAGGACATGAAATCGTATTCAGTTATTACAAGTGAGGTTTTTACAGGGTTTTTTTTTTAATTTTTTTTAATGTTTTATTTATTTTTGAGACACAGAGAGACAGAGCATGAATGGGGGAGGGGCAGAGAGAGAGGGAGACACAGAATCGGAAGCAGGCTCCAGGCTCCGAGCCATCAGCCCAGAGCCCGACGCGGGGCTCGAACTCAGGGACCACGAGGTCGTGACCCGAGCTGAAGTCGGACGCTTAACCGACTGAGCCACCCAGGCGCCCCAAGGTTTTTACAGGATTTAATGAACAAGGGAAATACTCAAGTTGTATGAAATGTGAAATATAGAGGCATCTGGGTGGCTCAGTCAGTTGAGTGTTTATCTCTTGGTTTCAGCTCAGGTCATGATCTCATGGTTCATGGGTTCAAGCCCCAAGTTGGGCTCTGTGCTAGGGTGCGGAAACTTCTGGGGACTCTCTCTCTCTGTCTCCTTCTCTCTCTGTCCCTCCCCTGCTCATGCTCTCTCTGTATCTCTCAAAATAAATAAATAAACAATCAAAAAGAAATCTGAAATACATAGGGCATACTGATGTATAGACTTAGAGCCCCATAAAGTATATGTGAATATGGCACATATTAAGTATATTTACTGTAAGTTGTGAATTAGTGGTGTTTTGTATTCTCCTCCACTTTTGCAATATTCTCGAAAGTTTCTACAATAAACCTGCACAAACGGGAAAAAATACATTGAAAAAGTGAGAAAGCCTCTTGCATGAACAAGAGCGACCTTCTCATTATGCAAATAATGTGTTGAATAAACAATCATCACTTACCTACAAATAAGAAGGAAACGAGTTTACATTTCTGACATTGATCACAACTTTTGTGTCTGAGAAAACGGATAGGTCTTAGATTTAGTAGTAGGTCTATTTAATAATATCATAGCAGCCTTTGTGATCAGGTGAAAAGAAAGCATATGTATTTTTAAAGAAGGAATTTAAGAAACTTGGACAATGATGTTCAAGAGCATTCATTTAATGGTTTAAGTTTGCAAATAGGCAAAATGTGTGTGTTTCTGTAAGCCATGCAAGTAAGTAGCTTCATCGACTAAAGTCATGTTGATTTGAGTTCTGAAGTGTCATTACCATGACTACCGCTCCATGGAGAATGAATTTAGCCTTTCTGTGAGAAGCAATATTTATTTTTAAACAAGTACTTCAGTGACACCTTCATCCCTGCAAATGTGGAACTCAGTGATTTATGCATGAGAGGGAAAAGATTGCAATCTCTTCAAGCCTTCTTAGTCCAAATGAAACAGAAATTTGAAGCCGTTTACTTTTCATTCTGAGTGATAACAGGTTTTCACATGTATTTTTCAGATAATTGCCTCAATTTTCTCATTCAATTTGGCTGAGAATTCCCCAATTCTCCACACACTTTTGTCTCATTTTGGCCTCTGGGCATAAGAAAAGAACTAAGATTATACAAACCCAACACTGTTGCAGATTTCTAAAATGAAGGGCAAGTAGATGAATAAAGCCAAGAAAGCAGCCTGGAGAGGCTCTTGGTTACTATGGAATTACGAGCAACCCCAGCCACGCTTGTGTCAACATGGATTTTCAAATGACCAAGGAGTGTTCTGAAAGGTTTTGCCATGAGAGCAAGTAAATACAAAAATTCATTTGGAAAATCTGAAGCACGGATGGCTACTGGTGTGCTTGCAAAACACAATTCCCAGCCTGTCTCTGTACGGCCATGATAGTTGTGTGTTTTAAGTTTACCTTCTTTATTTCTTCCTAAGCACCAAACAAATTTCTGTCCCTACTGAAACCCTTCAACATTTTTGAAATCAGAGAATCCACTGCAACTTCAGTAAGGCTCAAATGCTCTACTTCTAGCTCTAATACTACACGATCAGCTGGGGAGAGATTTCTTTTTTCTGCACAGTCGCCTTTCTTTTTTTCCAAGTGAGTGAGGGGGGAATCACGTGGGGGTTGGAATCAGACAAATCTGCATTCAAATTCCTGCTCTGACCCAGCCCCACTGTTTAACCATGGGCAATATGCTTAACTTCTCTAAAAACCTTAGGTTCTTCACCTAGAAAATGAAAAAGAAGATAATATCTACCTCTAGAAGAGTTTTCTGTGAGAATTCAATGAGTTTATGTATGTCAAGTGCATGGCCTAGAGAAAGCAGTTAAATGTTAGTACCCTGCATCCCTCACCTGACCTTACACCTCCCTCCTTTCAATCCCAGGGGCCAGCCCTTGGCCACTTTCCAGTCATTTGTTCCCTTAAAGCTTATATGGACATGGGCACCTGGGTGGCTCAGTTGGTAAACATCTGACTTCAGGTCATGATCTCACAGTTTGTAAGTCCGAGCCCCACATTGGGCTCTGTGCTGGACCCTTCTCTCTCTCTCTCTCTCTCTCTCTCTCTCTCTCTGCCCTGCCCCCACTCAACATCTGTCTGTCTCTCTCAAAAATAAATAATAAAACTTTTTCTTTTTTTAAAAAGCTTATATGGAGACAAGCAAGTGGGTGGAATCTGGATATAAGGTGCACAGTGGAGGGAAGAAGAGAAGAGATAAAACAATAAAGATAAATAAATAAATAAAAGCTCCTATTCTGAGCTTTTGTATGTCTGTTTGCTTTAGTTCAACTTAATATTGAACTTGAAAAAACTCAAAGTGACATAGACACATACAGGCACACACATACACACGCTCAATAGCAAAGAAAAAATTTAAGAGTGAAACTCCTTGTGGGGAGGAGGGAGAAGGTAAAATAAGAGAAATAGTAGATGGGTGCCATTTAAAAATAGTGGTTTTCCAGCTGTTTTTCTCTTTCTTCATCCCAAAATAAAATAGGACAAAATTTTGATCTTGGGAGAAAGGAAACTGAGGGAAACCTCCCTTAGAATTCTTTGTGTAGGTCAGTGTTCTGCCTAGCTACCCACAGAGGACATCCACCAAGTGATCCATCTGTGTTCTTGGCCATGTTGTGTTGAGAGGAACGTTCCTCTGAGATTTACTAATCAGGAAAGGAAAGCACTCAGGCTGAAAAAACAGTGCCTTCCTAAAGAAAATTCCTACATTTACTCTCATGTTAGCATTCTCTAACTGTCCCTGCATCACAGCACAGAGTGTTGGATCTTTCAGGAGCCTTAGAAATATCCCCAGTTTAAGTTAAGGTAAGAGAAATTTGTCTGAGATCATTCATTCATGTATTCAATCACTCAAAAAATATTCATCAAACACCTACGATGTGCCCTTGAAGCACCAAAGATGTTAACACGGACATGATAAAAACATGAAACAAACATGGCCCCTAACCTCATGGCTGTAACAATCTAAAAGGGGAGATAAACATTAACCAAAGATATATAAAAATATATGTAACCACAGACATTAAAAGGTATTTAATTTTGTTAAGCCACTGCAATTTGGAGGACAACAGGGGTTATTACTCATGTAGCACAGTGTATTTGATTACTACCACAAAATAAATTGACTTAAAACAATAAACATTAGATCAATGTCTGTAGATCAAGAAACTAAGCATGGTTTAGCCAGTCTCTCTGGCTCAGGGTCTCTCACAGGACTGTAATCAAAGTGTTAGTGCTGTAGTCAACTTGAAACTCTACTGGAGGAGGAAACTTCTAAGCTCACTCATATGGCATTGGGAGACCTCCAGACGGAGACAGCAGTTTCTTATCATGTGGAACTTGCCAGAAAGCAGCTTAAAATATGGCAGTTGAATTCTCTAAGAGTGAGCTAGCGAAAGAGGGAGATAAAATAAGACAGAGGTCATAGTGTTTGTGTATCGAAATTTCAAGAGTGATACCTCCTCTCTTCTGCCATATTCTATTTTCTAGAAATAAGTCAGTAAGTCCAATCTACACTCAAGCAGAGATGATATCACAAAGGATTAAATATCAGAAGGCAGTTCTCTTTGGGACCCTCCCTAGAGGCTGGCTATCCTATATAGAGCTCTCACAAGACTACAGGAAGGAAGAAACAATAGACAATTTAGAAAGAAAATGGAAATAAGAACATATCAGAGTATAGAGTCCAAGGATGTAAATTATGGCTTTTGTATGTCTTCTCTCCAAGCTTTCTCTATACCTTCTAACCAAAAATGTGGTTCCAAGAGAAACAATCAGAGAGGTTGAGTGGGTGATCCCAAACCACAAAACTATGTTTGTCTATTTCCATTCTGTTTCCAGAACAGACAGAATGGAGTGCTGTCAGAAATGGCAAAAGGGGTCTGGAAAGAGAATCTTGAATTATATGTAAACTCGAAATTTTCTTTAAGGCTCACTCAGGTCCCTTGAGCACCTATATATGGATACTATAATTTTCTGCACCCCAATTCCAGTTCTAATACGTGTGTCTGTATGTGTTTGTGTTGGAAGTGTTCCCCACAAACAGTTCTCCAAAACCTGCTGGATGTCCTACAGTTCACCTCAGTTCTGACACTATCAGATTCCGCAAGCAACAAGCTCAGTCCCTCAGGGGTTCTCCACCCACCCCCATCTTCAGATGTCAATATCAAGTCCAGGTTGTCACCTGTGCATCTGACCTGCTGACCATAAATCAGAGGTTCCCATGACCCCTTCCTCTAGTACAATTAATTTGCTAGCATGGCTCACAGAACTGAGAGAAACACTTCACTTACCAAATCACCGGTTTATTATAAAAGAATGTAACTCAGGAAGAGTCAGATGGAAGAGATGTGCCGGGCAATATATGGGGAAGGGTGCAGAGCTTCCCTGCTCTGAGTTCACCATTCTCCCCACATCTCTTGTGTGTTCGCCATCCCTGAAGCTCTCTGAACCCGTACTTTGGATTTGTCTGAAGGTTTCATGACATAGGCGCAATTGATAAATCATTGGCCATTGGCAACTGATTCAGCCTCTGGCCAGTCACTTTTTCTGGGCCAGGGATGGGACTGAACATTCCAAACTTCAAATCACAGAGTTGGGTTCCCTGGCAACCAGCCTCCATTCTCAGGGTACCTAGTAGCCACCTCTTTAACATGACAAAGGACACCTTTATTACTCTTACCACTCAGGAAATTCCAATGGTTATAGAAGCTCTGTGCCAGAAATGGGACAAAGACCAAATATATTCTTTATCATAAATCAGTCTCCCAGATATTTACATCTCATCTAGGAGATTCTAGTGTCTAGGATGATGGAGTAACACAAGATGACAAGGATGAGAGAGGCCATCAGTGTAGCCACATGCGATTCAGTCTGGCATGTCAAAAATCTATGAGTTTACAGAGAAATGGTAAGTTATAAGCAATAATGCTTTATTCTGCTTGATTTTATTCTATTCTTATTCTATTTAATAGATATTTAAGAATCTCTAATGATGTGTTTAGCACTATGTGTGGTGTGATCTTGGAACAAAACAGACACGGATCCTGCCCTCAACCAGTTTGGAACGCGTTGGAAGAGACAGCGAGTAAACATACAATTTCATTGGATCAAACTTGCACGATGATAGTAGTGTTTTCAAGGTGCTATGGAAACACAAAAACAGAGTACTTCGAGTGTATTAAGTATTTTTAAGTAATCATATGTACATAATTATACATGTTTTTCGTGTATAAAGCCTAGACCTTCGTTATACACATTTAAAAAAAAAAACTGTATGTACCTACACTGTACATCAATATATAGATTCTTTTCCTTTTCCCTACCCTCCCACCCCTGTTTCCATCATAGTTGGCTCTAATTTATGGTCCACAATCCTGCTCTGGCATCCCCGCTTTTCTGAATTCCTCACTAAATCCCTCATTTGCACTCTTGACACTAACACTTGCAAGGTAGGGGCAATCCCTCTCAAAACTCTGTACTTTCTGAGTCAAATATATGTTTTTCCTGGTATGCTTCCCTTTTTACCCTAATTATGAATTGACACCGTACCTCTTCCAGTGGGCCATTATTTTGTTCAGAGCAGAAACCCTACATGTGATTCATCTTCCTATGGAGCTGGCACTGAGTACATGCTCAGTAATTATTATTCTTTTTTTTATACAGGGAACGGTCTCAGTATTTTTTTTAAAGTTTGCTTCTTTTCAAAGAAAATCTGTTATTGTAAAGTATTTGAAAAATAAAATACAAACATGAAATGCTTAATTCCACCTCCAGGGATAATCACTATTAGAAATGTAATGTAAATGTAAAAAAAAATTCATTAATTAGCCATGTAAATGATATGGCTGTTTAATGATAGATCCATGGTGGTACAAACAAAACAGTGGATGAGTGCAACTTTTCCCCACTTCAAATGTCCTAAGCATCTTATATCATTTGATACTGTTCTTCAATATCATTTTAATAGCTATTTGACATTTTGATCTATAATAAATAATAAATGTGCTTAATCAATTTTGTTGGTGTTCTGAATGGATTATCATTTTTTTCACTTCTATGAAAATAAACATTCCTATGAATATCTTTGACAAGTCAGGAAAAATGTGGAGGACTTTGAAATGGACAAAAAGAAAAGATTGCTATCTGTGCTGTCCAGCGAACATTTCTGTGTTACTGCCTTCTATAGGACCATACCCTTCATTGTATTGGAGCTATTTTACAAGTCTGTAAGTTGTAGAAGATATTAATAATGCAAATTATTTTTGTCCATACAAATGCAAATGAATTGTGCCTGATAGTTTCAGGTGATTATTGTCCATGAATATTGACTAGTCTTCCTTTTATTTATAAATTCATTTCAGCATTCCTGATTGTGTGTGTGTGTGTGTGTGTGTGATTAACTCTCTTGAGTTGGTTGTCATAACTTACAGATTTGATTATTAGTAAGTTAAGTAAAATCTTTGACGTGTTCTTTAAAAAAAATAAAAATCCATGAGTTTCCCGTGGACCAACTGGAGGTGACAGATAGATGACAAGTGATTTTAGCCATTAGGATGGAGAAAAACTCTAAGGTGTCTCCTGTTGATGCCGACCTGGTATTCAAGCCCTGTACACTCCCTTCCCCTTGAGTGTGAGGAGGGCCAATGAACTACGTCACCAACAAAATATGGTAAAGACAATGGGTTATCACTCCAGTGGTTATGCTACATTAGATACAAGTTCGCCTTGCTAACTGACTCTGTTTCTTGGCTCTAGGAAATAAATGGCCATGATGAGGAATTCAACATGGGTAAGGAAGTACAGGTGGCTTCTAGAAGCTAAGGATGGCCTTTATGGGCCAGAGGCAGCCTGTATCTGGCAGTTGGCAAGAAGCTGAGGCTATCGGTGCTCCAGATACAGGGAAATGAATTCTATCACCAACGTGAGTAAGCTTAGAAATAGATCCACCCCCACTCCTCTACATAAGAATGCACCTATCTGACACTTGGCAGACTTGTGAGAGCCTGAGCAGCACACCCATCTACACAGTGTCTGAACACCTCACCCAGAGAACCTATAAGGTAATAAATGTGTGTTGTTTTCAGCTGCTAAGTTTGTGGCAATCTGTATGCAGTGAAGAAAACTAAGCAACCATCTTGAAGGCAAGAGAAAAGCCCATAAGAATGAGGTGTCTTCAGGCAACAGGAGTGAAAGCCATCCTCTCAGTATTGCCAGGCATGGCAGGAGAGATTATTCTTTGTCAGGAACTGTTCAGGGTGAAGTCCCCACTGGGCACTCAGTTCTTAGACCCCCCACAAAAAAGCTAGCATCGGAATCCATGTCATAAAGAGTAATCAACGGCTATGACCTCTTAGTCATCATAAGACCTCTTAGAAATGAAACAGGCATTATTATTTCAGTAAAGCTTATGCCCATTTTCCTCTAACCATCCCTCCTTACAATCCTGTGAAGCCAGCAGCAGGAGGAGAAGAAAGACAAGAAGAATTACGTGATTGACCACACACCCCTTCCAGTCACTTGCGACCTAGATGGTAAAACTGAGATTGGGGATGTGGGAAGAAAAGCTTTAATTAGATAAAAACTTTTATTTTTTACTTATACTGGTCTCCTCAATTTAGTAGCCAAAAGTGAGTTACATTTATTATTTATTATAATAGGTGGTGAATAGAAAGTATGGAATCTTCTTTTAAGAGATATTATGGAGAAAGTGTTCTTTTCCTGTTTTTTTCACTTCTTGAGTTTAGTTATTCAATAAGCTAATACATACATGCTGTTGTGAAAGGCACTTTACCTCTCAGTTCGCTCAGACATAAAGGGAGATAATCCATGCTGTCCCTAACTTACAGGATTGTGTTAAAAATCAGATGTCATGTATTATGGAAGTACTTTGTAAACTGTAATTCCCTATGTATTGGAGCATATTGTCATTCCTGCTCCCTATTGACATTCTGAAGTTGGTGCAGCCTGAAATAAATAAGTTTAATATAACTAGGCACAGAATTACTCCTCTAACTTCACTCTTCAGGAAGTGGTATTCCTCTGTTATATAACACAATACATGCTTTCCTTTCAAAAGTTTATGACTATCTAATCTCCGTCCTAGGGAATAAAAATGACCTGCTTCCATTATGTGCTGACTTAATAATATATGAAGATAACAAATATTTTTATTAAACTTCAAGGGCTCTCCTTGGAGTGTAAATGAAAGAACACAAGATCTAGAATTGGAAGGAAGGAAGGAAAGAAGGGAGGAGGGAAGGAAGGAAGCAAGGAAGGAAGGAAGGAAGGAAGGAAGGAAGGAAGGAAAGGAGGGAGTGAGGAGGGAGGGAGGGAAAACTCTTCCAGATTGAAGAAGACTCTGGGGATGTGACAACTGAGAACAGTGCATGATCCTTGCATTGAATTATTTCCTATAAAGGACGCACATAGGACAGAGGTCAAGACGAAGCGTTCATTAAGCAAAAGGAATATAGAGTTATTTGTGTTGCCCTTGCAACTTTTCTGTAATTTTGAAATTATATCAAAATAAAAAGTAAAACAAAATATGATATTTTATAATGAAACAGATTCAGTTCATCAGAAAGACATGATAGTTCTACCTTTGTATGCATCTAACATCATAGCCTCAAAAGATAAAATCAGACATTGATAAAGCAAAAGGAAAAACAGACAAATCCAAAATCATAACAGGAGATTTAAATCAACATCTCTCAGTAATGATTGAAAAAGTAGGCCAAAATCAGAAAAAAAAATTACAAACGCAATTAACTAACTTAACCTAATTTTATATATAATAGCTTGTGTTCAACTGTTGTAGAATGTATGTGCATACTCTTCTCAAATTCCTATGACACATTTTCCATAATTGAGCTAAACTGGAAAACAGAATAAATTTTAACAAATTTCAAAAGTTTAAAATTATATAGAATAGGGAAATGCCATGAGCCGAACTGTATTCCCTTTAGAAATCATATCTTCAAATGGGCTATCATTTGGGCTTCATACTGGGCTATCACCCAGTATATCAGAATGTGACTGTATTTGGAGACAGAGCCTTTAAAAAGCTAAGTTTATTTTTATTATTATTTTTTAATGTTTATTTATTTTTGAGAGAGACAGAGACAGAAAGTGAGTGGGTTAGAGGCAGAGAGAGAGGGAGACACAGAATCCTAAGCAGGCTCCTGTCTCTGAACTGTCAGCACAGAGCCTGACACAAGGCTCGATCTCAACAACCGCGAGATCATGACCTCAGCCGAAGTCAGACGCTCAACCGACTGAGCCACCCAGGCGCCCCTGAAAAGCTGATTAAGTTTAAATTAAGCCATTAGGCTGGACCCTCACCCTCATTCTGACTGATGTCTTTTTGGAGGAGGGAATTTGGGCACACAGAGATACCAGGGATGCCCATGCACACAAAAAGACCACGTGAGGGCACAAAGATAAGGCAGCCATATGCAAGTCAAGGAGAGAGGCCTCAGAAGAAACCAAACCTGCTGACACTTTGATCTTGGACTTCCAGCCTCCAAAGCTTTGACTAAAATAAATTGCTGTTGGTTAAGCCACTCACTCTGTGGTATTTTGTTATGACAGCCAGAAAACGAATACAGAGAATCTTTGAGTAACATATAATTAACAAAAGACTGGGATCCAGAATATATGAAGAACTACTATAAATTAAGAAAAAGTCAGTCCAATGAAAAGTGAACAAGAGCCTTGAACAGGCAGGTCACATACATATATATAATAGACACACAAAAAAGTGCTTAGAATCATAATTATCTTTGCAGAGATGCAAATGAAAAATACACGTAAAATGGGGGAAAAGCTAACAACACCAAGTATTGTGGAAGTAACTGGATCCCTCAAACATTGCTGAGTAGAGTGTAAATTGTATCACTGCTTTGAAACACCTTGGCAGTATTTAGAATGGTTAGCATACACATAGCCAACGACCCAGCAATTCCACTCATGGGTCACAGAAAAGTGTACACACGTGTTTCAAAAGATATGTACTAGAACACTAGAACGTTTATAGCAGCATTTTCAAAATGACACCTAACTGGAAATATGTATCACTAATAGGATAGAAAATAAGCTGCATTAGAAATGGTTTACTCTACAGAGCTAAAAATAAATCAGTTATTGCTACATGTGACAACCTCTATGAATCTCACAAATAATAAATGCAAAGGAAGGCGGATTTAAGCTGTATGATTGCATTTAATGTAAATTTGAAAAAGCGCAAATTCTGTGCTTTGAGAAATCATGATGGTTATTTTTTGGACGGAGGGTGCAATAACACACAGGACAGGGCATGAAGGATCTTCCGAGTGACTGGTAATGTTTTATATCCAGACCTGATTGGTGGTTACCCAGGTGTATTCGTTTTGCAAGGTTTCATTGTGATGTATTCATGAACCATGCATTTTTTTTTAATCTGAATTTATTTTTGAGAGAGAGAGAGAGACAGAGCACCAGCGGGGGAGGAGCAGAGAGAGAGGGAGACGAAGATTCTGAAGCAGGCTCCAGGTTCTGAACTGTCAGCACAGAGCCTGATGTGGGGCTTGAACTCATGAAAGTCAGTCCATGACCTGGCCGAAGTCAAACGCCCAACCGACTGAGCCACCCAAGCACCCCATAAACCAGGCACTTTTATGTTGTTTGTGTTGTTCTTCAATATCATAATTTATTTTAAACTTAGAAGTTCATTATACCATTTTCTAATAGGTTTTTGGATCTTTCCTGATATATTTCTGTTTAAACAACTCTTGTGCTAAAGAAATAAATAAACTTGATTATTTTCAATTAATACTCTTTTAGACATTTCAAATTTGTTTCTTCCAGTGGTTTCAATAATTCTAGACTATCTTTTTAGGTTCATTTCTTAATTTTTATCTCTGGTACCCTGCAGATAATATAAATTTGGATCTTACACCCAAAGCAGGGTTCATGGGCATGAGATTTGTTTTTTTATTTTGTTTTTATTTTGTTGTATTTTGTTGTTTTTTTAAGGTGTGATAAAATTATTTAATTGGGTGAAAATATTCACCATTACAGTAAATGAAAAATGATTAAATAAAATTATAATTCCATACTACACAAAATTATATATATATATATATATATATATATATATATATATATATATATGAAAAAAGCTTAGAAGATATAACTACAAATGGATAGGAAGATAAGTTAAAATGTTATTCCTGGATATATCAGTTTCTATTACTTCATAACAAATTTCTATTAAAACAACACACTTTATTATCTCACAGTTTCTGTAGGTCAGAAGTCCAGACACAACTTAGGTAGATTCTCTGCTCAGAGTATACAGGCTGAAAGCAAGGTGTCAGCCAAGGCTGTGGTTTCCATCTGGGACCCAAGGTTCTCTTCCAAGCTTGCTAGTTTTTGGCAGAATTCATTTCCCTGTGGTTGTATGACTGAAATTCTTGTTTTCCTGCCAAATTTTAAAGGCTGCTTGCAGTTTTTTACCATGTGACCCCATCGGCAATTCACAACATGGGTGTTTGCTTTTGTCCAAGCCAGCTGGAGCATGTCTTTTAGACTTTCTCTTCTGCGATCCTCCAGTGAAAACTCTACTTTTAAAGGGCTCACCTGATTAAGTCAGACCCACCCAGGATAATCTCCCCTTTGCAGTATATTGAAACATATGGGATTGATATCTCCCATCATATTCACAAGTTCTACCCCTACTCAAGGGGAGGGTGTTACATCTGGACAAGGGTCATGGGGCATCATCCTAGAATTCTGCTTATCACACTAGGTTCTTGGTGTTTTAGATTTTCCTATGATTTCCTATTGCATTTCTATAATTTAAAAATGCTAAAAATGGGACACCTGGATGGCTCAATCATTGAGCGTCTGATTTCAGCTCAGGTCATGATCCCAGGGTCATGGGATCAAGCCCACATGGGACTCCATGCTGAGCGTGGAGCCTCCTTAAGATATTCTCTCTTTCTTACTTTACTCCTCCCCCCTTCTTGTGCTCTCTCTCACATAAAAAAAATAAAATGTTGCCAATAAAAACCTGTCAATTGTTCCTCTCTAAATGAGTACCGTTCTTAATTTCAGTGCCAAGTTTTCCTTTTCTTCATAATTACATTGGTAACAAAATTCATAATGCAATGTTGTAAGATCATTTAGTCTCAAAAATCCCTACACTCAGAAGAGCTCTGTGCTTAGTTGAATATTAAGCTGTCACCCTCTCGAAACTCTCAATAATTGTTACTTTTAGATTTATGTCCTATAAGTGAATTCTAATGGGACAAGGGTGCCAAAGAGATATGTGCAGTCCAAGTACCCACCTTTGCTTGTTGCCTTATTCACAGAAGTGTTCATAGTGTTCCCTGAGCACAGAGTTCCCGTATATCCATGGTGCATGGGAGTTCAACACAATTTAAGGCAAGAAAAGCAGGTTACATCTACATCTGATCAAGCACAAACAGTGACAGCCCAAAGAGGTCATTCATTCTGTTCAAACCAGAATTTATATCAAATAGAAAAAAAAGCACATTGGAATCCTAACACTAAGGACCAAAGAACCCTATCACATCCTTTTTCACTATGTCAATTCCCTGTTGTAAGTCAACCACTTATACTCAAAATGATAACATAGAAGGACAGGGAATATAGGGTATCCCATAGTTTGTTTTTTTTTCTCTTTCATTAGGTGCTTATGTAGTTGGCAACATACTCAGATGGAAGTGTTGGTAGAATGTGCATGAATCAAGAAATGAAATAAAAACATTTGAGCTTGGGCAGCATTTCCACTGTTCTGATAGAATGAAATGCATATGCACATATGAGTAATGAAACGTGGATTGTGTGATTTCTGTGTTTCCTCATACTAACTGAACATTCATATTTGCATTTCAAATCATTATTGCACACTGTAAACATGAAGTGTAAAATTCCAGCAAGTATTTTTTTTTATTTAGAAAAACACTAAAGAGCAAATAAAATATACTACAAGTCAGAGAGAGAACATGAGAGAAAGGTAAAAGTTTTATACTTTCCTTTTTTTTCTTCTTTTTGTAAAGAAGAGGCTCTAAACTTCGATTTATCCCTCACTCTAGCAAATTATGCATCTGCCCTTGCCTATGCTTGCACTTGGTATAAGTCTAGAGTACTTTTGGTCATGATGACTCTTTTCCCCGTTCACACATCAGAAAGATGACGAAGTCCCTAACTAACTGGGCCACGAAATAGAGGGTTTTGTTGTTGTTGTTGTTGTTGTTTTTTAAGTCATAAGGACTTTGAGCACCTAGAGTTTCCTAACTTTTAGTATTAGCCTCTTACCTTGCTTCTGGGAGTATATGTTTCCAAAACTTCCATGGGGAGCGCATGAGTGGCTCAGTCAGTTAAATGGCCAACTTTGGCTCAGGTCATGATCTCACAGTTTGTGAGTTCAAGCCCCGCATCAGGCTCTGCGACAGCTCAGAGCCTGGAGCCTGCTTCAGATTCTGTGTCTCCCTCTCTCTCTCTGCCCCTCCCCCATTTGCACTCTGTCTTTCTCTCTCTCTCTCAAAAATAAACATTTTTAAAAAGTTTTTAAAAAAAGCCTCCATGGTAGGAAACAGCTTTGACACCTTCTCTGATGCCTTATTATTCATTTTAGTGACTAGATTCTTTCTTCATTCTTATTTATTGAGTATGTTTTGCCCCATATCCACATGAATATTTGATAAGAAGAGATGCTACTAAATCAGATTTTTTCTGCCATATCTCCAAGATTCTGCCAGATGTTTGCAGCTATTAAATTGTTTGTTTTTTTCCTCTAAATTTGAAGGATACTAACTTCCCTACACACGATATTCACTTATCTTAGACTTTAGAGCCATAGCCTTATATTAAAACTTTGCTAGCATATATTCTTCTATAGGATTTTGTATCCCTCATATAAATTTTCCCATTAGAGCCATGGTTATTTGAATTCTTTATAGGTAATTATATTTTTTTTTAAAAAGCCCTATCTGCATTATGAATTTGCCATACATTCCTTTGATCTCTTTTTACCTAAAAACAAATTGTTCCATTTTTTTCTTCACTGTTTCATCTAAACTGATTCTAAATGTAACTGGATCAACCAATATATTGCTTTCTCTTGTGTTCAAAGATAACACTGCTGTGTTCACTATCTGTGAGCATAGCTTAAGTGGAAAAAAAAAACCCTGTTTTTGTCTCATATATACCATGCCTATAAATGAGACAATTATAATGAAAGAATTAGGCAAACACTACAACTCTAAAGATATTTGATATTCACATGGTAAGTCTGCATTTGTCTACAAATAATGAAATAATGACTTACAGTGGAACAAAGAATAACTTTCATTCATTAAAAAACGTCAGAATTTGAAGATTGCCAGCTTCAGCTCAGTGGCTCAACAGATTTGCGATTGTTTTTACTTTTCCCACAGGGAATAAGATGGCTGCTGATGCTCCAACCATCACCCATTTTAGTTTGAGTTGGACACATTGCCATCCCAAACGAAAGTGTGACTTTTTTCAGCATATAAGACATAAGTACAAATACTGAGTGGGAAGTTAATAATAATATTTGGCCCAGAACTATTACTGGCATTTTATTTATTTATTTATTTATTTATTTATTTATTTATTTATTTTAGTGTTTATTTATTTTTGAGATAGACAGAGAGAGAGTGTGAGCATGAACAGGGGAGGGGAAAGAGAGAGGGAGACACAGAATCTGAAGTAGGCTCCAGGCTCTGAGCTGTCAGCACAGAGTCCCCCCGGGGTCTTGAACTCATAAACCGTAAAATCATGACCTGAACTGAAGTCGGACGCTTAACCGACAGCCACCCAGGTGCCCCATGGTATTTTAAAAACAAATTATTAGATTGGCATCATTCACTATTTATCATTATATGCCAATGCAAGTGCTTTTGTTTTTCTTAGATTGTGAACTTTTTCCAAAGGATGGTTGGTATCTCAATGACGTAAGCATCAAATTCAGTTACAGAAAAGTGGAATCAGTTGAAAAGATGTACATCAATAGAATTAACTGAATAAAAGAAACCACATCTGTGCAACTGCCTCTTGAAAACTAAAATTTATAAATAAAGGTACACTCTTTCTTTGGAACATGGAAAATGTCATTAAAATTCACATAATAAAAATGGTATATCCATCATCAATTCTGAACAGTCCCAGAGGTCATGAGTAAGTTCCATGACTTGGCCAAGGCCCCAATATCACGTGACACAGATGAACCAGACTTCTGCCTCAGATCTCATCAATGGCCTTATATAAGTTTCTGTATGGCCAGCTGAAAGAGGACAAAAATGTCTGATCTCAGCTGACAAATAGGCCAACTCTATATGTGAGTACAAAATGGATGATGAAAATGGCTGATGACTACATTACAGTTTTTTATCGGGATGAGCTTACAAGAAAGTGAACCAAGCTGGTTAATTGGTCAGAAGCCTTAAAGAAAAAGGGGCAGAAGACAGAAGGCAAGGATTAGAGACAGAGACATTGCAGTGGTCATGGGGAAGGCACAAAGTTTTAAGTCTTTTGTAACCCACATTAATGTTTACCAGAGAGTGTCCCCTAAGGAATCGGTGCTGAACAAACAAGAAGACAATATGATTTGGCTTGTAAACTTGAGATAGTCTTCATCATTTGTTATCCTGGAAATGGCAATGGATATATAAGTGTAATGAAGTATTAGACCTTGAAAAAGAGCCACGAGAAAGAAGGAAATCTTGCTATTTGTTGACAACATAAATGGACCTGGAGAGCATTATTCTGAGTGAAATGAACCTGACAGAGGAAGACGAAACTTCATGGCATCATTCACGTTTGGAAAACGTACATAAAAATTCACACTCATAGAAACTGTAAAAAAGCAATTGTTAAGAACTAGGGTGTGGGGAGAATAAAATGAGTTTGGTCAAAGCTATAAACCTTTAGCTATAAGATGAATAGGGTCTGAGGAGCTGTGTATACCATGGTGACTATAGTTAATAACTGCATTGTGTAGTTGAAATTTGTTAACAGTAGATTTTAATTATCCTCAGAACAAAATCAAGATGTCAAATGATGGATAAGTAACTATAATAGAGGGAATTATTTCGCAATGTATATGTATATCCAATTACTACAGTGCACACTTTATTTTTTTAATGTTTATTTTTTAGAGAGAAAGAGCACAAGTAGGGGAGGTGCAGAGAGACTGGAGGACAGAAGATGCAAAACAGGCTCCATACTGACAACCCCAAGCCTGATCCAGGGCTTGAACTCACAAACCGTGAGAGCATGACCTGTGTGGGAGTCAGACGGTCAACCAACTGAGCCACCCAGGCGTCCACACAATGCACTCTTTAAATACCTTACAATTTTATTTGTCAATTATACCTCAATAAAGCTGAAAAAAAAAAAAAACTTCTAGAGCAGGATCCTTGGTTTGCTTCTGATCTTAGCAGAAAAGTTTTTAATTTTTACCATGGAGTATCATATCCATTTCATCTATATTGTTGTATTTCTCAGCATAAAAGGGTTCACATTGTTTATTGAGATGTTATTTGTGGATTTTATTATATGAATGTTAAGTCAAAGTACACAGGTGTATATTGTGGGTAAAATTTAAAAGTTTGACCAAAAGAATGACTGACAAAGAGTTAATAATTTTTACCCTTAATAAGAGTTCTTAAAACTTCATACAAAGATTGTAAAAGTGGGAGTCGGACATGAACAGAAAAATCACAGAGAAATAAAAACAGCCAACCAATACAAAAAAAAAATTTCTTTACACAAGAAAACTACAGGTAAACAATAATGGGCTATCAATTTTTTCTTTCAAATTGACATCATTTCAACAATAATAGTGTTGGTGAAGATGAGATGAGACACACACTCTTATTTACTGTTCGGTTTGGTAGCTTTTTAGGAAGCAACTTGGCTGTATAATTTGCAAGCCTTAAAATAATCACGTCTTTTGGGGCGCCTGGGTGGCTCAGTCGGTTGAGCGTCCAACTTCAGCTCAAGTCATGATCTTGCGGTTTGTGAGTTTGAGCCCCGCGTTGGGCTCTGTGCTGACAGCCTGGAGCCTGCTTCGGATTCTGTGTCTGCCCTTCCCCCTGCCCATGCTCTGTCTCTCAATAATAAATAAATGTTAAAAACAAAATCATGTCTTTTGATCTCCTAGTTCTACTTCAAGATACTATTACATGGTATGTGACAAATGTGAACAAAAATCATATTGATCGATATCCATTAGAACAATGTTTATAATAGCAATAATTTGAAAATAATCAAAATGATAAAATATCTAGTATGTTATTTTAATATTGATAGGATTTCATAGTAAGATACCAATAATAAGGCTTTTGGAAATATTTAAGAAGATGCTTTCAATATAGTTTCCAATAAAAATAAGCAAAATTAGAGGCAAATGGAGAGTATGACTTCAATATCGAACCATTCTATTAGTTCAAGTATAAATATTTCGATAACAAAACATACATTTTTGTGTATCTAAAGTGTTCAGGTATTTTATAATCCAAGGTATTTACTTACTATTAAAAGTTTTCATAAAGCTGTGTAACTTCCCTCTTCCCCTTGCATAGTCTTCCTTCAGTGTCAGAACACCTCATGATGGGACATGACCCTTTCGTGAGAGTATTCTTCTCATTTCTTTGAAAATTTAGACCAGAACTTGTTCCATGCAATTTCTTTCAACCTATGAACTGGACATTCTGATGTTATTGTTTCACTTTAAAAATTATAAACTTGTATTATTTCAATACTAGAGTTATGCTATCAGCTTAATTATATGAAAGAATTTAAAAAGTCTGTTTTACAGTGTTGTAGATCATAAAGCATAAAATTCTCCATTGCTTTTTTATCTTTATGGAAAAATGCAAACAATTTATTTTGGAAGGCTATTTGTTTCAGATTATTTAGTCAATTTAGTATGGTGAGAAATATAAATTGTTTTTTTTTATGACTAAATTTTATTCTATTCTTTATAAACATGAAATAACTTTCATAATTACTCCTTATATAATATATCTGTCACACTTAACTAAACCTTGTTATGTATGCTCTTTGGTAAGAGGCATATGTAAAGATAAACAAACCATTATATTCTGAATATTTAAATAAATTTGACCATTGCATTTACCTATAGTATTAAATTCTTATTGCAAAATGCTTCAAATTTTTCTTGACAAAACAAAAATGAATTTTCAAAATATGAAATGCATGACTATGTTGAATGAAATAGATGTGAATCAAGATTTAGATTTAAAGGTTGGTTGTTTAAAAACTGGTCAACTCATTGGAGAGATTCTTTTGGAACTGAATTTACAGTCTGGGAAACCTACTGAATTTGCAATAGCAGAAAGGTGTTTCTGATTCTCTTGGTAGGGTTTTTTATATCAGAGCATGCAATATTCTAATGATCTCACTTATATGTGGAATCTAAAAAAAAAAAAAAAAGGCAAACAAAAAATCAAGTTCCTAAATACAGAAAACAATTTGGTGGTTGTCAGCCAGGGTGTAAAGGTCGGGAGGGAATGGTGATGGAGTGAAATAGGGGATGTGACGTAGTACCTGGTGAATGTAGTTAATACTATTTATTGTGTATTTGAAAATTGCTAAGAGGGTGGATCTTAAATTTTTTTGTCACAAGAAAAAAGACTTTTTGTAACTATGTGTAGTGACAGATATTAAGTAGACTTGTGATCATTTTGCAATACACACATATGCAGAATCATTATGTTGTACACTTGACACTAATAAAATGTTATATGCCAATTATATCTCAAGAAAGAGAGAACAAAGGAAAGGAAGGGGGTGGGAGGGTGAGAGGGAGGAAGGAAAGAAGGAAGGAAGGCACTAAAGGAAGGAAGGAAGGAAGGAAGGAAGGAAGGAAGGAAGGAAAGAAGGAAGGAAAGAAGGCACTAAAGGAAGGAAGGAAGGAAGGAAGGAAGGAAGGAAGGAAGGAAGGAAGGAAAGAAGGAAGGAAGGGAGGCACTAAAGGAAGGAAGGAAGGAAGGGAAGAAGGAAGGAAGGAAGGAAGGAAGGAAGGAAGGAAGGAAGGAAGGAAGGAAGGGAAGGAGGAAGAAAGAGATACTACCACATTTGTCTTGAAATTACTCTGGGCTATAGGAAGCTGTGATCTGTACACAATGTGTCGAATTTCATTAGGAGAGAATATTTTCAAGTCAACAACAAGATTAAGCAATGGTATTATTTATTGAGCCCTGAAACCATTTCCTGCCCCTCCAGGAGCTAGTTGTCTGTGTTCCCACTTGTGAAACATAGTTTCCACTTAGGAAATGTCATTCTTGATGCGCGGTTGAAAGGCACATAAACAAACACAAATATTCGAACAGATAAAGAAAGATAAAACAAAGAGAAAAATCATTTTCCATGAATTCATTAATCGTTGTGAGAACATTCACAAACTTAAGAAGAAATTGTTAAAATGGATTTGAAAGCAATATTGGACTTATTCCTTAAAACACATAATGTATGTATAATTGTGCGTGTGCGTGCACACACAGGCACACATCAGGCCATGATTTTTTTTTTCTTTCAATATATTTCTGTGACCATTTCTAAAAATGTCTTTTCCATAATGTTAGCGGGCTGTGAACACTTAAGGAGGAAGCTCCAGTCTTATGAGAAACAGCCAAGTGTTTGATTTCATGTAATGACATAATTAAGATAAGAGTATTTGGTACATTCTCTAAAGAAAAACGTAACAGTATTTTACTTAAAGAACACACAATTATCATGGCTGGGAGAAGCACATATACACAAAATAGTCTCTGGCTGGTCATTTCAGGAGCATTAATGCTAAGTATGCTGAAAAACGCAAAGCAATCGACTGGTTTGTTTAAAGAGAATTGAAAAAAAAATCAAGAATAAATATTTCCTTTCTTTTATTTCTCAAAATAAAGTTTGGCTTATATTTTCTTTGGTGAGTTAAAGAGGTCTTTAGTATAGCCAATTATAACTATGTGGTTAGAATATGAATTATGAGTTCAGATATGAAGCAATAACTGTGGGAGATTACTTGGTATAAAACCTCTCATCCAAAGATACAAATATGTGAAGAAAAAAATAGTGTTCTAAAAACAGAAAACTTCACTGCAGGTGCCTGCTATTGGCAATGTCATCTAATAAAGTAGTTGGCATTGATCTATGTTTTCATAAACCCTGTGGTATTCTGCAGGCTTATTAGCAAAGTGTATTTTGTAAAGTTGCAGGCTTAAATGTCTTTCTAAGGGTGAGTGCTTCTCACAGTGAAGAAATAAGAGTCCTCTCACTTTTTCAGCAGTTGTTATAAATGGCTCTCGGTGGGTTTGGAAAAGAAGGCAGGTCTAAGATAAAACTGACCTTAGGATACTTGGAGGTCCTCCACCACCTGTATAATATCAACTTTAATAGTCCTGTAACATTCAGTATTTGGGCCTTCCTCATTATAAGTTAATGGAATGGCCAGATTTGAGCGCAAATTGCGTTACTAACAACTCCTCAACTGACCATATATCATCCCAAGCCTTAATAGGAATGACAAGTAGTAGTACAAAGGCATCGCAGGATCAAGGCTCAAACAGCTTCCATTGCTAGTTCTAGGATACCAGGAAACCCTACTCTAGGTTTTATCCATTTCAATTTTGACACTCTTTGTTTCAGTTATTTTAGCACAACTTACTTTTGCTTGCTTTTTGCAATACCTAACATACAAGGCAAATATTTAGTCAATGATTGTTTTTATTCCTTTAACATAATGTTCTCATTTCCTTATGTCATCTTTTTATGTTATTTTGTAGGGTTTTTTGTGCAAAGCTGCCATTAGAATCAAATTTGTAGATGGTACAGCGACTATATTGAATGCATAAAAATCGTTGCCTTAGAGCATCTTATAATCTAATGTTTTACTTCATTATGGTCTATACTGAAGAGGCAAAAAATCAAGTTCTCTAAATATGTGAGATGTAGGCCTCTATATCACTTCCCCTTAGACTTTATTAACATAACTAATTCTAAGAACAGAAGAATTTCTGAAGTGCCTGGTGGCTCAGTTGGTTAAGCATCAGACTCAGTTTCTGCTCAGGTCATGATCTCACAGTTTTGTGAGTCCGACCCCCACATTGGGCTCCATGCTGACAGTGCAGAGCCTGCTTGGGATTCTGTCTCCCTCCCTCTCTGTTTCTCCCCTACTTGCACTGTCTCTGTCCCTCTCAAAATAAATAAATAAACTTAAAGGAAAAAAAAAAAAGAACAGAATAATTTCTTTCAGGAAGCAGGCAGTAGCCTAAAAACTATCAGTTCCACTGAACTTCAAGGTCTAGTTAGTAGCTGAATCTGGTCAGGACCCCACTAAAGAGAGTCATGCCAAAGGTTTATCATCTCCAACAGTGTACATGGAAGATAGCACACGTAATGACAACATATATCCTTGATGGAAATTTTAATGATGTGCCCGTGCTTATGGCTGGTTACACTGAGGAATGAGCCAAACTCTAGCCATGCCCTCTTTCTACGACCCTTCCAAGCTACCCCTGTTCTCCAATTGTTATTTATCCTCTGTTCTTTTCATTCTTTTCCACTTTAGACTAATCCCGTTAGGATAGGTACTGATGTTAGAAGTTTTCCAGCTGGGTGAAGGAGAATATATTACATTTCATAATTATGCATTACTAAAGCATTTGTTTGATTCACTACAGATAGAAATAAATTGAATATACCAACTTTCCTTAGTAGTTTAGTGATAATTTGCTGATGTACTCATATTTTCTGCACTATATTATGGGGTAGATATTTGAAAAATATGAAAACTGAAGGCTAAAAATTGGATTCTACTGACCCACTTCTGCAATTTGTATTCCTTTTCGATATCTTCCATGCACACTGCCATAGGAATTGATGAATAAGAGAAAATAATCAGTTTAACAAGATTTTGATTGGGTTGTTCTCATATGGGAGTCTATATGACAAGATGCTTTCCTATAAAGTTATAGCATCATAATTCTATATTCAAAGACAATATGATTGTGTATTTGTGAAATGAAAAGATTTATAATCATTTCCTTTAACAAGAGAAACATCTCTTGATTTTGTGCAATTTTGAAAGCAATAGAAATTATTATTGCACATCTAGAGTTATTTTGTGACTTTCTCAGAACCCTATTTCAAAGTATTTCTGAAGTACTTATTTAGTTATAAATCAGGTAATACCATCATAAGAAACTTCTGAAAATTAGTTCTAAATTAGGTGGTATTGTAAAAAGATTCCTTATGAAATGTAACTGGAAATTATTCATGTTCCATTAATCTAAATCACACAAAATGAATCCAATTATAGTGACACTAGAAACATTCAGTTTAAAAATGGTGCTTTTATGCTAATTCTCAAAGCTGGCCACAAATATTTGTCAGATTTGCTGGTAGACTCTACTGTTGGGTCCATAATAGATGAAAAAGTAGAATGCTTATTTGAATAGAGACAGTCATGCTTACAAAATTTACCAAAAAAAAAAAAAATGCTCTTGTAAATCATAAATTGGACCAGATATTTATACAATATACTCAACAGTAGGTCTAAGGGAGTCTAAGACAGATTCCCTAACTGAAACACATTTTAAATTTTGGTCAGTTGCAAACTATTATCATCTGTAGGATCATCTTTTGATATTCTTTCAAAAAAATCATGCTCTTCATGGTTTTTGGTAGAAGAAACAAATTGCTGTAATATAGGAGTCTGTGCTAGTGATGAGTATCAGTCACCAGGCAATTTGGAAGTCTGCATTTGAAGAAGTAAAATTGTAACATCACTAGAAAATTATGAAAATAAATTTTGTAATTATGTTTTAGCCATGAAATATGAAGTTGCCTTTGTTCTTAATAGATTGTAATAAAGATAAATAATGGAAATTCAGTAGCCATTAATAGTATGTTATCAGTCGATCTAATTATATCAAGTCCCTAAGAGCTTCTAATTTCTTTTTTTTTTAATTTTTTTTCAACGTTTATTTATTTTTGAGACAGAGAGAGACAGAGCATGAACAGGGGAGGGGCAGAGAGAGAGGGAGACACAGAATCCGAAACAGGCTCCAGGCTCTGAGCTGTCAGCACAGAGCCCGACGCGGGGCTCGAACTCACGGACCGCGAGATCGTGACCTGAGGCGAAGTCGGCTGCTCAACCGACCGAGCCACCCAGGCGCCCCAAGAGCTTCTAATTTCTAAAAGCTTGTTTCTCCCGGATTGCTAGCAATCATATACATTTGGGAAACTTAAAAAGAAATGACTTATACTAAAATCCGTTGAAGGTTTTTCTATCTTTTTACTGCCAGAGTACCAATATTAAGAAGTTTTATATTTTTTATTCTTAGGATACAACACTTTTACTGTGACTAGTGTAATATCTGATGAGGAAACTTCGTTTGCATCAAATTTGATTAGCATATGCCTGTGTGTGTATGTAATGCAAAAGTGAAAGGCTAATTGCATGGAGTTTGATTCTGAACTTTGTTGGTTGATACTCTCCACTGTCAACACCTGTGAAAAGGATAATAGTGCAAAACAGTACGTTATCAAATTATTATAAGCACTGTATGAAAAAAATAATAATCACTCAATAGACAATAATTGTTTTACTGATTATTATGTTTTTATTGGGACAAAGCGTAAAGGATGGCACATATATAGACTTGCTTTTCATTTTAAGTCTCTTTATATTATTTGATTTTCTAATTATGTATATTTATAATTTGATTACTAAATACTAATTATGTAGACACTGCTGTAGTACCTAGGCATTTATTCCCTAACAGCCCACTGGAAGGCCATTGGTGTTCTAGGACAACAGATCTATCAGACTAGAAGACTAAAAGAGCCATTCTCATAATATCATTCCTATGACCAAGTTCCCATTGCTGAACTTCCCTTCTGGCTGAGGCTTTAGTTTTACTGATAAAGTTCCATTTAGTTCCTATTCCTAAATCTAAGCTTCTTTGCCTCCCTTCCTAGAAAGGCTTTGGCCAGTACTGAGTTTTCAGGAGTGGAGCAGGCCTCGTAGCAAAACAGGCTTGGGTGAATAGACTTTTGTGTGCTGGGAGCAAGACAGAAAGCAACATGAATCATGAGAGAGAGGTGGGGCTATATCTCTGGGACTGGCTGAGCTCAGGAAAGAAATCAAGGACCATTAAAAAGTCAAGGCCAAAGTTGTGGGCAGTGAACAAAACCAAGATGCAAAGCATAACATGGAAAGAGAGAGAGAGAGAAAGAGAAGAGTTTAGGCCTAGAAGTGTTCCCCAAAGAAGTGGTTTGCAGCCTGAGATATACTTTCTTATGGAGCATGCACTGGAACCTGTTGGGGGCCAGAGACACTTTGGAAAGCTACTGCCTTCATCCAGGAGTTAATCCAGTCAGCCTTTTTGATTCCTGGGTGCAGGATCTCAGTGCTGACTATTTACCATTTAATAGTGTTTAGCATTTAAAATTCTTTGAGCACACTGATCCAAATAACATGGCTTCAGAGGCCAGTTTCCTCTTCAAATATCTCTGCTTGGAAACTCACTTCTGGTAATGGCAGGCCTATTTTGCTCCCAAGAGCAAATATCTAATCGTAACTCTCTTCCATGTGCCCCACACCCCATCTTTGTTACTATTATGAATTCTATTTCTACGATCTACGTGAGGATGCAGGCCCAACCTTGCTTTTGCCAATTTTCCTCCAAGATTTTGCGATCCTATAAATATCATCTTGTTGCTGGCTAGACTAGGGAGACACCTGGGCCCTGAAGTCTCCATCTAGCCCGTCCTCCAACATCAGAGGCTCTTGGTCTCACTACAAGAAAGAATTCAAGGACAGACCAGACACAGGCCTGAGCGATGCAAGTAGGAAAGTTTATTAAAGTTAGAGTACACTCTGGAGATGTGAGAATGAGTGAGCTCAAGGGAGAACCAAGCCTAGGTTTTGGGTCTGTAATTTTTATTGATAGCTGTTAACTAGGGCATGGAATATCTATTACTTGGGTAAGGGGTTTTGGGGGGGCAGGGTTTCACACCTTTTCTCCCTTACTTGGTCAGAGTTTCCGGCCTTCATTGGCTTGGGCCTGTTTGATTTATACCAACTTCTTGTGGCTTTGCTTTTGGAATGCTTCCAGTACAGGTTCTAACTTTCCTGATAGCTGGCCATGACTCATGCTTTGCTGGCCTCCAGGCACCCTGTTAAAGGCTAACTGCCTACTCTAACAACCTTACTGTCTAAAACTGGTGTCTACTGAAAACTTCTAGTTCCAGTACAATCCATACCATATATTCCATTAACATGTCTTCCTCATTGTTGAAATCCCCATACATTCTTTCTATTGATGCTTGTTTTATTTATTTATTTATTCATTCATTCATTCGTTTGTTCATTCATTTTTTATTATTTATTTATTTATTCACTCATTCATTCGTTTGTTCATTCATTTTTTATTATTTATTTATTTATTCACTCATTCATTTGTTTGTTCATTCATTTTTTATTATTTATTTATTTATTTACTTATTTATTTATTTATTTATTTTTACTTCTTCATACCTTTGTGAATTGCAATTGCTGTCATCAGTATATGCTTTGGGGTCATATTCCCTTATACCTACATGTCTATTGACTGGCTCTTTGGGTTCTAAAATATAGATATCTTTATCCAGTATATTCAAGTAAATGAGGGTTTATCATAAGAGTATGCTTGCAGGAGCAACTAGAACTATAGAATCATAAAGAATCAAAGTATCCATATGGACAAAACAATAAAATATCAATCACTCCTGAATGAGTCACATAACATTTTTCTATTTCCCTTTACATCTGTTTCCTATATTGACTATCTTTACCTGCTAAATTGTAATCTTTGTTCCCTCATGATTTGCCTTGTATTTCACTTTGACTTCTGTGGTCTTTCTCTTTCTCCTTCCTACCTGTTTTGTTTCAAATACCTCTTCAAATTGACAAAATTCTTAGTATGTTTCTCAGTTGAAATACCTGGTCACCAACTAAAATTCTTGACCTACATTTCCTACAGGGTCACATATCATAAGTTATATGTAAGAAGTCTTTGTTCAGTTTATTAAATTGGCCATGCTTGGATCAGATACTTAACACTGGACCAGTCAGTTTTACAAAGGGAGAGATGGGATCACAGGATACAATATGGTTGCGTAGGCCCATTGCCTCAGAAGGGCATAAGGGTAGGATGAGGACTGTGGAATCTCTCAAGTACTGTTCTTGTGAGGGTATTTATTTCCATGTTCTGAATTGTAAGAACTGACAGCACATTTTCAACATCATATGGTGGCAAGGAAACATAATTTCATTCTTTTAGCTATCTTTTTGAACCAGATTAATAAGAAGTGTTATTTGGGGGCTTCTGGGTGGCTCAGTCAGTTGAATCTCTGACTTCAGCTCAGGTCATCATTTCATGGTTTGTGGGTTTGAGCCCCACATCAGGCTTTGTGCTGACAGCATGGAGCCTGCTTTGGATTCTCTGTCTCTCTCTCTCTCTCTACCCTTCCCCTGCTCGCATTCTCAATCTCTCTCTCTCTCTCTCTCTCTCTCTCTCTCTCTCTCTCTCTCTCAAAAATAAATAAACATTAAAATTTTTTCAATGAAAAAAGAAATGTTATTTAGACATATCTAGAAAAATTGTTTTTAGTAGTTATTATGTAGATGAAAATGATATAAGGCAAGTCATGTCTTTGAAGCTAATTATTCAAGAAAAGCTAGATTCATTGGTAAGTAACCCATATAAATTGAACAGCAGCAGGAAGACTGGTTCTTACAATTTTTATCAGCTGAAGATGATAGATTTGTGTGCTCCATAATTAATCAGCTTTTAAAAGCTTTCAGATGATTAAAGAGAAATACCTCAGAAGCCAAATTTCCTTCCACAGATGGAGACTTATGAGACAGTCTTTAATGAGGCAAGTATACCAAACATTATAGTGTGAGGAGCAGAAAAGGCTCTCTGTAAAATGCAGCTGAGAATGAGTACAGAGTGCCATCATTTGGCAAGCATCTTTAACATCTTTTAACTCTTTATTAAATTTTGAGATGCAGACAAAATAATCAAACTAGAGATAAAAACTGCTGCAAGAGAAACATTATTTATTAAGGTAAATCAGTTAAAATAAATCAATACTGTTATAATTCATACATGCTTTACCCCACTCCCAAGGAAAAAGAATGCCTACCAATATTCAGTATCTATTGTCAATGCTTTTTTACACTAATTGTATTTTAAAAAGAAACTTCCAGATCTTGATTCAGCAAACATCAAAGGAGGAGCTAATGGCATCAGTAATTTCTCTAGATTCTAAGGGAACCTCCAAGAAAATGAAATGAGACTTCTAGGAAATCCCTTTCTACATAATATACTGGACTCAAAGCAAAGCAACATGTCTGTTAAGATCATTGTAGAATTGTCTTCATCATTAACCAACGGCCTCAGTGAGAAGTGCTAGAAAAATCATACCAAATTCAGTATTCGTAGTAATTTAGGGATATTGCCAAGGGCAATGTCTGCTACTCCACACGGCATGTTCTCCCATTCATTTATTTTCTTTCTTTAAATTTTGTTTTTAACTTAGTTGTTTATTTTAGAAATCTCTACACCCAACGTGGGGCTCAAACTAATGACCCCAAGATCAAGAGTCGCTCATTTTTCCGACTAAGTCAGCCAGGGCCCCCAAAAAACCTTCTTACATTCGAAATAATTGCTTGATTTTTAATTTTCGTGGAAACTTTGATGAAATAATTAAGTATGAGAAGAATTTCTCCCCACTCTTCTCTCTCTCCCTCTTGCTATTGAGCAATGTAAAGCCAGAATTGAGGTCCATCTACAGTAATTCAGGACCCTCCAATGTGCGTGTCTGTGCATTTACCACCCCGGCTTTGATGTTTGTGCCCATTTTCTTCTTTCATCTTGACTTACCCACTCTTTACTTTGAGATTGGTAAGCCAATCCAAATCCTTTACGGAACAAAGTGGTAAATAAATAAATATATTGGTATTCTGCGTTGTGGCAAGAATACAGTCACCCACTTGTTCTATTTCATGTTGAGGATCAACTCTTTGAGACAGATTGGTTATTGTGGTCCATGGAAGTAGGCCCTGGCTATATAAACACTGTCTCAATAACACCATTATTATCAAAACAGTTGAAAAACTGTTTTACTTTCTTAAGATTATAGAAATGCCATTAAAGAAGCTAATGTCACAAGTTTGGACCTGTCGTGTCTATCTTACTTGCCAAAAATAACTATAGCACCTTACTATCTAAAGGCTGCTCACAGGGGGATTCAGCTTGGTTTCTTGGAAGAACATAATTGAAACAACATACACCTTCATATCTATTTTTGCTTTTTACAGTAATTCTTTAAATTTGTGCAGAATTCCTTGTATAACTGCCTTTGAAAACACTCTGAAAAGAGGTTCCACCTAATTAATTCAGGGTAATTGACAGAGATGTATTAAAATTGGAGAGAATTAAAAATTATGGACTATATCATGGAAATCTAATTAAGTTATTGCCAAGTACTTATGGGAATAGGATTCATAAGCCAGCAGCAAAATGCCAAATACAAGGTGTGTAATATTCTGCCTTTCCAGAAAAAATTTTTTTAATTGTTTTTTGGCTTATGAATAATAATGAGGAGTACATTTTAACGTAATAAAAGTATCTTACTTTAAATGTGTGACACTAATTTCCTTTGTTTTTATTTTCTTCCTTATTTTTATTACTGTGTTCATAAGCCCTTCTTCCCCTGATGATTTAAATTTAAACTTGACCACAACCCCTTCTGAATTACCCCCCAAGGTTCAGTATTCATAGAGATTTAAAAAAATAATGGATTTTATTGTATCATGAAGCCTTTTTATGATCTGTTGATCTGAAATATGCTGAAAAACGACTATTTAAATCTCTAACTAATTATCTTTCTAACGACTTGCCTGGTGTAGTACGTTAAATGAGGTTACATGGAATTAGCTTCTTAGTATTCTACTGTCAGGTTCAAAAATAGAAAGTTTGGCATTATTCCTACAAATGAGGCTTCAAGAGAGCAGGTGAATTCATAAAAGGAAGCCCAGGGTTTACGGGAAGGTGAGCATACAGGGATAATTCTTGTTAAAAACACCTCTACGTGTTTTTCATGTCACTCTCACTTAGCTGCCCGGGAAGCCACACAAAGACTTTCTGTTTCATGCACAGGACCAGACTCAAAATATTTATCAAGCTTTTCTAAAACCATACACATAACTCGCTGAATGTCTAGACAGGAATAATTAGTATTTAAAGGAAAGGATAACTTAGGATGAATTGTGAGTGCTGGTGACTGGTTGATTAAACGTGTATAGATGTTTTGATATTTAAGTTCCATGAAAAACATCGGTTTCCTGAGCTTGTCTAACTCCCGAGGTTCTATTTCCACTGTCTCACCGAGCTTTCTCTCATTATTCCCAGTCTGAGACTCCACATCTGTCAAGCTAATTTGCTTGCTGTCATCCACTCATGAGATTTGCCTGCCTCCTCAGTACCATCATGTATGATTCGCTTTAACTGGAATTCTCTCCCCCACCCCCCACATGGCTGATCATTTCTCTAGTTTCCTTCAAAACGCATTCTCTGCAGCTTACCCTATCTGGATACTTTCCATAATTGGTTCACCCTTACTCTGTTCTTCTCCGCAATAAATAAATATCCACGACTTACAGGGAAAGAAATGTTTGCTCAGTACATTCTCTATGTGTGTTTCTTGGATCTGTCACGTTGAATGTATCTAAATTTAAGAGTCGAATCTCTGTACATACCCAGGTTTTTGTACACATTGGTATAAACTACCATTTTAATTTATGTAAGATCATTATCTTCAAATATTTAATTTCCCTTGTTTATTGCTCCCATAAGTTTAAATGAATATGAGAAGTATTATATGAAAAAAAGTTTCTAGATCAAGTAAATTCAGAAGGCCTCTCTGTTCAACAACGTTGAGTCAGTTTCCCTTACTGCCGAACCTCTTGGGGCCATATATATGCTGCAACATGGAACCCTTTTAAGTGAGCTATAGTATATAATTTTTTCTAAGCCTGTGTAGCCATAAAAATTATTTTTTTATGTTTTATAGACTATCATTGTACCACTTTGGAAAATGTTATGTCAGTCAGTTAAATGTGACCCATCAGTTAAGGCTAGAGTCTATGATAATACAAGAAATGAGATTTAACATTTGTTTTCATTTCATAGATTTAGTTATTTTTCAAGCAATCTTATTTCATAAAACAACCTAGTAAAGTATTTAGGATCATTTGAGGATAATCTGTCTCTGTTACACTATTAAGGGATTTACTGATTCCATATGACTAATGATAGTGTTAGTTCTCAAACTCTGACTGTTAAATTTCAATCCCTGATGAACTCGAACTGCATACAACTACTCAGTCTTCATGCCCATGAAATCTGTGGTTCAAAGTAATTACAGATCTATAGCTGATAAGTTTTATTGACATTTCCTGGATATTGATAAAGTTTTAATAAAAATAAATAGCATTTTGTCTTCCAAATAAGAGGAAAAGAATACAACCCTCAGAGGAAAGAAATAAGATTTAAGAGAAAGAATAAGTAAAATATATATAGTTTTATGTGGTCAAAATATTGACCTTTGAAATTGTATCCTCTATAATTCATTCTCTGTTAATTTTAATATTTTAACAAAACTGAAATAAATCATATTCATTTCTAGAATTGTGTCCTAAATTTTGAGCAAATGATACATAGTGTTTTTGAAATAATTTTAAAATATCTATATTTGAGCAGTATGTTAAGGTCTCTGTTACATGAATTAATATCCAGTCAATAACTAAAGGTAGCTCAGAAATAATAGAGAAGCTAAAGCCAGACTTCCTCTCTCAGATAAAGTGGAACTTTAATGTCTGTCCTCTATCTGGGCAGCATGAAATCTATGCATAAATAAAGATTGTGGTTCAATTCCTTTTCTTATGGTTCTTTTTATTTTCACACCAAACACCTGCTGATTAGAAAGTCCCATTCTGTTTTCATCTCAGCTTCTGGAAGTAGTCTTCTAAGGTACATTCTTGGCTGATGGGCATTCTTGATATCGTCTCCTCCTTTTACTTGCAAACTCCCATCCATCCAATATGACCCTCAATATTCTTCAAACCTCCGTGTTCTGTAGGGAGAAGACTGCCAGACTGGAAACAAGATTGAAGCACAGGCACCAGGGAGGAAGAAGTTATATTAGCTCAGGTTGGAGAAGTCAGTGTGTAAACCAAGAGAGTGGAATTATGGAAAGAGAACAGTGGACATGTTTGAGAGGTTTTAGATACACAGAATCGATGGGGTATAGTGAGTAATTAAATCTGAGAACTATGGGAGGAACAAATCTGATATTTAGATTGCATATTAAAAAATGATGACTTTCATCCAGGTGGAAATCATAGGCAGGAAGAAGGAGAAATCTTTTTGGAGGAAATAGAATTCTGTTGGACAAAGACATAGAATTGCCAGGTAAGATGTTTATTATGATCACACATACGTGGAGATCAAGAGGTAAACTTAAAAAGGAAGTTGAAAAATAAAAGTTTGGGAATCACCAGGATGTAGATGATAGGTAGCATTATAAAAGGAAAATATGGAAGGGAGTACAGCAAAGAGCCTTGTACACAACCTTTGTGAAAAACCCTTGCTTAAGACATAGGTAGAGGAAGAGGAGCTCCAGCAGGAGATTGGAAAGGATGGACTGGAGAGAGAGGAGACAGACCAGGACTATCTGATCTCAGACACCAAGGCAGACCAAGTTTCCAGGACAGTCAATTGGCAACAAAGCACAATAAAGCAGGGGCGTTTGGGTGGCTCAGTCAGTTGAGTGCCCCACCCTTGGTTTTGGCTCAGGTTTTGATCTTATGGTTCTAGTTCGAGCCCCGTGTTGAGCTCTGAGCAGACAACTTGGAGGCTGCTTGGGATTCTCTCCCTCTCTCCCTCTGCCCGGCCCCTGCTCCAGCATTCTCTCTCTCTCTCTATCAAAACAAACAAACAAATAAAGACTTTAAAAACACAGTAAAGCAGTTATGGCACAAGAAATGATAATTTAGACAAAATATAAACACTAATGCTTTAAAATCCATAGAACTTGCCCCCTTTTTACTTGTCCACTCCACTTATCCAGAAAGCATAATTTGTTAACGTTTGGTAGATAAACCGCACCAAAATTTTGTATCACGTATGTAGATAAAATCGATAAATCATAAGGTAAACTTCTTATACAAAATAGTAAGTGGCTCTCTTTCAGATGAATTAAATGTCATGCAGTAATTTGTGGTTCACATTTTAGGAAGCTTTCCCACAATTTGAGGAGGAAAAGATCCAAAATAAGCCATTATCCAAATGGTTATCATAAGTAATATCAAATGTTTCATCACATAGCAGGGAAATATATGGGATTGTCTGTCTCAGGGTCAAATATTCTATTGTGTGGTGATTTCTTTATTACTAGTTAGCAATGTTTTGCTTCTGCCAAAGGTGGCAAGAGTAAATAGAAGAAATCACTTGGTAGACAAAGCGACCTGGCTCACAAAGTTTGCAGATGGGCTTAAAAAGTTTGAAGTTTAAAGCTTTGAAACCTCTTTTGTGTACGTGGTTTCTCTCTGTTGTAGTCAATCAGAGCGCGGAGAAAAAGGTCAAACACTTCTCGCATCGACTAGTGTTGATTTGGAGAATGAAATTTTAAATTCATTTCACCATGAAATTTCAGAAGTGGAACAACAGGCTGTTTAGTTCAGGCAGCAAGGACGGAGTTATTGACGGTCTTCTGCTTTTGAAGGGAGAGTAGGCGGTGAAATCATGCCTGTGACAGGGCTGAAATACTTTTTTGTTCAGAGATGCAGTCTCTACAGTCTGAATAGCTCCTCATGTTGTAGAGGTCCTTAACCAAACAGTGCTCCTCGCTGCCTTTCATTTCTTTGAAAAGCAGTTTCACAAAGACTCTGAACTAAAAAAAAAAAAAAAAAATAGAGATCTCAAGAAGCATATCTACTCAATCAATGATATCAGAAAATGTAGCTTGGTGTCGTTCTGCATCCAATTTATAACTGAATCGTAAAAAATGCTACAGGTATTTTACTCATTAATATACTTGGGTTATTTTCTCTCAACTTTTAGAATCTTCCATTACAAAAGTAGTCAATTTAACAAAACTGAGTTAAATGTTCACTTTCAAGTAACTAAAAAACTGAAGACAGGGAAAATTCTATCTTCTATGGAGCAAATCAGGGTTAAAGAAAATAAAGGCAGTGAAAAATCACAACATGGTGTGTGAAATTGACAAGGTAGAGATATAAAGGCTGAATATACACTTATTAGTAACGTAGGATGGATGTAATCGGTTGATCGAGAGAATTTAGTCTGAACTTAACATGGAATGAAAGCCACCAGGAAGGAAACATGTTTCTCTGTCACCTTGTTACCTAGTAGACAAGTTAGCATTTTTGTAACTGAAACTCAGACATTAGGGGAACAAGTGACCATTTTGAAGAAAAATGCTATACAACAATGAAGAATGCCAGCTACTTTCAGAAATGTTAAAGAAGATTCTGTAAACTCAAAGTTAGTTTTAGTAATGGTGATACAGTCAATAAAGTCACAGTTTTTACAGGATCTTGATGTATAGTTTTTAATAAAGTCATTTTTAATGCATTTTCTTCATGGTTTGTCTACCCTAAGTAGCCTGGGAGAGAAGTAGGATTATTTACATGACTAGAAGCATTAATATGAAACTTGCAATTCCAGTATGTTCATGTGGATCTGATCTAAAACATTGCAGAATTGGGTCACAGGTTTGTATTTTGTAGTTTTTTAATCTATATAAATGCATTCCATTATTTCCTTAAAAATATTTGCTATATTATATTCATGCATCTATTTATATTTTTGTCAAAAAGCATTCTGTTTTAGACCTCTAGGGGGAGAAGGTGGCTGGGTACCTGGGTGGCTCAGTTGGTTAAATAGCTTGATTCAGCTCAGCTCATGATCTCACAGTTCGTGAGATCGAGCCCCTTGTAGGGCTCTGCGCTGACAGCATGGAGCCTGCTTGGAATTCTCTCTCTCCCTCTCTTCCTGCCCCTACCCGACTTTTTCTCTTTCTCTTAAAATAAATAAATAAACTTTTAAAAAATCCTGTAATGAAAGGCATCGATAAATTTGGCTATAAAAATGAGAAACTCTGGGGCATCAAAGTATATCACAAATAAAAGGCAAATAAGCCATGAAAAATATTTTCTAAAATGATTGCAGACAAAATGTTTCAAAGCTCATGTAACTTAGAGAAACATGGACAAACCAGTTATTATCAATATAATTTCTTTGAATTTATCCTTATTAATTAAATATTGACATCACAATACAAAGTTACACAATTAAAGTGAGTCCAACGTGTTTTAAGTAGCTATAAGCTCTTACTTGTTTGCTCTTTTGTTTTTCAGAAATGATTCCTTTATCTTCCCATTTTTCTCTAAGTATTTTTGAAGCATAACAAATAATTGCTCAGTGTCAAAGAGTCTAGTTCCATTTCCAAAATTAATTTAACCGTTGATCTCTTTGCATTACTTTCCTTACGTTTTTGTTATTTTTCTGAGTATGCCAAAATTAGGTTCTTAAGAGTACAGCTAGTAGAGATTGTGTTTTGGTACAGACCAAGTGGAAAAATTGAGTCATCTAGAACTAACATAGCAGAAGGAATTATTTACTTTTGAAAGCATACCTTAGAACGAGTGTCTATTTCTTCTTACATCAAAAAATAAAAGAATTTTAATATTCAGCCTATTTTTCTCATACTCTTGAGTGTTTGTCTACTGCAGCATTTCTAGATGTTTCTTTAGTCTTTGGCAAAGATGGACTTACTATGAACTAAGAAAACATGAGTTTCAGGCTTTCTCACTGGCACAGGCCTCTCTTTCAAGCCCTCAGAGGGCATTTAGCCAGGTGTTCATGTGACTGTTTTTGTTAAGAGTGCAGAAAAAAATACCTGAAGTACCATCCGCTGCCTTGCCCCTGCCACTCTAACCTCTGCTCGGGTCCCATGTCATTAGAGTCGCACTTGGAGGGACTCCAAAGGGAAGGTTAGGGAAGCTAACTTTGGTAAGGGCTGTTTTTCTACTTCACAATCACATCTGGGCCAGAAGTTCTTGCTGGCTGCCTAGTAAGTAAGACAGCCTTCTTCTTTAATTTTTTTTTTCTTTTTAGAGAGAGAGAGAGACAGAGCGCGTGTGTGCGTGAGCTCAGAGGGAGAGAGAGGGAGAGGAAGAATCTCAAGCAGGCTCCACGCTGTCAGCACAGGGCATGACGCAGGGTTCAAACTCAAGAACTGTGAGATGATGACCTGAGCCGAAATCAAGAGTCAGATATTCAGTCAACTGAGCACCCCAACATGGGCTTCTAAGATGTCTCTTGGGTGGAGCCCCCAGTGTTCTGACATGAAAATGCAGGGCCATATATGTCCTATATTTTCCAACCCCAGCAGTATGTGGAGAGTAGAGAAAAAAAAAAAAATTGAAAAAGCATGGAGCCCAAACAAATATGTGGAAAGTGGAAATTTCTTTTCATTAGAGACTTAAAATTTTAAGTGGAGGATTTTATTGTCATCAACACCTAACCAAAGTTTCCCTGCTATCACAAATATATTTTTTAATTTTTTTAAGCTTATTTATTTTGAAAGAGACAGAGAACGTGAGTGGGGGAGTGCAGAGAGAAAGAGACAGAGAGAGAGAGAGAGAGAGAGAGAGACAGAGAGAGAATCTCAAGCAGGCTCCGCACTAACGGAAAGCTTGAACCCATGAACCACGAATCATGACTTGAGCCGAAACCAAGAGCTGGACACTTAACTGACTGAGCCACCTAGGTGTCCCTCTCAGTAATATATTTGATAATACAAGATATATAATTATAAGTGCTTCATATGTTTTTTCCCCTTTTGCTGAGAATCTCACTGAATAATTTGTATAAGAATTCCTCTGTTGGTTGGGAACATATCTATGGCAATATTGCAAATAGCGACTTTTGCCTCTTCATGAGCAAGTAGGTTTTGTGCACCTTAACCCCTTCGAGAAACAAAAGTACCCTAGCATCACTGACGCATCTTGTCTTGATAATGTCTGCTGGTTCCAGAGGAAATAGCATGCAAACTTGTGAGTAGAAGAGCAAAACAGCCATAGAATGGAAGTGCTGTTGACACATTTCCTACACATACTCATCACTGGTCAATATAGGCAGTATTAGACCAATTTGGTTATGCAAATATGTTGTTCAATACAGTGAGGAACCACCTTTAAAAACCCTGAATTGCTTGTGTGTATCACTTATATTCAGATTAATTTTGTATGTGTGTACGAATTATTCATCATAAGCAAATTCAAAAAAACAATTATATTTGCATCCTAAGGTTTATTAATAAATTAATGACATTATTTTTAGAGTTTGCTATGTTGTAGTTTTTGCCACGTGTTTAAATGTGTACTTTATTGTCATTTCTTTTTTATTCTAAACAAATATTGGCTATTATTCTTAATTTTTACATTCTTTTGCTTAAAGAAATCTCAGAATGGGAAACAGACATTTACTTCAGTGAAAATCCTCCAGAATATTGCAGATAATAGCCTAGTGTTAGATTACTGGAAGAGCCTATGCATTATGAAAAGTTATAGGGAAATAATGCAGTTTTCAGAGCTGCACCAAAATGTATAAGTCCATTTACATTTCACCTTTTTTTCTGTAGTGAATAAAGTGAATAACCCCCAACCACCCTTTATAACACATTCATATCTCTTTAGTTAAGTTCCCCCAAATTATTCTGGTATTCAATTAATATATGTGTGCCATACAGCAGATAGCAAAGATATTAGCTTTGTTGATTCAGTAGTTGAAAATTCCACCTGTATATTGTGAGTGTCCTTGTATGAAGCCCTGGAATGCAAGCATTCGTGCTAATTAGTCATGTTGAAATGGCCTCGTTCCTGAGCTCGACTCATATATAGCGCACTTGGTATGTTTACCTGAAAGTCAAATAGGCATCTCAAACTTAGCTTTAATTCCTTGGTACCATCCAGTGCCTCCCTGCAGTGTTATCTAGCTTATTGAAAGAACTACATTTTAAAATAAATCTGTTTCAGGACATCTAATACCATAACAATTTTATACCCAACACTATTCTTTAAAAAGAATTGATAAACAAATGACCCTTTGATATTTGGAAATTTTACTTTGTATCTTTTTTCCTTACACTTATATTTTCATTCCACTTCCCCTCAGAACTTTAAACCAATATAAAAATCACTTGCTGACCAATATATCATATTTTTCTGTGAAAATTATGTACCACAGCTTTTTATGACTTTTTATGATCACAAGGATCTAAAAAAGGTTCCAAATTATTGGTACATGAATTAATTAAAACACCAATGTACTAGACATTGGTGAAAGATAGACAGTGGGCAAAAGATAATGAAATTAAAAATAAAATTTCATTTTAAATGCATAGCTTAATGTTCTGAATGTTTTTTCTTCTTCACATGTGCATGGATAAATACTACTTATTGTTAAAGTGAGAATGTTTATTATCAATTACAGGTTTATCCGTCACATTTTCGATGCAAACACTGTAAAGCTTTTTCATATAAATAAGTAGATGGGAATGGAGAATAATGAATTATAGCAACATCACTACATTCATTGAACTGAATTACATGGCAAAAATCGTAAAGTGGCCCACGAAAAACGCATATAAAGATTGATCCGCTCGCACTCAGTTGGTTCCTTCTGCAATTTTGTTGAAAGGAACATTTGGAAATCATCTGACTTGCAAAAGACCTTTTTTTTAGTCAGTGAAATAATTTTCATCCTTAGTATCTAGAACAGTATTTCAAGTTGCTCTCCAGTGATGCTTCGAAGGATTGTACAACCTGGAACAATGCTCTATGTAAGATTCAGGGTGATTAAGAGGTAAATTTTCAAAGAAGGAAGCCCTCTCAGGTAAATCCGTTCTAGAAAGCAATGCAAATGATTTTTAAAAGCAATCCTTACTTGCATACTTCTTGGAATATGGAAGGAAAGCCCAGGTGTGTCCGTTGAAGATGTCTATGTGGACAGCTGCAAATAGCCTCCACCCTGGCTGTGCTCATGCGTGCAGTCTTAATTTTTCGTTGCCATTCTCCACAAAGTCACCACGACCATTTTAAAATGCAAATCAGGTGTTGTCGCTCTCTGCTTAAAACGCACCAATGGCTCTTCTTTTCCAGTTATGGTGGTCTTGGAACAGGAAAAGCCCTTTCCTGCTTCAAAGCCTTTGCCTTATGGTTTTCTTCAAGTTGGAACTGTCTCCCAGTTTTTAGAAACGCTACATTACTCTTGTCCTTAAGATATCAATTCATTGATTCCTTCTATGAAAGGCTTTTCATAACCACCCCATCCAAAGGAGAACTCACATTATCTATCCCATTGGAATCTTCTTCCCTTTATAGAAGTAATCAGAATCCGAGGGGAAAAAATACCTTTTATTTAGGTATGTGTTTACTTACATATTATCTGTCACCACCATTACACTATAAACTCTTTGAATGACTGGTAAATGGCACCATGTGTTCAGGAGCACATAATAGGTGCTCACCAAAATTTGAGTTGGAATGAATGAATTGTAGCTGTATTTTGTCTTCTCCTAAGAAATGAATGAGAGGGAGATGGGTAGGAAAAGGGAAGGTGCCAAACGAAGAAAGGAAGTTGTTTTGAATTCCTGACATATAGTCTCTGGAGGGCAATTGTTTTTCAAATTTTTTAATCACATGTGAATTCCTTACACAGTTCTCTAGAAAGCTCCAAACAGCTGAGGTAACTACCACACAAATACTGTGGGATTCTATTTCCCTTATAAAGAAACTTCTTAAAAAGTATTAAATGCTTTTAAAAAGGTTATATGCAAACAGACTTGGCAAATATATATTTTACCCTTATCACATAAGTATTTAAATTAGTGTGAATAAAGTCTTAGCATAATATTTCTTGAAAGTTATATTAAATACTCTTTATTTGTGAACTTTTAAAATGTGTATTTGTCTATGTCTGCCTACACTCATAAACACAAATAAATGTGCATTGTATAAGAAATTGACATTTTCTCGTAGTTAATATATCCAGTATTTCCTGCTACCGTGTTATGTATCTGATGTTTATGATAAGAAATACCGATACAGAACTTCCTTCTCTTAATTTTGAAAACAAGGAGCACCAGCCTAACTTATGCCCATATTTATTAAATAAAAATATGTGAAAAGCTGAATAAGTCATTGTAAAAGCAAATAACATTTTTATATCTAAGCTTACTCATGGAAAATGTATGTTTTGTTATTGTTATAGTTTTAAATAATTGTATTGTCAGTGAGCCATGAGCTTGGTTTTTCCTAATAGCTGTAATGACTTGTGGATCAGATATTAAGATGAAGATAAATGATGTTTTAGAGACAGAGCGACATCTTTTTTTTAATCTTCTGTTCCAAATATTCTCCAATGAGTGTATCTACTGTGAAATCTGAAGTGTTTTTCCTAATATTTAAGATGGCTTTTTAACTTGAATGCGTAGCTGTTTTCCAATTCAAATCTTGTACCACTCCAGTAAGGGAAAAGCTAAATGACTAATTTTAAAGTAGTTCATCTCCAAGTAAGTAGTTTGAGGGAAGTATTGGCATTTGAAATGCTTATCTGCTATCTCCATAAACTCTGGAAGGAAAATATGCAATAGTCCTTTTAACTAAGAGAGAGCTATCATTGTGCAGAAACTTTGAGAAATGTGATAGATGTAACACAGATGTGTTCAGGTTAAAGAGAGCCTCACTCCTTCATTTGGAAAGTGAATTCCCAAAGAACGAATAAAGTCTTAAAAGGAAAATAATCGAAATAAAATAAAATAAAATAAAACAAAATAAAATAATAAAATAAAATAAATAAAATAAATAAAATAAAATAAATAAAATAAATAAAATAAAATAAATAAAATAATAAAATAAAATAAAATAAATAAAATAAATAAAATAAAATAAATAAAATAAATAAAATAAAATAAAATAAATAAAATAAAATAAAATAAATAAAATAATTAATAAAATAAAATAAAATAAAATAAATAAAATAATTAATAAAATAAAATAAAATAATAAAGTAAATAAAATAAAATAAAATAAAACGAAATAAAATAAAATAATGACTTTCTTGATCTCTGAATGATCTTAGAGTCAGAAGTGTAAGCAAAGCAGGCTTGTGAACTTTTGTATTTCAGACAGTCCAGCCACCTTTGACATGACACTGGCTTGCCTCCATCCACGTAAATATGCAGGATTGGCCTCATAGAACATAGTAATTCTGTTGCCTAGGTCAATGATTTCTACTCTCGGATTCTGAGAGCTATAGGTGGTCAGGTGTTCTCCATGCACAAATGGACTTTCTCAGCAAGAAAGAAGAATAAAGTTAGTGTGTGGAGAGCCTCAATGCTGAGGTAAGAAGATCTCAGACTATGTTTTAGTCCCTCCTCTCAGCTCTTGTGGGGATCTGCTCGCACTTCCCAAGGTTAATTACACCAAAGTCTTCTAACACATTTCACTTTAAACAATAGTTTCAGTTTTTCGGTTGGTTTAAGAATTTTTGTCCCCTACAGTAAGGAGAAGCCTGACTGACACTGAGGGAATACCTAGTTAAAAATACTACAGACACTGAGAAGAAGCCCATCTCCGGGGCAGCCTCAAGGCCTACGATACATAGAAAACTGACAGGACAGCAGAAGCTAATCCCTACAGTGCTGGGACAGAGTTCCGCACTGGACAACGGTGATGACTGGACAGTTTTTCTCTTCATGGGGTTTATGTTTTTGAGGAGAAATAAATAATTAAATAAGTAACACCAATACACTGAGAAATGTGTTATAAAAGACACAGAATGATGTGGGGACATACAAAGGGGGCATCTCTATAAGGGATGAGGAAGAGGAAACAACAGGCAATGAGCAGTATTCGACTGAGAATGAAGATCATATCCCAGAGAATAATTCAGACCAGAACCTGATGTAGTTTATTATAGTTAGCTTAGAATTAGAAGAAAAGTGAAGAATGGAATAAGCCTGAACAAATAAACAGGGCATCCAGTTAAAGAAACATTATATATATATATATATATATATATATATATGCATATATATATACACACACACACACATATATATATATGCATATATGCATATATATATCCACACACACACATTTTTCAAGTTTTTATTTTTTATTTTTTTTTTATTTTGAGAGAGACACACACAGAGCAAGTGGGGGAGGGACAGAGAGAGAGGGAGAGACTGAGAATCCCTAGCAGGCTCTGTGCTGGTTGCATGGAGCCTGATGCGGGACCTGAACTCACAAATTGTGAGATCATGACCTCAGCCAAACCAAGAGCCAGACACTCAACTGATGGAGCCACTCGGGTGCCCCAGATATATATATATATATATATATATATATATATATATATATATATATATTTAAGTTTATTTATTTGTTTTGAGAAAGAGAGAGAGAGCCCACGTGCATGCATAAGTGGGGGAAGGGCAGCGACACAAAGAATCCCAAGCAGGTTCTGCACTGTCTGTGCTGGGCTTGATGCAGGCCTCGAACTCATGACTGGTGGGATCATGAACTGAGCTGAAGTCGGGCAGTTAACCAACTGAGACACCCAGGTGCCCCTAGATATATATATATATTTTGTATATAAGGTTGATAAGGAGGTTCTTTTTTATGCAAGATGGAACATACAGGATTTTGTTTTAGAAAATCACTTTGCCCACTCTGGAGAAAAGAAATCAAAATGGTCATGACTGGAGATAGTGAGACTAGTTAAAAGGCTACCACAGCAATCCAGTTTAATTGACCATAAAAGTTGAATTGACAGAACTCTCAAATTTGTATTTTGAGGAAGTGAAAAGAAAGAATGAGTGAAATGTGATGCTCTGATTTGGCTTAGACGAGCTGGGTAGTGGCATTCACTATGCCAGAAGGTGAAATACAGGGGAAGATTTGGAGAAAGGTAAATGTGTTCGATTTAAATATGTTGATTTTGCAGTGCAAGTGGGTAGTTAAGTGGAGATATCCAGTGCGGGAGACAGTAGCATCAGAAGCTGTAGAGAAATAGTCTTATGAAGAAGCTACAATATACTTGATAGCTTATAGTTCTCAATACAAGGAAGAAAAAACAGAGTTATTTGAGTTTGGAAGGAGACCTGACTAGGTACATTAAATCTGGAATTGTGTATAGGAATTACACCAAATTTTAGGGGAAAAAATTGCAAAAGTCCCCCTAATAAACTCTACCACCTTTCTGCCTCCACTCTCACTCTCCTAAAGTGATCTAGCAAGTAACACTTCCACACAAGATTGAAGAATGTTTTGGCATTATCCAAATGACATTGAAAGGGCCTCAGAAAAATCCAAGAACGTTCTTGGATGAAAAGCAGTACATAGTTCCCGATAAAACTTGATCAGATTTTAAGGATAAATAAACAGAAGCAACAGCATGCACATGCGAACGAAACCCATATAGGTCTGTGAATATATTAGATAGCAAAAAGAATTTTAAAAAAACATGCAATATGAAAGATTCACTACAGAAAACATAAGGAAATTTCAGATAGCATCTGCTTTATGATCTTGATAAAACATAATTATTGTGAAATAAGGAAGGAGAGAAAGGGAGATGATCAGACCACAGTAGTAAGGGATTAATAATGAATCAGCCTATAAGCAAGCAGATATTTAAGTGAATGGAAGTAAAATATTTATGGAACATTTTTAAATGCAGCTATTTTAAAGGAGACTTTAAAACCATATTTGGAAACTAAGTAATGTTTTTTGGAGGGATGACTCAATAATACTTGAAGGTCTATAATTATTCTAAGTAATCAGTCAATATATGTAAATGAAGTATTTGAATGCATCTAAAAAACATTTAGTGATAATAATTGCTTAGATTTCTGTTACTGAACAGTGAGAGCCACAATGATTTTTATTCATGATTCTTTTCTCCCCTCCTTACCCGTAAAAAAACTTGAAAACTTCCTGACTCTGACCTTCTCAGCAAGATGAACTCCAGCAGCCACCTCCCTTGGGGCTGTGTTTATGGTCTGTGATGGCATCTGCCTCTACAAGCTGGTGTGGAAATTGATGTCAGAGGAATTTAGTTGATCCAAACTAGTTCTGCTCCCAAGTAGCTGTGTGGTGGTTTATAATTGTTATGGAGCTGGAATTCTCTGCAGATTCCAAACTCAACTCTAAATTTCTGAGAGATATAAAGAAATGGAAAAACATTCCGTGCTCATAGATTGGAAGAATAAATGTTGTTAAAATGTCAATACTACCCAAAGCTATCTACACATTCAATGCAATCCCAATCAAAATTGCACCAGCATTCTTCTCGAAGCTAGAACAAGCAATCCTAAAATTTGTATGGAACCACAAAAGGCCCCGAATAGCCAAAGTAATTTTGAAGAAGACCAAAGCAGGAGGCATCACAATCCCAGACTTTAGCCTCTACTACAAAGCTGTCATCATCAAGACAGCATGGTATTGGCACAAAAACAAACACATAGACCAATGGAATAGGATAGAAACCCCAGAACTAGACCCACAAACATATGGCCAACTAATCTTTGACGCAGCAGGAAAGAATATCCAATGGAAAAAAGACAGTCTCTTTAACAAATGGTGCTGGGAGAACTGGACAGCAACATGCAGAAGATTGAAACTAGACCACTTTCTTACACCATTCACAAAAACAAACTCAAAATGGATAAAGGACCTGAATGTGAGACAGGAAACCATTAAAACCCTAGAGGAGAAAGCAGGAAAAAAAAAAAAAAAAACTCTGACCTCAGCCGCAGCAATTTCTTACTTGACACATCCCCAAAGGCAAGGGAATTAAAAGCCAAAATGAACTATTGGGACCTCATGAAGATAAAAAGCTTCTGCACAGCAAAGGAAACAATCAACAAAACTAAAAGGCAACAACAGAATGGGAAAAGATATTTGCAAATGACATATCGGACAAAGGGCTAGTATCCAAAATCTATAAAGAGCTCATCAAACTCCACACCCAAAAAACATATAATCCAGTGAAGAAATGGGCAGAAAACATGAATAGACACTTCTCTAAAGAAGACATCCGGATGGCCAACAGGCACATGAAAAGATGCTCAACGTCACTCCTCATCAGGGAAATACAAATCAAAACCACACTCAGATACCACCTCACGCCAGTCAGAGTGGCCAAAATGAACAAAACAGGAGACTATAGATGCTGGAGAGCATGTGGAGAAACAGGATGTGTGTGCACTTTTGGTGGGAATGCAAACTGGTGCAGCCACTCTGGAAAACAGTGTGGAGGTTCCTCAAAAAATTAAAAATAGACCTATCCTATGACCCAGGAGTAGCACTGCTGAAAATTTACCCAAGGGATACAAGAGAATTGATGCATAGGGGCACTTGTACCCCAATGTTTATAGCAGCACCCTCAACAATAGCTAAATTATGGAAAGAGCCGAAATGTCCATCACCTGACGAATGGATAAAGAAATTGTGGTTTATATACACAATGGAATACTATGTGGCAATGAGAAAGAATGAAATACGGCCTTTTGTAGCAACGTGGATGGAACTGGAGAGTGTGATGCTAAGTGAAATAAGTCATACAGAGAAGGACAGATTCCATATGTTTTCACTCCTATGTGGATCCTGAGAAACTTAGCAGAAGACCATGGAGGAGGGGAAGGAAAAAAAATGGTTAGAGAGGGAGGGAGCCAAAACATAAGAGACTCCTAAAAACTGAGAACAAACTGAGGGTTTATGGGGGGTGGGAGGGCAGGGTGGGCGGGTGATGGGTATTGAGGAGGGCACCTGTTGGGATGAGCACATGAGCACTGGGTGTTGTATGGAAACCAATTTGACAATAAATTTCATATTAAAAAAAATTTCTGAGAGAGCGATTGAGGGAGGGAAGGAAAAAAGAAAAGGGAAGGGAGGAGAAAGAACTTCTGTGATTGATGTAACTTGCATGTCTGCTGGTTCTCTTGATGACAGAAGATAGAGGTGCTTCTATTGGAACCTAAGTCCCCACAGGATATACCGGAGAGGGAAAATTAGTCCCCCAAAATTAATTTGCCACAATCATTTTATGGTGACTTAGAAATTTGAAGGTAAAGGTTTATGAATGTCAAAGTCTGCCTTGACACGGTGATCTTCTCATCAAACAACTCTCACAGAAGCACTGAACCGTAAGTCTGAAATGTCCATCAAAACATAATGAGCCACAGGCTGCTTCTGGAAACCAGGGATTCTGAAAAGTTAAAATGACAGATTCATACCACCTGGTCAGTGTCATCATTCTTAAATCCAGTCCAGGTATTTACAAGTGATTTCTCGGGATTATGGCCAATGATAAATACAGAGGAAACTCTTCAAAGAGGCATGAGGATCATATGGAAGCCAAGAATCAGTCTTGGGACTGGATCCTGGGACGTATCCCAGACTACGTGGGATATGGTTATGGCTTTGTCTACTTGGTTTTTCAGAATTATCCGGTTGCTTTATGAAAAGATCATTAATTTTCAGTTAGTTGGAGGTAGATAGGTTTTTTTTCCCCATTCTGACTTCACTATCAGGTGGCATTTTATAATGAAAAAAGTCTCAGATCAAATCCTATCAGACATAAAGTATTTACCACTAAATAGGCAATAAAAGTCATTCAACCTGTTATGTAAGCTCAATGCAGCGCAATTGCCTGAACTTTCAGTTGATATGACAGCACATCGCACGAAAGTTTTACCACGACAGCTGGAAAAATAGGCTAGTGGCAGAATTGAACATTTTCTTTTCCTCAAGGAGTCCTAAGTGGCTGAAAGTGGCAAGAAAGAGTCCTAAAACCTGAGTGTCCTTTTGAATGGTATGTGCTCCTGGGCTCACTATATCCTTTTTTGTTTGTTTGTTTGTTTGTTTGTTTGTTTATTTTGAGAGAGAGAGAGAGCGCACAAGTGGGGAAAAAGGAGAGAGAGGGGGACAGAGGACCTGAAGTGGGATCTGTGCTGACAGAGTGCCCAACGTGGAGCTTGAAGTCATGAACTGTGAAATCATGACCTGTGCTGAAGTCAGACGCTTAACCAACTGAGCCACCCAGGCGTCCCTGGGCTCAGTACATTTTTCTGCTTTACTTACCCAAGGTCAGAAGTGTTTGCACAATATTTCTGGCTGATCCACCTATCTTTTTTTTTTAAGAAACATGTATCTTTCTTTAAATTTTTTTAAAAAAGTTTATTTTGAGAGAGAGAGAGAGAGAGAGAGACAGAGAGAGAAGAGAGCGTAAGCAGGGGAGGAGCAGAGAGAGAAGGAGAGAGAGGATCACAAGAAGTCTCCATGCAGTCAGTGCAGAATCCGACTGAGCCACCCAGGTGCCCCCACCAATCCACGTATCTTAAACATCACCTCTGTCACTAATAAAAAGTAACTTCTAGCATTTCCATGCTATAGTGTTTTGGGAAGATAAAGACAACTGTATGTTGGGAACAGTTTCTTCTGGAGTATGGACTTAGAGTTGTTTGTTGTTTTTGTGTGTTTGTGTGTTTGTTTTGAAATGCTAATGAATCATGCAGTTTTCAAAGGCTAACTGATCACCCAGGGTGTGTACTTTTGACTAAAATACTTAAAATATTCACAAACTTCTCCTATGGTAAGAATTGAAATAAACATATATGTCATACTCTCTATGTGGAGTATTTTAAAAATAAATTACAGACAGTGTAACAATTAATCTGGGATCACAAACTTTCTGAGTTGCAGTTTCTTTATCTTCCACTCTAATGGTTTGAAATATGCAGTAGAAACAGACACCATAAAAATATGTTAGACGGTAACTAACACATCTTTTTGCTCCTTTTGCTGATATTTTAAGAAAGGTAGTAGTAAGCTTACTCCCATGCCAAATTTGACATGTCTCCAAATACTTAAAGTAGATTGTGTGGAAGTAATAATTTATCATTTATTAAGTGCCCCCTATCTGCCATTCCTTCTAATCCTTATCACAACACCACAGTGTAGGCTTTGATATTCCCCTCATTCTCACAAAAGTCCCCACTTTGTGAGTCATGCCTGTTCTGATTTATGACAGAATTTCGGAGCTTCTCCTCTTGAAGGATTAACGTGGTTCAATACAGACGGGAACAGCCAGCTTTGAAAACTTTCAACCACAGTGACCAAGGTGATGATTGCCCTCCGTTCTTTGGTGGCATGGGGCGAGGGCTACGTTGGTCATGATTAGCCAAGACCACTAAGATGAGATGCTAGTATAGTCAGCACAAGTACAAAATAGTCTAGAGCACAGTTAGGGCCACGATTCCCACCTCTGTTGAGATATAAGAAATGGCTTTCAAATTGCTTTACATTTTCTATCACTTGGAGAATGTTGAGCTGCAAGGTTAGTGGAACTTAGAAAAATGTAAAGGGCTGAGGTATTGCTCCGTGACTTAATATTACCTTAAATGAGTGATCTGTAGTTTAAAAAAAAACTAAAAAAATGAAGAGCCGTCAAGTGGCCTTTAGGTAGGCACATGGCTCCTCATGCTCTTACCTTCGTACGACGGGGAGACGTAAACAGACCTGGGAAGGCAGGGCCTCAATATTTATGTAATTGGCAAGTAATTTCCAGATACTGTTCGAAAAAATCAGCAATTTTAATTTTCAGCTATCACCTCAATGAGACTTGATTTTAAAAGATCTATGGATTCTCTTGGAGATTCTGTAATTATCTGAAATTAGAAGAAAACTCAGTAAATCAAGGGTCATCCTGAGGAAGCCTACAAAATTGTTTCATGCCAGAAAGTATCCCACAATTTTTAAAAGGTGCTCTTTTTACTTCCAACATTATCATACCTCTTCTTATCCTCTGGGCTACATAGAAGCAGTGGCAAAAAAAAAAAAAAAAAAAGATGATATACAACTGGATTTGGCTTCCATGGATACACCATCTGTCTTTCTCTGTTCTTTCCACTTTTGCCAGCATCATGAAGCTGGCTTCCTGGAGTGGTGCCGCCAGGGCAGATCGTGCAGGTGTGGGCTCCCTGCACACAAACACACATCTGATCCTCATCTGTCACAGGAGAGGACCCACCAGAAGTCACTGTTCAAGTGCTGCCCTCAGCAGGTTTGAAAACGCAGGGACTACGGTATTTCTTGTACCATTTTGCCCAAAGTCAATAGGCTTATGTATCTGCAATGAAATTAATAGTTTAGTACTGCACTAAAATTTCTCTCATTGGCTGACGTGTCCCACTGAGGGATTCTGATTACTCACAGGGAGTATGAAAATACCCTGAGAACGCCCCAGAAGCTTGTCATCCTTAGCAGACCCTTAGATGATGTCAGAGAAACAACATTGGAAAGAGTGTGTCTGTGCCCTAACTGGGAGGTCACTTTAGCTTAGAATGGAAGTAAGCTTTCAACTTGACATTTTATTGAAAGCATTTTTCTTAATGATTCATTGGGATGTAAAATGCAGTTGAAAAGATATGTAGAAAACAGACAGGCTTTTTTTTTTTTTTCCTCCCCATCTGCCTCTTAGGAAAAGTAACCATATTCATAGCCCAGTTCTTACACTGTTTGTTTTTGCTACTGTTTTGGGGGATAGCTGTGCACCAGGCACTGGGGGTTGGGTGAGGTGTCAGGATACTTTAGTTCCTGCCCTGGTCCTGCCCGACGACGCTCAGAGCTGTTAGCTCATATTTCGTTGCATAATTTTTCTGTCTTACCCAGAAAAGTTCTGGGAATTCATGAGAGACCTTTGATGTGCTCTTCAGGAAGTTCAGGTTTGTCTGGAAAGATACAAGTATCCCACTTGGAGACAGGCAGAAGAAAACAATGGATGTTAACCTGGAAAAAGTATCAAAGGCACAGACAATGACAGAAAAGCAGGAAACCTCTCTGCAGGCAGATGGACTGAGAAAAAGGCGCAGGGTCCCCCAAAGAAACAAAGAATTGCTTGAAGTGCTTTAATGCAATGCCTCTAGGGGCTGTCTCGTATTTCACTTGCATGACAAACCATAAGGCATTTCTGTTAAAAGCAATGTCAGGTTATTGTTGTTTTTCCCCTTCCTTCCCATCCTTCCCCCCTCCAAAAATAAAACATGAGCACTCATTTACAGACCCATATTTAATCAGACACGTCCAGTATTTATTTGATCACTCTCTTTGAAAAACGCCATAAGCTCCAACTCTGAAATCACATTCTTACTTGAGAATCTAACAATTCCAAAGCAGAGAGTCTTTCTTCTGTCAGTTTTGATCCAGTGGGGCCCGTTAGATTTTATTGACTGTGTTAGTTTGTTTCTTGGAATCTGATTTTATAATTATTGTCCCTTCTAACCTTGTGGAAAGGCAACTTTTAACCTGCTTTCTCTAAAGCTTTTCAGGCTACGGAACCAACCGAACCTGATGAATGATTTTAAGGGCAGTGAATCTCAAAAATTTGCACACAGGGTAGTGGAGGTAAATTTGGAAATTCAATTCACCTCTAGTATTCAGATATGTCAAGTTGCAGGTACGTTTGTATGGGTACGTGTGTGACTATGTCTGAGGAGTTTTAAGTTCCTATAATTCCATCTTGCTATTTAGAAAGAATATAGTCCTGGGGCGCCAGGGTGGCTCAATTGGTTAACCGTCTGACTTTGCCTCAGGTCATGATCTCACAGTTCGTGAGTTCAGTCCCCACATCGGGCTCCGTGTTGCCAGCTAGGAGCCTGGAGCCTGCTTTGGATTCTGTGTCTCCCTCTCTCTCTTCCCCTTCCCTGCTCGTACTCTCTCTCTCTCTCTCTCTCTCAAAAATAAATAAACATTAAAAAAATAAATAAATAAATAAAAAAGAAAGAATGTAGTCCAATACAAACTGCGTTTTTGACCCGGACTGTATTGCCCTAAAAAATGTCAGATTACTAAGCAAGTTTCCCATTACATTCAACTCTCTAAGATGCACTGGCAAATGAAACAAACTTCAAAGCAAACTACTCCAGCTTCTTCTCTACTTTGCCAACTCACTTTACAGGCAGCTGGGTACTTTGAACTTTTAATTTCATTTGCAAAGCTTAATTGGGAGCATCTAAATCATTCCTGATTTCACATCACCAGCTGAATACAGTGATTGGATCACAAAAATGATGAAGCATCGGTCTTTGAAGCTTGACTGTTAATGCATCTCAATCAGGAAGACTTCAAAGGGGCAAGTGGGGTTTCTCGGGCACCTTTGCCTACCTAGCCAGGTTCTCAGCCCAAGTACATAAACAGGTAGGCTAGAGGGCATCTGAGTTCTGCTAAGGAGTACACATCCATGTTTGAAAAGTAAAATTTCAAAACAAGTTTGCTACCTGCAAATCACTCGAAGTGAACCTCCAATTTTTGCTCTTGAACATAAATGGACTTCCTTGCTTTTCGTTTCTCTATATCCATCTAATAAACTTGCAAATATTAGCTCTCCTGTCTCTGAAATATGAATTTTTTTTTTCTATTCAACGTGAAGTCCCATAAATCCTGATTTTAAAAAAAAACACCCTTTGGACCATTATTCTTAACTTAGATAGTATACCTTTGCTCTTTTCTCATATGTCTACCCCTTCACACCCTCACCCCTACAGGAGTGCACACACACTAACAAAAACCGGAACTTTGCTTTACTGTTATTTAGGGAAGGTTTTTTTTTTTTTCTTTTTTTGTTTTTTTTTTTTTTTTTTTTGGTTTTTAGGATTTTTTTTTTCTTTCATTATTGATGGTTCTGCTAGCATTTAAAGTGCCTGATTATCCAACAAGATCACTGGTTTGGCATAGTGAATAGTTCAAAGACAGAAGTGTGTTAGAAATTCTTCATAACAAGTTTAAAAACCAAAAAGTTCTCAACTTAAGTCCCAACCTATGAATGTGAATTTCATTGTTCAGCGATATATTTCAGAGAGATTCAACCCGAGAATAAACTCACTGGCAGTCAGTTAGGATAAGTATTCAAATGCTTGGCCTAAACACTTTATAAACTGGTCTGTTCAAAAGGGTTTAGGTGAAATCTTGTCTGGACGCTGTGGAATGAACTGAAAAATCTCTTCAAGTCCCACGGAGTCCTTTGATTCTACATTAAGCAGGCCCTAGACCACACACAGGCACTTTTTATGACATCGCTTCCTTGGAAATTTGTTTTCTTCATGGGGCAGATGGGAAGGCAGAAGAAAAAGTCCTCTTTATCACAACAGAGACTTACAAATGAAAATGATTCTATAATGGAGATAAAATTACTACAATAAAAGATAAAATATTTGCATCTATCAGCTTGACATTGAATTCCATCCAAAGTTAAGAATAAAGAATAAGAAAAGCATGAGTTTCCTGCTTCATTTTGAGTGAGAATATTTATCTTCTCCTCAGTTACTATACCAAGAGAGAACGTTTTTCTTCTGGTCAGGGTAGGGGAAGCATGTTACTCATGTGTAGTCTACACCATTGCATATTTTATGGTCTGATTTTGACTCACAAGGATAATTCCAAATAAGGAATCATAAGAATTTATAAGCTCAGTACTGTGGAAAGAGCATATGTTACATTCAAGCAAAAGAAAAAAAAAAGTAGGGACTTTCCTTAAAATGAGTAATTCTATGCTATTTTTGTGGTCCGAGAATGATTTGTAACTAGGTCTAGAAATGCGTATAATGAGTTTCCTTCTGTTTCTCTTAAGGATGAAGAAGCTGATGATGCCATCCTGAGAGGCTTCTTCCCAAATTTGTGAGGGTTTGAGGACTTTTTTAAGCACAGAGATACTTGTGAGAAACTGACCTGTGTATTCTAGGCCAAAGATAAAGGCAACCTCCATTATGATAATCCAAAACATCTTTGTATTTTATACAAACAACACTTGTTTTAAATCCATTCATTACAAAGACCAAAATGAAGAGAAGTAAGCTTGCCATTGATGACACCCTACCCCTTTTCAGAAACCTTCATTCAGAAATAGACGTTCCACTTTTCCTTCTCCAGGACAATCTCCCTGCACTCCAAGTGCCCGAGGTTACAACAAGTAAAATCTCCTTTTTGTCCTTATGCTTCTGTGCTGTGTATGAGTCCCTGGCCTCTCAATGCTTGAAGCCATCTGAGAATGATTGGTTTCACAACATACAACCTACATGAGCTTTAAATAATGAGTATATGAAATTGTAATTATAATTGTAATTAGAATTGTCATTAATAAAAATAATGAAGACTATATTTTATTGAACCCCTACTCTTTGGCAGGCATTTTGCTAGGCATTTTATCAAGATCATTCCATTCAACTCAAAATGTAAGCCCTTAAGACAGAAATTGCCACCTGCATTTTACATAAAAGAGAAGGAAAGCGCAAAACAGTTCAGCTAAGTGTAGAGTTTACACAGCTGGCAATGGGCAGAGAGGGATTCAAAGCAGGTGTCATTAACTGTAACATCTATGTGATTTCTATTACAACCTTCTCTCCCCACTGTATCTTTTCATCAGATTAAAAGCTAGATGGGTAGACAAAACCTTGGCCAAACTTTTGCCCCAAGCTGTTATTCTATCTTCTCCTCTTCTCTTTGTAGCCTCTCATAGTGTCCTCTTCTCTTTGTTAACTTATTCGTTTTACTACAGCTCCTCCTTCCTTATCTCCTTTTCCCTGCCTAACCCAGTTCAGTCTGGTTTTCATCACCACTACCGCAGTGAAACTACTCCGGTGAATGTGATCAATAACTTACTACTTGACTGTCTCCTGAGCGCCTCTCACACTCTGTCTAACTGAGCTTATCCCCAGCACTTAGTACTGTTGAGCACGTTCTGTTTATTCATCACCTTCCTCATGCATGAGCACCTTCCTTAAACTCCAAAACAGCACAGTCTTCTGCTGTGTCTTCTACTTCTGAAACCCCATCTACTATTTCATCTTAATCTTGGACCATCTTCCCCTGGCTGTTTTAGCACCGCTTCCTCAGAGATCTCATCAACTAGTTTCAACCACCAAACGGATAACATTTAAATATCTGTTTCTAGTCTAGTGCTGAATCTACCTCTTTCTTTTCGTTCTTACTGACTTTTCTTGACTTCAAGTCTAAGCCTGTAGAGCATTTCAGGTACAACAGTATCTTAGCTGGTGTCCCTGCTTCCATACTTGCCATTTACTTGCTGCATTCTGCACAATGCAGCCTAACACAATGCAAACTAAACTTTGTTGAAAGTTTTCCGTAGTATTTTTATTTTCCTCTTGGTAATATTCAAAAGTTTTAGAAAGGCATTTATGGCCCTATGTGATCTAACCTAGGACTTAGCCAAGTTTTTCTGTAAAGTTTTTTTAGGCTCTGAGGTCCATAATGTCTCTGATATAGCTACTCAACTCTGCCCTTCATGTATAGAAAGCCATAGGGCATATGTAAATAAACAGGCATGGCTGGGTTTCAATAAAGTTTTATTTATAAAAGTTGGCTTCAGGGATGATCTGTTTAGTAGGCTGGAGCAGTTGACCAACTCTGAGTGTAGTGAACCCCTCCATACTTCTTCAGCTTACCCTTAACCTTCATCTTTCCCTACCTCTCATGTTATGGCCCAGCCAACATAAACTGTTTTCAGTTCCTTGACGTCTCATGTCTATTCTGGCTTCTCAGTACACCTGCTGTTTCTTCTCTCCTGGAGGAATATTCTTCTAAATTTTCTTCAAGGATATACTCCCCACTTATGTTTAAAATTCAGCCTCAATATATCTTCAAAAAAGGCTTCCTCAACTTCTCCCATACCAACTTCAATATGTTACCATATAATTTTTCACACACTGTTATACTCATCAATTTAATTTTATTTCCCTCACACTCTGTTGTGATGTCCCTAAAGACAGAGGCTAGGGCTTTAATCTCACTATTTTTTTGAGATCTCCAGACACTCATCTACATGGCAGGTGTCATAAATTCTTGTTAGTGAATGAATTAATGCACACCACCAGGTGTTTTCGAATCCATTCATGATAAGGCCAGGCAAGAAGATTTTCAGTAGTTGCCTAGCAAGGAAAACTAGTTGGGGGCAGAAGACAGCTGTGAATAAATTTGAAATTTCTCCATATAGGCCACTGCCAACTCCTGTAAGAGCTCACAAGCCAATGGCTACCATCCTTGAAAGTTTCACTGAGGTAAGCTTTCCAGAAAAAACAAGATGTGGCTTCAGCTTTAGAAACGAAGCCATATGTCCCACATTCTGGAGAATCTTCAAGGACAAGGTTTTATTTCTCAAGATCCCTGGATTCGTGGGCAAAAAAATAAACTCTACAACAGGATTAATCTTTAGAATAGCCAGCATCTGAAAGTACAATAGGAAAAAGATGTCTTTAGCCAGTTGGTATTAAAGAGAAACATGTAAAGTAGAAAAACAGAAGCAAAACTGAGAGCAAGCTAGTATGATATATTTTGATCAAGAGAACTCTTTTATACAAATCATTTCATTAGAAAATGTGTATAATGTATATGTATATATAAGGTATGCAGTGTGTGTGTGTGTGTGTGTGTGTGTGTGTGTGTGTGTGTAACAAGACAGTCACATTGCTTACTTTGTTTCCAAATGAGAAGGTTGTTTTAGCAAAGTTACGGTCACCCTGATAGTCCTGAAGTAAATGTGGTCCTCTTGTTATACTGTTAAGAATAAGATATCTAGGGGCGCCTGGGTGGCTCAGTCGGTTAAGCAGCCGACTTCAGCTCAGGTCATGATCTCGCGGTACGTGAGTTCGAGCCCCGCGTCGGGCTCTGTGCTGACAGCTCAGAGCCTGGAGCCTGTTTCAGATTCTGTGTCTCCCTCTCTCTGACCCTCCCCTGTTCATGCTCTGTCTCTCCCTGTCTCAAAAATAAATAAAACGTTAAAAAAATTAAAAAAAAAAAGAATAAGATATCTACATTCTCAGTTGCCATTGCAGGCCTAGATCAGCTGCCTTTTACTCCATAAAGCTTACTTTTTGCCAGGAGTATGTTTGGACTTCCTCTGTCAATAACAAAGTTGAGGTACAGTGTATATTGTGTTGAGAGCTCTGATTTTATGCTGGAGTGCCTTGGTACATAACCAATACCACTTATGAGTTATATAACGATATCCAAAATACTTAACTTTTCCACTATGTTTCTTAGGAGATATTAGTTGAAAATCAATGTGATAATATTTCAAGTCCCATTATATTTCAAGATCCCTTGTGGCAATGCTATTACTTTGTACAATGCAATGAAACCATTTGATTAGCAAAAATTCATTTAGGATTTTCTCCCAGGTGAAATAGTAACAGCAATAATAATAATAGTAATAACGTTAAGATCAGAAGTCCATGTGAGCTTATTATGTAGCAAACAGTCTCAACATATCACAAGCATTCGTTCATTTAAAATCCATTCGTTGCCTCCACAATCTATGGAGGTAGTCGCTATTATTGTCCTCAGAAAAGGAAATTGAATTACAGAGAATTTACACAAAGTTACACAGTGGCAAGGCTGGGATTCAAACCCGGGCAGTCTGGCTACTGAATGCATGTGCTTAAATACTATGCTCAACTAGCTCTCAAGCTTTAAGTGGAATGTCTATTTTGGAGTGTGAAAGCTACTTTTCATTTTTATGGACTCTATCCACAGTCAAATAATGAGGAGAACAAGAATGGATTGAAAGTTTATGATAAATGGTTGTTATTTTACTGTCAGTGAACCAAATTCCAATTCTAACACTAGAAGCCACTGGCCTGTTTCTAATAAAAACAGAATACAAAATAAAGCATAAATCACCAAAAACTCTTATAAAGCACTTCCTTAAAATCAGCATGTAAAGGAATATAGCCTCTATATTTGCAAGAGACAATAAAAGAAGTAAAATATATACTCAGATCGCCTTGGCATACAATTCTAAAACCTAATAAAATCTCTATGGTGACAAATAATCTTTGGTAAATTGAAAAACAATTATTACCTTATCTGTTGGCAGGCAGGAAAAATGGAAGTACTGTTAAATGGTGCACGAAAGGGATTAGCATGTTCATTGAGAATATTCTAAATCGAATAGAAAGGTAATATACTTTTTTCTGCATTCGCATTCAAACAGTTCCTTGAGGAAAATGGAAAAGCTGTAGTCGATGTGGCTGGAATGAGTTTCATGGCTGTTGTTAATGCTGTTCACTCAAACACATGGTACGGTTGCACTTTATTTTTGAACTTGAGGGGGATCGTGTGACGTGTCACTCCTGGGCACAAGCCTTAAGGACCCTGGGACTTTGGCCACATTTCCTTCCTCTGGGGCACCGACCACAGACAGGCACATCAAGAGACTGTGTCTGCTGGGCTAGAAGCCTCCGTGAATATGAGTAGAGCACTGTGGCCAACGAGTGCCACAGGAATGAGAAATACATTTTTGTGCGTTAAGCCTCTGAGATTTAGGATTTTGCTGGCGGTGATGTTACTTCATCATAACATAACGTTCGCAAATTCAAGTTGGCAAAAAAACTTAAAGAAATAAAAACAAAGCAAAACAAAACATAATAAAATAAAATCAGAAGTCATTCCTTTATTTTCCTTAACTGAACCAGAAGCCAGAGTATAACTTGAAGCCCATCTTACAGGGCTGGCAGGGAATTTGATGTTATTCTATATTAGAGGTCGCTCCTTATTCCCTAAATGTTACCAATATTCTGACATCTTATATAGCAATATAAGGTCAGAGAATCACGTTTGGGTCTTCTTTTCCTGATCATTATTCCTGGGGAATACCATCCAGGCTTATGTGGCATTGTAACAGTCAAGACTGGACCGCTTCCGTGAATCCTGTTTGTACCCAGTAAGCTTCCTGAGTGGTGGGGAGCCTGCTGCACCCTTGGTTCATCATACAGAGAGTCATCGCCTGGCATTCTTCACTTCGGCTCACGTCCTGTCACTTTTCATGTTTATCACCTAAGACAGGTGAGGGTCCAAGTGTTATGGGGTCCTGAACTTACACAGGGTGAAAAGATCTCTCTGAGAAAAGAAAACAAAATATGTAATTTCTTTGTCTTGATCTGTGTGGTGGTTCCAAGAAAATATGTATCACTATGACTTCAGTTAGAATGTGTGCATTGTGCCGTATGAATATTATTCGACAATAAAAAGTTTAGGGTGTAAAATATGATTTCGAAAGTAGGCTCAGGACTTCGCAAGGCTTTCCTGCACCTCAAGGCCCCAAAGGGGAAGTTTCATGAACTTCAAGGAAAAGTGGTGCCTCTGACCTTGAAGCCTCCTTCCCCACCTCTGTAGCTTTCCAAGTCTGGGTAAATCTTCTCTCTCTTAGCCCAGGATAATCCTTGCCCTGAGCAGGGAAATTCAATAACAAAAGTCAGAAAGGGACTTGTCTTTAATTTCCCCAGAGGCAAGGAAGCATGTAGTCCCTCTATTGAGAACAGAGGAAGGATGATTATACCAAGAACTGTCAGAATCCAATCAGTGTCCCAATAAATTATCCTACCACATATAGGTGTAAACAGAAAGCCACACACATCTAATAGAATTGCATTGCAATCGATCTTGTCCTTTACTCACTTGAAATACCACATTTTCCTATAACTAGAAGAGTAACAGAATCTTATAGTATTCATGTCAACCCTGGCACGTGCCACCTTAGAAAGCTTGTAATTATAAGAGAAATTTAAAAATTTGCAGGGTTATTTCATACGCATACTTATTTCTCTTACAGTGCTTAAAGGTAAACAGAATCTAAACAAGGGCTGGCCCATTAGCTAAAGATGTTGTCTGTCTTAATCCTTTAACATCATAAAGAGAACTTATCATAACTGGAAGTTTAAAATCCAAAAAAGTAAAATATTTGTACCGTTACTTGAAAATGATAATCCTGAGGGTTCTGAACAATTATAAACCCCTTATTGTTTGATTTTGAAGTGTCTGTAAGCATTGTAACCTATTTTTATGCTTCACCTTACTTTCTCCAAAGAACGGAATCATGAATTAGGTTTTCAATGTAAAATTTCCTAATGGGGAGTGGAAAAGCAAGCTTTTCCAGCTTACCTGTCATGGGTACCAACATTAGTTCAACAAATTACAAATTTTGGAAATGACTTTGCCCTAATAGGGTTTAATGACTGGGCCAGACATATTGATTACTTTATTTATATTTTGTTTGTTTAACGACAAACCTTTCTACCATGAAATCGTTCTGTACTTTGTTAATGAATTTGATTTTATAACGTACTCTGCTACTTTCTTCCTTTCACATTAAAAAGCATTAAAACACTTATTTCATTTCTAATACATGAAATTGGTTCTATAATCCTTATAACAAGAATGCACATGACACGGCACATCCTCCCATGTGAACAGGTTTTGTGCATACAAATAACTACTAGTTCAAAATTGCTTAAGATAATAAATTACACGGAAAGTACTGAAATTTAAAGAAGGAAACTGATACTACCTAAGTATGGATTAACTGATTATTCATAGAAAACCACTTCTAAAAATCTGTTTTTTTTAAGTTGTTTTGAATTCAAATGAAAGACTTGAAGACAGTAATTTTCCACACATGATTCATGTAACTAGTAGTTTTAGAAAATTAACACCAATATTACAAATTGACTTATTCTAGAATGCTATTACTTCATAAGTAAGACATTGATATTCTCAATGTGATCATTAGAGTCAAACTTTTCAGAAGCTTTCGATAAATACCCATACACAAGATATATACATATATAGAGATAAGAGATAAATATAAATATATATTTATATATAATAGATATGAGATATAAGATATAGATATAGATACAGATATAGATATAGATATAGATATAGGGGTGTGTGTGTGTGTGTGTGTCTGGTCTCAAGTACACTTGAAAAAACCATTGCTTCAGTTTCAAGTACCATATTATTTGAGAAAGTGAAAGCTGCTTTGCATGTTGGCTAGAAGTTATGAATGTCTCTCTCGTTCTCTCTCTCTCTCCTCCCCTAATTCCCTAACAAAACAGTAAAAGAACACTAAACAAAAACATCTGGTTGGCCTGCATGACTTCACTAGTTCACTAAGAGAGTTCAAAGCTCTTTGTAAATATTTTTCTGGCTTACTAGTAATTAAACCATGTAAACTACTTCCTGAGTGCATTGCTTACCTATGAAAGTTAACTAACTATTCCAGTGCACTGGGGTAGCATTAGGGCACCATTACTTTATTGCATAATAACTATAGTTTTAGAAGTTGTATAAGCTGAACTATGAAAATAAACACAGACCCAGGGACTCAGAACCTAAATAAACCTTGTTGTAACCGAGTAGGGATTTCATTGTAAATAAAACAAAGTGAAACATCCTTATGGGTTACTAATAATGATACAATATCTATTATCTTACTATATAATATCTATAAAAATATCATGAAAATTTTAGCAAGATGACAAAATTTGGTTTTTTATATGGCAATATTGGATTTTTTCTCCATATATATATAAAGTTTATTTATTTTGAGAGAGAGAGAGAGCATGTATGTAAGCAGGGGAGGGGCAAAGAGATGGGGAGAGAGAGAATCCCAAGCAGGAACCACACTGTCAACGCAGAGCCCAACACAAGGCTCCATCCCACAAAGTGAGATCATGACCTGAGCCGAAATCAAGAATCTGACGCTTAACCAACTAAGCCAGCCAGGCACCCCTCTCAATAAATATACTTTTAATAAAATAATATTGCAAGGAGATAAAAAGAAAATGAAGCTGGTAAAGGAAATATGACCAGAAAGAAAGTATAAAGTATAAAGCTAAATAAAAACTAATTTTTTTTAATGTTTTATTTTATTTTTGAGAGAGAGCACACGAGCGAGGAGGGGCAGGGAGAGAGAGTGGGGGGGGGCACAGAATCCAAAACAGTATGAAGGTTCTGAGCTGTCAGCACAGAGCCCAATGCGAGGCTCAAACCCATGAGCCGCGAGATCATGACCTGAGCTGAAGTCAGACGCTTAACCAACTGAGCCACCAAGACTGCCCCATAATAAAAATGCTTTGAAAAAATTTTTTATAAAAATAAGAGTTTATTTTAAAAGTATTAGATGTTATTATTTATTTAATAAAATCAATTATATAAATAATATCTTCTTGCTATTTAAAATCAATCTACTTTAAGGGTTTTTTGATTATAAAGTGACTCTCTGTATATTGTTTCTTTTCTTTTTTTTTTTTTTAATTCACATATAATTAACATTTGGCTATACTAGTTTTAGGCTATCTGTATATTATTTTAAAGAGAAACAGTACCTAAGTGCATAGTCAAATATTAATGCTATCTGACTAATGTTTAAAATAAATATAGTAAGTATACACACAGTGAAATATATAATACCCATTCCTTCTTCCTCAATCAATCCTCTCAAATTAGCATGTTAAGTGTTTCATGGGTATCATTCCAGGTATATTCTTCATTAACTCAATATACGCACTTAAGAATATTAAATAAGATTAAGCTTTAACACATATGAGTTCATGGAGTATATGATATTATGATACTACCATATTTTTACTTCATAATATATTGTAGATGTTTTTTCATATTAATTTATAATATTTTACCTCATTCTTTATAAAGACTGCTAGTAATCCATTGTATGAATTTAACATATTTATTTAAACAGTCTCCTAGAGAATAAGATTTAAGTTATTTCAATTTTTTTCTAACAAGGCTGGAATATTTAATCAAAAAAATGGACAGAACCGTAAAAAAGTTTAGAAATAGAACTGATGTGTCAAATAGTTTGAACATTTTATTTACTTATTTTTAAATGTTTATTATTAATTTTTGGGAAATAGAGACAGAGAGACAGAATGCGAGCAGGGGAGGGGCAGAGAGAGAGGAAGACACAGAATCCGAAACAGCCTCCAGGCCCTGAGCTGTCAGCACAGAGCCCGATGCAGGGCTCGAACTCATGAACGGCAAGATTATGACTTGAGCAGAAGTGGGATACCTAACCGACTGAGCCACCCAGGCTCCTCTGAACATTTTAAATATTAACTTTTCTGTTGAATTGCTTTCCCATGAACACCCTACGAGAGTTGTTATTTCTCTTAGCACAGCTCCTATCAAGTATTAAAAATGATCTTTCTAGTCTCTGCAAATTTGACAGCTGAATATCAGTACTTCAGCATTGTATATATTTATATTTCTATTTTTTTGCTGATCATCAGCCGCATATAGTTGTTTTCTGTTCTCCGCTTTCACACTTTAAAAAAAATTACAGAAGTTGATCCTTTTCCTTTGATTCATAAATGCTTTCTAATATAAAGAATATTGGTTTGCATCTTTTATATAAAATTGAATACACTTCGTATGCTTTGAAATTTATACTTCTGTTTTCAGCAACTCTATATTTGCAGTTATGGAATTATTTTTGCCACATACAAGTTTCTAAAGAAATTGTCTACAAATAGTCGGTAGTTTTTTTTTTTTTCCTTTATTCTTTCTGGGTTTCATGTCCAACACCAAGGTCATACAAAAAAATAAACAAAATACTTCTGTTCTTAATAGCTCATGACTCAATTTTTGGCTTGAAAAGCTTGTATGCATCTGTGTTTTGTTTTAAGGATTGATGTGAAAATACAACTATTAATTTCCAAGTAGTGAGCCCCTTGGTTCAGCACAGTTTACTGAAGAATCTTGATTTTCTCCCCTGTTTCAATGTGCTTCCCCTTCTCCCATCCTTCTGACCATGTGCTGAGGCCCAGGGATATATCCACCTATCCCTGAAGTATTGCCATGTTTTAAAATCAAAGTGCGTTATAAAATATGTTTGGAACTTGGGGGCTGGCAAGCCATTACTACTGCTTCAGTTTTCTCTCCCAGAATTTGACAATGATGATTCTTGAATGTTTAGTCTTCCAGAGGAACTTGATGGTCTTATTATGAACTTCCAAAAAATTAGCGCTGTAATTTTAAGTGATGTTATATTGAAATTAAGATGAATTTAGGAAGCTTGGTTTGTTGAAATGTCATTTGCAACAATAATAAGACATGGCATTAATTAAATAAGACACCTGTCATAGATTTTAGGGCTCTCAATCCACATAGCCTTCTCAGTTGGCACCTTCCTACATCTCTTCCTAAGAGGCAGACCTGGAATTAGCCAATGCAAAAAAAAGGAAAAAAAATAGTCTTATTATTATCTCTCCTTATTCTTTAAGTTCTGGCCAAATCATTCTAATCATTAGGTTTTCAATAATCTCCTAAAGACCAAATTTCATAATTATTTCTCAGTATCCATCCTTTCTTTGACATGTGGAAGTCTCGGTCGGCTTCAACATTTCACCTCAAGTGAAGAAATGGCTGATGCACACAGTGGAATGTAAGCTGCAGGTGGAAAGAGCCGTGGTTACTTCTCTTATTGAGTGACTCTGGACACAACAGTCCATCTGTTTCAACTGCTGTATCCTCACCTGGAAAATCTGAATACCAGCTCTACCTCCAGGGGTTGTTGGAAGGATTACTGCACATGAATTTGGTGTGCCATAATGGCATTTCTATTGTTTCCAAGTGAATCACATGTTCATATGCAATGTATTTAACGTGACCCCAGATTGATTAATCTTACCAAAATTCTTCCTATGCCAAAGGCTGGAAATCTTTGAGTAAGCCATTTACATTCTTTTCCTTTCCTTTTCCTTCTTACATCTTGTACTGAATCTCTGTCTCGATCACTCATACATAACTATTATTCACCATGTTCCTGGACACCCCTCCATTGCAGTTCAACAGTACTTTACGAGTGGATTCTGAAATCGAAGCCTTCCTAACTTCCACGACTCTAAGCTTCAAAGATACAAAAGCACTTCGTAAACTGCAAAACTGTTAGTAAAAACTGTAGTAGTGTCATTTTAGGCAATGCATTACACTTTCATTATATTCAGTGTCTACCTATGTCCTCGTAATATGTAGTCATTTAAAAGTCCTCAAAGTTGGGTATGGTTAAAGATACTAAGATCAGTAGTGGTTGAACAGAGATGCAGACAGTTCTAAGGTTGATGTACTTTTCTCAAGACTCCATAGACTAGGATAATAAGCAGGTACTCTAAGCAGTAAATATAGATGAATAATATATCTATACATACAAGTCATAATTGTTATCTTGGTCCAGATTAAACGCAACATCACATTTATTATGCTATTTCCCAACTCCAATAAATAGTTTTCCTCTTTTCTGCCATGGTATATTTTAAAGCAGGAGCCCATACAACCTGGCCCAGTCCAACCCGAATGCTCCTCTAATCCTAAATTATTCCTTCTCTTTTGGTTACCCTGGTAATCATCACTCTCCCATTGATAAGCCCTGCCCATAGAATGATATATAATCTGCCATACAAACTGGACAAACTGGACACTCTGAGAATGAGAAGGGAATGTATCCCAAATTATAACAAGTCAACAGTCATATCTGGCTTTGTTCCATACAAAATGAAATGTGTGTAAACCATACCTCTTTATGCTCTCCTTATACAGCAAGAAGATATTTCCTTCTCTTTTGTTCATGAGTAGGAAATATATCCTGTAAGACTTGACCCAGATCCTACCTTCTGCAATATCTTTCCTCACCCAGATTTATCTTTTCTCTGAATCACTTTAGTATCTAAACTATTGTCATGTGTTTCAAGTATATTTATGTTGCTCGTGATCAAGACAGTGGGCTCCTTGATGGGAGAAGATGTCTAATCATTTTATATAGGCTTCTAGAAGCCAAGGGCAGAGCAAGTAATGGATATTCAGTGAACACTTACAGAATTAATTGGATAAGTCTTTCAACTTCTGATCCCCCATTGGTAGCCAGGTGGGAGAGAAAATTAGCTGTAATTGGTTCATAACAATTTAAGTTTAATAATTAAGGAATATTTTAGCTGTCTCCACTTAAAACGCCTTTAAAGAAGAAACTAATGGAGCAGAGAATACATACATTTTGATAACATTAAATTGAGAATCAGAACAGGCAGTGCTGTCTGGGTAGACTGAGCTGGTGGAAGGAACTTCTTTGGCTAGCTCCAGGCAGAAAGTCTTACCTTCCAAAGGTGGGGAAATGGCATAGTATAGGAAAGGAGGGCAAGAGTGGGCAAGACAAATTTTCCTTATTTCAGAGTTGTTCATTGGGCTGGCACTGTCTGAACTCTTTCTTTCTAACCAGTCACAGTAAGCTTCTTCTTAACATATTCTCCAGAGGCTCTTTGAGCGTGTGCTGACCTCTTCCAGTCATTCATGCCCAGGCTGTGGTGTGAGGCTGCGCCTTCACGTAGACTCTAAACCAACACTTCGATGTCAGTGATGCTAGAAATTATGGTTCACAGAAGGTGCAGATCAAACTCCCAAGAATCGTGGAAGGAAAACAACAACTGCCTGGTAATGCCATGCTTCCAGAACTTGAAATCAACTGTCACCAGGCACAAACATGTATCCCTTATGAAAATATCCTGCTCTGAGTACATTTCAATTGAATGCAGATAATCCAAACTCCTCTTAAAGGCTGGTGATCAAGGTTTGGTGTTAAGCTCTGAACTACTGATAAGAGTACTACTGGCTGGATTTCTCAGGCTCAGATAAGCACGAATGCAGGCTTCCTTAACTTTGCTTTCAGTTTATAGAACTGCACTTAATTTAGAAAAATTGGTACTGGAATGAGTCATTCCGTGAGCAGTCTCAGGACTGTTTAACTTCACTGAGGACAGGAAATGTAATGAAAGCATTCTCTCGGCTACAATGTTATTGGCCAAGGATAGCTGTGTAGAATAACAGTGTAATCCTCTGAGCAAACCATCCTCTTGAACAGATGCTAATAAAGACTAATCCTCCCATTTAATAAAAATATATGTGCAGCTTTATGCTTTTTCCTGATTATTGACCTGAGATAAATAAGGCTTTAGCTTGTCATGTTTAGTGAACTGGCCATTCATCAGCATTCAAATGAATAGGCAAACTCTTCAAACTACTGATTTTATGATAAATTTAAAAAAGGACTTTAAAATTAGGTTTATATCACTTTTATCATTTAGAGAAAACAATAAGTAATTCCCTCCGTGGACTTGGCAATATGTCAGTGATCCCTAACCTATTATAGGTAACATTTTTAACGAATAAAGATAAAGAATTCATGCTGTTTTGCACATGTGTCTATATTTGTATCTTAATTATGCTCTGTGTGAACAGAGGGATTGAACATTTTCATTCATCAAGAAATGCCTGTCTTTCTTGTGTTACTCGTGAGCAGCACTCTGGATACTGTGTTGAAGCATTCTGTTAGCACATAAAACTGCAGGGCACCATACATCTCGGTGCCCCTTATCTCCACAGTAAAGACCTGACATTTCAGCAGGAAATCTTATCGGCATTTCTTACCTATGGCTATATTCAGAAGCTGTGTAAACTGCTTCTATAAGGAAAAGAAAAAGTGCATGAAATGCATAGACCGGTGCTCTCATTTGGGGGGCCATCAACCCTCACTCTATGGCCTGTCACATGAATAATTCAGCTCTAATCCATTTCAAAGGCTGTTATAGCCGTTCAGCCGTGTGTTTAATCAACACCCAGAAGTAAGTTACAACTGTCACCCTGTGATGTGACCTTGACAAAGTCAGAATTAATGGTATAAAGTAATTAAAGTGCTCCGCCTTCAAAACGTGACCTCGTGAATCCAGTTTCTTCTTCCTTTCTTCCTCCAAGTAACACGTACTCACTAAATTTTTGAAAAGGAAGAGTACTTCATGTTGTTTGCAGAAAATTTAGAAGATCAAATAACATAAAGAAGTAAAATAAAACCCTGTAATAGTTCTACCTATTGTCATTTGAGGATTTTTTTCTGGGCTCTTCTCTAATTATATGTGTAATAATATGCAATGTGCATGTTAGCATAGGTATAGGTGCATCTTAGTATTAGCTGCTCTTACAAAATGCAAATTCCATTGGCTGCATAGTTTTGTATACTTCTGGTCAATTTTTCTAACTCTTAGACATACATATATTTTCATTCAGTCACATCTAAATTACTTCTTCACGTAGAGAGCCTGCGCAATAGAGGGTTTGGGTTCTGATTTTCACTATTTATTAGGTACCTAAAAAACACAGAGCTCTTCGTGAAATGTGAGGGAAGTGGACGGCAAAGTTCCGCCACAATCACCACCATGAACACCCACCTTTATAAAGGACCTGGCAGCTGACATGGATACGTGTGTTAAATCACTTCCTGAGAGATTCTCTGCCACTGACACATAGAATGAGACTGACTTCTGTGCCCATCTCTCCTGAGTAAAAGCATAAACTAACACTCACAGGTGGAAAAATGGACTTCCCAGCTCTCCCCTCCTGATTATGTAAATCAAAAATGAAATTAGCAGCCCCTCTGACCTTTATTTCTCACCGCCTACCCAGATGAAATGGGTGAATGGTGCTAAGCATGATATTCCAGAAGGAATGGGCCCAATATAAATACCCACAAGGAAATGTTCTTTTGCCTTTTTTCCCTTAGGTTATTATTTGCTTGCTTGCCTAGAATTCAGGATTATGTTCTTGTTAACCACATATATGGCTTTATATATTTTTTTAAATAAAAGATTATGAATATTTAATATAATGTATGCAATATGTATTGCTTTAAATTGTGGATTGCTTTGTTCCTTTTGAAATGTCTAGCATCCATTATAACATCTAGGTATCAGCTTCTGAAAATAAGAAAATTTTTTTATTAAAAATGACAAGGTTGGGGCACCTGGGTGGCTCAGTCAGTTAAGCGTCCGACTTCAGCTCAGGTCACGATCTTGCGGTTCATGGGTTCCAGCCCCACCTCGGACTCTGTCCTGACAGCTCAGAACCTGGAGCCTGCTTCAGATTCTCTGTGTCTCCCTCCCTCTCTCTCTGTCTCTCCCCATTCATTCTCTCTCTCTCTCTCTTTCTCTCATAAATAAACATTAAATTTTTTTAATAAAAATATGACATGGTTGAAAATGATAATCAGTTTGTTTAAGATACCAACACTTATGCCTGAAAAAATAACTCAATATCCAGGAACATTTCCTACCTTTACATTAAAGAAGTACTTTATTTAAGACACACACACGCACACAAACGCACAAACTATGCAATCTAAAATTCATGCACATAAATACATACATTATATATACTTACATATAATATATATAATAATATGTATGTATAGTTAATATAATAACAAAAACCACCATAGTTTAAAGACATTAAGAATGTATTTGCTTAAATAAGCTCTATGGTAAATTCGTTTATTAACTTACAGTCCTTTGCTATAGTAAATGAATACTCCTGATTTCTTTGATGGGTACTGTTTCTTATACATTGTATTTCTTAAACTTATGGTATAAATTAGGTATGGAAGTGGTATCTGCCTGGTCTTTTCTTATGTCTCTGAACATTCCTTGATCTCCTTCAGGGGCCTCTGTTCTTCCGCACCCGTCAGCACCCCATTAATAGCCAAGATTTAATCCTCAGCCCTCTTTTATAATCGCCATGCCCTTCTTCCATCATTTTCTGTATCACCTGCATAGCGATAGCTCCCAAGTCTCTATCACCACTTCAGACTATTTCCTATGCGTCAGGTTTGTACAAGTAATAATCCACTGGATGCCTGAAAACCCATGCAGGGAGGTGGGACCAGTTCTTCCTAGCTCACCTGAGTCAATTGTCAAACACAGATATTTTTTTTAAAAAATGTATACAAATTTACAGTCAAATAAATTATACTAGAGGTAGAAATATTAAATACGTCAAACTTACTATTTCAGATTATTTCTTTACTGTGGTATTATCCGTGTTCTTGAGGTTATTTTTGTGTATTGGATTAGCATAGCAGGAATACTAGACAATGACGCGCTAATGCTCATCTCCGTGGTGAATGACAAGGAAGTTTGTTTCTTGAGGTCAGTCACGTTGACAGTAGTCACACCAGGGAAATGGACAAAGGCTGCTAATGAACAGGCTTTCCGTTTTTGTGGAAAGCTGGTTGCTAAACATTTCCCACCATGCTACTTCTTTGACCGGAGTATATCTCTGACAGTCATTGTTTGTTGTAGTTGTTGTTTGAATTTATTTTTGTTCTGTTTTGTTTGTTTTTGCTCTGGAATCCACGCTACCCCTTCCCTGATATACAGTGTCTTACAGAGGAACCATCTCTGTGAGACGCATTTTCCAGATTCCCTCCCTAGCTTCTTTTGACCTGGTTTCCATTAATGGCAAACACCTACAGGAAACTGCAAGATGAAGAAACGGAAAAGGCAGACAAGCATTCTGAGAACAACGACCTCTCTGATATAGCTCTAGATCTTGCCAGAGAGGCCTGCATAGTCATTGCTTCCAGTGAGTAATCTTAGTTCTAGTAACATTGCCTCTTTTTTGACCTTTTAGACCTGTGAAGACAGCAATGTCCTGCAGCTGTTAATCTCGGGGTTGCCTGAAGGCCCCTGTTTGGCTTCTCAGCTCTTCAGAGCTGCATAACTAATTCCCTGTGTACAATGATCCTTTTTTAAAGTTTATTTATTTATTTGTTTATTTTAGTTTCTACACCCAACATGGGCCTTGAACCCCCGGCCACAAGATCAAGAGTGGCACACTCTTTCAACTGAGCCAGCCAGGTGCCCCTGGTCTTTCTTTGTAATTGCAGTTGCATGTATCATCTCCATTCTAATTAGGAGACACAAACCACATAGTAATTTTAACAGGGGATGTTTAACATTAAAGAATATTCTTAAGCTGTAAGAGGCAAGTCACTATGAAGCTGTGGAAGAAACTCTAAAGGAAAACTTGGAGCTGAGGGAGAGTACAAAGGAAGGGTGGGGCACCTGGCTGGCTCAGTTGGTTGTCAAACTCTTGATTTGGGCTCAGGTCCCGATCTCACAGTTCATGAGATTGAGCCCCATGTTGTGCTGTTCGTGCAGAGCCTGCTTGGGATTCTCTCTCTCCCTTTCTTTCTGCCCTTCTCTGCTCATGCGTGAGCACCCTCTCTCTCTCTCTCTCTCTCTCTCTCTTTCTGTCTCTCAAAATAAATAAATAAATGTGAAAAAAAAAGAAAGAAAATGTGATCTTAGAAGGAAGGACACTCTCCAAGATTGAGTTCAGACCTCATTAGAAAAGGTGTAGTTGCAGCCCACAGGAGGTCCAAGAAGTCTGTTGGGTAGCCCCCGCCAGAGTGGTCTCTAGTTACCAAAAAAAGCAAGAAATAAGCCCACAGTGCAGGCAAACCACACTGGTAGGGGAGCACGCAGAGGGAGTCCAGGCGCTGCTCTGGGAGCAAGGCCCACAGCATGTCCTGATAACTGTTGAGGGTAAAAGTAAGAAGCCTCAGGAAGCTGATCCTAGGACTTGAGCTAGATCCGTGAAGTCACCAAAAGAACTGTGCCTTTTGGATATGTGGCTAGACAGAGGGCATCTGAATGCCCCCCCCCACCCCACTCACACTATTGCCAGATTGTGCAGTAGGAGCCAGAGGGGTGCGGAATCAAAAGCAAAACAGCCAAAATCAGGAAAAGATTTAATATCACTCCAGTGCCCTGTACTGACACATCTTAACACTGTACTGTATTTAAAGCGAAGTGTTTAAAGCACCAGTCCATTATTGCAGAGCAGATGCGGGAGGGTGAACTTGGACCTAAGAGGCAGCACTTTGAAATGGACACAGTTTGTTTTCTGAGTTTCTGCAGGGGACAAATTGATAAAATTCTCAAAGTTAAAGCCTTCGTATTACGGTGGCATCTGTAATCTCCATCACCCAGTTAAAAAAGGTCAGTATTTGAGTGTCATTCTTGATGATTCCTCTGCTCATGCCTTTGTCTTGGTTTAACATCTGTCCTAGATATGCCATCTACTATCTATCTTCTTACCATCGTACTAATTCATATGGTTATCATTTGTCTCATGGAATATTGCATTCTTTCTTTAAAAAAAGAAATGATTAGGGACACCTGCGTGGCTCAGTCGGGTCAGCAACCAACTTCAGCTCAGGTCATGATCTCGCATTTGTGGGTTCAAGCCCCACATTGGGCCCTGTGCTGACAGCTCAGAGCCTGGAGCCTGATTTGTATTCTGTGTCTCCCTCTCTCTCTGCCCCTCCCCTGCTCGCGCTCTGTCTCTGTCTCTCTCAAAAATAAATAAACATTAAAAAAAATTTTTAAAAACAGAAGGGCCCTGAAACAACAGTAATCATAATACTATTACTAATAGATATCATCTTGTATGAGAGGATATAGAGGCAACTTAACTAACGCCAAGAGTTTTTGGTCTGAAGAATTGATGCTTAAGCTTTAATATAATGGCCGAATATAGAATAATTAGGTCAAAGGATGAGGGAAGGCATTTCAAACGAAGAGTACATAATGTTCCAAGGCAGGAATGTGCCCTATTTAAGGGTCATCAAGGAAGCCAGCCAACGTTTCTGGAAATAGAAGGAGGGAAGAGGGTAGAGTGAAAGTGAGAGAGAGTAAGAATACAATGGAGAAGAATCCTTGGGACGCCTATGTGGTTCAGTTGATTAAGCGTCTGACTTTGGCTCAGGTCTGATCTCACTGTTCGTGAGTTCCAGCTCCTCATCAGACTCTGTGCCTTCAGATTCTGTGTCTCCCTCTCTCTCTCTGTGACCCTCTTCTCTCTCTCTCTCAAAAATAAATAAACATTAAAAAATTAAACAACAACAACAACAACAATGGAGAAGAATCCTAGGACATGAGACTTCAAAGGAGCCAACTCTTGGACAATGCAAAGACTTGAAAACAACATTAAAGATTTTGGGTATTTTTCCCAAGAGCAATAGGGAGCGATAGCTGCCTTTTTTTTTAAATGTTTATTTATTTATTTTGAAAGAAAGAGAGAAAGCACAAGCAGGGAGAGCAGAGAGAAAAGGAGAAAGAGAATCCCAAGCAGGCACCACACTATCAGCACAGAACCTGACATGGGGTTTGATCTCACAACGTAGGAGATCATGTCCTGGGTCAAAATCAAGAGTCAGAGGCTTAACCAGCTGAGCCTTCCAGGCACCCCAGGGAGCAGAAGCTTCTTAACTTGTTTTGTTTTCCTTTTATAGGATTCTCCTGCCAAGTCTCCAATTCAAAGTCTATATATATGTCCTAGTTTTCCTTTCCTACCATAAAATCGAATCATGTAACTCCCCATCTTTTATATGACATCCAAATATATCTGTTTCCACCTGCCATTGTTCCAACCCCATTGGGGTAGCAGCCTGCAAGGTGGCCTTCTTGTGTGGCTGACAATAGTTGGGTTGTGCAACTAATTTTACCTTGTGGAAGTGACAGGGTGCCTTTTGGCACCATCCTTTGTTCTCTTTCTTCTCTAGTCACTTGCTCCAGAGGAAGCCAGTGCCCATATTATGAAGACCTTCAAAAACCCTGGGCGAAGCCAAAGAAGCAAAGGACTGAGGTCTTTTTCCAACAGGCAAAGAATTAAAACCAACCAACAATAACAAATGAAAATGAAGGATCCTGCCACCAGCCACGTGAATGAACCATTTTAAAAGTGGATCTTCCTTTCCTAATCAAGATGATTGGGGTGCTAGCCAGGATTTTATCTGCAACTTCATAAGAAACTCTAAATCAGAAGCACCCAGCTAAACCACTCTCAAATTCTAAATACCTAGTAACACTCAGTGTTATCTATTTGTACTCTTGCCCAACCAAAACTCTTAGACATTCAATAAATCTCAGCTACTCTACCAGTTAAAATGTCAGAGATGGGAGTTCCAAGAAGCCATCTAAGTACTGAGTTCTTTTGTCCCTCATACTCTCTGTTACTGATACCTGGAAGGAGATTCTATAAGATACTTTGGTCCTTAGAGCCATAGGGTTGAGTATTTGTAGCATCTCACTTGTAAGTATAAATAGACATGGGGAACTTTTAATCAACTTATGCATAATTAAAATCTCAGATCAAACATTACTTCTTCTAAGATAGCTTCCCTGATTACTCAGGATGAGTTATGTTACTTTCCATCCTATTTTCCATAGTACTTTTTACAAACTTCTATCACACAGTTATTATAGTGCATTGTGATTTTTTTAATTTAAGACTTCATCAGTGTCTAAACTACTACTACTTTCTGAATCTATTGTAAAATATAATGGATACAGAGACTTGTGGAACATGGGTTGCAACATATTCATAATACCCTATCAATTGATTATAAGTTCCCCCCAAATTGTGTATGAATATGTGCATATAAATGTGAAATATATATGAGATCAGATCACTACCAGAAATCAGGAAACCAAGAGCTCAAGAGGCAGAATAAATATTGAAAAACAAGCTATAGGACAAATGGAGCAAACAGACAACCAGCCAAGATCAAAATTTGTCAGGTGTCTGACAGAAGAAACAGAACAAAACTGAAAATCACCAAATAAGCTCCAGAAATATAAAATGATTATTTTTGCCTGCTTTTTGAAACCAACGTCTACAGTATTGAACTTTGTGGTCGCTGCAAGATGTGGCATCTAGAAAAGCTTTGTAAAAGTGAATTTTTTGGTACCGTTGAAAGAAAAAAAGATTTGCCAATTAAGTGTATTTTATTTCAAGGAACACTGACTCTCACACATACCAATTCAGATGAAAAAGAAGTGCGGTATTCATTCTCTCTTTTCTGGTTCCCAAGGTGGGAAGTTTGCAAACCCACCTGGTGCAATGATAATACTCTTAGTGTGAATGATAATTTCTCAGTGCCAGGTGAATTATGAAACTTTCCTCTAGATTGATAGCTGAAAGATGATTCTGCCTCATGATACCCTATCAAAGGTCAATATACAACCTATGTATTGTTGTAAAAAAAAAAAAAAAAAGAAAGAAAGAAAGAACATCCTAAGCCATGCTGCTCCCACTCTAATCCACTACATTAAAACCACAGCAGCAATGTTGCATAGTTAGGAGAGATCAGTGGCCTGCAAAACTTAAAACACTTACTATCCTGCTCCTTTCAGAAAACTGTGGCTGATCCTGATCTAAAGTACCAAGAAGGTTCTACAGGTCACTTATGAAAATGCAATATATTTTTAAATTTTTTTAATGTTTATTAATTTTTGAGAGAGACAGTCAGAGTGTAAGTGGGGGAGGGGCAGAGAGAGAAGGGGGAGGGGGGGACACAGAATCTGAAGCAGGCTCCAGGCTCTTAGCTGTCAGCACAGAGCCTGATGCGGGGCTTGAACTCGCAAATGGCGAGATCATGACCTGAGCCAAAGTAGGCACTTAACAAACTGAGCCACCCTGGTGCCCCGAAAATGCAATATTAATCTAAAACACAATAATATGAATTCATGGTAACATGATCATTGACTCTGTATCTCACCCAGACCCATTCTCAAACAGGGGTCAGTCTAAAGTTTTTTCTTGATTGTTTTTTGGTTATTGGTTGGTTGGTTTAATTCTCTACGTGAGGATATGAGAGTTGGAAATAAGTGTTCTGATGATCATTTGGCACTTTATCGGTCCATTTATAGTGTTCAGGTTGTTTGGAGTAGTCAACTCCCTTTCGACCAAATAAATGAAAACATTTTTTCCCCTTTGTCACAACAACTGGTAGGAGACTGACTGGAAAATATTGTTCTTCGTTACCTAGTGACAATGCGCCCCACATTTGTTGTGAACAGCCCCCACTTATGTTTTATATAACTATAAATATAGAATTTAACTATACTTTAACTATAAGTATAGAATTCTATAACTATAAGTATAGAATTTAAGTATACTTTATTGTTTTACTTTACATGGAATATCCAGGATTTAAAAAAAAAAAACTTCTGAAAATATTATTTCTTCAAGAACAAAGATAAATTTTCCAACAAGATACAGGAATATAACTACTATTTATAGATGATATAAAGTAGAAGCTTTACTTGTCAGTCATAAGAACATGTGTCTGGAAATATTATGCATGTGAATGTTCATTTATCATATCAACAATGACACTAATTTCCCAGGTTGCATAGAAAACCTGAGAAACAAATAAGCCACTAAATAATGTTCGATGAAAAAAGCCCTAAAGTCCCTATGATTCCCATCTGTGGACTCTGAATTGAGCAAAGCAGTATCATGCAGTGATGTCTGAACTCAGACATCACATAACGTCTTGAGAAACAAGCATGTTCCTTTGTGGAAAAAGTATCAGGGCATTTAAAATCACGAAAGTTGAGACTGATAAATTGCTATTTTTAAGGAATTATAAATCTTCCTTGTCTCCCCAAGTTTCTAAAAATATAAATGAGGTAAGCATCAGACTGTGCTCCCTGCCCTAAGCTCCAGGCTCCTAAATCTATCTGCTTAGCTGGTATTCTAAAAAGACATTTCAAAATAAGCGTGTCCAAACCTAAATTCTTGATTCCTAAATCAATGTATTCTGTATCTTCCTAAACATGCTCTTCACTCAGTCTTCTAATTTACTAAAAATTATGTCACAATCTACCCAATTACTCAAGTGAGGGGGGAAAAAACACAACTTTATTACTTTTGATGTATTCTTTTTCTTAATACCCACATCTAAGATATCTGCATGTCGTCTCATTATTCTACCTTCCAGGTATTTCCTGAATCTGCTTACTTCTCTCTTTCCCAGTCACCATCCTGTCTATGTCATTATCTCTTCAGAAAGCTGAAAAACTACTTATCTAGACTATCTTGGCCCCCTCCAACCCCCCACCCCTACACAGGAACCAGACTAATTTTTGTGCAGTATAAAACAGATCACATCGCTCTCTTGTTTAAAAAGACTTTTTGTTACACTTCTACTGTGATCTAGATTTGTAACCATGCCTTACAAAGTCTTGTACAACCTACCTTCTGACCAGATTTAACACCTCATCTTCTGCTACTAAACCTTCCCTAATTCTCACCTTCAGAAAATACCGGGAAGGCACCATGTGTTTTTCTCTCTCATGGTTTTTTATAAATCCCGATCCTTGAACTTAGAAAGCACTGACCCCTCATGCCCAGATCTGCACTAGGCTGACTCCTTCTCAAACATTCAGTTTAAATGTTATGTGCTCAGAGACAGTCTTTCCTGAATGTGCTCTCGGAGGCAGTACCCCACTCTCCAGCTTATTATTCTCTTTTCTGTATTATATTTTATTGTTTAGATCCTTTATGGTATATAGCATTCATGAAAAGTATTTGGTTGATTTATATGTGTATTGCCTATCTCTCTGATTATATTAGAAGATCCATCAGGAAAAAGCCCATATCTTTTTCTTCACCTATAGTCCCCCAATACCTTGTACCTAGAATAAATTACACATTCAAATGCATTTGATGAGCAAATAAATATGAATTAAGTTCCAGGTTTAATTTGCTCCTAAGTAATGTGAAATATAACACAGAATCTTGCATACATCCATCTAGAATGGAATGAGAGAAATTTGTTAGTTGATAAAGCAGCAGCAGGGTTTGCAAGGACTGACTCCAATACCGAAAGACCTTCTACTGCGGGTAAAATGCTACTAAACAGCATCACATGCTACAGAGAAATAATCCATGAAAGGAAGAGTCAATCCATGTGGCGAACGTCATGTTTTCTGATTTTAAGAAACTGCCACAGCCACTCCAAGCTTCAGCAACCACCACCCTGATCAGTCAGCAGCCATCAACACGATGGCAAGAACCACCACCAGGAAAAAGATTACAACTCACCGAAAATCAGGTGATGGCCAGCAACTGGGGCAATAAAGTACTTCTTAATTAAGGTGGGTACACTGTTATTCAGACATAATGCTGCATAATACTATTGTGCATTTAATAGACTATAACATAGTATGTACATAACTTTTAAATGCACTGGGAACCCAAAAAATTCATTTGACTTGATTTATTGTGATATTTGCCTTATTGTGATGGTCTGGAACCACACCCACAATCTTTTCTCAGGTATCCCTGTATCAAAATTATAAAAACTATATATTTAAAAATAGCACTACTGTAAAAATTAATTGTAATGGTGCCAGTTAGTATTTTCTTCAATGTATATCCCAATCCAAATTTTAAAAAAAAAGAGGGTTTAATAGTTATAAATCTGCCATAAATTTTCACTTAACAGGTTCCAGGAAGTTTTTTTTAGGCATTTCACCTACATCAATTCATTTAGTTCACTTAACAATCTTATAAAGTAGATGCTAATATTATTTTCATTTTTAGATGAGAGAAATGAGTTACAGAGGAGATCAAAAAGATATAATGAGACACAAAACAGAAATCCACACCGAGGTAATGTGTCTTCCAGAATTCAGGCTCCCACTCACTACACTGTACTGACCTCCTAAAAGATTTCAGTCACCTTAAAAGAGTTACCAGGAGCATCTCAAATGAAGCCAATAAAATGACAGCACATGACAGAAAAAGTCAGAGCAGTCTTTCAAGAGCAGAAAATTATCAAAGCAATAAAGATTCTGAGCAAGTCGACAAAATATAGAGCTACTGAGACTGTCAAAAACAAATCAGCACACAAACAAAACGAAGGAAATTTACTTACATAATTCTCTGAATGGAAAATGGGCCTCGGCTATATTTAGCTGATCCAGATTGTTAGTAACTACTAGCATTGGCTAGCACTTTTAAAAAACATTTAAGTGTTAACTTTCCAAACTCTTTCAGAGTAAATCTTTCCAAAGAAAGATTTCCAACCGAGAAAACACTAAAGAAAATTTGAACATAGTAGAAAAACAAAATAAAATGACTTTTCATTTCCATCATGGCAGCGGTTTGTAGGGATTATTGTTAGACATCGCATTTTCCTACATACAAGTGTATATACACTTGTAATTTATACTTTCAGTACTGTGGTCAAATGGGGAAGGTGAAGTTCTGTGTCTGTGTGTTCCCATGTGTATCTTTATCGTACTAACAGGTGGGTGCCGGTCCTCTTAGTTTAAGCTACCAAACAGAGTATAGAAATTTCCAGGGAAAGATTTTTATTGCAGAGCTATCCTGTCCAAAATAATACTATCTATAGATCTTCTGGAGATGCCTTTTATTCGAGGGAGGAAGTTCCCTTCTAGGACTAATATACTGAGAATTTTTATCAGGAGTAGATGTAGGATTTCATCAATTTTTTCTTTTCCTGTTTCTACTGAGATGACCATAGGGCTTGGCTTTTTCTGTCTTATCATGCAATGAATTAGATTTACTGACTTTGATTTTCTTTTCTTTTTTTGTTTTAGTATCTATCAACTTTACTTTTAAAATTTATTTATTTTATTTTAATTCCAGTAACATTGATTTACCTTTTTTTTCCAAAATTTTATTTAAATTCTAGTTGGTTAACATATAATGTAATATTGGTTTCAGGAGTAGAATTCAGTGATTCATAACTTACATATAACACCCAGTGCTCATCACAACAAGTGGCCTCCTTAATACTCATCACCTATCTAGCCTATCCCCCCCCACCTCCCCTCTAGCAGCACTCAGTTTGTTCTCTATAGTTAAAAGGCTCTTATGGTTTGCTTCCCTCTCTTTCTTTGCCTCTCCCATATGTTCATCTGTTTTGTTTCTTAAATTCCACATATGAGTGAAATCATATGGTATTTGTCTTTCTCTGAATGACTTATTTTGTTTAGCATAATACACTCTAGCTGCATCCACATTGGTGCAAATGGCAAGATTTCATTCTTTTTGATGGCTGAGTAATATTCCTGTGTGTGTGTGTGTGTGTGTGTGTGTGTGTGTGTGTGTGACCTCTTCTTTATCCATTCATTAGTTGATGGACATTTGGGCTCTTTGCATGATTTGGCTATTACTAATAATGTTGTTATAAACATCAGGTGCATGTGCCCCTTTGAATCAGTACTTTTGTATATTTTTGACAAATACCTAGTAGTACAATCGCTGGGTCACAGGGTAGTTCTATTTTTACCTTTTTGAGGAAACTCCACACTGTTTTCCAGAGTGGTTCTACCAGTTAGCCTTCCTACCAGTGCTGTACGAGGGTTCCCTTTCTATGCATCCTCACCAACATCTGTTGTTTCCTGTGTTGTTAAACTTAACACCTCTGACAGGTGTGAGGTATTATCTTATCACGGTTTTGATTTGTATGTCCCTGATGATGAGTGATGTTTAGCATCTTTTCATGTGTCCATTGACCATCTAGATGTCTTCTTTGAGAAAGGATCTGTTCATGTCTTCTGCTCATTTCTTAACTGGATTATCTGTTTTGTGGGTGTTGAGTTTGGTAAATTCTTTATGGATTTTGGATACTAACCCTTTATCAGATTTTTCATTTGCAAATATCTTCTCCCATTCTGTAGGTTGTCTTTCAGTTTTGTTGATTGTTTCCTTCACTGTACAGAAGATTTTATCTTGCTGAAGTCTCAATAGTTCACTTTTGCTTTTGTGTCCCTTGACTCGAGAGATGTGTCTAGTAAGAAGTTACTCTGGCCAAGGTCAAAGAGGTTGCGCCTGTGTTCTTAAGGGTTTTGATGGTTTCCTGTCTCACACTTAGGTCTTTAAAACATTTTGAATTTATTCTTGTGTATGGTGTAAGAAAGTGGTCCAGTTTCATTCTTCTGCATATTGATGTCCAGTTTTCCCTACACCATTTGTTGAAGATACTGTCTTTTTTTCCATCGGATATTCTTTCCTGCTCTGTCAAAGATTAATTAACCATATAGGTGTGGTTCCATTTCTGGATTTTCTATTCTGTTCCATTGATCTATGTGTCTGTTTCCCAGTACAACACTGTCTTGATTATTCCAACTTTGTAATATAACTTTAAGTCTGAAACTGTTATGCCCTCAGCTTTGTTTTTTTCTTTTTCAAGATTGCTCTGGCTATTAGGGGTCTTTTGTAGTTCCATACAAATCTTAGGATTATTTGTTCTAGCTCTCTGAAAAATGTCAGTGGTATTTTGATAGAAATTGCATTAAATATGTAGCTTTGGGTAGTACAGACATTTTAAAAATATTTATTCTTCCCCAGGAAATGTGATTGAGTTTCAGAGAACAATTGGGACTTCCTAGGTAAATTCCACCTGAATGTGGTGTATTTTCTATTTTATACATTGTTGCATTTGATTAGCTAAAATTTTAATAATTGTATCATCTTCATGAGAGATATTTTTCTTTCTCATAATACCTTTGGCTTAGAGTAATTCTAATGTCATAAAATATGTTGTGAAGTATTCCTTCTTCAGTTTTCTAGAAGAATTTGTGTAGATTGGTATGTTTTCTTTAAGAGGTTAATAGAATTCACAACAGAATTCATTTAAGACTGGAGGTTATTTTTTGAGAGTTTTTTAAACTATGAAATCAATTTCATTCATATACATGAGATAGCTAAAGATATCTCTTTTTTGATGAGTATCTTTATTGCTTTCTGTTGTTTTTCAGAGCTCTATTTCTTTAATTTCCAATCTCATCTTTATTATCTTCATCCTTCTGGTTTTAGGTTTTGTTTGCTCTTCTTTTCCCAACGTCCTAAAGTGGAAAGTTAATTTATTGACTTGAGGACTTCTTTCTAAGTATGAATAGTTATGAATTTCTCTCTAAGCACTTCTTTATCTGCCTGCCATAATTCTAGTGTCATTTCTTATTTTTATTTACATGAAACTATTTTCTAATTTTCTTTTACTTTATTCCTTGATTCATTTGTTGCTTAGGAGTGTGGTATTCAATGTCCAAATATTTGTGAGTTTCTCAATTTTTTTCCTACCATTGATTTTTAGTGTTATTCTGCTGTAGTCAGGAACACACTGTGTTTTACTTCCATTCTTTTAAATTTATTGAGATTTAGTTAATGGCCTACCATATGATCCATCCTGGAGAATGTTCCATGAACACTTTAGAAAAATATACACATTGCTATCATGGGTATAGTGTTCTATCGAGTCTAGAAAAATATACACATTGCTGTCATGGGTATAGTGTTCTATCGGGTCTAGTTGGTTTATACTGTTGTATATGCTCAGGCTGATCTATGCAGTATTGCAATTGGGTTATTGAAGTCTACAACTATTTTTAGAGAACTGTCTATTTCTTTCTTTAAGTCTGTCAACAGCTGTTTCTTACATGTGGCAACCCTCCTACTGTTGCATACGTTTATAATTAGTAGATCTTCCTGATAAGTTGACCCTTTTGTCATTATAAAATGTCCCTTTTTATCTATTAAAATATCTTTTATTTAAAGTCTATTTTGTTTACATCAGTATGACCACTCCAAACTTCTTGTGGTTGCTGTTTGCATTTCTTTTGCCATCAGTTTACTTTTAATCCATTTAAATCTTTGTACCTAAAAAGTGCCTCCTTTAGGAGCACATGCACTCCAATGTTTATAGTAGCATTATCAACAATAGCTAGAATATGGACAGAGTCCAAATGCCCATCAACTGATGAATGGATACACACACACACACACACACACACACGAATATTACTCAGCCATCAAAAAGAATGAAATCTTGCCATTTGCAATGATGTGGATGGAGCTAGAGTGTATTATGCTAAGCAAAATAAGCCATTCAGAGAAAGACAAACACCATGTTATTTCACTCATATGTGGAATTTAAGAAACACAACAGATGAACATATGGGAGAGGGGGAAAAAGAAGATTTCTATATGTCTTTTTTTAAAGCAGAACGTTATTGTATTTCAATATGCAATTTTTGTACTACTGAAAAGTAGAGCGTCACAGTAAAATGTTCTCTAGAAAATGTGGTATTGCATTTGTAATTCATGGCAAATGGTTAACATCCTTAGCCATATATGTCTTCTGTCTTTGTTTATTGTTCTAGTCCTCCTTTGCTACTATATTTTAAGTCAACATTTTCAAGTGTTACATTTTTTTCATTTCTTTAATGGTATTTTCTATTTCATTTTTTTTAAAGTTTTATTTATTTATTTTTGAGAGAGAGAGAGAGAGAGAGAGGGAGATGGAGAGAGTGAGGGAGGGACAGAAAGAAAGGGAGGGAGAGAGAGCCCCAAACAGGCTCCACACTGTCAGTGCAGAGCCCGATGCAGGGTTCAAACTCAAGAACCCTAAGATCATGACCTGAGCTGAAATCAAGAGTTGGACTCTTAACTGAATAAGCCACCCAGGCACCCATTCTCCATATTTCTTTTAGTTAATTTTCTTAGTGATCATAAGGTTAGCCATATACATTTTAATTTTTATCAGATTTTACTTTGGATTTATACTAACTTAATTCCTTTTTATTAATTTATTTATTTTTGAAAGAGAGACAAAGAGCATGAGAGGAGGAGGAGAAGAGAGAGAGACACACAGAATCCAGAGCAGGCTTCAGGCTCCTACCTGTCAGCACAGAGCCCGATTCAGGACTCAAACCCATGAACAGCAAGATCATGACCTGAGCCGAAGTTGGATGCTTAACCAACTGAGCCACCCAGGCACTCCTATACTAACCTAATTCCAATGAGATTTCATGCATAGGAAGTAATCTTGAAACAAACAGTATAATGCTATCTTCCCCTTCCTGGCCTTTGCACTATTATTGTCATCCATCTGTTACTTTGTATATTATAATCTATGATATGATATTCATTTTCCTTTAAAATATTAAGTATCTTTTGGGGTGCCTGGGTGGCTCAGTCGATTGAGCTTCTGACTTCAGCTCAGGTCATGATCTCACAGTCTGTGAGTTTGAGCCCCACGTCCAGCTCTGTGCTGACAGCTCAGAGCCTGGAGCCTGCTTCGGAGTCTGTCTCTCTCTCTCTCTCTGCCCCTCCCCCACTCACACTCTGTCTCTCTCTCCTTCAAAAATAAATAAACATTGAAAAAATCTTGAAAAATAAAGAAAAATAAAATATTAAGTATCTTTTGAAGAGATTATAAAACAATTTTAAAACAATTTGTGATTTTCCACATATTATTATTTTCCATTGCTCTTCATTCCATTGTGTGGATACAGATTCTTTTCTGCTATCATTTTTGTGCCTGAACAAAAATTTTGTGCCTGAACAACCTTTTTGAACATTTGTTATATTGGGTCTGCTAGTGGTAAATTCTTCTAGCTTTCATAGATCTGGAAATTTTCTATTTCACCTTCACTATTAAAACATATTTTGTAGTGGGTGTTGAATTCTGGTTGAATATTTTTTAAGTGCTTTAAAGATATTTTTCCACTGTCCTTAGATTTACATTATTTCAAATGAGAAACCTGACATTTTTGCCTGTTTTTATTCTGTACACAATCTTTCTTTTCATGCTGCTTTTAAGATTTTTTATCATTTTTAAACAAATTAACTATAATATACCTTTATGTCCTTTCCTCATGTTTATCCTTCAGATTCATTGAACAACTTGGTTTATAATTTTCATCAAATTTCAAATTATTCAGCCATTATTCATTCACTTTTTTTCCTATTTTTTTGGAAGGGGGGACTTTAATTGCATTTATCTTAGGCTGCTTGAAATTGTCCTATATTTCACTGATGATCTGTTCATTTTTTTCTGTTATTTTATTTCTGTACTTTATTTTGAATGGGTCTATTGTGCTGTCTTTATTGTCACTAATATTTTCTTCTGCAATGTAATTTTTCAAACTACTGCTCTAAGTTTTCATCTTAGACACTATATTTTTCAACTCCAGAAATTTAACTGTTATCTCCTTTGAACATTGCCCATGACTATACTTAATATGGTCAATTTTTCTACTACTTTCTCAAACATATGTTGTAAAGTTATACTAAACATTGTAAAGACCCTGTATGCTATTATTATGACCTACTTGACTTCTTGTTCTGCTTCTATTGATTTTTTTCTTCTTCTTCCTTATAGGTTGTCTTTTCCTGCTTCTTTGGAAATTATTTCTTCAATGTTTAACACTGTGAGTTGTATTTTGCCTGTTGGTGTATGTTTTCATATTCTTATATTCTTGCTTTATTTTAGATGCATCTAAATTACTTAAAAGCCATCTGATTCTTTCAATGGCTGTTTTTAAAGTTTCTTAAAAAGAACCAGAATCCTTTGGCCTATGACTGATTTTTCCTTACTACTGAGGGCAATCACTTTTGATTACTCTACCTAATGCTCATGAAATATGGAGTTTTCCAATTTGGTTGGTTGGAACACCAAGGCTATTCTTAGCCTTGTTCAATCTCCATGGATGATTTTCTCTACTTCTTTTGGTTGTTTTTTTCCCCACAATTTTGGGTTGGTTTTTGACACACTTGTGTGTGGGCAAATACATTAGTAAAGACTTAAAGACCCTCTACAGATTTCTAGAGCTCTTTCCCTATTCAGCTTTGTTTCCTGTACTTTGCTATGTAAACTTTAGATGTCTGGGCCCCTCCAGACTTTCACCTCTGTATTTCCAGCTCAGAGAGACCTCCAAGTTATTTCTGACTTCCTCCTCTGGATTCAGAGGCCTAGAAATCTCTCCGGGCTGTAAGCTGGGCAAATTGTAAGACTGATATCATTTGTTTCTGACTCTCAAGGCCCACTGTCCTGTGCAACCTCATGTCCAATTTCTAAAAACTGTTTTGGTTTATGGTTGGTTAGTATAGGAATAAAAACATGTTTTCTGTTACCCCATCTTTGTGAAAGGAACAAATTTCATAATCCAATGTAAAGCCTTTAGACTTGCAGACAGTATAGAAAGCAAAACAATAAAAGGTGAGGTCAGTTATAATCGGGAAAAATTGTATTGGTGATAAAGTTGTAACAAACTTACTGGTAGAAAATTGTTCTTGCATGTTATAGCAGGTTATATAACTAGAAATAAAATCTCAGAGGTATATCCTAAATTTTAAAGAAAGAACACTGTGAAGTTAGCATTATTTGTCCTACTTTATCAAATGGATACAGGTTCGGAGCTGTTCAGTGATGTAAGCAAAACAGAATTTCTATAGGTTAGAAACCTATAGGTTTCTATAGGTTAGAACCTATAGAACCTATGGGTTAGAAATTCTAAACCCCAGGTTATATACTTTAGCCAGAAATCTCAAAGCAACATCGCAAGTAACAGATTTGGTCTTTAGAAATTATTTTTGGGATGATTTGGGGCTACATGTTATTTTTCTTTCAAAAATTAGCATTCAATGACATATTAAACCTTTCAATATCTCACATTAAATCTGACGTTTCAACTTCTTTTAAAAATCCAGATTATCCAGGGTCTCTTAAGCCCCCATTTGCACATAGTGACAAGTTTTCTGGAGATAAGTACCGAAGCACACACACACAATTTCATCAGTCTCCACAGCCTACTTCATTTATTCACATTGCTTGCCTGAACTTGTATTAATCGATGCTACTCCTATGTGAATACATAAAATATTCACAGGATACATATCTGATAAGGTTTTTATTTAAGTTCATTTATTTTGAGAGACAAGGCTGAGGGGGTGGGGGGGGTGGAGTTAAGAGTGTCAGAGAGAGAGGGAAGGAAAGAGACTAAATCCTAAGCAGGCTCCGCACATTCAATGCAGAGCCTGACACAGGACTCAAACTCATGAACCATGAGACCATGACCTGAGCCAAAATCAAGAGTCAGATGCTTAACTGACTGAACCAGCCAGGTGTCCCTCTGAGGAGGTCTTGTAGGCAGTGTACTCACATACACGTATATGCTTATACACACATAAACATTATAGTTGGAATTGAAATATAAAACTTGAAATGTAAAAATAAACCAAGAATGCATGCCCTTGAGTTTCAAACTATTATAAAACGAGTTGAGATTTTCAAAAGAAAATCTTAAGTATGATACAAAAAAGATTTTGTGTCTGTCATTCTCCAGGGAGCAATAACTAACAATAGTAGCTGCAACTTTTAAAGCAGAAATAATGTTAAATAATAATGATGATAACATAGCCTTACTCACTTCCGATTTTTCTTCAAGAGAGATTTATTTCAACTCAATGAGGGAATAACATTATTAATAGTGATTTAATACATTAAGTAGTAGAGTATCTAGATACTTCCAATACATTCAAATGAATGCAGTACAATCTCCTTAATTGTCATCGAGGGTGCTGAAATGCACAAAAAGTTGGTTCATAGGATCACTGTAGACAATATTTGAGAGATTTTAGGGAAAGAAAAAGATTTTTGATAAGCTGAGAAAAAAATATTCTCCAATATTTAAAATGTGAAAAAGATGATTCCTTAAAGTATATGGCAGTGACTTTGCTCTCTGTACCTACTTGTAAAAAAAAATTTTTTTTAAGTAACTTTTAAAACAAACATTTTTTAGCCCTTGGCATAGTACTCTCTAACAATAATCACTCTGGTTCTGTATCTGAGCACCAAAAGTGAATCATGGTCAATTAATAATACTATTTTCCTTTTTGAGAAAGTGGATTAGATTAGAAATTTTGAAAGGTATATAATATAGGGAGTCTGCCTTTCAGTAAGACATTTAATATATTTTAAAGTCATTCTCTGTGTGTGTGTTTCTGTGGAAAAGAGAGATATAGGTGGAATAACGATACATTTGGTAGATCTAAAACTCTTGAGCAAAGGGGCCACCGCAAATTGACTTGCTTAATGGATCAACATGCAGTTTGGAAAGAAGTCTAGGCTCTGTCATTGATATTCCCCTATTCAATGTTATATAAACACCCTGAATGAAAACAAAACTTGCAGCTCATGTCCAAAGCCACAAGTGACAGAATATACACTAAATGTGGCTGAGTTCAGTAGGTGGTCATTTTCCACCCAGCTCAATTATGTCTTTCCTCTTTCATCAGTCTCCAAAGAGAGGACTGAATCTCCTCCTGATTGTTAAGGAGTTAAACAACTTTATCCAACAATGTTTCATGCTGGATGGAAAGAATGGGGCTGAAGAGCTTTCTTTTTCTATGCTGCTTATTATCAGAAAAGAAAGTGTTGTGCAGAAGCCTCTAAAACATTTCTTCTTATATCTCATTGGTCAGAAAATAATCATATTCCTCTCATAACCCACTTACTGGCAAATGAGGAGATTTGTATGGTCTGTTTAGATAAATTACGATTCATAACATGGGCATAACCATTTGGCCGACCAAAGGGAAAAAATGGAGGTCTGCTAGGGTTATAGAAAGGGATATTGGCTATTTGATGACCAAGTAACAGTGTCTGTCATAGTTTAAAGTATTCTGATGATACAAAAGTAGGAGGGATAGTTACTATTTTGGATATTCAAACCAAGATTTTTTTTTAACATTTATTTATTTTTTGTGACAGAAGGAAACAGAGCATGAATCGGGGGAGGGCCAGAGAGAGAGGGAGACACAGGATCCGAAGCAGGCTCCAGGCTCTGAGCTGTCAGCACAGAGCCTGATGCGGGGCTCGAACCCACGGAGTGCGAGATCATGACCTGAGCCAAGGTCGGACGCTCAACCGACTGAGCCACCCAGGCGCACCTCAAACCAAGATTTAAAAAGCTCCCCAAAGCCTGAAATAATGGGTTGAAATTTAAGATAAAGACAAGATGTAAACAAATGCAGAATATTTTGTACCCCACCATTTATGCTTCAGTTTGCTGAGGGTCAGTTGGTTTAGAGTAGTTGAAATGAGAAGCAGCACGTAGTTTTGTTTGACCAACACATCCACTAAGAATCAATGATTAAAATTAAATGGACACTTCCCACAATCTAAGATTGCCTCATACTCACTTTATCTTGCCCAAATTCTATAGTCAGTTAGATTGTGGCTAAAATATCGTTTCCCATTCTGAAACTCATTATAAAAAGACTATTTGCACAAACTGAAGCAAAAACACTTAGGGAAGCCATATTAGAAGAAAAAATTTATAAAAACTGATGACATTTAAAGAGAAAAAAAAGACCCAGGATGTGACAGAAATCTTCAAATTTAGAAATCCTATTAAATGGAAGAAGAATTAATTTTTTTTCTGGGTGGCTAACACTCATTGAGCTCCTACTATGTTCAGAGCAATAAGAAAAGTCTGTGCTTTCATAGGGTTTGAATATGGATTAAACAGAGTAACACACACTTTTCACAGAGTCTAGATCACACTATGAGCTCAATCCATGTTAACTACTCTTTTTATCAAATGAGGGAAATTACTAGTGCGCATATTTTTAACTCAGTTTGGAGGAGAATATTTGGACAAACAGAACTGTTGAAGATCGAATTTGGTTTCCTGGGAAGACAGGCTATTTGGCACAAGCAAAACTCAACAAACTTAAATATCAATTCATTTATTCATTTATTTATTAATTTGTTCATTCATTCACTTATTTAATTTATTTATTCATTCATATATATACCATGTTCTGTCTTAAGCACTGTCTTTGCCACTATGAAGAAAAAGAAAGAGATACAAACAAGCAAATTCTTGGCCATTTCAGAGCTTATATTGTAGCAGAGAAGGGACACACAAATAAAATATAATGTGTTGCATAGGGTAAGTGCTATAAAGGTTAATAAAGAAGAGAAAGTGACAGAGGCAGGGATCAAAGGAGCATTCTCTGATGAGATCATGTGAGCACATGAATGGTATAAAGAACTAAGTCATTACCAGATAGAGAGAGAGCGAGCATTCCAGTCTAAAGGCCCTGAGGAGTTTGCTTAACATGTCCTAAATAAATAAATAAATAAATAAATAAATAGCAAAAATGAGCTGGGAGAAGCATAGTAGAAATGTAGGCTAATGAACTAAACTGAGTCTAGATTATGAGAGGTTTTGTACTCCATAATAAGCTTTACGTAGCTTAATTGTTCTTTATGTAGTTGATTAATCTCTCCCAGTGAAGAAAGCCAATTCATTGAAAACAGTTTCCTTAATCAGTGTTGTAAAGGGAATGAATTCATTAACTGGCTTGGTACCTAAACCAGACGATCATTAAATTCTTTCTAACCCTTGGTATGCTATGTCTTACGGGCCTTTTTATGGAGTCCAAATATGCAATCCTGTTTGTCAAGTAAGAGTTTTCATTAAATCTGCAATTTCAGTAGCCAGCATCACAGCATTTAGCACAGAGTCTGTGGTTCAGTACATCTGATCTCTGACTTGCAAGTGAAGAAACTTTAAGCAGATTTAGGACTATTAACATGGGCAGTTTTTAAAACTAATGCCTGTGGATTCATTTTAACTAAAAAGAAAACAAAAATTAGGTTTAGATTCTCTCTCTCTCTCTCTCTCTCACTCTCTCCTTTAAATGTATTTCTCCATTCCCTTTGCTGTCCTCCTGGCAAAGCCAGAGATTATGAAGCTCAGGATGAAAATTGCTGTAAATGAAACATGGGCAGAAAAGTTACCAAAAAGAATATTTTGCAGCTGCAAAAACACGTCTAGGCTTTTCTCTGACACGATGCTGCCTCTGCTCATAATGGGCTACTAGGTGACAGCATCCAAAAGCCCTCCAGGAGAAAGCCTGCTAGCAGCTTTGTTGAAATTGCCAGTAATTAGAAAAATTCTTCTCTCATCGAAAAATCGTAGCTGAGACTCTTCACATTGAAAATACCAGGTGCTTAGACCAGGTAGACAAGCCATTGTAGCTAAGGGGTGATCGCTCGGGTCCAGGAACCAAAGTTGATGCCGGTGAAATACAGGAAGCACTTTAGACGCATGGAATTAGTGGATTGCCGGGCTGCTGGGGAGGTGTTCGCTAGGTAATCCCATACAATGACTTGGGTTAAATAATCTGGAGGTTGGTCTAGATCAGCAGTTCTTGAACTTTGGCATATATCAGAATCAGCTGGTGGATTTGCTCAGCACAGCTCTCTGGGCCCCACCCCTAGTCTTCTAGTCAGTAGGAAAGGGCTGGAGCTGGATAATTTGCATCTGTAATGAATTCCCAAGTGCTGCAGCTGCAGAATTAGAAGCTGCTGTTTGACAATCACTAACCTAGAGACAATGACTTGAGGAATCGGAACTTTATCCTCAATGAAATAGATTTGCCTACTCAATCAACTAAATTTTATTTAATAGGAATTGGGAGGCTGAATGCTACAGTTACGTGCCTTCGTTCTAAGATTCTTCTATGGAAACCTGGACTCCAGACAAATGTTTTCTTAACAATATTATTTGTGATGGTTAATATTTATAGAGGCTTGGACTTACCAGGAAATTTACAGATCTGGAATTATTTAGTCCTCACAAAACTTCTAAGACTTAGGCAATATGATCCCAGTTTTGGATGAAAAAACAGCCTATTGTAGGTTAAGTGAATTGTATAAGATTAAAATGAAATGCCTGTTTGGTTCAGTTGATAGAGCACATGACTCTGGATCTTGGGGTTGTGAGTTGGAGGCCCATATTGGGGGTAGAGGTTACTTTAAACAATAAATAAATAAAATATATTTAAAAGAGCTACCAAGTGACAAAGAACAACAGCATTCGAATCTGGGTTCTACTTATTACTTTCCCTATAGCAGGGAATTTCATAATTTAATGTGCATATAAATCATCTGAGATCTTATTAAAATGCACACTCTGTTGATCGCATGATGAATACATAATGACAAAAAAGGTCAATATTGCTGCAATATTTTAAATGAATTTATATTATTCTAATCATAATATTGTTTATATAACTTTAAAAAGCAGTACATAAACAACATTCATTCCACCAAAACAAACTGTGTCTACTTCAGGTGAATTTCAGTCCTTAAAAAAACTATGATCTTCCAATTATATAAGGCACATAAGTCTTATAAACACAAAACACACACTAAAACCTTACAATTTTCTTTTTTGTTTAACAGAAAATTGAATTCTATTTTACAACTGTCCTTACATCTCAATATGCAATCAAAATAGCAATGGTACAAATTTCCTCTTGAAAGAATCATCAAGCATCCCATCTTACTCTAAGTAAATAGACCATGCTTAAGTTTCAGTTATTTCTAATCAGGAGATTGTTTTTTTTTTTTTAATATAATTTTCTTCCACGAAATTACTTGAGGGCTACATTGTAGCCAGTTCTTTTAATACATCTCTCAAATATATTTTATTTAACTTTTCAACTTTTATTTTAAACCGTAATTTATCTCTTCCAATATTATCTCACAATATAGAAACAGGTTTTCTTTTTTTAATTTGAATATCTCAAAGAAATATCCAAAACTTGAAAATCAAAAGGGTGTCAAACTGAAACATACAAAAGATTTTTTTAGGAGAATTACGTTTGCTGTTTATTAGTTGGCAAGATACCAGATACTGTGATATTATGTGTTAGCATATAGATTTCTGTTCAATAGAAAAACTAACCCAAAGTTACTCATTTGCTGTCTTATAGGATATTAACCTGTTTTGTATCAAGCTAGAGATTTTATGCTGACATTTCTTCTCTCAAAATGTCGATAAAGAGCCATCCTTCAAAATGATGTTTTAATCTGCAGCCATTTAATCGGCATTCTTATTAATTAATGAGTTGAATAAAATTTTTGACATGTGTTTATTTGATATTTGCATAAGTCCTATTTTTTCACTTTTTCAAAATTATACTTAAACAGTTTTGGAGGTTATTCACAAGATGCCCAAGTGGACTCATCTGCCAGAGAAAATTTCACTGTGTTGCCAGAGGACTGGAATTCATTCATCGCTCTTCAGGCCTAACCACTTACTTTCTTGCTCTCGGAATCCCAAGTGCAGCAGGACTTTACCTTTGATAACTCTCTGCTTTCTAGGTTCCCCTCCCCTCAATTGTATTCGCTTGTTTCTAGTTCTTGGCCAAGTCTATTAGGCTGTGCTTTATCTAACTCACGGCTTGAGTTCCCTTTCCACGACCAGAGGCAAAGACCATAAACCATCAGACTTGCCTCGATGGCATAGTCAGGATGACAGAAGTCTATTCCATCAGGTGAAAGTAACAGAAAATCTGCTTTCTTAACTTTCTTCTGTTTGTTCGTTTTACTATATGTGAGCTCCAATCAATGACGAAAATATTTTTTGAACAATGGAAAATAGAATAGATCTGTGAGAATTGTGTTTATTTTTTTTTCTTGACCTGTAACCAAGGTTGTAGAATTGAAGCTGAGAGCTGTGTGTCTGCAATTGAGAAAATCCCTTACCTCTCATTGTTTTAGTTCGAACTATTTTCCTACCTCTAGGGAATATTATTACCCTAGATTATAAAAATTCCCAAAGAAGTTCTGTGTTAATTGGTTGTTTTGAGAAAATTGCGCACCATGTATTTCTAATATTTTCAGGACAATCATGAAACCAAACTTTTAATACTTTAAATATGCTAGCCTTTTAAGAAAAAAAAAATTCTTGCAGAAATCATTAACTAGAAACATCTTTATATAAAAATTCAAGCTCACAAACTTAAGGTGAATCTTTGAACAAACAAGACTGGCTTTATAATTTTGCCTTAAAAAAGTAAATAAAGAGCTATATATAATTTTCTGGCTTTATCGGCATGTGGTCCCAAGCAAGGGTGCATTTTATTTTTTAATAGGATTTGGGTTTGTTATTTTATGAAGAAACTAGTTAATCTGGACTGCTTACATTTTTTATACTGGTTTACTCTACAGAATATATCATGACTTCCACAGACTGTTTAGGATTCTGAAAAGAGAAAAGTAGTGTTCAATCAAATCGAATCATAATACTGCCAATGTTTTTAGATCAACAATAATTTTGATCTACAGTGTGTCAGCTTAAATAAAAGTTTAACATCTTCAGTTAACTGAACTCATTAACAAATAATCTTTAGATAAATACCTGTTAAATAAGAGAGAATACTGAAGACTGATCATATTAAAGAACTTGTCTAATCTGACTTCTTAAAGAAATTGCAGAAGTGATATAGGCGGCTACAGGGAGTTGTGGAAGGTATGGTTGTGCTTTGCTAGACTGCCAGCAACAACCTGTATATACCAGACAGTATTGAGGGAACCATCTCCCAGTGTGGCCTGTGAATTAGAAACCAGTTCATTTGGATCAGAGCAATTTTGACTATTCTAGAAGTAATCGTGGTAAAATAGTATAACTTTACGAACAACATGGATACGTTTCTGTTTACCAAGTGAAAAACTGAGAGAAGTTTGTTTGAAAACTAAAATGTTTCATTATTCCAAAGTGGAAAAAAATATATATGGCAAAGATAAGACCTGAATAAAGAAGTTGAAGAAGGTTTACAGAAATTTTATTTGTCCTAGGTTGTAGTATCTATAAATAATGGATGTGAAAAAAAGCAATGAAATGTGTTAAATTTTTGCGTAAAAGTTGTCTTAGTTGATGGTCTTATTAAGATGTTTTTGAAGAGTGGTTTGCAAGTCTCCTACAGTGAGATGTTATGTTAATACAAAACCAGAATAGTTGTCTTTCTTGCTGTGAAAATAAAACCAATTTTGAAGTATTTCGTTTTCTCTTACCAATGCCGTTATTTATTTTGCTTGAAATCAGCTCAGGCAACAGAAATTCCATAACATATCCGAATAATTTTTGGTGCTATGCATTGATTTGGGCATGTCCTTTTTATTACAAACAAACAGACAAAAAGCAAAATAAAGTAATAAAGGTTTCTTACTTCTGAAAGAACGAAGTTTTCTTATAATTAAAGAAACTTCTATATTTACTATTGTGTTGTCACCTTAATTCATCGGTAGCTAAATATTGTTTCTGAGGTACATGTGACCATGTATACAAGTGTTTGAAAATTTTACTTTGACAGTAAATACGCTAGCACCTATGCATCGTAACCACCTTGCAGAAGGTTCTCGATTGAATTTACTTGTGTACTGTAGGCCTCATTGTTTTCCATTGCTCAAGATCCACGTTGTGCTCAGTTGAGCTCAACAAGGATAGAAATACCATCATTCTAAATTCCACCTCTGCCAGCTTTGATGTCCAAAAAAATTTGTAAGTATTTCTTTTCAAGTGATAGGTCAAATGGCTTGCCCTGACTTGACATGATATAACCAAATACAGAAGTTAATGCAATAAGCTAGGAAACTTTGTTAAAACTGACATGTGAATTTAAGAGTTTGTATTTGTCACAGAATGACTTACTTCTCTTAATCCTCCTCATTTTGGAGGGTTAAGTCTTCTTAGAGCTGTAGATTTTTTAGTTTATAAGGGTTTTAAAGACTTTTTAAAAAAAAATCAGCACTACACACACATACAATTGTGTGTGTGTGTGTGTGTGTGTGTGTGTGTGTGTATTGATGTGTCTTCTTGGTTTATAAAGATATGAACCAACTCTTCACTGTCATTTTTTCTGGGGAGTGGAGTTAGTGAATATGGAATTTTAGCCTTTTCCATCTCACTGTTGGCATTTTCACCCAAGACTTTTTTTTTTTAACATGGATGCCTCCAGTGAATGAATTACACTTTTTAGAAATATCCAAATTCCAACAAAGGAAAATCAATGTGCATAACATTTCCATGGATTTTTACCTATTCCCCTTGACAATGTGTCAATGGAAATAATGGAGATGATGATGGTCCATTTCTCTCAGCTCATTACTGTCAAATTATTTTCTACAATATTTAGTTTCCTTCCTCCATATTCCCATAGCAACAATTTAGAAGTACTGCTTCAGAATTAATTGCTTCATACTCATCCAGTGCAAATCGCTGGCCAGGAGTGGGAGTTCCCTCCTCTATGGAGCTGCTGACATTGAGAGGCTTTTCTTGCAAGCTGTTGCGAGCCATCTCGAGTCTAAAAAGAGCCACCACAGAAAGTGTTCTCTCAAGAGAGGAGAGCATGGCAGCTCCCAGGAAGTGGGCCCCCAGGGGAAAGTGTCTTTGCTGTGCCTTTGGGCCCCCTGTCACTTGCTTTTATTGGTGCTCAGTTCACCCAAGTGCTCATGTTGGTTTTCTCATTATTTTAAGCCATATATCCCAAAATAGCTTCTGGCATGCTGTCCTGAGCACAGAAGCTCATAAAAACTCAGCAAGAGGAGTATTGGCTGCATTATTCTTCTCTATACGACTGAAGCTTTAAAAAAGGAAAAAGAAGAGCCTGAGGTAGAAACTTGTGACAAGGCCTGGGGGCTGAAGATCTTAAAAATGAGGCCACATGCCTATAGTTAGTCCCTAGTCACTCAATGAGCAAGAATTCAGCTTACTTACCACGCAGGGTTAGAAGGTGCTGATCTAGTCTTCCCTTTCTGAGTGCTCCTACTCAGCATCCTGACCGCCCTCCGATCTCTGCTGAAGCCAGAGATCAATACGAAAAGTTCAAGAAGTTCGTCCAGCACCAGTCAGACCCTTATGTCAAATTTAAGCGCAACTGGCAGAAACCCAGAGGCACTGACAATAGGGTGCGCAGAAGATTCTCAAGAGCCAGATCTTGATGCCCAACATTGGTTAGGGGAGCAACATGAAAACAAAGCACATGCTGCCAGCGGCTTCCAGACGTTCCTAGTCCACGACGTCAAGGGATTTGAAGTACTGATAACGTGCAACCAATCGCACAGCAGAAGTTGTTTGCGTCTCCTCTAAGAACTGCAAGGCCATTGTGTAAAGAGCAGCCTAGCTGGCCATCAGAGTCACCAATCACAATGCCAGGCTGCTCAGCGAAGAAAGTGAATAGGCAGACAGATTACGTGTTCATCGTGTTTGTGTTAATAAAACCATCAGACTACAAGAAGGAGAAGGAGAAGGAGAAAAGAAGAAGAAGAAGAAGAAGGAGGAGGAGGAGGAGGAGGAGGAGGAGGAGGAGGAGGAGGAGAAGCAGCAGCAAGGGCTGATCTAGGGCAGGCTTTAACCAGATAAAGAGCAGACCAAGACCTGGAAGTTGAGACATCTGGAATATTTTCTCTAATACTGGCAGTAGTTACCACGTGGTTTCCCTCCATTTAGCCCTTTTGGATATTCATTAAACTACCTGTTAAAAAGAAGGAGGAGGTGGAGAAAGAGGGGCGATTTGTCTAGAGAAACAGATATAAAACCTTTAAAACCGCGGTTAGTACAGAATACAAGTAAAATACATGGTGATTATTACCATGAAACACTTGGTAAGTTTCCTTCTTGATCTAAAATTTAATTTTCCAAAATGAGCACTGGGTGTTGTACGCAAGCCAATTTGACAATAAATTATATAAAAACAAATAAATAAAATTTAATTTTCCATAACTTCTGAGAAAGTATAAGTTGTCCATACATTTAAGGATCCAAGAGTAATATGCACGTGATGACTTAAAAAGGGAGACAAGACTATGCATTTTTGTGCTTAATTGAAAGAGAAACTCAGGAAAATCATCAAGAAGAAAAAGCAAGGGGCTCCCACTTACCCCTCTCTCTGTTCTAAAATATCTCAGTTATCTCCACCTTTTCTTCCTCTGCTCCTGCAGAGGCATACAGGACCTTGCTCCTCGTCGAGGACATTCATTGCACCCGCACCCCAAACCCCACTTTCTCTGCCTTTCTCTAGACAAATGCTCCAAAATAAACATCTTTTCTTTGCACATCACTAACTCTGCTCTTCTCCTAGTTCTTTCTCCCTGAATTAACAACGGGTTAAGGAGAGAGTCTCAGGTCTCTCCTGAGCAACCATGTTGGTTTAAACTCTGCTACCACCAAGCCTGCCACCATTTCCTACAAAACTACCCGCTTATTTGTTGTGTGGCGTTTTAAGAATCTTGTGTGCCAAGAATTGCAGTTCTCTACAAATTCTGTTTTCTTTCTCTCTCTCTTTAGGTATGTTTTCTTGTGCGAAGTATGTCCTGTCAATGCAACTTTTTTATTTCCTTTCTTAAATACGTATAAAACCTTTAAAATGCACTATCCTGTGGACATTTATGTATTTAAGATTCACATAGTTTAGGATTAGTAATCTTTTTACGTTGCTTGTCGGTTTTTGTTTAACGCAATGCTATGCTTTTGGTGTCCGTCTATATGCTGATCTATCTAACACAACTTGAATAGGTATATAAATCAAGTTAGCTACTCGTCTGCATAGAATCCTTCTTCTGAGTACATTATATTTTCTATAAAGACAAGAAACCCCCTGTTGTTTACGTTGCTTTGCTACACTGCATTGACCATCCTCCTAGAGGTCACTGTGTGAATCTCAGCTATGTTCTCTGACAGGCATAATCCAAAAGTGGAATTGCTGAATCATGGGAGAAATAAGAACAATATTACTGCTTTCTGGAATGGTTACATCTGCAGATATTTCAGCATTGCTTGAGGGTCCTTGTTTATCACATGATCACATTTTCTAATATCGAGCCTTCTGACTGTTACCAGTAGAAAGTTAACAGGTATTTCCTTACCTGAATTTCCCTCTTTTCTGGCTACTAGTGACATTGGGCACTGACATATACATTAGTCTTCCAGATTTTTCTTCTCCAATTGTCTATTAAAATGTTTGGCCTATTTTTCTATTGGACTTTATGCCTCTCTCTTGTCAGTTTAGAGGAGTTCCATGTATAGTAGGCTTTAGATATTAACTATATTTATGCAGTCTAACACTAATCCTTAAACTTTGTCTATGGCATTCTTAATTCAAAAGAAATTTCTCATTTTGATGAAGTCAAAGACACAAACAGATCCACAAAGAAAGCTTTCACTCACCCACTTCCAGTTTTCTGATGCCATCTCCTGCACAGATACAGCCAGTATTCAGTCGCCATTGTCTCCTGAGGTGATTTGCATAATGTCTGCATTCGTCTGCATTTGGGATTTATCATCCTTCTATTATTGCTTCCAAAATTCTAGGCACGAAAAGTGAACATTGTATGCTAGTTTGCTATCTTGCCCCCCAAATGTCTTAGGATCAGAAGATTTACCATCTATTTTCCTTTCCTCTACATTATCTGAAATTAAAATTGAAATTGTTTTCTTACAGGGGCGCCTGGGTGGTTCAGTCGGTTAAGGGTCAGACTTTGGCCCCGGTCATGATCTCATGGTTCGTGGGTTGGAGCCCCAACCCTGGGCTGACGGCTCTGGGCTGACGGCTCAGAGTCTGGAGCCTGCTTCAGATTCTGTGTCTCCCTCTCTTTCTGCCCCTCCCCTGCTCATGCTTCTTTCTCTCTCTCTCTCAAAATTAGAGATTAAAAAAAATTTTTTTAACTAAAAAAATAAATTGTTTTGTTATAGAACATCAACAATGTCAGAATTTCAGAACTTCCCAAGATTGAATAATACAAAATTTGGGTTGGCATTTGCTGCTATTTGACTACATACTCTCTTTCTAGTCAAGTGATCTATCTTCCTAGCTGCTTTTTTGGTTTGTTTTCCTCAACAAATAACTTTCCTAAGCACTAAATATATGCACTGCTCTAAGTTTTGAACACAAGACAATTGTCTTTTTCCTTTTTCATTCTTTTGTCTAAAGGCCTCAACCACTGCCATGCTTTCAAATTTCTCATTGCATATAACTTTGAAATCTACATGTGTCATCCTAACCTCTTTCTTGAGCTTTAAATAGGTGTTCTATAGTTTTTTAAATCACCCCCAATTAGATGACCTACTAGAAAGTTAAATATAAAATATCAAACACCTTTTCTATTCCTAGGTTTCTTATTTCTCTTGGAGTTCTCGTGATTCTGTTATCCATTTTTCAAATGTAATCATTTCGGTTTTTCTTCTCCATAAACCCATTAAGCAGAGAGCAGTCAAGAAGTATACACAATTTCCGTGTTTCTTCTGACACTTTTTTTTCCACTGTATTGTTAGTTTAAACCCCTAGAGTAGGCTGTCTACTCATTCAGTAGCTGATGTATAACTTTGAAAATTAAATATTTTATTTAAATAGTTATGCATCCACATGAAGAGATTTCTATGTACACTTTATCCAGTTTCCCCTAATGGTAACTGTTTTTGCAAAACTGTAATTTGTACATGTGTTATAATTGATTAACCTACATTGACGCATCATCATCCCTCAAAGTCTTGAGTTTTCATTAGGGCTCACTCTTGGCGTTGTGTGATTATGAACTGCACCATGTACAAAGACATGTGTCCATCCATCATTGTAGCATTGTACAGAATAGTTTCACTGCGCTAAAAATTCTCTGTGCTCTGACTATTCATCCCTCCCTCCCACCTAACTCTTGGTAACCACTGATCTTTTTACTGTCTCTATACTTCTGCCTTTTCCAGAATGACATAGATTTGAAATCATACAGTATGTCACCTTTCAGATTCACTTCTTTTACTTAGTAATATTCATTTAAGCTTTCTCCATTTCTTTCATGGCTTGATAGCTCACTTATTTATCTCATTTCTTTTTAACACCAAATAAAGTTCCATTGCCTAGATGTACTATAGTTTATTTACCCATTCATTAACTGAAGGATGTCATGATGGCTTCTAAGTTTTCGCAATTATGAATAAAGCTATAAACTGTAACTATAAAGCTATAAACATCCATGTGCAGGTTTTTTTGTGAACATAACTTTCCAACTCCTTTGAGTCAATACCACAGAGCGTGTTGCTGCATCCCATGAAAAGATACTACCAAACTCTCTTCCAAAGTGGCTGTACCATTTTGCAATCCCAAGAGCAAAATGAATGAGAGTTCCTGTTGCTCCACACCCTCACTAGCATTTGATATTGTCAGTGTTTGGGTTTTGGCTGTTCTAATAGGTATTAGTCATATCTCACTGTAGTTTTAATCTGTAATTCCCTAATAATGTATGTATGGAGTATCTCTTCATATGCTTACTTGCCATCTGTGTATCTTCTTGTTCAGATCTTTTGCCCATCTATAATTCAGGCTATTTGTTTTCTTATCAATGAGTTTCAAAAGTCTTTGGATTTTAACTAACACTTATCAGATGGGTCTTTGTGAATATTTTCTTCAGGTCTGTGTACCGTCTTCTTTTTCCTTTGATGTGCCCTTTGGTGGAATAGTTTTTAATTTTAGTGAAATCTAGCTTATTGTTCATTTCTTTGATAGACTTTGCCTTCGGAATTTTATCTAACAAGGCATTATTATACTCAGAGTCATCTAGGTTTTCTCCTGTTATCTTCTGGGAATTTCATAGTTTTGCATTTTACTTCTAGGTCAATGACCCATTCGGAGTTAATTTTTGTGAAATGTGTAACATCTGTGTCTAGGTTTGCTCTGTGTGTGTGGGGGGGGGGGGAGCCTGTGTGTGTTTCCACTTGTTCCAGTATGTATGTTGCAGAGACGATCTTTGCTCCATATAATTGCCTTCGCTTCTTTGGCCAAGATCATTCGAATATATTTATATGTGAGTCTGTTTCTGGGTTCTCTTTTCTTTCCACTGAGCTATTCTCTACTCTTTAGCTAATACCACACTGTCTTCATTACTGTAGCTTTCTGGTAATTCTTGAAGTCTCTGGTAGTGTCAGTGTTCTGATTCCTTCAATATTGAATTTGTTCTTCTGGATCTTTTGCTTCTACATGTAAACTTTAGAATCAGTTTGTCAATATGCATAAAATAACTTGTTGGGATTTTGATTGGGACTTGGTTGAATCTATAATCAAGTTAGAAAGAGCTGATAGCTTCACAAAATTGAGCTTGCCTATCCATGAATATGCAATGCAACATCTTTTCATTTATTTAGTTCCTTGATATCTTTCATCAGAGATTTGCAGGTGTCCTCATATAGATCTTGTACATATTTTTGTTACTCTTTTACCTAAGTAATTAATGGAGTGGGTTGCTAACGTAAATGCCATTGTGTTTTTAATATCAAATTTCACTTAGTCATTGATAGTATACAGGAAAGCACTGACTTTGTATATTAGCCTTGAATTCCTCAACCTTATTATAATTGTTTATTAATTCCAGAAGGTTTTATGCCAATTCTCTCAGATTTTCTATTTAGAAAACCATACTATTTGCACACAAATTTATTTCTTCCTTTCCAATCTGGGCATGATTTATTCCTTTTTCTTTTTCTTTTTTTCATCTTAGTGCATACTAGATTTCTGTTATGATGTTGGAAAGGAGTGGTAAGAGGAGAAATTCTTGTTTTGATCCTATTCTTAGCAGAAAAGCTTTAAGTTTTTCACCATTAAGCATGATGTTATTTGTAGGTTTTTATAGGTTTTCCTTATTGAATTTAAGAAACTCCATTATATTCCTATTTTGTTGAGAATTTATATCATAAATATGTGTTGGATTTTGTCAAACGCTTTTTCTGCATCTATTGATATGATCATGTGTTTCTTCTTCTTTAGCTTCTATATGTGGTATATTACATTAATTGATTTTTGAATGCTGAATCAGGCTTGCCTACCTGGTATACATCTTACTTGGTCATGGCGTGTAACTCTTTTCATACACTGTTGGATTCAATTTGTTAATATTTTGTTGAGGATTTTTGCATCTCATTCCTGGAAGATATTGGTCTATAGTTTTCTTCTAATGTCTTTATCTGGGTTTTGTGTCAAGGAAATGCTTACCTCAGAATGAGTTAGGATGTATTCTATGCTCTGGGAGAGATTATAGGGAAGTGATATGATTTCTTCCTTAATGTTTGCTAGAATTCACCAGTAAGCTCATGTGGGCCCAGTGTTTTATGTTTGGAAAGGTTATTAAGCATTGATTCAATTTCTTTAGTAAATATAGAACTAGACCTTGACCCTGTGTGAGTTTTGGCAGTTTGTGTCCTTCAAAGAATTGGTCCATTTCATCCAGTTTATCAAACTTGTGGACATAGACTTGTCCACAAAATTCTTTTATTAATCTTTTAATACCAATGAGATCTACAGTGATGTCTCCTTTTTCATTTCAAATATTAGCAGTTTGTGTCTTCTTTTTTTTGTCTTAGTTAGCCTAACAAAAAGCTCAGGCTTTTATTGATCTTTTCAAAGAATTGGCTTTTGGTTTTATTGATTTTCTTTATTGATTTCATGTTTAGTTTTACTGATTTCTGCTCTAATTTATATTATTTCTTTTTTACTTTTGCTTATTTTGGTTTTAATTTTTTCTTCTTTTTCTTGTTTCCAAATGTGGAAACTTAGATTATGGATTTTAGATTTTCTTCTCTTCTAACATATTCACTCAATGTTATAAATTTTACTCTTATCATTTCTCTCATTTCCTATCCTGTCTCTCCAGTTTTGGAGGCAGTGGGTTGCCCTATGACCTCACTTCTTGACAGAACAGAAAGGGTTGTTGATTTTTCAGTTCGTTCAGTTCTTTACTTATTATTAATACAGAGTAAAGACTTCTACACTCCTTATATTCCAGACAGAAAACTGCAAGTCTATAACTTTTAACATATATACATTAACTTTTGTCTGTTGATTCCACCTTCGTATTTCCTCATTCTACCTGTCAAAATCCTGTCCAGATTTCATGGTTAATTTTGAAACATATCTATATGACAGTTGGTTAACAGAATTTTTTTTTTAATTTTTAAATTTGTATCTGCTACATTTTAAGACATTCTTTTATTCATTTTGGACTCCATAAAAAGCACACATGTAACTAAATATGTTTTAATATTAAGTGCTAGTTAAACAAATACTTCATAGAAGAGGTAGGATTTGAACTGGGTCTGAAGAATCATCAGAAACTGACCAAATGACCTATGTCAAACAAGTAGATTGTTTTGATGTCTTGGTAATCCTGTACTCAAAATGCAAATTTGAATAGGTTTTCTCTTATTTACCTGGGTGCTTTACAAAAGTTATGAACACACTACGGTCGGTGGACCAAATACATTTGCCACCTATTTTTTGTAAAAATTTAATTGGAATATAACCAGTCCCATTTATTTGCATATTTTTACTCCACAATGACAGAGCTGAGTAGTTGGGCACAAAATGGTATGACCTGTGAACCTGAAAACCGTTTATATCTGGCCCTTTATAGAATACTCACAAGGACCTCTGCTTTACAAGTATAAAAGGAATATAGATTGAGAGCTTTTGGGGATCTAAAGAAAAGCAGAACAAAACAAATTGCAAGTTTTTAATAGTTTTCTCATTTATGCTAACCTAAATACTTTAAGACTTTGCTACTCAAAGTGTGATCCACTGAACGGCAGCATTGACAAAATCTGTTAATTCATTAAAAATGCAGAATCTGAAGCCCCATGCCAGTTCTACAGAAATAGAATCTGTATCTTAAAATGCGATTTATATGCACATACTAGTTTGAAAAATTGCACTTTAAAAGAGTGTCGATTGTTGAATCAGATTTCAAACCCAGACTTAAGCCACCTGCCTGACTGACTCTTGTTGCTACCACTTACTGTATGGCTTTAGATAAACGAATTAAATTCTCTGTGTCTTGACTCCCTCATCTGTAAAATGGGTTAATGTTGTCATACATCTCTCTTAGTATCATTGTGATGCTAAATGTTAGTATATATGAAACATTTAGAACAATGTTCTTAATATTTAATCTGGCGTACAAACATGGTCAATAAATCATTATTGTCATTATTATATTAGAAGCAATGACATATGCAGTCTTTAGCTTTAAAATATCACTGAGAAGCTACTGATTTAGATCAATTAGCAAATTATTGGCTAATTAATAATGCCTCAGAAGAAGTTAGTAGATACAGGTCTAAATCAATGCCTTTAATTTTTTTTCAACAATAACCAACCAGCATGATTTTGTTTTCAACTTTCTTAAGAATTTTCAATATTAGTTTTTCCAAAAGCTTATATCTGAGGTATATTTAATGGAGGAATGATAATATACCCAATTTTTCTTACTTAATTTTGACAAGGGAGAATGTTCCCAGAGTGTTTGCTTTCATCAGCCATAATCACTACCTTTCTGTAACATGTTCACATCTAATGTCACCTTGGCTGACAATAAATGGTCCCCACCTCAATTAGAACTGCTGAAGAACAATGCCCCCAAAAGTTACTGCTCTTGGGAAACTTCTAGAAGAACATGTGTTTAGTTTACTTATAGGTTAAGAGGTTATTTCATGGACACCTGTAGATAGTTAAAAGGATAAGTTATTCAACCAGAAGCCATTTAAAATATAAACCCATGATTGACTGGGGATTTGGATGAGTCTTTACATCTGGAAGGAAGGAAAAGAAATGTACTCATTTTTGTGTGTGAAATAAATCAGCTTTTAAATCTGGGATCAGCAAAGAATTTGCTATATAGAAGAGAGAGTGCTAGCTAACACCATTTTTTTAGAACTGTCATGTTCAAATATATTATTTATTTGAATAATGTTCAAGTTATGTTCCTGAAAATGTGGGCTTTATTTAAAACCACAAGATCTAAGGTGTGATATCTCAAAGGAGACATATTTTTAAATTGTGTTGTTTTGAAGGAAGAAAGAGTAGATCTGGGGACACGAGGCATTTAAGGACCCTAATACAGTTTCTAGAATCACAGTGTCCAATATGATAGGAACTAGTTATATATGACTAGTTCAATTTCACTTAAAAAATCACAATTCAATTCAATTCAATTCAAATTTTGTTCCTTAGGCACACTGGCTACATTCAAATGATCAATAGCTACATGTGGCTAGTCACTTAATTTGGGGACAGCACAGAAACATTGCCATTATTTAAGAACATTCTACTGAACAATGCTGCTACAGAATATAGCAAAGAATATAAACATACAGACTTAAAATAATTTGTTTTGGAATAGGAAAGCCGCATTCACTGTATTAGAATTTAAAAGAGCATCTATCCTATTTTATAGAAAACTAAAATAAATAGCAGGATGTTTGTTTAGACTATAACTTCATTGCATCAGTGTGAGATTTCAGATTCTATGGAATAGTGACAGTAGACTTCTTATTTTCCTTGAAACTAAAGGGTTCTTCAGAATTTTTTTTTTGGGGGGGGGTTCTAATTTGACCATGAACGTTGTAATAGAAATACCATAGACATTATTATTACATTATTACATGTTCATAGTGTTCAGCAACCTTGAGGTAAGTGGCAGGACAGTGTTTTGGACTTTAGTTCCTATAGTTTGATTTAGATATTTGAAGGTAACTCAACTCAGCTAAAACTAGAATAATATCATCAGGGAAATAGGTATTGAAATCCAGTCTGATTTTTCAAAACATTCATTTGGCAACCAAAATAAAACAAAAGGATAATGAGTATATGGGTCAGGTATAAGTCGTGTTATAGCTGGACTCCATTTTGGAGCAAACATGTTTTATTTTGGGTCTTCTTGGAAAAAACCAGAATCAGGCAGGTGAGAAACAACAAGAAGCTCTCGTCCTCCTCTGTCTTCCTCTGCTGCATCCTTTTCCCGATCCTTCCAATCCGCAGTCCTCCCGGGACATCCTGAGAAACTTTAGGATCAGAGCATCAGGAAACTATGTTTGATACCTACCTGGTTTTTTAAAAAACATGAACGTTTTACATCTATTGGAGTTTCATGATGTCGCATAGCACCTAAGAATTCTTGTTCTCAATAATATACTGTCTTGAAGAAAAGTCACTTTATTATGCACAGAATGATCAAATTCTTCCATGACTTGCTGTGTTAGGACAATACATTAGACGTATGAATTATCATTTTTATGGCTACCCCCACCCATGCTGCAGAATGCATAATTTCTACTGCAGTGTGATGGTGATTTAATATCTAGCACTTTGTAGTTTACAAAATCCTTACAAAAGACATTTTTCTTTATCAAAGAAAAGGGGGAGGTGGAGGATGGGTAAGAAACCTTGTGGTCCTTATTAAAACATATTATCTTAAGTAAAAGCAATGAAAAATTGCTCAGTGAGACTTTTCCATCCACTGAGAATGGCCACAAAATATTGCGGCAAAGAAATATACTGTGTGATAGTTGTACCTTTTGGCTAGCAATGACATTTTATATTCAATGGTTCAAAATGAATGTATAATAAAAATATAAAAACCCCTCAAAGACTTTCTTTGTTACCAGAATTACTATGGTTCACTTTTTAAACTTACCTGATGAATTAAGCTTGATCATGCTTAATTTCATTTTATTGACTTTTTTTTTTTCAACCTCAACTGCTGATATTTACTGATAAGGCTGGTTCTATTTAGTCCAAAGAACAAACAAACCAAACAAAATATCAGAGTTAAATATATCCAGGATCAAATTGATTTGGGAATCTGCCATAATTGTCTAAAATAGCCCTAATTAGGGGCACCTGGATAGCTCAGTCCGTTAAACATCTGACTCTGGATTTCAGCTCAGGTCATGATCTCACAGTTCGTGGGTTTGAGCCCCTTGTCGGGCTCCGTACTAACAGCATGGAGCCTCCTTGGGATTTTCTCTCTCTCTGGCCCTCCCCCACTCATGCTCTCTATATAAATAAATAGATAGATAATAAATAAATAGATAAATATTTATTTATGTATATATTTTATTTATTTATATATTATTTATATTTTTATTTCTATATATTTATATATAAATAATATGTATATTTTATTTATATATTTATTATTAATATAGATTAATATTTAATATTAATATTTATTAAATAGATAGATAATAAATAAATAAATAGATAAATAAACAAACAAACATATAAAATTGTCCCTATTAGTCCAACAAAGAACACACATGCAAAATTCCATTTAAAACATATGCGCCTAAAAAGGCATATGTGAAGTGAAGGCAAGTTGCGGTTTCAACAACTTTGGATATGTGTTTGTGTACTCTTTACGCAGGCTGCTGCACCAAAATATGCTCCAGGCCAAACATCCTGAGGAAGACCTGTGCCAACTTAAAAGGGCAATGGAGTGACAGTGACTCCTGTGGGTCACTGCCTACTGTAGCTTCAACATTAATCGCTGGCTTCTAGAACAAGAACAAGAAAGGGAGGATAAATGATAAACTTCTGCCATTTCTTATTAAAACTAGCAGAAACTTTTCTTCAGGATTGTAACAAAATTCTAGAATAAGGCAAAAGTCCTGCAAGTCCTTTTCACTTCTGAAGATATAAGAGCTCCACCTTGAGGCAAAATTATTTCATCATACTCAAGAGTTTCCATCTGAAATAGAAGGCTGTATCTGTGATGACCAGTGACCAGTGGAAAAATAGACAAATAAAAGAACTCTAAAATAACATGACGGATTTGGAAGCTCACCTTGGGTTCCCACTTTTGGTCAACAATAGGCATTAGTTCCCCAAGGAAAACAAATTACTGTAACCTTAATGGCCATTTTCAGACTGGAATTTCATTTGGCCAAATCGACGTTGATGAAATTGTATTTGAGGTTGTTCAAAAGGCAAACTAAAAATTTGAAAATCTTTTTACTCCTCTGGTCCCTACTGGTAAGAAAATAGCTAAATGGAACTCTCCCTAGAACCTCCCATTTATATCTTACTGTTGGCAAAATGTTTCTGCTTGAATGAGAAAGAAGGTGCAAGCCGCAGATAAAATTCCATAGTTCACTCACTTTCTGCAATTTAGCCTAAGGCTGTTTTGTTTTGTTTTGGTTTTGTTTTTGTTTCTTTTTTTTTTTTTTTTTCATTTTGATCCACCTATCAAAGGTCACGCTTGAAGCTGGGAAACTGAAATCTGCCCCAAGCAAAGAATAGAATAATTGTCATTACCTCACCTGTGCTTTTCTCCTGGTTACAAATATGCTGGGAAGCACTGCCACTGTGATTGGAACAAAATATTTTTCTATATTTTCTTGATTCTTTCATAACTTCATATAACATAGTTAACCAATTGGAATAGTTTGCACTTTTGTGCATGTGTGCACGAATGATACCGTAAGCTAATTTTCTAGGTTAATAGCCAATTGGCCCCTCGCTGCTTGTTTTTAAGTGTTTGTTCCAGATATATGGGCAAGTTATTTATCATTTGTGTTGATCTTGTATTACTTTCCCCTCTTATGCATTGGAACATTTTTTTCAGCAGGGTCGCCCAGATTTTTGAGGTAGACATTCATATCATCTACGATTAACGCTACTCTCTTCATCAATGTTGGAAATTGCTTTTTCATAGAAAACCAAGGATTTATTACAGAGTATCCTTAATCTCAGGAAATGTTCACTGCTCTTACATCTCCCTTATGTACCAGGAGTCAAGATTCACTCTATTTTTGAGTCTCCGGTTAGTTTCCCAAGGAGCTACAAGTGTCCCAGGCACAGTGCATGAGATTAGCATTCACTGGTACAGCTGAGCCTGCCATGGCCCTTGGGTGAATTAGCTTAGGGCCACTTATCCCAGTTTGCTGCTCACCAAGAGTGCATCTGGTCACAGTCCGGAAAGACTTGAAAAGGAAGAAAGGAAAGAGGAGGTAGCCTCTAGCACTAGAGCTCACACTTTCTTACTCTCCAGTTACAGTCCAAGGGAGGCAGCTGCTTGCTGAGGAGGCAAGGCTCATAAGAAACTCACTCCCTTATGAAAGCGCCTGCTCTCCAGCAGTTACATCCTCTCAAAGCACCCTTGTTCTTGCAGTCCATCCTTAACACCTTCTCCAGAGAGCCGTAGGTGCTGTTTCAGAGACAGGGTGGATGAGGAAACTATTATATAAAGAGAAAAAGTAAAAACATTTTTGGTGAATATTCTCAAAATAAGGGAACAGGAAATATTTATTTCTTTAACGCTTATTTATTTTTGAGAGAGGGAGAGAGCACAGGAGAGGGGCAGAGAGAGAGAGGGAGACACAGATCTGAAACAGGCTCTAGGCTCTGAGCTGTCAGCACAGAGCCTGACGCGGGGCTCGAACTCACAAACCATGAGATTGTGACCTGAGCCAAAAATGGGATGCTTCACCAACTGAGCCACCCAGCTGCCCTGGAAGAGGAAATATTTAAATAAACATCAAAGATGGGCTTCAATTTGAGAATAAGGGTGTTTTGATACAATGTAACAGCTGGAGAGCAGGAGCTCTTATAAGGGAGAAATTAATAAAACACATTTCTTTGGGATTGAAATCCATACGCTTATACCATATTAAAACGTGAGAAGTCTATGGGAATATAAAATGCACTTATTTTTTATAATTTTTTTAACGTTTATTTATTTTTGAGACAGAGAGAGACAGAGCATGAATGGGGGAGGGTCAGCGAGAGGGAGACACAGAATCTGAAACTGGCTCCAGGCTCTGAGCTGTCAGCACAGAGCCCGACGCGGGGCTCGAACTCATGGACCGCGAGATCATGACCTGAGCCCAAGTCGGCCGCTTAACTGACTGAGCCACCCAGGCGCCCCTAAAATGCATTTAAACATATGGTGCATGCAGTAAGATTAAAGCGTACTTTACAAAATATTGGGTCCTAGGTTGCTCGGTAGGTTAAGCGTCTAACTTCAGCGCAGGCCATGATCTCGCTGTTGGTGAGTTTCAGTCCAGCGTCAGGCTCTCTGCTGGCAGCACAGAGCCCACTCCAGATTCTCTGTCCCCCTCTCTCTCTACCACTCCTCCACTTGTGCTCTCTGTCTCTCTCTCTCTCAAAAATAAATAAAACGTTAAAAAAATTTTTTTTGGAAGTCCTTTCCATTGAGATTTTTAGAGACCACCTTATAATGATGGCATTACTTGGAAATTGGGAAGAAGAACCATACATAATTTGGGATATTAGGAGTGATGGACAAACCTACAATTCTTGGCTTCTTTGGACATAAAGAATGTAAAGGAGCCAAATCCTAGCTATTTTTCGAGATTAAAAACTAATGTGGCTCCAGGGAAGAAACCCATGTGTCTCAGGTTTTCTAGATGCAAAAGGAAGATAGTAAGTATAGTTGCCAGGTGACAAAATGTACAAAGTGATTAAAGACTCAGGGTTGAAAGATGCCGTTAAGGAAAGCATGTGTCAAGCCTCGATGCCTAACAAGGAGCCCGTGAGAATTCTTGATGGAAATGTGTACACTTCAGCTTTTTGCTTGATGCCAAATTAATATGTTTTATAAAACCTGAGAGACATTTGCCTCAAAGCAAAAATTCCTAAAAGGGATTTTTTTTTTCTAATTATTTGTTAGCTTCAAAATAAACAGCTCTCCAAGCCCCTTCCCTGAAATGCAGTAACTTGGGTGGTATTTGTATATAAAAGAAGAAAAAAATGCAAGTCTTTGTGTTTTCTATATGGAACGGAGCCACATAAGAAATTTAAACTACATTTTTGATCTTCAGTAAATGAATATCCTTTAAAAGGACTGAGGGGTGAGAGGGCAGTGTGGGAATGTGTCAGAGCAAATGACAGTGGCAGAAGGCGTGGCCCTTCCATGTTCTGGTTTAGTTGGTAGAATTGGTAGCATCAACATGAGGTAGAGCAGACACGGACCAAAGGGGCCCAGGAAACAGACCTCATCAAGGACGATAAGAAAATTGAGGCCAGCAACTCTTTCTGGCTCCATGGCCAAACTCAGGATGTTGCTACCAATATTCCCCTCCATCTGAGGCTGCTCAGGGCTAATCCATTATGAGTTCTCCTTCAGGAACCGAGAAGACCCTTGCATTCCGACCCTTGCTTCAAACTTTATCACTTATGTGTTGATTAGAGTTTAATTATTATTATTTTTTTTAATTTCCTGATGCTTTGACATGTTGGGGCCTTGCTAACCCTGGAAGGATGGCCCCTCCCAGGGTCAGCTAATTCCCAGAGATGGCAAACATTTGCCAGGAAGCTTGCTGTCCTGTGCAAACCAACAAATTCAGAGCTCATACCTCCAAACTACCTCCTGATCAGGCTTTTATAATCCTGGGCCACTATCCCTCCCTGCCCTCCCGCCCCACCAATCACCCCAGGGCCAGGTACCAAACCACTAGGCACAGCCCTTTTACCCCACAGCCTGCTGAAATTATTCAAAATGGCTAATCCTAAACCTGTTTAGAACCACAACAAAGGTTTTGCCCACATTACACACACACACACACACACACACACACACACACTCATCTTCTTTTACTGAGGCTCTATGTTTTTATTACCCATTTTGCCTGACATCGTCACACTTTCAGATTTACAAAAATATCACCTCTGCCACTTGAAAAGAATTCCTAACTTCTCTCAGCAGAGTTGTAACTTTCTCTTTGGAACCCTGCAATATAATATTAATGCCTTAGTGGTAGCATTTATACCGTTGTATTATAATTGCTTACTTCTCCGATCCTTTTTGCTGTAAGGACCACTGTGTTATTTCATTTTGGTATTCCTAATGTCTGGAACCTCTCCCCATTATTCATCGTGCTCAATAAATATTTATTGTGTGAGTTAAGTTTTTTTAACCAATAGAACGTTTCTTGATCGCCTTTGCTGAAAATGACATCCTCTTTTTGCGAAGTCTTGATCCATATTATTCCTTCGCCCATTGCTCACTGCATGGAATATGTGTGACGTTCATATGCCACCTCCTAAATGAGGCTGTAAATTGCTGAGGTTAAAACATCATGCTTTGTGCATTTTTGCACCCCCACTACTGAGTCAAGTGTTTGCCAATAATGCTAACAGCTGGCTAAAGATTGCTCGCTTCTGTTTAGGTATAACTAGTAATTCAATGTTATTCACATTCTCTTTAGAATAGAACAATAAATAAGCAAGAAAGCAATCTGCATAAATGCCCTGAAATAGAGATCATTGACTGCATTATGTAGGACCTTTTCGCATTATATTTCTCGGTCTCTTAAGGCATCCTTCAAACTCTTGGTTAATGTCAGCTGGGCTCTCTGAATATTAACTAAGGCCCATATGAAAACTTACAAAATAGGATTGTCTATGACAGAAAAATGAGCAAATTAGTATCAACGTAAATAAATCATATTGTTCTGTTAGGAAGACTCATCTAGGAGCACCTGGGTGGCTCAGTTGGCTAAAAGTCCATCGCTTGATTTTGGCTGGGGTCCTGATCTCATGGTTAGTGAGATTAAGCCATGTGTCAGGCTCTGTGCTGACAGCGTGGAGCCTGCTTGGGATTCTGTGTCTCCCTGTCTCTCTACCTGCCCCTCCCCTGCTCATTCACTGTCTCTCTCTCAAAATAAATAAATAAACATTAAAAAAAAAAAAAGGAACACTTAGTCTACAAGGATTTTAAAGGCCCTACAATTTGTGCAAGAAATAAAAAAGGATCTTCTCGGAGAATTTGCTAGTATCTTGTGGAACCCAAGGACAAAAGCTACAGATGGGCTGAAATTAAGACATTATCAGAAACCAAAGGAATGTTTCATCTCTGTCTCTATTTCTTTGTCTCTGACTCTCTCTGGTCTCCTGGGGTTTTGTTTAGTTTTGTTTTGTTTTCTTTATCTGTTTCATTCTTTCCCCTGATCGCCTCTCCCTGTGTTTCATCAGTGTACCTGGCTCTAAAACATCACTCTGGCCCAGAAAGATACATTACCTTTCAGTTCACAATGTGCATTCACATTGCTTTTGTGTCTCCACACAAAAGGGAGAAAACTGGGTCAGGCACGTTCACGAGTCCCTCAGGCTAGAGTAGAGGGTCGGATCCAGGCTATATCCAGGATTGCCTTCTGGACTGGGGACAGAACTCATTCACAAGACCCAAAACTCTGGACTCCTCTCTGATTCCTTGTGTGTCCTTGCCACTCCTGATACAGATTGTGTAACTATCTGTGCCCTAATTTCCTTAAGAATATTATTAGAAGTGTCTTAATAAGGAGGTATAATCTGCAAGCCATGGCTTGTGAATAAATTCAGATTTCGGGTTAAGCATGCCCATTTGAGGCGCCATTTACAGAACCACTTCCTTATGCCCTGTCTCTTTCTTTTTCTCCATGGCCACACCGCTGCCTGTCACTTTGGCAAGCTGCACAAGCTTTGCTTTTCCGCTTTGGAGCTGTCGCAAATCCCCTAACTAAAAGAATAGTTCTCTCACATAATTGAAAATAGACTTGCCAGAAATGAAACACTTTTGGAGACTTCGTGTCAGGGGTTTGTACCAGCTTTGAAGTCTAATAGGAGGCTCTAAAGTTCAAATTTCGTTGTATCCTCATAAAAAGAGAGAGAGAGAGACTTGACAAGTGATAAAAGAGCATCCATAATATACGAATATTTTGGAAAGTGAGTCATTTGTTGTCATTTGAGAAGAATATTCCGATAGTATTAAAAGGAAGTAAACCTCCCTGCTCACTTAGTAGAAAGGCCAGAATCTGAAACAATGACAACACCAAATGCGGACAGGGATACGGAGTGATGGGAGTATTACTCAGCACTAAATAGAAATGAGCTGCCTAGCCATGAAAAAGCATGGAGGAACCTTGAATGCATATTACTGAGTGAAAGTAGCCAATCTGGAAAGGCTACACACTGCATGATTCCAACTATCGTTGTAGAAAAGACAAAACTATGTAGACAATAAAAAGATCAGTGGTTGCTGGGGTGGTGTTGGGGGACATAAATGAATAGGCAGAGCAAAGAGTATTTTTATGGCAGTGAAATTATTCTGTAAGATATTATAATGATGGGAATATGTCATTATACATTTGCCCAAAGCCATAGAATATATACCAATAAAATCTAAAGTAAACTATGGACTTTGGGTGATTATGATGTGTCAGTGTAGGTTCACTCGTGGTAAATAACAAAAAAAAAATGAACATTCTCATGAGTGATGTGGATAATGAGGGAGGCTATGCATGAGTGGGTGAAGTAATATATGGGAAATCTCTGTATCTCCCTAACAATTTTCTTGTAACAAAGCTGTTCTCAAATAATAGTTTTTTAAAAAAGAAGTAAACCATAATTGTGTAGTGCCTAAATTTATCAACTACCCTAAATTATTTCTTTAGTTCAGATCAAGAATAAAGAAACTCAATCTACCCACCAGAATGCTCAAATTCTATTGAAAATGGGAAGTTTTAAATGGATAATTTGTTTCAAATTTTTCAATTTCCATATATTTTAGTTTCATTGTATAACAGAGATGTCTTTTATTTTTAGGAGAGAGAGAGAGAGGGAGGGAGGGAGATAAAGTGTGTGTGTTTAGGAGAGGAGCAGATGGAGAGGGAGAGAGAGAATCTCAAGCAGGTTCCCCTCCCAGCAGGAAGCCCAACTCTGGGCTCAATCTCATGACTGTGAGATCATGACCTGAACAATCAAGAGTTGGATACTTAACTGACTGAGCCACCTAGGCACCCCAACAGAGATGTCTTTTAGCAAAAGATATCTTGAAAGAAAGAAAGAAAGAAAGAAAAAGAAAGAAGAAAGAAAGAAAGAAAGAAGGAAGGAAGGAAGGAAGGAAGGAAGAAGAAAGAAAGAAATGAGTTTGACCCTTATTTTTGGTGTCTACAATAGGAAAAGCCAGTGATACAAACCACTGCATTACAATGCATTCACCTTTCCTTCATATGTAACAAGCAAAGAGTAGAGAGGACTGAGTCAGTAGTTGGTCAGAAACTTCCCTTTCATCAACACTTCAAAGGTATCTTGTCTTTCACTATGAATAAATCTGTTAGTAAAACTAAAATGCTGTGAAGTTTAAGAGTAAAAACACCAAGATTGTTTGTAACCTGTCTTCTAGGTATTAAAAGACTGAAATGGTACATTTAAATATAACTTTGAGTTAAAAGAAAAGGATTTATGTTTATTTCAGTAACAGATATCTGTATAACTTGTGGTATAATCCATTTTACAGTTTATTAGCATGCATTAATGAAGACTTTTTTAAATTTCATACAGCTGAATTGTCTCACATAAAATTATGAGCTTAACAGATGTTTTCTCTGGCACATTTGGACCGTTTTGCTCAACATTCTCCTCTGCTGATGAGTTGCTGTTTCTATTACAAGGAATGCTTTAAACATAATTGTAGTGCAGCTGTAGTCATAAATGGTTTTGATGGTGTTTAAGCTCCACAATACTTTAAGTGGCTTCTCAAGCTTCAATCAAGATGGTTTTAAGTGATTAAGTCAGTGTTTTGCAGATAATGATTTGTGTCTTAGAGATAATATTCAGTGGTCACCATATTGTAACTTTAAAAGATGTAAACTTTTGTGTCATTGTGTAATTTTGTTTTACTACTAAAAACAAACTACTGAAATATGCAATTTGTTGAATTCAAAATGAGTACCAAAGTACTTTTTTAGGTGGAATCAGAGTGCATTATAACTTATTAATTACATCAAATGCTCCAAATTTAGAACATTATATCCTTACTTTCTTACTCCAAGGCCATCTGCCTATAGGACCCAGGTGCCCAGAACTACTTTCACCTTTACTGCCCTTGGCGCAACAATATCTGATGAGCCCTCTTTGTCCCATTTCCTATCTTTATGTTAATTAAAGACTTTACTTTTGGGGTGCCTCGGTGGCTCAGTCGGTTGAGCGTTCAGCTTCGGCTCAGGTCATGATCTCACCATTCGTGAGTTCAAGCCCCGCGTCGGGCTCTGTGTGGGCTCAGCTCAGAGCCTGGAGCCTGCTTCGGATTCTGTGTCTCCCTCTCTCTCTGCCCCTCCCCCACTCATGCTCTGTCTCTCTCTGTCTCAGAAATAAATAAACATTAAAAAAATTTTTTTTGAAAAAAGACTTTACTTTTTAGAGTATTAAAATGGTGCATTCTTTGCAATTGATGAACCCACACCAACATGCAATAATCACACAAAGTCCATAGCTTACCTTAGGGTTTACTCATGGTATTATACATTCTATGGGTTTGTTTAAATGTACACTGCATGTATGCATCATTATAATACCAAACAGAGCATGTTCATGGCCTTAAAAGTAGTCTGTGCTCTGCCTACTCATCCCCTCCAACACTACCCACGGAGACCACTGATCTTTTTACTGTCCACATAATTTTACCTTTTCCACAATGATAGTTGGAATCATGCAGTGGGTAGCCTTCTCAGATGGGCTTCTTTCCCTCTGCAATATGCATTCAAGGTTCCTTCATGTTTTTTTCATGGCTAGGTAGCTCATGTCTTTTTAGTGCTGAATAGTATTCCCTTGTCTGAATGTACCACAGTTTACCTATGGACCTACTGAAGGTCACCTTAGTGGCTGCCAGCTTGGGCAATTATGAATAAAGCTGTAATAAATATCTGTGTGCAACTTTTTGGGTGGACACAAGTTTTCAAGTCCTATAGCTAAATACCAAGGAGTGTGATTGCTGGATCGTGTGATAAGAGAACATAGAGATTTGTAAGAAACTGCCAAGCTGTCTCCCAAAATGACTGCATCACTTTACATTCCCACCAGCAAGGACGAGAATTTCTGTTGCTCCCTGTCCTTGTCAGCATTTGGTGTTGTCAGTGCTTTGGATTTTGGCCATTCTAATAGGTCTATAGTGCTATTTGCATTATCTTGATAACATATAAAGTGGACCATCTCTTCATAGGCTTGTTCGCTATTTGTATATCCTTAGTGAGGTATCCGTGAAGGTCGTTGACCCATTTTCTATATGGGTTATTTCTATTCTTATTGATGAGTTTGAATAGTTCTTGGTATATTTTGGATAACAGTCATTTACCAGATGTTTCCTTTACACATATTTTCTTTCACTCTGTAACTTGTCTTCTCACTCTCGTGACAGTGTGTTTGGCAAAGCATAAGTGTATAACACTTTAATGACATCCAGCATATCCACTATTTCTTTGAGATTGTGCCTTTGTGTTGTAGCTACAAAGTCATTGCCATGTTTAAGGCCATCTATGTAGATTGTTTGATGACATATGCAGCCATAGTAGTGATACAATTAGTAACATGAGTACCAATCACTTAGGCATTACACATTCTTGTCAGTGGGTTTCCAATAATAAGCTACTTAAGGAGTAACGCTATCTCGTCAATAAGGCTCATCAGCTTACTCTACTTTCACATTTCCCTCCAGATTTTGATATGGGGAAGCATAGAATTTCCTTATATCATGCTTCATAATCACTTTCCAAAAAGAAAGACAAATAGAGAAAAAGCAGACAACAAAGCACATGGTTGTTTCCTGTGGTCATTTTCAGACCACAGTTTAAAACAAAACAGGGGTGCCTGGATGGCTCGGACAGTTAGTGGTCAATGCTTGATTTTGGTTCAGGTCATGATCCTAGGGTTGTGAGATCAAGCCCGGCATCGGGGCCTGTGCTAAGCCTAGAGTCTGCTTGAGATTCTTTCTCTCTCTCCTTCTCTCTCTCCCCCTCCCCTTCTCTCTTAAAATAAATAAATAAACACTAAAAAATAAAAACAAAAGAAAATATGAAACAACCTTCAAGCCAATAGAAAAGCATACTTGACTTTTCAGTTTAGCTTTCAGTACTCTGATGCTTATGCCAAGAAAAAAAAAAAAGCATGAAATAATCCCTTTGATAATACCAGTTACCCTTTAAAATGAACCTAACAGGGGCGCCTGTGTGGCTCAGTTGGTTAAACGTCCGACTTCAGTTCAGGTCACGATCTCACGGTCCGTGAGTTCGAGCCCTACGTCGGGCTCTGGGCTGATGGCTCAGAGACTGGAGCCTGTTTCTGATTCTGTGTCTCCCTCTCTCTCTGCCCCTCCCCCGTTCATGCTCTGTCTCTCTCTGTCTCAAAAATAAATAAACATTAAAAAAAATTTTTTTTTAAATAAAATGAACCTAACAGGAGATAGAAATTCACTTTATTCTCTCACTTACTCCTCCAAAAAGAGATAAAGCTGGGGCACCTGGGTGGCTCAGTCAGTTAAGCATTCAACTCTTGGTTTTGGCTCAGGTCATAATCTCACGGTTTCATGAGTCTGAGCCCTGCATTGAGTGCTGGAAGTGTGGAGCCTGCTTGGGATTCTCTCTCTCTCTCTCTCTCTCTCTCTCTCTCTCTCTCTCTCCCTCTCTCTCTCTCTCTCCTTCTTTCTCTGTACCCCCCATTTATGCTCTCTCTGTCTTCTCTAAATAAATAAATAAATAAATAAATAAATAAATAAATAAATGAAAGAGTAAAAGTTCATTATATATAAAAGAGGCAACAGTGCAATGGTTGGAATATACAGCAAAACCCTGGATTATGAGCAACCTGTTCTGTGAATGTTCCACAAGATGGGCAAACATTTTTAATAATAATTTTCACTTGATACACAAGTGATGTCTCGCAGTAAGAGTAGTATGTGACACAAAATGTCACACGATCATAACGGAGCCAATGTATCTTCTCCCTCTCTCTCTTTCTCTCTCTCTGAGGGAATGTGGGTGATCATCTCCCATGCTCCAATGCTCAGGCTGTGGTGTTTGGCAGAAATCAGTGATTTTTTCAGAATGTTGGAACTGCTCACGACTGGCACTAGTGGATTTTTTTGTCACTTCAAAGCACCTTTGGAGAGTCCCTTGCTTTTCCATACAAGAGTAAGCTCAGGAATGCTTTGTTTCATTCTAGGTCAGGCTGCCTGCAGATATAGACCCTTTCCTCTGCTGCCTTATTGCCCATTACATTAAATACAGTATATGACAAGAGTTTAGTAATACTGTACTGTAGTCAGCATCCATGGGAGCATATACAATGGCCCCCATGCAGAAAAAGATTCCATTGGGGGCACCTAGTAGCTCAGATGGTTGAGCATCTAACTTCTGCTCAGGTCATGACCTCACGGCTGGTGAGTTTGAGCCCCACATTGAGCTCTGTGCTGACAGGTCAGAGCCCAGAAGCCTGTTTCAGATTCTGTGTCTCCCTCTCTTTCTGCCCCTTCCCTGCTTGCACTCTATCTCTCTCTCAGAAGTAAATAAACACACACACACACACACACACACACACACACACACACACAAGGAATGCTTTGCTTCATTCTAGGTCAGGCTGCCTGCAGATATAGACCCTCTCCTCTGCTGACTTATTGTCAGTTACATTAAGTTACAATATATGACAAGGGTTTATTAATATTGTACTGTAGTCAACATCCATGGGAGTGTATACAATGGCCCCCATGCAGAAAAAGATTCAATTGAGCCGATAGCAGTGATCCCATTAGTGATACTGAAAGTTGTCCTTCTCAATAACCCTCCTCTCTCTTATCTCATTCACACGGGTCAAGAAGGTTTTCAAATGTAAATGCAGGTTAATCTCTTTATTTTTCTTCATATGTTGTATTTGATTCATTATTTTGTATTATACTGCGGTATTGTAATCATTTTTATATGAATATTGTTAGGCTGTAGAATGAATCATTTGAGTTTCCACTATTTCTTATGGGGAAATTCACTTTGATATACAAGTGCTTTGGATTACAAACTTGCTTCCGGAATGAATTATGCTTGCAAACCAAGGTTTTACTGTATTTTAATTGGCTTTAATGATGTAACCTGAAAATAAATGTCAGTGCCTTCTTCTTCAGGTTTCATTTTTAATGTATCTTCATCTTACATTTAATTTGCATTCTTTAATAAGTATATATAATATGGAAACTTGTTTGAGAGTGGTCTGGTATGTTGGAAAGGAGGCAGTGTTGGAGCAGAAAGGCCTGGGTGAATCTTGCTCCTCTTTTCCTGATGTCCAGATCCTAGAATCTTACCCAGCTTCCTACTGCCCATTTCTTCCATGTCTGCAATGGCGGAATCACATAGCTGTGGCAGAGGCCTTATGTTAATTAAGTGAGCTAATACCTGTCAAGCACCTCACACAGTGACTAGCACATTTGATAAATACTAATTTTCTACTTGGGTGTTTTGTTTCTTGGGACCTAAGTGGAAGCTTTCTTTGAAGTTGACGCGTATGGATGAAATATGGATTATTAATTCAGAAACCTAAATGTGTCAACATTAAAGTAACAAAGACCTATACACTTCTAATGATTAAGAGTTTGAGGACATTTTTTATCAGTCAGTCTATGAACGATCTTTCTTTCAGTTAACAAAGTACGTATTCTTAGACCTCAGGCTTTAAAGCTGAAGGTTCTAGTATCTTAGAAAATGCAGCAAACAATTACTAAACTTAACCCACCTGAAAGCTACGTTTCCAGGCCTCATTAGTTAACCTTGCTCCATTGCAATCATAGACTCACATTCTAACAGCAGGCTCTCAGCTTTTATCAAAGATCACAATTATGAAATTGCCATAAAACACACACACACACACAACAACAACAACAATAATAACAAAACAAACAAAGAACTACTTCTGTCAAAGATAGTGCTCACTGGGCTCATTCCATGTTCCTTGGTTAAGGACTCAAGGGAAAACTCCCTTACATTTTGGTACTTAGAAAATTAATCTCTTTTAAAACAGTAGCAAGCTTCTTTGATCAGGTAATTATTATTGTATACAACCATGTGTCCATTATTACTCTTGGCTGCCAGTAAGTTTAGACCTCATTTTAGTAAGTTATAGTAAATACATACTAGAGTAAGCCTGGGTCATTGATCATTCACGTTCTCTTTATTATAGACTTTAAAAAAAGTAAATATTCTCTTCAATATTATAGATAATAATTTGAAATCTGCCTTTTCAAAGCGTGAATATTAGATAGATGTTGGAAGTTGGTTCTTCAGCTGAATTCTAGACTGAGTTGGAAGCTACTTAACTCTCTCATTCCAAGGAAGGCATGACTCACATTGTCATTCAGAATACTCTAATCTCATGATTACAATGTTTATAGCTGGCTAAATCTGATCATTATTTTGTGGCCCAGGGAAGGTAATGTAATCTTTTTATAACTGTTCACTTTGGTCTGTCAAGTTTCTATCAGGAGGTACTTATATATGGTGGAAGCTATGACATTTGGTCAAATTAAGTCACTTTCAACTTCCCAAAACAAGATCCCAGAATAGAGGGAAAAATGGACTTTAAAATTATGAAATATATATCCCCAAGCATACTGTGAGAACAATTTTAAACAAATCAAAAGACAATTTTTACAAGAATTCTAACCACAAGATCCGTGTTTAGTCAAGAAGGCTTCAGATAAAATGTGTTACAATCTACTTCTCTGCCCAGAATTTGTGTAAAAAGAGAAAAAGTGTTTTAATAGCCAAAAAACCAAATATTTAGTAAAGCTAGAGACAGATACAATTTTTAAACTCAAAAAATATGTGGGGAGGTTTGCAAAAGCAGCGAAAATAGCGCAGAAGTGATTCAAGAGGAAGTAAAGGTAAAACATTGTGGACAATGGTTGAAAGCAGATCTCAGCATGTGCCAGTAGAAAATGGATCTCTTGAAAGTAAAGATCTAATCCTACATGACACAGTCATACATATTCTTTGCAATAATGAAGGAAGGAAATATTGGATCAGGAGGTTGGAAGATGTCTTCTAAGCACAGCTTTTATTCAGAGGCAAAAGAGGCCGGGCAGCATGAAGAATTACCAAGAAAACCACTTCTGTAGGCAGCCGTGTGACTCTGACAGAGCACGTGGAGGCCTTTACACTGTCCAGTCCAGACAGCTACGCTGGTCCCTCACTCTCCATAGGAATCTCTAACTGGTGGCTGGTTCTGTGAAAGGCAACTTATTTAAGGGTGGATTTAAAAACACCATCTGACATAACCTCCAAAATACCAAGAGGAGAAAAAACTGGAAAAGAGAAAAAAAAATGACAAATTATAATAAAAATTGACTTAAAAAAAAAGGAAAAAAAGAAAAAAAAATTGCCATGAAGCCAGTTTAAAAAAACAAAACAAACAACAACAACAAAAAAAACCACTCTGTCCAAATAGTTTGGCATGAATTAAAACATCTTGATGCATTGATTATGCTAATTGAAGAAGACGATTGCTCAGAAACACAAAAACTCCAGAAGGCGGTATAAAGAAAACAGGAGAAATTGAAGCATGGGCTGGTAGTCTCAGGGAAAAAAAGGAAGAAAAATAAAGCATAACAAAAATAACGTTGATATTGTAAGAACACAAAAAACAATAGATTTTATTGAAAACACAGTAAAGGACATTGGGTCTGGAAATGAAAATAATAAAATGAAGTGGGAAAACATATTTAGAAAGAATATGATATATGTAAAAGATAGGCAAGAGAGATCCAACATAAATATAGTTTAAGCCCCAAAGCAAGCATAGAAATAGAATAAAATAAATAGTCAGAGACTAGGAAAAACAATATTATTTACAAAAATAGGGTGGTAATAGACAAAAAAGAAAAAAAAAGGAAAATGAAATACGCTATCTTAACTTTATTCATAGTAGGGAACTAATAGAGATTATCCCTAACAACCCAACATTTAAGAGAAAGGTATGGTTATAAAAAACAATAATAAAAAAGCAAAATGTTTCAAAGCAGAGTAAAAACCTTTCAAAACAGAAGAAAACATACAAACACAGAGCAAAGAAATAGACCACAAAGCAAAATGCTTTCAATAGCTATATGCAGGGAACCATAAAATAACACAAAAGATCAAATATGATTCATATTAATAAGTGTGAACAGCTTAACTCTCCTATTAAGATTTTAAAAAGATGTTTAAGTCTGATAACCAAGCAAAATTTAACTTTATGCTATACACAAATCTCATGAAAATTGGTCATATATTGAGCCACAAAGAACATCTAAATTTAAAAAGAAGTAAAACATAGCCCCAAAATACTTCCTAATCACAATTCAATAAAACAGAGGTCCCTGCGTAATTCAGTCAATTAAGTTTCAACTCTTGGTTTCAGCTCAGGTCATAATCTCACAGTTTGGTGAGTTTGAGCCCCACATTGGGCTCTGCATTGGCAGTGTGGGGTCTGCTTGGAATTCTCTCTCTCTCCCTCTTTCTTTGCCCCTCCCCTGCTTGTGCTGTCTCAGTCTCTTTCAAAATAAATAAATAAAAGAAAATTCAATAAAACAAAAAAAAATTAACAGAATCATAAAATAAAATGCCTCTTCCATCATAAAACTTAAGAAATCTTTCTTAGATACTGGTTCAAAGAAAAAGATGTAAGTTTCTAAATGCAATAATAATGAAAATATCAAAACCTATGAGATTTAACTAAAAGAGTGCTTTCATTGAAAAATTCATAGGGGTATCTGGGTGGCTCAGTTGGTTAAGCATCCAACTCTTGGTTTCAGCTCAGGTCCTGAGCTCACGGTTCTGGGTTCAAGCCCTGCAATGGGCTCTCACTGACATCACGGAGCCTACTTGAGATTCTCTTTCCCCTATCTCTCTACTCCTCTGCTCTCTCACTCTCTCTCTCTCTAAAAGTAAACAAATAAACTTAAAAAAAAAGAAAAGTTCAGAGTTTATATACTTAACATTAATAAAAAAGAGTGAGCACAAATTATTTAACCTGATTCACCTAAAGAAAAAAAGGGAAGGGATTAATAACATTATAAATATAACTAGAATATATCATGAAACTTAAAAACATGTATGAGAACAGAAAAATCTGAATAAACAAATAAACAATAATAAAAATTAATTAATAGTAATATTATGAGATGTCTAATCATTAAAAATAAAAGTAGAGCAAGGAGATGAAATAAGGTATGATGAGTGAAATATATACATAAAATCTAACAAAATTAAAATTATCCAAGGTCACTATCTCTCTCTCCACACAAACAGTGCAAATGGAAACAAATCATGTGAATTATTGAAACAGGATATTTTCACCATTGTGATAATCATTGGACTAAAATTAGGTCTTCAAAGTCCTCAAAACATTTGTCATTTTTATGGTTTTATATACGCAGAATGTGATGTGTGATTCTTTGCACACTGACATTCCTAAGCACGTCAGAGCTATAAGAGAATCTCAGTGTTTTGGGCACAAAAATGTTGTCAATTATACAGAAAATGACTTGGGGGAAATAATGGGCACGTTTAAAAAATAATAGTGTAATTTAATTTACGCAGAAACAGACATTGTTTCGGGTTAAGTTATTCATAAGAATAAATCAATATAAACATTGAAGTGATTTCAGCTTATGATGAATGACTTTGTTCTTCATCCACTGTTTAATATCCATAGTTTTGCATTTTGATATCGCTCCCTTTCTAAGAGAAGGGCATTAAAATAATGAGAAGGCAATGTCATCCGTTTCATACATAAGCTGAGAACTCAAATAAGCATTCAAAGCCAGATTTCTTACAGTAGTCACCAGGCCCTATATGAGGTGCCCACCTCCTTCCCCCAGCCCAGCCATCTACCTCCGTGACACTATCCCCGGATAGTGAGATCTCTTATTGTTCACTCTGCTATAGGCTCTCTGGTCTCAATCTTCCTTCTAACATGGCAGGTGAGTTCCTCCCATGGGGCTTTTGTCCTTGCTGTTTTTGCTACCTAAAATTGTCTTCCCAATATTTTCGGAGATCATATTTTAGCACCTTCAAGCTTGGGTTGAAATCTCAATTTTTTTTCATGAGATACAGTAATAATCGTATTTAAAAGTTTGACATACACACACCCACAGCTCCCCAATCCCCACCCATCCTCCACACCCACCCAGGCACTACCTAATTTTTCTGCCCCACTTCCCAATACTTAGCATCAGCTGGTATACTTATTTCATTCATGTATTTGTTTAATCCCTCATAAATTCTTGGGTTTTACCTTTTCCATGTCCTGATTTATTCCCAAAGGTTTTAATGGCATGTAGCACGCATTTAACAAATATTTGTTGAGTAGATGAATTAAACACTAGATAAACAGATGAATGTTCCTACCAGAGCACCTTCATGAAAGTTCTACTTTCTGGTTATTATATTCTCAGTGCTATACCCTCAATGATTTTGAAAATATATTCAGGGGCTCCTGGGTGGCTCTGATGTTAAGCATCTGACTCTTGATTTCAGCTCAGGTCATGATCTCACAGTTCCTGGGATACAGCCCCACCTTCCGCTTTCCACTGGGCCCAGAGCCTGCTTAAGATTTTCTCTCTCCCTCTGCCCCTCCCCCACTCACACACATGTTTTCTCTCGGAAAAAAAAAAAAAAAAGGTATAAAACATACTCATGGGGCGCCTGGGTGGCTCAGTCGGTTAAGCGTCCGACTTCGTCTCAGGTCATGATCTCACGGTCTGTGAGTTCGAGCCCCGCCTCGGGCTCTGTGCTGACAGCTCGCAGCCTGGAGCCTGCTTCGGATTCTGTGTCTCCCTCTCTCTCTGCCCCTCCCCTACTCATACTCTGTCTCTGTATGTCTCAAAAATAAATAAACATTAATTTTTTTTAATAGATGCATATTTTACAAGAAAATGTCCACATTAATATCTTCTATATTTCTTTTGATTTATTAATTGCATTACATTTTTACTAAGTTATAAAAGCCAATAATAAAATAATACAGCTTTCAAGGTGAATTACTCAATATTTATGAACTATAAGCTTTTCTGTGGTCTGCCCGTCCCAAGACGCTGGAAAAAAAAATAGTGACTTCCAGACCTCAAAGAGCTCAGAGTCTGGCTATAAGACTATGTCCTTCAATACATACTTTCTGAGAGCCTTCTAAAAAATGAAACACCTCTTTAATTTGTGTACCTTCATTTAAAGAATGTATAATAAGAAAGGGATATATAGTGTATTTAAGGAATCCCTATTAAAAATATATCTTTTTAGTGACCTAGAACACTAAAGTAATGATACTTTAACTGAATGGATTTCTAAATTTTAAAATATATTAAGTGAAATACAGGAAATATGACAAATGTTTATATATAATACATAAGAACATTTAATATAAAGCTAAATCTGTATATTCCTATAGCAATTTCAATGGCCTTTAATCATTAGGAAAATCTGTATTGATGAAAAACCTTCATAATGTGTTTGTTCAAAATATAATTGATCCCTTATGTGTTGTATTAATAATAAAAATTATAATCCCTGAAGTATGTTCTATGAATTCCTTGGAAATAGAACCTTTCTATTCTATTATTAAATATGAAACATCCTCCATATTTCAAAATGTCTTTAAATAATCAAGACATCAAATACATACTTGAAATTTACTATATTTGGGAGGAGATTTTCAAATCTATTGGAACTATGAGCTTACAAAATACAGTGAATCTTCTTTTTTCTTGAATACTTCTCTCCCTTTCAAAAAGAAACATTGCAGGGACACCTGGGTGGTTCAGTCGGTTAAGCTTCTGACTTTGATTCAGATCGTGATCTCATAGTTCGTGAGTTCGAGTCCTGCATTGGGCTCTGTGCTGACAGCTCAGACCCTGGAACCTGCTTCATGTTCTGTGTCTCCCTCTCTCTCTACCCCTCCCCTGCTTGCACTCTGTCTCTCTGTCTCAAAAATAAATAAACATTAAAAAATTTTTGAAAAAGAAACAATGCATACATACAAATAAACCCTTCAAAACATAATTTCACTTATTTCTTTTTTTATATTTTTTTATTTTTCCATTCAAAATTTTTACTTAAAAATTTTTCAATCCTGGAAATATTGCAATAAGTTAAAATAAATTCCCAAATTATTTACCCAAATTCATCACTTTTTCATATTTGCTAAATTCAGTGTGTGTGTGTGTGTGTGTGTGTGTTTGTATGTGTGTGTGTGTGCATCCATCTAGCTATAAATTAAAGCTTTTGAATCACTTGAAGACATAATGACACATGACACTCTGCCCCTAAATATTTGACAGGACATCCTTAATAAAATAAAATAAAAATATCACACTCAGGCAATTTAACATAAATATAACAATATTATGTAATATGCTAATTTCCCTATTCAAATTTCTCTAATTCTTCAAATAATGACTTTTATGACAGCTTTTTCGTTCAGTTAAGAATCCATTGAAAGAACATCCATTGATTACATTTAGATATCATGTCTCTTTAATCTCCTTTAATCTAGAACAGGGTCTACCTTTTTATGGTTTTCATAATATTGATGTTTTTGAAGGTTTAGAGCAGCAGTTTTGCAGAATTTCCCACACTTTGCATACTTTTGATTGTTCACTTAGCAAGAGATTCAAGTTAAACATATCATCAGGATTACTACATAGGTGATGCAAGACATGGTTACCTCAATACAGTTGACAGCAGATGTTGTTTGAGCTCTTATTTTGTGAAAATCGAGTGCTCTGAGAATTCTATGTGGTTCCGGCCGGTACTGTCTTCACCTGCCTTCTGTAAACTCACAGCTTCTTAGGAGCCTTGCAGCAAGTGAAAAGCTAGGCAACCAAAAAAGGTCCAACCAGCAGTGATAAATGCTGAAGGAAATTTCTTCCCGCTTGAAGGAAAATGATCTCCAAAAATAGAATCACCCCATAAGCCAAGTGTTCTAATAACCACAGAATTGCACCTGTTGCTACTATCACATTTTAAGAGCATTTTGCCCTGTTATCCCAGACTGCATGCTTGGTAGCTGCACCCAAGATTAGGAAGCAGAAAGTTTACTGTATATCCGTGCTCATCTTCTCTCTAGTTCACTTACCTTTGTTCCTTATTTTACACGTTCCATAAACCTCACAGAATGTAGGTTTGTCATGTGGGTTCAAGTCTTGTTTCTATCTTCATCTTCTTTTCAGAGCTCCCTGTCCCATTCCATCTTAGACCAGTAAAGGGCAAGGACTCCATAACAACAAAAATAGCATGACCCAGACGGTCTATCCCATCATTCGGCAATGTTTGTTAAGCACATATTATAAACTAGATCCTTCTCCAGCAAAGTGAATACAAAAGTGAACAATAGTTCCCTACTTTGTTGGGAGTTTGTATTATGAAGGGTGGAAATGAGGCAATCGGTAAACAAATAAATTAACAAGTATTAGGAGGAAAATCAGCAAAATGGAGGAAGAACAAGTCACTGCCATCGTGACCCCAACAGAAACACTGATGAAACAACAGTATTTAGAGTACAGTACCAATATGAGAACTCCGGATTCCAGTTAAGAACACCACCTTAGAAAAGCCCAAAACCATGCAATCTCTTAGAAATGGGTAAGGGGAACGGTGTCACTTTATCTGCACCAGACTCTCCCACAAATTGCCACAAGCTCAGTGCTCAGAGAGATCCATCGAGCCCACAATTTCTCCCTTGGTAGAGAGAGTGACTGAAGCATCTATCTAATATCCCAGCCTCTGCGGACACTGCTCAAGAGATCTACTTCTGGCTCACCTCGCTCAGAGCACTGAAGCAGCTGGTATAATGAGAAAGCCTGGAGACAACTCAAAATGAGGGAAAGGGACAGGAGCTCTCAGCCGCTTGCATGGTGTTGGGAGATGCTACGCAACCATGAGACTTGTCCTTCAGGAAGAAGGGAGGGAGTTGGAGCTCAGGCCCAGGCTCCCCGCATTCTATGTTCTTTCTTGTGGAAGAGGGGAAAGTTCCTTACAGCAGTCAGAACAGCTGGGGAGCTTGGGGAAGTCATACCAACGGGAAACTCCTCCACCAGGAGGGAGAAAGGGAGTGGAGTATGCACCACCCCAGAAAACATTTGAAAAGCTCCCAAAATTTCTAGCTGGGCTGATTGGCCATGTTTTTCCTTCCTCTAAAATCAGTCTGAAAAGACTGGAGGAGATGGCCACTTCTTCAAATGGGCAGACAACAGGAAACTATAAGGAACACAAAAAATCAGGGAAATAGAATACTGTCAAAGGAGCAAAACAGATTTCTAGTAACTAGCCCTAAAGAAATCGATAATCCTGAATTCTCTGACAAAGAATTCAAAATAATTGGTTTAAAGAAACTCAGTTGAGTTAACAAGAGAACACAGACCATTAACAAAGTCAAGAAGATGATACTTAAACAAAATCAACAAAGGTATAGAACCCATAAAAAAAAAAAAAAAAGCCAAACAGAAATTCCTGAACTGAAAAATACAGTAACTGAAATGCAAAGGAAACAATCACCAAAATGAAAAAGTGGCTATGGAATGGGAGAAAATATTTGCAAACCATGTATCCAACAGTGGGTTAATTCTCAACACATATAAGGAACTCCTGCAACTCATTAGCAAAAATACAAAGAGCTTGGTTAAAAATGGACAAAGGAAAAAAAAAAGGTTAGAGTGGGAGAGAGCCAAAGCATAAGAGACTCTTAAAAACTGAGAACAAACTGAGGGTTGATGGGGGTGGGAGGGAGAGGAGGGGAGGTGATGGGCATTGAAGAGGGCATCTTTTGGGATGAGCACTGGGTGTTGTATGGAAACCAATTTGACAATAATTTCGTATATTAAAAAAATGGACAAAGGACTTACACCCACATGTCTTCAAAGGAGACATGCAAATGGCCAACAGGCATGTGAAAAGATCCTCAACACCATTATCAGAAAATTGCATATCAAGACTCTAATGAAATGCCACCTCATCACTGTCAGGATGGCTATCATTAAAAAGAAATTAAGTGTTGGCAAGATTGGGAAGAAAGTGAAAGTGGAACGCTTGTATGCTGTTGGCAAGAATGTAAGGTGGTGCAGCAGCTATGGAGAGAAAATAGTATAAAGCTTCCTCCAAGCATTAAAAATAAAGCTACCATATGATCTAGCAATCCTACTTCTAGGTATGTATCTGAAAGATTTGAAATCAGGATATTGAAAAGATATTTGCACTCTTGCGTTCATTGTGGCACTATTCATAACAACCATGGCAGGGAAACAGCCCTGATGTCCAGCAACCGATGAAGGGATAAAGAAAATGTTGCATACACATGCAATGGGAAATGATCCAGCTTTAAAAGAAAGAAAATCCTGCCTTCTGCTACAACATGGATTAACCTAGAACAATATGCTAAGTGACATAAGCCAGTCACAGAAGGACAAATACTGCATGAGCCCACTTACATAAGGTATCTAATATAGTCAAATCTATAGAAACAGAGAATAAAATAGAAGTTGCTAGGGACTGGGTGGTGGGAGACATGGAGACCTGTTTTCAGCAGGTATAAAATTTCAGTTGTGCTAGATGAATAAATTCTAGAATTCTGCTCTACAATACAGTGCCTATAATTAACAGTACGATATTGTGCACTTCTAAACTTATCAAGAGGATACATCTTTTGGGATTAAATGTTCTTACTAACACACACACACACTTATACACACATACACCCCCCGCACACACACACACACACACACACACACAAAGGGACACAAGAAGCTATGGGAGATCACAGATATGTCTATTACCTTGATTATGGTAATAGCATCACAGTTGTGTGCAGATGTCCCAAACCATCAAATTGCACACCCTAAATATAAGCAGTTCTTTGCTCAATAGTACCTCAATAAGGCTGTTGAAAGACAATATTCAATGATGATAAATGCTACAAACATTTTTTTAAAGAATGATATGGGGGCGTCTGGTGAGTCAATTAGTTGAGTGGCGACTTCAGCTCAGGTCATGATCTCACGACTTGTGAGTTTGAGCCCCGCCTCTGGCTCAGTGCTGACAGTTCAGAGCTTGCAGCCTGCTTTGGATTCTGTGTCTCCTTCTCTCTCTGCCCTTCCCCGCTCATGCTCTGACTTTCTTTCTCTCAAAAATAAAGAAATATTTTTTAAAAATTTAAAAGAATGATATAAAGAAACTGGATGAGTCATCAGAGAAAACCTTTCTGGGGATATTGATTTAAACAAAACTCTGAAAGACGAAAAGAAACCAGACATTAAAAAAAATCATGAACACAAGAAAGCTATTGTCAAATCTCTAGACTGGGAAGGGCTTGGTATTTTTGAGGAACAGAAGAAACACTAGCTCGGCTGGAGCAAGATGGCAAGAGGAGGATGATGGAAAAAGATAAAGTCGAGGATGCACAATTTTGGTATGAGTTGCTTATCAGATTTCTAAACAGCAGAAATCTCAGTAAGTATCTGATATTCAAGTATAAATTTTAAATGATTTCTTTGGAAAGTATAGAGATTTTTACTGAATATGACATTCATGGTAGGAAGGCATTCAAAATTATTGCTTTAGCTTTGAGTTACAATGCAGAAGAGTAAGTGAAGCAGGTCTACATGTTAATTTCTATTTGATGATGGATAATCTTGCAAGTTCTGGTGTACTAAGTACAATCCCCACTAGAACTGGCCATCCTAGCTTCATCTAGAATACAGACAAGAAGAAACAAAGCAGAATCGTGAACAGTTCAATTCCAAACAAGATTCCTTCAACAGATCTTTATTTTTTTTAATGTTTATTCATTTTTGAGAGACAGAGAGAGACAGAGTACGAACAGGGTAGGGGCAGAGAGACAGGGAGGCACAGAATCCAAAGCAGGCTCCAGGCTCTGAGCTGTCAGCACAGAGCCTGACGCGGGGTTTGAACTCATGAACCATGAGATCACGAGCTGGGCCATAGTCAGATGTTTTACCGACTGAGCCACCCAGGCATCCTCAACAGATCTTTAAAATAGAAAGTAAAAATGGAGAGGGAGTTGCTCCAAATGGTTGTAAAAATACAGGAAAGGTTTATGAGCACCCAAATGTTATTAATCTATTGGAAGAGAGGAGTCATTCCAAAGCATCAGAGCTCTAGTCATCATTCTTTCATTCATTCATTCATCTATTCTAGTTACATTTATGGGGTTCTCAGTATGCCAACATGGAGTGAGAAACTGGGCATGGACCCTGTTTTTAAAGAATTTACAATCTTCCAACAGAGACAGAAGACAATAATCCTTGATAACACCGCAGAGTAAGAAGTGTTACACAGAGGTAGGCAGACAGTGCTCTGGAAATAAAAAGAAGAAAACCAGAGTTGAGGCACCTAACTCTGCTTGTGGTGCTCAAGGAAGACCAGGTAAAAAAGACATTTGTTATACCTGAGCTGGCTCTCTGAGGATAGTGGGTATGGCAAGAAAGACCTTAAATGGTGGGGACTCTGAATGTGCAAAAATATAGAACAAACCTATATGTTTATATACACATGATTGTGTCGTATCAGTATCATACCATGTCATATTGTATTACATAGATCAGGTGGAAAGAAGAAAAAGTGTATGGTTTATATAAGCTAAGGAATCTAAATATCATCTTGAGAATGACAGATTGATAGAATGATGAAAAAGTCTGAGCAAAAATGTAACCTGATTCGATTGCATTTTAAAATAATGGAGAGTTGCTGATGGATTTGAAGGTAATGAAAGAGGTGATCTGCACAGATCTTGGTGCAGGGGTGAGAGGGAAAGGTCCAGGAGGACCCCACACCCACATTCCTGACTTGGGGCTTGGAAAGTTGGGAGCATTCACGAGGGGGAATAGAAGCAGGCGTTTGAAGGGGAATGATTGAGTAACCTCTTCTTTTCTACTTTCCATTCCTGTTCTTAGAATTAAACAAAAGAACAACAGATACCTCTTATTGTTAGTATAGACATACTAGCCTGCATTTTACTTACCTTATTTCCCAAAAACAAAATAGTCAGAAAAAGAAATAAAAGATGTTGAGAAGCATTGTTTTAAGGGAATGATGGTTTTCCAGCTTGGAACATTGAGAGGTGATCTGATCTCCAGGGAATCATGCTCACTTTACTGCGGCATAAACAAGGCTGCCACTAAAACAGTTTAGGAGGAAGGTGGTAAAGCGTCTTAATTCACCTCTAGTTTGTCTGCTATGGAGAGTTACAGCCCGATATTTCTGCTGTAGCTGAATAAATCGTTAGACAAAATCCTGAGAACAGATTGAAAATTACAGACAGCTTATAATCAAAGAAGAAATCAGATAGTGAATGGTGCTACCCAGTTAGACACACACACACACACACACACACACACACACACACACACACTGGAGCACATCTGCAGCCTTTCTGAGCCACCTGCCAGCCTCTGGGCTACTTCCACGAGGGCCTGGAGAACAGGGATGCAGCTTGAATGAGAAGCAAGCAAATTAGTGCTGTGCAAATTAAAATCGGATACTGCAGTCACACCAAACAGAGGCACGGGGAGAGGTGCTATGAACGCTACCCATCTCATTTATGTGTTCTCTCCCTGGGGGGAGAAGGAACAGAGTGAGGTGAGGCCGGGCTTGATTCAGAACAAGATGACTCCATGCCCTCCTGCCTCATCTGTTCAAGGCAACTCACTCCTCTCTCTTCTTCTACCCTGAGCTTTCATTCCAAGAGACTGTTAGTTAGGCAGAGGTGGAACCCCCTTTTGGCAGAATCTGGGGGATTAGGGTTTCATTTCCTCAAGATGGTGCCACCAGCATTTCTCCCTACTGGTCGCTCGCTAGGACGATTCAGCAAAATGGCCCTGACCTTACTTTTTATCACTTTAAGTTGTGCAGAATTGTAGGTCTCCTCTTGTGGTTCATGGTGAGACACACTAATAGCATAAAGTGATGATATTTAAATGTGATAGAAAGTTTCCACTTCACAGCAAGCCTATTTTATGAGTGTAAGTCTCATTTCATGGCACATATCATCTCAACTAGGACAGAGGAAATAGACACTTGAGTATCAGTCTGAGATGATGAATTCAATATGTGATAGATAAAGCAAATGGCTTACTTACCACCTTCTATAGCAGGTCAAGGGTTAAAACCCCAGGCCTCTAAGTCAGAGCTAAGATGTGTTTTATTCTTAGTTAAATTACACTAAAAAAAGGGAAATCTTTGCTGTTCTGTGAAAACCTCCTTCTGTTGGCAAAACATGCTGCAAGATGTCAGACAGCATAAACACCAGAGGGAGATATGTTCTTGACCCATTCTGCTGTTAGCAAGTGTCAAACATGTCTTTCGGCAGAATAATTATAAGGTTATAGTCCACGGACAGTCATTTGTGAATAATGTGCACCTGCTGACTAGAATCTGGGATTTAAAAAGTTCATTCACTTTGTGAAAACAGAAACTTTCGCTTCAACATGAAAATAGAGACAAAGGGACACTTTAACACTTGTTTTAAAATATTCTGGTTTGCTATTAATAGCCTAGTTAGAGGAGAAGCCCCATGACCATTCTGCAATGAATTCTATGAATTTAAATGTCTCTCAGGAAAGCTCAAAAATGAAAAAAGAAAACATAATTGAATAATACCAATTCAATTAGCAGTTGTAACACAGTTTAATTTATTGGAAAAGCCAGAGGTTATAATTGCATGATCCCTTAGAAAAAGCACACCACATCATATCCTCTCTTCTTTTATTTGTATTCAGATCACAGAGTGACTATATTTAGATTTTCACATACAATGTTTTAACCAAATGTCTCTGAAAAGGTAACTAGAAAGACAATTTCACATCAAATAGTCATATTCAAACTTCAATCAGAGCATATTAAAGAGAGGATTTCTTTCCAAGTAGGATGTTACAGGGGTTCATTGTCTGCTAGGAAAGGCTACACATGAAAAGACTATGTGATTTATGCTGAAATAAATCCTATCATTCAATACAGACCAGGAGGCCACAGTTGCTATGGTAACTGCTTACTTACAAGACCAGTTACACATAGTAATTTCCTAGCTTTTTGAAATCCAATCAATGTAGCATCCATGTGTCCTTTTTGAATGACATGCTTACATGCTTGGTGTTCCCCAAAAAAGGAAAGATCCATTATTTGCAAGTAACTTTGCTGATCTTTGATTTTTCCATATTCTTATAGCCTCACTGATACATTATTTTAATTTGTATCAACCATGAGACAAATCAACTACAGGCAATCAGAAATGAGCTTTTCTACAAGGCTACTATAAGTGAGCTTTTCTACAAGGTACTATAAAGTACCTCGAATAAGCTTTATCGTTTTCTGCTAAAGATTGTATGCACACATTTCTTGCTTAGTGATTCTTTAAATGCTGTCTCGTTTTAAGAAATGGCCCTAGGGCAAAAGGTGGGGGAGAATCAACAACTTGTTTTAATAGCTTCTGAAGTCTATGTGTGGGGAAAAAAAAAAAAAGTATGTGTGCATAAGGAGTATTATTCCATAAAGTAGAATTCAGAAGTAGATTAGAATAAAGTGTTAAATTCACTGTCGGTGCTAATTTTTCACTTCACATTCAGAGACTGCCTACCCTGTGTCAGGCACTGTCCTAGGCACTGGGGATAGGGCCTAAGCAAATCCCAGTGCTGTAGTCATTGGATTTATACGCCACCCGAGGATATGAGCAGTGGGAATGAGTCCTCGCCCCACTCCTGCAAGTTCTCAGAGTAGTCGAAGAGTAGACTTTGGAACTAAACCAAACCTATGAGTCCTCCTTTTATCCTTGTAATTATGTGATTTGGAGCAAGTTAATTTAGCTCTCTGACTTTCCACTCTTCTATTTTCAAAATGGATTATGTGTTCATGTGAGTTTATTGGGAGGATAATGTATGATAAAATACATAAGAGCATAGAATGTAGTTATTTCTCAGCAACTGTTGGCGAAATCTGCTTCTTTCTATAAAAAGCAAAACTGCTGTGAAATTGTCTTGCCTTTATCCTAGAAATTCAGAAAAGCAGACAATCAGAAAAAGGGATAATTCCTAGGCAAGAGATCACTGTGGCTTACATTGGAAAAGAAATTAAAGAACATATTCCCCATAGCAGCATTGCATGGTCCTGAGAAGTAGCCGGTAAAAACCCGAAATAGCCAGCTATAGATAGAAATATACCAATAGGAGAAGCAGTTTAAAGGTATGCAGTTATATGTAAAGGACTTAACACACAACTGGCAAATAATAAATATCCAAAAAAGTTATTATATATGTTATACAAGTACATAAATGTAGGGGCGCCTGGGTGGTTCAGTCCATTAGGCGTCTGACTCTTGATTTTGCTCAGGTCATGATCTCACTGAGCATGGGTTTGAGCCCTACATCAGGCTCTGCATTGACAGCGAGAAGCCTGCTTGGGATTCTCTCTTCCTGTCTCTCTCTCTCTCTGCCCCTCCCATGCACACTCTCTCTGAAGATAAATAAACTTTAAAAAACTGTCAAGTCTTGGGGTACCTGGGTGACTCAGTCAGTTAAGTGTCAGGTCACAATCTCACCGTCAGTGAGTTTGAGCCCCATGTCAGGCTCTGTGCTGACAGCTCAGAGCCTAGAGCCTGCTTTGGATTCTGTCTCCTTCTCTCTGCCTCTCCTCACTCACACTCTGTCTCTATCTCTGTCTCTGTCTCTCTCTCTCAAAAATAAACAAACATTAAAAAAATTTTTAACAATAAAAAATAAATTAAAAATTTAAAAACCTCTCAAATCCTTTAAAATAGATTATATTATATTATATTATATTGAAGTTATGTTATATCAATTATACAATGTGCTAAATATCTTAATATATAATCTCATTTAATCCACACAATAATTATGTGATTCATACTTCATGAAAGAGAATTTTTAATTCAGAAAAATTAAACTGAATGTTCAAGGTTACACTAAGAAGTGAAGAGTTAAAATGTAGGCCAAGAAAAAATAATGAGCAATAATACAGGATGGAAAGAAAGTCTCCGTGATTAATACAATATTAATATTAAGAAAAACTATCCTATCCAGTACAAAATATATTTTTTTAATATGGATCACAATGGAGCACAGTTAAGGACCACTGAATGACAGCGATATAAAGGAGGCTCCAAGGAGACCATGCCAAAGGCAATTTCCTTGGCCGCAAGGAAGACTTGTCAGTAAGATAAGGTTGGAAGTTAACATCACTATTCTCTATTTGTAATTTGACCACATACATAACCACTATTAAATTCATTCTATTCATTCTCAGTGCTATTTAAATCACTACAAAATTGTGGGGTTTTTCAAACAACTTTTTGAAATAATGTTGGGAGGGGTGCGTGGGTGGCTCAGTGAGTTGAACGTCTGACTTGGTTTTGGCGCAGGTCATGATCCCAGAGTCATGGGATCAAGTCCCACGTTTGGGCTCCATACTGAGAGCAGAACATGCTTAAGATTCTCTCTCTCTCTCTTCCTCTGTCCCTCTCCCCCACTCATGCTCTCTCTCTCTCTCTTTCTCTGCATTTCTCTCTCTAAAATAAAAAAATGAAATGAAATGAAATGAAATGAAATGAAATAATGAAATGAAATGATATGATATGAAGTGATGTTGGGATGAGATTCATGAACCCAATGGACCTTAAATGACAATAGTAGTCAGAATTCAAGTACTCCCTGAGGGACAGCCCAGGCCAGTAATTGCTATTATATATAGAATGATGCTTCAACTAAGCCTTTTTATTTGTGTATTTCACTACTAATTATGTTTGAGTCTTGTAAGTATACATAAGTTTTCAAGTTCATTTAAAATGCATCACATCTCCCCAGACTTTTTCAGCTAATGTCTAAATACTGCCTAATATAAGAATTGAACAGCGTGAGTCTATATTTTTCATGTGAATTTGTGTTAAAGAACCAACTTAATGACTCAAAATCACTGCAATATTGAGTACACAAATGTTATATCCTAATTAAAATTAGTATTCAGAACCTATCAAATAACATGGTTATTTTTTTTTTACCAACAGTGAAGTTTTACAGATTCAAAACTCAATAAAATTAATGATTTTATGGTGAAAAATCAGCTTAATTAGCAATGAACTTCAATAGATTAACAACTGGCTTCTAACAGAAATAAGTAGGTGAGAAGGCAGTAGGGTACAGATTCAAGGTGAAAAAAAACAAGAATGTCATACAAGAATCTTATGTCCAGCAATGTTATCCTTTAAAAATGAAGGAGAAATTAGTACATCCCCAGATAAGCAAAAACTGAGAATTCTTTACTAGTTGACCTACCCTACAAGATATACTAAAAGGGATTCCTTTAGGTGGAAATCAAAGGACGCTAGAAAGAAACTCAAATATACCTAAGCAAATAAATAGCATTGGTAAAGGTAATGAAGCAATAAAGGAAGCACCAAGGAAGGTAACTATATAAATAATATGCTGTATAAAGGACAGTATAAATGTAACATGATTTTTAGTGGGCAAAGGATTTGAATAGACATTTTTCTGAGAAGTTATAGAAAATGGCCAAATAATACATGAAACCATGCTCAGCATCACGTCTTTAGGGAAATGTGAATACAAACTACAATGAGATACCATTCTTAGCCAGAGGGAAATAAGAAAAGATAGACAATATAACAAGTGTTGTCAACATGTGAAAAAAAGGGAACACCTTGCTTCATCACTGATGGGTACATAAAACTGTGCAGTCACTTTGGAAAACATTTTGCCAGTTCCTCAAGATGTTAAAAATAAAGGTTCTATATGACCCATGAATTCTAATGCTGTATTCAAGAAAAATAAAAATATATGTTCATATGAAGCTTATACGCAAATGTCCATAGAAGCATTATTCTAAATGCGCAGAAAGAAGAAACACCCCACATATCTATCAACTAGTGAATGACTGAACAGATGTATTTGGCAATAAAAGGATGTTATATTGATGTTTGATACAATATGGATGAACTTTGAAAAACATTCCTCAAAGAAGCCTGTCACAAAATGCTACAAATTGCATGATTTTGTTTTTATGAAATATCCAGAAAAGACAAATCCATAGTGACAGAAAGTAGGCTATTGATTGCCAAGGGCTGAGAGAAGGAAGGAATGGGATGTGACTGGTAATAAAGTGATGGTAAACATAGAATTACATAGTGGTAATGGTTGCATAACTCTATGGATATATTTTCAAAATCACTAAATTTTTAAAAATCACTAAATTGTGCACTTCAAATAAGCCAATTTTATGGTAGGCCAACGTCTTTGTTACTCCTCTCTCCATCAGTGCTGACTTCCACTTTGTTCCCGTTGACTCTGCAGCCACTAGACCTAGGAAGTTACATGATTAGGATGTTCAAAGGAAGGGAGATGTTCAACTGAATCATCGGTATAGTATTTCAATATTCAATATTTTTGCATCTGTATGCAAAAAGTAAAACCAGAAAGAAAGCTTGGGAGCAAAGATTCGAATCTATTGTGTGCGGTCCTCATAGATTGATATGATTTTCTTCGACTGTTTATCATTTCTTATTGTTTCAGAATCACGACATTTTCTAGATTGTATTCGTTCATATCTCTCTGTGATAAATATAATATTTCATGGAATCATGCTGATAAGAAGTAATCAAGACACTGAGACGAGGAAAGGGAACTATCCTTTGCTAGGACCGGAAGGTCATCCCATGCAATCCTCTAAAGACCTACGTGGTAGGCATTAGTATTCTAACTTCATATGAATGAAAACTCTCTGACTCAGAGGGTCATAAGAGCACATGGCTAATAGATGGCAGAATAAGAGGGCATAGTTTCTGTCCTTGAAACTAATATTTTTACAACACATGCATGCTCCAAAATTTTCTTGATAAGAGATAAATATATTTGTCTAAATTGCAAAACTGATACTCTTTCTACTACACAGTGCTGCTTTACTTTGAGCGAACTATGACAGCAAGAAGAAAGTATATTATAGTGCCAAGGACAAGTTAAAATATAGTTAATATCTTAGATGTTAAGATTCATATCAAAAGTGATGAGAAAGTCATGCAGATATGCACCAGATTCTTTAAATTGGAACACCATAGGGTTAAGTCATTGCGGCTGGAGGTAAACTAGTTTCCTAGTTTCCATTGCCTCACATGACAAACTTCATTACAAATTTCAGATCTATCTCTTATTAGCTATGTGACTTGGGGCTTAACACTGCAAAGACTCCATTTCCTCGCAGGACTGGTGCAAGATTTTGATTAAATGTTTATGAAGTATTTTTTTCTCTGTCAGACACATATTGGGGTCTCATTAAGAGGAATTCCTTTCCTCTCTCCTTGTTTCCTTTGCCCTCCTTAAAATATAAGTACTTCTGGGAAGTATGGAGCACTAAACAAATTTTAATAAGATACGAATTCTCACATATATTACCTCTTAACAGTGAAGGGTATTAAAAGTTATAAAGGCTTTAGCTCCTTAAGTGGAGACAGAGTGAGAGGGTGGAGGGGAGAGAAAGAGACAGAGACAGAGAGAGAGAAAGGGTCAAGAATTATGCAGCATAAATGGAGGGTAAACAGAGTAAGGAATACCTCAATTTAGATTGTAGGGTATCGGGGGATACCTCTTCTTTTGAAGAAATATGTCTTATTCATGCCTTCAAGACCTCATCAAATCTTTGTTTCTTCTTTTGTAAAAACAGGAGCTAATGCTGACTCTGGAAAACCAGAGATTAGAGTACATACCCTACCTAAAATATTGAAATTAAATATAAATAGATAACAATAACTATGTTGGTCAGGAGAAACAATTTTACGTGTGGAGAGAAGGAACTGCAATGTGTCTTCCAGCTCATACATATGTCATATACTCTGTGTTGTTTAGCCCCTAGTGAGACGCGTACCTATAACAGTATGTAGCATTATTAACATGCTCATCTATTCAATCTGTGTTAACTAACCATCTAGTTGATATAAAGCCTTGAGCTATCCTCGGGTAGAAGACAATAGTAGAGAGTAAAGAGATTCATAAAATACTGTTTTTACCCTTCAGGAGCTAATGCTCCAATAGATATAAAATGCCTTATCACGACCTCTTTATGACAATTGCCAAGTCCAGTTTAATTTTAGACTGAGAATTACAACCATGAGATATAGACCACATTTGTACAGTTCTTCAGTTAAGCCTAAATTCTGTGGCCAGAACCACACTTCAGGCTTTTAAAAATTGCTATTTCTATTTAGTATGAAGTTGTCTGTGTCCTTTGTATTTAGGAAAAATGTTTTCTTAATTAATAAAAGAAAAATAAAACTCAAAACATCACTTTAAGTTCTTGACATGGAATTTATGTAACTCACCAGAAGTAAAAATTATTTGCTACAGGGGTGCTGGGTAGCTCAGTCAGTTAAGCATCCGATTTCGGTTCAGGTCATGATCTCGCAGTTTGTGAGTTCGAGTCCCACATCTGGCTCTGGGCTGACAGGTTAGAGCTTGGAGCCTGCTTCGGCTTCTGTGTCTCCCTCTCTTTCTGTCTCTGCCCCTCCCCAGCTTGTGCTCTGTCTCTCTCTCTGTCTGTCTCTCAAAAATAAATAAACATTAATTTTTTTTTGAAAATTAAAAAAATAAGTAAATAAAAACTCTGCTACAAAAGACCTCCCCCAGCACCAAGAGAGAGCACCAGCCAAGAGAATTGGTTGGAAGATGGTAAGGCTCACACGTGTCATGTTGATCAAGAACTTACAGACCAAGGGAACTTGCTCCAGAAGAACACCTAGAAAGTTTTAAAGTAAAAACAAGCAAATAAACAACAAGACATAAGAAAAAAAAAATTATTCCTGGAAAATTCTAAGAAAGTCAGGGAACAGAAATAATTTGGCTTGAACTTCAGCATTCTCATTTTATTAGTCTAATCTTCTGTAATGAAATAGTTTTCTGAACTGATGATTTTTTTTTCTCTTTGGAGAAAAAATTACAAGTGCAGTTAAGTTATATATATGAAATCCTTGACTAAAAATCTACTGGATTTACTGGATTCTTCAGAGTGATTGGAAAATTATTTCAGGCTACTTAATTTCAGAGAACCAAGTTTATAGTTTTTCCAACTTAAAAATAATTTGGTTGACTTATGACTTTTTAGGTTAAACTGTCAGCTCTCATCAGATGAGTTTGCTACCTTTAAATTCGACCGGAGGGGATTTTTTGGTCAAAATATTTGCTATTAAGTAGTTCTGGTGAAGGAGAGATGATAGGGTACATTTTTTCTTCTGATAATACATGGAAAAAAGAACCAGGCAAGAGAAACACAATGCAAAACAAAAAACAAACAAAACAAAGATAAAACAGTGTACAAAAAACATGATTCACCACCTTTTAGTTGTAGATTAATAAATTCCTTAGGGGAACTGTTTTCAATATAAGCCCTTTTTATGATTAAATATTAAAATTTTAAAGAAACTTTCCAAGGCACCTTGAATTTTCATTAAAATGTTTCAAATTGATGACATATATTAAGCTATCAATACACAAACACTAATGCTGTTTAAAACAAAATCTAGCAATTATTTTTAAACCTTTGGAGTAATAAAAACAGAAAAAAAAGAACCATAATACAAAGTACTGCCACATTCTAAGTGCTATGAACTGAAAGTAAAATAAAAATGCAGGTGTCTGTAGTGAGTATTTTGAGGTTCAACTAGCCTTAGCATATAGCCAAGGTTCTAGCTATTTGGCAATTAATTTCTAACCTAGCTCCATTAATTTATTCACTGAAATTCTGCTCTCAAAACAAACCCTCCTTCCATCTCAAGGTACAAGACAGCGTGTTATCCCATGTTGTCTCATAACCTTTCTTTACCCCCTTATATCCTACCTGGCTTCTGACTCACTGAAATAATGCCCGTTGGCTCCCAGTAAGTTTTCATAATGCTCCTGGTTTGTCAGTGCAGTTGCCCTGATAACTGAGAATCTATAGATCTATAGTGTTCCTGTCTCCAAAGCAAGGACTCTCTCTGCCCCAAATCTTGAAACTGTAGGCGGGACCTAACAGTGAGAAAAACTTATAAACAAACTTTTAAGAGGTTGTGGTCATTTACAAATGCTAAAGGCCGGCTCTTTGGCAGCTATCTTTTGTGAGAAAATTAGATACATTTGAAACCTTAATATGTACATGTGAACTGTTAAAGACTAACTCTCATGGAATTTGCACCCTCGATTTCAATATGGGAAAGGAAAAAATTACTAATTCACAGCAGATACTACAATAAAATTCTAAAATATCCTCAATTTCAGATTAAAATTAATAGGAATTTGCTAAAGCTATTCCATATTGCTCTACCTTTTTCTTCTAAAATTTATTTTAATTGTGGTGAACTATATGTGACATAAAATTTAACATTTTTATCATTTTTAAGCGTGCTGTCCTGTGATGTTGGGTCCATTCACAATATTGTGGCAACCATTACTGCTATCCATTTCTAAAATGGGTTTTTTTATTATCCCAAACTAAAACTCTTTGTCCATTAAATAGTATCTCCTCATTCTTTACTCCCTCCAGCCCCTAGAAACCCCTAACATACTTTCTTCTCTATGAATTGCTTTTCCTAGGTACCCAGGATAAGAGGAATCATACAATATTTGGCCTTTTGTGACTGTCTTATTTTATATAGAACAATGTTTCCAAAGCCATTCCTGTTGTAGCATGTTTCAGAATTTCAGTCTTTATTAAGGCTAAATAATATTCCATTGTGTGTACATATCACACGTTGCCTATTCACTCATTTGTTGATGCACATCTGTGTTTGCACCGTGTTGCTTGATGTTAGGCAAGAAGAGTTTATCAGGATGGTACAATTATCTTTCATCTTGTAGCCCTCCCCTCTCTCCCCACAACCCTTTCACAGAGGACCCTGGAGGAAGTATAGTCACCCTGCACACCCTAGCATAGGCCAGAATGTTCCTTTCACTGCTAAGTCACTTGTATGGCAACTTTATGAGTAGAACAGAGGCTTATATAGCTTGCCTCTCCCTCATTTCTTCTTCCCTGCCACTAATGAATGGACCTGCTTCCTGCTTCTAACCTGCTTCTTAGAAAACATTTCCACCAAAGTTGTTCAGCAGATGCAACTTAAATCTTGTATCTTTCTTCTAAACTTTGACTCAGTAAGGTCAATCTTTTATTTTACATCCTTTCAATCACATAAAGGATCTTCGATAACTTCTGACCCTTAATAAAATTGAAAAAATTGGAGTTTGCTATGCCTTAGTTAATTGCATTTGTACTATCTCCAATTGCTGATCAGAAGAAAATGAAGTTCTGTATTTTGCTGCACTCCAAATTAAGAATATATAATTCTAACATAAGTAGTGAGAGTTATCTTCCCCGATTCAGAATACAAATGATGGTTAAGAAATTTTCTTTGTAACTTATGCCTTCCACCAAAAAAGACTTCTCTCTAATCCATTTTCAGATGCAGGATTTCTAAAGTACAGCAGCTATAACTCTGAATACCTAAGATTCCAAATTGTGTCTGCCCATCTTGACACTGTGAGCATACACTTCAACCCTGCAAAGGTAGTTTACTCAAAGGATAGGACATATATTGTTTGTGGTCTAAAGTCTGTCATAAGAATTACCACTTGGGGCATTGGTCAAGTGATTGTTGGAACTTCCCTTAAGATCTTTTCTCCCTCCTTCCTTTGTAATATTTCAAATTAATTAACGAAATAGAGCACTATAAAAATATACAAGTTATACTCACAGAACTGAAGAGGTCATTCTGAATCCATGATGGTCCAAGTTACTGAGATTTCTCTCTTTTTTTTTTTAAGTTCATTTTTTTTATTTATTGAGAGAGAGAGAGAGCACGTGAGGGAGAGGCATAGAGAGAATCCCGATGCGGGGCTCGATCTCAAAAAAAGCAAGATCATGATCAGAGCCAAAACCAAGAGTCAGACGCTTAACCAACTGAGCCACCCAGGTGCCCCAACATGTACTTTTTATATTTGTTCTAGGATTAATCTTTAAACTGCTTCTAAAACTACTATGAAAATTATCTTTTTTCTTTGGTTTGCTTGTAATTCTGCTCCCTAACATCTGAACTCTTTGTTCTGTTTCTAGGGACTGAGATTTGGGGAAGAACAAATGCTTTCCAAAACAAACAAACAAACAAAAATGTCTAGACACTTGCTTTATTGAATGATAGGAATAGGGCATGGACAATTAACACAGTCTTGATCCATCAGATGGTGCTGGATAGGTGACCTTACCTAAACAAATCATGAATGTTTTAGAATTCACTGTGGCAAAAGCAATATCTATTTTTTCACGATGGTGCCCAGCATCCAACTATGGTGCCAGTAGTCTTTCACTGGTGCCATCTATTGCTCAGTAGCAGAGTCGGTCCCAAAACCAGTGTTCCTTAGTGATGGTTTTGCCCACACAGATGTCCTTGCCTTTTGCCTATTTTTGAGACCTCACAATAAGTTATTCTTACATTTAAGTAAATCAGACTCAGTTTCCCCTGTTTGCCAAAAGAATCCTGACAGTGAAGACAGGATTGTCCTCCTCAATCCTACCAAAAGTCATTACTTAAAGGTTAACTATTTCATAAAGCCCTTTCTAACCACTCTCTTTTGAAACTGTATACTTAGAACCCATGAATGCCTACAGCATTTAGTTGTGAAACATTGTTCTATAAATGTAGATGGGGAGCCTTTATGGCAAATCTAATATAAATCAAAACCTAGAATGACTGGTAGGATTTTGACAACTGAGACAACATAATCAGGGACAAATAGAATAAGACTATATATTAGAGTAAGGGTTCCCTAAGAAATTGATCTTTTTATATGAAGAGATTTATTATAAGGAATTGGTTCACACAAGTATGGAGACTGAGAAGTCAAAGATTGTGGTCAATAAGCTGGAGACCCAGGAAAGCCAACATGTACTTCCAGTCTGAGTACCAAGGCCTAAAAATATGAACTGATGAAAAAAGTTTGAATATGAAGGCCAGAAAAGACCCAACTCGAACAGTCAGGCAGGAGGATTTTCCCCTTATTCGTTGAAAGGTCAGCCTTTTTGTTCTAATAAAGCCTTCAAATGGAATGAGGCCCACCCACATTAGGGACAACAATCTGCTTTAATCAGGCTATTGATTCAGGTGTTAATCTCATCCAAAAATGCCCTCACGAACACACCCAATATAACATTGACCAAGTATCTAGGCACCCTGTGTCACGGTCAAGTAGACACATAAAGTTAATCATCACAGACAGAGCATGTTGAAAAGACAGGATCTGTTCTGGGAAGATTTAGCATTTTGTGTGTCTGAGAAGAACGGAAGTGGAGAAGCTTCTGCCTCAACTGAGAAATGAGTACCAGGAATTAGTGCTGGGAAAGGAGATGTTATTTAATTTGTTTCTTGTTCATAAAATGCTAGAGCCAAAAGATGAAGAAAGATCAGTAAAACAGAACCCTGGAGAAGAATAGCAAAAGACAAATTTGTGGCAGTTTAGGGTCATTTGTACAGCATAAGGGTGGGAGAAAAGAAAAACAAAGAAGTCATAAACAAGGCAAAACTGAAATAGAGTGGAAAATCAGACTAGGTGTATATATTACATATTTTATTCTCTGCACATGTATTTTTATCATACTTGAGATTCACATGAAATAAAATAGCTTAACCATTCACAGAGAACTCTTTCATAAAACAATAAGTATGGTTCAAAAATACAATCAAACAAAAGGCAAAACTTCTGAGGTTAATGTAATCACGGTCGTGAGCTTGAATATCTTGCTAAACAGGGAATCCTGGGTACTCAAGTTCTGACTGCTTCCTGCTTTGAAAAAGGGATTTTCTGTTTTGTCTTGTTTTGTTTTGTTTTGTTTTGTTTGTTTGTTTGTTTTAGATTCAGGCCTTGTTATTCTCTCCAAATCTCTCCTTTTCCCCAACTTCCTTCTCCTTAGAAGACAAAACTTCAGCCTGAAGAAGAGAGGCGGAAAAGAAGCCAATTGTCAATTGCTTTATGTCCAAATTTGCATTATTCCTAAGTATGTAACAGCAGGATTTTCTTATCCTAAATAAATACTTCACACACACACACACACACACACACACACACACAATGTATTTATTTAAAAACAGGAAAAATATTTATTTTTGTCTTTTATACTCAAAGATGCTTGAATCTTTAACTGAATTCACATATCACAACTCATTCTTTCCTTAAAATGAAAGGATACCAACACAAAATGTAGTTTTTCTTAAACCAGTGGTTTGAAAGCTGTCGTGGTTCAATCACTTCTGAAGAAACTGTTTTAGCAATTGCTTTAGTCAATATGCATGGCAATGATCAGAGACTTCATTTTATTCAAAATGAGCCATATATTCCATATGATCAACATTCAGGAAATATTCACTGAATTATTTTAAAGCGAGTGCAGAGCTTCTATTGAAAAAAAGCAATATTTCCAACATCCTTTATAGCTTCATAGCAAGAAATATGAATGCACAGGCAATCCATGTGGAATATAGTAGTTTAAGAATTGCAGTTATTATCAGAGATTCCCTCTTTGAGAAGCAGCAAAACAATTGTGCTTAGGTGCTCTAGTCTCTAGAACAAGACTGATTGCCAATCTTAACCTCATGGCCTCAACTTTCTCATCTATAAAATGTGGCTAAGTACCTGTTCTAAGGATATATATATATATATATATATTTGAGGATTAGCATTAGAGGATATATATGTGTGTGGGTGTGTTTATTTTTCTTCTTTTTCTTAGAATTATAAATTATGCTATGACCAAACCTTATTGCTAAACTTCTACATATAGCCTTAATACTTTCTTACAATAGAATACAATCTGTGTAACTGTCATGGTTACATTTCTGCTAGGGGAACATAATAGATGAATTTCAAATAAAAGTGTTGCCATCTCGGGACACCTGGGTTGCTCAGTCGGTCAAGTGACTGACTTGATTTCAGCTCAGGTGACGATCTCACAGTTGGTGAACTTCAGCCCCACATCAGGCTCTGTACTGACGGCATGAGGCCTGCTTGGGATTCTCTCTCTCCCTCTCTCTCTCTCTCTCTCTGCCCCTCCCATGCTCATGCTCGCTTTGTCTCAAAATAAATAAACGTTAAGAAATAATTAAAAAATGAATCAAAGTGTGTCATCTCCACAGCAGTCTGTCCAACAGAGCTTTCAGCGATCATGGAAATGTTCTGCCCTGTGCAAGCCATGGGCCACTAGCTGCAGGTGGTTAGGAAGCACTTTAAAATGTAACTAGTGTGGGGCCGCCTGGGTGGCTCAGTCGTTTAAGCGTCCGACTTCAGCCAGGTCACGATCTCGCGGTCCGTGAGTTCGAGCCCCGCGTCAGGCTCGTCAGAGCAGCCTGGAGCCTGCTTCGGGTTCTGTGTCTCCCTCTCTCTCTGCCCCTCCCCCGTTCATGCCCTGTCTCTCTCTGTCCCAAAAATAAATAAACGTTAAAAAAAAATGTAACTAGTGTGACTGAAGAACTGCATTTTTAAGCTTATTTCATTTTACTTTTATTTTGAATTTAGCCACACGTGGCTAACGCCTATCCTCTTTGATAGTAAAGCTTGAGAGGGTTGTTTAAAAAGGAAGTACATTAAGGAAAAGCGCTATGTCGGCTAGCTAAATTATTCAGAGATCGATTAGCTGTTCTGTAGAAAACTTCACAAAGAATGGACTATGTCAGCCTTAAACCAGATGCTTGGAAATTTTACTCATTTTCGTGACATTTAGTATATTAAAAGTTATTTAGTATATTAAAAGGCTGTGAGGAAAACAATTAGGAATTAGTACCGTTTAACAACTTAAAAACTCTAAAATGTTATATAATAGCCTCAAAATATTGATTTTTTTTTTCAAAATATGTATCCATAGATTTTTTTTAATCAGTTTTACAGATGATGCAAAAACCTCTGTGATAAGAATTATGCATTACTGGAGATTTCTTTCAATCTACATATATACTACTTTGTAACTGCTTTGATATCTGTTTTGATATCTACAAGAAAATGTATCCTTATACTATGACTATTATAACTAAAAAAACTAGTCAAAAGATAAGTAAGAAAACCTAGTGGATATTAGGTAATTGGAAGGCTAATATAATTCCATCACTAACTAGTTCTTGATGTGCTACAATAGTATTTTACTATCACCTAGTGGAAAATTAAGGTCAACAATATTTTAGACAATGTAAATAAGGTGACCATATAGAAATGTAGGTTACTTTTTGATATTTCATGATAGAAACTGTTTCTCTAATACAGGAAGGAAAAGCCTAGGATCTGTAGACTGGGATATATTTACATACAGTCTACAAGTGAGGGCTTATTTTTTTTTCTTTTATTATGAAATTTATTGTCAAATTGGTTTCTATACAACTGTGAGGGCTTATTTTTTTACCCCTGGTTAATTTTAACACGTTGTAGATCTGAGAATTCTACAATACTTGTTTCTTTCCTACCTACTTTTTAGCGTTGATTAGAGTAAATAACTAGTAGAAAATAAATGTGTCATCGCAAAAGAAACAAATGTTGGTAAGTTCTCAAAATGTTTTACCTAGTATTAATACAATAAACAAAAATATAATAGTTCATGTGCAAAATTGCTCAGAGTTGATGGACTGAGTTGATGTTAGCCACAATAACATTCTTTTTTTCACAAAATATACACCTTAGAGCAATCACTTTCTCACCATTCAAACAACGTATCAAACTACAGAATGCCAACTGAAAGCAGTTATAAAGAGTAGAAGAGGCTAAACAAACAAAAATTTAATTTAAAAATTTTATTGAATAAATAATAAGACAGGCCATGTATAAAAGAAATTCAATGATACAGCACACCTAAACAATGGAAGCTGAAAGAGAATTACATATTCAAAGTGCTGAAAATAAATGACTGCTCTATAATTTTATATATACTCAAAACATTATTAATGAATGAGAATTAAAATGTTTTCAGGTTGAAAATAAAAGTTAATATTTTTTATCTAAAACAGTTTCTCATTACTAATCTTTGAAAAGATCATTTTGATAGTTAAAAAGTTGGACCCAGAAATAAAAGTAAGAGTTTCCAGAATATATTATTTTCAAGCAGTATGAAAAATTTACAAACATTAGCCATGGATCATTCTATAACCTTAGAGTTAGAGAAAATCTAACAAGTTCCAAACAGTTGAAATCATACAGACTGTATTTCCTTTTCGTAAAACTTTTAATGTTTGATTCTTTCTTGAGACAGAGACAGAGCATGAGCGGGGGAGGGGCAGAGAGAGAGGGAGACACAGAATCCGAAGCAGGCTCCAGGCTCTGAGCTGTCAGCACACAGCCCAATGCCAGACTTGAACCCACGAACCATGAGATCCTGACCTGAGCTGAAGTTGGACACTTAACCGACTGAGCCACCCAGGCGCCCCCAGACTGTATTTCTTTATCACAATGTAAATTTATTGGAAATCACCACAAATGGAAATATAATTCTGCAAATTTTATATGCTTGAAAATTTTATGAAATAAATTTCTGAGTAAACTGGGATACAAAAAAAAAAAATTATGCAAACTAGTAAATACTTAGAATTGGTGGATAAGAATAAGAAAGCCTATCAAGTACATAAAGAAGGCCTTTAGAGGAAAGTAGTAAATGATTGTTAGAAATTTTAGGCTAAAAATTGATTTGAGCATGTAATCAAACAATTGGGGAAAGAACTTAGTAAATAAACAAAAAATTGAAAAAAAATAATGAGAATAGTAATTAATGCACAAAACAGAAAAGATAATGTATAGAAATTCAACAAATCAAAGCTGACTTTTTGAAAAGACAAAAGAGACAAACCTCTGGCAAGATCTTCAGGTCACCTTACTGATGACATCCTATTGGTTTAAAACTAGATAGATACTATATTCTAAAGGAAAATGAAGTTCAGCCTTATTAATGAACCTATATGCAAAAATTCTAAAGCTGCTTTAGCAAACTGAAAATCCAGTGGTGGATTCAACTGACAAATAGAATAAACCATAATGAGGGGCACCTGGGTGGCTCAGTCAGTTAAGTGTCTGACTCTTGATTTCGGCTCAGGTCATGAACTCGGAGTTCACGAGACGGAGTCACGCATTGGGCTCTGCGCTGACAGTGTAGAGCCTGCATGAAATTCTCTCCCACTCTCTCTGCCCCCCTTTCTCAAAATAAATAAATACATAAATATTTACCAAAAAAAGAATAAATCACAATGAATTAATTCCTAAAATGTAAGGAACGATTAGCATTACAAAGTCAAAGAGAATTTTGACTGACTAGAGTAGAAATGATCATTTCCATAGAAGCAAGCAAAGTATGCAATGAAATTACATCATCATAAAAATATACTCTTAGCTAATTGAATCAAATGACTTTTCCTTAACCCAGTACAGAGTAAAAGAGCTCAGTTGTGTAACTTGTCTACCCATAGACATATAATTATAGCTGTGTGCTAATCTGCCCTGCTGGATTATATTTCTCAACCATTCTTGAAGTTCGGGGTGACCATGTAACTAAGTTCTCACCAATACAATGTGAACAGAAGTTATATATTTCACTTCATAGTTGGGCATTTACATATTTGTTGGGCCTCTTCTATACTCTGAATCTTCTTTTAAAAAAAAAGCTTTAGTGAGATATAATTGATATGCAAAAAACTGCACATATTTAATGTATGTAATTTGATGAGTTTGGCCATACACCCATGAAACCATCATCACATTCGAGGTATAGACACATCCACCACCTCTGAAAGTTTCCTTGGGTCCCTTTGTTGTTTTTTGTTTGGTTTTGTGTGTGGTAGGACAACTTAACTTGGGATCTACTCTCTTCACATTTTCTAAGTGCATAATACATTATTTTTTTTTTATTTTTAATGTTTTAATTTATTTTTGAGAGACAGAAAGACTGAGTGCAAACAGGGGAGGGGCAGAGAGAGAGAGGGAGACACAGACTCAGAATCAGGCTCCAGGCTCCGTGCTCCGCACAGAGCCTGACGCGGGGCTTGAACTTACGAACTGCGAGATCATGACTTAAGCCAATGTTAAACGCTTAACTGACTGAGCCACCCAGGAGCCCCTACATTATTGTTGACTATAGGCACTATGCTGTATAGCAAATCTCTACAATTAATTCATCTTGCATCACTGAAACTTTGTACCAATTTCACAACTCCCTATTTCCCCCTTCCCCCACTCATTCAAATTGTCAAACAGTATATTAAAAGGTGCTCATCGTCACTCACCATCAGGAAAATGCATATCAAAACCACGATGAGATATCATCTCACACCAATTACAGTGGCTACTATATTTTTTTTAAGGGTGTGGACAAATTGGAGCCCTTCTACACTGTGTAGGATTCTACACTGAATCATAAAATGATTCAGTTGATATGAAAATTAGTATGGAGGCTCCTCAAAAAAATTAAAACTGGAACTACCTTGTGATCGACCAATATCACTTCTGAGTATATGCCCAAAATAATTGAAATAAGGATCTCAAAAAGATCTATGTGCTCTCATGTGTATTGCAGCACTATTCACAATAGTCATCAACAGGTGAGTGGATAAAGAAAACATAGTATATACATACAATGGAATGTTTTTAAAAAGAAAAAAAAATATGCCATTAGCAACAACTTGAATGAATCTTGCGGACATTATGCTAAGTGAAATAACCCAGTCACAGAAGGAATACTGCTTGATTCCACTTATATAAAGTACCTGAGGAATCAAACTTACAAAAGCAGAGAATGGAATGGTATTTTCTCCTTGTTGAATGAAACCCAGACTTTGCCTAGATCTAGGTAAAGCTATGCTAATTCTTACAATACTTAAAGCAGGAATGTCTTAAGCTGGTATTTATGGGACCAAGGGTTCTATGGATAGACGCAGAGTGAGTGAGCTTTATTTTCCCTAACTTTTAATTATAGTGTAGCATTTCCTTCCATCATGAAGGTAGCCTACAAATTACTTATGTACTAGCAGTGACCCCAACCTCAGAAATTAGATATTTTATATCTAATTATAGATATAATTACATTTTATATTCCACCACAGTTGCCTTAGGTATCTTAAAATAGAGTTTACGATAATCAGTTCTCCAAAATTATGATAGCTACTGCTATATCTTGTTATTTAATTCACAAACAAAACAGCAAAGGGATTAGGACAAACAGATTAGAGAATAGAGTAATGAAGTAGAATAGAAAGAGAAACAATAATCTGTGACATGGAACTATACATAAGAGGTAGCAGTAAGAGGGAAATAGGGAAACCATTAAGAAATCATGCTGGGTAGGGTACCTGAGTGGTTCAGTTGGTTAAGCATCTGACCTCAGCTCAGGTCTGGCAGTCACTGGGTCTGAGGCCACCTCAGGCTCTGTGCTGACAGCTCGGAGCCTGAAGCCTGCTTCATATTCTGTGTCTCCCTCTCTCTGCCCCTCCCTCACTTGGGTTGTCTCTCTCAAAAACACATGGGCATACGGTCAGGGCACATGGATGGCTCAGTTAGTTAAGCGGCCAACTGGATTTTGACTCAGGCCATGATCTCACCGTTGGTGAGTTCAAGCCCCAGATCAGGCTCTGCACTCACTGCACAGAGCCTGCTTTGGATACTTTCTCCCTCTTTCTGCCCCTCTCTTGTTGATGTGCTCCTGGATACACTCTTCTCTCTCTCTCTCTCTCTCTCTCTCTCTCTCTCTCCCTCTCTCTCTCAAAAATAATGCACACAAAAATATTTTTAAAAAGAAGAGATCATGCAGGAATATGATTACCCTTATGGAGAACAAAATCGATTTGATCCCTACCACATACCAAGTATAAAAATAAATTCCAGATAAAGTTCAATTAAAAACTTTAAAAATTTTGTAATAAAAGATGGGAGAATATTTTTATGAACATTAAAGTGTGAAAGAATTTCTTAAATAAGATTCATAAACACAAACAATAATATTCCTAATGCATCTTGTCGTAGTAAAATGAAAATTCATTTCTTCAAGTAACAGTATAGAGAGAGTGAAAAATGGGCCAAAGATTTTGTAATACATAAAACTTCAGACCTATTACTATTTATGATAAATAAGTCAATCTTATGACTCAATGAGAAAAAGCACAATTAGAAAAGAATTCACAGAAGGAAACTAAATGTTCAGTAAACATGAAAATACGTTCAATTCCACTAGTAGTCAAGAAAAATGTCCATTAAAATAAGAACAATGTTGCACTCACCAGAATGGAGAAGTTAGTAAGTGTCATAATAAAATGTGTGCATGAGAAGGTGGAACAATAGAATCTATTGGATAAAACAACTAAATAAAAATAATATCAAGATGGGTGATGATGAAGTTAAAATCTAAGATTCTTGTATTGCTTGGAAAGGTATTAAGATATTATTTGACTTTAGACTTGGTTAAGTTAAATATTTATGGTAGAAGTAATAATACATTCACCAAAAGAATAGAAAGCGAATGTGTAAATTTCCAAGATAATAATGGAAAGAAAAATGGAATGAAAGAACTTCCAACCACTCCCTCAAAAAGAAAAGAAGCATTAAAAAATTAGAACAAATAAATGGACAAACTAGGATGATTAAAACATAATTTTAAAGGTATTGGTGTTATTTTTTATTTACTTACTCTGAGAAAGAGAGAGAGAGAGAGAGAGAGAGAAAGAGCATAAGCAGGGGAAGGGCAGAGCGAGAGACAGAGAGAAAGAGAATCCCAGGCAGGCTTCACACTGTCAGGCCAACATGGGGTTCCATCCCACTAAACACGAGATGTGCTGACAGCTCAGAGCCTGGAGCCTGCTTCAGATTCTGTGTCTTCCTCTCTCTCTGGCCCTCCCCCACTCGTGCTCTGTCTCTCTCTGTCTCTCAAAAATAAAATTAAAAAAAACTTTAGAAGTATGAGACATCGTCACTGACCTCAAGTATGTCTCAACAAGTAAGGACTTGTTGCTTGTCTGATGATGGTTTTAGAGCAAATAATCCTGCATAATGTGAGGGGGAGTAAAGAATACAGAACAGCAAAAGTCTCTTTCAATTCTAATACATTTGTCTTTTTTCTCTCTCTTGCATACACAGCCTATAGCTTGAAAGCCAAGGTTCTAAAACGTTATCTATATAAACATCAGTTGGAAAGTTGCTGAAAATGCTGATTTTTTTTAGCCTTCCCACCCCAGAGATTCTGATTCAGACTTGGGTTGGAAGGAATGCTGAGCACTGAGTTCTCAACAAGTAACAATGAATTAACAAATCCTAGCTGGGAAACTGAAAGGAAATTGTTTATAATTTCTATCATAGACAACTGTATTTAAAATTGTTTATTGACAATCCATCTGCCTATGATTATGTGTTTAGTTTTGCACGAACATCTTAAATTTGTGATGTCAAATATATATGGATACAGGAAACATTTTTATGAAAAGCTTAACTTCTTTCCCAAAGAGTTTGTGAGAAATTGGGAAAGAGTTGTTTTTGTTTTTGTTTTAATTTCTTTCGATGTCTTTAACTTCAAAATGAAGTTTCTCTTACTAGAAAGAAATTGGGATGTTCTGGGCTTGAATCCTCAATAACTTGGAGGGCCTGTATGCTCAACTCTGAATTATTTAAGGTCATCAGAGTCCCCAAATAGGATGAATCACGTAGATTTCATAAAAATACAGAACTTCTCTGCCTTAGGCTGGGCGATTATCATTCTTGACATCTTGCTCACTGACAGACACAGAGGCAGTCTTTGAATATCCCTTGCCCTTTCCCACCCCGGTGGGAAAGGTTCCCTGTTCCACCCAGTGTCCTGTTCATGCTCCTTCCACATCCTCAACTGTATCTGTATTTCTGTGCTCTCATTTATGTGTTATTTTTCACGACTCACTCTGATTGATGTCTTCAAATGTTTGCCTCCTTAATAAAATCCTACACCTTCTATTATAACTGTCATCTTTTTAGTATTATCCTCCCTCACTAACCTGAAAGCTCCTCAAAGGTGGGACTCTATAATATCCGTGTATATAACCTCAATATTAAGTTTAGTCGGCTCTCGGCACCCGCTAGATGAACGAGTTAAAGTTGAAAGGGAACAGTGATGCTATTGAAATACCACAGTGGATCCTCCAACAACCCTTTGCTAATTTGTTCATCAAATATTTGCTAAGCAACTGTATGTGCCACACTCTATTCTAACCGCTAGTGGTCTAACCATAAACAAAACGAAGAAAAACACCTAGCTCCCTGGAATTCGCTTTCAAGTTGAAAAAGACCAGCAATAAGCAAATGAATATGTAAAATACAGAATACGTTTGATGGTAATAGGCGCCATGGAAAAATAAAGTAGGGAGAAGGGACAGAAAGTTTAGAAGTAATACAATCAAAGATGGCCTCACAAAAGGAAGTATATTTGAGGAGAAAACTGAAAAAAAACAAGTGAACAAGGAGTCTATCTAGTGGAAGAGACTGAGGTATTTAGAACAGTAAGCACAAAGACTCTCTGTCAAGATTGCCACTAGTGTTTTTGGGAGTCAGCTGGGAGGCTGGTGAATTGGAACAGAGTAGGAAACAAGAAAAGTCAAAGAAGATGACCTTCAAGGTAATATATAGAAATTTAGGAGAACTTTTAAGTTTCATTCTGAATGAGATGAAAAGCCTTGAAAGTGTTTAGGGCAGGAGAATAATATAAGCTGACTTTTTACCAGGGTTACTCTGTCTTCTCCACTAAGAAAAGATCCAAGGGAGAAAAGTCACTGACCAGATTAAGCAAGAAGAAATGATTATAAATATCCAGGAAAAAGAAGACGATGGTTGAGGCTAAGAATAATAACTATGGTAGAACCAGATTCTGGATGTAGGTTGGTTTATTTCTGAACGGATGTGGGGAGTAAGAGAAAGAGAGATGAAATCAAACTTTTTTACACAAGCAACTGGTAAAACAATGTTGACATTTACTGAGCTGGGCAAGGCACAGGGACAACCAACCTATTTCAGGGGGGAGTTCAGTTTCTCACATGTTGAGATTGGATGCCGAATAAACAGACTCACCAGTCTTGGCTCTTGGCAGATAAGATACCTTTGGGAGTCATTGGCATATCAATATTACTTAAAAACATGGGATCAAGGCTTAGGAATGAGTCTAAATAGAATGAGAAATTTAAGAACTGAACCCTATTATCAAACCAACATTCATAGATTTGGTAGATGAGGAGAAGGCAGCAAAGATGACTGGGAAAGTAGGAAGTAACCAGGAAAGTGTGATGTCTTAGACCAAGAAGAGAAATCAATATGTCCAAAGACACCGATTAAGTGTGCTGAGTTCTGAAAAGTACAAGGTGTAAGCAGTGAGCAATCATTGAAGACCCAGACAAGAGCAGTTATCGAGAGAGGCAGGACCAAAAATGTGACCAAAGAAGACTTCAAAGGACATGGGAGGAGAAATTGGAGACAGCAAGTAGACATGACTTCTGGGAAGAGTTTTGCTACAAATTAAAGGAATGAAATATGGTGGTAGTTAGAATAAGTAATGAGTGAACACTTTTGGTTTTGTTTGTTTTGTTTTAAGAAGGAAGATAAATAGTACATACATATATATGAAGACAAAGATGTAACAGAGAGAGAAACATGATGATGCAGCAGAGAGAAGGAAGAACCGCCACTAGGGCGTTCTTAAGTAGGCGAGTAGGAAGGGATGGGATCATAGAGGGAGGTGCTGCCCTATTCTAGAAGGGCAGACAGTAGACTCACTACAAAAAGAGGGAAGGAGGAGCAAATATGCCAGATGCAGTACATGGGTAGATGTAACAGAATGAGCTTATGTGTGATCTCTGATTGCCTCTTGTTTCTCCGTGAAATAGAAATTAAGCTCATCAACTCTGAGAGTGAGGATGATGAAAGAGGCGTTGAAGATTTCAGAAGAGAAGAGAAACTATAAAATAGCTAATTAGGAGAGTTGAAGAGTGAACATAGCGAAATATAGCAAGGCGGTGGCACAGCGTAAGGGGTTCACCCGAGATTAGTGATCATAAATTTAAAGTGAGCCTCGTTAGCTTGAATGTGTGTTTTTCCTCTAACCATGGTCGCCTTTGTGAAAGGAAGTGTAGGGTAGACAGAGGTTGAATTTAACAGCAGTGAAGTGGTTACAATGAAACAGAAGAGGGACAAAGGAATACTGTGTGTATGCCAGTGAGTTCATCATTAGCCCTACCATTCTGGCTGGAACCTACAAGGCTTGTTGAAAAATACAAATTCAGAACCTGTGTTCACCTTTCATTTCTTCATTGAGAATACACTATATATAGCTATGATTTATTTTTTACTTTGCCTAGTCCAAAGGGATTTCTTTGCATATCCTTTTTTATTCAGAAACAAGTGCTAATAAAAGAAAATTATGCTTTATTGTTACATAAGAACAGAGATAAGTAATGGAAAACAATAATTGCTAAATTCTGAAGCAGAAGCAGAAGAAATAAAGATCAATGGAAGTACATTGTTTAAAATGCACCCCAAAACAGACTCTTGAGATCATACAAAGGAAATGGAGATTGATATTTAGTATCTATTTAAAATTGAAAAGGGTAGCTGCAGATAAGAAACTATAAAGTATTAACAATACAATTGTGTTGCTATAATCAGCAAACTGCTATAATTAGGATCGACGCAAAATACACAGACGAATCCACATTTCAAATATTGTCATTTTTCAGGGAAAAAAATGCCATTAAATGATGTAAAAATAAACACATAACATCCAAAAAGAAATTGTTCTATCACATAAAGATACTAGCTCTTCATCACCATCATTAAAATGTGTTAATACCATCTGTTCATTCAGAGGATCATGAAAATTTACATAATATGATGAAATAATGCTTGAGTCTACATGTGGATTATAAGCCTGGCAATGAAAAAAAATAGCTGGTTCAGTATGTGAATATTTGTACAACATTCAATAATAATTAGTTTCTAATTTGCTACTTATTTCTATGACAGCTGATAATAATACTTGGTAGGATCGTGTAGCCGACCAGATTCACCTTCATGGTTGTACATATTCCCACAATCCCCCTTTTACCACCATGTCTATCTCACCTCCCAACCTGTCAAAACTAACATATATACATCACCTAATTGTACGTTTCTTGAGCAAATTGTAAAAGTATATCTTTTATATTTTTGTAACTTCAGATGGTCCTCCCTAGTTCCTTTTTTTTTTTTTTTTAATTTTTAAAGTTTATTTATTTATTTTGAGAGAAGAAGAGAGTGGTGGGGGGAGCAAAGAGAAAGGAAGAGAGAGGCCCAAGCAGGCTCTGTGCTGTCAGCACAGAGCTGGATACGAAGCTCGAATTCACAAACCGGGAGATCATAATCTGAGTAAAGATCAAGAGTCAGACGCTTAGCAGACTGAGCCACCCAGGCACCCCACATAGTTCTTTTCCTAAAGAGGGCAGCAGCCTGTACCTAACGTATACCTGATCTAGCTAACCTATACCAACCTACCACCTTATAGCTACATCACCTTATACCTCCATCAATATGCATGGAACCCAATTCAGAGTTAATGGTTTTTTTTGGGTTTTTTTCTAGCTTTCAGATTTAGGTAGGTGGCTCATATAGGCTAAATTGTGTTCCCCCCAAATTCTTATGTTCAAGTCCTAACTCCTAGTACCTGACAATGAGACTGTATTTGGAGACCTTAAAGAAGTTAAGAAGTTAAAGTTATTACAATGGGCCCTAACCCAATATGATGGATGTCCTCAAAAGGGACACAGACATGTATGTGTCTGTGTCTGGGACACAAACATGTATGTACACAAGAAAGGCTTGATTAACCATCTGGAAGCCAACACGAGAAGCCTCAGAAGAAACCAACACTAGTGATACCTTGTTCTTAGACTTCTAGCCTCCGCGATGTGAGATAATACATTTCTGTTGTTGAAGCTACCAAGTCTGGAATTTTGTTATGACGACCCTAGCAAACTAATACAGTCGTCAGTGTAAGTTTGGTTATGTTCTTAGTGGATTTATATTGTGCAACCATTACCTTCATCCAGTTTTAGAACTTTTCTAGAAAACCACAAAATTTCCTCATGCTCATTTATAGGCAGTATCCTTTCCCATTTTCATCCTTAGGCATATCTAATCTGATTTCTGTTTCAGTAGATTTACCTTTTCTGGAAATTTCATAGAAGTTGAATTACACAAGAAATCTTTTGTATGGTTTCCTTCTGTAAGTTTAATTGTTGTGCCTTTTAAATATGAGTCTATGATCTATTTATATGAAATTTGTATGTATAGTGTGAATGAGGGAGGTAAATTGAGGGTGTGAGTGTGTGTGATTGTGTTCATGTGGCATATGTGTATATGAGTATCTTATTGTCCCAGCACATTTGTTGAAAGTCTATCATTCTCTCAACTAAATTCCATTGGCATTTTTGATGAAAATCAATTGACCAAAAATTTATGAGTGCATTTTTGGATTCTCTGTTCCATTCTCTTCATCTTTAATAAACATTAATAAATAATAAATTATTGTAATAAATTATGTAATAAATTATTATGTTATTAATAAATAATAAACATAATATAACGTCTTGATTAGCGTACTTTATAGTAAGTTTTGAATTCAGATACTATAATTATATCCACCAACTTTATTCTTCTTCAAAATTGTTTTGCCATTATAGTTCCTTTGCATTTCTATGTGAATATTAGGATTACCTTGCCAATTTCTTTACAAACAAAAACTAAAACAACAAAATTGTGCTGGAATTTTGACAGTGAATACATGGGATCCACCAATCAATTTAGGGAAAACTATCATTTGCAAAATATCACCTTTTAATCTATGAACTTGGTATGTCTTTTCATACATTTAGATATTCTTTCATTTTTCTCAGAGTGTTTGGTAGTTTGCATGGTGCAAGTCTTGTACAACTTTTATTGAATATATTCATAGATTTTTAGTTTTTGTGCTGTGATTTGAAATATTTTAGTAGTTTTTTTTCATTGTTTATTGCTCCTCTACAAACCAAATTGATTTAAGTATGTGGATCTTTCACCTTAAAACATTGATAAGTTTATTAATCATTTCTAGAAGATTTTTTTTTTTGTACATTCTTTGAAGTTTTCTACATTTGGGATCAGATCAACTGTGAATAAACACAGTGGAACTTCTTCCTTTCCAATCTGTGTACTCTAATTTTTTCTTGCCTTATTGTCTTATTCTGTTAGCTTGACCATACAGTACAATGTTGAATAGAAGTGGTGAGAGTAGATACTCATTCCTTGTTACTGATGTTAGGGGAAAAACATTCAGTCTTTCACCATTAAATATGATGCGAGCTGTGAGTTTTTGGTAAATGCTATTTAGCAAGCCGAAAAAGTTTCCTTCTATTCCTAGTTCTTAAGGAAAGTTTATCATTAATGATAAACACTAACATATGCTTTTCTGCACCTGTTTGATATGACCATATTATTAATGTTCATATGATTCAATATTACTAATAATGACCCATTTTATTTACATAGTATATTACATTGGTTGATTTTTCAGATATTAATCCAATCTTATTTTTCTGGGATAAATCTCTGTGGTCATTACATATAACATATGTACGTTATATATGTTTGTGGTGTATAATCCTACGAATTTGTTAATGTTTTGCCTCTGTGTTGATGTGGCATATTAGGCCTTAGTTTTCTTTCCTTGCAATACCTTTGGTTTTGGTGTTAAGAGGATACTGACCTCATAGCATGACTTAGAAAGTGATTTCCTCTCTTATTTTTTAAGAGTTTGTATAGGATGGATGTTATTTTTCCTTTACATATTTGATAGAATTCAGGAAAAAAATATTTGGACCTTAGCTTTTTGTGTGGGAAATATTTGACTATTAATTCAGTGTCTTTACTAGTCATTGGTCTAGTTGGAGTTTTGAATTCCTCCTGGGTCAGGTTTAGCAGTTTATGCCTTTCTTTTCTTTTCTTTCTTTTTTTTTTAATGTTTATTTATTTTTGAGAGAGAGAGACAGAGGACAAGTGGGGGAGGGGCAGAGAGAGAGGGAGACACAGAATCCAAAGCAGTCTCCAGACTCTGAGCTGTCAGCACATCTCCGATGTGGGGCTTGACCTCACGAACCGCCACCCAGGCACCCCAGTTTATGTCTTTCTAAGAAGATGTCCATTTCATCTATGTTCTCTGACTTGAAACATTAGTTTTAAAGATATTTTTTCAACATGAAACTACTCATAATATTTCCTTAAAACCATTTTGATTACTTTAAGGTCAATAGTAATGCATTCTATTTCATTCTTAATTTTGGTAACCTGTCTTCCCTTTTATCTTAGTGAGCTTAATTAGAGGTTTGTCAATCTTGTTGAAACCTAAAAAATACCTTAGGTTTTACTGATTATCTCTATATTTCTGTTTTTATTTCACTGGTTTCTGCTGTAATCTTTATTATTTATTTTTCCCCATTTTGGGTTTTCCTTGCTTTTTCTTTAGTTTATTAAGGTAGAAGATTAGGCTATTAATTTAATATAGTTTTTGTTTTCTCTTATACATGTTTAGAGCTATAACTCTTTCTCTAAGTATTGTTTTGAATGTTTTCCGTAAATTTTAGTATGCTATCTTTTTTATTTTAGTTCATCTCAAAGTATTTTCTAAATTTCCTGTGATGTCTTCTTTGGCCTATCAACTATGTAGAATTTCCAATATTTAAAGTATATGTAAATATTTGAGAATTTCTCTAATTACTTTGTATTTGACTTCTGATTTAATTCTATTGTGATCAGTGGACAGACTTTGTTTTATTTCAGTCCTTTTAAATTTATTAAGACTTGTCTTATGGCCCAGTATATGTTTTATCCCAGAGAATGTTCCATGCACTGTTGAAAAATAATGTATTCTGTTGGTGTTCAGCAGAATGTTCCAGATTTCAGAGAGATCAGGTTGATGCTCTTGTTTTGCATCTGCTATATACTTGTTAACTTCTAACTCGCCTACCAATTAATGAAAAAAACATTGAAATCTATTGACATATTATTTTTCTATATTTTTTGTGCTTTTAATCATGAAATATATTTTTTGAATTTTTTATATGTTTTTCTTTTTTTGTATTACATGTAGATGTATAACTGTGATATATTTCTAATGTATTTACCTCTTTTATGATGCCATGTCCTTTTATCTCTAGTAGCATTGCTTGTCTTTTCTTTTCTTTCTTCTTTAATGTTTATTCATTTTTGAGAAAAAGAGAGAGAACATGAGAAGGGAAGGGGAAGAAAGAGAGAGAGACAGGGAATCAGAAGCAGGCTCCATGCTGTCAGCACAAAGCCCAACACAGGGCTGAAACCCACAAACCGTGAAATCATGACCTGAGCCGAAGTTGGACACTCAACAGCCTGAGCCACCCAGGTGCCCCAACATTGCTTGTCTTAATGTCTATTACACCTGATATTACTATAACCACACAAATTCTCTATTTGTAAATGTTTGCATTGTGTTAGCTTCTTTATCTTTATACTTTGAAACTATTTGTGCTTCTTCATCCAAATTATGTCTCTTGTAGACAGCATATGGTCAGATTACTTTCTTACCAGGTGTGACTATTGCTGTCTTTTTATAGCATATATTCTATTGACATTTTCTGCAACTTTATGTTTGACATTTAGCTATTTTGTCTGTATATTTCATGTCTATATTGCATCACCATGTTTTATTTAATGTCATATTTTCTGTTAACCATTTCTATATTTTACCATTTTAATTCTTGTTTTTCTAAACTTACTTTTTGAGTAATTTTCTTATTTTAGGGGTGACAATAGACATGTTAACTGACTGCAATCCTCTTAGAGTTAATATTGACTTAATTTCAATAAAATATAGCAACTTTGTTCCAATATGACTCCATATCTTCCATCCTCCTTTGTGTTATTATTATCATATATACTACATTCATATATTTATTTATTATAAACAGCGGTATAATATTACAGGTTTTGCTTTATGTCTATTTCTGATCTTTAAATAAATTAAGAGAAGAAATAAAAATATACAGACTAGTGCAGGAGTATAAAAGTATAAACTTATTTTTTTTTTTTTAAGTCACTCTCCCAATTTGGTGTCAGGCAGGTAAGTAGTTATCCTAGAGGAGATTAGTTCATCACATCAAGCTAAGATGCACAACAAAGCATCAGGCCTGAAGAAGGGCAAGAAAGGAATAGATAACCCAGACAAATAGGGCAGGAAATAAGCTGTAAATCCATCAGTGTATTTCCTGTCTCAACAAGACTTTGCTAAAGGATCTCGGATTGAATCTACAAGTAGAGAACTTCAGTAGACCTGGATACAAGAAGGTGGAGAAGGCACTTTTTGAAAAGACTAACTGGTTAAACTTCATTTAATAAATCATAAAAACATAGAGTATATATCAACCTGGCATAGCCTTTTAATATAATTCTGTGCTATAGTTGTCAACATTTATTTATACTTTATGAATCCTTTCTACATACAGTGTCTAAACAAAGATTTGCTTTGTAAAAATATAAAAAGGTCAGTATAAGATGAAGGCTAAGTGCTCTGAAGGTCCAGGATCTTCCCACGTGGAATAGTAACCTCTTCATCAGCATGTGAGGCTTCTATAAGCCTTCTTGAAACAAAAATTGAAAAGTACTGATTTCAAGAAAATTTTTACTTAATAGATGCAGAAATCTATTTCTTACCTAGGCAGTTTTTCCAAAAAAATAGCATTGCTAGTCAACGGAAACCCTGGAAATATAATTCTTAAATCACAGTGTATTCAATGTTTTTCTATATACTCTAACATCAATTAAACACAACACAAAATACCGACCAATAGGCATTTTTGATATTTAACATACAAAATTCACATTGGGGACAGTGGAATATCAGTGTTGCTGGCAGAATTTAGTGTAAGTGTAAAGGTCAATAAATATTGGTAACAAAAAAAAAACACTTAGACATTACTTTGACAAACTACAATTAAGAAATTTAGAAATATTTCTTGTACTTTTCTCTCAGATCTCATTTTACTACTAATGGTATTATAGAATGAGAATTACCAAAACTATCTTATGTGATTCTATAATGCCTGAGTATATTAAGATATACAGGAGAAGCTTCCTGGCCATAATTGATTCATTACCTTTTTGGGATGTATCTACAAGATGGGATATTTCCCACTTGTCTGTCTATCTTTGTGCCTGCTCATACATGTGATGTAAGCAGGCATGTTTTTAAGTATTTTATGACACAGCTCTGTAAAAAAGGAAATGTTAGCATTATATACCATATGATTTTACTTATATGTGGAATATTAAAAAAAAATCAAGACAAAGAAACAAACAAAGCAGAAACAGACCCATAAATACAGACAACAAACTGATGGTTGCCAGAAGGAAAAGGAAGAGGGATGGGAAATGGGTGATGGGGAGTGGGAGATACAAGCTTCCAATTATGCAATGAGTAAGTCATGGGGGTGAAAGTCACAGTACAGAGAATATAGTCAAGGGTATGGTAATAGCATTGTATGGTAGCCATGTTTGTGGTGAGCATATCATAACATACAGATTTGTCCAATCACTATGTTGTGCACTTAAAACTAATATAACATTGTGTGTCAACTATATTTCAATTAAAAAAAATACCGATCCTTCTTTATTATTGACAGAACTGATAAGCTTGAATATAAACTAAAAAATAAATAAGCTATTTTTCCAGCACACGGCTGTTTGACCTTGTGGTAAAAATGAAGATTAAGAGAAAAATGAAATGATCAAATTTTACTAACAAGATGGATGGCAGCAATAGGCATAAATTTGAAAAACCCTTTGTCTTGGCTCTATCATTATTTCCAGTTCTTGAAGAACAGTTTCTAAATTATGTTTTACGTATATAAAGGTAGTATATGGAAAATGATTTTTAATGTCAGCAATAAAAAGTGCATGCAAATAAAATACTTTGTTAATATCACCTTGTAAAAACCAATCAGTCAGCCAATCAATCAATCAATCCTTGGTAGAAAGAATAGATTGGTAGTATGGTAAAGAGTAATGTTTTTCTAAAATCTATATCATCTCCAGTGACTGTGTAACTTTTTAAAGTACTTACATAAATAATAACTGATGTAAATGATGATTATTATATAATAGTACTAAAGGAAGCTCTAAATCATGATCTGGTCCAATCTGTTGGACCGAAATATTGGTCCAATCTGTTTCTGTATATTTGCTAGCAACATATTGATTATAAAATTATAAAAGTGATAACATGCTATGACCATTTTCCATAATTCCAGCACAATTTTACATTTTAAGAATTAAAGTTAGTATTTTAGCAATCAACAATTGTCTTTGAAATACCCATTTAAAAAGTCAAGTGGATAAGCCATAGATTTTTGCAATCTGCTTTCAGACTTGTGACTAAATTAGACCTAACAGAGAATTTATGATATTCTCACAAAGGAGAAGAGGCCCTTAGGGTTTACTTGTTCACATTCTTCTTTTCCCAAATGAAGTAAATACTGACACAGTTTGCCACTTTACCATAAGATTCTTTTGAAATGGAACATGTAAGCTATTCTTTGAAAATGCACAAAGGAAATTGAAAGTAAAAGCAAGGACTTTTCTAAATGTTCTTGCAGGGTTCCTGCTGGTAGAGAAATGATTTTCATAATATGTATGAAGTTTATATTTCTCTTAGGGATATTCTGCTTTGGAGAGGGTAAAAGAAATCACATCAGTGAAAAATTACAAAATAAAAACTGGTTGGAAACATCCAGGAGAAATAGCAATAGTTTTAAATTCTACCAAAATTAAAATTTAGGGATTTTGTTTTCCTTCCTTCCTTCTTTCCTTCCTTCCTTCCTTCCTGGCTTTCTTTTATTTTAAAATTCGTACCACAAGATCAAAATAGCATACAGGATGAACCACAGGTAACTCTATTTAAAAATGTAAGGGTAAAAAAGAAAAATAGGCTACCATTTATTATAGACTTGAGCAGGAGACATATTGCAGCTAAGAAAATGTCACAATTTTTCATGTCAAAATAACAAAGAGAGATAACATATTATGGATTTAATTGTAAAAGTCAATCACATATAAAATCGAAGGATTATGAGAGGCACACACAGGTCATCATTAAAGTATATATAATAATCACACAAGTATGACTAGTGACTGATCGCTATGGGTCTTAGAAAGATTAGAAATACCACATGGAAATCTAAGCAAGAGATGTATAAATGCATAACTAAAAGAAATTTGTTGGAAATCAAACTGTCCTATGGACTTACATAATTATATCAGAAATAATTATCTGGTTCCTATAATCTTTTGTGTGAAATAATTATCTTCCTACAGTTTTTTCTCTTCTTCAGACACATAATAATACCAATTACTGTTACTAAATTAATAGCTATGATAAATTTGTAAATTAAATTAATTACTTACATATACTTATTTAAAAAACAGCAACTTCCTTTTTAAGTACTCATTTGTAAACTTCTTCAAAATGTAAAATTTCTTCAAAAATTTTTGAAATAAAAACCATTCAAAAGTAATAAGTTCCCTGGTCATTTCAGATAAATAAATAAAAGGCCTTTCCCTTTTGAGCTTCCATAACAATTTATCTGTATCTTCCTAATGGTTCCTAAAAGTATCTTATTCAATTACACACATATATACATATATATATACCATATATATATACATATATATACACATATATATTTATATATTTAAGTTTACTTAATTTAAGAGAGAAAGAGATCACCTGCACAGGAGGGGGAGAGAGAGAGAGAGAGAAAGAGATTGGGAGAGAATCCCGAGAAGTCTCCATGCTATGAGTGCAGAGCCCAAAGCAGGGCTCAGTATTGCGAACTGTGAGATCACGACCTAAGCAGAAACCAAAGTCGGATGCTCAACCGACTGAGCCACCCAGGTGCCCCTGAATTATATATTTTTAACATGTCTTATGTCTTCAAATGTACTATATGAACTAATTTAAGTCAGAGACCATGTTTTTTTTAAATAATTTCTCCCATATTAGTAGATATCCCAAAGAAAAGAAATGTCTAAAAAATGCTTGTGACTGAATGTCTTCTAATTTATTGGATCTGAAGTTGTGATTTTTCAGTATTGTGATACTTTGGACATTTGTTAAAAAATAAAATACAGTAGGGGTGCCTGGGTGCTTAGTCAGTCGAGCGTTAGTCCCTTGATCTCAGCTTGGGCCTTGATCTCAGGGTCATGAGTTCAAGCCCCCTGTCAGACTCCATGCTGAGTGTCAAGCCTACTTTAAAAAAAATTAAAAAATAAAAATAATTTTATGAAATAAAATACATTATAAAACTTATTGTCCAAATTTATCAATTTATAGACAAAACCGCTGTCCACCTGTTCCTAATTCCAGGAAAGGTAGCAAAAAAAGAAAAAAAAAAAACTATGAAATTTGACATTTCAGAGGAACCCAAGGAAATATGTCTAGCAGATGAAATAACAAATAAATTAATATCATAAAAGCCATAAAAGGCAATTTGGTAAATGTATATCTTCTCTATAATGGCTTTTAGTCTTATAGGAATAATATTCTAGATTTATATTTTATATGGTAATTTAAAAAATTTAAGACACCATAGTTTCTAAATATTAGTGACAGTTTGGCTCATAGATACAGAATAAGTACCTTGTTTTAAAGATTCATCATCCAATGGTGCCTGGGTGGCTCAGTCAGTTAAGCATCTGACTTTGGCTCAGGTCATGATCTTGCAGTCTGTGAGTTCTAGCCCCACGTCGGGCTCTGTGCTGACAGCTCAGAGCCTGAAGTCTGCTTAGGATTCTGTGTCTCCTGTCTCTCTGCCCACCCCGTCCCCCTTCACGTTCTGTCTCTGTCTCTCAAAAGTAAATAAACATTAAAAAAATTTTAAAAATAAAGATTCATAATCCAAAACCTGAATGGTTTTGTGTTATTATACAAATCCTTACCTGGCATAATGCATTTCTTGAAACTACAAACTGAATCGTATTATTTAACGGGTACCCTTTCTCCAACTTTGAATATTTCTGAAGTCTAGAGGTATATTTGGGTAAATACAGAAACAAATTAAAGCATCTATTCCTGAAGTCCTGGTCATTTTTTAATAAATTACACCACCAAGGAGATTCTGCATTGAAAATTTAGCAGTATTGACTCTTTTGTCACATTGGTGGAAATTACAGTAGCAAAACAAAATAGACAGAGATAAAATATTCTCCCATATGCCGGAGAAACTCCAGGAGAGGCTGGAATGAATAGATGCCTGTTGTGCCTTGTCCAGATTCACTCATTCACTATCTGTGGTTAATGTTACTTGCTCTTGGGTCACACAGACATCCCCCTTCCTTGAGACAACACTCTTGGCTTACGAGATCCCACTTCCATGGAAGGTTATTTTCCCTTCCTTTCCCTGTGTATAGCCCACAGCAAAAACTGACAAGGTATTATAAAAGACTGGCCCCCTATGCTGCAAGGGAAGACACCCTATGGGGTGACTTATGTGCATCAGGCCAAGTCTAGACTTTGCCTGAAATCACATTCTTGCTGGGCTGTCTCCAGTTCTCTACTATGCTTCCCCTTCTCCTTAGAGAAGGAAGGAAAAAACAAAACAAAAAACCCTAACTAATTTAAGTCAATTTCACTCTCTGTTTCTGGGGATTCTGACCTAAGACAGCTATTATCAAAAGTAGTCCTGAGAAGCCATTCTCAGTGAATTTTCCCCTCACCAGCCTTACACAGATCTAACACCCTCAGGATCCACGTTGGCACATGCTTTCTAGGTCCTTCCGTATTTGTCAGGTCCTCTAATTCCTTGTAGGCTATTTCGTCCTGGCTTTGGGCTTGTAATCCCCAATTTGGACCATGCTGCCTCTTGACTCTAATTGTCAGATTGGAGAAAAGGGCTCATATGGTAAGAAGGGGCTGCTTCTGGTGAAAAATAGAACTCAAGATAATTTGGGGGTTCAAGATTCTGAGATTTGTCACCCTAAATGTGTCCATCTCTGATTGTGGGTCCTATTCTTCTCCCGTCATGGCTCTGATTTGGCACAGAAGATCTGCTAAGTCAGCACAGTTTAGTCTTCTTTGCAGATCTGTCCCCCTTACAATCATACCGTCGCCCAGATTTTCAGTCAAGTCTGCCAGAAGCTGTCAAAAATAAGAGGGTGTCTAAAGCTGCCAGAAGGCATCTGACTTTCAGAACTGTCCTGAGATGGAAACAGACTCTCCCAAGCCTAGTGTTCTCTTTTTGTAATTTCTTGATCGGCACCAAAGGTGTTCATCTTATGTTACAATTCTTATAATTGTCCCCATGTTAATGAAGTGCCACGACCATTTGATCTCCCTATACTCGCTTCCTATTTGTACTTACTCTCAATGAAACAGAAGTGAAAGTTTAATGCTGGTGCAGCTGCTTTCCCAGAGCTATTGTCCCTCTTTACCACCCACAATGGATGACTTCGGATAGGGGAGTGATCTAACTCCAGTCCCGAGGATTTGTTTTCTAGAACCATCCCACATAATAATTGTATTAATCCATATTTTCTGACTTAAAAGCAGAACTTGGAAGTAAAGATGAAAATTCTGATCCTCAATTTAGGAGGGGCAGGTCTGAAAAGAAAACAAACAATGAAAGTTTAAAAAAAAAGTAAAACAAAGTAATGCAATGTGTTACTACATTGACCACCACATAACCATCAGCCTGCACAACCACCAGCCATTAAGAGAGATGCATACATACAGTCACTAACAAGATGAGTTCTCTAGGAGCTCCTGGATGGTTCAGTCAGTTGAGTGTACAGCTTCGCCTCAGGTCAGGATCTTGAGGTCTGTGGGTTCTAGCCCTGTGTCCGGCTCTATGCTGACAGCTCTGAGCCTGGAGCCTGCTTTGGATTCTGTGTCTCCCTCTCTCTCTGCCTCTCTCCCGCTCACTTTCTCTCTCACACAAAAAAATTTTAAAATGATTTCTCTCCATATCTGAGTCATCCCTAGAAGGATTTCCAGCAGGATCCAAGTGTACTCCTCTCTAAGTGTCTTTCTGCCAAAGAGAAAAGACATGGGGAATGTATCTGCTCACCTCCCTCCTGTTTCCCATTGTCCAAGGTTTCACTCAAGGGTACAAACGGCTCTGCATTGGCCACACCATCTGTCCTCTTCAGGGGTAACTCCAGAAGCTCATTCGGGGACATCACAGAGCGGAGAGAGAAAGGTATTAGTATGTCATCTGGCTCAAAACTTCTATTCACGAAGATTTTGATATGTTAACTTTTGATAGTATCTTCACAGTTATAATAAATAAATATTTATTACATTTTCATAAAATGCACATATTGAAAGTGATCGTTTATTTTTTTTTAATTTTTAAATTTCTTTTTGTGGTTTATTTTTGACAGACAGAGTGTGAGCAGGGGAGGGGCAGAGAGAGAGGAAGGCACAGACTCTGAAGCAGGCTCCAAGCTCTGAACAAGCGTTCAGCACAGAGCCTGATGCAGGGCTCAAACCATGAACAGTGAGATCATGACCTGAGCCCAAGTCAGCCACTTAACCAACTGAGCCACCCAGGCACCCTCATTTTTTTTTCCTTTGCAGAAAAGAGGGAGTTATAAGAAGTCAATAGTTCAACGTGTACATTTGTGGGGGGTTTTAGAAGATTTTATTTTTAAGTAATCTCTACACCAAGTACGGGGCTCAAGCTCACAAACCGTGAGGTTGTAACCCGAGCCGAAGTTGGATGCTTAACTGACTGAGCTGCCCAAGTGTCCCTGAAAGTAATCATTTATTAAACGCAAACATTTAAATATGCTGTATGTTATGAACTGAACTGTGTTCCCCCAAAATCATACCTTGAAACTTTAACCCCTAGTGTGACTATATTTGGGATACGGCCTTCAAAGAGGAAATTAAAGTTAAATTAAGTCATGGGGTGGAGCCCTAATTCAATATGACTGGTGTCCCTATAAGAAAAGGAGGAGACAGCAGGGATGTACACGCACAGAGAAAAAAACCGTATGAGGAAATAGTGACAAGACAGCCATCCACATGACAAAGGAAGGCCTTAGGAGACACCGAGTCTGCTGGCACCTTGACCTTGGACTGTGGGAAAATATATTTGTGTTGTTTAAGCCATCCAGCCTGTGGTATTTTGTTGTGGGAGCCCTAGCAAACTAATACATTGTATAACATGTATTGTCTTTTGTTTTGGTTTTTCTCCACTTTCTTCTATTCATCTTCAGAGATTTGTTTTTCTAAATGGACGTCATCCATCCACTGAAGAGCTCTACATTTTCTTTGTTGTTATGAAATATTCTCCATGACATTTAGGGACCAAAAGATTAACAGATTTGTTTTGGAAAAATTGACAAATTTGTCAGTTTCCTTGTCTACAGTACCTGTGTATTTTGTTTCAAACTTGGAGTCTGAAGTATTTAGGCCACTAAGATCAATTAGCAATGTTTCCTGACAGCAAGTAAAATATTGTCTAATGGCAAATCTCCCAGCACAGAGATAAAATCAAGAATTAAGTCTTACAGAATGCTGAAGCCCTAAAGGTAGACGACAGAGCTAAGAACTTCATACCTACACATGTCTCATTTTTTAAATTAAGAATGAGATACAATGTAATATTTAAAGATTGAAAATAATTACATCTAATCACATCATAAAAAGGGACTTGTATTTTTGCCCTTTCTCTTCAAGATTTAGAATGACTATGTATTTAATTATTTGTTAACATTGAATGACTGTTATCTTGTACTCAGTTTCTTCATGGTCAATTATAAAGTGTTTCATTATTTCTGAGCATTGTATTAATCATATTTATTGGTGTCATATTGTTTCTTGATGTTGGTTTGCCATAATTTAATCTGTATTTTTCATGGCTACTAAAGTAATATACGTTTACCATAAATGTTTCTTCTTTTGGGAAATGCACTCTGTCTGCTTATCTCTTGGGAACTTGGATTTCTTATAAATGTCATTGAATCATTTAAATAGTCTGGGACCAATTCAGTTACTTAAATATTTGATATAATATTTCCCAAATGCTATTAGTCTTTTAAAAGGCATCCAGGAATTTCTCTTATAAATGTTGGAGGTTTTTATAATGTTACTTAAAACTTATTTTGTAAAATATTGATCTAATATAAATTTTCAATATGTCAGTCTTTGTGACTGTGTTATGGCTTCAATATATATTATAATAATAATAAATTTATTATTCTTTTCTTAATTGGATCAACAATCTAACACTGAATTATTAAACGTATATTCCCCACTTTATTATTGTTATTATCATTTTTACTGTAAAATTAGGATCCAACTTACTTTGTAAATTGTTTTTAATTAAAAACCCAAAGCTTGATTAATAAGGTCCAAAGAAATAAATTAAGGTACATCTATACAAAACATAATATAGCCACTAAAAAGAAAGACATAGATCTAATTATGCTGTTATAAAACGATTTCCAACAATTTGAGTCACATAGCAAGATACAAATTAGTATATAGGATCTTTTATGTTAAAAAGTTAAAACACTGATGTTTTAGCATATTAATTTTCTCAATCATACACAAGAAATAATTAACATTATTTACCTGTGGGAAGGGAAGTTTATTCAGGAATATAACTGGCTAGCAGAACTTTATTTTCCATCTTACAGACTTCTTAGGGGACACAAATCACACACTGACTCTGCCTAGAATTTTCTCAAATCAGTACATGAACTAAGGATAACAGAGATCTTTACTATAACCAGTAGTTCAATTTCAGATTAGAGACATTTATCCTCCATTTATTCTATTCTCCTTGTGACTCCATATGAATTTGTAACATTATTTAACCCATGGGCAGAGGTTTTATAGAGGGTAAATACAGAATAGAATCTAATTTCTATAATACCCCAAAATATAAGAATTTGGAGTATGCAATCTTTGAACTTGGATGTTCCTTAAATTGTCTACACGTTAATTCAGAAAACGTGACATGTGCTCAGAAAGATTCCTTTTTTTTTATGTTTTTCAACTGTTGTGCTGCCCTACTTTAACCTCTGGGCTGAGCCTTTTTTTTTAACTTAAAAAAATTTTTTTAACATTTATTTATTTTTGAGAGAGAGACAGAGACAGAGTGCAAGCAGAGGGAGGAGCAGAGAGAGAGGGAGACACAGAATCTGAAGCAGACTGCAGGGTCTGAGCTGTCCTCATAGAGCCCGACCCAGGGCTCAAACTCAGGAACAGCGAGATCATGACCTGAGCCCTAATTCAGATGCTCAACTGGCTGAACCACACAAGCGCCCCTAGGCTGAGCCTTTCCTAACAACAAAGTTCATCCGCAAGTGTTTTTATGTGTCTCTCCCAAAGATGCCATTCCTGTAGCCATGACAAATGTGTTAGGTACCATACCATAGTGAGGAAAATGGATTTGTCCCTATTCTGTACTGTCACCTAAGACCAGAAGCAACACTACTCATGAAAATTTCGCAAAAACACTTGAAAGAAAAATACAGGCCCTTCTCATTTCTGACATCTTGTCAGTAGCTGCTCACACTAAACCACCCATACCTCTGAATCAGCAAGCAACGATTTACAGTTACAGGAGAATCTCAGTCCATACCTACAGAAAAGTACCGCCAATTACATTGTCCTCATTTCCATTTTACCCTCTGGGGTAGTTTGCCACCTAGAACCTTTGCTTCTTGTTTGAATAATTAAAGGCTTTTCTTGGGCGGTTTTTCCAGAACAAGGCAGTTCTCAATATAGTGTATATGAGCCTCACATCTAGAGAAGCAGCTTTATCATAAAGATTTTCCAACTGAGATTTTTTCCCCTCCAGCCAAAATTTAACTAAGATCATCAGGTGCAGTTACCCAGAATATGCCCCCATTCAATCAGGTTCTGCAAAAAAAGACAAAAAAAAAAAAAAAAAGGAAAAAGGAAAGAAAGAAAGAAAGAAAGAAAGAAAGAAAGAAAGAAAGAAAAGAAAGAAAGGAAAGAAAAAGGAAAACAAAAATTCTTCCCAACCCTTGGTATGAGGATAACAGTTTAGTACCTTAGTCACATTTGCAGATAGTCTATTGACACTTTCCAAAAGTTGCTGAAACAATCATGGCCTTTGCATTGTTTAACTTATAAAGATTTCAGACATTTATTGCTACATAATTAACACATCTTGTATTTAAAGTAAATATGACCTTTGCTCCACTATATTTTCTGGCTCAATTTCCTTGGTCTACAGAAATAAATGTCCTTGATTTTTTTTTAATCAGGTTAGTTATGGAACTCAATAACTTATATTAATAGTATCAGTTTTTGACAGATTCCTTCAGTTTTCAATCATAGGAGATAAGGACAAAAAAAAGGAAAGAAAAGAAGAGAAGAGAGGAGAGGAGAAGAGAAAAGAAAAGAAAAGAAAAGAGAAGAAAGGAAAAGAAAAGAAAGGAAAGGAAAAGAAAAGAAAAAAGAAAAAAAAAACACCTATTAGTGTTCACAGCCACATCAAACCCAGCCTATTGGCCCACTAGATCTCAGAATATTTTTTCCTTGCCTGTTCTCCTGAGACTCTAATGCTTATAAAGACCATAAGTAAAATTCAGAATTGAAAGAAGAAAAGTTATACTGTTCTTCACAATTAAAAAATGACATGGAGTAGCTTTTGGTGGGGATACAAAAAGCAACATATAATTAAAGAGATAGAAAGAAAAGAGTTTAAAGAAACAGTTTCTGCAGGGGCTTATCTTGATAAATAAGATTGTGCAGCAAGTCCATGATGAAGACTTTTAGGTCATTTATGCTTCCTGTGATACATTTTTGAAAGACTCCCAGACAATTTAAATTCCTAAATTTTTATTTTACATAAGTAGTACAATACTAATAGTATATCTATTTTGTTACTAATCTTTGATATTACAAAGAGTAAGTAAATTATGGATATATAATTTTCATTTGTGTTCTTATATTTATAGAAAAATGCATAGAAGTAACATGCTAGGTCAGAGGATTCATTCATTTCAGTTTGTTTTTAAAGTTTATTTATTTTTGAGAGAGAGAGCAGATGCAGGGGAAGTACATGGGGTTGGGTAGGGGGGACAGAGGATCCTAAGCAGGCTCCATGCTGACAGCAGTGAGCCCAATGTGAGGCTCGAACCCACGAACCTCAAGACTATGACCTGAGCCAAAGCCCACTCTCAACTGACTGAGCCACCCAGGTACCCCTCATTTCAACTTTGATAGAAAATGCCAAATTGTTTTCTCTGGGAACAATTTATCTGACTACCAATGATATATAAGAATATTCATGAAATTGGTTCATGATCAATTTCATCAATAGAGAATACTTTTCATCGGAGAAATATGTCAATATGATGGTTTAAAAAAATGTTTTGTTTTCTTTTTTGTAAAGGCTGAATTTTTATTTCTTTTATTATAATTAAGTATTAATATTAAATTATATCAAAGATTCTTTTCTTTTGTGTGAAATGTCTGTTCATATCTTCTGACTACTTTTTAATGAGGCTGTTGGTATTCTCATAATCTAGACTACTCCTTAAAATTTATCCTAAAGAATTAAGAAACTATTTTCTGTAAGAAAATTAATAGCCCTTATGAATCTAGATGCAAAAGTTCTCATCAAAATACTAGCAAAACCAATTCAATTGCATTTTTAAAAGGTTATTATACACTATGACCCTGACATTGATCCCAGTAATGCAATGCTAGTTCAGCCTAAAAAGCCAATCAATGTAATATACGATGTGAATAAAATTAAAAGAAGAAAAAAACACATGCTCATTTCAATTGACACAGAAAAAGCAAGGGTGCCTGTCTACACCACTACTATTCAATATTGTCTGGAAGTTCTAGCCAAAGCATATAGGCAAGAAAAAGAAAGAGAAGTCATCCAAATTGGAAAAGAAGTAAAACAATCTCTATTCAAAGATGACATGAATATAGATGGATAGATAGATAGATAGATAGATAGATAGATATATCATATATGATACATATGATATATCTATCTATATGATATATCTATGCCTAAAGAACCCACAGAAAAACTATCAAAGCTAATAGAAAAATTCAGAAAATTTGTAGGGTACAAGACTGACACACAAAAACAGTTGTGCTTCTATACACCATAAATGAACATTTAAAAGGAAATTAATAAAATGAATCCATTTTAAATAACATCCAAAAAAATTATCTGGGAATAATTTTAATCAAGCGAGTAAAAGACACTCAAAATTATAAAACATTTTTGGAAAAAATTAAATAAGATCTAAATAAATGGAAAGACATGAGGACAATACTCCCAAAGCAATCCATATGTTTAATGTAATTCCTACCAATTTTTTTTTGGCAGAAATGGAAAAAGCCAATCCTCAAATTCATATGGACTTTGCAGAGAGCCTCTAATAGCCAAAACAATATTGCAAAAAAAATAACAAAGTTGAAAAACTCACACTTCTCCCTTTCAAAACTTACTGCAAATCTACAGTAATCAAAACCTTGTGGTACCAGCATAAGAACAGACATGTAAGCCAATGGATTAGAAATGAGAGTCCAGAAATAAACCCATTCATCTGTAGCCACTTGATTTTTGACAATTTCCAAGATTATTAAATGGAGAAAGAATAGTCATCATTCAACAAATGAAGTGGGAAGAATTGGATATCTATAGGCAAACAAAAGAAGTTGGGTGCCAGCATATGCCTTACACAAAAGTTAACTCAAAATGGATCAATTATCTAAATATAAGAACTAAACTCATGAAATTCTTAGAAAAAATATAGCAGTGTATCTTCCTGACTTTAGATTTGGTAATGCATTATCAGGGAGGTGAAAAAGAAAACCTACAGAAAGGAAGAAATATTTGCAAAATATATATCTGATAAGGGTCTGTCTAGTATCCAGAATATATGAAGAACTCTTACATCTCAATAAGAAAATGACAGCCTGATTCTTAAATGGCCAAAATAGACAATAGAATGATCAAAAGGGATTTGAATAGACATTTTTAAAAACAAACAAAAAAATCACACACACACACAAAGGACCAAATGTATATGAAAAGTTGTTCAATATTATTAGTCATTATGGAAATAAAACCACAATGAGGTACCACTCATATTAGGATGTCTAGAAGCAAATAAATGGAAAATTACAAGTCTTGGCAAGGATGTAGATAAATTAGATACCTCATAACTGCTGATGGGAATGTAAAATGGTCCAGTCATGGTGGAAAACAGTTTGGCAATTCCTCAAAAAAAAACTTAAGAACAGAATACCATATGACCCAACAATTGCACTCCTAGGTATATATGCCAAAAATTAAAAACAGGCATTTAAACAGATACATACACACATGTTCATAGCAGCACTATTCACAATAGCTAGAAGGTGGAAGCAACTCAAATGTGGATCAATAAATTATTAGATGAACAAATTATAGTATATACAAACAATGGTATATTACTCGCTGATAAAAAGGAATGAAACACTAATTCATGCTACAATGTGGATGAACGTCAAAAACATATGTAAGTGAAAGAGTCCAGCCAGACACAGTCATATTCTATGACCCCAGTAATATGAAATATCCACAACAGGTAAAACCATAGAAACGGATCACAGACTGATGGTTCCAGAGAATGGGAGCATGGAGGATGGGGAGTAATTTAATGAGTGTACAATAATTTGGGGGAGTAATTTAATGAGCGTAGAATCATTTTGGGGAGGAATTTAATGAGTGGAGAATCATTTTTGGGAGTAATTGAATGAGTGTAGAATCATTTTGGGGTGATGAAAATGTTTCGGAACTAAATAGAGGCGGTAGTTGCACATCTTTACGAATGCACTGAAATGTTCACTTTAAAATGGTTACATATTTTGGGGCGCCTGGGTGGCTCAGTTGGTTAAGCATCCGACTCCAGCTCAGGTCATGATCTTGTGGTTTGTGAGTTCAAGCCCCACAAGGGGCTCTGTGTTGACAGCACAGAGCCTGGAGTCTGCTTCGGATTCTGTGTCTCCCTCTCTCTCTCTCTGTTCCTCCCCAGCTTGCACTGTCTCTCTCTCTCTCTCTCAAAAATAAATAAAGATTTTTAAAAATTAAAACAGTTATATATTTTATGTAAATTTTGTCTCAATAAAAAAAGACTCATGTTCAAAGTTCCTTCTTATAACTATAGTAAATAAATTTTTTTTTCTTGCTTAAGCCTACCCTAAAAAGTGCTACTTTTCTAATAAGATCTATCCCTCTACATTTATGGAATTTTGATATAATTTCATTTTTTAACAGTTCATTCTATTGGTCTGAAACTAGCAATAACCTAGCAAAAGAAAAAAGAAAAAAAGAAAGAAAAGGGAAGGGAAGGGAAGGAAAGAAAAGGAGAGAAGAGAAGAGAAGAGAAGAGAAGAGAAGAGAAGAGAAGAGAAGAGAAGAGAAGAAAGAAAAGAAAAGAAAAAGAAAAGAAAAGAAAACAAGAAGGAGAAAACTTCACATATGCAAGTGCTAAGATTTCTCTTGTTTTTTTGCTCTGTTCCTCCATTAGATATAATGAATTGGCTGAAAAAGAAAATAAAAGCAATTATAAGAATGCCAACTAAATGCTTTTTAGCTTTCTGTCACCTTGGCAGGTCTTTCTTATGATATTCCCTTCCCAATAAAGGCCTTAGTTCAATTTGCTGAAAGGAAGAAAAGCCATACATATATCATCGCCTTTATTCAAAGATCTTTAAACAAACATCTTTTAGTAATAATTTTAAAATGACAAAAACAACTAAAACAATAAATGATTTGTTTTCTTTGCCAATTTGGTAGAGTGAAAATGCATAAAAAGACGCACCAAACTGTTAGAACATGTACCTTTTGTTTTGTAATGAACAAATCTTGATTACCAGCAAGAATAATCAACTTCAAACCTGCTAGTTAACACTTGCAATTATTTTATTTTTATTTCTTTTTACTTATGGCAGATCCAGCCATCTGTCAAGGAACAAGGATAAAGAGTAGTTTGCCCTTGGCAGTTTTACTATTCTTTTCACTGAGGGATCTCCCATGCACTTGACCTGCATTATTCAACTTCACAACACCAATTCTGATGTACTTTCAAGGATAACAGTTTTCTCAGCAGAGGAATACTTGATATATTTATGAATTGTCTTCCTGATTAATTGCAAAAAGTAGAAGTCGGCTTAACTAAGAGATTCTGTCCTTTTAACAGACCAGGTTTTGACAGAGTAATATGACGGCACCCAGACAACTAGATTTTTGAAAACCGCGTCCTACCCAGCTCCCTCTAGGCTCTCCCAGCCACCTTCCCCCCCCGCCCCACATTTATTGTTGCCATCTCGAGTTTAAAATATCAGGTGTTGCAAATATTTTACTCAAACCTCCAAATTCTCATCTCTGTTTCTCACCTCCCTAAAACATGCTGACCTCTGCTTTTACCAATTCCCATTCTAACCTACACACAGTAGGATGATCCGTGATCTTTGAACCTGAATTCCCACCACAACATATGCCTCTAATTTTTCCATCTCAGTCTTTCTTTGATAGACTATTTTTTAAAATATCTTAAAAATGTTGCTCTGTCTCTCTCTGTCTCAAAAATAAATAAAAACATTAAAAAAAATTAGGGGCGCCTGGGTGGCTCAGTCGGTTAAGTGTCCGACTTCAGCTCAGGACATGATCTCACAGTCTGTGAGTTCGAGCCTGGTGTCGGGCTCTGTGAGGACAGCTCAGACCCTGGAGCCCACTTCAGATTCTGTGTCTCCCTCTGTCTCTGCCCCTCCCCTGCTCATGCTGTCTCTCTCTGTCTCAAAAATAAATAAAAACATTTAAAAAAATAGATAAATACCTTAAAATGCTTAACAATAAATAATAGTTACATTTTCTTGTCTTTCACATTGTGCCCTTTAACAACTGCTTAGTATTCTTTTCTATGGATACATTTTAATCAAGCAATCTGTATCCCACTGATAAACACTTTGGTTACTTCTGAGATTTTGCCCATACAAACAATATTAGGATGAGAAAAAAATGTATCTATATGTATGTAGGAGACAATGTAAATATATTTAGAAGTGGAATTAATGAACCAAGGCAAATTCCATTTTAAGGTATAATAAATATTGCCACCTGTCCACTGTATTGTTCCAATTTTTAACCACATCAACACTGTTGGAGAAGCATAAATGTGGAGTTTTAGACATGACACATATATTGCTGGGGTAAAAGCTAGAGTGAGAAGCTAGAAGCTAGACTATGATAAGTAGTTTAGATAAATAGTCATAGACTGTGAAATAGACTATGATAAAATGATATATGTATAAATACATGAGACATAGTATATATACTCATAAAGACGTTGAAAATTTCTGAAAGGCAAACTCAAAACTGGCCACAAACTGGGAATGAGTCGTGGATAGGAGAGTGTGGGATCATTGGCTCTTAAAATCATATAGTACTATTTTCTATAATTTTTCTTTGTTTTTAGAAACTTACCAAAAAAGAAGAATATCTAGAGGTTAGTGTTCAACTACTGTTGTTACAATGTCCTATTGTCAGCTATTGTCCTGCTCAGCTCCATGAATTCATGTCGTGTTTTCCCCCTTCCTTAGTTGTCCTTCCTCTGCCCAAATTCCAGCCAAACGTTTCTACATAATCCAGCTCAAATCTCACATCTCCCATGCACTTTTCTCTAAGAATAACTGCCCTCCATGAACTACTCAATCTAAATGCTTACCCCATTCAGGATACATAACATAGACCTTATCCTAATAATATGATATGTATTGCTCATTATCTCATCTTAGTTGGCTACAGGATAGTAATTTCCCTTAGAAGGATGCCTGGATCAGCAACGTAAGTTGCTTCACATCCTGTGTAGAGTGGGTGCCCAGTAAATGTTTATTAATTCATACTTTAGGAAGTAAAATCACTTTGACTACTCAGAGTACCTCTGTATTTATAAGGTTTGCTTTGTTGTCAGCCGTTTTCCTCAGACAAAAGGTTGATCATTCATCTTTTTTAACATGATTTTCTCTGTTCAAAAATGGAGGCTACACTAGTGATTAGCTTCAAAATTTTAAGTCAACTTAATGATAGTGTCCCTGATACACGAATTCTTCTTTCTTCTAGCCATTTCCCCCATCTTTATACATTAAATGTACTATTAATAGAACTCATAGTATGTCTTTTCATGCTTTGAATGGCTCTTACGCTGGCCTGAGCATTGAAGTGGTTTCCTCTAGCACTGTAAAAGCTTTTCTCCTTTTTTACTGGTCCTCTCATCTTTTTCTTTAAAGCCAGTGCGATGGCCTCCCATTGTGCTGCTATGTTTATTCCAATAGTCATACAAGAACAATCAACAGGATAAAAGAAAACACATCATATGAAATTTTGCTTTAAGTTTAAAGAGCATGTCTGGGCACTCACAAAAGAAATACCTTTCCCAATGGAAAAACACATTTATTATCTTCTTTCTAAGGCTTGGCCTCTAATGTAACTTAGAGTTTGAGCCATAGAAGTTATTTCTGTTACCATTCAGAGTATTGCATTGCCACAAATCTTAATATATAACCAGGCCTATGAAAATCTAAGGAGCCTATTTATTTGGGCCTAATATTCTCATATTTTCCTGCATGACTTTGTTTCCACTGAAGATAATTAGAGTCCATGGAAATACATACACGCATTCAAAGTAGAAAGACTTAAAGACCGGGACTCTATCTATGGCAATGGAGCTAGTAACAACTATTGGAGCACGATGTTCACCAATCCATCATAACTGTTTTGCACAATTATTCGTTTGGGTTAGCACAAAACACACATATATACATAGATAGGTTTAATAAGTTTTATCAATTAATAGAGTCAAATAAATTAAAACTTTTACCAATGAATACTACTCCCTCATCAAACTATATTAAATATATAACCTCAGAGTAAAATATAAATGCTTATGTTGAATAAATTTAACTGCAAGAAAAAGCTATTTTACATTTTTGCATTATGCCACAGACTGGTGAGTACTTCAACAGTGGTTAGCAGACCAGGATTTAAAAACCTCTGATCTGGATCAGCTCTTGCCAATAAGGAAATAAACCCAGCACTTACAAAGAACTTACTCCCAAAAGGTCATGGGATTTGTTAATGGACTGTTAAGGAATTAAACTCAGATTTCCTTTGTCAGAGACAAAGGCACTAGCGTGCGTGTTGATGCCTTTTTAATGTTAAGACTCAACTTACCTTTTTCATTAACAAAAGTACTGTTTTGATGGTTAAGTAATTTTGATGATTAAATGAATTTCCAGAGGTTGATTTTATTTCCAGAAAACCTGTGATTAAGGCTAGTGTTGCAACAAAAGATTTTGCCTTGTCAGCAGTAACAATCCTGTTGGCTTTTGGAATGACGAAGGTCAAATACCTTCCCTATACCTTGCGTAGCTATGAACGACAAGTATTTATAGATGTCTGGAGAAAACTTCTTTTGTCATCTATCTAGATGTCACTTTGGAAAATTCTTATCATCTAAAATCAAAAGAATGGGTCATGCGTCCTGTGGCTATATAATTTGTTATCACAAACCAGGATACCTTGAGAGTGAAAGAAGGTGCTATTAATAATTATCCCAGAACAACAGGGACAAACCAGAATGATCCCACATAAATTGGGACTCGTCATCACCTTAATAACATTTTCCATGGAGTTTTCAAATTAAAATCCACATTTGAATAAATACATGATACTAGATATTTCTGTGTCATGGGTTTGGCAAAAAGATGAGCTTATCAATAAATCATTTGACAACGTGTATGGCAATGGTTATTGTGGTTTTTGCAGTGTGCAAAAAGAAAACACAAGAAATATGTATTTTTTAATTTTTTAAAATGTATTTATTTTTAGACAGAAAGAGAGAGAGAGAGAGAAAGAAAGCAAGCAGCAGAGGGGCAGAGAGAGAGGAGAGAGAGAGAATCCCAAGCAGGCTCTGCACTGTCAGCACAGGGCCTGATGTGGGGCTTGACCTCACGAACCGTGAGATCATGACCTGAACTGAAAGAGTCAGATGCTTAACCCGCTAAGCCACCCAGGAGCCTCAGAAATAATCTTTTAAAAAATTATTTTATTCATTCTATTAGGGTTGTTGGCTCATGTATCTTTTTCATAAGTTCAAAGAAAAAGGCTCTAGTTTTCACAAACATACTTTATTCAAAATTTTTTACATTAACCCATCTGATGTGTTATCTTCATATATATTTAAAACCCTAGGCAATAGGTTATTTTCTACAATGATACGTGAAATGATATAATAATGAAGTCATCACATGACTCAGTGTCTTTTCTAAGGCATGTGGAAGAATAGGTGAAAAAAAAGAGATGAAAGAAAATGTTGACATAAAAACTTACATTATCGTCCTTGAAGACATTTTTAAAAGAGTATAATGTTAAGAATAAAAATATTCATCAACCTAGAATTCAGTGAATCCAGTAAAATGCTAACTTTTGTCAGTATACTTCAATGCCTCTCTTCTCTGGAGTTGAAAAACTTTAATCAGAACTTCGACATTTCTTGGTTGTAACATACTTTGCAAAAAGAGTGACTAAACAGACATTTACATTGAGTTAAATGTTCCCAGGGCCTACTACATTTGGTACTGCATATACCATGAAAAGCATAAGAGAATTTGGTAAATTATTTTCCTTTTTATTTTCCCTTTCTATTTTCCTTCCTTTAAAGTAGGCACTTAAGTTCTCATAGGATACCGAGAGGCCAGCATAGAGGACACTGTGACCAGCAACTGGGAAAGTCAAAGACCTGTCCTGGAAGCACCCACAAAAAGCTGGATCAAAATAGGCCCAAGATGGTGGATGTCATGACAGGAATCCCTTGACCAAATTAGAAGAAAAAGCTCAAAATCTTCCTTCCCACCCCAAGTTATAAATATTCCTCCTGCTCGTTAACAACTATTGAGTAAGAAGATAGTAACCCAACCTCTCTCTTTTTTTCTTTTTTTTTTTTATGTTTTTATTTTATTTTTGAGAGAGAGAGAGCACGAGCAGGGAAGGGGCAGAGAGAAAGGGAGACACAGAATCCAAAGCAGCCTCTAGGCTCTGAGCTATTGGCACAGAGCCTGACATGGGGCTTGAATTCATCAATGGTGAGATCATGACCTGAGCAGAAGTTGGACACCCAACCGACTGAGCCACCAAGGCGTCCCCTCTCTCTCTCTTGAGCTTGTCCACTATCAAATCTCAAGTGTGTACTTTTCACTGTAATAAACTTTCTACTTGTGTTGCTCATCCACTGTGTTGCATGTATGTCCTTGAATTCTTTCTCAAGACAAGACAAAGAATCCTTGGCTACTCCTTTGGCACAGGCTGTGTTGAGACCTTAGGGCCTGAGGTAATCACCCGTTCACCCAGCAACCCTTTCTTCCTCCCTTCCTTTTTTCCTTCCTTCCTTCTTTCCTTCCTTCCTTCCTTCCTTCCTTCCTTCCTTCCTTCCTTCCTTCCTTCCTATTTTTTTTTAACTAAAATCATTCCCAAGGTGTAAACAATTCTTTCTGTGAAATTGTCATGTCTTCAGTGTAAAAGTCAGTTTTCAGAATACTTGCTTGAGATGCTAGTCGCATGCTGTGGGTCCCCAATATTTGATGAAACTTTCTACTGTCAATCACAGCTGGGGTTTAAAATGTGACTCTGAGATTCTGTATAATGAATATAGAATGTGAATTTGATGAGTCTTTCTGCAGTACGCCACATGAATTTTTAAATTTCCCTTTAGAAACAGAAAAAAAAAAGCCAGCATCTTCCATCCTAGTGCTAAATATCAGAAACTGACACAGACATGATTCCTCATATTTAACAAATACATTATGATTTGAAGTGACTCTCACCACTAAGCATACAGCCATTCCAAAGACCTAGAAGTCTAACAAAAACTGAACACTGCCCACGCCAAATCAACATCTCACATAATCAGACGAGATTACTATTCAAAAGCGTGTTGTTATTTATTATTTAATAAGCACAGCACTTACAAGTTCGTGAGAAAATATAGATTACTTGCAGCATTGTGTTAGGATAAGTGGTTAACCATGAGGAAGAGAAAAATGTTAGAACTACAGTATGACTGTACATAAAAAAAATTCAGAGTATTAGAAAAAGTCTACATGAATAGATGATGATGGAAATTTGTGTTGTGAAAGGTCTTTCTAAATATGATTACTAAGTCAGAAAATATGATCAATAGAAGTTAATCTTTTTTTTTATTTTTTAAAGCTTATTTATTTATTGAGAGAGAGAGAGAGAGAATGAGCAGGGGAGGGTCAGAGAGGAAGGGAGAGAGAGAATCCCAAGCAGACTCCATGCTGATGTGGGGTTCAAAATCACCAACCATGATATCATGACCTGAGCAGAAATAAAGAGTCAGATACTGAACCTACTGAACTACTCAGGCACCCCTGATTCTTTCTCATGTTAATCATTAGTAAATACATATTCCCATATATGGGGGCATATATATATATATATATATATATAGCCATCAGAGTCACCAAACCCAATGCCAATCTGCAAAGCAAAGAAACATGTACATGTTGTATTTGTGTTGAAAAACACCACAGAAACTCTGCCCCTCTAAAATATGTATGAGTAATATAGTACATTTCAGTATTACACACACATATATTTTTAAACCTATAAATTAAGCTTATACTTTCCTGGGAAAACTTTTTCACTATTACATTTTTATTTCCTGCATATCATTATAATCTAGAATTTGGGAGCTAAATCATTATCAATTTTTTTTTAAATTGCATACTTTCAAAATAGAATTTGGATTTTTGAAGAAATTCATGACCTACAGAAATATTGTAATGAATTCCTATACGCCCTTTGGAATAAGCAGAATAATGCCCCCGGCCCCAGATGTCTATACATTAATTCCCACAACCTGTAAATATGTTATCTTACATGGCAAAAGGGATGATGTAGATTGGTTAACCTAAAGATCTTGAGATGGGGAGATTATCCTGGGTCACCCAGGTGAGCCCAGTGTAATCACAAAGGTTCTCATAAGAGGACGGCAGGAGGGTCGAACCCAGAGAGAGATTTGAAGATGATGCTGTTAACTCTGATGATGGAGAAAGAGACTATTAGCTCAGGAATGCAAGTGGCCTCTAGAAATTAGAAACGGCGAGAGAATAGATTTCCCCCAAAGCCTCCAAAAGGAATGCAGTCTTGTTAGCACATTATGGTTACATAATTACCATTTTCTAATTTCATTTCATTTTAGTTCATATTCTCACTATAAAGGAGATTTGTTTAATAGTAAAAAAAAAAAAAAAAAAAAAAGTTCAGATTGCAATTCCAGTTCTTGCTAGGGAGGAGCTTCCCCCACCAATAAGGGATTCTCTGACACCAGCTAGGTGTCCTACAATTCAACTCAATTCTGACACTATCTAACTGGAGACAGCATCATATTCCAAAGGTTGAGGGCTCAATCCATAAGATTCTCCTCAATCCCCTCTACGTCAGACCCGAAGTGCAAAATCAGATTATCATCAGTGCTTCTGACAAATTGGCTATGGATTAGAGATTCCCACACCCTCCTCCTCGGGTTCAATTATTTTGTTACAACAGCTCACAGAACTCAGAGAAACATTTTACTTACTAGATCACCAGTGTATTATAAAGGGATATAACACAAGAACAGCCAGAGGGAAGACTTGCATAAAGCAAGGAATGGAGAAAGGGCATGGAGATTTCACGTCCTCTCCATGAGTGCCACTGTCCTCAAATTTCCTAGAAACTCTTCTAACCCGTCCTTTTGGGTTTTCATGGAGGTTTTATTAGATGGTAGCAACTGATGAAATCATTGGCCATTGGCAACCTACTTTCACCCTTTCGCTCCTCCCTGGAAGTCAAGGGGTGGGGCTGACAGTTACAACACTCCAATCACAGGATTTTTCATCCTGGCAATTAAATTCCCCTCTTAGGTGACCAAACTGCAGCACATTAACACAACAAAAGACCTAATCTCCCCCCAAGTAGGACCTTCCAAAGGTTTCAGAGGCTCTGAGCTAGAAATGAGACTAAGACCAAATATCTATTTATCATATATAACGATAGTATTACTTTTGAACTTTTTATAGATTTTTATAGTAATAGATTTTTATAATCTGTTGCTGTCACTCATTTTTGTGCTCAGATTTCCTTAGACTTAGCCAAAGGAAGCCTGTCAAATTGGTCTCTGTACCATATTGAGGTCTTCCTCTTACCATCTTGAGGCTTCTTCTTAAAGGGAAGCCTTTAAGTTCTTTCCTATTTTCTGACACAACAGTATGCTGTGGATTCAATTTGTGCTTTCTCTGTTATGGCCCTGGAATCAGACATTTTCATGAAGAACTCTGACACTTTTTTAAATTTTATTTTACTGGGTTTTGAGTGAGAAATGTTGTTTAGCAAGAAAGGTCTGGATTAGCAGGTGTGCTCATTTTCATTAGGCTGGTGTTATTTCCAGGCCCTTTTAGAGATCAGGGTTAGGAAACAGAGGGTTTTTTTTTTTTTTTTTTCTATTAAGGTTTTTTTTTTCTACTGAGGTGTTTATATTTTTTTTCTTTTAAAATCTGTTAAGTGCAGTGAATTACAGTTTGAAATTTTCTGACGTGTAACTACTTTTCCATCCTGGATCAAAGCCAATTTGACCATTACATATTGGTTTATTTAGATATCACTGATAACATTTAGATTGAACATTTAGATTGAACATTTTTGTATCAGTTATTTGCCAGTCTCAACTGTTTTGTGCTCTTATTTATAGTCCTTGTGTGTTGTCATATAAAGCAATGCTAGAAGCATTATACAAATGAGGAAGAGTTCCTCGTTGTTCTAGTCTTTAGGAGAGTTTGTATTAGAATGAAATTATCTTTTAACAGAGTATGTAATAGAATTCCCTTTTTAAACCATGGGAGACAGCTGTTTGAATTTAAGACAAAGACTACTTTTAGTTAAACCTTAATGGTTTTCTATTTTTTATTCTTGGATTCAGTTTTAACTTATTATTTTTAAAGAATGAATAATTTTGCATACATTTTCAAGAAGTACACCTGTTCCACAGAACATTCCAAAGGAAAAGGTGTGTCTTTGAGGCTTTTGCATCTATTGTATTATTTTGCATCTATTTTATTAATATTTGTTCTTCTCTTTACTATTGACCTATACTTATCGATTTTATTGCTCATTTTCAAACCACTGAGTTGGAAGCTTAACTTTAAATTCTTTAACTTTTATTATTGCTTCTTTTCTATGTGCTATAATGTCAGAAATTAATTTCAACTACTTCAGCCTACATAGTGCAATACCACATATATCCTAATTTAAGTTAAACTCTAAGAGGAATCAAATGATTCCAATAACTAAAGCGTGCAGCAAGGGTGTTTTTCTGTATTTTGCTTAAAAAAGATATTTAAAAATACGAAATTTAACATAAAACATTTATCACAACTAAAAAGAGTGCTAGAACATCATTTTGCTCTTAGACAGATTTTATAAAAAGTTTCTATGCCTTATTGTTGTTTGAATTTATAGATTTGCTTTTAAAGTATTATTTGGTACTTTGTTTTTTTTTTTTTATTTTTTTTTAACGTTTATTTACTTTTTTGAGACAGAGAGAGACAGAGCATGAACGGGGGAGGGGCAGACAGAGAGGGAGACACAGAATCGGAAGCAGGCTCCAGGCTCTGGGCCATCAGCCCAGAGCCCGACGCGGGGTTCGAACTCACAGACGGTGAGATCGTGACCTGAGCTGAAGTCCGACGCTTAACCGACTGAGCCACCCAGGCGCCCCTAAAGTATTATTCGGTACTTTGTATTACAAAAATTACTAGTAGCAAGGTTATAAGAAAGAAGCCTTTTTATACCTTTAACTGTAAAAGTTGTTAGCTCCAACAGCAAAAACTCATGACTGTGGGTAGTCACATTGGCCAGTAACAGTCCAAAATTTAATACAAACAGTTAGACAATACACATCTAAGAATATTGAAATTTACTTAGTACATCTATTTCTGAGATGGTTGTGTTAAACCTCACTATTTTAGTGGATTCATTTTTTACCTTTTACTTCTGTCAATTTTTCATTTACATATTTTGAAGCTGTTATTAGATGCATAAAGGTTTAATATTTTCAAGCCTTCCTATTCTGCTTATAATTTTTATTCATGGTGATTTATTCAGATATGTTTCACCATCTTACTTTGCACTTTGTATTTGCTTTTGCTTCCTGCATTTCTTTTCTTTACTTTTATTTTCAATTGGGTTGATTGATTTTGTGTTTGTCTGTTTCACATTTTCTGTTATTACTCTGGTAATTACACTTTTTATTTCTGGGCTTTAATTAGATATTTTACAGATATTTTACTGGATTTTTCATGTATTTTTAACTTAGCCAAGTCCACATTAGTCACTTGCTTTATATTCCTCTCTTGAGCAAAATACAGCCTCAAAAATCTTCTGATTCTGCAACTTGTTTACCTGGCCCTCAAATCAGGGCTTTTTTTTTTTTTTTTTCCTAGAGGGTTTTGTTTTTTGTCATATGTTTGTAATTCTTGATTATGAACACACGTTCTGTAGGTATTTTGTATGGGAATTTTTGAGGCTAATTTTTTTTTTTTTAAGAAAGAGAATGTGAGTGGGGTGAAAAGAGAAGGAGAGAGAGAGAGAATCCCAAGCAATCTTCTCACTCAGCACAGAAACCAATGTGTGGCTTGATCCTATGACCCTGGAATCATAACTGAGCCAAAATTAAGAGTGATGCTCAACTGACTGAGCCACCCAGGTGCCCTGAAGCCAATTTTAAAGTGATTTCCTATTTTATTTGTTATTATATCTTTTTATATCAACTCATATAAATCTAATCATTTGTATAAGTAGAATGAGAATTATACTGTGTTCAACCATTTCCTTCTTTATAAACATGTAAGTTTCCCCAGATTTTTATATATTACAAACAGTGCTGTAATACATATACATTATATATATATGTATTTTATGTAATACACATTTACATATACACATTTACATATATATATCACTAAATATAGAACTAATTTTACAGATGGGGAAGTACTGGACTACAATCAAAAAGAAGTAGACAAATCAAAGTAGAAGTAGACACTAGTTTTCATAATTAGCTTCATGGGTTTCAGTTATTTACTAAAACTCTTTGAACTATATTGTTAATTTTAAAATGATGTTTTTAAACTTTCCAAGATGACAAATGAGTTTCAATTTACCTACACAATTGCTGCCTAGAATGTTCTATTGATGAAAGTCTAAAGTCATATTTTGCCACATTGGTGAACGTGCTAGAAAATAAGAAAGTGGTGGTAAGTACAGTATGTATTTGTCATCCAGTTCCAACTTACCATCTTATGACTATAACTTAAAGGATGATATGAAGTCTGAACTATTTTATGAGGATCATTTAAGGGAACTAGTATGTTTGGTTTCAGAAACATATTATTTCAAATATTTGACTTGAGTTTCTCCATAAGAGGACTAAAATAAGTTGTTTGAACGTCAGATTCTGACTTCAAAAAAGTAAGCATTTTCTAGCAATGAGTGTTTTAATAACAAAACAAGATGCTCCCTCATTGGATTTATTCATAAGAAGCTAGATTACTGTTGAGGATGTTTTAGAAAGAAGTCATGTAAGTGGGAATGCAAGCTGGTGTAGCCACTCTGGAAAACAGTATGGAGGTTCCTCAAAAAACTAAAAATAGAACTACCCTATGACCCAGCAATTGCACTACTAGGCATTTATCCATGTCTTCGAAGGAACACGTGCACCCCCATGTTTACAGCAGCACTATCTAACAATAGCCAAAGTATGGAAAGGGCCCAAATGTCCATCGTTGGATGAATGGATAAAGAAGATGTGGTATATATATACAATGGAGTATTACTCGACAATCAAAAAGAATGAAATCTTGCCATCTGCAACTACGTGGATGGCACTGGAGGGTATTATTCTATGTGAAATTTGTCAGTCAGAGAAAGACAAATATCATATGACTTCACTTATATGAGGACTTTAAGAGACAAAACAGATGAACATAAGGGAAGGGAAACAAAAATAATGTAAAAACAGGGAGGGGGACAAAACAGAAGAGACTCATAAATATGGAGACCAAACTGAGGGTTACTGGAGGGGTTGTGGGAGGGGGGATGGGCGAAATGGGTAAGGGGCACTAAGGAATCCACTCCTGAAATCATTGTTGCGCTATACGCTAACTAATTTGGATGTAAATTTTAAAAAATCAAAAAATCAAAAAAAGAAAAGAAGTCATGTATAGATGATACAGGAAATAATATTTACTATGTGTGAAACACCATGACAATCATTTTCATGTATGTAACATTATAGTTGATGATTAGAATAAATTCTCACACGTGGTAGACATGAAATTAATTATGCCAATCACACTAAAGTAAAAGAGAGTTGATGGTCAATCTGAAGAGACGAGTTCTGAATGCACTTCAGCCTAATCTATCTATCTCTGGGACTAATCTATCCCAGAGAGTAAGCCAACTTCAGTTAATTCACATAGATCTTTCAGTGAATGTTCTGTTAGAATTTCCAATGTAAACTTAATTTCAAAACTTTGTCTGCCATACCACAAGCAGAGGGAAAAGTCATGAAGTAAAACAAAGTCAGCCAATAGCTTTAGTACATTTCTTTTATTCTACAATTGTTTTAAGTCACTTAGTGAAAAAACTTCAGCAAAAGAAAAATATGTACTAGGAAAAAATGGTGTAAAGTGCTAAAAAATTTTGCAAAGCACTGAAGTTTTGATATTTTAAAGTAAATATTATTCATGTTACATAAAAACACTGGATATAATTTTTATCACAAATACAAGTGGATCTCATCTTAAGATTATTTTCTTAATACAAAATCAAGAGATTCTAAATCTCAGAAAACTATAAAAGAAACCACAAATTTTAACCTGGCCTAGAGAATTTTGAGAACATAAATAATCTTGTTACAGAAACTTGAATGATTATTCTCAGGCCAGATTTCAGGAGAGAGAAATTGCAAAATTGTTACTCAGTCTGGAAGTACGGTCATTTTAGGGGCAGAATAGTGATAAAAGAAAATATTATTTCTAACAATGTGGTGAGGTTAGAATGGAGTGATAGCTTTACTACAGTATTTTCCCGAAAACCATTTTTATCTAAGACTTACTGTCCTGATTATTATAACCTCTTGTAATGAACCTCACCATCACCTCATCCCTGTCTAATTTACACATAAAAACAAAAACAAAAAACCTACTGACATTGTTTTATTTTATTGGCTCACTGATTAAAAACCAGGGTACTTCTCATTTTATCCTATAGGGACCAGCAGTCTGGGTATGTAAAGTTGCTATAAAAATTTTTTAACTGAGGGGCACTTGGGAGGATCAGTCAGTTAAGCGTCTGACTCTTGGTTTTGGCTCAGGCAATGATCTCATGGTTCGTGAGATCAAGCCCCTGCTCTGTTAGCATGGAGCCTGTTTGGGATTTTCCGTCTCTCTCTTTCTGCCTCTCTCTCTCAAAATAAATAAATAAACTTTTAAAATATTATTTAAAATAGTAGGAAGAACGCTTTATCTGGACACAATATTATGAGGTTACCAAAGGTTATCTTTATTTTCCTTCTCCTTGATTCACATTTGTCTTGTCTCTCCTTTTTGTCTTTCTTTCCTTTTCTTTAATGTTTATTTTTAAGAGATGGAGCGAGAATGGGGGAGGGACAGAGAGAAAGGGAGACACAGAATCCTAAGCAGGCTTCAGGCTCCGAGCTGTCAGCAGAGCCCCGTGTGGGGCGTGAACTCACAAACCGTGAGATCACAACCTGAGCCGAAGTTGGCTAGTTAACCAACTGAGGCACCCAGGCGCCCTTGTCTTCTCTTCTTCTATTCTTTCCCCTTGTTCCATGCCATTTCAAAACATAATAAACTTTCTTTCAGCTCTGCATTTCTCTTGTCTAACCTGCAGTGTGATTTTAAAAGAAAGAAGTTTCTAAATATTAGAAGATTATTAATGGTTAATGTCAATTAGGCATATTTGCGAAATGGCAAATGTCATCCACAGAACACCACTTCTCAATAAGGACAAGTGAGTTACCCAGAGATGAGGAGAAGAAATTTAGATTCAGGAAATAGGGAAAATATTTAAATAAATACTTTGGTGTCATTTCCAAAAAGAAAACAAACACAAAACTTTTGAATGTCTTTGTAAATGATACTCTAAATTAGTATTCAATGAGTAACATAAATTTAGCTCCTAATTATAGTAAAATGCCAGTTTTTCAAACATTTATTCTCCACACTTGTACGTACACGCACACACACACACACATACACATATCAGGTAAATTTTATTCATTATCTATTATGTTGATTTTTTTTAATACAAGAGGTCTTTCTTGTTTTCAATTTCTTTCTTTTCTTTCATTCCTTTGTATGAATTTGATGTGTGTGTTAAAAATTTTAATTCTCTTCTTACTCCAAATCCTATCTAGTGCTTTCCTCCACACCCCCCAATAAAATGTGCTATTTCATTTACCTTTATTCCTCTTCGCCATGTTACCAATTTTTTCCTTTGTTTGCTTAGCTTTGATTTCCAATTCACGTTTAAGAGCAGACTTCTGGGGTGCCACGCCTGCGTAGCTGTGTGCATTCCCTTGGCTAGGACATCCCTGAGAATCTAGACTCTGAAAGCCCCCAGGTCTCTGTTGAGCAGCCCCTTTTAGAATAAGCAGGGGTGGGTGAATCTGTCTTCAGAAAAGTGTCCTTCAAAATACCACCTGTTTTTCCAGGGTTCTGGTATCTGCCTGGCGGCAATAGTTTTCTCCAATTAATTCTTTCCGTTTCTTTAAAGAGAGGTTGTCTAGAATTAGTTTGCTTGTTGCTAGGGGAAAATACTGCACTTCCTGATTTCTGTGGGTTCAGAGCTGGGGCAGTGTCAGGTAGCCAACTTTCAGGGCTCAGCTTCTTAAACTGGTTTCTTCATCATCTTTCTACCTTTGGGCAATTTATGGAATTATCAAATCTCCCTGCTCTCCAAGTCTTTTAAGGTCATTTTACTTGGGCATTAGGGGTGAAGAGAAGCCAGTTACCCAAAAATGTTGAGTAGTAGCTATTCGTATTTCTGTCTGTATCATATTTGCAAGTATTCTCACTTTTACAACAATGAATTGAGGAACACATGATCTCACTGAATCTCTGTAATGTCATCTTTTACCAAGAAATAGAATAAGAGTAAATGCACTTTCTCAATGTGCAGAAGTCAGCACAGAATAGCTTTGAATTCAGAGAAAATGTGATCTGGATTGTAGCCTCACCACGAACTGTGTCTTTGGGGAAGATGTCTAATATCTCTGAAGTAATGCTTACTTTGCAGGGACGTGCAGAAATAATAATAATTAAAAAAAAAAAACAACCTCTGAAGCATGTGCGATGCATAGCAATGTCTGGGTTAGAACAATGAGTGCTTGGCTAACACTGACACAGCTATGAGTATAAGCATGGATGTAAATAGGTACAGAAACAGGGATATAGAGGGATTACTAAGTGCCAGGCACTGACTAGTAGGCCCTGACAATAAAATAGAAAGAAAGAAAGAAAGAAAGAAAGAAAGAAAGAAAGAAAGAAAGAAAGAAAGAAAGAAAGAAAGAAGAAAGAAAGAGAAAGACATGTTTTCTGCCCTCAGAAAACTCTCAGATAATTAATAAGTAAGCAATTGCAGTCAAGTGCGGTACTAACATAGGACAAGTAGATGTTTGTTTTTAAAGTTTGTGCTTTAATGTGGTGAAACGTTGTTTTCAGTAAACCTTTCCAGAAAATTCTTCCAATGCTGTTTAGCCATTAGAAAGACATCCGTCTGCCTACTTGTGAGCTGTAATACCTCATGGGGCTTATCAATTCAGCAGAGTCAGGCTGAATCATTTATTAAATTAGAAAGCTACAAAGAGAACGCCCAGTGTGAGTCAGAGAGAGCTGTTGCCAACTCCAGAGTTGCCCGCTGGCTCTTTGAGGCTTTGGTGAACTCGTGTACCGGTGTGGGAGGGCCAAGACAAAGGAGACAGACGCAGGGGACATTTAAACACTACAATTCAATTATTTTCACTTATGGCCCTCCATGGCTTTTTCTGGTGTTAAGGCCAATCTGCAGTGATGTTTCCTTCTGCCGCAGAGAATGTGATGTCAAATCAGGAAATTTAAGCAAAAGAAACCCGAAGATACTTCTGTTTCACCCACAGGGTCGGCCCTAGCACAAGAACAGGAGCCTTTCTCTTCCTTTCCTATTTTCTCATAGTTCCCTTTTGAGGTATGCCCCAAATCTGACAATGTCTCACCTTGCGGTGTTCTTTGTGGTTCGTTACATTAGGAGTTACAATCTCTTCCTGAGAGACTAGTCTGATTCTGAACAGCATCTGTATACTAGGCATGTATGGAGAGCTACTGGAGAAAATTCAATATCGTCAAAATGGAGTTGGGAATTAAGATGATTGGGAGATAATAGTTTTTAGAACAGCACCAAGAAAGGCAAATTACAAATTACCTGGATGGAAAATGGAGAGATTCACCCTGTTTGAATGGATATTGAAACTAAGTAAGCATAGACCCTGCTTTAAAAAAAATAATTACAGGGGCGCCTGGATGGCTCAGTCGGTTAAGCGTCCGACTTCAGCTCGGGTCACGATCTCGCGGTCCGGGAGTTCGAGCCCCGCGTCAGGCTCTGGGCTGATGGCTCAGAGCCTGGAACCTGCTTCCGATTCTGTGTCTCCCTCTCTCTCTGCCCCTCCCCCATTCATGCTCGTCTCTCTCTGTCTCAAAAATAAATAAACGTTAAAAAAATTAAAAAAAAATAATTACAGCATAAAGCAATACAAAAAGCTAGAAAGCATTCAGTAAGAAAAATAATAATTTCAATTTAAAAAATGGCAAATGTACCTGAGAATGGCTTTCCGCAGGTAATAAAAACTCTCACCACGTGGGTTTCATTCCTAAACGTTTACTGTCTTCTCAGGCCTGGTATCTAAGGCCATTCCCGAGTCTGCACATAGAAATGGCAGCTGAAGTGCTTGTCCATGCTGCCAATCTAATAACATCTTCTAGAGTCCTCTCTGGTAGCGTCAGTGGTTTTAATTTTTTTTAATCTCTAAATCTTTGAATTATTGTGATCGTTTGAATCACTAACCAATAATTTTAATAAAATAATGTATTGATTTCTGTCAAAAAAAAAACACATAGTTTTAGTTTTCAACTATCAGATGCTTTGTACATTTTTTTTGAAAGCAGACTATCGTATTACTACCTATAAATTACGATCAAATTCAGCCTAGTGAGATGGCTGGTTGTGCCCCATGCCCTGTGCTTCCTTCCCTACTGTTCAGTTTTGTTTCCTTTGAGATTGTCCTGTTTCACAAGTATGGTCTTCAGCTTAGAACCACTCTTGAGCAGGGGCGCCTGGGTGGCTCAGTTGGTTGGCCATCCAACTTCAGCTCAAGTCATGATCTCACAGCTGGTTTGTGAGCTCGAGCCCCATGTCAGGCTCAACCGAAGCTGACAGCTCGGAGCCTGGAACCTTCTTGAGATTCTGTGTCTCCCTCTCTCTCATTCTCTCCCCTGCTCGCTCTCTCTCTCTCTCTCTCTCTCTCAAAAATAAATAAACATTTCAAAAAATCATTTTAAAAAAACCCTCACCCTTGAGAAGATTTTACATCTTTGCCTTGTAGACCGTGTTTACATCCACACAGCCTTTCCAGATGTTATTGAGTTGCAATGACAGCACCATCGTCCCACCAGATTCTGTCCTTCATCAAATTAGCAAAAGAGTAGGTATGAAAAAAACTTGGGAGTTCTCTTTACTCAGGTCCGCAAGACCAGTGGTTTTCTTGTCTAATAGCAATATTTTTGTGAGTGATGTGTAATAGTTTAGCTTTACCAATGAGAGAAGTTAATTTCCCACAAAGAAAACCTTATTCACCAAAATTCCATGGCGTCTAGCTTAGTCATGAGGGGGAAGAGCAGTTTCTATTTCTCAGAGGCTTCTAAGAGGGTCTTCAGTCAGCAACCGGGTTTTTGAAAAGTGATTGTTGTGAGCAAATTGAAGTATTGAAACTGTGGAAGTCTATTTATGCAGTGCGTGATGATTCTTCCCTTCTGCCACCTTAAATCTTCTGCCTGCTTGCGTGATCTGATGTTTAGGAGATAAAGGAATGGAGAGTGAAGTTTTAATATGTCAATACAATATTGAGTGGAATGCAGCTGTCCACAATGTCTCAGAAGTAGAGGCAAAGAAAAAAGCAAGTAGTCATGGAAAGTATGGGCGTCTGGATGGCTCAATTAAGCCTCTGACTTCGGCTCAGGTTACAATCTCCTGGTTCATGCTGACAGCTCAGAGCCTAGAGCCTGCTTTGAATTCTTTGTCTCCCTCCCTCTCTCTTCCCCTGCCCTGCCCTGTCTCTCTCTCTCAAAAATAATAAACATTAAAAAAAATTTAGAACCTCAGCAGTACAAATGTATACCATAGAGAATATAAGCAGTGACCCTGAGTGCCCCCGAGCTATGGGTCAGAGACCCTACAATCTAGGTTCCTTTGGCTATGTCTTCTACTATGACTGGTCTTGAAATCATGCAGACAAAGTAGTACATGGAACAAAATCATTTTCGTCTTAGGCTTTAATATAAAATGTATATAATATATTGGTCCTATTTTATATGTGTATAGAATATATTAATATATATTTAAAATATAATTTGTCTTATACATACACACGCATGTACATAAACATAAAGACAGTTCACTTAAAAGATTTAGCACAACCTACTCCTCATTATAAGAGGCCACGGGGGCAAAGACAATTAAGTTCTATTTTTCTTTTTTTTTTTTTAATGTTTATTTATTTATTTATTTTGAGAGAGAGAAGGAGTGAGAGAGCGCACGTGGGGGAGGGCAGAGAAAGAGGAAGAAAGAGAATCCCAAGCAGGCTTTGCACTGTCAGCAAAGAGCCAGACTCAGGGCTTAACCTCACGAACCTTGAGATCATGACCTGAGCTGAAATCAAGAGTCCGACGCTTACCTGTGGCACCCCAAGATCCATTTTTCCAACACTGTATTTCTCTGAACAGAAGTCTTTCATTGAGACTGTCGGTATTTCCCCATTTAATTAAAAGTGAAAACTGATCTTCCCATGAAGAGATCTTAGATAACATACTTGGTTATTTCGCTTGACGTGAAGTTGCTGACAACTGCTCATATCTACTGTCCCTGATCTTCTTCCCTGCCAGTCAGTGCTATGAAAGGCTCTAAAGTTCCTGGAAGTAAATACAGATGTTCTCACTTACTTTGCATCTGCTGCAGCTATCGACTTGTTTCCTTGCACTACCCTTAAATTATTCCCTAAGGTCAGAAAAACATCAGACACGTTTTTATTCAACATTATGAGTGAAATAAGGAGATGTTTGGGGAGAATAAGGAAATGGTTTGGAGGTGGTAGAGAGGAGACTCTTGCCTTTAATCGCTAATTAGAGTGGTCTATAAACATGAACTATTGAATGACTTGTTGGAATTTTGTTTTATAGCCTGAGTATTTATACTTTTATTGGCTACGACAAACACCTGGGGTATAAAAGACCCTTTGCTTTCATGTAATAAGAAAAAAAAATAGTTTTCTTGTTATTATTGAATGTTAATGACAACCTGATAGACTGGATACAGCAAATGAACGGTCTAAGCTTAATTTAATATTAAGCAAATGAATGTATATCCCAGATATCTGTGCTGTGCCATTGAAATTAAATCAAAAGCTTGTCATAATAAACAGCGCCAGTGCAAATCAGAAAACCAGAGAAGCCTTTCCACAGAGTAAGCTTTCTCATAGATGATTTCTGTTATAAAAACACTACTTTGAGGAAGGCCCAACTCTCTTTTATTCTTTGATATATAAAATTCTTGTTAATGTCATCTGGGAGTTCCCAGGTTCATGAAACAAGTTTAGAAAATGGTCCTTGTGAAGTTGTAGGTTTGTATTAGGGTTTCTAACATTCCGGGCAACATAAAAACATAGTTTTACATCAGTCAATATTTGATTACTTTTTGTATAAGATGGGACAGGAATTCAAGTAGTACTTTTAAAACATTAGAGTTTGCATTCAGAACAAGAGGGAAGGTCTTAGCTCTCTGAAATACTGTGGCTATTTAGTTTGAGTGTGCGTATATGCCAGTTATGGTCACTATTTCAAGACCACATATTATGATTAAATCAAAGAATTCCCGTGCCCAAAAAATGTTTTCCCTGTTAGAGGTTGTGGATGATGTAACATTACCAACAGTTATTGCTACTGAAATAAATTCAAAGTTAATAGTGGTGAATCAGAAATTTTATCAATATATGAAGGACTTCATCGATTGAAATGCTACATATATCCACATATCCTTACAGATAGAGACAAGAAGGAACAAAAGTCTCCACCAATATAAGAGGAGGAGACTGGGAATCAGAGAGAGAGAGAAATGCTCATTATCAATGGCTTTTTATATAAGAGGAAAACGTCTTTGTTCCTATTCTCAGAGAATCATGTACCAGCGTAGCTTAGTTTAAAAAATGGGCATACTTGGTAGACAGTATTCAAGATGCTTTCAGAAGGACCAGGCGAAATCTTAATCCTTTTTTTTTTTAATTGGCTGAATAATTTTTGTCTTTAGAAGCCAGAGGGATACTTTTGTTTGGCACTCCAGGTCTAGGGAGCCTGATGGCCCTGGTTTTCCCATCACTCTCCCAGTATTAACCCTGAAAGTCCTACATCGTGAGACACTCCTCAGTCCTGGGCAAAGCAGGGCAGCTGGTCACTTTTCCAGAATATCTCCATATTGACCTCAAATGGCAAATGGGAAGTACCCAGATGCAGCTCAACAAGGGGCTCCAATCAGGCACCTAGGTTTCCTCTTGTCACTCTTACTTTGTAGGTGACCTTGAACACTTTTTTTTTTATCTTTCTGAGGTTCAATTTCATCATCTGTAAAAGGGAGATAGTACCCAACCTAGTAAGTTACAGCAGTACTGAAATAATGTACATGGAGTAGTAGGCACATACTAGGTTTGAAATAAATGGTCTTTTCATCTTCTACTTAAACTATAGCTACAACATAAACGATATTCTCAGGAGAAGGAATGGCAAAATCAGGCTTAATACGAAAGCGGTTTGAAACCATAATATATCAATGCATCCTCCCTCAAGTAAATACATAGGGAATAAAATCACATGAAATCGGCCTTCTTTCCCAGTCACCCAGCATAAACAGAAAGCGTAGCAAAAACAGGATGAGTGGCTAGATCCGATATGATTAAGTCATGCTGATGCTAAGTGCTGACACTTCCCATCACTAGAGGGACCGTTCCTTTTACTGAGGATTTCATGTTTAAAACATAAAAACAAAATAAAGATATATCACAGCCATGCCACAGTGATTCATGCCAGATATTTTTTTCCTCCATTTTCTTTTTAACGGGAGAGATAGGAGAAGGAAGCAGGGAGGACAGTGTGAAGCAGCCTACAGTACCTCTATCCTGATCTTTGAACTGAGACGAAAAATCCAAATATGCAATAGAGGAATGGATTTAAGAGGCATAGTTCCCTTTATTCTAAGAGATGCATATTAATGATTGCCAGCTGGAAAGCAAGAAAGGGAGCATTGGCATTTTACTCTGAGAGTCAAAAAGAATAATCTATGGTATGGTATAAAAATGATTCTACCTTTTTTATTAGGTCAGGTGTTCCCTGTGAACCCCTTCCTAATGATAACTTGTTTCCACAGGGATTGCATATTGACTAAGATTTATGAGCTCTCTGCTCCTTTTTATCTTCACACAATACCCGTGAATAAAAACAAAGTAGCTTTTGTACTAACGGGACAAGTTTGAACCTACATATGTTATGTTTTTGTAGGCTTTTGTTTGGAAAGTTTCAGCTGGTTCCCAATGCTACAGGAATCACTACAGTCAATAAATACATGGGTGAAAGGGGGGAAGCAACTGTATGTGCTGAGAGGGAAATCAATAGTAAAAACAGAGAATTGTTTAGATAGAATACCATGACTTTGTATTTTTAAAATAGATGCTAACTTCAAAAAGCTGACAATAATTAGGTTTTTTTACTAGTCTTTCTTGAATATTTTTAACAAATGCTATTTTCTAAATCCACATCTTCTCCTTTATTGAAAATTAGAAGAGGTTCTGCACATCTCTTTCTTCAAGAAAAATATCAGTGGAGTCTGAAAATTATCAGTTTGGTTGTTTATTTAACATTTTGAGTAGGAATTGTACTGCTACGGGGAATCTTACTATTTTTTGTGTCTTTAGTCATCTATTTTGTGTCCTAGGAAAACTCTACACAAAATTATGATCTTGTGCCTGCTAATATGAGTAGAGCTTATAACATAATCCATAAAGAGTATTATAAATTAGTTCTTAGATGGGGCACCTGGGTGGCTCATTTGGTTAAGTGTCTAACTCTTCATTTCAGCTCAGGTCATGATCTCATGGTTCATGAGTTTGAGCCCCACATCAGGCTCTGCACTGACAGTGTGGAGCCTGCTTGAGATTCTCTCTCTCCCTCTCTCTCTGCCCCTCCCCCATTCTCTCTTTTTCTCTCTCAAAAATATATAAATAGACTTAAAAAAATAAAATTAAATTAACCCTTAGATATTACCAATAAGTATATTACAAGAGCTAGTATAGTATCATCCCATTATATTACCTTGGAACATAGTATTTATTTCATTAATTATTTACATTTGCACAAATTTTAACATTAGCCACATTCTTGACTGTGATCATCAGTGGTTACCTTATTGGGGGCCTTTTTGTTACTTGAAACTCACATTAAATACTTGAGGTGCTTTACTGTCCATGGAAGATAGTCCATAACTCCTTGAATCCTTAGATCAGCCCTATGAGTCTAACACACCTGGCCCCTGAATTTTCGCCATTAACAAAAATTTAGTGCCGTACCTAGTCAAAAGATAAAAATGAATCGGCTCTTTTCATACTTTCCAAGATTAATAAGCTAACGCGTTGTGGACTTAACAAAATATCTATTTCCTTTGAGTTGCAATGGTTCAACGGCATAGCGCATACAAGGTTGCTCTAACAAAAAGAATATAATACATGCCCTTATATTTTTCACAGAAGAAAACAAACTTTGAAAGACATAATTCAGCTATCTTTTTCTAAGGAACATAGAACCCGAGCAGGAGAGTTCTGTGGATGGAAGAACTCCTAATCTCCTGCAGTGTTCCACAGGGGGAGCATGAGTAGTACCAAGAGTGGAGAAATCCTTCGATGTGCAACGTATTTGGAACAGTACAGAATATTGGCATGCTGACTCCACCCACCATATGCAAATAGTGCCTTCCAGACACCATTGTACAACAATCAGCTTCGTCCCCATCACACACACATATACGTATATCCACACAGTCTTAGGGAACCACTGTAATCCTATCTAATATTCCATCAGGGCAATTGAAAATGTCCTTTCAGACTGTATATACTCATAACTTGAATTCCAGTTTTAATTATGTTAATTTATTTTGCTGAGTATATTTGCCATCTGTGTCTTTATTCCTCCAGCCAATAAATCTGTACTATTTCTATTCACATAGACTTGAAGTTTAAAAACATAAATCATATAAGCATATCTCATCATTAAAATGGAACTCTAATATGGGTCATCAATGACAAAGCAATTATAATGGACTACTGAAGAGTAAAATGAAAACTTCTCTGCTTCTAAAGCAATAGCCCTGTTTATGTGTGGTTCATCTATCCTGGTAGGGCTGGAAATTGCTGAGCTGCTACTAAAGTCAAGTCTGTTTCATCTCTGTCAGCTATGAGTCATTCTTTTCTTAAATGACTAGACAGAATCCTAGAATTAGAGCACTCTAGGGGCAACATGGTGTTTAGAGATCACCTGTTTCCAGTTCTTCTTAAACAAATTGAAATAGTAAGAGAGGCAAAGAAATTAAAACAGTAAATAATCTCCTTGGGGGAAAAAATGAGATTTGATGATAATAACAGTGCAATGACCAGAGGCATTACTAGAGAAAAGATTTGTAAGGGAGTGGGCATTCCATCAGACCTTGTAATTGTGATGATCCAAACTTAACACGAGGCTAACATAGGAGCCATATCCTATGGCTTCAAGAATCACCCTGATGGACAGGGGTTTTCCACTGCTCTATAAAAAGCCATGTTCCTCCAAGTTTTGTCAGAATAGTATCTAGAAAAGAACCAGCTCACCACAGCGAGATTAGTGGATGGGAGGTCTTATTTAAAATACAAATTTCTGAGGTGCCTGAGGTTCAGTCAGTTAAGTCATCTGACTCTTGATTTTGCCTCAAGTCATGATCTCAGGGTCCTGAGATGGAGCCCCATGTGGGATTCTGCGCCATCAATACAGAACCTTCTTGGGATTCTCTCTCTTTCTCTCTCTGCCCCTCTTCCACTCTCTCTTGATGTTGCCTTATGGTTGTGCCTATAAAAATGGAAATTCTATTATGTGCAACCACCCTGCAAACCAGCAATTGCACCTTTGGGCATTTATCCCAGAAAAGTGAAGATGCATTTATAGAAAAACAAATGTTCAGAGCAGCTTTGTGTTCATGATCCCCCAAAACTGGATACAACTCATATGTCATTCAATGAGCAAACGGTAAAAACAAAAACAGAAACAAAAACTGTAGTACTATCATACCATGGAATACTACTGTGCAATGAAAAAGAAAAAAACAGTTGAAACACACATCAACCTTGATGGATCTTCAGAGAAATATGCTGTGTGAAAAAAAGTCAATCTCAAAAGACTATGTATCATATGATTACCTTTATACAATATTCTCGAAATGACAAACTTACAGAAATGGAGCACAGATTGGTATTTTTCAGGGGTAAAGGATGAGGGTGAGGTGGGCAGGAAGGAAGTGGGTGTGGCTACAGAAGGACAGCTGGTGGAATGCCTCTGGTCACTATCCTGACTGTATCAATTTCAATTTCCTGGTTGTGATAATGTACTATCATTTTACAAAGTGCTACCATTGGGGGAAACTGGGTAAAGGGTGCATGAGACCTCTCTGTTATTTCTTACAATTGCATATAAATCTATAATTCAACAAGTTAATTTTTTTTAATTTTGATTAAAACACTAAAAAATTAAACTTAGAGAAAATATCTTAAACCAATGCCCAGGAAATTAGATGCATGTCATATATAATTTTAAATTAAGAGCATGGAGAATATCATCATTCAGTCATATGAATTCAACTTTCAGATGAACAAGTGTACAGAATTATTACACTGCTTAATGATTGTTAACGCTAGCTGAGCTTCTGATCCATGTCTCTTGGGCCAGAACAAAAGAGAGAATTGTTCTAATTACGAAGTATTGCTAAATATTCTTTCATTGGAAGCAAATTCAGGTGAAATAGTAGTTTTCTAAATGTCTCACTCGTGCATGGAAACATTTCTGAAATTGTCACCGAAAGGTACGTTTATTACTGTGATGTTGGATGTGCCACTACATCAATAATCTGTTCAGTGGGTGAAATTGCAAGCTTGAGTCTCAATGCGAAAGTCTCTTTCACCAACCAAAGTATATAAAAAAAAATATTTCTCTTTGCTACTATAAGGTAGAGGACACCAATAAGGCATAATGTAAGTTGACAGCTGAGAGGGAAATGGAGCTCAACGGAGACCAAGATATATGGTCTTAGACCCCAAAGACTCACTATAAGTGTCATGTCTTTACAAATAGGGAAAATTTAGTTCTGAGGGAAGGGGCACACATTACAGAAATGGTCCGAAGAAGCAACCTTCTGAGCCGAGTCACTGGAGCAGCTGTACAAGCAGAGACTGAACTGTACGAACCTTCATCTAAGAAAGAGATCTGCCGGCACATACCAGCACGGGGAAAACTTGTTCATAGAGGTGAAGAGCAACTGAGTAGAACTAATCTCTCCAACAGCCCCGGCTCACAATTTTTCAATGAAGAGAAATAAAAAGCTTATATCAGAATTCCCAGTATATCACTTGTATACAAATTATGCATATACTAATCATATAGTTTCATAAAACTGAGTAGGGTATGTTTTATTTCTTTTTTTTTTAATTTTGTAAATGTTTATTTGTTTTTGAGGGAGAGACACACGCACAGGGTGTGAGTTGGGGAGGGGCAGAGAGAGAGAGAAGGAGTTCCAGAGTCTGAAGCAGGCTCCAGGCTCTGAGCTGTCAGCACAGAGCCCAATGTGGGGCTCGAACCCTGGAACTGCAAGATCATGACCTGAGCTGAAGTCGGAGGCTTAACTGACTGTGCTCAGCAAGGCACCCGAATATACTTTATTTCTAAAATCAAGATTTCTCAGAGCTCAACACATCTTTTCTAATGTCCACAAGGTACCGAGTTAAAAAATAAGACACAGTCCAGGTGTTGTTTGCAGACGTGTGGGAGACAGGATGCCAAATAACAATCACAGTTAAGATTATGAAAAAAAACAAAACTGAGTAGTATGACTTAAAGAGGGCTTCCTTGGGGCGCCTGGGTGGCGCAGTCGGTTGAGCTTCCGACTTCAGCCAGGTCACGATCTCGCGGTCCGGGAGTTCGAGCCCCGCGTCAGGCTCTGGGCTGATGGCTCAGAACCTGGAGCCTGCTTCCGATTCTGTGTCTCCCTCTCTCTCTGCCCCTCCCCCGTTCATGCTCTGTCTCTCTCTGTCCCAAAAATAAATAAATGTTGAAAAAAAAAATTAAAAAAAAAAAAAGAGGGCTTCCTTCATAGCACTCATTAACAGCTGTTTATTCTACAGGATACACTATTAAGGTAAAAAATGCATTAATAAAAAAGTTAGCTTTTTTTAAGGAAAACCTATTCCACATGCCTCAGAAAGAATATGAATATATTCCTTAATATTATATATATCATATCATATATAAAATTGCATATATTCAATAAGTTTTGAGGAACGAAATCAGGTTCCCACATAACTAATGTCTTTTCATCAACGCTTTGTCATTTAGAATTCTTAAGTCCAAAATGAGACACTACCACACGCGTCAAGCTATTCACACTCCAGTGAGATGGATACATGTGTTTTCTTACATTTGGGGGGACCAGATTGATAGATAAGTTAAATTGCAAATGAGGGAATACGTAACTATTTAAACAACCACATCCAAAGGATGCTAAGTTATATTCAAGTGTGAAGTTGAGAAGAATCCACACAACACAGTTCTAGAGACAGAATGATAAACTCCACATTTTCTAGATCAGTCTTGTGCAAAGAAACACTGATGCCACGTTTGATTTCAGAGTATCACAGTTACAATCCCAGAAAAGGAGTGGGAATGGAGCTTAAACACACAAGCAAGCAAGCAAGCAAGCAAGAAAGAAAGAAAGAAAGAAAGAAAAGGAAAAGGGAAAAGGGAAAGAGAAAAGAAAAAGAAAAAGAAAAAGAAAAAGAAAAAGAAAAAGAAAGAAAAAGAAAAAGAAAAAAAGAGAGAAAAAGAAAGAGAAAGAGAAAGAGAAAGAGAAAAAGAAAAAGAAAGAAAAAGAAAAAGAAAAAGAGAAAAAGAAAAAGAAAGAACGGGATAAAAATTGAAGTAAAATGTTTAAAAGTCTCAAGAGTTTTAACACTAACCTAAATAAATAACAACAATACAACAATAGCGTTACCTGGCCAGCAAAATAGTTAAAGTAACCTTAGACTAAAGTAATGGGAATAACACCCCAAAACAAAGGTAAGATTAGCTTCAGATTTCTAAGTGTACGATATTCTTCCCTGGTTAGAAGCTGTATGGAGTTTCGAGTTTAAGAGAAAAATGGAAGAATTGAAGAGCCTTAAAAGAAAATCGAGGGGCTCTAAAACATGCCTTATGGATCCCGATCAAAGGGGCCAAGATGCTGGCCCAAGGAAGAGATAATGTCAGGGAAGAGAGGTTTAGTTCTTCCAACATATGAACTTTTCTCTTGTACAGTGAGGCCTGGTGGGTGGCAATGAAGTTGGATCAGCATAATCTGAAAGCACTCACAGCCAGTGCTTCCCAAAGAATAAATGGCTTTGGTTTGTGCGATAAATTCTCAATTACTGTGCGTTCAAGAGAACTCTAAGCAACCACATAGTGAATATATTCTACGGCGTGTTCAAGCACTAGATGAATAGCTGTATTACGTGAGAGTAAGGGATCTAATAGTTTGCAATAGCCCTGGGTATGTGTCTGGTAATTGTCACTTCAAGGAACTGTATTATACATGTGTTTATTACTTGCGCGTCTTTGTCTCCCATAGGAATGTGAGATCCATTAGGACAGAGGCCGGGCTGTTCTTACTCATCACTGAACTGCCGTGCCTGGGAACTAGCTGGTACTCAGTGAATGCTGTTGAATAAATGTTGGCATTCCTTTTAACCTTCAAACATCCCTGTGAAGTAGACGCCGCCGTCCTCAACTTCACAGTGGTGAAAATTAGATCCACTGAGCGATAATAACTTGACCAAGCGGCTCAGACCGAACTTGCTTTCACTCCCAAACCCAGGCTTGTTTCTACATTTGAAATTTGGGGGAAGGAAAAAAAGCAAAGGAAAAACAATAGGTAAATAAGCGGTGTGTTGCGGTGTAGAATGTCCCTCTCTACTTCCCTGTGTCTCTTGTTGCCATGGTTCCCTCTATTAGCGTGCCCGCGAATGGTGGCTTAGCTATTGATCCAACTAGTGAACAAAAATCAGGTAACGTTTTCAAATAAATTAGAGCTTAGAAGGCGATCTGTTTATACCTGCAGTTATATTTCTTTACTCCTTTCAATTTTCACACGCGATAAAGGGAATAAGAACAAGATTCTACTTCGGAATGTATATGCCATGCTAGCAAATGTCAGTTTTATTAACCTTGGCATGTAATGCAATACTGAGTAAACAGCAATGCCTGTGTCTTTAGAGTTAGCTTATGCAAAACACTTGATGCGGTACCATACCTTTGCATTGGGAACAAAAAAGATGAGACATTTATTCTTTTTATTGTTTTCGTCATTCAATATAGGGCTTTAATCCAGCGGTTCAGAACCTTCAGGTCAAATAGCATAATATAAATTAAAATAGCACAATTTATGAGGAAACAACATATATTTTGTGAATCTATATGCCTACAGATTTCATTTCTTCACCAAAAAAACAAAATAATAACAACATCACAGCACATTAAATCTAGAAAGAAACCTAAAACCATGAACTTCATCATCTTATAGTTGTGGAAAGTTCGGACCCAGAGAGTTTCAGTGATTTGTAGTGCGTAGCAAGTTTGTGGCAGATTGGAAACAAAACAGAAGTCTCTTAGCTTCCATTCTGTTTTTTTTTCCTACCAAAGCATCCTGCTTCTTATCTTCTAGTGATGCCCAAAAATTCACTGAAAAAGAACTAGAACACATTATTTCTCCTCACAATGCAACCCTTGTATAACAGAACATTTAAAAACAAACTTTTTTCACTTTAACCAACAGTATACACTAACAGAAATGAAATTATAGGAAGGAACTATACGGTGTTTATAGTTGATACGTCTTATGTGTTTAGACAGTTGGCTTCTAGAGTTGATCCATCTCGTATTTTTTAAAGGTGGCTTCTCTGTTAGTGGAAAATATCTCACACGTGTTTGAGTAGACTCCCTCATACACGCACACACACATACAGACACACAAGCACATGTGACAAGAGAAGTGCAAAGCAAAGCTATTACTAATTTTTTAATGACAAATGGGAGCACAGAGGTCTTTGATCTTTGCATGCCATCCACATGACAGACTGGTATTTAATGTAGTTCAGGAAAATAAAGCAAATCAAAGTAAAACATTTTTAATTAGTGGTTTAACTACGTGATTAATGATGGCTTTTTAAAGCAAATGCCTGTACCAGTAAATGAAAAACTCATTATTTCTAAAAGCTGGTTTCTTCTACTTAATGACCTCTTCTAATAGGCAGATAAATTGAACCACAACGTATGAAACCTATTAGCCTGAACATTTTCACAGGGAACAAAATTGAATGTTGTGTTGCAGGTTGTTGATCGGTTAATCTGAAAGTAATGAAACAAACAACATTATACAAAGGCTTCTATTAAAATGGCATGCAACTAGCTTTTAAACAACCACACAACAGAGCTGACTCTTATTGGCACAACAGAATAATCTGCACTAAAATGAAAAGCACTCATAAAAAGATTAAATTAGTCTTTGAAAACACAATTCTGTTTGTGTTAATATGTTTTATTTATTTATTTGGGAGAAACTTTGACCCTATTTGGAATGTCCAGAAAATAAAATTTATCCCAGAAAAAGAGGTTAAGTTAGTCTTTAAATATCTGGCTAAAAATACCGGCAGTACACAGAATTCAAAAGCAGGGTTCTCTTAAAATACATTAAAACAGTGACTTTGTCGGTAGAATATTGTACCAAAGACTTGGCCTCTGGGGTCATCTGAGCTATGTGTGATTCCAGCTTAGCAATTTCACAGATGAATGTCTTTGAATGTGGCCTGAACCTCACTGAACCTCGGTGGACTCATCTGTAAATTGGAGATAATAATAATACCTATTTTAAAGGGTTATTGTGAAGCATGAGATGATGTATGTAAAGCATTTAGCGCATATTAGTTATAGATGCTATTTTAATTGACCATCAGTATTGTTAGACTGTATGCCAATAAAATGTGGTTAATACCTTCACCAATTAATTGTGATTACTACTATGTAAAGGGCCCCCAAAGCAACGATGGTATATCTACTTCTTTGAAAACTTAACCAATTTCCCTTATGCTGTTTGTACAATTAAATTCTCAAAACAAAACACAAATATGATGGTTGACATCAGAGTTTTCCTGAGATGATCAAATACCATCCATGACAACAGAATTGGTGAGGACTATTTTTAAAATGCTTTAACCTGACCTTTTTGGGGGGAAGGGTATATATTTATTTAGGATGTGAGATTATTTATTGGTTGAACATAGTTTAACAGACTAGCAAGCTTTTCATTGGAACTAGTTATTTTCATTCTAAAAAATGTGGCAAATACTCATATCCTTTCTCTCCTTCTGCCAAAATCAAACTCATTCTTCAAGGCATAAATGCTTTTTTTTTTTTCAAAAAAATATTTATGCCAAAGCCCAAGTCAAATTATATTGTTCTTTTCTCTCTGCTACAACAGTGAGTCTCTTGTATCCCTATTTGGCCATTCTTTCATTCTACTCCTACTATAACTGTCTTAATTGTGTAGACCACAGGCTGTGGTCTGAAATAACTTCTGAATGTATCTCAAACCCATTAAAGATAACAAGGACAGACATGACTTGGATAGTATCTACTCTTCTAGTCTTCCCCTAAGCTCTTGTCTCCACTGCTCATACCCAGTTCATCACCACCCCCCTGGACTAGAATCTGTCTAGAAGGCTCTATTCCTGGCTCTTTATATATCTGTTCTCATCCTTTGGTTTCAGCTCAAAGGGTGACCCTCAACAGAGGCTTTCTCTGACCACACTTTCCAAGTGTCCACACCACCATCATCTCTCACCTGGACCAGGGCAAGAGCCTTGCCACTGGTATCCCAGTTGCCATTCTTGTCTTGCATCCTCACTATTAAATCAGTCAGAGCGATCATTTGAAAAATAAGTCAAGGAAAGATGGTGGCAGCTTCATAGTTTTTGAAGTTTCATAATTCTCCCACAGAAACAGAAGAGAAAAAAAAAGGAGGAAGAGAAAATGAATAAAAGGATGAACAACTGGGGGTCACTGGGTGGCTCAGTCATTTAAGCTTCTGGCTCTTGCTTTCATCTTAGGTCTTGATCTCACGATTCTCGAAATCCCACCCTGGCCGGGCTCGGAGCTGGCAGCGTGAGGCCTACTTGGGATTCTCTCTCTCCCTTTCTCTCTGCTCCTCCCCTAGCTTGTGCATGCATGTGCTCTCTCTCTCTCGCTCTCTCTCTCTTAAAATAAATAAACATTTTTTTTAAATGTCTTGGGCCACCTGGATGGCTCCATCGGTTAAGCATCCGACCTCAGCTCAGGTCATAATACTGCGGCTCATGAGTTGGAGGTCCACGTGGGGCTCTGTGCTGACAACTCAGAGCCTGGAGCCTGCTTCGGATTCTGTGTCTCCCTCTCTCTCTGCCCCTCCCCAACTCACTCTTTGTCTCTCTTTCTCTCAAAAATAAATAAAAACATTTAAAAAGCTAAAAAAAAAATCTCTTTACGAGACATTTAAAAACAAGCAGTAAGTAATGAGTTTGAAAACAAAGCAAAGAAATAAAATAAATACATATCTCTAAACTCTGGTTCTTTGAGCAAATAGCAAAGAGGAGCAAAATGCGTACAATCAAAAATGAAGAGAAAAATAACTATAGAATTATAGAAATGTATAAAATTATAAGATATTACCTCTTGTTAGATTAAATACATGAAAAGTAAACAATCTTCAGGGCAGAAATGATCTTTCCCAACATTTCTGTAATGCATTTTTCATTAGGTAGAGAAATGACGTAAAAACCTCGGGAGTTTACAATACATTTTTCATCTTCTGAAAAGGAGAAAATTATTTTCTGTTGGAACCTCAGGCATAAAGGGCCCCAAATGCTTTAAGCTCCTTTTGTCATTGCCACACAATAGCTAGCGTGCTCGTATCTTGCAGCGGAAATGCATCCACAAAAGGGAGCACAGATACAGGGAAGGCTGTGCAGGATACAGGGAGAAGATGCTCCCAGATCTCATAATCACAGCATTTTACCAGCAAAAAAAGAGCAAAGCAAATTGTTCCTTAGTAATTAAGAAATAGCAACTCAGTATTAAAGAATTGACATTGAGTAAGAGTGTATTATCGCATATCACATTCTGTGATATAGTTACAAAAGTCCTGAAAGAAAGGATAATCTGGTTGAAGTGAAACAAGAGGCATATAGAAGATGGATCCCTTAGAAACAAGGGTTAAGGGTCACTATGGCCCCCTAGAGGAGAGGCTGACGTCAAACTCTCTCTATATCTTAATTAGTTTACTGTATAGGACTATGTATTAGGAAATATGCATAATTTCCATGCCAGAGAGTATATAAGTTAGGTCATTATTAACAAATTCCATGAATCAGCTCTTATAGATGTTTTCTTAAGGAACATCATGTCCCTCTGCGTATGCCATGCGTGACTTTTCTAGATTGAATACTTATCTAAGCCATGAGTCTGAGCCTCCCAGACCTTTAACTATGTGGAACATAACTGACCAAGAACTTCACCTACTGCCCTCTGAAATGTATCACCTTACTTGTTTGCACCTGTGCCCTGCTTCCCACAGCCAGGTCCCTGCCGATGGCGAGCACAGCGGGGATACCAGGCAAGTCTGTTCCTGAGAGAAATACCTTCTTTGATGCCAACTGCCTTGCTCACCCGTTCTCATACTGCCCAGAAACACAGAAAACTTCCACTCAACTTTCCTTCCCTCTCTCCTTCCCCGGGGGTTAGTTTTTCATGGTGGGCTGACCACTCTCAACTTTCTCTAGTGCTGGATAAATATTGATATTTTTATCTCTCAGTTGAATTTAATCCATATTTATAAGTATCTTTATTGACAATAGATTACGAATTTTCCGCACACAATCTAGAGAAAGAATAACTTGAAGGAACACCTCACGCCTTGTGTATCGTATCCTGTTGTTTCCGGAAGAGGAAGTATACAAATAAATGTTGAATGAATGACCCCCTGCATTTGAAGAGCAAACATTTAAGTACACAATTTATAATATCTATATGACATTTTTTAATTGGAAATTGGTTAAAACAGTATGTTAACTTTTGGCAAAACGTATGCATCTGAAGTGGACGTGGGCATGACATGAGTTATAAATAGGAAGAATTTCTTGTGTCATAAAATATACATAACAGAAAATTTACCATATTAACCAACTTCAAATGTACAATGTGGTGGAATACATCTACACTGTTATGCAACCATCATCACTCCTCATCTCCAGAAGTTTTTCATGATCCCGGCTTAAAACTCTGTACGCATTAAACAATAACTCCCTATACTCCCCTCCCCTCAGCCCCTGGTAAGCACGATTCTATTTCTGATCTCTATAAATTTAACTAGTCCAGGTACCTATGTAAGTGTAAGCATACAATATTTGTCCTTTTGTGTCTGGCTATTTCACTTAGTATACTTTTCAGTTTCACCCATGCTATAGTGTGTACCAGAACTTCATTCCTTCATTCCTTGTTAAGACTGAATAATATTCCCTTGTATGTTTATACACATTTTGTTTTTCCATTCATCCATCGAAGGAAGGTTTGGGTTATCCACTTTTTGACCATTATGAATAATGTTGCTATGAACATGGGTATACAAATATCTGCTCCAGTCTCTGTTTTCCATTATTGTGAGTAGGTACCTAGAAGTGGAATTATTGGATCATATGATAACTTTATGTTTAATTTTTGAGGAAATACCATACTTTTTTTTTCAATGACTGTACCATTTTACACTCCCACCAGCAATGCACAGGGTTACAATTTCTCCATATCCACATCAACACTTCTTTTCTTTATTTTGTTTTAATGTTTTTATTAAGTAAACTCGACCCCCAACATGGGGCTCGAACTCATGACCCCTGAGATCAAGGGTCTCAGTAGACTGACTGAGCCATCCAGACACCCCTGTCTGTTTGATTATTTTTAATAGCTATTCTGATGGATGCAAAGTGGTAACTCATTGTGGTTTCATTTGCATTTCCCTAATGACTAGTGTTGCTGTTCATCTTTTAACGTGTTTATTGCCTATTTGTTTATCCTCTTTGGAGAAACATCCGTTCAATCATTTTGCCCATTTTTTCACTGGGTTGTGTTGTTTTTCTCTATTTGTAGGAGGGTGTTACGTATTCTGGATATTAACCTTGTCAGACATATGATTTACAAATATATTCTCCCATTCTGTGGGTTGCCTTTTCACTCTGTTAATTATACCTTTTCACACACAAAAGCTTTCGATTTTAATGAAGTTCAATTTATCTTGTTTTTCTCTTTTTTTTGCCTGTGCTTCTGGTGTCATATGTAAGAAATCATTACCAAATCCAATGGCATGAAGATTTTCCCCTATCTTTTCTACTAAGAGTTTTATACGTTAGCTCTTATGCTTTGGTCTTTGATCCATTTTGAGTTCATTTCTGTGTGTGGTATAAGAGTCCAACTTCATTTTTTTGCATTTAGATCTCCAGTTTTTCCAGTAGTGTGTGTTGAAAAGACCCATTTCCCCACTGAATGGTCTTGAATCATTTGAGCATATATGCAAAGATTTATTTCTGAGCTTTCTCTTCAGTTCTATTAGTCTATCTCTATGCCAGTAGTAAACTGTTCTAATTACTATAATTTTGTTCCAAGTTTTGAAATCAGGAAATGCATGACTTCCAAATTTGTTCTACTTTATCAAGATTATTTTGGTTATTCAAAGTCCTGGGAGATTCTGTATGAATTTTAAGGTGGATTTTTCTATTTTAGATCAATGTAGGTAGTATTATCAATTTAAAACCATGAAGACTTCTAGTTCATGTATATGGACTGTCTTTCCACTTACATATGTTTGCTCTAGTTTCTCTCAGCAATGTTTTGGAGTTTTCAGTGAATAAGTCTTAAGCTTCTTTGATTAAGTTTTTCCTAAGTATTTTATTCTTTCTGATGGTATTGTAAATAGAATTGGTTTTCACAGCATTCCTTTTGAATTATTTATTGTTAGTGCACAGAAATGCAACTGATTTTTGTGTGTTGACTTTGTATCCTGCAACTTCGCCGAGTTCATTTATTAGCTCTAATATTTTCTGTGTGTGTGATGTTTAGTGTTTTCTAAGACCATGTCACCTGCAAAGAGAGATCATTTTATTTCTTCTTCTTCAATTTGGATGTTTTTTATCCCTTTACCTTGCCTATTTGCCCTGGGTAGGATGCCCAGTTCTACGTCGAATAGAAGTGGGGAGAGTGAGCATCTTTGTCTTGTCCCTGGTCTTCAAGAAAAAGCTTTCCCCCCATCTCTCACCATTGAACATGATATTGGTTGTGGGTTTTTCATATGTGGACTTTATTATGCTGGTGTAGTTTTCTTATATTCCTAGTTCGTTGAGTGTTCTTATCATGCGTTCTGTCAAATGTTCTTTCTGCATCAACTGAGACGGTCATGTGGTTTTCCTCCGTGTTAGTGATGTGGCTTATTACACTGATTGATTTTCACCTGCTGAACCATCTCTAAATTCCAGAAAAATGTTCCTGAGTCATGGTAAATAATCTTTCTCATACGCTGCTTAATTTGTTTTCTGGCATTTTGTTGAAGATTTTTACATCAATATTCATAAGGGATATTGGCCCGCACTTTTCTCTTCTTACAGTGTCTTTTGCTGGCAATGATAATGCTGGCAACACAGAATTGGGTCAGGAAGTTCTCTCTCTTTTTCAGTTTTGTAGAAGAATTTGAAAAGAAATAGAATTGATTCTTCTTTAAATGTTTGATAGAATTCCCCACAAAGCCATCTGGTCCAGTAAGACTTTGCAGGCCAAACGAAAACCTGGCAAGCCACTGATACTGTAACCCAACTATGCCGCAAGGGGAAGTAGTGATTTCTTGGTCGGCTTGGATCAAACAAAACATAGATAATTTGCTTACTTTGATGTGATGCTATACGGCACAGCCTCCCATTGTACATAATAAAGTTACGATCAGTTGGTGAATTGAAAAATATTGCCTAGTGAACCAATTCAGTGGCTTATCCTCACCATGAGCTTTGGAAGCCTAATTATGAGCACGCTTAAACTCACTGCACTTATAATGTTTCCCAACCCTTAGGAGTTGACTGAAGTGAAACGGGAGATACAGCCATCTTTTCTCTAATAAAAGTAAAGTGTATTTTTCCCCACGTGGATCTCTATTTCTAAGCAATGGAATAGAATGATGTGATGCAATTAACTTTCTTTTCTATACAGATCGTGGCCTCAAAGCATTAGTTTCCCTACTTTTCCAGCTTTTAGGTAGCACAGATGAAACGATACTAGTTTATGGTTCTTAATATCTGGTTCAGTACCAGAGAACCTGTATTTCCTTAGTGGTTTGGTCATACTTACATTTTTATCGGCTATTCTGGGTCTCTACGTGGTCTCATAGAATAGCAAAATGATGTCCTACAGTAAATCCATAAATCTTTTAAGTTCCAGGGACTTAAGGAAAATATAAATTCCAGTATAAATAAAATGAATTTTCTAAATACATAAAAAGTAAGCATTACAAACATGAATGAAAATTAATTTGCTGAAGATGGGCTAATAAAGTTTTGTAAATGTCTATTTTCAATCATATCAATAACATTATTCTAGAAACACTCAAAGCTAATGTCTCTATTGCTTACTAAAGCAACAAAATTAAATGTATTTCACTCAATTCTTACAAAATTTAAAGAGTACTGAAATTAAGTGTTAAAGACTCCTTAAAACTAAATAAATAACCAACACATTTGGTCAGCAGCATAGGCAATTAGTACTTAGGATTAGAGAACAGAAGTGACTTAACCAACTTGTTGTGTGTTTTATATTTGCATTTATAAACTGACAGTTGTCTACCTCTTTCCATGGTGTAGGTAGTCACACTTGTGACAGGTTGATGTGTCCCCATGAGTCTGTTCCACATTTTTCAGCCTGGTTCTTATTCCTGGCCATGGCTACATAAGTGCCACTTGAGTTTCTCAGTCATTGAAGCAAGAACGAAAGCATGGACCCATTTCTGCAAAAAGTCCCTAGAAACACACTCCCAGATGAGATCCTCGGACCTTGAGGCATTCTAGTGTTTCACACAAGTTGTGAAAACCTGTTTCAAATATTTTCACAACCAAGATGTATTTCATGGTTATTTTGGAATTACAAATGTTGTAATAATCACTTGACAAACTGCAAAGTCCGGGTGAGCAGTCCCTACAAAACTGTCCCTATTTCATACACCAGCTGTGAGGCTGAGAGTCCCCAGGACCACTCTCATTTCAGAGCACCAGGCTATAAATTTGGGGGGGGAGGGAGTCCTCACAACTACCTTCAGGACTGATAATCTGTCAGAACTCACAGAATTCAGGAAAGTTATATATACTTATTATGTACATGCTTACTCTTATATATACTTACTATTACGATTTTATCAGAGCCAAAGGACACAAACCAGAATCAGCCAAACTAAGAGACACAGAGTGGAATCTGGGAAGATTCCAAATGTGAAGCTTTCTTGTCCTCAGAGACATGCACAGAGTATTGTCAACCCCGGAAGCTCACCAGAGCTCACTGTTCAGTTTTTAGTAGGGTTTCATTATGTAATCATGGCTGATTAGATCATTGACCATGTGGTTGAATTCAATCTCCAGCTCCTGTCTCCCAGAAAGTTGAACTGATGTCACTTGACCAAAAGCCCCAACCCTCTGATCATATGGTTAGTCCATCTTGAATGGCATGCTCCCATCCTGAATCATCTTATTAGCATAAACTATCAGGTGTGGTTTTAGAGGTCTCACGGTAAATCACAAAAACATGCCAACCGCTCAGGAAGTTCCAAGACTTTAGAGGCTACTTCTCAGTAACTGGGGACTAAGGGCCCACTTATCTTTGCGCTGAAGGAAAACTTTTTAGTACACATTTCCCAATTTATAAAATGAGTTTCTTTTTTAAAATTTCTTTAATGTGTATTTATTTCTGAGGGGGTGGGGAGGGGCAGAGAGAGACACACACACAGAATCCGAAGCAGGCTCCAGGCTCTGAGCTGTCTGCACAGAGTCCAATGCGGGGCTTGAATTCACAGACTGCAAGATCATGCCCCGAGCCAAAGTCAGACGCTTAACGGACTGAGCCACACACGCGGTCTTATAACATGAGTTTAATAATAGTACCTATTTTGGCGTTTTTTTAAAGGATTAGATGAAAATCCCATGCCACTTACTTGTTTTTTGTTTTATTTTTTTAAATGTTTTATTTATTTTTGAGACAGAGAGAGACAGAGCATGAGCAGGGGAGGGGCAGAGAGACAGGGAGACACAGAATCTGAAGCAGCCTCCGAGGCTCCGACTATCAGCACAGAGCCCCACGCGGGGCTCGAACCCACGGACCATGAGATCATGACCTGAGCCGAAGTCGGACGCCCAACCGACTGAGCCACCCAGGCGCCTCCCCATGCCACTTACTTGTATGGTTCCTGATAAACTCTTGAAAATGTTTTGTGTTGTGTGTGTGTGTTGTTTTTTTTTTTTTTTACTATTGTAATTATGTTTTCTTTTCCTGCCAATTTTAATTCATTTATTTCTTTGACAACTGCATGTAAGAGCTTTCACAGTTCAATTCTCAGAATAAAGTGTGGGTAGTGCACAGATTTGCAAAGGGAGCTGTAGAAGCAATCTAGAAGTCGCTTTGAAGACTTGGCAAAGTCTAGCGTTAGCTGTTTTTCCCAAAGACAAATTAAGTGTGAAAATAAAATATGAAATAGTAATTTATGGTACTGAGTGAATTTGTTATTAGCACATCACCATCCCAAATAAAACTTAGAAAAACATGGGGTAATATTTCAAAAAACGATTGCTAGTTTCGCACAGAGAAAAACTGAAATTATTTTCTTTCATTTCTTCAAGCTATGAAAGAAAAATAGATTTTTTCATTTGTTAATTTCATGTCTTATGCTGCACTAAAACACGAAAATAAAGACTAGTATGTCCAGCTATGTTTGATCCCAAAGGCCATTTAGACTATGTGTCTGAGAAAAACAGCTACTTATCTAACGTGTCAACTTATCAATTGTGCAATGCTTTTGGGCAAATAAATGAAGAGTGAAAGAAATATATGAAGGCTATTAATTTCACAGATGAAACTAGTCTAACAAGTTCTCATTAACCTCTATACTGAAATGCTCTGTGAAATCAATTTGTATCCTGCCAGAACTGCATGTTTAATATTCTTTTTATAATTTTAATTTGTTCTCTATCGTCTCTCCATGGACCTTGATATTAAAATTAGAAACTATACATCATCATTATAAGCTTAATCTTTAACTCTATCGGACTGTTACTTGCCTTTGCTAAAGTATAGAGTGATGTAGAGTAGATGAATAGAAAATGTATTTTTTAAATCTCCGTTGGTTTTGTATATAATTGGTATATCTGATAATGTTCCCAGTGATTTTAAATGATGACTGTTACATTAATTGTGTCACATAATAAAAAAAATAAGTTAAAATGCTTTTTATTTGTCTTATGACTGCACATTACTAATGAATGCAAGAAAACCATTCATTTTAGATGCAATCATGTCAACATCAATCCACATAGTAGCCAGAGTCTGACTCAGAAATAATGTGGACACGGGTCTTCATTATGTATTCAAAAATGTATGTTCTATTAACTGACAGTTTTCCATCTAGGTGTTAGTCCAATTTTTGTCCTTGGATTGACAAAATGTATACAAGGAAACTGAAAAGAAGCCTATTGTTCTTTTTAGTATTTCCAAGACTGGCCTTACAATTTCATTTTAGCAAGTTCTCTGGGTGTGGCGAGTGCAATGAGTTATGTGTGGGAGTGAAAATCCACCGTGATCCGTAGATTGGTCAATTTCTCTTGTATCTCTGCCAAGTGTGGTTTCATGTATTTTAAGACTCAGAGACCGTAGAAGTTTTAATTTTTATACTACACTCTATTAGACTTCAAATAATACAAGGATCTTGAGCAATTTAACTCGGATTTAGTTACCATGTATTTTAACTTTGCTTTCATTTCTTTTTGACTCTACAAGTTACTGTTTTAAGTACTCAATATTTATTTAAATATGTCCTCCTATTTACTACTTTGCTTGCTCATTATTGCTTCTTGCACATTAGACCTCTCAACTAGGATTAATTTGGGGATAGAAAGAGGCTGGAATATACTTTTTCCTTAAAGACTATTTGCAGCAAATGTCCTAGTTTTTGTTGATGTGCAAACGTCATTGTTAGTTTGCTCTTATGTCTAAAGATTGTTGGTATACAATTCTGTGTTGTGTTCGTCATTATTTTGTGTCAGAGTTTTGAAGTATTATTCCACTGTCTTCTGGTTTCTGTTGAAAATTAGCTGACAGTCCAATTGATATTCCCTTGATTGTAATCAGTCAATTCCTTTTAAGACCTCTGTGTCTTTGACGATCTGCAGTTTCACTAGAATATATCTTTGTGCATGTAACTATTAGGATAGGCTGGGCCAGAGGTCCTCAACCTACTCAATCTAGTGACATTTGGGGCTGGATAATTCCTGGCTGTGGAGGGCATCTTTTATCTTGTAGGGTGCTTAGTAGAAATCCCTGGCCTCCACCCAATAGATGCCCGTAGCAACATCACCATCTCCCTCCCCAAATTGTGCATATCAAAAATGTAGCCAGATATTGGCAAATATCCCCAGAGGAACAAAATTGTTCCCCAAAGAGAAATGCTCAGCTAGTTGAAATTGCATAAAAAAAAAAAAAAGAAACAAAAAACTTGGAAATATATCAGTAGATTATAGCAACAAATGTTTATATCTCAGTGAGGGTCCAGGCCCATTGTGGGTTGACTATGGCTTTTCTCCATGTCTTCCTTTGTCTGGGATCCAAGCTTACAGACAAGCCTTTATTAGGGCATTTTCAATAATCATGGCAGAAGAGAAGGAATACGTGACAAAACATGCTATCTCTTAAGGCTTCGGCTTTATTACTTTTTTATATGAAATTTATTGTCAAATTGGTTTCCATACAACACCCAGTGCTCATCCCAACAGGTGCCCTCCTCAATGCCCATCACCCACTTCCCCTTCCCCCCACCCCCATCAAACCCTCAGATTGTTCTCAGTATTGAAGAGTCTCTTATGCTTTGCCTCCTTCCCTTTCTGTAACATTTTTTTTTCCCCCTTCTCCTCCCCCATGGTCTTCTGTTGAGTTTCTCAGGATCCACATAAGAGTGAAAACATATGCTATTTGTCTTTCTCTGCCTGACTTATTTCACTTAGCATAACACTCTCCAGTTCCATCCATGTTGCTACAAATGGCCAGATTTTATTCTTTCTCATTGCCAAGTAGTATTCCATTGTATATATAAACCACATCTTCTTTATCCATTTGTCAGTTCGTGGACATTTAGGCTCTTTCCATAATTTGGCTATTGTTGAAAGTGCTGCTATAAACATTGGGGTACAAGTGCCCCTATGCAACAGCACTCCTGTATCCCTTGGGTAAATTCCTAGCAGTACTATTGCTGGGTCATAGGGTAGATCTATTTTTTGATTTTTTGAGGAATCTCCACACTGTTTTCCAGAGCAGCTGCACCAGTTTGCATTCCCACCAGCAGTGCACGAGGGTTCCCGTTTCTCCACATCCTCTCCAACATCTAAAGTCTCCTGATTTGTTCATTTTAGCCCTTCTGACTGGCGTGAGGTGATATCTCAGTGTGGTTTCGATTTGTATTTCCCTGATGAGGAGTGACATTGAGCATCTTTTCATGTGCCTGTTGGCCATCTGGATGTCTTCTTTAGAGAAGTGTCTATTCATGTCTTCTGTCCATTTCTTCACTGGATTGTTTATTTTTCGGGTGTGGAGTTTGGTGAGTTCTTTATAGATTTTGGATACTAGCCCTTTATCCAATATGTCATTTGCAAATGTCTTTTCCCATTCCGTCGGTTGCCTTTTAGTTTTGTTGATTGTTTCCTTTGCAGTGCAGAAGCTTTTTATCTTGATGAGGTCCCAACAGTTCATTTTTGCTTTTAATTCCCTTGCTCTAGGCTTCAACTTCAAAGAGACTTAATGTCACTTCTACTTCCATTTCATTAACTACAGCAGGTTATATTGCCAAACTCAATAGAAATTGGATAGAGAAATGGTTTTCCTCCCTAGCAAGGAGCAGAAAACATTTGGGAATAATAATACAGTCTCACACAATGTAGACAAACTTTTATTATTTGATTTCTTGGATCTGCAGATTATAATCTTCTTTCGCCTCTAACATACTCTCAGTGTATCTTCAAATGTTTTCTCTCTCTACCAATCTTCTCTGATTCTGGAACTCTACTTAGTGGGATGTTAGACTTTCTGAAATCTCTTCGTAACAAACTCTTTTTTCTTTATATATGTTTACTCTTTGTACTGCATTCCAAATAATACCATTAAATGCATCTTATAGTTCATTCGTCTCTTTTCCAGCTGAGTTTAGGCTCCTACTCTCTTACTGACTACTCTTAAATTTTTAATGCGTGTATTTGACTTAATAAAGATGCACATTAATCAATATTTCTGTTTTCTTCCTAAATAACAAAGAATTTAGAATGCTTTAATCTATCCTCCGTTGTAAGTTTTGCTTGAGTTCCTTTTTGTATTTAAAGCCTGAAATTTGCTTGTATAGTCATTAAACTGTTACTATATTTTATATATTACCAACTTCTTTTCTTTTAATTATAGCTGTTTTCTGGGTCTAGTTTCTTTCTTAACAAATTCCATTCTTTACTGGTTCTTTCAGCAATGTTCTGTGAGTAGCACGTCACCCTCGTATCAAAAACCTTTATTTTATCCTCACTATTGAAGGATACTTTAGGTTGATGGCTATTTTCTCTCAGAGTATCATGATCATAATTTTTTTCCTGCACTCAAGTTTGGCTAATGTGATGTTTGCTGTCAATTCATAACCGCTGTGATTTATTGTCTATAATTTGTGATTTATCACTGCTCATTTTAATATTTTTATCTTCATCTTTGTTGTTCCGCAGTTTTTCCATAATATATCTCAGTGTCTTCTTATCGATCAGGACTTAAGTTGTTTCTACAACCCGAAGGATTATTTACCAGACTGAAAAAAATCATCTATTTTGCTTCTTTCTTTTCATTTGTCTCTTCTTTAGAACCCCCTTTAGATAAATATTCCCTCTTTCTTAGTCTACCCTTGACAGCTCAACTTCTTTGTATTTTCAATCGGTTTTGGTTTTCTGGTTTTGTTTTTTCTGTACTCAACCAACTAGAAGGGAAGACAGATTCTTAAGAAGCACACAGGGCATTTTAAAAGAAGCTATAAACAGGTGCCTGCTTAAATATGTAGAAACTAGGAGACGTTTTCTGTATCATATAAACTATGAAAAAATCTTTTCAATGATGAAGGGCAAAAACAAAAATTTTTTTCAGATAAAAATGTAAAAGCAAACATTCCCAAATATTACCTGCAAATCACTTTGAAACTGCAGCAGATGAATTTTCTTCTGTTAAAACAAACAAACAAAAAATGTATGGGGTGCCTGGGTGGCTCAGTTGGTTAAGCGTCTGACTTCGGCTCAGGTCATGACTTCATGGTTTGTGGGTTCGAGCCCCGCGTCAGGCTCTGTGCTGTCGGTTCAGAGTCTGGAGCTGCTTCAGATTCTGTGTCTCCCTCTCTCTCTCTGTCCCTCGCCTGCTTGAGCTCTGTCACTCTCTTGACAAATAAATAAAAACATTTAAAAATTTTTAAAAAACAACCAAAAAAATGTATTGCATGTGTTTCTTCTTTAGTTAGTTAAGAAACATTCTTACATTGTAATGGTGAAGCAAAACACAGAGGTTTATAAAAGAAATGACCTAAGACTATCACTAAGTTTGGTGATTTTCCACCTAGTTTTATGACTTCTTACAGTTCTCTCATTATGCGCCGCAATGAAGAAGGAAGCTATAACAAAAACGGTTTTGGAAAGTCCATTTGGTTCATCCCTGTGATAATTCCTGCAACAATCACCATCCTTCCAAACTTGGAGGCACCGGCCAAAATTATCTGCATCCTCCTCTGGTCCTTTCCTTTATAGCTTCGCCGCTCCACTCCTTCTTCCTTTTGACCAAAACTTCTCCTTAGATCAGTCCCAGCTATCCTGCAGGAGGATTGCTTTCCCACCAACCAATAGAAAAATATGAACAGGTGTAAACCTTTGACCTTTAGTTCTGAAAACTAGCAAAAACAAGAACATTGTTCTCTGAGCCAAAAGAACTGAAATCGTTAGTGGCTAACGTTATGTGCAAGAGATGGAGACATGATCGAAAGGGGAGGGGGGGCACACGTGGAAAATTCAGTTCAGCTCAGTGATGACAAAGGTCAAGGTATTGTATGTGGATAAAAAACGCTGAGAACTGTAAAAGGTGTTCACTTCATGTGAAACGGTCTCCAAGCAAAACTGTCTGAATGCTCACTATAATAAATATGTTACCCAGCTTTTCACATATCTACAACTCATTCATCTTTTCCTTCATGTTACCGAAAACTACAGCAAACATTTGTGGCAAGCTGTGCAGGTCAAGATCGCAAATTGTTCCTATGCTAAACACACCTACCTGGGTTTAGAGCAGAAATACCCCTAAGGAAAAAAAGAGAGAAGGCTATGCTTCTATATAATGGACCATGTAATTAATGTTTCTAGACTCCAGAGAGAAGTAGCCTGAAATAAATTTTTCACCTTCCTACAATGTCAAAAACGACCTTTCCAGCTATAAATGGTCATTTTTCTCTTCTTTGGTTTGACAGGGGAAAAGCTGACCTTGAAAGCACATAAAGGATGCATTTATTCAGATTTAGATATCAGGATACTCTACTAACATTTAGTTGTTGTATTTTTTTTCCTAGACTCGGGAAATAGACATGCCCTTGCCTCACAACAAAGAAAGGATCTAAGTAAGCATCATTTAAAATGATGTTGCATGAAAATACTGTCATTCATTACTTAGCCAGGTGAAAGCTGCAAATTCTGCTTCTCACTAAAGTTGCCATAGAAATCATATCTTCATTCTACCTCTGTGTGTCGAGGAGTGCCCTGAGAGCTGGTTTCAGTGGGAGATAAGAATCACCCCAACTCATATGCTCTGAGTACAGGTGACACAAAAACTGTCCTCAAGCCTGAGACTTCATCATCTCCATACCTCCCTGATTCAAGGAGAAGCCTGTGGCCCTTCCTCTCTCTCCCCTGCCCACTCGGACAGTCTTGTTGAGAAAGATGGTGGAGTAACCTTTCCTCCTATGGTCTCCCTAATAAATTGGAAAAGGTGTGGGAATGGGAAGAAACAGAAATCACATTCCACAGTCTTAGTCATCATAAACAGGATTGTGTAGGCAGAAGAAAAATAGGATTTCAGCAAATGGTCCTTTACTGGGCAAAAACTATCCCAAGATAACCCCTTCTAAACTGCTCAATTACATAAATCCAGGAATTTAAGAGAAACGAAAACATTAACACTGATTACAGCATCCCTAGAATATGTAACAAATTGTATACTGAAGTCCCCCTGAAGAATGCTATCTCTCTCATTGATACAGACAAGCCTGTAAAATAGCTTTGGCATTTTAATGCTTGTGCATTCTAAAGTTCCAGATGACAGCTGCATAGCCAACATTTGAAAGTGATCAGAAAGCTCATGCTACACAATGGTCACAGCTGGACCCATCGATCAAACTGTTTTGCTCAAATGAGACTCAGTGGTTGTTAGATAATTAAACAGTGCATGTTCTGGACTTCAGAATTTTAGCCATGGGAGCTAGATCTGGAAGAAAGTAAAACTGGAAAGATTTCTCTGTTGCTTTAGCCTAAGCTGAAGATTTTTAAACTCCCGCATGATTCTAGGACATCTGCCAGTGTCTGCATCCAGAACTGTGCCCTAGAGTTATCAGCTATACTGGTCATGAAAGTGGAGAGAGAGCATTTCAATTATTTGGATTGAATTAAAATATTAATAGTCACTTTTGTGAAAACAGAAGGTCGGTATGAGTAAGAACTTCTTTCTTCCTGAGCAAGGTGCATGCTAAAGTAGGGTAGAAGAAGAAGCCCATGGTTCCAGGGATCTCAAGTCCACTATTTCTACACTTAGGGACAATTTGTCCGATAAGATGATTTTCACTGAGAGATAAAGAAGCCCCGATTATAATGGTTCAAATGATGACATTATGTTGTAAAATTTGATATAAAAGCACTTCAATGCTAAGGTAGATCCAAGCTCAGTACAATCAGGGCTTCAGTTCTGTTCCCATGAAGCCACCTTGGCTCTGCATTCCTGCTCTCTTATTTTGGCTAACCCTTGTTAACACTACCTGTGTGCCAGACTTGGTTTAAGTGCCTTAGACATGTTTTTATTCATGTGCTCCTCACAACAGTCCTATGAGGTAGATCTTTTATCATGCAATTTTTTTTTCAAATGAGAGGATTTTAGATTCATATTAACTCATACATCCTCAAAACATCCCATGAAATAAGCATTGCCATTACCCATTTTACAGAGAAGGGAAATGAAGCCGACCAACTAGCACAAGTCTACACGGCTAGCCAGTGGCAAATTTGGAAACTGAAGGCAGCATTCAGACTCCAAAGTCCCTATTCTTAACCATTTGGCCGTCTATCCTTGTTATCTCAAGATAACAAGGATATCCTTGATATCTCAAGAACAGAAGCTGCAGGAATTTTCTTCACGCATGATTATGTCTAAGGGCAGAGAAAGAGTTTGTTTTACTTTTAAGACCCCCCCCCCACTTTGCCAGAGCCCCCCACCTCCCGGCAGTCTTTCACTCAGATATCTCTCCAGAATTGTCACTCTATCATCATCAATCATCATCCAATTGCTATCTATCATCAGCAACTGGAACCAGATCCCCATGATGGGCTCACACTGTCATGGGCTCAATCCCCATGAGTGGCCCCATGGGGGTGGCATGCAACCAGGCTCACCTGAAAGAAGCCTCCTGGAGAAGGAAAACCAGAACATGAGTGCTCAGCCTCAAGGACACAGGGGACAATGGATGTGGACTCAACAACCTTTCTGCTGCAGTGCCCACCTTAAGGTTAGGTACCAGGAATGTTGAAATATGGGTTGAGTATATCAAAACCCACCATCCTTAGTCTTAGCCCTGTCTTTGGAATTTCAACTCATAAAGTCATTATGCCAGAGATATACCAGAAAAGAAAAATGCCTGGAGAAAATTCATCCCCCTTGAATACCTCTTACACCAGAAATTTATCCTTTCCTCTGACAAATGGCTGTTGAAAACTTTCTTTGTGCTGTTTTTCTGGCGCTAGAAACACAGTGGTAATCAAACGGATATATTCAGCTTTGTGAAGTTTGCATTGTAGTAGAGGAAAGACATGTAGTATGTCAATAAACATTGTAGTTGCAAGGTAAGAAACTAGAGAGTAATCAGAGTGAGGTGGGAGATATTTTAGATAGGACGGTCAAGCAAAGCTTCTCAGAGAAAGGTGACATTTGGATAGTCTTAAATAACGATAAGGAAAGAAATGAAGAGTCTTGACAGTATTTAGCATCCGGGTTCTTTTTTTTTTTTTTTTTTTAATGTCTACTTATTTTTGAGGGAGAGAGAGACAGAGCTTGAACAGAGGAGGGACAGAGAGAGAGAGAGTGCGAGAGAGAGAGAGAGATAGAGAGAGACAGAGACAGAGACAGAGAATCTGAAGCAGGCTCCAGGCTCTAAGATGTCAGCACAGAGCCCTATGCAGGGCTCAAACTCATGAGCCATGAGATCATGACCTGAGCCAAAGACAGATCCTTAACCAATGAGCCACCCAGGCACCCAAGGTTCTTTAAAAAACAAAAAATTCCAATGTTTATTTATTTATTTTGAGAGAGAGAGAGACAGCAGAGGAGGGGCAGAGAGAGAGAGAGAGGGAGGGAGAGAGAATCCCAAGCAGGCTCCACGCCATCAGCAGAGCCCAACACAGGGTTCAATCTCACCGACCATGAGATCGTGACCTGAGCCAATATCAAGAGTCGGACGCTTAACCAGCTGAGCCACCCAAGCTCCCCTAGCATCAGGGTTCCGAGGTCTGCCTATTTCACTTCAAATCTTAGCACTGCCACGCCCATGCACATTCCCCACAGTTTTGTGCTTCCAGTTCCTCAATTGTGAAACTGGAATAAGTCATAGGTTTGTTGGGAGGCTTAAATTAGTTAATACATTTCACAGTGCACATGCTAGAGAGTGCCTGGGGCATTGTGAGTGCTCAGTAAATGTTTGCTGTTGTTATCATCTCAGAAATATTAGCCCAGGTACAAGTAACAGCAGGTTACCCTCAGTAGGAGTTATGCTATTGGGGAGTAGAAAACAGGGTGGAGAGAGTGGGGATGGGGAGCTAAGTGAACATGGGAGATCATGGTAGGAAATGAGGTCTTACAGGGAGCCAGGGACCAGACTGCTCCCATCAGTAACTCCTAACTCTGGATCCACATGGAGATTACCTTTGGATGAAGTAAATCAGAATCTCCAAGAATGAAGCTCAGGTATTAGATGCTGAAGGTCACCCAGAGAGGGAAATGAACTGATGTGAGTTTTGTATGTTAAAGAAAGAAACTTGAATTTTATTCTAAGAGAAAAGCTAAGTTTTTGGAATGGTTGTCATGCCCTGCCCACTTCCTCCCTCAGTCTTATTTCTGCATATCGGATTCTCAACGGTCTTTTAAGGATATCACATTCTCTTAGATTAGAAGACTTCTATGACAAGCTCTCCTTCCTCTTGGGCCCTCCAGCGCTTTTTTCTTTACCTCCTGATAACATAGAATTTCACAGATTATGTTGTGTTCTGTATGTCTTTTATTCCCTACTAGAAGGCAAGTTCTTCAGCAGCACAAACCATGTCTCCTAAAACAATTTCTTATACCTTCAGATACAAAGAAGTTTTTTTAAAGAATGAACTTAAGGGCTTTGCTTAGGAACAACTGCTTAGACTAAAAGCTGAGGTTATAACAAAGCCCCCATTGCTTTAGCATATCAGCTCATTTAACAAGCATCCAAATGTTAGGCACTAAAAAACAGAGATCAAATATGGTTTCATCAGGTTATAGCTATATGTTGAAATTGGGAACACATAGAATGTCATGATGCAATTAGGGATCAGAATGTAAACTACAAAGGGCAAAGTCAGAATGTAAACTAAAAGTTCTAAGTGTAATTTCTTCCAGCAAGTTAAGTGAAGTAACACACACATAAAGCACATAAAGTTTTAGGTTTCATATTATCATGGTACCCAAGAGCGATGAATTCAATTTTGGAGCAATTTCAAAGTATCAAGAAAAATCGTAGAAAAGATCCCTCAATTTAGACTGATTTAAAACAGGACTGTCTGAAGGCCTAAGTGTGCATTATACTTCACAGATAAAATCCTACCTACTTTTATGCACACAATTTATATATATTTGTTAAATATCACTTGATTTTCAAGTGATGGGCACCTGGTTTATCATGAGATTACAAATAGATGACTACTGAAGAGAAAAGTAGACAAAGATACTTTCTGGTGCTCCTAAAGTATTTTGCAATGCAATAAAGAAGAAGAAATTAGGTTGTCTAACAAATAGAAGCGAACTCCATATGGAGCAAAGGCAGGCACTTTACATGGGAACTTACCTTGAACAGCAGTCTACAAACAAAATAAAAGTTAAAAATGGCCTTGTCAGTTCAGGGCTGGAAGAGCATTTAAATGTCTGGCCAACTCTAGTTCACATTGTGATATATAGTTCTCTTGGGTACCGACTGTCAAACTGAGTTAGTGTCAATGAAAGAAAATGGGAGATGGACTCTCAGATGTTCTCATTCAGCTAAAAAGAAAAATACAGTTCAAAGAGCTTTTACCCACTGAGCTTTTCAAATAACCACTCAGTAGGATGGACATCATGCTTGGAAAAGAGGACTCATAGGAATACGAAGAGAACTTGATACCTATCATCATTTCTATAAAGTGAATCCAGGTGATTGCTTCTCAAAAGAGCAAATAGATAACCTCAAAAGAGTAAATAGGTGCTAAAGATAATGTAATCACCCAATTCACATGGCCACTCAACTGGTGAGGTGAATTTAGAATACTCTTAGGCAGCATTCATCTAACTCACTCTGCATCAACCAATTGATGCTTTCCATTCCCTCTTAATCCATACTGGCCAATGTTGGCTACAGCCTGTGACCTTCTCAACTTCACCTTCTACAGACATTTGGTCAGGAGTTGATAGCAGGCCCTTAGAGTTGATAGCAGAGTCATTCAAGATAATCTAGGTGGGATGTTTGTAATTTTTTTCCTCTGGATACACAGCAAGACCTAGACTCATTGTGTGTGGTGAAATGCGCATGTAAAACTTAGACTAAAATGTTCTTAAGTCTAACATTTACACAAACTATGCTTTGCATATATTATTCATTGATAACATGAAGTCACCTTGCATTTACTCAGTGTAAACATTGATACAGCATCTGGCAGTTAAATGTTTTCAGCTATCCCATTTTGGATGGTCCTCTGACCAACAGCATAATTTCAGAACATCTCCACCTTTGTCAATAAAGCAGGGTTGGTTTGTGAGATCTCCTCTTTTCCTGTATAAAAATAAAGTAGAAAACAAAAAAGTGCAGATGCTTGTCATAAGTAGAGTCTCAAAAACTTAACAAGGATGGATGGGATTATGTTGGCCATCTGCCTCAATGAGCCCACTCATCCGATCCTTACATTAGCCAACCATGAGTACAATTGTAAAAGCAGAACTCAAAATATAGGACATACACAACACTGGAAATACATCTTCAAAGTTCTACCTTAAAACTTCTAGATGTAATCAGAGATTGTATTTACTTTTTTTCTTTTCCTTGTCTCTTGTGGAGACATTTGCATTAATTAAACCTCTCAATTTATGATATATTATTAGTAGTCTGTACAGTATTTTCTTTTATTTTATTAATTTTTCCTCTGTCAACTCAGAGATAGCCCTCTGTGTGTTGATGAGAGACTAACGCTTTGCCCATTGCCATGAGACTGACTGTTTATTAGCTGGAATGAATACCAGGTTATTTAAATCACTACAGAGATACGATTGGAAAAAATAAGCTCCAAATGGATATCGATATGAAGACTAAGAGCATATGAGGTCTTAAGGTATGAAATTAGTGAATGCCTACAATGTAATACCTACAACGTCTCTGAATGGTTCCAAGGAGGCAGATACTAAAATATTAAATATTAATGTTAACAGCAATGAATAAATATAAATACTACAAAAAATAAATAATAAACAATAAAAATTAAAAAGAGGCACTTGGTGTCATTCAGTCCTAGCTCTAATGATGAAACTAACAATTTTAAGTAGACTTGGGCCAAACATGAATGTGCTAGTCAGATTTAATCAAATACGGAGCACAGGGACAAATTAGGAAATTATCTAATGAAGAGAAGCCAAAGGAACAGATGAGTATCAGAAAAATTCATCTGTGATTTTAGGATCTTGGAATTCTTAAGATGGGAAAATCTGAGTGAATCACTCAGTCAATGCTTGCCTCCAGAGTTGTTCTAGTAAAATCTCCAGCATCGAAAAATTTTTAAAGGGCCCTCTTCTCTGCCCAACCCTTTATCTTGCCTGTTCCTTCCCCACCATTCACTGTTCAAAATGGAAATTGCAACATGACCTCAGAAATCTGAAGCGGAGCAAACAACAACCAAAAACCCTCATCATTCAAAGTGAAAATGTGTCAAGAGAGAAGGGTTGAGTCAAATCCAGATGGCGATGTGCCATGAAATGCTAACAGAGCTCTTCATTTTCGGCAGAGAGCAAGAACAGGCAGTGTTTATAATGACGTGTTAACATCTGTCTGTGAATATCATCTCCATGGCACCGAAGTACACCACCCAAACAAAGGAAACTCACAATAAAAGCAAGACTCTACACATTTTTAATAGAGAATTCGTATTCGAGTTGACAAAGAAGCATCATACACATTTGACAAAGCCAGTTAAAGTCTACCATACCTCAAAGAATGACTTTTATACTAGATTAGACATGAACAAGAAAGGAGACGCTAAGGAACTTTTAATATGGAGTATGCCTAACAGTCCACCTCTGTTGGTGGCAGTGGAGAACAGCAGAATAAATACCGGCATTAACATCATATTTACCTAAATTTAATCCTAGATCCACCATCCATTAGCTGTATGTCCCTGGGTGAGTTACTTAACATCTCTCAGCTTTGGTTTCACTATGTAAAGGAGGAAATGGTCCAGTAATTCATTGTAAGAATAAGCAACGTTAATAGATACGGACTCTTTGCAAACTACCTACCTGTTAATGTGTGCTCAATAAATGTTCGTTCTCTTTCTGCTTCTCTTATAAAATAGTCTCCATTAATTCGGTCCAAATTCATAATTGCTCATTCATTGTAAAAGCAGTTTATTTAGCCTATAAACATAAAATAGCTTTATTTTTTTCTAGTCACTAGTTTTGATCATGTCCTTTTGAATCTCCTTTCCCAACGTTGGATGGCATCTCAGGCAGATCTTGTAACTTTTTGAGTATTTTTCTTCATCAGAATTTAAGCCATTCAAGTGGAAATTCCAGTCTTACATCTAATTCAATGCTTTCCCAATTGCCATCTCTGGCTATGCTGGAGAAATGGTCTAAGGAAAGAGAAATGATCAAAGATTTTACTATCCCATGCCCTTGTAAACTTGAAGTCCTGGATCATCGTGACCAGTAGAATGGATTGGGGGAACAGGGCAGATGTCACGTTAACAGGGATCAGCTGCAGTTCCTTCCATGGAAGATTGTTGTTGCTTCTCTAGCTGATGCTGATTCGTTATTCTGTGAGGCAGACATCCCAGTGTTGGCTCACTGCTTGAGCACATGTGTGAGGTCTTTGGAAGGTTCTCCAGAGCCCCCTTGTCCACAGTTTCCTGAAATGAGAAACTGGTCTGAGTTCAGTCTCTGGTCTCCAGTTCCTCCTCCAGCTCCATCCCCTAATAGTCCACCCTGAACCCACTCCTACTATGGAATAAACATATTAGAAAGAGCTCAGCTCAACCCCTTCTGGAAATTTCCACTGGACCCATGAAAAGCACACGTATCAAAATGGTGGGCTCAGCCTGCTCCATTTCCTTTCCCTCTCTCTGGCCTACCCTTTCTCTCCCAGATCACCTTTTCCCTTGCCCAGGTGGGCATCAGGTAGAGAGAGAGATGTGCTGCCTAAGCAGGCATCCAATTGCAGATCAGAATGCCAACTTTCCCTTGTTTTCCATCTTTGCAGGGAAGCCCTCTATCTTTTATACCTTCCTCATTAACTCTCTCCGCTATCAGCAAACATGAGAATTGGGACTGGTGTGCTTCTTCCTTAGCTGGGAACAGAGGGGCTCAGTGCTCATCACTAACACTACACTTCCTAGAATGCTAATGTCTTTTTCCTCCCTTCCTCAGGCATTACCTCACAGTCTTGGAAGGCCGGGGGTTCTCACTTTCATGGGACCGATTCTGCAGATTTCTGGTTGCAATGTTAGTCGTTCTCTTTAAAATGTAGGGAATATGCTCTTGTTGGTTTTCAGCCACAGATACAGGCCACCAATTTGAGGGTAAAAAGTTAATATGTTGGATTGCAATGTCATCTCAAATAAAAAGAATGACAAAGAAAAGTCTGAGAAATAATGGAGCTGAATACATGGCCAGAAACACAAATATTTGGTATATATACATTTTTTTTCTGTCTATAGTGTTGTCACAAACTCACTCCAACTTAACTTTATAACTGGTCTAGTCTTCTTCACACACTCCCACACAAGATAGTAGGTAAAATTCAGCCTATCGGTTCTGTTCTCCAGCTCTCCTTCACGTTCCTCTCTAAGATCGTGTTTGATGTGTGAGTGCAAAGACACGTGGGGGCCTGGGGGAAGCATGGGGAATGGATTCTTAGATATATACAGTATCCCCAAGGTCCATGCCAATCTTTGCTCTACAGTGGCCAGCCCCATCTTTCTTGGGGTGCACCTAACACCTGGTTTTACCTCTGGGTGTTCTAATTACCATCTGTGGCTGAATCAGCAGCTAACTGGAGAGCTGTCAGTGCCTATCTCAGCTGTGATCAGTTACCTCTCTCTGTGGGCTCAGCTTTTACTTTGTGCAGAACTAGATACCCCACGCCCTCAACCAGCTCCCCCAGCCCTTACAGCTTTCAAGGCAGGCTCATGTCACCACTACCTTGTGGCGGTGCCGTGACAGACCCGTTGACCTTGGACTTGGCATCTATCACATGTGGGAACCAGGTAGGATTGGAAATGCCTGTGAGAACTTTCATATCTGGCCATTTTTTTCCATCTTTTTAATGAGGATACTGGCTCCTCTGTCCGCTGTGGGGTGATTTTTTTTAAACTATTGTGTGTTTTTCTCATTGAATCTGTGTAATTGTTAAGTTTCTCTTGGAAATTTTCAATATCCATTGGAGTAAGAGACTGAACTACCAAATACTTAGTTCACTGAGATTTTACAGGGTGGTCATCACTTCCAATGTAGTTTACAGAAGAAAAAAGCCATCAATATTTACTTGGTAATTTCTAGTAAGCATTTTGTTACATTATTCATTGCTTCACCTTAATATAAAAAAAAATCTGACTGCAGTAGTGTAATATGATTGTATTTCCCTCATTAAAGATAGAGAAATAATGAAAAAAATTTATAATAACTACAAAATTATAAACGGTAATTGTGTGACCATTGTCTTGTGAGGGATCTATAGGTAATAGGTAAATATTATAGAAATCTGATACAGAAAATAAAAATGGCATTTAAGCATAATCCCAATTACTACCAAAAAATAAACATTTCTCCATAATTTACAGAAGTTTTCTTCTTTTTGGGAAAGATACATTAACATCCTTTAAATTTTTCAAATGCATGGTCTGTAATCTGATAGTCAAAAAAACTATAGTTAACATCTAGAAAATGACATACTTGAACTGAAGTTTATTTTTTTCTTCAAGAGATTCCAAAATATATCATAAAAACTATTTTTTAAAAAAAATTAGTGCCAACTTCCTCCCACCTCTTTAACTGATAACTGCCTTATAAACCCCATAGTTTACAACTCTGAAAAGCCTCAAACCAGTATTTCAAAGTTACAGCTGGAGTAACTTTAATGGAGTAACATTAAAGAATATTGATGTCCCAAACTATCTTTGAAAATATGCTTAATTTAAATGGCTTCTTTTTAAAGTTAATAAAATTTTCCAGGTTTGGTTAGTTTTGCTGCTTTAAAAATAAATAAATAAAAGCATGAATTACTGATGTGTGAATGATAGTATGTTAAACCAATCACTGAAAATGTTTCAGAAACTGGATTTTTTGAATTTTCAAAACATTAAAATGAAATAATCTTTAATTTGGATCATGATTTTTTTTTAAATTCCTGTACTAGCGAGAGCTTTCCTTCAATGTGTGATGCATAACTACTTGTTTTAACTAGCAATGTTCACTTCTTCCAAAAGGATGATTATCAGCTGAACCAGAGGTGAGATTCATTCTGACAAAGGGATTTTGGCCAGGTCGGTTGTCACCAAGTGAAGTGGAGAACAGAGGCAGATTAGCAACAACTCCTGAGTCCTCACTTGCCACAGAACTTTCTAGTATGTCCTATGGGTCACCTTAAAGAAAGCAACAGTCTCTAGCTTCACAGTGTTTAAATTTAGGGTGGAAAATATAAAAAGGAAGGAAGGAAGGAAGGGAGGAAGGAAGGAAGGAAGGATCTATACACATAAATAAATATGCTAATTTATAGACAAACAAATACAGCAGACATAGCTTGTGTTTGTAGCACAGACACACATGTTCAGAGATGAGAATATCGCTGTGATTCTTTACTTATTTGCAATGGACACAGTTTAAGAAAGAAAAGTAGGGTGCAAGATGATGTAAGACCATTCTGTTACAATACAGAAGAAATAACCATACGCTTTCCACATTGGAGGAATCATCACTTCCATACATTACTGGGTACATGGGATACACGGTTCAGTCAAACTGGTAATACTGTGTTCCACCGAACAGCTCACTGGGAAACTCCAGTTCAAACACTCATAATGCATAGATACCAAGGTCCTGATGCAAGTTTGCTGTTTTCCTTCCCTAAAATAGAATCTTAACCCAGGATTCCTTTCTGGCATTAAGAAAGATGTACAACGACTCAGAGGCCAGAGTTGTCCTATTGAAACTGAGTTGCTTTTAGATATCACAATAGATAAACTATTGGGGTCATCCTAAAGAGATCTAGCAGTCTATTTAAAATAGTGATTCTATTGTTTTTGTCAATTATACTGGATATGACTTTTCAATGTCTAGAAGCATTTTCAATTAATTATTTTATCTTCTCTTCCACAAATTCATTATTTTGGTTAGCTATATTTTATCAGTGGATGAATTAGGCTTTTGCTGTAAGCATGCTGTATAACAAACATCTACCAAATTTCCGTGGTTTAAACAATCATTTTTTCCACATCCACCTGTCGGTGGGTGATCCGCAATTTGGCTGATCTCAGCGAGTCTTGCTTCGTCTTCCCTGAGCTCTGCTGGATCACAGGCTTCAGATCGATTTGAGTCTTCCTTTCAAAATCCAGACTGAAGAAGAAATAGTTCTCTGAGATACGTTCCTGTTACGGCAAAGGACAGCTGTTCCAAGAGTATTGGCGGATTCTTGCCAATGATTATCTCTGCCCAATATTTCATTAGCGAAGCTGAAGCAGGTGTCCCTTGGCCAAGCCTGAAGTCAGTGGGGTAAGGAAATATATTCCACCCACAGGTGAGTGATGGCACAGCAGGGGAGAGAGGAAGAACTATGGACCCACACAATCCACCCCTGTAATGTAAGGAAAGAGGTAAGTAAGGAAACCTGGCGTCTAGTGTTAACTTGCAAACACCACTCTAAGAAGATCACAATTGCCAAAGAAGTCAGGGTGCCGTGATTTAAACTGCTTAGTAAAGATGACTCAAGTGCATCCCCAGCCTCGAAGCAGCGCAAATACTTAGTCATCTCTTTCAGGCACTGATGTGGAAGCTTCCCTGAGTTTTATAGCACCCTCTCTTCCCCTTTGTTTGAGTTAATATTTCGGCCATGATTTCCCAAGCAACAGCTTTTCTTCTGGGTTTAGCTCTGGCCTCTGCCTCAGATATTCACTCTTATCGAATCCTTCATTTTTACTCCCTCAGTCTCCACCAACTTCTCACCAGAAGCATTTGGCACTTAGAACCTGGCAACCGGGACTCCTGACAGGGTCTCTGCCTTGCAACTATCCGACTTCATGTTGAGAATGTTTATGCTCAAAATATGAAAGTTATAAATCGGTAGAAAGACAGTAAGACGTTAGACTACTTGATCAATACCACTTAAAGAAAAATTGTGATTACGTTTTAGACATTCATGCATTCGTATTTACATATTCATGTATTCATACTTATATATTCAGTTTTATTTAACACAAAGTTCAGATATAAGCTGTGGGGCTTCCTAAGTACCAAAGAAGCCGGGAAATGTGGTAGAATAAAACAGTTTTTGCTTTTATCCTTGCCTCTGTCATTAACACGTATAGTTCCCTTTTACATGATGCATCGCCCTGTTTTTGAGCTTAGTAACCTCATTCAAATAATGACAGCATGAGTCTTAAAACTTTCATATGGGGCGCCTGGGTGGCTCAGTCGGTTAAGCCTCCGACTTCAGCTCAGGTCACGATCTCGCCGGTACGTGAGTTCCAGCCCCGTGTCGGGCTCTGGGCTGATGGCTCAGAGCCTGGAGTCTGCTTCCGATTCTGTGTCTCCCTCTCTCTCTGCCCCTCCCCCGTTCATGCTCTGTCTCTCTCTGTCTCAAAAATAAATAAACGTTAAAAAAAATTAAAAAAAAAACTTTCATATAATCCGACTCGTACTAAATGTTTGAGACAAGGCCATAATATTATCTTTGTCAGTTAAAGACACGTACATCTTTTATCCAAAACTAATCCTAATGTCGCACCCATACAGTCCCTCCAACTTCAAAGTTTAGGGATTCCATATAAACTTAACAAGTACCTTTAAATGATGCAACTTCTTTTTTTTTTTTTTTTTTTTAGGTTTATTGATTTTGAGAGAGATAGAGAGCACAAGTTGGGGAGGGGCAGAGAGTAGGGGGAGATGGAAGAGCCAAAGCGGGCTCTGTACTGACAGCAAACAGCCTGAGCGGCAGGACTCAAACTCATGAACCATGAGATCATGACCTGATCTGAAGTCAGACACTTAACCAACTGAGCCACCCAGGTGCCCCATACAACTTGTGATTTAGAGAGCACTTAACATTTGAAGTTTTACTTTACCATTTATTGAATTATATTTTCCAAAGAGCATCTGATATAAAAGTCTTATTCTCATGAACTACATTTTCATACTGTGGTTTTTTTTTTCACTGACGTAGAGTCAGTTATTCCAGAGAATATTTATGGAGCATCTAGCATATATTGAGCATTGTACACTCTACAAAAATATAAGAATCAACAGTTTAGACAGGCTTCTGTCATCAAGGAGATTTTAGACACGACCTGCCAGAAAGACAGGAAAAAAGAGGCAAACAACTTAAAAAAAAAAAAATATATATATATATATATATTTGGATGGTTCAATGTTTTAGGAAGCAAATAAGCAGAGAAATGAAACAAAATGACTCCCAGGATGCGTGCCACTTGAATTGTGGGGCTGAAATCTAAAGGAACAAAGAAATAAGCAATGTGAATCTCCAGCCATGTGGACATCTGGGAGAAGAGATGTCTGGGCTTGGAGGAAAATAAGAGAAAGCCTCTCGTGTGCAAACAGAGCCTGTGGTGTCCAAGAGACAGGGGAAAGAAAAAGCAGGACGCTGGTGTCCAGTGAGCAAGGGAGAACATGGCCCCTGGTGGGCTCCGTATGGCGGGCAGGGTCATGTCACTGAGGAAGCTTTGACATAGATGGTAGTGGTTTCCAAGGACTAGCATATGCAAGCCAACAAAGAGAAACACTTTGCTTCTGAAGAAACAGCAAAGACCTGGTGTTTCGGGACGTTATTGATAGTAATCGCTCTCATTCACTAACTATGCAAACTTGACCGAAGGATCGAACCACTCATATGGATCTCATTTTTCTTATCTGTAAAATACGGGAATCTATAAAGTCAAGGTGCCACTATAGACATTCATAAATTAAATCAAACGAAAATCTAATGATCTAACATTGACTGTCAACTAACACTGTTATATTAAGCCTCTTTACTTTATGTTAATCATACTTGGAATCTGTTTGTCCTTCAGCCTAAAACCCTAATATGCATAGTTTCGTGGATGGGCAAGGTAGTATCCTAGCAACCAAAAAATAAGCATTTTCTTTGTGCTAAGCTAATTACTTTAATTTTGCTCACACACAAATGGAAGGGAAAATGCTAGAGCTCTGATAGAAACAAAAGTTCTTTCAGAAGATAACCAATAGAATTTATGTATTCATTCAGTCAACACATGTTTGTTAAATCCCCCACTAAATGCCAAGCACCTTAAGGATCATTGAGAACTTGAAATCAGTGCCCCATGTAAAGTAGGGCTTTCATATTAATTAGACTATTTATTAAATTAATTATTTATTCAAATTAGTAAATTAATGTGCAATGATACTCTTCCTTTAATTGAAAGTAGATCCAAGACACCCAAATACATTTGCTTATTTATTTATAAAAAGATTTATTATAAGGAATTTACTCATGTGATTCAAGAGATTAGCAAGTCCCAAGATCTGCAGGGTGAGTCAGCAAGCTGGAAAACAGGGATAGTACATAGTCCAAAGTCTGAAGGCCCAAGAAGTAGAAAAGCTTGATGGTGAAGTTCCTTTTTGAAGGCTGGCAGGCTCAAGACCCAGGAAGGGCTGATATTTCAGTTCCAGTCTAAAGCCTAGCTTGAAGGCAATCACGCAGGAGGAATTCTCCATTACTCCAGAGGATTAGCTATTTTATTATATTCCTTTTTGTTCACCTTCAACTGATTGGATGAGGCCCACCCACATTGTGGAATAGAACCTACTTTACATTTAAATGTCAATCTCATCCGAAAACACCCTCACGGAAAGACCCAGAGCAATGTTTGATCCAATATCTTAGAATTCTGTGTCCCAGCCAAGTTGACACATAAATTAATCACCATAGTGTCCAATTCTTGAGGTTGATGGAAAAATGAATATGAGTGATAACGATGCGGTAGAAAAGGAAAGAATTGCAAAATTTAAGATATTAGGAAAGTGGAGGGAAAGAGGAAGAGTGGGGTGTACAGCAAGCATATTCTATTCACTCGGATTATCCGATGCTTCTTCGTGAAGTTTGGAAAAGCAGCAGGTACGATGACTGAGGATGCAAAGTTAAAGCACCCTTCCCCCACCAAGTACCCCCACCGTGGTACTGCCACCGCTGAGGTTTTTTTTTTGTTTGTTTGTTTGGTTTTTTTTCATATTTCTGGCTGTAAATGTGTAGTATTTGCATGACTATGTGGCTGGGGGTTGGGGTACGGAGAAAAAATAGGTTTAAAAAATGGGGAAATTGACAAGGCGAAACTGGTATGCCCTCCTCCTTTGCCAGCTCCTGCTTCTTAGAGACAGTGCTGCAGTTTCAAGGTAACTCACAAACACACCGTTGTGAGCAAAATATTAATGACAACCTTGAGAAGTCATACAGTTCAATCCTCTGCCTTCAAGTTCACACTTAGGTCTCCCAGAAATAGAATTCTATCTTTTTATTGTTCCCTCTCACCAAAACGGAACATTCCTGTGGTCAATTCATTATCAGAACTATTTGATTTCCTTTAAAATAGCGTCACCCAAGATACTAGGACATAATAAGGAGTCTCTTAGAGTAGTAAGTACGCTGATAACGCAGTTATTGTTGCTACTAATAATGCGGTAGACCAGTTCCCTGCTCCACTGTCAATAGATAGCGATTGTGTGACAGGAGACTGACTAACTGGCCTCTTTGGAGCTCAGTTCCTTCAATAGTAAAATGAAAGTTTGGGTTAGAGAATCATTAGAGTCTTCTAGTTTTAATTTTGGATCTATGATTTCTAAAGCTCCATTTTTTTCCCCCTCTGTGCGGGCTACATCCTGTCTTAAAAGGTACCATGCTGCCCTCATGTGGTCAGAAGTGAAATAATACACAGTCACTGAAACGTTTTGTTTTGTTTTGCTCTGTTCTAATTAATAGCAAGGGAAATCCGATACTTGAAGTTAAAATTCATAAATGGTCAGTAACAATCACCTATCCACTAAAAGTGGGTCCACCTATCCATAGGTGATCAGGTTGAATCACCTATCCACTAAAAGTGTTAAGGTTTTACCCATTCACACTGGTGCAACGTTTTCATGTAGATAGGGGGAAAATAACACAAATACTAACATTAGTTAACATTGATGACCACTATCTCAATTTTAGACGCTATACATATTTTACATGTCTTATTCCATTTGATTCTTCAAAGGCTCTTTTTTTAATGTGTTGTTTTCCAGATGCGGGAAGTAAAACATAATTGGATCAAGTATCAGGACAACACAATAAATAAATAGGAAGACCAGTATCAATCCAAGTTGTCTGATGCTATAGCCAAGACTTTTTCACTCCTATATTCTCATCCAACCATTTTATTTTTATGAGAGTTCATTTTTAACATTCCTTTGTTTCAGGAGACATTCTTAAGGAATTGGATAAAAAGTCCTTGAAAATGTGATGAGATAATGCGTATGAAAACCAATGCCTGATAGGAAAATAAGAGCTCCAAGAATATGAACTTATTTGAATTCTGCATCCTGTTGCTAATAATGTAATGTTTCTTTTCTTAATAATTAATACTCACTATCAAGTGTGGCGTGAATCAATAAAGAGATGATCTTACACCAATCGTTGAGGACTCATTTTCTCAACAGTTCAAATGTTATCAGGGTAAGTGCAAAAAGATTTGTTAAAATTTTTGCAATGAAAGGGGATTTGGTTTCAGGTTTATAGCTGTATTGACTGACTTCATAAGGCAGATCAGCAGTGGCTGTGTTTCACTTTGCAGAAAAGAAAAAGGAACCACTTTTAGTTTTAAAAGCAGATGGTGCTAACTCAAAGGATTGGCATAAGTCCTTAGAAGTATGATAGTAGGACCCAGGGTAGCTGGCTCACCCCTGGCTCTGCAGGCTACCTGTGGTTCTTCTTCTCATTAAACATGGCCTTATCTGCAAATTAAAGGGACTAGGCTCTAGGATTTGCCTATGCTCTGCTAGCTTCTAAATTCCATTGTCCTAGTGATTCTAAAAAGTCTTAGGTCACCTTCATCCATAGCCTACTTTGTTTAACAACGTCACAATCACTTCTCAGCTTTCTGGGCTAGGTTTCCGGAAGCCCAGTAGGAAAAGTTTGTGTTTGGTTAGGCTTTATTTAACTTATTCAGCTACTTCTCAAGCACTTCCTTGAGACTTGAGGTTAATGGTCTTATCTGTGCCTCTAATGACTTCTAGTGCATGCCATCAGCTCCTTTTAATGCATCACCCAGAGATGCTAGTGATTCGGTTTCATGTGACATTCTCTCTCCCCAAATTCCATGCAGAAATCATGCTCTGCTATCATGTTACCGCTATTTTCTAGAACCCTATTTCTTTAAATAGCTCTAAACAAAGACATAGAAAAATTCTCCAAATTTGCTGAGTCAAGGAGAACATCTAAGAGGAGATTATGGCTGTCTTCATAAAACTTAAACAAGTTACAACCATTAAGAATTACCTTATTTCTCTGATAATAATAGCTGGATCTTACACTAAATGACTACGAATATAGTGTTGACATCAGTAAAGAAGATCAATAAGATGCAGAAAAGACAAGAAAAGGCTACAATCTTCATAGATGAAATTATTTTGTTTAAGGCCTTAACAATGAAGATAATCAAGTCTACAAATGTACAATTTGGTTCTAAATTTCCAAAAGGACAATATTACAGCCAAATAATTACAGCTGCTGTGAATCAACTTCTCTGACCCAAGCACTCTTTATCTACTACCTCTCATCCTCATAACAAGACCAGGACTAGAAATTATTTTCCATGTATATATAACATAATCAAGGCTCAAGAAGGATAAATAATTTCTTAAGGTCACACAGGCAATACACAAACAAATATAAGAACCCATGGTTGTCCAAATCCAAGACTGTGTTTTATCCACTATATTATGTTACACCCACCTTGGCATTAGCTAAGGCCTTCTTCACCCAAGGATTACCCTGAATACTTTGTGATGTGCAAATACAGCATTAAAAATGGTGATGATCAGAAACGAGGCAAAGATGTTCCTTCTCAGCACTGCTTTTCAACATCATACTTGAAGTCCTAGCTAATACAATAAGACAAGAAAAAGAAATAAAACTATACAGATTGGGAGGGAAAAATAAACTGTCTTTGTTCAGAGATGATAGATTTGTCCATGTAGAAAATCTAAAGAATCAACCAAAAAAAAAACCTGGAACTAATAAGTGATCACAGCAAGGTTGCAAAATATAATGTTAATGTACTAAAGTCAATCTCTTTCCTATATACCAGCAATGACCAAGTGGAATTTGAAATTAAAAAACACAATATCATTTATATTAGCATGCCCCAAAAATAAAACACTTGGTAATAAATCTAACAATATATATATATATATATATATATATATATATATATATAAAATCTACATGAGCAAAGCTACCAAACTCTGATGAAAGATATCAAAGAACTAAATAAAAGAAAAGATATTCCATGTTCATGGATGGGAAGACTTAACATTGTCAAGATGTTAGTTCTTTATAATTTAATCTGTGAATTCAGTACAATCCCAATCAAAATCCCAGCAAATAATTTTCGTGGATATCAGCTGTTTCTAAAGTTTATAAGGAGAGGCAAAAAACTCAGAAGAGCCACTTTGATATTAAAGCAGAATAGCAAAGTAAGAAGACTGACACTAACCACCTTGAAGGCTTCAATAAAAGCTACAGTAATCAATATAGTGTAATATTGGTGAAAGCTCAACAGAATGGAACAGAAACCCCAGAAATAGACCCACATAAATATAATCCACTGATATTTGACAAAGAAGCAAAGATAATACAATCGGTCTGTGCAGCCAATGGTGTTAGAACAATTAAACATCCACACACAAGAAAGTGAATCTAGACATTGATCTTATCCGTTTCACGAAAATTAACTCAAGATACATCACAGTCCTAAACATGAGAAACAAAACTTTAAAACTCCTAGAAGGGGCGCCTGGGTGGCTCAGTCGGTTGAGCATCCGACTTCAGCTCAGGTCACGATCTCACGGTTTGTGAGTTCGAGCCCCGCGTCGGGCTCTGGGCTGATGGCTCAGAGCCTGGAGCTTGCTTCCGATCTGTGTCTCCCTCTCTCTCTGCCCCTCCCCCATTCATGCGCTGTCTCTCTCTGTCTCAAAAATAAATAAACATTAAAAAAAAATAAAACTCCTAGAAGATAACATTGGAGAAAACCTAGATGACCTTGAGTATGGTGATGACTTTTAAGATACAATGCTGGGGCACCTTGGGGCTCAGTAGGTTAAGTGTCCAACTTTGGCTCAGGCCATGACCTTGCAGTCCATGAGTGCCAGCCCCGTGTCTGGCTTTGTGCTTACAGCTTGGAGCCTGGAGCCTGCTTCGGATTCTGTGTGTCCCTCTCTCTCTGCCCCTCCCCCACATAAGCTCTGTCTCTCTCGCTCTCAAAAATTAATAAACATGAAAAAATTTAAAAAAGATAAATAAATGCAATGCCAAAGGCACAATCTATTAAAGAAATAAATCATAAAGTAGATTTTATTAAAATTAAAAAGTTCTGCTCTCTGAAAGACAATACCAGGAGAATGAGAAGATAAGACACAAACTACAAGAAAATATTTGCAAAGGACACATCTGACAAAGGACTGTTATTCCACATATGCAAACAAACTCTTAAAACACAGCAATAAGAAAATGGGCAACCCCATTAAAAAATGGGCCAAACACCTTACCAGGCACTTCACCAAAGAAAGTGGTATACAGTTATATACAGATGGCAAGTAAGCATATAAGAAAATGTTCAATATCACATGTCATTAATGAATTGCAGATTAAAATAACAATGAATTACCATTACACACGTATTCAAATGGCTAAAATCCAAAGCACTGACATCATCAAATGTGGTGTGCTGTGACATGATGTCCAAGGATGTGGAGTGAGACGAACTTTCTTTCACTAATGATAGTAATGCAAAATGGTGCAGCCATTTTGAAAGACAGTTTGACAGTTTCTTCTAAGACTAAATATACTCTCTCTCTCTCTCTCTCTCTCTCTATATATATATATATATATAGCAATTGTACTCCTTAATATGTACCCAAGTGGACTTGAAAGCTTACATTCACACAAAACTTACGCACGGATGTTTATAGAAGCTTTATAAATTGACAAAACTTGGGGGCAACCAAAATGTCCCTCAGCAGGTAAGTGAATAAACAAATTGTGGTATGTCCAAACAATGAAATGTTATTCAGCCTAAAAAAAAATGAGTTATTAAACCTTGAAAAGATATGGAAGGGACTTAAATGCATATCACTAAGAGAAATTTAACCAATTTGGAAAGGCTACATATACTATAAGATTCCAAATATATGACATTCTGGAAAAGGCAGAACTATGGAGACAGTAAAAAGATTGTTAGTTGCAAGGGTCAGGAGATGGAGGGATGAATAGGAGCAAAGAAGATTTTTAGGGCAGTAGAATTATCTTGTGTGATTCTATCATGGCAGGTATGTGTCATTACACATTTGTCAAAACCCACAGAATATTCAACAGCAAGAGTGAACTCCAGTGGGGAATAAGGATATGTCAATGTAGGTCATTGATTGGAATAAATGTACCGCAATGATAGGGGGTGCTGATAGTGGGGGACGTTGTTTCTGTGTGGGGACAGGAAGTATATGGGAACTCTGTACTTTTTGCTCAATTTTGTCCCAAACCTAAAACTGCTCTAAAAAACATAGTTTATTAATTTATTTAAAAAATAGCGGTTACCGGGGCGCCTGGGTGGCTCAGTTGGTTAGGGCGACTGACTTCGGCGCAGGTCATGATCTCACAGATCGTTGAGTTCGAGCCCCGCGTCGGGCTCTGTGCTGACAGCTCAGAGCCTGGGACCTGCTTCAGATTCTGTGCCTCCCTCTCTATCTACCCTGCCTCTGCTCACACTCTATGTCTCTGTGTCTCTCAATAATAAATAGACGTTGAAAAAAAATTTTTTTAATAAATAAATAAATAAAAATAAAAAATAGCGGTCAATTAAAAATGATTGAAGCCATACCATCCTTCGAAGCAACAAAACTAAATCATTCTGCAACTAACAGTGTCTGCAGTTTGGATACAAGTAGCTGTCTGTTTCATATGTGGCCTGAATGACAGAGTTTTCTATAATTATTTACCATAAGGCTAGATTTACAGTCAGGATGAGTCACCCTCATTTACACAATTTTCGCCTAAAGACTGGTTTTCTTTATGCTTGTCTCCTTCCTGTGAGTCTTTGTTTCTCCTTACATCTCATCTTTGGATTTTCGCATAGGCAATAGAAGCCAAAAGGTATGTATTTCTCATAGGATCCATCTTGCTTAAGGGAAATTGAGAGCTAATAAACAGAATGTACATTAGTATTAGTGACGTCCTCAGAATAAAGGATACCAGAATTACTTTCTTGGCTCATGATAATGACAAATTTCCGCTACTTAACACTATTACATGAGAATGAAAGGGAGTTTTAGGCTCCTGCAAAATATTGTCATGCAAAATGTATTTTTTTTTACTTGTGAATTCCAGATTTTTCCGAAATACTTACTTACGGCTATGGAATAGTCAGCCTATGCAGAGGGAGGTGACACTATTTTGCTGTGGGTGGTGAATCAAGGTTCTAAGATAACCCATTAGCTCTGTCTCCACAGTGCCTGTATCGCAGCAGAGGCAAGCATTCCTCTGTTCACATTTATTCAAATGTCAGCAGAATAGAAATGAATTGAGGTTTCTATAGAAACTGCTTGTGGTTTCAGGTGTTTCTCGGGGCATTTTGTTCTATTAACTGTTTGGAGAAAGAAGGTATGCATTATGGCTTCTCATTAATGGCGTTCCCACATTCTCCTTTGTTTCACCACATTTTTGGCAGCCCCTGTGGCAGCCTTTCCCCTCCAGCTGAGAAACTAGAATGAGCTACTTCTAAAGCCTGACAAATCCTGCCCGTTAGCGGTGGCTGTTCAGACAGCATTTCTTCTTTTTTGGCCAGAGAGGAAATGTGAAAGTCTCGTATCTGGAAATTTATGCAACACATTTTCTTACTCAGGAGTTACATAGATGACTGTATGAACCCACTCAACAGCTACAACAATAAAAGAGGCAGGTGTGTGTACGTGAGATTTCGTGGCATGAGTAAAATTTTCGCTGTAAAATCCAAGACTGAAGACAAGCAAATATTTCAATCCAATACTGGCTAATTAACTGCCTGGAGGAATGATATCCCTTTCCATAGCATAGGGAGAAAAGTTAAAAAGAAAAAAAACAACCATTCAATTCAGAAGCAGTCCAATAACTCAACTGCATTATGGGATGTCATGTTTTTCTATATGTTATATTAGAACATAAGAAAGTGCTCAGAGGGCACTACAAAAGGTATAATTAATAAAGAAAAGCCAACACAAAATAAAAAGAAGAAGAAGAAACAACCATAAAATACGCCTTGGAGTAACTCAGAGCAGCCTGGTGTAGCCAAAATCCACAGCAGGAGCTCTGAAATCTGACAGCTCAATTTACATCTTACTGTGGCCACTCACCACTTAGGATCTTGACTACATTGTTTAATTGCTCTACAAGTCAGCTTCCTCATTTGCGAAGTGAGGATATTAATTTCTACCTTGCACGGCTAATGTAAGTATTAGAGGTAAGGACAAACTTCCTTATCAGTGTATTCATTACCCGAAACCCTGCAGCTATGAGGTCTGCAGGGATGCAAAATTCCTCATATCATGAAAACATCCACTGAAGAACTAATCTGTTACAAAACTAATATCCATTCAAATATGTTCCCCAAAGTAATACTAATATCTTTCTCAGCTTATGTTTCAAATTAGTTGACCATCTTCAGCTGATCGTTTGAAGTTATAATATTTCACGCGATTATACTGATAACAAATTAATAATGCATCTGAGAAGGTGCAGGATGTCGCGAAGTACGTAAATATGATGATGAACAGGAGAGGCTGCATAGCATAGACTAGTGCCCGATGGCAGACTCAATTGCTACATGCAGTTACTAGATGCAAGTTACTAACCTTGAGCAAGTACCTTAACCTTTCTGTGCCTCGGTTTCCCCATCTATAAAATAGAAATGATAATACTATCTACTGCAGATATATGTCATGAGGAACAAATAAAGGTAAAGTGCTTAGCACATGCTTGGTAAATCATAATAAACCCCTAAGTGTTTATTCAGTCAAAATAAAAGCCAACAAAATAACTCCCAAGCCATGTAAAAATGAAGTGGAATGATTAAAAACTGGAGAAAACCCAGAAGGTTCTTGACAGGTTAGAAGCAACAATAAATAATGGTTTGAACAGCATAGAAGTTGAGAAGCATTTGTAAAAATGGATAGACTCCCAGATTGTTTTCATAGACAAAGACGACCATGTTTGACACTGGGCTGCTAAAATGAAAGATGAGGTCATGGTAGCTGGTCTTCCACAGAGCACCAACTGAGGAGGGAGCATAAGGCAAGCTGACAGGCCACATACACCCCCCACTTTCCCCACCCCCAGCTGGATATGTGTGATATTCCTCTTCCACTCCTGGCTGCCAAGAACAAAGAAAAGAGGGACAACAAATGGTTAGCTGATAGAGATCACAGTCGTGCAGGACCTAAGTGTCCATCACCCCTCCATAGTGATGTGGGAAACAAAGGCAGAAGGAAATGGCAGAAAGAACTAGCTTTCCTTATAATCTGCAGCCCATTGACAAATGCTTGAGGGTGGTGGCAGAGTAAGACATTTCTCCAGAACTCCATACTCTCTTAATGCTCATGGTTTCCTGGAAGGAAAACAACCTTAACTTGACAACAGCTAGGCCTCCAGTCTCCTTGAGTCTTCTTTAGCATGTGAAATTCTCACTGGACACTTCCCCTGGACTTTACCTCCTCCCAACTCCATTGTATAAAACCAGTCTCTCCTGTTCCTGGGGCAGCTCTTCCTGCCCGCGGGTCCTGTCCCCGTGCTTTGATAAAATCACCTTTTTGCACCAAAGATGTCTTCAAGAATTCTTTCTTGGTCGTTGGCTCTGGACCCCACGGACCCCACTATCACCACAAAAACCTCATCACCGATGAGCCCCACCTCCCGGTATCCACACCCGGTGTAACCCCCAACTCCCACAATGTAGCAGGCTTTGTCTGTGTAACCAGGAACAGAGGGAAGGCATGCCCCTCCCAAGATTGTTATAGAACACCCTGCTGCTTCCTTCATAGTCATTCCCTTGCAAGTTCTCTAGCTCTCTAACCACTCAGCTGGAGGAAGACAGTCGTCATGCTACAAAGCAGCCCTCTGAAGAGCCCAGGTGGTAAGGATCTGAGGACTTTGCCCAAAAGCCTGAGAAGAACTAAGAACTCCTGCCAACAGCCATGCGAGCTTGCAATCAAATCCTCCTTCAGACGACTACAGCCCTTCTGACTGCTTGTCCGTATCCTTCTGAGCCAGAAGATATATCCAAGTTGTTTCCAGATTCCAGCCCCACAGATACTATGGGGGATAATAAATATTCGTGTTAGGTTTGGGGGCTCTTGTTATGCAGCAATAGATAACTAAATCACAGGTCAAGGAAGCTCCGTACCATTTTGCAAATTCAATAAAAAGGTTGACACCTCTCCTACAGATGCAATTTATAGCGTTTAGAACAAACATTAGCAGATACTTGGGACCTTCACTTTTCAAGATAAAAGATGAGCTCTCCCCACTTTTTTTTTTATTATTATGTGATAGGTCATTTTGATTCCCCTTTTAACTAGCCTACAATCACCTGTACAGTCTTCTGTAGATATCTTCCAAATATCTGAATGTCTCAGTTCACCCTTTTCTGTCTTTGGTCAACGTCTCCTCCTCAGCGAGGCCGGTCCCAAGCACCTTACTTAAAATTACAACCCCACTTCGTCCCATTCCTGACTTTCCTTATCCCACATTATTTTTCCTTAATTCTTCTACTAATGTTACTGTGTATCTCCCCCCACCGGGCACCAGCTCTACGGGGCAGGGATTTTTGTCTTTTTAGTCATGTACGGTTCTGATGTATCCTCATTTCCTAGAACAATGCCTGGCACTTAAAAGGTGCTCAATAAATGTGGATGTGAGCTTTGGAAGCTAATTTCGTTCAAACAGCTCTTTTATTGTACCGACTGGCCTGTGTTAAGGATCACTGCTATACTTAAATTTTCTGACTCAGTAGGTTGTTAATAAACAGTAGCAGTGATCTAAAAGCAAACCTCCATTTAAAAATAAAAATTGTTAGCTTGAGTGACTCACAAGAAAGGACAGAAGAGCCAGTGGCTGAGATGGGCATTGATCTGTGGACTTACTACCTAAATTAAATCCTTATCATTACATATTCTAAAAGAAGTACGTGTCATCATATGTGCCTATAAAATGATTTCATGTCTTTCCTCTTCACACTCAAAACAGATGTACGTTATTTTTTATTACCAATTTTGCAGCAAAGAATAGTATTATTCACTTTACCTAGACAAAAACTAAATACATAAATCAGATGGTGGTTCTAAAAAGTCTAAGAGGGCTATGACATCAATTCTGAAGACTTCTGGAAGCCTTGCCTAGAAAAGAGTCTCATATAAAGGCCCAGCAGAGCTGCTTTTATGGATGTGTGGCCTGTGCAGTCACACAGGACCTCATACTTAGAAGGGCCCATTACTCGGCTTAGTGCTCTGCTGATGCTGTCTTGGAATGCTTAATCATTTATGAATAAGGGCCTTTCATTTTCGTTTTTCCCTGGACACTGCAAATTGCATATGGCTGGTCCTGAGGCCCAGAGAAGACAGTATTATTCAGTTATCACTGCCCATGGTCGTAAACAGAGGTGGAATGACAAGAAGAGCATAAAAGTTCCGAGCGAGACACCCCCAACCTCCCCCCCCGCCCCCCCCCCCGTGAGAACTGGAGAAATAGCAGTAGCAGTTTAGTGCTTGCTACTCAAAGTGCGGCCTGTGCCATCAGCACCACCAGCAGCAGCAGCAGCGGCAGGCCCTAGGAGCTTGTTAGAAAAGCACTCCAAACCTACTGGCCCAGAATTTATATTTCTTGTGCACTTTAAACTTGAGAAACAGAGCTGGGCTGTTCCAAGAGTAATCCAGGACACCTGCGACAACGGACGTTTGAAAGGGATCCTTTGGGGCGCTTGGGTGGCTCAGTGGGTTAAGGGGCTGACTCTTGGTTTGGGCTCAGGTCTCACAGGCTTGTGAGACTGGGCACGACACTGGCAGTGTGGAGCTTGCTTGGCATTCTCCCACTCTCCTTCTCTTTCTCTCCCTCTCTCTCTGACCCTCCACCACTTGGCTCTCTCTCTCATAATAAGTAAATAAACTGAAAGAAAGAAAAAGAGAAAGAAAGAAAGAAAGAAAGAAAGAAAGAAAGAAAGAAAGAAAGAAGAGAAAGAAAGGAAGGAAAGAAGGAAGGAAGGAAGGAGGGAAGGAAGGAAGGAAGGAGGGAAGGAAGGAAGGAAGGAAGGAAGGAAGGAAGGAAGGAAGGAAGGAAGGAGGGATCCTTCAAGGGGATCCTGCAAGGGTCCTTCCACCAGAAAAATCCTTTTCCCCTTCTACCAAAAAATTCCTTTCCTGAGATGCTGCCAGACTGGGATGCTAACTGATTTGTACATTACTTGTGTTCCTTCTGAAGTCCATTCTCCAGGATTGGGTTAATATGAAATGATGTTGATGAAGGTGCATGGGGCAGGCTGAGGGCAAAATACAAACTAGCATACTAACACCCTCCCCCCTTCCACCTCACCCCCAACATGGGACATGCGTGATACTCTTCAGGCACTCCTGGCTGCCCTAGGACAAAGAAGAGGAAAGCAAACAAATGGCTGATAGAGATCACAGTCATACAGGACAGGAGTCTCCATCGGTTTACAATGGTCTTGGTAAATTAAAAGATAAAGGCACTCTTATCAATAGCCTAATCTCCAAAAACCTATAGACTCCATTTCCTGGAGCCCCAAACATCACCCCTCAATAATGATGGGGAACAAAGGCAAGAAGGAAAAGGCAGGTAAAATTAAATTTCCTCATAACCTGCAGCCCATTGACAAACACTTGAGGCAAATACACAGTGTGGATGACATTTCTCTAGGAACCCCCCACCGTCCTAGTGGTAATGCCTTACTGGAGGGAAAACAACCTTTGCTTGACAAAAGCAAGGCCTCAGGTGTCTTAGGAGTCCTCTTCAGCATATCAAAGTCCCTCTGGAGGTCTCCCTTTTGACTTTATCTCCCCAACTTCATTGTGTAAAACCAGTCACTTTTCACAACCCCAGCGCAGCTCTTTCTGCCCTCAGGTCCTGTCCTGTGCTTTAATATAATCACCTTTTTGCACCATACACATCTTCAAGAATTCTTTCTTGGCTGTGGGCTCTGGACCACCCCACGATCACCCCAAAACCTCATCAATGTGGCTTGAAAAAAATAAGAAGAAAGCATGAAGAATGGGCTTTTGGGAACTAGGCTGAGAAGGTGGAAAACAATTACAATAATAGAAGTGGGGGTGGGGGAAGCTACCTTACCAGTAGAATAAATAGCTAAAACCAAACAATTAAAATATGCAAGGCATCTTCCAAAATGTTTTAGGGGGATTACTATATTTAAATTTCACCACAAACTGCAGAAAGGCGTACTACCTCTACCTTTCTTTGCAAATGGAGAAACAGGCTTGAGAGTTTTGAAATGGCCACAATCTCCAGATAAAGAAACTGTGCATTTTCACAACTGTAAATTTTTGTTAACGTATTCACAAACATCTGCTACACTAATGAGTGCCTTTGTGTAGATTCGCTAACATTTTAGAATTAGGTCCTGAACGTTAGAGACCCTCGTTGAAGGAATCACAGGCATCAAACCAAGTTAACTTCAAATACTGCCTGAATCAGTCTGAGATAAAAGGAAGAAAAATGAAGAACTTCATTCCGGAAGCGAAGGTGACACAGTCGTCCACATTGTCGCATATGGCACATGGACACTCAGGCTTTGCTGCCACAGCTGGGAAACCACACCAGAAAGCACGTGGCCAAGTGCCTAAGGCTTCCGCAAAAAAAACCCCAGCGAGCACCGCAACGGTTTCCGGCTAACCGGATTCCCACCTACAGAGCAATGGGGACGAAAGCGGCGTCGGCGTCTCCAGCCCCCGGCGCCCCGCTCCGCCGCTCCCGCCCTGCAAACCCGGGAGGGGGAGGAGCCGAGGAATCGAAAGAGAAAACAGGCGGCGGGAGCTGGCGGCCGCCGGCCTCCGGGAGCGGGGCGCGGGGATGGAGCTGCGGGCCCTCTGGCTGCTTTGCTGCTGCTTCTGCTGCTGCGGCCGCGCTGCGGACCCCCGCGCCACCTTCACGGCGACGGAGCCGCGGAGCCGCGAGCGACAGGCAGCCGCCTTCCGGGTACCGAGCACGCGCCGCCCTGTGTCTGTTTCCTGGTCGCCCCTTCAGGTCCCGGGTCGGGGCTGGGGCAGGGGACCAGTGAGAGCCGCCACTCCTGGTGGTCACCCGGCCCGCAGCTCAGTGATGGGTTTGGGGTTTCTGACAAGTTCGCAAGTCAACCTCTCCCTCCTTTCCCCATGTGCCAGCTCTCCCTTGCCTGGGCTGACCAAAAGATTTGATTTTCTGGGGAAGATTCGTCGCGGTAGATTTATATGATACGCCCAAAGTAATCAATGGATATGTTCAAAGTATTCTCGATTGGAAGAAGCACCCCTTTTAGCAGTCCCCTGGACTGCCCTCACTGCCTTCCAAAGCCGTTCCTTTACAGTGAAAACCAGATAAAGGCGGAAGAAACCCGTCAGTTTTCCTTCCGCAGGGGGGCGCTGGTGACCTCCTGTAACACAATGTTCTAAACAAAGAACCTGCATTTAGAGAGGTCACAGAAGCCTTCCCATTTATGATTTGCGTGAACGGGGCCTCCTTCAATTGGTGTAGCGACCTTAAAAATTCTTCTTCACTTGGTGGAAATAGATTTTGAAAAGGAGGAAGCATTTAATTTCCTTTTCACATTATTTTCGGAAGTCTTCATAATAATGCTTAGATTTTTACCCCAGCATTCAAACTCTAGAATGGACCGAATTAGCTGAATATAAATAGGTTTTTACTGAGATCAAGAGATACGGATTTAGAACTTGCCTCAGTATGTTCTCTGTATCTGATACCATTTAACAATTTTTTTAATCATGAAAGATGTCATTTCATTGTAAAAGAAAATTGATTTGTTCTAAATAAAAGTAAGTACGAATTTAGTAATACGGCTTTTTGGAATTATATATATATATATATATATATATATATATTTTTTTTTTTTTTTTTTTGCTGATATACTGTTGGGATTTCTCCTGGAATTCTATAGCTGTACTCTTTTCTGCTCCTCCTCTCTCCCCTAGAAAATTCCATTGTTTAGGAAGCCCTAACCTTGCCTGATTCTGTCCATTCTTGTGTTTTGCCCAAACGAAGATGTGTTTTATTGCTCTTGAGTTACATTGTAGCTTTTAAATCCAGAAGCACCGGTACAATTGTTTGAGAACAAACTTCCTGTCCTATATTCTAACCCTGCCCTGAACTTGGTTGTGTACTGTGGTGACCCACACCCTTTAGGGAGAATGTAGTTCATCTCATCTATACTGATAATGGCATTCCTTGGCTGAATAAATAAACGCACTGCCTTACTCCTCAAGAAAATCATTTTGGAGGATTGTAGGCACAAGGAGGCCAAAGTAATAAATATATTTTTAACTTATATAATTCATAAGGATATGTATTTACTTATATAGTTATTCATGTTGGTCCTGTCAAGAGGCCATACCCAGGAGACGATTGTCTACAAAATGCAACTCTTCTCAGAGGCACCTGGGAGGTTCAGTCCATTGGGCGTCCTACTCTCCATTTCAGCTCAGGTCATGATCTCAAGATCCTGATGCATGGGGCTCCATGCTGGGCGTTAATTATTTCATTAATAATCCTTCCAGGACAGCTCAGTAAGGAAAAAAATAAGATTACGATTAGTTTCAGTAATAATTTGCTTAAAAATAAACAGCCTAAAGCTATTAAGAGCATGAATGCAAAATGTCCTTTGTGTATTTATTCAACAACAAATAGTAATTAAACATCTATTGTGTGCCAGCCAAGTGCTCAGTGCGGGAAATGCGGTGATGAGTAAGACAGGCAGTTCTTGCCCTCATTTTGCTTATAGGTTTAAGACACAGGCACACAATAAACACATAAATCCATAAACAAATACATAAGAGCTAGAGTTGGAAACTTATCAAATGGTAGTCCCCTGAAGTTTTATTGCTCCTGCATGGTTGGTTAGCATTAGGAAATGGAAGCATTTTCTCATAGGTTAAGATAAGTTACAACATTCAGAGCCGAGGAATCTGTAAATAATGGCCACATTTTCCCTCCAGATCGACAAGCCAATGTATCTTCCTGGGACATTTCCAGGATTGCCTCTTTTTCATAAAGACTTGTTACCCTTAATGAGATAGACATCTCTATACAGCTCAAAAAGAATCAGATTTATTTATTATTTACTTATCTCTTTTGTCATGCTTTGTTACTTAGTGCTGGGAAATACAAAGATAAAGACACACTTTCCAAATTCAAAATTTTTTAATCTAATGAGTTTCAGTTGGTGATAATTTTCACTAGCATCTAGTGTTTATTTGCAATTCATTTTATTTTTTCCAGTGTGTTAAACAAACATATTTAGTGCTTTTAACATGCTTAGGGAAGAGGAATTATAAATGGATATGAGATACCTTTCCCGGCCTCAAAAATGTACCTGAAATCAGATGGTAGTTTTCATACAAATGTCTATAAATCTGATCTGGGCCTCTTATGCAGTCTTTCATTGTGATCTTCAGGAAAGAAATCAAGCTTTGACTTTTAATACCTGAAAAATATGCCCAATTTAGTTACATATAAATTGCTCTGCAAAGTTAACATAGGTCATGTAAATTAACTTTTTTTCTTCTTTTAGGAAAGTCTTCATAGACATCGATACTTGAATTCTGTATTCCCTGGTGAAAACTCCAGTGCCGTCTATGGAATAAATCAATTTTCTCATTTGTTTCCTGAAGAGTTTAAAGGTATGGTGTGATTGTGCCATTGGTTGTTTGGTTTCCGGATTTTTATTTGTTCCCGTAATTTTTGACGAATTGTGTAATTGTGAATCTGGTGACGTGAGTCATAGTTAACATTTATTACATACTGAATGTCAAGCATGTGCCAGTGTCAGCATGTGCTGACAGAAAAATTAATTCATGGTCCTTCTCTTGTAATTATTGCCTAAGATCTAAATGTTATAATTGTAGACGTTTCTATGTGGCTGTAAGGGCCAATGTTCCATCCTTTGTGCAGTTTTTTAGTGCTATTTCTATTCAAGACATCCACAGTTCCATGGGTTAGGATAAAACCAGTGATGTCAAGAAGACTCATTTTTATTATTGACCAAGTTCTAAAAGACAAGTCATTTTATGTGGCAACTCCTAGTACTATTGTAGGAATTCCTATCTTGGTAGCTTTCAGTGAGTGCATTTCATGTTACGAGAAAGCATAAAGGAAAATCTCAAATGGCAGGTTCTACCGGAAAGCTACTGTTTCTGTTTGAAAAGTTCCTGCAAAAAGAATCCCAGGGGGCCTCCCTATAATATAATGTTGGCTGCCTTTTCCTTCCATGTTTCAATTCAGCTATTTACTTAAGAAGCAAACCTTCCAGATTGCCCAGATACCGAGCAGAAGTGCAAACATCCATACCCAATGTGTCTTTACCATTAAGATTCGACTGGCGGGACAAGCGTGTTGTAACACAAGTGAGAAACCAGCAGACCGTGAGTTTCAGGAGTTGCTGTTGTTGTTGTTGCTGCTGCTGCTGCTGCTTTTCTCTTTTTAAATACTCTTAGTGTGGGAAGTCACCTTTGAGGTCCAGTTCAGTCAAACTTGTGATAGAAGCCATCATTTCTCTGGGTAAAATCACAGAGATGATCTCCAATCATCCAGAAATGACAACTAAGGGAGAATCTCTGGTGAAATGAGAGACAGAGGCCAAAGCCTGACTGTTATTTTGAAGATAAGCCTGTCCCTCTGAACCCCCACCATTGGCATAGGCAATGTCAGCTGACCAGGGAAAGTCGATCCCCTAACCACAGGGATACAGTCTCAGTTTATCTGCAGTGGAAACCTCACCAGGTCTTTTAGCTTCCTGGTGTGTAGTGTCTTAGACAGAACAGTCACTATCTAGTTAGGATGATCCTTTTTTATTTCTCAGGTTATACATCCGTTGATATAAATTCTACCACCAGATCATTTATTTGCTTTATTAGTGAATCCAGAGTGAAGTATTAATTAGTCAGAAACTGAATCCTTCCAGGAAGTGTCTGTATTGTATTAAAGGAATACAATTGAATTAATCTTTTTTTTTTTTAAACTTAAACAGACGAGGGGAGTGCTTTCTTTCTTTTTTTTAAATGTTTACTTATTTTTGAGAGAGAAAGAAGAGTGGGGGAGGTGCAGAGAGGAAGGCACAGTATTCAAAGCAGTCTCCAGGCTCTGAGCCGTCAGCACAGAGCCCGATGTGGAGCTTGAACCCACAAAGTGTGGGATCATAACCTGGGACAAAGTTGGCCGCCCACCCGACTGAGCCACCCAGGCACCCCAGAATTAGTAATATTTAATCAAAGTAATATACTGTAGGGGTGTCTGAGTGGCTCCGTCGATTAAGCATCCAGCTCAGGCCATGATCTCATGGTTTGTGGGTCTGAGCCCCACGTCGGGCTCTGTGTTGACAGATCAGAGTCTGGAGTCTGCTTTGGATTCTGTGTCTCCCATTCTCTCTGACCCTCCCCACTCGTGCTTTGTCTCTCCCCTCTCTCCCTCTCTCTCTCTCTCTCTCTTCCTCTCTCTCTCCCTCTCTCTCAAAAACAAACATTAAAGTATTTTTTTCTAATTAAAAAAAAAAACAAAGAAATATACTGGAGAGATATTTTTGAACAGAAACTGCCCTCCTGGGGCAGCTATGGAAAGGTAAACTAAAGCTAGCTATTGGTATGGTGCCCTGCAATCTGTATTTGCTTTTCTCAAGGTGTGGAAACCCACAAGTAGAGTTTGTTACTGCATATTTTCCTATGCCATAGGCGCTGGAGATATAGATATAGTAAGACACCTAAAGCACTAAAGTTGCTCGACAAAGACGACCAGTTGTTCGTCTTCCTTTCTTTGCCCAACTGTGCAGCCCGTGTCCTATGATTAAGGCAGCAGGGCCCAATTGCAAATCTTATTCTTACCTGTGCCTTTTCTATGGGTCCTTCTTCCTTGTGCATGATCCTTGATTTCATTTCCTCCATCTTTCCCCTTTTTTTCAGGACCAACACTTTTATTCTTTTGTTCCAGTTTGTTCAATAAGATCCAGTTAATAGATCCAGAATCAGGAAGAGTGTCAGGCAATATTTGAGTAAGGAATGACCAGTATCGGTTTTTATCATTATGACATTTTATGGGCATACGTGATATGCCCGTGCTGGCTCCTTGACAGCCTAAAAAAGTAAATCATTCAGTTCCCGTGTCCATCAAGTCATGAGTACAACGTATATGACATATCCTCACCCCATGTCACCTCATGGAGATGGTGGATGTCATAGCGGCAGAGTGTCCGGGGAGAAGCAAGAAGGAAGTTGGTACACTTCCTAAAAGCAGAAGTCCTGTTCAGTGCACTGGTTGGTCTTTTAAAAGACCATCAGTTCGTCCAAGTGTTTTCTCAGTCTCTAAAATTCGCTTTTTTCTTGCATTGTCTACTGTGCAATAGCAATACTACCAATTTATCTTTTCTTATGATTACATTTTGATGCTTGAAAGAGAATTTTGGTTTTCCTTTCTTTTGGCAGTTGGAAAATCTACAGGATGGGCAGTATTTTGCAGCACCCCCCCCCCCCCGCAGAGTCTGCTCATGTTAATTGACTTGATAACTTGTGATATGTAAAGATGTTGGCAAACTTCGTTTGGACATCATTTGAGGATAAACACTATGCTATCTCTCTTTTTAAACAGTGTGGAGGTTGCTGGGCCTTCAGTGTGGTGGGTGCCGTGGAATCTGCATATGCGATAAAAGGGAAGCCTTTGGAAGACCTAAGTGTTCAGCAGGTCATTGATTGTTCATATAATAATTACGGCTGCAATGGAGGGTCTACTCTCAATGCTTTGAACTGGCTGAATAAGGTGATTTCTCGGCCTTTCGAACTCTTCGTTTCCGCTTTTGTTTACTTAACATGCATTTAGAATGGAAACAGTTTACTCTCATATACCAAAGAATGTTTTTAAGTTCAGAAATTTAAACGCCCAAAGCTTGAATTAATCAGATTTCAAAATGAATTGCTTTCAGGCAAGTCGGCTGTTGAGAAACCAAAGCTTGAAAAATCTTACTGAGATCTGTTTTCAGAAAAACATGTATGTTTATTTCTTAGCACTTCTTAATAGGTCAGTGCTCTTTTACATAGAGACATTCGCATCATGTCCCAGAAGGATGAGAACATACAATTATTGATTTCCATAGAATTTTTGAATACTGAGATTATAAGGGATGTTAGAAATCAGCAAATGTAGTAACTCTTTATGTGGATGAAGAAATGAGCCCTGAGAGGTGAGATCATGTTGCCAAATTAGCAGCTGAGCCAGGACTGTGTCTTAAGTCTTCTGTTCCCACTGAAGGGCTTTATCCCATATATATTCCACAGTGTCTCTCGGTGTTCTTAGGACACTCTCTGACATTGTCCTATATCCAGTATCCACTGCATGAAGCCAGACAGTGAGGCTGTTGCTATGTTTTGTAAAAGTGGTCAAGCTGGAATTTCCCAAATTTGAATATCCTTTCCTTGTTCATTTTCTGTATTTTGAGTCACTGCATACCAGAAGCTGCTCGGTACACATCAGGGGCAACCAAGAATGGTGTGGTCCCTGGCTTCTGTAACGCCAGGAATCAGGAGAGTAAGATTGCGTCTCAACAACTAAAAAATAAATGACATGTGCCAGTCGAATGGCACAAAGATGTGGATAGAAAGAATGCTTGACCTGACCATTGCCTGTGCATAAAACGCTGTGCTGAGTGAGTCTCAGAGACTTGCTGACAGAACTTATGGCTTTGGAAGGAAAATGGCTCACCTTATTTTAACCTCAGGAGAAAAATGATAAGACTTTATTATCCAGTGGAAGAAGGTTCTAAGGAAGGAAGATATAGGGAAACAATAGTAGGAGAGAAAGATAATTGAGTTTAATTACTTAGTATGTCCCTACCAAACACCTAAAGATTTAATCTAAGGTCTTAATAACGTAAGGAATATCCGCGTGATGAGGGCGTGGCCAAGTTGAATCTTATTTTGACATGTTGCAGTAAGTTCTATTTGATTTCTAAAACAATTGCATTTTAAATAAAGAACATTCTGGATGTTCATTTTCTCTTAGACGCATGTAAAACTGGTGAGAGATTCAGAGTACCCATTCAAAGCGCAAAATGGCCTGTGCCGTTACTTTTCTGATTCACATTCTGGATTTTCAATCAAAGGTTATTCTGCATATGACTTCAGGTAATTGTCTTATCCTAGTGTGTCTTTCCCTCTATTTCTTAATTTCTGATCTGTTGGCTATTCAGAATTAATAACTTGATTGAAGGCATAAGTGCCTACTTACTTTAAGACCTGCTTTTTACTAAAGAGACCAATGGAGTGCTATGGTTGTTACAACAACCAATGGATGTTGTTTCTTATGCATGATCAGCTTATTTTTCCATTTGTCATTAGAATAGAATTAACACATTTAAATCCAGCTTAAGGTGTAATTTATACTGACCACCTTCCTCTTAACAAATTGAGTTGTCATAATTGCCATTAGTATATTTCAACCTTACTGTTGAATCAATCCAAAATTGCTTTGTGTTACTCTCCAGCTAATATCGAGCAATCTACATAACCAAGAAGCATTTTTTGAACACCCTTGGATTTTTTAAAGCATCAACTTTAAGAAAAGCATAAACTGAAACTTAGAAGCAAGTAAGAGTATATTACTGGAGGTAGATTATGCGGCACGCACTATAGGCACGAGGGAAGCACGGGTGGATAAAGATAGGCCGAGGAAGGGCCCTGAAGTGTTGGAAGTTGAAGGGCAAGATGACTTTGGGTAGGTTCAGAGGGAAACAGTCGTTAAAAAGGGCTTTAAAAATGCATGAAAACCTGAAAGCCAGCTAGAAAACCATTGTGACCATTCAATACAGTGCAAGATAGGTGTTCAGGGATAATAGGACAAAGGAAGACACAAACAACTCCTTTTTGCGTTTAAAAAAATGTAGAGGAAACTTCACACAGTCTTTTGCAACAGAGAAAGCAGAAAGTAAATTATATTCAGCTGAGGTGACAGACTACCCTAAAACATACTGATACTGAATATAAAAGAGTCTCTTGATCCAGATGGTGCCAACCCATGAGATCTGAAGGAAATCAAGGGTGAAATTAGATCATTGAAGAAAATGGAACCCCTCTGAATAAGCACGAGTGTACCAGAGGGCTGGCACATTGCCGGCACAGCTCCTGTCCACAGTAAGGACTCTCGGGGTGACCCTAGGAACCAAACACCAGAGAACTGCGATCCCACAGACGGAGGCTCCTCAGAATCAATCACTAAATGTGCAAAGTCATTGAGTGCATCATTCCACATCTTTTTGAAGGAAACGCACTTTCAGAAATGAGAAAGTGTGTTTCTATCAGCTACCAGTTCCTTGGGAGTAAAGGGAAGGCGTGTGCACGAGAAAGAACTCGATTTTCAAAATGTCACTTAAAAATTTCAGGGAATGCCCCATCATGAGTAGCAAAGTGAAAAAAAAAAAAAGAATTAGGAAGAAACCAGAGAAGAATAGGCATTAGCTTGAATTTGAGAGTGAGAGAGAGAGAATGTAAGTCACTGGCATTGGACCTGAAGTATGATCCATGTAATTCTTTGGCTAAGAAGAACAGAGGTCCCACTAAAAAAAACTCTATGTTTACACTAAATATAAACATTCTGATAATACAGTGCTAAGCTAATTGTGTTAGACTCCCCCAAGAAGATCTCTCTTTGATTTACTCATTCCTTCTCAAATACTTACTGAACTTTGTTTCAGGTTCTGGGGGCTCAGCAGTGAACAAAACAGACAAAAAGCTGATTGTATTTTAATGATAGAGACAGGCAATAAGGAAAACAAAAATATGTACAGCATGTTAGGTGTAATCATTTCTAAAAAAAAAACTAAGTAAAATGGTGGGAGGAAGAGGAAACATCAGGTTGAAGGAAGGGGAGTATACGGGCCAGGACGGAGCTTTTTGAAAAGATGTCATTTGAGCAAAGACCTGGAGAAGCATGGGAATATAGCCATGTAGACATCTAGGGAAATACTGTTCCCAGCAGGAGTTGTAAGGGCGAAGGCCCTGAGACAGAAACATGTTTGGCATATTTAAAGAACAATGATGCCCACTGGGACTGTAATGGAGAGAAGATGGACAAGACTACTAGGAGATAAGGTAATCTGGAAAGAAAGAAAGAAAGAAAGAAAGAAGAAAGAAAGAAAGAAAGAAAGAGAGAGAGAGAGAGAGAGAGGGGGAGGGAGGGAGGGAGGGAGGAAGGAAGGAAGAAAGAAAGAGAGAAAGAAAAAGCGAAAGAAAGGAAAGAAAGAAAGAAAGAAAGAAAGAAAGAGAAAGAAAAGGTTACCTAGTAATAATCTCGGAGCAGCGTTAGAAGAATGGTCTTAGATATGAGACATAATAGGTTAATACCCCTCATAGAAAGTAAAGCCCCCCCCAGAGAATATTGAGGGATTTTATGTAAAGAATGAGAGAGGAGAGAGTCAAGGAGGAGAACAGGCTTTTTGGCCTGAACAGCTGAAAGGATGGAATTAACTGTCACTGGAGATATGAAAGTCTAAGGCAGGAACGGATGCAGCAAGCAACATCATGTTCCAGCAGTAATCCCGAGAAACTCTGGAAGGGAAATGGAGAAATGAGACAGAACAGGAAAGGAAGGGTTTTCGTATTAAGCAAAATAGAACTGAGCGTACTGGTCCTACCGGGGAGCTATTGGGGCCAAGGTAAACTATGCATTTCAATGTTATCCCATCCAAATTGATGATCACTGCATTCCGTGTCAGTTGAGGGTGCTGCCAGGGTAGAGGTGGGGGGGTGAGCTGGATTTCCTGGCTCTTAAAGAGAAGAGCCTCAGGCAAAAAACCACAGCGGGCCCCATGTTTGAAGCCAGGCTGATTGTGCCCCTGTTACCGCCTCCAACACCAGCACCACCACCGCAGTGGCAAGGGCCAGAGGACTTGGGAAGATTTTCCACAGCAACGCTGTAACCAGGCACTCGACTAGGTCCCTAACACTTAAATACCGTCACTTCCATTGAGGTTTCTGAGACTCAGGGAGGGTCACAGAGCTTGTGAACTAACTATAGGGCCACATTAGAATTCATATTTGTCGAGCTCTGAAACTCATACTTTTTCCCTCCCTCTATTTCTCAGGTCATGAGCTCTTTAATTTTTCAGTAGTTTCAGACAGTGTGAGCCCACACACAGCTATCGGCCAAAAACTCCAAAAAATCTCATGCAGAGCCTGAAAAGATTAAAACTAAGCCAACCAGCAGCCAACCAAACAAGCAAAACCTCACTGAATCGTAAGAACATAGTCTAGTCGCAAAGGAAAATTACCATTTATATCCAGGCTTCTTCATGCGTTTTTGTTTATCAGGCCCCAGGAAAGACCTTTCAGAACTCAAAATAAATATGAGAGTGACTATGTCAAGAAAAAGAGAAGGAACCCCGTATTAACAATGGACTGAAAAACTAGGGCACAGTATTAACACACTGAATTCTAGGAATGAGAAAATGGGAATCTACATACTCATGTAGAGTCTAGAACAGAAAAGACCTACCTTAGTCACTAAATCTCGATGACAGTAAACTCGAGAATTCTTTTAAAGATTGTAGGATTTGTATCTTACTGATCCATAAAGTGGATAGTAAGCATATGGGAAAAGATTTGATAACGTGTCCATTATCAGCAGAGTGTATTTTGATAGTACACTTGACCCTCAAACAACACAGGCTTGAACTGCATGTTCCACTCATACGTGGGTTTTTTTCCAGTAAATACAATATGGTACTGTATTTTATTTTCCTTATGATTTTACGAAAACTTTTTTCCCTAACTTTATTGCAGGAATACAGTAATTGAGTACATAAAATGTACAAAAAATGGGTTAATCCACTGCTTATGTTATCAGCAAGTCTTCCAGTCAACAGTAAGGCTTTGGGGAGTCAAAAGCTATATGTGGACTTTCAACTATGTGGAGGTTCGGCACCCCTATCCCTGGGTTCACGGTCAATTGTAATTCTATATTGGGCTAATAATGGAAAAAAGATGCTGTTTGGAGTATATTTTGACTTGATAAATGCCAACGTCTTTCTGAAACACAGATGGTAACAATGCTAGTCGGTTCTGGGGCTAAATGGAACTTTTGCCTGCTGGTCTTGACTGGCATGTCTTCCTATTTCGTATCTTCCAGCATCTTTGATATCTTTTCTTTAGTGCTGCCTCCAAGCAGAGACTATTACTCAATTGGTTTTTGATCGTACAATGTTAATTACCCTTTGCATTCTAAAAACTATTTCTTCTTCTTGATGTTTCTCTTTCCATCATGCTGTCCTTGACACTGGATCTTTGATGTCATATATTTACGGTATAGCTTTTGTTTTCTTCAAAAGGTAGAGACAGCTGTATCACTGTTTTACAGAGATAATCCTATTTGTCATATTTGGATAGCAAAATAGTCAAAATTTTTACTATAAAATGTTCAAAAATTTGAATACAATAAAATACACATTATACACTACAATCTATGCTGAGCAAAATTGGTTTATTAGATAACTTAGAAATAAGAAAAGGAAGCAATATTTATTTTAAATGTAGAGTATGATTTATGTGTAGGCATGCTATAAAATTTATACCTACAATTTTATCCTTATACTGATTTGCGACATAGATGACTTCAGTCACCTGCTGGAGTCACTGGACTCCAGTGTGACTGAAATGACTCCAGTCTGTAGCTGGAATTTGAACCTAGCTATGTGGAACTTCACGGACTATACCCTACCTGTCTCAAGGTAATATTAATGAATACAAGTTATTATTACGGTAGCAAAAATTAGGATTGACTGCTTATAGATCTCCAAGAAAAAGATCTTCGTGTTAACAGGTAATATGGATAAATGTTTAGAATGAATGTGTAGTTTCTGTCTCAATAAATTCTCTTATGCACTCAATTTTTTCCCCACCTGTGGACAAAATATCCCCTTGATAGAAACTGATCTCCGGCTGGATATGACGATGGATTATTTACTCTTTCAAGCTACAAATCCAACCATAGCTTGCTGTGGCAATACACTCCCAAATGCTATCTAAATGGCTTGAAATGTGAGTGACTTGGTTTCAGTGTCCACACACAAAGCTGACCTGTAAAAGTGTAAATAATGGTTTAATCACATACTTCCAAGATTGATGACGGCTGAGTGTTGTGTAACATTAGGCTTTATCAGTACACGTCCATGTGTGAGAGCAATAACTATGTCTTTCGCAGTCTTTGCGATCTAGTACTGGTTCTCCTGGCACCTTGGCATCTCTTCTGTTGCATAATGACAGTCGCCACTTTGAGATAACCCTCCCCTATGATTTCTACATTTGGTGTTCCATTAACAGAAGTTGGTCAGTTTCTTGATTCTCACATGGTGTGGCAGAGATATGTCTCCGTGCATTCAGTCTTCTCACTTTCCTTATTAGAAGAATCCCCTTAGAACTAGATGCTCTAGCTAGCTACAAAACTCCACTTCCCATCTTCCCTGAAGCTAAACTTAGTTAACCCGTAACTGAGTACTAGCCAATACATATACATATAGGCATATGCACAATGTGCACGTTACTTTTCGGAAGTCTTCTTGACAGGAATGTAGCCCTTCGTTCTCCTTTTTGCTGTTTAAAAGATATGTTGAATGGCTAGAGCTCCAGCAGCCACCTTGGACCACAAATTGACCTTGGCAATGGGACCCTCACATGGCAGAAGGAGAATCTAGAAAGATTCTGACTTCCAGTATCTTGGAGCCTCATAGCAGTCCTGGGCTGTCGATCTCCCAGACTTCTTCTAGTTTCCGTTCTTTACATCTTCTGTAATTGCAACCAAATCTATTCCTAACCATGCACAGATTAAATAGATTATAAAATATCTTTACCTCAAAAACTAACCTCCTTAGGGCACCTGGGTGGCTCAGTCGGTTAAGTGTCTGACTCTTGATTTCGGCTCAGGTCGTGATCTCACGGTTTGTGGATTCAAACCCCACATGGGGCTCTGGGCTGATGGTATGGAGCCTACTTGAGATTCTCAGTCTCCCTCTCTTTCTGCTCCTCCCCTGCTTGTGTTCTCTCTCTCACCTCCTTGACTGTATATTTCCTCTTTTGGTAGTGACCAAGAAGACAAAATGGCAAAAGCACTTGTCACCTTTGGCCCGTTGGTCGTGGTAGTAGATGCAGTGAGCTGGCAAGACTATTTAGGAGGCATAATACAGCACCATTGCTCTAGTGGAGAAGCAAATCATGCAGTTCTCATAACCGGGTTTGATAAAATAGGTAAGTGCTGAACAGACTTGATTGGTTACTTTCCAGCCTGAACTCTGATTAACAAATGATCGCCATTATTTTTAAAATGCTGAAATTTCGGGGCGCCTGGATGGCTCAGTCAGTTAAGCATCCGACTTCAGCTCAAGTCATGATATCATGGTTTGTGGGTTTGAGCCCCACATCGGGCTCTGTGCTGACAGCTCGGAGCCTGGAACCTGCTTTGGATTCTGTGTCTCCCTCTCTCTCTGCCCACCCCCTCACTAATACTCTATCTCTCTCTCTCTCTCAAAAATAAATAAAAACATTTAAAAATCAATCAGCCATTCAATCAACCAAGCTGAAATTTGGTTGTTCTATGTCTAAGTCCTCCTAAGACCTTTACAGCTTTTCAGTAGACTTCCAGGTACAAATGCCCTGTCATGTCCCCCCCCCCCCCACACCAATCAATTAATACCTTGTTAAAACGATGATAATTCTTGATTTAAATAATGTGCATTCTCCACCTGGAATGTTTACAATACTTTTTGGGAAAAAAGACCTGCTTATTATTTTATCATACATATCTAACAGTTCTTTCCCCCCCGCGCCCCTTTTCCTAATTCCCTGGAATTGCGTGTATGTTTTCATTTCATGCTATCCAAATTCAAACGTGTATTTTTCCATTATTAGAGTGTGACACTAACTACAGCTCCGATTTACTTGGCTAGTATATATTAGAATAACATTACATTTTTAATCTTTTGCTCAGAGCTACTATACTTCTCCAGAACTAGCCTTTAAATAAACATGCATTCACAAAAAAATCTGAGTTTTTCAGAACTTGTTGCCATTTTATATCTTGTAGGAAATACTCCATATTGGATTGTGCGGAACTCATGGGGAAGTTCATGGGGAGTAGATGGCTATGCCCATGTTAAAATGGGAGGCAATATTTGTGGTGAGTCATGAATTGATGTTTAAAACTTCAGGCTAAATGTACAGGAAGATACTTTGACTATATTAAAATTATATATCTGTCCAGTCCATAGTATACTTTTACAGTAATAATTTTCATTCTTTAGCCAACTGTTACAAATAAAATAGTGTTGGGGCACCTGGGTGGCTCAGTCGGTTAAGCATCTGACTCAATTTCAGCTCAGGTCATGATCTCGTGGTCATGAGATCGAGCCCCATGTGGGGTTCCTTGCTGGGCCTGGAGCCTGCTTAAGATTCTCTCTCTCTCTCTCTCTCTCTCTCTCTCTCTCTCTCCCTCTCCCTCCCTCCCTCTGCCCCTCCTTATGCCCCTCCCCTGTTCATGCACATGCACACCCATGTGCTTGGTCTCTCTCAAAAATAAATTAATTAATTAACCTAATTAAACAGTGTTCTTAAAAGAGACACTGTTGCATATGTTCATATTTTGAAAAGGAGGAGAGACTTCCCTGAAAACAAATATAATGAGCAAAATATGATAAAATGGTGTAATAATTTACTGAAGTTAACTTCAAACACCATATAAATAATCAACTTAGGAGTCCAAAATTCTCCAAAAACATCACCTAGTTCTAATTTATTTTATATAACTGTATGAATTTTTCTCAACTTGTGCATTATCATATTCGCTCAAGGATTATCAAAAATGACTTTTTCTTTGTATCAAAATGTATGAAAATATGGGCATTAGGATGGTCTCTGATTTCATATGTTCCTTGTCACACCTATAGATTCAAGCAAAACAAGAACTGGGATTGAGAGGCTAAAGCAAATACCAAACATACTTATCTTACTGAATAACAATTTTTTTTGGCAATTAACTACAAGCAAAATTAAAACAGCTAGTTTAGTATTTTATGCTGTATTCTAAAAACCTATATTTAAACCTATATTCTAAGGTTTTTGATCTAGAAAATCAGCATAGTTAGGAATCAAGTTTGAGCCAAACTATATTACATATGAAAGTGATCATTTAATTTCTCATTACAATGATTCCTAACATGCATACAGGTTTTTAAAAGTTGTAGAACCCTCCAGATAGACTGAGAAAAGAGAGTACAGAAAAGTTTGACAGTTTATATTTTGATTCAATCTAGTGACTACTGGCCAATAGTTGCATAAAGTAGGATCCATGAGAGTTAATCAATGATTTGTTCTATCACCCCAATAAAATATTTATCTTCAGTTATTTATGAAGGAGAGTGATCCTCACAGAAATCTTCCAGCCAGAGCACTAGCAACCCGATCAGGCCTCCACTTTTTAGCATCATCGGGGGCTTTCACATTTTTGGAACTTGCAGGTAAATTACTGCTGCCATTCATTGAACTTCTGCTGCTAAACATAAATGATCTCTGTCAAAGTGGTGGTGCTTGGATCTAGGCTGCTTCAGAGCTCTGGCACGAGAGTTGCAAGAACATGATTCAACATTGGTTCATAATTGCCTCATTTTGACTCTGTATCCCTCCCCCCACACACACCTCTTCTTCATCCCCCATCTACTGAGGGTGAGTTGAAATAATTTCTCCTGTCTACCTGTTTTCCAATTTGATTTTCCAAAGCTTGCCTGGTTAGTAATTATATAGGGATCCAAATCCTTCCTGAAAATGAGTATTTCCTGAAAGTTCCATACCTGGTGATGATCACATTTCTCTTATGAATGATGTTATGACACAGACAGCATCCCATGGCCCCAAGAGATTTTAAATACATAGCTAATTACACTGAAATCCAGTCTTCAAATGGACTGTTTATTGCTTTCACCATGATATTGAGACATATGGTCTTGTGTGCCAAGAAAGCATAGCACATTTGTGATTTATTTAAATTTTGTGCAAGTTCCAAGTTTGAAGTTTCAAATTGTATTTAAAACAGCCCTATAAATAATTGTATTGCCTCTAAGCAATATATATGAGTGCAATAAACATTTCAGATATATTCATCTATTCAGGTAATAAGTCTTTGGGGGGTTTTTGTAGTTTCTTGAAACAAAAATATTAGTCGTGTCTTCTAATATCTTCTTTTGAAGTTGCCATATTTATCCTAACAGCTATAATCATTCCATCATTTTGTGGAGGAAATAGACTAGCACTGATGATTTCTTTTTTTCTAGGTATTGCAGATTCTGTTTCTGCTGTATTTGTGTGATTTGTTGGGCAGATCAAGGGACAACTACGAAAATGAAGGTTCATAATGGAATGGAGCATAGGGTTCATTCTCAGTGTTATTTGCCTGTAGGCCATCAGCTCAGTGGCCTGGAAGTAATCTGTGGAAGAGTTGCCTACTTTAGGATGAAGGTCAAGTTAAGAATTTCTTCAATTTGAAGACACTTACCTGGTTTGATTATTGTTTTTGTTTGCTTGTTTTAATGATACACTTCTAGTAAGATTAAAGAAGGGATAGGAATTGCTTTTCCTTTGTAGAATCATAATCACTAGCCTTAGCTCACACTTATATAGAAGAAAGCCAGCCTAAAACGGGGTGTGCTTCTCACAATTCACAGCCCACCGAGATGGAATTTCTTAAGGATTTTGAAATGCCAATTGCTTTACCTCCACAAAAGACGCATACCCCTTGAACTGTAGAAAGGTCATGTAGAAAGAAGCAAAAGGAGAAAGGCACTTTTTAAGAGCAATAGATTGAAATTGAAGGACCGATACGGCGGCTATATGGTAGGAAAAACTCAAGTAGCATTGTCTGAGAGACTATTGTTAGGAAACTTTGTCAATAGGATTCCAATGGGTCTTTTTTCTTAGTTTGTTCTCCCTGTGTTGAGGAGCAATGCATTTTCCCACTCTCTTTCTCTTACTCTTTACTGTGCCACTCCTAAATTTTCCTAGTGGCTTGACTTCCCTGACTAAAGAAGCCTCCTATTTTTACTATTTTGTAACCATTTATTTGGCTCCATTTGTTTCTAAGCCTTTATCAAACCAGGATCTCACCTTTCGGTTCCTCCCACCATTCCTAGGCACCACCCCTTTCAAAACCTAATCCTATCAGTCTGAGGTCTCAGCCAAACCGAATTTCCTAGGCTCTCTGGTTTCCCACTCTTCTGCTTATTTTTTCCAGGTTCCCATTAGAACCACATTTTTGTGCATCTCTGCCTTCCTCCTGGTTCCTGGTTCTTGATGCTGGTGTTCTCTCTTACAAAAGTCATTATGTGTGGGTGTGTGGGAGTGTAAGAGCCTCGGGGCATAAGAGCTGACCTACTCAGTGAACAGAAGCACAATACATAGTATTAAATGGATTCATATAAGAAAATCATATCCAATATTGCATATGCAAACTTTTCTGAAATTTATGGTTGCTTTCTAAGGTGGAATATCTTAACAAAAACAGAATTTTAGACATAACAGCAACCTCTAAAAAAATTGAGGGGGTGCCTGGGTGGCTCAGTCGGTTAAGCATCCAATTGACTTCAGCCAAGATCGCAATCTTGCAGTTCGTGAGTTTGAGCCCCACGTCTGGGCCTGTGCTGACAATGAGGAGCCTGCTTGGGGTCCTTCCTCTCTTCCCCTCTGTCTCTGTGCCTAGCCTGCTCACACGTGCTCTCTCTCTCTCTCTCTCTCGAAATAAATAAGCATTAAAAAAAAATGAGGACGCCTCATTTTCCTCTTACTTTTGATCTTTATTTATCCATCCCCTTTCTTAGAAAAAGAAAAAAGCAAAACAAAACACTGTATTTCTTTGTTTTACACCAAACCAGAAGCAATCTCAAAATAATATGTGTTGACCCAGGTTTAGAAACATTCCAGGAGGAAAAATATTGATAATTCTGATTAACATTTTCATTAGCCAAGTAGGTCAGAAAGGAACCATGTCCTGGTTCGTCTAGCTTGTATTTATTTACTGACTTCTGTATAAGTGCTCTTCTGATCATCTTTTTCAAATATTAAATGATTTTTAATTATAAAATGAATAATACCTCTCAGCTGTTCTGGATTTTGATGGCATTTATAATAAAACAACCTATATTTGACTTCGGGTGAAAAAGACTCTTTTGATAAGTGTAAGGCCTACATTTTGGGAACACAGTGTTGATGTGCTTTACATTCACATGTTTTCTCGGCTCCAAACCTATATATTCAATTTTTTGGTTTTCTCCATAGACACCTTAACCTCAATGTGTCCAAAATTATTCCCCTTTCCCTCCTTCAAAGAACAAACAAAACAAAACACAACGAAATGAAATAAAAATATGTCTGCACCTCCTAGAGTCACTATTTGGTTAACATCATCAACATTATGTAATCACCCAATCAAACATAGTGGGGGAAATTTTAGATATTTAATCAGGTCAGCTGCACTTTAGTAACCCATCACTTAACCACCTACCTCCTCTCCATTTCTACCATCCTTTCCTAGATGCATGTTCTTTAGAAATGTCTTATCTCCACTAGTCAGTAGTCTACTTACCAGACCCCATGTCCCTTAATACATAGGTTCTCAAAGTATAGTCCCCAGACCAGAAGCCACTTGAGGACTTATGAAACACTTTGTTTTAATTAGTGCTCCAGGTAATTCTGACGGATGTTATTATCATCGATTTACCGTGTGTTCCCTGGATTTGCATTTCTGTGAGACATCATTATCATGTTATCCCCCTGCTTTAAACCGTTGGGGAGCTCTGTAATGCCTAAAAGATAACATGCCAACTCTTGGGGCACCTGGGTGGCTCAGTCCGTTAAGCATCCGACTTTGGCTCAGGTCATGATCTTGAGGTCCGTGAGTTTGAGCCCCGCGTCAGGTTCTGTGCTGACAGCTCAGAGCCTGGAGCCTGTTTTGGATTCTGTGTGTGTCTCTCTCTCTCTGACCCTCCCCCGTTCATGTTCTGTCTCTCTCTGTCTCAAAATAAACGAAAAAAAAAAAAAGATAACATGCCAACTCTTTTTAAATACTTTTCACAAAGAAGCCCCTTTTCTACCTTCTTCACCTCAGTCTCTGCTGTTCTACATGGGCCTGTGCCATGCTCCAGCCCTAACTAGCTACTTGAAGTTCACCCAGTGAGACTAAAAGAAAAGCAATGAAATTTTCACATAATAATTGGGAGTCACAATGAAAATCATCAAGATGTTCCTGGGTGTGATTTCACAAAGGGAAATACTAAAGATCTCAAAGTGAATACCAAATTACACAACTTTATACAAACTCTGCATCCCCTTTAAAAATTTTAATTTGAAGTGGATCCTTATCATTAATACTAGAAACAAGTTTGAATGGGAGCCCAGGTAGAAACCGGCATTATAAATTGTTTTGACTTTACATTAAGAATTACTAATATATCCTTTGGAAAAAAAAAAAAAAAAAAAACTCTTACAACTCTATAGTTTAATCACACCAAGAAGTAAAAATAAAAAGAGCTAAGTCAAATCATTTAGTCTGTTAAAAGAATAAACCTTTACAAATAGCATTCATTCTAAGATTCCAAGGCATCTTGGTGACAGAGCGTCTGTTAATGTATTTTTTTTCATTACTGCATGAGAAAAGCCAAAGTTGAGGTAAGTATTTCTATCCCTGTCATATAGATAGTCAACTGGGGCTTAAACTGGAATTTGTACCAGAGCAGATAGTTAATAAATGGCAGTGCCGGAATTTGCTCCCAAGCTCCCAAGCCATTGCTTTTAGCCACCATTTTACTTGTCTCTATAATTTTCAGCTTAGCCACAATCAGGTACTATGTACATGTGCCCATGTACACACACACACACACATACACACATACACGCACACACACAAACATGCTAGGGCCTTGTAAGTAAAAGCAATTCTATGTAATTGTCCAGAGACAAACTAGACGTGATCCTTATAAGATAAAACTTGTAACTGAGACCAAAGAATAGTTCAATTTCATCAAGAATTTGCGGCTTGCTTATAGATAACCACCCTAGGTCAAGACTGATAGGCATTTAAATTCCTTTGATAATATTTTGCACTCCCTTCATAAAAGAAATTTAACTAAGTATTGCCAATATCCAGGCCAATATAGAAAAAGAATAAAGCTCCTGTCTGATCTAAACTCTTGGTCTAATACTTACTAGAAATGAACTGAATCACTGTTTAGTCTATTTTCTTCTCCCTTCTTCTGGAAAGTTCAGGGAACTATCACTCATGTCCACTTCAATCCTGTGTTGACTATACCTCCCAGACCACGAGCACTGGAACTGGGATAAGCACCTTTGCCTTTCTGGTCTAGAGGTGCTGGAAGCAGGAACCTCGCCCGAGGAAGGAGCTGGCCTACAACAGGGAAGAATAAAGCCAACACCTACAGAAAAGAAGAGATGAGACACAGAGGATCCTCAGAAGTTCCAGGAATATGGTACTCCAGGAACTGGATGCATCCCCAGGCTCCTCTCAATCCTTTGAGCTAGTGGAGTAATTGCCAAGTCCCCTCTGGGCAAGCTTCAGATAGATTTCTGTCATTGGTCATCGAGAGTCCTAATAAATACGAGCAATGTTTCCAAAACAATATATGGCAAAATATCTCTTAAACTTTTTGATTGTACAACTCTTTGTGTAGAATGACACATTTTATTGCACAAAGTATTTGAAATTGCTGAAGTTTCAAGCTTATTAAAGTACAAAATGAGATAATGATTATTATGTTAAATGGTTTACCTTAAAGTGTAATTATTAGGGGACATTGAGGTTTTAATAGGAAAACCTTCTACGTACAATGTTACAATTCAGCTGAATTAATTTCTTTAATTCATTATTACAAAAATGAGTTAATAAAATTATTTACAGAATTGAATCAGAGCACCACAATGCTTACCTATATATATATATATATACATATATTACATTAGGACTCTTGATGTATCATGACAACTCATAGAAAATTTTAAAAAACACAGACTGAGAAATCGATGCCTTCATAGATCTGGAGATGAGTTTAATCTGATTCATCACTGCTGAAGTAAGAGCTGTCACAATATTCAGCCGTGTAAAGGAATTTATGAATAATTGGGTTCATCTTCGGTATCCAGTGTCGGGGAACCAGATATGTTGAAAGATTAAATAAATCTACAAACACCTTGTACCTGTCACTGGAAAAACACAAATATACAGATGTAGATTCATTGGCATGAAATATTTAAAATTTTTCAACAAAAAAATTTCATGATTTTTTGCCATAATTAATATTTAATATTATATTTATATATTATAAATTACATTTTATGTATTATATATAATATATACATATATATATAATTAAGGAGTATAATCATTAAGATGGCCTTATTTTCATCCCATATCCAAAGTTCATGCCATAAAACAGTATTACATGTTTCGTTGATCCTGACCAAGTTGGTTCAGATTAAAACCTAGAGTCTTATGATTGTCATGCTACCTTCATAAAGATAAGGGTGTGTTCTTGTGTCTGACTTTTAAAGGAGGGTATGCAAATTTTAAAAAATGAAAACACAGAAAATTCTTAGTTGTTCATCAGAAAATATTTTCCACCCGCCAAATAGCTGTCAAGTAACTGACATGAATGGATTAATAAATTGAAGTACCATCTTAGATTCATAATAAATGTCTATAAATGTGGTTTTAACATTTACAATAGCTCTTGTGTGTGTCAAACGTTTTAACTGTTGCAGTTTTACAGCAGAAGAGCATTTGCCTTTGAGGTCAAATTAGAGTTCAAGTTCTGCTCTGTCACTTGCAACTCGTGTGATCTTGGACAAGTTGTCTAAACCTCAGTGTCTTGGTCCCTAACTCTGTAAAATAAAAACTACAATCCCTTCCTCTGACTGGGCTTTTGTAAAGACATAATGAGATCATGACACGCTAGAAATGCTAGTTGTGTTAATTATTCCCACCACCCACTGATGTGGGGGTTCATGTCCTACAGGCAATCATGTTCTGTTTCATGCTTAGAGAATGTATCCCCAGGGAAAGAGAAGGTATTGTAAGGACTGTGAAAATTCAAACCTATTAATCTTATAAATCTTTTAGTCTAGAGTTTATTCCTAGGGAAAGTGAAAATTTATAAAAATGATAAAAAATTGAGCATGCATGTTTTATAACTTGTCAATCTGAAATTGGGATAGGGATGAATAGGGATGAAAGCCATGTACAATATAAAGAATTTGGGGGACTAAATGTGAATATCTATTTATTCTGGAGCTGATTCTCCTTTCCCAAAGAGCTTTGCAAGTTTCCCTGTTTTCATATATGTCTATCTCTATATCCATCTATAATATTGTGAACATTAAGTGAGTTAAGAACACAGATGTCCTAGAAATCTCTCTAGCATGTTTTAAGTGCTAAATAAATATTGACCCCTTTTCTTGTAAATACTCTCTGGGCACTCTCTGGAGTAGATGGAAATAGTTTTTAGAAAATAGTCATACCAGGGGACAAACTATTTTTTCACTGTGTCATTCACCTGGGCACGAGGACATTAGTGGAATGAATGATAAGTGTTTGAGTCTAGTCCAAACTTGGGCCAGAATGAGTTGAAAACATTCCTATGTGGGTGAACTCCCTCATATCTTCACAGGTCATGCAGCCACTGGTACCTTGCCCCATCTCATCTCAGAATGAACTTCCAGGACTAAGGATTTTTACAACGACCTCTCTAATAGGAATACCTTAATCTAGCCAGCATGAATGTGTTGTCAGCGGTTCAGATGGGAGCAAGTATGAATCACATTTCCTAGGTAATGCACATGTATGCGGAGAAACAAAAAATCAGTGACTTCCACCAAGAAAAGCAGGTGAATTTCCCCATCTTACCTGACTGTTGAGCGCAGATACTGATAACCAGAGGACCCACCAGTGCCAGCTTTGCTGCCCAGCATTCTGTGCACCATGCACACGTGGTTATCTAGGCAAACACACAAATTAACTCCATGGATATTTTTCTGCCTTTAGTTCCACAATGGTCTAAAAACAAGGGGTTGGTAATGATTACTGCTTCTGAGAAAAGGTTCACACCTTATCATCACTTAGCCATATGGAAGGTTTACGTGTGAGAGCCAGATGAAACCTGTAGGTTGCCTGGCACCCCACTTGGTTCAGGTTACATGCATATGACTCCATCCATCATTATGTTTAGCCTGCGAACACAATAGGGAAGCTTAGGGCCGCATTATGACTTTCAGGAGCCCTTGCCACTTTTGTCTTCACGCATGGGTCCCTTCTTCCATGAAACACACACACACACACACACACACACACACACACACACATATATGTGTGTGTATATACGTATATATACACACATGCACATATGCCTATATATATGAACATATACATATGTATATATGTGCATGTGTATAAAATTATATTTTAAAATTGTGTTGGCTTAAAGCTGAATAAGTTGTGGTTATATATTAAGACACTTTTTTTAACCTATAGTTAACTTTTTCTTCTGATTATTAAATAATACATTTTCATGGACCCCTAAAGGTACTCTGGGCCCTAGGTGTTGTGTCTGCTCTGTGTACCAGGTAAATGGCCCTGGAAGAGAGTAATTGGGCTGATTTGAAAAATAAATAAATAAATAAATAAATAAATAACTCGGGCTGATGTAAAAAAAAAAACAAACCTCATTCCCACACAAATGAGGAAAGAAAAGATAGTGGGAACAAGAGCAGACAGAGAAAAGGAGTAAAGAAACAGGATGGGGAAAAGGATTATCGAGGCTGGGTGGTAGTGTTGGGAGGTGTGGGCAGACTTACATCTCCATTTGGTCATGAGTGCGTCTATGTCCATGAGAGAAGTCAGCAACTGAAAAGGGACCTGGAATCTAGGCTCTTCCCTAAAGGAGAAATAATAAGTCTATTGAAGCAAATCCAGGGTGTTCAGAGGGGCAGGAGTTTTCTAATCTGTTGGCCCCAGAAACAAATGTGAACTTTGCCTCTTAAGAGCTGTAGCAGCTCTGGATTACTGTCTCAGTCTTAGTTTCTTCATCTCGAAAATGAAGATACTACTGCTCATCTTACAGCATTTGTGTAAAGAGTCTAGAATATCCCATATAATGTACATGAAGTAACCAGTCAGAGTCACAGCTAACATTGATTCTTATTAAACGGTAAATATACACTATCTCAGATTCACCAGCTAATACCACTCAAAAACTTCTTCTGTTCAAAGATATTAAAACATAAAAACAAAAACTGCCCTTTATTTCCTCTAATCTATATGTTTTGTCCTTTCTTCTAATCATTCAACAAATCTCAGTACATTTTCTGCTTCCAAGGCGTGAACTTGAATGGCACAGATTTAGTAGGAATTTAGGAAAAGAGTCAAAAGATTTTATTGATATTTCTGAAGAAATGAATTTAAGAAGATTAAAAAAATCAAATAAACACAAGTAAGAGGCCCAGTAAACAGAGATTTTACTTTTGTTGCTGTTTTTAATGTTTGCTAGTGTGTTCTCCATTGTTCTGACACATTTAAGTTATGACACATGAAGATGAGGCCTTTATACACATGGGAGTAGGTGGACATTTAAGGGAAACCTCAAACACTTCAGACAGTGAAGACAATTTTACTTGAAATTGCAGGATAAAGAGAACAATTTATAAAGGTGTTTTCACTTTACCCACTTGTTTTTTTAATTTCATAAAATAGGAATAACTCTACAACCTTGTGTAATGATGGGACACATTTTATGACAGAGTTTCTGAGGTAGATTACACTTTGGCTTTTTAGGACACTTAACGTCGTATGATGTATTGTAGAATTTAATTACAAAGATGTTTAATTAACTAGTGTGTGTATATATGCATATTTCTGCCCACTATAGGTATAAAATTATACTCATACTATCTAAAAGAAAAAACTAATGAACATTCACAATTATTTTCTAAGTTTTACCCCAAACTAAATGACTTTTTAAAACTATGATTGCAATTTATAAGCTCTATGCTTTAATGTTTATTTATTTTTGAGAGAGGGAAAGAGACGGAGTGTGAGTGGGGGAGGGACAGAGAGAGAGGGAGACACAGAATCTGAAGCAGGCTTAAGACTTGAACTTACGAACCACAAGATCATGACCTGAGCCAAAGTCAGATGCTTAACCAACTGAGCCACCCAGGCACCTAAGCTTTATACTTTTTTTTTTATGCTCTAAATATTTATTAGCAACATTTACAATAAAAAACATACAGAACATGTGAAGAAAATAGAAATAAATGGCATAGCTACATATTGAATTGACTGCTGAAAAAATAAGCTTTATACTTTTTGTGTTATCTGTATCCACTCCTCAATTTCTGCTTCTACTCTTCTAATTTGCTTTTACCTGTAAAAATATATCATCAAGGCCCCCTGAAGTGCTCTGTACGACAGTCTTCTTTCACCTGTAAGATATATAGCAAGTTTTAATTTAGTGAGAAATTTAGGTCAGTCATATTAATTTTGGTCATCACCTTAAATAATTACGTTTTAAATGAAAAGTTTTATTTAAATTTTTTATTCCTTAGATTTTAAAAAGCAAACATATATACATACTTTAAATACATATGTAATACATATTATACATATACACACTTTAAATATATATGTAATATATATGCACTTTAAATTTTCAAAACCTTTAAATATCATATTAGGAAAACTTGATATAGAAAACACTTAACTTCCATGATAAAACAAATATATTTTTCAAGTCAAACCGTAAAATGACTTACTTTTAAAAAAGTTAAATAAGATTCATTCTGAGGTTCATTTGAAAGTAATTTTCTGATTCACTTAAAATCACTTAGATTACTTAAAATCACTCAGCTTCAAGGAGTACAACCCTTATATAAAATCTCATAGGGGTGCCTGGGTGGCTCAGTTGGTTAAGCATCTGACTTCAGCTCAGTCATGATCTCGCTGCTGGTGAGTTTCAGTCCTACATCTGGCTCTGTGCTGACAGCTCAGAGCCTGAAGCCTGCTTCGGATGCTGTGTCTCCCTCTCTCTCTCTCTCTGTCCCTCCCTCGTTCCCACTCTGTCTTTCTCTCTCTCTGTCTCTCAAAAGTAAAGTAAAACATTAAAACAAAATCTTATATGTGTGCTCTAATAAAAGGCTTTGCTCTATCGGCAGAAAAACAAAATTTTGCTATTCTTTACAGAGGTTTTATAGAGAACTGGGCCTAACCACATTTAAGTTTGCAGAATTTCATACTAATTTCATATACTGCTATGCCTTATACTAATGTTATAAAAATTAATATTTACTTCTATTCTGCCTGTGTGTGTGTGTGTGTGTGTGTGTGTATATCTTATATAAGTTTATAACTTGTAAGGCTTATAAGTACTTTATAATAAAAGGTCCAAATACAAATGAACACAAAAATTTTAAACATATAAAAGAGTTATATAATGAAAGTATTGATTATACTGGTCAATTGGTTTCAGAAAATAATAGCCCAACGTTAATTATGCCAGAGGGGCTAAATATGTGCTTTCCCTGGTCTGCCTGGGAAACTTCTTTCCTCTGGCAAGCCACCCCAGCCCTCACAATAGTTATTCTTTTGGTCTCCTGCTGCTACTGTACTGTTTACAATTACACCGATTGTCTTCATTTCCATCCCTATTAGGCTGTGAACTAATTGCAAACTCATATTCAATTTCTCTTGGTATCCAGCGCGGCTGATGCATATTACGAAAGCTTCTGACTAAAGTCTTTAAGATGAACTGAGCATGTGAACTTCTTCATAAGGTTGTAACAGATAAAATGAACCCAGTTCTTGTTTCTGTAAGTGGAATATAAATTTTCATTTTATTTCCCCCACGTGAGGTTTGATATTTTGAGCTCACAGGCATACATTCCGGGAAAAGGATCCTTAGAATAAAATACCTTTACTGAGGAGATGTTCATGACGTTTCTCATCAAATAAGGAGAGTAACACCTCTTTTTGTTTCCGAAATTCAGCCATTTGTTCCTCCTTTTCCTCCGATTCTTCCTTGGCCTTTAGGAGAAATATTGCATTAATATTCCCAAGAGAGATCATAGATTCTTATTTTGGAAAACATCTTTTGTGAGAAATAGACTCACCAGGAGCAGAAAGGGTATACTTGGAAAACTTACCATAACATCTAATATCACAACAAATTATGACATGGGTCTTCTTGACACTCACTGGTTCTATCCTTTTATTTAAGTTTACGTGATTTCTTAACCTCATGAGAGATTTTCATCAATATCATGAGAAATGGACTCAGATTGGGCAAAACCGGAAGTAACTACGAGTAGTCGGTAATGATCTAATTTTAGACAACAGTTTTTTATCACAGGAAAGGAAATAAAGGAAAAGTTAAGAATTTCCAGTCAGAAAAACTATTAACTCTATTAATATTCTATACTCAGTATTTTATAAATATAATTTCTTAGATACTTTTCACCCTCAGATATTTGTTCATTTGATATCTATTGATTCATTTCAGGAAATTCTTACTCTTTTGCCTCCAACAAATGCTTTACTTACAACTCAATTAATTGAGCTGACACAAAAATTAGTTAACTCAATTATTTTCCATTTGTCTGAATGATGGCTCATGTGGTAAGAATTTGTAGGCACATGATTGTCAGTTAATTATTCATTTATTTAGTAAATGTCATGCTAAGGTGATAGAGATAAGGTGAGTAAAAATTGAGTTCCTTGGGCGCTTAGGTTGCTAAGTTGGTTAAGTGTCTGACTCTTGGTTTTGGTTCAGGTCATGATATTACAATAGTGCATTTGAGCCCTGCATTGGGCTCTGTGCTGACAGTGAGGAGTCTGCTTGGGATTCTCTTTCTCTCCTTCTCTCTCTTTGCCCCTCACCTTCTCTCTCTCTCTCTCTCTCTCTCTCTCTCTCTCTCTCTCTCTCTCAAAATAAATAAATACACTTAAAAAAATCGAGTTCCCTGATCTCATGCACATATTATCTGATGGGAATAAGACACACAAATAATCACCTGGGCATTACATTGCAAACATTGATAGTAGCATATAGGAGAAGCATAATGCCATGATAAATTATAGTAATGAGGAGGTAAGGGGAGATCTTTCTGAAGGAGTTTTCCTTGAGCCACAACCTGCAGAATGGGAAGGAGCCACCTGCAGAAGAATATTCCGAGCCCAGAGAAAAACATATAAAAAGACTGTGAAATGGTGGTAAATTCAAAGAACTAAATTCAACTTAAGAAAATTCAGTATGGTTGGACAACATAAGATCAGAAAACACCTTGAAGACTATGTTAAAGACGTTTATCTTCATTTTAAAAACAATAGGGAGACATGGGTTTCATGCAAAAGCAAAATGTGATCAGTTCTGCCCTTTGAGAAGATTGTTTCAACTGCAGTATGGAGAATAGATTGGGATGGAGTCATATTGGGGAGAAGTGTAGAATAGTTGAGAGAATATTATAAGTCCAGGTGAAAAGTAATAGCAGTTTGCACTTGATTGGTGGTGGTACATTCAATGGAGATATCTGGGAGCTATTTAGAAGGTAAAATTGGTAGGATTTGGTGATAACTTGAAGAAGTGATTGAGCAAGAGGGAGGTACCAAAGATCGATTGTACATTTCAGACTGGACAAACAAGATGGTTTATAAGAGAAAAACTTCTTCAACTTGTAGAAGACTAAGTTGACATGAGAGAGGAAGGAAGAGAAAATTGTTTTTAAGTTTGGTTTTATCATTATGTTTTTGAGAGGACTAGGAGGAAATTATAAAGTAAGGTGTCAAATATGTAATTTGAAATGAAAGGAGATATCAATGCTGGAGATAAATGTTTGGGAGTTATTGGCATAGTAGTAACTATGGAAACAGTGGGTATAAATGAGTTCATCTAGGGAAAGAGTAGAGAGAGAATACAGGGGTCTAAGCCAATGCATTGTGAAATCCCACCACCCACAGGTCGAAGAAAGAAAAATGGGCCAATAAAGGAAACAAATCAAGACAATAGGGCCATAGAATTAAAGGAAGACCGAATGTTATGTACCAAATCCAAGGGGGAAAAAAGTAAGAATAAGTAGTCATTATTATTGAATGCCACTAGGAGATCAAGTAAATTAAAAATGGCCATTGAATTTACATACCTAGAGGCCATCTGTGAATGATGGGACAAGAAGATAGACTGGTCTGGGTTGAGGATTAGACGAAAGAAAAAGAAATAATTATGCTAACTACTGTTCTAAATACCTTACCAATATTAATCTAATTAAATGCTCATAATAACTCTACAAGGTAGATACTCTTATTTTCTGTTTTACTAGGTAGATACTCTTATTTTCTGTTTTACCATTAGTGAAAGTGAAGCAAAGGGAGGTTAAGTAGCAGAAGAAGTTCAATGTTACAGTTATTAAGAGGTGAAGGTGGGACTTGAACCCATACAATGAGATGTCAACTTCCCTGCTGTAAGCACTACCTGATATGGCTTCTCCAGATACAGCCTCTCCAGACATAGAATTGAAATAATTCTTTCAAGAAATTTAGTAATGAAGAGAGGACGGTGGCGGAGGGACTGTAGCTTGAGGGAAATGAGGAATCAACAGTATCTTTCTCAAGTGAAAGAAATTTGTAACTGACAGCAGTTAAGAAGGACCCAGGATATCTTTGGTTGACTGGTCTTTTGTGAGCCTACTTCTGTCTAGAATTGGTCATGATATGAAATTTTTGATAGAAATAAAAAAGGTCTATTAATCTTATATATTTATCAAACACAAAATCTTGCCCAGAATGAATTTATTACTTTAATTTCTATTGTACATAAATAAAATAAAATCAACCATGTAATATATTTTGTGTAGATGCATTTGTGAAAGAAAAAGAATATAAGAAAAATGAACGTTTAAAAGAAAATTAGGAATTTGTTAAATAAAATTTTCAATACTTCATCTGTAGTAAATATATTTACTTGTGGCATCATAAGTACCTGAATTCTTGTGAATTCTTCTTCCAGGCCCTTGAGAATGTTGTTTTCAAGCTTTCCCCAGAAGTTAAATCCATGTGGCTCTAAACCTGGTGTTCTTTCCAGCCACGCCTGAAGTATTATTTTTTTAAGTAAATATATTATAAAATTTCAAATATATAAAATACATTGTACTTAACATCTATGAACTTGAAATAGGAAATATGTCATAAGTTTTTTTGTATATAAATATTTCTCTTTCCCTTAAATTTATTCATTTAATGAATAGCAATTTATTACATTTCATTTCTTAATCTTTAAAGCAATCATATTAATAATATTTACTCTGTATTTATTAAGAAATGTGTTATTACAGAAATTCCAATTTTGTTCTATAAGTCTATGAACATATCTAAATGTTGTTTTAATGAAGTCTTCTGGTTTATTCTCAAAATACCTTATGTCTTAGGATATGAAGGAATTATGACATGCATATCATATGATCTCTTCTAAATGTAGGAGCATGGTGTCTAGGCAACTTTGAAATCTGAAATCAACTAAACAGTTATTTTAAGAGTCCACAAACCTTTTTTTTTTTACATATACAAGACTTTTTAATGTAGAAATGAAACAAAATTTGTGCACCTATGGATTCTCATCTGACCTATTTTTGGTTTTGAAATTAACTTTGTGACTCTTTCCCTCTGTATCTTTATGAGCTGTTATTTGGAGTTATATATACTATATTAACCCAAGTCCACATTTACAATACCCAGGGGATCCGTGTGCAAAGTATAAGTCACTAAAAGAAATTTTTAATTTGCAAAGGAAAAACCCTTGTGAAGGAAATCAAGACCATATAATCTTTATTTAATAATTTACTTGTGAAAAAACAGTAATCCCTCAAGACCTTTTATAGACCCATGGGGAATTAAGATATGAAAGGAACAAATTCTGAAGATTATACTCTTAGTAATTTAGTTTAATTGAGAAAAACACACAACTTGTGGAACTTTTCAATAATGGAATATTTTAGAGAATAAAGCTCACTGAATAATTAACTACACTCGGTGTTAAAATCAGCTAGTTAAATGTTGTTTAGCAGGGTTGTTTAAAGGAATTGTTTTATAAGATAAGAAGGTGATTAAATATTAACATAGAGTTGTTATATAAATATTTCTGAAATTCTCAAGGGAGTTCTTAATAGTTTAAATATTTCAATTACTTGAGTTGAAGCATTCCTTTAAAGTCTTTCTGTTATTTACCATGAATGTGACAAAACCTTTGAGTTTTAAAACTTCCATGTAGCAGAAGCGCAATTAACAAGATGTGGGGAGTTAGACTTTAGAGACAGTATTTGAGCATGTACCTCCACTAGTTGAAGTAGTGTTTTTTCCTGCTCGGATTTAAGTAGCAGTTCATTATCTTCTCCTCTGAAGTTATCACGATAATGTCTTCTGTTGTAAGGGACCCTCAAACTCTGAAGAACACCTATCTTGTTTTCTAACAGTCGGAATTGCAAACTCTGGAAGCCTGAGGCTGGAGACAAGTACTCTCTTTGAGAATAAAAGGAGGAAGGGAAGAGAAAAGAAAGATGACAGGAGTTGACATTGTAAATCACTGTAATGCTTTCTTCTGTTGTGAAAGATCGTTAGTTTTACTCCCTTGGACATCACCGAGAACACATAACTGCCTAGAGTTGGACCTGGGGTTTGATCTTCCCAAAGAAAGAAAATTGAGCTACCTAAACATCACTGTTGCTGTCAGTTAATCAATTTAAAGACGGCATGTCTATATCGTTTGGGAAATGGCATATATGTGTGTGTGTTATATATATATATATACACACACACGTATAGATACATATATGTTTATGTGTTTGTGTACCAATTTGTTTCCTAAGGTAAAGACAGGTGTACATTGAACAGTGTTTTTATTCTATAGTGCTGAAAGATTCTTTATAAATATTATTTAATCCCTCTTAAAATTTATATTCTTGGATGTTATTATTGATCTCACTACCTAGTATTAAGTATACCAACGAGATCCTACCAGTAAAACAAATGAGATATTGCCTCACACAAAACAGGCAATCAAAAAATGTTCTTACTCCCACCCCACAACCACCCAAACTCTTCTATCCTTCTAAGCTTCCTTCATCTAATTGGTTGTAAGTCTTCAAATTTTTAAATCCACCACAAGGGATTTTTAAACCCCTGACTGTCACACATGTTGGAGACAGCCTATTACATCATTAAATTCACCTGGTACTCTTAAAGAAAATCTCTTCTCAAATTTTGGCATGAAAAAAGCCTTTTAAAAAGTACAATTATGGCTTTGCCTGCCTGGAAATGCACAGCTAAAATTTATAGTTCAATTCATAACTTAAACTGACAGTTTTGTTGACAGGCATCCCATCAACTCTTGTTTCTCTTTTATTTTTAGTTTTTAATTTCTTTTTAATTTAGTTGTATGTATTGTATCAGCCACGTTAGCCATTTTGATAAGTTGTCTAAAATTCATTGCAGTGGCTTCTTGGCCTTTTGGCTAAGATCAAGTGTAACGTTCTTTTGAGATAAAAACAGGGCACAAAAAATGAATTGAGATTAAGCGATCATAATATTATGTCCATATGTAAAAGTGAGTGATGAATGATTTTTAATAACTTCTCGAATGCTTTGAGATTAAGATCCCCGCATGTTTATAGTGACACAGGGTCAGGAGGACAGGCTTCTTACTCAAAGAGCACATGGCACACATGTTCTCTTCTTACCCCACTGGAATGGAAAGGTAAACCGCGCTGCATTATTACAAAGCCACATGTACACACCTGAAATCATTGAAGTCCAAGGCTGTCATCGTTTCCAGAACAGAAAATTGCTGCACCAGTAGCTTAAGGATCACTGCCACTCGGTGCATTCGAGTAACAACCTTAAGCATGTTCCTTTCATCCCTAACCTGAGAGTTAAGAAATGAAACATTGAGTAATCGGTTCTGATTTCTAGAAGATCCAAGATAGACTACAAACCACAGTGCATTCCTATTAACTTTCTCTCTATTTTAAAGAGGAACACTGGAATTAACATTTGCCATCCATATATATTGAATATGAATAGCAACTATAAGTTGTGTGCAAAGATTGTGTGCAAAATTGGAATCGGTAGTCTTTTTTTTTTCAACGTTTATTTATTTTTGAGACACAGAGAGAGACAGACTGTGAGTGGAGGAGGTGAAAAGAGAGATGGAGACACAGATTCCTAAGCAGACTCCAGGCTCTGAGCTGTCAGCACAGAGCCCAACGTGGGGCTTGAACCCACAAACCATGAGATCGTGACCTGAGCCGAAGTCGGACGCTCAACCGACTGAGCCACCCAGGCACTCCCATTAGTCTTTCTTTAAAATAGAAAATTATACGGAAGCAAGTGAGAAGTCAATTTTGGAACCCAATGTCCAATGATTTCAAAGTAAATTTCTCTCTTAGTTTGTTTCTAGAAATACAGGTCAAAGAAACATGGACACTTCTGTGTTAGGGTTAAGCAACACCTTGACAAATCTGCTCTTTACTGAGGGCCCAGAAGTTGCCTTTAACATAAATGGGAATTGTATACATATGTGTAGGAAGAGTACTGTCCGTGCAGAGTTCTCTAGGAGCAGGGGCTCAAAGGCAAGGACCTCAGGCTGTGTGCTGCTTGGGGAAGGTGTGTGGGAGCAAGAGGCAGGCTGGGAGGTGGGGAAGTGCCCTTCAGCTCTGCGCCGCTCTCCTCCCACTCTTGAGCCTCTCCAGGCTTTCCCTCTGTATTCCCTTCTACCTCTTCTCTTTTCTCTTTTTCTTTCTTCTACTCTCTTCCTGCCTCTTCCTTTCTTACTGTTTCACTTCCTCATCATTGTTCCTATCTTCCTACAGCAAATATTCATTACAAATACAATCCTGAGGAGTGCCTGGGTGGCTCAGTCGGTTAAGTGTCTGACTTTGGCTCAGGTCATGATCTCACAGTTTGTGAGTTCAGGTCCCACATCGCTGTCTGTGCTGACAGCTCAGAGAGCCTAGAGACTACTTTGGATTCTGTGTCTCCCTCTCTCTCTGCCCTCCTTCCCTTGCTCATGCTTTGTCTCTCTCTCTCCCTCTCTCTCAAAAATAAACATAAACATTAAAAAAAAAAAAAAAGAAAAGAAATACAATCCTGATACCTTTTAACTAAAGGATCTATATTAGCTATATTGGCAATCTACCATCATACATAACAACTTTCTTCAAGGGGGAAAAAAAATCAAGTTCTAAACAAGGGGCCTGAAACTGAAATTTGAAAGGACCCTTAGAGCCATGTGTAGCTGGAAGGCAGCAATGGCATGGGGAAAGTATCACTACATTCGTGTCCACTCAGAAAAGTTTTTTAAATGTTTCTGCTAAGTAATAATTCCCTCGTTAGTATTGTTTTTCTAATTAACAGTATGTTTCTACATTCTCCAAATATACATATATATATATATATATAAATCCAATATTGTGATATAATAACTCACATGGCCGTTCTGAAAGATCTCTCGGACAGAATCTAATTCCCAGAGGATTTGCTTAAACCAGAGTTCATAAGCTGCAACGAGAAAAATCATTGTCAATTGAAAAGTTATGGGACACTTCTTGACCAGAATCGCATGAAAGACATGGCTAACACATTGAAAAAGAAATAAAATGTCATTTAAAAATAATAAATGCCAATACAGCCTTATTTTATGCTAAAAATGCGTATCAGTTATAATGTTATCATAGCCTTCTTTTTTCGATGTTTTAATATGCCAGTCACTTTATCTGCAAGCTTTATATTCATTATTATTATTTTGATTTCTCTCAACAAATATGTTGTCTAGGTCTTTTAATATATAGCACACAATCTAATTCTAACTTCCTGTTCGGATGCTGAAGATGTGTGGAAAAGCAGTGATACTCAGCTCCATCTATAAACTGAGACATTAATGGCCACTAACCTAATGAATATGACAAAATTTTGGTTTCTAGAGGCTTAGAATATTATGGGAGGACAAGCTCATGAATGGTCTAAAACTTCATTATACTCTTCTGCTCCCCTCAGTACCTAGGACAGGGCTTGGCATAAGATAAACCATGGCTAATTATTTTATGAATAAATGAATTAAGTAGCCAGTGTAGTTGTTACATGAGTATAGAATATCAATAATCCTAGAGATTCCTAGTGCATTCTATTTGGTGCTATTGTTTGGGTAAAGGGCATGTTTCTGTACTAATTACAGGAATCAAATTATAATTTTAAATTATATTTAAGGAGACCTTCAGGGATTTAATTTTCATATTTGGACAAAGAACAAATCAAATATTTATTAATCGGTTTCTGTATCTTTTTCTCAAATTTTATTTTGTGTGGCTTGTTCTGTGACCCACTGACCACATGTTGTAGCTGAAGGATGGAAGGAAAGTCTCCCTATCAAATAATGATACTTCCATTTTTTGAATGCTTATTATGTGCCATACCTTGGGCTAAGGGCTCAAGACACATTAACTCATTTCGTCTTCACAAGAACTCTATGAACAAGAAGATAAAGTCATTCTCTCCATTTTATAGACAGAGAAGTAGAATCATTGGTCAAGACACCTGACCAAAGTCACACAATTTATAATGGTAGAGGTGGGATTCTAAACAATTTTCTGTCCCCAAATTTGTGCTACCCTGCCACAATTCCTCTTCTACTGATTTTGTCTTGGCCTAAGTCACCAATAAAAATGTAAACGTGAAAACAGGAGAAGTAACAACATATCAAGCCACTTATTTTCCATCTTTATTTTTTCACTCTGAGGACTTGCTCATTTTAACCAGCCAGTTAAACAACCATTTGAGGAAAAGATACAAAGAACTGGTAGGAAAAAGAAGCATGTTTAGAAATGGGGCACTGGTTACCATGAGACATTGGTCATGGTCGGACATTCGATAATATTATGACACCAACAATCTTAGAGTAAATTTTAATATTCTGGGGTCATGGACCTCTTTAAGATACATATTCATGAAATTTTGAACACAATTTTAAGAGTTCAGGGACTTTCTAAACTCCCAAAGTCATGGATTCCTAATTTAAAAGCCACTGCCCAGAGGTAAGAAGTCTGGAGAGAATAAACATACATTTTAGGCAAATTTAACATTTACGTTTAGTACCAGATTTATATACGATTATGTAAAGTCACGATACATTTGAGTGATCTATTTCTTGAAAATAGTTTTTTAAAGTTCCAAGTTGAAAAATAGTAACTTGTTAGCTTGCAATTTTTTTGTGAATTACAAGAGACAGAAAGTTTCCTTGGATTTAGGAAAAAGAGAAAGTCCTCCCTGATCCAAATAACAGTAAAAAAACCATAAAGAAGACAGTTATAAACCCTAGAAGGATGCCTTATGAGAATTTACCTGGCAGTAAAATATTCTCAAGGATTTCTAACAGAAGTGATTTTTTAGTCTTTGGCCATCTTATAGTTAAAAGAATTGTAGGTTTCCTCATTATTGTTGGGAAATGCCTGTGGAATAGTTACTGTCCAACCTTTTGTTCAACTTACCTTGATGAGTTATGATAAAAAGATGTTCGTCATGGATTTTATTTCCTTTTATTTCACTTTGAAGTTCTTGTGCGTTCAAAACCTTTTCCAACTTTAAACAAAAAATAGAAAGGCCAATTTTGTATAAACTTCCATAAGATGGATAAATCACGGGGATCTAATATATAGCATGGGGATTATAGTTAATAAACTGTTGCTAAGAGAGTAGGTCTTAAATGTCCTCACCACAAAGAGGAAATGGTAATTATGTGATGCCATGCAGATGTTAGCTAGTGTTAATTTGACACACATATATTGCAAAATGATTACCATCATAGCTAGTGTTATGATGGTAATCATTTTGCAATATATGTGTGTCAAATTAACATGTTATATAATTCAAATTTACACAATGTTATACATCAGTTATATTTCAATAAGGCTAAAAAAAGATTTTAAAAAAGAAGGATTAATTTTGAAATTGTAAAACTTGGTTTTTTTTTTATTAATTTTAATAAGAAGTAGAATACAAGGGGCTCCTGGGTGGCTCAGTCAGTTGAGCATCCAACTTTGGCTCAGGTCATGATCTCGTGGGTTCATGAGTTCAAGCCCCACATTGTGCTTGCTGCACTGAAACTACTGTCAGGGTGAGTACTTCAAATCCTCTGTCCCCCTCCTTCTGCCCCTCCCCCACTTGCATTCTCTCTTTCTATTTCACTCTCTCTCTCAAAATTAAGTAAACATTAAAAAAAAAGTAGAATACGATAATGAAAAAAAATTCCCCAGTTCCCAAATTCTCAGGAAGCAATCTATTTTTTCAACAGTGCATGAGTCTTATAAAGAATGAGTTAAATTTATGATTTTTATTCTCTTCAGAAGAAACTATACTTGGTAGGATTCTATCATAAAAAATACCATTACACTCACTGAGAAATCATATCCCTCTGCCTTTTGAAATGAGTATGATAAAAATGTGGTCACTTGCTGAGCTCACTGTTCTTCCACTCTTTTGTTCCCTAGAGAGCCTATTCTAAGAAGATCTTAACATTCTTTATCAGCTCATCCTCAGCAACCCATCAATGAAAGCATCAAAGGGTCTAAATATTTCACTTCTTAAAAAATATGGAGGGAAAAGTGGGTGATGGGCATTGAGGAGGGCACTTGTTGGGATGAGCACTGGGTATTGTATGGAAACCAATCTGTCAATAAAGTCTATTAAAAAAAAATATATATATAAGACAAACACGCTGTAAATTGACCCCAGACTTATTGCCAAAGACCTCATTTGTAATATCCCTCTTTCATTTACTAACGATTTCAAGAAAACATGTACCTTCAACATTTCTACTTTATGATAAAGGATTTAATAAATGAATTTTTCTGGATACATTCGCAATTACCTAGGCTGGGATTTAGTGACTATGTCTTATTTACACAAGTTGTGAAATGCCTGCCAGTTATCTACACTTTATCTTATCATTTACACTCTTCTGCTCAAGATAATGTCCTCTGCTTCTATCGTATCTCTGCCAGAGAGGTGAATTTTCACATATGAGTTTCTTGAATTATTCTTTAAAAAGCTGAAAAGGCATACATTCCGTGAAAAGGGATATCATTAGGTCCAGAAAACTTTTTGGTGACTGAGAGAAAAAAAAACACAAAAAATCCCAAAACATGAAAATGTCACTTTGTGGAATTTAGCACCTAACAATGGAGGCTGAACACTGTAAGGGCTCTCCCACTTACATGCAGGTAGTTTCCGTAGATAAGTCCTCCTTTGCTGGCTCTATTCACACCGGTTTGTGATTTGTCGTCTTCACTGCCTTCTATGGACAATTTTTTAAAAGCACATCTACAGATTAAATAAGTGAGGAGAAAACAGGAGATCTTGAGACAGCGTAATAACTAACAATAGGAGTAGTCAAAATTCTCCTACTGTTTTTAAAGTTGATTTTCTAACAAGAGAATATGGGAGACAATTTTCAATGCATTTGAAATTCAGAAATTGAAGCGTTCTTACTTGTTATTTCTAAGTGCCTAACCATACTTAAAATAGAGGTAAATACTCACCCAAAGTTGTTTCCTAAAAATGGGCACCCACTCATGGTGAAAATGTACCGTCTGAGAAGCTCCAAGGTTTGACTCTGAACAGGTGATATCACTGACCTTCCCAGATGTTCCACAGAGGCCTTTTATATATCCTCCTCGCTCTGCACCAGCCAATCAGTTCTCTCTGTGCTCTTAGGTAGGCTCTAGTTTCAACTGGTACAGAAGCTGAACTCTGTAAACTTTAGTGTGGATCTGTGTGGGGGCCAGTTTGTTTGCTAAAAAAAAGTGAGTATTCTGCCAAACCAGGTCATTTGACTAGCTAAGTTCTGCTTTTATATCCAAAATAACAAACATTAAATAAAGCAATGGAGGCTATTTTTTTAAAGACATTTAATTACTCTATTCCAATAAAACATTTGGCATAACGTTTTAGGATATATAATATAATGAGCTTGTAAAAAACAAGTTATTTATTCTCCCAGTCTCATATTTCTATATTCTTAACAAGTGCTAAGCCAAAAGCTGAACTTGGGTGTCTCTGGAAGACGAAATTCATTATATGACAAAGGCAGGGTACATGCTCAAACCTCATTTCTGTCTCGTGTTCCCTGGGCTTCTGGCCTGAATCTCATCTAAAAGTTACCAACAGTTGGGTCGTTTGTTGTATTGTATTGGAACTTAAACGGACATTGTTAATTTACTGCTTACCTGTAGCATAGCATTTGTAGGACACTGGGAGTCATCCACACTAGGGTACTTTATAGATCATGTAAAAACAGTAATAAAGTGCCCACAATTTGAGACAATGTCGGTGATAAAATATTTTTCCCAGAAAACATTATTTATTTGTCCAAGTTCTAAACTATGGCTTTAAAAACTATTGAGCCAGGGTAGAAACTCCATCACCCTGTTCTTGGTACACCACTGCTACATGTTAAGAACTACATATACAGCCAGCATTTCCCATTTATTTAACCCTCAGAATGGTCATCTGATGTCAAATTCACCAAAATAATTAGACGTCAGATATTTCATTTTTAGTCTTGGCTCTGCCACTGATGAATTGTGTGCCATGGGAAAAAGTGATTTAACTTCCATACATGATCAGCTACCAAATGGAAGTGGTTCAATACTCATCAGAGTTCTGAAGGTCCCAATCCACCCTGAAATCTTGATTTTTATGACTATAATAAATTATAATGTTTAATGCAGCCTTACAGAAAGAGAAACAGCATGAACATGCCATGCCATAAAGAGAACTGGGAAATCGACGAAACCATACCCTAAACCCCTCCTATTCCCTTTGGGTTTTTACAGGTGACTCTGGCATTGCTCACACAGTGGGGAGGGGTTGTCTGCAAAAGAGGCAGAGGGCCCTTTCTTAGTGCCCTGCCCATGGTGTCTGGAAGCAGAAAATATTTAATAACTTCCCTTTCAACACATGGTTGTACAACTCGGTATGTGTTTACAAAGAATATAGGTAAATTATTTATTCGACTCTCTTTAAGTCTTTTGGGTTGAGAAGCGTTCTTCCCTTAAAGGTGAACATACTAGTGAAAGAAATAAGGAGATGTTCTTTTCACTACAAATTAGAAAAAAGTAGATATTTTTGAAGAAACACCATTTTCTTTTTTCTTTTTTCTTTTTTAAATAGGATTCCACTTGGGTTTTCTAAGTAGTGTCAATTCAGTGGTTAACCTTAGCAACCCAGGCACCAATTACTCAAGGATTTGAATTTAGTGCATCAGGGAAATTATAAATTAATCTAAGAAAAGCTTGTTTCCTTCAGCCAGGAAAGTAACCGACAATGCCTCAAATACATATATTCCCTTTAATTTTTGCAATCAAAACTGTTATAAAATATATGACTGGTTGTATACACACACACACACACACACATATATATATATACATATACATATACATATACATATACATATACATAAAATGTTGCCACTTGGAAACCAATTTCTCAATGTGATGTTTACCTCAGATTGAGAAATCTTTCTTCATGATCAGATGTAAAACCTCTATAACCAATATAGTCTTTGCTGCCCCAAGATATTTTATGTACAGATATTTTACACAGATCTCCCAGAAATACACTTCAACTCAAAGAATCAAATTTGGCGATGACATCCTCAGGCGTTATAGCAGGTAACTACAGAACCTACTGGTACAAGGCAAGGATTTGTAGTAACTTCTAATCTCATTATACACCCATATGCATATAATTCTGTTGTACACATTAATTACAGAAGGGATACATTAAAGGTAATACTGACTGATAAGCATGCTTAGAAGACATGAGTCATGACCAATTCTGGGCCTAAAACAGACTCTAGAAACCATCTAACCTGTTTTAGGAGTAAAAATACCTAAAACTTGAGAGATAAGATGACTTTTTTCCTCACATATGTCATAAAAAATATTAAAAACAATTAAGACTACTAAAACCAAAACCTACATCTCTCGCTCTTCCCTTGTGATTTTAAAGGATAGGATATAGAGAAGTGAGCTTGTGAGATGAAACAGAGGCAAGAATTAGCAGGATCTGGCGTTGGGCAAAATTTAGAAAGTGAATAGGAATTTTCTTATTTCTTCAATCATCACCGTATTGGTTTCCAAATAAAAGGCTATATGAACCTGTTAACCCATTATAGAATGTTCCATTTTATTCTTTCCCATAATCCTCATAGCTTAGAACTAGCCCTGCCCTGTACCCAACTGTTCACATTTTTCTTTGTCAACAGTTAAAGATTGTGGTAGACATAGAAACACTAAACGAAGAAGGGAGTTCTCATGGATAAATGCTCCAGCATCTCATTTTGCAGAAGATAATTCTGAAGGCACTCTGCACCCTTCTCCAACTATCCTAGAGGAATCCCACTTATTTAGGGCATTGACCTCACAAATGAATCCTTTGGCTTTTCTTCTTTCCCTTCCTGTCTCACACTCCTGCTCTGTCATTATTATTCATGGGAATGTCTCCCAAATAAGTTCCCTCTGCTCAAGTCCCTGTCTCAGGCTCTGCTTAGGAGAAAGCCTAACTAATATATATAGATCCCCTAACTCATCATGAGATCTAATACATTTAAGAACTGAACAGTTACTTTTTGGTTTTTCACAAAATTTTCCCTTGCTAAGCAAAGAAGGTTCTGTGAACATAGCAGCCATTCAAGAAGTCTTTCATTTGGTCAGACAGAATGAATTACCTTTTATTGTATCAAGTAGTCAATTGTTGTTGATGTTGCTTTGTTGTTGTTGTTAATGCTTTGATTGATTCTCATAGTTGGCAGTCTGAGGAAAATTAAAACTCCTTAGCCAGCATTTAAACTTAGTTATACAATAGAAGCTTTTCAAAGTCAATCTCATAAAACTCAGGAACAGCCATCCATAACTAATATTTGCTTATTATGACAGACCCAAGGAAAGGCAGACAAGAAACTACTAGGACACCTATTTCAAGGGAAGGGGTATTTGTGATGTTAATTAAGGATTAATTAAAAGATTATTTCTTCCCCTGTGTGGATTTAGGATGACTAGTTTCCAAGGAGAAAAAAATATATATTGGGAGATATATTTATGTAAGGTGACTCTAAGCCATTTTGTAGGTAAGAAAACTGTTGTGTCTCACACAGCAAAAAAGGATCAGAAAGGAGCCAGGCACCAGGTGACATTTTTGTTTTCCTGGTCTATGGAATGTGATCTTTGTGGAGAAATGCTTACAGATAAACTCATATTGTACTTCCATATTTTCCTTATTTTTTGAAAACCATGAATATTAGAAAAATCATTCCATTGATATTTCAAATGTAAGATGTAGCATTTTCAAACACAAGGTTTTAAAAACTCCTTTTGTCCACTATTGATGATATAATTTGTGGTAAAACTCCAATTGACATTTTAACATTTATTTCGTCCCCCAGGTCAAATTTGATATATTGCCGTTTGAAATTTGCCAAAAAGTCATGCTTTTTATTATAAAATTTTATAGAATATTTTTAGATTAGTGTACTATTTATAAATGAGAATTCATTTTAAAATTATCTGAATAGGATGAATTGTACAGAAGCACTATGCTATAATCTCCATAAATAAGTTTTGAAAGTATTAAGAATACATTTTAGGGGCGCCTGGGTGGCTCAGTTGGTTCAGCGTCCAACTTAGGCTCAGGTCATGATCTGGTGGTCCGTGAGTTCGAGCCCCGCGTCGGGTTCTGTGCTGACAGCTCAGAGCCTGGAGCCTGTTTCAGATTCTGTGTCTCCCTCTCTCTCTGACCCTCCCCCGTTCATGCTCTGTCTCTCTCTGTCTCAAAAAATAAAAGTTAAAGATTTTTTTTAAAAAAAGAACACATTTTATAACTAACCAAATAAAATCAATGAAATGATGAAAAATCTTCATATAGCCCGATATACAGTTTGGATCATCTGAAATTTTTATTTTGGTAAGTCCAAACGGCTAAAAACCAGCAATTTCATATGGTTCATCTTATTATTACTAAAGTAATACTTAAAACCATCTTTAAAAATACTATTAAGGGGGTTTCGAGTCAGGAAAATTTGCAAAATGCTCAAATAGACAAGTCTGTTCTTTGAAAAGGAAGAGGGAAGAAAATTCTGATGCTACTAGAATAAACATATATTAAAGACATTTTTTTCTACATTTATTTATTTTTGAGAGACAGGGTGAGACAGAGTGTATGCAGGGGAGGGGCAGAGAGAGAAGGAGACACAGAATCCAAAACAGGCTCCAGGCTTTGGGCTGTCAGCACAGAGCCTGACACTCAAAGGGCTTGAACTTATGAACCGTGAGATCCGGACCTGAACTGAAGTTGGTCGCTTATCCAACTGAACCACCCAGGAGCCCCTGGAATAAATTTATATCTTTAAACATTCAACAGAATTGACATAATGCCCTAATTTATTAGGAGAGAACCGAAGACTTCACACTCTTAGATTATGTAATTTTCAGATTTCATTCCCTCTCCCTTTCCACCCAAACATCTTATAATAAATCCAAAGCACAGACACTAAGTTCTGAGAATCTTCTAACTTCTCGTTGCTTAGAATAATCTCCCTGTCCCTCCACCTACTGAACTCTTACTCATTCTTTAAAACACATTTCAGGGGCTCCTGGGTGGCTCAGTCGGTTAAGCATCTGACTTCAGCTCAGGTCATGATCTCACGATCCGCAAGTTCGAGCCCCACATCAGGCTGTGTGCTGACAGCTCAGAGCCTGGAGCCTGCCTTGGATTCTGTGTCTCCCTCTCACTCTGACCCTCCCCATTCATTCTCTGTCTCTCTCTGTCTCAAAAATAGATAAATGTTAAAAAATATTTTTTTTAATAAAATAAAAAAACACATTTCAAATAGCACTTCCCTCTATGATACCCTAGGTAACAGTAATTACTTCCTTTCCAGTGGTTCAACAACAAATATTTATATTTAAATTCTTAGCATTTATCACATGTAATTATTATCCCTGGGTTTTCTGCCTGACTTGCTCACTAGGCTTTATTGCCTCTAGACAAAGAGTACTGTGTGTTCCTCCCCCTTGAATCTTTTGTATGAAGCCAGGTAAACAGAGATACAACAACTTCTTGACGAAAGTGAATGTCATCTTTTCATCACCCTTCTTTCAGCAGAGTCAAAGATGAATTTAAAAGTTCAGGTATCAAACAGAAGAGTGGCTTATTAACAATATTGAGAAACATGAGAAGGAAAAAAACCTGGATAACCGATGAAGGCAGTCAATGAGCTTTGGTTTTAAAATTCTGAAGCTTCAGGGTGCCTGGGTGGCTCAGTCGGTTAAGTGTCTGACACTTGGTTTCAACTTAGGTGATGATCTCACGATTCATGGGTTCAAGCCCCACTTTGGGCTCTGCACTGACAGTGGGGAGCCTGCTTGGGATTCTCTCTCTCTCCCTCTCTCTCTCTGCCCCTCCCACATTCTCTTTCTCTCTCCCATTCTTTCTCTCAAAAATAAATAAACTTTAAAAAATCTTTAAAAATTTTCTTAAAAATAATAAAATTGTGAAGCTGCAGGTACTGTGTGTTGCATATTTCTACTTAATCTTTGCATACAGGCAGGTCAGTAAGTCAACAGTTTGCTAAACAAACTCAGTAAAAGTTGTTCAGGTGCAGCTAACTATCTTCTGTGCCTTTTGAATTCTCATGAGGCCGAGATTAAATCGATCATTCCCCAATAATTGGCCAGTTTTTGTGAAATTCTTTGCACAAATGGATGGAGAAAATTTAATAAAGGATAAGAGAAAAGAACTATGTTTTTGTAACATCTACTATATGCCAGGCCTTATGCTAGAGTTGTTCTATAGGTTCATGGATTTAGTCATCTCAGAACTGTGACCACAGATGCTGGTAACTGACAGAGCCAGAATACAAATGGAGGTCACTCTCTCTGAAGTCTTTTCTCTTTCTCCCACAGAAGCTGCCTTGTAACTCCCAACTGTTAGACTTCAATAACACATTGTGACAATAAGAGAAAATACATATTGGCCCTTGCCCCCGGTTCCCGGCACAGAGGTTTTGAAACCCTTGTAATTTCCTAAGTGATAAGAGCACTAGGAACATTTCTGGTTCTTATATTTGGTCTTTGACCCTGGTTCCTGATACCACTCTTAAAAACTTTGTAATTTCCTGTGTGAGAAGGAAGTCTTTCGTTCTATTGAGGCCACTCTGGGTGAGGTTTTGGATGGTTCCTGGATGAGCGATGGTCACCAGAAAGAACAAGTTATGATTAGAAGCTTGGAATTTTCAGTCCTGCCCCCCCATTCTTCTGAGAAGGGAGAAAGGCTGAAAATGGAGTTAATGATTGATCATGTCTATGTGAGAGTCTCCATAAAAATCCTAGTAGTATGAGGTTAAGAGAGGTTCCAAGTTGGTGAACTGGTGGAAATGTGGGGAGTAGTAGCACACTCAGAGAGGGCACAGAAGCTCGGCACCCTTCCCCAAATATCTTGCCCCATGTACCTTTTCATCTGGCTTCTCATCTATACCCTTTATCATGTTCTTTAATAAAAGGCCAACCTTAGTAAATGTTTCCCTGACTTCTTTGAGCCACTGTATAGTAAATTAACTGAAGGCAAGGAGAGGGTCACGGGGACCTCCTATTTGTAGCCAAGTGGGACAAAAGTTGTGGGGAACCTGGGGACCTCCTACTTGTGATTGACATCTGAAGTGGAGTGAAGGCAGTCTTCTGAGACTGAGCCCCTAACCTGTTGGATCTGACACTATCTCCAGGTAGATAGTGTTGAATTGAGTCAAACTGTAGGAGACCCAGCTGGTGTCCAGCTTTCTTTTTCCTTCCTTGGAAGTACCTTTCCTTCTTGTCCCTCCCATGTTTTTTAGCTGGGAGCTCATGGTGGCCTCTGCACCCTGTTACTCTAGGGCAGAGACCCTGCCTGTGAGGGCCACTTATCTTTTCTGTAGCCAATGCCTGGTGAAAACATGAGTAACCACAGTCTGCTCACCAGCCTCCTATCTGTTTGATCTGCGGTTTAATTTTCTGCCCACCCTTTGTCCTGTTCTCACCTTATGTCCAGGTGGGATTTTAAAGTCTTCAGTGGTTGCAATAACTAGGGACAGAGAGCGAGAGAGAGAGAGAGAGAGAGAGAGAGAGAGAGAGAGATTGCTTGAAGGGGGAAAACCTCCATGCACTTGGTGACCAAAAGTAATCTGAGTTTTTCCTTTCTATATACTTTTACTGATTCTCCTCTTAATCAAAGATTAAGTTCCATGTTCTGCATTACTGTAAATCTAAGAATACCTTTAATTATCTTATGCAATAAAGAAGTCATTTTTTCACGGTAATGATTTGTTTATTTGACTTTGATTTAAACTTTTATTTAATGATGTGATAAAATCACAATATCCAGAATCTGATCTTTATGACAGATTTACTAGTTGCTCCAGGAAGTAAGGCATTGGTGAAAGAATAAGTCTAGTTCCAAATTGCCTCAAGGCTTGGGTCTATTTAAACGGCCAAATTGAAAGAAATATATCCAAAGTTAATAAGATAAACTATCAATAGGATACCCAAAGACTCATATCTCTGATGTAGAAACAAGTGCTTAGTATTTTTTACATTTTATTTCATAATGTCCTAGGTATGATAAATATAACCTAAGGTTTAGAAGTTAAAAGTTACCTATTCTCATCATCTGTCCAATAACAGAGTTTCCTTTGAAATAGTGTACCAAAATATAAACAATCTTGAGTGATGATTTAAATTACATTTATTATAAGGTTATTTAAGTTTGTACTAAAAGTATTCATTCACTCAGAATATTGAGTCTGATGACTATGATAGGCAGTGTCCTAAGCCTTAGGATTAAAATGATGAGCAGGACGGAAAATATCCATTCTTTCATGAAGCTAATACCTATAATGAGAGGGAAATGACAATAAAAATTAAGACAAAGTAAGAAATAGAATGATAATTTTAGATCACGATAAGGGTTATGAATAAAATAAAACAGAGTCATGAGACAGAGAATAATGGAGTGGGAAGGCTTGATTGATAAGGAAAGGCCCCTATGAAAGGGTGACACTAACTAGGTCCAAATGGCAAAAAAGAGTAGGACAGACTCAGATCTAGGTGAACATAATATCAGCTATAAGGATGTTTACATCTTGCATAGAATTTAAACTTCAGGGAAAATTTATAAAAGCAAACAAAACTGTATATCCAATAAATTCAAATTCATAAATCCAACTCAATGTTCTGTTACAACTGTGTGACCAGCCAGAGTGTGACTGCACTTGTTTCAATGCAGGTCTTTCTGAGTTTTGCTTGCCTCTAATGACAGGGACATGTGACCCTCAATTCTGCCAGCACTTTTGTCTATTCATACAATTGTGACACATCTGTTCCAACAGAACACGGCAATCATATCCGGGTTTTGCTTAGTATTAAATGTCATCTATCTTTTAAGCTCGCCTGTATTCTACTCTCATTTGCCTGAAAGAGTTACAAATGTACTGGGTAATGGGTGATGACTTGAATACAGACATGAATGCATAGCTTCTTTTCCTGTGGGTGAAATATAACCAGAGTTTTCTCCTGACTACATAAAAAGCATCCTCAAGGCTAAGAGAGGCAACACAGACTTCTCATTAGCCCTGACCTTTTGCAGTTGAACATTCTTGCCATGAGTGTGACAAAATGTCAGCAAAAATTCTGAAACTAAATAATGCAAAAATATTCTGTTTAGTTAGTGGAAATGAATAACTTATTTTCAGTATATAATTGCTCAGCATTTTGGTATGCTATTTTCGAATTTAAAAGATAAAAGATCGTTACGATGCCATTTGTTGACGTTTTTTCAAATTATCTGTTCCAGTACAGATATTGGAGGAGAATTATTGTGTGAATCTGTTTTTAAAAGTAATTCTGATTAAATCAAAGTGTGTTCTTTACAAACAAACAAAAACAACAAATGAAAACAGATCCATAAGACATATTTATTTAAATGGCAAAAAAAAATTAGCCTACTCTAGCTACCCACATATCTTAGACCAGCCCTGTTCCTATACCACGTCTGACAGAAGTTAACCCCATGTCATTCTACCTTTTCCTACAGCAGGAACAGGAGTTCTGTCGTACCTTCCAGCCCAAAGCACTTGGCTTGAAGTCTTTAACCTAGGCTATCTATTTCTAACCAACTGAGAAAAGGAAAGTCCAGAGAATTTCAAAATATTAACTAACTGCAACAACTAGTAAAGACAGAATTGAGACAAAGCCATCTGTCCTGGCTCCAAGGATGCGATGATCGTTCTCCTATATTACACTGCTTCTCTAAAAGGAGACTGAGTTTGGGGCGCCTGGGTGGCGCAGTCGGTTAAGCGACCGACTTCAGCCAGGTCACGATCTCGCGGTCCGTGGGTTCGAGCCCCGCGTCGGGCTCTGGGCTGATGGCTCAGAGCCTGGAGCCTGTTTCCGATTCTGTGTCTCCCTCTCTCTCTGCCCCTCCCCCGTTCATGCTCTGTCTCTCTCTGTCCAAAAATAAATAAACGTTGAAAAAATAAATAAATAAATAAATAAATAAATAAATAAATAAATAAAAATTAAAGGAGACTGAGTTGATGAAACAAAACATATGCAAGTAGTTGGTAAAATATAGTTATATATTTGTTTATACTCCCCTTGTTCCAAAAGGGAAAAAAAAAAGACTAAGGAAATTTACAATATACATTCAATGAACATGAAAAAAAAAAATGCACCTACAACTAGGCAGATAAAGAGAAATGGTCTAGAGGAAAATGAATGTAAGAAAATAGGATTCATCCAGAAATGAGATTATTATAAGGCAAGCTGGAAGAATCCAGGCAGTTTTTAGAGATGGGCCAAAATTTGGCTGTTCTAGTAGCCAATATGAAGAAGGAGATTACATAAGTACTTGACTCACAGTCTTATTAAAATAAAGATAAATCAGTTATTGGGGAAATCTACAAACAGTTCTGATAATGAGACAAAGACAAGTTTCCTTTATTCTATTATAAGGAGATTACCTAGAATATGGATGAAGGTGATGATGGATGGCACTAATCTCAATCAATAGATATTCTATTGAGGATCATGATGTGCCTAAATTGCCAATGAAGGTTTGTTTATTTGCACACTTCAGTTGTAACTCATCACTTTGGTGGGGGATGGCCTGGAATAAAACTTCTCATTGATTTCATAGGAATAATGGAAATAAAGATTTCTATCATCAAATGCTACCTGTACACAAGCAGGAGTAGGCCCTGCAAATCCTCTTAAAACCTTTAAAATTCCCACAATAAATTTCATATAATAAAAAAAATAAAAAATAAATAAATAAAATAAAATTCCCAAAGTGCATGGTAAATCACAAATTTAGGTGATTCTTCTTTTAAAATCCACAGAAATTTATCAAAGAACTAGTATTATATAGAATAAAATTTGGAAAATCCTGTACTGAAAATCTTAAATATAGTGTCCCTCTCATCAAAATCTTGACATTTCAGCTGGTGACTTGACGTTGTTTTGTGTCCAATGTGGTAAAAATAAATGAAATACAAGGAGAAGCACTGTGATTATATAACCAGTGATTGGTGACCAAGTGTGCTAATTTTCATCCAGGAGGCAGGGGTGAGAAGTGGAGCTGGAGTTTTCCCTGGAGAAGTAAGAGTCTCTCATGTTAGTGGAAGAGGGAAACTGAGTTCTTTGTGTGCCGTCTCCCCTGCTGCAGTATGTAATAAACACAACCTTACAAAATGTTTTCATGGGGTGCAAAATTAAATGAATAATCTCCCGATGCTTTCCTTAATTCTTGGAAGATTTGTTTGAAATCCTTCCTTTATCAGATTATCTCAGAGCACCATCTACCCACAGTGAGATCGAATTCCTCTGATTTCAGAAAGTCTATTATTTATGAAAACACATCTGACAAATGTTTGCTTTGTCTCTGCCTTTAAAGAACAGGTTTAAGGGTGCCTGTGTAGCTCAGTCGATTAAGCACCTGACTCTTACTTTCAGCTCAGGTCATGATCTCACCGTTCGTGAGTTCGAACCCAAGTCTGGTTCTGTGCTGACAGTCTGCTTGAGATTCTCTCTCTCTCCCTCTCTGACACTCCCCAGCTCATGTGCGTACATGTGTTCTCTCTCTCTCTCTGTCTCAAAATAAATAAATGAACTTAAAAAGAAAGAAAGAAAGAATAGGCTTTATATCCTCCAGAGAGCACAATAACTTTTCTTACTCATGGTAGACACTACAAAGTTATATGAATTTGATTTAATGATATTACATGATTGATTTGATTATACAGAATGATACTACAAGACAAATAAAAGACTATAGACTGCACATGCCTTTGAAGACTGAAATAAGTGTGATATTTTTTCTATGTAAAAATTAGGAATGTATGCTTGAAATTAAAATTATTGTCAATCTTTCAGCCAAAAAAACTTGTCCAAGTCATTCCTAACTGACAATATGGGCTAATCCAGAACAATGATTGCTAACATGTGTTGAGTTTACCCTGTAGCAGACATGTTATCTCATGTAATTCTTTGTGAGATGATACTATACTGATTATACAGATGCAGAAAAGTTACCTTGGAGAATTCGAGTGACCTCTCATGGCTACACAGACAACAAATAGTAGAGTTCACATTACAAATCTCAAATCCGATGTCAAACACTATCTTAGTCCACTTGTGCTTCTGTAACAAAAATATCATAAACTGGGTAGCTTGTAAGTAATAAATATTTATTTCTCATAATTCTGAAGGCTAAGAATTCTAGGGTCATTGAGTTGGCAGAACCAGTGTCTGGAGAAAGCCTGCTTCCTCACTGGTCCTTACATGACTGAAAGGACTAGGGAGCTTTGTCGGATCTCCTTAATAAACACTAATCCCATTCTATCCATTCTGGAAGGCTCCTCTAACCTCATCGCCTCCCAAAGGCCCAACTCCTACCAGCATCACTTTGAGGGTTAGGATTTCAACATATGATTTTGGGGGAGACACAGTCAGACCACTGGTCTTTCTATTTTTATGCTGCCTTCCGATAATCAAGTAATTCTGTCACCTAAATGAGTTTATTATCTTGATATTTGTCCAAACTGGTTGACAAAGTATAAACAACCTGATGAACCAAAAAAAAAAAAAAAAAAAAAATAGCAAATAGGGTAATCACAACATGTAAGAGGAAGGAATTCTATAAAAACAAAAATAATGGTAACTTTAAACTTTTTTTTTTTTTTTTTAAAGTCATCATTCTGACTTGAGTGGATTGTGGCTTATTTTCAGCAAAACTTTTTGGTCACCTCAGTCTAAAAAGACAATTGTAAAGAAGCCGCGGGCTCTGAAAACCATAGCTGCTGCCACCAACCAAGGGACAGATGTTATTTAACAGAAGATAAAGAACCAGTGCTCCGTCATTGATTGTTCAATCCATTTCACACATCAATGGCAATTTCTCAGCAGTTCTGCAAATACACTTATGTCAATAGATGCCATTCCAGCTTTCTTTTAGCTGTCTGACTTGGTGCCTTTTCTGAGAAACATGTGTGTCCTGCTGAAGGTTGGGATTTGCTTCGTATACAGAGGACACATGAATTGTCATAGTAAGGGAGGACAAAGTTTCCCTCAACCGTCTTAGGGTCCCTGGCTGTGTCTGAAAATTAAACTGACAAAGACAGATTAACGAGAAGAAAAGATATACATCTTATTGAATTTGTTCAAGTACATGTACATTCATAAGAGAATGAAGACCCAAAGTGATCAGAACAGGAAGCTTTTATACCTTTTGGACAATAAGTAAATAAATAAATATATAACAGGACCAAGGGGTTTGGACAAAAGGGTATGGTGAAGAAGTAACTAGAAAGATAAAGGTTAGGTTAATAAGGTTTGTTTGCAAATTACTCTGGGCTGATAAAAGTCCATTTCCAGTAAAACGAGAATTCATTTCCTGCCTTTAAGCAGAAAGGGGGGGGGAGTCTTTTCTGCATGTACTGCCTCTTAATTGCCTTCAGCTTAAAATCACTTTCAAGTCAAAGAAGTATATTTTGGGGTGACATATTCTGGTTTCCTTCATTATTGACTCTTGATCATTTGGTTGTTCTTTGTATTTTTATCTAACGAGGTATTTAACATACACTCACATCCACACCCCAATCTTATTCACTTAGCTATTCTTTTCAAAACCCTTTTTTTTTTTTTCAGGAAAGAGTTTACATCAAATTAAAGGACCTCACGGAGAGAATAGGTCTTTGATTATTTTGATTCAAACAAAAATATACATGTTGTAACAACATGTTAATACAAAAAGGGACCAAGTCAAAAATGAAAGTTCCTAGAGGTCCACCTCCCAGAAATAACCAATCATTAACTTGAGTTTTATACTCCCTGAATTCTCCCCTGTCCAGAAAAATCATTGTTTTTAATATTATAAATTTAGGCAAAGCTTTCTTACCTCTGTTGAAAAATGTAAGTATGTATACAAAAATGCCCATTACACAATTCCTCACCATCAGCAATGACACATTCATATCCTAAGAGCTGTAAGCAAACCAGTGTTTCTTGCTTAACCTATTATTTTCACTCACCTGAAAACCTCCTATAAAGATACTGACTCCCAAAGAAGATCTCATTCTCATGGATTTAAATACAATCCATTTGCCATATGCTATTTCTTCTCCCTCCAGCCCTTGTACCATGGGAAGGGACAGAAATTCTACTTACTTGTTTTCAGACTATTCTTTCCCTAAAAACTCCATTACTCTTCACTGTTGCTACTACCTGCTGACTCTTGCATCATCCTCCTTGTTTCTCATTGACTTTTCCTACCTGGTTATTGTCTGTCATTCTCCTCAAAAGTTCCCCTTTGTTAGCTTTTTGAAATTTTCAATATATGTATAGATGATCCTGCCAACAGCTTCGCCATTTAGTTCCCTGAACTCTCCTCCTCCCCTGAGGACCTTGAACTCCACTGTCTCTTGGCCAGTCACTCCGCAGTGATCACCCAGACCCGCACCACCAATGCAGGAGCCATTAGCCACATGTGGCTATTGGACCCTTAAAATGTGGTTGGTCCAAATATATATGTGAGTGTAATGTATACATCAGATTTCAAAGACCAAACACTAAGAATGGAAAATGTCTCCTTAGTAATTTTTATGTTGGTTACAGGTCAAAATAATACTTTAATTTATTGTTAAATAAGATATATTACTAAAATTAATTTCACCTGTTTCTACCTTTTTACATCCACAAGAAAATGTTGTACTTGTCCAGTACAAGTGCCACACTATTGAATTCACGTAATCATAACCATGACCCTCAAGTGGGCTTTTTACATTGCCAGGAAGTGATTTGATACATCCCCAGACCATTTATCCTATTAATTTTCACACCTTCTACACTCTCCTCTACCCCTATCTCTACTCTCAGTTGAAGATTCTGATTTCATTTTCATTGAAACAGTGGAAACAATCAGAAGAGAATTTCCATTTTGACTCTTCCATCGCTTCCTACCATCAACCCCTATGTACTCTGTGCTCCTGCCCTTTACCATAAATGAACTATCCACACCAAACTTTTCACTTGTGTATTATTACATCATGGCACCTCAAGAGCTTTGCTCCATCAATTATGGATTCTTTCTTCTACATGGTTGCACTTTGACTCTTAAATGTATCATATCTATAAGAATGTAAACATGCTGTTGTTTTTGAAACTCATGAAAACTTTCGTTGACCACATTTTGCGTGTCAGAACTGTTTTTAATTTTTCCATTTAGTACTAACAATCCTCAAGAGAGTTGTTCATATGCACTGTCTCAAACTTTTCTTCTTGGATTCTCTTTTTGGCCACTGGAATATTCATACTACACCTTCTCTAACTCTGTCACAGTGTTTAGCTCAATGTCAAATTTCAGGTCTCATCTTGCTTGAATCATTAGCAGAATTTAACACCGTTGACTACTCTTCCCCTGTGAGTCACCTTTTTCATTTGGAGACAAGTATATCTCACTCTCTTGGTTTTTCTCCTGCCTTCCTCTCTCCATACGGTGACTCCATACGGTCTTCCCTTTTCCCATAGTTTTTAAAATTGGAGATTAGGGGTCAGTCCTTGATCATCTCCTCTTCTCTAGCTACACTCCCTGGCTTGATGACTCATTCTAAAGGCCTTAAATACAATCCAGTTGTCACTCATTCCTAAATGTCTGTCTCCAGCCCAGACCTCCTTTCTGAACTCCAGACTCAACCCTCTCCAAATGCCTGCCCAACATCTCTACCTGAATGGCTAATAGGCATTGCAATCTCAACAGGTCTAGAACTGAGCTAACCTTGCCACTTCTGCAAAATCTACAGAGCCTTTATTATCTCATGTGATAGCAATTTCATTCTGATTGCTCAGGTCAAAACTCCTGGAGTCATCCTTCACTCCTATCTCTTTCTCACAGTCCATGTGTAATCCACAAGAAAATCCTTTTGGCTCTACCTTTAAAAATGTAAGAATCCAACAGCTTCCTACAACCTTCTCCACTACCCACTCACTCACCCCACCCACCCCCCACACATATGCTATTCCCAGTACCTTAAGCAAGAATAAACATAAATAGGTTCACGTCATTCTTTAAACAAATTCACAAAAATTTTCCATTTTATTAAAATAAAAGATAAAACTCTTACAGTGGTCTACAAGCCTAGTATTATACGCCTTCCCATTATCCTTCTGATCCTCTCCCCTCTCTTTTTCTTACTACAGTCCACTTATATTGGCTTCTTTGCTCTTCCTCAAAAACAAATAGCTTCCACACAGGACCTTGGTTCTAGCTATGCAGAGTACCTGGAATGTTCTCCTCTTGCGTTCTCCTTTACTGCTTTCAATGCTCTCCTTTACTGCTTCCAAAACTGTTCAAATATTACCTTCCCAAATATGTCTACACTGCCTACCCCACTTATTACAATAATTGACACCATTTCCTCAAAACTGAGAAATCTTGATCTCTTCTGCCATGTTGTCTTTCTTTCTCTTTCTTTCTTTTCTTTTCTTTTCTTTTCTTTCTTTCATTTTCTTCCTCTCTTTTTCTTCTTCTTCTTCTTCTTCTTCTTCTTCTTCTTCTTCTTCTTCTTCTTGTTCTTCTTCTTCTTCCCATAACACATTTCATCTTCCAACTCATTAGGTAACTTACTTAGTGATTAGGTTTATTGTCATCTCTTCTAAACTAGAAGCTCCACAAAAATAGGGACATATGTTTTGCTCATTGATGCATCCTATACAACTGCAAGCAGTATCTGGACCACATTAGGTATTTTATCTTTGTTGAATGAGGATAATTAACCCTGAGAATTTAATGATAACCCAAGGACTGTATAAAAATACTTTTCATTATTCTTGATTTACTGAAAATGTTACAAAGAATTTGGTCTTATGATGCAACATAAATGTTCATGAATTTTCTTGCCATTGTAATAATGTTTGTTTAAAAAATCCTCTACATCTAAGGGGTGCCTGGGTGGCTCAGTTAGTTAAGCGTCTGACTTCAGCTCAGGTCATGATCTCGTGGTCTGTGAGTTCAAGCCCCACGTCAGGCTCTGTGCTGACTGCTCAGAGCCTGGAGCCTGTTTCAGATTCTGTGTCTCCCTCTCTCTCTGCCACTCCCCCACTTGCACTCTGTCTCTCTCTGTCTCAAAAATAAATAAACATTAAAAAAATTTTTTTAATTAAACAAAAATCTTCTACATCTATCTGATGTTCATCTGGGTTGTCACATTTGTTTTGCCACAGAGCTGCACATGAGTTTCATCTCACACACAGTCTCAGCAGTCACCTTTTAAAAACACAGTTGAACTAGGCTCTTTCATCAGGCTTAAAAGTCTTTTTATTTATTTTTTTTCAGTTTTAAAATTCTTATATTTGCCAAGGAACCTCACAACTTTTTATAAATCTTAAAATTCATCTGATTTCTCTTCAACATGTGTACTAGGACAACTGTAACAAATCACCATAACAAATGTGGTTGCTAAAAACAACAGAAATTTATTATCTCACAGATCTCTAGAAGTTTAAAATCAAGATGCTGTAAGGACCATACTCCCAATGAAGGCTCCAGGGGGACGACCCTTCCTCAACTTCTCCAGCTTCTGGTGGCTTCTGGAGTCCCTTGGCTTGTGGCTACATCATTCTAATCTCTCCCTCTGTTTTCACATGGCCTTTCTCTGCGAATGTCTCTGTGTCCACATCTTCTCTTTTCTCCACACAGATGGCAAATTGATGCTGGTAAACCATAAATCCAGAATTATTTCATCATCTGAGATCCTTAAACAAATCACATCTGAAAAGAATCTATTTCCAAATTAATTTACCCTGAGGTTCTAGGTGGACATGAATTTGGAGAGAAACTATACCACTGTAGTATAAAATTCACATGGTGAAAATTTTTAAATCATTTATACTATATTATTCCTCATGCCTCTTGAATTCAACTTTTGAATTTTGTTATTTTCGATTTGTGTTTTTGTTTTGCTTTGCTTTGACTTCTTTTTTGGTAAGATACACTAAGCACACAACTTATAACCTTCCTTTAGAATAGTCCTCAAAAATATGAAAATAATGACAAATGAATATTTTTGTTCTGGCAAATACATTTCTCTCAAATGTTCTATTGCACAAAAAGGTAAGAGGTTAGAGTGAAGAAAACAAAGAAACATAAAATTGCAGCTAGTATGTTTGTATAATTAGACCCTGTCCGGGTAACCTTGACCCACAGTGTCATGTTCTATATGGACACATGATTTTGCAACTTTCTGGGCCTACAAGTTAAGCATTAGTGGAGTCCTTCCCCCTATCTCGACCAATAACAGGAACGTTTTTCAATCCTGTGAGCAAAACCACAGGGTTGAGGTGTATAAACAGAGCTGTTTTACTGATGGCCTGGCTGCAGCTGAGTAACAAACAAAAACCTCCCACATACTGAGCCAATAGCACACCATGGCAAGAAATGGAGTAAAAAACTCATTAGCAGATTCTCAAAAACCTTTCATTTTCAGAAAGTTGAGCACACCAGCTAGGGATGGGCTTTTTTTTTTTAAGTTTATTTATTTATTTTGAGAGAGAGGGAGTATGTGTGAGAGGGAGAGGGGCAGAAAGAGAGGGAGAGAGAAAATCCCAAGCAATTTCTGCACTGTCAGCTCAGAGCCCAATGTGAGGTTCAAACTCACGAAACTGTGGGATCATGACTTGAGCCAAAACTAAGACTCGGACACTTAACTTACTGAGCCATACAGCTGCGCCAGGATGGGCTTTTTAAACAAATAATTAGACTATATTCATGATACATTTATTATGATTGTTAATGACAATGTCACAGATACGTAACATTTTCTTGTGTATGTTCCTACGTAAATTATAAAGCAGTCACTTCCTACATTCATCTAGGGATGAACATCCCATTAAATCAATACATGAAAGCATGAATCAGAAGAATTGCTTGGATACCAAGATCAACATCTTATTAGATACACTCAGATAACAAGACATAGAATAAAGAAATACACAGCATGCTATTCACTTTTGTTTTGATCCAAGAAGTTTGGTTTCTAGTATATTTGCTAGAAAAACATAAAATAAATATAGTATAAAAAAACTATTGAGTTATTTAAAAGAAAAATCCTTCACCTTCTTCATGGAGACAAGTATATCAAGACAAGTATATAATCTCTTGGTTTCTTTTATATAAGATGTAGATATATGTCTATATGTTGCCTTACCATTTTTCACAACTATCCAAATAACTGACAACTGACACTACCATGAACCCCACCTCTTCTCCTACAGCTAATTGTTTTGGTGCTTTAAATTGATTAATCTGAGTCTAATGCATAATAAGTCTGTCTTTTCAAAATTAGCAGTATTTTTCTTCTAACACATATTGGACTTACAATCTTTTAATGGATAATTATGGAAAATGAGACAGCAGTAAGCACAGAAAACTGACTTCAGTCCTTGCAGAAAAGGTGCTACTTTGAAGAATCCCTTAAATGAGTAACCATAGGACTATGTTTTAATATATAGAATAATCCATTAGTTTAAAAACAAAATCAGAGAAACCAGAAATTAATGCTCTTGTTTCCGGAAGAATGCCAACAACAACAACAACAACAACAACAACAAAGCAGAAATGATGACAGAAGGAGAATATCATCATTTTGGAAACATCAGAGTAATAATGAATTCAGACAAGATTCATTGATCTATGCTAAAATCCTTGCATGAAAAGCTGGGAACAAGATATTTTAATCTCAAAGAATCGCTCCCAGTGTTACTTATTACTTATTAAAGGGAACAAGTACATTTACAAAGGACACATCTGATAGGCAGCACTTTAACCAAGAGATCAAATGTGCGGTCACCAATAACAGGAGAGACTGAGATGTATAGGCCTCTGGACGCGATGCCTTGTGAAGAACATACATAACTTTGTGGTACTCCAGTGACATTAAATATTTGACTGGAGCCTAATCATCAAGAAGAAACTATACAATCAAGAATTCAGAGGCATTCTGCAAAACATATGATGTGTATCAATTATTCAAAAATAGAAATGTAACAAGAAGACAAAAATAAATTGATGGCTAGGAAACTGTTCTGGATTAAAGGCAACTAAATAGACATGACAACTGAACACAATCCATGATATGATGGTGGATTGAAGAAATAAAACATTATAAATAAAATACCTTTCTGTTTGGGGAGGAAGTTGGAAATTCTGAGTGTGGAATGCCTAATAAGTAATGGTGCTGTATCGCAGTAAAGCTTCTTGAGTAAGATTTTTATATTGTATTTTTGCAGGAGGATGTCCTTTTTTTTTTTTTTTTTTTTAATAAAGAAGAGGATGATGTATTGCATTTAGAAGCAAAGATAAAGCAAATGTGGGGTGCCTGGGTGGCTCAGTCGGTTGAGTGTCCGACTTCAGCTCAGGTGATGATCTTGCCCTCTGTGAGTTCAAGCCCCGTGCTGGGCTCTGTACTGACAGCTCAGAGCCTGGAGCCAGCTTCAGATTCTGTGTCTCCCTCTCTCGCTGCTCCTCCCTACTCATGCTCTGTCTCTCTCTGTCTCTAAAAATAAATAAATGTTAAATTTTTTTTTAAAAAAAGATGAAACAAATGTGGGAAAAAGTTAATAATTAGTGAATTATAGTAAAGCGTAGTTAGGTATTCATTGCACAATTTTTTCCACTTTACTATAAGTTTGTACTTTTAATTTTTTTTATTTTTTTTTAAGTTTATTTATTTATTTTGAGAGACACAAAGACAGTGTGAGTGGGTGAGGGGCAGAGAGAGAAGAAGAGAGAATCCCAATCAGGCTCCACACTGTCAGCACAGAGACTGATGCAGGACTTGAACTCATGAACTGTGAGATCATGACCTGAAACCAAGAGTCAGATGCTTAACTGACTGAGCCACCCAGGCATCGCTGTAAGTTTGTACTTTTAAAAATAAGAGGTTAGAGGGGCACCAGGTGGCTCAGTTGATTAAGCGTTTGACTTTAGCTCAAGTCATGATCTCACAGTTCTTGAGTTCAAGCTCCACCTCAGGCTCTGTGCTGACAGTTCAGAGCCTGGAGTCTGCTTCAGATCCTGTGTCTCCCTCTCTCTCTGCCCCTCCTCCACTCATGTTCTGTCTGTCTGTCTCTCTCTCTCTCTCTCTCTCAAAAATAAAATAAACATTAAAAAATAATAATAAGAGGTTGGAAAAAATTACAATAATTTTCTTATATTAGTGTGTGTCATGAGAAAAGTACAAGGCTAGGACAAACTTTTTATTCATTCACAAATATTTACTACCTGCCTCCCACCTGCCAGACATTTTTCTAGAGTTGGATGGATCAGCAAACAAAACAGGCAAAGAGCCCTGATTTTGTGGAACATCTGAGCTTTTACCTCATGTCTGAGCTTCCTCCTTTTTTCCATAGATGAGGATGGAGGATGACAATTGGGCTGGACTCAGTGAGGTCTATCATAAGGTCCCGTTCTACACTAAATGCTATCGTTTAGATGAACGAATTTGTGTTGAATGGATATGATAACAGTGGCTAATTTCTTCCACTTAGTGTTTTTTTTTAAGCTTCTTTATTTATTTTGAAAGCAAGAGAGACAGACAGAATCCTAAGCAGACTCTATGCTGTCAGTGCAAAGTGTGACGCTGGCTTTGAACTCACAAAGTGTGAGATCGTGCCCTGAGCTGAGATCAAGAGTCAGATGCTTAACCAACTGAGCCACCCAGGCTCCCACTTAGTGTTTTAAAAAAAGACTATATTGCAATGAATGCAAAACCACTAACCAACAATGCTTACGTACAGGATATAACAGAAAATACCAGTATCAGTCCTGCTTTTTGTATTATTACAAACCAAAGCAAGACACTATCAAAGTATTTATTGAAAACATCCTAAGTTGTTAAATTCTCTTTGGTTTTTCTTTCCAAAATTATTAAGGAAAAAATCTATTTCCAGTAAAAGAAAACATATTCTTTACCTTGTCTTCCTTTGCAGATCCTATACTGCTTTTCCAAATCTGTCTAAATTAAAAAAAAAAAAATGCATCACCATTAATGGTTATGCATTGTCCTAAACAAAATGTAAAACACGGAGTGTTAATTGAAAGCTAAATTTAAAAGTAGTAGCCAAAGATGACTTGTTAAAATAACTTTAGATATCTGCCAATTCAATAGGATCGACATTTTTATGAAAAACACATAAGATTTTCTGAAAAATAGAATAAATAGGAAATACTTGTCTATTTAATTGACTGGGCCAGAATATACTTCTCTAGACACTGCATACAATTCTTAATGTTGTTTATGTTCTGAATTCAAATTTGAGGTCAGATGAAAGGTTTTGTTTCTTTCCTATTCATTCTCTTTTATTTTATCTTTTGAGTTTATCAATAATAATGAGTAGCTTTCTGCTGTTGGTGCTACTTGTACAATGACAGTTCAGAACTCTCCAGATCCTCACTGCATTTGCTTTGCCATGTAATTACCCACTTTTGTGTGTGTGCATGTTGTGGGGTGGTGTTGGATGGGGTCTGAAAAATCTTATCTTTTAGCAAATGCACTTGCTATGCAAAACAAGTACAAGAAGCCTGGAAAGTAGGAGAAAGGAAAGTGGAAATTTCTGTACTGATGTTTAAGGAGATCCCTCAAAGAGTTAAGGAAATTCAGATCAGGAAGAAGATATAAGGGATAACTGTGGAAAAGACACTGGGCTTTGATTTCAATCAAACAGGGAAGAACAAGGCAAATGAAAGGAAGATTTTCTCGCCAGACAGAAAGAATGGAATTTAAGTTTACTAAAAGTTGCTAATCGAGTGGGGGAGATGGTTAAGTATTTTTCACCTGAAGAGAGAAGGAGAGAAGAAATCAGCATTGAGAAGTTTATCAAGAGGGAGAGGGGCACCTGGGTGGCTACGTTGGTTAAGCATCTGACTTCTGCTTAGGTCATGGTGCGTTCAAGCCCCGCGTCGGGCTCTGTGCTGACAGCTCAGAGCTTGGAGCCTGCTTCGGATTCTGTGACTCCCTCTCTCTCTCTGCCCCTCTCCTGCTCATGCTCTGTCTCTCTCTGTCTCTCAAAAAACAAATAAACGTTAAAAAAAATTTAAAACAAGAGGGAGAGAGATGAGGAGGTATTATATCAGCGCAAGCAGGAACAGATATTTTCATCATATTTAAATGTCCCAGAAGAGAGGGACAAGTTTGAGCAAATAAAAATAAGAAGATGCTTTTCTTTCTTTTCTTGTTTATTAAGTATAAGACAGGCAAGAAATGGAGAGATCTTGCCTGCTCTCCTTCCTTTCTGTTTCATTCTTTCTCCCTGTCTCTCTCCCTCTCTAACACCCGAAGGCAATGTGGGGAAATAACTAAAAGTGTGGGCTCAGAGCACCTGAGTGGCTCAGTTGGTTAAGCATCCAACTTTGGCTCAGGTCATGATCTCACAGTTCATGGGTTTGAGCCTGTGACTTCCTCTTTCTCTGTCCCCCCTCCACTCACTCCCTCTCTCTCTCTCTCTGTCAAAAATAAACATTAAAAACAATTAAAATGTGGGCTCCAAGAAAGATGAAGTGACATGGAAGTGAAGATATTAAGAAACGTTAGGAAAATTGCTAGTTATTTTTGAGCCTTGGATAAATTATAAGCAGATAAAATATAGCTTTGGAAGACTGTCTTTCTGTTGATTTTGCTTCCCTCACCACCTGTTCCCCTCCTCTCACCACACACACTCATAGGAACCCCTCTCCCCACCCACCTTCTTTATTATTGTTGCCTGCCTGACCTGTTCTTTCTGGATTAGCCCCACTTCTTACCAGTCTGTCTTCAACTTGAATCAAGTAATGACTCTGCCTTTAGAAGTTCAAACAGTGGGGCGCCTCGGTGGCTTGTTAAGCATCGGACTATAGCTCAGGTCATGATCTCACAGTTTGTGAGCTGGAGCCCCGAGGGGCTCTGTGCTGACAGCTCAGAGCCTGGGACCTGCTTCGGATTCTCTGTTTCCCTCTCTCTCTGCCCCTCCCCTTCTCTCTCTCTCTCTCTCAAAAATAAATAAACATTTAAAAAAAAGAAGTTCAAACAGTGGATAACTAATAATTACCTTATTTATAGAATATAAATAATAGGATTATATAGGATAGAAAATATAGGATATAAATAATTAGGCCTATTTAATACTGTAATCTATGACCTTGCTAACCAAAGGGCTCCAACAGCTGCTGTGGAGAGATGGTGAGAAGAAAGGGAGGAAGGCCAGGAAGGCAAGGTGAATAGGTAAGTAGCTGTTATTCCTCTCAGGAATACCTAAATTTTAAAAACTGAAGTTGTCATTTAACCCCAAAGAAGAGATCTTTCATGGAGAAGTTTATCCACCATGAGATTGACCCTCTTCCTGAAATCTTTGATTGTTGGAGAAGTATCCAGGATTTTCATTTACATCCCTTGAAACTTCTTACTTTGCCTCCATATAACACTAGTTTCAGCTTACAGTACTGAGTTTCCAAGAAACTGTATGTGAAATATATCTAACCATGTTAATGGTCAGTGTTAAAAAATTCTAAAAGGCTCGGAGTAGTGATACATGCAGTTCCTCAGTTGTGTCAATAGGTGGTGCCATTTATACACAACAATGTATTTTCTCACTTCTTATTTAATATAATAATTTCTCAAAAATGTTAATATGGACAAATAACTGGCCTGTGTGCTCTATTGAATTTGTATGCTTTCAGCAATCATTACTTCTTGAGGAGAAATTTTCTAATGTTTTATTTTGTTATTTTCATTGATTACTATTTCTGTTTAAAACAGTTTACATCTGTTACTAAGAAAGTCACTTCAGCCAGGAAAAGGCCTCTCTACCCCCCAAATTTCATTTCAACCACGTTTTGGTTCAAAGTGGTAAAAAGAGAGAGGTAGAAACAAAAGCTAAAGAGATTCTCTTCCAGGTACACTGCCTAAGTGTCAACGAGGCTGGTCAGGGGTGATTCTAAAACCAAAGATATCTGCAGGGATTGTCCCTTTCATTCAGAGAAAAAGATTTCCCAATTATGTATTTTGTTTCCCTCTCTGATGGCCTCTCGTCAGTCCATAAATACTCATAGCTGGTTCTGCCAGCATTTTGGGTTTGCAGATTATGTGTTTTATGAGGCAAAACATAGCAACACAAACATTTATACTGCCCCCACGTTTTACAACCTCAATTGGTGCATTTTATATAAAGGCCACAAAATGAACACGGTTATGAATGCAAATTGGATATACCTCAAGGACGCCACAGGCTGAAATTGAGAATAAAGCAGATTGAGAAACCAAAAGCCTATGCTGAGAAAGGTAAGGAGTGAACTCCTCCAGTTACCATTTTCATTCCCACAGGCTAGAAATTAGCCAAGGGAAAGGGAGATTATGTTTTTCATTTAGGAAACTTGATTTCTGATATGACTTGGATATAAGTAATGGAGTTTCTGTTATGTAGGAATGAAGTAATTTCTATGAAGGAGTCAAACAAAAATCGTTGTGAAATATCACTGTATGCTAGGATCTATTTTTTGGTTTTATCTTGTTTGGGTTTTTGTTGTTGTTGTTTCTATGTATCATGCGCCTCTAAGTTTTTTGTTTTGTTTTGTTTTGTTTTTAAATACAGTAAAACTTGTTTGATGTTCCTTAAAATGCTTCTCTAAAGATCAGTATTCAATGCAAGGGCCACTTGCCGTAGTTCTGTAGGGTTTACTTCAGTCAGGAAAGTAAGACGTTTGCTTTGTCTTTCAGGCTGGTGTGTCATTTATTAAACCAATTTTAACCTTCCTCATAGGAATATTTCACCTTGTTTCTTCACTATTCATGAGCAATAATAATTATTTCCAAAACTCTTTTAAAGTCTTCGCAAATGGCTAAGAATATTCCAGTAAAACCGCAGTAATTGTCAAGGAATGGGTCTATACTAAACAAGTTGACAGATACACCTGAAAACTTTGATTCTTCAGGGTATGCTTGCAACTGGCAATACTTTGGTTGGCCAGTTACTAATTACTAGATCACTCTTCCCCTTCTAACAGCTTTGGGCCCTGGAGTAGGAAGGGTGCCAGATGCCCAGAGACTGAGTTGTCCTTCAGTAAGAGTTCATTCTTTGTGTTTGTAAACTGATGGCTAAGTAATACACACAAAAGAGCATTGTTAATTTATTTTGCTAGGAAATAAAAATAACAATAGCTTTTTTTTTTTTTTAGAGACAGATGCAGAGAGAGAGATCACAAGTGGGGAGAGGTGTGCAGATGGAGAAAGAGAAAGAATTTTTTTGTTTAATGTTTATTTTTGTGAGAGAGACAGAGACAGAGACAGAGAGAATGAGTGGGGGAGGAGCAGAGAGAGAGGGAAACACAGAATCCGAAGCAGGCTCCAGGCTCTGAGCTGTCAGCACACAGCCCGAGGTGGGGCTTGAACCCACGAACTGTGAGATCATGACCTGACCCGAAGTTGGACGCTGAACCAACTGAGCCACCCAGGTGCCCCACAATAGTTTTTCTTATATTTCTAATTTTGCCCTGGGACTGGGCCAATTACTTTATATATACATTGCCTAACTCAATATTAAAAGCAACGATACGTGGGACAATTGTAAAATTTTTGTCTAAAGTTAGGCTACTCAGATTAATACATAATTTCCTGCTTAGTGTCTAGTCTGTAAAATAATCATAATATAATTTGTAATTGTGCCCTAAGACTTTACAAATGAAATGGAGTCCCTTAGAAAATGTTTATAAGTGCCTTTTATATATCATGATGTAAGCTCAGCTAATTGATTGGGACCTATGATGTATTAAGTAATGATTTAATGATAAGCCACACTTGAAACCTTTTAGAAACAAATGCTGACCAGTTGAAACAAACGATACTTCTTGAATTGAAGCAAAAAATATAAGTCAATTCACTTGATTATAAGCATTTGTGAGGCCATTAAGAACTCATTTCTTAAATGAGAATTTTAGACAATGTTTAAAAATCCCCGAATATTTCGCCATTTGCCACATCACTACTAAATTAGCAGGATAATAAAAATAGGTAATACTAATTGAGTACTTTTCATGCATGGTTCAGGCGATGTGCCAATTTATCCCCAGGTATTGTCTTATTTAATACAACAAACTCATGAGGCAAATACTGTTCTCCCATCTGATGGAAGAGGAACCGCTTACTAGAAAGATTAAGAAACTTGGCACAGTTTCTGAACAGTAGCACAGGTTATAAGAGGCCAGGCCTGACCGGGCGAATGCTATTTCCATGTCAAAGGCCATCTCATCCTCTGAGCTGTATTTCAGACTTCCTTCAGCGAAGAAATTCTGAATGTCTTCTACAGAAAAATAAAAACAAATTTTTTTTTGTTTCCAACATAAGATTCAGAATATGTTATATATTGCCAGGAAAAATTTAGGGCCACATTCACCAGCCCTTATCAATCAATATAAATAAACACGAGTTGATTTATTACTGACAGTATTGAAAAAACTCACTCTCTGAAGAGGTTGAAAATAGATTGCTTAACTGATAACACGATTTTAAACATTCTGATTAGATTAACCAACTGAAGTAAAATAGTTGTGTTTCGACGCCTGTGACGCTGCAGAGGTTACGTTCAGCCACACACGCGTTACTGTAGGACTATGATTAATTGAAGATCAATTAAAAGTCAAAGATTAAAGATTGCTTTTTAACCCCACTTATAACTCTCAGAAGAATCAGCCTGACTTTGCTCAAGACATCTAAGAGACTTTGTGTTTCATGGGGGGGGAGGGGGGCGGGGAAACTGTATTTCAAAACTGAGAGCTAATTCTTTTAAAGATTATGAGTTGTAAGCATCCCATTCGATTCGACCCATGGAATCAACACGTCTACTTCTTAGTTTCTAAAGAAACCATGTAACTCAAGATGGATTTTGAAAAAGGTGAAAAGGGTAACCTGTTCAAACTTTCTTTGGGCTGTGTTTCTCACAGATTGCATTAAGGTTTTCTAACTCATTACTTGTGTTTGTTTCATTATTTTGTTCAACTTAAGGACTCTTGGAAAAGATAAAGCTTTGCCTCTCAAAGAAACCGCTGCCATCTGCCAATGACCGGAAGAAGTCAACCATGACTTTGCCATCTCCACTTCTTTCCACGGAGTACACAACCTTGTTCGCAGCCAGAGCAAAATTCGCAAGCTGATCTGGTTGGTGGTGGTCCCGGGCTCAGTGTCACTCGTGGTGTGGCAGGTCTACAGTTGCTTGGTCAGCTACTTCACATGGTCCACCACGATGTCCATCGAGGTTCAGTATGTGGAAAAGATCGAGTTCCCGGCTGTGACGTTTTGTCGTTTAAACAGGTAACAATTACTCTTTTAGTAGTGATAGGTCTCTATCACTTTGCTAGGGTAATCTTGCTTGTATAACGTAAGTTGGGCTTTACTATGTGATATTTAATGTATATAAAACCTTTGAAGTTCTTAAATTATACCTAAAAACCCAAATTTAGGAAGGCAAAGGAGCTTATTTGATTTCTTCTTTAATTTTTCTTTCTTTCCTTTCTTCTTTCTTTCCACAATTATTCACTAGGCATCACACCAAATCCTGCAGTTAGATAAAAGTAAAAGTCTGGATCCTTGCACTTAAAAAGTTTGTTGATTAGGAAGAAAGAGAGAAACATAAACAGTCACCATGCAGTGTGTATGATAATTGTGCAGTACCATAAAGGTATGTGCAGGGGCTCTGAAAGCACAGGGGACAGGGGACAGTCTCGGTCTGGAGTGTCATGGAATTCTGAGTATCAAGGATGCCCAGGCAGTTCCTAGATGGAGGTGAAGAAGAACCTGAAGAGGGAGCCACTGTGCAAAAGTAGTATGGAGACAGGCAATGTTCTGATGTGTACATAATGAGACCTTTAAGGTAACCAAGGCAGGGCCAGTGTCATGGATGAGTGACCTGTGCCATCACACGGGGCCCGAAGCTCAGAAGAGCTTTACACTTGGCTTAATACTCTGCTGTTCTTGAGTCCTTGGCTACAACTCCCTCCAGAAAACTGCAATTCAATGACTGTATCAGGTCTCCTGTAGGAGGGTGGCTGTGCTCCATGACGCCTTCCAGAAAAGCCCTGTAATTGCCAATGGATGGCCTGGAAGAGCATATGCTGGATTTACCCTAGAGACGGGGAGGGCGATTTCCTTAAGATCCCCCACTGATCCACTACTTGATCATGGACAAGTCACTTAATCTTAGCTTCAACTTCTGTATGTGTAAAATGATATGGCGTTGTCTACCCATTTCCTGTTGCATCAGATGAGGTGACACATACACCATTTTGTCTCATTCCTGGGGTTTTCCTTGGACAGGTGTTCAATATATATTAGATATTTTAGCACACTTGTGTGACTGTTAGGTATGTGTCAAGGTGTGCATCAAGGTCCCAAAGAGTAAAAGCAAATCAACCCCATCCCCCAGAGATTTTTAATACTATTGCCTCGTACTATGTTAAATGGTCTGTGTTCTAACATAAGCAAAGGCTGATTGAAGATATCTGTTCTTAAAATAAAATGTATATACTATTTTGACAATGGCAGTGTGAGGAATTTCACAGATCCTCTCTTCAGAGAAATAACCATAACTGGTAAAAAATTATTTTTTTTAAAAAAGTAACCATTGAGAGGTAAATCTCCAAAATATAAACAACTCTCCCCCACCCCCCAAAAAAAACCCACAAAACTTAATAACCCAGTTAAAAAATGTACTAAGGATTTGAGTAGACATTTCTTCAAGGAAGACATACGAATGGAGAATAGTTATATGGAAAAAAAAAATGGTCAACATCATTAACCATCAGGGAAATGCAAATAAACACCACAATTAGATATCACCTCACACCTGTCAGGATGTCTATTATCAAAAAAACAAAAACAAACAAAAAAACAAAGACAGCTAGTGTTGGTGAGGATGTGAACAGATTGGAATCTTTGTACACTGTTGGTGGGAATGCATAAGGGAACATTGGCTAGGAAAACAGTGTAGAGGCTTCTCAAAAAATTAAAAATAGATTTACCATATGACCCGGCAGTTTCTCTTCTAAGTATGTATCCAAAAGAATTTAAAACAGATCTCAAAGAGATACTGACACTCCCATACTGATTGCAACAGTATTCATAATACCTAAGATCTGAAACAAACTACATGCCCATTGATAGAAAAATGGATAAAGAAAATGTGATATGTGCATACACTGAAATATTATCCAGCCTTAAAAAAGAAGGAGATTCTGCAATATGAAACCTTATAATATAAACCTTGAGGACACTATGCTAAACGAAATAAGCCGGTCGCAGAAAGGCAAGTACTACATGAATCCACTTATACGATGTCTCTCAAATAGTCCAATTCATTGAATCAAAGAGTGGAACAGTGGTTGCTAAGGACTGAGGGGACAGGAAGTGGAATTGGGGAGTTAGCAATCAATACGCACAAAGCTTCAGGGGCCCCTGGGTGGCTCAGTAGGTTAAGCGTCCGACATCAGCTCAGGTCATGATCTCACAGTCCGTGAGTTGGAGTCCTGCACTGGGCTCTGTGCTGACAGCTCGGAGCCTGGGGCCTGCTTCAGATTCTGTGTCTCCCTCTCTCTCTGCCCCTCCCATGCTCATGCTCTGTCTCTCTCTGTCTCAAATATAAATAAAAACATTAAAAAATATATGCATAAAGTTTCAGTTTATAAAGATAAAGAAGTTTTAGAGATCTGCTGTGCCACATTGTACCTATAATCAACAACACAATATTGTATACTTGAATTTGTTAAGAGAATAGATCTCATATTAAGGGTTCCTACCACATAAAAATTTTTTAAAAATTAGTAGCAAAAAAGAGAAAATCATTGTATCTATTACAATAATTAGAATATAATATGGAGTGCCTGGGTGGCTCAGTTGGTTAAGTGACCGACTTTGGCTCAGGTCATGATCTTGTGGTTTGTGAGTTTGAGCCCCGCGTCGGGCTCTGTGTTGACAGCTCGGAGCCTGGAGCCTGCTTCGGATTCTGTGCCTCCCTCTCTTTCTGCCCCTCCCTCACTCATGCTTTCTCTCTGCCTCTCAAAAATAAATAAACGCTTAAAAAACAAAGACAGGGATTTAAGGGATTTTAAATAAAAGATGAAAGCATGACTCTTATACAAATATAAAATGAACACGTGTCAAAGATTTTATTTTAGTGAGAGATCTGATAAGATATTAAAATTGGCTCCTAGGAGATCCAACCAGCAGACATTCTTCCCCATTTTTACTCTCCATAAAACGATCTGGAAAAGACTCATTTCTTGTTAATGCATGGTGGACTTAAATCTGTTTTGGTGGGATTCAGTGAAGGGCTGAGTCAGGCATCAACTTGGACATCAGATGAAGCATATACATTTGGGTTACATAACCTGGGGATGTGTAGTGAGAGGGCATTAATCCACACAAGAAGGACAGATTCGTTGACTGGCTATCACTTATTAACTTGTTTAAACAAATCAGTGTATTTTTATTATGTTTTCTTTTGCTAGCCTCTTACCAGTGTATGTTAAATGAAAGAGTAAGCACACTCAAACTAAGCAAGGTTTCTGAAAGATTAGACACAGGAAGGTTTTAAAATTTGAATTAAAGTTGAAAATAAACTCAGCAAGGCCCTTCGGTTTTATGCTGAACAATATGTCTCACAGTTTTTTTTTACTTCCTTTGTTCCAAATATTGTTAGACTTTATTCATTAAGTTTAGTTCATCTGCTTAAATCACCCTCATGGTCTCAACTATTATTATGTAATACAAAACATTTTAAAAGATTATTTTAAAACGCCTTCCCTTGTACTCATTTTATCTATTGTATTCATACCTCCTACACGTGTGGTAATTCCTTCACTTCTCTGCACAATCCTTTTGAAAAGAATCCGGTGAACATTATATGAAGTAGTAATGATTCTTGACCCAAAATTGCAGGGCTTTGGAGCTGATCCCTGGTATGCTGTCAACATTCAGAGAGACAGAAGGCTGAAGGAAGTGGAAGGTCCATCCCTCAGTTAGGGCTAACACCATGACTCTCTCCCAAATCCTCTGCAAATGTAGATGGCTAACTCCTCAAAGATCACTACAAACACTTTTGACCAAGAAAAGCAAGGTATTGGCTCTAATACACTTAGTAGAATACCACCATGAGTTAGCTGTGTTTTTAAGAGAAGAGGAAGTCATAGGAGGCTATGTATAGGATTCTAGAACCTGGGCTGGTGGATTTGAGACAGGCCCTGCAAGGGTCAAAGCTGGGTAAGTAAGACACTATCTTAGGACCTGGCCATTAAAGCAGTTTCTCATCTCTGAAAGGATGTATATTGGCTTGGGTTTGTTTTCTATTTTCTATGTTTGGTTTTGTGTGTGTTCTACCCTGACCGAGAAAGGGTTTCACGTGGCTTATATGAGAAAGCAAAAGGATATAAAATATAATTGAAAGTGAAGATAAAATATAATATAAAATCTGGGACATAAAGGAAGTCCAAGAGTGTGGTTACATGCACACAAACCATGCACCACATAGCTCTGTGTACTTACTTACCAAGGGTAGATACACATTTTATTCTATGCTTTCTCGCAGTAAATTTGAATGGAGCATGTTTGTTCAGTTTCAAGATTTATAATATCCAAAGTATGAAATACCAATCACATTTTGAAAAGAATATAGAGTATACATTTAAACAACCATACATAAGGCAGGGTAGAAGTTGCTCAAGCAGAATAAGGGAGTTACAAAATCCTTATTGTAGTTAGGGAAAATAGCTAACTTCTGCTTTAGTTGCCAGGAAAGCACTTTGACCATAAATGAGGCATTCATTTATTTAATGCATATTTACCTACCTCTCACTGTATTCTAGGCACTCTTCTAAATTTTTTAGGAAAAATAACTTAATCATCAAAATAACGTTTTGAGACAGGTTTGTTTTTTTTTTTTTAACATACACCAATTTTACAAGTGAAGAAACTGAGTCACAGTGAGAGGAAGAAATTGGCTAAGTCATCCCATTAAGTGGCTGTAACAATCAGGGCTCAATAAGAGAAAAAGAAGCCCTGTGAGTGACACAGAATAAGGGATTTATTCTGGGGATTAAGTCCACTACACGTAGGGGCTGGTTAAGCAGTCTTTGTAAGTCTCTTGCCTCTGTTTCTGGTGCTGGGCTTGAAGTCAGCAACATCAGCAGTCAGAAAGGAAAATAGATCTGAAGTGAAGGAAACAAACACAGACTAGAAATGCGTGTCTCTCTTTTTCACAAGCCCTGATCTTGGTAGCGTAGGAGACCTACAAGATAAGCTGGCACCTTCTCCAGGTTGTACTCCTTCTTGACCCAAGATCTGAAGAAGCTTAAGGAGGCCAGGAAGCTCCTGGCTGCTGTCCCACACCAACAAGTTGAGTCAGGAGATCTACAACAATGTGTGTACCAGACCAAAGCTCCGACCCTACAATGACCTCAGATTGTAACCAGATAAATCCAAGGAAGAAGATGTTGGAAAATAGTTCCAACATAACCACATGGGCACGGTACAAAGCTACAACAATGACAGAGCTGGGATTTGAACTCAGGAAATCTGGCCCCTAAGTCTATATTCTTAGTGACCTCGTGTTCCTATTCTCTTCATGTTGCGTCTCGAAGATCCGTTAGGACGTATCCAGATCAATGTCTGAGAAGTATTCTAGGTAAATGAAACTGTATGTACAAATACAAGGTAAATTGCAGGATGTGACAAAGACTTCTTAGGGATTCAATTTTGCTTGAATGTGTTATGAATGAAGGAGAGCGTAGCAGATATGCCTGAGAAGTTTATAGGGGCCAGATGTTTGGCTCCTAGATAATGTGTCTTCTAGATAATAGAAAGTTTTTGCTCTTCTAAATATTGCCTTTATTTCTACTAATAGGTTCCAAGCAGATGCTGCAGCCAAATTTAGTATTATTTTTCTCTTATGGAATATTGTATCCAACGTCCTCTATCTTCAGGAAATCAGGTCTAATTATACTGGCTTTAAAGATGCTATTGATTTTTTTGCAAGTTATCAGAACTTCAGCATTACAGAGTTTGTAAAAAAAAAAAAAAAAGGTCTTTATCTCAACAATAGCACTTTGTTGGAATGTGACTTTTTTGGAAAGCCATGTGGCCCACAGGTAATGGTTTGATATTTCTTCCAATATCATCAATATAATAAAACTATAGCACAGTACTGCTTCACACTGAGATAAAGTTTACTTTCATGGGGAATCAATTGAAACTTGCTCAAAGATTGTGTTTAGTTAGTTGAGCATTATGACATCAGGGGTGTGGAATACACACGAGACATATTTCTTTTCTTAAGTAGTTTAGATAAGAAAAGGTAGAAAACAGAAATCTTCGATTACCTTTATTGAAGGATAATCTTTCCAAAACAAAAACAATTGTCACCCCAGGGGATATTTTAATTTTTCCCATTCTTCAGTAACTTATTCCAAGGTAGCATTTTTGTTATCATTAAGGAGCCAACATTTAGTTTTTTTGGCTCGGGGGCTATAGAAAATGAGTAGGCACCAGCATTTGACTGTGAAAATTATGTATATTTCTCTGATCACTCATAACATCCTGTTTTTATCCTTTATAGGATTGATCTACACTTAAGATAAAGTTTCAGATATACCTGAAAACTACTAGCAAAGGCAATTTGACATCCTGTTTCTTGTATCAGCAATTCTGTAGCATGTGTTGTCAGGTGATTCCAAGTTAATTTCATAAATTCATGATTTTGGGACACAATTCTGTATCCTTTTGGTAGCCTTCTTTAGCACACAGAAAACAGGAAAAAAAAATGCCTGACAGACATCTGACAGAGATAAAGCCCTGCTGTACTCTTAATTTAGAGAAGAAGTTCTTCTCTGTTGCTTGTTATTTACCAACCAACATATTTAAACTTGTCACCAAGAAATTTTATAGTAAACATGTATTAGGTCCTCTCTCTCTGTCTCATGACTCACGTTGGCTTTTTCCCATGTGAGTTCTCCCTCCCAGAGCCATGATGACTCCTGGCAACTCTAGCCTCTCATTACCATAGATTAATACTCCAGTATCCTCTTAATAATTCCATGGAAGACTGATTAGTTCTTCTTGCTTATTTACATATTAAAATGTCCCACCTAGATAATCACATACAAAAAAATAAAAACTATTATTGAGCACAAACCAGAGTCACCACATTATCTATTCTTTCTCATCTTTATGCATTCTCATTTAGACATCTGATTTAAAAAAAAAAAAAGTTTGAGCAATTCAAACTTCAAAAGTGACCAAACTACCCAGCTGATTGTATTTTCTTTGGTTCATTTTCTTTTTTTTTTTTTTTTAATTTTTTGTAACGTTTATTTATTTTTGAGACAGAGAGACAGAGCATGAACAGGGGAGGGGCAGAAAGAGAGGGAGACACAGAATCTGAAACGGGCCCCAAGCTCTGAGCTGTCAGCACAGAGCCTAAATCGTGATATCATGACCTAAGCCGAAGTTGGACACTTAACCGACTGAGCCACCCAGGGGCCCCTATTTGGTTCATTTTCATATTGGAGGACTTTGCACTTGTCTTCACTGAATATGGAAATTGTTTTACTTTTAATTATGGTGAAAATATCCGAGCAAGGAACAAAGTGAGTGTCTCTGGAAGAGGATTAAGCTTGCTCTTCAATTTCAATCAGGTACTGAATTTCCCTAAACCTAGCCAGGGCTCAAGACAAAAAAGAATGATCAAAAGACTTGATCAAAACATTTTGCCCCGTCATATTGTGCCCATGAATTGTATATTATTTCTATTTTTGATTATGTAGACTGGAGTCCCATGTATGCAAATATTTATCTCTAATATTAAAAATTCATAATTTAGAGGCTAACCTGGACATTTTTAGCTATACTACTGACTGTCACTTTTGTGACTCCAGAAACGTTTATGCCACAAAATAAGGAAACCAGACGTTTCTAAATCACAATGTGTGTAGTTAATTTAAGATGACTTTATATATTTTAAGAATATTTTTAGAAAGATTTTTATGTAAAGAAGGCAATATGTTTTGGAAAGAAGCCATGCACACATATTTAACAAACCATGGAACCTATAGTCTGAAGGATTATTTTAAAAATACTTGCTATGGAAAGAATTTTGTATAAATTGATTTTGCCTAAGCCTAGCTTCTGTAAATTGATCCAAGAAGTCTAAGTGTTTAAGCTTGAGAGGCAGATGTCCAGACACCTAAGAAATTCAACAGACGTCAGCTTCAAGCGTAGCTGGTGTAGCTCCCACCCAAGGTTAATTCTTAAGTTTTATCTTACACAGCTGTTTCTAGTATTACACATTTAGAGATAATCTACTTCATTATAGTGGTTTTATAAATGAGGATTCTGAAATGCTGATAAATTAAGTATCCGAAATCACACAATTAATGGCAAAGTTGAGAAATACATGTAGTTTCCCCAAATCCCATTGAATTATCCTATCTTCCAATCCAAGTGAATGGGGCCATTGGCTACTTTCAAAGAATTTTTCTTAAGGTATATTTCATAACTTCCTCTTGTATCTCATTCAAGATACTTTTTGCTCAACACAGTACTGCACAGTATAATGCATGTATATATATTTGATTATATACTTATACTGTATTTGCTTGTACATATATTTGATTAATATTTCCAGGTGATTTCAGGGGAGCGTGGGTGGTTCAGTCTGTTGGGCGGCTGACTACCGCTCAGGTCATGATCTCGCAGTCTGTGAGTTTGAGCCCCGTGTTGGGCTCTGTGCTGACAGCTCAGAGCCTGGAGCCTGCTTCTGATTTTGTGTCTCCCTTTCTCTCTGCCCCTTCCCTGCTTGCTCTCTGTCTCTCTCTTTCAAAAATAATAAACAATAAAAAAATTAAAAAAAATATTTCTAGGTGATTTCAATACTGGCTATATGGTCAGTTCCAATATTACATTGTGGATTATACAAGCTAGAATTTCCCAAATATTTTTAGGATGCAATTGAAGTCTGCAGATGCAATGCAATATTCCATAAGTGAATGGCTCTTAAATACTTGTCCAGACTCGCCAACTGAGTATTTTTTAGAGTCCTAACAGACCCAGGAGAAATAGGGTCCTGAGTTACAAATAGAATATTAAGCACGTTCATTAAATGTAATTACAGATACAATCGACCTATTCACAGGAAAAATCATCGTATCCCCAAGCCCATTCTTTCTCCTTATAACCTGAAATTACAACTACAGACAGTCTCTGACTTCACAATGTCTTCACTTGCAATTTTTCAGCTTTACAATGGTGCAAAGTGATACACATTCAGTCAAAGTCACACTTCGAAGTTTGAATTTGGACCTGTTCTTGGGCAAATGATATGTGGTGTGACAGTGTCTCGTGATGCTGGGTGGCAGTAGCTCCCAGACAGCTACGCAATCACCAGCATAAATAACTGATATGCTTACAACCATTCTGCACCCATACAACCATTCTGTTTCTCATGTTCAGTTCCATATTCTGTCAACTACATGAGATACTCAACATTTTATTATTAAAAAGAGCTTTGAGTTAGATTATTTTGCCCAGCTGTGGACTAAAGTGAGTGCTCTAAGCATGTTTAAGGTAGGCGAGGCTAAACTATGATGCTCAGTAAGTTAGGAGTATTAAATGCATTTTTGATTTATGGTATTTTCACCTTACAATGGCTTTATCAGGATGTAATCTCATTGTACGTCAAGGAGGAACTTTACTAACAAAATCACCAGAAGTTTCTTCGTTTTTTTCATCTGGCATAGGATTTATAGAAGAGCATGATGTTAAAGAAATAGTGTAAGTCTTCACTTTTAGGAGGAAATGAATTTCAGTTTTAAAGAAGGCCAGAGATTTTAATTGCAAAGAGACGAAAGGAGCCAAATGATTTTCTAAAACCAATGAAGCGAAGAGAACAGCCAAGGAAGAAGCAACTAAAAGGCAACAAGGTGAAGAGAGGGCCTCCAGGAAATCAGATGATTAACAGTCATGATACGTACTGTGGCATTCATCTAAGGTGAAAAGTAATCTATGGAAACTCTTGACACCTTGACATGTGATTCAACCATGAAAAGTATGTCTTAGAGGTGTTTAATTTTCAGTTTTTATATAAAAATTGAACAGTGATATGAAATGTTTGATATGAAATGTTTGATTTTAAGTAAGTCAAATGCTATCATGAGATAGTATAACTAATTCTTAAACTTTTGTAGAATTGATATCAATTTGTAACTTGGGGAAATTGTTGTTTGTTTCAGGAGGAATTCACTTATGAACAAACCCTTGGTTTTGTTTATGCTGGAATCATCTTTGTTATCCATTCACCACAGAAGGTGCCCCAGACTGATGGTTTAGGCTTGTCGTCACCTGTGGGAATGCATGCACAGGTAACAATCCGCCAAGTCAAGGTAAATAATATTCACAAGGTGTAGAGTCTGAGGGAATCAGGTAAGGTAATAAATGTATATACACATAAATAATACTTCCACTAGAAACCTTTTTCTGCCATGCTCTCAGAAGACCTCTGGAAATTCCATAGTTTCATTTCGGATTCTTTCCCATTACTAGGAGGTAATTAGCAAAAACAATGAATTCACATGTACAACATAAGTGAAAGCTGGGAAACCTGGTAAAATCAATGTAATTTTAAATTCCATTAGAGATGGAAAGGATCAGTAAATATGAAGAGACTCCTAAGTTGCTGAACTGTGCGTTTTCTCAATGAGATGTTCCGGAAAGAAGAAAAATAAGTGGGAAGAGGAGGAAGTTTGGAGTTAGACATGTCTGGCTGATTTCCATTGGCCAACCTCTTGCTCTGCAATTTCCTTAATTAACTTCCTGAAATTCCATCTCCTTTCTCTGATAAAGATAATATTGTGTTTTCATGGTTATTATGAGGTTTACGTGAAATGACATAAAGAAAGCACTTACTCACTGCCTGGCATAAAATAAGTACTCAATAAAGGATTTTTTGTGTGTGTATGATTTTGGTTCCTATTTTGTGGGTGGACTGATTAATATGCTAACATTATTTCCATAAATGATACTATTTTTCTTATATGAGTTAATTTTTAGAGCAGTCTGTCTGATTTTATTAATTCACTACAGGTACAGAGCATTTGGGATATGTGTGAAAGGACCCCTGTTATATCTACCTTCAGGGATTTTCACGTTAATAGAGCAGGCAAAATAGGCAAATGTAGTCAATTAAAAAAAAAGAATCAAAGAGATCTGAGAAAAAAAAGTAAAAATGTATATTAGCTTCTCTTCTTGGAATGGAGATGTATGGATTGACTCAAATAAACTTCCTGAGCCAGGTATTTATTTTATCTGAAGACAGTCCATCAAGAATACCCCTGGGGAGAATGCAACCCTAACATCAAGCTGCAGAATTTTAGTACCTACAGCACTTCTGGTTGCTTGAAGGAATGCATGGCTCAGCACATACAAGAGCAATGTGGATGTTTACCTTTTCTGCTTCCTGGTAAATAAAGAATGACAAATTTCCCTTATTTAATTTTTCCTACTTAATTTGAGTCACAGGAAATGAACGTATCAGAAAATTGTTTTCCATTCTTATGAAATTCTATGCCAGAAAGTCATCCATTTAACAAATACAACCTCCACTGACAGATTTTAAATCCCGGAGTCATAGTGGAGATTTCTGGAAAAGAAAAGAAAATTGAACGAGGCCCCAATTCTTCTTTTGAGCATGTAAGTCTGGTGCTCTTAAATATCTAAAACCGATCATCACAGTTTTCTCAGTTTGAAAGCAAAATTAGATCATCTATATAAACCTTAATCAACCCCAAATATTTCATCATTGGGGAATTCTTTTCTTTGTGGTTAGAAAAACAACTGAGGCTCCCTTTGCATAGAATTTGGAACATTTCCAAAGTCATGGATATTGGAAGCAAGCCCCGAAGGATGCAGTAGGGCAGGGTGGATAGGAGCTAGACTCTGACCCAGGCTGTTCATTTGAGCTACACAATTTCTCCTCTATGTGACCTTCAACTAAACCTCTCTGTACCTCCTATAAGCTGGGAAGAATAATAATAGTATCCTAGTTCATGGGATTGTCATAAGGATGAAAGGAGCATGTAAGTAGCTTGAAACCCACCTGACACAGAATACACTCTATATAAACACTGGTTATTTTTATTCAGATTTGCCTCATCCCCCTTCTCTGGCAAATTTATAAAGAAGTGTAGAGTGCATTAAAGGCAATACCAGTTTGGCCCTTTAAATTTGCTGCTATGGCCCATCTCACGCGTGCGCGCGTGCGCGCACACACACACACACACACACACACACACACACACTGGATATACTAATGCTAACTCTGCTCTTATTAACAATGGTTTCCACTTGGCAAACTTCTTAGGAATTTTGAGAATCATCACTTCCTTCTTTCAAGCATTCTGATCATTGGCCTCTGGCCCCTCAAAAACTGCCATTCTGTAAAACTGCTAATGCTGGATCTGATCCATCATTCCTAATTATCTTTCCAAATTTTCTGGGGAAAAAAAATCTGAACTGATGGATGAACCATAATGTTTATAATTTAAAAATGTGTTACTTCTTACAAGTCAGAAACTGGATTACAAATATGTAATTTTGTAATTTAATTACAAATATGTAACTAGGAGCTAGACAAAGTGAAATATAAAATACAAAGCATGGCATTTGTGCAAACTTTTGCATATCCCACGTGCTTCCAAAATGGTATCCGATTTGGTTTGATCCTCACATATCCATCTATGTGAGAACATAAACGAGGACGTTAAAAATATAGAGACGTTAAATGAAGCAGCGAAAGTACCTCTACTAACAACTTGCAGAGCCAATCCCCAAAATCAGTTTTTCAGATATGGATTGTTTCCAAAACGTCATTGTTCTTTGCAATGAGAAAAACAGCATTTGAAGAAGCCCAGCATACTTTGGGAAAGACAGGCTTCTTTATCAATTTCATGCTGAAAGTAGATTTTATTTTTGTATTCCTTTCATTTCCTTTACCAAGAGCACTTCCTCATAGTTAGCCAAATGTATCTGCAAATTATAAGTGGACAATCCCTTTTGGTTATTTTCAAGATCCTTGACTAAACATTGAGGCTAACCCCAGAGACCGCATGGGGTTACGGCAGTAGACAATTAGCTATGTTAAGGTGCAATGACTAAAGATTTAGAATCAGCCTGGAATTAATCCCAGCTCTGCTACATATTGATTTTACAATTTCTCGCAATGTCCACAGCCAATGATTAACACTATTGGTCCTTACCCGCCCCATACTACCGCTAGAAAGGCAACATGTCAGATGTGCCAGTGTGTATATGTATGTTTAAATCACATGTAAGTATTGTAATCATAGGTAAGTTTAAATCATATGTAAATATGGAAGTGTTCAGTCATTAAATTGTACACCAGAAACTAATATTACATTGCAGGTTAACTAACTGGAACTTAGATAAAAACTTTTTTTTTTTTTAAAGAAAGTATACTGTATGCTATGCATCTTCCAATACCATAAAAAAAATCAAGCAATCAATCAATGGATAGAAGGAACAGGACAGAAGGTGAGCAAAATGAGCCAAGCCCAGCTCCCCTGCAACTGCTTGGACAAACCACTTTCTGAACCTTAGTTTCTTATTTATAACGATGATTCCCACATCACAGGATTAGTGTAGGGACAAATGAGATGATAAGTGTGAGAATAATTTTAAATTTCAAAGCTATGTTTTAAGACATTATCTCCACTTAAATGATTTTGCCTGATATAGATGGAGGAAAAGACACATGGAAATTAACAAAAACATTACTATTTTTCCTTCCAATGTATATTTACCTTAAGTATTAGCATGGTTTCATAGTTTGTTGTTGTTCTCGCTGTTTTGCAAACAACAAGATGGATGGATAAAATATATTTTTGTCATTAGGTCACTTATTTCATGAAATGTAAAGTCTTTATGTTTAGATTTATTATTTTTAAGGAAATGGGATAGAGTGTGACCTACAAAAGTTTTACAACTGTGTTTCACCTACACTTGGTAAGTGGTTTAATTTATTTCTTTATTCTCACGATTTATATGAAAATTGCTCAGAGTGATACAAGACATTAAACCATAGTATGGCTAGTCTTGAGATGAAACAGAATAGAGACTGTAAAGAGGAACTTTTTCAATGTTTTTAAAATTAAGAACAGTAGCTTACATAGACATAGACAGTAAAACAAAACAAAACCCTCTGAATTCACGATGAACCTGAATTAAAGATATTCATTGACCTGGGCACCTGGGTGGCTCAGTGGGTTAAGTGTCAGACTTAAGCTCAGGTCATGATCTCACGGTGTGTGGGTTCAATCCCCATGTCAGGCTCTGTGCTGACAGCTCAGGGCCTGGAGCCTGCTTCAGATTCTCTGTCTCCCTCTCTCTGCCCTCCCTCCACTTGCATGCTCTCTCTCTCTCTCTTTCTCAAAAATAAATAGACATTAAAAAATTCTTATGAAAAACAGATATTCAGTGACAAAGTCACAGCAGAAACCTTTGATTCTTATTTGTTTTCTTAAAAAAAAAGTGTATTTATTTTGAGAGACAGAGGGAGTATGAGCAGGGGAGAGGTAAGGAGAGAGATAGAGAATCCCAAGCAGGCTCTGTGCTGTCAGTGCAGAGCCCAACGTGGGGCTCTATCTCACAAATTGTGAGATCCTGACCTGAATTGAGATCAAGAGACAGATGCTTGACTGACGGAGCCACCCAGGCACCGCGTGATTTTTATTTCCAAATTTTGTGTTTTTTCAATTTTATAGTTTTGTATAATCAAAATAGCCTTGCTTTGTTTTTCTTATTACATAAATAAAGCATGCTTGTTGTGACTAGTTCCAACATTACAGAACAGAGAAAAATCTTGCGGAGATCAGTACAAGTTGCATCACTCTGAGAATTATTATCATTATTTAGGTGACCATCCTCTCATTTATTCATTTCGCTATACACCGCATTATATGTAAATGCTTATATAAATTTTTATGCAAATGAGACCAATACCATACACGCCACCTTTACTGGGTACAACTTCTTTTTAAGCAATATTTTTTTTTACTTTCATATTATTTATCTTAACTCTGAACCAATGTTAATACTCTAGTATATTCTACTTTTATTTTTTTCCACATAAATATGTTCGTATTTGTGATGGTAAATCTTTGCTTTTTAAAATTAAAATAGAATAATATTCAATAAAACTTGCTGTTCTATCCCATTGTGGAAATATCTCCAGGACACCAGGAATAGAATGAGAAGTTTCTTTTCCATTGTTGTAAAATATTTCATGGAATGGATACGGGTAGAAGGAACCTGATGTATTTTTTAATATCTTTTAAGCTGAATATGCAGAAGTCAGATTATTGACCAGTGGAGTTAGGAGTTACGTTGTCAAATTTCTTATGATTTCCTATCCCTGATGGAGGCTGGAGAGAAAGTTTGGGGAAATAAATCATGCATGCAGTCCTTCAAGGAGTGTGGAGTGATAATGGGTTACACAGAAAAATGTGTGCTTATGACAGCATGTGTGTGTGAGTGGATGTGTTTGTGTGAGTTGAAGGAAAGGATGGTGTTTATTACCAGAATCAAGAACTAGAGAAAGCAAGCAAAAGTCATGCCCTGAAGAAGTATCATACTTAGATTCCAGAGAAGAAACCCAAAGTTTGCCATTAATCAGGGAGTCTTGGTAAACAAAGCATTCACAAGAACAAAGAGTTTCAGTAGCAAAACTACAGGGAAGAACAAGAAAGGAATATTTACCCAGAGTGAGGAGCAGAGAGATTGGGTACCAGGATGTGGTCCAAAGGAAAGCTGGAGACAAATACCACCTCCTGCAGGGGATTTTTCAAGGATACATTTGCATCGATAGCCTGATTGCTCTACAGAAGTCAAGACAAGACAGAGGATGGAGAACCTCGGTGGTTGAGTCAGAAGTCACTAGGTCCACAGCTACAAGATAATCTGAACACCCAGCCATGTATTTTACGCTGTTAGAACTTGAGATAAACCGCAGGATAAGTTTACTTTAAACCTGAGTCATTGGCTTTCAGGATTATATTTCAAAGTTCCTCTCAAAGTGATATAAGGTCACACAAACAACTTTCCATCTTTCTCCTGTCCAAATGCATACTATTTTATGGAGATAAACCCAAAGAATTTCTAGAAAAAAACTTCTCATTTCTCACAAAGGTCAGAAGCCAGTGACTCAATGAATTTAAAAGATAAAAATTCCTATGTTTCATATTCTGTCTCCTTCACTGTATTTATGTTAAAATATAAAATATAAACACCATTTGTTAAGACAGTGATGATAGAAATTGTTAACCACGTTTTTAGCATTGAAAATCAAATGATAAAATTTTAAAAAGCTCTTTCCTCCCAACTGTGAAATGATCCCCTTTTCTCAATATCCTGTCCTGATTTTCATTTCAGACTACATTAAAGTTAAGGAATCATGTACAATGGGAAAATATAATTCTAGCTGCCCTGTTCCTTGTGAAGAAACAGAATACCCTGCTACTATTTCTTATTCTATTTTTCCAAGTCAAAAAGCTTCGAAATATCTTTCCAAGAAGTTAAATCAAAGTCAGGAATATATCAGGTAATCTTTTTTTAGTCTTGTATATTCCTTGAAATCAGCACGAATATTTTGTTTACTCAAAACTCTTAAAGGCCGAGAAAACAAAATTCTGATCAATCAAAGGAGGCAAAGACTTATGTCACTCAATTAACAATGAAAACCTAGAATTTTAAAAGTACATAAGGTCATGCCCTTGAATCCTTTAATTGTGTGAAAACTAAAATGAGGCCTACTTGAGTAATTTGCTCATGATCTCACCCTTGTTGAGCCAACTGGAGAAAATAATAGTACTGACTAATATTAGTTGATGCTTTAAAGTATGAAAACCTCCAGGACACCTGGGTGGCTCGGTCAGTTGGGTGTCTGACTTTGACTCAGGTCATGATCTCACGATTTGTGAGTTCAAGCCCTGCATCAGGCTCCATGCTGACAGCTCAGAGCCTGGATTCTGCTTTAGATTCTGTGTCTCCTACTCTTTCTGCCCCTTCCCGGCTCACTCTGTCTCTCTCTGTCTCAAAAATAAATAAACGTTAAAAAAATTAAAGTGTGAAAACTCCTTACCTGCATATCACATAGTTTGTTTTAATAACTGTAAGGTTGATGGAACACAAATTATTTTTCTCATTTTACAGGTAAGGAAACTGAAGCACACTGTATCTCATGTAAATGTCCTATAAAGGTAGTCAGTGGCACAGAAAGAACTTATGCCCAAGACTTATGACCACAGATTCCTTGTATTTTTCCACACAGATATATACTTCCAAGTTTCATTAACTGAGAATTAAATTAGGTCTCTTTCTGCTACACCATTAGAAATTGCAAGTCAAACTTCATGGAAAACTCTTTTAAAATCAGGGAGCAGCCTTAACATTTCTCTTTGTTTCGTGTTTATATTTTTAAGTTGAGCACCTGAAACAGCAACATAGTACATTGGTGTTTGCAATTTCATTTAATATAATTAAAATATATTAACTAATTAAAAGCTGATTTACTTTTGCACAGCCGGGTATCTAACGGTAAAAGCGTGTTTTGAATCCAGTGTTATCCTGGTATTTATTTTAATGAAATAAATAAAATACTCTCCCCATGTAAATACCCAAACAATAAAGTGATCTTTAAAAATCAGAAAGTGGGGCAACCGGCTGGCTGGGTTGATTAAGGGTCTGACTTTGGCTCAAGTCATGATCTCACAGTTTGTGGGCTTGAGCCCCACATCAGGCTCTATGGTGACAGCTCAGAGCATGGAGCCTGCTTTGGATTCTGTGTCTCTCTCCCTCTCTGCCCCTCCCCTGCTCACGTTCTCTTTCTCTCCCTCTCTCTCTCTCTCTCAGAAATTAGAAACATTTAAAACATTTTTAAATCAGAAAGAGAAAGTACTTTCATCAAGACAGGGTTGATAAGGTATGATTTCAAATACTTACCAGATGAAAAGAAGAAAAGGCTAGAAAATTTGCAATGATCTCTGTTAATGGTTTTGTATCCAGTACAGATGTCTCTTTGTATTCCATTTTAATATGTGAAAGTGATTTATGTATGGTATTATTTCTGTTATGCTAAAATATGACGAAGAAGAGTACTTTGTGTGACTTTTGGCTGCTAGAGATCTCCCGAGTTTCATCATTATTTAATATGCAAAGAATGTAGGCATGATTTTGGAGACATATCGGTGAATCAGAAAAGAACCCATGTATAACAAAGATGATCCTAGAGAACATTGAGAGGTTTTTTTTCCCTAAAACTTAGATTATTATAAGTTTCTTTCCAATTAATCTTATCACACAATGGATATGTGAGGACCTCATGGTTGTGAAGAGTTGAGGCCATTACTGCGAGGAATAGGGCGAGTCGCTGAACTGATGCAGCGGAATGCAGGGTGTCCAAATCATAGATGGAGCTGGTGGTTAGAAACCACACATATAATTAGGAAACTGGCTTGGGCACAGGTACCAGAAATCAAAGAGTAATAAATCAGAAAACACAAATGCCAGGAGAGCAGATGTGAAATCTTAGCTGCGGTAAGATTTGAAACAAAGCAACTTCCAACATACGTGAAGACTTGTCTGTGTTTCTTCCGTGCACACAAGCCAACCTCAGACTATGACCAATCCAGGGCCTCATGTGGCAGCTGCCAAACCCCATTAGAAAGATGATAGGAAGCTTAGCTTGACTAAGGTAGGCAGTTTGCAAGTGAATATAAAGATAAATTTTGGCTGAATCCAGGCCAATTCCATTAGCAAAACAAATGAACTTTGTGAATTGTTCTGTTTTAATTTGACAATTTTTCAAGTAAAAATTGTATGAAATTGTTTGTTTTATGCAAAACTAATTCATTCCCCTTAATACAGCACTCGTACTCAAGCAACTGGAAGTCCTTATTTAGTGTTTTGTAAACGCAATATACTCTCGATTTTTATGTTGATCTCCTTACTGTTATTAAAACCCAAAGATGTTATAATTGTGCCTCCCCTGACACAAACAAATATTCTTGGACTTAAATCCCAAACAATTTCATTATCTTCAAGAAGCATAGATTCAATGAGAGCCAAATTACTAGGCAAGGCACATGCCTGCGAGAAGTAGAATAAATGTCACACTATTTTGTAAGGGATGAATTTATCTTCTCTCAAAAACACAGATGGATAATGATTGGAAACAGTTATGAGGTTTGTGCTTAGGAAATTAAACAATATTATCAGTGTACATGCAAATTAGGAGCACAATGGAGAGCAAGAAGATTGCAGTATTGCTAAAATTATTGGACTTCCAAGACTTTATTATTTCCTTCACTTTGGCAGCTGTTTTATTATTTGTAAATATGGCAGTGCCTCCTGATTATCAACTTAAATAAAATACATTCTCCTGTCACCCTGGGTTAAACCAGTGGAAATTAAGTAAACATATTAATGATATATTTTGAAGTAAGTGTACTTAGGAATATTGATTTCTAACTGTGAACAATTAGGAGAGTGATTTACAGCCATGTTCCTTTGATATATGAGAAAACACCACATAATTCCAAGAAACATTGCTAATAGGATTCATTCTTATTGTTGCCATCTGAAAAATCGTCAGGTGGTTGGTTTCCACCTCAGCTTATAAACAGACAGGTTAATATCTACCCCTTCCTTCATTGGTTTCATCTTCAATTTGTTCCCTTATTTCTTCATTTTACAAGTATGTACTGAGCACCTACTCTGTGTCAGGATTTGAGGTGTTCTAGGCATTAAGTTTTCCTCACTGAACAAAAGACAAAAACCCTGACTTGTTGCACTTATTCCCACTGGGGTGAAGATGAACAATAAATATATATAGTCATATCAGATGGTGCTAAGTGCTGTGGAGAGAAAGGAAGCAGAAAAAGGGCCCGAGAAGCCAGAGTCAGGAAGAGTTGTTCTTAGGGTTGAGGATTGCAATAAAGTAAGATCTTCCTGAGAAGGTGGCAGTTGAGCAAAGATCTAAAGCAGTGGTTCTCAAACTTTTTGATCTCAAGGTCCCTTTGCATTCTTAGAAGTTACTGAAGAGTCCAATGAGCTTTTATTTGTGTGAGTTGTATCAATATTTGTCATATTGAAAATTTAAACTATAAAAATGTTATTTATTAATTCATTTCAAACAATAATAATAGATTACTATATGGCAATGTTAGATAAAAGATTTTTATAAACAACTATTTTCAGAAACATAAAATTTAGGAAGAAGAGTAGTATTGTTTTAGAATATTGTAAATTTCTTCAGTGTCTGGCTTAATAGAAGGCAGCTAGATTCTCATTTTTTCATTTAATCTGTTGGTTCATGTTGCTTTGGTTGAAGACTGTGAAGAAAACCTTAGGTCAAACCGATATGTAGTTGGGAAAGACAGGCATATTTTAATAGCTTTTGTGGATATGTGACACTTTTCTTTGATAACACATCAGAGCTCAACAAGTGAAGTTTCTTACATGTTCATTATAATACGCATCTTGTGGTTGCCCCATGGGGAGTGGAATTAACTCTCTACTCAAAATCTGATTTGAATGTTGGCACCCATGATGTCACACTCGCATCAAGGGAGTATGAAAAAATTCATAGTCATATAATGAGACTTTCTGGGAAGTCCCTGGGGTCTCCCAAGCAGACCCTCTGTTGGCTTGAGAGAACAAGGAGAGGCAGCCACCTTTGCCTTGCAATGTGGTTATGAATTAAGACTTGGCTTAGAAATCCCAAGGGTTTGAACTTTCCCAGGTACCAAAGGAGAATTGCATGGGCTTTCCTATCACTTTATCTCTTATGGGATAGGAAGAGGCAAGGTGGCACTGGAAAGCTACCATTTGAAAGTAGTGATATATCAAAACATCTCAATGAAGTTTTTGTACTTAAATATATTAATATCTCTTGGTCTTGTACTTTTAATGGATCTTTCATCCATGAATGATTTTGAACGTTATTTCTTGGTCATTAGAAAAATTCTAGGGGAGCCTGGGTGGCTCAGTTAGTGAAGCATCAGAGTCTTGATTTCAGCTCAGGTCATGATCTCACAGTTCGTGGGATCGAGCCCCTCATTGGGCACCACGCTGACAGCACAGGGCCTACTTGGGATGCTGTCTCTTCCTCTTTTTCTGTCCCTTTTCCGCTCATGCTCTCTCTCTCTCTCTCTCTCTCTCTCTCAAAATAAATAAGCATTAAAAAAAAGAAAAAATTCTCTGAGTTGTGCAGATCTTCCAAATATTGATCCATTTTATTATATAATATATATTTCATTTTAATATCATTATTTATCAGAAAAGTCTTTAAAAATTGGGGAGTTGTCAAGCTCATCATAGCAGACACAAATTCTCCAAAATTCTAACTGTCACATTAAAACCTAGGCTCAAAATTTATATTATTATTTTCTATTAATTTTTTTTAATGTTTATTTATCTTTGAGAGAGACAGAAGGTGCATGGGGGAGGGGCCAAGAGGGAGGGAGTCACAGAATCTGAAGCAAGCTCCAAGCTGTCAGCACAGGGCCTGACATGGGGCTCAAACCCACAAGCTGTGAAACATGACCTGAGCCGAAGTTGGATGCTTAACTGAGCCACGCAGGTGCCCCTCGAAATTTATTATTAACTACAAATCTTATCAGCTATTGAAGCAACAAGTCATTGTGTTCATTTCTGTGACAATGTCCACCAAATATCATAGTCTGAATAACCATAGTTTGCCAGTTTGCTAGCTTTCTTGAAATAACAATCACAGTGAAAATATCACATGATATGATATGTTCGTTTATTATGAAAATAATTTTGACTTCATGAACCCCCCAAAAAGATATCGGGGACCCCTAAGTGTCTGTGACCACACTTTGAAAACTACTGATCTAAAGGAGATATAAGAATTAGCCTCAGTGATAAATGGTGGAAGAACATTCCAGCAGGAGGGAAAATCAAATGCAGAGGAAGATTCTAAGCCAACAGCATCTCATGTACGGATAGAGCACAATGGAAGTTGGTGTGGCAGGAAGCAGTATAAGCAATGACCAAGGATGGTAGGGCATGAGTTGAGAAAGTTCAAAGTGGGTGGGTGACAGAGGTAGGGCCATGGAGTTTTACTTAGAGTATACTGGGGAGTATCTAGGGAGTTTTGAGCAAAAGAGTGATATGATTTGTTAGTTGCAGAAGTATTATTTTGATCATTGTGTGAAGAATATAGGATATGTAGATATTGCAGTGAAATACATTAAAGTTGGAAGTGGAAAGACCAGTCAGAAAGCTATTGGAAAAATCCAGGTGAAATGGATTCTGTACATATTTTGAAGGTAAAGCAAATATTTACCGATGGATTTGGCTGTGTATTGTTAATACCTTATAAATGGAGGAAATGTGAAGAGTTTGACTTGGAATATGTTCAATTTGAAACACCTATTGAACATTCAAAGAAAAATACCATGAGACAACTGGATATGTTATTCAAGTTCAAAGTAAGATCTGAGCTGGGGTGGGGACAGAGTGTGAGGGCATCCAAGGCTATCTGAAGAGATATTTTAAAGTAATTTTTATTCACTTTGGTCTCAAGTAAAGATTTCTAGAAGACACTAGGAAAACAGTCTGCCCTAATATATTAATGATATAAATGACTGCCATTTATTGAACACCCAGTATATACCAGATTCTATGCCAATTCTTTACATACATTATTTAATTTCTCCTCCCATAGCTTTAAAATCCCAACTCTAGGGGTGCCTGGTGGCTCAGTCGATTCAGTGTCTGACTTTGGCTGAGGTCATGATCTCGCAGTCCGTGAGTTCAAGCCCCATATCAGGCTCTGTGCTGACGGCTCAGAGCCTGCAGCTTGCTTTGGATTCTGTGTCTCCCTTTCTTCTGCTCCTCCCCCACTCACTCACTCTCTCTCTCTCTCAAAAATAAAAATAAACATTAAAAAAATTAAATCCAATCCAATCCAATCCTGACTCTAAAATCCCCACTACAGATGAGGAAACCAAGGTTCCAGAAACCCACATGGTTTCTCCAGGATCACACAAGTAACAAAAGACAAGATTTGAATTCAGATCAGACACATACTTAAATGTTTGTAAATATTCCAATCTACTCAATAGATATTGACATTTAATGTCTTTTCCCAATTTTCTCAGGAATAAGCCATAGAAAAATTATTGGATCTGGGGAAAAATTCTTCTCCTTAAATACCAACATGGCAAGAGTACCTTCCAAATGTAACAAGCTATTGTGATTACAGTGCTGTGTTTAATTCAACATTAAGTGACAACTGAATTAAAAATGAATATTAATTTCATCAAATAAGCATTAAAAGTAATGCTGACAATCTTGAGCCAGATTAACTCTGTTTTTATCCCCAGGGAGAATCTTGTGACCCTTGAAATAAACTACAGTGACTTATACTATAAGATAACTCAGCAGCAAAAGGCAGTGAGTGTGTCTGAGTTACTTGGTGTTAATTTACTTGTTCTTCAATTTTTGAGACATTTTCTCTCAGGTTGTTTTTTGTTTGTTTTTTTTTTCCTTTTGTACTTAAGGTTTTAGCTTCTCAATGGAGAAGTGATAGTGCTAGTCTTTGTCTGTCATTTAAATCTGACACTTTCTCTCTCCCTAGACACACCTCCAGTAAACCTCACACCGGGTTTCACCAAGAAAGGCTGACATTCATATTCGAACTCAGCATCTTGCTTTCCTTTCAGACACTGGGCACTCCTCCCTGCCAAGCAACTGACTATTACAGAGTGTTTCAGCAATCCTGCTTCTGAGTAGATAAGCATCTCAGACATCCACACAGAACTCCATTCAGACTGGAGTGAAAAGAAGAGACTGAGCGAGTAGAATTTAATCTTTTTGTACTTCCAATTTATTATTTATTTATTTTTTATATAATTCATTGTCAAGTTAGCTAACATACAGCGTACATGGTGCACTCTCGGCTTCGGGAGTAGATTCCTGTGATTCACCACTCACTCAAAACACCCAGTGCTCATCCCAACAAGTGCCTTCCTCAGTGCCCACCACCGATTGTCCTGCCCATCCCCCTGCCACCCCACTCTCTTCCACCCTTAGTTTGTTCTCTGTATTTAAAGTCTCTTATGGCTGGCTTCCCTCTCTGTAAGTATATAGTTTTTTCTTTCCCTTCCCCCATGATCTTCTGTGACATTTCTCAACTTTCACCTATGAGTGAAAACGTATGATACCTGTCTTTTGCTGACTGACTTATATCACTTAGTGTAATACCCTCCAGTTCCGTCCACCTTGTTGCAAATAGCAAGATTTCATTCTTTTTCATTGCCAAGTAGTATTCCATTGTATATATGTACCACTTCTTATTTATCCATTCATGAGGTGATGGACATTTGAGCTCCTTCCATAATTTGGCTATTGTTGATAGTGCTGCTATAAACATTGGGGTACATGTGCCCCCATGAATCAGCACTCAAGTAAAATTCAATCTTTAAGTTACAAGCATTGTCTGTTCATGTCCTTAAATTTAATTGCTGATTTCGTAGATCTTATTGCATATTTACAGGAAGTGATGTAGGAGACAGTAGAGAGTATCAATCAGGCAAAATAACAGCAATCACACATGGGCAGCTAAGACCCTAAATGGGGAGGAAATATACAAATTTCTCAAAGGTCTAGAGGCAACTTATATCTCACTACCAAACTGTACAAAAAATAGCATGACTCTAAGAATGGTCCAAGGCAATGAGAAAAAGATTAATAATGTAATCTATTTAAGAAATCAGTGCACCTGAGTGGCTCAGTCAGTTATGAGACTGACTTCAGCTCAGGTCATGATCTCGCAGTTCATAGGTTTGAGCCCCGCATAAGACTCTGTGCTGACAGCTCAGAGCCTGGAACCTGCTTCAGATTCTGTGTCTCCTTCTCCCTCTGCTCCTCCCTCACTCATTATTATTATTAAAATAATAAATAAACATAAAAAATTTTAATAAACATTTTTTAAAATAATTAAAAAAAAAGAAGTCAGTGCTACAGTAGTCAAATTCATAGACAAAAAGTTGGATGGTGGTTGCCAGGGGCTGGGGGGAATGGGAGACTGGAGAGATTTTTAAATGGGTACAGGGTTTCAGTTGGGGAGATAAAAAAGTTCTGGAGACGGACGTTGGTGATGGCTGCACTACAGTGGGAAGGTACGTAGTGCCACAGAACTACATGCTTAAAATCTATTAATATGGCAAATTTTGTGTTACATTTTACTACAACTAAGCACAATCAATAAAGACAAATATAGATTTTAAAAACTTCTTAAAGAGAAGGCAATACTGTGTTAACATATTTTAGTTAGATGAAATATTACAAGTGCTTAAAAAGAAATAGTTTGGACACTAGAATTCACAAATTGCTTCACAAATTGTTTCTGGAAAACATCATCATTCAATTAGTCACCTGAATGTTACATTTCTGTTCATTTAGCACATGGAAATGAATTTGTAATTGTCTAGGATGTTTTATTGATTTGCCTCAATTTATTATCTTCCAAAATCTTTGAGTTGTATTTTTGGAAACAGATTTTATAATTGCTTTCTCTCCCTCTCTCTCTCTCTCTCAAATCATCAGTTGGTTAATTCTTTCTCTGTAACTCTCTCCTTTTTGAGATGATTTACATAAATATTATTTTAAGATATCATTAATTTCTATTACTTTATACCAATCTTCACATAATACAACTAATTCATTTTCATATAATATCAACTATGGTTAATCTATTAGCTTCAAATAATTTAAATTCTAGTAATGTTTGATGTGCCTTTTATAAAAGACACATTATTTATTTGATTTCATTATTGGATTTATTAAAGCAGATGTTGGTGGTCAACTGGACCTATTTTGTGGGGCCAGCATGATTACAATTATATAAATTATTGAATATATATTCACCAATTTCTACTGGATATGCATTTTGTTCTTGCTGAAGATACCTCAAATGACCCAGGGGTCTCCTCCACCTCAGCATCATCTGAAGAAGAGAAATCACATAGAAGAATGCTAATGTTCACATAGGACAAAAGCTTTTGCTTTTCTCTTCATAATACCTTCAAATTTCTTCATGACTAATTCACTGTTATGTAATTTTATCTTATATTTTGGGAATTCAGTAAAAGCCACTGTAGGTATCTCTCTATACATCTTTATCTCTGCCTATACTTATGTGTATATATATTATATATATATATTACATATATAATATATATATACACACACATACACACACACACACATGCATACACATACAGGGAGAGAGAGAGAGAGAGAAAAGAGAGAGAGAGCAGGCAGGTACTATTTTTTTTTTCAACATTGAATTCCCAGCACCTGCAACAGTAGAGATGGTGTAGTAGGCATTTCATAATTTTTTTTTAATGAATGAATGTATAATGTAAAAGGACATTCTTTATGTCCTTTATGTTCTTATGTCCTATCTAAAAATGCAAACTGGACCTGGTAAATGAGCTGTATGTGAGGAGAAATGATACTTTTTTATTCTGGAAATAATATGTGCAATCTGTGCTTTACAAAATTTCTGAGAATATTTATTTTCACTAAAATTCAACGTAATTTTATTTTACTTTGTCTGGAAAGTTATACTGTATAACTGTATAACTTTTGTAGGGGCAGGAATCTCTATGTATTTCCTGTACAGGTGGATATTTAAATCTATTTAAAAATAAAGTTAAATTTATTTAACTTTATTGGTATATTGGTATATTGGGAGTACATGGTGTTTTGTCAGTTTCTCCACATATCTCCATGTGCTTATTTAATCAATCAACCTGCTTTCAGCCTCTCAGAATATTCAATCAATGGTGAATTATTCAGAAGTCTTGTCAAAAAACATTTAAGAAATAATCATCAAGTCATAGAATTCTAACCCCAAACTCATTCTAGTGTTGCCAGGTGTCATTTCCTTTCCAGCCACATGAGAATAACATCTGAAAAGTTTTAAGGTGTTGTTTTCAAGTGTATTTATAAGCAAGTGCTTAGTGCTGTGGAGATAAGGCCAGTGCAATCAGACAGGACTCAGTCGAATGAGGAATATGTTTATCTCATGACCTGGCCATCCCTATCATGACAAATACTTCAGAGAAATTCTCTCCCAGAGATGTGACAGGCTAGAAGCTGCTTCATCCTTATAGCTATCATTGGGGAGACCTATGGCAATGGCGTGGGTACATGCCATGCAAGACTAAGCAGCAGAGGGACACTATGGATTAAATGTGATCCCCCCCAAATGCTGATATATTGATAAATCTTAAAAAATAAAGTGTTAAGTAAAGAAAAGTTTAAAATATAAAACACTCCTGGGGTACCTGGGTGGCTCAGTTGGTTATACATCTGACTTGATTTTAGATCTGGTTGTGATCTCAAGGTTTGTGAGATCCAACCCTACATCGGGCTCCACACTGACAGCATGGTGCCTACCTGGGATTCTCTCTCTCCCTCCTTCTCTGCCTTCCCCCAGTGTCTCTCTCTTTCTCTCAAAATAAATAAACTTAATGTGTATATACATATAACATATATATTATAATATATAAAACATATATATGTATAAGACTCCAAAACTCTATAATGCAATAGTTTATGTAAATTGAATATGCATGCACACAGAGCAAGTATGTTATGTCTTCAAGAGAACACATATTTAAAAAGTAAACAAAAATATCACGTTAAATATTTACATAAAAACACATCAGAAAGATTGCCTGTAGTGGAAAGGAGAATGAGAAGTGAAGAAATAAGAAATAAAGAATAAGAAATAAGAATAAGAAATAAAAAGAAATAAAATAAAAAATAAATAAGGTAAATAAACCAATGAACAGAAAATATAAGACTGATGATAGTGCAGAGTGAAAAGTAACTCATTTCTCTGCCCTGTGGACCAAAATCTAGCATAAAATATTTGGCTGCAAAGCCATGAGTTTTTTTTGTTTATTTTTGTTTTTGTTTTTGTTTTTGTTTTTGTGACCGTTGTGAAAAATCATTTGTTGTGCTAATATTAGTGTGACTGAATCTCAGGCTTACTGCAGGACAGCTTCTTACTTCTTGTATTGCAATTCTTTTCTCCTCTACTTATTCAAATTTGTTAAGTGAAACCAAGGAGATACTATTCTTACTCTTTTTTCAACACATTGAAAAAATATTTAACTGATTTGAATCCATCAGGAAAAACGCCACAAACATTATCCTATGCCTAACATAAAATGAGAAAGTCACAAAATATAATTGAGATAACTCCTATGTTTTGGACTTGAGGAATCCTGAATTATAACAAATTTTAAGTATTTCACATGACCTTCACTAACTTATCTTCCGATATTCCTATGCTTTAAACATTACAAATATATACTGTTTAAAAGAAATTACATAAGGATTGTTGTAATAAAAGAAGCAACTGATTAAGAACAGAACTTCTCAGAATGTAAGCCTCACTTCCTGTAATTGAGACTTAAGCTCCGAGACCCTAGACCATAGAGTCAGTAAAGAGAATTGAGCAACACAAGCAGTATAAGGAGTAGCTTTTGGACCCCTAAATCAATAGGTCAGAATTACTTTGGGAAAACAATAGGTATTATGGATTTCATGAGATTTTGATGCCTAAGGGTTGTCATCTTACCCTTGGTTAAAAGTAGCAAAAGCTCTAAAACAGATTAAGCAGAGACCAATCTCATCCATAGACTTTGCCTGATATAGCTTTGACCTCTGGAAAAATGGCAAAATTGATTGAAATAAAGAAGATGAATGAAAGGGGAAATGATAGAAAAGAGGAGGCTGCTGTGTCTGTTAATCACTTTTGTAAAAGTGAAATTACTGATGAGGAAAGGGAAAGGAAGAAAATGAAACACAAACAAGGTAAAATCAAGACTGATACATGAAACAAACATGCAAACAAAATGGGCCTCATTTCTGCTCAAAGCTCTTTTGGGAACTTGGAAACATAGTGTACTATGAGGCTATTTTGTTTTAATGTTCATTTAGTTTTGAGAGAGAAAGAGAGAGCAAGTGAAGGGAGGAGCAGACAGAGGGGGACAGAGGATCTGATGGACTCCGCACTGACAGCAGAGTCAATGTGGGACTTGAAATCCCAAAACATGAGACCATGACCTGAGCCAAAGTGGGACGCTTAAGTGACTGAGCCACCCAGGTGCCCCATGAGGCTACTTATTTAGGACTTTATTACACATGTACCATCGCAGTATTATACAGTAACAGGCCAGAGGACAGTTGGACCACTTGGCTGAAAAGTACCATCAATTGCAAATGAATCCTTGCTTTCTTCATTTCTTTGCTTAAATGATCAAGAGACAAATAATGGAATGGTAAACACCGTGGAATGGAGGAGACTATTCAGGATGAATATTAATTTTGGTTGGTTGCCATGTTCAGCATCCAAACAAAAATCCCAGAATTTTAAATACACAATCCCAAATGTTTTAAGTGTAAATATAATTAAGCATACAATTGCAGAACTTTAAATGTTACCTCTTTGGGAATTGATGAAGATGGAAATACAGAGGCTGTGCACCTACAGAAAAATGGAATAGTTCTGAAGCATTTGAAATATTGTGGGTGCAAAGAACTCTAGGCTTGTGACATGATAACCAGCAAACCCTCCAGTGATACAACCCTGAGGCCAATAATAGTGGATATCAATAAATGTTTGGGCCCTTTACATAGCCCTCCTATTGAAAGGGGACAAGGTCACATAGGAACTTGAAGCTATGTAGGGCAATATCCAGAAGTTGAAAGAACAACTTGGAGGTTGCATTGGTGCTGCAGTGGATGACATAAGTATTAATAAGAAATTGCACATTGGAGAGCAAAAAAGAAAAACAAAAACATCTTGTTGTGGCATTGCCTATACCTGATAGGAATGGAATGCACTTACCATAATGGAATGCACTTACTGTATAAAATAGAGGGCTTTGCCATTAATGGCTTGTAGCTTAAATAAGTCAATTTAACCTTTTGCTCCATTTTGTCATGCTAAGTGAGAACCTTTAGAATTACCCAATTTTCATCCACAGTTAATATTTTAACTTTAAAAAAAGCACAGGTAATTTTGAAAATATTGTCAAATAGATGTATGAAGATTATCGTCTCCCTGACAGAAGCCTAATATTGCATCTCAGCATAAAATAGTGGAAGTTTAGGGTTGCAAGTCGCTGAATGCAGCAACTACAGATGATCCTCATAGGAGTCAATCATTGATCTGTTACCAGGCTTTAGTGGAGACAGAACCACATCAAATAATTCTAAGCCCCAATTCAGCTGCAACGTCAGAGACGCCATCCAATAAAGACAGAACAATTCAGAAGGACTGTATGATAAAATGGAAATGGTCTTTACAGAAGCATGTTCAATGGCAGCTCTGAAGGAAGGGAAGGGTGGGAATATATTGCATCCAAGAACAGGTTGTAGTTGTGCATTTAGGGCCATGAAAAAATCCCCAAAATGGGGAGTTCCTATTACTGAATGGCCCAAACATCATTATTTCCTCTCTGTTTAAACAAAACAAGCTTCTTGATGTACTGATGGAAAATTCTTCACTGAAAGATGTAAGTCAGTTTAGAAATGAGCCCTCATTCACCCTGTGAATGATAAATCTTTGGTTGAAGAAGGCACAGTAAGTCCACACAATGGACATAATAGAAGACATTATACTTGGGGATACTGAAGCATGGGACTCCCACCACCAGAATAACATCTGGATATTCATAGACAATTGGAATTTGTCAATAGCTTTGCTGTGTGTCCAATCAAATGAGCCTTCAATTAGGACAATTAGGAATATCTCTCTATGGAGAATGAAATTTTAGAAATCTCTGTAAGAATTCTGAAGAAAAATCTAAATGGGTCATGTAGATGTCTATCTGGGAAAAGCCTAGTGGCTGATTCAAAAGGAATTTGGAATGCGAAGTCTGAGGCTTGTTCTGGCCCCTGAAGCTGGCTACTTGGTATATGAAATATAAGAATACAGAGATGTTTAAACTATTCAATGATGGGCATAAAAGTGACATTCTTTTCTCCTGTATAAAACACTTCCCAGAATGCCAAGAGGAAAAGATTACAAGGCTTTGGGTAAGATTCTCAAGGACAATAGCTAGCAGGTAGGTTAGGGGAACTCTTACCAGTGACCCCATGTGACTTCAAACAGGTTCTGACTGGAATAGGCATGATTACTACTTTGGGCTTTAGTACCCTTTGACTGAAGTCAATCCCCTCAAAGATTTGGAACAACAGATTGTATTTCTATTTGATTGTACCAACTGCATTTCACAGATCAAGGAGACATGTCATTGCTGCTAATGTAGCAAAATGAGATAAGAAGCTTAACATCATATGGACTTAATATATCTCCTACCATCTTCAAACTGGAATCAAAAACCTTTATTAAAAATGGAAAGAGTATGATAGAGGTATGAAAAGCTGATCTGACTCATGGGTAAATTCAGATTTTATCTGAATATGAGGGATAGTGAAGGAGAACCTTTGCAAAGCATTCTTTGTAAAGAATATGGGGATGAGAATGAATGTTGGAGGATGATGCAAGCACATACTATCTGACTTTCTCACCTCAAAAATATCTTCCTTATTCTACTGTGTCTAGCTGTACCAGGTCGAGGACTGTACTTGTATGTTCTGGAAGAGGGAAGAGCCACCAATTTTTCTGAAAGTATAAATATTTCTAAGGGGAAAAATAGACTGAATGAAGATTCCACACTGTGTGGCTCACCTGGAGTAACTGGAAGTCCTGGCCCACTGCCTGTGTAGTGATAGTCCTCTAATCTTTCCCTTTCTAACAGTACACTTTATTGGGAATGGACAAAAGGGACACTAAGATTTCTGCTACTTGCCTGTGAGGGGTTGGTGGCATGGCTGCATATGAAACTATAGCCTAGAGAGGTCAAGTCTCCAGGTGAAAAACAGATAGGCAGAAGCTGTGGAATATGGAAAAGGAGCACATAAATGACAAATAACCTTGGGAAAGAATACTGTCATTCTGTTCCAGAGAGAGGGGCTCAGAACAAGAGACCTAGTACTCTTAATTCTTTCAGGTATGGTCATGGGTCATGATTCATGCTGATGTGCTTTTCCTCTGAGACAGAAAAATGACCTGAAGCCAAACTATAAAGTTGACCCAATAAAGCTATTTGAGGTATTTGAAGAAAAGATATTAATTGGCAGCCCTTGGTAAACTGCCTGCAAAATGAGCAAGTAGGAATCATCTTTTGGGTTTTGCTTTTCAAGCCATGTTTATCATATTCATACAGAGAAGACTCAGGCTAGAGGAATACATTTGTGGAAACCCTGTACAGTTTAAAATATGATATGTTTCTGGTAAGAGCACACATATATATATCAGTGCTATTTCCTCTCCAAAATGCCATGAATCAACAAAGAACCTTCCCCATGGTACATCCAGTTGCTCAGGAGGTAGATGTCAGATTGTTGGAGAGGAAAATGGTCAGAGCTTCAAAGTGATACCTGAAAACCTATGTTGTTGGAAATTTGCTTCTAGAATTTTGTCCCTCTTATCCCAGATGGAACCTGAAGTTTAGTGAGCAGTGGCCTCTGGTAACTGTTTTTGTAGCAGGGGATGCATTTTTATATAGAAAGAAATCTTTTGGGGACGGTTTGATAAATAACATGATAATATTAACTGAGATATGGTATAGAAAGACGATTTTTCATCTCTCCACTGCAGTTGTACGTTACAATAAAAGATTTAGAGTTTTAATTATGGATTGAAAGGTAAATGAAACTTGAGTAGACAATGATCCCAGGATGAGGCTGTATTTTCAGAAGTGAAGCCAAAATTCCCCCCTGATGTCATACTCATGGAGATTGAGTATTAAATGAATTTAAAATTTTCATGTTACCAAAACACAGTGTACCATTCAATTAAATATGAACTCTGTCAGTGACCATTTGGAGGTCCTCAATAAATTAGCACATCTCTCTAAGGCACTGGCAAAATTTCTGTCTCTGTTAAAAGTAAATTAAAATCTCCTTCAAGCTAGCCCCTTTAACTTCCTGAGCCTAAAGGGAGCTTTCCTACAACAAAATCCACTAAATCATTCTTGTTTTAAGAGAGAGAGAGAAAAGAAAACTAATACATGATTATATGTACATATATATTAATAATATGGTATATATACATCTATACTAATACACGGTTAAGTTTCAGAAAGCTTATTGAAAAAAAAGTTCAGAAAAGGTGAAGAGAAATAACTATTCACAGTTTTGGAGATATCTAAACAGAGTTGAATCCTGCAGATCAGATTGGTAGAACTTGGATAAACAGAGAGAAGGCAAGGTCTTCAGCATAGAAGCTTGAAACAAAACTTTACAGCCGCAGATTTGTACAGTGTGTTTGCAAAACATCAAGGAGATTAGTTTAGAGAGAGTGGAAAGGACATCAAGTTGAACTAGAAATGCTTTTGAATAAAAGAAGTGATTAGATTATAGGAATCCTTAAATTCTTCTCTAAGGTAATTGATCTTTGCCCTGCAGCAAATTGAGGAAGAGACACTATCGTTTCTTGAATGGAGTGGTTAGATTGTGGTTGCAGATCAAAAGGAAAAATAGGCTGTATGATACCAACAGAATATGGGAATCTCCATGCAATGCCAATAGTAATGTTGGCAGATTCTATGCAAGTAGTAGGCAGATTAAAGTTACACATTAATTAGGACCCAGAAATTTTACTATTGAAAACATAAATACATATTATATATAACATATATTTAATATTATGCAGTATGTTATGTATTCATATTATGTATATACCGTATCACATATATCATATATAAAAATCTCAAAAAGTAAATATATAAGTATTTCTTCCAAAAGTGTGTGTGTATATCTATCTCTCTCTCTCTATATATATACATACATACATACAAGTGTGTGTCTGTTCATGTGTATAATCTCCCAAGGGAAGAATTCACGCATAAAAACATGAAGAGAAATATACATACATTACAAAGTTGGGAGTTGGGGGTATTTTGGTAGTCCATTAGTAAAGAAATGTTATTTTGTGGACACTTATGTTGGTGACCCCCAATAAATCATGCCTCACAGTGGAAGAACAAATAAAGATTTCCTATTTCAGTGTCATGACGATATTTGTTTTCAGTCAAGTTTGGCCACATAAATAATTTATGCCTGGAGAATGGTACTTTTCCATTATGGAAATATTATTTGATGTTAGTGATGTTAAAGTGTTGATACTTTTGTTGTTATTTAGCTTAACTTGTGCTTTAATAAGGAGCAACATTTTAGAAATGATTTTTAACAATTTGATGATTTTTGAGTGATTAAAATAATACAGTAGATAGTAATTGAAAAAGCTATTTGAATTCAGTCATTAAAATGTAGACAAAAATATACAATCCCATATAAATAATGTGTAATAATCAAATTACTGACTGAGAAGCAGGAGAAAGATTTGTTTTCTTTTCACTTAAAGTAGTTGCTGCTTATGGCAAACATCTGAGAAAAATTACCAGGGGAAAAAAGAAAAGTAAATGGGCAAACCAGGTCATGACATTTAAAAATTTTGAGAAAAATATTGGGTGATTAAATTTCCGAAATAATTTAATAGATGCTTTAGTTCTAGAATGAAGGTCAGAATAATTTTTCTTCTTTTGACAAAAAGAAAAGGTTGAAGACAATAAAATATTTTATATATACAAGATACTGATTGAAGTGCTAATTATTTAGCAAAATTGTTGGGATCTCATATTTTTGAAAGTTTTAGAAACTTGTTAAGACTTTGCCTTTTTGTTAAATATAGGTTTACGATGCAATACAAATTTTATCTAATTTAAAATTCCTTTAAAAATGAAAGGGAAAATATAGCAACAAAAGTTGAATCAGCACTATTGCAAGAGCTAAGCAGTGAGCCTTTTGTGAGATCTTCATTGAGCTTCAAGGATGAATTTTAACACTGAAAGCCAGCACCTTGACAGAAGTGAGTGCAGGACTTGCCTGGCATTTCTCTTATTTCAAGCCCACAGATCGAGACGTGTTGGCATCTTTTTCCATTTTTTTCTCTTACAACCGTATGAAAAAGCAAAATGTGTATATTATTAGGGAGTTACAGAAACAAGTAAACAAATAAGGCTGTTACTAGTTTTGGTTCTGTTTAAAGAAAAATTAAAAAGTCAAGGAATATCCAGTTAAAGTTTCAAGATTTTAAAATCCAAATTTTTATATCTAAGTGTGAGTCAGTTTTCTTTAGGTACATATAATTACTGTTTTAAATCTGGCTAATATCATCTTCTAAATTCTCTAAGATACATGTACTCACATATACACACAGTCACACACACTTGTGCCAGTGGGGAGAGTGGAAGGTATATATGGGGAAATCTAGGTTAATTTAAATGAATAAAATGGATTATAAAATACTTATGCTCTAATAATAGCATTTTACTGCAGTAGTCAAATTGAGTATATTTATTGGAGCTATATGAAAATAAATCCATCATATATATCTTTTGCTAATCAAGTCTTCTTTTGATGGCACCATTTAGAAGAAAATACGCATATACCCTTGAATGAATGATGAGATCTGTTCATATGTATCAACAATATTTTATCTGATAGCAAGGATAATTGCTAACAATTTAAAATTTTTTCCTTAAAATAATAATAAATTGTCATCCTCCCTACTCCCCCAGCCCCTCCCCCCGCCCTCCGCTGAGATTAAAAGGAAATAGACAATTCCTCCAGGTGGTCAACAGAGAATTGGTGACACCAGAAGTTGGCAAAGAGACAAGATGGCAGAGATTCTGAGTGGTCTTTTGACTAATGCTGGATTGCTGTGATTGAGTATAATCAGTGAAATTCAGACACCTGAGAATAAGAATAATGAATTTAATGTTACATTTTTTTGTTGTTTTTTTTTTTGTTTTTTGTTTTTTTGCAGCTATTCCCATCTGATCTCTTCCCTCATATCTTCAGTGAAGCTTTGTTCAAACTGCAACTTGGTACTAACCATCCATGTGCATGTGTATGTGAAGAGAAGGCTGTTTCAATAAATAACTCCACAGTCAGCACAAAGAACAAACTGCTAAGTGGAAAACACAGATGCTTTAGAAACTGCGCAAATATCATTCTTCCTCCCCAGTAGATTTTCTAGTATTTGGAAGGACGTCATTTATTTTTAAAGTTTATTTATTCATTTTGAGAGAGGGAGGTGGGGGGAGGGGCAGAGAGAGAGGGGAGAGAGAGAATCCCAAGCAGAGTCCAACGTGGGGCTCGATCCCATGAATGAGAGATCATGACCTGAACCCAAACCAAGAGTCAGATGTTTAACTGACTGAGCCACCCAGGCGCCCCCAGAAGAACGACATCGACAATCCTGAACTCCTGCCGTCTGGCAAAGCTCTAGCCTGGCTGCCGGGGATTTGAGTGGATGGAGATGCAGTCTTGGACATGCATTGTTTCATAATCTATTTGACAAGAGAACAAACCATCAAAATTTTATCAGACAGAAGAATGGCAGTGGATTATGCCCAGGTACAATGGAAGCACAGACCTAAACTAAGATGGGAAACCAGAGTCTCCTGTATTTCTGGCAGACCTTGTTAGAAGACTTGAGAAGGAAAGTCAGTAAAAGTTCTTTTAGTCAACAACTGCTACAAATAAAATGAAGTTGCTAGTCGATAAAGGTGAGGAGCATGAGAGTGAGGTTGGCCACGTTCGGAGGGTTCCCTCCACATCCAAGGAGTCCGCACTCTTAGAAAATGCCTTAATGGAAAGGTACAGTAAATGACTTTCTATCCTTACTTTTATGGCCCATCAAAGCATACTATTGGAATTAAACAGTCCCACAACCTGAAAACTTGAGGCAAATCTGGTTTTCAGGCAGAGCGTAAGCCTTTCATACTTAGAAGGCCTGATCGCTATCACGACATCTCTCCTACTACATATACGATCCTCTCGTTCTATCCTTATGATTGTTGCTTTGTGACCTACACTGAGTTTTATCACATGTTCTTTCTCTGGACCTGCTTTTGTCACCTGCCTGTGCCCCAGCCCTCCAAATCCTGCCTTTCAGTATTAGTCATAAGGTATAGGGCTAAAACCACCGGTCATATCTCCCCCACACTCCTTGCACACTTGTCCAACTAGAACTTTATCACCTGACAGATAATAATCTAATGTTAAAACCCTCATCAGAAGCTCACCCCTTGCCAACTGCTTTGCTTGCCTATAATATGTTAGGCATCAGAACATTCTGCTTAGAAGCGAAGGTTCTGGCACCTAGTTGCCATGTATAATTATTAGCTCTCCCACTCACTCTCTGTTTGACTTTTGGCAAATTACCCAAACTTTATGTGCTCCATTTCCTTTTAAGTAACATGGAGGTGGAGCTGTGTGAAGAAGAGGCAAGAACGACCCGGATCGGCTAAAACCGAGGGCCACTGCATCCCCCCAACCAGCATTTACATCCCCCTGTCATGACCACCATACCTAAGAGAATCGTTGAAGGGGATGCTAGCAGAAGGAAAGCCAAGGTGAAGGATGAGCCACAGAAAAGGTCTGCAGGCTCTCTGTGCCTCCAAAGCCAGAGCCCAACCCTCAAAAGACCCCTGTGAAGAAAGGAGAGAAGGTACCCAAAGAGGAAAAGGGAAAAGCAAATACTGGTGAGGATGGGAACAACCCTGCGGAAAACAGAGATGCCCAAACAGACCAGGCACAGGGAGGTGAGGGTCCTGGAGACGCCAAGTGAAGTGTGTGCATTTTTGACAACTGTTTACTCCTGGTGAAATACTATTTTTCATCAAGTTTTATAAAAATGCAGGATTTTCTTTTTCCTTCTTCCTTCCTTCCTTCCTTTCTCTCTCTCTCTCTCTCTCTCTCTTTTTTTTTTTTTTTTTTTTTTGAACTATATTGGTAGTCTACAGAAAGCTTCATTTTGTTGGGGGAAAGGGCCCATGTCACTAATAGAATATTTCCGAAGCTGGATTGATACAAGGGTGAAACGCCTTTGCCTTATAGTTTTGAGAAACTTCCTCTTGGTTCCCAGGAGTGGGGGATTCCTTGATGTTGACACACATTAGCCACCTTGGCACAAACACTTGTGGTGTGGAAAAACTGAAATTCATTTTGTTACAGCAAATACTTGGTGCCCAGGAAGGGACAAGAAGCACACACTCAGGAAATCAGAAAAGACTGTTTATTTCGCACAGCTGCTGGCCGGCAGAGTTACCTTCAAAGTCCTAGCCTCTGGCTCGGGTTTTACTGATCTGTTATTATATTTGCTTCCGGGTTGGGCAGGACTAGTATAGTCAAGCTTCCGGTTCCTGGCTGCTGGCTGATGTAAGAGGCAAGCAAGATTGCAGAAGCCAAAAGCATGCAGGGGGAGTGTCCAGCCTCAGACATCTGGCTGGTCCTTTTTACTTGCGTTTACCAGCTTTCCTCCTCAATTTTTTATGACTTCTTTTCCCTTTCTGCCTTCACCATAGACTTGACTCCCTTAAACCCAAAGACCTGTTGGAACCTGAGCCCAGGAAGTGGTCCCCAGCACACCAGGCAATCTGGACTTTGCAGTGTCACCACGGAGATGGCATCTCTTAAAACCATTTCTTTTTTAGCTTCTGGATCTTGGTAATTCTGCCATTTTCATTTCACTTCCTGAAAGTCAGGACCCACTTGTGAAAAGTGGTTAAACAACATGTTACATGTGAAATGTTAACCTTCACTTTGATGTTCAGAACATCAAATGAAGACTTCAGTGGGTTTCATAGAGGCTTTCTGATTTTGGTAGTCCATTGAAGAAGAGAATTTGAAAGTTGTTGTGTACTGTTGTGTGTGTGTGTGTGTGTAAGCTTATTTATTTTGAGACAGACAGAGAGAATGTAAGTGAGAGAGTTGCAGAGAAAGAATCTCAAGCAGGCTCCATATGTCAGCACAGAGCCCATGTGGGGCTCGAACTCAAGAAACTGTGAGATCATAACCTGAGCCGAAATCAAGAATCAGATGCTTAACCGACTAAGCCACATAAGCAACCCAAAAGTTGTTGTATACTGTTAGCGGTTGTCTCCCTATGTCCTGCCTGAAATACCATGATTGTTTATGAAAAGTATCTTTAATAAAGCTGGATACAGTTTGAACATATAAAATAAAATAAAATTAAATTAAATTAAAAGTTAAAATAAAAATAAAATAAAATAAAATAAAATAAAATAAAATAAAATAAAATAAAATAAATGGAGGTAATAATAAGAGTATTTACCAATGGGTTGCTCTAAGGATTAAACACATGAAAATGTTCAAAACGGTGTTGGGCACATGAGGTACCCAGTGACTGTAGTATTGCTCCCCAAATGCCATTGGTAGTGTAGATTTTTTTGTGAGTTTGAGGGGCTGCAGGGATTCTGATCACCTCTTTGTTCAACTTTTTCATGCCAAGTTCAAATAACTGTTACAGTGCAGTACAACACTTAAAGAAACGTATGCTGAAAGAATTTTGTGAAACGTATACTGAAAGAATTTTGTAACTTTTATTACAGTTTTAACGCTATTTTTAAAAGAACTTTTAAAAGGGATTTACATGTTAACAAATGCAATGAGCTATATATAAACAGCTTTAAATCCCCAAAAGTTTATAAATCAGGAACACCTTTTTAGCACGAAAGAGGAGAGCATGAGCTCCGTATGATAGGCATATTTTCTCCCACTGAAATCTGAAGAACTCCTACCTTTCAGGGGACTTTATTGAGCACAAGTGAAGTAAAAATTGCTCATGTGTCCACAGGTGTGCAAAACTGCTAGTAGTTATCTTTTGCATTATTCATTTTCAGTTAGTACTTTGATAATACTCCTGTCAGGTGTTAAAAATAGGCTCCGTTGACAGGGAAAGAGCAGCATTTAACAAGAATACAAATGAAGAGGAGAAATGGAATGTGGGTGGTAACTGAATGATAAACTAGATTTTTATAGTCTTTGTCAAAAGATAATAGGTGCTGCTTAGTACTTTATAATTGCTTCTTTCGCAAAACTTGCAAAAGAATTGTCAAGTGGAAATGCAAGGTTCCTTATAATCTTTATAATATTTTAACATTAAGTTGCTAATGTTAGCAACTTATGAAAAGGTCCAATTTCTCTTTCCTTAAATATTTTTCTAAGAATCTCTCAGATAGAACTCATTTTCCTTCATTACTCTTCTTATCACCATTTCTATTATGTTGTAGTACACAGAGTGGTTAAGTTTAAAAGAAAAGGCTCTATTCAAAACTGCATATTATAAATTAAAATAGGAAGTATAAGCATACATATACTTTTTTCTTTATCACATGACTACTTTCACTTTCAACTACTCAGCTACTTTTCTTGTTTTGTTCTTATATTTTTATATTTTTTATATTATTTATTTAGTTTGAGAGAGGGAGAGCAGGGACAGGGCAGAGAGAGAAGGAGAGAGGGAATCCCAAGTAGGTTCCCCACTTTTAGGTTCCCCCCTAAAAGGTGGGGCTCAGACTCACCAACCATGAAATCGTATTCTTAGCCAAAATCAAGAGTCAGATGCTTAAATGACTGAGCCATCCAGGAGCCCCCTGTTTTGTTTTTATAAATAACAAGGTACGATTCAACGTGCTGGCAAGGAAGAAACAAAACAATCAAATATTTCATATGACTATTCACTTTTTATAGAAGATGCAGTCAGTATCCTGTGTAGCTAGACCTGAACTGTCTGATAATTGCCATCAGCTTTGAGTGACCATCGAGCATTTGAAAAGTGGCTGGTGTTTTTTATTTGTTTGTTTTAAAAATTTTTTTAATGTTTATTTGGTGGGGGGGAGGGGGTGGCAGAAAGAGAAGGAGACAAACATCGGGAGCAGGGTCCAGGCTCTGAGCGGTCAGCACAGAGCCCGAAGCGGGACTCAAACTCACAAACTGCAAGATCATGACCTGACCAAAGTCAGATGCTCAACCGACTGAGCCACCAAGGCACGCAGGACCTCCAAATGAGGAGGTCATTAGACTGATGTGGCTCTAAGGCCATGTAAGTCTACATAAGCAACCCAAAATCTAAGCCTGAAAATGCCTCAGGGTTATGAAATTGAAACCCAAAGACAACCAATCACAAACAGCCATCTATACTTTAAACTATTAGCCATTCAAAATTTTCCTTACTTTGTTTCCACCTTTTTTCTAGAAAAGTCTCTCCCTGATATCCCAGTCAGTGGAGTGTTCCTAACCACTCCCAGTATAGTACTGCCCACTTGGAATGGATTTTTGCTCAAATAAACTCTTAAAAAAATTTTTTTTAAGTTTGTTTCTTTATTTTGAGAGACAGGGAGTAGAGAGAGGAGAGGGAAAGAATCCCAAGCAGGCTCCGCACCATCTTGAACTCACAAACTGCGAGATCATGACCTGAACTGAATCAAGAGTCAGATGCCCAACAGCCTGAGCCACCCAGGTGCTGCTCAAATAGACTCTTAAAATATTCAACATATAAAATTTTAACACTAGTCTGAATTGAGATGTACTACGAGTATAAAATACACACTGGATTTCAAAATTTGAGGAAGATATAAAGAATATAAAATGCTTCATTAATAATATTGTATATGGATTACATATTGAGATGATAATATTTTGTATATATTTGGTTACATAAAACATATTATTAAAATTGTTGCACCCTGTTTCTTTCTTCTTTTTGAAGTGTGGCTACCAGACATTTTTTCATTTAAAATTTCCCTATTTTAATGTGACTCAAATTTACATCTGATGTTATATTTCTTTTTGGCCATGTGGACAAAGACCACCCTTGCAATTTTCTAAACAAGCTTAAAAGATATGGTGCTTTGGATGCAGAAATAGTTCTACTAATGCATCAAGGAATTATAACCACCTTATTATTTTATATCCTGCTCTATATTTAAAATTGAGGATGTAAAATCATTAAACACACATGTTTCAAAACCATCATTGTACATACACATTGGCACCCTGCTTTTAAAATGCTTTGGACCCCAAGACACGTTTTAACTCCCAGATCTTTCCTGCCTCGCAATCTCTAGGTTCCCGGCCCCTATCTCTAAGATATGAGGCTTTCCTGCCAGATCCTAAATTTGGTTTCTGCTTACTTCCTGAGACTGATATTTTCTTCAGCCCTGACATCACCTTGTCCCAGATTCCAGGATGCAAACTCCTTACTCCCTGGGAAACACTGTGACCCTTCCCACTGAGAGTGCCAATTGCCCAGAAGCTGGCTCAGCCTGTGCCTTACACTGTAATGATTTTTACACAGAGATGAGCCAAATCCCTTTGATTCTGTTATTTGTCCTAATACATTTAAACTAAACTGCCAGATTTTCGTGTTGTGGTTGCTTAGAACTTTATGATTGTTTTATATTCGTGAATATATATAAATTATGTTGAAATTTATTCATGTGGTGCACAAAACCACAAAAGGGAAAGTATTTATAAACTTTTTAATTTATTTTTTTAAGTTGACAAAACCATTTTCTCTGGCTTTACTGAGGTACAAATGTTAAATTAAAATTGCATGTATTTGAGGCATACAATATGATGTTTTGATGTATGTATATATGTATACATTATGAAAAGATTGCTACAAGCTAATTAACATATCTATCACTTCTAATATTTACCTTTTGTGTGTATGTGTGTGCATATGTGTGTGACAGCCCTTAAGATCTTGGCAAATTTTAAGTATACAACACATTATTATTCTTAACAGTAGTCATTATGCTGTATATTAGGTCTCCAGAACTCATTCATCTTAAGTTTGTACCTTTGACCAAACTCCCTCCATTTCCTCCAAACCCTATCTCTTGTAATCACCATTCTACTCCCTGTTTCTATGACTTCAACTTTAGTAGATTCTATACATAAGTTGGATCATGCATTATTTGCCTTTCTGTGTCTGGCTTATTTCACTTATCATAATGCCCTTAATGTCCTCAAAATCTATCCATGTTGTCACAAATAGATTTCTCTCTGTCTCTCTGTCTTTTTAAGTTTATTTATTTATTTTGAAAGAGAGAGCACAAGTGGGGAAGAGGCAGAGAAAGAGAGAATCCCAAGCATGCTCTGCACTGTTAGCTCAGGGCCCAATGCAGGGCGTGAACTCATGAACTGTGAGATCATGACCTGATTCAAAGTTGGACATTTTAAGGACTGAGCCACCCAGGTGCCCCAGGATTACTCTTTTTTAAGGGCTGAATAACATTCCATTTGTATGTATGTATCAATTTTCTTTATCCATTCATCCATTGATGGACACGGATTGTTTTCAAGTTTCAGTAATGAAGTTCTTTTCTTTTTTTTTTAAGGGAAATGTTTCATAAGTTAATAAAAAATGGGCAGTAAATTTAACTAGTAACAATTTTAAACATTTTTATTTTATTTTATCTTATCTTACCTTATCTTATCTTATTTTATATATATAGAGGGAGTGTAAGCAGGGGAGACGGACAGAGGGAGACAGAGAATCCCAAGCAGGCTCCATGCTCAGTGCAGAGACTTATGTGGGGCTCAACCCCACGACCCTGGGATCATGACATGAGCTGAAATCAAGAGCCAGACGCTTAACAAACTGAGCCACCCAGGTGCCCCTAGTACTAATTTTAAAAACCTTACAGGTAATATTGACACTTGCTGTCTTTAATTTTAAGAGGTAATTTTCTATTCAAAAGGATTACTGCTTAAAATAGAGGTACATTTTCTCCCCTTATTTTAGAGAATCAAAATTTAAAAAAAAAACTTTTTTAAAGAATTTAAACTTAGGTATCATAATTAGGTAAATAATATAAGGTCAATTTTTAACAGAAATACATACGTTAATACTTTCATACACTAATCAGGATCTAGGCATTCTGGTTTTAGCTTGCAGCCAAAAGTCCTCATCAACTCTTTGCCTTGGATTTGTTCATTTCTTAGAAGTTACTTTAAAATGGCTCAGTTGATCTACTCAATGTTCATTAACTGTCAAGAGAGTACATTTAGTACAGATTATCTAAGTATTTCCAGAAGGGCCACACCAAAGTCATAGCATCACTCCACTGGAATTTTTACTGAAGAAATGATGGAATTTTAGAGTAAGCATTAACTTTAGGTATCTTTTTCAACTCCTTTTTTAAAGATTAGGAAACTAAATCCTAAGAAGTTAAATGATGTGTTAAAACCACAGGGCTAAACTCATGAGAACTGGATTCAGATTCTTAACTTTCTGTCCAGTGTTTTTTGCTTTCGTTTGGTTTTTAAAATCTACCCTACACTATTTCCTCTCCAATATAGTAGAAGTAGCAAGGAGGTATCATTTAAATACACTTTCAATACAATAGAAGAGGTTTTCTAATTTTCTCCTGGTAAATAAATAGTCCTTGCTTATTTGTATTTAATAGGTTTTAACATGAGACAAATACAGCTTAGTTTGTCTATAATTCTTCTGTACAAAATTATAGCTTCTGTCACAATTGCCTGTTTTAATAAATTTAAACAGCTTCCTACAGAATTGGTAGGAAACACATGGGTGAAATTTTGAAACAAGATGTGTGTGAATACGTTTCATGCTACACAAACGGTTATAATGAGATAGAAATAGTTATTTTGATGACATTCCTTTGAACCTAGGGGAGGATGGATGAGTGGAAGGGAGGCATTCAAGGTTGCACATAAGAAGTGACAGTCGGGAGCCAAGGTGGTGAACTGTACTTCCAAGAGGTACTGTACTGTGTCCCTCCCAATTCTTTATCAGACTTAGATTCTAAATAGCATTCTCTGCTGCCCTCTAGAGCTTTTAAGACTCATTAGTGAGGACAGCAAAAAGAGAAACTTACTTAGGGGTAAGCAGGTAAGTGACTTTTCCCCTTTAAGAATTCTGCGCCCATTTACAATGTGGGTTTTTGTTTGTATTTTATTTTATTTTTTTTTTGCACACCGCCAAGCAGTTCTCATGAAACCAGCTGGGTGTCTTAAAATTCAACTCATCTCTGCCACTATCTACTAGGAGACAGCATCAAATTCCACAGGTTAAGGGCTCAGTCCTACAAGACTGTCCCCTACTTTAGAGGATAATTGCAAGTCTAGATTGTCACCTGTGTTTATGACCAACTGGCTATAGATCCAAGTTTCCTACAATCTCCTATTTGGGTTTTATTGATTTCCTAGAACAGCATGCAAACTCAGAGAAATATTTTCCTTACTAAACTACCAGTTTATTATAAAAGGTATAACTCAGGAACAGTCAAATGGAATAGAGCAAGGTGGGTGAAGGTGAAGGATGGAGCCCCCAAGTCCTCTCCCATGGCATCACTCACCCTTTATGTCTTCATGTTCACCAACCCTGTCCTTTTGAGCTTTTATGGAGGTTTCATTACATAGGCATGATTGATTAAATCATTGGCCATTTGGCAATTCTTTTCAGCTTCCTGTCCTTTTACCCTCCCCGGAGTTTGGAGCTCAGATGTGGGACTGAAAGTTCCAACCCTCCAATCAATGGTTGGCTCCACTGGCACCAGCCTCCATCCTTTTAAATCATGTGATTTAAAAGTCACCTCATAGGGGCGCCTGGTGTCTCAGTCGGTTGAGCATCTGACTTCGGCTTAGGTCATGATCTCACAATTCGTGAGTTCAAGCCCCAAGTGGGGCCCTGTGCTGACAGCTCAGAGCCTGAAGCCTGCTTCGGATTCTGTGTCTCCCTCCCTCTGCCCCTTCCCCACTCATGCTTTCTCTCTCTGTCTCTCAAAAATGAATAAACGTTAAAAAATTAAAAAATAAATAAATAAGTCACCTCATTAAAGTAAAAAAGACACCTTTGTCCTCTCATCCCTCAGGAAATTCCAAGAGTTTTAGTTCTTTGTTTTTAAATGTTTATTTATCTACTTCTGAGAGAGAGAGAGAGAGAGAGAGAGAGAGCCTGTAAGCACAGGTGGAGGAGGGGCAGAGACAGATGGAGAGAGAGAATCCCAAACAGGCTCCATGCTGAGAGCACAGAGCCCGACATGGGGCTTGATCTCATGAACAGCAAGACCATGCATGACCTGAGCCGAAATCAAGAGTCAGAAGCTTAACCAACTGAGCCACCCAGCCATCCCCAAGGAGTCCTGTGTTTAGAAACAGGGAGGAGACAAAGTTGAAATAGATATTTCTTATTACAATGTCACAAACTTTAATAACACAGAAAACAGAACATGTCATTTGGTGACTTACCCCTATATTTATTTAAACCAAATAAAATAATGAATTCTTTCTGCAGGATATTTTTGTGTGTGTATATAAATCGGTGTTCGACTGTAAAAGTTTTAAAATGTGTACTTCTATCGTCAAATCAAACTGACATAACATTTTCATAACATTTGGCTCTAACTTTTTTGGATGGTTTTCAGTAGGATTGATTCACTGAACTTTGATCTGTCTTCAGCAAACCTTCTGTCCCGCCACCACAATAAAGTAGTACACAAACTAGCAGAGGCCCCCCAGTTCCACCCTCAACCCTGGTTCTTCTCTCTCTAAATCAGCCCCTACCTCAGTGACAGTATGGTCTCCTCCAAACACAAATTATGCAATGCCACTTTTTAAAGTCCTTTTGTGCTTCCCTTTTTGTCCAGTCTCCATTTATCATTCTCTTTGATTCTCGTTTGTGGCCCCACCACTGGAAGAGACTGCTCCCTCCTCTCCTTCACCCAACATACGGTAAGTGCCCATTTGGTGTTGGGCTCAAGGGACAAATCTAGGAAAGGAGGAACTATTTATTTTAGCCTTAAAAAACAAAGGCAGGGGGAGCCAAGATGGCGGAACAGGATGGAAGTTTTCTGTGTGTCTCGCGTCCATGAAGTACAGCCAGACCAACACTAAACCATCTTACGCACCTAGAAAACCGACTGGAGGATTAACACAACAATTTGCACAACCTGAACCACAGAATTCGGCAGGTATGCGGCGCAGAAAGCTGAACTTGGGGAGCGGTAAGGGAGGTGCTTTTGTGAGCAGAGAGAGGACTGGAGGGGAGAGAATATGGGAAAAGCACCCCTCCCCGAAAGCAGCTGGAGAGAAAGTGGAAAATTGGAAACAGCCGCAGGGACTAAACTAAAAAGGGAGAAAGGAGAAAGGAGAGGGTTTACATTCCATTGAGACTGTAAACAAGGGGAGCGCAAAGGCTGCAACTCAGCAGCTGGATACCTTGTGGTGCTCTGGTGGGAAGGGTGAATCCCCAGGAGCAGAGTGGGGTCCGGGAGGTTCTCAGCCCACACGGGGAAAAGCGGTTCCACTGCTGTAAGGACATTTGGTAGAGACTGTTGAAGCCACATGGTCCCAGCAGACCCCAGAAAACGGCCACATTCGCTGGTGCTGGAACAAGGTCGTTAAGGGTGAAGCCCGGTGCCAGATGTGTGTTGTGATTTTCCATAATCCCTGAAAAGCTGCCGCTATACTATCTCGCAAACATCTTCCGGGGCGGGCTGGCACCTGGCCGCAGTCTCAGGGCACTGGCAGCAGCAGGGTCCGGCAAGCGGTCCTGGGTGCCGCCGACATTCAGCCATTGCTCATTCGGCCATTGCTCGGTGAGACCCTCCCGCAGAGGGGCGGAGCGGGCCAAAGCCACAGTCCTTCAGAAGTAAGGGGCCGGGGAAAATAGCCACATCTGAGACAAAGCTCGAGAGAGAGGTACTGCCTGGGACTTGGTCATGGACAGTGAAGAAGTGGGGAGTGAACAAAAGCTGAAGACAGAGGACAGGTGCGTGACTGCTGATCATTAAGAGTTCCCATACTAGAGATTGGGTATCTAGGTGACTCCATGGAAACCTCTCCCGCGCATGCGCATAGGCACCTACAGGCGCTGCAACAATCCAACCCAGTAGGCTAGCAGCGCCATCTAGTGGAGAACGGAGCCATTACACTGAGCCCTGCCCAAGTGGGCCAACCTTGCTCTTGAAGAACACAAGTCTCACCGCCTGCTTAGTTTATGGACTATAAAGCATTTCCTACTCGGACTTCTAGGGAAAAATGAAGTAATTTCAGCCATATTTCAATCAGTTAGCAGGTCCATCTATTCAATTTTCTTTTTTTATCTCTTTTTCACTTCTTTTCTTGAATACAGAAAAGGAAAAGTTTTAGTTTTATTTCAATTTTTATTAAAAAAATTTCCTTCAATTTTTTACTATATTTTTTACTTTTATGTATATTTTTTCAAATTCTATTTTACTTCCATCATTTTATTTTAGTCTACTACAGTGTATTCACTTTTTCAAAATTTCAAATGATTTTCCCTATTTTGTCTCTTTTTTGTTTCTTTTTTGTTTTTCTTTTTTTGTTTCTTTTCTTTTTCTTAAATACAGAAAGTGAAAAAATTCATTTTTATTTTTAATTTTTATTAAAAATATTTTTCTTTAATTTTTTTACTATATTCTTTACTTTTGTGTAATTTTCTTCAAATTCTATTTTACTTCCATCATTTCATTTTAGTCTACATCAGTGTATTCATTTTTTTCAAATTCTCAAACGATTTCCTTTTCTTTTTTTTCCCCTTTTTCCTCTAATCAATCAAACCACTTTCAACACCCAGAACCAAAACACACCTAGGATCCAGCATCATTTATTCAATTTTTTGTGTGTGTGTTTTTAATTTTTTAATTTTCAAATGTTTTTAATTTTAAGTTTTATAATTTTAATTTTTCTACCCCATTAATTCCTTTTCTCCCTTCAAAATGATGAAACGAAGGAATTCACCCCAAAAGAAAGAGCATGAAGAAACGACAGCCAGGGATTTAACCAACACAGATACAAGCAAGATGTCTGAACCAGAATTTAGAATCATGAGAATAAGAATACTAGCTGGAGTCAAAAATAGACTAGAATCCCTTTCTGCGGAGATAAAAGAAGTAAAAACTAGTCAGGATGAAATTAAAAGTGCTATAACTGAGCTGCAATCATGGATGGATGCCGCAGCAACAAGCATAGATGAGGCAGAACAGAAAATCAGCGATACAGAGGACAAACTTATGGAGAATAATGAAGCAGAAAAAAAGAGGGAGATTAAGGCAAAAGAGCATGATTTAGGAATTAGAGAAATCAGTGACTCATTAAAAAGGAACAACGTCAGAATCACAGGGGGTCCCAGAAGAGGAAGAGAGAGAAATAGGGAAGGGTTATGTGAGCAAATCATAGCAGAAAAATTTTCTAACCTGGGGAAAGACACGGACATCAAAATTCAGGAAGCATAGAGGACTCCCATTAGATTCAACAAAAACCGACCATGAACAAGGCATATCATAGTCAAACTCACAAAATACTCAGGCAAGGAGAGAATCATGAAAGCAGCAAGGGAAAAAAAAGTCCTTAACCTACAAGGGAAGACAGATCAGTTTTGCAGCAGACCTATCCACAGAAACTTGGCAGGCCAGAAAGGAGTGGCAGGATATATTCAATGTGCCAAATCAGAAAAATATGCAGCCAAGAATTCTCTACCCAGCAAGGCTGTCCTTCAAAATAGAAGGAGAGATAAAAAGTTTCCCAGACAAATGAAAATTAAAGGAGTTTGTGACCACTGAACCAGCCCTGCAAGAAATTTTAAGGGGGTCTCTCTGAGGGGAGAAAAGATGAAAATATACATACATACATACATACATACATACATAACAAAAGCAACCAAGATTAGAAAGGACCAGAGAACACAACCAGAAACTCCAACTCTACAGGCATCATAATGGCTATAAATTCATATTTTTCAGTACTCCCTCTAAATGTCAATGGACTCAATGCTCCAATTAAAAGACATGGGGCGGGGCGCCTGGGTGGCTCAGTCAGTTGAGCGGCTGACTTCACCTCAGGTCATGATCTTGCAGTCCGTGAGTTCGAGCCCCGCATTGGACTCTGTGCTGACAGCTCAGAGCCTGGAGCCTGTTTCAGATTCGGTGTCTCCCTCTCTCTGACCCTCCCTGTTCATGCTCTGTCTCTCCCTGTCTCAAAAATAAATAAAACGTCAAGAAAAAAAAATTTTTTTTAAAGACATGGGGTAACACAATGGATAAGAAAACAAGATCCATCTATATGCTGTTTACAAGAGACCCACTTTACACCTAAAGACACCTTCAGATTGAAAGTAAGGGGATGGAGAACCATCTATCATGCTAATGGTCAACAAAAGAAAGCTGGAGTAGCCATACTTATATCAGACAATCTAGACGTTAAAATAAAGACTGTATCAAGAGATGCAGAAGGGCATTATATCATAATCAAGGGGTCTATCCACCAAGAAGACCTAACAGTTGTAACCATTTATATGCCAAATGTGAAAGCACACAGATATATAAATCAATGAATCACAAACGTAAAGAAACTCATCAGTAGTAATACCATAATCGTAGGGGACTTCAACACCCCACTCACAGCAATGGAAAAATCATCTCATCAAAAAATCAACAAGGAAACAACGGCTTTGAATGACACACTGGGCCAGATGGACTTAACAGAGATATATTCAGAACATTTCCTCCTAAAGCAGCAGAATATACATTCTTCTCCAGTGCACATGGAACGTTCTCCAAAATAGACCCTATACTGGGACACAAATCAGCCCTAAGTAAGTACAAAAAGATCGAGATAATACCATGCATATTTTCAGACCACAACACTATGAAACTCAAAATCAACCACAAGAAAAAAATTGGAAAGGTAACAAATACTTGGAGACTGAAGAACATCCTACTAAAGAATGAATGGGCTAACCAAGAAGTTAAAGAGGAAATTAAAAAGTATATGGAAGCCAATGAAAATGATCACACCACAACCCAAAACCTCTGGGATACAACAAAGGAGGTCATAAGAGGAAAGTATATAGCAATCCAGGCCTTCCTACAGAAGGAAGAAAGATCTCAGATACACAACCTAACCTCATGCCTTAAAGAGCTGGAAAAAGAACAGCAAATAAAACCCAAAACGAGCAGAAGACAGGAAATAATAAAGATTAGAGCAGAAATTAATGCTATCGAAACCAAAAAACTGTAGAAGAGATCAATGAAACCAAAAGATGGTTCTTTGAAAGAATTAACAAAATTGATAAATCACTAGCCAATTTGATCAAAAAGAAAAAGGAAAGGACCCAGATACATAAAATCAAGAATGAAAGAGGAGAGATCACAACCAACACAGAAGAAATAAAAACAATAATAAGAGAATATTATGAGCAATTATATGCCAATAAAATGGGCAATCTGGAAGAAATGGACAAATTCCTAGAAACATAAACTATCAAAACTGAACAAGAAGAAATAGAAAATTTGAACAGGCCCATAACCAGTAAAGAAATAGAATTAGTAATCAAAAGTTTCCCAAAAAACAAGAGTCCAGAGCCAGATGGCTTTCCAGGGGAAATCTACCAAACATTTAAGGAAGAGTTAACACCTATTCTCTTGAAGCTGTTCCAAAAAATAGAAATGGAAGGAAATCTTCCAAAGCCTTTCTATGAAGCCGGCATTACCTTGATTACAAAACCAGACAGAGACCCCACTAAAAAGCAGAACTATAGACCAACTATAGACCATGTTTTCCCTGATAAACATGGATGCAAAAATCCTCAACAAGATATTAGCCAACCGGATCCAAAAATACATTAAATAAATTTATTCACCACAACCAAGCGGGATTTATACTTGGGATGCAGGGCTGGTTCAATATCCACAAAAACAATTAACGTGATTCATCACATCAATAAAAGAAAGGACAAGAACCATATGATCCTCTCAATAGATGCAGAGAAAGCATTTGACAAAATACAGCATCCTTTCTTGATAAAAACCCTCAAGAAAGTAGGGATAGAAGGAGCATACCTCAAGATCACAAACGCCATATATGAACGACCCAATGCTAATATCACCCTTAATGGGGAAAAACTGACAGCTTTCCCCCTAAGATCAGGAACAAGACAGGGATATCCATTCTCACCACTGTTATTCAACATAGTATTGGAAGTTTTAGCCTCTACAATAAGACAACACAAAGAAATAAAAGGTATCCAAATCAGCCAGGAGGAGGTCAAACTTTCACTCTTCGCAGTTGACATGATATTCTATATGGAAAAGCCAAAAGATTCCACCAAAAAAACTGCTAGAATTGATTCATGAATTCAGCAAAGTTGCAGGATATAAAATCAACACACAGAAATCGGTTTCATTCCTATACACCAACAATGAAGCAACAGAAAGAGAAATCAAGGAATTGACCCCATTTACAGTTGCACAAAAAACCATAAAATACCTAGGAATAAATCTAACCAAAGAGGTGAAAAATCTATACACTGAAAACTATAGAAAGCTTATGAAATAAATTGAAGAAGACACAATAAAATGGAAAAGGATTCCCCGCTCCTGTATAGGAAGAACAAATATTGTTAAAATGTCGATACTACCCAAGGCAATCTACATGGTCAATGCAATCCCTATCAAAGCAACACCAGCATTCTTCAAAGAGCTAGAACAAATAATCCTAAAATTTATATGGAAGGAGAAAAGGCCCCAAAGAGCCAAAGTAATCTTGAAAAAGAAAACCAAAGCATTAGGCATCACAATCCCAGACTTCAAGCTATCCTACAAAGCTGTAATCATCCAGATAGTATGGTAATGGCACAAGAACAGACACTCAGATCAATGGAACAGAATAGAGAAACCAGAAATGGACCCACAAACGTATGGCCAACTAATCTTTGACAAAGCAGGAAAGAATATCCAATGGAATAAAGACAGTCTCTTCAGCAAGTGGTGCTGGAAAAACTGGACAGCGACATGCAGAAGAATGAACCTGGACCACTTTCTTACACCATACACAAAAATAAACTCAAAATGGATGAAAGACCTCAATGTAAGATAGGAAGCCATCAAAATCCTCGAGGAGAAAGCAGGCAAAAACCTCTTTGATCTTAGCTGCAGCAACTTCTTAACACGTCTCCAGAGGCAAGGGAAACAAAAGCAAAAATAAACTGCTGGGACCCCATCAAAATAAAAAGCTTCTGCACAGTGAAGGAAACCATCTGCAAAACTAAAAGGCAACCGACAGAATGGGAGAAGATATTTGCAAATGATATATCAGATAAAGGGATAGTGTCCAAAATCTACAAAGAACTTATCAAACTCAACACCCAAAAAACAAATCATCCAGTGAAGAAATGGGCAAAAGACATGAATAGACACTTCTCCAAAGAAGACATCCAGATGGCCAACTGACACATGAAAAAATGCTCAACATCACTCATCATCAGGGAAATACAAATCAAAACTACAATGAGATACCACCTTTCACCCGTCAGAATGGCTAACATGAACAACTCAGGCAACAACAGATGTTGGCGAGGATGCGGAGAAAGAGGATCTCTTTTGCATTGTTGGTGGGGATGCAAGCTGGTGCAGCCACTCTGGAAAAGAGTAGAGAGTTTCCTCAGAAAACTAAAAATAGAACTACCCTACAACCCAGCAATTGCACTACTAGGTATTTATCCACGGGATACAGGTGTGCTGTTTCGAAGGGACACATGCACCCCAATGTTTATAGCAGGATTATCAACAATAGCCAAAGTATGGAAAGAGCCAAATGTCCATAGATGGATGAATGGATAAAGAAGAGGTGGTATATATATACAATGGAGTATTACTCGACAATCGAAAAGAATGAACTCTTGCCATTTGCAACTATGTGGATGGAATTGGAGGGTATTATGCTAAGTGAAATTAGTCAGTCAGAGAAAGACAAATATCACATGACTTCACTCATATGAGGACTTTAAGAGACAAAACAGATGAACATAAGGGAAGGGAAACAAAAATAATATAAAAACAAGGAGGGGGACAAAACAGAAGAGACTCATAAATATGGAGAACAAACTGAGGGTTACTGGAGGGGTTCTGGGAGGGGGGATGGGCTAAATGGGTAAGGGGCACTAAGGAATCTACTCCTGAAATCATTGTTGCACTATATGCTAACTAATTTGGATGTAAATTATATATATAAAAAAAGTTAAAATAATAGAAAAAATAAAAGAAAAAAAACTTAAAGCCTAATATAGAAACGGACATATAAACAAACAATGTGCTAACTATGGTAAATATTGTGGAACAGGAAGATAAGGAAGGACTAAATTTGCCTAGGAAATAGGAGTTTGCCAGCAGAGTATGGGGACAGAGCATTCCAGAAAGAGTATAGTGGAAAATTACAAAGGTAGGGACTAACATAGAAGGCTGGTAAATTTTGTATGTTTTGCTGGGGGTGTAGAGACAATGAATAGCTATTAAGTGATTGTAGGCAGGAGAGTAATTTGGATTTGAGAGAGACCACTCTGGCAGCAATTTGGGAGTGTGCAATGCAGAGGGAGAACGATGGGAAGTAGAAAAACTTATAAAGAAGATCTTGTAACTGTTTCGATTAGAGATGATGACTGCCTGAAGTAGGATAATGTAGGCAGAATAAAGAAGACTTTAAAAAATATTCAAGATGCAAAAACTGGAATTTAAGCGGTTCAAACACAGAGATGGTTGTTCACTGATGCATTCCAAACATCATACCTAGAAGAGTGCCTGCCACAATTAGATGTTCAATAAATATATGTTGGATTCTGGGAAGATGGCAGTGCCACGGTAGTTTTTGAGTCTTCCTGAATCTTCCTTACAAACAGGCATAGCAATTAAAATTGCAAAGCCAAAAACCCACAGGTGCCTAAGCCAAAACAAAAGCACTTACTTGCAACCCAAATGTACCCAAAACCTATGGATTGGGAAACACTGATAACTAAAATCATCAGATGGTGTTATTATCTAGGAAATAGGAGGAAGAAACTGGGTGCTAAAAATCAGAGGATCCAGATATCTCACATACTAGAAAGCTCAGTCAACTAATCTGAGACTTTAGCAACCAAAATGGGGAAGACCAACCGACAGAAACCAATCACTGAGTAAGCATAAGGAGCCCAAGGGAAGGTCTGATGAGGATGGGATGGCATGGGATCCATGATATCTGAAAATAATCAACAAACTCTCCTTGCCAGAACAAACACCTGTACAGAGAAGAAGGAGCTAGGAATAAAACGCATACTGAACAGGACAGCAGAGTTGGGACAAAGAAAAGTGGAGATACAGGGGGGAAAAAAGGGAAAATTAAGAACACATGATTAAACAAGTCCTGGAACAAAAGAATACCACGCAAAACTGGACAATTCAAAAATAATAATGATAGCAAAACATGATGTATCAGAATACTTGGTCCAAATGTTTTTTATCAGAAGAAATTGTACAGCATTCAATTCTTTGTTTTTGTTTTTAAGTTTATTTATTTTGAGAAAGGGGAGAGGCAGGAAGAGGGAGAGAGAGAATCCCAAGCAGGCTCCACGCTGTCAGTGCAGAGCCTGACACAGGGCTCGACTCCATCAACCAAACAGTGAGATCATGAGCTGAGCCAAAATCAACATGAGTTGCACACTTAACTGACTGAGTGATGCAGGTGCCCCATATAGCGTTCAATTCTTAAGACAAACATATAACTCGAAATCGTGGGACAAAGAAAAACTGAATTAAATAAATAGAAGGAAGAAATTAATGATTAAAGCAGAAATTTAAAAGTTGGAAAATAGAAAAATAGTAAAACTAACCAATCCAAAACCCAGTTCTCTGAAAATGGAAAAAAGTCGCTAATTAACAGGATTAAGAGATAAATGAAGAAAACAAACACTATTTCAGGCAAAATAATCTTCAAAAGTGGGAAAAAAATTAAGTATCATAAAGGTTTATTTTGTGTGCCTATTAAAATACTTTTAAAAATCTGAATGAAATGGATAGTTTTCTTTTAAAAAACTAATATTGTTAAGTCTAATAAATTGAAAAGGTAAAGAGATCAGTTCCCAGAGAAGCAACAAAGAATACAATTAGAGAGCTATTCCACAAACAAAACAAAACAAAGGCACTAAATCTGGACAACTTCACTGGAATTTTTTTCCAAACTGTTAACTATCCCCCCAAAATATTAGGCAAACTTTCACATCTGTTATGAGGAAATGTATGATTAATTCCCCAAACCTGACAAAACATACACAACTACAAACCATTCCTTTTTTATAAAAATGGACGTAACCATCAGAGTGAAATGTTAGCAAACAAAATACAGTAACGTATTAAAAGATAAAACATACTTATTTAGGTTGTTAGGATGTGGATACAATAAGCCATCTAAAGTGGCAAGGAGAAAACCTTGCACAAAGTAGATGTGCAACTCCTGTTAGTCAAGATTATTGGTAGTCACAGATTTGACAAGTGAGATTATTCAAGGATATGAGAAGAAATCTTGAGAAACATCAGTGCCTAAAGGAGCTGTTGGGGAACAAAGTTAGAGGGTTCATATTTCCCAATCTCAAAACTCACCGCAAAGCTACAGTAAACAGGACTGAGTGGTACTGGCACCGGGATAGACATAAATCTAGGGAGAGAACTGAGAGTCCAAAAATACACCCTTACATTTACGGTCAATTTACTTTCAAGAAGAGTGCACAGATAATTCAATGAGGAAAGAATAGGCTTTTCAACAGAGGCTGCTGGGATGAGTGGACTTCCACAAGCAGAAGAACGAATTTGGACTCCCAGGGTCATCATATACCAAAGCTAACTCAAGATGCACCAAACACCTATGTAAGAGCTAAAACTATGAACAAAACTATGAAGCTCTTGGTAGAAAATACAGGTGTAAATCTTTGTGACCTTGGATTAGGCAATGATTTCTTAGGTATGCTATCTAAAGCATAAGCAGCCTAAGAAAAATGTGCACAAGTTTAACCATACCAAAATTTAAACCTTTTGAGCCTCAAAGTGCACTACAAAGAAAGTGAAAAAACCGACATATTAGGTGAAAAAAAAGTATTTCTAAATCATGGTCTTATTAAGTCTAGTGTCCAGAATATAAGAACTCCTAAAACTCAACAATTAAAAACCAAATAACTCAGGGCGCCTGGGTGGCTCAGTTGGTTAAGCCTCCAACTCAGCTGAGGTCATGATTTTTTTTTTTTAATGTTTACTTAGTTTTGAGAGACACAGAGTGTGAGTGGGGAAGGATTCAGAGAGAGGGAGACACAGAATCCAAAGGAGGCTCCAGGCTCTGAGCTGTCAGCACAGAGCCCGACACAGGGCTCGAACTCATAAGAGATCATGACCAGAGCCACAGTCCAACGCTTAACTGACTGAGCCACCCAGGCATCCCATAGCTGAGGTCATTATTTCATGAGGTCATGATTTCACAGTTGGTGAGATCCAGCCCCCTTCGGCTCTGCGCTGACATGGCTCCTGCTTGGAATTTTCTCTCTCCTCTCTCTCTGCCCCTCCCCCACTGTGCTCGCTCTCAAAATAAATAAACATTCTAAAAAAAGCAAATAACTCCATTTACAAAGGGGCAAATAATTTGTGTGTTTTTCAACTTTTCAGTACCTAAATGCCTTTTATGGATAATGTTAACAATAACATTTTGCAGAATAAACGCAGGGATAGGAAAAATGTCCACAAAATGGTGAGAGAAAACAAAATACCAGGAGTCTCCCAACGAATCCCTCCCATGAGGAGAAAATGATCATTCCTGTATTACAGATAATGATACCCCGAGGTTCAGAAATGTTAACAGGCCTTCTGACTAGCCCCTGCCAAGTTCCTCCCCCTCGTGATGTAGTAATCATCCACATTTTCCTGCCTCAACAGTCAAAGATAAATTGTCGCACCTCACCAAAGCCCAGCGCAGCTCAGCATGGCTTCGCACACCATCACCACCGCCCCTGGGCCTCTGTGGGGCCTCATGGGGTCTCCAGTCCCCAGCGCCAGAGAGCTGCCTGGGTTCCTTTCCGGAGCTGTGAGAGGCCGACCCTGGGCGCCAGCGCCCAAAGAGAAGCGCAGGGGGGGAGAGGGCGCTGGGAGTGCAGGGATGGGGGGGGGGGGGGGCGGGAGGGGGGAGAAAGGTTGGGGGGACGTTGCAGATCCCCTGGATCCTCCACAGTGCTGCCGGGTGGCTCCTTCTCCAGCTCCGGAGCAGCACCTCCACTCACGCCTTCAAGACAGAGCCCAGCCTGAGGGCAGAGGCCAGTCTGAGGGCAGAGGCCAGCCGGCAGGCGGCCAATGGAGACCCCAAGGGCAGGCTGGTGCCATCCACCCACCCAAAGAGCAGATAATTTGAATAGGAATTTCTCAAAAGAAGATATACAAATGACTAACCAGCACTTGAAAAGATGTTCAACATAAGCAGTCATGAGGGAAATACAAATCAAAACCGCAGTGCGATGGCACTTCACGCCCACTGGAATGGCTTGAATCAGAGAAATGGACAATAGCAAGTGTTGTCAAGGATGTAGAGAAATTGCAACTTTCATACACTGCCAGTGGGAAAGAAAACTGGTGCAGCCACCTTGGAAAACAGTTTAGCAGCTTGCCACAGTTAAACCTAGAGTTCCATATGACCTAGAAATGAAACTCCTACGTTTAATACCAGAGAACTGGGAATATATATGGACACAAAAGCTTGTACAGATGATCATAAGTGTGATTCATATTAACCAAAAGTGGAAACAACTCAAATGTCCATGGTTTATGAAGGAATAAACAAAATGTGGCGAATCCATGCAATAGAATATTACTGAACCATTAACAAGTAACGGAATACTGATTTATGTTACCACATGGACAAACCTTGAAAACTGTATGCTAAGCGCCGGATACAAAATGCCACATATTGTACAATTCTGCTACATGGAATGCTCAGAATGGGTAAATCTTTAGAAACAGGAAATAGGTTAGTGTTGCCAGGGGCTGGGGGAAGGGGTTAATTGGGATTTACTGCTAATGATTACAGGATTTGGGGGGGGGGCGGTCATGAAAATATTTTGGAATTAGTTGGTTGTACAACCTTGTGAATACACTTCTAAAAAGTGAACTGTACACTTCTAAAAAGTGAATTTTATAGTATGTGGGTGAGCGCTCAACAAAAGAAATAAAACCCAGCAGACTACAAAAAGCCAGAATATGAATTAAAAGGGAGTCGCCAAACAGTAAATTTTTAAGAAGTGTAGAATCCAGGTGCTTGGTGAATGGTTGTGCCTTATAGGAGTCCTTTAACCTTTTCTTCATGTTTTAAAACTCTTACCAAAAAAAATGTTTGTGAAATAACTGAACAGAAACGATAAAAAGAGGATGAAAACAAACAAACGTGAAGGGCTCATCAGGGTCAGTGCAACAGAGACACGTCAAGGAATTGTAGAAATTCGGAAGATATGCAGAACAAAGTGAATGCACAGAACGTGTGCTGTGCAGGAGGATTAGGCAGGGGAGAATCTGGAGACACTTCCTGAGCATCTGCTGCTGGAAGAGGTCTAGAGTCTCGCTCCTGTGGCATTGATTCATCTTTAAGTGAGACCCTCATAAAACCCTGCCTGGTCTCCCTGCTGCCCCCTGTCCCCGTCTTACCTTGATCCCCTCCTTTCTCATTCTCTACGTATTCTCTCAGTTCCTTAAATTGGATGAACACTACAAATATCACATATTGTAATTATTTGTACATGTGTCTTTCACTCCTGAAAGACTGAGATCCTCAAGGAATGATGTCATTTCCTGTCGATCCATGGATCTGTCCCCCCAGGTCTCGTCTTGCTTCTGCATTTAGTTGGTACTGAAGAAAAAGAGCATCTGAGACTAAGCCTATCTAAGAGCAGCCATTCAACTTCATAACAACACTGAATCAAAATTAAAGTGCAAAACAGGGAAAATTATAAAATGTATGTATAAAAATGGCATTAATAACATGGCCAATAATGACATTAATATCATTTTTGGTGAAATAAAAACTGTCTAGAGACAAGTGGAAAAAATAATTTATTGCAGATTTTCTTACACAGGAACATGGAACATTTATACATGTATCATTGTGCTGATACGAAATACTAAATTTAAAGACAAACACTCTTAAATAAATGTAGTTTCACTGTATTTTATAAAGGTAGATATTAATAAATTATTTAAGAACAACAGGCCAATTATTCCAATAGGGATGCATTCTATGTCAAAATTAAAGTTAACTTTTCTGAACCTGATGGCCTGGATATAACCACATTCTTCCAAGCTAAGAAAAAGAAGCTCATTTCTGGAAATAAATGGCCAGAAATGGCTCTTACAGGAGTATCCCAGTAGTACTCCCAATTTTATTCTCAGATGTGGTTAGAGCCCTGACATTTATCTCAAGCTAAAGTAATAGCTCACTGTGAAACAGTGCAACTTTTTATAACATGTTGTTAAAGGGATTTAATACAAGGGATATAGTACAAACTACAGAATTTTAGAGGAATTATAATGCCACATGATTTGGGTGAGCAACCAAATATTTTAAGAACAGAAATGTGCATCCTATATTTTTGATGAAAAATTAGCACAGTTCAAAATACTCATTATTTTCTTAGCATGGTATATTAATTCTTATTTTGGGAATCTGAAAATAAATTGCATTTTTTCCCCTAAAAGTTAGAATTCACTCTTTTAGAAAATGGTTTCTATGATGATGTACACCAACACGATATAAACTTTGTTATATGTTATTATAGTCATTAAAATATACATATACATATACATGGAACACTAAACAGATTTGGCAAACCATGATATGATATGTACACATGACCAAATACTGTTCAGTGTCATTTAATTAAATTCAACAACTACTTATTGGGTGCCTACCACTTGCAAATTACCATGTTAAGTAATGCTTGTAGTAGATCTTAAGACACATGAAATTCACATTATCCACATCTAAAGCCAAACTTTAGGTAATATACTAAACCTTGAAAATTACCAAAAGCAGAGCAAAGGTTGAATAACGAATAATGAAAGCTATGCCTAAGAGAAAGGCTTGGGGTCATTGCAAAGGACAAAGCGAAATCTGTATCCACAGGGAATAATTGCTTGGTGTGTGACAGGGGACAACTGGAGCCCATTCTGCAGTCCCCGTCATCCCACAGTCTGAAATTCAGTTATCATCCTGTGCTGGTTCCTTTAAAGAGTGGAATAAATAAGGGTTCATTTTCAGTGATAATAAAGCTTGTAGTATCCCCCAAAGATTTTCTTTTCTTTTTTTTTTTTTTTTAATATATGCATGCACATCTGTTTTTCTAAGTCTTCCCATCATAATTCTGGGTGAAACAAGGACCACCCACCTAAAATGAGCAACACTTGAGGTAGGGCTTAATTTATCAGAAGAGCCTCAGTAAGCATGCCAAAACCACAAGTAAATTATCTAAAGTAAAAACAGCAGAAAGAAGATAAAGATAAATATTTTAAAACTTGGCATTCCATTCCTTTTAGGACTTATGCTCTACCAGCATTTTTAGGGGATGTATACGTTCGGAAAAGGAAATATAATCAAGTAGTCTCACCCTCTCTAAAGAACCTGTACATCAACAGGGAACAAAGTATCAACTTTACTTCTGTGTGTGGGAGTGTACGAGCCCAGCATGAATCAGAATTCCAGTTTGGAGGGCTAGTGTCTAAAGTCAACTCTAGCACATAGAAGTACAACCGGAGTATAACCACAGCACTAGCACGGACCTGAGGTTCCCCTATGCAATCATTTAGATTCTGGGAAAGTATAAATCGCTCTGCTTTCTGGGAAAAATGCCCGAGGGCCTAGGATGTCTAAAGATCCCCTAACATTCCACAGGGAGATAGATTGGCCCTTAGAAGGATCTGAAGCTTCGTGATTAAGAAACCTCCCATAACTTGCATTCCTGACTCTGGCCAGATGGTGATCTCAGAACCCCTTATGGAGCTAAGCAAAGAGGCCAGGGAGTCCCTCATTGTCCTCTCACCTCAGCCAGATTATGGAGGAAGAACCAAAAACTGGTCTTCCCCGTCTGGTACTTTTAAGTTTAATTTCATTAGAGGTAAAAAGCCGGCAACAATAAAGTATCCCCTAAGAAGTTTTTATTGTTCTGACTGGCTCATTAATGTTTCAGTACTTACAGTGCTTTACCTGAGAGTTCATTTCAGCAAGTAAGAATTCTTTTCAAAGGAGACATATTTTCAGTGATTATAATTTAGCTCCTTGTATTTATATTCTGTCTTTAAAAAACGTAACTGCATGCTGATTAGTCATACCTCTGTTCCTGTATTTTTTCTGGATAGAAACCAAACTTGCATTGGCTCTTTTTTACCCTTCATGGACACTGGGCCTCTGTGCTCCAAATGGAATTGTGGATCTGAGTTTTCTGGTGTCATAAGACATCTAAAAGATAGGGGACAGGGAATAGGAAAAGACGTCTTGACTATGGTTGTATGGAGAAAGGGACATGAACTGAAGTTTGAAATCAAGACAGTAATGACACATGTTAAAACTGTATTTAAAAGTAACACAGGATTTTAGTAATGGTGGTCATGCAAGGAATTCCTAAGGTGGTGTAGATTCATTGAAAGTGGGAGTGATGATCCGTTCTCAAATAAAAAATAAACAATCCTAAGAGCATAAGTGATGACTGTTTAAAAGTAACAAAATCATGCAGAGAGTTAAACCACATGCAAAGAGACATTTTTCTTGCAAATCAGTAAATACCAAGACCTGTTCTCTTACCTGTATGTGTATTCAGACACATTTATTTTTCCCTTTTCTCCAGTGGTTTCTGTTCTGCTTGTGAGGTTAACAGTATTTCCAAAAAGACAGTATCGAGGCATCCTCTGCCCTATGACACCAGTAACTACTTCTCCAGTGTGTATCCCTATGGTTATCTGCAGAAATCAAAGGTTTGTTTCAATAAGCTCGATCACCAAAACACTAATTTTTGATTACTTTACGTCATAGAATAACGTAAAGTCATCATAAAGAAATCATAAGAATTCTCTGGAAGAACTCCAAGTGTATTACAGACAAAATAAAAAACTCTCGGGGCGCCTGGGTGGCTCAGTCGGTTTAGCGACCGACTTCGGCTCAGGTCATGATCTCACAGTTTGTGAGTTCAAGCCCCACGTCGAGCTCTTTGCTGACAGCTCAGAGCCTGGAGTCTGCTTCAGATTCTATGTCTCATTCTCTCTCTGCCCCTCCCCCACCTGTGCTGTGTCTCTCTCTGTCTCTCAAAAATAAATAAATGAAAAAAAATTTTTTTAAAAAGAGATTAAAGGAAAGGTAAAAAAAAAAAAATCAAGCATTAATATTAAAAAAAAAACTCTCACAAAATCTGTCTTCCAAGAGAAATATTCTTTTTCTAAAGTCAGAAGATTCCAAAGATATGAATCTGGCAACTTATATGAGATGCAGGAAAGAGATTTTTAAAAAATAAACCAGAAAGGATAGGAAGTTTGGTCTCATCCTCTTGATTTCAGTACATGGAACAGACTAGGTAGTTTCAAAAAGGTGGACAGATTTCCCATCTCTGTGAAAAAATGTAATACAATGGGTTCAAAAATATTATAGTCTGTTGTCATGATGATGTCTTCCCTTATACGTAATGACTGCCTGCCAAAGAATGTGAGTCAGTTGACCACAAAGGTCTGCTACTGCTATTATAGTATCTATTTTATTTACTAACCTGAACAGATTCTCCATCTACTTGAACCTGGCCAGCAATTTCCATCATATCCAAGGCCAGGTGGCAAATGGATCGTGCATGGTGGATGCATGGCTCTGGTAAACCACTCACTGTCATATACTTATCACCAACTGTCTCCACCTAACACAGCACATATATTTATACGGTCATTGGTTACAATAAACATTACTGTTTCATTTGCTACCCTTCTATATAAACAACATTTCCCCAAGGCTACCAGTAACTTTAAACTTTCCTCCCATGAATTCGTTTAAAATTATAATACATTCAGTTCCAGCAAGATGAAACCTTGTAATTATTTGAAACTTGCACACAGCACTTGAGGTCTTTGATTACAGCCAGGCACGGACACAGCATTATTTCCCCCCTAGTAATTCCTGGTTTCTCATCTCAGATACGCTTATAATTCACTAGAACAATTTATTACTAGTATCTCCCTAAAATAATGATGGTTTATGACACAAGAGCCACTGCCCAACGTCCAATGGTTTATCATGTTCAATAACCATTTACATTTATGATGTGCTCACAAAATGTCACGCTGTACCTCAGAAAACCACTATAAAATAAATAGTCCTTGTGGCACTCCTATTACTCCAGATGCCTGGAGATGGTCCGGTTAACATTCTTGCTTTTATGAAGCAATAATCCCCTGACTTCATTTTTTCCAATATTATATTTGTTTTTAATTGAAACAAAGCACATAAATGCCTTATAAATGTTTATCTTCAGGTCGGTGTAATCTAAAAGCAAACCCGAGTCCCCAGTCCCCTTCTCATGCTCTAAGACTTCTTTACTATGCAAAGCATTTATGTATTTCAGTAAAAATGTCTCCGACAGAGCACTAAAACAAATGCTATGTTTACATGATGGGTGAGAAACAACCTGTGCAGATTCATTAATGTAAGTGCAAAAAGCTGCTGAACATTTCATTTGAACCAGGGAACTATCAGCTCTATTCATTTTGGTTACAGGGAAGAGAAAGGTTTACAACAAGAGGTAAATTATTTGAGAAAATGGTAAACAGTGGATACATGGAGGCCTACTGCACCAAGGCTGTAGGGCTATAGTCAGAGAATGGTGCCTCGGAACATAGGGTCTCAAAATTCAGACTCTGAAGGGCACTGCATTAGGATGTGGTCCGGACTTGCCTTATAAACAAATGGATTTTTCCGGGAGTCAGTCAGTGTGTCAAATCTGGTGTAGAGGTCATTGAGCAGGTTTACAATCTTCATGGCCCCTTCTCCAGATGCATGCTTGCTACAGAAGGCATTGAAGCCCACAATGCCACTGAAGAGGATGGTCACGTTGTCATATCTCTTGGCAGGCACTGGACGCTTGTGTCTCAGTTCATTGGCAACGGATGGAGGGAGGACAGAATACAACAGCCTATTCAGCGGGATGGGGAAAAAGCCGCAGGAAGAAATGCTGGGAATCACAGAGTTTTGATGTCGTTTGTACCGTAAAAACCTGGAGTCTTATAAGACACCCATTATTAGCCATCTATGTAAGTTTTCAAAAATACCATAATTTATTTGTTTTAATCACATGCAACACCTCCAAATCCAAACCAATTCAAACTAAATGGAAATAAGGCAACCAAATAGGCAAAGCAGGACCCTGGCAATAGAAGTCAGAGTTTTCATCCGTGGTACTGAATTTTGAACTGTTATTACAGCATTCACAGTAGGAAAGTTGTCATTACCAGCACTTAGAACACTGTCTGAGTAGTATAATACCAGGACCGTGTTTATCTCTCAGGAATAAGAAGTTTACCTGAATTTGTGTAAATACCATTAAACCAAGTAGATCTCCTCCCAGTCTCATCCATGCCTCTTTCTTCCGTCGAAGAAACGGAAAAAACAGGTGGAGCCTGGGCTCGGCAAGAAAAGACTGTACTTCTATAGGCAATCCTGTGATTTTTCGATGGCATCAGGTACCACGCAGAGGGACAAGTGTGGTAAGCACAACGGGAGGAGGGTGAGAGCCGAGGGACTGATAGGACAGAAGCAGAAACTGGGGTAACCGATGGCTCTTGGCATGAGGACCCAGAGGAAGAAATGATGCCTCTCTACCTTTTTCTTCCCTAAAGCCAGAGGACGTACTGTGCTAAGTTGAATCTCACAAGCCTCATACAATGTGTTATTTTCAAGGATGAAGTTGTACCACATACAATAAAACCTACAGTTTGAATTTTTTTTTTTAAGCAGTGGGAGGAATTTGAGCCGCCTGTCCCATATTCTTTTTGAAATCTGCAAAATATCTGGAGGGATTCAGGGATCTGTTGAGGGCCACAAGGAAAGTAAAGAGGCATCAAAGAAACCAGATATAGCTTTCAGCTTCTCTATACAAAGGTCAAGACAAGTGAATTAAGAAGCTATGTATAGACAGACATTAAATGTCATTCTCTATTTCATCCATGTTATTAATAAATAGTTAACTGGCGTGTTTATGTGCGGGCACAGCATTCATTTCAGGGCAACCACACACATATCAACGCAAAGAAAAGTACAGAAAGTGATGCTGTTATCAATATTCTGGGTGTTCAAGTAGAATGAAATAGTTCTTAGGAGAAGGCAGACAGATCACTTCAATTCTCCGACAAGCCATCAAAAATGAATACCCAAGACCCTGGGTAAAATCTCTCATCAATGTCCAGTGATTTAGTGCCTTTAACAAATACATACAAGCAAGGCCAAGTAGTATGCACAGTGCATATCTGAATGAATTATTTGAAAATGAAGGCCAATTCTAAGTACAGTGTTCACTGCAACCCCGAGAACCCAGCCAGCCCTTGGCACACAGAGGATGCTTCGAATATATCTCTCATATGAAGGAAGGAATAAATGGATACTTCACATTTAAATACACACTTGGATTATTGTATTGATTTTCAGGGAGGTATTATGGCATTTATTCTTTCAACTTAGTTTCTAAAACTAGAAGACACATTTCCACTACCATTAAGACTGATGTATTTCTGTATGCATAATTTCTTTCTAAGCGATATGGAAGATTCTTACCTACTACTCCAGAGTACAACAGGTTCCATGCCTTTCTAGTTTGGTTACCAAACTTAACCAAAGTAGGGTCACAATACACAACGCCCTTCCTTACCCACAAGGTTACATTCTTACGTGTCTGTCTTTTTCTTTTCATCTTCCAAGGCTCTTAACGTGAGCTGCAGCCTATCTGTGAGGATTTCCAGTTCTTGGGTCAGTTTGTATTCCTCTCTGAATTGTTCTCCCAAGAGAACGAGATCGCGCGTGGCATCATGCAGAGGGATGTCACTTAGGTACAGACCTCTCCTTGTCAGATCGTCCAGGTTCATCACACTGGTAGATAGGGAAATGAGGAGAAGTCAGTGCCAACTTGTGTACATGCTAACATCAAGCCTGACTACTGTCAAGGAGTAAAATCTGGTCATCTCCTACCATTCAATAGGTCAGGCTAAAGACAGAAAAAAAAAAAATGGAGAGTTGCATGAAGACTATAACTTCATTCTTTCATATATTTAAAAATCTATCAAGGAGCAGGGGCGCCTGGGTGGCTCAGTCGGTTGGGTGACCGACGTCGGCTCAGGTCATGATCTTGGGGTCGCGAGTTTGAGCCCCGCGTCAGGCTTTGTGCTGACCGCTCAGAGCCTGGAGCCTGTTTCGGATTGTGTCTCCCTCTCTCTGACCCTCCCCCCGTTCATGCTCTGTTTCTCTCTGCCTGAAAAATAAACATTAAAAAAAAATCTATCAAGGAGCAGTGAACTTGACATACATTTTTGCCAAATCTCACTTTTTGATTCCATCAGCCTAAACTGAAAAATAAAGGAGAAAACTATCCTGTGAAAATTAACCTGGTATTTAACACGTGGCCGTTATGGACTGCAATCACATTTTCCCCTCATTATAAAGAGATGGAGAAAACTTTCTTTTTGCCCTCTGTAACAGGGATGATAATGCTTCTTTTGAGAAACCAGTTCATTGTTGCCTTATGCATCCATTGACTGTTGTAACTGGTTGCTTTTCTCTTTTAGATGCAGTGATAAAAAGTTTACAATCAGATTTATGACCTATCTTTCACATGTATTTTATGTGCTTATAACTTTATGACATGTATTTTATGTGCTACTCTTACTTCTGATTCTAATTTCTTCTACTACTTTTGTTTGCTTTGAAAATTTTTCTCATTTTTGAAACATTATATAATCTTACTAAAGTGTATGCATATTTGTAACCTATGTTTTTTTTTTTTTTACCAAAGTTATTTTAGATTAGCATAATAGGGGCACCTGGGTGGCTCAATTGGTTGATCATCCAACTTCAGCGCAGGTCATGATCTCATGGTTCATGGGTTAGAGTACTGTGTCGGGCTCTGTGCTGACAGCTCAGAGCCTGAAGCCTGCTTCAAATTCTGTGTCTCCCTCTCTCTCTGCCCCTCCTCTGTCTCTCTCTCTCTCAAAAATAAACAAACATTAAAAAAAATAGCATAATTGTATTGATTCAGTGATGATCTGATAAGTGACTGCTTTTTAAACATTTATTTTTTGGTTAAAATATCTTAAGGTTATATTATTGGTTTGAATTCTTTAAATATAAAGTAATAACTTCTGGGCATTCACAATTAGAATTTCTCTAAAATGACATAAGGAGTTGTGGCTTTACTGAAGAATTTTGGATTAATAAAATGTCTCCTTGTTATACATTCTCAGCAGAAATGTCCACAAATCAAAGCCAACATAAGCATGTCAATATAGAAAAATAAAATGATCAAAGACTTTAGTAATGAACCATATGGTTTCTTTAGATTTTGTTAAAATGCATATGTATGTTAACCTTGAACAACTCGGCTCAATGGCAGAATAGACTCATCTGAAAAGAGGACAGTTCACCTGCTAGCTGATATACAAGAACTGCCCATGAACAGAAAAAAAAAAAAAAAAGATTATAAGCTTAAAATAAAAATGGCTAAAAATTCTTGTATGGAGTTTAAAAACAATCAAATTATATCTCACTTTTCTTTGTGTGTGTGTGTGTGTGTGTGTGTGTGTGTGTGTGTGTGTGAAAGAGTACCTGTGTGCACAAGAGGGAGTGGAGGAGGGGCAGAGGGAGACAATCTTAAGCAGGTTCCATACTCAGCAGAGCCCCACACAGGACTCAATCCCATGACCCTGGGATCATGACCTGAGCCGAAAAGAGAGTCAGATGCTTAACTGACTGAGTCACCAAAGTGCCTCTATGTCTCATTTTTCTAAAAATTTACTTATTATCTTAATGAACTAGTAACATTTTTCCCCTAAATTTAAACTAATCATCTCAGAATTATTTATAAGTAAAACTGCTTTTAGTGGATCTCATTTAACACAAGTACAAATCTTTCTAAATACACGGACAGGTACCATATAACAAATTGTGAATGTGTCAATATGTGACCAATTTCTTCATTTGTAATTAACAAAGAGCCTCCAAATCTTCTGCTTCTGTTTCCAAAGAGACCTTTATCTCCATGAATAGAAATTGTCCCTATTGAACAGCTGTCATTCTACTAAAGCTCAACATGAAAAGGGCAAAAGAAAAAAAAAACCACATTGATAGCAGATAAAAATATAGTTAGAACAATGAAAGTGACTAATAAAAAGATATAAAGGATTGATATTCTCTAAGTTTGTCTCTTTTATTTTCATGATGCATATTCTCAGGAAAAAATAATCATTAGTCTTATGTAGTCGTTAATAGTGTATTAATAATATTAAAGGAAGTTATAAAGTTCAATAGATTTTTCAGAAATTTTCAGGCAGTATCTTTAAATGAAGAGTGATCATGGTGGACTTTAAATTAAATTTTTAGCCAGTAGCTCAGCAAAACATGCTGTAGTGAATGTGTTACTAAATAATGTGCATAGGTTTCTGTCATACAAAGTTATAAATACACAAAATACCACCTAAAAAGTTCCAGTTATCTTTTTCTATTTTTCTAAGTAAATTTAGGTATGTTTTTCTTATTCTGAGTTGCCATGCATCTTTTGGTAAAATGTTTTTTCAAATTGGAAAAATATCATCCTACAGTTTTACTTCCTTCTGATGTTCATTACAAAAAACATAACTTACATAAATTTCAATGTAATAATATATTTTGAATAGTATATCCTGATTAGAGTAGCTAAATATTTTCAATATAGGGTAGTTATATTTTAAATCTAGAAATAACTGTAGAAAGTAATTTTTCGGTGCCAAATATACCCATGTATTTATGTCATCATATCAAATGCTTTATGGAATTTCTTTTCTACGTGGTGCCTCTTTGGAAGGTACAAAGCTAAGCATTAGCTACCTGCAGATTAGATTTTTCCATGATCTGATGGCATATACACTTGGCACATTGATTAAGACAGGACAAATTAAAAAAAAAAAAAAGAATACAGGATTTCTTCTGAGCTTGTTACAAATGTTAAATGAAATTATCCTTGTACTAGAGTGCTGTATGAACAGGGGTTGTAATACCTAATTATACTTGAAACATGTAGACATCATTAAATAAGATGCTTTTGAATTTCTCTGTTAGCTAAAAATGGGTATTTCTATCTACTATAATTGATCTAAAAATGATTACCTTGGTGAACACAGAAAAAGGATGCTATCGGCTTCAGGTAAGTAGATCATCTGCCCCTTGAGACGTAAGCAGCTGCTCTCAGTCCCAGTCAGCTCATCCTCACATTCTAATTTCTCTACATCCAACAGTCCTTCCTTGAAAAAGCAAGACACAGCTATTAAACTAGTACCTTTCTCCCTATGCAGCAAGTCAGCAAAAAGAAGGACATGTATACCTCATTTCCCACCAAAGTGTCCAAGGGGAATAAGGACACCAAGTAGATCAGGAAGGGCATTTCACAGAAATACTGCCAGGTAATAAGCAAAGTGATTACCTTGCGAACACTGCAGAAAAACGAACTGACTATCTCCTTTGGACCCAAAAAGATAATAGTCTTACTATGCTTGCATATTGTTTTAAAGCTATTGTGAATCTTATTTCTGATTTTCCAGTATGGCTCCAACATATAATACTAAGTTCTATGAAAAAAAAAGAAACCAAGTGTCTCTATTCCCCATACCTGCATTCACAGAGAGGCTGGGAGTAGTTCCAAATACATAAAGTATGTGTGGGTAAGACCCTTCCAAGGGCTTCAGGAAGGACAAAATATATATTCTAGGACACGTTTGCTGTATCACTCCCAAGAACAGAAACTATGAGATCTGGGTATTCCTTAAACATTCAACCAAAAGAATATTTTATCACTTTTAAATTTCCACAAAAATGGCACCAAGAATAATAGACAATTTAAGGAAGAATTAAATCAGTGGCTTTGGGTGAAGTTAAAAAAGTGTATTTTTTTTTTTATCAGTTCTTCTGATGTCTAAAATAGTACATGGTAGCTGTACAGGGAGTAAAAGATATTTGTTTTATTATGTGAAATTGCATTGTCCCAACAATACAGTCTCAAAATTTACTTTTGTTAATTTTGATCAGTTAGTAAGAGTTCCAGTGCTGCTCAGGCAAACCAAAAATCAATAATCTTGCCTTTGAAACAGGACTCCCTCTGAGGTTTGGTTTGAATTTTTCTATACCTTCTCCATATAATAGAATAGTATAGTAGGTAACTTTCCATCAGGGACACTTCTAAGATATAACATCCCTTACTCGCATTGAAAGAAATAATATTTTGATTACCTTGCTTCTCAATACAAAAACTGTATTGATGTGCGAAAGGATCCCATGGAAACTAATGTCAATATGAGGACGAACCAGAGAGAAGACAGACAACAGACTGCAGTTCCCAGGTTGGAGCTACAATGTGGATGAAAAGAAAGGATCATGTGATCAGTAGAAATAATTCTTATGATTTGAGATTAGATTAAGCCAGCTCAGTAAGACTTTAAAGTAGAAAATCATAATCATTTGGTAGGGGAGTTGCTTATGACTAGAAAGTTACCCATTTTCTCATTAAAACAATAGTATCCCCATGTAATTTTCCCATTGTCCCTGTGAGTGATTAAAACAGAAAAAGAATAAATAGCTGTCCTAGGGAAAGTGGCAGTATGCTCAAATACATTTAGCTCAGTTTAAAAAACTTATGTGATACACGATGTACTGCACATTACGTGATATATAATCAATGTATTAAGTGAATAAATGGCCACATATAACAACTCTAGAGCCTTTGCCTCAGACCTCAAGGAAGTGTGATGTCATTTTACCTGGGGAAGCACTCTGTATATGGCATTGCCACACTGAGTAACCACCAGGTCCCGGTCAAATATTATGTGGAAAGGAAAAGCTTTGCAGAAGGTATACGGGCTGATGCGTGATTCCTGGGTACCGTTTTCTTCAAATCTATCAAGATCTTCATAAAAATCTTCTTCTTTTGACTCTTTTTCCTCAATTAAAAATTGAGTATGATCACATTCTTCATTTCTTTGCTGAATAACCTGGATTTTTCAGAGGGGGAGATGAGTTAATTGCCTGCATTTCAGTTTACTTAAAATCCTAAATGCCTAAGAAACTGGTTATGAGAATTGCATTTAGAGAGTTCATTTTAAAAATATGCATAAATGCAAATACTATGCATGTCTTAAATAGGAAACTATTTCTGGACATTGACTTATGCAATTCGAAGACTGAAAAATTACTTACAATAAAATTGCAAATCTGGTATGAATCCTTCAGCAGCCCAGATGGCTTCTTTGATAGAATTGGGAGAAAATCACCCCCTTGTCCTGGTAGGCTCAGCCCGCTCAGCCAGGTACAATTGTACAGTGAATACCCCACAAACCATACAAAGTGGTTTTCTTTAATATGATAAAAAATGATATGTGCAAACAGAAGGAAATGAAATAATACAGCTACATATTTAAAAATACATGCAATGTCACTTTTTATCCGTCAAATAGCAATTATACAACATACCAAATTGGGTAAGATACAGAAAAAGAGTTATCTCGAATACCACAAGTGGGAGGGGATCTTGATTAAATTTTCTGAAGGGTAGATTGATAATATACAAGTAATCCCTAAAAAGTTGTGCATTCTTCAATCTAATTACAAGTCTAGGAACTCATTCTAGGGAAGCAATCATAATAGTGAGTAAAGCTCTATAATTTACAGAAATAGTGACATTTCTGAAATATCACGCATAGGCAAATACATTATTAAGGTATAGAAAAGATGTTTATTCTTTTGAGTTTAAGAAACCAGAAACAACACATCCTCTTCCAAAAGGAAAAACTGTATCTCAACTGTGGCCAGATCCAAATGGGAAGTAGTGGGCACAATAGTTCTTCAGTTATAAGCTCAATGAAGGCAGAATGTTGCTCTTCTTGGCTTTTTTTGCTCATGCATTCCCAGCAGCACACTCTGAGACTTAAGAACAAATCACAATTAACGTGACGCCCTTGTACATATTCTTTCAAATCGTTTCATGATGAAATTAGGATATTACTCCCGGGAGTCACACTCACCTACTACACTGGCTAAATATTAGTATTTTTATCGATGATTTAAACAGTCTGCTTCACTAAGGTTGTTTTCTCTAAAGTTTCATGAACAAAATAAGAGTCAGTCTTCAAATTCAAGCCCAGTTTTGATGGTCTGCTCTGGTTCCATTTTAGCTAAAGGAACTGAATTATGTGCAACCTAAATTTACTAATTAATTCCTCAATCTTGTTCCTTTGTTTTGATTAAATTGTCAAAATGAACTGCTTTCTTCAAAAAAAAAATGTTTTTAATGTTTATTTATTTTTGAGAGAGAGAGCGAGCAGAGGACGGGCAGAGAAAGACAGAGACACAGAATCCGAAGCAGGCTCCAGGCTCTGAGCTGTCAGCACGGAGTCCTACGTGGGGCTCGAACTCACGAACCACTAGATCGTGACCTGCGCCAAAGTCAGACACTTAACCAACTGAGCCACCCAGGTGCCCCTAAATGAACTGCTTTCTGATCATATTTTTAAGCTCTCGTTGGCATATCACTTCTTGACACAGTATAATATTCCTTAAGTAGTTAAATTATCTGGTAACCCTGGACTCGTTAAGCTTACGGATTCAACATAAGAATACTTCAGGAAATTAAAGGTGTCTTTGACAAAAATTAAATGTACCAAATATAACTAAAACTGAAAATATTCCAGAAGGTCTGTGTTGGAGCACTTAAATACATGAAGGTCACAAGGCAACAAAATATTGTATAAAGGAAACCGTGCAACTAAGTAAAATCTTGAATTTTATATAGAGTGTGCTCACGGCTGCCAATCTCCCATGCCAAGTACACTGATAACCATAGCAACTGCAATCTCCAAGTGCACCCTGATTTGTGTTTTTTTCTTGAAGTTTCTACGTACTTGTCTTTTGCTCAACCTGCCTAAATAAAAACCAAACACAAGAGTAGACACAGTATGCTAAAAGCCCCTGATAAAGGCTCACTAGGCATAAGTGTAGCATTAGTTTGGGGTCAGGATCAAAAATAAGAAATGAAAGGCATATAATATTTTGGCTAAATTCCAGCGAGATTCCTAGCCATGGATACATTTTGATTCTCTACCCACGGTTTTAATTTTTTAAATGTCTCTGGATTTGATAATGTCAAGTTACACAGTCCTACTTTCTAGTTGTAGAAAAACTAAGGATGCACCTGGGACTCACCCACAAGTGTCACACCAAGAATTGACATCAACTCTTGAAAGAAAGAAAACCACCGAATCTAACATGGCATTACTAGATTAAATATATGGGACACTTTTCCAATATAAACAATTTAAAGATGACAATTTTTATTTTGTATAATATTGTACTTAAAGTTTGGGCTTCCTGTATGTGCTAGAACATAACTCTGACATCTAAGAAATAGCCATAAAGAAAAAAAGTTGAAATAGGATATCTCTCTCCCTAATTCTCTCGAACTTCGAGCAACTAAAAAATGGCTCGTAAGGCTAAACATTCTGGGCACACACCGAGCAGGTGACTGGGAGAGACTGCAGGGTCAAAAAGAGAGAAAAACAATGGTTTTCTTTATTACACAGCTGATGTAGCACTACCCTGATATTTTCACTCAAAACTTAGAGCACGTATTATCAATAGCAACAAATTTTTTTAAATATTAAGACCTGACTTCTTTCACCAAGTAATCCAATTTTTTCTAAAAGAACAAAATTTTTAGATCACAAAAATGAAAGATCCCAACTATTATTTCAGGAACAGATAAAAAGAATCTACAGAGACAATGATCAGTAAAATAATGTCTAATATTATATATGTATATCTTATATATCTTAGAATTTGACTATCCACATTTTGGGTTTTCTGTATTGTGAAGGCTACAGCTTAACCAGTCACTTTTCCTTCTGCTACCCAGCTGATGCATACAGGAAATGCAAGCTAGGCTTCACATTGCCTTAAGCAATGTATAATTGGAGAGAGATTTCTGCTGCCATAGGGAAAAAATATCCTGTATAATGATTTCCAAGGCCAAATATAGAATATTGCTGGTGTAGCACTGTTATGGCTCATAAATATGCCTTTGGTGAGGTCCACTAGAAGTGACAGCTACAGGTAAATTCACAGTGTCATGTTTAATATTCTGTATGTCAGATGTGTTCAGAAGAGCCTCCATTACTGACCATTACCTTCATGTCTATTTCAGTGCCATGTATTTGTTGAGCTACTGTTTTGATGATTCCGATGACAATATCCTGAAGTCCTTCTCTCTCTGAGTAGTAGTGCAGAATGAGTCCTTTGCCCTTTTCTGCATCAGTGCACCTAAAGGAAGGCGCACGCATACCTGGGTAGATAGTAGCAAGGTGGTCATGCAGAGCATCAAGATTCTGTAATAAAGAGGAAATGAGGTGAATAAATGATGCTTCCACAATGGCAGCTGACTTTGAGAAAGCAAGATAAGGAAACAAGGCTCAAATCTGACGTTAGTTGGTGGATTGACTGAATAAACATTCACATAACACAGCCTTCCCTTGTGCATGGAGACAACTACAAGGCAAGAACCACACGTGGAGAGAACTTAAGGCTAAAGTAATAGAATTAATAAAAATATCTGAGCCTATTATCAGTTAATACATTTTTAAAAAGGATAAATAAACAAATGGGATGCAAAAAGAATGGGCTAAACCAAAGATATACGTATTTATAGGAGTTTGGGGAAGTTGCATATGCATGTTATGATAAACAATACGGATGCCAAAAGTGACCCCATGTTACCCTCTGTTTACATTACAAACCTAAAAATCATTCATTCAAAAAACTATATCAGAGTGATAAGCATATGAAAATATAAGCATACTACTTTGTTAAGTAATATTTTAGAATTAACATTTTCTAAATTAAAGTGGCAGAATTTCTTCATATTCATTAGTAGCTTCCAATCAAGATACAGCTTCATAGCTGACCTGTGAAATGATTATCTTTTGGACCTGAATCTTGGAAAACTAAAACAAATAAATTTACCAATAAGTATTTTCTGTTCTTGCAGCTTTGCCATTAATAGACCATGCCAAACTAGCATGCATGCATTACTCACTAATACACAAAACTTGTTTGCATAAACATCACCAGGAGAAATGGTGCAAACAATATGTTTTCCTTAGTCCAACATGGTTTTTCAAATAACAGTTGATAATGTGTTTGTGTGTGTGTGTGTGTGTGTGTGTGTGTGTGTTACACATATATGGTAGGATACCCACAACATAGCATGGTAAAAGAATTAAGAACAAGGTAGCTTTAGAAGTTAGACTTTGATTTAAAACATGACATTGCCCTCAGCCCCATAACAGCATGGAACTGAATTGTCAACACCTAAATGAGAAAGGAAACAATTATCCCCTAGAGACTACATAAAGGGACGTAGCCTTGCTGGCACCTTCATTAGAGTCTAGTGAAACTTTAATGGACCTTGACCTCTAAAAATATAGTATAATAAATTTGTGTTGTTTTAGACATTTATATCTGTGGTAATTTGTTATGATAGCAATAAAAACTAATACACCAAGCAAATACTAATCCATCAATAACTGATGATTATCACTAAAAACAAATGGGTAAAATAAAATAGTTTCAGAATGCCATGAGCATAAAAGAATGCATCAAAAAGGTGCTGGAGATAGGCCAAAATTGAACTATAGTTCCAGTTCCAAATGCCTCAAAGAAGTCAATTAGGGAAACAAAAGTATCTAGTAAGATATTAGGAGGTGAATACAAGGTAGCTCGACGGGTACCCAAATTTGAGAAATATTCCACCAAGGCACCAATGGCACTGTGGTTTAATTTTCTCTCCTCTCCTTTCAATGATTCATCCATTCTATAAAGTTATTTCATATGCATTATATATTATGAACCGTATGTGGTACAGGCTGGTGGCAGGGTAGAGGTTAAGATACAAATCTGCATGACATAAATCTTGACTTTAAGCAGCTCATGGCTCATATCATAAAAGAAATGTACAGAGTGGCTTTTGACGCATAAATATGAGAGCCAATAACTCAGACTTAAAGAGTGGGGTCCAAAGACTTCAAAGTGAAGAAAAGCCCTCAGCTAGGTCGTGAAAGATTGACATTCTGATTCAGATAAATGTTTCAACAGTCTTCTTGATTGGGTGAATCTGGTTTATTTTTTAATTGTCTTCATGCCAAGTGATTTTTGTTTTCTTTCTAAAAATTACACCGGTTATAATCGACTCAGGCCAGCTCTTGACAAAAATTTCAGTTCGTCCTGTTTGCCTCTAGAGGTTGCTATTGCCATATAAAAGGAAATGAATATGGCAAACCCTGAGTATTGAACAGTTCATGTAAACGACAAGCCGCTGAAGGCCTAAAACTGTTTTATTTGGTTGAGTAGTACGAGGTTCTTCCTATAGTTTTCCTCATGAAAATTCTTCCCGAAAAGGGAAGGCACAAAGACTGTCTGACATAAAGAGCCCTTCTACTACTACTTGTGTTGCAAAAAATGTGACAGAAAATCTGGTGAGAAGAAAAATCACCAGAAAAAGCTTGATACTTATTTCCATTTCTCTCAAAGTAAAAATTGAGCTATTTGTTGTGTTTATAGGAAACATCCTAACGTAATCAGCCCTAACGTACTGATTTGAAAGAAAAAAAGAAAAGTGGAGTCCAACAAGAACTTGAAAATATGTATCTTAATTTTTTTCAAACTGTCCTCTACAAAATGTTTAAATATATCATAAAGCAAGGCCAATATCATTTTCATACTCACCTATTTTCATCTTGTGTCATATTGTGCCATTAGCACATTTCTATATGCAGCTAAACAGATGACATGAGGCAGTAACAACTGGCACCATTACTGTGAAGCAGCACCATTGATGCTAACGAAGGTCAGAGATTGGCCAGGATAGCCCAAGCCTGCTTTCCCATGAGTCACACAAAGACAGGCACTGCGCCTTAAATGCGGGCCCATTTTCAGGTGCCTGGGTGGGTAGCACAGTCGTTTAAGCTTCTGACTTTGTCTCAGGTCATGATCTCGCGGTTCATGAATTCGAGCCCCCCACTGGGCTCTGTGCTGACAGCTCAGAGCCTGGAGCCTGCTTCAGATTCTGTGTCTCCCTCTCTCTCTGCCCCTCCCCTGCTCACACTCTGTCTCTCTCTATTTTTCTCTCTCAAAAATAAATAAATGTTAATTTTTTTTAATGTGGACCCATTCTAATTTAAATAAAAATACTTCTAATGCTAAGGTATTAGAATTGGTAATAAAATCGTGTTTAAATTTGTCACTCCAAAGCAAGAGGGACACTAAAACACATCAAGTCAGAATGTTCATCTTTGAAGTTTTTGTGGTAACCAGCTCTCCAGAGATTTGCTGTTTTATTGAATTTGTTATTAATTAAATGGACAAGTAAAGTGCTTTCCCGGAGCATAAAAAATTTAACACCACTTAATGTAATATTGATTTTCTTTAGATTGTATCTAACATAAAAAATACTCCTGAGATTTCTTTAGTTACAGCTTTCCTTACTTGGTTTTATTCTCTCAAAATTAAAGTGACGACCGCAGCCTGTTATATTAGAAATAGAATTCATGTTTAAAAATTAAATTGATTTCATTTGAGTATATTTATATTGCTAAAAATGTGCCTTATTTGTAGTTAGATTGTACTTATTTGCAGCAACCTCAAAGGCCACAAAAAACATTCTCAAAAAAGCCAAGGGAAAACCATGCCCACTTTGTCTAATATTATCTATATAAAGCTAATTATTCATCCACATGGCTGTAGCAATGTATTCTAGAGAACAAGAGTTTCATATTAAAACTGGTATCCTATTTTATTTCTAAATGTACCCATGGGAGTAGGATTACAAAAAAAGACCTGAATGACCAATTACAAAGAAGTATATACATAAAAGAGACATAAAAAATATACATAGATACACATATTTCAGCACAGTGGATTCCCAGGAAACAATAAAGCAAACTTCAAATATGCTTTGACTTCATTCTTCTTAGCTTTACAATGTTAGAAAACAAAAAAGGGATAGGGAGCAGGTCCATTCATCTATTTTCCCTCAAGAGGCCAAAAAGGTTGGTCAGGTTTTCTGAATTCACTTCCTAATGTTCTGATATCATTTTACTGCTTTTTCTACAAGCAAAATGAATATACTTTTTCTACTCAGGAATTCTGCTATCCATAAGTCCAATCCATCATGTCACCTAGCACTTATTATTTACAGAAGAAAAATTAGTGCTCTCATCCTGGAAAACTGTGCTGGAGTTCTGGATTCAGTACAATCCACAGATTTAGGAAACAAATGAGTATTTATTATTCCTTTGAGAAATACTTTGAAGTTCCATATTTTCAAAGATCTTGGAATGGTTCAAAATAAATGCAAGTTGTCTCTATAATATGCACAGTAAAAATAACTTCATACATAATTACAGAGACAAAGTTTCCAGGAATTAACTACCTCATTTCCCGCCTTCCTTGGCATCTAATGAAAAATCTCTAAATGATCCACATAAGTGGGTGGAGTAAGTCCTTTCCTTGAAAGTTTTAAGAGAGATTTTTCAGTCTCCAAGTAGCCTCTTCCTAGAGAAGGTGGAAAAGGGAGTTGCCTGTGTTATTTGAGAACATTACTGAAGTGTAGAATGGGAAGAAATCTTAAAAAGCAGTCATTTCAAACCTCTCTTTTTTTAAGGAAGGAAAATGAAATAAAGTATCTCCATTGATTTTGCTTCTTACACTTCTGAGAAACACGACCAACACCATTTGTTACAAACAGCCTGTAATTTGCAACAAATTTTGTCGAGTTTGATAAGGAATAAGTCATTTTAGAATTTGAACATAAAAAAATTCAAACAAGCAGGCTCTAAATAAAGTGGAAAACTCAACCCCGTATAATGGGAAGAACCAAGGTTGGGGTGTGAACAGCATGAGATCAGAACAAGTAAAAAGTTAACACTTTTAATGATATTCTTCCTGCCTCTTGGTGCTACTTCCTGCGATGTAGCCTTCCAACTGGAAAGACACAGAGAATCTTTTTAAAAAGAAATCATGTAAGGGTCTATTTAAAAAGAAATTAGGGGTGCCTGGGTGGCTCAGTCGGTTAAACGCCTGACTTCGGTTCAGGTCATGATCTCACAGTTTGTGGGTTCAAGCCCCGTGTCAGGCTCTCTGCTGTCAATGCAAAGCCTGCTTCAGGTCCTCGGTCTCCCTCACTCTACTCCTCCTCCAACCTCTCTCTGTCTCTCAAAAATAAACATTAAAAAAAATTTTTTAATTGTTATCAGAGTCACTAAAATTATTTCACTGGTAATATTTTTAAAACTACATATAATTATCACTACCATCCTCTCAAGAGAACTATTTCAATTTATGACAAATAGTCATAAAATTACCTGCCTAAATTGTTCACTTATTCTACTGTTTTTAAATTCATGTTTTAAAAAAAAATCCTGGTTATTTTGTGAAGAAATATACCAATTACTCAAAGAGAAAAAATATTTTACAATTCTAAAATACTCATCTTCCCTTACTTGTCAATTTTAAAATTATAGTTTAAAGAAATTGGCATTTTAGATGTTGAGAAAAAGTTCCTTTTGAAATTCAAAAGTTAAAAATAAAATGAATGGTGCATTTTTGTCTAAGAAATATTGTAAATAATTTAGGGAAGTATTAGAATTTCACAGCTGTTCAGGAAAATCCTCAGATTTCCCAAAATAGCATTTTGCACAAACATTGAAGAATTTTAGATCTGTCATCAATCCCAGATTGCTCCTGGTGGGCTGGCCAAAGCACAGCGTTGTGCTTTAAAAGCCAAAACCTTGAGCCAACATGAATTTGAGGAAAATCCCATCGCAGCCTGAACAGAGGTGCTTGTAGAGGAACATTCACATATATGAACCGAATGAATGAGTGAAACTGCCACCATACCAAAATTAGGGAAGGAACCGGTGTTTCCAGAAGACAATAACAGAATATGTGTTTGATATTCAACTGAGATTCTGATGCCTATTTAAGCAAGCTCACAATTTCAATCATGGCTAACCTCTAAGATGGCAAATTGCTCACTTATTAATTTATTAATTTTTCAATAATCAACCCTGGCAGCTTTCCATGCTCATTGCAATTTCATTTTACCTCTGTAAAATTATTAGGGAGGTAAAGAATATATAATGTATGTAATCATAATGTAACACCACTGAGAATGAATTGGTAGCTGTGCTATAGATTGACTTGGGTTTCATTCCCCAAGGCTATCTATGTATTATCCTTATCAAACATGGCCTATTCAAAGCTCTTGACTCATCCATTAATATGTATATAAGCGTACATATATGTAGTAACGAAAATAAAAAGTAATTTTTTTTATGTAGACATAAAAAATAAAGAGGCAAACAATATGCAGAGTGCTGTCCCAATTATGCATTCCTGCATGTCAAAGCACCCCAAACTGATTGGCTTGAAACAATAATATATCTCTCACGGTTCTGCCAATATTCTGGACTCAGGAAGTCCTTGGGTTGGAGTCAGATGAAGTTGGCGATGGTGTCATCATAATACTCTACCAGGCTGTTTTCCCAGGGTAGATCATTCAAAAGACTGACAGTGGTTGTTGGCCCTTTGCTGGGAGTTCAGCTCGCGCTGCTGACAACCTACACGTGACCTCTCCATGTAGCTTGGGCTTCTCATTTCATGCTGCTGGGGTCCTGGAGGGAGCATCCTAAGAGCAACTATTCCAAGACACTCAGGTGTAAACTTAAAGACTTCTTATGAACAAGCTTAGGAAGTATCAAAATACTGCCATGTTCTATTGGTCAAATAATCACTAAAGCCAACCCAGATTCAAGGTAAGGCAAATTCCACCTCTTGATGGGAGTGACAAAATCATATTGCACAGGAGCATGTGACATAGATATTAATGCAGTGATTTTTGGAAAAATACGATCTACAATAATGCAAACAGGACACTGGAAGTAAGATGAGCATAAATTAAGTGGAAATGCTGTCAAACTGGACGTTCCTTACTAGCTATTTTTTTTTCTTTTTTTTTTAAATGAAGCTTTCAAATCCTACATATCTCCTGTGGTATTTTAATCAATACAGTAGAGGCTTCAAATAGAAATTTACTACAGTAGCAGCATGAAACTACATGTTTTATTCTTAATTTAAGAATAAGAAAATGGCAGAATAGAAGAAAAACTTGCTGATATAAGGTCTTATTTTTAGGACAACATATTCAAATAACATGTATACAATTCAAAATTAAAAATGTCTTCCTGTTTTCGTTCATCTCTTTTTGATAAATCATGTTTCTTTCCATTTACTAAATCACCTAAAGGATAATAATACATTCCAAAGTTTATCTACTTTTATCACTAGTCCACAAATCGATGGTTTCACAGGAGATTTAAAGAAAAACAATTCCAAACTATGTAATGTTTAGAAGTGTAATGTTTCTAAAAAGTTTCTTCTGAAAATGTTTCCTCAGTTGGGGCATCTGGGTGGCTTAGTTGGTTAAGCTTCTAACTCTTGATTTTGGTTCAGGTCACGGTCTCACAGTTGTAGGACTGAACCCTGCTTCAAGCCTCCTGTGGGGCTCGGCACTGACAGCATGGTGCCTGCTTGGGATTCTCTCACTCCCTCTCTCCTCTGCTTCCCCCCCCCTCCACACCTTACACACTGGTGTTCTCTCTCCTCTCTCTCTCTCTCTCAAAAAAGAAATAATCATTTAAAAATAAATGAAAAACATAAATAAATAAATATTCCCTATACTTAGCCATTTAGTAGTTTTAGATGTTTTTTGTTAAGTCTTGAGGTAGATTAAAAATAAGCATGGTGTAAAAGTTTTAAAATTTAATTTGGAGGCACAAAAGATAAGCAGGGTCACAAATTTGATATTAGTAGCAAAGGCTTTTAAATAAGATCTGTTCGTTATTTAAACTGTTTAAATTGTTAAATTTAAATCATTAAATTGTTTCAATTGACTAATCAAAGGAAATGATAAAATTTACATGAGAAACATTTTTCTGGAACTAAAAGACAGATAATATCTATTCAGTGTGTTCTTAAATATAATATTTCTATAAAGAACAAGAATTATCCGAATAAAATAGCTTGAGCCAAATACACACACACACACACACACACACACACACACACACACACAATTCAGAATTAACTAATTCTAACATTCAAAGACTCTCTATTACTCTTAAATACAGAGAACAAACTGAGGGTTGATGGGGGTGGGGGAGAGGGGAAAATGGGTGATGGACATTGAGGAGGGCACTTGTTGGGATGAGCACTAAGTGTTGTATGTAAGCGATGAATCATGGGAATCTAATCCCGAAGCCAAGAGCACACTGTATACACTGTATGTTAGCCAGCTTGACAATAACCAAACAAAAACAAAAACAAAGACTATTGATTGCTTATTATATGCTGTTCCTGGTACTCAAAACTTTTGAAAATTATTTCAGGAAAAGCAAAAATAGAATATATGTTAAATTCTTAATAATGTGTACAATTGAGAGGCTGAGGACAGACAACTTCCAAGGACATCCTCTTTAGAACCATGATGAATGGTCAGGGCTGCCCAGCCTAAGGCATGGCCAAATGATTTCCCATGTTGTAATTCCAGTAGCTATTATACTGTTGCCTGGGAATTCCAAATGGAGATATTAGGACGATCATTTTATAAGTTTCCATAGATATAAATAATGTAACTTGTACGTTAATTAGTAAACACTAATTTGCCCTGTCCACATGTGATGGACATTTCAAACTATAATTCATCTCTAAATAAAATTATAGAGTCTCCTCAAAACGAGTTTTTTTATCTTTAATAAAAGAATTAATCTTGAGCTCTTACTGTATTTGCTTCCTATTTTTGTGGAAACAAGCAAACCTTCATTCTTCAATCTTCAAAAATGGTATTTATTCTTTCCCAGATACAAACTGTATCTGTGGAGATACCATCATTAAGAGATTATACATGGTCTCTGGCTCCATGAAGTTTACATTCCAGCCCAACAAACAGGAAATGATAATACAGTCTGAGAAACATGAAAACATGGGAAACAGCAATTGCCCTGAGGCCAGAGATTGGAGAGAGAGGTGGTGTCTTGCTGGACAAGTAGTTTGACCAGCAAGATAAACAGGATTTATTTAGATGAAAAGTATCAGTAACAGTGCTCCAGACAAAGGGAAGAGCAGGTGCAAAAACTCAGAGGATAGAGACAGAAAGATAAAAACAAAGATTCTAAAGGAAATTCTGTTTGGCTAGGCTGGGGGAGAGGAAGAGGAAGGATGGATAGGGGATGTAAGTTGTTTGAATTGCTTTAAGTACTTTCTACATTTTCCAGTGAGTAACTGAAAAGCATTGAAGGGTTAAGCAAGAAAATAATATTATGAGATATATTTGCATTTCAGAAAAACCAGTAGAATGGAAAAGAGATTGGAAGAGTCTTGAAGGGAGGCCAGGTAACCCATCCAATCTCTAGAGAATGATAGCTCCCACAGAAGGGTAGAGGAAATGAAAAAAAGTGGTAGAATTCTCAAAATACAGTATTTAAGAAACAGACTCTAAGGATTTGATTACTGATTAAAATCAGGGGGTGAAAAAGACAGAAGAGTTTTTAAACTCCATTTATTTTTTAATGTTTATTTATTATTTTGAGAGACAGAAAACATGCAAGCAAGAGAGAGAATCCCAAGCAGGCCCCTTGCCATCAGCCTGATATGGAGCTCGATCCCATGAACTGTGAAATCATGACCCAAGCCAAAAGCAAGATTCAGACACTCAACCAAATGAGCCACCCAGGTGCCCCTAAACTCTCTTTAAAATGAGACCCAGTTTATCTTTCTCTTTGGTGAAGGATTAAAGTCTACAAAAACTAATGTTTTGTTGATTTATGTAACAAAAAATGTAAATTTTTATATGTGAATGAAGATCTGAAGACAATTTATGAAAATCAGTGGCTTTATTTCATAGGATCTTAAAAAAATTTACTGAAATCAGTTGCTTTATTTTATAATCACTTACACAGAATAAAAATATTCATTTAATTTCTATAGAAATAGGCTAATCATAAGATAAATACCTACTTTTAAGAAAAGGAGTATTTTAGTACATTCAATTTGCTGTTAAGATATGCAATTTGAAAAAGAGGAAAAAAAGAATTAGATAAAAAATATATAATATTGGTGAAAACTTCACAATATTCTAACTTTCTAGTTTCTTCATTTTCACACACTGGGAGACAAAATCATGTGCAACTTAAAGACATGTTAACTAAAGCTGCCTACTGATTTGAGGAAAAGGGACCTAGGCTTCTTTGAAATAATACTGTTCAGTGGAAACAAAAGGCAATTATAGCCACTAAAGCAAGCCACAAATACTAGTCACATGTGTAATGTTCAATTTTATAGCCTTCATGTTTAAAAAAGAAAAAAGAAACAGGCAAAATTAATGTCCGTGATATATTTTATATAACTTTATATACGCAAAATATTATCATTCTAACATGTAATTTATATGAAATACTTATCAGCTATTTTGTGTTCTTTTAGTAATTCTTTTTGCCTTTGAAATCTCCTGTGTATTTTGCACATAGCACATCACATTTCAAATATAGTAGTAGGAGCGCCTGGATGGCCCAGTGGGTTAAGCGTCTGACTTTGACTCAGGTCATGACCTCATGGTTCATGGGTTGAGGTCATGGTATCACTGTTCATGGGTTTGAGCCCTGCCTTGGGGCTCTGCGCTGACAGCTCATAGCCTGGAGCCTGCTTCTGATTCTGTGTCTCCTTCTCTGCCTGCCTCTCCCCAGCTCACACCTGTGTGTGTGTCTCTCTCAAAAATGAATATTAAAAAAAAACTTCAAATGCATATTAGGCACATGTGGCTAGCGGCTATCCTATTGGATGGTGCAGTTCTAGAACCTGGAGAAACGCGCCAATAGGCTGCTTGCTCCCTTCCTGGGCCATTACAAATTTAGCAAAAGGTCAATGAATAAAGGTTAAAAAAAAATTGCTAAGATCCTTTGGATAGTTGTTTCCTTATGCAGATGTGGCCACTGAGAACAAAAGTTAAAAGTAAGACAGAGGAATCACAAATTGAAACTTTGCTAGTAAGGTGCCAAAAGGCAACAAAAGTATTAAAAAATGGAATTATGTATTCAAAAATCCAAAATCCCAATAAACTTTAAATATCAAACTTTAATCCATTTAAAATAACTCATTTACATACAGCCTTTTAAAGTTTAATTTAAAAATCTCCTGGCAGCGACTTCATTTGGAAGTGGCAGGTTTTTTTTTTTTTTTTTTTTTTTTGACACCAGTAGTTCTGTAAATCCATGGCAAGGGATTGCAAACCAGTTTCCATCTTGATTTAATGCTGTTTTAAGTTTGTAAGAAAAATGTCACTATGTAAACAGCAGACATTTTGATTAAACACGAAAGTTCTTATTTTGGCTGTTAAATCAATAATGCAGCTGGATTGAAAGTAGTTTACATTCCCTCAAAACTGGGCTTTGGTTCAGCTAGTATTGCACTGACATCATTTTCCAGCAAGATCTGGCTGCCTTCAGCAGCTGGTGTAGAAATATCCTTTACAAACAACCACATAATTTTCAGCCTTAACACATTTCAAGAAGAGGGTCTTACAAATTCCTGTGCTTAAAATAGGGCGGTCAATCCAAAAATAGTCTCTCATCTAATGTGTAATTTACTGGTAAAAAATTTTAAGGTAATTTAAACAAGAATAGAAGACAAAGGCCTCTGGGGACATTAGTTCTTTCATTTCACCTGAAACCAACTTTGGAAGAGCGTTCCTACTTTCCTTTCTACAGTAGGCTAATTAATATGTAACTGGGAGCAATGCTTCTCACACTTGTTTTGAAAGCTCCTGAAAGTCACGGTGCTTTCTCCTCAACGTTGAGCCCAGGTCGAACTTCACAGATACTGATGTACTATTTAATTATGCTATACAAACTAGGAATGCCTTAAAAGAGAAAATAAGACCACATTATATACATTTAAAACATAAAACCATAATTACCAGTACATACAAACCATTAAAACGGAGGCAGTGAAACAGATCACAACAGACCATGTTGAGATTTTCAGAGATCATTAATTTACAACTTGAATATTCAAGATCAGCAATCAAAAGTTAAAGAAAAAATATGAAACAAAAATGCTAAAATGTATTCAAGACTACCCAATAACCATAATTTTATATGAATTAGAAAAAGTCACTATGATTCCATTTTGGTAGGAAGACAACTCTCATCTAGTTGGCTGAGCAAAAGTATTCTAAAGCCTCTGCTTAAGAATCCCTAACTCAGAACTTTTAACTACAGGACCTCAAATCGCTTACCTGTAGAAATTCTCTGACATTAGATCCCAGGACACGCAAGATTGTATCATAACCAGATTCTTGACAAAAGACAAAAAACATCTTCCCAAACATTTGGAGGATTTCTCCAGCATTGAGATCTATTTTATTGGTTTGAGAGAACAACAATAAAATATATTATAGCTAGAATATTGTTAGTGGGAAGAATGAAAATAGGTGCGTAATGTAAAGTCAAAACATCCTCAATTTTTGTGCAAGTAGACATAGATTACAAGAGAAAATAATGGCCTGAACAATACAATGAAATCTTTGAAGACAACACATTGACATGTAAGCACTGTCAATGTGTACTTATATGTAAAATAATCAGTTTCTCAGCTTTCACGAAAAACTACTAAATTAATTTCTAGCTTTTTAAAACAGATATTTAATGTATTAACTTATTTTTTCTGCAAAGTACAGAAGGAAGATCATCAAGTATGCACATGACTTAATACTGTGGTGAAAAATGGTTTTCTTCAGGTAAATACACATATTTAATAAGTTGGTTGCATATAGTGTCCCCCAATATTCTCTTCTTTCTTAATGCTCAATTATTAATATTTCCTAAAATCTTCAATTTTTTTCTATAACATCAATTTTAATTGCTATCTCATTAACACAGGAACACAACAATTTATTTAATCAATCTACTCTTATGGAAAACGTAGACTTTTCCAATTTTGTTAATACAAGTAATCCTGAAGTGAAAACATACATAAATCTTAATGCAAATAAACATAATAATTATGAAAAATTCCCAAAGGGTTTGTAGATTTATTTAAGAGACTTTGACTAATGATGCAAAATTATTCTCTACAATGTGTTAATTTACCATCAGATGAAAAATGTGTGCAATTTCTCCTTTATCTCTACTTTTGGCTACACTAAACACTTAATTTTTTAAAACTTGCCAAGTTTGTATGAAAAACTTATTTCAGATTTTTTTCAGTTTTGATTACTAACGAGGCTGAATATTTTTATTATTAACAATTTACTGTACTTTCTTTGTAATTCTTGTATTCTGCAATAGACATTTGCTCTTCTACTCACAGTTGGCAAAGCTAAAAAGCATCTTTTTATTCTACCCAAACTGTAGCCTGGTTGTAAATTAAGCACTGTGTCAATAACTTTGAGAACAACTTTTTTTCTTCCGTGAAGCTCTTTTTAAATTTTGTCTACTTTGTATGAGCTTTCCCTGACATAGACCTCAGTTTCTTGTTTCCTTTACCAATAGTTAACAGAATCCATGATCGCAAGAGAGATTTGAGGATAGTTTCCGCATACTACCCTTTTGTAATTACTATGTTGTTGACACCAAAACTAAAGTTATTATTACATTAAGTATAATAATTTTTTTCCTCCCCCAACAGATGGCTTTCTGTGAGGGGGTGCAGAGAGCTTCTCCATTCTCCAAAGAGCTTGTAAAGGAAAACTAGGACTCAGTGTAGCCTGGGCCTTCCCTCCACCATTGTGCAGTGTACAACCTGCATAACTATACAATGGGATGTTGGTTCGTGTATTCCTTTGGGCTTCTACGTGTAACTTAGACAAAGAAGGAACGTCACATTCAACTTACTGAGGACTTTGCTTGCAGCAGCAACCAAATCGTAAGTTTTAGAATCATCATATATTATTCTGACAAGAAACTGTCCTTCTTCATCTAACTGTGCCTCTTTTCTGGAAAACAAAAACAAGAGACGGGAAAAATGTTGAAATAAAAGAGTAGCTACCACAGTTACAACGATTGCATAAACCATGGTTTTATACCTGAACTAGGATATTTTTGGCAAGTTTGTTGAAATCAATGTCATTTGCCTAAAAGTCTAGTGCTCAAGAAGGGATTATTTCACATTCCCCTCCTCAAATTAAAATGATACATTTAAGCATATTTTAGCAAGACTTACATGTATATAGTAATGCCCAATGCAACACCTGATAGTAAACAGAATCAAGAAATAAGTTTTGGTTTAACAAATGGTTGGCAAATATTTGTTGAGTCCCTATATGTACCAGGCATTGTTCCAGGGATTAGGGATAGAACCTTTAGCAAGTCAAACAAAAATACATGACCTCTTGCAACATATGCATTCTAGGAGGGGAGACAGACAGGAATAAAACTAATACGTAACATATAATGCCAAGTAGTGTGAAGAAAAATAAAGATAGGTCGGGGGGAGGGAGCTGGAGTACAAAAGCCAGGAAGCCTCACTGAGATACTGGCAATTGAGCAGAGTCTGAAGAAGCTTTGGGACTGAGCCACCGAGCAAGGTGGGGCAGGCTAGGCAGGACCAGCCTGGGTGTCTGAGGACCAGCAGAGCCCAGCGTGCCTGGAACAGAGGTGGGGGGCAGAGTAGCTGTAAGAGAATGAGTCAGAGTGGTAACAAGGAGGCCAGGTGGACATTTACTTGAAAGAGATGGATAATTCTGGCCCTTGTGATACGAGCAGTGAGACAAACTGATGTAGGTTAAAGAACTTAATCGTGCTGCTGCATTGAGACCAGACCAGAAGGGTCTAGGACAAAGTGAGGAGACCAGCTAGGAGGCAACTGTCAAAACCCAGGCGAGAAAGGCTGGTAACTTGATTCAGAGTGGAAGCAGTGAATAGAGGAAGTGGTCGAGATGAAATATATTCTGCAGGCAAATCCAACATGATCTACGGATGGATTGGATCCAGGGTGTGAGAGAAGGGCAGGGCACACAGATGACACCGAGGTTGTAGCCTGAGAAACTGGAAGGGTGTTGTCACCAACAGGAAACTGGGAAAGGCCAGGCCGTTGGAGGCGGACTGGAGGGGTGTGGGTGAGGGGAGGTAAGATCAAGAGTTACGTTTTAAACACGTTTGAGGTGCCAAGTGGACTGATAAAATCTGCTAACAGATCCTTAGCTTATTACATGCAGTAGCTCAAAATATATAGAGTATTCATTCATTTTTAATAGTTGTCATATATAATACATTTATTTTGATAGGATTTGGATTATTTTCTCAAACACATGTCCAAAGGAGAAATCTATTATTCACAACATTGCCAGCTGTAGAAGAGAGCTGACAAGTTTGCAGATATCTTTTCCAATGCTAAATTCACAAAAATACGTGGAGCTTGGGTATCAATCTGACTCCCAATCCAATTCCTCTAAATCCCTGTGTGCTGCCAGAAGAATGCAAGACCAACTAGCCACTGTCATCAGGGGAACGTGAAACACTGTAGCGCAAATAGCTCCTTTTGAAACGCTGCCAAGGCAGGCCACAGTGCCTTCTCTCTCTCTCTGGAAGCTGCTGTAATCTGTATCACAGCTGCTGTTCATGGTTGGAATACCAGTGTCTGCTCAGGGGAAAAGCTCCAAATGGTGGCATGTCTTAGGTCCAGGTGGGATGTAGCTATTCTTAAAAAGTACCCTGTGTTCTTCATAGTATACTACCTGTTTCCTTGCAGTTATGAATAACAGTGCATGTAAAAGACAAAACGAAACAAGAGAGCCTGATTTCGGTAGGTATGAAAATCTGACTTTCAGAGCCTGGAATTCACTAGCTGAATAAACGTGGACAAATCACACAAAGCACATGAGTATTAAACCCTCACTTTTTAAAAACAAGAGCAATAATATAACCCAACACCTACACTGTAAGAGAGACAGTATGCAGAAGTATGTTCTAAGTTGTTGAGGAGTCTGTGTGTATATATATACACACACATTATAATATTATATATATATATATATATATACACATACACACATATATATACACATTATTATATATACACACATACATATATACACACATTATTATACATACATATTATATATATATATATAATTAATGACAATAGGGCCTCTTATGTCTACATATTCAAAAAATTACACAGCTGTACATAAGATGTGGAAATCTTCCTTTTACTGAACATGCACAGCTATTAAATAAAAGAAACACATGTTCCAAACCGTAAGTGTTTTTAATACCAGAAGTCAGTGAAATATCCCCAAATTATGAAGATACAATGTACACTGACTTACCTTTTGATAAATGCTATTATGTGTCTTGCACATTATAATTTTTAATTGTGTAAAAATATAAAATAAGGAAAGGAAAAACTTTTTAAAAATCCTTCATTATTCCGAGAGAACTACTGCTAATATTATATTAGAGTTGTTCATGTTTCAATACACTTGTATGTATAACACAGACCAGATTAAACTGCTTTAAAATCTCCTTTTTAGACTTAGTATTTGATGGATATCTCTTCATGTCAAAAAATATATTTCTATACTTTGCATAAAATTGCATGTGTAGGCACACTGAAGTTTTAGTATGTATTTAGATTGCTTCTATTTTTTGCAAGTATAAACAATGTTTTGATGCGTACCTTTGTAGCTAATTGATTATATTTCTATATAAAAATAGAATACATTCCTAGAAATGGAATTGCTGATTTGAAAGATACGGATAGCCTAATTTTTCTCATTTTGCCACTGACATTTTATTACAAAATAGCATTGCTCAACAGATTAGAATTCTGAAGCCTCTGAGGTAACTGGGTGGCTCAGTTGGTTGAGCATCCTACCGGCTCAGGTCATGATCTCACGGTTCATGGGTTCCAGCCGCACGCTGGGCTCTGTGCTAACAGCTCAGAGCCTGGAGCCTGGAGCCTGCTTCCGATTCTGTGTGTGTCTCTCTCTCTGCCCCTTCCCCACTCCTGCTCTGTCTCTCTCTGTCTCTCAAAAAAAAATAGAAATGTAGAGGCGCCTGGGTGGCTCAGTCGGTTAAGCGTCCCACTTCGGCTCAGGTCATGATCTTGCAGTCCCTTGAGTTCGAGCCCCGCTTTGGTCTCTGTGCTGACAGCTCAGAGTCTGGAGCCTACTTCTGCTTTGGTTTCTGTGTCTCCCTCTCTCTCTCTGCCCCTCCCCAGTTTGCACTCTGTCTCTCTCTCAAAAATAAACATTAAAAAATCTAAAAAAAAAAAAAATGTTTAAAAAAAGAATTTTGAAGCCTCTAACTTAGGGCATTCTAATAAAATATAGATATGTTTTAATTAAATATAATATAATAAAATATAAATTAATTTGTTTTCACTGTGCCCTCTTCCAATGGGGTAAATCAAATGACATAAATTTCTGTAATAAACTCACTTTCTCGGAAACACTCACCAATCTATAACAAGAGTTAAATGAATGAAGTACAAGCAGTATACTCAATCTCTCTTCATAAAATAGAAGAATGGCCATTTCCCTAGAAATCCCCTAACCATGAGTCAATGCATTCCTTCTTTCCTTTCTCTTGTTTTAATAAAATAAGCTCCCTTATCTTTTAAGTTTTACTTCCTGAAGTGATCAGACCCACATGCTCCCTGGAGGGAGGCTGAACTATAAATTAAACAGTAGTACATGGAAGGAAGTCATCATCTTCTTTGAAAAATGTTACACTAAATTCTAATTAATTATTTAAAATACTTAGAATTCCTTATTTACATTTATTTTAGAAATCTTTTGGAATTTTGGGTGGCCCTTTAATTACTCTCCCCACCCCCAGCCCCAGGAGGAGGTATTTTGCCACAAATATTTGATCACCTATTACTCCCCAGGCATTTTCTTAGGTACTTTTGATACATCAATGAAGGAAATAAAGATCCCTGCCCTCACAGAGCTTACATTTTAACTGGCAGAAACAATGAGCAATAAACATTTCCTCAAATTTTATAATCTATCATGAGGTGATAAATGCTACAAAAGAAAGTAGATTTGGATAAAAGGGTAAGAGTAAGGATGTAGGAAGAAGAGGAAGGATGCACTGTTAAATATAGTGATTATGAGGAGTTTCCTTGGAGAAGTTAATTTCCAAGCAAAATTTTAGCAGGTAAAATTGATCTCCATGACCTAATCTTTCCGGACCCATTTTCCTTCCTTCTGGAGCTCATTCTTCATTTTTTTCCTTCTTTGGGGGAAAAGTGAATTGGGGATATCACAGACACTTTAGTGCAAAATGATTTAATACATTAGACTGAGCAGGAGAATTTACAGTGCAAAAGGAATAATATGCAAAGGAATTAATTTCAGGCAATAGGGTCACTGAAGCTACTAGAAATGCTTGCTCAGTGTGTCTCCATTCTCAATACTATTTTTCTTCTAACCTCTGGACAAATTTATATTTGTTCAGGCTTTATACTGTCAAATGATTTAGCCTCCAGAGGATGCAGAGATGTGACAATAATATATCTCAGAAACATCTTCAAGATATGTCTGCCACTATTTTTTTGAAGGAAGCTTCAATGGGCTTCCTTCTGACATTATCTCCTTGGTTTTGGAGATGTTTTTTCACTAGCTACCTACAACCACAGAGGGTAACCAGCAAACGTGAGAACAGCTGGGAAGTAAGAGGATATTCAGATTACATAAACGACTTATACAATTCAAGTAATATGACCTCACCTCATAAATCTCCGTAAGTTTCTAGCTTTTTTCATAACAGCAAAAGTAAAGGATGCATCAAGTATATAGATATGACATTTAACAATATTTAAGGCTTATTTTCTGGATAGAGTTTCTTTTGTGCCTACATTATCCAAATTCAACCAAGTACACTAACCAAATTTTCAAGACTCACTTATCTTTCAGAATATATTTTCTGAGCCTTAATTTTGTTTAAACTGCTGCATACACAAAGCAATTATGTAATTCTCTGTTATTTAAATTATATTTAGTTGAAAAATTATATTTAGTTTACATGCGAAAAAAACACAGTCTTTTCCGGGAAACATAATTTAAAATTTTCTCAAAAACTAAGTATTTTTTTCCCAATAACTTTTAGATCACAGCAACTATCATATAAAACCAGAAGTAAATTGAATTAAAATTTATTCGGTAATGCTCATCTATCAAATGGCAAACAACAGAACTATTATCATCATATATCCTAGTTTGTATTATTACATCCTCCTGCTTCCTATTATTTTAAATATTGCTTGGATGACCCCAAAAGAATATAGTCTTCCCCTATTTCCAAATAGTATACCTTGCAGGCATTCGTGTTATCTTTACCTGTATACGCAAGAACTGTGTTTGGATTAAGCATTAAATTTTTCTACTTAGTAGTGTATTACTCAATAAAAGAAGTCAGCTGATAGTAAGACATAGTTAGAGGCTCATTTTTTAAATGGCTTAAATGAAGTCTGATGAAGTTAAAAAAAAAAAAAAAGGTATTTTCTTTGGTTAACAAGTAAACCTAGGTAGAGAGAAGCCCATTTGGCTCCATCTGTATGGTAAGTCATGGCGTTTTCTCACATGGTGTGCAAAAGCACCAGCTAAGCTACTCCCACATGCAATTGCACTAACCTGGGCCAAGTTCACCTCTGGGGTTTTGGTTTCTTCATCTGGGAAACAGAGGAACGGCAGTACTTACATGGAGTTGTGTTGGTTGGCAAAGTTAACCTATGTACTGAGCTTAGAATAGTGTTTCCCACCGACTTAATGCACAATACACCCAGCTAACAGAGGTCTAGTTGTTGAAGATGATGAGGGAGGAGGGCTGAAGGAGGGAGACAAAATGGCAGGTGGAAGAAGAGAAGGAAAGAAATGACAACCAAATGTTGGGAATTTTGATTTAGCATCAAAAGAGTCAAACTAAAGGTACACTTAATTTGTTGTTGATTCCATGGTAAGTTTTCTTTCTTTTTTTATTTTTTGTAAAATTTTTAAATGTTTATTTATTTTTGAGAGAGAGGCAGACTTCAAGCAGGGCAGGAGCAGAGAGAGAAGTAGAGAAGGAATCTGAAGCAGGCTCCAGGCTCTGATCTGTCAGCACAGAGCCTGACGCGGGTCTTGAACCCACAAACCGTGAGATCATGACCTGAGCCGAAGTTGTGGGCTTAACCAACTGAGTCACCCAGGCACCCCTAGATGGTAAGTTTTCTTAATTCAAATAGCTGAAAACAAATAAGTCCTATCTCTTCTCACCTGGAGATGAAATGAGAAATCATCATATTCTATGTATCTGTAGCCACAATAATTATTTAAAAATTAAGTAGGTGTACATGAAAAATTTTCCCAGTAGTAATTTCCCACTTAATTTTAAAAATGGCTATTTGTTGGAATTTAAATTGATCATTTATTTACACTAATTGCCTTTCCCCAAAAGAATAGTAGGTATTTTTATTATGGTGTTTTGTGGTTTTGTGGTTTTGGTTTTCACCTTTTGCTTTTTTAATCACTGGGGCTTAACCCACGTGCCTGGAATAGAGCATTGTGCTCAATAAATTTGTACATGTTTTAAAAGAGGTGAGGGGCGCCTAGGTGGCTTGGTCGGTTGAGTGTCCGACTTCGGCTCAGGTCACGATCTCGCGGTCCGTGAGTTTGAGCCCCGCATCGGGCTCTGTGCTGACCGCTCAGAGCCTGGAGCCTGTTTCAGATTCTGTGTCTCCCTCTCTCTCTGCCCCTCCTCTGTTCATGCTCAGTCTCTCTCTGTCTCAAAAATAAATAAACGTTAAAAAAAATGTTTTTTTTTAAATAAATAAAATAAAAGAGGTGAATGGAGTAATTAAACACATTTCCCTCTCATGTTACTAAACTGCGTACTAAAAATCAAACATTACTGGCAAAAGTAACCAGTTTGTTTTCAAACTACTATTTAATTTTTAAAGAGTAGGCGCACAATTTGTCAGAAATATCCAGGCAGCATTTTTCATAGCTCCATACTTAAAGAGATATTCCTTTTTTTAAAAAAAAAAATGTTTATTTATTTTTGAGAGAGAGAGAGAGAGAGCATGTGCGAGCAGGGGAGGGGCAGAGAGAGAGGGAGACAGAGGATCCGAGCGGGCTCTGCTCTGACAGCAGAGTTGAGGAGATATTCCTGAACTGTAAAATGGGAACATACAAAACCTGAATCCATATTTGGTCACCGAATTCCTGCTGTTAGACACTTTTCAGATAAGTTTAGTATGCCAGAGGGACCTGGCTTTCAGGTAAAGAAGTTTCCCAGAGAGGTATGGAAACGGGTATTCTGTGATGGTAGACCCTGAATACGGGCATTTTGAAAATAAAGCCTCAAAATCGGGTCTGGTCTCAGAAGGAAAAGGCCAGCATACATGATACAAGCAAACTGACCAGTGGCAGTTTAAAGAGGTACTGAACCTTTAAAAACCATCATGACAGAACATGCTTAATTAAAAGACGGACCGTAGATGTTGTCTTGACAATGAACCCCAAGGTGGTCTATTTTAGTGCACTATAAGGACATCATAAATGCTGAATGGTGTCCAACCATTACTAAAATTGAAATCTCCCACTATAACACACAGATAACTATATATAATATCTAAACAGTTAAAAATTCACATTGTTTTTTTCTGAGTGGCTGTGAAGTATTAATGACATCTCAATTTCCAATAGTTGATTCCCACTAAGTCTGAATCTCCAGAGAAACTGGTTTGAGGCAGCTACCTCAGGGAGAGACAGACCCTTTAAATGCAGTGACAGCTCTCTGCTTGGAGTCTCTTGCAGTTAGTAAAGGTTCCTCCTGAAGTCAAGGTGTTTGCTCATCCGAGTACTGTAAACAGTAACAGTAAATGCAGTCAAGAGTGACACAGATGGCGGCAAAGTGACATCATTCTTAATATATAATTGCAATTTCTTTCCTTTGTACAAGTTGCCATGAGAGTCTAATGAGAGTCTCATTAGTAACTGCCTGAATTCTGAAGACACATCCACAAACGTCTCACATGAACCCTTTTCAGTAGCTTCATCAGACACAGGAATTCACTTAGATCCCCTCTGTGTGCCCTTCAACATTAACTCACCTTGTAAGCAGAGTCACAGCTCTTTTAAGATAAATAGGTTGCTCAAAATTTCTGAGGCTCTGACTTTCTGCAATAGATGTGCGAGTTGGTGAATAAAACCACCTTTAAGAAAGTCATAGCTTAAATCACCTGTGAAAGTGCTTGAAAAGTCCAGGAAAACAAAACAAAAAATGAGTAGTACTAATACACATGCATCTTGCCAATGACGATGCTAAACTGGCTTCCTTTGGAAAGAAGGTCATAGGTCCTTCTCTTTAGGGAAAAGCACGTAATGTGATTCTTGCAAGCCTACCTGCATTCACGTCCCTGCTCTGATGATTAACAGCTGAGGGATTTGAGACAGCATTTTAAAGTCTTGAAGACTCATTTATTTCCCTTGTTTATAAAATCAGGACAATGAACAAATCTATTGTCTACAGTGGCTGTAAGGATTAGGGGAAACAATGAGTATAAAGCACTTAGGACTGTGACTGAGGAACCAATGGTAAGTGTGCAATATATATGAGCTGTTACATTCACAACTGAACGACCTGATGAGCATTCTCATCTGGTTTTTACATTTAATTTTGGTATTACAAACATTTATCTACAGTTTATAGCACTGACTTTAAACAGCGCCACATCTACCCGACTTTTAGACACTTGCGAAAGGATTCAATCTTGTCCTGAATCCAATCCAGTAACTGTTTTCTGGTATATGAAACTGGTAACCCAACAGCAGTGTTTTTAATTCTTTCATTATATCCATGTACACAGGGAAATGGCTTAAAAGAACTCTGACTCTTCCAAAAGGAGATGCTATAATATACTGCTCTATCTTCTGCCTTTGCGGATATGTAAAAAAAAAAGTCCACTTCAGCAGAGCTTATATTGTGTTAAATGGTGACATAAAAAATAGTGACATAATAAATTCTGGTTACATAAATTCTGACATAATAAATACTGGTTACAGAAAAAAAGTCTGTGAATATGTATGTGTTCTACTCTTTAGAAATGAAAAATGTGAAGGATTATAAATATACATATATATACATACACGTATACACATACACAGAGGGAAAGAGAGAGAAGAAAAGGACAACAATCTACCAGGCTCTTCCCTAGGAAATTTTTACAAAAGCTAGAATCTACTAAGACAAAACGAACATTAACCAATAGTAGAAATACATGATCATAAACCCTGGTATCTACTATGAAGAAAAATCAGCTTTGGAGGTGAGAGAAGCTTTCCTTTAAGAAGTAACTCTTGTTCTGGGGTGCCTGGGTTGGTTGGGCGTCTGAGTTCAGCTCAGGTCATGATGTCGCAGTTCATGAGTTTGAGCCCTGTATCGGGCTCTGTGCTGACGGCTCAGAGCGTGGAGCCCACTGTGGGTTCTGTGTCTCCCTCTCTCTCCGCCCCTCCCCCACTCATCCTCTTGTCTCTCTCTCAAAAATAAACATTAAAAAAATTTAAAAAAGAAATAAAAAAGAGGTAACATTTGTTTTGCCATCTCAAGGCTGAAAGACGTTTCCTTTTATGGGTAGGGGACAGGGAGAGGGAAGATGAGAACTGCTAAGCACAGGTGTTATTCTCACACATAAAATTCAAAGTTTTCAGGAACTGAAAACTGGCCCATTGAGGCTGAGCGCTGAAAGCGGGAGCTGTGGACCGAAAGGTCCCTATGTTTGAGTGATTTGAAAACTGATCACAAAGAATTCCAAGAAGGCAACAATTTAATATTTCAGGATTCAACAATGAATGGCAAGTAGATCAGAACAGGCAATGGATCCATAGCCACAGCGATAAAGAGATACAAAAAATACTGCAGAATATTTGCCTGTGCCTGGAATAGAAAGATCTTGCAGGCGGACATAGATGTCGGCGTGTAAATCCCTTCACATACCTACCAGTGAGCTCTTTTCGTAGGGCTCTCCCAGAACCTGGATCGTGTCTGCTGAGCAGACCTCAGTATCTTTTGGCATAAAAAAGGTGCTCCGTTTTACTAGACACGAAAACACCATTTTCCCACCATTTCCTCTTTAATGAACAGGGAGGAAAAGAAGCAGATGGAGAAGCTGCAAGTACTCATGTCTTCTGAGTTGTCACCCTCTGAACTGGGCCAGTTGTACAGATTTCCTAAAGTGTGTTTTCCTGTTGATGTGCACACACTATCAGTTCATACCTACTGCTTTCCAACACACTGAAGAGAAGCATGTGTTCAAGTCCCTTATCCTGTGGACAGGAGAGAGAGCCAAAAGGACATCGCTCCTTGCGAACAGCAGCAAGGTCCAGCTAACATCTGCCACAACTAGGTCTGGGTGTGCTAAAAGGGAGAATACAGATTTTCTAATGCCGCCTCTGGCTCTGATTTTACCATGCGAAGCTCCTTCTCTGAGACACCCCATTAAATAATATGTCTCTATGCTTCGTTTTCATTCTCGAAAATTACAGAAAGTATTTGCATGCATCTCAAGTAAAACAAAAACCTGGCTTGATTTCAGGGGGATACTTCAAGTCAACAAAGAAAAACCCCAAGATAAGGCTAGGACCTGGCCTATCACCTGGCTGCTCAGCAGACATGGTCCAGGTTCTGGGAGAGGCCTATGGAAAGAGCTCACTGGCAGATATGCGAAGGGGTTCACACACGGACATCTACTGCCACCTGCAAGAATAACTTCAAATGCTAGTGAGCTTATCAGCTCATGCACTATGCCTACCTCTATCTTTCGGGGTGACTGGCAGGTCTTTCTACAGAAGAAGGTCTCAATCCTAACAATGATCAAATTTACCCATTTTTGTCTGCATATTAATTTATTTGTACTGAAGAAGTTTCTAGGCATGACAATATGGTTTCCTTTTTATACGCATATTATATTTGCCCCTATTTCTATCTTAAGAGAAATAGTAAACTGACACCAGAAGAGCAGGATTGGAGTCCTGACCTTTCAGCTTCCTACATATAATCCCCCAGGACAGTCATTTCACCTCTGGAAACTCAGCTCGATCATTAAAAACAAGCCTCAAACAACATTGAGCTCACTTATATGTGGGGTCTACAAAGGGCAAACTCAGAGAAACAGAGCAGAGTGGTGGTTTCCAGGATGTGAGGGTGGGGGAAATGGGGAGCTATTGTGCAAAGGGTAAAACAGTCAGTTGTAAGATTAACAAGTTGATTATAACTAATAACACTGGGTCATATACTTGAAGATCTAAGAGAGTAGATCTTAAATGTTCTTACCAGAACAAAGAAAGGGTAACTGTGTGATAGGACAGAAGTAGTAGCTAATGCTATGGTGGCAATCATTTCACACTTGATCAATGTGTCTAATCAACACACTGGCACACCTTAAACTTACACAGTGTTATGTATCAATTATATCTCAATAAAGCAGGAAAAAAATGAGCCGGAAAGGGCTTTTCCTATCTCAGCACTCAACTGAAAGTGCATAGAGGAAAGGACTTTGGAAGTTTTAAACAATTTTTATAATATAGAGTACCATTAATTGATAAAAACCTACTTGAACAAGGGTCAGAATGATATAGAAATTTAGTTATATGGCCTCGATGAATATGAAAATCTATTAAAACATGGCAAAACATGGTGCATTCTTCTGTTTGTTCTCATTTATTTTCATAAAATAGATAAGGAGAAACTGCTGCTACTCTTTCAAACAATGCATAGGGATGAGGGGAGAGGGAACCAGAAAAGTATAATGTACGTTTGATTCCAAAGTGGGACATGAGCAGAAAACCAGCATAATGAAAGTAACAGTCTTCCCTTGATCTGCAAAATAGAGAGACTGGGACAAGCCTGACACACAGAACCCAACCAGGGTGCTGTTCGAGCGGCACAAAAGAAAGTTCTAAGAACCAGAATGCAAGAAGAAGAGAGTCTAAGAGGCACTTCAAATTTAAAGAACTGGTCTCAGTTGCACAGAATGGACAAAAGAGAAAAACAAGTGACAGTGACAGTGAAGTGACTCATCTACACCAATGAGGGAACATTTAGTCTATGTAGACTTCAATGACCTACTATTACTCAAAAGAGAACTTCATTATCTTTCAGGTGAGTTGGGGAAGAGAAGAGTCAAAAAACTCTGGCTCTAGAGTAAAATTAATAATAGCTACCATTTATTATTAAGCAGTTACTTTTCAAAATCTGTGTTAAACATTTTCAGACAGTTTTCAACATATTATAACAACAACTGTATACAGTAGGTATAATGTTTTCTTATGCAGGGAGGCTTGGATAGTTGAGACAACGTGGGAAAAGCCACATAAGTAGCTTATGGCAAAGAACTTGCTAATATGAACAATAATGACTGATTTGTGACTAGCAAATTCAACTAGATACATTAATTTCAAAACTGGAAGGTCCAAATGTTTCTATGTTTGAGTTACAGGCAGAAAATATCCTGATAACTCTGATAAGAGTTAGTAGTATGATAAGACTTTATTTGAAGCAAAGGAGCACATCTTACTTTTTCTACCCTCAGTGCCTGACGGACTACACTATGTTCATTAAAAATAAGCTTAACTTAACTAGAGAATGAAAAAAGGAATAAATCAATGAATGAAAAAGTATGCTGCCCTGCTGTAGGTACATCAAATAAAACCATACTAAACATACACAAATTCTTTATGCAAGATGATCAACAGCCTTCTAGAGGAATTTGCTCCAACATGTTATCAACTAACAACGCGATTACATTATTTTCAAATCTCATACCAAAATTTTGATCCAAATATTTATCTCATACCTTTTAGTGAAACAGAGAAGGGATAAGACATGTACCATATAGCACTTGCTAATTTCAAATCTATTTTTAATTCGTTCCTTGGACCACTCAACTCTAGGCAAAATAGTTAGTTGTTAGGTATTTTGGTTTGTTTTTTTATAAACTTTCAACCATCTTAGATTTTCCAGTGTTTTGAATCCATCCTTAGGCTTCAGTGAAGTTCAGCCAATCTAAATTTGCACCCATTAATTTGATGCAATTATCTGTTTTGCCAGGGATGATGGAAGGATAACAGAGATAATTAAATCCAGTGCTTAGGTGCTCTTCTATTATGTATATCCTGACTTTGTTTTCTCTGAAATCATGATTATTTTTTTTGTCATCACTTTGGAACCATGGCTTCTAGAAAAGACCATCTGAAAATTGAAAAACCAACAAAACAAGATTTGAGGTAGATTCAGAGGTCTCTTTTGCTTTTTCATATATATTTATGGTCTAGATCAGAGGTTAGTAAATGGGTTAAATCCAGCCCACTGCCCCTTGGATTGTCTGGTCTGAGAGCAAGGAATAATTTTTACATTTTAGATGGTTACATTTTAACAGTTATATAGGCACCTACATAATATCCTCATTATTCACTCTTGGCCTACAGCACCTGAATTATTTACTATCTGGCCCTTTAAGAGAACATTTGCTGATCCTTAGTCTAGATGATTTTTTTTTTCTTAAAAAGAGGAACTTAAAGCTTGTGTGAAATGGTTATATGATTGGTAAGAGTGTAAGTGTATATGGAGTATACAGTGAAGCATTTTTGGCTCCTACCGCTTAAAATTTTCTGTCTGGAATCTGTTACTTAGAGTTTTATTTGTCATTAAATGTTTGGTATTCCTTCTCATGGAGGATATATGGCCATTTCCTACTAAACAAAAAAAAAAGTGTGATATATAACTTCTATAAACATCAATTTATGTAGTTTCTCAAAAAGACCAAAGAGGAAGATAGGGATGTTTGGTACTTAGTGAGACACACACACACAACAAATCACAGATTTAGTTTTTCATAAAAAGTTAAAACAGAACGTGTCTTGTACCATTGGTTGCAGTGATCCTCCCTGGACTAGAGGATGAAGTTGAGAGGAGGCATCAGAATCTCCCAAGGAACATTTTAAAGTTAAGCTCCTCCAAATTTTCCTCTCCAGCCCCCAGGAAGTGAGATCTCTTTGCTGTGCTAAGCAAATACTCTTCCAGGGAGAGCATAGTAACCCCTCAGAGGTGCTGACTGGGTTGGAAACCAATGAGCTGCTTTAATCCCTCTCAACACAGAAAACTGAACAATGTTCTCTATTCCAGATACTAAATGGTACCCAAGACAATATGGTCTCCAACAAAAGGGATGCTCAGACAAAAAAAAGAATCAAAGTTAACACCTGCACTACAACACTAGTTTAATAGTATTCCTCTTGCAGAGGTACATAATTCTTGATGTAAACATATATACACACACACACACACACACACACACACACACACACACACCCCCATATGGTTTGTTTCATGTTACCAGGAAAAAAACATTTTGAATGATTTAAGTTATTAACACTTGAATGGGTTAAGAATACTGTTCAGAAATAAAGCTAAATTAGTGAGTCAAAGGATACTGATGTGTAATTAAAAATGCATTGTTTTGTAAAGTAGAATGTAACAATATTCTTAGCCTACTTTGACAAAGTTCTCACACCAGTGGAGTTTGAATATTTTTAGATAGTTTGACCTTCTCTGGGGAAAATATGGCCAATCCAAACAAATCACTTGATAATTTAATTTTTGAAAACTGCTGATACATTCCTCTTAAAGTGTAATTTTTCATCTTTGTATTTAGCAGTGATTTAAATTGATAATGGCTAGGACATACACTCTAAATCTGGTTAAAACACATAATGCCTATTTAGCCATGATAGATTTTACTGTGCTCTCAAAATTTTAAACATAATGTCATAGGATTTTCATCCAGAAATTTGGGGATTTCTATATTATGGATGGGAAAACCTGTGGGGACATGCATGATGCTTTCATAAATTCACAAAGAAAGAGGCTTAAAAATAACCCTATACTAAGTTACACTGTTTTTTTTTGTTTTGTTTTTTCAACGTTTATTTATTTTTGGGACAGAGAGAGACAGAGCATGAACGGGGGAGAGCCAGAGAGAGAGGGAGACACAGAATCGGAAACAGGCTCCAGGCTCTGAGCCATCACCCCAGAGCCTGACGCGGGGTTCGAACTCACAGACCGTGAGATCGTGACCTGGCTGAAGTCGGACGCTTAACCGACTGCGCCACCCAGGCGCCCCTAAGTTACACTGTTTAAAATCTTACTTTTGATGACTGCCTTCTCTGTAACTCTACCAGGCAAAATAAAAATTACGAAGGTATTAATAAGGCAGACAGATTCAAATCCCAAAGTAAGCTTTAGTGCCTAAATACTCATTTGATTTAAGCCATAATTTCCAAATCTCCACTTCTCTTAATATGTAAATGAGCCCTGTGAGTAACAGAAATGGCTCATGGAACATGAAACCATGCTCAACCATACAAACCCAAGGAAGGGAAAAGTTGCATTCTACTGCTTAATATTTAACCCTGACCATTTCCATGGAAAGAGGTATTTAAAAGAAATCATTATCATGTGACTGCATAAGACCTGTCAGCATTGATTGCTAATGATTGGAATATATTTGGGGGGGGGGGGGGGAAGCATGAAAGCATCACCCACTTGATATAACAAAATGAAATCAGTGAGGTTAGGAAATGAAAGTAGAGAATAACTATGTGTTTGTTCTCTTCTGCCCACCCAGGTAATCACTCCCTGTATCTCCATTTCGATGTGACAGATTGGTGTTCCAGTATGAAAACCCATATACAGTATATGGATTTGCTTTATCTAGTTGGTTGTGCCCATCCATACAAGTTAAATGCAAATTTCACCAGAATAAGAGAGAAGAAAAAGAGAGAGAATTTTGTTAGATCAAAATGCTCAACATGCCTGCAGAGATGACCCATCGTTCCAACAGGTTTAAAGTCTCAGGTGGCTGTGGTATTTCGGTCCACAGCCAAAGTACTGGGCTCCCCGCGCTAGGATGCTCTCCTGCGAGGCAGCCTTCGCCATAGTAGACACCAAAATTTTGAGAAAATGAAAGAAAAAAAAAAAACATTCCAATTTTACTACATTTCAAATGAATAAATGCACTTGATTCAATTGCTCAAGAAATTGTCTCAAGAGAAGTTGAGTTTTTGCACACTAAAAAGGCTCAGCTGTTTTATGGGTCTGCGAGGTGTGTCAATCATAAAGGACTCCAGGTTTGCCGTCAGTTCCTAAGGCCTCCGGCTCTTTGAACGTCGCGGAAGCCTTAGTGGTCCCCCGGGCCCCACTCCGCGTGGGAGTCGCCCAGCCTGCAGAGCTCCGGAACCGCCCCGGCGCTGGCAGAGCATTCCCACGCTCAGGCCGGGTCGGGAGGCCGCGGTGACCCCAGGGGCTCCTCCGCCTGGCTTTCGCCCTCGCAGCCCCGCCCCGGCCGCCCCTCCTCTCCGGGTCCCAGCTCCGGAGCGTGGGAGCGCAGCTGCAGCCGGGAGCGGCGGCCGGAGGCATCTCCGAGGATGCGCGCCCACGACCCAGGCAGGAAGCGGAGGACGCAGCCAGGCGCGCGGTGCAGCGCCGGGGCCGCCCCGGGACCCCCGCCGCCCCTGCTCCCACCCCCCCGCCCCCGCCGCCCCACACACGCGAGCGAGCGCGCGCGCAGAGCCCGTGCTAGGGGAGCCAGTCACTTACTTGATGTCTTCCCACACCTCCGGGCCGTAATTGCGGATCACCAGCAGCTCCAGCGCGTGATTCACAAATCCGTACTGCGGGGACAGGGGAAACCTGAGCGTCAGGGACCCGCAGTAGGTGGGCAGGGGCTTGCGGGCGAGGCTGCAGCCTCAGCTGCCACGGCTCTGGTTTAACCTTGTGCCCTACCCCGTGGCTCCGCTCGGTTCGGAGTACTCGGTGTTAAAGAGGGGCATCCGAGGCGCGCCACCTCCGCCCCAATAAAGGGCAGATCCTCTCCGTCCCCGGCCGCCCCACCGCCTGGACACCTTCTTACCCCTCCACTCACCTGTCACCAGTCCGAGGCAAGTCGGGCATCCGGGAAAATGTGGCGAGGGGGACGCGAACCCGGCACCTCCCCGCCACTGGCCCTCAGCCACTCACACTGATGGGGTCAGCCTGAACCGAGAAGCCCTCGCGCCTCAGCCGCACGTCCCCTTCCCGAGTCTGGGGAGTCGCTGCGCGATGCAGAGTCGCGGACCCTCCCCTAAGAAGCAAAGGCACTCACCGCCCCTGTCGCGACCCCCAGCGTTCCCACTACCCCCCCACCCCCACCCCCCGCCCTGAACAGAGGCAAAAAGGCGAGACGGCTCCAGCGACCCACGGTGCGCTTCCCCGGCCCCCGCCCGAGCTCCGGTGGCGCGGCCGGCTCCCTCGGGCAACCAGGCCCGGCGCAGCGCGGTGTAATGTTCCAGCCCGACCCGGCTGGAAGCACTCACCATGGTGTCTGCGACCGGAGCCGAAGAGGCAGCCCCCACGCAGAGGCACGGCCGAAGGGACCCGGGTGGCGGCTGCAGCAGCGACAGCGCAACAGGACCGCGGCGGCAGCATAGAGCTGGAAGCAGCGCAGCCGCCTGGGCCGGCCCTGATTGCCACCTCCTCGCAGCCAATGAGGAGTCGAGCCGCTGGAGGCTGGTCATTGCCTCCCAGTTTTCAACCAATCAGCGACAGAGGAGGGAATTCGGTTGCTCGCGGGGCTGCTGCGCTCCAGTGCCTTCCAACCCCCGCCCTGGTGACAAGGTTTTTTTATTTGAGGCCATTACAATGACGACGGAGAAGCTCCAGTCTTGCTTCTTGCATGAATTCTGGGTGAGGAAGATTGCAGCTGTTGGGGTCGTACCAAATGTATTCTTACGCAAAGACTTGCCTTCAGGGGTAACAAAAACTAAGGGTGTGTGTGTGTGTGTGTGTGTGTGTGTGTGTGTGTGTGTGTTGCAATGGCCAAGCCCTAAAAAGGAATATGCGCCCATAGTCAGCATCCTCGTGTTCATCCTTGTTTTGCAGATAAGAATTTCCTTTGTGGCTTGATCCCTCAACAGCTTTTGGCAAGCTGAAAGCTAATAGTACTGAGCTTAACACATATTATTTGTAGTTAATGAGACTAGTTGAGTGAGCCAGCTAAAATAATGAGTTCGGTGAGCATAATAATACAGTTTGGTGAACATTGTGTCAAACCCAACTCTGCCCATTACTAAACATCCCTACAAGATTCAGTGTTCTGTGTTTGATCCTGATGGGACACCTGACCCCACCCCATAGACGGTATCCATGACTCCAGGGAGTTTTTAACTTCAATTCAATCCAGAATTGAATTTTCCTCCTCTTTCTGAAAGGTAACAGATGAACTGGAAAAAGCCCAGTACAAAATGAGCAATGTTTGAATTAATCTATCTCCCAGTCTACATTCTACCAGGCACTCAGGTTAGTTAATGCTCTAAGCCCCACTGCAGAGAAAAGATGAGAGGAACAGGAACTGTCTGTTGATTAAAACTCTGTGCCTGATGTGCATGGATATGGTTAACTAGTGTTAGGTCAAAAGTGAGGAAGGAAAAGCAAGCATTGCTTCTAGGTCACCAGTCTCAAGTGGACCTGAGAAGCCAGGATACTATTCTATAATGTGAACAGTTTACTGTGAGAACAATCTCAATACCATTAGAGAAAATGCCAAAGCAATAAAACTGTACTGGGATTGGTACCCAGAGACCTATGTTGAAGTGTAATTGATAAAGAAATACTTATATAGAAAACTAACAAAACAACAACAAATAACTTATAAAAACACTGATTTTATCAATGATGAAAGGATAAAATAATTAGAGTCTTTTATACAATGGAACACTTTATACCATAATTAAAATACAAAGCCATTATTTAGTATTAACTATTGATTTTTAACCATTGAAATAGCCTATTACTCTCTACAACTCTGGAAAAAGATACATAACAATACAGAATAATATGTTGTTCAATAAACAACTGAAATATGAATGTAATTAGCTTCAATTTTTTAATGGTTATATAGAATAAAATGCTATTTGGTTAATAAGAAAACACACACACACACACACACATACATTGCTATAAGCATAATCTTTGGGAAGGTGCACAGGAAGGTTTCGATATGTCTATTTTCTTCTATTGGAACCAGTGGCTGGAGACACCACGACTCTTGCAATTTGTATTATGACCTTCTGTACCCATTGATATTTTTCTATGAAGATGTAACAATTTTTTAACCTGTTAAAAAGAATTTTGGCCCTACGTCGACCTATCCTCTTTTGACCAGCAGTACACCCCTGCTACGCCTCAGTCTGGAGTGTGCTGTGGTGTCCTCTACCATAGACTTTTTGTAGGTAAAAGATAGGGAAAGGAAACTGCTTACTAATTATGAAAAATGACAAAAGTCTACCAGGAGAAAGATATGAGATGAAATGAAGGATGAGCATCCCTATCAACTTTCTTCTCTCTCTGAAGTTCAAACTTCCCCCATCATTGCTCTGTCTGATAACTTTTTGGACTTATTGCCCTTCTATCCAACACCTATCCGCATTTGTTAATATATTTTCTGTTTTGTGTTCTAATTGTCTTATATTCACTCTGAATCCAAAGGAAGTTCTGTCCACTAAATCTTTGCCAGTTTCTGTTTGGTCCAGAAGACACCGCAAAGGATATGATGTTCGGGGAGAAGGGAGTGCCCAAAAGCCATAGAGGAGCCCAAGAGGAGGTCCCTCTACTTCTGCAACACCCTATCCATTGTTGCCACTGCTGACAAGGAAACATAGGAATACAGTCACAAGTAGACTAAGTGGCATTCGCAGAAACAATATATTACTCTTGTGGGACCAAGGGCAGACCACCTCAAGATGGACCGCTTTGGCATGCAGACTATTTTTTAAAGGCTGGGTTTTTAAATTTTTTTTTTATTTTATGTATTTTTCTTAAGTAAACTCTATCCCCAATGTGGGGCTCAAACTCACAACCCTGAGATTAAGAGCCACGTGTTCTACTGGGGCGCCTGGGTGGCTCAGTTGGTTAAGCATCCAACTTTGGTTCAGGTCATCATCTCACGGTTTTTGGGTTCAAGCCCCACGTCAGGCTCTGTGCTTTCTGCTCAGGGCATGGAGACTGCTTCGGATCCTGTGTGTCCCTCTCGCTCCGCCCCTCCCCCACTCACACTGTCTCTCTCTGTCTCTCTGTCTCTCTCTTTCTCAAAAATAAATAAACATTAAAACAAGTTTAAAAAAAAAATGTCGTATCTTCTACTGACTGAGTCAGCCAGGTGCCCCTGGGATGCAGACTGTTGTGAGCTAAAGGCAATCGAGACCCTGCAAGCTCAAGAGAAATTTTACCCCTCCCTCAACTACATAGAAGAATCTAAACTGAGGGTCTTTTTTTTTTTTTTTTTTTTTTTTGCAAAATAAGGGTTACCAATTAAATTTCATCTGAATGACCCATCTGTATGGCAGGACAAACATCTAATTATGAAATATCTGCTCTTCTTACTGCCCTGTGAATAGGATTTCTTCTGTTAAAAAAAAAAAGATTAAACCAAGTAAATTTGAAGATTTAACTGGCTTTATTAACTAATTCATGAATCTGTCAGCACTGTAACTAGCAAGTAGAGAGGCTCACTGAAGAGTTGCTCAAAATGGAAGGTTTTTATAGAAGAATGATGGAGGCAAGAAGGTTTTTAGCAAAATAAAAGGATTGTTTCAGGTGATGGTGGTTTCTAGGAGGCAAAGCAAGGTGTCTCACGTGGAATACCTCATCTTTCTTTGGGGGATGGAGAGGATCCAGGTGACAAAATCAATGTCACAGATTGAAAAATTCCTGGCTGAATAGTTAAAGACTACATTTCTGTGGGATATTGAACTGCATTTGGATTATGTATCAGGCACTAGTTTGGGAACTCTGTCTAAGTGACACCATTTGGGGCTTGTGTTTATTTTTTACTGCGTTCCTCTGAAGTCCCAGACCTGTAGCCCCTTCTCCTTAGCTCAGCATGACATATATACCTCATTTTGCCTGACAGTCTTTATAATCTCCATGTCTGTGGATTGCCTGTGCGTACACAATTAAATTTTATTATCTCCTGTTAATATGTTATTCCAGGTAGAACACTTGAAAGAGACAGGAATTCTTGCTCTGGGACAGTTGGCATAGTTGGCAGGACACTTTAACTTGCTGGACACTGCTTTCTCTGGACACAGCTGCAGCTGAGAGATCCTGGGACATCTGACTTACAGCCGGCACCTGGTAGGATTTCTCACCATGTCAGCCTGCTGGAATCTATCTGGGAAGTCCAGTGGAACAAGAGCGGCGAGAGTCGTTTTTCTCTTTTTCTAAATTTAGATTAGCAGAAGAAAATATGTGTGGAAGTTGTTCCTTGGGCTTAACAACTCTTTGGTTACTGATCCCTTTCCTCCCAGAGATGATCTTTGTTTTCTTTTGTCTGTGTCTTTCATGTTGTTTGTCAAACAGACTTTGAATGTACACATGAGGGAAAGGCTATTGCTGATGGACACCTTGGAAGCCAAAGCTGCAAAACCGGTGGACAGGAGGCGAGCATTTAAAACCTGGTAGAGCGCTTGCCACTGAACTCAGAGACTCCCATGATAGGATACCTTGGTCACAGAATGGGTTAGATTGACACTAAGCTACCCACCAACTTCAAGAAAACTTCTGTGCAATCAGGTACACTATAAAATGGCACAAGATCCCCAATCCCATGGCACATTTCTCCTAGGTATTAGCGTGGCTCCAAGAGAAGACCCAAAGCTTAGATAAAGCTATTAATGTACATATTCCAGATATGATTTTTCCTTTCACCTTGTTCTATGTCCTAAGAGCTTGGTTTTGTGGCCAGTGAGAACAGTCTCTTTGGTCTCCACCTTTCAGACGGTGCACTTATCAGGGTGCATTTCGATGGCCAAATAGACTAGAATTCCAGCTGTCTCAGTTCTGCTGTGTCAGCTCTTAGGGGAGTTTGTCATGAGAGGTATGAGCCTACAGGAACCTTTGTTGTCTCAATCTTCCCTGTTTGCTACTGCTGGAAATTTCCATTTCAGTAACAACAGCCTGGTGTCACAGATTAGTGGGCCTGTGACTGGAGGTATCTCATGTTTTTATGGGAAACCAGACATACACCATTCTTACTGCCTGTGCAAGGAAGCCCTCTGAGGTTTTAGACTAATTTCAGGAGTAAACTTTTGGATCATGGGAGTTGCATCATTTATACCCTCTCTAGACACCTCTTGTGTCTTTCATTAAACAATTGAAAAACATACTGTTCTCAGTGGGTAGTAATAGATCTTGCTCATTAATGGCCGCCTAATGGATCCTTTAAATTGACTGGGGGTGTGCAGGTGGCTCAGTTGGTTAAGCCTCTGACTCTTGATTTCAGTTCAGGTCATTATCTCACGGTCGTGGGGCTCTGTGCTGAGCATGGAGTATGCTTGGGATTCTCTCTCTCCCTCTCTCTCTCTGCCTCTCCCCCATTCATACTCTTTTTCTTGCAAAGTAAATAAATAAACATTTTTAAAAATTGGCTGTGAGAGAGATATATATACATATATATGTGTATATATATATATATATATATATATATATACACGCACACACACACACATACATGCAGTTGGCAGTCCCTTGGAATCTTAATATATATACACATACATATATATATGTATGTGTATATATATACACATACATATATATATGTATGTGTATATATACACACACACACACACACACACACACACACATACATGCAGTTGGCAGTCTTAACCATGTCAGTCCCTTGGAATCTATCTGTGGAGTCCAATGAAGCAAGAGTGGTAAGAGTCGTTTTTCTCTCCTTCTAAATTTATATTTGCATATAAATATTATTTATAATTTATATTTATATTATATATAAATATAATAGAGAACACTCCATTGACTTAGTGGTATAATGGCTGGCCTCAGGGACTCCCTCGGCAGGATAAAAGAAGAGAAACTAGACTTAAGACAAAAATAAACATCCACACCCAATATAAAATCCCCTTCTTAAAGTCCAGCCTCATTTCCCTACAAGATTTACAGAGATCACTCAGGCCTAATCTCTAGGTACAAAGTGTAAAGGCTGCTCATGTAAATGCTGAAAGCCAGAAATGAATTTAACAAAAGCACCCAGACTGACATTAGGGCTTGCTTTACTCCTACCTTCCAGGGCTCTTGAAATCAGGCTCTGCCAGCTTCAGACATTATTACCATGCAATATCCTTTACAGGTATATCCTAGACACCCACTGCAAAAGAATTTGTGTCCCCTGGACAACAGCACATCTTTTAAATTATAAAGACCTTTTACCCCTACTTTGAAAAGATCCTACCAAATTTAGAAAGTAACTAGAAAGATTATTTGACTATATTCACAACCTTCCCTTCACAGAGGAAACAAGACAACATTTTTTCATAAGTCCTCCTACAAAGGATCAGTGGAAGGCCAATATTCAGGGGCTGAAAGAACCCAAGATTGAATGGTGCACCCGGGGTGGGGTTGGGGGGGGGCAGGAAGAAAGGCTTGTGTTAAAATGCATGACACACACACTGGGGCGCCTGGGTGGCGCAGTCGGTTAAGCGTCCGACTTCAGCCAGGTCACGATCTCGCGGTCTGTGAGATCGAGCCCTGCGTCAGGCTCTGGGCTGATGGCTCAGAGCCTGGAGCCTGTTTCCGATTCTGTGTCTCCCTCTCTCTCTGGCCCTCTCCCGTTCATGCTCTGTCTCTCTCTGTCCCAAAAATAAATAAACGTTGAAAAAAAAAATTTTTTAAAAATGCATTACACATACTTTACAAAGGCATAAATCTTTTGGTTCCTATGTTATTTAATTTTTTTCCCTGATATAAAGAAGCAAATTTAGTTAAAAAGACAAGTGTGACCCTTGGTGTTTAGGCTATAATCCAGTTCTTTGGGGAATTAGAGTCAACTGTTTTTGTCTTACAAATTTCCGAAAAACCAGAAATGCAGCTCTAAAAACAAGTCAAAACCCACCTATCTTTACTAATCTCTAAACCTCACCTATTCCTATCAAAATGTTTGTGGATATTATAAAAGATCAGGATATTGGAACTAAATTGTTCTGTACTAAAAAAAAAAAAAAAGGTAAGTTTTAAATAGCAATTACCCTGAGACATTAGGAAAAAATAGGTTTTTTTTTTTTTTACATTCTTTCTCTATCCCTTCAAGTTATAAATCTATTTTTTTTTTTTTTTGAAATATAAACACAGCCCACAGTTGCCTGAGACTGAAGAAAGAAAAAACAGAAGGGGAAAGAGACCTTTTTAAAAATACAAACTCCAAGGGCGCCTGGGTGGCTCAGTTGGTTAAGTGTCTTGACTCTTGGTTTCTGCTCAAGTCATGATTTCATGGTCTGTGAGATCCCGCCCTGCATTGCACTCTGTGCTAACAGTGTGGAGCCTGCATGACATTCTCTGTCTCTGTCCCTTACCTGTTTACATGCTTTCTCTCAAAATAACCACTAAAACATGAAAAATAAAAACTGCAGGTTCTAACACCTCTGATAATGGGCAGATAGGTTCCAAATACCCACCTTCGAAAAATCTTGGGTAATCTCTGTGTGCCTTTGTGATGTAAATTTTCTACCCCTACATTCTTTAGGACCTAAGAGCCATTCTTTGAAATACAAACTTTAAGGAAGAAATTTTTCATCAGAAAAAAAGAAAACAGAGGAAGGTATTTGAAAACTGGGCCTGTAACTGAAAATTGAGCCTATAATTTCCTCTTCACAGATATTAGTAAAAACAGTCTTATCTGTGTATTTTTTAAAATGTATCTCCATGTATGTTGTAAATGTGGTATTTTTTCTGTCTCTGGATGGTGTTACTAAAATTAATCTGAAAAAGGACTCTATTTAAATGGTTTGAAGGCAAGTATTTGTAAGGATTGGGCATTGTAAAACTCAGAAAGATAAGAACTAACTCAATTTTTCAAGTTCACATGATCTGGGAAAATATTCAGTATTAAAGCAAATTTAATGTTGTTGGTTTAATTAAGATATACATGTCTTTAGAATTATCAGCATTAAATATAAAACTTTTATTCTGTTTGTGTTTACTGAAAGTCAAATAAGTTTATGGTATCTCTGTTGCAAATTATTTTTAGAAAAAAAAAGCTTAGAATGTCTGTGTCTAGTGCCTCATGAAGTTTTATTTGTAGTATAAACATAATTGTTAAGAACAAATAAATTAAAGAGATATAAATAAGTGAACACTTTTATAAGTGGATACACTTTTAAATAGCTCTCCAAATCTTTGGTAATCTGAAACTTTACAGTGTTGCTAAGTTAAATGATGAGTTAAGTTAAATTTATTGAATATCTAGGTCATTTCCAAATTAGATAAATAAGGAAACATTAAGTGCTAAACCTAGGTATCTGCTTTTGTCTTATTACAGAAAAAGTAAAGATAAATTTGTGTCTTTTTGTAAATATGCTTTATTGAAAAAAATTGCTGTGAAAGAGTTTCTAAAAGCTATGCAATACAGTCATATATTTGCCAAAATAAAGAACTCTTGTGTAGCAAACAGTTCACAATTGCTTACTACTTAGCTTTTGCTAGAAATTAAGGTTTCTAAGCATTAAAAAATCTGACCAGTGTAATGACGACTACTGGAAATCATAAGGGAAACAATTTTGTATGCAAGGAAACTAAGATTTGTGATTTCAGTAAGAAAAAGTATGAAGAATGAGAGTAAAGTTTTTGGGGGGAAAAGAAAGCAATTTTGTCCTAAAGTGAGACAAAGACTTAGGAAGACTTAGGACAAAGTCTAAATGTAAAAAGGTCGCAGATTTGTGGAGGAGGAATCTTTAGAGAGGAGTTACATGTGTGGTCGACACTTGCTTGCTAAGATTAAGATAAATTTAAGTAAACAAATGATTTTTAACATCAAAAGTACACTAGTGTAAAATATTTGTTTTCTCTTTGTTAAAAGGGACAAATATTTCTCGAATATGGGTCTGCTCTTTTTTTTAAGTTCATTTATTTATTTAGAGGGAGAGCTTGCACACACACATGTAAGTGAGAGGGGGAAGGGCAGAAACAGTGGGAGAGAAACAATCCCAAGCAGGCTTCAAGCTGTCAGCACAGAGCCCAACACAGGGCTGGATCTCACCAAGCTTGGGATTAGGATCTGAGCTGAAATCCAGAGTCAGACATTTAACCAACTGAGCCACCTAGGCACCCCAGTCTGCTTTTAATACGAAAATAGAAACAAAGTGTTTCTTTACCTTTTAAGTTATCTGCCTAAAAAAAAAAAAAAAAGGATTCTGTTTTGCCAAAATAATTTGCTATGTTTATTACAGATAATTTATTATTATAGTCCTTGATTACTTATGTAAGCAGTGTAATGTTAATACTAAAAGAGCTAAATTTTGCTCACAACTATGTAACCTTCTTTATTTGCCTTTGATATCTTTTATTGTCACTTCATTAAATGGATATTTCAATATTATTCCATAATGATTTCTGTTCATGTTTAATCAAATATTCAAACCTTTTCATATTTTTTGACATATTTCCCCAAATGAAATTCTAAAATGAAAAGTTTTGACCACAGTCTAACTGAAATTTCCAGTGGGCCCTGAAACATTTCAAAACAATAATATTGTGAGAAATTAAACTAATTAAGCTTATTTTGTATGTTAAGTTACAGGGGAAGCATTGTCAGATAAGTGATATTAAACTTTCTTAGATTATATTTATAGAGATATGTTATTAAAATAAGTGTTCTAAAAATTGTGTAAAGTTCCCAGCAAGCTGTTGATAATAACCAAGTATGTTATTATCTTGAAGTGTGTGTGTCACAAACTAGCCATATTTTCTTGTCAATTGCATTGTAATGAACTTGAATCAGTTCTTTGATCACGGCCATTTTTTAAGTCTTTTATTATTTACAGACAGTGATACTTTTACTGAGATGCTCTTATAAAAGTTTCCTGCAGATGTGTTTCATCTTTAGCGAGACTCATGGAAAGAACTCTGAGTACAGGTTTCTGATAGCTTTAAGATCATAAAACTGACTAGGTAAAAATTTCTGGTTCTACCAGAAAAACTGAATTCAAGTAGAACAAGAATTAATATCATGAGACTTGTATAAACTAAGGAGCTATAAATTTTATAACTTTTTGTTTGTAACGTTGCTGACTTTTTAAAGCGTTTTGTTTTTCTTAATTTAAGAAAACTTCTAAGCAAACTGATAGTAATTTGATACAATATACATTTGTGAACAAATTGAAACATTTGTTTTCTCCCTACCTGAACCCTCCAGAACTCAGATACTCTCAGTTAGTACTCTTATATTTTTATGGCAGTATATTTATTTGCATAAGTTCAATAAGAACTCGTATTTCTTATGACAGGACACAACTGAAAACGTAGGTTATGTTACCAAAACTTTGACTGGAATGTCAAAGAGAGATATGCATACACTCAGATATGACCAGCTTCAAGGAATTAGGGTAGACTCAGCTATGACCAGCTTTAAGGAATTAAGCACCTTGGAAATATCAGCCTGGTAATTTGTTTACAGACTTCCCAAAGCCTTACCAGTTGAGTAAAGAAGGTCACTTCCTGGCAGGTGCAGGAAACAGAATATTTTGAGGCCCTTGGAAAAAAGGAATTCACCCAAATGTATACATATTGCAGGCATTGTCTGATGGCAAGTATTTGGCTTGGCATCTGTCCTTGAGAGGCTGTTCAAAGTTCAGTCTAGATATTCCTAATGAAAAGTTCCAGTAAAGTAGGTTTTAAAGAGTCTATATGGTACATCACTACTCTCACAGCGCTTATGCAAATAATTGGGCCAAGTTTTGTTCTGTTTTTGTTTTTTGAAACTAGACTTGTTTTGCAAATTATTGTTAATTTGGCTATCTTTGGTAGAAATGAGAGTGATTACAGACAGAAAATTTGTTTCAATAGCACACTTTTGTAGATATTAGATTTTAATACTATTCATTATAAACTGGAGTAAATCCCTATTTATTCTAGCATCCTCCAATGCCTGGCTACAACCTCTAAACCAACATTTGATTTTTTTCCCCATCTTTTCAACTTGGAATCATTTGAGAGCTAAAATTATTCTTTTTCCTAAAGCCCTGAAAACTGACTATAAACAACTTGATGTAAATGTCAGAGAAATTGCCACAATGTTCATGTATAGATGATGTTTGTGTGTATTACTCTGTGGTCCACTCAAAAAGATGGCCAGAGACATTTAAACTACAAATGAGGACAATCTGTGAGATTATCCCTGCCTGTCCTCACTCTATCTGAAAATGCTTGCAGCCTGACATCTAGAAATCTTAACTGGCTACCTTTAAGAACTCAGAAACTGGTTTATAATTTGATCCAATCAGTAACTGTTATTTTGCTTTTGTTTCTAAAGAAATACCTCTCATTTAATACCTGAATACTTGAACCATAGGCCTGACTTTGATAACACAATTGTATCACTGCCTCCTGAAATGAATTGAACTGAATTGACTAGTTGTCAGGAGTAAGGGACGAGTTCAATGAGATGAAACAATATGCCAGGTCAACTTCCCTGAAATTTCAGAGGAAGGAATTGTAGGGGCCAAGGGCAGCCTGCCCCAAGATGAGCCATTTGGCATGTAGACTGTTTGACCTGAAGGCAATTGAGACCCTGTAGTCTCATGAGGAATTTTTGCCCTTCCCTTTACTACATAGGAAAATCTAAATTGGGGATTTTTTTTTCCAGACTAAGGGTTAATAGAGATAAATTTTATCTGAGTGGCCCATCTGCATGGCAGGGCAAACATCTAATTATGAAACATTTGTTGTTCTTTATATCACCCTGTGAAGTGCATTCCTTTCCTCTTAAGTCCTAGACTAATACCCTCTTCTCTAATTCAGGATGCCTCATTTTCCTGATTGTCTTTGGAATCCCGATGTCTGTGTGGATTCCCTGTATGTACGTTATTAAATTTGACTATCTGCTGTTCATCTGTCTCATGTCAATTTGACTCTTGGTCCAGCTAGAAGGATCCTTAAAGGGACAGCATTTCTTGCTCCCTGACACCCTCTTCTCTGTATACCCCATGCTGAGAAGAATTCCTTAGGTAGGAATAGGAAGATCTTGAGGAATTCCATAGCCAGCCCTAAAGTTAACACTATGTAGATCAGTTCAATGAATGAAAAATAAATATGTAAAAAGACAATATGTGGCCTTCAGAAATATCAGCTGAAATGACTCACATTTTCAGGTAATAAAAATGAATTAGGTAAGTTAAATATTAAAGGTATTTTAACTATTGCTTTCAAGGCTTTTCAAGAGATGTGAAAATAATAAACCTTAGGCTAGTGACAAAAAGGAACACATTTTTGGAAGGTGTTCTCAGGTCTGTGCATGTGTTTTTCAAGGTTTTGATGGTTTGCCAGTTTTTTCTACCATGGAATCAGAGCTTTGGTTTTTGGATCATTTCATGGAACAGCATGTTCCTTAAGTTCGATAATTCCTTATACAATGATTTAATTTGTATTTGTATGCTTCTTAATCTCCACGGTTCAAAGCCCGATTAATGTGTCTTCATGGAGCTTCTGGTCCTAGTGTTGGATGGGTAGTCAGTAATCACACCTGTTGCTGTAATTTTTGCCAATACAGTCACTTCAATACTTCAAAGCCAGGGATGAAGAATGCTTATGAGCCAAAACTGTTCTAAATGACCCATTAGATGATGTAGTTGAGAGACTAAGAGAAAAATTACCAGGTGTACTCACAACTGCAAAGAAAAGAAAAGACCCCCCCCCCCCCCATTCCTGAAACCAGCCAGGGCATGCCAGGTTGTAGTCTGACCTAGAGGCAGGAACCAATCAAGTTCTGCTGAGTGGTTTGAAATAAAGGCGGGAACCAAACAAGTTCTGCTGAGCGTTCAAATTTAAATGTCAACCAATAACAGCTCTGTAACCTCAAAAAAATCCCTAACTTGTTTGTGCCTGTCTATAAAAGAAGCTGTAAGATCCTTGCTCGGGGCCTCTTAGCGTCACTGGCAACGAGTGCGCAGAGGACCGGGTTCGAACCTGCAATAAACGACCCTTGCCGCTTGGCTTTGACTCTGGACTCTGGTGGTTTGTTTTCGGGGGTGGGGGGTCTCTCGAATCGGGGCATATCAGTAGTATTGGATCAATGGAAAAAATTCAATAGTTCAGATTCCTAAAGAGGTGACATTCAGATTTCCTTTGAATTTGCAAATCAATTATGAGTGTAGTCACAAAAAAAAGTTACCATTTCTGTATCAGATTTGTTTAAATGTTTATCTTGTCATCAGAATTAATAAACAAATAAACAAAAATAGTCACACACACATAAACACCCACACACATATAGTCAAGCACTATATATATATATATATATATATATATATATATATATAAAAATTATTTACTCTGTAAATAAATGGAAAGAAACGAAAAAAGAATGAAGGATAATGCTTACTATTGATGGCTTAAGAATTAGAAGCATTAGGGTAAATCAACCCATTACCTATATTTATATTGGAATATATACAATTAAATAAAAATATGTTTTATTTCTGAGAAAACTTTATGAAAACAAGATTCACCTCTAATTCAGCCAAACTGATTAAAATAAAAACTAACTGGTCTCAAAAACAAAGACAGAAACAAAAAACTAACAAGTCTTACTGGCCACAGTCTGCACTTATATATGACTGGGAGAGATTATCAGATTTTTTTTATAAGAATAGGTCTACCATGACTTTGTCAAAGCTTCATCTACTTTGAGCAGTGAAAGATAATTTAAAGGCCATTTAGTAAAACTTTATTTTTCTATATCAGGAAACCTTTTATGTACTTTGCTTTGTTAGGGGAACAATGAAAAATTAAAACCTTAGCTAAAAAACAGTAATTAGTAAAGTAATAGGTTATTGGCCTCAGAAGCCCTGAAAGATTTTAAGATTCCCATGAAATTAGAGCTAAATATACTTTCCCATAGTCTCATTTAGTGGTAGATGGAGTCTATTACTTGAGCTGCATGTGTCTATTCCAAAACAGTTCACAATTCTTAAAAGCCTTTAGATATCACATTACAACATTGATCTTTTCTAGCCTACGTTCAGTTATATACTGAGTATTACTGATATCAAAGGAAACAGGAGAGAATGAGCCACTAATTCATTTGTTTGAATATTTGTTTGATTATCTTTTTTTGGTTGGAAAAACAACAACAACAAAGAACAGGGTTATTAACTATGAGGACAATATAGTGTCATAGTTAATTGCATAGATTCTTTAGTCGGACTGCTTTTGCCCCTACCATTTAGTAGTGGTGTCACATCGGACAGGTACTTGATTTTTTGAAGTGCAGTTTCATCACTTTTAAAATGGGAAAAATAGAATATTAAAAATATTACCTACCTCGCAGGTTTATTGTGAATAGCAAATTGCTAATGCAAATGTGTTGCTTAAAACAAGAGTGGCACCCTGAAGTACTAAGAAACTATTAGTTAATGCCCTTTTTGAAGTTGTTGCTGTTATTGCGGTTTTTACAATCAACCATTAACATGAGTCAACTCCTTGCATCCCAGATATGTCATAGGTCCACTGGCATTGCATGCATGACGAAAAAAGCTGGAACACGGCAATTTAGAAGATTTCAGCCAGCCTTGTCAGTTACTGCTTGGCAGGTTAACCTGAGCTCCAAATTCCCCATTTTACAATGGTGATAACATTGCCTGGCCCACTTTCCTAAACTAAGGTACAAGGAGAATCAAATGAGACGTGTTTGAAGGCTTCTCCATAAATCCTAAAGAGCTATACCACCGAGTTACTGATTGTATGGAATTAGTAACTAAATAAGCCAAAGACTCACATAAGAAGCACTCAGTGACAAGTGACAATCTGACAATCTCTTGACTTTGTTAGAGGCCAAGGGCAGGCTGCCCCAAGATGGACCACTTTGGCATAAACATTGTTTTGAGTAAAGAGCAAATGAAACCTGGGGCGCCTGGAGGGTTCTGTGGGTTAAGTGTCTGACTTCAGCTCAGGTCATGATCTCGTGAGTTTGAGGCCCGCATTGGGCTTTGCCCTCAATGCAGAGTGCCGAGTGGGATTCTCTCACTCTCTCCCTCTCTTTCTGCCCCTCCTCCGCACCCACACACACTCTCTCTCTCTCTCTTAAAATAAATAAAACTTAAAAAAATATATATGTGTAAGAACAAACAAAACCCAAAACCCAACAGATTCAGAGAAAGCTCTTTAGCTGTTCCCAACTGCCTGCAGGTACTAGGAAGAGAGCTATTAACAGAGATTCATCTTTATCTAAGATACTTATTTGTATAATAGGGGCACCCTTTGTTTTCCAAACATCTCTTAACTTCCTCCTAATGGTCTTTCTCATCTTTATATCCTTGTACTCCTGCCATCTCCTTCACACATAAGCCTCATGTTGCCTTACTGTCTTTGGGATTTCATGTCTATGTGGATTCCTCATATGTGTGAAATTCAATTTTTCTCCTATTAATCTGTCTTATGTCAGTTCAATTCTTAGTCCAGCTAGAAGGATCTTGAGGGCAGAGTAAATTCTTTCTCCCCAACAGCGGCATCCACCTTTGACATTCATATTTGCCATTCTTTAGCTTTTTGTTAAAAATAAAGTCCAAACATAATGGAATGATACAATAATGTTATGCATTTTTTAACAAACACAACATGAGTAAAAATAATGAAATGAAAGTAAATTGTCCACTGATCCATTTACAGAGAATAAGCTTTTTTTTTCTGAATGAATACTTTATCAGCAACATAAAAGGTTAAAATGTGATAAAATATTAATCATTTAATTGACATTTAAAGCAAAACAATTGCATTGAATGTAATCACAAGTATGTTTACCAAACATAAGTATTTAATAAAATATCATTTAGAATGAATTTTGAATGCTCTTTAACTATGATTTCTGGTGTCTCTATATGATGACTCCCCACATAACAAAGAACATCAAACTAGAATGAATAAACAAACAGTCCTAAACTGGTTTAATTAGATTCAAAGAGCTGGCAGTGATGTTTCATTTGAGAAGCATCAATACCTTATTGAAAAAATTAGAGTGCAAAACAACATTTGCTCTACTAGAATGATTTTAATGCTATTTAGTTTTTTTTTTTTTAAACACATCTTGCCTCTAAATAGCCTTTGCCATTCACCTAGTACTTGCAAGCACATTATCCCCTTGTCTATGAGGGAGATGGGTTTGCTCATTTTAGATGTGAAGACCCAAGGGCGAAAAGGGTGAGGGACTCATACAATGATAAGGGCAATGGCTCTACTCATTGATCCCTTGGCAGATCATTGATTCCAAACCCATAGCTCTTTCCTTATGGCATCATTCTTTTCCTTTATGTGTCTGGAGAAATCAACAATTGGTGTTTGTTTATTATAATGCCTAATAGAGTAGAAAGAAATCAAATCAAAAGAGAAGTTATCTGCAATGAGCTATGTAAATTGGAAGGAACTAACATAAACCTCACTTTTCTTGTCTTTAAAACAAAGACATGGGGCACCTGGGTGGCACAGTCGGTTGAGCATCCGACTTCAGCCAGGTCACGATCTCGCGGTCCGTGAGTTCGAGCCCCGCGTCAGGCTCTGGGCTGATGGCTCAGAGCCTGGAGCCTGTTTCCGATTCTGTGTCTCTCTCTCTCTGCCCCTCCCCCGTTCATGCTCTGTCTCTCTCTGTCCCAAAAATAAATAAACGTTGAAAAAAAATTTTTTTTTAAAACAAAGACATTATAAATAGTAACTTTTATGCCTTATGTAGGATTTTGGTAGGGATCAGATGAGTAAATACAAAGAAATGCATTTTATATACAGTACAATTAATGCACGTTGTGTTTGCTCTCTTTATTATATGATTCTTTGAATGATATGAATGGTGAACATGAGTGTTTTCTTAACTCATGTTAAAATAAACTATGTACATTTTTATAAACACATTTCTTAAATGGATTGTAAATTCACATATGATGAGTATTTACTGTGCACCAAGCACTGTGATATGTCCTTTACATATATTATCATATTCCATCTCCACAATTGCCTTAAATCTTACAGCTTTAGACAGTTCAGTAACTGGTCCACAGTAGAACCAAATGCCAGCAGTCTTACATATCCCACTCTCCTATCTCCTTTGTGCTATTTTCTCACACCACAAAAGGGACTTTGTACATGTGAGTAAGTTAAGGACATTGATTTGGGGAGAGTCTCTTGGATTTTTCTGAGTAGGTCGAATGTAATCACAAAGGTTCTTATAAAAGAGGGACAAGAGCATCAGAGTCAGAGAAGATGTGGTGAGAGAGACAGAGGAGGGAGTGATTTGAGGCAAGAGCCATGAGCCAAGGAATGCAGGTGGCCCTAGGTAGGGAAGAAAATGGATTCTTCTCTGGAACCCCTAGAAGGAATGAAACGCTGCTGACACCTTGATTTTAGGACTTCTGACCTTCAGAACTGTAAGGATATAACTTTGTGTTTTAAGGCACTGAATTTTTGGTGATTTGTTAAAGCAGCAATAAAATACTAATACAGTTTTTTCAGTATCTTTTCTGAACCAAATTCTGAGATCTCTTGAAGACCTTGTTAGGGACTGAATGTTTATATCCCCTAAAATCCATATGTTGAAGCATTTCTTAATTCCCAATGTGATGGGATTAGGGCCCTTGGTAGGTGATTAGGTTTAGATGAGGCCATAAGTGTGGGGTCCTTATGAGGGGATTAGTGTCCTTATAAGAAGAGGAAGAGGTCAGCCATGTGAAGACACAACAAGAAAACAGGCATCTGTGAGCCAAGAAGAGAGACCTCACCAGGAACCAAATCTGTCAACACCTTGATCTTAGACTTCCTAGCTTCTAGAACTGTGAGAAGTATGATATTTAACCCACCCCAGTCTATGGTATTTTGTTATGATAGCCTAAGATGACCAAGACAGACTTACAAGTTATATTTCTATACTGAGCTTTCAGAGATGTTGGTAATAATAGCACATCTTCCACTCTATTCCATGCATATCCTATCACTCTGTGTATAGATCTCTTGTTCTGCCATTGGCTATGTTGTGTTTACTGAGAAAAGGATCATACTGATAGAGCTGATATATAATGTAGGACCACCGGTGGACCCCCTTCCCATGGTTAACCATAGCCTTCTTTGAAAGAATGATCTTTCCCCAGAATTATTGTCACAGAAATTGTTAGTCTTTCCATCAGTCCAAGTTCTGCATTGCAAGCAACATAAATTAGCTATGGCTAACTTAAACACAAAAGGAAGCATATGAATACTGAGTAATTCACAGAATCACAAGGAAGACTGGAAAAATAGTGGGAAAAACATAAATTATGTGTAATTCTATTCATTTCCTGCATGAAGAGTGATCCAAGAGATATTGATTTGAGTCATCTGTATTGTATATATTACAAAAACATGTAGATTTGGGGACATTTCCTTTTTACAAGAAGATAGATAGTTTTATTTAATAGTTTTTCATCTGGGGAACTAAAAAATATATCTCTGCTCTTTGTGCTGGTAGCTGCCTTATAGGGTCTGAAGTTTTTTTCCTGCCTGTTTTCTTAGAGCTCTCCCTTCCACTATTATGAAAATATTTGGTCTGTTTCCCAACACTAATTAATTTTCCTTTTTTCTAAATTGCACTTGAACATCAGGAATATGTAGAGGGAGGTAGTTCATCCTGAGAGTTGAGCATAAGGTTTGAGAAAATGCCAACAGTGAAACTAGGAGGCTGGGAAAGGAAAAGGGGAGCAACATATGAAACTAATCATCTTGGGGGTAGGGAAAAAATCCCCAGAAGATGAGTCACATTTCAGTGATGAGTGTGAGAATAAAAATCAAAAGGCTATTTATCATGGGTTTAGCTAAAGATTCTGATAATGTATTTGAGAAAAAAAAATGCAGTGAAACCCCTGTAAACCAATTGATTGGCTTTTTTAGGTCTCAGTTCTACTATTTCATCTTCTGGTTCCTGACTTCCCTATTACTCCTTGACACAGATTCTTAATATCTGTCATTTAGTCTTGGTCCCAAATGTAATCTGATGGTGTATGGTCTAGCATTTTAAGGTCCCTTTTACTCTAGACTCAGTGTACTGGACTGTACATATCATCTGCCTAACATACTGAGCCTTGGAGAGCTAGGAATAACCAAGATGGAAGGAATCCAAGGAAGCTGCATGTTCCTTACCTCTGTAAATACCACCATGGTCCAGAAAGTAGGGGAACTGTGAGTTGAAATACTTACCAAGCAATCTACATAGTTAGAGAAATATTAGTTGTTAGCAGGTCTTTCCACCTGTTGGGTAAAACCTTAATAGTCACTCCAACACTTTGGGAAATCTATAGTAGGTTATTGGGATTGAAAATGCTGATAAAAATCTCATGAGAAGTTTGTGTAAAATACAGATCTCTGGACCCCAATCCTGCTATTTTAACTGTTACGTCTGTGATTCTTTCCCTGGATTCTGCAAGTTTAACAAGCATCCTATTCCTCCAATGATTCTTTTATTTTGATGTTTATTTACTTTGAGAGAGAAGCAGGCTTTGTGCTGCTAGCCCAGAGCCCAAGGTGGGGCTCCAAAGGACGGTGAGATCATAACCTGAGCCAAAATCAAGAGTTGGATGCTTAACTGACTGAGCTACCCAGGCACCCACCTCCAATGATTCTAAAGCAAGTGGCCCACATTTAGGGTTCCACTGTCTTGTTCTCAGATGAAGTCTAATGCGTGGTACTCTTGGTCTCCTCTTACTCCTTGGCAAGGTTGAAAAATGAATGACATCCAATGTGCAGGGAACACCCTGTAAAAAAACTATAATACAGTTTTAGACAAGTTGGATCAGCTACAAGAAAATTCTATACAGACCGTTTCCAGCTCTGGCAGTGATTGGCTCCAATTAGCGTTTGCTTTGTAAGGCTCCTGCGCTTAGTGTAAAACTTGTCCTGAAAAAAACTGTCCTCAGTGTGCTGGTGGGGAGAGAACCAGCATGTAAGAACTGATTGGTCAGAGCATCTGGCCAATGAACGCTTCCAGAGTACCCTCATAGCTCATACTATAGCCAAAGAGTGGTGGCACCCACCATCCACATAAACAATCTATAAGTAAGAGACATTTCCTTGCCTTGACTCATTATTTCTTGTTAGGGGTGCCCTGTTCCCTCACCTGGGAACCACCAAGGTTTATAATAGGGAGTATGATTTTTGCTCTTAACTCACATGTGTTTCATCTTTCCCTGGAAACAAAGGGTTCTGGGCTCCTGTCCAGTAGGCTCAGCAGATGATGGGCAAAATCCAAACAGCACCATCAATGGTTGTCCTGATTTGGGAGAGGGAAAAGGGCACATCACGCTATCCCCACAGAGGCTTAGATGCATTGCCACATTGAGATTCTTCCTTCATTGTCACCTACTCTCAGTGCTACATGGCTTCCAGACTTGAAGATGGGCCTGATCTGGCCAAAAGCGTCCAGTCTCCTGAGTATGTAGAACTGCCAAATGATTTGTGGCACAAAGTACAAAGCACTGCCTGATCCCAGGTACGTCTTCCGTAAATCTTTGTGCCAGGAACTGCACTGATCAACCAAGTGATCAATTTCTTTCCCTTCCTTGCAGTGAAGCTGGCCATGTCACTTCGTTTAAGCTAACAAAATGTGAACCAAAGGGACATGGATACAACCTGCCACACAAACATTCCCATTTTCCTTCCCCATCTGCCCAATGGGTATCCATGCTGAGGATGTTGCTGAAGATGAGAAAGTTTTGTCTGTCCAGGCCCTGAATGAATGGTGAAGCACCACTCTTCCCCATCCCTAGTTTGGTGAGAGATAAATAGCTCATGTGGGCTACAAACATTCAGGGTTTTATTTATTTGAGGGTTAGCCTACCTTAAATAACACAGGACTAGCTGAGGGCCTTGCAGAGTGGATTACTCACCCTGGTAATAGGGTACCATATACAGCTTTCCCGGGACAGGAACTTGAGGAAATTGTTTCCCCTATATTCTGTCCATCCAAATGAGTGTGGGACTGTGCCTTGTCCTTGTGTTACAAATTTGATTCCAGTTAAAGGACACCTGGGTGGCTCAGACCATTAAGTGTCCGACCTTGGCTCAGGTCGTAATCTCACAGTTTGTGAGTTTGAGCCCCATGTTGGGCTCTGTGCTGACAGCTTGGAGCCTGCTTAAGATTCTGTGTGTCCCTCTCTCTCTGCACCTCCACCGCTCATGCTCTCTCTTTCTCTAAAAAATAAATAAACACTAAAAAAAAAAAAAAAAAATTAAAAAAAGAACTTGGTTCCAGTTAAGAGGATTACTTTTCCGTAAACAGGAAGCAAAGGTGTAATCTGCGACTTTATCTGGTCTCAAAATCATCAGCCAGAAGGTTTGGCATGAGTCATAATATTCAAGTTATTGACACAACAATCCTCTAGGGACCCCAAGCTGTGAATGTCTGTACTATTGGGCCAGCTCCAAAACAAAACCTACCACCCTGTGCCATCTACAAAATAAATACAGCTCTCGTAGCAGAACGATGAGAGAACAGTATTAAAGTAAATCTCACTTTATAGAAGCTGTATTCCTGACAACTACATGCAGTTCTTAAGACCGTAAATCAAATCACATTTAGATGTACCAAGGGTAGATACTTAATGAAATCCTAAAATGAGCTAAGAGTTATAAAGGAAAGACTCTTTTGACACAGTGAACATTCCATCTTCTCATAATTTTCGTAAAGCAGGTTTGCTATCCTGGTGAAATATGCAAGAGCCACAGTCTCTAAAGCCCACTGGGTTTGGGAAGGTAATATAAAGTGATGAGGCAGTTTGGATACATTTAAGATAAAAGAGAGTGTTGGGGAATGCAGTGAACTAGTCAGTATTTTTCCAGCCCCAGTGAGGCCTCTGCTACTCAGGGACAGCCTTTCATCGACAGGATAGATTGTGGGCCAATAATGCCAAATACACTGAAATTCCTTAGCGAGATCTATAACTAGATTTTTATGCAAAATAATCTAATTTTTGAATTTTGGCATTCTGTCCTACCTTTGCCTACTTGCAAGCTAACAAGTCAGCCTGAGGCAGTTCCAACGATGCTGGCAGAAAACTCCAGATTCAGGAGAGTGACTAAGGACTGTATTATTCACAGCAATAGCGATAGCCAGTTTCCTGAGTCCCAATTCCCACAGGGTGATGCAAAGTGGGCCAGGAGACACCTGTGTATGCAGTGGGTTAAAAGATAGGAGCCTTGACCTTAGGGAACCTAAGTGTTTTATCCTGAACTGTAAGGGTGCCTCCCTTTGCTCCAGAGGGAGATACTATCTGTATCTTCCAAAGTAGTTTGCTATACAAACATCCTTGAAAAAGATAGTGTGGAAAAAGACAGTCAGAGCCTCTGGTCATAAGACCCACACAAATATGAGGGGTGCATGGAAAATGATCTCCCAACAATACACCATCCTGGATTCTGGTGAATTTTATAAGTATAGCACTCTGATTAATCTAATTGAAAGAGCTGAGTCCAAATCCGTTCAATTTGGCTTATACAACAGTTAATTATAGCTAGTGTCAACAGCACTTGGGCAACAGAATGAGGCCATGATGAAGTACTGACCTCAACCTTGCCCCAGAGTCCTAGACAGATGAACAAGCCCCCAAAACCACCAGGTCTAATTTAGAAGGCCAGGTGGCTTTCTTGTCAAGTTTTTGTAGTAACCTCTCCACTTGGTTATGTTAGAGATTGCATAGACTCCACTTTGACCTGCAAGGGGAAAGTCTAGGGCAATTTTATCATCATTCACAATCACCCAGACCAGTCAGTTGAGGCTGAGTGTAATGCCTTGGAGGGCCTAGGTAGTGTCTTTGACTTTAGCTAAAGGCGGGGAAATTTTATTTTATTTATTTAAAAAAAAATTTTTTTTTAATGTTTATTTATTTTTGAGACAGAGAGAGACAGAGCATGAATGGGGGAGGGACAGAGAGAGAGGGAGACACAGAATCAGAAGCAGGCTCCAGGCTCCGAGCCATCAGCCCAGAGCCTGACGCGGGGCTGGAACTCACGGACCGCGGGATCATGACCTGAGCTGAAGTCGGACGCTTAACCGACTGAGCCACCCAGGCGCCCCTAGGCGGGGAAATTTTAATTGCACCATTCTAACTGTATGACTCCCATCACAGGAACAACTGCTTGCAGTGTATGCATAAATAACCAGTCAGTTATTCCTCCAGGAAGCTTCCCTGGGTAATCAAGGATGGCCCCACTCTGGAGAGATCTCTGTAGCTGTGTGCAGTTGTTTACTCTGGGTGTTGCATTAAACATTTGAAGGTCTCCTATTCCTTCCTTATTCCTCCATACCCCTACAGTACAAATCACTTGTTTTCAGAATGAAGGAAAATTAATGCTGTGCATCCACACAGGGAATACGGTCCCAGGTCGCATGTGGTGTCCCCAGAAAGGAAATGGCGTTGTTTACCATTCCTGGGATCTCTCAAGTGGATCCTGCTTTATTCGGGAGCACAGGTTGATAATGCCTCGTCTGCTGCTTCCCAGCAAGCTAGTAGACATTGGGGTGCCCAGTTCTGTTTCAATACATGAGTCTAGTCTTTGTTCGTGGAGGCACTGGGGGCAGATGGCCCAAGCTGTGCTGTAGATCCATGCCACCAGCCAATGGTATTCATTGGGTCCATGAAATGACTGAGCAACAGTCACAGGAATGGGGTGGAGAACACAGGTAGTTTGTGTAGGATACACATGTGCTACAGCCATCTCCTGTCTGATAGATTCAGTAAAGTTAAGGGAGTAGTAATTAATTCATGTTCAGAGTTGTTTCACAGGAAATGGCAGGCCAGTAATCAGCAAAAGTTAAGGCATTTAAAACAGTTTAGAGCCATATTAGAGCATTTTCTTTTATGAGAAAGGATCCAGGAGTGGCTCTGAATGATAAAGATCGTCAATATTCTTCCCTCTGCCACATCTCCTGGGGTTCAAAGTGTTTGCCCCCCGGGTGCCAGGGTTATTGCTCCTGCTTCACCACCATGAATCTGGGTCTTATTTTAGTAGTTATGACTTCATCTTTTTAAAATCTTTCTCTAATTGCACCCAGACCATTTCTCTAGAAAGGTTAGATGGTGAAAGACAAGGGCATTTTTTAATGAAATTTAGAAAAATGGATTGAGTTCCCCACTTTGGCCTATCTGGGGACTCAGTAAAAATTACAGTCAATCAAGAGGTCATCCTTATGATTTAGGGCCATGTTAACACAACAAGGGAATCCAAGTGGCTAAACTCAAATTAAGTCTGAATTTTCTAGGTCCCATTGTATATGGGGTGCCAACCTAGAGGCTGGAGAGCTATGCTGGCCTGGGATTTTCTGTTAGGAACAGAAAGAAGCATCATGTCCAGGAAAAGTCAGAGCAAAATCCCAAATTTTTAAATTCGGTCTACTTAACAGCTCTTTATCCCTTTCATTCTGTTCATTATCCAAGAAGCAGCCTAGAAGAGATGATTCCTTTCTTCAGACAACTGCATTCAGTAATCAAACTTTCTTATTAAGGAAGGTGATGGGAATACTGTCAAAAAAATTGTAGTCAATTTTTGAGAAGCTCATTCTAGTCGTCAATGATACAAGTATTTGAGGATGGTAGCAAGTATGGAGGTGAAAATTTGAGTATCAGGGGCACCTGGGTGGCTCAGTTGGTTGAGCATCCGACTTCAGCTCAGGTCATGATCTCACAGCTCATGAGTTCAAGCCCCGCATCAGGCTCTATGCTGACAGCTTGGAGTCTGGAGCCTGCTTCAGATTCTGTGCCTCCCTCTCTCTCTGCCCCAGCCCACTTGCATTCTGTCTCTGTCTCTCTCAAAAATAAATAAACATTAAAAGAAATTTTTTTAAGAAGATTTGCGTTTCAGCACATTGGTGAGTGGCTTTTGCACTAAAAACTACAGCATTGTTAGACTGTAAATGTTCCAAGAAACCTAAAACAATACAGAGCTTATGTGCAAGGACTACAATGCTTCAAGAAAGGGTCAAAGGTCTGAAACACATTGTTATGCCTGACCTATGATGGCAAATGTGTTGCTATGTTAGCTACAGTGATGGATCCAGGGTAGTGATGGTGGAAATCTGAATGGTGCAGTTTCATTCAGTCCCTGCATTCCATCCCGTATCGTTAGAGAACAGATCCTCATCGCAGGCATTTACATGAATGATTCAGCAATTGTCATTTGTTTTGAGTGTTCATGGCCCCAGAGAGGGGTGTCTTTAGTCTGCTAATATGTAGCCATCCAAAGAGCCAGGACATTAGCAACAGCCCAAGAATAAGTAAAAATATAACAGGGCACCAATGGGTTTTAGCTTAGCTGAACCATCAGTGAACCAGGCCCAGAGAAGTGGGAAACCTCTGTCACCCAATGCCTCTACTGAGCCAGTAGCTTTCCTTTAAGCAGCAGAGTAGGATATAAAGTTTGCCCCACAGTGACAGCTGTCACTTTTTCTTATAAAGCGGAGATGCTGCTCGTGTGAGGCTCGCTGCCTGCTTGAATATTCTGTTTCTATTTACCTAGTGAAGCTTGTGGACCATTCCCACCTTGTTAATTATTGAGGCTGAGTCAACCCACCCTGAAATGGGAATATCAGACTGGACAGTCACAAGACCCTTATGAGTAAGGCATTCAGTTTTGACAAGAGTCTAATAGCATGCTGCCCTTCCTTCCTTCCTTCCTTCCTTCCTTCCTTCCTTCCTTCCTTCCTTCTTTCCTTCCACAATTCCTTCTGGCATTTAGGGAAAAAGGAAGTACAAGCATATAACACATCAAATCTTAATACACATTCAGATATTGATGTGACAACAATGCACTGAATTAATAATCTAAAAGGCCCCAAACACAAGGTATGTCTGCCTTCCTTCTCCACTATGATTCCTGCCTAAATCCCATTAATTTAATTCACTGTCCCATCCCACCAAGGACAGCTAGGATGATGATGTGTATACAACAGAGGTATACAGTTTGATTTCCTTCCTTACTCCTCCCCAAAGGCCTCCCAGCTCCAGATATTTAGGCAAGAGCTTATTACCTTTGATTTTCCTTGGCCCACCCATAATAGTCTTTCTCCTTAACGCAATTGAGGTCAGAGTAGAGAAGAAAGGGTAGGTCAAGGGGTATAGAGGCCAAGAGTGGCTCTAATCCACTAAGCAAGGAACATCTACTATTAGTTTGGAGCACATGGTGGTAGCTCATGGATTGAAAAAATGAACTTCCAAAGTCTTTGACTCTGCACAACACTCTAGCAGGTGGACATCCCTTGATTCAGCAGCCACAGCAACATTGTATTCCAACTGGGGGCTTGGGGTTTGCTCGCTTTAGCTGACAAGTGATTGACTTAGACAACAGCAACTTCTTAAGGAGATCTCCTTAGTCCGGGGCAATTGCCTCATTACTAAGAAAATATCTTTAAATTCTTGCCCAATTTAAATGTAAGGTCTAGGGGAGTTTTCCAAGGCTGCAGGTCTGCCTTCAATAATTGATCTATTTCAGTCTCTCGTTCTCCAGTGAGTCACTTTGAGCAGCATTGTAAATCCAATTCAGAGCATTAAAAGTCCAAATATAGGCCAATGTCTGTATTAGCTGTTAGGATTGCTGAAACAAGTATCTGGGTGGTTTAAACATTACAAATTTATTGTCTGTACTGCGGTACAGAAGACAAGAAGTCCAAGATCAAGGTGTCAGAAGAGTTGGTTCCTTGTGAGGCTGTGGAAAAGAATCTGTCCTATGCCTCTCACCTAGCTTCTAGTTTTTCTTGGCAATAATTCATTTCCTTGGACTTGTAGAGTCATCACCTTGATCTCTGCCTTAATCTTCATATGGCATTTTCCCTGTGTTGTCTGTGTCTAAATTTCCCCTTTTTATAAGGTTATCAGTCAAATTGGGTTAGGGGCCTAAATGCTCTAGTATGACCTCCTCTTAACTAGTTATATCTGTTCCAACCTCATTCCCAAATAAGGTCACATTCTGATGTAGTGGGACTAGAACTTCAACATATGAGTTTGGGGTAATACAATCCAACCCATAACAATGCCTTACTATAGTTTCCCATGGGAGTTTGTCTGTTTCAGGGAAATCTCCCCAAAAGAACCAAGCTCCCCTCTGGCGGCCAGGACTATTGAAAAGAACATCAAGAACTTTAACTGTCATCTCTGAAGAGATTTAAGGTTAGCATGAAAGATTGCAGGAAGGGTTAAGCCTTAAGACTTCCCTCTACTGCCATCCTTCCTTCACGAGCATTGTGCATCCAGCATGCTCCTCTCCCAAGTGAGCAATCTGAAATTTTAATAATTCACCTGGTTTATGCAGATTTCCTTCCTTTGCTTTGAGTGCAAATGTATATCTTGGTAACTATCGTCTGAAAAGGGTAGGAAACTTCTTTTAACCTGGGATTGTTCTTTCTACCATTTATGATATTGAGGTAGACTTGGGGCTGGCAGCCTGACTGGAGAGGAAGTCTTCTCCCCCAGGGGAGTGTAAGCAACAATCAAGCTGCTGCTCAGGCAACTGGCTTTGAACCTTCTTTCTGATACTTGACATGCAAATTCCTCTCTAATTCTTCCTCACTAGCAGACAACAAAATGGACGACCATTTATCACCCTGCCGAACATACAATTTGGTCACCATCCTTGCCCCTGATTCCTACAGACTCGTCCTCAAACCTTGTTAAATCAGCCCACAAGACCCTCATACCCTCTCTTCCAGGAAGCCATGTCTCTGTCAACATTCCATCCTCTTTGCCAAAACTGTTGATAACTATGAGGAGTGAGATTTTACACCATTTGCAAATTAACAAGTTAAAATGCCACAGTTATGTGGATGCAGCCAGAAGATACAAGATTCCTGGGTCAGAGATTAAAGACTTCATTTCTCACAACTATGATAGCAGACAGAGAACATCCGCTTTATCTTGCACTGGTTCCCTGGGTCCCAATTTCCACAGGACAAAGTGGAGAGAACCCCTGTACACACAGCGAGTTGCATTATAAAAAAGAAGCCCTGAGCTTAGGAACAGAAATTTTTATAATGGCCACTAAATATGCCTGTCTTTTTGCTCAAGGGAAACATCATCTCTATTTTCTAAGATGATTTCTTATACAAGCATCCTGAAAATATAGTGTAGAACAAAGGCAGTCTGTACTCCTGTTTCTCTACAAAATATAAAGGCAGTGATGGAAAGCATTTTTTTTTTTAGCAGATTGTAGCTAAAACAAATTGTCCCCAGAGCTTATGCTACTAACCATTACACTTGGGTAGTCAGAGTACAGTTTTACTCTTAAGTTTAGGTTTAAAAAATAATTTGATATTATGGGTGACTTGAAAAACTTGGATGTGAGTTCTGTTGAAAATAAAAGCATTACATACCTAATGAAACGTATCTTGATTACATTAGTACCATCATTAACTGTAACTTTTTGAAAAGGGATAATAGCTGTCAGTCCTGTTTTTCCACACTCTTGTGTTGGAGGTTCCCTCTATCTGTAGCAGCAAGACCTACATGAGAACAAATGTGTTTGTGCTACTTGAAACAGCATTGCTTTCACTTGACGCAACAGTTCATTTTTCTTAGACAGCACTAGTTTTAAATTTTATAAAGGTTTTTATTTAACACTTGTTACAATATTTATGTGGCAGCACAAACAAGCTTCTGAGACACAGGATAACTTTTTGATAGACTTTGCAACTCTGCCAGAGGCAGAACTCAAAATAAATGTGTTATTTAAAATATCACCTGTGAAAGTAATAATAAAAGGAGTGTTGTTAGTATCAAGGTTTTCAATGCAAGGTCCAACAGTGATTCTATTTCACATAGAGGAAAAGTGAAAAGAAGTACTTAAATTAGAAAAAAAAAATTGGGATACCTCTAGCATACACATTTACCAAAAACTAGAGAAAAATAGGTCGAGAGATATGTTAAATATTGGCTGAAAAGAAACTTTAGTTGCCTATATGTGAAGCCCCATGAATTATTCTACAGAATAGTACCAAATAAACTAATTCCCTTTATTCCTCAAAAATCAAAAGTGGTTTCATCTAAACCAAAAGTCACTGATTTCTCCTGGTTGTACACTTCTCATTTCAAACATTATTTACTATTTTTTCCTCTCTTCTAATAAGTTCTCAGTTTGAAGGTTATGCTACCTAACAAGAGTGGCCTAGGAATAGAATCCAGGGAGCCCTCTGGAAATACAGGTAAGTCTTAGGGTATAAGGTCATATGCACATTTTTGGAAGGATGATGGTCTGTATCTATCATCTTTTACCTAGTTCTCATAGTGATACAGGATTCAGTGAAAATGAAGACCCACTAGCCTATTGCAGCAGTTTCCAAAGTAAAATATAAAGATGATTGATTCACTCGGGTTAAGTGAAGAAAATATTAGAATTTTTATTTATATTCATGCTCATTCAAAAAATAAAATAAGCTTTACCACTATACCATAGTATATCAGATTGAGGGTAGCATATTATGTTTATAAATCATTAATCTTTGTAATATTTACATTTATGCTTATGTATTGATAATATACTGTCCATGTACCAAAATATCTTACTAATATTGTACAGGACTCCAAAGATTGAAGAACACTGCTCTAGATTAGTGAATGTTAAGTTGTCATAAGATTTTGCAAGGCATCTTTAATTAACATGTGGGAGGAGGTGAAGGAACAGTATATTCTCAAATACTAATATATTTTTATTCACTTCAAATTTCCAAGACACAAGTTGTTTGGGGAAAAAGTTGGCTTATTGTAACTGAACTGTGCCTAGATGCTGCATATCCCTGTTTCACTGGTCATCACTCTCTCTGAAGGCACAGAATTCCGTGACCATTATCACTATAACTTTCTCGACCAGTTCAGTTTTGCCCCTTCTATTCTGCAATGTATTATGTAGGCTTGTCCAACTCCTGTAACTGTATGTTTGTTTCGCTTTGCTTTAATTTTCTCTGAGACTACCTCAGAGTTCTTTCTTCAATACAAATGGATTTGGCAACATTTCAGATGTAACAAATATCTTAGCAGCTACTTTAAGGTTTAGACATTATGCAAAGTCATTTTTCTGCCAAGCAAATTTCTTCACAATCTGTAAGGTTTATTTGCAATGTAATATTTTGACATTAAATACTAAAAAAAAAAGGAAAAGCAGCACAACTTTATCCAAAATCTTCTACCAGAATATCTGAAAAGTCCTAGATCTGCCATTTAAATTTTGTCCTGATTTCTACCCGGGTATTTAAATCTAAATTATTAACACTTTCCTGAAATGTAAATTCACTATGATGAAAAAGAATCTGTACTGATGATAAAAGAAGCCTGGCTTTTAGAATATCACCTCTTTTCTCCTTTTGCTTAGTTTGTTTTTATTCTTTTTAAATCAGAATCTATGCATTTATAAAACCTATGCTTTTTTGTTTGCTTTTTGTTTTTGTTTTGTTTTGTTTTTTCAGGCATTGAATAGAAGAAATGGGGGTAGGTAGGGGAAGAGCTTTGAATGAAAAACTGTGTAGATTGTGAGTTAGTCAAAACAGATGTAGGTGTGACAGGTTCAGAGCAAAGCTGCTTGACAGGAAATGTATAGATGGCAACAAAATGTAAAATGTTTGAGGTGCTTTAAAGTAACAATACCAAATGAGTGCATATCAACAACACAATAAAAGAAGCACTTAAAAGAAAGTTTGCACTTTATGTAAAACCTGGAAGCAGTGGTGGCTAAGAGCAGAAGGCTGAGTGCAACAAAGACTCCCAAGGACTAAGTACTTCCATAAGCTTATGCTTTTCGGGACAGGGGTGATGCTTCCCCTTCTCACTAGAGGATGCAAAGATTTCCCAGGCTTTCGGAAGAATCCTAACCGCAAATGTACATTTTTAACACTGTAAACTTTGATTACCAATTACATTTTGCTGTTCTCTGCTCAATAAAGCAAGCTGTCCCTGCTTTTAGCTTGTATTTAGACAAGAGGATTGAACTTATCTAGGGTCTCTGTAGCACTCAGTTCTTGCACTGCAGAAGACGATAAGTCCTTCAACAAAGGAATTGCAACACCTTTTGCCTAGCTCCTTCCAGTACTGCCCTCCCACCCACAGGGCCGGGCCGTATCCCCCAATCCTTCCACCTTTCAAATCTGCCTTTGTGTAACTTTCCATGTACAGCCATCTAATGAGTGAAATACCACCAAAGTGCACAATCAGGCAAAACACGTTTTATGTTGTATTGTTCAGTGAAAGACAATGACCTCTCAAGCCACCCCAATGAATGTGTATGAGAGATTCCTTTTCACTTTTTTTTTTTTTTCAGAGAGAGAAAAAGAATGCATGAGCAAGAGAGGGGAAGATGGAGAGGGAGAGAGAGATCGCCTTAAACAGGCTCCTTGCCCAGCATGGAGCCCAGTGTGGGGCTGGATCTCACAACCTTGAGATGATGACCTGAGCTGAAATCAAGAGTCATATGTTTAGCTGACTGAGCACCCAGGCACCTCTTCTTTTCACTTTTTAATAGTGATTTATCCAGGTAAAATCCACATGCTTAAAACTACTACAATAATTCATTAACTTATTCTTTTTGGGACTACTAACTCTTGCTTTAACAGGGATTTGAAAATTGCTTTAAAGCATTGTATAGCCCTAGACTTCATTGGGGCTTTGCATGTAAAACTCCAATCTGGCACTTTCCCAGCTGGGGAGTCTCAGGGAGCCATGTCTATACCCCAGCCACTATGTGGAGTAAACACTCCCCTTCGTTCACCTCTTCAGCTTGCTGGGCTCACCAGAGAACATCCTGTTCCATCCTAGGACTGCTTTTAACTTAACCATAGGACAAGACTGGAAAGGTCGGCCTTGGCATGACAGGCAATATGAGGGATAAGTAATTTGGAGAAAAGGTTAAAAAATGTTGAAGTAACTTTACTTTCCTTGAAAACTTACTCTCTTGGGTCTCTGCTTTCCATCAGTGGTCTGGATCTGAAAATGTCTCCATAACCACTACCCTCCAAAATGGATAAGAAAGAGAGACAAAAGGGACTCCTTAATGTGCTTGCCATCCACGCTGTGAATTTTGAACACACTCTATCATGGAAATGTATGTTCATCTTACTTATCATCCACAAGGTAATCTTTTGTAATTAATGTGCTTTTGTAGGCTGGGCTGGGTATCTATCACAGATGATTTCATTTCTCCATGAAAATACATTTCTGATAACTTTTTATTTGGGTAAAATGTCAAACTTACGGAGTAGTTACAGGAATAGTCCAAGGAATTCCCATATAGCTGTTACTCACATTGTTTACATTGCCTTCCATTGGTTCTGTGTGTGTGTATACCAAGAAAATACTTTTGAATTTTAATTAACTTACAAACTTAGAACATGAATTATTAAAAGATTGGGGTGTGTTTAAAAATTTGATAAAGAAAACACTTTATTCTATGCTTTTTAATTTCCTTTAATCCCTTAATTCTTATTATTTCGCTATAATAAGGGTTCATTCCAAAATTCTGTTTTCCCAAGACCTGTGATACTTTCCAATAATAGGATTGGTATTTAGTGAGATATAATCAGTGCTTCAAGATGTTGGGATATCATTTAATAAATGATAATCATTGCCATATCTGTAGTAGAAAACTGGGGATGCTAGAGGTCAATGAATGGTGACTTTTTATTCCTGAGGTCACCAGGCTAGTGTATCAATGACTCTGCTAATACTGATTTAAAGATTGCAATGTTCATCTTTCTCCTGCTTTGAAACTGAGTTCTTTTAAAAATCAAATCCTTATCCAAAACCAAACTCTGTAGATTACTCTCTTCTTCAGAGAGCTTAGGCTAATGTCATTAAAAATAAAAGTTCCGGCTCCAGAAAAATGTTTAGGAATTTCCATAATGAAGTCGCAGCATCATTTTCATCAATACTAACATTCTCTTTAAAAAATAACATTGCGATATCTCAAATAGAATAGAAAAATTCACAGATGTGTACTTGATTAGACAAAAAAACTTGACGATTCTTAGGATACACATACACACCAAAGTGTCCGACACAAATACTTAAAAAAAAAGCTATTAGCAAAAAGAACAAGTCTCATTTCCCACTTCTGAACTTAAATTTCTCACTGGAACTTTACAGAACTCAACATGGCAATGCAGAATGGCTGCTGAAATAGATCCAAATCACTCTACGTGTGTGTGTGTGTGTGCGCGCGTGTGTTTAAATGTTTTACGTCTGTACTTCATGGTATATTCCCTGATCCTTACATTACTCCCATGTTACTTCTAATTAAATTAGAATGATATTACTGCATTTTTATATTGGCTATAAGCCTCTTGTATCCTGGATATTATGACATAAAATGAATTAATAGGAATTAAATTGCTAATATGAATGAAAATAGCCTTTACCAAAGTGCAGAATAATGTCAAACAAAAGTCAATATTTATTGATATGACACATTATGTTATGGCAGATATTTTTATAAAACAGTCTTTGATATTTATAGATGAACTACTTTATATTCATATTGCATCTAACCCATAATTGCTTATCTTCTTAAAAAATGGAGAAGAAACAGTGCAACAGAAAAAATACTCAACCTATTTTGTTATCTATGCCAACAGTTAAATGAAGAAATGTAAGAAAAGGCAGACTTGAAAGGTTCAAAGAGCTTATGGTATCAAAGACTATCATTTCTATTCAGAAAGCTTTTTTAAGGCAACACTATCACAAATACACTTTAACAACCATTCCACTAGGGCACAGACTGCAGGTAACCCCATCAGTTTGTGCAAGTCAGGTCACTACAATTACTGGATATATGTACAAGGTGCTGAGTTTTGAGTACAGGTAACAAGTGTTTGTTATAGTAACAGAAATATCCCCCAAATGTCATTTTTGAGGCTTCTTTCCTTTTTTTTTTTCTCTGAAGACTTGAAGTATTGAAGTGAATACATTTTTGTCATGTTAAATGGAAGAAAAAGTAGATGGTGACTTAGCTCCTGAAATTTGAATATTGTTCTTAGTCATCTGCAATCTTAAAGTGCTTTCAGAGATTCCACACATGCTCGTAGGAGTCAAAACCCAAGCCTAATAACCGGGTTTACATTTTGCTAATCTATTCCTGAGGCTTTGCCTAAAAAATTGGCATTGCCATCTTCAACATCTTTCTTTTGGAACCATGGTTTTGAATTTGTTCCTTGTTGATAAGCTTCCAGAAAATGACAGATTCCAGGAATTTCACTGGGGAAGTTTGGTGGGAGTTCCTCCCTTGATCGAGGGGTAAACACAAAACCAGGACAGTCTTTGAGTAATCTGAAAAGATTAAGATAAAAATATCAATATTAAAATCTACTACCGATATAACTGTCTACGCAAGAAAAGACACCCTAAAAATGAATATTCCTGAAGATACAGATCTTCCTTGACTTATGATGGGTTACATCTTAATAAATTGAAAATATCATGAACTGAAAATATCGTAAGTTGAAAATGCATTTAGTACACATAATATACAGAACATCATAGCTTAGCCTCGCCTGCCTTAATGTCCTCAGAACACTTACATTAGCCTGCAGTTTGGCAAAATCCTCTAACACACAGCCTGTTTTAGAATAAGCGTTTATTATCTCATGTAATTTATCAAATATTTTATTGAAAGTGACAAACAATGATTGTGCGAGTGCAGAATGGTTGTAAGTGTATGGGTTGTTTATACCCCTGTTTGCGAACGTGGGTCATGTGGCATACTGGTAAACCAGAGAAAAGATCAAAATTCAAAATTCAAACTATGGTTTGTGCTAAATGCATGTAGGTTTTGTACCATGGTAAAGTTGACAATTCGTTAAGTTGTATCATTGAAAGCTGAGGACTGTCTGTATTAACAAAGCAGCCATTTTCAGTATGATTGACAGATCTTAATGATGTTAACAAACATCTTCACAGAACAATGAAGAATCAGTTCACAAGAACTGAAACAATTCTACCAAATAATATATCCACTCTTATTAGGAAAAGCAATTATAAAATATTTTTGTAAAGATATAATCAATAACTCATTTAACCATGAATTCACAGTACTGGGAGAAAATGCAAAATAACCCAAAAGTCTAATAATAGCAAGAAAACCCCAAGCCCATGCAGAAACATAATGTTATAGAATAAGGCTTCCTAAGTTGAAAGAGAAATAACATTATCCCTTTAGCAATTCATTCCTTTTGTAAATACTATTGAGAAGCAATCAAGGACAATAAATTATAGAAGAAAAATTCTATATAAGATACATGCCAATAATGTGAGAATAACATTTGAATCTCAATAGAATTTATATGAATTCTAGGTTAGTAGGACTAAAAGGAGATTTAATTGTACAAATTGACACTCTTCTTAACTATCTGGTATTTGAAATATTTCTTCTTCTATCTGTCTACCAAATTTTATTACTTACTACTATTTTGTCCAGTACAGTAAAGTCATTTTAGTTATTTATTTTTAATTTGTTTTAACGTTTTCATTTCTATTCCAGTTAGTTAACATACAGTTTATATTACAAACAATGTTATATTAGTTTCACGTATACATCATAGTGACTCAACACTTCCATACAGCACCTGGTGCTCATCACAAGTGCCCTCCCTAATCCCCATCATCTATTTCACCCATCCCCCTGCCCACCTCCCCTCTGGTAACCATCAGTTTGTTCTCTGTGGTGAAGCGTCTGTATCTTTTTTTTTTTTTAAGTTTATTTATTTATTTTGAAAGAGAGAGACAGAGACACAGAGAGATCATGAATCTGCTGACAGCATGGAGCACGATGAGAGACTTGATCTCGTGAACTATGAAATCAGGTCCTGAGCCCAAATCAAGAGTTGAATGCTTAACTGACTGAGCTACTCAGGTGCCCCAAGTGTCTGTTTCTTGGTTTCCAGCCCCTCTCTCTGTTTTCCCTGTGCTCATTTGTTTTGTTTCTTCCACATATGAGTTCAATTCATTTTAAATTCCAATCCTACTGATGAAGTTACTGGCTCCTCTTTCTACTTGCTTCCCTAGCTTTCTGTCAAATGCAAACTTAATAAGCATCTTTCTAATCTATTATTCAGGCAATGGATGAAAAAATGTTGTCAGTTCTGGGCCCTAAACCAGACCATGGCCTCCTACTCATTAGTTTGTGATGTCATGTCCTAACGCAACTGGATGATGGTGCTGCATTAGATTTGGTACTGTGACACCATTCTATGCAATGAAGAAAAAAACTGAATAGAAACCTAGGTCTCACAAATGACAGTCTTCCAGCAGAAAAGAACATGTGAGTATTCAGTTAGCTCGTTTTTGGAAAGTCATCAATAAATATGCAATCTGAAAAATAATTAATGAAATGATGCTTTAGTCATGATCCAGAAATATTTAAGTGTGCATTATTTATAAAGCATAATATTTGGTAATATATAATGAAAAGTTACAGAATTCCATAGTATTAAACATATAGGCTTCAAAGTCTGGTAGACCTAAGTTTGAATAGCAGCAAAGGTGTCCATTTTCTAGCCTGTGAAAAGGAATAATAGTACAGGTCTCTTAGGACAGTTGTGAAGATCAAACAAACAGACTAAACAGGATTGGTTAAGCATCAATTAGCTATCACTCAACATTCATACTGGTAACATTTCGGGAATAGAAACCTTCATATACCGCTGGTGGAATATAAATCGGCAAGACCAATTTGGACAGCTAATGGATGCTCAGCAAAGCTGAACTGGATATGGCCTATGATCTGGGAATACCATTTATAGGTATGTTATAGCTGTACATGGCTTATTCATACTCTAGAATACATATTATATCACATGCACAGATAGTGCCATGCTAGATCTAGCTCATGCTGGCTTATGAGGACCAACTGGTAAACATTCAGGAATTTTATGAGCCAATGAAACCATCTGTAGCCTGAAACTTGCTATGGTAGCAGTAGGTACACCACAGAAATTGGTAAATGCTAAAAACTCCACTTTACCCCGCCCCTAAATGCTCCACTTTACCCCGCCCCACCCCACCTTCCCACCCCACCGCCCCAGTGCTGGTTTACCAGCACACCACTGCATTAGGAATAGTTTAAATAAATGAACTAGATTTACATTTCATCAAAAAAAAAAATCTCAAAAACATAGTATATAACAGATTTAAGGCAAGTCGTGAAAGGATAGGGGCAGGTTGAATGGGAATCAATTTTTCTCTGGTTTTGCTTTTCTACCTGCAGGTACCTAAATGAGAGTTTAGCCTCCTGGCCTCTCTCTGTCCACCTTCTTTCCTGGTAATTAGAAGCAACGTGTCTTATTGGTGAGTTTGGGAGAAGCTGCTGAACATGCTCTTCTCAGTGCCTTCCTGCCTCTCTCTCTGGGAGCCTGTCCATCTGCAGGAAATACCTGTTCTCAGCAACTCCTGCAAACCCTAAGGGGCACAGAGTCCAGCACGTCAGACAGCAGGGGCTGGGCCCTAGAATATTATAATTTTTTAATAAAACAGGGATCTCAAAAGAAATATGGCAAAATGCTGACATTTATTAAATACTAGCTTTGGCCACATGGGTATCATATTTTCTTTCTGTATGCTTGAAATATTTAAAAAATAATTATAAAAATGCCCGAAACTATAAAGGTTTGATAAATAAAAACATAAAATTGTAAGTGATTAAGGGCTTTCTTTTTTTCTGTCCACATTATCCCAACATTTCCTGTTAAATATGGCAATTAATTTTTTTTTCTTCACGTTTATTCACCTTTGAGAGACAGAGAGAGACAGAGCAGGAGTGGGGAAGGGGAAGAGACAGAGAGAGAGGGAGACACAGAATCCGAAGCAGGCTCCAGGCTCTGAGCTGTCAGCACAGAGCCCGATGCAGGGCCTGAACCCATGAACCGTGAGATCATGACCTGAGCCGAAGTCAGACGCACAACCGACTGAGCCACCCAGGCACCCCTTAAATATGGTAATTATAATCATAACTTCATATGTAAATTTATATAAAATATTCAGCATTTAGAAGTGGCTTTAAAGTATATCATTAGAATTTATTAAGTGTCTTGCTCAAGATGAGATATCTGGAAAGCTCTGTGTTTGGGGCTGTATGGCGTGTCTTCTGGATACAAGTTTTACGTTTTTAAAAAATTTTTTTTAATGTTTTTATTTATTTTTGAGACAGAGAGGGACAGAGAATGAGCAGGGGAGGGGCACAGAGAGAGGGAGACACAGAATCTGAAGCAGGCTCCAGGCTCCGAGCTGTCAGCATAGAGCCCGACGCAGGGCTCAAACTCACAGACTGCGAGATCCAGACCTGAGCTGAAGTCGGACGCTCAACTGACTGAGCCACCCAGGCGCCCCCAAGTTTTATGTTTTTAAAAGAAACTTACAGATAAACAGAATTAGAATGTCATGGAGTTAGAATGTTCATTAAATCACCTTTAAGAAAAGATCAGAATTTTTAAGGAAAACAGGTGGAAAAAATAAAACCATTTAAATGAAAGCTTGATGAAATTAAGACACATGCAAAGCAGCAACAGGCTCAGGCAGGTCATGGGAGTTTTCCTTACTCCTTCTTGACCAGATAACAGTTACCTCAAAATGCTGCATCAACTATCCTATTTTCTGTCATCTCTCCCACATTCTCTTTCTTCTCTTTGTTCTTTCCCCTTGTAGAATTCAAGTCCTGTTTCCCTGCTATCAGTTCCCAGCTCTCTTGCAAATAAGAGTTCCGAGGTCTACTACCTGCCTATACTGGGCAGTATCCATTTATATTCCCCACCTGCCATGTTTGTCTTTAATGATCCCTCACCACCACATAAACCTATCTCATTAATCCACTGACCTGAAACTTGGACAATACTTCCGTTTTCTGCACTTCAGTAACAGCTAACAGGAAAGCAGAAAACTGTCCCCAATAATAAACTCCTCATGACATTTAGAATAAAGGAATGTATAACAGTCATTACACAGCAACATTCTAAATTACTGATTAGAACTGGAAATGAAAGATAAGGATTTGAGGTTAGGGTTTTTTGTGCATGTGGGTGTGTACTCTGTGTCTTAAATGTATAAGTGTTTCATAAATATATCAAGGAAGCTACATCTGATATTATTTTATTTTTTGACAAATGTCACCCTAAAATTCAATGTATTACCAATAAAGTTCTCCCAAGGAACTAAATAGGTTTTATATTTGTATAACTTTTTAAAAATTTTTTAATGTTTATTTATTTTTGAGAGAGAGAGAGAGAGAGAGATACGGTGCACGAGTGGGGAAGAGGCAGAGAGAGAGGGAGACACAGAATCTGAAGCAGGCTCCAGGCTCCAAGAGCTGTCAGCACAGAACCCCAATGCAGGGTTCAAACTCACAAACCGTGAGATCATGACCTGAGCTGAAGTTGGAGGCTTAACCGATTGAGCAACCCAGGCACCCCTATATTTGTACAACTTCCTTTTAATTTTTTTAATGTTTATTTATTTTTGAAAGAGAGAGAGACAGAGCACGAGCAGGGGAAGGGCAGAGAGAGAGGGAGACACAGAATATGAAGCAGGCTCCAGGCTCTGAGCTGTCACCACAGAGCCCAACACGGGGCTTGAATCCAAGTGAGCCAAAGTCAGACACTCAACCAACTGAGCCCCCCAGGCACCCCTGTACAACTTCTAATAGCTTCTACTATTTGTCCCCAACTTTGATGGAACTGAAATTATGTCTCTGTTTTATAATCCAATTATTAAATTTCACAAAGCATGGACTTTTTATAGAAATTTAAATTACTCTCTTTTTAAGTTTTTCTATCATTTGGAAAAAAATAAACTATTTTTAAAAGAAAGCATTTTAAAATGCTATTAGAGGTATTTCATGTTAAATATTTCTTTGTTTCCTACATAAAGCATTTTAACTGTCACTTGCCCTTTACATAAGACATAAATATTTCCTATATAAAAGTGAGAGGTAAGTAAATTGAAAAAGGAAAAATAGTGGCACATGCACCCCAATGTTTGTAGCAGCACTATCAACAATAGCCAAATTACAGAAAGAGCCCAAATGTCCATCGACTGATGAATGGATAAATATATGTGTGTATATATGTACATATATATATATACACATATGTATATATATACACACATATATACACGCATATATATGTGTGTATATATATATATATGAATATTACTCAGCCATCAAAAAGAATGAAATCTTGCCATTTGCAACAAAATAGATGGAACGAGAGTGTATTATGCTAAATGAAATGTCAGTTAGAGGAAGACAAATAGTACATGACTTCACTCATATGTGGAATTTAAGAAAAAAAACCAGATACACATAGGGGAAGGGAAGGAAAAATAAAAATAAGATAAAACAGAGAGGGAGGCAAACCACAAGTGGCTCTTAACTATAGAGAACAAACTGAGGGCTGCTGGAAGAAAGGTGGGCAGGGGATGGGTTAAATGGGTGATGGGTATTAAGGTTGGGGGCACTTCTGGAGTGCCTTGGTGGCTGTCGGTTAAGCATCTGACTCTCATTTTCGGCTCAGGTCATGATCTCACGGTTTCATGAGTCTGATCCTGGCATTGGGCTCTGTGCTGGCAATGCGGAGTCTTCTTGGGATTCTCTCTCTCTCTTTCCCTCTCTCTCTGCCCCTCCCCTACTCATGCTGTCTCTATCTCTCTCAAATAAATAAACTTAAAAACAAAAAGGGAGGGGGCACTTGTGATGAACACTGGGTGTTACAGGTGAGTGAGAAGTCATTAAATTCTACTCCTGAAACTAATATTACACTATACACTAACTAGAATTTAAATAAAAACTTGAAACAAAAAAAAAGGAAAAAAAAGCATACCATATTTGTTTATAACAGATAGAAATAAAAATAGCAAATGCATTGATGCTCAGTATCGATTAAGTTTTCATTATCATTTATATATGTGCATATAAACACATACTAAGAAATAATTAAAAAAAAACCAAAAAAGTGAATACTGTCTCTGGATACTGAAATTATGAGTTATTTTTATTTACGTATAACTTTCTGATATGCAAATATGTAACTTTCTGATATGCAAATGTAACTTCTGATATGCAAATATAACTTTCCGATATGCAAATATGCATATATATGCAAATATATATAAAATATAAATTTTTTAGAAAAAAATTTTCTAAAATAAGCATAGGTTACTATTATAATACAAGATATTTTATTAATAAAAGGTAACACTGTAGTGTAAAATCCTGTTTTTGCACATCTAGTAAGTCTAGTAACATGGCCAACATGGTGAATTTAAGGATTGAAGCTATGGACCTTATCCTGTTGCCGAATATGTATATCAAAATGTCATGATCCTCTGTTGGAAGACAAGAGATCCTATATTACGTTTTGGGAGTAAAATGAGTAGCTGATATCAATGTTTCCTATCAAGATTCAAGACAACCAGACTTTGAGATATGAAACGAAGGAAGATTTTCTTTTATGCTGCTTAAAGACAATCAGAAGAAACAGAAAATCGCTTTTTCTATATGCAAAGGTTTGGTTTTAAGGATAGACACACACACACGGACTCCTCAACGTGCATGTGCACATGTATGACGTTATTGAACACTCACCAGCAGTGACTGGACTAGCAACTAGTCATGTGATCACAGGATTCTTACTCTCCAATCCTCCAAAGAAAGCAAAGTCAAATCCTGTGGACAGGAGTTCTCATCCCTTCCTGGTTTACCAGGGAAGCCTACAGGTCTGTTACCATTACAATAATCCCTAGGAAGTTTTCCAATTCTCATGGATAGTAACTCATTTTCGTATCAAAGCGTGGACAGTCAATCAATAAATACTCACTACTTTCCTACTACTGTGTGCCAGGCATTGATCTGGGAACTAGGGAGAGAAAATGTCTACCACAGGAGGCTGACACTCTACAAGGGGAGGCAGGCAATAAACACATAAAGAAAACAACATTTCAGACACAGATGTGAGCTGAGAAGATGAAAAAAATAAGATAACGTGAGGTGTGTGAGGTGAAAGTTGTTCCTCTAAGTATAACAGTGAAGGAGTGTCTTTTGTTTTTTTTTGGGGGGGGTGCACATGAGCAGGGGAGGGGCAGAGAGAAAGAGAATCATAAGCACTCCACACTCAGCATGGAGCCCAACGTGGGCTCACGACCCTGGCATCACGACCTGAGCCTAAATCAAGAGTCCGACGCTCAATCGACTGAGCCACTGAGGCACCCCAGGAGTGTCTCTTTGAAGAGGGGATATTTGACTTAGGTCTAATTATGAGAAAGAAGAATACATACGATGATCTAGGAAAGGAGTGGGAAGCAGAGGAATAGCCAGTATCTTTGATTCAGGAAAGGGTTTAGGAAGTCTGATGAATAAAAGTAAGGCCAGAGTGGCCGGTTATCAGAGGGTGATGGAAAAAAATGGAAGAAAATCAAGTGACACAGGCTGGCAGGATGTTGATCAAAGAGGACATTTTAGTCTGTGGTAACAAATCTAAATTTCATTCCGGCTGCCATGGGAAGCCATTAGAGGGTTTTTAACACAGGAATGATGATATCTGACTTGTACTTCAGGAAGATAGTCTGGCTACTGTGTGCAGGATGAACTGCGGGGAGGAGGTGAGCAAGAAAGCGAGCCGAAGAGTGAGGATGATCCTTGGTTGGCTGAGGTGGAACAGATGAAGGAGGCTTGCCTTGGGGTGTAGTACTGAAGGAAGTCAAAAAAAGATGTATTCGGGGTATTTAATTGTAGGTGGAGGTGGTGAGCTGTAAGGGGGAGAAAGCAACGATCACTCTGAGGTTTATAGTCTAGGTAACACAATCGGCGGTGGTGCCATTTTAAGGACATTGATAAAGCGGAGTGGGAAGTGGATTCATTTCATCAGATTGGAGTGTGTGGGAAATCACTTGTTCTAAGACTATCATGTTAATTTTAGTGTGTCGACTAGTCATCCAAGTAGAAATATAAAATATGATACATGAATCTGTAGCTCGGTGGAGAATTGTGGGATGGGCTAGAGAGAAGAGAAAAGGTGAGTCAATAAAGTTCAGACAAAGAAGAGAATAGGGACAGAGCTTTTGGGCACTACAACATTCGAAGGTTCGGTAGGGAAAGAGTACTGACATGAGACACTGAGAAGGTGCAGCCACGGGGTAATAAGAAAACCGGGTTAAGTATGGCGTCACAGCCTAAGGAAGAAAATGTTTAAAGGAGGGAGTTCTCAAGCTCTTCAGTTGCCAGAGATGTTGAGGAACATAAGGGGAGAGAATCGACCACGATTTTAGCAAGCAACACTGACGGCCTTGATAAGAACCATTTCAGTGGGGTGCAAGGGACAAACACTGATCGGAGTGAGTGGAAGGGCGAACGGGAGGTAAAAAAGTAGAAACGTGAACATAGAGAGCTCTCGCAAGGAGTTTTGTTGGAAAAGGGGGCAGAAATATAGAGGAGTAGCTGAGATACACTGGGAAACAAGGAAGCAACTATTTTAAGAGTTTTAATAGTAAGATATGTCTATATTCTGATGGGAATAATCGTTTCACCCGAGAATTTAATCATAGAGGGAGAGCAGGTATTTTCAGAAGGCAAGTTTTGGAGAAGATGAGAAGCAGCGGCACTCAGAGCAAACCTGGAGGGATCATCTGGAAAGGAGCTGGGCAGCTGGTACACAGTCACTGGCCACCGGAATGAAGTCCTAAGACCAGGGTACCGGGATAGCTAGGCTGATGGGATCTGCCCGGGAAGGTGGTACAGTGCTTACCTGACTGCATTTTTTTTCTTTTCCTGTGAAATATGAAGTGAAGTTATCAACTTAGAATTAGGGCCGGAAAGGAAAGGTTGTGGAGCTTTAAGGAGAAAGAAGATGCTATAAAATATTTGTCTCTGAGAATAGAAAAGACAACTCGCTTGGTGTAGTTTGATAAATCAGCTACGACACATATCTGGAAAGCGTTTTGTTATTCAAGCATTTTCATTATGATCGGATTCTTTTTTTTTTTTTAATTTTTTTAACGTTTACTTGTTTTGAGAGAGAAAGAGTATGAGCAGGTGAGGGGCAGAGAGAGAGGGAGACACAGAATCTGAAGCAGGCTCCAGGCCCTGAACTGTCAGCAAAGAGCCGGATGCAGGGCTCAAACTCATGAACTGTGAGATCATGACCTGAGCCAAAGTTGGACGCTTAACTGACTGAGTCACTCAGGCGTCCCTATGATTGGATTCTTAAAATGAGATGAAACATATCCTTGTCTGACACCTGAATTTAAGGATATGTTGAGGACTGTGCCCTATAACTTGTGGGGACCATGCTAACTCTGGCAGTTAGCTACTGTACTGGTCAGATTAGCCGTCAAAGCACGGAGAGCATTAACACATGCTTCGGAAAGAATAGCGAGGGAAAACAGGATGTGCATCAAGGATTACAGCTGGGCTACAAATATCTCAGGAGAGTTGTTCTCATGATGCTAATGGGTAATTTTAGAAAAAGTGAGGATGATAAAGTCATTGCGTTCCTTTTCCTCGCAAGATTATCTAAGCAAGAAAATGTCATGGAGGATGAAGGAAACCAATGGGAAAAATACTCAACTCTGAATCAATAAAAATAATAGATTTCAGGCATTCAGTGCAAACAGTACCTGTACGTTGTCGGGCTGACGTTGATTTTCCGTGGTACGCTGCAGGACTCAAATTTGTTTGCCAAGGTGACGTTGTTTCCAAAAAGACAGTAACGAGGCATTTTAACGCCGACGACTCCAGCAAAAACTGACCCAGAATGTAGTCCAATCCGCATCTGAAGGCAAAAAGTAACACGGGGTCCTCACCGTCGGTAAAATGTTTCCTGCTAGTTGGTATTGTACAACTGCTGTTTATTTATTTATTTATTTTTTAATGTTTATTTATCTTGAGAGAAAACACATGAGCACTCAGGGTAGGGGCAGAGAGAGAGAGAGAGGGGGAGAGAAAGAATCCCAAGCAGGCTCCTTGCTGTCAGTACAGAGCCTGACATGGGGCTCGATCTCATAAACCCATGAGATCACGCCCTGAGCCAAAATCAAGAGTCAGACACTCAACTCCATTGACTGAGCCACCCAGGTGCCCCAAACGCTGTTTGAATGATTTTGCCTTTTGCTGTCACTACACCATTCCTCCCTCGGCAACACCTCCTGCCAACTTCCTTCTTTTCGCATCCAATTACTAGTACGGGGGGGGGCGCCTGGGTGGCTCAGCCAGTTAAGCGGCCAACTCTTGATTTCGGTTCAGGTCCTGATCTCAAGGTTCTTGAGTTTGAGCCCCACATCAGGCTCTGCCTTCACAGTGTGGAGCCTACTTCGGAGCCTCTCTCTGCCCCTCCCCCACTCTCCTTTTCCCTCCCTTTCTCTCTCTCTCTCTCTCCCTGTGTCTCTTTCTCTCTCTCAAAAATAACGTTTAAAAAAATAAAAAAAAACATTACTAGTGCAAAATCAATCACACTTCTCAACTCTTCTCCATTAAGCACCTACGTCTAAACAAGGCATCTTGCACCTGCCTTCAATGTCTGAAACACATTTCCACACATACCCATCACAGTCACCAGAGTGACAAGACAAAGGGTCTATAGGCAGTTTACGTGAACCTGTTCTGTCCATCAGGTGAGACAGACATAATTCCTGGACCCCAGGTGTTGTTTCCCAATGCACTGTCAGAGAAGGGCAAGAGAAGCTAGCTCTTAGAAAACAAAGAATAAAAAGAACTTTAAGACAAACACTACCCTACTGTTCAAATGACTCACAGGAAAGAAGAAAGGCACTGTGATGTTTTCATAGAAAATGACAGAGGAAGCAGAGCGGGAGCTGCTTAGGTCCACATCACAGTGACTATATCAACACTGTTGTTAAACACACCTGGACGCACAGAAAACCAGAGTTGTGCCATATCTAGATATGAGGTGCAGTCCGGGAAATGTTGGCGTAAAAGTTTAGGAATTCTGAAGGTTACCAGTGATTTGGAGAACAATTAAAACAGTATCTTAAACTTGCATCTTCCAGAAGATCTGAATTCTTGATGATCTTAGAGGATGCGCAAATTCTTAAATTGCTGCTACAACGCGGCAAGTTCAAGTGGGGATGTTTTATTAAAATTTTTTTTTCCAACGTTTATTTATTTTTGGGACAGAGAGAGACAGAGCATGAACAGGGGAGGGTCAGAGGGAGAGGGAGACACAGAATTGGAAACAGGCTCCAGGCTCTGAGCCATCAGCCCAGAGCCTGACGCGGGGCTCAAACTCCCGGACCGCGAGATCGTGACCTGGCTGAAGTCGGACCCTTAACCGACTGCGCCACCCAGGAGCCCCATCAAGTGGGGATGTTTTATATCACAATCAGACACCGTGTTCATTATTTTCAAGTCCTATGTTTAGTTGACCATTTAAAAAAAAAAAGTTACATTATATATGAATTTTAAACAAAGGCCAAGTACTCAACAATTTAGATGTTATTCAAGACGACTCCAGTTTTGCCTAGTTTTGCAACAAATTTTTGGTATTTGCTAACAACGTTCTAGGATCATTTGTTCCGAAGGTGTCAAATATGAATTCTGCAAAATTTTCAAACAAAGCACCAAATTCTAAATCAGGAGATCTGCATTCTCAACCAAAGTTTGCTAATAACTGACGGTCTGACTTTCTGTAAGTCTCTTTATCTCCCTCTTATTATTTCCTTATCCATAAAATAGAGGATTGAATTAGTTTTACAGTCCCTTCTTTGTCAGTCTCATTTTAATCAGCAAAACTTAGACATGTTACCTCTAGCATTTTCTTCTTTATGGACAATATGGTTTTACACATCTACCAACTGATCAATATGAACAAAAAGCTATTTTCTGTGTATAAATGTCAAACACAATTTTAGCATACTTCAATCAAGAAGTTTCTGCTCTTTTTGGGCACTCTTCTGGTTAAACCAGTTTCTCTCTGTGTACTTAATTATTCTAGTTTCTTCTTTAAAAATTTTTTTTTCACAGATTTTATTTAAATCCAAGCCAATTAACATATAGTGTAGTAATGATTTTAAGAGCAGAATGTAGTGATTCATCACTTACTTATAACACCCACTGCTCATTCCAATAAGTGCCCTTCTTAATGCCCATCACCCATTTAGCCCATACCCCCAACCAACACCCCTCTAGCAACCCTCAGTTTGTTCTCTGTATTCGAAAGTCTCTTATGGTTTGCCTCCTTCTGTTTTTATCTTATTTTTCCTTCCCTTCCCCTATGTTCATCTGCTTTGTTTCTTAAATTCCACATATGAGTGAAATCATATGCTATTTATCTTTCTCTGACTGACTTGTTTCGCTTAGCATAATACCCTCTAGTTTCATCCACATTGTTGCAAATGGCAAGGTTTCATTCTTTTGATGGCTGAGTAATATTCCGTTGTGTATATAAACCACATCTTCTTTATCCATTCGTCAGTCAATGGACACTTGGGCTCCTTCCATAATTTGGCTATTGTTGAAAGTGCTGCTATAAACATTGGGGTTCATGTGCCCCTTCGAATCAGCATTTTTGTATCCTTTGGATAAATACCCAGTTCCTCCCATGCTGCTCTCCCTCCCTCTCTCCCCTTCTCCAGTTCTGAATTTCACTCTTAACTCCACAGCTTTCTTATCAGGGAACTTTTCAAATTCACAAGCAAATTCACAAATTCATTTCAAATTCACAAGTAAATGATCCCAAATTTAAGATGCATATCAAGCCCTGACTGGAAACCTGTTGGGGGCATCTTCCATTTGGGGACCACTTTTGATGCAGCCCACGTCCCATCATGGACATCTGGGAACAGGAAGGGGGTTAACAGGAGTCTGTTTCCATGTTCACTTTGCACTCACTGACTTTCCCTGCCACATTCAGCGCTCTGGCTTCTATCAACACTCCACCTGCAGTTTTCTAAGCCAGAGTTGAGGGTGTCAGTAAGGAAATCAACAGTGATAGAGGATTTATACACATGGCATGCTGGAGAAACACACAGAGCTTGAGGGGAAAAAAGGAAATATTTCCTATTCTTTCACTCTGATTCTAATCCATGGGGTGGCAGGGCAAGGAGGAGAAAAGGGCTGGGCTCAGACATATGGCTTCTATTATGAAGAGCACCAAGACTATGTTTTTGTATTTTGCATTTTTCTTTCTTTTCTCTATATCTTATAGCATGCCAGATAGGATTCTGTACTATTTCAAAGGCGCATTTCTGAAGGTCATCAGTTAAGGACCGTCCAATAAAAATTAAGTGGCAGATTCAATGTAAGTAGGACAAATAAAGGTAATCTTCTTGTGTTCTATTAAACCAATGTCTAGCATGGTAATTTTAGGTTCTCATCTGCAGTAAGACATTATTCTGAGATAATTTAGACATTTCAGAGTGTCACGGGCTTTGGAAAATATTGGTGGATTAGCGGTCGATTTTCGTTGTAGTGTAACGGCCTCCCCTGCAGGGACTGGAAAACCAAAAATTACACTTTCCCAACGCCCTTGCATTTTCTAGGCGCACTGAGGTTTGGTGAATCTGATACACTCACAAGAGGTCTGGAAGCCAGAATTTCTGCTGCGACGGCCTCCAAGTGCAAGCACAACTGTGGACGTCCTTATTCTGTGGACGTCATTCATTCTGTGAGGGTCATGATGCAGAATTTCCACGTTACTGATTCAAATTATAGTAAGTGCAGTTTTGTTCTGCAGCCAATAATGGAGGCAGCAGCTTTCTGAACACAGCAGTTTCCTGACTGTGGCTGTGGAGGTATGGTGCTGGAGCCAGGTTCTTGATCCTGGGAAAAACAATGGTTTCTGAAGTGCCGCTTTGGGAGCCATTTTGTAAAGGTTGAATGTATAGATGGCTTCTTTAGCTCTCTCGATAGTTCTGTAAGCCACTCGATACCCCCGAGTACATTCCTTCTCGCTTCCACAAGTTAGAGATTTTGCTTTCCGTCAACCCTGAGGGATGCACTATTCTTTGGGTAACTAAAAAGCATTCACTCTCTGTGACACTTCCCGGACAATATCTATCTGCCTTACCTTGATAGGTTCTCCATGGGGAGACATAACTTCATCAGACAGCTCCATCATCTTCAGGGCCATCAGTGCTATCTGAACAGCATGGGTATCACTTTCTTTGTGTAATCCCCCAGCCACACAATATGCATCGCCAATGGTCTCCACCTACACAGAACAGATATTCCATATTACGAGTTCAGAAAGAATTAGAATGCACATCAGAGAGCAGAAAATCTCAGTGTTTGGGTCCTATAGGAAATCAGAGTAAATCGGATACACTCAGCAATGGCTTTCCCTTTCGGGAAATTCATAAAGTTTAGATGCCTTATATCAGGCACTGCTCCGAAGGGCAGTGGGGTCCTGCGAGCCCAACGTTAGGAGGTGGCTTCTACTTCCAGACTTGCTGCTGAGTCAGTACATCCATCAACTCACCTTTTTCCCCTCACCATGTAAAATGGCTCTTTAGAGGCAAGTGATGCTATGTAAATGATATTTTGGGTTATAACAGAGATAAAGATCATTGGAATCACCTGCTGACTTTGTATCCTTTTAGCCTGAAGTATTTTGAACAGTCACCACTCAATCAATGTCATATGAATTTAGTAAGAACGTGCGACATAAAACTGAGACATTTTAGCTCTTCTAAAGGATTTGGAGGTTCTCATAGCAACTCTAAGTGTCTACATGAATATTAATCACAAAGTATAGAAACCGAGAAAGATGTCAAATAACGGTTCTTGGAAGGCTACTGAAACTTAAGCTGTTTGATAAATTCCGAGTATTATCATTGTCACTGCTGTTGTCGTAAGAAGTGATTTTTATGTCTGTGATGCTGATGACAAAGCTACCGGTTAATTTAAATCTACAAACAATCCACCCAATTTTCATCATTGCATTTCCTCCTCTAACTATTTATGATAGCTTATCAGATCATATCATTCCTCCTCTCCAAACCCTCCAATATGGAGGGATGGAGATGAGAGAAAAAAAAAAAAAAAAAAAAAGGGAGACTAATCTTCGGTGATTCTCCATCTCCTCAGAATAAATGTTGAAACTGTTATAACACCTCCAAAGTTCTCCTAACTTGTCTGCGAATCTCTGACTTTATTTCCTAATCCTCTCCCTTGCTCACTTTGTCTCAGTGCCATTGGCCTCATGTTATCCCTCAAACATACCAAACATGTTCCTGCTTGCTATGCCTTTGCCTGCAGATACTCACTTGGCATGTCCCTCATTTCCTTCAGTGCCTGCTAAACATCACCATCTGAGAAATGCCTGTCCCAACTGCCTTCTATAAAGTAGCAATCACCCCTTACCTTCTGCACTTCTCTTCCTTTAACTTTATCCAGAATATTACACCAATTGGAATACTATAAAATATACTCATTTGTTTCTTTTCTGTCTTTCCCCCCGTAGAATATTAGCTCTCTGAGTTTGTCCGTTTTATTAACTCCTGAATTACCAGCACCCAGATATCTGCTAATGAATGAACCAGGCAGTAGTGCCTCTTAGAAGATTTTCCTCAGTGAATACATAAGAAGTGCCTAAAATAATGTCGAACATATCTCCGGTGCTCAGTACGTGTCACTAATCAGAAGAAGCGGTGCCCTCACTCCTTGGTGTTCGATGCCTACTCTCTATGCTATTATAGCACCTTGTCCACGTGTGTTTGGGTTCGGGCATTCACCAGGTCATAGAGATCGGGCATCGGTCAGCCCCACCCTCCTTTCCTTCCACATATGAGATATTCTTACTCATGCTGGCCAATGCTGGATGGCAGGAAATATTTGCTAAAACAACCAATAAATGAATACTGAATCAACTGAAAAATGGACAAAAGGCTGAAGGACAATAAGCAAATGAAATTAAATAAAGTCCTGAAACAAACAGGTCCTGGAAAAGAAAAGTTCAACTATTCCTTGGAAGCCATCACACGCACAGGTGAGCGTGTGATGATACATTCTGTATATCTTACATTTATCTCATGGTTAAGACCCTTCCTGATGTCTTCACCGCTGCCTTCAGATATTTTCATGCAAAATCAGAAGTGAAGGGAAGGTGGAAATAAGGGCAGAGCAGATGGTTCCCTATCTAGCTTGGGTTGTGGTTGGATTAACCAGGGAACTCTGTGGCTACTATCCTTGGAGCAAAGAGCACAGATCCTGAAAACTTGATTGGAATAACCACAGTGTTTCAGTTTCACCAGTTCGAAATTTGTAGAAAAGGTGGAATAACCACAGTGTTTCAGTTTCAACAATTCGAAATCTGTAGAAAAGGGTTGCTACTCCTGCAAGCAATCACAGCAGTTGCAAAGGAGACCACGAATTTCTTCTCACAGTTTCGAGAGGAGACAATATCAAGATAGAAACTGTCTACAAACAAATACAGTCAATTCCACAAGAGGCCGTCAAGCTTAACCTAACTGAAGCCAATTATGTTATCTGTAATTATACATGGACCTCTTTTTTTCCCAAGGGAATCATGGTTCAGTCTGGAATTTCCTGCTAGATGTTTTAAAAAGGAAGGCTTTACTTCTCGCATCTAGATTGGAACAAAGCAGAAGCTTATGTATTCCCACAAATGGTATTTGTTTTCTCCTCAATAATTGTATTTATTTCTTGTCGGGCAAAGCTCTGAAATGCCAGGTTGTTACGCGGGAAACTAAAAGGTGAGTCAAGCCACACAAACGGGAAGGAAGATTCTTAATGCCAATAGCTAAAATAATGCAAAATACATTAGTAAAAATGTTTTAATTCTAAAAACACGGAACCCCAAATCACCTTATTAGTTCTCTTATTGCTAATAAAGTTACATTTTAAAAAGTTTATTACCCATTAGGGATAATTACTGTGCCTCCCTGTGCCTAGAGTGATGCGTGGTAAGCACTCAAGAAATCCTGCTGCATCGTGGATAACCGATGTTATTTTCCATAATCTTTAGAACAGTCTTGTTCATGAAGATAATGGGACATAATGTATGTTATTCATGCGTATAAACTCTGTAGGCAGACATCACTTTCTCTGTGTAAGAAATGGGAAAGGCTACTTGACTTTCCCAGCTTACAAAGCAAGTAGAGAACAAGATTTGAAGACAGACTCTCTTCTTCAGACATCTCTGCCCTTGGTCTCTTCAATAATGCCTTAAGTAGGGGTTTTTTTCCCCTCCTAATTAGCCATGCAAACTATCATGTTAACTCTGTATTTAGTTAGTCTATTTATTTCTTTAAGTTTATGTATTTATTTTGAGAAAGAAAAAGGTTGGGCGGGGGGAGAGCACGCACAGTGGGGGAGGGGGAGGGAGAGAGGTAGAGAAAGAATCCCAAGCAGGCTCCGTGTCGTTAGGATAGAGTCCGAAGCGGGGTGAGTTAATCTATTTAAAGATCATATAATATTCATGTTTCTTCTATACTTTTATTTTTATAAAGGATAAATCTTCCCCATACAAGTCATATTTAAGAATCATCTCTCGCCCAATAACTCAGTTGCCACAGTCTAGTACCAGGTTCACTGATTCTTGTTTTTTTTTTTTTAATTTTTTTTTTTAATGTTTATTTATTTTTGAGACAGAGACAAAGCATGAACGGGGGAGGGTCAGAGAGAGGGAGACACAGAATCTGAAACAGGCTCCAGGCTCTGAGCTGTCAGCACAGAGCCCGACGCGGGGCTCGAACTCACGGACCGAGAGATCATGACCTGAGCCGAAGTCAGCTGCTTAACCGACTGAGCCACCCAGGCGCCCCCAGGTTCACTGATTCTTAAACTGTACCTGCTCAGGGGTCCTATACCCCATCCTCCACTTAGTCAATCACCCCTACATTCTGTGCCTCTTATCTGAGAAGACAATGTGTCAGTCCTTTCGTGGAATAACGATCTCTGTTTCTGAGCAGATTCAGGGCTATTTCTGGCTAGAGAACACCCACATGATTAATGCACAATGCCGGCTCCCAGGGTGCGGCTTGTGTAGCCCTGCAGAGAAAGCCCTTTGTCTGCCTTGTAACTCGAGACCTGGTTGCAGAGCTTTTTTTTCAGTGACTTTTGCCTGTAAAACGGGCCTAGCGCTCCTCCACCCCTACCTTGTAGACATCCAGCTCTCCGCACTGCCGGTCAAAGCGAGTGTAGAGTGCATTGAGCATGGTGATAACCTGCAGCGGAGAGCACTGGGAGCAGATGGCGGTGAACCCAACGATGTCTGAGAAGAGCATGGTGACATCACTGAACTTCTTGGCTTGCACGACTTGCCCTTGCCACAGCTGCTGTGCAACCTCGCAGGGAAATATGGAGCACAGGAGATCCACAGTCTTCTTCTTCTCCTCCTCCAGGGCTTGGTGGGCCTGCTCAAGGGTGGCCTTCAGCTTGCCCAGCCTCTTCTTCAGGCCGTCCTGTGCCCTGGCCTGCTCCCCTATCAGCACCACGTCCCTCAGTGCATTGTGAATCGGGATGTCTGAGAGGTAGAGCCCTCGTCCCGTAAAATCTTCTAATCGGTCCACACAGGGTGAGCCCAAGAACAAGACTGCACTGGATTCAACAATGTAGATCATCTGGCCTTTGAGGTCCATCACCTGTGAAGCAAAGGCAAAGCCAACTCTCATGGTTTATCCAAGTTTTCAACACCTTTCTGAGACAAAAGGAAAGGCATTAGATACAGCGACACTCCCTTTGCATTTAAACTTGATTGCTACCACTTGCAGAGAAGGAACAATATGCTTTCTATAGTTCTCATTTATTGTGCGTCCTAAAATGCATGCAGACATTTGAAGAACAGATAGACTGGAGAAACTCTACACAGAGATCATGATCTCCAATAAGCAGTGCAAAAAATTCTTGCCTCAAGGCGTTCTCACTAGGGGGAATGCTGATGCTTTTGCTATTATATTCCTTTGATAGTAGCAGATTGCGTGAAGGATTGTACCAAGGAAGCCTTGAGAGAGCTGAGGCTTTAGGTGATCATCCTGGGACACCAGATTTACTTTATGAGGGTGAACAAATATGTATATGTGTGTTCACTGCAGCAAAGAGTCCAAATTAACACAAATGTCCTCCAATAGGACTGGCTAAATAAAGTAGAGGATAACCATACAATGGGATTCTATGTGGCCGTTGTGAAAGTGAAATAAACCAATACCTCCTGACATGGAAGAATGCCCCAAATATTGTTTAGCGAGAAAAAGGAAGTGGCAAGTAGGATTTTGTTTTGATCTATCCCGAAAATGTATATAATTAACGTCTTTGATTTTTTTGCTGCAATGAACGTCTTTAAGTATTACCTATTTTGAACATCTACCGGCATTATTTTTTATGATAAAAAGTAGTAAAACTGTTTTCACTTTGGGAAAAAAAAAATGCACAACTCCTGGAATTGTGCATGTTTCAAAATGATATCCATCATAAGCCTGACTGTTGGCTTTACTTACGTACCCTCAACTATGATTTTGCAAACTCTTTCCTTAGACTAAATGCTTACCAAAGTTCTCTACCATCAGAACAACCCTCCCAACATTCCTCTAACAATTAAAAAAGTTAGTGATCCTCCATGTCTATTTTTTTTTAAATATTTTTTTTAACGTTTATTTATTTTTGAGACAGAGAGAGACAGAGCACTAACGGGGGAGGGTCAGAGAGAGAGGGACACACAGAATCTGAAACAGGCTCCAGGCTCTGAGCAGTCAGCACAGAGCCCGACGCGGGGCTCGAACTCACACACCGCGAGATCGTGACCTGAGCCGAAGTCGGACGCTTAACCGACTGAGCCACCCAGGCGCCCCTCTCCATGTCTGTTAAATATTGATTAAAAAACCCGTTTAGTCACCTCCAATTAGAAACAAGTAGTTTTTGTGTGTTTGTTGTAGAATACTGCTTCCTATTACCCCAAACTGTCAGCTATTTGGTGATAACTGAAAACATATGTTTAAATATATATTTATCTAGTTTGGTTTATAAAATACTCTGAAAGGATTTTAAAAGGTACACTGCATTCAATAAATGTTTGTGAAGTAATAAATCAAGTAAGCAAGCCAATGACTGCAAAAAGGATTTTGCTTTAAATTGATCTCAGCCTTAAAATTATGTCAGACTTGCCTTAAACATAAATGTTTTATCAACACATTTGAAGTGATGCATATGTTTTTACCTTTTTGATTCTAGTCCTTAAACAAGAAGTGACTTATTTCATATTCAAAACACTATCCCGTTCTCCTTACCCTGGAAGATTTCTTCACAGAGTTGTCCCACCTCCTCACTCGGACCACAAACTGCATGTTCAACATGGTCAGGATTCCACTGAACGTTTGCTTGATTTTTGGAGTCAGAATTTCAAAGTACTCTTCAAAATTAGGCTTTCCTTGAAAGTCTCTCCTGTTCATCAGCCTTCTAATGCCATTGCCAAACTGCAGAATTGTCATGTCTTTGTCGAACATGAAATGAAAAGGAAAGGTCTTGCAGAAGAGGGAAGCAGGAATCACCAGCGAGGACTGGGGCTTGCCCGGGGACAGGGATGGCTTGGTGCTTTTGACGTGAAGCGAGTATAACAAATAAGGCTGATTAACGAACTCGCTGCCTTCAGTACGGAAGCAGGGAGGCATCAGTGACACATCCACTTCGGTTTCGTACAAAATGTGAGCAGCTGCCTTAATGATGCCAGGAAGAATCAGAGACGTGATTCTCTTAGGGAAAAAATAGTAAACATTTAAGAAATTGTGATCTTTATCCAGGCATAGAATGGAAGCGTCCTCGAACCTGCCTCTCTTTTCTGCCTCTTGGCAGTGGCTGCTCTGTTTCAGAAGGGTGCTGAAGCTATTTAAAAAATCTTTGAGGGTTCCTCCAACCACACCTAAGATGTGTTCATCTTCCTCATAACATATTTTAAAAAGCTCTTCGCCGAGAGATTCTTTGATGATTTCTGCTGGAACTCCTGAAAGTAAATAATACATTTTTTGCCATATCAAACAGATCCTCTTGGAAGAGCTGTACCATTACTACTGTTTTTAACATTGTTTGATGATTTAGTTCCCTTTAAGTCTGGTAACAAGAGTTCCAACCAAAATTAACCACCTATATTCAACTTATCTACATGGATTAATTTCTAAAATCCTGGTAGCTCCAAATAAAAACTTCCCACTCAGTTAATTATACAAGAATGATCAGTTAAGTCTAACACATAATTTTTAATCTCCCTTAAGAGACGGTTCTTACAAAAGAACACCTAGAATTTACAGAATCAAGTTCATTTCAGAAAAAGCTCTCCCACCTTTCTGTTAATGGCAAAAACAGTATGTCTTGATGAAGGGGGTACTGTCCCACCTGGAGGGCCCCCAGAAGTAGGAACGTCAGAGAGGAATTTAAAATCACTGCTCATGAAACTCAATTTGTCGTTTTTCTCTAGATATGACAGAAAGTAATTGTTTTTTGTTTTGTTTTGTTTTGTTTTTTAGCAAAACAGCATTCTTGTTGTTTAGTGTTACCTGGAAGAATATTTGTTTGGAATATATTTACTTCCTGTAACTTCTCCTTCCGCAATCTCTTATTTTTTAAATTCTGTGTGTCATTTTTTTTTTTTTCTTCTCTGTAACTGCAAAGACAATAATGCCCTTTCACAGCACCGTTGTGATGTGTTGGGACTGTGTTTAGAATACTGCCTGGCTCCCAGGAAGGGCTCAGGATGTTTGCCATCACCATCATCATCCTTAAATTCTTAATACCTTGTACCTTCAGAAAGATTTAACCCGTTACTCCATGCACTCCAATTTTGAAAAAGCCAGTATGACAAAGTTACTCGTCTACTTGTTTTCCTCAAACTCATTAATACGAGAACTCTGTTAATCCTTTTTCCCACGATTGTTTCCAACCTTTAAACAAAATTCTTTATTTTAGTTTGTTGAGTAAAATTTCTCATGCATAAATGAGGAATACTTAGTTTAAGTTCAAGGCCAAAGCATGTAAATGTCTATGAGTCAGCTTCCCATGCAGCCTTATCTCCTTCTCAGCAGACACACATAAAGAAGAGGAAACGTTTTAGGTCAAACAAAAATACACAATTATTCTTTAAGTTAACACAATACATAATATTGAACACTTCATACTGGAAATCACCTTTCAGGTGAAAATTTTAGTTCTACAGGTAAATATTTTCTACTAATAGAAAATATTAGTTTATAGGTAAAATATTAGTTCTGTAAGTATAATTACTCCTTCATTACATATACTTAAACAATTCTATTACCTGCTGCAATTGCTTGGTCTGTAATTATTTTTTCAAAGTCTTCTCTTTCCAAAGATTTCCTGAAAATATGTCAACATCTTAAATTATAAACTGAAAACTGGATGTCACAACTTCAGATTATAACATACAAACATGACGATGGGAAATAATTTAAACTACCTTTTCTGCAGAGGTGAATCATGACTGTTGAATTTACAGGAAAGGAGCCAACTCAAACAATGTTGGAAAACCCCAAACTATACCTGATTTGAAGTGTTTCATCATCTTCTGAAGCATATTTACCTTTTAAGTTAACTTTACCTAGGCTAATACTGTGGGTGTTTACACTGGCAGGGAACCAACCAGAAGTATGAAGTGGCCAAGTAGGGGATGGTAATAAACCAGCCAAGGGGTCGTCTGATAACACAACCAAAAAGAAAAAATTACATACTGATGGATTTCACTTTTTAAGTATCACCATCTTTTTTCCAAAGCAAATACGTAGCATGTCTTGCTTCTGAGTTTAAGGTTCTATACATTTAACTCTCAGGCATTATTACTTCTAACTATCCACATATAAAAATTAGTAACTAAAGAAATCTATTCTTCATTCAATTACTGCATTCAGTTTTATCACATAGAGGTTGATAATATCATAGCATACATTTTGAATGACAACAAGTTTTGGCAATTTCAACTGGATAACTTATTGATTTATGTTTGCCTAATTGTTTTTTTGTGATTTCTGATAGTGACTGATTTCTGACCAAGTTGGCCAAACTACTAACAAATTTTAAAAGACACCCAAAGTTCTATTTGTACTTCAATTTGCCATTAGATAAGCCAAGTTTAGGGGCGCCTGGGTGGCTTGGTCGGTTAAGCGTCTGACTTCGGCTCAGGTCATGATCTCACGGTCCGTGAGTTTGAGCCCCGTGTCAGGCTCTGTGCTGACAGTTCAGAGCCTGGAGCCTGTTTCCTATTCTGTGTCTCCCTCTCTCTCTGACCCTCCCCTGTTCATGCTCTGTCTCTCTCTGTCTCAAAAATAAATAAACGTTAAAAAAAAAATTAAAAAAAAAAAAAGATAAGCCAAGTTTACAGACAGGCAAAAATCTAAATATTAGACAGATTCCAATAAAACACAAAACATGCAGAAAAGTTTCCAAAGGATATATTTTCAAGAAGGAAAACTGCTCAGTCCACTACTTTATCACATAAAGGTACATTGCTTTTAACTGTTTAAAATGTTATGGAGAAACACTTTCTTATCTAAACTGGTTGAGGGTCACTATGTAATTTTCTATTTGGTTCACATAATTTTATAACCTCTTGTTATATATTATTTTATATTAATCACTCTTCAGATTTGCTTATTTTTGTCATTTAAGCAATTTCTGTTTTTTTCTTTTCTTTTTCCTAAAGAATGAGAGCATTTCTGCTCAGGGGACTCTAATTCTGCCAATTCCCAGCATCCATGATATGCTATGTGAGCAAAACTTAGTTCAAATAGCACATAATGCAATTAAAAATAAGTTCGCTATCTTTAACTTAAGAAAAAAAAAGGAGTAAGCTTGCATATGTACCAGCAAATGTGTGTGTGCTTGTACACACACACACACACACACACACACACACACACACACACTAGCCATGCACAGATATGATGATGTGGTCAAAAGATCCCAGGGAAAGAAACAAAGCAAAAGCTCTCTGTGAAACCAACCGAGAGAGATATCACAATGACTGTACTAAAATTAATTTACTTAAAAGGTGGGGTACAGGGAGCTCCAGTCTTTCATTTAGAGACAGCTTATTCTTTAATATATTTATTCTTTGCTTTTCAAATCACACAAGATACTGAACGTTCCACAAAAAAAGAGTTAACTTATGGTCAGGCAAGCTGAGAACAGTAGAAATGGCAGCTGACTTTCCAAAATGAAGATGGGGGAGAAACAGGAACAAAAAACAAATCCAAAAAATAAAAAAGCAAAGCAGAGAGAAGCCATTTAGCATATCAGCAGGCAGTCATGAGAAAAAAGTTTGTTATTTTATTTCAACAACTGAGTAATTATCATTAGGGCAGTTTAAAAGTATGATCAGCTCTTGAAGAAATAACGGCAGGGATAAAAAATTTTTCAAGATTTCCAAAGAAAATGACTTTGTTTTAAGTTCTTTAATTTTTAAAGAGATAGAACGCTGGGAGTACATCCTAACTGAACCCCTGCATCTAGTTTAGGAACATTTCAGAACACAAAGCCCTGAGAATAAATTCTGAGCAAACTGGCTGCCAAAGTCTTAAGAGACAGACACAGTAGCATAGCTACAATGACTTGTGGCTATCTTATCAGCTTGACTGAGAATTAAGGTCAGAGGCATTCTGGAATGCTTTTCCTATCACTCTTGTAAACAAAGCTTCTGTCAGACACACAGATTCACACTCTCTCCTTCTGGACCCCTCATGACCCCTTCTTGGCTTGCCTGCTGCCTGCAGTTTGGGACCAGTTAGTCAACAAGGAAAATTATGGGCAGATAATCCACTCATGAGAAATAGACGGATGAATGAATTTATGAAACATTCCCAACAATGGTGCTGGTTTGCAAAGCTGCAATGTTCAATTCTGCAAATTTGAATACGAGTACTTATTCCATTATTTGCAAAAGGAATAATCCTTGAGATTGCATGGAATCAAAAAATAAAAAAGCCAATCAAATTATCCACCACTAGTGGATGTGCCAAGATATATTTGAAAAATCAGCTATATAAAGCAGGTTTCTAAAAAAAAAAAAAAAATCACGTTATATATTAAGCCTTTACAGAAAGCATTCTTTTAAAAAATTTCCAGACTACAAGAAAAAAGTATAAAAGGAACGGACACTCAGCCAGTGCACACAAATATAACCCAACTGGTTATGAAAATATGGAAACACCTCCCTAAGGATTGATAAACTGTCGCTGCTGTTAACCCCCTGAGGCAACCCCTCCCTTTAAACAGCCTCCCAACTTTGATTCTTCTTGAATCTCCTGATGCAGCGACTGAAAGTTGAACCCGTGGGAGGCAAGGGCCACTGGGACCCTGCTCCACCTTTTGGCAGTATCCTTCAGGCACAGAGTCTGTATTGAGCATCCGGGATCCATGCCTTCCATGTTAAGTACTGTGGGGATGATTACCTCTTAGTAGGAAAGAACAGGTTTAATGACTTGTCAAAAGCAGCGGTATATGGCAACATGGTTAAAGCCACAGGCTCTGAAAAACCCAGGCTTGCAACTCAGATCTGCCTTTTCCTAAACGGCTGTAAAATCCTAAACATTTCACATAAATCTGAGCTTAGATGTATCAACTGTGAAAAATTAAGACACTTCCTTTCACATTAGTAGCAGCTAAAACACCTAATCCAGTTTCTGGCAGTGATTCGAAACATGGTGATGCATTTGCTAAGTGATGGCCATTGGCAATGGTATCGGTGATTGTAATGGGGAGTTCACACAACTAAAGTAAGTGGTTCAATTTACCTGCTTTCTTTTATTTTGTGTTTTGCCAATGTTCTCTGAAGTGCAAGGTTCAGCCGCTCCAACTAAAAATTGAAAAGAAAGCTTTTAAACATTCTCTTAAATAATAGTTTAATTGAAGACACGGATTTTACAAATTTGTACTGTAAGCTTCTTCTCAAGCAAAAACACGATTACTGGTAAGTGTGGCGAATTTACGCTTTGGAAACAGAGACTGATTTTCTAGAAGTTTCTCAAGCCTAGAAGAACCGATGAGCCCAGACTAATTTGAGTTTGGATGTGGGCTGTGGCTCACGGGCTCTGCCCTCTGTGGGTGGTCTCCCTGACAGCCACAACACAAGGTCAAGTTGAACCGAAATCCAAACAGCAGACTCCAGTTTGGTAATGCCGGGTCTTCCAAGTAGAAATTGTAGATCACTTCCTCTGGGTCAGGAAATCCTCTTGGATGTGCTGCCAACACTTCAATCTCAGTATGGCTCTCGCCAAGCAAATTTCTGTTCTCTTCGCAAACCCTACACCCAGCCACCCCACTGTTTTGCCCCACCCTCAACTACAAATGGGAATTTATGTTGCCTATTTCATTTACATGTCCTGGCCTAGAAAACTCTGAAGCTATCCCTGCACCGCCCCCCCCCCCACTTCTCTAATTCTCTAATCCCTTAAATCCAAGCTTTCACCAAGGTCAGTTGGTCACTGATTTGAAACAAATCTCGGATTTACCTTAACGTGTACTAAATTCCCTTCTTAGAACTAATAATTTTCATCAAATACTTACACTTTTACTCTCTTAGATTTCTGAGTATTTCATGAGTTTCCCTACATGGCAAGTTATTTTTCTGTAAGTCTCCATACTTTGTAAATACCTGCCTATCAATTAATCTCTCTTAACCGTTTGTTTTCTTTCACTAGGTCGTAAGTGACAAGTACAACATTGGATAGCAGCACTGCCAATTTTTTTTTTTTGTTTTGCATTTCATATAAAAACCATATGTATCTATATGTGTACATATCATTGTTGACTCTTTCTGTAGTTTGCCCAGAGGAAAGTGAAAGATTTTCTGGTTATGTTCCAAGTTAGGAAATTCCTTTTTCCTTAAGAACTATTTATATCATGCTTAGAGTTTCCACTGGTCAAGTGAGGCAGCACTGTTAAGCAAAATAGAGCAAGCTTATGTTTCAATAAAATGAGTTATGAAAAGGACTTTCAGTTTTAAAATGCATATAGAGCTTAGAAACAAATCTAGAATTTATTGGAAAAAACAAACAAACCAGAAATGAAAAGTCTGCATTGGATGAGCAATAGCACCTTTCCAGGCCCTTCTATTCTACTATTCTGGAATGATACCTCCCCACTCTAAATTTGCTATGGATCTGTGTCCCACCCCCTGCCAAAAAAAAAAAAAAAAAAAAAAAAAAAAAAAAAAAAAACCAAAAAAAACAAAAAAAAACAAACAAACAAAAACCATGATTGTGGAGTTAAATCGGATTATCTAAAAAGCAAGAACTGTAACGTTGTCAAATGCTGTTTTGAGTCTCTCTTTTGGGTTCCTGATAGAACTGAAACTAAACAGTAGGCTAAGCATTAAATCTGTCCACTCAAAAAAGAATCAGTAAAAACAAAAACAAAAAAAATGCTGTATTTGATCAAAGACATGCTGACATTTGGATGGCTGATGGAGTAATCTACACTGATCACCAGACAGTCCAAATGCATCCAGCACTGGGACATTTATTGTTATAAGGCAAAATGGCCTCAGTTGTCAGAGTTCTAGTTGCTAATGCCAAATGTACCTCTTTTACCCTCTAGAGTTCCTACAGCTTTGCCTTCCTTGCTACATGATGCTACAGTCAAATTTTGATGTTTGTTCCTAGGAGTTCACAAACAACACAGATTATTCTAGAAAAAGAAAAAAGAAAAAAAAGTAAAATATCATTTATATTTGGTATTCAGAATGTTTTTGAAAGAGATTTCAAAATGTGTCTGACTTCTATGGCAGGAATTCAAAATTTATCAAACAAAATAATGAAGCCAGGATGGTAATGACAGGACCCAAGGAGAGCATGGAAGCTCTCCAGCATCCCCATCATCACCATCTGTTCATCTCTGTGTATCTCACTCAGTTCTTGGAAATAAGAGTCTCAATCACTTCCCGGACTATGATGCCAACCAGCACCCTGAGAAAGGCGACATCGCTCATCCCAGCCAAAACTGGCTGTCTAGTGACTTGGGTGGGGTGAGAATAATGAAATATTCCCATTTCAAAGGCCATTAACCAAGGCGCGATTGTGCTAATACTGTATTTGAAGTAAGTTCCCTCAACTTTCTGCTGATTCTGCTTTCTCCATCTTCAAGCTACAGTGCTAGCCTCTTCTTTCACAGTCACTCTAGGCATACTGTTGACAGCAGTAATTGCTCTACCCCTGCAAAAGTTGGGTGACTTTAGTCAAGTCACTTAACCTCTCTAATCCTTCCTGGGAGTAAGACAAAATCACTTCTAAAGTTCCAGTAAGTTCTAAAAGTCAGCAATCTGTGGTTCTTCAGTGCTCTACACAAAGCAGAGGGTTGGTGCTGGGTCAATTAAACATTTTCAAAGGATTATTATTGCTGGAGTCAGATTATATCAATGTCCAATCTCCCAGATGAAGTGAGTTTACATAGAACTGTAAGCACTGCCAGAAGGAGAAAGACATCATGAAGACTTTTTCAGCTGCTCTTCTCTTTAGCCCCACAGGGGGAGAGGAGCTCTCCATATACTCTGTGATTCCTAATATGTGACTTCATTAGATATTTGCCCTGGCCCCAAGGTTCTCCTATAGGTGGATTAACAGAAGGTGCTTCAGATCTTGAAGAGGCATTAGGCTACACAGCTCACAGAGCTATACTGAGAAGTGTCAGAGGTAATTTGCAAGCACAGGGCCATGACTCTGGCTCAAGGACTCTGGCTTGAACAGAGACTTCTGGGTCACACTCAGAGCCAGAGGAGGAAAGGGGAGATTTTCCCACCTCAACAAGTTGGCAGGGAACCTACGATGCTCTTTGGAATTAGAAGAAAACTGGCAGAAAAATAAGTTATTCTTCAAGAAATTTAATTTAAAAATAATAGCTAACAACTACCAGGCACTTAAGGTATGGCAAGAGCTATGGATTATTTCACTTCATGCTCATCGAAACTCTAGGCAGTAGGTACTATAGATAAGGAAGCTGAGGATAAGAGGGCTTAAGCACTTGCTCAAAGTCATAAAGGCCATCGAGGCAGGATCCTTTAGAAAAGAATTCAAAATCTTAAACATTTAAGAATAAACACAATTGAAGAACATGATTGCTTGGGGCGCCTGGGTGGCTCGGTCAGTTAAGTGTCTGACCCAAATCAGGTCAACTTTCACAGTCTGCAAGTTCGAGCCCTGCATTGGGCTCTCTGCTGTTGGCACAGAGCCTGCTTTGGATTCTCTGTCTCTCTCTCTTGCCCCTTCCCTGCTCACTCTCACTCTCTCAAAAAAAAACAAACATTAAGAAAAAATATTTTTTAAAAAAGAACATGTTTGCTTTTAAGAAGTGTTTTTAGATGTTTCTAGGAAATACTCTACATCTATTATATACATATATCCTTGAAAGTGAGAAAGCAAATGTTTACATTTCCCTTAAAAAATGCTCTTCTACAATATTCAAAATATCAGGAAAATCTCAGAAGAGCAAGCACTCACCTCTGGGAAAATCAGTTTGCAAATGCTCTCTGCTAAAGTGTGAAGGTAGACGCGGCTCCTACTGGTCTTTCTTTGAGGAAGACTTCTTGGTACATTCTTCTCAGGCACATCCTGACAGATGGGCAGAGCTGTTTTGCCACTCTCTGAGATTCCTGCTACCTCTTCTGCGGGCTCTTTGGGAGCCTGCCCCGGTGCCAGTAAGGACAAAGGGCACTCTCCTGTGATCTTGAGATCTTTCAGCTTCGTGCAGAACATGGTGTTGGTAGCCTCTCGCCCTGCTGTGGATAGCCTCCCGATGAGCTGTTCTTTTTATGCAGGACTGACAAACAGAAGCCACTATCAGATCAAAGGTCCTGGTGACTGCGGTGTCTACAGGTAGTGGAGAGTCAGAAGAGAAAGGGAAGTGAGGACGTGTACTTGTGTAAACCAGAAAAGACAGGTGTAAAAAAGGCAAAGACCACATGTCCATGTGCCATTTTCAAGTAAAAAGACATGTGGACATGTCAGCTACTATATGGATGAAACATTTGGTAAAGACCTTAATAGGTGTGCATTTTAGTGTACTAAATACTCGGGTTTTGTATTCTTCAAATGGAATATAATCTTCTCCAAAATGTCCTTACCGCAAACTACTGATTTCCATTTTTATAGATAGCCCACTTCGTTAAGTTTGATTTCACAAGAGTGGAACTTTATGGTTTCATGACAGAAGCCAAGTATAAATCTGTGTCTTAGTGCTAAGTCCTACTACATTCTCATTATGTTTCCCTTCCTGAAAAATCAGAATAGCAGAAACTAGTGTCTCCAATACTTAAAAAAAAAAAAAAGTATGTGATGATGCTCAAATATATGTTTTTGGTTGAAATACTGAGTTTTAGAGGAAAACAAAATTAATTGAAATGATTACTGCAGGGGCGCCTGGGTGGCTCAGTTGGTTAAGCATCCGACTGCGGCTCAGGTCATGATCTCGCAGTCCGTGAGTTCGAGCCCCGCGTCAGGCTCTGTGCAGACAGCGCAGAGCCTGGAGCCTGTTTCAGATTCTGTGTCTCCCTCTCTCTCTGCCCCTCCCCTGCTCATGCTCTGTCTCTCTCTCTGTCTCAGAAATAAATAAACGTTAAAAAAAATTAAAAAAAAATGATTACTGCAAAAGAAGACACTTGTTTCTATAAATAGCAAAATAATTTAAAAATATTATCAAAATGTAAGAAAGTAATATTTTTTTTTCCAAGAACTCTTGATCCCTAAGCACATGCCACTGGATTTGCAGGGGTCTCTGGATCCAAATCTAGAGGACACTGGAGTAAACCTCTCAGGGGCCCACAGGAATCATATACGTGGCTATTTCAGCATGTTCCCTTCGTACTTTTGTTTTTGCCGATGCGTGACTCTAAATCCTCCCACCCACAGTTTACAACCCATTTATAATTAGTTATTTGTCGCTCAAATGGTCTCATGAACTGTCAGCAATACTAACAGTCTTTAGTAACTGGGTCCACCAACCATCTTCATTCTTTGAAAAGCAAAAACACAAAAAGAGTGCAAAAGAGCCCAAGCTTACTTACTTCCTATGACGTGCCTGGCACGGTGCTGGGGATTCTGTATTTACAGTCAAGCCTCACGGGAACTGTTCCATCGATCCTCCCAACAGCCAGACGACACAATCCCCAACGATCCAGAGGCTCAAAAGTTTAGGCTATTTTCTTTCATTTGATGTGCTGGAAAGTGACAGAGCTAGGGTTCACATGTAGGTCCCTCTGACACCAGAACCAATGTGTTTTCTATCAATCCAAACTCCTAGGCCAGTTTCTAAATAATCAGGCTTAGTTCATAAACTAGGAGTAAAGATATGGTTTGCAAGTTTATATTAAAAAGCAAACAAAAACATAGTTCTCCTGCTCGTTGGTTGGTGGTAGTTGAATCTTCCAGGATAAAACCTTATATTTCAGTCTTTAGAACTGGAGTTCAATTACTTATTTTTTTCTTTTCTGTGTGCCTTAATGCTCTTAATATGTTCTTCATGTATACCAGCAACAGATTGTAATTTGACACAGATATGTTCTCTAGTAAGCCCATTTAGAACAATGGGCAATTCATTTTCTGAACTGGGGCAAATAAGGAAGCTAAATTCACCACGTGATAGCCCTCGGGAGCGTCATGAGGTATTAGGTATGGGCGAAGATTATGGATGCTGACAGGTCAGAAGAAGCGGGTGCTACTCTCTGTTACTTAAAATCCCCCAAATCTGTGATCACATGTAATTTATGAATCTTCAAGAAAACACAAGGAAGATCCTATATATTCACAAGCAAAGGCCATTTCCTGCCACAATAAAAGAAGCAGCTATCTCAGCAGGCTAGAATGACCCAAAGGTAATTTGGTAAGAGAGTGAATGGTTACTTTGATTTTGAAAGACCTAAAACTCCAAGGCTCTCAAGCACACTTATCTTGATTCAATTCCACAAATATATGTTTCTCAGTCTTTAATGCATCCGAACATAACTATTACTCTTCACTCACTCCCGTCCTCATACATGCTTTAGATCAGTGGACAGCAAACTTTTCTGTGAAGGGCCAGAGAGTAGATAACTTCAACTTTGCAAGTTTCTATCAGTGACTTAACTCCTGCCATTACATCATGAATGCAACCACAGCTGATACACAAAGGAATGGTATGCATGTGTTCCAATAAAACTTTATTTGCAAAAACAGGCTGTGGATTTGGCCCTCCGAATGGCCTTATTGATTTGGATCAGGCCATGGCTTGCTGACCCCTTGTTGTAAAAAGCTGAGCAGGTTAACTGAAGCATTTTAATCCAGATATAATTTGGACTACAGGACCAGAGTCACTTCCTCATCTCCTCTACCCACTCCACTCCCAAAATATAGTAGCCCATGTGAATCCAGTTTAGTATAACTTGTAAGTAAAAAAGACAGTGTAGAAGATAATATTAAATAATAAAAATTATAATACATTACTTTATGTTAATTTTCAGGAAGAAGAGCTATATTAACTGAATGCCATGATTTCAGTCATATCAAAATATAACTAGAAGAAGAGAGTACGCACAAAAAAAGAAAAAAAGCCAAAAAAAATTTGAAGATTTTAGGTTGGATCTGATGAAGGTATAGAACTTCTCTCTAAAATAAGTAATTCTGGTACATATTAGAATTTTAGTTTGGGATTTAGGAGTTTGACATAAAAGAGTTTATGATAAAGTCTCCCGTTAAGTTTCTTTTTAATGTTTATTTTTTTTTTTTATTCTTGAGGGGGGTTAAGAGAGAGAGGGGGACAGAGGATCAAAAGTGGCCTCTGTGCTGACAGCAGAGAGCCTGATGTGGGGCTCGAACTCAGGAATCCTGAGATCATGACCTGAGCTGATGTCATACACTTAACTGACTGAGCCACCCGGGTGCCCTGAAGTCTCCCATTAAGTTTAACCTTCTCATCAATGTTGGATTTCAACACTTGTCCCTAAACCCAACATTTTGACTCTCAGTTTCCTGTTAAATCTCATTGCAGAAGGATAAAACGGACCAGTCAACCTTGAAATTCTTTCTTCTCCTCTACTGCACATCACTATAATTTCCAGAAAATGTGTCTAACGCTGTTTTTTTATTAAGAAAAAACAGCAACAGGAAACAAGTTGTGCTTACTTTAAGTTCAGTTAAGTGTTTAGTCTCATTAAATCACATATGTATAAACAAACTAATTAGCATTCTTCATCTGTTCAACCGATGAAATTACATTATGAAACAGATGCTCTCAGTGCCGATACCTTGGAAACCTATGTTTGTCTTGTGTTTGCCTGCTAGGAATACAGAATATGTTCTTCGACTAAATGAGTGGTGATATTGATGTGTAACATTAGCAGTGACTTCGGAAGTGGTTTGGTCAATGGCTGAACTCAGTCCACAGCTGGTTATAGAAATGAGGGTAACACAGTAAGGGAAAAACAAATTAATTAAAATAATAAGCTTGGTGACAAGGCCTTGGCAAGCAGTGGGATATATGTTCTCAGAAACCCAGAGATGTTATTTGCTATCCCCAAGGTTAATGATTAAACAGCCTCTGAACATATTGAATGCTCTCTCCCTCTAGCTAGTAAGTGATTAACTCTTCTATAGTGAGAAAAAGGACTCAGCTACTGGCCTCATATTAATAACCTGGATGCATTATTGTTCGGGTAAGGGGCCTGTCCATCATTTAAACTCCAGAGTTATACACAAGAATCTTGTTTTCTCCCTATCAAAGACCTGAGGGAAAACACTCACAGTAAGGGCTCTGACACAGAAAGCCCCTTTTGCAGCAACTTAAATAGAACAGCAGGTCGTAAAGAGCAGGTTTGAAATTAGAAATTTCGGAAGGGGGCGCCGAAGAATTGAAGTCTCCTTAGAAGAAGTCAGTAGTTACATCGAGTGTACAATATCAGGCCGAGGACCTAGCCGTGCCAAAATCCGGGGTTAAAGAGGTGTAAGTGTTTTAAGATCAAATTCCAAAGTCCAAAATTTTAAGTTTAGCTGAAGGGAGAAGAGAGGCTCGAAACACAAAGTGCCCTGGTAAGGGGAGAGTCTGCACACAGCAGCACAAACTAATCACGACGTTCATAAACCGATGTCAAGGAAAGAGCTTATTTTGCAGGTAGGCTGACAATCTGCAGTTTTTGTTCTTCAAAAATTGAAAAAAATTAAAACTCCGTAAGTCAAACTTCCAAAATGTGTTTCTTTTCATTTTGCAGTAGGAAATATTTATAGGACATTCCTCTGTGATATATCAGGAAAGCAGGACAAAGTACTAGAAAAACTGGTTGAGAATGTCCAAGTTACTCCAGGACTAAGTTTGAAAAAAAAACAAAAAAAAGCAAGCAAATGTCAGACTCTCTCATCTCACCATGCCTCCTTCGCCTCGCCATTGCCTCTGCTCATTATGGTCACACTTCTTGAAAGATCAGGCCTTATGTGCTGGGTTCACTTCCTTACAAAATAGTAATTCCTAAGTCTACAACTCCCTGGCCTTTGCTTCCACTGGGTTACTGACATGCACCTTGCTCAAGTCAACGACGACCTCTGAAAAGTTAAAGCTCATGAACCTTTTGGCTTGTAACATACTTGAGTTCTCCAATGCTATTTTCATTTTCTTTTTTATAATCTCCACTCCCACAGATTCTTTGATACACCGGATTACCTTCTACTGCATTCACTTTTCATTCTATTCAACAAGTATTTATGGATGACCTACTGTGTGTCGGGAATTCTTACAGACGCAGGGACAGAGCAGTGAATGAAGGACATCGCCTGCCCTCGTGGAGTCTCCAATCCAGCAGGAGAACCATTTCTGACACATCAGTTCCATGTGTGATGCATGCTAATGAAAGGGGAAGTGCATAGTGCTCTAGGAGTGCAAATCAGGGATCCAAACCCAGTCCCAGGAGGAAGAGACATCTGAGCTGAGCTATGACCCTGAAGCAGGTGAAGAGAGTTCCAGAAAGAACAGCATTCTTGGAGGTTGAGACAGACCTAGCCATGTTCTAAGAACTGAAATAATTCCAGAATGGCTAGAGCATGGGGTCAGGGAGAGCAGGGTGACGGTGGAGGGAGCTGAGACAGTAAGAGGTCACAATTGTGGAGGGCTCTCCAAACCTTGCTAAACAAAGGAAAACTCTATTCCAAGGGCAACTAACTGAAATCTAAGAGGTAAGGATGTGAACGTATTAGGTTGTATTTTTTAAAGATTATTTGGAACGGAGAATGAGAAATGTGGCAGAGTTGGACAGGTGGCTGATCTGGGTTGGACTAAAATAGTGACCCTGAAGATGAAAAAGTGGATCAATTCCAGAAGTATTTCAGATAGAAAAATCTACAGCCCTTGGCTACTGACTGCATATGGGGTCTGAAGGACAGTGAGGACATACTCCTCTGATCTCACTTCTCAATACCACAGCCCAGGAAAGACTCTAGGCCCCATGGGGAGCAATCAAGAGTCCATAATCCATTTCCCACAACATTGGTTATTCAATCATAACCGAGCCCAGATTTTGGGTTCTCACTATTACATAACACCTTGTGGGAGTCAGAATGCTCCAACTCTCTTGCTAAAAATCTCCTTTTGGAAAGTAATTTCTCCTGCTTCAGAAGCCCAGACGTGGGAAAGCTGACTCCAGTTTATGTCACAGCAGAGAATGTTCACCTTCCATGACTGCATTTACATGCAAGTGTAAGGTGCATCTTCTATCTGGATGAAGAGTAGGGGATACTTACCTTGAATTTTTGTAACTAAAGAGCCCATACTGTTAATCTTCCCACAACAAAGAAGTCAACTCCAGTGCTCGCTTCAGCAGCACAAACACAAAGAAATCAACTCTAAAGGCAATGGCCATGTCAATGCTAGGGCCCAAAATGCCAGAAATCCCCCTTCACCTGATAGCAACTACCTCGTCAGAGCCACGGTACCGATTCAAATTATGTTTAATAATAATTGCCACAATTGTATTTAATACTGATAATCACAGTTTAACAAACTGTATTAATTCTTTGTTAAGAATAATAGGGGTGTGATTCACAATCTTTTTTCATTGGAATAGGGAGCAATTCTCTGACATCTTTGAAGTGATAGCAGAGTTTAGTATACTCTAGTAGGGAGATTTTATCTCTGAGAATTAGCATTATGGGATTCTCAGTTTTTATAGCAAAATGCTTACAGCATACTTTATACAGCAAAAGTTTTGGGACTGTAAATCCTAAATCTCTATGTTTAAAACTCTCTAGTGTGATTATCACAGAAACTTGAATACACACAGTTAGTATGTCTTCAATATCATTACCACTGATGGCAGGTCATGTCAGTCATGAGAAAATCAGATAACCATTTCAATCTTTTGTTCCTGTGATATATAAAACAATTTCCTGCAGCTATTTCTGTAATTGCCATCATAGTTTTTTGGGGGTTTTTTGTTTTGTTTTGTTTTTTACTAAAATAGTTCCTTAGAGACTTGGTCCTTTAAAAATATATTTACTGAAAATATAATAATTATTGTGAAAGGAGTGAAATGAGAAATGGAATTCCTTCTTACCCCATAAAAAGCCATTTTGGTTTTTTATCTGTTTTCAGATAAATACTGTGTATTTCTGTGATGTGAACTGGCTCAGACACAGTCATAAAGAGGTGAACAAAGTCGGTCTAGAGGAGTAGTCATGCTGGGTCTCCATCTACCCCATGGTCTTCCTCCTAGCTCCGGTCTGACCATGTGTCCTATCTCGGAAGTACTTACTACGGTTGTCCTCTATTTCTTTCCCCGTCTCCGACACTCAGCAGGCTCAGCACTTTCTTATAGCCCCTTCCCATCAAACTACTTTCACCCTTTCCCCTAATGTCAGGCTTATAATTGCTTTCATGCAGGATTCCTCAGAATTCAACTGGTCTCCTTAACAAGCTTATACAGTTTTTATGATTGTTACTGCTTTTGTTGGTGCTCAGGGTGTCGACTGGTTTTTACCCTAACACATTTTCTTCCCACAAGTCCTTTTATTTTTAGTGTGGTTCTGCAGCATGCGAGGTTTTTCAGGAACATATGTAATGTGTTGTTTCAGAAATGCCTGTGCTCTCGACAATGTTTGATTTCAGTTTGCAAGGTGAAAAGTGGACATAACTACTTGGAAAACACACCCAATGAGGCCACATTCTTGAGGACACTATAGATTCCATTATGATCTAGGTACTACAACTGGATGAAACTTTTAAAATGAAAACAAGTCCATGATGATGAAACAATTGGGCTGATTGGTACATTTTGTTTAAGTAGCATAATAAAACTCTTGACTATCTTAACATCATTCCTTCTCGCTTTTCTTTTCTTTTTAACGTTGGTCAGTCAGGAAGACCTGGAAGCACATGTTCGACTTGATAAACCTGCATACACGCACAGAAACACCTATTTTCCCTCTCGTGCAACGGTGGGCTGTTTTTAGTGTCTGAGACTCTCTGTTTACTCATTATCTGTATCACTGTGAAGATACTTGGTGTGATAGAGACTTGGTGGTTGGAAAGATCAGTTCACACGAATGTTGGTGCCACGCACAGGTGTGCCCTGAGGTAGTGGAGTTAGTGCAGCAGTGATGAGCTCAGGCTCCAGGACCAAGGACCAGATGGTCTGTGTCTGCTCCCTGCCTCTACCATCTACTAGCTCTGTGACCTTAGTTAAATTCGTAACTGCACCTCAACTTTCTCCATCTGGAGAATAGGGACGTGAACAGCCACTATCTCATAAATGTGTTGTGAAAGTAAGCAAATGGATAAGAGTAAAGGACTTAGAATAAGCACCTGTACCCAACATGTAATGATTAATGTTGACTATCACAATTGCTATTTAGAAGGAGGGCGGCAGTGGGCAGGTTTCTCTCTTCTTTTTTTTTTAATGTTTATTTATTTTTGAGACAGAGAGAGACAGAGCATGAACCGGGGGAGGGTCAGAGAGAGAGGGAGACACAGAATCTGAAACAGGCTCCAGGCTCTGAGCGGTCAGCACAGAGCCCGACGCGGGGCTCGAACTCACAGACCGCGAGATCATGACCTGAGCCGAAGTCGGCCGCTTAACCAACTGAGCCACCCAGGCGCCCCGTGAGCAGGTTTCTTAGCTTCACTGAGCTTCTGTTACCACGATTGTAAAATGGTAAAAAAACAAACAAACAAAAAGATTAAATAGAGATGTAGGAAGGATTAGAAAAGAATCTATGCAAAGGCACTGTACAAGATGCAAGATGTAAAGCATGCTAAAGGAAGTCACTAAATAGAAGAATGACAAATTTATTCTATTTTCTCAGAAAGATCCAGTAATGTTTTGGGGCGCCTGGGTGGCGCAGTCGGTTAAGCGTCCGACTTCAGCCAGGTCACGATCTCGCGGTCCGGGAGTTCGAGCCCTGCGTCCGGCTCTGGGCTGATGGCTCAGAGCCTGGAGCCTGTTTCCGATTCTGTGTCTCCCTCTCTCTCTGCCCCTCCCCTGTTCATGCTCTGTCGCTCTCTGTCCCAAAAATAAAAATAAACGTTGAAAAAAAAATTAAAAAAAAAAAAAGATCCAGTAATGTTTTATATCTATGACACCTTTCCTATAACTTGTCAAAACCAGTTTGAGGAAACTAATATATAGCAGGTGCTTGGTACTCTACAAATTTGGAAAGCATTCTCCCCTTGAAATACACTAATACATACCGGGGAAAAATAACATCTATGTCAATACTTAGGGTTTATTTTATTGAATTACAAAATAATAGAGTTTACAGCACAGCCCAGATTAGTAAGATTCTAATTTGGTTTTATCTTATATAATTCCATTAGCTAATAAGTTGCATGTCAAATTTCTTTAATATAATATTAGAATAAAAATTGAAGGACGATGCTAGATTTTAAATCTCTTTTTCCACTCATGAAACCAAACCTGTTAAATAAATCAGGCAAGCCTGACATCAGCGGAGTACATAGTATTTTCCATAAATCCACACTATTTCTAATGTGGAAACATTTTTAAACAAAATAAACCCGTAACAACCGAGCTTAAACAGAAATTCTGTGGTATCTGATTTTCTTTTCCTAGAATGTTAGATTGACAAATGATTAGTATTGTTACACAAACACTCTTGCCTCCAGTCGTGGCTTTTATAAGCCAACTGTTCTCCATATTGATTCAGTGTTAACTCTTTTATGTACTTATCTCCTCAATATCTACTTATTTTGTATAAAGGCTTAAGAGATGGGCAGGAAGATATGAAACACTAACCAGCAATGTTAATTTTAGGATATTTGTGAAATCTAGGTAAGTCACCCAAAGCCTGATTAAAATAGAAAAATGACAGGGTTTCTAGCAAGAGTAAATAAAGTGGATTCTGGTTTTCACGGTCATACCTGCAGAGCAATTGAATTAACGTTTCAACAATGAGGAGATATCAAAGTGGCCTCATCCTTGAAGGGAATAAAGGAGTAATCCATGCAGCACAGAATTCACCCTATGGTAGACAAAAGTGCAATTATCTGGGCTTTAATTTGTCGTATTTGGAGAGAAAATTCTGTAAGAAGACACAATAGTGACCCTCATGATTCTTCTACTCCAGCCCTTGAAACTTTTCTCAAAATCCTTGAGAAAAAGGGCCACAAACTAATAAAGCCATAGAAATATAGCACTTTTCTCTCAACAAAGAGAGAAAACACAAGAACAGCAACAGATATACCAACAGTAGAGGCTCAGGCAGTGAAGGAGATGCCCATACTGGGCCAGGGCTGGCAAGGGCAGATAAAGCCAAACCACCACTCAGGAACACACTGGACCTTTCGGACCCTTTAAAGCAGACTCTGGCATAAAATGGCCTGTAATCCAAATCTAACCTGCTGCCTTTTTTGTCTAGCCCTAGAGCTAAGAATGGTCTTTACGTCACTAAACGTTTGAAAAAATCAAAAGAAGAATATTTCACGATACTCGAACACTATAGGAGATTCAAATTTCAGTGTCCATAAATAAAGTTTCATTGGAACACAGCCGTGCTGTGACAGAATAAGGGATATATATTTGGTTTCTGCCTGTTGTTTCCTGGCACACAACTACTAAAACTCAAGGAATCTCCAAAGTGATAAGTCTCCTTGGATAGCTTCAGGATGGGGCTTGGTTGCCAGGGGAACCAACCAAGTGATTAGAGGGTTGGAACTCTCCATCCCACGGTGGTATCTGGAGAGAAGACAGAGTCCGAAGATTGAATTAATCATTAACAGTCAATGATTTCGTTAATCATTCCTACCTAATGAAGTCTCCATGAAAACTCCTAACCAACAGACTTTTGGAGAGCTTCTTAGATGCTGAATGCATGGAGGTGCTAGGTGGATAGCATCCCTGGGGAGGGCATGTAATGGCTGTATTTTGAAAAAGACCTCCATCTTCTACAATTCCCTCAAAACTTCCACCCTGAAGACCCCAAGAAAGATGTTTCTCTGGAAGCTCCTGGGGACACGATGGGGCGGGGGGTTGGTCAAGAGCCTATGCTCTTTCTCCACTTCTCTGTTAAGTTAGCTAAGTGAAAAACCATACATGTGTCCAATACCTCACTGCTTTATCAGAAGCACTGAGCACAGTATCACGTATTATCTGGTATTCAATAAATATGAACTCTTTCATCAATAAAATACGCTATTATCAGGCTATTAATTATAACCAATATAAAGGACAAAACACAGACAAGAAAGTATAAAATAGAAGTAAAATGAGGCTAAATTGGAACATATAAAATGTGTTGCCTCTTGAAAACAAGTTTTATGAGCTATTAATAAATCAACCTTATTCAATCAATATTCACTAAGTTTCTGAAAAAGATAAAACTATTTCTTTCAAAGTCTAGTATGGGTGATATACATTTTCTTAAATGGCTAAAATAAAAGGTGGAGAATAGGTAGAGATAGAAAATTAATGATGTTTACAAAAAACATTGCTTTTAGGCAACAGCAGCAAAACGGTGATCAGGGAAAACTTCTTGGAATGCAGGAAATTTGAGCTTAGTTTTGAAAATGACTAGGGTTTGGGCACAAAGTCATTAGTAAAAACTCATGCCAGAGAGGGAGAACAGTATAAGTGAATGTGAGTGAAGGAAGTTGTGGGAAAGGGCAGGAAAGCATGGGTGATAGAGATATTATAAAATTAAAGTTGGCGTCACATGGCCAATGACTAGGTCTGAAGAACAAGATGACTGAGGTTTTATCTGGAAAGATAATGGTGCCATTAATAGAAAGATGTAACAGAAGTAGGCTTGACAGAAGGGATGTTGAATTTTGTTTTGTACACATCTTGAACTGCTGGCAGGGCATCTATGCAGAGATGCATTTGAAAACTGGAATATTTAATTAAGGATTAGAGATAGGAGTGTGTGGTCTGCCACACTGAGGAAGCTATTAAAGTCGACTTTAATTCAAACTGTTCATTGTCAAAAGGATGCAAGTGGAGAGGGAAAATAGCCAAACTCATTACTCTGGGGGAACATTCATTATTTAAGAGTTGGAGAAGGACGTTATGACTAAGATGGAGAAGGAGCAACCAGAAAACTATGACAAAAGGGGCACCTGGGTGGCTCAGTGGGTTAAGCATGACTTCAGCTCAGGTCATGATCTTGTGGTTCGTGGGTTTGAGCCCCATGTTGGGCTCTGTGCTGACAGCTCAGAACCTGGAGCCTGCTTCAGATTCTGTATGTCTTTCTCTTTCTGCCCCTCCTCCACTCGTTCTCTCTCTCAAAAATAAATGAACATTAAAAAAAATTACGAAAACTATGATGAGAATGGAAACAAAAGAGAACACATGTTCAAAAAGAAGTGTGCATTTTGCAAGTCTGAAGAGGGGAAGGGGGTGTATTAGTCAGCTCAGTCTGACACACACAACAAAATACCACAGACTGGGTGGCTTAAACAATAAGCATTTATTTCTCATAGTTCTAGAAGCTGGAAGTCCAAGGTCAGGTGCCAGCATGGTGGAAGAGCAAGCTGCCTCGTCTTATAAGGGCATTAATTCCATCATGAGGGTCTCACCTTCATGACTTCATCTATGCCTCATTATCTCCCAAAGGCCCCACTTCCAAATACGTTGGGAATTTTTAAGAGCTTCAACATACGAACTTTGGTGGGGACACAATTCAGTCCACACCAGGAGGACTGAGAAAATATCATCTGACTTTTAGATTAAAAAAAATTTATAATTTTTATGAGACAAATTTCAATAAGAATAGCAGGGTAAAAGTAAAGAAAACAATGGGTTATGATGAGGAAATACTACAGTGTAACTGATTGCAGATTACACTGAAAAACAGCAAGTTTGAAAGAAGGATTTTGAGAATACGAAATCTTCTGTTCTTTGTTTATGTTTATTGGTAGTTTTCTGTAAACAGAAATACTTAACTAACTACATACTGTATCAAGTTAGTTCAAAGTCACAGTACAGAGACTTCACTTCTGATTAGGTTGTAGAAAATCACAAGAGACTCCCACTCAAGCCCCAATGATGAGAACTAACTCGATACACTACGTAATCATAGTTTTAAAAAACCTATCAGAGGGTATCTAAAAAAACTACAGTTAAAGTCATACCCCAAGTTAAAGATTTAACACTTATGCAGGGATACCTCCTCTCACCACACCTAATCAATTGCACTGAAGTTAGATCCTAGCCATTGCAATAAGTTAAGAAGAAGAAATAAAAGACACAAAGATTAGAAAGAGAGAAGTGAAGGGGCACCTGGGTGGCTCAGTTGGGTGGCCCAACTTCCACTTGGGTCACGATCTCATGATTCGTGAGTTCAAGCCCTATGTCGGGCTCTGTGCTGCCCCTCCCTCCTTCACACTCTGTCTCTCTCCCTGTCAAAATTAATAATAAAAGAAAAAAAAAAAAGAAGTGAAACTGTCCCTGTTTGCTATATGTATATATAACTGTTCACATAGGAATTCCCAAGGAATCTACCAAATACAGGCATGTCTCAGAGACATTGCAAGTTTATTTCCAGACAATAGCAATAAAGTAAAATTGCAATAAAGTGAGTCGAATTATTTTTCTGGTTTCCCAGTACAAATAAAAGTTGTATTTACACTATACTGTAGTCCATTAAGTGTACATTAAATGTGTATTATGTCTCTGTACATACCTTAATTGAAAAGTACTTTATTGCTTAGAAATGCTAACCATCATCTGAGCTTTCAGTGAGTTGTAATCACTGACCACAGATAACCATAACAAATACAATAATGAAAAAGCTTGAAATATCATGATAAATACCAAAATGTGACACAGAGATACAAAGTGAGCAAATGTTGGAAACATGGCATCAGTAGACTTGCTAGATTCAGGGTTGCCACAAACTTTTAATTTGTAAAAACACAGGATCTGTGAAGCACAATAAAGTGAAACACAAAATGAGGTATGTCTGTAACAACTATGATTAAAAAGTGAGTTTAGCAAGGTTGCAGTTATACCTATGTACTTATGTATGCTAATCTACAAAACTCCATTGTAATTTCTGTACTCATAGTAAATAACTGGGAAATAACATTTTTTAAAACCTATATGTAATAATATAAATATAAAGTACTTAGAAATAAATCCAACCATCCTAGTATCCAAAATCTATAAAGAACTCACCAAACTCCACATCCAAAAACCAAATAATCCAGTGAAGAAATGGGCAGAAGACATGAATAGACACTTCTCCAAAGAAGACATCCAGATGGCCAACAGACACATGAAAAGATGCTCAATGTCACATTTCATCAGGGAAATACAAATCAAAACCTCACTGAGATACCACCTCACACTGGTCAGAGTGGCTACAATGAGCACATCAGGAGACTATAGATGCTGGAGAGGATGTGAAGAAATAGAAATCCTCTTGCACTGTTGGGAATGCAAACTGGTGCAGCCACTCTGGAAAACAGTGTAGAGGTTCGTCAAAAAATTAAAAATAGAACTACTCTATGACCCAGAAATAGCACTACTAGGAATTGACCCAAGGGATACAGGAGTACTGATGCATAGGGACACTTGTACCCCAATGTTTATAGCAGCACTCTCAACAAGAGCCAAATTATGGAAAGAGCCTAAATGTCCATCAACTGATGAATGGATAAAGAAGATGTGGTTTACATATACAATGGAATACTACTTGGCAATGAGAAAGAATGAAATCTGGCCATTTGTAGCAACGTGGATGGAACTGGAGGGTATTATGCTAAGTGAAATATGTCAGGCAGAGAAAGACATATGTTACCATATGTTTTCATTCATATGTGGGTCCTAAGAAACTTAACAGAAGACCATGGGGGAGGGGAAGGGGGAAAAAAGTTACAGACAGGGAGGAAGGCAAACCATAAGAGACTCTTAAATACTGAGAATGAACTGAGGGTTAATGGGGGGTTAATGGGAAAGTGGGTGATGGGCGTTGAGGAGGGCACCTGTTCGGATGAGCACTGGGTGTCGTATGGAAACCAATTTGACAAATTATATTTAATAAAAAAAAGAAAGAAAGAAATCTAAACCAAAGGTTTACAAGACCTCTATACTGAAAACCACAAACACTGGTAAGATAAAATAAGGAAGGCAAAGAAATGGAGAGGTATATCATGCTTAATACTGTTAATGTATCCATTTTTCATAAACAGTCTACAGATTCAATGCAATCCCAGCGAAAATCCCAGGAATCATTTTGGTAGATATTGACAAAATGATACTAAGAGGTAATGAAAGACACAGAATAGCTACATCAATACTAGAGAAGAAAAGCAACACGGGAAGATTTATACACTTTACTTTTAAAATTATTATAAAGCTAACATAATCAAGAGAGTTGGATATTGGTTTGAAAGAGTAACACAGAGATCAATGGACTCTTAGAGAGTCCAAAAACAGATCCAGATTTGGATGTTCAATTATACAACCAACATATCAAGGCAATTCAACGAGGAAAATTTTTTTTCAATAAATGATGTTGGAGCAACATATGATGTTGGATATGCATATGGAAAAAAAATGAACATTGACCCATATTTCACACCACATACAAAAATTAATTCTGTATGGATCACAGCCATAAGTGTCGATGTTAAAATGGTAATACTTGTAGAAGAAAATAGGAGAAAATCTTTACCTTGTATGAAGCAAAGATGTTTATTTTTTATTTATTTTTTAAAGTTTATTTATTTTTGAGAGAGAGAGAGAGAGAGAGAGAGGGAACAAGCGGGGGAGGGGCAGAGAGAGAGGGAAACACAGAATCTGAAGCAGTTTCCAGGCTCTGAGCTATCAGCACTGAGCCCGACGTGGGGCTCAAATTCATGAACCATGAGATCATGACCTGAGCCGGAGTTGAACACTTAACTGACTGAGCCACCCCCGGTGCCCCAAAGCAAAGATGGTTAAATAGAAAAAACAAATCATGAAACATCAAAGAAAATGATAAATTAGAGTTCATCAAAATTTTAAATATTTTACTCTTCAAAAGATACCATTAAATAAACAGAAAGACAAGTCACACACTGGGAGAAAACATTCGCCACATATATATCAGCAAAGTAATTAAATCCAGAATATATAAAGTTTTACCACTAAATAAGAGAGCAAACAATTCAATTAAAAATGGGCAAGAGATCTGAACAGATATTTCACTAAAAATCATATAAGAATAGCCCATAAATATCTATGTTCAATAATATTAATTATGAGGCAAAACTCCACTGGAATGTCTAAAATTTGAAAGTTTGCCAATGTCAAGACTTAGTGATGATGTGAGATACCTGGCATTTTTTTGATATGTTGCTGGTGGGAATGTAAAAAGGAACAACCACTGTGGAAAACAGTTCCGTGGTTTCTTAAGACGTTAAACATGCCTTCTCATACCACCCAGCTATTCCATTGCTAAGCATTTACCCAAAAGAAAGGTAAAGATATATTCAAACAAAGACTTATATGCAAACATTTACAGCAGTTTTATTTGTAATAGCCAACACCTGGAAACAATTTAAATGTCTTCGTTCATGTGAACAAATAAAGCAAGATGTTGCATAGCCGTACATGTAAAGAGCTATTAATTAGTCAGCAGATACATGCAACAACGTAGCTAAATCTCCAAATCATTATGTTGTGTGAATGGGACCACACATACAGGAATATCTCATTTTCACATAAAATCTAGATACTGCAAACAAACCTGTAAGCACAGAAAGCAGATCAGTGATTGTCTGGGGACAGAGGAAGAGGGAGGAATTGATTGGAAAAAGACACAAGAAAACTTTTAAGGGGTGATGGGAATCTTTTTTTATGTTGAGTTTGGTGGTAGTTTCACAGGTATATACATCTATCAAATAAGAGTCCAGTTGGGTATTTTATATATGTGGGATTTATTGTATATAAGTTATACATTGGTTAAGTTTTTTTTTTTTTAAGTCAAGGACTCAGATACACCTAAATGAACTATATTCCTAAATAAGTAAGTAAGTAAATAAGTAAGTAAATAAAAGGTCTAGGAGAGATGAGGGGCTATTTTCAACCCAGATGAAGTAGTGGAAAGTAACAGAATCTCCCCCAGGCAGGGGTCAAGAAAAGTTGGTTAATTGTTTATCAAACTTTTAACTGCCGTATGACAGATTAGAATCCGGAGAAGCCCCACAATTTATAATGACTCAGTCTTCTGTACTTGCAGCTTAATGTACACGTGTGTATAAGTAAATAGAGTATCCACTGAGAAACAGAAAGCAAAGAAAATGAAATAATTGGAAATGTGCTAAAAATGAAAAATACACAATCTGCAATAAAGAATTCCATTTAATTGGCTTAACATCAGAAGAGAGGATCAGTGGACTTGAAGTCAGGCTGATAGAAACAACTCCAACAGAATCACAAAAGAACAGAATAAACAGCAAAAATACAGAAGAGCACCTGACATCTATAGAACAATGTCAAAAGGTCTGCCATACATGTATTTAGACTCCCGGTGGGGGGGGGGGCGTGGAGAGAGTGGGTATACAAGAAGAAATATTTGAAACGGCTAGAAATAGTCCATGTTGGATAAAGCACTAACTCACAGATCCAAGAAGTTCAGCAAATCCTCATGCACAATAAATACAAAGAAAATCACACCTAAGCATATTGTTACCAAACTTCCATAATTCAAAGATAAAAAGAAAAAAAATCAGCGAAAGAATCATGGAAACTAGCAAATAATGAAACAAAAAGTTAAGCACTGAGGAAAGGAAACAAACAAAAAACAAACCTGTTTCCCTTAAATTATACATCCAACAAAATATTCTTCAAGAGTTAATATATGTGAAGAAAAGAGTTGCCTGACTATTGCAATCATAACTTTAGACTGATGGAAAACTTAAAGATACTTTATTTTAATTTGACTGAATTTCTATCAAAATTCTTTCAAATGCATTAATTTTCTGTTTCATGCATTAATTTGGAAGTTCACAGGTCTTTGAAACCTAACTCTAGAGTCTCATTTCACCCTGTAAAAGCAAATATGCTATTGATCATATGCAAAATCATTTACAAACCACCAGAAAAACTTATATATATCCAGGAAAGATGGTGAAGCATAGTATTTAAGAGGATGGACACTGCTTAGCTACAAACACTGGTTCCACCACTAACTGAAGGTATGACATTAAGGCAAATTACTTTTCCGCTCTTGACTCCATTTCATCACCTGGACATTAAGTGATAAGGTAGGACATTTCTGAAGGGGCTAGGTAAAGTTTTCATTTTAATTCAGTTTTAACAGTGCTTAGAATATAGTATGTGCTTAATAAAATGTTGACTCCTATTTTCTGAAATTAGGTACAAAATTAGTCTGGCACTTCTCTGCTACATTGTTCAAGGCTTGGTTGATCTAAGGCAGCAGCACACTAGTTCTCAAAGTGTTGTCTGTAACTTCTTGGGGATGCCCCCGAGACCCTTTAAAGGGTGTGCAAGATCAGAGCTGTTTTCATTACAGTACTGAGATATTATGTGCGCTTTTCATTCTCATTCTCTCAAAGGCACACAGTGCAGCTTTCCACAAACTATGCAACATCTAACAATGTCCTCATTCTCCCAGCTAATGGAATGTGTGCTTGTGAAGAACTCTCTAAGGTAGCGGATTTAGTGTACAAATATATGTGTGTTTAGGGATTAACTCAGTTTGTTCTTAGAATTTGCACTGTGCTCTTCTCAGCAATCACTGGTTAGACTCGCTATTATCTCTGCAACCTCATCATTGTGCAGTGTTATTATTTTAAAATTCCCGAGTCTTCCTTACACCTACATGTATACACAAAAAGCAACTATACTCTGCTGTTTTGTTTTGTAGTAATATTAAATTATGTTAAAGTTTTCTAAATTTTAAATTTTCACTCAGCTGTTAGTTTAGAAGTTCATAATATTTATTTCAATTTAAAGGGAAATGTATTTGTATTTTTCATATATTTAAGGATGCACTCTTGGCTTGAAAAGATGACACTGGAAGACTTTCTCAGGCCACAGCTGTACCATCTACGCCTGCCACGGCGGACTTGACATCCTCCCAACACTTAAAACTCCTTCCAGATGATAGCCACGGCGATATTAACAAATGTGGTTTTTTGATAAAATGCAAAGTGTGTCAACATTTGCAAGATCTGAAAAGCTCAGTGAACCCGTATTTTCCAATGACCACGATGTTACAAAATCATATATTAATAAAGGATCCGTTCACATAACACAGATTTTAGTGGTTTCATGTCCCATATTGCAAGTAACCTCTAAGTTATGATCATTTCAAATTTTGAAATTTTTACACCAGAAAAATCTACAATTATCTTTAAAAAAATTTTTTTTAATGTTGATTTATTTTTTGAGAGAGGGAGAGAGACAGAGCATGAACAGGGAAGGAGCAGAGAGAGAGGGAGACACAGCATCTGAAGCAGGCTCCAGGCTCTGAGCTGTCAGCGCAGATGTGGGGCTTGAACTCACACACTGCGAGATCATGACCTGAGCCAAAGTCGGATGCTTAACTGACTGAGCCACTCAGGCTCCCCCACAATTATCTGAAAACACTTATTAAATCACTCCTCCCTTTTCAACTGTGTACCAGAGTAAGGCGGAATTTTTTCATATACTTCAAAAAACCTGATTTTGTTTTATATTTTGTTTTAATATATTTTAATATGTTTTAATATAATAAATTATATATTTTGTTTTAATATTAAGAAAATATTACTTTTTATTTCAGACAATTATATAATTATTGTGGGTTCTTATACCAAATGCACAGTTAGTGCTTACAAATAATATACTTTCGGTTTATATGTCACCAATCAGTTGGGTGACACCACTTTACTCTTCCACAGGCTGTACCTTAATGTGACACTAATTCTATATCCAGTGGATCCTTCCCTGTGATACTGGACAAGACAATGTCTTTCCTCTTCAAAGTCTATGCATGGCTCTAGACTCTAAAGCAACATGCTTTCTCCAGGGTAATTCTATTTTTTTTTTTAAATTTTTTTTTCAACGTTTATTTATTTTTGGGACAGAGAGAGACAGAGCATGAACGGGGGAGGGGCAGAGAGAGAGGGAGACACAGAATCGGAAACAGGCTCCAGGCTCTGAGCCATCAGCCCAGAGCCTGACGCAGGGCTCGAACTCCCGGACCGCGAGATCGTGACCTGGCTGAAGTCGGACGCTTAACCGACTGCGCCACCCAGGCGCCCCTCCAGGGTAATTCTTTATAATTACCTCATCATCCCTTAAAATCTTTACTCTTTCTTCTACTAGAATCCCTCAATGTATCCATTCATCCATCCAACCATTCATTTATGTGTTCATATATCCTGGAAATATTTATTAAGCACCTCTATCATTGCATTCTAAGACATGAGGTTTCAAGAATTCGAAACAAACACAAAACACCACTAGATCCTTAAGGAATGTGTCATGCAGGGATTGGGGTGTGGACAGGATAAAAACACACAAATTCAATTAAAAGGTGATCTCATGTGACAAGTGATGGGGACCCAGAAAATCTGCATCTAAATCTGACATGGTACATTGGTAAATACTTTGTCAAAAAAAAAAAAAAAAAGAGTTGAGTCTTCTAGAATAAGTAAGAAATAATAAGGCACACAAAACAAGAAAGGTATTCCAAGGAGTAGAAAAATACATTCAAAAGACAAAGACAGAAACAAAAAAAGAGTTTGGTGTCCAGTTACAGCAAAGGCAATATGGCTATAACACAGAATTCAAGTAAGAGAATAATCAAACACTGAACAGCAGAGTTAGACAGAAAAGTAAGGCTGTCAGAATACCTGCTTGAAATTATGAACACTGCATGTTTTTACACCACTTACAATGGCTTTTAACACGTGGCATGCAGCAAATTCTTAATACTCATACAATGACCAAAGATTATTTACTGAGGACAGTTAATGTAAAGAAACATAGCCAAGTACCATTTCACTGTGTGTAAAATAGACTAAGACAACATATAACTACCCATTTCCACTATGTACTGAAACAGATCCAATGTTAAGATAAAAATAACTCAACCAATATTACTCTGGTTTGATTTGTGTAGATAACCAAGGCCACAACATGCTGGTGAGGGAGATGTTCTAACTGCCCCCAGTTTGGACAGGAAACAAAAGTGTGAAGAAACAACTCTTTTCAGGACCTTCTTTACTGTTTTTAACCTTACGCTTCCTGTTTGAGCACCATATTGCCACCCAATGTCCCCTACTTGTATCTGCCTTTCTTATTTATGTCATGCATGCTACGCCTTTCAGTTTTCTTTTTCTCTTATATTTAAAAGTCTACATCAACGAAACCATGCTCTTGACTGACGGTAGAAGGTAACATAATAAATGTGACTTTTGGTATTGGGCAAACAAGTTTATACTCCTGAGTAACAAAGTTATTCTAGGGTTCCTAGAAATAAAATCCAAAGGACTACATCGATCCAAAGGAGTTGTCCCTAGTATCGGACAAGTGGAAGAAAAACTTTTGTGGTAGATGGTCTTATGATACCCCTTATATACATACCTCTTACACAACCTTCTTGCCCTTGGCCAAGCCATCAGGTGAGTTGCACGTGGTAACCCAGTCTAAGTCAAGATAAATTCTTATAGCTTCCAAGGATGGGGAAGAAAGAGAGGGGGAAAGATAGCAAATTCTACTAGGTATAATTTAGTATCTAACCCAAGGAACAGATTCTAGTAAGAAATATCACAACTTTTCTATATACTATTGCTGATATACATGTTTTTAAGCATAAGACAACACAACATGAGCTTAAGAATTACTTGTAAATCAGTCACTACAAAAAAAAAAAAAAAAAGAACCAGAAATAGATGCATGGCATATTAAATTATTATTTGGGGTAGAAGTGGAGAAAGAGGAATGTTACTTACAATTAGTGACTGAATATTTTAAAACATTTAAAAAATGGAATTTTACCCAAAGAATCTTCACTGAGAAAAGTGCCTTTGCTAATCACATTTACAAATGAATGTTAATCTGGTGTAAGAATATCTTGTTTTAAATACTACATATCAAGTACTGACAATGTTAATGTGTTTACCCAAATCTCTTCCATGCTACAGTTGTAATCGCCCATTGTGCTATATCAATTAAACTCTAGGTTCACGAATACACAACTTAAATGTTTATATTATGTCAGTGGAACATTGAAATCCCTTGTCCTGTGTGTTAACAATATAAACCAAAGAACATTTGACTACTTATAATAGTAAGTATCTGAAGCTGCAAAATGATTGAAAATTGAGCACAATTAGCAGCTAATAATTTCAGTTCCTACAAACAAAATTAGACTAGTAAAATAACAAAACTTCTCTAATAAAACACACGGCATTAAAGTCACAGGGTTTCCCGACCTCACAGATGGAAACACCTGATGCAAGGTAAGGAGCCAAATAATCCCTCGTTAAAGCTAGAAATGCATATCAAGCTTTGAATAGTTTGAATTGATTTATGAAGGTCTAATTAAAAGTCAGGAATATGCCGTATCCTGTCCCCAGACTCAAAAAACAAAATGGTTCTACATTACTTAATAAAGCGAAAACTCTGCCTGACATCCTGGCCTTTTGTAATCTAACCTCTCTTTACCTTAAATCTTTTTATAAATAAGTCCCCGCATAGCCTCATCACTCCAAGCAGGCCCCTCTCACATCACACATTTTTACTGAGTGCTTATGATCCATGGGACACTTCTATTAGGTGTCTGTGAACAGAATGAGAACTGAACAGCAATGGCGCCTCTGGCCACCCAACAGGAAGGAGTGTAATGGTGAAAACCGACAATTCGGCAAGCAATTACAGGACAATACAATCATATGACGGGCAAGTGCAAGGCCTTGAATCAGGAAAACATAACAAAACCCTCCACGGAGACTCAGAAGGTCAGGGAAAGTTTCTGAGAAAGTAGAGCCTAGTTTGAGGTTTGAAGGATGAGTAGGTATGGGCCTCTCGATAACTGAGCAGAGGGAAAAGGGATCTAGAAGCGGAGGGAGGAGTAGAAGGATTTTCCACAAAGGAATACTGCCAAGTTGTGCTTGAGAAGTCTCGGTGTGCCCTTTCCCCCCTTCACACCCCGGTTCCACGTGGACGCGCACGCACACCTGCACCCCGCACTCCTCCCACTCACCTGCTTCCGGCACCGCGCCTCTCTTTTCCTCTGCCCAGAACACTCTTCCCACGCTTCTCTATATTTAAGTCCTACGGGTCCTGCAAAGCCCTACACGGGTCCTCTTAAAATCTCAGCTAAGAGCCAGATCCTCTCTAGAAAGCCTTCAATGTTTCCATCCTGCAAAGCGCTTTCTCTTTCAAGTTCTTCAGAACTTATTAAAAAGGCACCACAAATATGAAGCTCATTGTTAAGTGCTGACGTGTGTAATTCTGAGACAGTTTCTGGGTTCTGTTATCTCTACGCGCAGACTTTAAATTCCCTCAAGTCGGGGGCTGTGTCATAAACTGTGCTTGTATGTCCCACAGTGACAACCATAATCCATAATAAACTTTATTGTGAGAAGTACAAAAAAGGGACTGAGCCTCTGAGAAGAGTATCGTAATACATAAAATAAGCCGAAGCTTCCAAAAATTACAAATTCAAAAAAAAAAGTTCTTTCAATTCTTTATTATTACCAGATCAAGTGGAGATGATGGCATTTGCATTAGGTGTATGAGGAGTTCAAAGACTGGGGGGGGGGGAGGGGGGATGCGAGAAAATTCAAATGATGGCACAGGACTGGTCCAGCAGAATTACTCTACTTTCATTTTATCCCCATTCCTCAAGATAATAATTTTCATACCGGCAAAAGTAAGACCAAAATCAAAATAACAAATTTAAGGTTCAAGATATGGAATGATGGTAAATATTCTAGATGAGTTTAAATCCATTCATTTGAAGAAACTGCATTACAACGTACCAAAAGCATTTGCGGATGAAAGAAGGGGAGAGTTAAAATCATCTTTAAAAATATTACAATGAAGAAAAGTGTTGATAGAGAACAAAGAATCCAGTCATTGTCTCAATTTTCAAAATAGAGAAGGTGAATTCCACCAACTGCAGCCTAGAGAGCTTGCCATTTCATTCCAGGCACGATTCCCAAGAGATTCTTAAATCTACGGTATGGTATGGCAACTCAAAATGTGAGGTGTTGTTACCTACAAACTAGTGAAGTGTCGCAAGGAGCATATCATTCTAAATTGATCTAGTGTTATTTCCTTTTGTTCTTTTTTTTTTTTTAATGTTTATTTATTTTTGAGACAGAGAGAGACAGAGCACGAATGGGGGAGGGTCAGAGAGAGAGGGAGACACAGAATCTGAAGCAGGCTCCAGGCTCTGAGCTGTCAGCACAGAGCCCGATGCGGGGCTCGAACTCACGGACCGTGAGATCATGACCTGAGCCAAAGTCGGAGGCTTAACCGACTGAGCCGCCCAGGCGCCCCTTCCTTTTGTTCTTAATAAGGGTACTTGGGATCTATTCTGCAGAAAGTGGAAATGCATTTTAGAAAGAAGTTTGACCAAGTCTATCACCTGTCACTCCTGGGCCACACGAAGGAATGCAAACTCCAAAGAAAGAGAGTTACTTGACGATGTAACTGGTTGGACATCCATGTAAAGAGGACTACTAACTCACGGACTCATGTAAAGAAGAGGAAGGTATCTAGGATGGTGACAGATGTCCTTCCAGTTAGCATTTTTAACAGTTGCTTGGATGAAGACATTACCTGTATCATAATCAAATCTGTTACGGCCTCTGAATTGGGAAGAATGGCTAATTTTCATCAAGGAATCAGAATCCAAAAATACCTTGACCTTCTGGAACAACAGGCTAACTAAAGGTAAAAATTAAATTTAATTGCAGCATCTTTAAAAGTCCCAACTTAAGTGGCCAAATGTATAACTGAGTAGAAGTGTATCTTCAGAAGAGTATGGATAAAAGGATGTATAATTAAACAGTACAGTGTGGATGTAAAAAAAAGTGGGGGAAAAACAGATTCGATTTTTAGGGTGATTTACTATATGGTATCCAGAGGAGATAATCAGATATATCCAATGATATCTGTCCACTCATCCATGTTCAGCTCGGGGCACCACATTTTAAGAAAAACACGAATGCACCCAAAAGAGAAATTCCCTGATGATAAGACCTACAAACCGTGTCAATTAAGGATGAGTTGAATGAACCGGATATTACCATAGAGACACAGGAGTTGTCATATATAAAAGCATTTTGTATAAGTGCTCTAAGACGTAAAAATCAGGATATGAATATTGCAGTGTTAAATAGTTTCATGCAATATAAGAAAAGGATTCTTGGGGCACCTGGGTGGCTCAGTCAGTTAAGTGTCTGACTTCGGCTCAGGTCACGATCTTACGGTTCACGAGTTCGAGCCCCGCATTGGGCTCTGTGCTGACAGCTCAGAGCCTGGAGCCTGCTTCAGAGTCTGTGTCTCCCTCTCTCTCTGCCCCTCCCCTGTTCATGCTCTGTCTCTCTCTCTTCTTCTCTCTCTCTCAAAAATAAATAGAAACATTAAAAAATTAAAAATAAAACAAAATAAAATAGTTCTTATGCTTAGGATGGGTCAAATAAAGAAATGCTTCCTAAGTTCCAGATAATTCCTGACAAATAGTTTGCCTAGACTGATCTTAATATTCTCTGTGAATCCGGACATAAGGTCATCCACTAAGAATGAAAAAAATCAGGATAATGTGGGTGGGCTGGAAAACCTGGAAACATCGAGAACAAGCACGATGGAGAATTTGATACAGAATTATCCAAGAGAGGATAAAAGAACTTCCTAGCACTGTTAATCATCCCTTAAGCTGAAGTCAGAGTGAACTAGATTCTGGTAGGTACAGTGGCTAGAGATCTGAAGTCTGCAGCAGAGTTGACATTGCTGTCCAAGATGAGTGTGGAACGTAAAGAGAGGAAAACATGAGCAAATTGGGCGTGGCCAATGAACAATAACGGGAGAGAAGGATGTTGGGTAGTTGTGCGTGAGTGGAAGGATTGGAAGGATAAGAGGCTGTGGAAGAAAGGACATGAAATTCTTAGCTTTCTGTTCAGCTGGGGCAATCCTGAGCGATGAGAAGACCCAGATGGGTAAATACCAGCAGACTCCAGGAGAGCAGCAGAAGTAGAACAGGCCAAGGTGCTGTGAAAGCCAGATGCGTAGATGTTGAATGAGTTTCCGAACAATGACAGCTGATGAAAACCCTTCATTATTTTAGATTCCTGAGGAAAGGAGAATGTTCAGGATATCAAAAAGCACCGGTAATGGGGCGAGGGTAACATGAGTGAAGGATGTAAATTTAAAAAGATAGAGGGTAGAGGCACCTGGTTGGCTCACACAGTTAAGTGTCTGACACTTGGTTTCAGCTCAGGTCATGATCTCACAGTCTGTGGGTTTGAGCCCCGTGTCGGGCTCTGGGCTGACAGCACAGAGCCTGCTTGGGATTGATTCTCTGTCTCCCTCTGTCTCTGCCCCTCCCCTGCTTTCTGTCTCTCTTTCTCTCAAAAATAAATAAACTTAAAAAAAAAAAGATAAAGGGTAACTGGATGATGATAAAAGAAATAACAGTTTACGAGCAGTTCTGAACAGACTGCACGCCATGAGAGAAAAGCACAGCAGTGTCTCTGGATGATGAAGACCATAATATTCCACAGAAGGTCAGTGGAAAACAAATATATGTATTTTTTAAATTATATTCTTAAACAAAATAACTTATAGCATCAAGACATAAAAAAACCTTAATGCAATCATTACAAAGACAACATAATTAATCTTATTAGACACCTACTATGTACCAGGCACTGTGGATCCAATGGTTGAATATCCTGAAAGAGATGGGAGTTTGGTAGGCAATACAGACATCTTAACAGGAATTTTTAATGCAGTGTGGTGCAGACAAAGGAGATATATATGCAGACAGGTCAGACCTGGAAAAAATTTCAGGATTAAGAAGTTTTTCTTCGCCCAACTTCCTTTCCCCAGGGTGCTCCCTCTCAAAGCCATCGTCTTCTGTTGGCTTCTTGCTAATTCCTACTACAGTGAGTAGGAGGAGGTGGTCTGTGAGTTAATTAATTTGAGCTGCCTTTGATTTTCTGAAAGGGAGAGTACATTTTATAAAAAAGTATGAATTGCCAGAAAGCATTTCAGGTCGTTGACATGAGTAACTACAAGCAGTTAAAATCACATTTTTGTAGCAAGGGGGAATCATGACCAGAGACCCTCAGATTTTAAAAGATAATCATTCTCTTCTACTGTAGGCTGAGGAAGGAGCTGGCCTATCTTCACTCCTTGCAAATAACTATTCATACTCAATAACCCTCATGGCTATAGGAAGATAAAATCTGTTGGCCTGAACCCAGGAAAGAGAAAAAAAATATGAAATAGGTCAGACGCTTCCAAACTGTTTGAAAGAAATAAAATAAGCAAATATGATTCAGGATAGCCAAAAACTTATCCCAACCCCAAATAAGTCAACTAGCCTATGAACAACTAAATTTGTTCATAGAAAGCCCTAAAAGTTGCCCAAAGTTCTTATTGTATCAGGTCAAGATAGAGATACTCAAAACAAACTTATTGGATAAACATCTAATAAATACTTATTGAATACATCTAGATGTTCTAGAGACTAAAAACTATTGCAATTATTAATATTTTACAAAGAAAATATCTTTCTGCAAATATGCAGAAAAATAATAAGTAGTGATGTTTAAGAACTGTTGCTTGGATGAATATTTATAATCAAATGGTGTAAAAATTAGTGCCATAAAAGTTATATATCCTAGCAAATGAAAGAGAAAAGCTAAGCAACTTCCTGGCAAATCTGATATATAGAAAAATATTCTGAATAACTAATTTCCTCCAAAATACTTTCCCATCAATAACATGCTTTTGGGTTTATTCAAATACTGCTTTAGCTTTCCACTTCTCTTTACCTGGAAAACTTCATTAAGGCTAATTTGAATTTTTTTCTATTTTTGAAAAAATACTAACTACAGACATTTTGGGTATCTATATTGTTTTAAACTAACTTGTAAAAAAAATCAGTATTATCCCCTCTATAGTCTTATGAATTGTTAGCAAATGTGATGTGTAAGTGTAAATATAAGATTTAATTTCCCTCACATGGTTTCTGACAAAATTCAAGGTTATCTAATCTTAATTTGTTAAAAAAAATGATATTAACTAAAGATTTTAGGCTTTTTTGTTTGAAAAATGTCTGCAACAAAACAGCTAACATTTAGGCACAAAAATATCTTATTGACATATTCATAATCATATGATAATGGTTAAATTTTATCACTTCTTTAGCTTTTAGTGCAACATTAATTAAAACAGTTTTTCAAAATGACACCTTAGAACAAAATTGTTTCATAAACCATAGTTATAAGAGATATAAGGACTAAGGCTTTGAAGTTTACCACATTTCTTTCTCCTTTGGTGTTGCCAGATAGAAGTCAAATACCTTTACAGTTTCTTTCACATTCTCTAAATGACAGAAAACTACCTTAGATATATTATACCTGGAAGGGCCTTTAAGAGATTATTTATATTCATATACTTTGAAACACCACACCATGTATAAGTACTTTATCTTTTTGTTGGGTTCCAAATAGAGAAAAATATAATTTTTATTTTCTATGTCATACACTAGAAAGAGATCTCCCAGTACAAGAAGAAACAGAATGTACCTATCTATTCATCACAAATTTCTACTAAACAAACTTCACCAACCTAAGTTGCCTGATACATTTAAAAACATGCAAGTGTTATATGAAATGTTTAAATATTACAACGCTAATTATTCTAGAATTTTCCTAGTTTATGTCTGCAGTCTTTATGCAGAAAGCCTATTGTTGTGACAAGAAGTAAAGCTTATATATTTTAACTTTGTAGTTCTTATTTTTCTGTTGAGTCAGAGATCCCTCTGGACTACCACCTAAAAATAGAGCGACTCAAATGTTTAAATACAGTATCAGGGGCTGCATGACCCTTTGAAGCAGATACACAGACTTGAGTTGGTTAATAACTAAACAGAACACAGACCATCTCACAAAAAAAGTAATAGAGTTTATATGGCTTTTTGACAAATTAAAGTTTGCTTGAAATTTTAGATTTTCATACTGTTGTGATATTTTTGTTGCTCTTGATTTTTACCACTCTTCATGACATAGCACCTGAAATGACCCCTCTTGAAAAGAAAACATAGCCATTTTCGGAAAAGCAACAGATTACTTCTGCACTATGAACCAAGATATGAAAATCTCCACCATTAAGTGCTTCAACCTTTATGTATCTGTCACCAGAGGGTTAATGACGTTCCCACCAAGACTAGTTCAAGTAAGTAGGTAGACCTTTAATGATATCACCAATGGAGGGCTGAGCCTGAAAAAAATCACTACTGATACAAAACAAAAGCTCAAAAAAACCCATATGTATATAGATATCTAGAGAGAGAGAGAGGTCCTCTTCTATTTAAAACTCAGACGGATTTTCAATATATTGTAAACCAAGGTGCCTTTGACCAGTTACCATTAAGTGAGAGGTTCACTGTGGTTTATTTCAGAAGACACAAACTGTTTTATCAAGTGCAAAATGAAGGAAGAACCATATGAAATAAGCGAGCAAAAGAAAGACGCACGAAATCCATAGCCTGAATCACATGATCACGATGCACCGCAGCCCCTCGCACGACCGACCGCCACAGCGAAGCTGCTCAGCTCACCACTACAGGCTGCAGCCACAGACCCGACGCGCAGAGGCTGCTGTGATCCCCTGCTTACCATTACCCCGAAGCGCGGCGGTCACAATGAAAACAGAAATTAGACTGCCAAATTAGACCGCGAGCGCGCGCGCGCGCGGGCACACACACACGCACACGCACACGCACACACTTACTCTTCGGTCGAGCCCCGAGCAGCCCGGCTGGAAGTTTGCTGGATGCTTTGTCTAAGCAATTCAGCAATCGTTCGCGGTTTGCTCTCCAGAGGGGCGATTGGCTCGCCCACGCAGCAGCCGGCGGGGTTAGCCGGGGCGCGGCCTCGAGCCCCGGCCGGCTCTGAGGTCCCCGCCGCCCTTTGCTCTGCCGCAGCTGAACCTCGCGTGCGCCGGAGGCCCGGGCGCCCCGGCCGTGGGAGAGCAGCGGCCCCAGCGCGCCCCGCGCGTTCTCACGCCCCGGCCGTGCGAGCCCGGCCGCTGGCGCTGCGCGGCCCGGCGCCTACCCCCTCAGTCCTCTTCCCTCTGGCCCCGCAGCTCCCCCGGGCCCTGGGCCGGGCCCCCGGGCGCCATCTCCTCTGCTCCCTCGCTCCTCCCCAGCGTGGGAACCGCGCCCCGGCCCCCGGGGGCTGAGCAGCTGGGAGCGCATGGAAGTCTCCCCAGGGAGGAGAAGGGGGACGAACCCAGCCCTGGAGCCCCGGCAGACGGCCTGCCCCTCTGGGGAGCCCCAACCCGCGTGGGCACGCAACGACCACTTACTCGCTGGCTTCCCAGACCTCGCGGCTGCGTTTCGGGATCTCCGGCAGCTCCAGGGCGCGCCTCGCAAATCCCCACTGCCAACGCAGAAAGAGAGTGGGCGTCAGGAACCAGAGAGGGTGAGCGGGAGAGGGGACCCTACAGCGGCACCTGTCAGTCCGTGCTCGAGTGCACCTACCGCACAGGCGACCGCGGTACTCACGCTCGGGCTCACTCCTGTCTACCTGCTCAACAGGCTGGGCGGGACGCGACGTGCCTTGCAAACCGTATTCCCCGCGCTGCTCCCAAACACTCAATCGGTTCTGGCCGTGGTCCCTCCCTGTCTCCGTATCTCTCTGCTGACCCCGAAGGATCCCTTATAATCCCTTTCCCTACTGCATTCAAGTTCTTTTCAGAATCCCTCCCCTTCTCTGCACCGAAAGACTGAAAAAGAAAGTAGAGACTAAAACGCACCATGGTGAGGTCACTCAGGGTCTGGGTCCTGCCGAGGCTCGTGACGCTCCCCGCCCCCTCTCCCCCGACCCAGCGTGCCGCAGGTATGGGTCGCCTAGGGCGGCTCCCCAGCTGCTCTCGGCTTTTTGCCTGGGATCGAGAGCAGCGAAACTGTCGGAAAGCTTCGAAAATCAGCTTTGGAAAATCAGCTCAGTGTTGGAGTCCCACCCACTACGCCCAGACTAGGGCTGGGGACCTGAGTCCTGGCCTCTCCAGCCGTCACATCGCCATCCCAGCACTTACTGTGTGGAGACTGAGACGAAGGGACAGGGACAAAGAAAGAGAAACAAAACAAAAACAAAAGGAGGGAACTCAAGGAAAATCTGCTCCCCCCTCCGTCCCCCAAATCTTCTCCACCATGCATTGCTCCAGAAAATCTGTCGTTTTCAGTAGTTAAAACCTCCAACATTTCTGCTGAGAAGTTAATATCCGCACAGATGGTTTTCCTGTCCTGATTTACAGGTTTAAAAACAATCTACGCCTTTGCAAATGCAACCTTATGGTTGCACAGTATATACCATCTTCCCAATAGAGTTCTGATACAGCTTGGTTCAGTGCATTTAGTTCTGCTGGGTGTGTGTGTATCCCAGCACAGAAAAATAAATTCTGATATTGATTTTGAGTCAATTTTCTGACTTAAAAATGTCATTATGCTATTTCGTTGTGAATTCATAATTAATCATGATTACCGTGTGATCCTTCTTCAAATTCAGTAACTCTGAAACATTGTTCTTGGTTATCTACAATTCTTAAATCTCTCCCAAACCCCACCACATAATCTGGTCTCATGTTAGATTCACCACATTTGCAAAATTTTCTCCCAGCCTTGTCGACTATGCTCTCCTCATGGCAGACATTAGTCAGAATAAGCAAAGAAGGGGAAAAAAAGACATTTAATTTTTTTTTTAAAGGCATTTAAATAAACTTTGCCTTAGTATCAGGCAAAAAGTTCAGAGCTATAAATCTGAATTTTTTTGGTTCTACCATATCTGAAACCTTCTCTTCCTCTATAACCAACCCATGAAAATGTCTTAAGTCAGTAGGGCTTTTGTCTTCAGTGCTCTTAGAATTTAAGACCTAGAATAAAAAATAAAAATAAATACCTGGTAATGCATTGTTCACTAAAACTGAAGTAGGTGACTATGTTAGCATTGTGTGATTGTCTCAAGCGATCTCAAGGAGAAATCAAGAACAGGAAGAACAGGAAAACCAGTTAGGTAGAGGCAGGCAAACAATATTTTTAAACAACCAGATATGATAGATACATAATGTATTGAGATGACTAAGGATCTTCATTGTGTCTATGTAGAAAGCACAAAACCGTAATTTTTACAACTAGATTACATTTATAACTACATTATATTTTACAACTGTATATACATATTTTTACAACTGAATTATACCTTATGATGTACAGGTATCTGGAGAACTACTTGTGAGCACATGTACCCTTTTCACTTTTGTAGATATAATTCTCTGTAGCTAACAAGCTTTGAAGTAATTCTTCGGAGCAATCTGAAATACTATGTCCCAGGCTATAGTCCTCAGTAAGACAACCTACTGTGGGGTTGGCTTTCTTTCAGTGGACACCATCATTAGAAGAGGGCCCTTACTATAACTGTTAAAAAATAAATTTGATGATGTGGAAGCTCAGAGGAGAAACAGCTATCTTCTGACAGGAGAAATACTTCTTAACAGAGCAGCATTAGAGTTAGGCCTTAAAAGTTTGGTCATCTTTAAGAAAAGATGAAATACAGGAAATTTTTGTTCATTTTGCTTTGTTTTTGGGCCAAGGGAAACTTGTAAAGAAGGGCATGGAGGTGGGAAGGCATCAAGACCGATATTCAAGAAACAGAGAGTGATGCCATTAGGTAGAAATGCCAAACAAATGGGAAAAAAAAAAAAAAGTATAGGAAGATAAAGTGGAAACATCAGTTGGGGCCAAATGATCTCATTGGCCTGTCTTCTAGTTGCTGCACGGAAGACTTGTATAAAAACAGTGTTTGTGTTTTTGTGTTCCTTTACTGGCATTACTCTTGTCAATATTCCTTTCATCCTGGAACACGACTTGCTTAACCCATTCATCTCTGCCTTTACCGTCCTAGTATCCCATAGCACACCAGAATCCATAGTACGTTTAACTTCAGTCCTCTCTGCAGGGGGCAACCAGTTTTACCAAGGGTAGACTTTCAGCTTGTATTCTCCTTCTCCCATCTTTTACGACTTCCAGGCAATGGGGTGTGTGGGAAAAGCAACCAATCTAGGGTGCCGGGTGATTGTGAAAAACATGTTCTAATCTGAATGTTTGATATGCCCTGACAAAAGGTTAAGAGTTCCCTGCTGTTATGGAAGGAATCTTTGTAGCTAAGTGCCTAGCAATGTATACGGTTCCTAAGAGGGATTCAGTAAAATAATTATTGAGTGGCTAAATGCATATATGAGTGTTTCATCATCTTCCAGGTCTGTTCTTCTGTCTTACAGATAATGTGTAGGTTAAAGCCTACTTGTCTCCACTTTATTGAGAATCAGAAAGTTGTCATGACAACTTAATAAAAATGTTAACAAGGACAAATATTTGGTTGAAAGCAATCCTTGGTATTCTTGTCAGCTTTGGCAGAAAAGCTCAAGTTTTTCTTCTCAAAATGCTTTGTTTTTCCTGTATCCACAATTGATGATGGCACAAAAGCATTTAAATGTGTATTCTTTGCACACTTACAAATGGCAATGGCGACCAGACATATGATGTAACGCCTTCTACTCAAGATATCAGCAATATCAGCATGACCTGTCTTCTTGTCAGAAATACAGAGCCTTGGACCTCACTCCAAACCTACTGAATCAGAATATTCATTTCACAACATCTTCAGGTGAGTCTTATGCATATTAAAGTTCCAGAAGCCCTGATCTAATATCAATGCATTAAGTATGCTAGACCTAGAAACAGGTTGCATGAATCTGTTGAAATCTAGGAATTTTGAGAACGAGCATCTTTTTTTTTTTTTTTCTGGAATATTATTACCAAGGCAGTTTAAATAAAGTAATGGGACTAATTAAGTCATCTCTGCTGGCTTCTTGGTCCACTTAAGAACCAAACACAACTTCATAAACCAAAGGGGATTGAGAGAGAAATGAGGGGGGAGGGCAATGTGGCAGGAGGGAAGATCTGAGAAACATTGTATACTTTTGTATTTTATATCCTTTTTAAATATATGTCACAGGCAGAGCTTCACTTTATTTTTTAGCAAACAAACTCCTTGATTGTACTGTTTATCAAATCGGGATAACTTGTCAGACACAAGAAAGATAACTTCATTATCTTTTTCCCCTTTATTACTCTTTTTTTCTTCCTTCTTAAGATTATTTACTTCCTAAATTTTTTAAATGTTTATTTATGCTTATTTACTTTCAATTCGTTTGAAATACAACTAGTTAGACAGACTTTACATTAGTAACATGTAATTATGGGGGCCATGTTAGTACTCCAAAATGTCCCTTTTAGAATGTGAAGTATTAATTAGGAAAAGGCCATGGAGGGTTGGAGTCCCTAAATTTCCAGCTCTGCTATAGACATTCATGAAGCAGTTTGGACTCCAAGAGATTCTAATGGTGACAGAAATGTTCACCATGCTGTCTCAAACAGATGGTGTTTGTTATCAGCAAATAGGGTGGTAGGCAGAATAATGTGCCCTCCTTGCCCAAAGATGCCCATGCCATCCCTGAAAACTATGACTATGTTACAATATGGCAAGGGGAAATTAGGTTGCACATAGAATTAAGATTGCTTGGGGTGCCTGGGTGGCTCAGTTGGTTGAGCGTCTGACTCTCGATTTCGGCTTAAGTCATGATCTCATGGTTCATGAGTTCCAGCCATGCATGGGGCTCCTGTGCTGACAGCGTGCAGCCTGCTTGGGATTCTGTCTCTCTCCCTCTGCCCCTCTCCCCGCTGTATCTCTCTCTCTCTCTCTCTCTCTCTCAAAATAAATAAATAAACTTTAAAAGGAAAAAGAAAAAAAATGTTTTTAAAAAAGGTTGCTAATCAACTGACCTTGAGATGGGGAGATTATCTTAGATGATCCATATGACACACTGTAATCGCAAGGGTCCTTATAAATGAAAACTGGAGGGGAGCCTGGGTGGTTCAGTCAGTAAAGCATCCGACTTTGGCTCAGGTCCTGATCTCATGGCTCATGAGTTTGAACCCGGCGTTGGGCTCTGTCTGTGTTGACAGCTCGGACCCTGGAGCCTGCTTCGGTCTGTGTTTCCCTCTCTTCTCTCTCTGCCCCTCCCCTGCTCACACTCTGTCTCTCTCTTTCTCAAAAATAAATAAACATTTAAAAAAAAAATTTTTTTAATGAAAAATGGAGACAAGACAGTCAGGGTTAGAGTCAGAGGGATGCAGTGTAGAAAGACCTTACCAGCAATTGCTGGGTTGGAAGATGCAAAGGGGTTATTACCAAGAGATGTGTGCAGCCTCTAGAAATGGGATGAAGGTAAGAAATTCTATTCTCCCTGAAGTCCTCCAGAAAAGAAGCAGCCCTGCCAATATTTTGATTTTTAATCTGATGAGACTCATTTCAGAGTCTCAGTTTGTTTCAAGCAACTAGGTTTGCAGTTATTTGTTGCAGCAGCAGTGGGCAACTAATACAGATTTTGGTACTGGAGAGTGAACCGCGGTGGTAACACCTAGAAATGGGGAAGTGGCTTTGAAATGGGGCATCGGCAAAGCCTGCAAGAATTTTATTGAGTATGATTTTTTAAAAGCCTGAGCTGCTTTGAATGAGCTGTCAGTGAAAACATGGCTGTTAACTCTGCTAGTGAGGACCCCACGTGGTGGAGAAGTAGAAGCATGGTTGGGAAAGCCTATAGCATTCTACAGAGCACTTAACGTGTCATGATCTGACTGGTCGAATTATGATGTTAAAAGCGCTGCCAGTGAGGACATAGATGGAGATGACGAATCCGTTCCTGGAAACTGGAGGAAAGGCTTATCCTTTTGCACTGGCAGGACACTTAGCTGAACTGGAGTCTGCAGGTTTGCAGAAAGAATGAATTTGAATGTTTAGCGGAGATTTCTAAGCAAAGCGTTGAAGGCGTGGCTTGGGCTTTTCTGACTGCTTATTATCAAATGTGAGAGGAAAGAGAAATTGAAAGGAGGAACTATGAAGCAAAACGGAACCCGGATTGGTGATTTCGGACATCCTCAGTTCATCGAGACTGCAACAGATGCCATTCCACCCTTTTCTAGGTCCGTGTAATGTCCCTGTACTTTGGTGCCGTGGAGCGGCTTTCTCGATTCTCATATTTGAAAAATCTGCTGAATCCCCAGATTCTAGGCTCGTGTCCTAAAGTACTAGTCACATTGACTCTTTTAGCCCCAATATCTTTACATAGCACCAGTAGTATTCCGTGAATTGCGCTTCAAAAGGCGGCCAATGTCGTAGCCTACAGACCTCCACATATTTACTGCTGTTGACTTCAGAAAATTGACAAGAAAATGTAGAGTGGAGACAGTGATGTACAAGTCCTTAAGATGAATGGGTTGATGAATACTGCAAAGGAAACACTTGAGACACTTGCTCAAAGATATTTATTGAGTGTAACTCTTCACCTGGTAAAACATTTCATTTAAGTAAAAACTGACACATGTAAAAGGAACATTTCAGCCATACACAGATATGGTGTCTGTGGAAACAAAACAAAAAGTCCATAGCTACGGTTAAGCTATCATTCTAACTTAATTCAAAACACACTTATTTTTCAATATTGCTATTTCTTCTCTAGCTAAGTCCCCATTCCCTACCGTGCCTTTATAAGATTTCTAGACTTTCCAAAATAATTGACCATATAAAGACAGATTCTGTTTTCTGAGCCTTTTATTTTACTATTTTTTTAAATAGAAAAACTAGTGCCAGCTTCTAGCAAAGGTTATCTGGACTATTTATAATAGCCCCAAACTGGAAACAACTCAAATGTCCAGCAACAGATAAGTGGATGAGCAAATTATGATATAGTCATATAATGGAATACCACTCAGCAATAGAAAAAAAAAAGAAACGACTAATACAAAGAATAACAAGGATAGATCTCAGAAACACTGTGCTGGGGGAAGTGGGGAAGACATAAAAGAATACATGTCCTACATGATTGCCTTTGTACGGGATTCTAGAATGGGCAAAGTTAATCTGTAATGACAGAGGGATGATTAGTAGTTGCCTGGGGCCAGGGTGGGAAGATGGCAGCAAAGGGGCACAGGTGACTCTTTGGGTGATGAAAATGTTTTATGTCATGATTGTGGTTCTGAGGGTATATACATGTATTAAAACTTATCGGACTACACACTTAAAATGAGTGTATTTTATCGTATGTACATTTATCTAATAAAGTTGATTTGAAAACATTAACAACAACCAAAGTTAGCAAAAGAAGAATGGATGACTTCTGGGATTCGAACATTTTAGTTGTCAAGAAGAATTGTAATAGTTGGCATGGTAAGATATTAAATATGTGCCAGACACAGTTCAAAGCACTACACGCATTAGGTCATTCTTTTCTTCCAGTAATCCTTTGAGGTAAGCACTATGATTATATTTGCTTCACACGTGACAAATTGAGGTATAGGAAGATTAAGTAACTTTCCCAAAAGCACACAGCTAACAAGTGACAGAAACAGGACTCAGACTCAGGCCATCTGGTTCATAATCCTGAGGTGTGAATTACTCTGGTTATGTTGCAAAGAGCTTCTTAATTATGCAAAATAAAGAACCCCGGTTCAGATGTATTAAATCAGATTCTTTGATGGGGCGCCTGAATGGCTCAATTGGTCAAGTGTCCGGCTTTGGCTCAAGGTCTTGATTTCACTGTTCTGAGTTCGAGCCCCAAGTGGGTCTCTGTGCTGACGGCTCAGAGCCTGGGTCCTGCTTCAGATTCTGCGTCTCCTCTCTCTCTATGCCCCTTCCCCGCTCGCACTCTGTCTCTCAAAAATAAATAAACATTTAAAAATTAAAAAAAAAATCAGTTTCTTTGGGTACTGGTAGGTCCCAGAAACCTGCTTTTTAACAAACACTTGTGGATCATTCTGATGGTTGAGTATGATGCCCAGAAACAAATATTTCAAGGTAGTGTTGAGAATTCTTTGAACAGGGACATATTCCTGACACAATTATGCAATAGGTTTGGATTTTCAATACTTGCACTTCAAACTGTGTATATATTCTCTTAAATTCTTTGCTTGACATTAGTTTTAAGCTACCAAGTAAGCAGTGGGGAACAAAAGTCAATAGCTCTCTTTTTTAATAGACTGGTTAATTAAATAAGGGTAGTATGTTCTCTATGAATTATGTATTTATAGAAAGAAAAGGGAAACAGAGAGAGAAGGAATGAAGGAAGGGAAGAACAGAGCTAGGAAGATTGCTGAAGAGGTAGGCAAAGCATTGGGAGTATATTGGTAAGCAAAGCATCTCACAGAAGAAACTATTAAGGAAAACACACTTGGGTAATTTTCTCCCAATCCTTCAAATGTCATAAAGGTTGATTTCTTCTTGTTTTCTCTTGAAGCAAGGTATGTTAAAAAGTAATCATTGGGGCACCTAGGTGGCTCAGTTGGTTAAGCGTCTGACTTCATTCAGCTCAGGTAATGATCTCACTGTTCACGAGTTCAAACCCCCCACTGGGCTCTGTGGTAACAGTGCATAGTCTGCTTGGGGGTCTCTCTCTCTCTCTCTCTCTCTCTCTCTCTCTCTGTCACTCCCCCACTGGCTCTCTCTCTCTCTCTCTCTGAAAAATAAATAAACATTTAAAAAATAATCATCGATTAAATGAATGCACCATACAGAGAGTTGAAAATTCTCTAACACTCTAGGCACTATATGTATAAACAACCCCAGAGCTCCTGTAAGTGAAACTCCCAAGAAATCTTCCTACACAGGATGACAATACTATCTCAAGGGGTTCCCGTATAGCTGGGTTAAAATACAGTTTAAAAATATCACAGTCTTAATAGAATATTACTTATAAAGGAGAGCATTTAATCAAAATGAGAATTTTTATATGTGAATATAAATATGTGAACATCTATCAATCCTTCAATGTTGAAAGAAACATTCCAAGGCAACATGACCTACTGACCCATAGAAAAGAGAGCCACCTGTGTGCAAAGACATATTTTTAATTTTTTAAATAATGGTAAATGAAATGAAAAGTATGCTTTAGTCAGTAAAGGTATCCTCTCTCCTTTTAAGTGTTGTAACATAAAAACTTTGCTGCTTCCTGCATTACTCTATTATAATGCAAAGCCACAAAATATGGTGTAAGAAGCATAATATGCCTCTCACTAAGCAGCCCAGTGTGACCATGTCCCCAGTAGTTTTCATTATTCTAACACAGGACACTCACCAACTGGTGATGTGTCCTACTAATGAGCTAGATAGAGAGCTCTACTAATGTGTCAGAAACATCTGCTGAATGGGATCAATTTTGCTTTCGGTTTGCAATTTACTTCCAAAGCCAAGATGTTTTCTTTGAGCTTTGCTTATAAGAGTGTTTTATGTACGCTTCTCCTTCTGAGCACATGGATCTTGAAACTGGAAAAAGCAGCCAAGGAGACTGAGATGCTCTTGAATGATAGTCCCACCAGACGGGGCCAAAAGGCATCTCCTGTGCCACAGATTAAAAAAAGGGACGAATTCAAGTTTCAGAGTAACTCTGTTTTAACTCTGTTTTGACACTGAAAAAAAAATAGGCAAATTATGCACAGGCAGACTTGTTGAAATCTCATTTTGTGAAAATGACAGTTATAGCTGCTGCTTTTATATTTATAAAGTAATGTGTTTAAATAGTTGGCAATAGTACCTAAGGGAAATAGTGCCTTACCAAATCTCTTCTTACTTGTTAAAATAGTCTATTTGAGTCTGATTATGAAAGTAATGCAAGTAATAAAACAGGTCTTCCCTTTCCAATACTATGGCAGATGTGCAGAGAAACCCTGCCTGGACACAACACTAGACGATGCTGGATAAAAAATTAAACACGACTTTAAGGTCTCACCAGGCTGGATGTCCGGAAAGTGTAACAAGCCCAAGCTAGATACAGTGAGAAAGAAAGACTTCCCTGGGAGGCAAGCACAGTAGCTGGGTAGCTGGCAATTGTTTAATGGTCATGTGCTTATCCACCGTGGGCCAGAGCTTGGGTTGTTGGACAACATGTGACCTAGAAGACAAAACCAAATGCAAAGACGAAGTGACAGCACACTTACTAGGAATCTTGGAGGCCATGTTTTCACAAGGTAACTCTCTCTCATAAGGTATTGACTCAGAATGGAGGGGGGTGGGGGTGGGTGGAAAACAAGTCTCTCCTAAGTATTCCTGATCCCAAGCCAGTTTGGGACTGGAAGTTAATACAAATTCAGTGGCTTGAAAATCTGCAGGCAGAACCTGTATTTTAAAGTGGTCGTGCATTGGGAATGCTACAAGGAACCTGGCAGAAGCAGACACAAATCCCCCCCTGGGAGGGCTCCATTTTAAAGAAAGTCTTCAAATAATTTCTACAGATATAGTCCTAAGAAAACTGAGCCTGTAATAAGGAAGTCACCAAATACATGAGGAAAAAGACAACCATATTATAGAAAAAACTCAATAAATTAGAAGTCAGACCTACAAAGAGAAATTATTCAAAAAATATAAAATAAGTATGTTTAATATATTTTATAAAATAATATATATTCATTGTGTAGGAAAGAGACCAGAATATAAACCTGACCAGTCTGAACCTAGAACCAAAAGGAACTCTCAGGAATAAAAATATAATGATTGAGAGGGACCTGGGTGGCCTAGTCAGTTAAGCATCTGACTGTGGCTCAGGTCATGATCTCACAGTTTGTGGGTTCGAGCCCCACATCAGGTTCTGTGCTGACAGCTCAGAGCCTGGAGCCTGCTTTGGATTCTGTGTCTCCCTCTCTCTCTGCCCCTCCCCTGCTCCCACTCTGTCTCTCTCAAAACAAAAACAAAAACAAAAACAAAAACACATAAAAAAAATATATATATATATAATGATTGAAAATAACTCTTCTGCTGGGAGAGTTAAATAGCAGATTAAAGTGAAGAGAATACTAATAAACTGGAAAATAGATCTGGATAGATCTAGATAATTTTAGATAATTAGATACACAATTAGATACACAACTTAGATAATCAGTTGGGTAAAAACATAAAGGACAGGTGAAGATACTACTGAGAAGGAATAGACGTCTAGTAGAAAGGTATTTAAAAGGATATTTAAAGGTATTTAAAGGTATTTAAAAGGATATTAAAAGGGACAATTGATAAAGTTTTCCAGAATTTAATTCCCATCGTCCTATCCTCTTGTTAGTCCAACAATTTTCAAAAAGGATAGATGCAGTTTTTAAAAACCCACTTATGAAGCATTTGATGAAATGACCCAGCCAAAGATACATAGATTTTAAACATGACAAAAAAAAAAAAACCAAATTAAGATCATCTACAATGGAATGACAAGTTGACTGCCAATTTTGCTAACTTCTGGACAGAAACGATTGAAGGTAGAAGAAAATACACTATTACCTTAAAGGTGCTAGAAAGTGCTGAGAGAAAAAGAGCTGTCAATTTAGAACTGTTTATCCAACAAAATTGACTTGCAAGATTTGGCAGGTAGGGTGAGAGGAGGGTGATTTTATAGCCATCAAATTCTTAATAACACAATGTCTAAAGATATACTCCATTTTTATTAGAAACATTTTTAGAAAAAACAGTATCTCCAGTCAGACCATCGGAAAGCAAGGCAGAAAAGTCAGTAAAAAAAAAAAAAAAAAAAAAAAAAGGAAATATTTAATATGTTTAAGATAAATTTAGACAAAGGAACTGATTGCTAAACTCTGACTAGTTTCATCAAAGACATTATAAAGAGACTAAAGAGATAAGATATAAACAAATTGAAGTTATTGACAACACATAATTAACAATGGATGAACAATTTTGTAAGTAAGTACGTTTGTTCACATGCCTTGTATTTTCCTTTATTCATTCCCAGGGATTTAGGTTCTAGAAAATGAGTTATTTTATGGTTACTAATGCCACTTGCCAAATGATTTCATAAGCTTTAATCAATTTATAATACGAATTTTGTACAAAGGATGTTCCACATGCTTTGTATTATTTTAATTAGACATTTATTTTAGGTTAAACATTTTCATGAAAAGTGAATCTCAAATTGTATTAGTTTCATAAACGATTTTAAATACTTTATTTATATACTTATGTGGTCATTATTATGATCATTATCTCTTGTTTGTTGAAATGTCAGTGTATGCCCTTTGCCCTTGGTTGGGGTATTAGTGCTTTCTTCCTAATTCGTGTGAAGGACCTGCTTATACACTTAGAATATTCTTCCGAAATATCAAAATTATCAACCCCCAAATTGAATTCTTCTTGATTAAAATTATAAGCAACTATAGATCACAATGGAATTTAATAATAAACCATGAGAAAAACACTACTCAGTGCTGGGCTGATTATTACCCTTTTCAAGTGAGTTAAAACTTATGGTGACCATAGTAGACAATGAAGGAAGAACACGGCTGGAGGACTAGTCAAATAGGATAAGAACTTGCTTGAAATTAAAACATGCATGCTCTGTTTCTTCTTACCCTAGTTGGGCCTCCTCTCCTTTTTTTTTTTTTTTTTTTTTTTTTTCTGTTTACTGACACTCAGGAAGAATGAAAAAGCACTCCCTCAGATTCATGCATTTATTTAACTACTTGTACTGAGTAACAATCACATAACAGGCACTGTTCTGGAAACTGGGGACTCAACAGTATGATAAACAAGGGTCCTTGTCGTCATGGCACTTTTACTATGACGGGCAATTAAAAAGATTAAAAAGTAAAAGATACAGGGTGTCAGACAGTGATTTTGTGCTATGGAGAAAAATCAAGCAGAGAAGGAAGATGGAGGTGAGGTGCTAAGAAGAGGTTCAACTATTCAACCAAGAAGGTTTTTAAAAAAAATATCTCAGCTACCAAATATTTAAGTTTTGGCATAACCACTATATCAGAATCTTTTTCTTCAGGAAAGCAGAAATCATCATGCATTTCAAGCAGAAAGGTGTTAGAACTCCCGGAAGACCCTGAGGAGGAAAGTACAGATCAGAGGAAGATACCAATGAGGATGTTAGCTGTGTGTGGCATGCATGTGGCTGATACAAATCTCAAGAGTCTCTTTGTCAATGCAGGTGCCTGCTGCTGCCAGAGGGAAATGGCACTTCTTTTCTCTGCCATCTGAAGCTCACGGTTCAAACTAAATCCTGTGGGTGAGGGATTCTGGGAACTGTAGTTTCCATGCTCCGGCTTGCATCCTTGCATTGCAAGAATACAGGGAGGGGCGGGGCTGATGTTCAGTTTACAAGACTGGCATAACAGCAAAGTTTGAAATAAATTTATTATTGCAAAAACTGCATAAGTGTGTTTTTGTCCTATTAGCTTATGCAATATTTTTGTTATGGGACATTGAATTTGCTCATCCAAGGTATAAATAAACCCACCAGTTTTGAGTTAATTAGCCAGAAGTTCAGGGCATGGAGATGGTGTTAGAAGAAGAGCAGGTTGCCTCTGTCACCGGGCCTCAAAGGCAGAGGAAGTGCTTCCTGGAGCACAGAGGAGGTACAAATCCTGTGAGCACGGCTTTCAGGGGAGACTCTCTTTGAAGCTCTTCCTGAATTCACAGTGGAGAGAACACGGCAGCCCAGAAAGCCAGGTGTGGAGATTGATCCTGTAGAGAAAGGGGTTCATCATGGCGGATGGCCTAAAGCGATTCCTGTATAGAAAATTACCAGGTGTTGAAGGACTCCATGCAATTGTTACGTCAGATAGAGATGGAATTCCTGTTATTTAAGTGGCCAAAAATAAAGCTCCTGAGCATGCCTTGAGACCTGGTTTCTTATCTACCTTTGCCTTTGCAACAGACCAAAGGAGCAAACTTCTTTCAAAAAAATAAAAGTATCATCCAGCAGGTGGTTCAATTCGATCATTAACAGTTGGTTGTGACTTTCATAGCCAGCAGCAATGCCAGTACAGAACTAATTGTCAACTTAGAAAAGGAACTTGCTCCGTTATTTGAAGAATTGGGACAAGTTGTGGAAGTTTCTTAATCTAGCAGTGGTTTTGATGTACGCCCTGTTTTCATCATAACAGACGCAATAGCAATCCAACAATCTTCAGACGACAATAATACTTGAATTTCATGTGCTCAAGAAAGGGCCCCTTTTTCTACCTTACACTAAAGAAAAGAGCCAAAAGATGTAATTTATAGACAGATTAATTGTGTGTGTGTGTGTGTGTGTGTGTGTGTGTGTGTGTGTGTGTGTAGGGTCTTTTCTTATTTAGTGAGATCTGGGGATACCACAGAAATAGTTCAATACATCACAACTCCCATGAAGTTAGTTCAGTCACCAAATATGCACGAGATACTATTCAGTGGGTCAGAATCAAAATGGTGCTTTGATCCACACGGGCCACTAAGTGCTGCTTATTATAGAATATGCCCAGGACTGCAGAATGGAAGCAGACCCTTTTTATTGTGAATAATAACGAGGACACGTTTTTCTTTATATTGTTTTATTTCTTTGCATTGAATGTGAGGAAGACAAAATGGCTTAGTAAAAGTAATAAAATTGGTACAACCACTAGAAAGAAAGGAAGGAAGGAAGAAAGAAAAGGAAAACAGAAAAGAAAAGAAAGAAGAATAAAGGAGAAAAAGAGCAAGCCAGAAGAGAACATTGTGGGGAGATGGGGTTAAGGCTGACAGCAAAGGACAGCTCTATTGCCATCCATGCCCTTTATGAGCTGTTTGGTAAACCAAGACAATCTAAATCATGAAGTGCAATATGAAATTTAATTTATTTCAGATTTATTCATTGATTTCACACATTGAAACAGTCTACCATTTCAGGAGATAAACTAATGCCACTAATAATAATGCTTCAATTAATTAATTAATTCTTTCACTTGATTCAATAATATGTCATTAGTTGCCTATTAACCTAACTGTTGGGATTTTTTTTTTTTTTTTTTTTTTACAAAAGTGATCTAATTATGGCCCTCCAGAAGTTCACAGTTTAAAAATGGAAAGGAAAATTGAAAAATAATTGCAATGCAGAAATGCAAATGCTCTGATAGAAATACTCGGAGAGTGCTCTAGGACTCCATGAAGGGTCATGAACAATTTGAAGAACTGATGATGTTTGAATTGAGATGTCAGGGCTGGCTAGTAATTTTCTAAGTGGAAGTATAAATTATTATTCCAATTTTACAGACCAAGACTTGAAGATTGAAAGGCTAATTTTGTGAAGCCATACAGTGGGCATAGTGTCTGTCACAGAACAGGGACTCCTAATGTGAATATTTATTGAATGGATAGAAGGGTGAAGGGTGATTTAGTGTCCAGAGCGATGGGGATGAGGGTATTACTGACTTTACTGAAGTTTTCTAAGGTTTATATTTTCAAATTTTAGAAAATGCTTAGTGCTTGCTTCAGATTCTTTTTGAAAGAATCGTGATGTACTTTTTTTTAAAAAAAGACAAAATTCAGGGCACCTGTGTGGCCTCTGACGGAGGCTCAGGTCACGATCTCGTGTTTTGTGAGTTTGAGCCCTGCCTCAGGCTCAGCACTGACAGTGCAGAGCCTATGTGGGATTTTCTCTCTCTACCCCTCCTGGACTTGCTCCGTCTCTGTCTCTGTCTCTCTCAAAAATAAATAAATAAACTTAAGAAAATGAAATAAGACAACATTCTTATTGTGATAATAACCTACCAAACAATACCAGTAATAAAAAAAAAAAAAGAATAAAGAAATCGAACCTGCTTAAAGGACCTATTACATAATTACGTTAGATGATCATAACAAGGCGAACCAAGAAGGCAAGTGAAACCTTCAAGAAAATTAACAACTACATTCATACATTTTAATTATGGCTTTATGTAATTCAACAAATGCTATTAAGAATTCCCAAATACTTTCTGTTTTTCCTGTAAATTTGTAATCTAAGTTAGAGATCAAAAATATAAGAACCAACTCAGACTATTGCTTTTACAGAACAATTATTTTAGCCTAGAGACCATGGAAAGTAAATAGCAAGTTTCCAGGCACTTTTGACGAGTTATCAAGTAAATTAATTATTTTAACTATAATGGAGCAGCAAGAGCATTTTTATCCTATTACCTATATGCTTTTCTTCTACAAATAATAACTTTTTCTTTTGGGTATTAAAATGGGTAAATTAAAGTACCTAGAAATTTGATATGTTAAAGAACAATTGTGGCTAGACAGAAAAACACAATAAGAGTAGCAAAATTGCCATGGCTTAATTTTTCTTTCTTTGTACAAAGTTAATTTGGTACATGTAATAGAACTATTTTTAAGGACTTTAAGACCATCAGCTGAAATATAGAAATAATTTACAATGCAAAATAATTTAACATATTTAGTAATCAACTTTATCTGGCATTTTGGTATGGAAAATGAGCAAAACAAGGCAGTTATAATGAGCAAATAAAAAGACCTGGCTATATTAAATTATTCAAAAGTCAGAACTGGTGATGGGTCTGAAGGTTGGAAGGATGACTTATCTAAACTGAGCCATTTATGAGAATGGAAAAGATAAGAGCAATTATTATGTTGGGATAATGGACATAAAACAAGAATTTCCCCCGGGCAAATTGTCTCTATCTCTTTCCCCATCAACACTCTTAGGCGCCTCGCCTCCTACCCCCTACAGTGTGGTAGGATTGTAAGGTAATACATTTTACTGAACACAAATCCTCTGTTCCCACCACCCATATTCTCTTCTAGACTGTCAGATGCTGCAAATTTGGAATCCTTTCTTAGTTTGCCATCTCTCCAGTCTTATCAGGAAGGATTCTTTCATCTCCCATCTTACTCAGGACGTCTTCCCCTAACCCTACAATGTCCAAGTCATGATGGACCGGTTGGCCATATTATTCTTGCCTATGGTTTCTCCTGTCAGATGCGGTAAGCAAATTAGCAGCAGCTACAGGTACTACATAAATGTGGCTCACAGAGATATGGGGCTTTGTGGTAAAGGGATCTGAGGAAATGGTAGATGGAGGAACAGAAAACAATGGTCTCTGGAGAACAGGATTTTCTATGTTTGAAGTCACAATTGTGGGTCAGGAAAAGAGAGAAATTGAGAGAAGATTGGATTTTTGTGTAATATTAAGGAAGGAAAGGTATCCATATAGGTTATTTTTAAAGATACCAGAAAAACAATAAAAAAGAGAGTGAAGAACAGATACGGCTTTGTGGTTATGCAAATGAAACATGATATAATCTGATATCTGGACTTCCTTCTGTTCTTGGTAAATCACAGTGCAGTAGATTAATTGTTAACATATTATTAATGTTAGTATTTTACTTATTTTATTTGATTGTAATTTTTATCTTCTGTTGCTTCAATAAAAAGACTACTGTAATTTGGGCTGCTGCTGGCTATTAACCCTTCTCAGATACACATTAATTTCAGTAAATTATCTGTGTTTTACACTGAGCTTCTCAGTTACTTCTCAAAAATTTTAAATTATTCTTGTGAGCATTTATGTATAACTATTTCATGGTGAGTAACTCGACCTAGGGCATGCACACCAATTTGGCAACGAGACTATTAGCAAAGTATAACCTTTCCAGCACCCAGTGTTTTTCACTTTCCTTTGGAGGTGGGGTGAGAGTAAGGCTGAATCATCTCCATAGCCCCTCCTGGGTTACAAGCTTTTTATCACCTGAGTATTGTGAGGACATTTAAAGGGTTGGGATAAAAATCAGAAAAAGTATATTCTTTTTCATTTCTTTTATATGTGTTGGAAATAGGCATGCAGAAATTTAAAGAAGAAATCTTCTATTCAGTAGAAAATAAACATTGTAAGTTTAAATACCTGTAATTTAACCTTTGTTAAAATTAGGTTGACAAGAAAAGATAAAGCTTCAAAAACACACACCTTTAACAGAAGTTAAACAGTTAGCGATGCTAGTCCTTTAACACGTGAAGCAAAGGGTTGGGTAAACAATGTTTTTTTTTTCTTTTTTAAGCTAGAAAATATGTGTGCACCTGTGTTCATATAAGAAGTATAATTTATACCTCTTGTGTATCTTATGTCCAAAAGCTGTTTCATTTTCATTGTATTCCCTAAAAGAAGCAAAGAATGGTCTTATTATATGAAGGATATGTTTCAGTATACACAACTGAGATACAATTTTGAGAACATTAAATTTTTTATAGAAAACTTTACTTGCTCGCTTAGTTATAAAACCATGTTTGTCATCAGGAGGAAATTTTACTCACCGTCTCTATGACAATTAATATACTGATTATTAACCCGTCGATCTCCTTTTAATTAATTCAACCAACCTAGAAAGACATTGCGGTGTCCTTTAAAAATGGGAAATACTTCGTAATTCTCCTTGCTAATAGGGAGTTTCATAAAAAAAATAAATGCGACTCTCTTAGATGAATATTATAATAGAGTATGGGATTTCAAGTTCCCATGACAGTTTGGAAGCATGGCTTAGGGGCACACTTAAGTTTGATGGAGTAAAATTTGCTGTACAATTCGATTTTTTTTAGGTGTAGGTAATGCTTCTTCCACCAGATTTTCTTTGAACAGTGCAGGATAACACTTTGTACACTTTCTCTAATGCTTCTATTGCAGAGAGAAAAGCTCACTTCAGGTAACAGTCATTACTATGGACATTAAATAATTCAAGAAGTGTGTTTTAAACTTTCTGTAACATTGCAAGACTACAGGAACTATTACCTGGAATTAGTAAAACATTAACATTGGACTCTTAATTTAGTCTGAATTTTATTTTCTTTCAGCATAAACTTTATTTTCAGAACTTGCTTAATTTAGCCTTGATTTTATTCCCTAACTACGTGGAATGAAACTTTCTCAGTGAATGTAACGCCTTGTAAGCTGGATTCTCTCAAGAATTATTTAAATTTCCTGGTAAATTGAATAGTTACACAAAGCACTAAAGTTCGTCTTCTACTTACGTCTTAACTTCTGTAAGAAAAGAAAGTGGTTTTTGTTATTTTTGGGAAAGACAATAGCTCAGCTTTTCCAGTGTTTTCTTCTTCATTTCAGCACCCCCCCCCCCCCCGTTTCTGCTCTTATTGTCAGAAATTCATAGTGAGGGGCGCCTGGGTGGCTTGGTTGGTTAGGCGTCCGACTTCGGCTCAGGTCATGATCTCACGGTCCGTGAGTTCGAGCCCCGCGTCGGGCTCTGTGCTGACGGCTCGGAGCCCGGAGCCTGTTTCGGATTCTGTGTCTCCCTCTTTCTCTGCCCCTCCCCCGTTCATGCTCTGTCTCTCTCTGTCTCAAAAATAAAATAAACGTTAAAAAAAAATTTTTTTTAAAGAAATTCATAGTGAAAACATAAATGTATTTGGATAAATGGCTATTTTTATTGTGGACGTTTGGGTGAGTGCTTGGCACAAGAGCATATTTTTGTGGTGATAAAACAATTATCAGAATGTTTTAGCTCTTTTTTTAGGTGATGCGATATGAATTTCACCATATGGAGAGGCAAAGTTTATTCATCACAAGAAGGAAGATATCAGAATTATCCGCAAGCTTAGCCTGTCCAGAAAACGCAACCGATTCACTCAGATTCCCAACATTCATCTTACTCAACTAAATTTAATCAATGTCAAATCATTATACTGTACACCTGAAATAAATATAACACTGTATATTAACTATACTGGAATTATTTAATTTTTATTATTTATTTTATTATTATTATTACGTTTGTTTATTTTTCAGAGAGAGACAGAGCATGAGCGGGGAGGAACAGAGAGAGAGGGAGACACAGAATCTGAAGCGGGCTCCAGGCTCTGAGCTGTCAGCACAGAGCCCGATGCCGGGCTCGAACTCATAAACAACAAAATCATGACCCAAGCCGAAGTCGGATGCTTAACTAACTGAGCCACCCAAGCGCCTCTGGAATTAATTATTTTTTTAATTTCAAAATAAATAAATTTAATGAGCATTAGCCTTAAGGTAATTCCAAATCTCCTTAAGAACATACTCTTGTTTTAGATATTGAAAAAAGAGAACAAACTAAACGTTCTTGATGCTATGCTTTTATTATTGTTCAGCTATACTCCTACTCCTGTAACCTAAGACGGGGCTATAGAACTCTGAATCTGTAGACCATCTTTCCCTTCATTCATCTTCTGAGAATCACCACATGAATTCATTTCTTAGGGCCGCCATAACACGTTATCACAACTTGGTAGCTTATAACAACAGACATATCTTCTCCCACAGGTCGGGAGGCCAAGAGTCAGAAGTCAAGGTGTTGGCTCCAAGGTGGGAGCCTCTGAGGGAGCACCCCTTCCATGCCTCTCTCAGAGCTTCTCCTTGCTGAGAAGGAGCAATGCTTGGCCTTCCTTGGCTTGTTGCTACATCACTTCCATCTCTGTCTCTATCTTCAGGACTTCCCCCTCTGTGTCTCCATGTCTTCTCCTTTTCTGTTTCTGATAAAGACACTTGTCATTGGATTAAGGGCCCATCCTACTCCAGGAAGATCTCATCTTGAGATCCGTATCTTAATCACATCTGCAAAGACCCTTATTCTGATTAAGGTCACATTCTGAGGTTGCAGATGGACCTATCTTTCAGGGGCCACAATTCAACCCACTACAACTGAGTTATTAACAACTGGGCAGTTTTCATGTAAACTCTAGTTTGCATGAAGTTTCAATGAAGGATTTCAGGACTATCTTGTCATAAACACAAGAAATTAGGAACTTAAGAAAGGTGATCTCCAACTACACCCCCTCCATCTCTAAGAGTCTGTAACTGTGATACTGTGATAATGATTACATGATGCCATTTGCAATATTGATGGTCTTATAAAATTATCACTTCATTTTGTGCTGTATCCAAACAATGGAAATAAAATCTATTCTTTATCTTTTCCTTTTCAATGAATCTAGTTTATTTTTCCACTGGAAAGATCAATGTCATTTTAAAAGATAGTCTCACAGAGTATCATAATTTTAAAGAAATCAATCAGCCTCCAACAAGGGTTACAAAATTAAAAATGAGTGAAAGACCAATTTTTGCTTAAAATGAACATATTAATTATTAAAATATATTTCTTTAAAAAATTTTTACATGTTTATTTTTGAGAGAAAGAGAGAGAGAGAGGGAGAGAGAGAGAAAGTGGGGGAGGGGCAGAGAGAGACAGACAGAATCCGAAGCAGGCTCCAGGCTCTGAACTGTCAGCACAGAGCCCAACAGGGCTCAAACCCATGAGCTGTGAGATCATGATCTGAGCTGAAGTCAGACACTTAACCAACTAAGCCACCTAGGTGCCCCTAAAATATATTTCTTATTAAAAATACATATTCAAGAATTTGTCTACAACAAAGTTTGGTTTATTCTTAGGCTTCCACTTATATTGATATGTTTCTTCATGCATCAGGATAGATCTATATATTTATTATTTGTTATTATATATTTACATATAATAAATATTTTGCCACATTTGGTAGTTTTTAAATAGTATAAAGAAATCAACTAGTGATACTGTCTTCACCATAGACTGATTGATATTTCATTTCCGAACCACTTGTTATAAATCCCTTTTTGGACTCACAGCTCACTCTCTGTGTGTGTGTCTCTATCTTTCTCTGTCTTTCTTTCCACCTCTGTTTATCTCTCTCTCTCTCTCTCTCTACACACACTCTATATAAAACATATTAAATGTACATTATATTTCAATATATGTAATATATATAACTTTGTATATTAATATATATAACTCCATATCTATATCATATTTGTACATACATATGTTATACATATATATATGTTTGTGTGTCTAATTAACATTTTCTCCAATAAAATGTTAAACTTTACTATAGCTTTGCCAGAATGGTTTTTAGTCACTTATTTCTTAAAGTATATTTCTGCAATTATCTTTGAAGTATCCTTTTAACTTTTTTCCTGGTTACAATAGTTTCTAATAGTTTTCTTAGTAGTTCTTGTTTAAAAGCATATTCTCTCCGTGTATTACCAGAGAGCCAGACTAATGATTTATTTCTTTCATATTGCCTTCTTTTAGGCTGCCAGCATTTTTCTCTGTACTTTAAATAGCAGTCATGATCAAACGTTTGATTTTATAATCAGAGTTGTGGTAAATTGGTCACTTCTGTTAAAGTGAATTTTTGAAACTTCTCTTGTTCAACTTTTAAGTAGTTACATTACCTCTTTTAAATACACAGCAACTTTTATATGCCAATAAAAGATTAAATTTGTTAGAAAAGCCAAAAAGCAGGTGACTTGAATTGCTTTTGCTTGTTTTAATATCTTTTGTTACATACAAAAACGTTCTAACTTAAATACTAATTATTTATATTGGGATAATTAGTTTCCAAGAACCTCTCTAGACAAAGTGGTTCCTAGTGAAGTGAAAAATCTCTCATATAGTGAATTATAATCCAAAATCATAGCCCAAGAGCACAGAGCCATACAGTTTTACCCTGGAAGGATTACCGAGAGATGCTGATTCACCCTCTGTCAGGGCTGCTGGGTTGTGCTGGGAAGATACTTAGGGAAGGTGACGTCTTACTTTACCCCATTCCATCTCTGAGATTCTGTAACTGTGATAATGGAGATTAGCTACGTCATCATTTCAATATAACCTTGAATTTCATATAGCATTCATTTATTTATTATTTAATAATAATGCAACACAAATTTAGCGGAAGAAAGAAATGATCACTATAGAGAAACTTAACAATTAAAATTAAAATTTCATGTAACATTCACCATTTTGTAATATTTTGGCAGATATATTCTCATTATTTTATTCATTCATATGCCTACCATTAAACTTCAAGTCAGAAATCAAGTCATATTTTCTTTCTTAAAATGACATTACATTCTCCTTGCTATTAATTACTCTAAATATTTCTAAACATTAATAGGTAATTACTAAGGATAAATTCCCCCAAAATTGAACTGCTGAGTCAAAGATTACTATTCTCTTTAAGCCATGTTTGTTTGTTTTTTTTAAGTTTATTCATTTTGAGAGAGAGAGAGAGAGAGAGAGAGAGAGAGAGAGGGAGAGAGAGAGGGAGAGTGCGAGCTGAGGAGGGGCAGAGAGGGAATGAGAGAGAATCCCAAGCAGGCTCTGTATGGCCAGCATGGAGCCCAATGTAGGGCTTGAACTCTCAAACCGTGAGCTCATGACCTGAGCTGAAACCAAGAGTTGGACGCTTAACAGACCCAGGTGCCCCAAGCCATAGATGTTTTTTAAACAACTTACACATTTATGAAAGAACTATTTCTTCTAGCATTAGCAACGATCCTCATAGAGAAACTGAAGCACAATTATCAGGTATAATAGTGTTGCCATTATAAACATATAATTAATTAGAAAAATTTTTGAAATAAAACCAAGGCAAGAAATAGTTGTTCAGAATCCATGCTGTGTGAAATGCTGCAGTGTATTTCTACATATGCCATCAGAGGATATAAAAAATGGAACAAGTTCAAGGCCTATGGGAGTTTCAATATTCTTGGAATAAAACATAGTCTGCACTATGTTTTTGGAACTCTTACAAAATAAGATGAATGACATATGATAACTAAAAAGGAAATAAAACAGATTTGTAAAACTCTCTGAATGTATTTATTTCATTCATATGAACCTTGCCATTTCGAAACTGTGTCCAGTTTTTTAAACATTTGTAATCTTCTGGGGCGCCTGAGTGGCTCAGTTGGTTAAGTGTCTGACTCGGCTCAGGTCATGATCTAACAGTTCGTAAGTTCGAGCCCTGCATTGGGCTCTGTGCTGACAGCTCAGAGTCCGGAGCCTGCTTAGGATTCTTTGTCTCCCTCTATCTCTGCCCCTCCCCACTCATTCTCTCTCTCTCTCTCTCTCTCTCTCTCTCAAAAATAAATAAATATTATTTAATGAATTATCTTTTCTCATATACATCTAGACTGATACTAGTTATATAACATTCATTGGAGACTAGGGCTTAAGTCTTTCATGGAATACTGGTGGAGAAAGGCTGTCCTGTGATATTCATGCGCTTATGTGACCCAGGCATAGGACTAAGGCACAAGAACAGGATGACCACGTGGACGCGAGAAGGTCACGATGTCAGCACTGCAAACACCAGCTCACTGGGCGGTGAGTGAAGGAGCAAGCATGCTCTGGCAGCCTGACCTGATTATCACCAAAGAAGCTGGAATTATTTCTACCTGCCCAATGGGCTGTCTCTGGGCTTTGCCTCAGCCCAATGTAAAGAACATCCTTAATTACAGGATGGAGAGACCATAGATCGTGAAAGGGTCCAATATCATGCCTTGTTTATTCCGAGAGCTGGGGCATAACATGGGTACACCATTGGAGCTCAGTAAATGTGGTGTAGAGGACAATAAACTGCAGACATCTTAATTCCGCACTTGAACTAGTCACCATTTGAGCCTCTGTTTCTCCATATATAAAGTGGAGAACATGATACATGTACTTCAAAGGGATTGCTTCAAGAATAAAATCAAATAATGCTGGTAAAGATGATTTTGTGAATTTTAGAACTCCAAATAAGGGATTTTTTAGAAAGCAGCTTCCATGGGGACCAGTTCTCAAAAAGAGAATGTTAACATTTTGTTGTCTGGCTAAATCGCAGTACACATTTCCTCACCGACATGCTATTGTGTAATCAAGTACAAGAAATCTGTACTACTAAAATATAATTTTCCCCATGAGATTAAAAAATATTTTTTTAAATTTAAAATTTAAATATAATTTTTTTAAAGATTTATCTTTTTTAGGACAATTTTAGGCTCACAGCAAAGTTGAAAGGAAGCTACCGAGATTTTCCACATACCCTTTGCGCCTATACATGCATAGCCTCCCCATTATCAACATCCCCCCCCCCCCGCCCAGTGATACATTTGTTATAATTGATCAACCAACATTACCCATCATCTGCAAAGTTCACAGTTTTGCTAGGGTTCACTCTTGGCTTTGGACACATGTATTATGACATGTATTATCGTACCATGCCAGGTATTTTCACCGCCTCTTTGCTGTGACTTTGATAGACCATTTAAATCATTAGACAGCCATTTAAAGAGGTCCATCACTACCACTCTTTTTTTGACATCTGAAAATGTGTCATGTCAATTTCCAACAGCTATTTTGAGAATGGAATAAAAGTTTTAAAGCAGGAAGAACTAAAATTTGGGGGCGTCAGGTTGGTTCAGTTGGTTAAGCGTCTGATTCTTTTTTTTTTTTTTTTCAACGTTTATTTATTTTTGGGACAGAGAGAGACAGAGCAAGAACGGGGGAGGGGCAGAGAGAGAGGGAAACACAGAATTGGAAACTGGCTCCAGGCTCTGAGCCATCAGCCCAGAGCCTGACGCAGGGCTCGAACTCACGGACCGCGAGATCGTGACCTGGCTGAAGTCGGACGCTTAACCGACTGCGCCACCCAGGCGCCCCAAGCGTATGATTCTTGATTCTGGCTCGGGTCCTGAACTCACCTCAGGCTCTGCACGGATAGTACAGAGCCTGCTGGGGATTCTCTCTCCCTCTCTCTGCCCCATCGCTGCTTGTGCTCTCCTTCTCTCTCTCTCTCTCAAAATAAATAAACTTAAAAAAAAAAAGTGACCGTACCATTGTGAATTCCAACCAGCAGCTAATAAAAGGTCATGTTGCTCTTCATTCTCACCAGCAACTGGTATTGTCAGATTTTGGGGTTGTAGGCACTATAATGTGTGTTAGAGTATCATTTTGTGTTAACTTGCAGTGCCCTCATGACAAATAATGGGAGCATTTTTGCTCGTGTTATTATTTGCTATCTGCATATCTTCTTTGCCTATTCATATATTTTATCCGTTTTAAAATTGGCTTATTTGCGGGGCACCTGGGTGGCTCAGTCGGTTCAGTGACTGACTTCGGCTCAGGTTATAATCTCGCGGTCCGTGAGTTCGAGCCCCGCATCAGGCTCTGTGCTGACAGCTCAGAGCCTGGAGCCTGTTTCAGATTCTGTGTCTCCCTCTCTCTGACCCTCCCCTGTTCATGCTCTGTCTCTCTCTGTCTCAAAAATAAATAAACGTTAAAAAAAAAAATTAAAGTTAGCTTATTTGCTTTTGTACTGTTGAGTCTTAAGAGTTCTTGTATAGTTGGGCATAATTTTTTATCAGATACATGGTTTGCAAAGATTTTCTTCTAGTTTATGATGCAACTTTTCATTCTTTTCATAGTGTCTTTTGTAGAGCACAATTTCTTAAAGGGACTTTATTTAAAAGATACAGTTTTATATTTATAGAAAACTTCAGAAGTAATTACAGAGTTCCCATATACCTTACATTCGGTTCCCTTATTATTAACATCTTACATTAATATGGTACATTTGGTATAATTAATAAACCAATAATGATAAATTATTATTAACTAATAATATTCCCTTAGTTTTTATGAGATAGTGTACTTTTTTTTTTTTTTTTCCAGAATCCCATCGAGCATGCTCTCTTTCTATACTATACACTGGTCTGTAGTTTTCTTTCTTGTAATGTCTCTCTGGCTTTAATATTAGGGTAATACTTCATAGAATGAGTTAGGAGATATTTCTTCTGCTTCTATTTCTGAAAAAGATTGTTGGAAATTGTTATCATTTATTCCTTTAAGTTTTGGTAAAATTCACCAGTGAAACCATCTGTGTCTGGCGATTTCTTTTCTGGAAGGTTATTAATTTTTTACTCAATTTTTTTAGTAGGTATAGGACTATTCATCTTTCCTTGTGTGAGTTTTGGTAATTTCTGTCTTTCAAGAAATTGGTCCGTTTCATCCAAGTTATCAGATTTATGGGCATAAAGCTGTTAATAATATTCCTTTTTCATTCTTTAATGTCCACACGATCAGTAATGATAACCCTTCTCTCATTTCTGGTATTAGTAATTTGCATATTCTCTATTTTTTTCGTCATTTACCTAAGAGATTTATCAATTTTATTTATCTTTTTAAATGATCAACATTTGGGTTGACTTTCAAGTTTTTGTTTCCGACTTTCAAGTGCATTGCCATCTGCACTAATTTTTGCTGTTTCTTTTCTTCAGCTTATCTAGGCTTAAATTGACCTTCTTTCACTAGTTTTCTAAGGTAGAAGCTTAGATTTTATTTTTACATCGCTTCTTTTTTAATACATGAATTGAGTACTCTAAATTTCCCTCTCAGTATCTTTCACTGCTTTTCACTTTTATTTAGCTCAAATATTTTTAAATTTCACTTGAGACTTCTTTGACCCATCGTATTCGGAAATACATTGTTTAATTTCCAAATATTTGGGGAATTTCCAGCTCTCTGTCTGTTAATGATTTCTAGTTTAATTTTATTGTGATCTGAGAAAATATGTCCTATGATTTGTATTCTTTTAAATCTGTTAATGTTATTTGTATTCTTTTAAAATTGTTAATGTGAGTTCTGTGGCCAAGAATGTGGTTTGTCTTGGCAAATGGTCCATATAGGCTTAAAAAGAATGTGTAATCTGTTATTGTTGGGTGGATTATTCTACACATATCAATGAGATCAAATTAATTAGTGGAGCTATTCAGGTCATTTTTATCCTTATTAATTTTCTGTGTGCTTAATCTATTAATTATTAAATGAGAGATGTTGACGTCTTCAACAATAGTAGTGGATTTATTTGTTTACCTATCCTTTCAGTTCAGCTTTGCCTATTTTCATGCTCTGTTGTTTTGCACATTCACCGTTAGGACTGTAATGCTTTATTGGAGAATTGACCTTATTATTGTCAAAAGCCACTCTGTATACTGATAATTTTCTTTATGCTGAAGTCCGCTTGGTCTGAGAGTCACACAGCTACTATAGTTTGCTTTAGATTAGTGTCAGTATCATACGTTTTTCTCTACTGCTTTCCTTTTAGCCTCTCCATTTATATTTAAAGTGGGTTCCTTGTAGACAATCCACTCATACAATTATCTTTTTTTAATTAGTGTATGTATAGTTTAAGGTATTTATTGGTATAGTTAATATCCACCACACCTGCAACTTTTTTCTATTCATTACATTTGTTCATTGTTTCTTTTTCCTTCCTGCTTTTCCGTTCCTGGTTTTAAAGAGCATTTTCATGATTCTGTTTTATCTTGTTTCTTAGCATATCAGTTATATTTGTTTTAAAAAAAATTAGGGTTTTCCCTAAACTCTCTAATATATATATATATAATAGAATATCACTTATTTTGAAAGAGAGATTGACAGAGCATGAGTGGGAGAAGAGCTGAGAGAGAGGGAGACACAGAATCTGAAGCAGGCACCAGGCTCTGAGCTAGCAGCACAGAGCACGATGTGGGGCTTGAACTCACACTCTATGAAATCATGACATGAGCCAAAGTTGGATGCTCAACCAACTGAGCCACCCAGGCACCCCCCTATATATATATATATATATATATATATATATATATATATAGGCATAAAGTTGTTCATAATATTATATGAACAACTAAATATATATATATATATTATAGCATATGGATAAGTGACATGAATGACATAGTGTCATAGGATGGGAACAAGAATAGAGAATATTCTAAGTTACCTACACTACATATGAAGCAGTCTAAGATTAGTTGAAGGATAACTTGTATTAGTTAAATATATATATATACACACATATGTATATATGTATATATACATATATAAGTATACGTATACATATGTATACATATGTGTATATATGTATATGTATATACACATATAAATATAAATACATATATACACACACATATATATAAATACATATATATATATTTAACTAATACAAGTTATCCTTCAACTAATGCTAGACTGCTTCTTATGTAGTGTAGGTAACTTAGAATATTCTCTATTCCTATTCCCATCCCTATGACATTGATGTCATTCATGTCACTTATGCATATGCTATAATCACTCAACACACTTTTACTATTGTTACTTTAAAGGAACAATCATTTTTTTACATAAACTTAAATAGGAAAAAGAAAAAATACTTTTATTGTTTCTCCAACATGTTATTTTTGTGGATCCAAGCTTCTGACCTATATCATGGTCTTTCTATTTGAAGAACTTTATACATTTCTTACTTGGTTGTTGGCAATGAATCTCCTCAGTTTTTGTTTGTCTGAGAAAGTCTTTATTTCTCTTTCATTTATAAAGGTTAATTTTGCTGGATGTGTAATAGTTGGTGGGTGGATTTTTTTTCACTTAATACTTCATTTTTTTTTTAAGTTTATTTGAGTAATCTTTACCCCCAAGGTGAGACTCAAACTCACAATCTCAGTGGCGATCAAGAGTCACGTGCTCCTCTGAGAGTCAGTCAGGTGCCCCTCACTTAATACTTTAAATATCTGACTCTACTTTCTTCTTGCGTGCTCCTGATGAGAAGTCCAGTATGATTCTTCTCTTCATTCTTCTACAGTTAGTATTTCCTCCCTCCCAACCACTCTCCAATTTTTTTTGAAGATTTTCTTTTTGCCTTTGTAGTTTTGCAGCTTGACTATTGTATGCCTAGGTGGTTTTTTTTTTTAATTTTTGTTTGTTTGTTTGTTTGCTTGTTTTGGTGTTTATCCTGCTTGGTGTTCCCTAAAATTTCTGCATCTGTGGTTTGCTGTCCTTCATTTTGGAAAGTTCTCAGCCATTATTATTTCAAATGTTTCTTTTGTTCTATCTTATTCTAGTAATCCAATTATGTTATACCTTTTGAAATTTTCCCATTGTCCTTGAACGTTCTATTCTGTTTGTTCTTTTTTTTTTTTTTTTTTTTTTTTTTTGGTTTTTGAATTTCAGTTTGTAAAGATTCCATTAAACTGTCTTCAAGTTTCTTGATTTTTTTCCTTGGCTGAGTCCTATTTACTAATAAATCAGTCCAAGTCATTCTTCATTTCTATTATCCTATTTTTTATTTCTACCATTTTCTTTTCATTCTTAAGAGTTCCCATCTCTCTGCTTACATTACCCATCTGTTCTTGCAAGTTGTCCACTTTTTTCATTAGCACCCTCAATATACTAATTTTGCTTTAAAATTAGTTGGTCTAATGATTCCAACATTGGTGTCACACCTGAGTCTGCTTCTGATGCTTGCTTTGTATTTTTTTTTAATGTTTATATATTTTTGAGAGAAAGAGAGAGAGAGAGCATGAGCAGGAGGGAGAGAGGGAGACACAGAATCTAAAGCAGGCTCCAGACTCTGAGCTGTCAACACAGAGTCCGACAGGGGGCTTGAACCCACAAACAGCAAGGCCATGACATGAGCCGAAGTCAGATGCTTAACTGACTGAGCCACCCAGGTGCCCCAACTTGCTTTGTTTCTTTAGACTGTGGGGGTTTTTGTTTGCTTGTTTTTATCATTGTTGTTTTCTTTCATTTTTTAGCATGACTTGTAATTTTTGGAGAGAGCTGTACATATTACACTGTGTAATAGAAATTGAAGAAAATAGGACTTTAGTGTGAAAATTTATGTTATGAAAGACATTGGGGTGCTTGATGTTTGCTTTAGCTCTAGGTGCCCGAGGCTTCAAATTCCTTTAGTTTTTTTTGTTTTCATGTCTCCTCTTGACTCTGGGCTTCCCCGAGTTTGTATATTGTGGCAATGTCAGCTGTGATCCACTACTGCTATGCGAGAGCTCTGTCGGTGTGGTGGTGAGATGTGGAAGATGAGAAAGTGTTCTATAATCTTATGATTGAATCTCAGTCTGTCAGTGGGCCTGTGACTCTAGGATGTGACACTGATAGTGTTTTTCCAGTGGTTGCATTTGTCCCTCCCTTAGATAATACTGGGAGGTTGGAGTGGGAGGAATGCCTTCCTCCAGAAAAGATAAGGTTCTGGCAAAAATTTTTCCCTAGAGAATAGGTTTTTGTCATGGAGGAGGCAGTGGGCATATTTCACAATTATTTCTGTCTTTCCCTCTACTATTTTTCCCAGATCCTCACTATGAGAACATGAAGAGATGCCTGGAGGTAAAATCCACATGTATGGGGACTCTTATTAGACTGTGGCCTTCAGGAGTTTCTCACTCTCATCCCAGACAATTCTCAACATCTGGTGATTAATAAAAATGATCATGTGAATGTTTCTACCAGTTTATGTCATCCCCCAATTCTCCTGTCTCTTTAGATTTGGGGATTGTGATTTGCCGTGCCACCTCAGTTCTCTGGTGGGTTTAAAACAATAGCTGATATTCTGTTTATTGAAATTTTTCTTTTTGTGAAAACAGGGAGTGACAGCTTCCTAGCTCTTTACATGTCAGAGCTGAAGCTAAAAGTTCAGCTTACATTCAAAGTAGTCAGTATAAAAAAGATTAAAAAGGGGCGCCTGGGTGGCTTGGTGAGTTAAGCGTCCGACTTCGGCTCAGGTCATGATCTCACGGTCCGTGAGTTCGAGCCCCCGTCAGGCTCTGTGCTGACAGCTCAGAGCCTGGAGCCTGTTTCAGATTCTGTGTCTCCTTCTCTCTCTGCCCCTCCCCTGTTCATGCTCTGTCTCTCTCTGTCTCAAAAATAAATAAACGTTTAAAAAAAAAGATTAAAAATATCACTTTGATTTAATTTATATAGATATGTTACTTTTTTATTTTAGAGACAGAGAGAGAGAGAGAGCACCAGTGGGAGAGAGAGGCAAAAGGAGAAAGAGAGAGAGAGAGAGAGAGAGAGAGAGAGAGAATCTCAAGCAGGCTCCATGCTCAGTGCAGAGCTCAACGTGGGGCTCAATCGATCTCACGACCATGAAATTGTGACCTGAGCGAAATCAAGAGTCAGATGCTTAACCAACTGAGCCACCCAGGTGCCCCCAGATATGTTACTTTTAAGAAGAAAATACTTTTGAAAACAGATGTATTTTTTAAAAAATCCACAATATACTAAAAGTGTCTTATCAGAAAAAGTTAAACATTTTGAAAGTTATATTTATATAATTTTAATTTTACTGTTATTATTCTCTTGCCATCTCAAAAGTGTTTGAATTGGAGTATACATAGTATGGGGAAACTTGAGAACCTACAGAGCCCTGTGCAAGTGTTTGACTATAATATATTCTGTTTCATCTACAATGACTCATTATCTAGTTGTCATTACCATATTCAAATATTTGATAAATATAAAATCATCCTGCATTCACAGAAAATGGTGTAGACTTGCCAATAACTAAATATACTTACCTATATTAGGTACAAACAGCAAATATTCCCATCAAGTTGATAAGAATGTTGTTTAATATCTATTTCTTTAGAAGGAGCAAGTAAATTTCTGTGCGAGGGATTTCTTGGATTTGTTATTAAGTTATTTTTATTCCTAGGTGGGAATAGATGTTAGCAATAATAACTTTCTTAGAAGTTATGGAAAAGGAAACATCCAACTTCCTCTGTTTATAACAGAAATTTCCTATGCTTCACTTTAGAAGGGCCTGTGGCTCAGAGGTCTTTTCTTTCTCAGAAGAAAATTTTTATAACTGCCAAGTTAGATGTATCAAAAGAACAGCAAAAATGAAAAAGTGGACAGTAAAGATTTTTCCCTTAAGCCTTACTTTTGAAAAAGCAAAGCTAATTTTCCTTTTCGAAAATTAGAGATTATATACTAGAAGGTGCAATGGAAAATAAATAAAACATCTGATTTGAATAGTCTATGTTGAGATTCAGAAATGAAGGGTACCACTGAAGTAGCCATAACAAAGGAGTATATCAAAGATAACTTTTTCAAATATATTTAAGCATATATTTTATTTATTAACTAAAGTCTAGACTGAATACATGTTAACAAAATACAGTGGGGAGCCAAACAGTTTAATATTTTGTCCATATTTAGTGAGGTGGGAAACAATAGCCAAATACATAATTAAAAACAGCCTAAGTGCTATGAAAAAAACAAAGAACAGGGAAGAATGAGAACTTACAAAGGGGCAATCTGATTTTCTCAGATGGGAGGTGGATAGGTGGTCAGGGACCTCCCAGAGGAAGTGAAGTTGAAGCTGAGATGTGATCTGTGCTTGGGAATTTCATGGAGTGTTGGGGAAGGAAGGGTGTTGTTTTTGACAGAAGGAACAGTATATGAAAGAGCCCTGAGGATAGGAAACAAAGCATGGTGGAAGAACTGAAAGGGAGATGAGTGTAGGTAGCTGGTATGGAAATGGCAGAGAGAAAGACATGGTGGCCTTGCAATGTATAAGAACAATTTCTGACTTTGATCTGTGTTTCAAAGCTCAGTGGTCCAGGGGGGAATCAGAGATCACATTCTCTGATCTCCATGTCCACTTTGGACCCATGTTGTACTCTATTCTCTTATAAATTTGTATTTCTTCTCAGAAAACATTACCACCTGCAGGATGCAGGGTAATTTGGCTCTTTGTGAAGAAGCCCCGACCTCAGCCCCTTGTACACTCTTCCATGGAGATTTCTTCTTCTATTCCAGAGGTTAGAGAAGCTGAGCATGGCACTGACATTCTTATGGGTCCTACTCCCCTTGCTGCTCTAACTTCCTGTCACGTGCGAAGTCTCCCACTCTATGCCCAAACCCTAAAGAAAGATCGAGCCTACTTCTTTTTTGTTTTGCACGTACATGGATTTAGGATTTAGGATGTTATATTGCACTATTTTGTTTACAACAGTCTGCATTACTTGACTATGAGCTGTTTGAGAAAGAATTTCTATACATTAGAAATTAATATATATATTTGTTGAATGGATGAGTAAAATAAAGCTTATGTAGTTACTAGAGAATTAGAACTTTGACATTGAATTCATTCCCTTTAGGCTTTACCTAAGACGAGTGGCCTGGTCAGCAGAAAGTCTTCATTTGCAATAACCATGGAAAGGTGGCCAAAGGGGGCATTGAGTCAGGCCAGAAACAGCTGCCAATACAAATCTGCTGCCTGTGACTCTGGGTCTCAAGGTTGTTTGTTTGTTTGTTTGTTTTCACTTTCCTATTCTTAAAGGTCGGAACTTCCCTTGATTAGACTGTATTTGTGAATCTAACTCATTTTCAGAGCAGGCCTCCTCTTTTTTTTGTCTTCCCAACAAACACATCGTGCCCCACATTCCCATGGGTCCACCTCTAGTAGGGACTGTGGTACAGGCAGAAGGGGGCACTGATTAGACAGTCCTAGAGGTGCTCACTTATGGTGTCATTCCTCACCAGCTACTCCGGAAAGCACTTTGAGATGCAAATGAAAGTGACACTATTGTAGGGATAACCTTGAATCTACTTTTATTTTTCAAGCAAAGCTTGCACATACTTGAGGATTTTGCTAAAAATCGGTCAGGTTTTGAATGCAGTTCACAATTCAATCTTAACAAACCGTAATTTAGAACTTCTGTCTCGTTTAACACAGTCACTCTGAATGGAACAGAGTAAATTTTCTCTTAGCAAATGTAGGGCCAATCGTGACATAAAAGTGAGAATCATATTAATCATCAAACCTGTTAATCAAAACATTAATACCAAGCCACTTGCAGGCTCTCAGGACAGGTGAAGATTGTACACATTGCATACTGCACAGCTCTGGGAGTACCAGTCACCTGTACTCATGTAAATCGTAGCTGCACGTGGAGTCTCTGTGGACCTTCCCAGGGTATTATGTGATATGTCATTACCAAGTTAAAGATCACTGATGTACCAGTAATGCATTCCAGACAGTTCCAAGTGCATTCACCAGATTAGTTTCCTATAATTTATTAAAGACAAACAAACAAACTACAGCCGATGATTTGTTAAAAAAAATTTCTTTTCGGTGATTTGTTCAATTAATTTTGTCAACAGACAAGGTAGGTAGATGAATAAATCTTGCTCAAGGTTTTTTTTTGTTTTTTTGTTTTGTTTTTTTGTTTTTGTTTGTTTTGTTTTGTTTTTTTTTTTAACAGACTGATTATTTGACTTCAAGCTCCACCAAATTATAAACTCCTTAAAAACAGGGACTGCGTCCTATTATCTGTGTGTCTCTAAATCTGGCGGAAGAAAAGGTGTATGTTAGGTGGTTGAAGTGTTGGCTATATGTGAGACTAGGCATGTGTATTTTTAAGAAATACTGCTAATAAAAAATCACTTAACATTGAGTGAATCAGTCCATTTATTTAAGATGTTTAAGTAGTGATTTGTATAAATAACTTACATATATTTATTTTATTTTATTTTTGAGAAGAGAGGAGGGGAGGGGCAACGAGAGGGGGAGAGAATTCCACGCGGTCTCCGTTATGTCAGCAGAGAGCGCAGCATGGGCCTTGAACTTGGATCATGACCTGAGCTGAAACCAAGAATCACTCAACCGACTGAGCCACCCAGGTGCCCCATGATCTGAATGTGTTTTAATGATTAGACTCCCACAATCATACAATATTCATAATAAAAAAATAAACAAATAACAATTTATGATAATTACAATTATTTTTTACCTAAAGATCCTTTGATAAGTAGCCATAAAAGGTTTTCATAGCAAGGACTTATTAAGTTGATTCAAAGTGAGTTTTAAATGTGGACTGTCTAAAAAGAAATATATCAAGTATTGTTACAAAGCCAATATATTAAGATTTGTTTTTAAGGAACTACATTTCTAAGATCTCATGCTAGTTAATTTTTTTTTTTTTAATTTAAATTTTAGTTAGTTAACATACAGTGCAATTTTGGCTTTAGGAGTAGAATTCAGTGATTTATTGCTTACATATCACACCCAGTGCTCATCACAATAACTGCCCTCCTTAGCTCCCATCACCCATCTTAACCAATCTCCCACCCACCTCCCTCCATCAACCCATAGTTTGTTCTCTATCACTAAGAGTCTTTTGTCATTTGTTTCCCTCTCTTTTCTATTTCTGCCCCCTTCCTATATGTTTATCTGTTTTGTTTCTTAAATTCCAAATATGAATGAAATCATATGGTATTGGTCTTTCTCTGATTGAGTTGTTTCACTTAGCATAATATATTCTAGCTCCATTCACATCATTGCAAATCATAAGATTTCATTCTTTTTGATGGCTGAGTATACTCCATTGCATATATATACCACATCTTCTTTATCCATTTGTCAGTTGATGGACATTTAGGCTCTCTCCATAGTTTGCTAATGTTGCTATAAACATTGCTATTGTTGATAATGCTGCTATAAACATTGTGGTGCATGTACCCCTTCAAATCTATATTTTTGCATCTTTTGGGTAAATGCCTAAAAGTACAATTGCTGGATCATAGGGTAGTTCTGTTTTTAGTTTCTTAAGGATCCTCCATACTGTTTCCCAGAGTGGCTGCACCAGTTTGCATTCCCATCAACAGTGTGAGAGTGTTCTTTTTTTCTCCACATCCTCACCAACACCTGTTATTTTTTATGTTGTTAATTTTAGCCATTTCGACAGGTGTGAGGTGGTATCTCATCATGGTTTTGATTTGTATTTCCCTGATGATGAGCGATGTTGAACATCTCTTCATGTGTCTGTTGGCCATCTGGCTGTCTTCTTTAGAAAAATGTCTATTCATGTCTTCTGCCCATTTCTTTTTTCTAATTTCTTTTTAATGTTTATTTTTATTTTTGAGACAGAGAGAGACAGAGCATGAGCAGGGGAGGGGCAGAGAGAGAGGGAGACTCAGAATCTGAAGCAGGCTCTCAGCACCCTGTCAGCCCAGAGCCCGACACAGGCCTCGAACTCCAGGACTGCAAGACCATGACCTGAGCCAAAGTCAGATGCTCAACCGACTGAACCACCCAGGCACCCCTCTTCTGCCCGTTTCTTAACTGTGTTATTTGTTTTCTGGGTGTTGAGTTTGACAAGTTCTTGACAGATTTGGGATACTAACCTTTTATCAGATATGTCATTTGCAAATATCTTCTCCCATTCTGTAGGCTGCCCTTTAGTTTTGTTGATTGTTTCCTTTGTTATGCAGAAGATTTTATCTTGATGAAGTCTTCATAGTTCAGGTTTGCTTTTGTTTCCCTTGCCTTCCGATACGTGTCTAGTAAGACGTTGCTCTGGCCAAGATCAAAGAAGTTGCTGCCTGTGTTTTGCTCTAGGATTTTGATGGTTTCCTGCCTCACATTTAGGTAAGATCTCACATTATGATGCTATGGACAATGAGATATCATTGCATTTTTCCATGACAGTTGGAAATCTGTTTCATGCTGTCAACCAAGAACTGTGCACTGTAATAAAGTTTTCAAGCACCCCCAGCCAAGAGGTCCAGTATAACTCTCATCACACAGCTTGATATATATATATATATTATAAACTATATAGGTAGTTTATATATACATATACATATGTATATAAACTATACGTATATTTTATGATATACATATCATAAACTATAAATATCAGACATGTATTGTTAGATAAATACTAAAATATGAATCTGTTGAAAATTTGACTTGAAAAAGGGACAGATATAAAATGTGGTTCAACAGGTGGACTATTTAAAACAGAAACAGCTGCTTATCTTCAGTCAACTCATTTTCTTTAACAAATCTCATTTCCCAGTCATTAAAACACTTTTTTCAAGGCAATGTACATAGTTTGGAATAGCTATTTTGTCAACACATGTCCGCATGATCTTAGAAGCTACCTGATGTGACTTTACAATGCAATTACTGGAGTTTCGCTTGAAAGAGCCTAAAATAATGTAAGAAAGAGGAAAATGCCTCTCAATAAGAAGCAAAAGGATGTATTCCAGAAGAATAATGATAACTTTCCACATTAGTGTATAATAAATGTCCATTTTGTTATTGCTTTACAAACAGTAATGAAAAGATAAGCTGAAATATGAAAAAATAAGCTGTAGTCATGGAAGTGATAAATTGCATAAGATTTTAAGTCAACATGTTCTTCCATTTCTAAAATAACAGTTTACTTGAAATGAGCACAGTGATAATTGTTAGATGAGCATTTAATGATTAACAATTAGCAAGCACTTCATTCTTTTTGGATGGTAGTGAAGGGTGACAGAGAGGATACTGGCCAAAAGTAATAATTCAATACTCCATAAGTCGTGTTAATACCTGTAAAGAGTAGTTGTATAGAAGTTTCACGCTTATAGCATAATTTAAGTTACAAGAAAGATTTGTTTTTACACTCAAAGATTGTATCTACATACAAGATGTATCTACTATACAATAGGATGAAATACATTTATGTTTCGGTGTTTATCACTATCTAGACTGTTGGTCTCAGAGTGGCAAATCAGTTTCTCTTCTTTGCCAATTCTAAGTGATTGGTAGTGGCTGCCTGTTGTGTTGTGTTGAGAGAGATTCTGAGGACACTTTGAGAAGATATATAATGACAAGTTAGTGACTTTGGGGGTGGGGGTGGTGGGTCATCACCCATATACTTAATATATATTATTTCTAGAGCTAAATTACATTAGAAATGAACCGTAAAGACCAAAATTTCTAATTATATATCCCTTAATATATAGTTAGCATTTTATTCCTCAAAACTCAACTTTAATTGTATGTATAGTGAAGGTTTTATTTCTTTTTCTCTCTAAATCACACTTAATACTTTCCGTGGTATACAATAACTTTCAGATTGCTTTCAGGTTTGGGGCAATTTGGGTTTGTGAAAATAAAACAAAGAGATTACAGTACACTGAAAGCATAAATCCTACTCTTGACAGAATACTTAAAGTAACACTTTAAAAAATAACACTTGACATACAACCAAGAGTCCAAACTTTCTTATAAACTGCTTGGATAGTGGGTACTAAAGAGTTTTTACATCCGAGTCGACAATAACAAAACATATAAACAATGATAGTGAAGGTTGGCTCTAATCTAAATAAATAAAAATTGTTGAAAAGGAGGTTGTAATTACTGTTGGAAAATGTAAGTTATAGGAAACACATTCACTGGGCCATTGGGGGTGCAAAACTCAACTCCTGGTTTCTGGCCTCTAAACAAGTCTTCTGGAATTAATTTTTTTTATAAGTACGATGGTGTTCAAAGTTTTTGGTTCATACAGAGCTCCACAGGAAAGATTGCTAAAGATTTGGTAAAGTAATTGGAAAGTGGAACTATTTTATCCACCATTCAAGCGTATCTGCCTGAGGGGGGAAAAGACAAAGATTAAGGTTAGGGTTAGGGCCAGAGGGCAATGCATATAGAAGTAATAGACACGTCCAAAACGAGCAACGTGAAAAACAGCAGTCTCACACGGAAAAGACTTCCTAAAACTTTTGTTTTCCTTCAGTTTCTATTTAAAAGGAGCTGACCCTTATCTGATACTTGGTTTTCAAAGGAAGAATGAGTCATGTCAGAAATGTTGTCAATTTTTCTTTTATGAGGTTTGGCAAAGAACTTTCTATTTTCTGCGTATTTTATGAGGCCTCGAAATAGATTTAGGAATTTCCCCTCCTAGAGTGAACATCATAATACCAGTTTGTATTGAAAAGATACTTTTCAGCTTCCAAAGAGCTTTCGTCTATATTATTCAGCTTTGCCCGTTCTGACAACCTCACTCAGTGTGGAATAGGGGTGTTAGCACCCACGTGTCACCAATGAGAGAATTAAGACAGGGCTGATTAAAGGTTTTTCCAAGAACACATGGTTGCTATGAGCAAAACTGGGAACTGAGACGCAGACCTCACGACTCACTAATGAATTGGTCTGACCACACTAAGATGAGTGCTGGGGGCGATCCTGAGGAAGCACCTAGGGCCCTTCTCAGAGAACGATGGCCCTTCCTCTACCAGCGGACTAATAAAAGTATGGGGAGTACACTTTCAATAAAGGCCGGAGAAAATCTCTGCACAAGAAAAATATGTTGTGCTGCATTAAATTTTAATACTCTCTCCTTTCATACCATCACCCTGGATGACATCAGTCACTCTATAGCTTAGTTTACACAAAGTGTATCCTGATGACTCCCGTATTAATCTCTCTGGCTTGGATCTTCCTTCTTCCATAACTTTAGATCTAAATGAGTGCCTGTCTACTGGATACTTTCAGCGGAATGCCTTCCAGGGAGCCTCACTCAAAATGTCCCAGATTTCCCATCTTGTTCCAAAACCTGATCCCTCTTTGTGTTTTCTGCATTGGGATTAATATCACTCTACCAAATCAAAAAACAAACAAACAAACAAAAACCTTGAGCTGCTTCTTTACTTCCTTTCCTGTTAACCTCTCATATCCAAGCATTCTCCAACCACTGCTGAGTCAGTTTTCCAAACATTCCATAAATCTTGGTGGCTTTTTCTATTCCTTCCGGCTTTATTTGGGTCTCATGATTTTTCAACTGGCTTAAGACCCACGCTTTCAAACTGGTCCCTCTTACTTCGATCTGGCCTGTCTCCAGACTAGTTTCCATGTTCCAGTCAGTCATCAAAGGCTACCCAAAGCATTTATGATAAGGTTCTCACTTCTTAATTGCCCTGTAGAGCTTACCTAATCCAGCTCATGCTCACTAATCCAGCTTTATGCCTGGTCACTTTTCTGCTTCACCATCTAAGCTCTAACAAATTGAAATCATTTTAAGTCTTAGGCTATACTAAATTCTGTGTTGGGTCTGTCCCTTTGTTTATACCGCTGATAGATGATTTAATTGTTCTGCTATTACATCCAGTTCTCAATGTGGCTCCCCTCCCTCCCCATTGGATGATTATACATCCTTGTCCTGTGGATTTGGCCACATGATTTGCTTTGTCCAGTGAAATGTAAACAGAAGTGGCACTTGTCACTTCTGGATGACAGCTTTAAGAGCCATTGTGTGCTTAAACAGGATATATGTCTTCTGCCACACACAGCCAATGTCTCAACTGAAGGATGATTCATCAACTTGCATCCTGGAAAAAAGAAGATGTGGAGGAAAGCTGCAACCTATCTCTGATGGACACACAGAAAGGAAGCAAAATCAGCCTCCGTAGTTGTAAACCATGATACTTGGAGATCTTGTTATCTCAGCATAACTTTGCCTACCTACTTTTACTAATACCTCTGCCTGGAAGAGTCTTCTCCTTCTTTGCCCATCTAACTCCTATCTCTTGTTTCAGCTGAAATTTTATTCTGTTCATAATCCATTTCTCAATTCTTGACTGGTACCAACTCTTGTGTTTCTACAGCACTCGGTAATAATAGTGCTCATTGCATTGCGTTGTGATTATTTGGTTGTTTGTATCCCCTACTAGATGGTCAACTCTGGGAGGACATGGCATTCTTTCTTTTGCGTCTCTTAGTATCTTGAGTACCATGGCCATGTTGTATGAATGAATGACAAACAAATAAATGAAGGAAAAGTAGTCAAAGCAGTTCTCACATCCGTAAGTGTTGGGGGAGATTGTGTGAGCGACAACGCTACATCGAGATTTTCTCTGCTGTGGTGACAGATGGGATTCTAAAAGGAAAAGCGTTACCACTGACCTATAACGCGCACCAGTCCCACTTTGTGTTAATCACACATTTTCAAACTACAGAACTCTGTGAAAAGTTTTAGTCATAAACTGCAGCCTAGATTACATTTTTGTCAGATGAGTCCCCCGAATGTGTTCAATTTCATAGTGGTAGTCATGCCCCCTAATGATTTCAGCAGCCACAAAGGACAATTTATCTTTGGGTCACAAATGTGAGACAGCAAGGCCAGCCTATTTCAGGCAGACCTATAGAAGTTTTACATGAAGATTTGGTAAATCACCATCTTCCTTAATCTGCTTTCTTCTTTATGATGTATATTTTTATAAACAATGTTTGGCAGTCTAATTTTGATCTAGAAATATGATAATTTTAGTTTTACATTAACATCACAGTGTAGTTTTAGGTCCGTATTTATGATATATGTTGCTGACTCTCTAGAATAGTGTCATACATGCAATAGGTTTTTCTTTTCTTTTTTTTTTCTTTTGTTTATTTATTTATTTACTTTGAGAGAGAGAGAAAGAATGAACAGGAGAAGGGCAGAGAGGGAGAGAGAGAGAAAGAGAGAGGGAGAGAGAGAATACCCAGTGCTAACAGTGCAGAGCCTGATGCAGGGCTTGATCCCACAAACAGTGAGATCATGACCTGAGCTGAAACCAAGAGTCAGTCAGATGCTTAAATAACTGAGCAACCCATATGCCCCCATGAAATAGGTTTTTAATAAATATTTTTCCCAACCTACCTCTTGCTAATAGGTACTTTTCCCCCTTCACTATTAGGTGTCTTGAAAGCATTTAAAGAATAATTTATGTATTTTCACCTTCATTTTCTAACATTTCATTTACATTTTAGCCCATTGCTTTTTAGTTTTTACCATCACACACACACACACACACACACACACACACCAGCCAGGTAAAAGATTTTAGCTTAGATCATGATGATTCTGTGACAAAATTCTTCTAAGAGAAATTTCCTAGAACATTTCTCCACCTCATTTGTATTTTTCTCCCTTCTGCCTAACTCTTTTAGATTGTTGATTTTCTTGGGTAGTATAATTGGCTTTGGATTCAGATTCTTCCTAAGATGATATCTTAAATTATTATTTTGTGCTACATATTGTACCCCATGGGTGAGAGATGCCTATCCTATAATTTACCCAGACTCCCAAATACTGTACCCCAACTCTTGCTCAGAATTTCAGATCCTGATTACTTAGGAAGGGGGAATTAGAGAATCACAGTCTCTTTTACTCCCCTTCAGTAATGTTGAGCACCACCTGGGAAGGGGGGTGCTTATGGAGAACTCTCCTTAAATCTAGGGGCCTCTGATAATTTAGCTTTAATGACACCATCTGGAAAACAGGAACATCTGAAGAAAAGTCATAAAGTGTTAGAACTAGAAGAGACCTTATGCCACACACCCTATGCCTCATCTCATAGATGAAGACATTGAAAGCCAGGGGATGTTTAATGGTTTACTAGCACTAATTAGTGGGAAGTACAGAAGTAGAACCTGGTCTCCTAAAGCTTTATTGAGTACTTTTTTATTTACAGCATCTTTTCTTTTTTTAATTTTTTTAACGTTTATTTTGTTTTTGAGAGAGACAGAGACAGAATGCAAGTGGGTTAGGGGCAGAGAAAGATGGAGACACAGAATCTGAAGCAGACTCCAGGCTCTGAGCTGTCAGCACAGAGCCTGATATAGGGCTTGAACTCACAAACCACAAGATCATGACCTGAGCCGAGGTCAGAAGCTTAACCAACTGAGCCACCCAGGCGCCCCTATTTACAGCATCTTTTTTCTTTTTCCTTTCCTTTTCCTTTCCCCCTCCCTTTTTCTTTCTTTCTTTCTTTCTTTCTTTCTTTCTTTCTTTCTTCTTCTTCCCTTCTTCTTCTTTCCTTTTTTAACAATTTTCTTACTCCAACCACAAAAATAAATTCAAAATGGATTACAGACCTAAATGTGAGAACTGAAACCATAAAAGTCCTAGAGAAGAACATAGGCAGTAACCTTTTTAACATAAGTCATAGCAACTTCCTTCTAGATATGTCTCCTGAGGCAAAAGAAACAAAAGGAAAAATGAACTATTGGAACTGTATCAAAATAAAAAGCTTCTGCACAGCAAAGGAAACCATCAACAAAGCTAAAAGGCAGCCTATGGAATGGGAGAAGATATTTGCAAATGACATATCTAATAAAGGATTAGTATCCAAAATCTACAAAGAACTTAGACAACTCAACACACAAAAAATGAATAATCCAGTTAAAAATGAGCAGGAGACATGAACAGACATTTCTACAAAGAAGACATACAGATGGCCAACAGACACATGAAAAGATGCCCAATATCACTGATCATGAGGAAAAAAAAAAAAAAGGAAGAAGAGATACCACCTCACAACTGTCCAAATAGCTAAAATCAACAACACAAGAAACAACAAGCGTTGGTGAGGATGTAGAGAATAAGGAACCCTCTTGCATTGTTTATGGGACTGCAAATTGGTGCCGCTACTGTGGAAAACAGTACGGAGGAGTTCTAAAGATAGAACTACCGTATGATCCAGCAAATTTACTCCCCAGTATTTACCCCGAAAATACAAAATACTAATTCAAAGGGATATATATAGCCCCCCACATTTATAGCAGCATTATTTACAATAGCCAAATTATGCAAAGAGTCCAAATGCTCGTAAACTGGTGACTGGATAAGGAAAATATATATACAATGGAATATTACTCAGCCATAAAAAGAATGAAATCTTGCTATTTGCAACATGAATGGAGCTAGAGTGTATAATGTTAAGCAAAATAAGTCAGTCAGAGAAAGACAAATATCGTAAGATTTCACTCATATGTAGAATTTAAGAAACAAAACCAATGAGCAAAGGGGAAAAAAGAGGGAAAGAGAGACAAACCAAGAAATAGACTCTTAAGTATAGTGAACAAACTGATGGTTACCAGAGGGGAGGTAGATGGGGGGATGGGTGAAATAGATGATGAGGATTAAAGAGGGCACTTGTGATGACCACCAGGTGTTATGGAAGTGTTGAATAACTACATTGTACACCTGAAACTAATATTACACTGTATATTAACTAACTAGAATTTAAACAAATCTTAAAAACCGTGCCTATTTCTCAAGTAGTTTCTGAACCTCATTTGACTCACTGTTGACATTTCAAAAGAAGCCCTTCAGAGGACCTGTTGCAAAACCCAGGCATTCTGCACGTGGGGTGACCAATCAATAGTAAACTAAATAAACTGATATCTCAGATGAACGAGTTGGAAGAGAACATAGGAAATTAGAGCAGTGGCTTTCTAAGTATTAGGAATAACTTAAGGTAGAAGGCTGACACAATGTATATGGTTGGGATAATGTGCTATTAAGGTTATTTTTAGGAGAAAAGAGAAGGAAGATTACAAGTTTAGGTTTAAATATATTGAATTTGAAGTGACAATGATTTACCCAAGTGGAAATATCCAGCAGGCAGTAGGGATGAAGAAGAAGAAGGAGAAGAAGAAGAAAGAAGAAGGAGAAGGAGAAGACGAAGAAGGTGGAGGGGGAGGAGGAGGAGAGGGAGGAGAAGTGGGGAGTAGAAGAGAAGTCAAGAGAAGTCAAGGCTGATGAAAGATGTTGACCAGGAGAGGTGTTCTTTAAATGTTGAGTGTGCCTCTGAAGAGGAAATTTAGAGACAGGCAAGAGAGGGGAGGCTATGCCTACAATGAGTACTTCTGGCAAAGGAAGCAGAGAAAATGCAGCCAGAGGTGTTCTCCTTCTCTAAATAATAGTGATATAGTTTCCTAGAAACCAAGAGTGGAAAGATTCTGTGGAAACAGTTAAGACTACAGGTAGGAGGAAGCATGATGATGTGTTTGGCTTGTCCCTCAGATGCTTTCTCTAGGACTATTGACTCTTCCTTGAAGAAGTGAACTTGGACTCCTACACAAAGAAGCTTGGAGACTGAAATAAGCAAGGTTCTTGGTGTGTGAGAAAAACAGACTGCTTTAGCCACGGGAACTGGGCAGCCAGCAAATCCTGTGGGCTCTTTGTTCTTGCCAGATTTCCTGAGCAGGTCCTCAGCTTCCCATTGATCATGAAGTCCCTGATTCTGCTCACAATTCTTTCTTATTTCAGATGGCCAGCACCAGTTTCTGTTTCTTGTTGCAAAGCACCATTTCTGACACACTGGGTGTCATCATATTATTTCTGGGAGCCTAGAGAAGTATTGATTTCTGCAAGTAGGACTGGGAATGGCAAGGACTAAGAAGGAGCTATATTTAATGTTGAAGAAGTCACGGTGATCTTAAAGGGGTCAAGTTTAATAGCCTGTGGAAGGTTAGATGTTGCCATGTAGGGAATCATTATGCAGGGAATGAGGAACTGGTGATTTAAAAGAGGCCATAAGTACAGAAAAGTTCAGGCAATTTGGAGTTATTATGAATCTTCAAATTTGTTTGTGGATAGGATATGGATGTATGGCAGGGGCGGTACAAATGTCATGAGGATAAATGTGACAAAATCAAACATAGCACACTTAGGGTAGATCAACCAAACGTGTAACTAGATGTGTTGGTGAGGGTGAGGTGACATGGCATTATAGCCACGGAAGTGAATAGAATTATTTCTGCATATTAAATGCTAATGTGATGGGATTTCACTATTATAATCTTTATTTATACCAATATCACAATTGAGATAAATTATATTACACTAAGAAAAAAGTCAATAAATTGCTACCATTAACCTACTTGATCATCACTATTATTGACATAAACTCAAGCACCAATGAAAGTAGGTTCATGATTATTGGCTAAGAAGGCATTTTCCCCCAATTGTTCCATATATCCTAAATTATGAAACATTTTTGACACCTGAAATCTTTTACATGGGATTGGGGAAATATACCCATCTGGTGTATGAAAATTCACTGTTGATGTACGAATTACTTCTCTTAACATACATTAGTCAGTCACATTTATTTTTCCATGAGAAATCATGTTTTGGTCATACAGAGCTTTAGAGGAAGTATGATTAAATATAGAATAGCTTTATTTTTTTCCCTCCACTGTTACTGCAGATAGATGAGCCATATTGTGTGTCTGGGAATGATCAGCAAATTTCACAGTTGTCAACAAATTTATAAAACATTGCATTTAGTAATTTCATAAAAAATTTTGTTTCTTTTATGTTCCAAATATATTTTGAGTTAATCTGAAGTAAAGAAATTTTAAAGTCCAAAGAAGAATTTTTTAATGTTATTAAATTGTAGAATCTTAAAAAAAAGCAAACACTAGGGTGGCTCAGTCGGTTAAGTGTCTGACTTTGGCTCATGGTTGGTGAGTTCAAGCCCCACATCGGGCTGTGTGCTGACAGCTCAGAGCCTGGAGCCTGTTTCAGATTTTGTGTCTCCCTCTTGCTCTCTGCCCCTCCCCGGCTCATGCTCTGTCTCTCTTTCTCCCTCAAAACTAGTAAAAATAAACATTAAAAAAAAAAGCAAACACTAAAAAGAACCATTGATTCTTTTGGTTAATTTCTTGACAGAAAACATCAACATGTTGGATATATACATAGAGTAGACTCCATGGAGCCACTAGTATGCTTATTCACCATTATGCTCTTAGCACCTGGCACTGAGCTCAGCACATGGTAAGTATGCAATAAACACTGGTGAATTAGTGAATGAACGGGTGGATGAATGATACTTATGGGAAATACCTTGATTAAATGACTTATACGTAACTGGTTTCTATAATAGCCACTCAGTACCCAAAAAGCCAAGGAGGGAACAAGTAGTAATCTCTGTATCTCTACAAAACTGTGAAAGTTGAAGCATACCAAACAGGCTAATGTTAAAAATTCCTGCATCTGGGGGCACCTGGATAGCTCAGTCCGTTAAGCAACCAACTGTTGGTTTCTGCTCAGGTCATGATCTCCTGAATTCGTGGATTAGAGATCTGCATGGGACTCTGCACTGACAACAGGGAGCCTACTTGGGATTCTCTCTCTCCTCTCTCTCTGCCTTTCCCCTGCTCGCATGTGTTCTCTAAAAAAATAAAAAATAATAATAAATTAAAAATAAATAAATAAATAAATAAATAAATAAATAAATAAATAAATAAGCAAGCATTTAAAAATCCATGCATATGGCATGGAAAGCTCACCTTTCAGTGGGAGGTTTCTGGCATGAAATTAGCTTTAACTGATAAATCTATATCTATATATATTTACATCTCTATCTATAGTTTATCCATATCCACATCTGTAGTGATAAAGTATATATTATATTTAATATATCAATAATATATATAGTCATGCAAAATTTAAAAAATATATGAAGCTAAAAAACCTTGTTGAAAAGTCTTATAGTGCTCTGGATATAATAAGTTAATAAAACTAAACATTTTATTTTGATCACTTAGGAATAGTCTAATTTTTATAATAGTAAATTTTTTTTTGTATATGGCAATTATTATTTCATGACCGAAGACACTACACATATAGGAACAAGTTGGAAGACTTTTAAGACTGAACAAATTCTTTTTTTTTTTAAAGCATTTACTTTTCTGAGAATTGAATATTCTTGAAATTGTGCTATTATTTGATCAAACTGAGTCAAGAGGAGGAAAAGAAAAAAGTGCTGTTGAGGAGCTTGTTGAAGAGCTATGATTTGATACTATCTCAAAGAAATATAGCAACTTGCATTTTTTCAAAATGTGGTTCGTCATGATGAAATTTCGACAAAGCCATATGTCATAAGATGAGAAAGATATCATCTCTGGTCTAGAAATAAAATGTTACAGTTTTCTGAAATATTAATTAACTTGGTACCACAGTCATACCATTAATGAAGAAACAAATTAGTGACTAATACACATGACTCCTGTCTGCTAAATGAATACATGTTATATGCATGTTTCTTATAAACATCTTAATTTTATGCTGTGTACCTTCCGACTATCTTTCAGTAATGACAGTGAGGACTCTCCTGACTTTGGCGTGAATACAATGTTAACAACATCATTAAATGATTATGTATCCAAGTCATAATGTTAAGTGTAGAAAGAAATTTAAATATGGTTCTCCTGCTCTTCCTCAACAGCAACAAAAAATGGATTTTTTTAGTTACTAGTATTGAGATTGCTCATTTACCAGCCACAATAGGGATCTTTAGAGTATAGGGATAATACAGAAAATTAAGTAACCACAAACTATGGCTTTTAATTATGTCATTTTATAATTGTTTTGGAACCTATAGGATTGAGCAATAAATTAGCAAACCAGGATTTAAAAGATTTCATGTAATACATTCTTTCTGACATCATAATACCTTCAGTATCCTCAATATCCTTCCAATTCTGCATTCACCAAACATTTATCCCATCCTATAGGAAGAGTCAAGGCTTATTAAATACATTTTTTCTAAGGCCTGGTTTTCATATTTATATATAGAATTGACACATCAATTGTATGTGTCATTTAGGAAAATTAGTTTTCTATGAGAAAGAAGAGGGACTATAGTTACAAAAAATACCTCATGCCCTAGAGGAGATCTTAAAGTCAGTTAGCTAAATAAACAAATAAAGAAAAAAAATCTTTAAATATTAGGCCCTACAACAACCCAACACTGAATAAGAATTTCAGATACTGTGCACAGCAAAGGAACAAAACTAAAAGACAACCTACTGAATGAGAGAAAATATTTTCAAGTGACATATCTGATAAAGGGTTAGTATCCAAAATATATAAAGAACTTATACAACTCAACACCCCAAAACCAAATAATTCATTTAAAAAATGGGTAGAAAACACGAACAAACAGTTCCCCAAAGAAGACATACAGATGGTCAACAGACACATGAAAAGTTGCTCAACATCACTCATCATCATAGAAATTCAAATCAAAAACACAGTGAGATAGCACATCTGTCAGAATGGCCAAAACAAAAACAAAAACAAAAACACAAGAAACAACAAGTGCTGGCGAGGATGTGGAGAAAAAAACAACCTTCATGCATTGTTGGTGGGGCTGTAAACTGGTGCAGCCACTGTGGAAGTAGGGAGGTTACTCAAAAATTTTTGAGGTTCCTCAAAATATTAAAAATAGAAGTACTCAGTAATCTCACTACTGAGTATTTACCTAAAGAACAAGAGAACACTAATTTGAAAGAATGCACACAACCTTATGTTTATAGCAGCATTATCTACAATAGCCAAATTATGGAAGCAGCTCCAGTGTCCATCTGTAGATGAATGGATAAAGAAGATGTGGTATATATACAATGGAATATTACTCAGCCATCAAAAGGAATGAAATCTTGCCATTTGCAGCAACATGGATGGAGCTACAGAGTATAACGCTAAAAGAAATGTTAGAGAAAGACAAATACATATGATTTCACTCATGTGTGGAATTTAAGAAACAAAACAAACAAGCCAAGAAAAAAAGAGGGTAGACAAACCAAGAAACAGACTCTAGAGAACAAACAAATGGTTACCAGAGGGGAGGTGGGTAGGAGATTCATGAAATAGGTGAAGGGAATTAAGAATGCACTTATCACCATGAACATGGAGTAACATATGGAAGAGTTGAATCACTATATTGTTCACCTGAAACTAATATAACACTGTATTTTAACTATACTGGAATTTAAATTTAAAAAACAATTAAAAAATAATGAAGGAATGCAGGTAGCCAAAGATACCTGCTTTGGATACAGAGAAAAATGGAAAAGATTCCACTTTTCTGTCAGTTGGCCTACTCTAAATAACTGAATGTTAAGTTTCTCCATGATTAATTTTAGGACCCTAAAAACGGCAATTAAGATTTAGAGCTTTTCCCTCCTTCATTAATAGTATTAGATCACTGAATATATCTTGAGAGTTCCAAAATCCTTAGTATTTTCCTCCTTCTTCACCAATACACTGAATCCATAGTTCAGACAATTGACAATGATGAAAACCATTAAAGATCATTCATGAAAATGTTTTTAATATATTTTTAAAAATTTTATTTTAGAGAGAAAGAGAGTGAGCAGGGAAGAGGGGCAGAAGGAGAGAGAGAGAGAGAGAGAGAGAGAAAGAGAGTGAGGGAGAATCTTAAGCAGACTACGTTCAGGGAGGAGCATGATGCGGGGCTTGATCCCATGATCCTGGGATCATGACCTAAACTAAAATCAGTCAGATGCTCAATTGACTGAGCCAACCAGGCACCCCTGTGAAAACATATTTTTTGCAGGATGCTTACGTTCTGTTGGTTGTTAAAGATTTGGTCTGTGTTGATGTGCATGTATGGTGAGGGACAGAAAGGAAAGTTATTTGCCAAAGCAAATTTGGTGAATAGTGGATTAAATAAAGTTAAAGCATTTGTTTAGCACAGGAAATTTTCCAACCATTAATAAATTAATAGCATTTCTAAATCATATGTCATGTAACACTGTTACCTGCAACGACCCAACAACGCCACCACTGTAGAACCAACTGTATATTTCTGGGAACTTAAGTGTTTCACTGACCTCCTACTTGGAAAATGCTGACACAGAGACCAACCAGCCGCTCACCCCATATTTTGTCTAGAAGGCCTGCAATACCAAAGTCCCCTTGCCCCATCAAGGGAGACTTTTGACATATTTTCTGGTTGCTGCTATTCTATCAAATGAAGAAAGCAAACCTGGAGCAAGGCTGAAATAATTGATCCATGGGTAGTGTCGAGTTCAAGTCTCTTATGCAGGATAAAACTGTCTTGCTTCTTCAAACCCTAGCTATTCTCTAATTTCTAACAAAAGCTTTGCAGATAAGTTTTTCACTCCATTCTCTTCTGATTTAGGAAATATAATGATTCCTTAAATTCCTATGTTTTCTCTTTAAGACCTACAAAAATCCAACAAGACATTTGGCCCTTTCAAATTTACCCTGGAAAAATTACAATTTCAAAGGTTTGCCTGTGGTCCATTGTCTAGTCTTTTATTACTTTTTGGTTACTTATGAAGGAAAAAAGGTGTATTTTCCAAGATCACTTGATATTATCTCCCACATGTTTTTTTTTTTGTTGTTGTTGTTGTTGTTGTTGTTGTTGTTGTTAGGATCTTCCCATGACTAGGAAGTTTTTGCTCAACAGCAGTGGGAGGGGAAAAAATTGACTAATAAAAATACAAGTCAATCGTTGTTTGGAACTCCTAATTACTTTCTCACCTAAAAAGGAAATGATATTTAAAGTTGGCCTTTCATCAGTTTAACTGGCAGAATGACTGAATTAGCCGCAGTAAGGGTATTGTTAAAATTGCAATTTGTTTGAAATTAGGCTGTGGGAAAGAGGATTTTCTACAGTAAGTTAAGCCAAGTTAAACAGAGAAGGAAAAACATAACTGTTATTCCCTTTACTCCAAGTCTGGGTTAAAGGGTTGATTATGTGGGAACATGCCAAAGGGTCAGATATTCAAAACCCAGGGAATCTGGCTTCTTGACAAACACCTAAATATAACTTATGGCTTTAAGTACTTTTTTCTATCTTGTTCCATTAATTTGGAAATTCTGATATAGATTATAATCAAGACCCAAGAAATCAGTTGATTCTTCTTACAAATGATGTAGATATTTGCAATTAGATAAAAAGATAATATAATACATTCTGCCTACACATTTGTATGGTTTTATAGACATACATTTTATATGAAATATAATATGCTCATTATGTAATTAACTCTTAATACCTTTTTTATGCATCCATAATATCATGGTTTCATTCAATCTTTACAGAAGATTCTTAATGGAATATACCAGCAATTCCTATAGAATTTTCTAGTACTTCCTTTAAACATGAAGCTACAACAATTTGACATTCTTATGTATTAGGAAATTGACTTAAAATGAAATAATTTAATCATGTAAATTATTGAAACCAAACTTTGGGAAGAATTTCTCCATCTTAAATCTGGTATCAGTTTGATGATATGTATCTATGTTGTTATTAATGGAAGGTTACATTGCAAAATTGGTCTTCTGTGGTCAACCATATGCTGTGTTGCTTTATTTTAGCATGACTTTGGTCCAATATATACACTGCTCAATCGCAACATCAATATAAATATTATGGGATTTTTGGTATAGTAGATCCCTCATATGTACTGATTATTATATTGAAAAAAACAACTTGATTCTTTTCCAAGAATCATAGTGTTGTTATTTTTGGTTAAGCTTTATGTTCCTTTGGTTGTGGTTTTTAGACTTGAAAGAAATCCCTTAAACTATCTTGAAACTCAAAGCAATTTTTTCTTTTTCTTTTCCTCTTTCCGACTCAATGTCTTATGGCTGCCCTGATTTAAATCTGTTTTGAATTAATTGTTCCTTTGACCAAGAGCTAATAATTTTTCCCCATAGTCCATTCACCCTACTTTAGGAAGTTCAAGATGTTTCTGGAAAGGATTGAGTACTTTTTCTTTCCTTGCTAAGCAAGGATTGCTGTTATTTATCCTCTGATGGTAAACAGAAATGTCAGTGAATGTGGAGTTATGATCAGACAACAATTTAATGAGAATGAACAGACCATACACATTGTCTTACTAAAAAAATCTTCTTTCAACAAATTTTATTTAGGCTTCCCATGTTGCTATTCTGGAAAATGTGCAAAAGATCTGGTCTTTTAAAATAGATGTTAGCTTCATTGAAATAATGCAATGATAGAAAATAATCTTCAATCAGTATAGGAATTTAAACCTCCGAAGACAAAATGAACTTTGATTAAAAAATAGCTTATATGGTTTAATTTTTACTTCCTTCTTATGAAAAATATAGTTTCTTTAGAAAGAAAGGTCAACTACTTTTTGCTATGTGAGTAATGTCTATCCTTCACTAAAATTCTTGTCATTAGATAAAGTTAATAAGCATTAAGCTTAATAAAGAAATTTTTAGATCAACACAGTATAGGTTCAAGGAGGCAATGCTGAAATAGAAAATTCTTAGATGGAAAATTTTAGACTAGAGTGAAGCTATTTTCTTGCCCTTCTTGAACACACAGAAGCAGATAAAGGAAAATATTCAGTTAGCAATTTTGAGCTTGTCGGTTCTGAGTCTCATTTGTGACCTTACACACCAATCTTCCTTTTTTTTTTTTTTTTTGGAAAAAAAATATATACGTATATATATATGTACTTATTTTGTTACTTGAGTATAGTTGACATGCAATGTTACATTAGTTTCAGGTGTAAAACTGAGTGATTTGACAAGTTTGTCAATATTATGCTATGTTTACTACTAGTAAAGTTATCATCTGTCCCATTATGTAGCTATTACAATATCATCGACTGTATTCCTTAGGCTGGGCCTTTTATTCCTGTGACTTATTCATTCCGTAATTGGCAGCCTGTATCTCCCACTCTCCTTCACCCATTTTTACCCAATCCCCACTGCCTCCTCTCCAGCAACCATCAGTTTGTTCTCTGTATTTATAGAACTAACTCAGCTTTTTGTTTGTTTATTCATTTTATTTTAGAGCCCATTTATGAGTGTTCATATGGCCAATGACAGATCAAGATAGAACCACCATAGTTTATCTGGTGCATTGTTATGGGAAATATGCCCACATTGTTAAGCCAACATATCAATGACAGTGCATAATTTAAAGTTAACAAATATTGTCACTTCGTCCTTTGACTAGGCAAGTCTCTAGGATTTCTCTATTGTTGGAAAGATGCAAGTCAGTCAGAAAAAACAATATGGCCAATGTTTTCCAGGTTTGCTTGTAAGCTCCCATAGCATTTCATGGAGAAAAATCTAATTACCTTATTGGATTAAGAACTAATCCAATTTACCACGAGCCCTTTACCTTTTCTGATACGCCTTTAATGTTTAGTAACCACCACTGAATGCATGGAATTAGAGAGGTATCATCCTCTCTAAGTACAGTGGGTTTGGAATTTCAGGCAAGTCTTTTGAATGGCATATGTTTTACAGCAGTGGTTGAAGTAAGAAGAGAAGGAAAGGAAAAAGGAAGTTGGAAGTGAAAAAGATAAGATGGAGAATAGAAGGAGTAGAAAAAGAAAGTTAAAGTTAAGATGTATGGTGAGAAGAAGAGAAGAGAGAACAGAAGAAAGGGAAGGTTTAGTCAGAAGAGGGAAAACAAAAGAAGAAACTAAAGGGGAGAGAGAAGTCGAAGAGATAGTAGTTATATGTCTGAAGACATTTGCTGCTGAAGTGACCGAAGAAATTGAAATTGTACTCCTTTTCCATTGAGGATGGTGCCACTCTTGGTGACTTTGACCCAAGATAGGGAGAGGAAAAGTTGGATTCTTATTAACCCTCTGGGTGTCTGTGATTGGACAGGCTTCTCTTGGTGTTCTCTGTCCTGGGTCTGGTTACCTACCTCATGGCTATATTTCCAAATGAAACAGCACTACAAACAGACTAGCTCAACTTCCAGAAACCCTGCTCAGTGGGGAAAGAAAATTCCCTATTGCAAAGGAGAAGCATGAACTGAAATATGACCCCTCTTATTTGCCCTTCACACGCATAAGTTTGTCCTATGCAAAGAAAAAAAAAAGGTAGAAAAGTAGGCAACTGTAAACAAATAGCAACAAAGGAAGCTCATTTTTGCCATGGCTTGGGATAATACACATAATCATCTTAACTGGATTTAAAAGCAAGCAATTAAAGACGCAATTATTAATATCCATAGTTTTTGTATTTCTATGGTATAGACTTTGTAATGTTCTTAAAAGTTCTTTCCAAATCTAGGAAAACATTTGAATTAGATCCAAAACCATCATCAGCAAGTTGCCTTCATTCCTGTCTTGGTCTTCATAAGTCTTAGCCAAAATATAGACATAATATTTTCAAACTCTGGCATCAGAATATAACAGTTTTCCTATATCTATGATCACGAACTTTGGCACTGGCAAAAAAAAAAAAAAAAAAAAAAAAAGCATTTTCTTCCAATCTGATTTACTGATAAGCAGAAACAAAATCTTTCTCACACTAATTAGGTCTTATCAGGAAAAACAGAAAACAGTAACAATAAATTACAGTTATCATATAGCCCTTTTTAAAAGTAATCCATCTTAAGTAAATAATTAGTTGAAAAATTAAACAATATATACATTTAAAAAGAAAGAAAAATAATAGCTGGCAATATTATGGTAGCTGTTAAAATTGGTCTGTGCCAATGTTTAAGTTTCAGGGAGATAGTGAAGATTAGCTGACTTAAGTATAGCTATCTAGGGGTCAGGAGCAAGTCAGATTGGAATGGATCTTGTTTGCGTCTTTCAAACTATATATGTATCCACCCTTATAAATCTTCCAATTACCATTTCCTTTCACATAATTTTCCTGAGAAGTTTTGATTTGCCTTCCAATCACCCCCATCGACATACAATCTACTCTGAGTATTCTTTTGTCCCCATACAGGCACAGAAAAGTAAGATGAAATGTACCATTCCTTTCCAACTGATAATGTTAATGCTTTCCACCTTTAGTCTTTTGATGACCAAAAATATATGTCTGTACATTCTTTCAGTTATTAATAGGATTAATAAGATTCCACATCTGAAATTCATATTAAAATTAAAGCTTATAATTCAATATTATAATATTACAAATTGTTTATTTATTTTTTTATTAGTGAGGAGGCAGAAGCTATGTTCTAAACCATCTCTTACCAGAAGGGTCACCTCTGAGAATGAATTCCACTGTATTAACTTCATTGTTTCAAAATGGCTGCTGATGGACACAGAGATAGAAAATGGGAGGGGTGGGGAACAGAACTTGACTTAAGGATCCTTATATCCTCAGTAAGATACCAGATTTATATTCTTTCCTGCCAGAAGCACTAATCAGAAAATTTTAATTAATCACCTACTCACTGGTGTTCCCAGTACATATTAATAGGTGGTTACGAATTGGTGTTCTGGGTACATATTAATAGGTGGTTATGAATAAGAGAGACCCTGTGCTGCTGAGCAGTCTAGTTAAAATGTCATTGTCAGAATGAGAGGATGGGCCCTATTAGAAAATAAAGAAGTCTTACTTTTCCTGATACCTGGGGCCAAGTCATGAGGAAAATATTTCCATAGAGATGGGATACTACCATTTCCCATCTCTGGCTATGTGGAGATTTTGGAGAAGGGGATCTAGTTTAAAAGGAAGAAGATAAATTGAGATCTAATACAGGAACATTCTGTGAAGCCATTGCATTCTTAGCTCCCCCCAATATATATTTCCCCTCTTTTTCTCTGAGAACAGAATCCAGGATTTATTTATTGAAGCATTGTGTCTCAATAAGATTTCATTTATCACCTTTTCTTGCAGCTATAGATAGATAGAGACAGAGATAGTTGAAAGAGAGAAAGAAGGAAGGAAGGAAGGAAGAGAGGGAGGGAGGGAGGAAAGAAAGAAAGAAAGAGAAAGAAAGGAAGGAAGGAAGGAAGGAAGGAAGGAAGGAAGGAAGGAAGGAAGGAAGGAAGGAAGCTTAGTGTCTTAAAACAATACACATTTATTATTTCACAGTTTTTGTGGACCAGAAATGCAGGCTGAACTCTCAACTTCAGGGTCCCATCAGGTTTCAATCCAGGTATTGGCTAGGGACACTGTCTTACTAGAGGCTCACAAGGGGATGATTTTCTTTCATGCTCCCTCAGATTGTTTGCAGAATTCATTTCTTTGAACTGCAGGACTGAGGGCTTCGGTTTCTTTCTGGAGATTACCTTAAGCTCCTAGGAGCTGCCCACGGTTTCTTTCCTCATGGGTTTCTCCAACATGGCTGCTTACTTTATGACAATTTGCTTCTTCAGTACAGGTGAGGGAGAAAACCTTAGAGTTAGTCTGCCAGCCAGATGAAGTATCATATAATATAATGTATCGTGGGAGTGACAACCCCTCACCTTTGCATATTCTATTGGTTAGAAGCTAGTCACAGGTCATGTCCACTCTCGAAGGGAGAGAATTGTACAAGGGTGTGGATCCCAGAACACAGACACGTGGGTCACATTAAGCTCTGTCTCCTACAATGTGTGTAACGGTCACAAATTTCACAACTGTCTTGTGACCTTGAAGATGAGAGTTGAGTGATAAGGATGGCAAACCTTAGTCCCTGAGGACGTCATAGAGCTTCTGAACCAACTTTAGAATGCCTACCTCTAGTCTTCTTATTAAATGAGAAAATTAGTCTCTAATTTGTACAGACTTTTGTATTTCTGTCTGTCTCTGGTGGTTGAACACATTTCTTTACTGATTCAGGAATTAACTTTTTAAACTACTTTTCAACCATGTATTAGGCATATAATTACGAACTACATACACCATCTCATTTCTTTTCTACGAAAACATGAATTCTCCCCCTTATTGCAGATGATCACATCCATTAGAACCACCGCCATACTAACTACAAGCTGATTAGTCCCAAAATGGTGCCTCCACTATCTTCACCGTGGATCTTTGGATTTCTTAACTGTAATATGCTAAGGCACTTCAAATTCAAGGGTACCTTTTTTCCAGCTGTCCAAGTCAGAAACTTGGGGATGCCTCTTCAATTTAATTGGGCATACTTCCTCCAAGGTTTAAGTGACTAGTGCTCTGTACTGTAATTCGAAGCTGAGAAGGATTTACAGTGTTTCAGCATAATAAATGCCAGAAAGTTTTGCTTGCAGGGGAATGAAACTGTCATCTTCCTGTATGGACCATTGGCGAGAAGATGTTGTTTGCGGTGGAAGAGCTTTATCTCCTGACGCTCATGCAAGACTAAAGAAAAGTAGAAATCAAAAGAAATAGAAATCTTTAGCTCCAAGCAAAGGCAAGCATATTCCAGGATTTGAAATTCGCATTCTGCAACTCACCAGCATAAATGAGAGGAAGAAAAATAGTCTCAATACACCATATCACTGGAGCAGCACTGTCAAATATGTCAGTACCAGTGACATGAGACTATGGAGTGCTTGCAATGTGGCTAATGTGACCAAAAAACTGAATTTTTAATTTTATTTAATGTGAATTAATTTAGATTTAAATATCCATGAATGGTTAAGGGTCAGCATGTTTGATAGAAAACTCTAGAAACTGAGAATTTTCTTTGACATGATAGGGGTGTGAAGGCTTGCTCACTATTGGAGAAAGGGCCATGAAACAGGAATAACAGAAGTCTCAGATGAATAGAAGAAATGAGAAGGCCAAGCCATTTGATGGGCGTTAGAAGGGAGTAGCAGTGAGGAAAGAACTCTACACTTGACTTTCTACACCGTGTTTAAACACCATGTTTAAATTAGCAAGTTATAATAGGTTTGGAGAGGAAATTAGTAAGTTTGGTGGCTATTATGTGTATATTATTTTAATAACACATAATCAAACATCTAAACTATAAAACAACAGAGTTTGTGGTTCCTTTGTGAAAAGATTTTTTTTAATAGCATTTTAAAAAATTACAAAATTAACAACATGTTTCTGATAAAAGATTTGGAAAATACAGACTATTATAAGGCAGAAAATGATCACCGGTAATCACATCAGCAGAAGTTAACTTCTGGTAAATTTTGGTATATAACATAATCCCCCAATTGTTTTTTCCTTTTTATATCTATGTAGGAGTATGCATGAGGGTGTATGTATACAAGTGAATATATGTATTTACATAAATATATAGAAATATATAGAAGCATATATATGACATTTAACAATATATGTGTTTGAATTTAATATAATTGATATAATACTGGTTTGTAAACTGCTTTACTCCTTTAACAAGGGATCATCAATATATTTCTATGATTTCTCATTTACCTGCAATATGATTTCAAATGTGTTCAACCACATGATGTAGTTTTTGACCACCTCAACTTTGGAGCTGAACTACCTGGTTTCAAATCCAAGTGCTGATTTACCTGTTGTGTGATTTGGGAAAGTCCCTTAACCTTTCTGCATCTCAGTTTTCTGACTTCAGAAGGTTACGATGATAGGTAAATAAGTTAGTATATGTAAAGGGTGTGTTACAACACCTGACCCAGAGTAAGGGCTATATTTATTAGCTATTATTATCACTACTAATGGCTGAACCCATCTCATCTTATAAGTGTAATTTGAATAAACGATCTCAAAATATTTCACATCCATAAAAACCTTTGTTTTAATACTTATAAAACATAATAGAATACACCAGCATTTCTCAGGGTATAGCTTGTTATGACACGTGGAAATAGTGGGTTAGGTCACAAATTATCAGACAAGTTTGTAAATGAAGTTCGTTTGGTCACTGTTGAAAGCATATTTTTTTTAAATAAAGCTTAAATACATGACAATTATTTCAATGCACATATACTTAGAATTCATTTATTGGCATTTTTACATTATCAGAGTTTCAAGAAAAAATATGAAACAAAAAATGACAGTGGGTATGTTTGTATAACTGTAAGAGTACATTATTTAATGGAATCTTTTCTTGTTAATTTCTTTTTTCAAGTTTTATTAAGATACGACTGACATAAAACACTGTGTAAGTATTAGATCTGTAAGGCAATGATTTGATATGTGTATATATTATAAAATAATTACCACAATAATTTAGTTACACTCAACACTAAATCTTTATATACTGAGACTGATAACCTCTTGTCTTAGAATTCACATGGTATGAAAAATATTGTAGCTGTGTTCAGTAGAAAAACTATCAACCACGCAGACAACAACAACTCAACTGGAAAAATCTCTACGAGGAAATTAGTTTCTAGAGCAGATATTTCAAAGAACTCGTTGATTCTGCTGTAATCAAGCAATTCCGAGTAAACGATTCAAAATCATGTCTCCATTGGCAAGGTGCTGATACTGATTTGCTTTTGCCACAAATGGAGATGTTGATTAAGGAGAAAAATCTGATGGGGCGCATAAGTGGCTCAGTGGGTGAAGGGTCTGACTTTGGCTCGAGTCATGATTTCACAGTTCGTGGGTTTGAGCCCCACAATGCGCTCTCTGCTGACAGATCAGAACCTGGAGCCTCCTTCGGATTCTGTGTCTCCCTCTCTTTCTGCCCCTTCCCTCACTCACACTCTGTCTGTCTCCATCTCAAAAATAAATAAACATTTAAAATTTTTTTAAAAAACAACACTCTGACAAGTCACGTGAGCACACACGTTACCTGACAGATCAGAAATGACTTTTCAGTGGGTCTCGCCAATTACCTCCATATTCCAATTACTATCCCTGGAACATAGGAGACTCTCATAACGTTGAGTGTAGGGGTGGAATGGAGAAATCATATCTAGTTACTAGCTCTGATTTATGCCTTTCATGAATAGAGTACAAAGGAGAAAATACTTGGCCAGGTAGATGTGTCTGTCCTGCGAAGTGGTCATCAAAGTGTGAGACTCCTTTGTATAAATATACTGCAGAATGTGAAGCTGCTTATTATCAGAGGGTAAGCACATTTAATCTCTTCTGTAAGAGAGTGTCTCTTCTTATCTCTTATCTCTTCCATAAGCCTTTGCCAAATACTCTCCATAAATTACATAAAATAATTTAGCATATCTGAAAATGCCTTACAACTTCTTACGTATTTAGAAAAATGCCCATGTTTCCGTGGCCTGTGTTACAAGAATACAAAAGCTTTAAAGTCAGAGACATGAGTGCCTAGGGCTGCTGTGTGGGTTGTGCCTGGTTCACTTGATGGTAGTCATTCTGGTCTGCTTGGTCAAAAAATCTGGAAAGCACAAAGTTTTCTGAGTCCCATCACCTTGAATGCACGCTAATTCTAAGCTTTTCCTGCTTTTCCCTTTCCAAAAGCTTTTCCGAGTAACCAAGTCATGCTAGTTGATAATAGAAAGTGTTTTTCTTTTAAGGATTCCAACTAATAAATGGGAAAGAAATAAGATAATTAGAAAATTATGAAAGTGCAACTTCTAATGAAATGAATGACAGAGGCAACAATGAAATGTTCTCCAGCTAGAGCCCAGAGGAGATATAACCCAACTGGACCTCTGTGTGGCTCTGCCTTTGGTTGTGGATGGCCTAATCGGTTTTTTAGTCTCTTCTGAATTCTCTTTACTGCATATCTTTGTGTCTCCCTCTCCCCCTCTTTCCCTTCTTCCTTCCCTCCTTCCCTCCCTCCTTTCCCCTTTCCTTCCTTCTTCCTTCCTTCCTTCCTTCCTTCCTTCCTTCCTTCCCTCCTTCCTCCCTCCCTCCCTCCCTCCCTCCCTTCCTTCCTTCCTTCCCTCCCTCCCTCCTTCTTTCCTTCCTCCAATAACTGCTTATCAAGACCATGTTACAATTGGCATGGGAAAATCTAACATCCATTCATTGTTCTGTCCTTGAGGGACAGAACTGAATAGAGAAAAGTGCTAGGGCCAGGCACAATTAGATTTGCATAGCAGTTGTATCACTTTCAAACTATGGGATTTCAAATATATAACGTAAACCCTCTGAGCTTGTTTTCCACTTCTTAGAGTTATTGTGGGAATAAATGAGAGAGAAATTTCTAAGACACCTAACATTACCACAGACATGTAGTAAACCCTTGAGAATGGTAAGTTCATGACCTTTCCTGGTCCTCTGCCCCACACACTGGGAAGAGAGACCGCAGAGTGCTTTTGCATTCGTTCTCATGTGTAGTCTGCATCCTTCCGCCCTTCTTGGACCTGGGGTCTGGACACTTCTGCTGTACCTCTGCCATAGCAACTTCCTTTTAATCACCCAAAGCTCCATAAATCACCTGTCTGTTTACCCTGAGGCTAACTATCACCCGAATGAAGAAAGTGCAAGAACAGAAGAAAAGGAAAAATGAAATCTGGCCTAATTTAGCTTAATTAGCCAGATAAGTATCGAATGAAGATGCAGCATGAGTTTTTATACCATGTACCTTCTTTCCGAGTTTTATTTTTTTTAAGTTTATTTATTTATTTTGAGAGAGAGAGAGAGAGAGAGAGAGAAAGCCGGGGGGGGGGGGAGGTAAGAGAGAGAAGGAGAAAGAGAATCTCAAGCAGGACTGGACACTGCCCTGTCAGCACAGAGCCCTAGGTGGGGCTCAAACCCATGAACCGCAAGATCAAGACCAGATTCGAAATTAAGAGTCAGATGCTCAAATGACGGAGCCACCCAGTCGCCCCTTTTTCTGAGTTTCATTTTTATTTTCACAAAAGGTTGAAGTTATAGATGTGATTATTATACATAACATATGCCTATAAACATAATATACTTCTGAATATATATGTTCTTCATGATCTCATAACTCTACTGATTCAAAATAACATTTGTTTGATTATTGACAAAGACAGAACATTCTCACCCATCTTGGTCCTAATTCTTTTCTTCCTCCATCAGCCAGTCATTGGGAGATTTCTGTAACTCTTGAATGTCTGTGAGCTTTCAATTTGGAGCAGCTGTTTTTGTTTGTTTGTTGTTTTTTTGTTTTTTAATTCTCATACTCTCTCAGCTCTCAGTATCATTTGCATGATCTAAAACCTTTAATACTTCTAAGGGTTTTAGGTTCTCCCTTTCCCCTTGCTGCCCTTGAGTTGGATGATATTTAGCAAGGGCAAGTAGTCCCATGCACTTTGGATGTTCTCAGGGCCAAACCACCATGAGAGAAGCAGACTTTACGTCAAAGTCTGTCTCTTCACCACTCTCCCAGGACAGGCCTGTCGACCAAGATCTCCCTGGGTTCTTCTTCTCCCTTTAGGTGGCAAAATTTAGTTTCTTTGACTTTAAGCAGGAGAGAGGCAGAGAGAGAAGGGACACAGAATCCAAAGCAGGCTTCAGGCTCCGAGCTATCAGCACAGAGCCTGACACCGGGCTCGAACCACAAACCATGAGATAATGACCTAAGCTAAGTTGGATGTTTAACCCACTGATGACACTATTATGACTCTTTGCTATATCTGGGAAATCTTCTGGTGGAAAATCTGGGGAGAAACACTGGAGGCAGAGAAAACATTCTATGAAAAGGCTCTGAGGTAAGAAAGAAGTTAACAGATTGAAGAACAGAAAGCTCTGGCTGATACATGGTAGCAGTGGAGGGCATGGCATGAGATGAGGGTCCAGAGGGTTCTGTGCTATGTTGGGCTAGGCCACATGTAGTTGGGATTGTCTTCTCCAGCAGTTCAAGAAGGTGCGAGTTGAGGCAGGGGTTGAGGTTGTTCCTTTAAATCTGGAGGAAAGTTCACCAGTAATACCTCCAAAATGATGCCTGGTATTCTAATATCAATACACTACTATGCTGATTTTTCAAAAGACTCACATCCAAAGTTCACCCTAGTGACTTTTAGATAAGTGGAAATCATGTCTTAAAAATTATATTTCAGCCACTCTTTAAAAAAAAACGGGATTTTTTTTCTTAACCTGGATGCTTCTTACTGCACAGAACTTCCCAAAAGAAATAAATTACAGGGGCACCTGAGTGGCTCAGTCGGCTGAGCATCCGACTCTTAATTTGGGCTCAGGTCATGATCTCATGGTTGCTGAGTTCAAGCCCTGTGTCGGGCTCTGTGCTGACAGTGTGGAGCATGCTTAGGACTCTCTCTCTCTCTCCTTCTTCCTTGCCCCTCTCCTACTCTCTCTCTCTCTCTCAAAATATATAAGTAAACTTAAAAAAAAAAGAAATCACAAACTTCAAGATAAATTAAAAAGTTCAAAATATAATGTAATTCTACCTTGCCATTGAATACGTACGTCCATTAGGTAACGACACAGTTTAATTTCTATTTTATTTTATTTATTTATTTATTTATTTACCCAATATATGAAGTTTATTGTCAAATTGGTTTCCATACAACACCCAGTGCTCACCCCAAAAGGTGCCCTCCTCAATACCCATCACCCACCCTCCCTTCCCTCCCACACTCCATCAACCCTCAGTTTGTTCTCAGTTTTTAAGAGTCTCTTATGTTTTGGCTCTCTTCCACTCTAACCTCTTTTTTTTTTCCTTCCCCTCCCCCATGGGTTTCTGTTAAGTTTCTCAGGATCCACATAAGAGTGAAACCATATGGTATCTGTCTTTCTCAGTATGGCTTATTTCACTTAGTATAACACTCTCCAGTTCCATCCATGTTGCTACAAAGGGCCATATTTCATTCTTTCTCATTGCCACGTAGTACTCCATTGTATATATAAACCACAATTTCTTTAGCCATTCATCAGTTGATGGACATTTAGGCTCTTTCCATAATTTGGCTATTGTTGAGAGTGCTGCTATAAACATTGGGGTACAAGTGCCCCTATGCATCAGTACTCCTGTATCCTTTGGGTAAATTCCTAGCAGTGCTATTGCTGGGTCATAGGGTAGGTCTATTTTTAATTTTCTGAGGAACCTCCACACTGCTTTCCAGAGTGGCTGCACCAATTTGCATTGGGTTCCCACCAACAGTGCAAGAGGGTTCCTGTTTCTCCACATCCTCGCCAGCATCTATAGTCTCCTGATTTGTTCATTTTGGCCACTCTGACTGGCGTGAGGTGATATCTGAGTGTGGTTTTGATTTGTATTTCCCTGATGACGAGCGACGTTGAGCATCTTCTCATGTGCCTGTTGGCCATCCGGATGTCTTCTTTAGAGAAGTGTCTATTCATGTTTTCTGCCCATTTCTTCACTGGGTTATTTGTTTTTCGGGTGTGGAGTTTGGTGAGCTCTTTATAGATTTTGGATACTAGCCCTTTGTCCGATATGTCATTTGCAAATATCTTTTGCCATTCCGTTGGTTGCCTTTTAGTTTTGTTGGTTGTTTCCTTTGCTGTGCAGAAGCTTTTTATCTTCATAAGGTCCCAGTAGTTCATTTTTGCTTTTAATTCCCTTGCCTTTGGGAATGTGTCAAGTAAGAAATTGCTACGGCTGAGGTCAGAGAGGTTTTTTCCTGCTTTCTCCTCTAGGGTTTTGATGGTTTCCTGTCTCACATTCAGGTCCTTTATCCATTTTGAGTTTATTTTTGTGAATGGTGTGAGAAAGTGGTCTAGTTTCAATCTTCTGCATGTTGCTGTCCAGTTCTCCCAGCACCAGTTTGTTTTAAAGAGACTATCTTTTTTCCATTGGATGCTCTTTCCTGCTTTGTCAAAGATTAGTTGGCCATACGTTTGTGGGTCTAGTTCTGGGGTTTCTATTCTATTCCATTGGTCTATGTGTCTGTTTTTGTGCCAATACCATGCTGTCTTGATGATGACAGCTTTGTAGTAGAGGCTAAAGTCTGGGATTGTGATGCCTCCTGCTTTGGTCTTCTTCAAAATTACTTTGGCTATTCGGGGCCTTTTGTGGTTCCATATGAATTTTAGGATTGCTTGTTGTAGTTTCGAGAAGAATGGTGGTGCAATTTTGATTGGGATTGCATTGAATGTGTAGATTGCTTTGGGTAGTATTGACATTTTGACAATATTTATTCTTCCAATCCATGAGCACGAAATGTTTTTCCATTTCTTTATACCTTTTTCAATTTTCTTCATAAGTTTTCTATAGTTTTCAGCATACAGATCTCTTACATCTTTGGTTAGATTTATTCCTAGGTATTTTATGCTTCTTGTTGCAATTGTGAATGGGATCAGTTTCTTTATTTGTCTTTCTGTTGCTTCATTATTAGTGTATAAGAATGCAACTGATTTCTGTACATTGATTTTGTATCCTGCGACTTTGCTAAATTCATGTATCAGTTCTAGCAGACTTCTGGTGGAGTCTATCGGATTTTCCATGTATAATATCATGTCATCTGCAAAAAGTGAAAGCTTAACTTCATCTTTGACAATTTTGATGCCTTTGATTTCCTTTTGTTGTCTGATTGCTGATGCTAGAACTTCCAACACTATGTTAAACAACAGCGGTGAGAGTGTACATCCCTGTCGTGTTCCTGATCTTAGGGAAAAAGCTCTCAGTTTTTCCCCATTGAGGATGATGTTAGCTGTGGCTTTTCATAAATGGCTTTTATGATCTTTAAGTATGTTCCTTCTATCCCGACTTTCTCGAGGGTTTTTATTAAGAAAGGTTGCTGAATTTTGTCAAAGGCCTTTTCTGCATCGATTGACAGGATCATATGGTTCTTATTTTTTCTTTTATTAATGTGATGTATCACATTGATTCATTTGTGAATGTTGAACCAGCCCTGCACCCCAGGAATGAATCCCACTTGATCATGATGAATAATTCTTTTTATATGCTGTTGAATTCGGTTTGCTAGTATCTTATTGAGAATTTTTGCATACATATTCATCAGGGATATTGGCCTGTAGTTCTCTTTTTTTTACTGGGTCTCTGTCTGGTTTAGGAATCAAAGTAATGCTGGCTTCATAGAATGAGTCTGGAAGTTTTCCTTCCCTTTCTATTTTTTGGAATAGCTTGAGAAGGATAGGTATTATCTCTGTTTTAAATGTCTGGTAGAACTCCCCTGGGAAGCCATCTGGTCCTGGACTCTTATTTGTTGGGAGATTTTTGATGACTGATTCAATTTCTTTGCTGGTTATGGGTCTGTTCAAGCTTTCTATTTCCTCCTGATTGAGTTTTGGAAGAGTGTGGGTGTTTAGGAATTTGTCCATTTCTTCCAGGTTGTCCAGTTTGTTGGCATATAATTTTTCATAGTATTCCCTGAAAATTGCTTGTATCTCTGAGGGATTGGTTGTAATAATTCCATTTTCATTCATGATTTTATCTATTTGGGTCATCTCCCTTTTCTTTTTGAGAAGCCTGGCTAGAGGTTTATCAATTTTGTTAATTTTTTCAAAAAACCAACTCTTGGTTTCATTGATCTGCTCTACAGTTTTTTTAGATTCTATATTGTTTATTTCTGCTCTGATCTTTATTATTTCTCTTCTTCTGCTGGGTTTAGGCTGTCTTTGCTGTTCTGCTTCTATTTCCTCCAGGTGTGCTGTTAGATTTTGTATTTGGGCTTTTTCTTGTTTCTTGAGATAGGCCTGGATTGCAATGTATTTTCCTCTCAGGACTGCCTTCGCTGCATCCCAAAGCGATTGTTTTATTTTCATTTTCATTTGTTTCCATATATTTTTTAATTTCTTCTCTAATTGCCTGGTTGACTCATTCATTCTTTAGTAGGGTGTTCTTTAACCTCCATGCTTTTGAAGGTTTTCCAGACTTTTTCCTGTGGTTGATTTCAAGCTTCATAGCATTGTGGTCTGAAAGTATGCATGGTATGATTTCAATTCTTGTAAACTTATGAAGGGCTGTTTTGTGACCCAGTATGTGATCTATCTTGGAGAATGTTCCATGTGCACTCGAGAAGAAAGTATATTCTGTTGCTGGATGCAGAGTTCTAAATATATCTGTCAAGTCCATCTGATCCAATGTATCATTCAGGACCCTTGTTTCTTTATTGACCCTGTGTCTAGATGATCTATCCATTTCTGTAAGTGGAGTGTTAAAGTCCCCCGCAATTACCACATACTTATTAATAAGGTTGCTTATGTTTGTGAGTAATTGGTTTATATATTTGGGGGCTCCTGTATTCGGTGCATAGACATTTATAATTGTTAGCTCTTCCTGATGGATAGACCCTGTGATTATTATATAATGCCCTTCTTCATCTCTTGTTACAGCCTTTAATTTAAAGTCTAGTTTGTCTAAGTATGGCTACTCCAGCTTTCTTTTGACTTCCAGTGGCATGATAAATAGTTCTCCATCCCCTCACTCTCAATCTGAAGGTGTCCTCCGCTCTAAAATGAGTCTCTTGTAGACAGCAAATAGATGGGTCTTGTTTTTTTTATCCATTCTGATACCCTATGTCTTTTGGTTGGCACATTTAGTCCATTTACATTCAGTGTTATTATAGAAAGATATGGGTTCACTGTCATTGTGATGTCTGTATGTTTCATGCTTGTAGCGATGTCTCTGGTACTTTGTCTCACAAGAGCCCCCTTAGAATCTTTGTAGGGCTGGTTTAGTGGTGACGAATTCCTTCAGTTTTTGTTTGTTTGGGAAGACCTTTATCTCTCCTTCTATTCTAACTGACAGACTTGCTGGATAAAGGATTCTCGGCTGCATATTTTTTCTGTTCATCACATTGAAGATCTCCTGCCATTCTTTTCTGGCCTGCCAAGTTTCAGTGGAGAGATCGGTCACGAGTCTTATAGGTCTCCCTTTATATGTTAGAGCACGTTTATCTCTAGCTGCTTTCAGAATTTTCTCTTTATCCTTGTATTTTGCCAGTTTCACTATGATATGTCATGCAGAAGATCGATTCAAGTTACGTCTGAAGGGAGTTCTCTGTGCCTCTTGGATTTCGATGCCTTTTTCCTTCCCCAGATCTGGGAAGTTCTCAGCTATCATTTCTTCAAGTACACCTTCAGCACCTTTCCCTCTCTCTTCCTCCTCTGGAATACCATTTATGTGTATATTATTTCTCTTTAGTGTATCACTTAGTTCTCTAATTTTCCCCTCAAACTCCTGGATTTTTTTATCTCTCTTTTTCTCAGCTTCTTCTTTTTCCATAATTTTATCTTCTAGTTCACCTATTCTCTCCTCTGCCTCTTCAATCTGAGCTGTAGTTGTCTCCATTTTATTTTGCAACTCGTTGATAGCATTTTTTAGCTCCTCCTGGCTGTTCCTTAGTCCCTTGATCTCTGTAGCAAGAGATTCTCTGCTGTCCTTTATACTGTTTTCAAGCCCAGCGATTAATTTTATGACTATTATTCTAAATTCACTTTCTGTTATATTGTTTAAATCATTTTTGATCAGTTCGTTAGCTGTTGTTATTTGCTGGACGTTTTTCTGAGGGGAATTCTTCAGTTTGGTCATTTTGGATAGTCCCTGGAGTGGTGGGGACCTGCAGGGCACTTCCCCTGTGCTGTCTTGAATAACTTGCGTTGGTGGGTGGGGCCACAGTCAGACCTGATGTCTGCCCCCAGCCCACCGCTGGGGCCACAGTCAGACTGGTGTGTGCCTTCTCTTCCCCTCTCCTAGGGGCGGGATTCACTGTGGGGTGGTGTGGCCCGTCTGGGCTACTTGCACACTGCCAGGCTTGTGGTGCTGGGGATCTGGCGTATTAGCTGGGGTGGATCGGTAAGTTGCACAGGGGCGGGAGGGGCAGGCTTAGCTCGCTTCTCCTTAGGTGATCCACTTCAGGAGGGGCCCTGTGGCAGCAGGAGGGAGTCAGACCCGCTGCTGGAGGTTTGGCTCCACAGAAGCACAGCATTGGGTGTTTGCGCGGAGCGAGCAAGTTCCCTGGCAGGTACTGGTTCCCTTTGGGATTTTGGCTGGGGGATGGGCGAGGGAGATGGCGCTGGCAAGCGCCTTTGTTCCCCGCCAAGCTGAGCTCTGTTGTCTGGGGCTCAACAACTCTCCCTCCCGTTGTCCGCCAGCCCTCCCGTTCTCGGAGCAGAGCTGTTAGCTTATAACCTTCCAGATGTTAAGTCCCACTCGCTGTCAGAACACACTCCAACCGGCCCCTCTGCTTTTGCAAGCCAGACTCGGGGGCTCTGCTTGGCCGGCGGGCCGCCCCTCCGCCCCGGCTCCCTCCCGCCAGTCCGTGCAGGGCGCACCGCCTCGCCGCCCTTCCTACCCTCTTCCGTGGGCCTTTCGTCTGCGCTTGGCTCCGGTGACTCTGTTCTGCTAATCCTCTGGCGGTTTTCTGGGTTATTTAGGCAGGTGTAGGTGGAATCTAAGTGATCAGCAGGACGCGCAGTGAGCCCATCCTCCTCCTACGTCGCCATCTTTAATTTCTATTTTAAAAATGACAGGCAACCTAAGCATTTGTTACCTGAGATTTCAAACCCAGCTTTCACTTGTAGTTTTGTAGTTGATGATAGAATAAGTCACTTTCATAATTAAAAAAAAATTAATGAACAAGATGGCAGTGACACTGTTTCATAGACAGACTGAGGAACAGTTTTGGAGATTAATAACTGTGACGTAATAAGAAAACGGTATTTTGTAAGTGTGATCTAAGAAAATCAGTAAATGCTTGGCAGTAGACTCGCTTTCCAATCCCTGCTCTCTCACACAGCAGTTATCGGAACTGCTGTAAGACCTTTGACATCACAGCCTCAGTAACTTTATCAATAAGAGGGGAATGGTAATATCCATCCCTCAGAATTACTTTTCCTTAACAAATGGGATTGTGTCTGGCGGGCCTCTACTAAAGGGGATTCACACTAACTACTGTTTGCACAATTCATCCTGTAGGAGACAGTCCCCATCCCTTCCTGCTCACATTCTCACCCGGGCAGTCAGTCCCACTTGCAGAAGGCCTCCGAGGCACCGATACAGTTCACTAATGCGCTTAGTTTCATCTGGGTGTAGTAAGCCACTTCTTGTAGTGATTGATGATGCATATTGTTGCAAAATAATCTTGTGGAAATAATGGACTAGATGGCTGCACTGTACTTTCCTGACAAAAGCTTCCCATCACAACAATGCGTTAGAGTCTAAGACTTACACCTGATGAAGTAAGAATTCCTTGAAAACTTTAACACAATTTAATACATAGCCCCAAAGTAATTGGAAAGAACGTACCATTCTATACACTATGTACCAATACTGTGTGCCAGTAGCTACTGAGGTCATTGGTGCTCTTATGCTTAAAGAATTAATAAAGTAAACAGATCATGAAAATAACTCTTTCAGAATAGAGCTAAGGTAGGGGGTCATAGAGAAGAGGCTCTGACTGCTTAAGGCTCCCTGAACTAAGAGCAGGACTGATGGCTTATAATTCATGAAAACGGGAATCTTATCACCTGCACGGCAGCCAGAAAGAAATGACACATAATGAATTTGTCTTCCTTATTCTTTTGCAATGTTTAAAGCGTATACCTTATCTCCAGGAAAAAAGCAGGTTGCTTTTAGTCAAGTTTACTGATTAACGAAAGGAAAGCCAGAGATACAGATGCTCAAGACATACATCCCCAAATTGCACAACTGATTTTGCATTACACAGACTGTACTCTGCCCTGTTGGTCAAAAACACCACTATCCACAGGGCTATTTCCTTACTGGAAGAAAACCCAGCTGCATCGGCTATGATCTTCGCTTTTAGTGTTATGAAGTAAAAATACCCTTTACGAGATAAGCAGAAGCGAATTTTAAAAAAACACTTAGCTAATCCCTTATCAATTACCATGTCACAAATTGCCTTATGTAATTCTTAAGGGGATTGGAAAACAATCTTATGGAGTCTGGACAAGGTTATCAAAAAGAAAAAGAAAAAAAAAAAACAAATAGGAAGAGTAGTGAATTGAAATCAGTAATTCCTGGGCTTGCCTGAATTGTTAGTTACCAGACAAAATAGCAATGAGCCGGTTAAGATTTATGGTTGCTAGTGCACGCTATTCCCTGGACACCAGTTGGGAATCTAGAAGAAGACACATTTCTCAGAAGAGAGAACTTTTTCCCCAAGTTCTTATTTTCTATGTCCACTGTTGTGAGGCATTTATATCGCTCAGATGACCCATCACAGCAGGTACTTCTGTACCCCTCTCTTATACTGCTGAATAAATCCAATTTGCTTTTAGCTTCACTGTCCTCCTCCCTTGCTAAACCTGATTATGGTACTCTATTCAGGAGGTTGCTTATTTGATAAAGAAACTGGTTTTTCCCTGCAGGAGTTTTGGCTCATGTTAGCAGGGAAGTGATGAATTATTTTATAAGAAGTGGCTTGAATCATTGAAATGGTAACACAAAATCCATGATTCACATCATTGCTGCAAATAAATATATACACGATCACTCAGAGTTTGATAACAACTGTGCTTTGCTAATCAACATTAGGCCAAGTGTGAATGTTATAGAACACCCTGAAATGGCCTGAATATCAACCATACACGAAACCTTTCTAAAAATCATCCGTTAAACAGGGCATTCTTATTACTTAGAGCCTACACAATTCCATTATAACGTATATTGTTTTTTTTTATTGTGGCAAATAACAAAACCAAAGCACATAACATAAAATTCACTCTCCCAACACTTCTATAATATGTGTTCTTAATGCTACTCTTAGGATCCAGCAAAATGGTGAAATGTCTTTTCGGACTCAGCAGAAATTAATGTACTCAGCATACTTCTAGGACCACATTATTCGCTGAGGTCTAATACTTTGAGAAAGAGCACATTCATATAAAGCGTTTTTTTTATTTTTTCCTCAAACTTGCCATATTTTTAGAATTGCCTGGATGGCAGGGGGTGGGGGTGGGGCTTTGTTAAAGGTAGAATCTTTCCTGGAAATTTTGATTCAGTGGTTCTGGGACAGAGTGGTCTAGATTTCTAACAAGACCCCCAGGTCAGTGTGATTGAGAAACACAGAAGCCAAGGTGCGTATGTCTGTTAGAATATCTCATTCCCCATCTATGCTGGAAAGCATGGTGTCAATACTGTCCCTTTACACATTATCAAGTAATGAGAGTTTTTCTTGGAAAGTTTTTATAAGCTTTGCATACTTGTAGGTTCTTTTCTTTTTCATTAAAAAGATTTTTTTTCAATGTTGTATTTATTTTTGAGAGAGACAGAGTGAGCTGGGTAGGGGCAGAGAGAGAGAAGGGGACAGAGGATCCAAAGTGGGCAAGCCCGATGAGGGGCTTGAACTCAGGAACCTTAAGATCACGGCTTGAGTCAATGTTGGAGGCTCAACTGACTGAGCCACTCAGGTGCTCGGCACGCTCAAGGGTTCTGACAGGCTCTTGCTGCCACTTGATTCCCTCTCTGCCATTGTTAACATCTACCACTTAGTACCCACTGTGACAATAATGAACCAGTGGGCTGTGCTTACTTGAGTAACATCTCTTAGGGGTATGGCAAGCCCAGCATTTTTCTGCCAGTCCCTTTTGAAAACGCCAAACAGGGAAGTTCCTGAAGTAAGTCTTCAGGAAAATTATCCACCCAAGAGGGGAGGATTGGTTCAACAAATAGTTGATTAACAAAAGGTAAATGCTCATCTTGAATGCTTTATCTGGAATACAGATGACAATTTTGAATGTTGAACATGTCTCTTTTTTTCCTTATAAATAACAATTACTTTTCTATTTATTAAATTTTTGACTTGCTCCTTTTAGTGTCAGGTTTAGTAATATTCCCCGGTGATAAACATCTGGCTTTTAAACAGAAGCCATGTTTGTGCAACCATAATGTGTTTATTAAAGCACAAAAAGGGAAAACTGAATCTATTATAAGCCTATGAGCTGACAGTAAAGAAAAAGAAGCAAGTTTACAAAATATGGGCGATTTAATTACATTATTTTCTAATAAAAATTAACATATAAATATAGACCTATATGACTAGAAAAAATAAAACCTGGAAGGAAATACACCAAAATGTTAGTAGCACTGTTTTGATTCTGAAATTATGGGTAATATTAGTTTTCCTCTCCTTTTTAATTTCTATTTTAAGCTTTTAACAATTATGATGTGTTACATTTAATATAAAAATTGTTAAAAATTATGTTGAAAAAAATCACATTGCTTTCCCTGAAACGTTACTGAGGATTTATTTTTGCAAATTTGCTTTTCAATTTATCCTTTAAAATCGACCTTGGAAATTTTGTCAGAGATCTGTACATTCACTTTAGCAGTAAATTTATGCATCAAAAAATCAGCTGCAGAAAGTTCAGACTGAAAGGTGTGTTTGATAAGATGACGTTAATAATATATTGTCAATTCTATATTTATATATCTTCCAACTCATTTGGAAATTTTTAGCTCCAGATAAAAACAATTTAATCTTTGATGTGAAAAGAAAATGGGAACAGTGTTCAGAAGAAATAATTTAACAAAAGCACCAGGGTGAAGGTTATGCATATAACCGTGCCACATAGAAGTAATTTTTTTAAGATCCCAAACTCTCTTTCAAAGTAAAATAACCAGCAGGTTATTTTGTAGAAATTGATGAACTGATTCTAGAATTTATGTGAATGTGGAAAGCATCTAGAATATCTGACCAAACTTTAAAAAAAACTTTTTTTTAACATTTATTCACTTTTGAGAGACAGAGAGAGACAGAGCGCAAGCAGGAGTGGGGCAGAGAGAGAGGGAGACACAGAATCTGAAGCAGGCTCCAGGCACTGAGCTGTCAGCACAGAGCCCCACGTGGGGCTCAAACTCATGAACTGTTGACATGATGACCTGAGCCGAAGTCAGATGCTTAACCGACTGAGCCACCCAGGGGCCCCTGACACAATTTTTAAGTAAAGAACAAAGTTCTTAGATGTATACGATGTGATTCCAAAACGTATAAGCACACGGTAATCAAGACAACATGGAATTGGTGTAAGAGGGCACAAGGAGATTAATGGGACAAAATAGAGAAACAAGAAATAGGGCTAAATATAAGAATTAATGCTATAAAACTCCTAGAATAAAATATGAGGAAAAACCTTTGGGACTCACATTTAGCCATGGTTTCCTTAAAAACACACAAAATGCACAAAGTAGAAAAGGGAAAAAAAGTGATAAGCTTCACAAAGCTATTAGAAAATACAAGCCAAAGTCACAATGATATACCACAGCACATAAACTACAACGTCTAAAGTTGAAAAGACCTACTTATATAAAGTATTGACAAGGATGTAGAGTAATTGGAACTGCCATATATTGTTGGTGGTAACATAAAATAGTATGATTACTTTTGAACATACTTTAGCCATTTGTTAAAGAATAAAATATCATTCAAGGCTTAGATATTTAGCAAAGAGAAATGAAAGTCCTTGACATTCCCTCCAAGCCAAGAAAATGCAGAAGTACAACCAGTATTGGAAGAGATTCGTAACAAAGATCCAAGAAATTGAAAACGTCATGCAAACATGAAAAAAAAAAAAAAAGCTATTTTGAAGATATAATCCAAAATACGATCTATAGGTTTGGCATGAAAATGCCAAGAAAATTCTGAAAACTTAACTGTCTCAGAAGAAAAACCAATTTTAATGAGAACTGTGTTTTACCCTAGCTTTTTTGTATTATTTTATATAAGTCAAAATAAGAAAGACTATTTCCTTTGGAAGCTCAAGCATCTTGGTAAAATAAGATAAATGTATCTACCCTAGGCAATTCAATTAAGAAGTGGGTATCTTGGGTGCCATTTAAAATAACTCATACAATGGTCATTAAATATACACTCAGCTATGCTATATCACACAATAAAATGAAAAAAATCCTAAAGTGTTTATTCAGGAAAAATAATCAACAAATTGAACTGTATTAGTTCTTATGGCTGAGGCAGATTTTATGAATGGAACCCAGATAAGATTGCTCTATGTCCAGTAATAAAAATTTACATCAGAAAATAGTAATAACATGTTTTAGCTGAGGATGTGTTCCTTCTCATCTTCATTTGCATACAAGGCCAGAACTTTGTCTGTTAACGTAGACCAGAAGTTATGATGTTAGTTAGGTAACAGACTACACTAAATTTGAGAACATATAACATATCTGAAGACACTCTAGTTAAAAACAAACAAAAGCAAGCCCAAAGCACTATATAGTTAAACCAAACACCTGCCTACAAATCAAGTGTTTGCATCTCTTGGAAAAGACTTTAATCCCTAGAACGATGGACACCTCTGTGCCTAGATCTTTATCTGGCTTGGAATGGCCCTGGATAAATATTTGGTGTGGAAAGCTGACTCTTTTCTGATGAGCCATAGAACCTCCTGACATTGTCGCAGGCTTCCTTGAACGACTTCATTTTTCGAAAGCATGAATTCAAGTTTGTTCCAAAGAGAATTAATAAAATACCTCAAAGTGATTTTAAAACATAATGACATTCTGAAGTCTATTATTTTGTGGAATGAGATAAAGTTTGAATCATGCCAGCTGTCACCATCTGAAACTTTTTTATTGTACTGATTCCATTCAAGCTCTTATTTTGAACCACTGCCAATGCTAAGTAGGTCCGTTAATTAAGGATAGGTGCCAATTAGTCACTTAAAATTTTGAAAAAAATCATTAATGATGGCATGCTAATCAGATACATTGGAAGGGCTGACTACAGAAATTGACTACACATGCCATGATTCTTACATAAGCCTCTCAAGAGGCCGTTCTGTAAGAACATAAGTGAATTCAGCTACTCCAGGGATTTCAGTGAGAATCCTTTCTAGTCACCCAGGGTGAACCATCCAGCCTCCCTGAATGTCCCTGTCCACTATGCAGGTGAACAGTGAATTTGATTTGGAAGCTATGCTAGAAGTGCCTGATTTACCTCTTGAGATCTGCCCTATCTTCTCCACTTGGCTCTGTATTCTGGGGGGCAAGACCTGTGAAGACTGCATCAGAAGTGTCCCTTGCTCTCTGGTTTCTGGTTTCTGCTGAGGGATACTGGGAAGGGATCAAAGGGGTGGAGCAGCATGATGTCCTGGCGTTTATTTCCTTGGCTCTCCTACCAACAGTTGCCATGGATGGGTCACATCCCTTCACCAAAAGACACTACTGCTCTCAAGGCATCTTCCTTCTCTGCATAGCTCTGCCTAACTCCTGGATCCCGGTAACGGCTCTCTCTCCTTTTCCCTTCAAGAGTAAAAACAGTAGTGGCTCTGACTCTTACCAGCCTTGGAATGGTCATCCTCTCTGTCATTTTTCCCAAACCCTACTGTATCTTTCAGAACAGTACTTATGAAATACTTGCTTCTCAACTGACTAGCCTAAGGGTGCCATGTATTTCCTGCTGGGAGTCGAAATACTACACATGTGGAGTGAGGATAAGAAGTATTTGACTAGGTACATGGAGCAAGGAGAGAGGAGGCCTGATACTATGGGCAAGCTGTCTGAATAATCTGATGTGCAGCACACAAGAGAATGTGTGGCTAGTGGTCCACATTATCAAAGAGAAGAGCTGCTTTAAAAGAGCCCTAATAATTCACAGAAACTTTTAGTTTGCATTTAGGTGGATAGCATTCTGAAACAACACAGTGAAGTACAGCTTAGTTTGATTACTAAGATAGTCTTAGTGAAATTTATTTAAGATATTCTTGGGGTGCATGGGTGGCTCAGTCGGTTGACCGACTTCGGCTCAGGTCATGATCTCACAGTTTGTGAGTTCGAGCCCCACGTCAGGCTCTGTGCTGATAGCTCAGAGCCTGGAGCCTGCTTTAGATTCTGTGGCTCCCTCTCTCCCTGCCCCTCCCCGACTCACACTCTGTCTCTCTGTCTCTCAAAATTGAACAAATGTTAAAAAAATTTTTTTGTAAAAGATATTGTTAACTCACAGTTAAATCTTCAAAGATTTGAAAGAAGTTTTTGTTTTAATGCTTTATCATTTGTATTGTCTAATACAGTAATGGACAAAGAACCACCAGAAAAAGAAAAGATAATGAGAATGTAGACAAATATGAAAAAGAAGAGGATACTGCCATTTAATTAGTCATGAGGTTGTATATTGCTTATGGCCGTCTTGCTGAACGTGATTTTGCTGAGACTTCTAGCAAAAACAAAGCCTTAACAACATACCTACTTGAAGATTCTATGTAGGAATCATTGTATTTCTGTACCACTGTACATTTATTGAGGGGGTAAACAGAAATGATAACGTTGTAGATTTTTTATAAACTATGAAAACAACGTGTGTTAGGGGAAACACACAAAGTGAAGGTTTTTATGTACCACTGCCCACAAGCAGGCCTAAAGTGTGCTTGGGTTGTACAAAAGCTAACAAGAGTCACATAAGTTAGATGTGCTTGAGGTCTGTTCGGTCTTAGAGTGTTTCGCTTCTGGAGCAATATTTCCCTGGTGAGTTCTTCCAGTCTGTTAGTTTTGTAATTCTTCTTTCATCCGGGCAGCTTCATTTGATCAGGGAAATCTTAATAGCTAAGCAATGCAGCTGATCAATTCCCTAACGAGCAGAAGAATTTTCTTGATATCAACTTCTCAGCTGAGGCGTGAGTGCATATTTGCATCATGGACTTCACGTTTCATTAAGCTTGAATTCAGAAAACATTTTCTCTTATAAATATGCAACGCATCGAAAGCTGAAATGTACTCAAAAGATGAAAATGTCTTGCCAGGGTAACCAGCTGGACTCTTTCACCGCTCAAAATGTGGTTCTCATTACAAATGAGTTGGCCTTCAGGGGAGAATTTTCACAAGAATATGAACTCTGAATACTTCATATTACCAGTAAGCACAAATTAAATAAAGCGATCTACGTAAATGAAGGCTGTGAATGCTGAAATCTGCTACTGAACACGTCTCACAAACATATCTTTGTGTATGTTTTAAAAATGTGTCTGGGTTTACTCAGACTGAGATGTGGTAAATAAATCATCAGGCCGGCTTTTTTTTTTTTTTTTCCCCTCACATTTAGGTCTGCCATGAAAAGATAAGGAGAAAACATTTTATTTTCTTGCAGCGAAAGTGTATTCCCATGAAAAGGTGAAGTGTTCTTTCTCAGAAGTTTCTGAGACATACACAAGGTAATTTCTGAGGAAAAAAAAAGCTGGCAGAGACATCTTCAATCCATAGACTAAAATATGAGTATGTTGCGATACCTGCAGTGACTCTGTTTGCTACTCTCAACTTAGTCTCCATCATATTTTACTTCCAGTTTAGGGTCTAAAGGAGTCCCTCTGATGATATGAACTGGCTTACGTAACTGAAAATCTCTCGGCGTTGCCTCATTTCTTTCAAAGCAAATGTGAGGTGTTTGCAATGTTTCTCAAGCCCCTACGCTCACCCTTTGGCACTCTGATTTAATTCCTTATTATTGTCTTTCATTGGACCTCCTCACTGCCTCCTCACTCTGCTCCAGCCACATGATGACCCCCCACCCCCACCCTTGTTCAGAGAGAAAACATGTAGGCACAAGCTTTTTTCTCCAGCCTTTCCTCTGGTGGGATATTGTTCCCAGACATCTGCATGGCCAACTCCTGAACCTTCCAGTCTGCTCAAATTCACCTTCACGATGGGGTTTACCTTGACCACTCTGCTTGGTAAAGCAAAATGCCATTCGTCTTCCATCCCACCCTCTTTACCCCCTTTACCCTGCCCTACTTTTATCCCATTTCTAAAGCATACATTAATTTCTGCGATACTATATAATGTATTTATACATTATGTTTATTGTTATTATCTGTCCCTTTTCCCCTGGGATGTAAGTAGCATGAGGCAGACATATTTGATTCTTTCATTCACAGTGGTATCATCAGCACCTAGAGCCGTGAGGTACCTACAGTGAGTGGCAAGTATTTGTCTAAGTTTGAGCTCTGGATAGAAAAAAAAGAAACATTCAAGTTAAGGTAGAGACCATCTTAAACAACGTATTCAAAATTCACTTTAAAAATCCAAAAACTTAAAAATATCTTAAAACACATGAAGTCTACTGAGAAAGAGAGAGTAGCACTTAAAGAACTAGCCAGAAGTCTTTAAAGCACACCATTTGCCATTTAGAGTAGTGATTGGCTAACTATGACCCGGGCCAAGTGTGGCCAGTCATCTTTTTTTGGAACAGAGTTGGGTTTTATGGGCTTTTTTTGTTTTTTTGTTTTTTTGTAGTATTTGTTTGTTTGTTTGTTTGTTTGTTTGTTTGTTTAGAGAAAGAGAGGGCAGGAGAGACCAATTGGGGGAAGGGCAGAGAGAGAGAGAGGGAGAGAATACTAAGCAGGCATCACATTCAGCATGGAGCCCAATGTAGGGCTCAGTCTCATAATGGTGAGAGGAAGACCTGAGCTAAGATCAAGAGTCAGATGCCTAACTGTTCCAGGCACCTCTGGAACAGAGTTTCATTGGAGCATAGCCATCCCCATCCACTTCAGTACTGTCTAAGGCTGGTTATTTTCTGTGCCATAGCAGAGTTGAGGAGTTGTGGCAGAAACCTTCTGGCAAGCAAAGCATAAATTATTACCTGGCCCTTTAGTTTCCTGATCCCTGATTTAGAACAAAGTTACTGACATTTTGCAAACAAATTACTTTCCAAATTCCAGTAGTTATCCAAATAAATGTTTTCGCTTATATGTCAGGAGAGCGAAAGGAATTTGAACAAGAGAGACAGCTGAAGTGTCATCGTTTCTTTACTGCAGCTACCTTTCTCTAACTCTCTGACGTATCTTAAGTGTCTGAATTCTCTAGCGGTTTATGGACTTAAACTGACACTGAAATATGCCAGGATTCTAACCTACATAACCTCTTAAAATCCTATCTTGATTGATTTCATTCCTCAGAATTCTCTCTATTCCATAATATTGTTTGGCATTTTATTTACATATTGTAATATACTGGATTATTTGGTACATATGTCCTCAGTGACCTCTTTCTATTTAAAAAAATAGTTCCCTTGACATTTTCTTGCCAAAGGTATTGGCAGACACTATTATACTCTATTTATACTTCAATAATTTTCTTGAAGGAAGATATAATTTTCCTTAACATTTAATCCTAATGTAAAATTAGCGTACTTTATTTAGCAACATCATTGTTAACCTAATGGCTGCATTATAATTAATGATAGAGAAAGGCAGATTAAGATGACAGATTTATCATTATGCTTAGCAAAACATATGATACTAGTACTTTTAAGGGGATGCATTTAGGTGCTACTTTAAATAGCACTTAATTGGATATATTCAAAGATCTTCTCTTAACAGAAATTAGAGTCAACCTGAGGCAAGTCTCTGGATAATTCAAGTGAAAAATATCTTCCCTTAATTTTCTAGGTATTTTTAGATTTTGTTTTTTTTTTTACATGTGTGATGTGTGAATATCTGTGGTGGGGTAAATAGATGATTACTAGATAGATAGATAGATAGATAGATAGATAGATAGATAGTTCTTGCCTGCAGGCTGGTCTATAGGAAGTATTTGACAAACATTATTGTTTTTTTCCTTTACATTCTTTCCCTTCTCGCCAATAGGCATCAGAAGTTGAGAAGGCCTTTTGAAAATTCTTATTAACAGAATTCATGAAAATGGCCAAATTGGGTAACCATCACCTTACAGTTTCCTTGTTAGACCTGAATTATCCAAGTAAGCTTTTTATATGAACCATCCAACCAGAAATTTGATTGCTTCATTTGGAACTCTGTAAATATAGGCTGGAAAAACAACCATATTTAGGAGGCAACGAAACCTGGGAGGATTGTTGTCCTATCACCATAAATAACATTCTTCACATTATTATAATATTAAAGTCTATCTGTGCATATCATACTCACAGCACGTAACTATTCAGCATCTACAAAGGTCAGAAAATAATTGCTGAAAAAATATGAGAGCTGCTAGATCATTTGCTCTAACACCATTACTTACATGGCTGGATAGTACAAAGTCGTGTGCGTAGGAAGACAGCACCATGCTATAAGTCACAGGGGTCTGATATTGTGTAATCATGGAATGTGCAGAAGGAAGCAGATAGAACTGAAAAGGGGAGGCTCAGATAAGGCATTTATTCTAATTACCTTACCCAGGAAAAGGAAGTGGATCCAGAGAGCAATTCTTGTATGTATCTGTACATATCCTTCAGGGACTCTTCGTTGTATTAAACCTACAGGCATCCTGTGGGTTCTTGAAAAAAAAAATAATAATGTTTATTTATTTTTTGAAAGAAACAGACAGAGACAAAGCATGAGTGGGGGAGGGGTAGAGAGGGGGACACAGAATCTGAAACAGGATCCAGGCTCTGAGCTGTCAGCACAGAGCCAGACATGGGGCTTGAACCCACAAACTGTGACATCATGACCTGAGCCAAAGTTGAACGCCCAGGTGCCCCTTTAAAAAAAAATTAAATGCTTATTGATTTCTTGAGAACTGTGGGTTCTTTCAATCCGTACTCAATTCCCAGTAGTTGCCAGAACAAATCATGTGATTTCTTTTCTCAGAGTTTACTTAGTAGGTTCTTCCTTCCTTCTTCCTTCCTTCCTTCCTTCCTTCCTTCCTTCCTTCCTTCCTTCCTTCCTTTCTTTCTTTCTTTCTTTCTTTCTTTCTTTCTCTCTTTCTTTCTTTCTTTCTTTTTCTTTCTTTCTTCCCCCTGCTTGCCTAGCTACTTCTCACACCTTCAGGTCCCAATTTAAAACTCTCTTCTTTGGAGTGACCATCCTCAGCTCTTAGAATTTATTTCGATGCCCCAATGTTCTCCCATAGCATTCCTTTTTCATTACACTCATAATTATTTGTTTCATGTATAGTTTCCTCAACAAAATAAAGTCTATACCCAATGTATGTGCTCACTGTTAGTGTAACATGTGTATTTCCAGTGATGAGGTCAGTGCCTGGCACTTTCATACTTAATACACCCCTGTTGAAGGTACAAAACAGACTTCTGGTGAGGCAGCTCTAGAAGTTTCAATGCTGCATTTAGTCTACTGAGAAGCAGACACCAGGATAGGATCAGTCATGCCAGAGGTTCATTTGTGAAAGGAGCAAGAGAAAGTGGGGAGAGCCTTCAGACTGTGATGCAGGCCTGACTTTTGTGGAAGGGGGAGGGGAGGGAGGAGCACTGAGTAGAAAGAATGCTCTACTACAGTGCAGTTGAGGCCAATGGGGAGTCACAGAGTCAGAGGTGACCACGGGAAGAGTATTGGATCTTCCCAGAATGCATCTTCCTGTGGATGCCCCCCATGCTCAGTTACAAGCCAGAAGCGACCATGGCAGCAGATCCAGAGAGACAGTGGCCACCGGGGCCATCACCCAAACATACTCCCTGTGGCAGGAAAGCAGAGTAGCACATTTTCATGTCTGCCGCACAGGAACAGGGAGACTCCCTACCAAGAGCTTTGGGGGATGCTCATTTATACAAAACCGCTAAAATTGAATGAGTCCAGTTAGTGTAAGGACAACTTGCTATGCTAAGGAAAAACATTGACTCATATCTTATTTGGCTTGGATATTTTGATCTAATTGTGGTAAAATTTTGCTTCTTGTTTTTACTTTTCCAAAATCAAAACAAAATATTAAACCTTCACAAGAAGATGTGGGAAAAAAGGTTAAAATAGTTTTTTTTAGGTTTAAAGGTTAGAATAGTTTAAAGGTTAAAACATTTGAACTGTATGGACTACTTACTTATGCTACCAGTGGAACAGGTAGCATGATTTTCCTCACTAATCATTTCTGACATACTGCTGGTAGGTTACCATGAAAGACCAGCGAAGGCAGAAAATCCCACATGATGCCTTTAATGTTCAGTGAGTAGGCAGGCAGTATGCCTCTGGCATCTAGGATACCCCTTAATTTCTGGGTTTGGTTGTTACATTTCAACAAACTAGGCCATTTACATTTTTTTTTAAATATGAAATTTATTGTCAAATTGGTTTCCATACAACACCCAATGCTCATCCCAAAAGGTGCCCTCCTCAATACCCATCACCCACCCTCCGCTCCCTCCCACCCCCCACCAACCCTCAGTTTGTTCTCAGTTTTTAAGAGTCTCTTATGTTTTGGCCCCCTCCCTCTCTTTTTTTTTTCCTTCCCCTCCCCCATGGGTTTCTGCTAAATTTCTCAGGATCCACATAAGAGTGAAAACATATGGTATCTGTCTTTTTCTGTATGACTTATTTCACTTAGCATAATACTCTCCAGTTCCATCCACGTTGCTACAAAAGGCCATATTTCATTCTTTCTCATTGCCATGTAGTATTCCATTGTGTATATAAACCACAATTTCTTTAGCCATTCATCAGTTGATGGACATTTAGGCTCTTTCCATAATTTGGCTATTGTTGAGAGTGCTGCTATAAACATTGGGGTACAAGTGCCCCTATGCACCAGTACTCCTGTACCCTTTGGGTAAATTCCTAGCAGTGTTACTCCTGGGTCATAGGGTAAGTCTATTTTTAATTTTTTGAGGAACCTCCACACTGTTTTCCAGAGCAGCTGCACCAGTTTGCATTCCCACCAACAGTGCACACACATCCTGTTTCTCCACATCCTCTCCAGCATCTATAGTCTCCTGTTTTGTTCATTTTAGCCACTCTGACTGGAGTGAGGTGGTATCTGAGTGTGGTTTTGATTTGTATTTCCCTGATGAGGAGTGACGTTGAACATCGTTTCATGCGCCTGTTGGCCATCTGGATGTCTTCTTTAGAGAGTGTCTATTCATGTTTTCTGCCCATTTCTTCACTGGGTTATTTGTTTTTTGGGTGTGGAGTTTGGTGAGCTCTTTATAGATTTTGGATACTAGCCCTTTGTCCGATATGTCATTTGAAAATATATTTTGCCATTCCATCGGTAGCCTTTTAGTTTTGTTGATTGTTTCTTTTGCAGTGCAGAAGCCTTTTATCTTCATGAGGTCCCAATAGTTCATTTTTGCTTTTAATTCCCTTGCCTTTGGGGATGTGTCAAGCAAGAAATTGCTACGGCTGAGGTCAGAGAGGTTTTTTCCCTGCTTTCTCCTCCTCTAAGGTTTTGATGGTTTCCTGTCTCACATTCAGGTCATTTATCCATTTTGAGTTTATTTTTCTGAATTGTGTAAGAAACTGGTCTAGTTTCATCCTTCTACATGTCACTGTCCAGTTCTCCCAGCACCATTTGTTAAAGAGACTGTCTTTTTTCCATTGGATATTTTTTCCTGCTTTGTCAAAGATTAGTTGGTCATACTTTTGTGGGTCTAATTCTGGAGTTTCTATTCTATTCCATTAGTCTATGTGTCTGTTTTCGTGCCAATACCATCCTGTCTTGATGATTACAGCTTTGTAGTAGAGGCTAAAGTCTGGGATTATGATGCCTCTCACTTTGGTCTTCTTCCTCAGTATTACTGTGGCTATTAGGGGTCTTTTGTGGTTCCATACAAATTTTAGGATTGCTTGTTCTAGCTTTGAGAAGAATGCTGGTGCAATTTTGATTGGTATTGCATTGAACGTGTAGATTGCTTTGGGTAGTATTGACATTTTAACAATATTTATTCTTCCAATCCATGAGCACGGAATATTTTTCCATTTCTTTGTATCTTCTTCAATTTCCTTTATAAGCTTCCTATAGTTTTCAGCATACAGATCTTTTAAATCTTTGGTTAGGTTTATTCCTAGGTATTTTATGATCCTTGGTGCAATTGTGAACGGGTCAGTTTCTTTATTTGTCTTTCTATTGCTTCATTATTTACATTTTTAAAACATTTATTTATTTTTAAGAGACAGAGAGACAGAGCATGAGTGGGGGAGGGCAGAGAAAGAGGGAGACACAAAATCTGAAGCAGGCTCCAGGCTCTGGGCTGTCAGTACAGAGCCCGATGCAGGGCTGGAACCATGAGATCATGACCTGAGCCAAAGTCGGATGCTTAACCAACTGAGCCACCCAGGCGCCCCCAAACTAGGCCATTTAAAACAGGAGGATGTATTGTCTTTGTTACTAGATTTATTTAGCAAGCAAATTGAAGTTGATTTGAATGACATAATCATCTCCAGCAACAAAAAGCTAAAAAAACAAAACAAAACAAAAAACAAAAGAAAACAAAATGAAAAAACCCCAAGCCATAAATTCTCTGTCTTTAAAATATTGCAAGACTTGGGGGCTATAGGCTGACAATGCTTTATGTCAAAATCTTTGATATGCTCCATGCAAAAGTCTTAAATCTTGGCAGCTAGGAGTGGGCTTTAGGAAACTATTTTGTTCAGTGTATCAAATAGGATCAAACTAGGGAGGCCTCTACAGACGTGGGTTAAACCACAAAGTCTGCATTCAGTGAAGATACCCCAAGTCACCTTGACATGTTTCGAAACTACTAAGGACTCCTTTTTTGTTTGTTGTAGTTGGAGGACTGATTTTTAAAAAGTCACCGAGGAGCTCAGTTTCATCTAGAAGCCTCTGAGGTAGCCTAGTATTTATTCAAGATCTGGCAAGAGCGTGCCTAAAATGACCTATGAAATTAGGTTAAAAGCGTTCATTTTGAATAGTTGATTTATTTCTTCCTTTGAAAAGATGACATTTGCGAAAGTGGATGATATGTGAAAAGGATTCTCAAGGATAAGGTAAATAACAGCACCATTCTCAGCACCAACTAAAGAATATTTTCAAGTTATTACAAAGTTAAAAAGCTGAGCTATAAGAAAGAAAGATGCAAAGTATGTTTTTACGAGTGAGACCAATAATTCCCTGGTGGCCTTTTTGGGGGGCCATTCTATTCAGTACTTCAGTTCCCATAACTCTATTCGCCATTTTTTTTTTCTTTAACTGAACACATTTATTGAGTGCCAACTATGTGCCAAGCACTGTTCAAGGAGCTCGGGATACAGCTAGAAAAACACGTCCCTGACCTCTTGAAGCCCACTTTAGAGGAAGAGAAAATAGTTGATGATCAGGTACACAAGTAAAAATATTGTATGCCAATAATTATTAAAAACTATGAGGAAAAAATAAGCATAAGAAGGGACTAGATAGTGCCCAGGAAAGGGAAGAGACAGTGGAGTTGAATGTGATTTATTGTGATTTATAAAATTCCTAGGTATATTACTCAGTTCAGGCCACTGTAACAAAATTCCATAGACTGGCTGGCTTAAACAGCAAATGCTTCTCACAGTTCTGGAGACTGGTAGTCCAAGATCAAAGTGGTAGTCCAGGCGGGTTCTGAGGAAAGCCCTTTTCCTGGTGTACAGACATCCTCTTTCTCATTGTATCCTTACATGGCAGAGCAGAAAGAGGAAGCTTCTGTGTCTCTTCTTATTAGGGTACTAATCCCACTCACGGTAGGGAGTGGGAGGCTTCACCATCACGATTTCAGCATATTCAAAGACCTCATTTCTTAAGACTATCGCATTTGGCATTAGGATTTCAACATACGAATTTGGGGGGTGTGGGGGGACACAAGTATTCAGTCCACAATACGAGGCCTTTTTGTTTTTATTAAACTTGTGGCTCCTGGTGAAAAATCTGTCCATGATATTTTCGAAGAATTCGAAGCACGGTCTACATTTGCAGACTAAGAAGGTGAAGATTTAGAAGCCAGAGAAGGAAGAAGATGGGATCCAACTCCAGCCCCTGAGAAGGGCCATTCATGCTTAGGTTACACGTGAGATGCTTCCATTTACTCAAGGTTTGATTCACAGATTTCGTATTCACTCATTGTTGCTCACACCGTTCACTACTAGGATCCTTATTGCACAACCCTGCCTGGCCTTTATAAATTTTTCAGTCAGTACCTAATTTATCATCAAAACAGGACCCTCTTAAGATGAGAAGGGAACACCTAAAAATTACACCAAAATAACGCAAAATAACCCAGGACTGTTCCAGGAAATCTGACATGCGTGGTCATTCCACTTTAAATCCAGGAACTCAGCATCTTTCACATCAGCCCTGGGCACTGGAATCTGCTGAAGCTGGGAACTCTGAGCCGGGCATCAAGGCTTGTGAGATGCACCCGGCAGTCATTCCTCCAAGTCTTGTTAATCTAGTAGGGTGCCTCAAGAGAGCTGGGCACAGATCTAGGATACCAAAAGTCTAATGGACCTCATCTCTGCCTCAGACTCGGTGAACCTCATCATCACCTTCTGGGCTGGACCCTCTGCCTTCTTCAAAGGGGTGGGATTCTCTCATCCTTAATTGTAAAATATCCTCCAGAGTTTAGACTTTCAGAAAAGAAAAGCCTGAAAGAAAATGTCTTTAGGTATTTTTTCATTTGAGAGGTGGTCAGAGATTACCAATAGGGAGATCAAAGGCCTGCTTCATTACTCATACAGCTGACTGGGGAGTGTGGTTTTAGATGTGTGGCCAAGTGGGCTTATAAATACTTTATCTCCTGGGAATCAGATGCATCCACTTAGTCGTGGGCGTAGTTGGACAATGTCAGGTCTCCTCGGCAGGGGCAGACCCGACTCAGAAAGGTCACAGTACGAATGAGTAGAGGTTGTGGCAAGCTGTTTCCCAAAGACAGAGCCTAGGAAAAGTTCCAGTTCCACACTGCAGATAAATTACTCTTCCTGTCATGGTGAGCTGTAAGTCCACAGTAGGGAGGGAAACCAGAGCGATTCTGTAGCCCAACTTCCTGACTATGGGAACCCATGACAAGGGAAGAGCGGTTTCCCCACGGGAACGCTCATTTTCTGATTTGTCCACAGCAGCAGAACCAAAGTAAAGTTAGCAGCAATGAGTATTTCTGCCCAAGTGGTAGGCTTTATGAGTACAGATCCTCTTTTAAAAAAATATTTTATTTTCAAGTAACCCCTATACCGCAGGGTGAGAGTCAACCTCACAACCCTGAGATCGAGAGTCACACATTCTACCGACGGGGTCAGGCACACCGTATACAAATACTTTTTAAAAGAAACCAGATTTCTTTCCTAATGTGTAGTTCACAGTGGGTCTTCAAACATATTTATTATGTACGCCTGCACAAGCAGCTGAATGGTGACTTTCATGTTATTTCCCTACACAGAAACCTTTAAATGACTCACTTTAATTTATAAATCAAAGTGGTGTTTTCTTATCCAATCTAGAGCTTTCATATCTGGTCCTAGCAAATCTTTCCACATTATATTCTACACTTGCCCAACAGAATCTTCCAATTCTAATCCGCAGGGGCTAATGGCATGCTCATTTTCATTTCTCATTGTTTGGATCATATTGTTTTCCTTCCTACCTCATTCTATAATACCCAGTTCTATTCTATTTCCTTCCTACCCATTCTATAATACCCAGTTCAAATTTCACTTTTTCACTTGAATTCAGAAGGATGGGTAAAATAGGTGATGGGGATTGAAGAGAACACTTACCATGTTGAGCAGTTGAAAATTGTTGAAAGAGGGGCGCCTGGGTGGCGCAGTCGGTTAAGCGTCCGACTTCAGCCAGGTCACGATCTCGCGGTCCGGGAGTTCGAGCCCCGCGTCGGGCTCTGGGCTGATGGCTCAGAGCCTGGAGCCTGTTTCCGATTCTGTGTCTCCCTCTCTCTCTGCCCCTCCCCCGTTCATGCTCTGTCTCTCTCTGCCCCAAAAATAAATAAACGTTGAAAAAAAAAATTAAAAAAAAAAAAAAGAAAATTGTTGAAAGTAACATAATGGACTTGAAACTAACATGACACTGTATGCTACCTATAACAGAAATAAAATGAAAAACATGAATGAATGAATAAATAAATAAATAAATTCTTAATTGAATGACACAAGATTTCTTTGTTTTTCCCCAGACTGCTATGACTTATACTGACTTGTTCAATTCAATCGTTTTTTTTCCCAAATATTTCCTTGCATGGATATTGAATTTTTCAGGTGTATACGTGTTTTCCCTTTAATGAGTAAAAGTCTGAAAGATAAGAAACATACCTACTTTTTTTTTTTTTTTTACTTTCTCTCATGCCTAGAAGAACACTGAGCAGCCAATAGTGGCTCAGTTCATCTCCTGAGCTGTGTGATACATAAACAAAAACCTGATGTGCTGTGTCATTTCCTGCCTGTGCTCTGCTGTTTAATGGCCAGTGGAACATCCTTCACAGCGAGTTATGCTTCTGAGTCAAGCCGCATTGTAATCAAACATTCTCCAAACGAAGTCAGAATTTAAACTCCAGTCACTGTTGTCTCCTTCCGAGCAGAGATGACTATTTTTCTCAGGCAATTCTGAGACCTAACCCTTCATCAAAATTAGCACCTAATTATTATTAGTAGCGGTACATCAATTAAAATGAATACATAATTTTATATCAGTTTAGTTTGCACATTACATGGTACCTTCTCCTTGCTTTAGCTTTAGAATATGCTTATGTCATACAGTAAAGCTGGGGGCAGAAATTTGTACATTTTTAGATGGCAATTTGCAATGATATCATATGTCTAAAAATGTATAAAAACTTGGTTAATTAATTCCATTTCTATAGCCTAAGGAAATAGAAGTATGTGCAAAATTTAGTTAAGGATGTTGTTTATTGGGGCATTATTTATAAGGATGAGAAGTCAAAAACTAGTTCTATGTCAAGAAATAGTAATTGAGGGGTGCCTGGGTGGCTCAGTCAGCTCAGCGTCCAACTTCAGCTCAGGTCATGATCTCCCAATTTGTGAGCTCAAGCCCCGTGTCAGGCTGGTGCTGACAGCTCAGAGCCTGGAGCCTGCTTCAGACTCTGTGTCTCCCTCTCTCTCTGCCCCTCCCCCACTCATATTCTCTCTCAAAAATAAATAAACATTTAAGAAAAATAGTAATTGATAAAATTAAATTCTGATATATGTAGTATATATGTGTGTGTATTATATACAAATATATGGTTACTAAAAGCATGTAAAATAATTTTATCAACATGTAGATAAGTTATGGTAATAAATGGTTGATGAACACCATGGATGATATATCATATTAAAAATATGAAATATACAAATAAAAAATGGAGGAAGGTGCAAAACCTTTGCACAAAGGCGGTACTGTGTTACTTGGTGAGTGGGGTAATACATGTTTTTTTCTTCTATTCAATTACTAGTAATCCTATAATTATTTTGCTTAGCTTGGGGTTGCTTTGCCAATACTTAAAATTGGAGACAAGTTTAAATTTAAACCTAAGTATTAGAGTATGTTATTGTCAAGAGAATTTGAAAAATATACATTCAATAAATTTAACTATGGTTGTGAATGCTCAGTTAACTTCGGTGGTAGGGATGTGGGATGGGGCGGACCTGTTTCCATGGTAAATGAGCTCTAGGTCATAAGAAAGGAAAGAGTTGCGAAGGTCTGAAAAATACCCTCTACCTGTGACCACTGGGAAAAAGTGCATCACTTTCCAGAAGCAAATGGCCTCTATCCACAGTAATCTGCTCCAGCAGTCTGTACAGTTTTATTTGCCACCTCCCAATGATGTACATACTAATTTGTCATGAAAATTCCCTTGTGTGCTATGGAGGTCACAGAGTTAATGACAGAGGCAAGACTTACAGGCAGTTCTTCTTCCTTTCTACAAACAATGATAAACTGTCATATTCTGCTTACTATAAATACGTTTGAAAATAGCAAGGAAAAAATAAATATTTTCACAAAGAGAATGAAGGCAATAAGAAGAAAAGACTAGATTGGTGTTTATGAAAGATGTCTGTAGAGTTTATAACAACAATAGTTATTATTGTCATAGTACCTTTATCCTGTCTTTATGAGAACAGTTTAAACAATAATTCATTAAGATTTGTAAGTGGATTTAAGGAATGACTCACTGTTACTCTGTTCTTTAGTGTCTGAGCCCTTATGTATATCCTACAGATTTTTACATGTATTTACTGAGTGCCTGCTGTGTGTTTCCAATCCTGTGCTGAGGTTTAGTAGTGAAGAGTCCCTGCTCTTAAGAAATTGAGGATTCCAGGGGCACCAGGGTGGCTCAGTCAGTTAGGCGTTCGACTTCGGCTCAGGTCATGATCTCATGGTTTGTGAGTTCAAGCCCCACGTCAGGCTCTGTGCTGACAGCTCAGAGCCTAGAGCCTGCTTCGGATTCTGTGTCTCCTTCTCTCTGCCCCTCCCCCCCTTGTGCTCTGTCTCTCTCTCTCAAAAATAAATAAATGTAAAAAAAATTAAAAAAAAAAAGAAATTGAGGATATTCCAGGGGCACCTGGGTGGCTCAGTCACTTGAGCTAAATCTGACTCCTGATTTAGGCTCAGGTCATGATCCTGGGGTCATGGGAAAGAACCCTGTATTGGGCTCTGTGTTGAGCATGGAGCCTGCTTGGGATTCTGTCTCTCTCTCTCTCTCTCTCTCTCTCTCTCTCTGTCTCCCTCTGCCTCTACCCCCCCCTCATGCTCCCTCTCTATCTCTGAAATAAAATAATAATAATAATTAATAATAATAATAAAACAAAATTAAGAAAATAAATTGAGGATTCCAATTTGTATTCGCATGCTTTTTACTATAAGCTAACATTCTTGGCTCTTAGCACACTCCTATGGTGTTTTACACGGGTTGTTTTGGAAAGAAATAATAGTAGAGGCTTTTCCCTTATTTGCATAACACCATCACAGGAAGGTCTCCAGACCAAGCCTTTGCAAATCTGAGATGCCTGAGCGCAACCCACAGAAGAAACCCTTGGGAATCAGTATCCTGGGAAACCTCAACCAGCTAAATCCTCCATGTCTTACTGCTTTAACCACACTTTGCCTGATACATGAATCCTTTAAGGCATACGCCAGTCCTGCCTCAGGCTTTAATATCTTTGATCCATCCCACCTTCTTTCCCAACGGGGGGGCCTTTTCTTGGCAGGCTCCTGAAATCCCATCAGAAATGTCCCTTCTTCAATGGAACCTCTCTCATCTCACTACCTAAATTAGGTCTCCTCTCATTATTTTTGGTCTAACCACCTGCACCCCTCTCTGTTCCTTTCCTAGCAAAAATGACAGCCTGTAAACATCTTGTTCATTTCCTATCTACTCATGTATTGTCATCACATCTATTAGACTGTAAGCTGCATGGGGGCAGTGATTATGTTCACCTTCATTACTGAATCCCTAATTCCTGGCATAATTTATAGAACATCTAAGAGACACTCTGTAACTATTATTTGAATTAAAAAAAAATGAATCAATTAACTGGCTGACTACCATCACCTTCCTTTGGCAGAGAGTTTCCCAGAAGTTCTCTCTGGAATGTTGGCAAAACTTTGGTTTGTCCCTCTTGAAGCACATTGCGAACCGACCTCTGTATATGAGTGATTGTCTCCATGCAAAGACTATCTTAAGTGCTGCCTTCCTGAGCAGCGTACTGTGAGTGGGACGGGTCCATTTAAAAGATTTGGGCATGTGACAGAAATGTAATATTCAATTTTCAAGCAAACTCAAAAAGGTTAATTATCTTTTCCAAGGTCAATGTTCGAATCTGGATTTGTCTGACTTTAAAGCCTGGGCTGCGTCCATGCCAAACAAAAGCCCTGGCTGATGTAATGAGATTGAACTCCTTATCTGCCGACTTCAATCCCAAATGGCATTGTATTCTGCACCTCTGGAAGAGAAAAAAAAAAAAAAAAATGGGAGGAGAATTGTTGCTAGGCAACCAAGGTACCAGGATGTCCTGGTTGCAGCATAATCAGTTGGAATCTGGCAAATCTCCCAGATTAGAATAGCAGGAATAATTATTTATCTGGCCTCTAATATCCTCTCAGGGTTGCCTTGAATTCCAGTCTCTCATACGAAAATTGTAAACATTGTTTTCAATTTCACATCATCCAAAATGCAATTATGTTCCTCGGGATAATGTAAAACTCTATTGGCTAATGATTTAACCTATTGATGAGTTTCTCCCAAACTATAGTATTATAGCCCTGGGAGAGTTTCTGCGTGAGCCATGATTTTCAAAAAGGAAGTTTTCTTCGTTTTAAGATGGTTTTATGTCACTTGAATGAAATCGCACATCCAGACAATTCCATGACTATTAAATTCTGTAAATATAATGAGTAATTCTGATTCGTTTCAGCAGTAGATGTAAACTGATAGTCATTAATCAGTCTCACATTCCCAAGGAAGATACTAGGCCAGCCGTGCAGAACATCCAAAGAGAGGTTCCAAAACTATTGTGTGACACTTAGGCACTCCCTGCAAATACAAAAGGTTTGAAATCAAAGTGGCGAGGAGAGTTCAAGATGGTTAAGCCTCTCCTCGAACCAAGCTGCCCTGCTGCGTGCCCACCCCTCCACACCCCACAGTCACAGTGAAGGGGTGAGAGCCATTTATTCACCTTAAGACTAGTGAGGGGAACTTCAATTGCCCACCAGAACAAGTTGCTGTGGGCCCCCTGCATTCGAAGGACAAAGTGAACCAATAATGGCTTTTACCTGAAAAATCTCAGTTGTTTGGGTGCCTGGGTGGCTCAGTCAGTTAAGTGTCCAACTCTTGACTTTGACTCAGGTCATGATCTCACGGTTCATGGGATAGAGCCCCACATCGGGCTCCATGCTGACAGTGCAGAGTCTGCTTGGGATTCTCTGTCTCCCTCTCTCTCTGCCCCCTGCCTGCTCATGCTGTCTCTCTCTCTCTCTCTCTCTCTCTCTCTCTCTGTCTCTCTCTCAAAATAAATGAATAAACTTGAAAAGAAAGAAAAATCTCGGTGGTCATAAACTGCCCTAAGCAACCTTAAATCAGAGCTGGGAGTAAATTTTGAAAAGCAACCACACAGGCACTGATTACAGTTCTAAGGTTATGTGTGTCCCATGGATCCGTGGGCCAGACCTGAGAAGGATGAGAAGGGTGCCCGATGCCTCTCGTCAGAGGGCCCCCTGGAGGGGCAGAAAGACCTCCTGAGAAAGATGCTAGAGGTGTTCAAAATTGTGTAGCTGGGGACTAAGAAAGGAGTCATGAATGGCCAGCCGGAAATAGCAGTTCCCAGTCATGGGAGATAGGGCCAATGTCTGTAAGCACTCTAAGAGAGAAAATGCCAGTATCTGGCTGAGTCAAGAGAGGAGAAGGTACTCTCAGTCCTTTCTACTGTAGGCCTCCAGCTGGAGCAGGGCCAAGCTGGGAGACAGAAGGCCTTTAACTGTTAATCAACACTCCGGCTGAGATTGTTACACTAAACTAGACGTTTTAATTACTAAACAGACTCTGTTTGGGAGTACAAAGTAGCTGAAGGTCTCTTCACTATGACAGTGTCCAGAAGAGGTATGGGGCCTGTCTTAGAGTGCGTGGACAAGAACCAGCTCCAGAGTGGCATTCCTGAACAATGAGGGGAAATGACATAATGGTTTTCTTTGTTTCTTTCGATCCTGCTCCTTCGTGCCCCTGGTTTCCCATATCTTCCTAATTGGGAGAGCTCCACTTGGCGTTCCTGGACTTTTTGACATAATTTCAGACACTTGATAAATGAATCCCCTAGTCCACCGAAAATCAACAGTGAGTGGTAGGGAGGGTGATAAAGAGTCATGGTAGAATGAAACACAGTGACAAAAATTAGACATGGTAGACACCACTCAAACTCCGTAGTATTTGTGAGTTTTCATCAAATACAGCAAAGTCTCATTAACATGAGGTAGCCAAGCAGAACTGACAGGCTGTCTTCCATGTGCCAGGCATCCACTGACACTGAAACTGCTTGTGATTCCCTGGACCAGAGCTTCTCTGTGGGGTGCTGCCAGTGGGGTACAGCTGGGTCAAGCCAGAGAGGACAGAGGTTGACACACCCTTGCCTCTTCCCCCCCGTAAGCTGCTCGGATATGATCATTTCTACACTTGCCCTGATTTGCAAAATGTTGCGAAGGAGTCCTCTAGGCAATTCTGTGAGCTGGATATGAATATTCCTATTTTATAAAGTAGGAAGTGAAAGCTCATAGAGATGCCCAGTAAATTAGCACTAAAGAACTAACATTCAATCTAACTTAAACCCTCCACCATATATATTTTTCCAAATTAGCTGCAGATTATGAGGCTGCTTCTTTTCACTATGATGACAAAGCATGACTTGGAGAATGATATTTCCAGAGTGCAGTATAACACCTTGATTAGAGTTTTTGAGCAATCTAATATTATTTATTTGTATATAACTGATAGGTATATTCACTGTAAATAAGAACTAACACTGTATGTAAGGTATTATTCTAGGTATCTTATATGTGTTCCTTTATTTAATCATAAAAAATCAACAGGAGACACCATTTTTATCCTCATATTACAGAGAAGGAAACTGATACAAGGAGAGTATAAGGAACTCATATGACACAGTAAAGTAAGCAGAATCAGGATGCAGGCTTAGCTGGTCTGACCTCAGAACCGGGGCACCTAACAACAACTGAACGCTGCCTTTTTTTACTGGATAAATATTGAATTAATATATAAGTGACAAAAGCCATGGAGAAAAGAGGGTAATTAAAGTTAAAGTCAATGACATATCAGTTATTTTAAGGTTAGTTGGTCACAAATTAGAATTCATATAAAGTAATTTGGGTAAGAAAAACTCTCTAAGGTGGGACAGAGCAGAGCAAGCACCAGGTGGCAGGAAAGCAATATGGACATACTAATGACACTCTTAGACTGTAGAATTAGAGCCACATTTCAAATCCATGCTTACCACTATGTGGTCTTGGACAAATTCTTTCTCAGATTTAAGCTTCACTTCCTTCCTTATAAATCTGGGTGATTGTAATACCCTGGGATCATTGGATGACGTTATGTAGGTAAAGAGCTTAGCACAACATTGCCACATAACAAGCAGTCAATGGTAATTAACATCATCATATGTCCCAAATAAAAACATGCTATAAATAATAACGGCAGTAGCAATACTTTACTTTTCAAAATATTGAGAAAAATTGTCACAAAGATTAAGATTATCATCTTAAATTTAACATGGTAAAGCAAAAATATCCAGATCTGAACAACTTTTGCCCTTCCATCCATTGACAATACAGAGCAGAAACCAATTCACTAACCTCTGTAACTTTGAGAAACTGATCATCTTTCTAAGCTGTAGTTTATTTATACATTAAATAAAATAAATACTGTTACCCAGGAATATGAAAATAAAATAATGAGACTGCAAAGCTTATTTTGTAAACTGTAATATATAATATATATATATATATATATATTATATACACACATACACAATATACATACATATATACACACAGGTGTAAAGAATTCTTGTTATAGGAAAATGTAGGTCATAAGAAGGAGTTTTAGAGGGTCAGTCTTCAACAAGAATACCAGTGCTCAAATTTGAATTTCCAATGTTGTTTACTTTTGTCTCAAAATGACATTTATTTATTTGAAATGATATACTTACCAGACAAAAACATGTATTTTTACCACATTTCCAAAATATCAGTACTTGTTATACAGAAATCATATTTTGTTACTCTAGAATCTTAGGTTGAAATGGTGTGGGCTTTAAGAATGATGAGGTTTTTATTTATAATTAAGATGATCTCACTGCGTGATGTTAGCATATGATTTAATCTTTTTATGCTTTCTATGTGATGGGGGTTATAAAACTTACTCTTTCTACATTATAAGTATGTTTCAGTGAAATAGTTTGCCTGATCGTATGTTGAACCCTTCAAACTGTTGGTGCTTTTCAATCGTATTGGGCCGTTTTGAGTATTTCCTATGTGTTTGAGAGGAGGGCATTGACCAAATCAGATGGGGAAAGATAATTATTTCAACTCAACTTATATTCACTCAGCCCTTACAATATGCCTATCAGTGACTCTCCACTCTATTAGTATTTGCTGCTTGTAATTTCTACCTAATACCAGTTTCCTTATCCAACTGTTTTCACTGTAATTATAATATTGGAACTATTTTAGCAAGGGGCCAGGGGGTGTGGTTAGAATCTGGAAGATTCCAGATTAATGGTTTATTCACTATGTATGCAGCATCACTTGGGAGATGGGATCTCTGTGGGAAGTTGGAATGAGTAGCAGTAGATGGGTGTCCAAGTTTATAGGCCCAGGGCAAGGGTGAGCTGGTCAATCTCTAATCATGGACTCTGGAAGGGAGGGCAGATTTGAGTGTTTGCCAATTTCTGTTGTGTAAATGCTCCCCCACTTTGGCTGATTTCAAGCTACTAACATAATCTAATTGAACAGGAAGTTGGGAGTCTATGAGCATAAGTAACTCTCTTGAGTCAGTGTGGTCCAGGCTCCCATACAACACTGGATCTGGGGCATGACATGTAGAAGGAAAAAGCACTGTGCTTGTCCTAACCCCCCCAAAAAAAACACTCACAAGATTTGCTTTTTAGAAAGAAATGATGAGAACCAAAACCACATTTGTTATCTTTCCATCCCAAAACTAGAGAATTTCTGAGAACAATAATTTGAAGCTTTATTTTCATGGTTTCACCATCTTATTTAGGAAAATCACAGTTATACAAAGTCTCCCATCCCTCTTACAAGATATGTCCTCCTTTATATTCTGGCAATAATGAACTTTAATTGCCTTTTTTTTTTTTTAGCTAGGAATTTCTTTTCTATTTTTCATTTTTTAAATAAGGGTGCGATTATGGCAATTGGGCTGTTGCATTTACTTCTTTTTCTGGATGAATGTAATTATTTTGCTCCATATAACATAATATTTTTTTGGTTTTTTAAGTATGAAAGGAGTCAAGAAATTTAAAGCTGGGGCTGAGGTTATTTTTTCTAAATATAAGATTGTTATTCCTTTTTCAAAAATGTTTATTTATTTTGAGAAAGAGAGAGAGAGTATGTGATTAAGAAAGGGCAGAGAGAAAGAGAGAGAGAGACAATCCCAAGCAGGCTCTGCATTGCCAGCACAAAGTCCATGTGGGTCCAATCTCATGAACCATGAGATAATGACCTGAGCCTAAATCAAGAGTTGGATGCTTAACCGATGGAGCCACCCAGGTGCCCCTAAGAATGTTATTCTTGAATTGTGGTTTATATATACAATGGAATACTACTTGGCAATGAGAAAGAACGAAATATGGCCTTTTGTAGCAATGTGGATGGAACTGGAGAGTGTTATGCTAAGTGATATAAGTCACACAGAGAAAGACAGATACCATATGATTTCACTCATGTGGATCCTGAGAAGCTCAACAGAAGACCAGGAGGGGAGGAGAAGGGGGGAAAAAGAAGTTACAGAGAGTGAAGGAGGCAAACCATAAGAGACTCTTAAATACTGAGAATAAACTGAGGGTTGATGCAGGGGAGGGGTGATGGGCATTGAGGAGGGCACCTGTTGGGATGAGCACTGGGTGTTGTATGGAAACCAATCTGACAATAAATTTCATATTAAAAAAAAAGAATGTTATTGTTGGATAGTACGGTTCTTACACAGCCAATGAGTTTAGTCACTGTAACATTGTGATGCATATGTTCATAGAACATCCTGGCTGCACTTGTGAGTTTTGGCAGTGAAAAGCAGACACAAATCTCTGAATGGTCATTCCAATCTAGGAGGAAAGATCCAAAGATTAATACCATATGATACCAAAGATACGACACATGAAAGACATGGTGGATAAACTGGACTTTTTGAAAATCAAAAACTTCCACTCCGTGAAAGATAATATCAAGAGAATGAGAACAAATCAGAGACTGGGAGAAAATATTTGCAAAATACCCATCTGATAAAGGGCTGTTTTCTGAAATACACAAAGAACTCTTAAAAGCAACAATGAGAAAACAAGCAACCTAATTTAAAAATGGGCCAAAGATTTGAACAGACACCTTGCCCAACAACAGATACAGATGGCAAATGTGCACATGAAAAGATGCTCCACATCATGTCATCAGGGAAATGGAAGTTAAAACGAGAATGAGGTACCATTATATACCTGTTAAAATGGTCAAAATGCAACATGAACTGAATGTACTCCACAGGTGACCCAGCAACTGCACTTCTTGTTGTCCGTCCAAAGGAATTGAAAATTGATGTCCACATAAAAACCTTCAGTATAAGCATTAAAAATGTTTCTAGAAGAAACATTTATTCATACTTGCCAAAAGTTGTAAGCACTCAAGATGACCTTTTCTTTCTTGATTAACTTCTTTGTTTCAAATTTTTATTGAAATTCTAGTTAGTTAACATATAGTGTAATATTGGCTTCAGGAGTAGAACTTAGTGATTCATCACTTACATATAACACCCAGTGATCATCATAACAAGAGCCCTCCTTAATGCCCATCACCCATTTAGCCCATCCCCTGCCCTCCACTCTCCGTCAACACTCAGTGTGTTCTCTATAGTTAAGAGTTTTTCATGGTTTGCCTCTCTCTCTCTCTCTCTGTTTTTTTTTTTCCTTACTATATGTTCATCTGTTCTGTTTTTGTTTTTTTGTTTTTTTTCAAGTGGTCCTTTAGTAGGAAAATGGATAAATAAACTGGTGCAGCCAGGCAATGGAATATTATTCAGCATTAAAAAGATCTAAGCTAAAAGCCATGAAAATACATGAAGGAACCCTAAATGCACATTACAAAGGGAAAGAAGTCAATCTGAGAAGGCTACATACTGAATGATTTCACTGATACAACATTCTGGAAACAACCAAACTGTAGAGACAAACATCAATGGTTGCCAGGGGAAGGGGAGAGAAGGAATAAATAGGCAGAATATGGAGGATTTTTAGGGCAGTAAAAATACCCTGTATGATATTTTAATAATGAATACATGGCATTATACATTTGTCCAAACCCATAGAATGTAGAACATCATGAGCAAACCATAAAGTAGACTATGGATTTTAGGTGATTATGATGTGTCAGTGTAGTTTCATCCTTGGTAAAAAATGTACCATTTGATGAGTGATGTTGATAATGTGGGAGGCTGTGCATGAGTGGGGTATCGGAGAAGTCCTGCACCTCCCTCTCAATTTTGTGGTAAACCTGAAAAAAATGTTATAAATTTTTCTTTTTTTTTTCCAAAAAGAGAAAGGAAGGGCTCCTGGGTGACTCAGTCAGTTGAGTGACCGATTTCAGCTCAGGTCATGATCTCATGGTTTGTGGGTTCGAACCCCGTGTCAGGCTCTGTGCTGACAGCTCAGAGCCTGGAGCCTGCTTCAGATTCTGTGTCTCACCCTCTCTCTGCCCCTCCCCTGCTCATACTCTCTCACTGTCTCTCAATAATAAATAAAACATTAAAAAGAATTCAAAAAGAGAAAGGAAAAATAACTAATGCCACAGAAGATCCTAGAACAATGTATTCCCTTCATAATATTATCTTTATCCAGTCAGGTTGCCACTGATAAATCCAATGGAATCATACAATAGCACCAAATTGATACAAACAACATTCTCCTCCAATGATAAGTTGTTTTGGCAGTTGGTGACAGAGTTGGGGGTCTCCTGACCCATAGTCCAGTGTCGTTATTCTATGGCACAGCCTGTCACCTCAGGCACAGATGTGGATTCTCTCTATAAAAGCTGTGCCAACTAAGATATAACTAGACCTATTCAAGAAGTTGCCACCAGGATCTCAAAAATAGACTGAGTTAGCGGGCTGTTTATCTCTTGCTGTAAACAATGAGTGATTTAGAAGGGCCTGACACCTGAACAAGACACAGTGTGGTTTCCCTTGTTGGCCTGTGTGTTTCTTATGGCCTCCAACTATTATATTTCAGATGCTTGGAACTGACAGAGCGTGGATGTGCAGTAGGCATTGGAGATGCGCAGCATTTTGTGTGAGGGAGAATAATGCCACACTTAGAAGTAGAGATGAGGGGCGCCTGGGTGGCTCAGTGGGTTAAGCGTCTGACCTCAGCCAGGTCACGATCTCGCGGTCCGTGATGTTCGAGTCCCGCGTCGGGCTCTGGGCTGATGGCTCAGAGCCTGGAGCCTGCTTCCGATTGTGTGTCTCCCTCTCTCTCTACCCCTCCCCCGTTCATGCTCTGTCTCTCTCTGTCTCAAAAATAAATAAAACGTTAAAAATAATAATAATAAAAAAAAAGAAGTAGAGATGACAGATGGTTTTGACTGAGGTAAAAGAAAATAGCTTTATTTTCCATGCTGATACCTATATGATTTCATACACATAAAATCAATTTTAATAACTAGCACAGGTTAAAATAAACAAACAATCCTTCTTTGAATTATTTGGGAATGATCCCCATGGTTCTCAAAAGAAGCACGATGCATCGTCTTCATGAAGAACCAAGTAAAAACTGTTATACAGAGAACGCTGCAAAAGAGAAAGAGATAACCTTATATTCACTGAAGCCTGGAAGATTCTTCTATTTCTCCCTTACCCAGTCAGGTTTTTTTCCAGTCCCTGGAGCCCCTAAGAAAAAGAGACCCAGTTTCTCGCCACTTGATCAGTCAATTAATCCATCGGCATTTATTTATGTATTTTAAATAAGTATTTCAAATATTCCACCATTTATGAGGCTGTCAAATAAAATCTTTATCGACTGAAAAACTTTTGTTGCAGAATTATCTTTTTGACAAGAATCCAAAAGGATAAAAAAGCTCACATTCTGCATTCAAGCAATTATGTAACAATACCCGCTGTGACACACACACACGCATAAGGAATTAGAGGGAGGTAGACTCTTGGATTGTTAAAAGAAAAGAAAGTGACAATAAAATCAAGGCCTCACCTCAGATCCTGAATCACAATGGGCCACATCTGCAGAAATGACAGAATCTTGACATCTGAAGGAACCGTAAGCGATTTTCTCATGACAGCAGTATAAAATTCTTCTTGAAGACAGCCTGGCAAGATTGCAGGAAAGAATTAAAAAAAAAAAAAAAAAAAAATCACAAATTTGGAAATCCCAAGGTCAAAAGAGCAGAATTTCAATTAATGAAATCATTAAATGTCACTTCATCTTTGGTGGATGGAAATTAGATAAGTTAACAGCATCACGGCATAGCTGTCCTCTCAAGGGTCAGAGGTCCATGGCCGTGCATGGTTACCCAAGACCCTCTCGTAGAGACCCCCTCTTCCCAAGATTCACTGTGCTAACATTGTGGGAAACATGTTAAGGAAGCTTTCATGTACATGCAGTTTCACTCTGTGCAATTCAATAGAATGGACACACTTTGAGCAAACAAAAACCTATTAAGAGTTTAAAAATACAGTGTTTTCCTGCATTATCATTTTCTGTCCGACAGGAGCATTATGCTTATCTCCTCTCATATCCCAGACAAATCTGTCAGAAATTCCTGTCCAGAACACATCGGAGTCCAAACCACTCCCGACCACCCTCACTGTTACAATGCTCATTGAAGCCACCAGAATCTCTCATCTGGACAATCACCCCCTAACCCGCCTCACTGCTTTTACCCCTGGTCTTCCCAACGCAGCAGACAAGCTGATCCTGTGATCCTTTTAAAATCTAATAAAATGCATTTTTAAAAAGCCAGCAAGTTACATCACGTTACTCCTGTGTTTAAATACTGCGTTGCGCTCTGAGACAAAGCCCATGTCCTCCCAGTGACCTACAATCTGGCTCCTCTCTACTAGTCTCCCTTGCTCACTCTGCCCCAGCCCCGTGCAAGCCTCCTCCAGCCTTTGGCCTCTGCTTGGAAGGCTCCGCCCCAGGGAAGGGCGTGGCTAAATCCCTCTAGCCTTTGGCCTCTGCTTGGAAGGCTCCGCCCCAGGGAAGGGCGTGACTAAGTCCCTCCATCAAGAGTCAACTGTCACTTCCTCAACGAGAACTACCCTTCCCACTCCAAATCTTCTCACCCTGCTCTACTTTTTTTCCCTCTCACTTTTAGAGACAAAGTGCACACATGCACAAGTGGAGGTGGGGGGCGGAGAGGGAGAGAGAGAATCTCAAGTGGCCCACCACCCTGGGATCACGACCTAAGCGGAATTCAAGAATCGGAGGCTTGGGTGCCTGGATGGTTCAGTTGGTCAGGCGTCTGACCCCTGATTTCGGCTCAGGTCATGGTTTCGTGAGTTTGAGCCCCACATCGGGCTCTGTGCTGACAGTGCAGAACATGCTTGGGATTCCCTCTCTCTCCCTTTCCCTCTGGTCCTCCCCCGTTTGTGCTCTCTCTCCCTCTCTCAAAATAAATAAATCGACTTAAAAAAATAAAAAAGAGCCAGAGGCTTAACCAGTTGAACCATCAGGTGCTTCTTTTTTTTTTTTTTTTTTTTTCCTTATAGCACTTAGCACCTAGTACTATACTAAACGGCTTGGTTTTTAGTTACTATTAATCATGTCTCATTGTTATAAGTTCCCTGACGAATGAGGAATGAGGGTCTTTGAGTCGACCACTGCAGTATACATTCTGCGCACCTAGTTATTTCTCAAAAAAATACCTATTTGTTGAATGAATAAATTCTAGACAGTGGCATAAAAGCTCCAATCACTGGAGCGCTGGGTTGAAATTTACTTGTAAAAAGACTGTGCTTGCTTGGAAGACATAAGAAAGCAGGGCCACACCATAACGACATATGAAATAGTTCGCACATTGAGATAAGTGATTATAAACCATGTCATCAACGTTTTGAATAGATCATCCAAATTAGGATGTGGTGAAGAAATCTCACGTTAGGAAATAAGAAATAATTCGTGAATAAGAGTTAAAATGACCAATCTGCTTAGAACGATTTCTTAATGCATTTACATAAAACGAGGATAATGACATTTGAACAGCCACTCTGTTTTGCAAAAAAAAATGTTCTGCGTATTCCATAGTGCTCCTGTTCCTGATAGTGCTGTTAGTTTATGGGAAGGCTCTCTTCCAGGCTCATTATATATGTTCTCTAATCTTAAAAAAAAAAAAACAAAAACAAACAAACAAAAATGTTAGGGGTGCCTGGGTGACTGAGTTGGTTAAGAGTCTGACTCTTGCTTTCGGCTCAGGTCGTGATCCCAGTGTTGTGGGCTCAAGCCCCACATCAGGCTCCTCGCTGAGTGCTTAAGATTCTCTCTCTCTCCCTCTGCCCTTCCCCTGCTCACATACTCTCTCTGTCTCAAAATAAATAAACAAACAAAAAACAACACTTACTCTTAAAACAAATAAACAAAACAAAACAAAACAAGGTTAGTATAAGGTCCCTGTTCAACAGAAAGAAAGTTGAGGCTCAGGGACTATTCAAAGTCTTGTTCAAGCTTACTCAGTTCATTTAAGATTCTACTCATGTGACGTCTTTCAATACGATGCCAAAGTCTAGTTGATGAGTCTATCTTCCATGTTCAAAGAGCTCAACATGCTGGCACAACAGTTTACTCAATGCTTCTGTGACAATTTCCTTATGTTTACCTTTCCCACTCCTTGAAGAGATGTCTTTGATTCATATTTGTTTCAGCTTTGTCTACAGCAGTTTGGGCGTACTAAGTTAACAAACTAAAGCCATCCTGCAGATATTTTGGTAATAGCATCTGTCATTTTGATGTTCCATGATATGACTCTTTCATTTGCATTTCATAATTTCATGCTGGAAAGGAAAAATTATGAGTCCTAAGATTATGACAAACCTACTTAGATGAGCCATCCTAAATTCAGAGACATTTAAATATGATTGGTTGGAATCTGTCCTAATTAATTGCCAACATGATCTGGGTACAAGCGTTCTTTCAGTGTTTGTGGTATCTTTTCTCCAACTTCTCAGCTCATATCTAAGAAAGTTGTGTTAATACACCCCCAAACCACTCTGGCTTTACAATGATAAAAATAGAGTAAACTAAGCATGTAAAATGAATGGGTTTTAAAAAAACCAGTAAATAAAATGAATTTTTTTTTATTGGCTTTAACAAAAATTATCTTTAAGAAAACCTTGGGCTGCAAACAGAACAGAAAGTTAATTTCCAGAAAATTTGGAAGGATATTAATATGACTACCATTGTATGAAACTTGTGGCACATAAGTGTAGAGCTCACTGAATTTTTACAACCTGAACACCTATGTAACTGACAACCAAATAAAGAAACAGAACTGACAGGATGCCAGAAGCCGCCCTTGCTCACCACTCCCTTCCCTTCCAGCCACTACAATACCGCCCCCTCCCCTGATACAAGGGTCATCGTTAGGCTTGGTGAAGTTCTTGATTCTTCATTTCTTTTCAAATTATTATTATTTGTTCAGCTCTACTGAGGTATAATTGACACCTAAAAATTGCATATACTTAGGCTGTCCGAAGTGATGTTTTTTAAGTACATGTCACAACGACTTAACAAATGCATCCATTGTGAAGTGATTACCACAATCAAATTAATGAACACATCTATCAACCTAACATAGTTACCTTTGGTGCCTGTACATATGGTGAGGATACTTAAGATCTCTTGGCAAATTTTAAGCATACGATACAGTATTGTTTCCTATACTCACCACGCTGTTCATGGTGGCTCTGAGCAATATTTTCCCATTGCCCCCAACCCCTGGCAACCACCCTTATACGCTCTGGTTTCATGAGCTTGACTTTTTTAAATTGCACGTGTAAGTGAGATCATGCAGTATTTGCCTTTCTGTGTCTGGCTTATTTCACTTAGCATAATGTTCTCCAGGTTCATCCACGTTGTCGCAAATGGATTCTTCACTTTTTTTATGACATTTCTAAACATTTGGAGATGAAATTCATCTTGGAGATTGCCACTCTACAAATGGACAAAAGTTGTCAAGCTGGCACGTCATGGGTTGTCTTGGAAGCAAGACAAAGCAACACACTTTTTTCTTCATTGTCTTCTTGTCTCAACAAGTAGATTCAAGTCCGATAGTTTATGTCTTCATGTTCATCTGAATTTTCTGGAATGCATAGGTTATTTAAAAAGAAGTGAAGGAGAACCTGAAGAACTCTCCCTTGATAGTCCCAACGTTTCCAAAAAATAATAATTATTTTAGACATGTAAACATGGCCTTAATCTAGAGAAAGCTTTGCAAGAGAATCTTAAGAACCTTAATCTTAAATATTCAGGGTTCTCATTCTTTCATATTAAATGTCTTATCATTAACAATATTGTGGTTTTATTTTTATATCTAATGGACTGAACTTTTACACAATTTCTTTGGTAATGTTAGTATGAGTAATGTTAAAAATGTCCAAATGAGGTTAATATTTTGGTCAAGGAGGGACATAGTGGTGCATATGCCATGGTCAGAGTTTTCTTAAGGGAAAATCATGCTGGGAAAGCAGTTATGTTGAAACTAATCTGCTTAGTGTCATGAAGAGGAATTTTGTAAGTAGCGACATCTGTTTGACCTATCACATGGAAAATGCAAACATTCGGCCTGTGTAAATTTACAGCAGATTCTATTTGCTACCAAAGCCTCAGTGGCTTTCTCTTAGGCTTACTCAGGAAATAAAGGATATTTATTTTGTATGCTTTTATTTTTCTAAATATAAAATAAGATACATTAATTATAAAACTTTGTAAAGTTGAAAACAAAAAGAAGAAAAAAATCATCTATAATCCCACCTTTCACAAATAACTCTTAAAATGTTACTCTATATATTTTATCTTATTCTTGCATGTATGTGTACACATGTTTTTAACAAGATAGGATAGTATTTTATGTGTTGTTTTGTAATATGATTTTTATCATCTATTAATGCATTTTAAACATATTATCACATTATTAATTATTTATTTGCAAAATGTGTTTTATTTCCAAGCTGTATTTCAATAAACATATAGGTGAAATTGCTTTTATAAGTTTTTTGTCTGTTTGATACACAAATATAGACACATATATGTATAAAACATATATATGCACATGTATATATGAGTGTATACATGAGTAAGCAGATTATTTGTATTATTTGCCTATGTTTCCATTGGTGTGTTTGGTATTTTAATTGGTATATTATTTTCTAAGGAATCAATGTATTAAGAATTTAGTTGTTAGACTTTAATGACTCAAATAATTCCCATTTTAAAATTTGTCTTTCAGAGTTTGTCCATTTTTTTAAATTTACATTTAGAATTCTTTTCTTTACAGATTCTTTCTTTAGTGTGAGCTTTGGTAATAGATTGCCCATAACACAATTATGTAAATCTTCACCCATATTTTCCTTTACTCCATGCATGATTTAATTTTTTAATAGTCTTTAATCTTTTTCTGCAATAATATAACTTTGGAAGACCTGCAGAAATAGCACTTTACCTCAAGATTATTACCTAGTTATATACATACTTGTTGGATAATTCATTCTTTATCCACTGATTTAGAATGAATTATCATCTACTACATTCTTTTTTTTTTAATGTTTATTTTAGTTTTGAGAGCGATAGAGTGTGAGCGGCAGTGGGACAGAGAGAGGGAGACACAGACTCTGAAGCAGGCTCCAGGCTCTGAGCTGTCAGCACAGAGCCCGACACAGGGCTTGAACTCACAAACCATAAGACCATGACCTGAGCTGAAGTCTGATGGTTAACCCACTGAGCCACCCAGGTGCCCCTCATCTACTAAACTCTTATAGTTATTTTGATCTATTTCTCAACTTTCTACTCTGGTTCCATTTATGTAATATTTTATTATTGTTATACAAGTTTGTTTAAACTTTTTGATCTTGATAATGCATTTTAATTTCAAGGCGTATCTCTTTGCTTAATTCATAATAATAACAATAATAATCCACTACATTAATAGTAAAGGAATATTATATAACTATGCATCCATTTATTCCCTCCAAGACTTTGGCTTTTGTTATCATGCATTTTACTTCTACATATGTTATAAAAAAAAACCTTGCAGTATATTATTATTTTTTCTCTAAGCAAGTACCTCTACAGACATATTTACACACACATTTACCATTTCTGCAACTCTTCATCCCTTTGTGTAAATCTAATTCCATCTGGTGTTGTTTTCGTTCTGCCTGAAGGACTTCCTAAATACATCTCAAAAGTCCGCCAGTTAAAATTTGTTGAGCTTTTTTTAATATACTAAAAGTCTTTATTTCACCTTCAATAATTAGAAGGATTTTTTTTTCTGTGCATAGAATTCTAAACTGACAATTATTTTCTTCATCAGCTTTCAGTACTTTAAATGCCGCTCCATTATTTTCCAATTGCATTGCTTTCAACACAAAATGTTCTGTCATTCTTTATTTTTCTGTACTTCTTTTTTTTAAGTTTATTTATTTATTCGAGAGAGAGAGAGAGTGTGTGTGTGTGCATATGAGAGCCGGGGAGGGGCAGAGAGAGCGGGAGAGAGAATCCCAAGCAGGCTCTACACTGTCAGCATGGAACCCAATGCATGGCTCCCATTCACAAACCATAACATCATGACCTGAGCTGAAATCAAGAGTCAGGCGTTTGAGCCACCTAAGCACCCCACGTTTTTCCGTACTTCTACGTCTTTCTTTCTATGACTTCTCTCAAGGATTTTCTCTTCATCTCTGTTTTCATCATTTTGATTATGATCCTTGCTTTATTTTTCTTATTTTATTAGATCAACTGGAATTTCCATATCAAAATTAATGCATAGTTTTAGTAGAAGGCATTATCACTTTCTTGAGTTTAGTGAGTATGCCAATGATAATGGCAAGGATTATAATAGTTATCATTATAGTGAAGGCAATGTTACCTTACAACATTGCACTAATCAAACTAAACATAGTATAGCATAGTAAAAAGAACAGGGTTTCAAAGTGAGAATAACATAAGCCTTTATCCTAGTTTTGCTAATATTTTGGAGAGTAAATGAGATGTAATTCTTCACTCCTTTAACCCCGGCAGTGTTGTGTGACTTATTTCTATGACCTGATATAATCATCACCTTGCAAAGTGCCTTTGTAATGGGCTTAATGTCATGGGCCTCTGTCACTATCATAGAACATATCTCAGTAGCCCCTTCTTTTAAGGAGGCTGAGAGATATATGGAACAGATCTGGACCCACAGACCTTTGGTGTGAGTAGAGCTGCCCCAGCCACTGGATTCTGAAACAAAGCTGCACCAGCCAACTTAGATTTGTGAGAACAGACGCTTGCTGTTTTCTACCACTGAGTTTTGGGATCATTTGTTATATAGCGTGATAGTAGAAATAGCTAGTGAATACAAGTCACTCCTTCTAATACGTTGTCACTCAGTGTTCCATTTATTCATTAAAAAAAATTTACTAAGCACCTATTCTATGCTGAAATGATGATAGGTACTAAAGCTGTAATAGCAAACAAGATAGAAACAATACTACTCCCATGATACTTATATTATCTGAGGATGCCAAGAGAAACAAAATCAAATGGAACAAAATAATTTCAAATGATAAGTTTCAACAAGAAAACAAACAACAAGCTATAATGAGTCACAACATGCAGTTGTTTACTTTCAGTAGGGTAGGAAGGAAAGTATTCTGTGAGCCGTAAAAGATGACAAGGAGTTTGCTATATGCTATCATATACTAATTTAGAATTTATTCTGAGTGTAATGAAGAATCATGGAAAGATTTTAACCAGGGAAGTGAAATGATATACCTTTCATTTGGAGAAACTTAATTTCTCTCGAAAGAATAGATTAAAAAAGGCAAGAGAGATCAAACAGGACTCTGGACTCGAGGAAAATTGCAGGAACCCTACCTTAGAATTTTCTTTATCTCATCTCTTTGGGAAAAGTGAATCCCTATAGAGCTTCTTGGGTTTGTGTCACAAAGTAGCAAGAGAGATGTCAAGAAGAGAAATGTGGCCCAACATACATTAGCCACCCTGTCCAGGGATCAGTAGTCAGTCCATGGAGGGTACCCCAGGTAGATGACAAGAGGCCTAGCCAAACAACTTCTATAGAAGTTAGAAGGTGCAGGGAGATGCCAAGTAGATAACTCAGGGGAGAAGTTATGACGCTTTTCTTTCCCCACCCACCCCCAAAATTATTTCACCACCATATATGAGATAGGAAAAATTGGCCTTGAATGGGAAGTGTTTTCCTTTACGGTTGAATTACATTTTTAGGGGTGCCTGGCTGGCTTAGTCAGAAGAGCACATGACTTCATCTCGGGGTCATGAGTTTGAGTCCCATGTTGGGTGTAGAGTCAACTTAAATAAAAGAGATAAATAAACTTTAGAAATAAATAAATCCCATTAAAAAAAATCTTGGATCCTATTTGCATCCCACCCACTCCTCAGGACAATCTTAGGTCTTGCACAAGTAGTTCTACAGTACATCAACGTAATTGTCAAATGTAATCAACATTTTTATTTATGAAACTCCTGCTGTTATAAATTAATAGTAAAAATGGCCACAATTCTTCATTCCTCCCTATACCCATACCCTTTGCTATGTGGCTTTGCTACTCTTCCTTTGGGAAGTGAGGTCTATTTTCCTTCTCCATGAATCAGGACTTTGAAAAGATTTTTGGCCAATAGAATATGGCAGAATGGCCATTGTGGCAATTCAGGGCCTCGAGCTCAGAAGGCTTTCCTGCATACTTCTGCTCAGTCTCTCGGAAGACTACTGCTACCTTTCGAGCATGCCCAACCCATCCTGCTCGTAGAGGAGAGCCTAAAGGAATAGCGATGAGTCATTCCAGCTCAAAATGAAAATACTTGGAGAGAGGAAATGGTTGAAAAGAATTAGAAATAAATTCCCCAAGAAAATTTGAATATTTTTTTGACTTAAGTAGCATTAATTTTAATTAGAGAAAGAGAGATACAAACAGATAATATTTATAGGTGGCAGTTCCTACAGGGGCCTTGTGTAGATATCTACAAATGTATATAAATATATATAACATATAAAACACATGTACATGCAGAAATGTATATCCTGCATCATTTTACAAATATAATAGAAAAATAATACATATTTAAGGAAAACATATAGAGAAAATGGGCTCAATGAAAATGTGTTGCTTTCCACAGAATGTCTATTCCCTTGTAATTTCTTACAAAATCTTTTGCACTGTCCTGCAATGTTCTATTTATTTATAATTGTCTTCAGAACAATAGAAGTTTGCCAAACTAAGAACTAGGTATAATTAAAGAGAGATATTTCTCTCCTGTGATGTGAATCTCCCGTAGAACCCTACTGATTGTTGCATAATAATTGTTAACATTCTTAATTCCATGAAGAGTATCAAACCATGAGAAACCTCTAGATATGTAGGACAAACTGGCCTTGCCATTCGCCTTGCTGGAATACCAGACAACAATTTTGATGGCTTATGTTCATGCTCCATCAAAACCATTCGCCTTGCTGGAATACCAGACAACAATTTTGATGGCTTATGTTCATGCTCCATTAAAATGACACTTCCTGCAAGTGATCTTTTCCTGTGGCTTGAAACCATGTTCCAGCTGCCCAGAACCATCAGTGCAAAGTGCAGATGTTGGGCCCCTTGTTCAAGCAGGAATAAAGCTTTTGTCTTATTCTGTGGTCCATAGGTCCCTCTCCACCTGCTTTGGTATTTTTGATTTGCTATATGATGTCAAGCTCCCCTGAGCACAGGGATACTCACATGGTAAGTGCAGGCTATTACAGATTCCTGGGGTCCTTGCACACCTGACCTTTGCTGTGTTCAGACTCAGTCCCCTGCTGGGATAGAAAGCAATAGCAGTTACTGGGGAGTAGGTAGCCAAACACCCTCCCAAGGTGGCAGGAATGCAGCAAGGGGCTAGGGGTGATGGTGGCAGTAGGGGCTGGAACCATGAGTACACTGAGGTTTTATGTCTCTGGTAAATGATTCACTCCCATCAGCTGTCATGTAGAAACACAAATTCAAAGAAAATTGTTAAGAATTTCAAGAACATGATAGTAGGGCATTAAACTAAGAGAAACCCTACTTCTGAGTGTGGGGCCTTGCAGTAGAGCTCCTATCACAAGCTCTGTGAAGCTGGCCCTGTTGCTGCAATTGTCCCACTGTAAAGACAAACCTGGACCTTCTGTCTCTGTCCAAGCCCCAGACATTGGTGTCCCGGCCCTGCAGTTTGACAATGCACTCTGACTAACCTTTGATTCTTGGCTACCGCTGCTAGGAATGAGGATGCTCCAGTCCTCCTCCCAACCTCCCCAGGCTGGTATTCTCTAACATTGGGTTCCTGAGCCCCATCTGTCTGCTGATGGAGGAGACTGTATCTCTGTGTCCTGAATTTCCAGGCATCCTGACCTTGTTCTCAGCTGCTCCTCCATCACTGAACAAAATAAAATTCAGAGACCAGCTGGCTCAGATGTCATGCTTTCTCCTTCAGAGTAACTATACCTAAAATTTCCATGCTCAATGGGACACATCTCCTCTCTGCAGCTGCATTGAGTGAATTACATGGAACAAATAATATGTACTTCTCAAGCAAGCTGATTCCAGCAGAGATCAACTTCCCCATTTTTCATTGAAAGCTTCCCATCATTAAGGCCACCTATGTAGCTTATTCCGTCTCTCTAGGGAAGAAAAACATGGTTCTCCAAAACAGTCACATTCTGGAACAGCTGAGACAGTCCTGGAAACTTAGTTCAGCCTGGGCTGGGTGGGCTGCTTTATCTGAGTGGATCTATTCTGCCATTTCCCACGAGATCAGCCATAGTGCTGGGTCCACTCATAATAGCAGAGTTCCAGGGGACAGAACATTGTCATGAACACTGAGTGTTCATGAACACCGAGACCATCCAGCTCTGGAGAGGCCAACTGTAGGGAACTGTGGGCAGATGCCGGGGCTGAGATTCACCCAAAGTCACATAGTCCTAGAGACACGGATTACAGAAGAAGTCCTGTCTGCAGCAAGAGATTAGTAGAAATTTATCTCTGTTGCAGGGTCTTTCAACTTCAAGGGATTTTGACATGTCCAACCATCCATCATAGCCAGTCACTCTTCCCCTTTAAAACATTGAATCACCTCATGGAGATTTTTGATAATGGCATTCCAAGTTTTATGCCTTGGTTTTGAAGTATAGCACCATTTTTTAATCTCAGAATACAAATAGAAAGAGCTGAATAACGTAAGGGATTGCCACAATTTTTCTTCAGGAAACCATGTCTTTGATTTACTTTTCCACATAGTAAGAACATTATTTTATTATTCATGACACTCACATAAAGGCTACATTTTATTCACTACATAGCATTGTCCCTAATTCTTATCAACAATACACACTCTTTATCAACAAAATGTTTGTCTTTCATAGATTATCAAACTACCTCATAGCAAAATGCAATCCAACATTTTCACCCCGGGCTTTTCTAGAGCTTTCGGTTTCATGTCTATCACCCACTTTCCAAAGACCAAAGGCCCCTGGTTCAAAGATACAAGTTTGTGATGAATTCTAACTCCTTTCTAGACATAAAATCTTACATGACCTTGACTGGGGCCATATTATTATTTGAGGTTCCTCAAGGTGACAAAATTGATGCACTTCAGGTGAACATTTTTTATGCAAAATTCTATTTCCCATAATTTCCTAGGGGTTCCACATGCCTTTTGTTTCCAAGTAACACTGCTTGCTTAGTGTTTGGGAAGATGCACAAGCTCCAGTCTTCCAGCAGAATACTGCTCTGTCCCTTTAGGGATCACTGGAGACACTCCTAGCAATGAGAGAGGAAGTAATGATTTTTTTTTTAATTAATTTGCTCAGGAGAGCAATTATTAGTGTGGGTGAAACCCAATTACAAGTTCATTTTTTTTTTGGAGATATAAACAGATATGTTTCTGTCATAAGTATAGACACACTAATATAAAAAAGATAAGAAACCCGAAGATCTGAAGGTAGAGAGTGTAGGCATGATAGTCTTGAATGTCACTCATTTGTTCTGAAGATCTATATACTTTTTACCTTTCAGGAAAGTTTGGAACCATCTCTAACAGACCTTTCTTGAGAAAAGCGATCATAATTACATCAGTGTGTAGGGCTGCTGTAACAGAGTACCACAAACTCAGTTCCTTAAACAGAAGAGATGTATTGTCTCATAGTTCTGGACAGTTGGTCCTTCCAAGGGCTGTGAAGGAGAATCTGTTATTTGCCTCTCTCTTGTTTCTGGTGGTTTGTTGGCAATCTGACTTTTCTTTGCTTCTGCTGCATCATCTTGATTTCTGCTTTCATCTTTCATGATGTTCTCTCTATGTGCATGTCTGTGTTCCAATTTTCACCTTTTATAAGGACTGCATTCATATTGGATTGGGGCCCACCCTACTTTGTATAACCTCATCTAGACTAATACATCTGCAACAACTCTGTTTCTAAATAAGAGCATGTTCCTAGGTACTGGACACTAAGTTTTCAACATATGACTTTGTGAGGGATACAATTCAATCCAAACAATAACCTGTTTGACTCATCTGCACCCAGGAGAAGATGAATCATTAAAACAGCGGTGTCAGTGGTTTCAGATACCATTTAGTGGATTTTCCCAGGTTTGCTTATGAATCTACTTTAAATATTTCTCAAGGGACATTAAAACCTTTTGTTCTGTAAACCCAGGAAACCACAAAGTGCTCCATCCACAGGGTCATAGTGGTCTCCAGCAAGAGTTGGTGGTTGCACTTTTGGGACCAACCCAAGGGGCACTGTTCCCCAAAACAATCTTTGTTTCTATCTTTTTTGTAATATTGTAAACTTCTTAACCTAAGCACCCAGGGAAATTCAATGTTTTAAATTTACAAGTTTTATATCTTAAGCCTTGCGAATAGAACTGTTCAATTAGAATTTTGTGTGTGCAAACTCTATACCCAATGTGGGACTTGAACTCATGATCCCAAGATCAAGAGTCGTATGCTCCACCAACTGAGCCAGGTGACTCTTCATCTCAACATTGTAAGTTTGAGCTTCACATTGGGTACAGAGATTACTTTAAAGAATTAAAAATCTTTAAAAAAAAGAACTATTCAACTATTATAAGTGGAATACATGGTGTTCCCCTATTTGTTCTAACAAGATTTCATTTACATAAAATGATAAAAAAATTTCTATGCACAATACTGTTCTATTATACCGTGTAAATGAAATATTTCCCCAATATGTATTCTTTTATAATCTGAAAATCAAATTGAAAATGGACCTTGCAGGGCTTTGGAACAAAATAAATCATTTGGCAAAATGAAATGGAGAAAGTTTACTTTTAAAGTTAAATATACTCTTTAAAAAAGGATATAAAGAACAAAATACTTTAATCACAGACATTACAACAGCAAAAAAAAAAAGGCGTAAAGCACAGAAGTAAAGAATATCTTGCAATTTTTAAATGTTGCACATTAGGAGAAATGTATTTCATGAGTAAGAATGTCATTGAGTATCACATGCCAATCAATTTCTGTTCACCTTGCTCCTGAAATGACTGTCGACTAGACTTATTTAGTTCCACACTCACTTCTGAAAAGCAAGGTTGATGGGTCAGTTACTGAAATATGTGAGAAGTGGAGCTGGAAGAAGCAAAAGATTGATAAACTGTCAGAATTTTGGCAGTTGTATAGCAAGAATGACAAGTCAGGACAGTTGTGAGGCAATGACTGGAAAATGCCCAAAGAAGTAGGTATAGACCTCACCTAAGGAAAGGGTTGTCAGGCTAAATGTCAACTCTGTGTGTAGTAAGGCAAATTCAGATATCCTCTGGAAAGCTGTTAATATTCAACTAATGTTTCTGGGAATTTCAGAACCCATATGTTCTCCCTTTTATGTGAAGACCAGTTTTCCAATAGAGAATATTCTTTGAGAAAATGTAGGGGACATCAAGAGCAGCATCCAGGCCCCTGGGTTTTGGGAAGTGGCAGACATGAGTCAAGGCCTTTGATCCTCCAAATCAAGGGTTAGACAGTCCTGGATTCCCAGATCTCAGTGAAAGGTGAAGTAGAGACTGGAAAGTCTTGGGAATCACTAATAGGAGTCAGAAATGAGAAAATCATCCATCAGTGACTCAGATAGAAGGAGCACTTCAATGTTTTACAATAGCTTCTTGATGGGACCCCATTCAGGATATGTGGAGCCTAAAGTTTATACATTCTGGAGAGGTGATTCTCTTGAAAAAAAAATCATAAATACAAAACCAGGTATGAATGTAAATACTTATTTTAGAATGACCAAGGAAAAGACAACCAAGTTCCGGAGTCTGAGAGATTCATCTTCTTTCTGAAATATTTTAAGCCAATTTACCAAAAAATGTTTTCCTAGTTATGCTCTCTGATTGCAGCCTGGGATTTCCTCCCATCTGGAATATGTTTACACCTCACAGCAACTCCCAGATCTCAAGGGTTCCATACAAGGAGGAGACCTGAAGCTTAATCTTCCTTATCTTCACTAGAAATCCATCTTGTTCTGATTCAACATAATACAGATCTTGAATGGTCAGACTTGTATTTAAAAATGGCAGTCAGTGTAGATCTGAGTCCTATTAACATTGCGGGATTCTAAATCTCAGAAACCAGAAACTTATGGATCATCTGGTCTAAACCGAGTATTTGTCATATAAATGTATTTGTAAACTGAAGCCCAGAGAGTTAGAGAAATACTAAGGATGCCAAGCCAGGCTCCTCGCCGGATGCCCTTTCTATTACAGGCCACTCATTGTCCACTGCTAACCTGCCTTCTTTCATATCAGAACCAGAGTGTTAGCTTGAAGAATATGTGATTTATTCCATTTTTACTAAACAGCATTCGCTGAGGGTTACCTCAACATATATTCACAGCTGAATGAAAAGGTTTTGTACTTCCTTCTTCCTAAGCACAGTAGTTCAGCTGAGCAGGACAATAAGCTGGGATGACAAATGATTCTAGGTCTGTAAGTCTAGCACCCCAAAATGGAATAATATCTGTTAGTCACTCGTAGACCAAATAGTGTTGGATACATTCTTATAAAGTGCTAAAAATGTTGCTTCTATTAATACGAATCCCTACAAATATAAATATATTGGAGTTATTTGCATGCTATTATTGATATAAGTGTCATCTAAAAGATGTGACCACTGTCACCGTTCTGTGTCTCACTAGACAGCCCGAGTCAGCTTTATGCCATTACCGTATTATCTTTCTGTTACGGTTTGATTTTCAACGAGGTTCACACTACTGAGTCCCATCTTCAGGTTTAGTAAACGGGATTTATTTTCGAAGCTCTTCAAGTCAAGTGGTTTCACTTCACGCTTGGTTCTGGAAGACCTGTGCCTCATCACTGTCTTCACATCTGCCTTCTATTGACTGTAACAAAGTTGTTTGCTGAGGTCATTTCTCATTTGGCTCATGAATCCTGACCTCTGAAGCGACTTCCTTATACATATTGTCTCAGAAAGAAAGAATTTGATTCAAGTATCTTAATTTGTGGTACTCTGTGCATTTGGAGTATGACTAAGAAACACTACTGCTTTCTAGGCGGGATCACTGGGTCCATGGTGGGTGTCAGCAGAACTGTCTCCCTTCATTATTATTATTATTTTTTACTTTGCCCTCTCTAGTCCCTATGAATATGAACCTCAAATGGGCACCTTCTGTAGATCTGAGCCTTTATTCCCAAGTCCATTATCCAGGGTTCAGGAATGAGTCTCCACATCCCAGCACTTCTTACCCTGACACAGGGATTGCTAATTCTTGGATCCTACTCTGAACTTCAGTCCCACATTGATGTCATAATCTGCCGACTTACCTGGTTTGCTAGTGCTGATGAATTTCAATAGGGAGTTAGTGGTGGTCTTATTGTGTGTGTATGTGTGTGTGGTTTTGATTTTTTTTTTAATTTTAATTTATTTTTGAGAGAGAGAGAGTGCAAGCAGGGTAGGTGCAGAGAGAGAAGGGGAAAGAGGCTCTGAAGTGGGCTCCAAGGCACTGACAGCAGTGAACCTGATGCAGGACTAGAAATCACCAACCGTGAACCATGAGATCATGACATGAGCTGAAGTTGGATGCTCAACCGACTGAGCCACCCACATGCCTGTCTTTGTGTACTGTTCTATTATATGTCTATTATACATTTTTGTGTGTTCTAGTATATGTCTAAATTATCCACCTATATTCGTTCAACAAATATTAAATACTTATTAAATGTTAGGCACTTACTAAATATTAGGCAGAAATGATGATATACAAAACATACATCGTATATATGAGACTGAAGTCTAGGTTTTCTTCCTATCTGTCAACTATCAGTATGAACTGTGAATTAACAAACACTTGAAGAAGCATGATATGTCTATATTTCCTATTTTCATAGACACTATGTATTTTGATTGTTTTATGTTCTGATTGGTTTAGGGTTGACAGATGACCTCTTTCATTTAGACTTTCATACTCAAATATTTTAGATCTCTGTAAATTAATTTAAAAAATGTACTGTACATCTGCTCTTGTTTCCATGTGAATTAAAGTGGATCATGGTTCCATGATCTGAAGAATGATTACTTTAGGTGATTTCAAAGACAGAACAGAGTTTACGCAAGTGAAACATTTTTCTAGGGGAGTAGTTACAAATCCTTTTACAGTTTTGAGATTGAGTTTGATAATGGCAGTCTAGAGAAAAATTAATACGGGTAGACTAGTTTATAACAGAAATCAGTTTTCTAAAGGGACTAAGTTGAATTTTCTTAAGAAATGTAAAGTAACCTGTGAATCTTTCACTTTTCTAGAAACAAGACTAGGAAAATTCTATACCAGAAGAATCCTAATACTCAAGTATCATGGGAATTTTTTAATCTATTTTAATGGAGAAAATGTTACCTATCAGCTTATCACTGCTAACTAACAAGTAAAATAATGCAAAAAAAAATGAAACAAAACAAAACAAAAACAAAAACAAAAAGTAACAACAACAAAAAAACCAACAACTGTATTCTGCTCACTGATTTATAAATCAGTACATTCTATAATTTTTTCCAGGTATTAGAAAGTGTTGTCAGGGGCGCCTGGGTGGCTCAACTGGTTAAGTGTCTGACTTCGGCTCAGGTTATGATCTCAAGGTTGGTGAGTTTGAGCCCCACATTGGGCTGGCTGCTGTCAGCACAGAAACTGCTTCAGATCCCTCTATCCCCCTCCCCTCCCCCGCATGCTCTCTCTCTCTCAAAAATGAATAAATATTTCAAAAAAAAGAAAAAAGTGTTGTCAGAATTGTGCAGCAATTTTTGAATAAACTCAATGGTATGATTAAAACAATGTGCAGCTTATATTTACAACAGTTTGCAACCAGAAAGGATTATTTTTGTTATATACCTTTGGAGCCCTTTTAAAGTTTGTTTCAGGTGCCTCCTCTGCTCTCAGTTTGCTTCTTCACAGGTCAAGGATAGCACTGGGCCTCAGCTGTCCTTTTAGCCTGTTTGGACAATGTGGATAGTCATCGGTGCCTGAGCTGAGTTATTCAGAATGACTCTCTCAGGAACTGGATTAAGACACAGAGAAGCTTAGCATTAGTCAGTGGTGGTCCTTGGAAATAGGAAAGTCCAGAGACTGGAGAACAGGGGAGGTCACTTGGGGCTGTACTGGTGAAAGAACCCAGAGGGATAGTCTGCAGAGAAATGCATAGTGACAGGGATGAGGGGCAGAAAAAGGATGTGCTTTGGCTCTTAATTAATTATCTGCATACCTTGCCCTTGAGTTCTGGGAGTTTCAGCCAGCCCCATCCCACAACCTATTGACTCTTGATGGTAAGTAAATCCCCCTTTGTATAACAGGAGTGAGTGTGTTTCTGTTTCTTACAAATATGCCTCAGTTAGCTTTTTTGATAAATGATCACATCCTCTTTAGCTCATCAAAGAGCTTAACAAAAAATTCAAAGTTAGGGTGATTGGAATATGAAAATTGCTATTAAATTTTCCTTAGTACCGGCATATTTTGGAGGGATTATTAGAGTACTATTAAATGAATAGGTACTTATGCACATTTTATGATGTATGAGGGTACTTGAAAAAAATCTTCAAAGTTCTCCTGCTGTGTGTGGTGTATGAGAGCATCAGGGGCGATATATGGTTCTTCTTCCTCTCAACTGCCTGTCTCCAGCGCACCCTCATCAATGTCTTTTTCAGAGCAGCTGGACGAGCAACGGGGACACAAGGAGATTAGTGAATATTCGTGCATTTTAGCTGCTGCCAAGGTGAATCTTTCCAAATCCTGATTATGTTTATTCAAGTGAAACATCTGCCAGTAAAAACGAGACATGTTTATGGGTAACGGCAGTCCTATGGCTTCTGTTTTCTGAATAATGATAATACTGACACTGGCTGGACAGCCTCGACCTTGGGGATTTTCTTTTTTTTTTTACCATTATTACTAAGTAATACACTCTTTAGAGTGAACTTCTTGTGCCACTGGGATTGCTAGCAGCTACCGCAATAAAAGAGCTGTTTGTGGCCTTTCCTGTTGAAAAATGGCCGACAGGGGAAGGGAAGCACTCAGGAAGCAACTGAGTTTGTGAACATAAACAAAGGGGGATGTTTCTTTCCAGAGTTTAGACACTAACCAGTGATGAACCAGCTGAGAACTGCGAGAACACAGTACATTCTCACAGATACGAGTGGCCCAAGTGTGAATTGTTCTGGGTTCCCCCCGGCCAGGATTCTGGGAATAGGAATAAATACGAAGTTGTCTACTATCTGGGGATAAAATTACAGAAGATAATGTAGTCTATGTAAATAATAGTAGAAGTAATAATAGAATTACAGAAGATGATAAAGTCTATGTAAATAAATAGACTTAAATTGCATTTCCTGAGTATAAATATTTCCATTATCCTACCCGTGACTTTATTTGAAAACAAAACAAAAAAATGGACTATTAGAAAACCATCAAACGTGAGACCACATTGAACAAATCCTTCAGGGTGAAGTGAAGAATGGTTTCTCTAGGGCTAAGATGGATCAGGCATAGTCCCTGGCCTCATGGATGTTCAGACTAGTAGAAGTGGCAGAAAGGCAGGCATATATGTACTTGCTTGTACCATGTACTGACTGGATGGGAATCATAGGGCTGGCAGTGAGGTTACAATAGCAAATGTAGCAACATATCCCTGCTTTTGTGGACTGCATTCATTTCCTAGGGCTGCCCTAACCAAGTACCACAAATTACATGACATAAAACAACAAATGTTCCTTCTCTCACAGTATGGAGGCTAGGAGCCGGAAGTCGAGGTGTGGGCAAGGTCATGCTGTCTCCAAAGCATCCAGTGGGGAATCCTTGTCTAAGTAGGTTCTGGTGGCCCTCGGGCATTCCTTGACTGTAGCAGTTACAACTCCAATCTCTGTTTCTGTCTTCAATGGCTGTCTTCCCTCTGTGTCTGTCTTCACCTCATCTTTTTGTTGTTGTTTATTTATTTTAAGAGAGAGAGAGAGAGAGAGAGAGAGCACGTGAGCACAGGTGAGGGAGGGGCAGAGAGAGAGGGAGAGAGAAAATTCCAAGCAGATTCTGCAAGATCAGTACAGAGCCTGATGCAGGGCTCAAACTCAGGAACCGTGAGATCATGACCTGAGCTTATCTGACTGAGCCACTCAGGCGCCCCCCCTCTTTATCTCATCCTCTTATAAGGATCCTGTCATGTTGAATGAGGGGCCCACCCTACTCCAATATAACCTCATCTTAACTAATTATATCAGCAATGACCTATTTCCAAATAAGGTTACATTCTGAGATACTAAGGATTAAGTCTTAAATATGTCTTTTTTGGAGACAAGATTTAATCCATAACATGGAGCATCTTAGGGAATCATAAAAGTGAAACAATCACGACTCTAGAAAATCATGAGATATAAAGATAAAGGAAGAATTGATAAAGAATTGCTGACCCATTTGAGCCTGAGACAGACGAAGATGATGAAGAGGTTTATTATCCTAGTTCTCTGGTTCATTACCATCTTCAAACCAACCTTGTTCTAAACTGAGAATACTGCTCTCACTTCCCTCACCAAACACTTCTGCAAACTAAACACTGTAGGTGCAATTTTTCACCTGGAATCTACTGTGACAGGACCTGGATTCCCTGGCACCTACTATCAGACATCCCACATCAGAGAATTCACCTTGACGACCCCCTTGCAAACCTCTGTCACCAGGATTCCCTAGTTGGCTACTTCAATAAGGACAGAACTAAAATCCAAGTCATAACTATGCTCAGACCTCATCTTAAAGTGCTGAAATCACATTACTCCAAAATTCATTTCTTGGTCCTCTGTCCCTATGTGAAAATCTTTCAAAAATCTTCCTATGATGGTGCCCCCATGTTCCTTCTGCAGCCTTTCCCCATATGTGTGGGTCAGCCAATGCTTGGCCTCGCCTTCTACCATTGAGTCCCAATTACGACATATTGATGCATGGAAGAAAACAAGCATGGGGCGCCTGGGTGACTCAGTCACTTTAAGCGTCTGACTCCTGATCTCAGCTCAGGTCATAATCTCCCAGTTTGTGAGTTTGAATCCCGCATCGGGCTCTACACTGGTGGTGCAGAGCCTGTTTGGGATTCTGTCTCTCCTTCTCTTGTTCCTTCCCCACTTGTGCTCTTTCTCTAAAATAAATAAGTAAATAAATAAACTTAAAAAAATAATACAAGGAGGTTGGCAAGGGTAGCAAGAGGATATATGCTACTATTACCTGGGGAACAATGGATAGTATCTAGAATACATGAGGAATAGTGAGCCTGCAGTATGATTATTATACTAAACACAGACTGGACTGAAGGAAGTCGGCTCCATAAAGAATCTGGGGCTTGAAGGTGTTGCAAGCGATTTATATTATCAAAATAAATCAATCTAACTGTTAAGGTTACTTATGAAGGTTTCAAGTATATAGAAACCAAACCAAGAAAACTGTTTGCAGAGTATACAAGCATAGTTTTATCTTTCCCATTGTTAAAGGAAAATACCCTAACACAAAATAGATTATTTGCAGTTTTTCAGAACAACAAGCGAGTTTATTTTGAAAATGGAGCACACTATTGATTTTCCAGCACTTTATCTAGACAGCATTTTCAGGGAAAGGAGTATACATTGACATTCACAATGGCCCATTCAATACAAACCTTGTCCCAGAACAGGTATTTCCAGTGGTGCACTTGCATGAATAAATACAATAACTACTGCTTGAAAGAATGACACATTGTGTGAGCAGAGATTTCAATAGCACCAAAGGAGTTCAAAGTCACTGTGACATTACTAGGCACAAAGAATAGGCTTGGCCAAAGGCACCTCTGTGGTTTGGTCAAAGAGCTTGTGATTATTTCCTGAGGTGTTTACCCATCAAACTTCTGGTTCTTATTTTGAAAGACTGAAAAACACACACCCTGGGGCACCTGGGTGGCTCAGTTGGTTAGGGGTCAGACTCTTGATGTTTTGGCTAGGTCATTGTCTCACTGTTCATTGAGTTCAAGCCCCAAGTCAGGCTCTGCACTGGTGGCACAGAGCCTGTTTGGGATTCTCTCTCTCCTCTCTCTCTGCCCCTACCCCACTCATGTTCTCTCTCTCTCTCTCTCTCTGTCTCTCAAAATAAATGAACACACACACCTGTCTCTCAAAATAAATGAACACACACACACACACACACATACACACACCCCTTATCCTGTTATCATTCTTCTAAAAAGTTTTAACCTTTTTTGTTTGTGAAAATAGTACAATCTCCCCACTCCAGAACATCTATTATTTTCCTAAATAAAGGAAAGTACTCAATAGAACTAGTTCTCTTTGATTCAGCTTGTTTATAAGGTTTTTCTTTCCTGCTTTAATTTTGAAACATTAAATTACTGTACAAAATGACAGATAGAATCTGGTCTGTTGTTTTATGTGGATACCTTCCAGATTAGAGAATATTTATAGAAGTTTTTGTAATAAAACGTGTCTTCTGGAATTGTACTTCCTAGTAAGAGCTGCATTTTACCCAACCACTTCCCTATTCTTTTACTACTAATAAAAATATACTGACTATGATCAGAGAATTTTTTTCCTGCAAATTGACCAAAAATTGCAAAAGTTCTCTTAATTTGGGTGTTCAAAAAGTCTGCCTGGAAAAAAATAAATTTCAAGAACTATGAGAGATGTAATGAACACACACACACAAAAAAAACTTTGGAGAGTAGTTAGGAAAAATTATTCCAGGTATAAGGAAAAGCTTGGAGGTCTGCATGATTCATGAAGGCAACAATAAATAAATCAACCTAAGATACAGGCAGAATACTAAGAAGAATCTCAAAAGTAAGGACATTCTTATTAGAGCCTAAAATTAGTAGCTGACATTTACTGAGGGGTCACTATATGCCAAGTCCTGTGCATGAATTATTTGATGCAACTTCCCTCCAGTTTTATAAAGTAGCTATGATTGTGCTTATTTCATAGCTATTAAATTGAGGAATAGAGTAATTTGCCTCAATGACCACAGCTTATAAACCAAGGTTCTATGGCCGCCCACAGGACAGCTGTGCCACAAGGCCAGCTGGCAAAAGGAGGTCCGGACCCAGATTAGAAGAACTGTAATACTGTTGAAAATGTTTGCAACTTTCGGTTTGTGGGGAAACTGACCAGTTCACACAGATATTAATAGTTTATTTTCCCTTGGAGAAAATCAGAGGTAACACGATTAGATACAATGGTCATTACTTTGGTTTCTTTCTAAACGTAACTTGTCCCTATAAGACGTATAAGAAAGCTTGTGAATAGAATTCTTTTTTTTTTTTTCTATGTTTTTCCCTTTCTCACCTGCCCCTAAGGCACAGAAAGTGGATGGAGTTAATGGTACTTTACCACTCAGGGCGCTTTGGCATCATTGGTCTTTGTAAAGCCCTTCTGTTTTTCTCTTCATCCCATCCTCACTCTCATTGTACTACAAATGTGTTCAATGACCACCCCAGGTTCTAGACATATCCTGATGAGTTGTGTGGAATTTTTTCTGACTGAATCCATAACTGGGCAGACCCCATTCCTTTTTCTGAGTAAGGCCGAATGGAGCTCCAGAATGAACTCACACTGTCTTCTCACCAAGCCTGCATGAGGATTCCCTTTTTTTCTGTCCTCGTCAAATTTTGCTGTTTTTGTACTTTCTACATTGGTCTCATTTGAAGAGCCCTAAAGAATCCTGTCACTGTTCTCATTACTAGTGTGAGCATTTTTCTTGTCATACACTTGGCCATTCAAGCTTCCCCTTTGGAACTGTCTATGTAGTGAACTTATTTTCCTAGGGGGTGTCTTCTTTTACTCAGTGAGATATTTCCCAACTCTGACATCATAAATATAGTCTCCTTTATTTTCGTCTAGTATCTGTTCATTTTAACTGCCAAATTGAGGACTTAAATTCATCTGGAGATTATTTTTTGTTTACATATTCCACAATTTTATTTTACTCCATATAATGAAGCTTCATGAAATTATCTACCAAATATTCTTTCATTGTTATTGTTGATGATGACAATAGAGATTGAATCCACCTTTATTATGTACCAAATTTCCAAACAAACTAGACTCTGGGGTTTGTATTGCATTTCACTGGTCATTTTGTTCCTAGGCTAGAAACATGCTATATTATTTTATTTTAACTTCATTACAATGGAATTATGGAAAGTCTTCATACATGTTAGGGTGAGTCTCCTTTGCTCTTCTTATTCTTAATCTTTATTATTCATACAGTCTTGTATTTCCATATAATTTTTAAATTTAATTTTGGTCAATCCTTTAAAAAATTATACTGACATACTTCCAAAAAATGCACTGAATTTATAACCTGATTTGAGAAGAATGGCATCTTTACAATGTTAGATTATGCCAAGCATGAACAGCGTTTAGGTTTATTTAGGATTTTTTTGTGTGTGTCTTTTGATAAAGTTTTTCATATAGGTTTTGCTATTTGCTTATTATATATTGTAACATACAACAGAGAAGAGTGCACATGCTGTGGGAATAGCTCCATGAATTATCAAAGTGATCCCATCCATGTAATTGCCACCTACATAAAAAATAGGAAAATTTATCAGCACCCCAGGAGTTTCCCTTATTCCTGTTCCCAAGAAAATTTCCTTCTCCTCAAAGTAAATGCTATTTTGATATCTAATATTTTGGTTTATCTTTTCTAATTTTTAGGTTCTATATAAGTGGAATCGTACAGAATAGTGTTTTCTGTGTCTTATCACTTACCATTAAGTTGGTGAAATTCATCTATGGTGTTTTATATAATAGTAGTTAATGGCTATAATTTTGCCCAATTTTTTTTGCCTTTTCTCTCTCTCTCTCTCTTTTTTTTTTTTTTTTTAGTTTTTAATATTAATTCCAGTATAGTTAACCTAGAGTGTTCTATTAGTTTCAGGTATACAATATAGTGATTCAACAATTCTATACATGATTCAGTGCTCATCATAAGTGTACTCTTCACCTCCTATACCTATTTCACCCACCCTGCTACCCACCTCCCCTCTGATATACTTCATTTTAAACTTTTTTTTTTAGAGAAAAAGATCATGCAAGTGGGGGAGAGGTGTAGAGGGAGAGAGAGAGAATCTTAAGCAGGCTTCATGCTCAGTGCAGAACCTAACATGGGGCTCGATCTCACAAGCATATCATGACCTGAACCAAAATCAAATTTGGATGCTCAGTGGACTGAGCCAGCTAGGCATCCCATGATAATGCTCATTTTAAACAAGTACCCTCTGTTAAAATAATTTTTTTCAACAAAACAATTTTTACTTGACTCAGAATACATGGCTCTAAAAGATATATGTATATATAACATTTCATCCAAGAAATATAGATTACACATTGTCTTCAAATACATGCAGAAGAATTCCCTGGTTAAATTGCATTAAAAAAGAAAACACATGACAAATATCTCAAATTTAAGAGGACTGAAATCATATCAAGTATATTTTCCAACCACAATGCTACAAAACTAAAGATCAACAATATAACAAAGCTGGAAAATATAGAATGTAAATATTTAATATGTAAATATTAAACACACTACTGCACAAGCAATGGGCCAAAAAGAAATCAAATGGCAAGTCAAATTATGTCTCAAAAGAAAAGAAAAAGAAAAGACGATATTCCAAAACCTATGGGATGCAGAGCAAAAGCAAATGTTAGAATGAATTTGTGCTATAAATGCTTGTATTAAGAAAAAAATTCAAATACACAACTTGATATTATACCACAAGGAATTAGAAAAAGAAGAAACTTAGCTGTAATTTAGTAGGAGCGGGAGATAACAAAGACAAATCAGAAATAAACTAGAGACCAGAATAAACAATAACATAACACTGAAAGTAATGACCAGTTTTTGCAAAAAAAATAAACAAAATTGGCAATGCTTTAACTACATTAACTAAGAAAAAAAAAAAAGAGAGAGAGACAACTCAAAAGCCAAAATGAGAAATGGAAGAGACAACAATACAACAGATAACTACAGAAATACATAGTGTGATAACAGAGTACTATAAAGAATTATATATTAACAAATCAGATAACCTATTTAAAAAAACCAGATAATTCCTAACAATGCTTGTAACCAAGATTGAATCATGAATCCTGAGTCCAAGAAATGGGAAGTCTTCTTAGACCAATAATAAGAGTGAAAGTTGAATTAGGAATCAAAACAGTTTTGCCTATATTTATTTATGCACTTGGAAATTTGGGTTATTTCCAGTGTGGGCTGTTATAAAAAAAAATCTACTATGAACATACAATTTGGCAGATACCTACCAAGGAGTGAAATTTCTGGGATGTAAGTATTCATATGTTCAGCTTTAGTCAATAGTGCCATGAGATTTTCCCAAGTAATTGTAACAATTTACTTTCCTACCACTGGCAAAAAATTCCATTTACTCCATCTTCTCAACTCAGGGTACAGCCTGCCTTTCTTTTTTGTTGTGTCCTTGGTGCATCACAATGGGAGGAACATGGTGTTGTTTTGTCCCCTTAATTAAGCATGTTAACTTTGCTGACTTGATTAATGTGGTATCTGCCACTTTAAATTTAAGAGTTTTCCTTTGTAATTAATAAGTAACTTGGGAGAGATAATCTGAACCTGTGTAAATACTTTGTTCCTCTTCTGCCTTTCACCCACTGATGATATTCTAACTATATTTTTCTCCTTCCTCTCTCTCTACCGATACGGATATAGATGATATAGATTTAGATATAGATGATATAGATATAGATATAGATATAGATATAGATATAGATATATAGACATAGATATATTAGGCTTTGTGTTGTAAAGTAGACTCTGTCCTTTTAGAACATACCTTAAAAAGTTCAGTCATATGAAATATGCTATGACTTGTTTCATGGCTCAGCATGTGATTTATCTTGGTGAACACTCTATGTGTGCTTGAACTTTATACAATGAATATTTATGTTTTGATAGAGTAGTATTTTGAAGATTTCATTCATAATTTTTAAATTGGAATGAAAGAAGGCCTAAATTCAAATTTGAAAGGTAATTTAGACTCCTGGAAATATATAATTTAGTTATTGGAAATGTGCTTTATTATTTTTAATAAATTAAAATGAAATTCTCCTCAAGATCTAAGTGAGTAAAGTACTATTCTTTCATCTTCTAGCACGTTAAGAGCTTAGAGGCACTTGGGTGGCTCAGTCTGTTGAGTGTACGACTTTGACTCAGGTCATCATGATTTCACGGTTTGGTTTGTGAGTTTGAGTCCCGCGACCAGCTCTACATTGACAGCATAGAGTCTGCTTTGGATTCTCTGTCTCCCTCACTCTCTGACTCTCTCTCTCTCATAAATAAATAAATATTAATAAATAAATAAATAAATAAATAAATAAACAAACCCTTATAATAGAACCACAACACAGGAGCTGCTGGGTCCATTTTGTGATCCTTCACTCACCAGAAACATCTTCCATCTCGGTGTGTGTCATGAAAGGTCATCTACAATTATGGAGTCTCTCCTCACTTGCCTTTCTGCCTTTTCACCATACTGTGGTATTCCTCACTTTTTATGTTTATAGGATTCCTACAATGTTTTTGTTAAAACTACATATTCTTGGGACCTGCTTTCATATATTCTGATTCTTCAGATTTGGGGTAGGGCCCAGGAATTAGCATTAAAAACAAACAAAATCCAAGCATATTTGAATACAGGTGGTTGGGGTCTACATTTGAGAATACTGCCTGTATAATGTCTTCACTCATCCTGATGTTTAGGCAGATATTGATGAATCTACCCTTTTTCAATCCTTTGTCTTTTGGCACCAAAGGACATAAGAAGTGGGCTCCTGGAATATAAATAAGTACATTGACTCACAATAGCAACAACAGGTGTTTAATTGTAGTCCCAAATCTTTTTATGTTGTTTATTCATTGGCACAAAAACACACATAGACCAATGCGATAGAATAGAGACTCCAGAATTGGACCCACAAACGTATGGCCAACTAATCTTTGACAAAGCAGGAAAGAATATCTAAGGGAAAAAAAGACAGTCTCTTTAACAAATGGTGCTAGAAGAACTGGACAGTGACATGCATAAAAATGAAACTAGACCACTTTCTTACACCATTCACAAAAATAAACTCAAAATGGATGAAGTACCTGAATGTGAGACAGGAAACCATCAAAACCCTAGAGGAGAAAGCAGGAAAAAAACCTCTCTGACTTCAGCTGCAGCAATTTCTTACTTGACACATCCCCAAAGGCAAGGGAATTAAAAGCAAAAATGAACTATTGGGACCTCATAAAGATAAAAAGTTCCTGCACTGCAAAGGAAACAATCAACAAAACTAAAAGGCAACCAACAGAATGGGGAAAGATACTTGCAAATGACATATCAGGCAAAAGGCTAGTATCCAACATCTATAAAGAACTCACCAAACTCCACACCCAAAAAACAAATAATCCAGTGAAGAAATGGGCAGAAAACATGAATAGACACTTTTCTAAAGACATCTAGATGCCCAACAGGCACATGAAAAGATGCTCAACGTCACTCCTCATCAGAGAAATACAAATCATAACCACACTGAGATGATACCACCTCATGTTGGTCTGAGTGGCTAAAATGAATAAATGAGGAGACTATAGATGCTGGAGAGGATGTGGAGAAACAGGAACCCTCTTGCACTGTTGGGAATGCAAACTGCTGCAGCAGCCCTGGAAAACATGTAGAGGTTCCTCAGAAAATTAAAAATAGATCTACCTTATGAACCAGCAATAGCACTGCTAGGAATTTACTCAAGGGATAGAGGAATGCTGATGCATAAGGGCACTTGTACCCCAATGTTTATAGCAGCACTTTCAACAATAGCCAAATTATGGAAAGAGCCTAAATGTCCATCAACTGATGAATGGTTAAAGAAATTGTGGTTTATATACACAATGGAATACTATGGCAGTGAGAAAGAATGAAATCTGGCCATTTGTAGCAACGTGGATGGAACTGGAGGGTATTATGCTAAATGAAATAAGTCAGGCAGAGAAAGACAGATACCATATGTTTTCACTCATATGTGGATCCTGAGGAACTTAACACAAGACCATGGAGGAGGGGAAGGGGGAGAATAAAAGTTACAGAGAGGGAAGGAGGCAAAACATAAGAGACTCTTAAATACTGAGAACAAACTGAGGGTTGATGGAGGGTGGGGGAGAGAGGAAAGTGGGTGATGGACATTGAGGAGGGCACCTGTTGGGATGAGCACTGGGTGTTGTATGGAAACCAATTTGACAATCAATTGTATAAAAATAAATTTTAAAAAAAGTTTATTTATCTTGAAAGAGGATGAGAGCATGTGCAAATGGGGGAGGGCAGAGAGAGGGAGAAAGAAAGAATCCTAAGCAGCCCCACACCGTGAGTGCAAAGCCAGACACGGGGCTCAATCTCAAAAACTGAGAGATCATGACCTAAGCCAAAACCAAGAGTCGGACGCTTAACTGACTGAGCCACCCAGGCACTCTTGTAATCCCTAACCTTAAGTTTTGAATATAAATTCACAAAGGCATTTTTCTTGATTTAAGCTTAAATGCAATAAAAGGCTAGACTATCTAACAATCAGAAATTGCAAAGCATATCATTCACAAAGTAATAAATTATCTACACAGAAGGAAGATCTACTAGATAAAAAATATAGACTATTCTCAACCTAGATACCCTATTACATGGTGCTAATCATTCCTATTGCTGAATATATAGTATAAACAATAGAAAGCCAGGACTCTGTGTTTCCCCTATGAAGCATCCTCTGTGTGGTGGAAAGTTAGTAGAGCCAATGTGAAGGTATCTACTCTCTGCCAGGGATGTTAATACTCTCATATATGCCAACTAAGGAAAGTTAAATCACTGCTTTTTAGTTCTTCATAAAGTTTTTAATTCTTCACCCATCTCTTTCAGTTGCTGTGAAAATGTGTGTTTCTGTGATAAATTGTACAGGTCTTTGAAGAGCTCTACTTTCCAGCACAGCATAGTATTAATAGCTCTATTTTAATTGGATAGAACTTTCATTTTCATTTTTTTTTTTTTGAGAAAACCAATCTGTGCTAGTTGTGGAAACAATTATCCAACATTCAGCTTAAAACATCTATTAGAACAATCTCTTGGGAAAGTCAAAAGCCAGGCAGGATTAGTTCTCCAAGAGGGAGGACAGTTGTTTACTCTCAAATGTCATGCAATCCAGCAAATCTGTAAGGTTTATTTTTAGCATAAATTTAGCTATTTCATTTTCCCCTACAACTGAGTGAGAACATTAAAATGATTAACATGGTCCTAAGTCACTGAACAACCTCATGTTAGAAAGACGGGAATTAGACAATGTACATAAGGAAATCGAGAAGGGCTGTGAAATTCTAATTTTCACCTCATTTCTCTTGTAATATTTTCCAAAAATTTTTTTTCTAATATTTTATGTGATCCAATAGTAAAAAATAGAATAGACAGTTTCAAAGAAGAGTAAAATTGACACTGTCTTTAGAGAAATCATTCTGAAGACTTTGGTGTCTTTTTAAATTCCTTATTATAAAATGATAACTGCAAATTTAACAACAATAATAATTATACTAATAAGCTCCTGCTTAGGTTCCAAGATCACTGAAACAGGAAGGCAAAATAGTTAAAGAGACTCTCTTTGAAAATACGTCTTCTTAGGTAACTGACGTACAGAAGGCCAGTTAACCTCTGGGGATATGGTTTTCTTAACTTTATTGAATTTAATGTCATTATAGATGTATTCATAAATAAAGAAGCAGAAATAATATTCAAACATATTTTTAAAATGATGAAACACAATCTATTACAGTAAGGAAATAAGTGTTCTGTTAATAGATAGCCTGATTTCTAGGCCTAAATAATTAGATTCTCAAGTAAATCGGTAGTTTCTATGAGCTTCATCAAAAATGAAAAGAATTGGACTGAATCCAGTGTTCTTTACCTGGGTGATGATTTGTGACCTCAGAGGAAGAAAGCAAGCCTAACACAATATGAAAACATTTGAAGAGGGCCCACAGCTTTCTGTTTGAATTCTCAAAACAGTCCAAGGCTAGGAACACACTAGAAAATCCCCATGTCCCAGTTGCTCTGAAATCCTAAGCTTTGTATGACTTTCAATTCCATTTGGGTTCTGATTAAGGAAGATTCCCTTTTTTGGTGAACTTATAGTCCAAGTGATTATATATTATAAAATCTAAATTGCCCTTTGTCCATCAGAAATATTTTCTTATAAATAAAAATATAGAATGATTAGCCTTCATCAGCATAATATTCTGCAAATTAATTGTCATGAAGTTCCTGAAACATTTTTGTTGTGTACAAAGATGGCCCAAGTTAATTACAAATTCCATTTACAAGGAGAAATCATGTCCATAAAAAGAAAAAGAAAAGTTGTTTTTATACGTAATAGGGTTTGTCTGGAAGAACAGATGGAAAGTAACCCAGAAGCAGGTGGGTTATGTACACATTGGTTATGTAAGACGATGCAAAAGCTTTGGCTTAATGAGAAAGTCATCTTCAGTTAAGAGCGTGGGAAGACATTTTTCCATTGAAACAAAGGCATAATGATGAAATACTAAAGCTGTCAAAATAGAAGTTGCTTTAGCAACTGTGTTGAGATTTTGTCTTGGTGTCTAAAGGAGGGAAAACTGCAGAGATGGAGCAGGTACAAAATAAGGTGAACCTGAGCTGGGTATTGACAGAATGGGGTAATGCGTTGACATCTGGTGGAACATGTTTCTGGCTTAGTCAGTTTTATTCTCCTAAATCTCTCTTCTCCTTGTGAATTGCCTCATGTGACAACATGCAGACCTTAGACATATAATAAACTCGGCCACTGATTTTTAATTCCCAGAATATAGACACTTTTGTTTGGACATCCTGGGGCTAATCTGTGGTGAGATTCCTAGGAAATTGCTTGAGTTCTTTAGACTCTTAAAAGCATACATTACTTATGTGAGTTTTTTTTTTCTTTTCCTAGTCTGTTTTAATACTTTTGACTTTGGAACTGCATGCATGTTAAGTAGAGATGGTATAGGAGAAAACAATGGAAGGATATTCCTTCTGGCTGGATTTGAATTATGAATGAACTAGAGGTGTGTTGTAAGTGTCTCACATCAAACAGGATGAAACACAGTCTATTGACTATTGATAAGAATGCATATGCTTTAATATGAATTCAAGTGTTTTCCAGAAAAAGGAAAAAAATCCCTAAAGTGATGTTGGAAGAAGATGCTAACACTAGACGGTACAGAGGCTGGGCTAGAAGTGATTGAGAGCTTTTAGAAGTGCATTCATTCACTTTCTCCCTGTGCTATGCACTGGAAATTCAGATAAGAAAGCAAAGTTGCTGCCCCAAGGAGCTATCAGTTTTGGGATTAAGAAAGGTAGAAAGATTTCATTCTTTTTCATTGCCAAGAAAGAAGATGTGGTTTATATATACGATGGAATACTACTCGGCAATGAGAAAGAATGAAATATTGCCATTTGCAACAACGTGGATGGAACTGGAGGGTATTATGCTAAGTGAAATAGGCCTGTCAGAAAAAGACAGAAATTATGTTTTCACTCATATGTGGAATTTGAGAAACTTAACAGAAGACCATAGGAGAAGGGAAGGAAAAATAAGTTACAAACAGAGAGGGAGGCAAACCATAAAAGACTCTTAAAATACAGAAAACAAACTGGGGGTTGATAAGGGTGGAAAGTTGGGGGGTGGGGAAAATGGCACGGGGCACTGAGGAGGGCACTTGGTGGGATGAGCCCTAGGTGTTGTATGTAAGTGATGAATCACAGGAATCTACTCCTGAAGCCAAGACCACACTGTAATCACTATATGTTAGCTAATGGGACAATAATTTAAAAAGAAGAAGAAGAAGGAGAGGGAGAAGGAGAAGGAGAAGAAGAAGAAGAAGAAGAAGAAGAAGAAGAAGAAGAAGAGAAAGAAAGAAAGAAAGAAAGAAAGAAAGAAAGAAAGAAAGAAAGAAAGAAAGGTGGAAAGAACAGAAATAAAATTGGGATGGCAAATTTTCAGAATGCAATGACTGAGAGTAGAAGTAGCCTACAGAAGACTGGTTAGAATGTTATGTTTTTAAAAAAACAGAAAAGTAATAGTAAAATTATTGATGGAAAGATCTCAGGGACTCTCTCCTTAGTGACTACTGAAGTGACTGTGGAGAGTGGTTTTGCCGTGAACTTAAGGGGCTGCCCTGGGTTTCAAGACACTGATAGAACTTTATTCTTCTGCAGCCTTGAAGAAAACAGAAAGAAAAATTGAGTCTTGCACCATAGCATGAAAAGTTCAAATGAACTAGCAAAAAAATGAAGTCAAGGAGTCAACAATTGGAAGAAGAGGGAAAGGGAGCCTAGAAGAGCTTCTTTAACATATGTAAACCTTTTAAGCTGAGGCAGTAACCGGAGTCTTTGTGCCTATCATTCAACTCTTGCGTATGAATTATATCCTGAGAATCCCTGCCTCTGAGGTAAAAATAGTCATGCAGGTGAACAGGCAGGACCTGCACCATACCTCATAGTGCCTAGTGAGGGAGGGATACCATCAGAGAAGAGAAAGGAGACAGACTACTGACATCTGGGCCCTCATACCGAAGGGACAAATATACTGTAACCCTGACATGTTAGCACTCAATAAATGTCACAGTAATGGAATAAGGAAAGAGAGGTACAGATGTCCAGTTTTCCAAAGGAAAAGTATTCAAGAGCTATGTTGCAAGAACTTAGAGGAAATTTCTTTGGGAATTTGTATAGGGACATTGGTTGGAGACAACTGAAGATCAAGGTTATAAGGCTCCAAACTCTAGGAAACAGAAAAATTAAGCTGTGATTTATTTTCTGTGTAAGAGAGTAGGTTTGGAGGATACCACAGATTACCTTCAGGAAGATTTAAAGTTCTTTGTTTTTCACTTCACCCTTCGACAATTTTTGGAACAGTTTCCCCTTTCAGAGGTAGTAGTCTTTGTTGTTGTTGTTGTTGTTATTTTTTTAAAAATCATTTTTTATTTCATATTTTTGAAAGAGTGAGTGGGGAAGAGGCAGAGAGAGGGGAGGGGATAGAGGATCTGAAGCACGCTCTGTGCTGACAGCAGAGAGCCCAATGCGAGGCTGGAACTCATGAACCATGAGATCACGACCTGGGCTGAATTTGGGCACTTAACTTATTAGCCACCCAGGCACTGCGATAGGTAGCAGTCTTATTTATTCCTGGATTCTCAGTGGAAAATAAATGTCACTAGTAGACAGGGTGAAGGAAGACACATATGGCTTCTTGATCACTACACTATGACATTACTGATCTTGCCGTAGTCGCTTGTTGTTGATTATCCAGCTTTATCCCTTACCTCCTCAAATCCATGTCTTTATCCCCTGATGATCTTATCCTCATTATGAATTTATCCCCTTCATACTTAACCAGATGGCCAGCATGTGGAAAGGAATTTATTCTATGTAATTTAAAATGGGGAATCAGAACCGTTCTGTGGAGGTTTCCAGGGAACAATTTAAGATAAATAAAAGTAAGAAGTCTCTAGGAAGTCTTCAAGTTTTATGAAGTCGTCATGACTTGGCTGGTGAAATAGTGAATTCGGTACCACCAATGTTATTCACAATGAGGCTGGATGGCCCCTTAGCAGGAAGTAAGGCTAGATGGTGGAGCCCCGGGGGAACAGAGGGAAAGAGGCAAAGCTCTTTAAGCTGTGGTGTAAACTCATTGCTCACACCAAGTATGTAAACAAACCCACACAATGTTTATAAACAAAGTAATTTGGAATTCAAGAAAGTTGTCCAAATTTCATGAACCAGACAGTTAAGCTCAAGAGCTCAATTTACAAAGGCAAGAAAGATTTAAAAAAAAAATCAAACAAGTCCAAACACAGGAGGGAATAAAAAAAAAAGAAAAGCTGGCATTGTCATTTGCAGAATTCTAAAAAAGGGACAGTCCACACACACACACACACACACACACACACACACACACACACACACAATAAATAAATAAATAAATAAATAAATAAATAAATAAATAATAAACATAAAAATATTTTTCTTAAAGCAAGTCTCTGGCTTGCCTCTGATTTATGTGAGAAAGGAAGAATCGGAATCAGGGCCAGGATTGGTGATTACTGTCCTATAGTGGTGAGTGAAGACAAAAGCTGGAGTCTGAATGTTGAGAAGAGGTAGCCACGTGAAAGTCTAAAAATGGAGCATTTCCAGAAGAAGACATGGTGAGAGTAGAGTCCTAAAGTTGAGAACAAGCTTGATGGGTTCTGGCAACCAAAAAGAAGGTCAGAGGGGCTGGAGTGTAGTGAATAGGGGGAAAATGGAGGCAGATAGGTTGAAGAGATAGGCAGGGACCTCGTCATGTAGGGTTTTGTAGAGTTTATTTAAAAATTTGGAGTTTATCTTGTTCCTAAAGAACACCACAAACTTTTTGGCCTAGGTAACTAGCAGTGAGGGGAAAACAATATTCATGGTATGAGACACATACTCTTTACCTCAGACCATCATGGAAGACAGACAGAGAAAGTTGAAACAAGGGCCTTAATCATATTTCTAGGAATGAATGCCATTAGGGTTTTGAAATACAGGAGCTGCATTCATCTTGGTTATGGGAAAGAGCTCCAGTCTTCAGGAAGGCCTAGCCATGAATATAAGGCAGCAATGAAACCTTCGGTCTGAGGGAAGTTGGAGAAGTACTTCAGATCCAGAGTGGTTAATGGGAGGTTGTAAATTTTAGGAATAGGGGATATTGATGGTATATAATCCCATGAGTAAGTCAATGTGAGAAGATAGAATGAGCCCAAATGCAAAAAAAAAAAAAAAAAAAAAAAAAAAAAAAAAAAAAAAAAAAATGGCCCCTTGGTGGCTAACTTTGAAATCCAGGATCCTGGGTCAGATCTATCATGAAAGAGAAAAAACTGAGGAGAGGACAGCTGACTAGCCAATGATATTTTGAAGTCCTCACAAGTTTGTGGTGCTCATGGTTCTTATGGAGCTGCCTATGTCCACCGGTAAGTGTGACAAGTGAAGGCTCCAGGTAGGAAAATCTTTGAGGCTTGGGAAGCTATAAACAGAGACATTCAACAGGGCAGATAAGAAAGTTTTGTTTTAAGGAAATGGAACCTACTCAAACCACTATATTCATAAGTCATACAACCAAATGAATGTTTCTCCAAAAGAATCTTGGGAGCCAGACACCAATTCCAAAAATGTTTTTATTTCTTATGGAAACTTCAGAGCTCTTTTACAAAACATGTCCATCTGCATACCTGCATGAATATACGTTTCTTTCTTTAGTAACATTTCTCTTTCTCTGATCTATGACTGAAGGCTGGTTCTCAAGCCAAACCTACTTAAAAGAATAAATATATGACACCATTTGTGATTTCTAAAAAAAAATGTTCTTTTAAGTTTTAAGGCATTTTCAAAATTGTTTTGAGCATGACACTGTCATAAAACATGGGATTCCACAGTAAATACAGGATTATTTTGCCTTTATCCATAATGAGTTCTTAAAAATTCATCTGAAAAATTCAGTATGCAAAAGTCAAACCATAAACAGTCTCATATAAGCTGGCTTGAAGATGATGTTTTAAAATGTATTTAAGTACTGCATAGTTATACATATTTCTTTCTTTCATAATTAATGGCATTTATCTAATGGGTAGACAAAGCAAAGGATTTGCTCCTGTCTAGAATTTTCTCAATTGTATTAAGTTTTATCATTTGTATCACACTTTTGTTTATTCATGTTTTAGTCTTTTTTGAATAAGGAAGGCAAAAAGCAATCAAACGTTTAAATAATTGCATAAACACTGCTGTACAGGTAAAGATAGCAGATATTAATTAGCACAGTAAGTTTGGAAAGAAATTGTCCAGAGCTAGTCCATTAATACCAATTATTGTTCCCGCCCTCATGGTCCAGAATAACTGCTGACACTGAACTACCATGTCTGAGTTACAGACCTGACAGAAAAGATAAGAGAAATAAAGAGGTGTCCGTTCTAGAAGTAGACCCTCTATACGCAGATATTCCAGAAATCTGGAATCCTGTATGTCTACTTATATCTCACCGCCTGGAACTTGTTCATATTATCACAAACTAGCAAGGAGCCCAGTTAAAACTTGATTTCTAATACTATGGAGATAAATGGGGGGCCGTGGATATTAGAAAGCCATCGAGGAGTCTCTGCCAAGATTGATTTAATTTCCTTAAAGTACTGCTTATGCTGAACTGTCCACCTTCAGTTTCCTTCCATCATCTAGACGGAACCAATCATTTTCTCCATTATGTGGCTACTCATTCTCTCACTTTTGAATGAAACCTGAGTACAGTTTAGGGCACCAACATTTAATTTGCAAAATTATTATATTTGAAGCCTGACTCTTAAGTAACTATTAATTATTTGAATGAACAGATTCTAGCTTTTTTCTTACTAAAGAACTTCTTTGTATAATATAACCAAACATCTAGCTCACTAGAGAGAACACCATAGGGAATGTAATTGAAAATGATATTTTAAAGCTAAAATTGGTTAAATCTCAATCAAACTCGTTTGCTGTTTTAGTTCTGTTTAACATATGCTTGCATTGGAGAAATTAAAAAATATATATATTTATACGAGTAAAAATTGGTTAAAATGACTTGAGAAACACAAACTCTCTTTCTTTGTGGCTTTACCTAGCAAAGATGCTTTTTGGAGAATTTGTCTGAGTAATAGTATTCCAAATGCACATCTTGGCTATTGTGAATAATGCTGTAAGGAACGTGGACCAGATCCTGATTTTGGATAAATACAAATACATAGAATTGCTCACTCATATGGTGGTTTTATTTTCTAGTTGTTTTTTTGTTTTTGTTTTTTTTTTTTTTTTAAGAAACCTCTATACTGCTTTCAATAGCACTGCACTGTTTTACATTCCCACCAACAATTGGAACAGTGTTCCAATTTCCTCACATCCTTACCAATGCTTGTTAACTTTTCTTTTTTGTTTGTTTGGTAATGATCTTTCTAACAGGTGCAAAATGGTATCTCATTGCGGTTTTAAGTGCATTTTCTTGATGATTAATGATGTTGAGCATCTTTCATATCCCTATTGGCCATTTGTATATCTTCTTGGAAGAAATATTTATTCAAGTTCTTCGTGCAATTTTAAAATGGGGTCATTTGGTTTCCTGTTTGTTAGTTTGTTTATTACTACTGGGTTGTAGAAGTTCCTTAAATATTTTGGAGATTAACCTCTTATCAAATATATTGTTTGGGAATATTTTCTCCCATTTTGTAGATTTCCTTTGTTGTGTGGAAGCTTTTTAATTTGGTATAGTCCCACTGATCTATTTTTGCTGTGTTATTTTTACCTATTCTTTTGGTGTCATATGCATAGAAACATTGCCAAGACCAATGTCATAAAGCTTTTCCCCTATGTTTTATTCTATGAGTTTTATAATTTCAGGTATTAATATTAAATCTTTAATTTATTTAGAGTTGATTTTTGTGTATGAGTTAAGATAAAGTTCCAGTTCTACTTTTTTTGCATGTGGATACCTTGCCTTCTTAACACTATCTGTTGAAGGGATCATCCTATTTCCACTGAGTACTTTTGTCAAAGATCAATTGACCATATACGCATGGGTTTATTTCCAGGACTGTCCATTCTTCCACAGAATTATTCCCAATAGCTGTGATGTGGACATAATCTAAATGTTCATCAACAGATGAGAGGATAAAGAAAATATGATACACACACACAGGAATATTATTTGGCCATAGAAAAGAAGGAAATCCTGCCATATGCAACAACATACAAAAACTTGAGGGCATTATGCAAAGTGCAATAAGCCATTCACAGAAGGACAAATACTGCATAATTCCACTTATATAAGCTATCTAAAATAGTCAAAGTCCTAGAAGTAGAAGGTAGAATGGTGGTTGCCAAGCCCTGGGGAAAGAGGAAAATGAGGAGTTGCTTTTCAATGGGTATAAAGTTTTAGTCATATAAGATATAAATAAGTTTTAGAGATCTGCTGTACAACATTGTGATTATGTTAACTATACTGTACCTTTGGGGCACCTGGGTGGCTCTGTCGGTTAAGCGTCTGACTTCGGCTCAGGTCACGATCTCCCGGTCTGTGAGTTCGAGCCCCGCGTCGGGGTCTGTGCTGACAGCTCGGAGCCTGGAGCCTGCTTCACATTCTGTGTCTCCCTTCTCTCTGCCCCTTCCCCCACTCATGCTCGCTTGCTCTCTCTCTCTCTCTCTCTCTCTCTCTCTCTCTCTCTGTTAAAAATAAATAGACATTAAAAAAATTTAAAAAACAATACTGTACTGTGTACTTAAAAATTTGTTAGGGGAGTAGATTTCACAGTGAAAAATAAAAAGGAAATAGATGGGGCACCTGGGTGACTCAGTTGGTTTAGCTGCCAGCTTCTGTTCAGGTCATTATCTCGTGGTTCACACGAGAACCACGTTCAAGCCCCACATCAGGCTCTGTGCTGACAGCTCAGAGCCTGGAGGCTGCTTCAGATTCTTTGTCTCCCTCTCTCTGTGTTCCTTTCCTGCTCACACTTTGTCTCTCGTTCTCTCAAGCATAAACATTAAAAAGAACCTAAAAGAATAAACATTAAAAAAATAAAAAATTAAAAAAGAAATAAATACAAAAGAAATAGAAAATGCACGTTAATATTTGAATTCAGAACTTACTGAGATTAATTTCTAATCATTGTATGTTACTTCCAAAGAGCCAATTACCTATAAATATGAGAAATATTTACATTTAAATATGTGTTGTGAATTTAAGTTCCCTTCAGAAGTCACACCTTCAAAAGTGTCTTTCTAAATAGGCAATCATAATAACTTAATATGATAATGGAAAACACCAAACAAAACAGATATTAGAGCAATTAGAAAATAATGAAATAATCTTGTTTTTTAAGTTAATAAAATTTAGGCAAAATAAAATATAAACGTACATTAAAGTTTATATACACTTTCTGATTGTAAAAATAATGCTGTTTGCTAAAACTATGCAAACTATGACAGGGTAAAGGAATCTTTATCTAAAATTTTAGCTGCTTGAAACCGGGACATAGGTTTCTATCCCTACAATTTTCCCTTTGGTTCAGGTTTTAAGTCTCCTTGTACCTAAAGAAAATTAGCAAAAGGAAAGTATTTGGGATTGAGTACTGAATTGTGTTTTCTGTAGACTTTTAATGCCAATATGAATAAAAAATGCTAATGTGTAATGTCTGGCAATAAATGAAATTAGCGAAGCTCCCATGGGAAAAATAACCTCACTCACATAATATCATGCATTGTAAGGAATTATTAGAAAAGAATTGGTATTTGTCTCAAGAATTTTTCCTTAATCACATAAAAAAAGCACTGAAATATAAAAGTGCTATGTCACATGCAAAATTTAACAGCAAATTACATCTAGCGGAAATAAATTACATTTCTAATCATCAAAAAATGATAAAAGAAAAATAATAGAAGTATGATTTGAATGATTTCTCATTTAATATCCTCTTTAACGTTTCTAGCTGTGTTCTTGGGCAAGTTGTTGAGCCTGTCTGCTTCCTCACCTACAAAGTGGGGAAAATATAAGCCTTGCTGACAGGACCGTTGGGTAGACTTAAGTTTACACATTAAAAGAACCTAGAGTGATAAATGACTCACGGTAAGTGCTCAGTGAATATTAATTATAGTTATTATTATTTTTTAAATCTTATTTTCCAAAGAATTTTCCCTGACTGTGCAGTAATTGCCTCACAGCCCTTCTCTATACAACTACCTTTTGCCGAAAATAGATTATTTACAAGAATCCAGCTTTCGTGGTAGCAATTATTATTAGTATGCAAACAAGACATCTCTGTACCAGGTCATTCTCCACCACTGTGTGTGTGTGTGTTCAGAATTTTTTAGTGTTTATTTTTGAGAGGGAGAAAGAGGGAGGGAGGTGAGGAGGAGAAGAAGAGACAGAGGGAAACAGAACCTGAAGCAGGCTCAGTGCTGACATCAGAGATCCTGATGCAGGGCTCGAACTCATGAACCACGAGATCATGACCTGAGCGGATGTCTGATGCTTAACTAACTGAGCCACCCAGACGCGTCTGATTTTTTTTTTTTTTGATTGAAGTGTAATTAACATTCAATGTTATATTAGTTTCAAGTAGACAACATAGGGACTCAGCAAGTCTATGCATTATTCAATACTTACCTCACAGTAGTTACCATCTGACACCATACAACGTTCTTACAATATTATTGACTATATTTGCTAAGTTATAATTTTCATCTCCATAACTTACTTATTTTATAACTCAAAGTTTACGCCTCTTAATCCCCTCTGTTTCACCCATTCCGCCACCCACCTCTCCTCTGGCAACCACCAGTTTGTTCTCCGTATTTAAGGGTGTTTGCTTTGTGTGTGTGCTGTTCTAACAGTGAGTCCTACTGCGATTCGATCACTAGGACAGAGCTCTGGTGAAGAGGGAGCTGAGGCAAAACGAAACACAACAAGACACTGCATTCCCTCATAGGATTGCATGATTTCTCCACAGTGAGCGGGGAGTAAATCTCTGGATTAAGTGAACAACAAAAAAAATACTGACGTTTTCTTTTTTCGATTAGCCTTTTCTGTAGCATTGTTTTTCACTCTCTTACATAAATTGTGCTAGTATTTAACTTGTGTATGGTATGTTGGAGTCAAAGTTGTTCATTTTTTGTTCGTACAGAAAGCACTTCATAAGATCATAATCTCTGAACCAGACTGTCTAACTTCAAATCTCTGCCACTCACCAGCTGTTTAACTCCGGGTAAAATACTTATAATCTGTGGGTGTTGGTTTTCTCATCTGTAAAATGAAGATGAGAACAGTCCCTGCTCCACAAGGCTGTAGCGAGGATTAAATAAGTTACTATATGTAAGGCACTTAAAATAGTGCCCAGGCCTCATAATGCTCAACAAACATTATTACTACTGTCAGTACTATAGCTGTTTTACCACCTAGCTTATCTATATAAAATAGCTTGCGAATTTTGGAATATTTTACTTTATTTTCAAGCCGACGCAATTTTTGTTATTGTGTTCACAGCACTTAAATTTATCACTTACATGAGCAACCACTTAGTATCAGTCTCTAGAAGTTTCTTTACACTAAGGAGGCTACTGTTCGATTCTAGGAAGCTGCTAACTCTGTGCCCTCTCCAGCTTGCAAGGAAGGTGAGCAGACCTCTGCTCCCGTCCCAGAGCCCCACACCCCATTCAGAATCCAGAGTAAAACAGAGAATGGCCTGACACTTAACTGCAGAGAACAAGCTCTAATGGTTGGTGGTACTAGGTAGGGAAATAATTACACGCGATTTTGATGCTAATATTATCCCCACAGAAAAGTAGTGTTAAGCTGTGATTATTATCTTCCTTAGGGGGAATCACATAAGTTCATTCTTTGAGGGCTGACTAGACCATTCTTCTAAGTTTTACATTTATATATTTAACTTTCAACTGGTCATCTCCATTTAGGTATCCAACAGACACTTCACTTTCAATGTGTTGCAAATTACCTCATCATCATCTCTCTGAAAATACCTTATGGGCGCTCAGCTGAGTTTGTAGACTATGAATTTGCAACAAGCCATTAAGCAGAGCCATGGGCTTTTTAAAAAATTTGTTCTGTTCAAAAAATATAGATTCTGATATTTGGCCATGGGTTTTATGTGTTTTATGATACGATGCAGAAATTGATCAATTAATGAACAGAAAAATACAGTGTGGAAATCTAAGTGGTAAGAAACCTAGTACCCAGAAATCAATAGTTCATAGTTAAAGTGAAGTCAGATTTACATGTTAATGACATCTGGTAAAACTTTTATTGGTTTATCTGTTCAATAAGGAAGGTCATGTGAAAAAGACAGTTGCCAGAATACTGAGTTTATACTTCATAAACTTTTTTGTATATCCTTTGGTCTCTCCTTTGTTCTTTGATGGTGTAAATTACCAAGAAGCTAAAACAAAACAAAAGAAAACAAAAACTTTAAATAACACTTTAAAATTTCAATTAATTACCATGTAAAAGACCAAAAAGTCTGATATTTTCTAGTAACACAAGGGCAGTTAAGTTAAAAAAAAAAATAGTAATGCCGAAAGTCCATGTTGTAGATGAGAAATTTGGGCCAACCGTAGCTTTTCATTTACTGGGACGAAGACAAAACTTACTGTGATAGTTAATTTTACGTGTCCAACTTGATAGGGCTAAGAGATGCCCAGATAGGTGGTAAAACATTGTTTCTGGGTATGTCTGTGAGGATGTGTCCAGAAGAAATCTCCATCACCAAAATAAGTGGGCATCATTTGATCCACTGAAGGCTTAAATAGAAGAAGCAGGGCAAATTTGTTCTCTCTGTTTGAGCTGAGATATACATGTTCCTCTGCCCTTGGACATTGGTGTCCCTGGTTTCCAGGCCTTTGGACTTTGGACTGAATTGTACCACTGTTTTACCTGCTACTCCAACTTTTAGACAGCAAATCTTGGGGCTTTTCTGCCTCCATAATCACACAGGCTAATTCTTATAATAAATCTCATATTATCTCTTTCTCTCTCTCTCTCTCTCTCTCTCTCTGTATGTATGTATGTGTCTGTGTATGTATCTCCTATTGGTTCTGTTTCTCTGGAGAACTCTAATACATATAGTGAGCCCGATTTATTATTGTTATTGCTTTCATATTAAGCATTTATAACTAGAGACAAAGCAATATTTTAACATGTTATCTTTGTCATTTTAAAGTTAGTAAATGAGCTTTATTATGCATTTAAGAAGTTGACAACAGTAATAGACCAAGTCCCTCTTTTCTTTCTTTCTTTTTTTTTTTTTTTAAGTATCAGTAGTGGGTGTAAGGTGCAGCTTTGATGGGTGGGCAGAGTTGCTCCCCCTGGCCTTATCTTATTTGGGAGGACATAAGGAAACTCAGGTGCTCCATATTTCTAATCATATTCTCATATTTACAAAAGAGTAGCTTTTGTAAAAATACAATAAAATAAATGTAAGATACATGTAAAAATAAATTAAAATAAATTTAATTTTAAAATGAATGTAGATGTGCTTAGTGGCAAGAAGAGTTTTGTCTGTAATGTGTGGTGTGTGTTTAACCTCTCTACTAATGTGAGAGCTGGACAGTCAATCCAGCTCTCCTGTACCATTTCCTTTACAGATGGGAAAAAAAATGCATGTTAATTTAAGAGAATTTAGCATTATTGTTTAGAGTGAAATAGAACCCTCAAAGTTTTTAGTAGCTTTTTTTTTTTTTTTATCATGACTCCTTCTATGAGGCAGTCAAATCATCATCAACAACATGTCTCCAATGAGGAAACCAGATCAAAGAGGTCAAATAATTCCTCCTCAGTCACATAACTCTGAAGCAGAGCATTGGATCAAGATCAGAAAACCTGGCTCCAAGTCTTTCCATATCTTCCACACAAGCGTCTTGTGTTTTGGAAGCAACAACATTTGACCTCATATGAATCACCACCAAAGTGTTTAAAACCTGGAGGAAGATAAGGGCTAGCAAAATTTACATAAATCATAGCCCAGAAAAATAGCCATAGTTTTGTCCAGCTATCAAATACTTGACCGCTCTTTCTTTCCTGCTGGAGTTTACTTTTGGGTTACGAGTAAAGATTCTAAAGCGATTATACTCATAAAACCTTGTTCTTACTCAGAACTAGTGTCAATAGAATCATTCCAAAAATTCTAGTCCGTGCAATTCTAGTTGAGAACCAAGGATACCTAAAGGTGTGAAGTATTCTAGTTGGGTTCAGTGCTACAGGCTTGAGGTAAATTCACATCCTAGCTCCACCAGAAGATGACCCCCATTTAGAATTAGTTATACTCCCCACTGCAATTTCAAGGTCTACTGCAATTCCTGACATGATAATTTTGAATGAATACTCTGCTCCTGAAGCAGGCCAAGCCTGGGAATGCAGTTCTTGGGGAAATATTCCCTACTTTCCATATCACACCCTGACATCAAGACTTATGGGGGAGGTAAGTCCACTTTAAGACCCTCTTGGTGTTTAGGTCCGTATCCAACTAGCCTGGATGTGTGAGTAATCTAATTGTGTAATGATCCTGCAGAGCAAGCAGCCAGCCAGTAAACCTCAGGGGTATGCCACAGCAAACATTTGTTTTGGTTATGTGTCTATAGGTTGTCTGGATAGTTCTAAGGATTTAAACTAGATTCCACAAAGTTCACTCATTTATCTGTGGTTGGTTGCAGGGGCGTTCTTACCTAATGAGGGTCTGAGATATCTGACTAGTTCTCATCTTCCAGCAAGCTGGTCTGGAAGGATATTTTTTCTGGCAGGAACTGAAAAGAGAGAGAAGGAGAGAAGGAGAAAGTGGAGTGATGTCTGGAGGCTTAACCTCGACACTGGCACACTGTCACTTCTGCCACATTCAACTGGCCAAAGCAAATCGTAAGTTCGGGCCAGATTTAAGATGTATAGAAATATTTTTCTTTTATGATTGGAAAAGCTGAAAAATCACGTTGCAAAGAATATGGATGCAGCAGGGAGTGGGGGTGGAGTGGGGAACTGAGGCCATTTTTACGATCAATATAGGACGTCTGGGAACCTGAAATCTAGCATGTAACACACGTTTCTTCTAAGAGTGAGTCCTGGCTGCAAAGCTGGCTCTCCGTGCTATTCCCCAGTAGACCAAGAGTAGTGACACGCTCTCTAATTTCCTTTCCATCTCATGGTGCCCACCACATTCTCTCATCCTTGGCCTTTCTCCCTGGCATATTTACCCAGAGATGTTTCCTGCTTACAAGGGCAAAATTAACACCCATAGTGAGAAAGAGGCACAGGCACTGTCTTATCTGAATGGATACTTAGCAGCCAAAACAGGCACTGATGCTGACAGCCAGCACGGCTTTGTGGTTGAACAAAGCTCTCCATTTCCCATGAGAGAAACTTGCTGGAGCTTCTGTCTTAGACCCAAGTTCACCATGCCTCTGAAATATCTGAGGTAGAGTTTCTTTTGAATTCTAGGATATACTCTAGGTAGTCCATTGATAATGTGAAACTCAGCACAAAACTCTCTATCTGTGTATGTGCATTCTTCTGAAGAGAAGATCTATAATTTCCTCCAGATCCTTAAAAAAAGGAGTCCATGACTCAGAAAAGTTAAGAACTGCTACTTACTTGGGTTAAACTAATAAATAAATCAGCACACAAAAATGCCACAGAACAGAGCAGATGTCACTGTCCAACAGAGCACTTTTATATCCCCAACAGGATATATAATTGATGTAGTTTAGGGGCATTTTAAGGACTGAAGGGAGCAGCCTCAAGGCAGGTAAATTTGTAAGACTGGATCTTGCACTTCTGAAGGGCTGCTTAACCAGGAGAGTTCCAGAACCCTTAAAAGTATCCCCAACCAGAATATGTTTCAAATGATTGCAATTTAACAGGAATTTGATGATATATAAAGGCAATGTCACCCTCCCATCCCAGAGTTTTATTTGTCACTGAGCAGGAGGGCACTGAGAACATCATAGAGAAAAGAAAGAACCCTGAAAAAACTGGAATCTGCTAATCAGGTAATCACCATCACTTCTGTTCCATATGGAGAACTTCAACAATGATTACGATCGCTGTCACCGCAATCACGTGCATCCATGGTCCTCCTGTCTTTTATTAATCATATAATAACAAAGGAAATGATTGGGATTTTTGTGAAGAATGTTATTTACTTCTTAGTCAAGAATGAATCCTTTCTTCTGGAAACCTGGAGTAGACAAGTCTGTTTGGGCTGAGACCAGACGCTGCCTGGTCCTGCTTTTGGAATAAAGACAGAAAACACAGTGAGGGAAGAAGCATTTTTTGGTGATGAAAAACATTAGCAGAAGGATAGAATGCCTTGAAAATTAGTCTGAGAACTTACAGTCATAAGTAAGTAGAGTTTACAAAACATCACTTGGCACCAGCGTCTAACTTATCTCTCAAGACTCAGAAAGAAGGGACTTTTCGCATATTCTTAACCTTTTCTTAGAAACCTCACTGAGGGGCAATCGTGGGCTCTGCCATTTCAGGACATTAACTAAACAGTATAAACATCCCGGTGGGCAACTTTTCTTCTCTCTTCTTCACCCCCACAAACAGAACCAGAAAGAGCCAGGGCCATTTCTATTTCCCAAGGAGGGTTGCATCAATGACTGGTTCATGCCCACCGTCATCACACACAGCCACTGTCCTTACTAATAACCCCTTTGATAAATCCTGTTGTTTTCCTCTGTCCACATAGAGGGTCTTTTATTTCTATGAAATGCTTTAAAAGAGTCTCCAAGTCATTTCAATATTAGTAGACCTCTAGGTCAGACGGAATCTCCTTTTAATTTTTAAAGGAATTGATTTCTTAATTTTTCATGTCACCAGAAGCAAAATCCAATGAACAAGTGACAATAACAAAACGGATATAAACTTCTAACAAAAGTGGACCAGATGCTATTGCGACCTTAAACTGAGTGTTCACCAACATTATCGTAAGACTGAAAACATTTTTCTACAAGTAAACAAATCTGGTTCATCTATCTGTCTGAGTGGGTGGGAGGTGGGGAATAGCAGGAGAGAGTATTGGGAAAATGCTTGAACCTAGAAAGGAAAGATGAAAATTTGCAAATACTGAATTGCACACAGGACACTGTCAGGTGCTTTCTATGTGTGATTTTATTTTCTGCTCACAGAAAAGCCATTTTACAGAGAGAATGTAAGTTCCAAGAACTTAAAACAACCTGCCCAGAGTCTCCCCTGATGGGTTTTGAAGTAAGGATTTAAACCCAGGGATGGTTGAATACACAAACAGCACAAAACCTCTGCTTTCACACAGTAGCTTTTGAATCCTCAGGCAAAAGCAGAGGAAACTAACTAAATCAAGACTACAGGTAAGATTCTTTAATTAACGTCACTAAAATACGCACAACCTTTTAAAAATGCTGAAAGCGGGATCTGAAAAACAAAAACCAGACCTTTCCCTGGGGTCTGCCTGAATCCCAGAGGATTTGGGGTTTTTTTCTGTACTTTTTCCTCTGTGAAGGACAAATTGCCGGGAGGCCAGCATTTACATCTTATTTTGAATCCATCCACAACAGCTTGTCTTTTTACACTTCTGTCCTTGAGAATGTTCTTCAAGCCCCAGCATCTTTTTCAAAGTCTGTCTCTTAATTTGTAGCTCAAATGCAGAAGCAGAATTTACCCTTGAGAAAACATTTGGAGCCATCTCTTAATATAGGGCATGAGTCAGAATCCAGCAGAGCCAACCCATGATTCTATAGTATACAATTCACTTTTTGGCATCAGACCAGGAAGACAGATGCATAAAAATACTAAGAAATAATAATTCTTCTAAAATCCCATAACACTGAAAGAGGAAAGACCACTTAAAAATTCATATTATGTTTATAGGCATCAATGGATTCAACTCACCACTGTACTGGGAACCTTTAGTATTTCTCCAAACATTTTCAATAATTAAATAATATTTTTTTTCATGTTGCCTAACATTTGCTGGCACCAACAGCGCGCTAATCTCCATGGAGGGCCAAAGAAATTAAGATAATGATCTCCTACTGCCAATCCACAGGAAGGTTTGCAAGTTTTACTGTAGCGTATTGTACGATGTCAATTGCAGATTCGCCATTACCAAACAGACAGCTTGAAGTGATAACTGTAATGAAGAAGATGAACTTAGGAAGAAACGTGTGGATGAATACATAGCCCTGAATCTAGCCCACGACAACTTCGGCACAAACACAGAGTGGGGAAAAGTAGTCTAAGAGTAGGGCTTGTGACAAAGAATTGAAGGCATTTTATTGTAGGTTTAAAATAAGTTACTGTAAGGAGGAAGCTCTCAGACAAGCAAATGCTATTTTGAGTTTTATCAATAAATGGATAGACTTAAAATAAGTGACAGTTCTACCTATTGTTGAGCGACTCACCTGCTAAACGGGCTGTTCTCTGGAAGGAGACAGTGACAGTTTGGAAAATTCCCAAATGGGGAATGAAGAAAGGAAATAAGAATGCTTTCATTTAATTTATGTGAGTGGATTTCACATGAAAATAGAGGATCACTGTCTTCAAACATTTCACAGGAGGTCATCCAGAAAGGGGACTAAAATGATATTCCTTGGCTTTGGCAAGCAAAACAAGGCCCTGAACACTGAAATTATAGCCAGGGTCATTTTGACTCAAAATAAGGAAAAGTTTCTAACATCAGTCATACAAGTGATCAAATTGCCCCCAAAGTACTGAGTAGAGTACAGAAAGTACTGTTTCTGCAAAACAGTATGTGCTTTCACCAGGCTAGGAAGCATTGTTTATTTATTTATCTATTTTTTATCATGAAAATGGAGCCTGGGGCTCCTGGGTGGCTCTGTCTGTTAAGCCACCAACTTCAGCTCAGGTCCTGATCTCACTGTTCCTAGGTTTGAGCCCCGTATTGGGGCTCTGCATTAACAGCATGGAGCCTGCTTGGGATTCTTTCTCTCTCTCTCTCTCTCTCTCTCTCTCTCTCTCTCTCGGCCCCTCCCCAACACGCACTTTCTTTCTCTCAAAATAAATCAATAAACTTAAAAAAGAAAGGAGAAAGAAAGAAAAAGAAAGAAAGAAAGAAAGAAAGAAAGAAAGAAAGAAAGAAAGAAAGAGCCTAATAGTTCCAGCTCTCCAAACCCTCCAGCCCCAGGGGTACACGGCACCGCTTATCACAATGCTAGCTGTAGACATTAGATTACCAGCTGAGGGAGCATGGCCTGTGGATCATAGCCTTCTCCCTGTCAATTTGAGTATTGAAATAACCTCTGAGGACAGTGAGTTTCAAAAATGAAGTCAGTGACAAAGGAAAGGAACTGTACTCAGAAAAGCTACCATCTGAAAAATTAAATTCTCCTGGGAACAAGTTAGAGAAACCTTCCCCGAGATTAAAAATAATAATAATAAACAAGGAACCAACAAATTAGTTTCAAGACAACTGACACTTAATCATTCTTATAGGTTTCACAAATGCTAGGCTGAGAGTAAAAGCTTATAATTTTGGTACCAGCTCTCCACAGGAGAGACTAAACACAATTACAAATGATAAAAACTATATACACGGAATCCATTTCTTTGTTTAAAAATATGTGTATTCAAAGTAGTGGGAAAGCTAGCAAGAGAGAAATAGTCTGTCTAGAAAGCCTCCCAGAAGAATGTAAGCAGTGCAGAAAGAGAGCTACTTACAAATCAAATTTAGAACTTAAAGGTATCTTAAAATTATTTAATCCACACTTTTATTTTTCAGATATGGAATTAAAGAGAGGTTTAAAAAAAAAGGTTGCAAAATTCACGCAGGGAAAAACCACACCAACACTCAGATTTCTTGAGGACTTATTCAGAGTTGTCTCTATCCAACAAACATTCTATTCTGTAAGCACTTACTCAGGCCCTAACACATAGATGATGGTTGTTGACTTTGGGTACCACATAAAGATAAATATTCATCCAAACTGCTTATGATATAGGAGGAGGTATACAATATATAGAGATTTTTCTAACACAGAATATAAAGAGCTATGTGCCATAAAGGAAAAACAATTTGAGTTCCACTTTATTAAACACGGCCTTTGAGAACTAGCAAATACTCAGCAAGTTTATAAACAAAGACCATGACCCGACAAATTTGTTGTTGTTGATGATGATACTATTAAAATATAAAGAAATCTGGGCGCTTGGGTGGCTTGGTCGGTTAAGCGTCCGATTTCGGCTCAGGTCATGATCTCACAGCCCGTGAGTTCGAGCCCCGCGTTGGGGCTCTGTGCTGACCGCTCAGAGCCTGGAGCCTGTTTCGGATTCTGTGTCTCCCTCTCTCTCTGCCCCTCCCCTGTTCATGCTCTGTCTCTCTCTGTCTCAAAAATAAATAAACGTTTAAAAAAATTTAAAAAAAATTAAAAAAATATATAAAGAAATCAATATTCTATGGTTCTGTGAAAACTACTTTTGAATACAATAATTGGGCCATAGTGTTTCCTTAACATTTAAAAATTATTTGTTTTTCTTTTATCTTACTTATTGACCTCTCGATACATTAATGTTCTGATTATGAATAAATTTACAGAATGATTTTTATTTTTCTAGATATTGTTCTGATACAGCCCCATTGAAAAGTGATTCTGATACAACAATTATGAGACTCCTAAAATGATGCAGTGCTATTAAAGGCCAAGCACAGTGCAGTACATTTCTTCCAACTAAAAATTAGTTAAGTTAGTCATATACATTAAGGATATATTGCCTTTGAAATGAATCTATGCATGTTTTATTTGCATATAAGTTTTACTAGGATTTGGCTCTTACATTGTCCATGAAAGTCTTTTCTGGGGGAGGAAAGTCAAAATGTGACCTTGATAAAGACAATGAAGACAGTTGAGTGTATGGCAAGAAGTTTAGGAATTATTTGGAATGATCACTTAATTGTTTTCCTTTGTTATCGAAAAGAAACAATGGAGATAGGAAATCTCCATAGTTTCATTACAATATAAATTCCTTTGACAATAAATAAATCCCATATTTAATTTTGTGAACATTTCAAAAAATGTAAGAGAAAATTAGTTCTTCCTTTCTTTCTCTTCCTGTTATCAACAATATGTTTCTTCCTCTTTTTCTTCCTGATTGTCACAAATTATCACCGTCAAGTTTTCCTAAAAGCTCAAGCCCCTAGAAAATCCTGGAAGCTGTTTGTTGTAAAGCATTTTCCTAAAATAAATCCTTTTCACAAATGAGCTTTATAGATGAAAACAATTCTTGATTACATAAGTGAAGACAACCGTTATGTCCCCTATTATATGGAATGGCAAGCCATTCCAGGATATTTATAAAATCCTACTAATCCAAAATCTGAAAACCACACACAAAAAAACAACAACAATAAAGAAATAAGAAACAACAACAAAAAATAACTAAAAGCAACTTAAAAATAAATACCGATGTAAGATCTTTCTTTTAGTTTTTTAATTATTTTTTTAAATTACTTTTATTTTTCAGAGATAGAGATATAGAATGTGAGCAAGGGAGAGGCAGGGAGAGAGGGAGACACAGAACTTAAAGCAGACTCCCGGCTCTGAGCTGTCAGCACAGAGAACAGTGTGGTGCTTCAACTCGGGAACCATGAGATCATGACCTGAACTGAAGTCAGATGCTTAACCCACTGAGCCACCCTGGAGCCCCAAAATATCTTTCTTTTAAATTGAGTCTTCTCTTGTCCTTCCCATAAACCGTAACTGATTTAGGAAAAAAAACCACCAATCTAATTTTTCAAAGTAGGGTAGAAGCCACCAGAAACTTTCTGGTTGCTGTCTGTAGGTTAAGGGCCAAAAGCCTATTTTAAGACTCTACGTTTTGCAGTTTCTGTGAAACTATCTGGGATTCTGCAGCCTGAATTAATAAGACTAGATAAAGCGCAAATATAAAACAGATGCTTCCAAAATATGTCTGAGAGAAGCTTAATGGTATTTTTTTCCAGTTTTAATGAGAAATGATTGACATACGTCACTGTGAAACTTTAAGATGTGTAGTGGGATCGTGTGATTTACATATATTGTAAAATGATTACCACAATAGGTTCAGCTAACATCCATCACCTCTGCATGTATCATTACTATGTTGACATCACTCCCTAATGGCGCTTTTTTAATGGTACCAATGATGGTACTTGACCTTTTCCAGTTTAGTATACTGAGTGTTATTATACTCTATGAATTATAAACATGGAGAAACAATTTCATCTCCCTTAATTCCCGGGTTAGTACTCTAGGGCTGCCAGAACAAAGGACCACAAACTGGGTAGCTTAAGCAACAGAAATTTATGGTCACAGAGTTCTAGAGGCTAGAAGTTCAAGATCAGATGTCAGCAGGGCTGGTCCCTTGTAAGGAAAAATTTGTTCTGTGTCTCTTGCCTAACTTGTGGTGGTGTGCTGGCAATCTTTGACTTTCTTTGGCTCGTACAAGCATCATCCAGATTTCTGCCTTCATATTCACATGAACTTCTTCTTGTGTGCGTGTCTCTGTCTAAATTTATCTATTTAATAAGGACGCAGTCATACTGGATTAGGGGTCCTTGCTACTCAAGTATGACTTCATTTTTACTTTACAAATTACATTTTTAAAAGACCTAGCCATTTCCAAATCAGGTTACATTTAAGCTACTGAGGTTTGGGACTTCAATACATAAATGTGGGGCAGGGGGGCACAGTTCAATCCATAATAATTCCCAATAGACAAGGAGAGAAACATGAAAATTAATACTGTAACATCAAAATAATAGTTTGCAATTTAATTTCAGCTGAAATTCTAGTCGGGTGATCATGTTTGCAATGTAGAAGCCAAAATAATGAGATGTACTCTTTCATCTAAAGAAACTTAGGTTTTGATATTGATTGTATGCAATTGATTAGACGGTTAAATAAATGGTTAATCTGTTTGCAGATTTCTCTATATTTTGGGAGGTGCTTAGGTGGTTTGGTTGATTGAGCATCTGACTCTTGATTTTGGCTCAGGTCATGATCCCAAGGTTGTGGGATGGAACCCTGTGGGGGGCTCCACACTGGGCATAGAGCCTGCTTAAGTCTCTCTCTCTCTCTGTCTCTCTCTCTCTCTCTCTCTCTCTCTCTCGGGGCCTGGGTGGCTCAGTCAGTTAAGTGTCCGACTTTGGCTCAGGTCATGATCTCGTGGTTCCTGAGTTAAAGCCCCACATCAGGCTTTGTGCTGACAACTCAGAGCCTTGAGTCTGCTTGGGATTCTCTCTCTCCCTCTCTCTCCCTCTCTCTGTGTCCCTTCCCCCCCCCCGCCTCTCTCTCTGTCTCTCTCAAAGTAAGTAAATAAGAATTTATAAATAAATAAATAAATAGATAGATAAATAAATAAATAAACATTAAATAAAAGATTCTCTATCTCCCTCTGACCTTCCTCTGCTCACACACACTCTGTCTCTCAAAAATTCAAGTAATTTAAAAAATTAAAAAATATATCTTTTAAATTTGTAGATAAAGAAATTTTTTTCAAAACCTTTTTCTCTTCTTTCAATCTTATTCTTTTTTCTCTTTTTTAAAATTAGATATTATTTAGCTAATTATAATATAGTTTTAATGCCAGTGATATTCATAATGTGTTCAGTGCAGTTAGGTCTCGATTTGTTATTGTGTTCTTAGTAAAAGCAGAAATTCATTTTTTTGTAACATGTATGTTTTGCCAAAGTTTACTTATCAAATTAAAAATCAGCACCTAGTACAATTTAAAAATATGCATATGAACTAAATACACTTTGGGAAATCCCTTCTTAAAGGATCCAGTTGCTTATAAGGTGTTTACTGCAGTATTATTTATAATAGCAAAAATCTGGAAGATGTGAATTGCCACTTAAAAAGGACTTCTTAAATAAAGGTATATTCACTCTATGTAATATTACAGTTATTACAGATAAAGATTTATATCCACATTTGTTGATGGAGGAGTGATGCTCAATGTATATTTTAAAGTTAAAAAAGAAAAAACAAGAAAATTTCCAAGAAATGTGTATCATATGATGCTACTTTTACTTTAAAATGTATGTATGCATATGCTCTCAGATTCTTACTTTATTTAGTGGGCTAAAATTCATTCTTCTCAATAAGGTCAAGATGGTTAGTAGGGTTTTTCACATCTCCTATATCCTTAGCGATTTCCTACTGATATATTTTTAGTTCAATTTTCTTTTAATTAGTGAGGAAGGAGCATAAAATATTCAAAAAATGTTTGCAGGTTTCTCTATTTCTCCCTTTGTTTGGTCCACTTTGCTTTTGTGTTTTGAAGTTCTTTTATTAGGAGCATACGTATCTATAACAGCTATGTCTTCTTGACAAACTACCCTTTTATCACTGAAATTTTCTTATTTATCTTTTATAAGTCTTTGTCTTGATTTTTCTGATATTAATAATAAGATCCCGCTTTCTTATGCTTACTGTTCCATGGCATATATTTTCCATTCCTTTCTTTTAAACTGTTTTTTTTAATATACAAAGTTTATCATTTGTGATAACATAAAGTTGAGTGTTGCTTTGTATCCAGTCCAATAATCTTGCTTTTTAATTGTCATATTTATTCTATGTACATTTAATGTACTTATTCATTAGTTAGAATTCAGTTTACTATTTTGCTATTTGTGGCCTAGGTGTCCTATTTGGTTTTTGTTCCTGTGTTCTTCCTTTCTTGCTGGTTTTGAGTTAACCAAATATTTTTGTATTCTAATTTAATTCTTTGGCCTTTAGCAAAAATTAATAGTATTTTTTACAGTTAACATCATACTACTTCATAAAAAATATAAAAATATTGAACCAGTGTAACTCCATTTACATGTTTCCAATTTGCATGCTATCATTGTCATATATGACTCACCTGCATATTATAAATCCCACCAAACAGTGTTATACATTTTTATTTTTATTTTTATAGTAAGTTTATTTTTTAAAAAAGTTATAAAGTATAAGAGATATTTGTGTATACATATATTTTTACCATTGTAGTGCTCTTAATTTCTTCTTGTCGATTTAAATATCCTGTGAGTATCATATTTTCTTTTGAGACTGAAAAACTTGCTGAAGCATTTCTTGTGTTTTTACTTCTATGAAAATGACCACTGGTCACACTCTGTTCATAATTTTAGTACTTTTCCTTTCTTTTCTTCAGCTTGGATTAATCTCTATTCATTTATCTTAAGTTCATTGGTCCTTTTTTATGCTCTCTTCCATCCTATCCAGAAAATGTTTTATTTGAACATCTCAATATTCAGTTCTAGAATTTCGATTAGATCATTCTTTATATTTTCCATTTTTCGGATGATATTTTATACCTGTTAATTCATTACAATTATAATCATATTCTTCTTTTTTGTGCTTGATCATATTTACAATAGTCATAGTAGTCTTTTCTGCTAAGTCAACATCTAAATTGCCTCAATGTTAAATTCTATTTACTATTTCTCTTGAATATGGTTATCATTTTCCTGTTCCTTTGTACGTCTGGTAATACTTTATTTTATACTGAATATTTTGGATGACATGCGATAGAGAATCTGGGTTCAATTTTCCTCTGATGAATGTTGATTTTTGTTATAGGAGGCAGTTAACTCTGCTGTATTCAAGGAAATATTTGAGTGCAGTTTATACATTGCTATCTCCTTTCTCAGATTTCCTCTCTCTATTTTCAGCTATCTTGACATTCCTGCACTCAGCCCTCTGGATCCTAAAACCAATTAGAAAGTAGAGCTTTCTAATTGAGCTGTAGCCACCCAATGCTATAGGAACTAAAGTATCATTAAATAAAAAAGCAAATAAATGAAAAACTCACCTAGTCTTTCCTTTTTCAAGGCTTGAATCATTTTGTCCAGTTTCTATCTGCTTTTAGTTTCCCTCCTGTGCTTAAAAGATAATTGTTGTTTTTTAAATATATCTTGTTGATAGTTTATAATTATGAATTTTAGGAGATTAATCTTATATAATCTATCATTAAGAGAACTTGGATTTCATGTATTCATTTTAAATTAAAAAGAAACAGATAAATAATGATGTTTAATAAAATTTGAAAATACATAGTTTAAAAATATTTGATTGGATTGAGCCTGTCTTGCTTTTTGTGTTTTTGTTTTTTGCCTTTTGGTTTTTTGTTTTTGTTTTTGAAGTATAATTGACATATAAAATTGTGTTAGTTTTAGGCCATAAATATGGCCTAAAACTAACACATATATATATGTAAGGCATACACACACACACACACACACACACACACACACACACACACACGTGTATCTTGTCTCTGGTGAAGCAAGGGCTTAAATCACTCTAAGCATTTAAATTAATCTTACAGAGCTAGAATTCCTTGAGTAACAACAAATCTTTTTCTTCACTTTATATGGGGAACAAATTCAATATAAATATTATTCTTTATTCCTCTAAACAAAATCATAAACTAACAGCATATCAAAACATATCCCACTGGGAAACAGGAACTTCTCAGGCATTGTGTGTGAGTTCAAAACTGGTGAAAATCTTCCGAAAGGCAATCTGGCAGTGCTTGGTCAAATTAAGAATGCATGTACCCAGTGATCTAGCCTACTGATTCACAGATGTATAAATCCGTAGAAATTCTCAAAGAGACTCATGACTGTTGTGGTCACTGACCTGGTAGTTGAGAGATAAAGCATTGCTGAGAATACACAAGCACTGTTCATGGTGGTAGAGTTTTAGATGTAAACAAAGTGCTCATTACTAAATGAAGTAAGGTAAATGTGGTAGGCATACATTATGATTTACAGATATTGGTTAGAACTAGTAAATCTGATGTACATACATAAAAATGCATAGATATTTTAAACATAGAGTTGAATGAAGAACAGATGAAAGTGAGATAGATACCTCTTGGGCAATAATATTTATATAAAATAAATACTTGATAAATCAAATTAAATTAATAAAATATATTGCCAGATAGGCACAAAACAAAGATTATTTTTAAACAATACATATGTATTTAAAGGCATGTATATCGGACCAGAAGAGTATGTATCTATGGAGAATGGAAATGGAATTGAGACCTTGGATGAAGAATGGACCAAGAGGAATGAATTGGCTTCACAAGGACCAATGATAACAATAGTGTAACAAACAGAAGAGTAGGTTCACTTACCTCTGCCATTAAATGTATTTAAAGGGATCCTTTTTTTTTTTAAGTTTATTTATTTGTTTTGAGAGAGAGAGAGTTCAAGCAAGGGAGGGACAGAGAGAGGGGAGAGAGAAAGAATCCCAAGCAGGCTCCACACTGTCACTTTGGAGCCCAATGTGGGGCTAAAATTCACAAACTGTGAGATCATGACCTGAGCCGAAATCAAGAGTCAGATGCTTAACTGGCTCAGCCACCCAGGTTCCCCTGCCATTAAATATATTTTAGAAAAGAAAATAACTCCCATTTGAGCAAAAACAAACAAAAAAGGATAATTTCTTGTACATTTTAGCTTTTAAATTTTTTCAGATGTGCAATTTGCAATGCACTACTGAAAGTAAATTGAATGCTGAGTAATAGGAAATGGTAAATAAATTATAAGAATATTTAGTCATTAAAATCACATGACATTAAAGATTTAATTAAAGAGACAGTTATTACATTGAATAAAGAAATGCATGCAAAACAGTAGGAATATTACAATTCTAATTTTGTTGGAAATGTACATATAAATAAAAAGAGAATGAAAAGATTCCCCCCCCCAAATATTTACAGTAGTATTACTTTTTTCTTTGTGGTTTTCTGTATTTCAATGCATAGTGAAATTTCTCTAAAAATCTTTTTCAAATTCTTCTTATTAATCATTTGTATTATATCTTCTTTGAGATGTTCTTATCTTCTTTCAATTTTTTACAGAGATATTTGTCTTTTTCTAATAACTTTATAGCTGTTCTTTATGAATTCTTGGGACTAATGTTTTGTGGATTATGTGTGGCAAATATTTCCTCTTAGCCCTTGATTCCCCCATTGTATGTATTTTCATAGTGTTTTCTACTATATATAAATTTTTTTAGTTTATTTATTTATTTTTAAGGCAGAGGGATGGAGACAGAGAAAGAGAGAGAATCCCAAGCAGACTCTACACTCAGCATGGAGCCCAACACAGGGCTCAATGCCGTGAACTATGAGATCATGACCTGAGCTGAGATCAAGAATCAGATGCTCAACCGACTGAGCCAGCCAGACTCCTCTGCTTATTAGTTGTACTTCATTCTTTTTTGCTTCCTGGTTAAGTAATTTACTTACAACTACAGGGGCATAAGGATACAATTTATTTTGGGTGTATCGATAGCTTTTTCACAGTTAGGTACAATTGACTTATTTTTGTTTGCTTGTTTTTTAATGGTCTGAATTCATGGTCTAATATTATTTTCTGCATGAATAACCAGTGGTCCCAGCATGCAAGAGTCCATTCATTACATAGTTGGTAATGTCACTTTTTTCATGTATGAAATTTTTATAAATGCTTATGTGGTCTGTTTTTAGAAGGTTTATCCTTTCTATTGATTTATCCTTATACTAATAACACATTATTTCAATCACTAGAGCTTTGTAACAGGTCTTACTATCTTTTGGAGCAAGCACCTCCATTCATCTTTTAAAAAATTATGTCATGTACTTTTAGGTATTTTTGTCTAATATACATTTTAGCTTAAACACTATTTTTTTATGAAAAACCACTTATTTAGAGGTTTTATAGAAACTTCATTCAGTGTTTAAATTAATTTGAGATAGGGGGTGCCTGGGTGGCTCAGTTGGTTGAGCATCGGACTTTGGCTCAGGTCATGATCTCTCTGTCTGTGAGTTCAAGCCCCGTGTCGGCCTCTGTGCTGACAGCTCGGAGCCTGGGGCTTGCTTCAGATTCTGTGTCTCCCTCCCTCTCTGCCCCTCACCCACTCATGCTCTGTCTGTCTCTCTCTGTCAAAAAAATTCATATTAAAAAAATTTTAAATTAATTCGAAGTAGACCAGATATCTTTGTGAGTTTCAGATTAACTGCCTACGAATACGGTATGCCTGCCCATTTATTCAGGTGTCATTTATGTCCACAACTATGTTTTTTAATGTTTATTTATTTTTTAGAGACAGAGAGAGAGAGAGAGGCAGGGAGGGGAGAGGGGCAGAGAGAGAGAGAGAGAGGGAGACACAGAATCCAAAGCAGGCTCCAGGCTCTGAGCCGTCAGTACAGAGCCCAACGTGGGGCTCAAACCCAGGAACCTTGAGATCATGACCTAAGCCAAAGTCAGATGCTTAACCAACTGAGCCACCCAGGTGCCCCTCCCACAACTATTTTTTAAAACCTCCCGATATCTAACAGATGTATTCTTAGACACCTTATTATGCGGCATAATTAATGAAATATTTTTTTTCCCTAACATTATCTTAGGGTATGGGAAGATACAGAGTTTTCTATATTTTCTTCAATCTATTGATTCTGCTGAAGTTTGTCATTAAACAGGGGAGTTTCTATGTATATAGTCGTATTTGCTACTATTAAAATGAATGTTTTCTTTCTTTTAAAAGACTCCATTTCTGGGATAGCATTAAAAATGCTCACTTTGAACGCAACTGTCTGGGTTTGTTTCCAAATTTGCCACTTTCGAGTTGTGTGAATGTGGGAAATTTATATAACTCCCTCATGCTCCAGCTTTCTCATCTACAAGATGAAGAATATAATAACACCTATCTCTTGGATTGTGATGTGGAATATATAAGTTAATATATGTAAAAATCTTAGAAAAGAGCCTGATACATGTTAAGCACTAAAATAAAATTTATTGTTACTGAGTTGGCTTGGAAACTTAAAATAATGGTGAACAGAGGTTCTGTAGTAGCAGAATACTTGTCTTTGATCTGATTTTAACATATTTTAATGGCTTATAAAATTTCACTATTAAGATTTTATTGTTGTCTTTTTTCATAGATGTCTGGCAAATTGCAAAAATGTCTATTAATTCTCCACCTTTTGTGACTTTGAAGTTCCTTCCGTCAGGATGTGGAATTGATATCCTTACCTGTTAAATCTGGACAGGTCTAGGGGTGCCTGGGTGGCTCAGTTGGTGAAGTGTCCCACTTCAGCTCAGGTCATGATCTCAAGGTCCATGGGTTCAAGTCCCACATCAGGCTCCGTGCTGACAGCTCAGAGCCTTGAGCCTGCTTTGGATTCTGTGTCTCCCTCTCTCTTTCTGCTTTTCCCCTGCTTGTGCACTCTCTCTCTCTCTCTCTCAAAAATAAAGAAATAACTTTATAAACAGGCATTGTGATTTGCCTTGAAAAACAGAATGGCATGCTTCTATTATCTCTTACAACTCTGCCAGCTGTCAGGTGAACAACCTTGAGTTAGTTTACTGTAAGATAAGTGATCAGTTGTATGGACTGGAGACAAGGCTTCCAGGCTGAGGCCACCATAAACCAACTAACCTGACAGCTGACTGCAGATGCATAAGCAGGCCCAGCCCAAACCCGAACACTCAACAGCTGTGCTCTGCCAGATTTGTAACACAAAGAATTGTGAGGTAGGGCTGGCCAAAGGTCTTCTGTGCCCACTCAGTGCTTCACATGTCCAACCATGTGACCGGGATCTCAATAGGTTCAGAACCCATAGCTCTCTCTCCCAAGCAACTTGAGCTTGTGTGACTTCGAATGAATGAATGAATGAATGAATGAATGAAATACATAACTAAATAAATTTAATTCTATGTAAACAGATGACTATTGGAGTAAGCCACTATTTTTCGTACCTAATTGACACAATATTCTTAATTTTATCTCTTAACATTTTTATCATAAAGATTCCAGCATAGGATAAGTGTAAATATCCATTATAAAACACTCTGCTTCAAAGATTATCAATGTTATGTCATTTCTGTTTCATCTACCCAATTTTCCTGGCAATTTTTTAATGGAATATTTTAAAACAATATTTTAAAGTAAATTCCAGACAAGCTACCATTTCAATTGTATATATCTCTATATATTTTATATCGTTTACCAATAGGGATTTAAACAAATTTACTATACCCCTACCTCATTCAGCAACATTAATAATAAATTCTTGGTATTATCTTGTACCTACTTAGTGTTTAATCTTTCTTGACTGACCCATAAAATATATTTTAAAGATTTTTGTGCAAATTGGAATCCAACTAAGTTTTACAAATTGTACTTGGTTATCTCTTAAGACTCTCTTTCTTTCTCTCTCTCTTAAGACTCCTTTAATCTTAACAGTGGCCCCAACTTTTTAAACATGCAAATACTGTTGATGAAACCGGGTCGCTTGTTATGTAGAATATCCCGCATTCTAGAACTGGCAGATTGTATTTTTATGGTGTCATTTAATATGTTTCTCTATTTTTTGCATTTCCTGTAACTCTTTTCATAATATTGAACTCAATTTTTAACCATCTTCTGTAAGAGTATCATTGAACATTTAATTATACTTGAAGAAAATGTTTTCATAAGTATTCAAAGAAAGCACAGCTGTTTTTTTCATATTCTCTAGACTTTTTTTCAGCTAAACATTCCATGCATGTCTTTCTAGAACTTATTATATAAAAGAAGATAACTTGAGAGTGACCTCAAATTGTGGGAAATCATGTTTTAAAAATAAGTTGACTTATCACTTCAACTAGAATACTCCATTTACATTGGCCAAGAATACTTTTGATAACACTCACTTAAAACAGAGAAAAACTCTACTTAAGGAAAGGAAAATAAAAGTTCACTATATTACAATGAAATTTTTGATAATATGGACATGTATTTTTTTTGAGTTAACTGTCAAAGATGTTACCCCAAAGTTAAAATGTGGTTACCATACAAAATCAAACCATTTCATTTGTTTATAAATTAAATTCTTCCTTTCCAAAAACCTGTAAGAATTAAGAAGATTTTCATCAGGTGATAGATTCCCATATAGTTATTTGGTAGAAGAGAAGAAAAAGCCCTGAAGAAAATTTTACAATAGTTTACCATGTATTTTGCCAGAGTAAAATTATACAGGACAACTCATTGAAGTGGGCCAAAATCACATTTTGTGGCTGTTATTCTGGCCGGGGTTGTCCCAGAATAGGGAACACATAGGGTTTTGTGATAAATGTTTATGTAATTTCTGACACTGAAGACCAAAAAATGGTATAGAAGCCAAGAGAAAAGTTTTGTTTGGTTAGTGGTGACTTGGGCACTTAAAATCCACACATATCCTTACAAATGTTTATCCATAGAACACACACACACATACACACACACACACACACACGCGCACACTCTTTGGCTGTTTGCTTTCAGACAACATTGCTAAGTAGATATGCTTTGTAATGAATACACTAAATGATTGTGAGTTAGTTAGATGGCTCATTTCATATTCACCTTGAAATACATTAAATCTCAGGCATATATGATTTTAATGAGTTTCAGCGTGTCTCCTATATAGTCCAGGATCCTAAACTGCAGAGGTGTTTTTGTTCCACGTGTGATATGGCCTGAAAAAAAATGCTGCTTGCCCATCAATTCTTCCATATGCACACAGGAAAGAAACATGCAACTGACTGAGCATTTCCACTAGCTTTTCTCAGAAATTATAGACCTTAACATGTCTACGATCTAATTACTTTGTTGGCTTTTCTGGGTACTACTATAGACATTTGTTTTTTTAAGAAAAACATAATGGAAAACATTTCATGCAGTCACTGGAAATAAAAAAATTAAGAAACGTTGTGATTTTTATATTTTTCACCCATCTTTTGACATTACCTACCTTGTTTTATTGTCTGCTTTTAAATAATAATGTAAACAGATTTCAAATTAATACATGAAAACAATTTTAGTAAAATGACATCCTCAGGTCATTATGAAAATCAGAATTTTGCAAGGAAAATTATTGGTTTTATTCCAAGTTCATATGGAAATTTAAGACTTAAAATAATTTTTTACAGGTACTCTTCTCTAGACATATCCACTCATAGCAGCCTAGAAATTATATGATGTTTGGGAGGGTAGGACAAATACTACATTTCATGTAGTAAAAAATCAATAAAATAATTATGTAAAATGTGTTTACTTTGGGATAGCAAATATGTTTGCTTTGAAGATTACAGAAACTTCCAAGTGAATAAAAATTAAGCTTGTTTTAATAGTCTAAACTTCTGTCAGAATCAAGTAATCTGAAAACACTGAATCTCTATTCATTAATCTTATGTGTGAACAGTATGCCAGGACACCAATCTGCTAAAAGGATTCTTTTTGTATTCAGGAAATAGTGCATGAAAGGTAGTCAAATAGACTATATGCTTCCATTGGCCTGAAAAAGGTACTGTAGTTTGGGGCACAGGAGTTGTTTTTTTCTTGTGTTTTCTTCTGATTGGCAGCATGAAAAAGGGGGTTAAGAGCCAGATGGGGATGTCGGATTCACCTTTGCAACTTCCTTCTGAAAATGTCAGAAGTTGCTTTACTTCTCTGGATCTGTTTCTTCATGGGTAAGTTTAAGGAGTAACCAACTTACCTATATTATTAATATTCTATGATTTTAAGAAATGACCACTGCGTTAAGGGAAATCTTCCTTTTATGTATGAAAAATCATTATCTCTTAGATTATGCATGAGAAAGAATTATGCCCTTCTCAACTATTAATCTTCATATATTGAGCAACTGCTTTGCAAACTATTGCCCTGGATGTCCTTAAAATTGGAGCTACAACTCTAAAAGAACATTTTGTCATTTATTATTATCATTATTATTTTATCTCAGCAAAAACTAGTTAGATGAGTTTTTCTTAAAGATATTTAAAAGTTGACTAAAAATTTACCTTTCAACTAGTGGTGCTAGGATATAACTTAAATAGCCATATGAAAGTAACTCAAACAATTAAAAACAAGAAAAAAGAGAAAGAAAACACCTCATTTAAATAGAACAAGATCGCTCATGTAGGAAGAGGATAGAGATTTTGAGGTTACTACAAGTGTATTAAACACCAAATGTCTTTTCTTTTACACCTGGTAAATAATTTCAGCATGTTATGTTTGGTTTTAGCCTTTTAAAATATAAATAAGCAAAACTAATGGCAAAAAGCAGATGGAAAATAAATACAGAATATATAAAATAAAAATACATACTTCTCCATCAAAATAAGTGCCTCCTTAAGTCTTTTAAGCTTCCAGTATTAACTTATAGCATATCATATTTCTCTAGGTGTACATATTTTCTTATAAAAAACATACACATAGATACATTAATTTTTATGGTTCTATAGTTTTTAAAATAATTATCAAGGCTATGTATGTGCCGATTTTATTTTATTGTTTAGAGCTTATTTATTTATTTTGAGAGAGAGAAAGAGGGAGCAGGGAGGGGCAGAAAGAGAGAGGGAGAGAGACAAAATCCAACGCAGACTCTGCGTTGTCATTGCAGAGCCCAACAGGAAGATAGAACTTTAGGTCATGACCTCAGCAGAAACCAAGAGTTGGAAGCTTAAGTGACTGGGCCACCCAGATGCCCCCCCCATTTTTTTAAGTTTATTCATTTATTTTGAGAGAGCATGTGCGTGTGTGTGTGTGTGTGTGTGTGTGTGTGTGTGTGATTAGGGGAGAGGCAGAGAGGAGCAGGAGAGACCATTTTTTTAAGTTTATTCATTTATTTTGAGAGAGCATGTGCGTGTGTGTGTGTGTGTGTGTGTGTGTGTGTGATTAGGGGAGAGGCAGAGAGGAGCAGGAGAGAGAAGCACCTGTTTTTAAAGTTGAACTCCTACCCAGAATACAGTTTATGCATTGGTTGGTATATAGCTCTAGAATAAATTGCTAAAGTTGAAATTGTTAAAGAATATGTGGATTTTAACGTAATTTTGCCAGACTGCTCTCCAAAATTGTACTCCCACCAGCAGAAGGAAGTCCTAATTTCATCACATTCCCACCAACACTGTGCGTTATGTATCTTTTATTCTAATTTGGCTACTCAAATCTGATGTCACAACTTTAATCCTGATAATACACACACTTGAAAAAAATCCTGCTAGCCTTTTATCTTTTTATGCCATTTAAAAAGCGAATTTATTTCTTTGACCAGTTGGGTCTGTACTGTAAACAATAAAATGCCTAAATTTATTATACTGTAAATATAAACTTTTCTTATTTTTTTCTGTATTTCTGTCACAAGTGTGGTATTTAACATAACAAAAACTTATGTTCCTTTTCTATGCTATGTTATAATTTACATAATTATTTGAATAAGGAATTTGACATTGTGGGTTTCCATTTTTAATATGTTAATTTGTATTTTGGCAAAATAATTTAAGTTAAATTATAACTTCTTACTTGCACATAAGTATAAACCATATTGATTATTTCATGGAATATGTACTTTATTTAATTCATCTCATTAATGGAAAAGAGTAGATCAAATTTTTTAATACCTTTCTTTTTTTTTCTCTTTTTCTTACTTATTGTTTTTATACACACTCACACACATACACTTTACACTGGGTCAAGAATGAAAAATGAACATTATCATGCACATAACTTTCTTTATCTGTAATTATTTCCTTAGAATAGATTTCCATAAGTAGTATTATCATGTCAATTATTTTCTTCTTTATTGCATTTGGTAAATATTGCAATGTTGATTTCCCAAAAGCAGTTATCCCAAGTATATACAATTAATTTAAGAAAATAGAGCTATCATTAATGACTAGCATTGGCTATTTATTCTGTATTTGCCTTACTTAAGTGACAAAAATGCTCCCACATTTATGTTTTTATTTGTATGGCTTTTATGACTAGAACCATGGTACTAATAAATAATGTTTGTTTAATAGGCTTACGTATCCTTAATGAATACCTAAATATGATTATTTATTCATACTTTAAAATTTTCTTCTACAGTTTTATATTTTAAATACATTAACTCTTCAGTGTACGATACTTTCCCATTCTTTTGTTTTCTTTTTTGTTTTAGGATATGCTTGATTAGGGGATTTTTGACACATACTTTTTCAGTTCTGAAGGAGCCAAGTCTTTCCTTTGTGATTACAGCAGTTATATCTAAGCTTACACAGGTAAGGCTTGGCAATTAACTAGTTATAGTATCTTCTGGACTTTCTTGGTATGCTGTTTTAGAAAACAAATTACAAAAGCGATCAATTCAATAAGAATATTTTGGGTTCCTGGTCTGAATTCCAGTGTGTGTGTATATTGGGGGAGAAGGGTTCCACACAACACCAAGCAATTCTTGGCTACTAACAAGGTGTCTGAGAATTCAACTCAATTCTGACACTATCTACCTAGAGAAAGCATGAGATTCCACAGATTGAGGGCTCAGTCTCAAAAACTGTTCCCAACCATTATAGACTCTAATCACAACTCCAGGCTGTGCTTTTGATGACAAAAGCTACAAATCGGAGGTTCCAATGGCCCCACCTCCAACTCAGGATTGTAATTCCAAGTCCAAGTAGCTACCTATACTTCTGATCAATTGGCTATAAATTATAGGTTCCCATGACCTCTTTCTTGAATTTGATTAATTTGCTAGAGCAGCTCGGAGAACCCAGGGAAACATTTTATTTACTAAATTATTCGTTATCATAAAAGGATATAACTCAGGAAAAGAGCCAGATGGAAAAAGATGCATAGGGCAAGGTATGAAGAAAGCACATGGAGCTTCCATGCTCTATCCTGAGGTACCACTCTCCCCAGTTTTGGCATTACATAGGCGCAATGGATTAACTCATTGCACACTGGTGATTGATTCAACTTCTTGACCCTTTCTCTTCCTCAGAGGTGTGGGTATAGGACTGAAAGTTCCAACTCTATAATCACATGGTTGGCTCCACTGGCAAAAAGCCCTATCTTTAGGTGCTCTCAAAAATCAGTTCATTACTATAACAAAAATATCTTTATCATTCTTATCACTTAGGAAATTACAAGGGTTTTAGGAACTCTGTGGCAGAAATGGGATGAAGGCCAAAGATTCTCTAAATAACACAATCTTCTTTTATAGACATTATTTTAAAAAGCTATTTAAAATAAATATCTAGCAATTTGTGTGGGTGTAATAAGGTGGATACTTTCTTTTTTTTTTTAATTTTTAATGTTATTTGTTTTTGAGAGAGAGAGAGAGAGATTGGAGGCAGGAGAAGAGAGAGAAGGAGACACAGAATCCGAAGCAGGCTGTAGGCTCCGAGCTGTCAGCATAGAGCCTGATACGGGGCTCGAACTCACAGACCATGAGATCATGACCTGAGCCAAAGTCAGATGCTCAGCCAGTTGAGCCACCCAGGTGCTCCTATTCAGTAATTCTTAAATTGTAGGTCATATTGGCAACAGACACAGGTTTAGAAAGATTTTCCATAAATTTTTCACTTTCATGTAAACAATTCTAAAAAAGTGAGACTATTTCATCCTTTTTATTTCCTAATTTTAATACAATACCTTTTTTTGGTTTAAAGTAATACATCCTGCTTTAGTTTCCTATTAAAAATTGCCACTGGGGCACCTGGGTGGTTTAGTCAGTTGTGTCTGATTCTTGGTTTCAGCTCAGGTCATGATCTCATGGTCATGAGATTGAGCCCCTCATCGGGCTTTGCACTTGGTGGGGAGCCAGCTTGGGATTCTCTCTCTCCCCTTCTCTCTGCCTCTCTTTCATGTACACACATGCTCTCTCTCAAAATAAATAAATAAAACTTAAAAAAAAAACTTGCCACAAATTTGGTTGCCTATAACAACATACATTTATTCTTCTCTAGTTCTGAAGGTCAAAAGTCAAAGATGACTCTGAGGGACTGAAAGTCAAGGTGACTACAGTGCTGCTACTTTCTGGAGAATCCTGGGAAGAATCTGTTCTTTGCTTCTTCCAGCTTCTGGAGGTTGCCTTCCACACTCTTTGGCTCCTGGTTGCCTCCCTTCAATCTCTGCTTCTGTCTTCACAACACCTTCTTCCCTGGCTGATTTCCCTCTCATAAAGGCCACCATGATTATATCTGACCTACCCAGATAACTCAGGATAATCTTAATTTAGATTATCCAAGATTACATCTATATAGACTTTTTGCCATATTAGGTAACATTCATCCCCCGTAGGGATTAGGATGTGGAAATATTTAGGAGACCATTATTCAGCCTACCACACCAAAGAAAGCAACCCTTTACATAGAATCATGAAGTTGTTTCAGTTAAACCTATGGAGACAAAGAGTTTTGTTGTATTTGTGTAGTGATTGATCACCTTATTAAAAAGAAAAATTAGAGGCAAAAAAGAGGCAAAAAATATAAACTAAAATTATTATATTCTTTATTTTGCTATGCTTTCCCAAGACTATATATGCATCCCTTTTTTTAGTAACACCCCTATATTTGCATCCTTTACACTCTATCGTTCAATAAAGGCTACCCCTGAAGATACCTCCTAAAGAATCAATATGGATGTGAACTCAATCCAATTTTTTTCAGGATACTAAAGAAAAAAAATGTAGTTACACATATTTAAATATTCCTCACTGATATCTCAGAACAACATTGATTTATTCAATTTATTTATAAGAACATTTAAGGAGGAGCACCATGGGCAAAATGAAGAAGGTTGTTCTTGGCTCCATTTGCTTTTGCAAATTCATCAGAATCACTGCTTGATCTGATCCCCTGTAATGATATCCTTGGGGTTTGTAAAATTGTAGTTCAGATTAAATGAGTTTACATTTTATAGAATCATTTATTTTCTGTCAACCTTTATCTCCATTCTCCCCACCTACCACTAAGATGTCCTTTGTAAGATATCTAGTCCTTACTTTGTCATTTAAATCATTTTAGCAACCTCATTAACCATAAATCCTTACATCCATATTTCTATTGTCTTTTGCACTTCTGTGCTTATGACATATTTTTCCAGCTGAAAGTAATGAAATGTCTAACCATCTTATTGTGTCATATTTTGTATTTTGTTCCAATATAACCATCTATTGCTAAACCAGCATAATAAAGTAAGTAATAGTGCAATAAAATGAAATCCAGCCAACAAAATTTCCTACTAAGTGCTAAGTACTGTTCCAGATGGTGGGGAGCAAGATACATGTAAACTCCGTCCCATTTTGTGAGTTAACATTTTCAGTGAGGATAGCAATTATATTCTTGCTGTTAAGTATTATCCCCTCTTGAGGAGGAGGCCTTCTGAGGCCCTCTTGAGGCATGAAGTGTTTTGTTTTATTTTGTTTTGTTCCCCCAACCCCCTCCACTTGCTCCTCATTGGGACTTTCAGATGATTACTCTTCCCTTTTCTGTAAACCACCCCCCTTCCCCCCCCCCCCCAATTCCTCACCAAGGCTGTTATCTGTGGAAACTCCATGACAAAGCCCATATATCTCAAATATTTGTTCCTGGTTTCCTAATCCCATCTGAGTCTTAGCTACTGATTTACACACAGATACTTCTTCCAATTCCCTGGACTCTCAGGTCTTAAAACCCTTATCCTCTGAAGACCTTGTCTTCCATCTGTCTCAACCACTCTACCTGTGTGATTACCAACAAACACAACCCTTCTGTAATTTCAATCCCCTTTACCAACTCTTTTAATACCACTTTCTTTCCTTCCTGCACATTCTCTTTGGTTCTCTTGCTTCAGCATTCCTCTAAACCTACTGAAATTTCCAATTCTATGATCTTATCTCTTTTCATATATATATATATATATATATATATATATATATATATGTGTGTGTGTGTGTGTGTGTGTGTATTTTTTTTGTTTTTGCTCCTTATCTAGCTTAAATTCCATGGCCCTTACAACACTCCCATGAAATCATCCTCAGTTTTCATGCTTTTCTCTTACTTGGCAAATCACAACCTGATTAATCCAACTCTCCACCTATTCCACACCTACACCAGAGCACTTGAACATGGTGGATTATAAGTATGAAAGCACTGGGGCACCTGGGTGGCTCAGTCTGTTAAGCGTCTGACTTCAGCTTAGGTCATGATCTCGCGTTTCAGGAGTTCAAGCCCTGTGTCAGGCTCTGTGCTGTCAGCTCAGAGCCTGGAGCCTGTTTCAGATTCATTGTCTCCCTCACTCTCTGCCCCTCCTCTGCTTGCACTCTGTCTGTCTCTGTCTCTCAGTAATAAATTAAAAAAAAAAAAAAAAAACTTCAAAAAAATTTAAAAAAAAAGTATGAAAGCACACTGCCATGGACCTGAAAGGAGCCATCAGCTGCCTGGTGCTCACCTCTGCCATTCATTCTCTCCATACCTCTTCTCTTCCAACTTCCAACACTCCCTCTTTCATTATTGCTCTCAGGTGAGGAACTTCTTCCTTTATAATGGAGAAAATGGAAGCTATCAGAAAAGAATTTCTAGATTCCCTTTCTATATCTCCAACTTACTGGCATTTGCACCCATGAACTCTGCTTTTAGTGAACTATCTGTATTTTTATCTAACGCTGACTCCTCTATGTGTGCCTTAGATCTTATTCAGCAATTCTTCCCTCTATTTCCTAAGTCACCAAATTTTCTCCCTCAACTGGATTATTTCCAACATCATACAAGCATCTAGCCCTTTGCCTCATTAAAAAAACAAAAACAAAAGCAAAAACAGGGGCACCTGGGTGACTCGGTTGATTAAACGTCTTACTCGATTTCGTCTCAGGTCATGATCTCTCACTTGGTGAGATCCAGCCCCGCATCAGAGCCTGCTTGGGATTTTCCCTCTCCATCTCTTTCTTCCCCTCCCACTCTCTCACTCTTTGAAAATAAACTTAAAAACAAGACAGGAAAAACTTTTGATCCCACCTTCCCCACCAACCACCATTCATTTTTTTCTATTCCCCTTTGTGCCAAAACTTCTCAAAAAATAATTTATATTGGATATGTCTAGTTTCTTTCCCTGAATTTTTTAAATAAAAAAATATTTTTTAAGCAGCTTTAAGTCATTTGTGTGATATTAAAAACCATGTAGGACTAAATGTTGGGGGAAAAAAAATAATTGGAACATTGATAGCAATTCCTGAATTACCCAGATGGTGATATTGTGACTTCTACCAAGATAGAAGAAAATTAGAAGTATTATTTCCTTGTAATATTTGAAATAAAATGACCATACAAATAGGACTGAGAGGCACTGATGTTCTCATGCATTAATGATATAATTGTGTTTATCTTATTTTTTATTTTGTACTTATACAGGGCTATACTTAATCTGGTCTCTCAACATCCATCAAGATGTAATCTATACTTTAGGGACATACTTTTATTAATGTAACAGTCAAGAGTAACCATTAATCCAATAGAAAACTCTACTTTTTATAATGAAATTGAAATGTGTTCAATTTTGAACTGGGTTGTATTTAGATTTGTATGGAGAATAAGCAAATTAGTTTCCTGCGATAAGTATTTCAGAACCAGTTTCTAGCCGTAGGTTAAAAGCTTTTAATACAAAACGTTAAAAGGTCTATTCGTGAGAACATTTCCTGCAATGTTTGATTGCATTTCAAGGTAAATGAGAAGTGAAGTCTGAAGCCACATTCTGAAACCATTTAGCCTTTCCAGTCATGCCCAGTGACGCCAAACTTGAATGTTTTGAGGAAAGGGAGTGCTCCCAGTGCCAACACTAGGGAAATATTTGCATAGTTCTCCTTCGGTGCATATCAATTTGAGTGCTGCTTTTATTTACTCTTCATAAAGCATTAGATTAAAAAATTAGTTCCAGAACGGATGGCATTTCTAAATATTCAGTTAAACTATAAACCACCTAGTGTTCAGTCATAATACCTAGGTCCGTTTACTTCCCTTAAGTCCAAGTCGAGGACTGATGATTTCATGGAAATAAATTCTGAAAGAAGTGTGTTCACACAAACCGGAATTAAATGCTAGATGTAGAGATTGTACACTCCTTTGTCTTTATAGTTACTGAGCAAAGGATTTATCAGTAAAAGGAATACATCATCTTCATTATTTCTATATTAAACATATTTAATTATGTTGCTTCCAGTTATTTACTGTTTAATAAACTATAGTTCTGCTCTTGTGTGGTCAGTTCATGGTGGAAAAAGAAAGTAATTATGGTAACATATTTGAATAACACCATCTGCTTTTTAAAATTTGCCTTTGCCCTATACAAAGTGTGCACAAAATCTGATTAGAGCTTTTACTAAAGAGCGTCATTAAGAATGGAGAGAAGCAGTGGAGAATGAGAACAGTGGTAATTCTAAGGCTAATGAATCTGTTTTATGAAGACAGGAGCAGACTGAAATACTGTGTCAGTGAAAGAAAAGGGGGGAATTCAAGATGACATCATAGTTTCTAGCTTGGGTGACTAGATAGATGGTAAACCATCAAAAAAGATAATAAAGAAAGAGAAGCTGGTTTGGGGGGAAAACCCATGAATTCACTTTTGGATAAGTTTCACTTAAAGTGTCCCCAAAATGTAGACTGACACATTTTTTAAGAGAATGGTCACAATGTAAATTCTGGAGTCATAAGAATATGGTTGATAGGCGAAGCCCTGTGGTAATACCTGAATGAGCGAAAGGAATCTGCCTGAGGAGAGCGTCTTAGAACATATGAATCTTGAAGAAACAGGCAGAAGAAAACTAGCCAGGATAAGGGAGAATATGAAGACCAGAGAGGTAGTGGGGGTCTGTGACATAAAACGATGAACTTAGAGAGTTCTTCAGATGGGGCTTGGAGGTGAGGTTTGTGGGGACTCATTTCCACGACCATTCAGCCATTCAAATGGCTGCATAAACCATTCAAATGGCTTCTCCTTCCTCTCTTTCTGCTCATGAAACTTATCTATCCTGCCTGGTACTCGCCTTCCTTCTCCCAAGCTCAGAGTACTGTCACCCCACAGCTTTCTACACACCTAAAAACATTTTATCCAAAAGTATCCTTCTGACAGCTTACCATTCTTAAGTATTGCTTAAAATTTCAATCTTAAAAAATAAAAATGGCAATCTTATCCCCTCCTCATATTTCTAACTCTCCCTATTCCATGTTATTTTTTTCCATGATACTTAACCATGCTCTAGGATACCATAAATTTTATTTTATTTTATTTTGGTATGCTTACTATTTATTAAGTGCTTTCCCCCACAAAGGTAGGACTTTTAATATTCTTGTTTTCATTGATGTATTTCAAGTGTCTGGAGTAGTCCTGAGTACATATCAGGTGCTTGTTGAATTAATGAATAAAGGCACATTTCTTCTACAGTCATTTCTAGTAGTGGTTGTTTTTCTCTCTTACCACAAGACTCCTTGTTCCTCATTGTCTCTTCCAGACCATTCTCTTTGCTTGACTATGCAATCAGTAGTGTTGGACTCCATATAATCAAAGTCCAGTCCCTCCATATCTTCCTGTTACCATCATCTATCTGCTTCACTCCCAGGGAACTCACCCCTCCCTACACTTCCCCATAAATCTGTCCTCCCAGGTTTCAGTTATTGGATCACTGTCAGTCTCCTCAACGCTATATACTTGGCAATTTCTGTTTGCTCCCCCAGATCCACTTCCCATTCTTCTCCTCTTTGCTCTATGTCCTATGTGGATTGCATCAAAAATCTCCCTTGACTGCCGGCTTCCTCATGGTTGGGCGAATGATTATAGGACACTAGAGGGCAGGAGGAGAGTGAAGAATCCCCTCCCACCCAGTAATGGAGGGTTGGCTTGCAGTCTTTTCAGATGCCCAGCTCCATGTCACTTCCTATCTAGGTTCCAGCTTCCTCTTCTTCACCCTTAAGGTTTAGGATTGTTAACCCATTGGTAATCACAGGGTACTGTATGGCTATTCCATGTGGGATCCTTAAACCTGGATCCCCATCTGTAGTCGTTTTATCAAACTTTTCTCAAATTGCTCAGTTTGAATATGCCATTGGTTTTCTGCTAGATTCCCTGACAGATGTCACCTCCTATTTTTCTACCTTATTTTTCCTGGTATTCATAGTATTCACTTTCAGAAAATTTCCCCTGATTGCAATCTTTAGTCCATTGCTCTTACTATCTTTCACCGTCCTTCATTCTCTTTATGTCCTCTCTTCCCTCCATATTCAGCTCACATCTCATCATCAATCCTGATAATCACACTCTTGATTCCATTCTCATCTCACTCGAGCTGAGTTGTACTGGCATAGTGAAAATACACTCATTAAATCAGCTTTCTGTCTATTCTGTGCCTGCACCCAAGCAGGTGAATATAGCAGAAAGAGCGCGTATAATCATGCTGAATTCATAATCACTACCCAAAACCACACCCATAACAGCACCTGGCAGTCATACTGTATTCCCCCATTCATTCCCTTCCTCTTATCTCTTCTAGATAAGATTTTTTACTTCTCCCTTCTTTTCTCAAGCTGCCAAAATCTCCTCTCTAATCTTCCTTCTCAACTGATGACTGTTTCTTTTTTCACTAAGGGAACTTGTAGCAATCAGAAGAGCTCTGATCATCATATGTATCCTTATATTATGTTTTGTGCTGCATTTTCTAACTTCTCTCCTGCTCCTATAGATGAATTATCTAGCTAAAGCTGACCCTTCCATTTGTCCATTACATTCCTTTTTCTATTTCTTATTCTCCCCACTCTTTGTGTATTACTATTTCCTATGCAAATAATTATTCTCCTGAATATACAAAAATGTGGTTATTTCCCCCATCTGAAACAAATAAAATCTTATTTGAATCCATTTCCCCATCCAGCTACCTGCCCATTTCTCACTTTTTCTTACGGCAAAATTTCTTGATAAAGTTTGCAATAGTTACTGGCTCCAATTCCCCTCTCCCTATTGTGTCCTGAACCTGTGTCAACTGTGTTTTTGCCCTCTACTAATCCACAAACAATGATCAAGTCACCAGTAATCTCCACATTGCTAAATCCTATGGTCAACTCTCAGTCCTTATCATAGTTGATCCATCCAGCTTGTGGCACAGTGAGTATTTCTCTTCCTTGAGATGCTTTTTCACTTGGCTTCCAGGACATCGTACTCTCCTGGTTTTGCAGCTACGTATCTGGCTGCTCCTTCTCATGCTCCTTTGGTAGTTCCTTTTCATTTGTTCAACCCTGAAATTTGGGAGTTCTTTTAAATTTAGTTCTTTTTTCTGGTACTATGTTCTTCCTTTGTTTTATTCGTGCATTATAAGTGTTTTAATATTTATGTTAATTATTAAATTTTATTTATATAATTAATAATACAATAATTTAATATATTAAAATAATTTTAATATAATTATAATATTAAATTGTAGGAAATTGTTTTTAGTATCAGTCTTTGACAATAACCTCAGTTGAAAACATTTGACCAGTTTCCTTCAACATCTTAGATGTTTGATTTCCTTCTAAATTTTTTTTCAGCTTTATTGAGGTCTAAATGACAAATAAAATTACACTATATTTAAAGTATACAACATGAAGATTTGATATAAATATACATTGTGAAAGTATTTCCAGAATCAAGTTAATTAACATGTCCATCACCTCACATATTTACTTTGGTTTTTTGGTAAGAACATTTAAGTTTCTCAATCATACAATAAAGTATTATCAACTATAGTCACCAGCTCAGACATTAGACCCTCAGACCTTATTAATTTTATAACTGAAAGTTTGTCTGTGTTCACCAGTGTCTTCCTATTCCTCCCCCCACCCCCAGATGCTGGCAACCATCATTCTACTCTGTGTAAGTTTGATTTTTATATTTTTAAAGACTGCATGTAAGTCATATTATGCAGTATTTTTCTTTCTCTGTCTGGCTTATTAACTTCACGTAATGTTCTCCAGTTCCATCCATACTGCTGCAAATGACAGGATTTCCTCATTCTATACCTTGGCTATTATGAATAATGCTATAGTGAACATGATAAGATAGATATCTCTTTGAGATGGTAATTTCATTTTCTTTGGATATCTACCCAAAAGTGGAATTGCTGATCATACTGTAGTTCTATTTTTAGGTTTTTGAGAAAACTTCCATATTATTTTCCACAGTGGCTGCATCAGTTTGCATTCCTACATACAGTGTGCAAGGGTTCTCTTTTCTTCTATACCTTCACCAGCATTTGTAATATCTTATCTTTTTTTTAATATTAAACACCCTAACAGGTGTGCAGTGATACCTCATTATGGTTTTGATTTGCATTTCCTATATAATTAGTGATGTTGAACACATTTTAATGCATCTGTTGGGTACTTGGGAGTCTTCTTTGGAAAAAAAAGTCTATTCAGGTCCTCTGCCCATTTTTTTTTAATTAAAAATAATTTTTTTAACGTTTATTTATTTTTGAGAGAAACAGAGCATGAGTGGGGTCAGGGCAGAGAGAGAGGGAGACACAGAATCTGAAGCAGGCTTCAGGCTCTGAGTTGTCAGCACAGAGCCTGATGTGGGGCTCAAACCCACGAACCATGAAATCATGATCCACTGGATGCTTAGCTTAACCAACTGAGCCATGCAGGCGTCCCTGCCCATTTTTTTAATTGGATTACTTTGGTGTTTTTGCTATTGAGTTGTACGAGTTCCTTGACTATGTTCGATATTAACGTCTTATTAGATATGTTGTTTGCAAATAAATACTTCATCCTATTTAGCTTGTCTTTTTATTTTGTTGATGGTTTCCTTTGCTGTGTAGCTGTTTTAAATTTGATGTAGTCTCATTTGTTTATTTTCTTTTTGTTGCCTTTGCCTATGTCACCTTATTAAAAAAATTGTTGCCAAGAGCAATGTCAAAGAGCTTACTCTCCATGTTTTCTTTTAGGATTTTTATGGCTTAGGTCTTACATTAAGTCTTTAATCTGTATTGGGTTGTTTTTTTGTGTATGGTGTAAGATGGGTAATCCTGTTCCATTCCGTTGCATGTGGTTGTCCAGTTTCCCTATATCATTTATTGAAGAAACTATTCTTTCCCCATTGTATATTCTGGGCTCCTTTGCCAAAAATTAATCGCTTACATATGCAGGAATTTATTTTGGGCTTTCTATTCCATTCTTTATCTATATGTCTCTTCATATGCCAAACACCATTATTTTTTTTTTCATTACCATAGCTTTGTAATATAATTGGAAATCAGGAAGAGTGATGTCTCCACCTATGTTCTTCTTTCTCAAGAAGCATTGTTTTGTCTATTTCTGTGAAAAATGCCATTGGAATTTTGATAGCAATTGCGTTGAATCTGTTGATCATTCTGGGTAGTATGGGCATTGTAACAATATTATTTCTTCCAATCCATGGGCATGAGATCTCTTTTCATTTATTCGTGTCTTGTTCAATAACTTTCATCAATGCTTTATAGGTTTCAGTGTACAAATCATTTACCTCCCTGTTTAAATTTACCCCTTGGTGTTTTATTCTTTCCTTAATTTTGTAATGGGGATTAATTTCTTAATTTCTCTTTTTAATTGTTGTGTATAGAAACACAACTGATTTTTGTACGTCTATTTGTACTCATGTCCCATACTCACCTAATCTCATAGCTTTAAATGGTAATTACTGTCAAATGTATATTTCCAATCTGGACCTCTTCCTTGAAACCCAGACCTATTTATCTAACTTTCTACTCTCTACTTTTCCCCTGTAATATTCAACAGGCAACTGAAACTTCATGGGAAGAATACTAGAGAATGCAAGGAGAGAGAGTTAAAAAATAAATCTTTAGTTTTACAGCTGGGATTTTCTATTGCAAAGTCATACCAAAAAAAAAAAAATCTGCCCATCTACTCAGAAACAATTATTTTACATTTAATCCTCAAACACTCTCCTAAAATGGGTTGAAATGATTCTGTGTTACTCATGAGAACCAAGGCTCAGAATGGCTAAGCAGATTGAGATCACAAAGCTAATGAGCACCAGAGCTGGGCTTGAACCCAAATCATCAAAATCCACTCCACCAAGCTGTTCCAGTGTGTAAATTTCTGAATCAACCCAGATAACATACTCTAATCAAGATCTTGATGCTGAAGAGAAGCAAAGGTTTCCAGAATGAAGTTAGGACAGCTGTAATAAATTGTTTTAAGGATCTTAAAAATGTGTTTGTGTTATTTGAGTTTTTTTCATTATCCACATACCAAGGGAAATATTTGATTCATTAATTTTGGAATTTATCTCTGAAAAACTGTATTTTGAGTATTGTTTAAAGTTTATCACTTATAAATCACTCCCATTAAAAATTACGTTCCTTGGATATTTATTAATGGCCTTAATTTCCCTTCAACTGTATTTTAAGGCTTTCTTCAATCACAACCAAATAACAAAAATCCATCCATGCATGGAAATTTTTAATAATATATCATCGAGTACCTAGTCAAAGAAGGAAAGGGAGTTTTGTGGAAATCTTTTCTCTATATTCTACAAATACAATTGATTCATCTCTTAAGAGAAACAAGAGACACTGATTGAGAAATATGTAACACTTTTCAGGGCGCCTGGGTGGCTCAGTCGGTTGCATCCGACTTCGGCTGAGGTCATGATCTCACAGTTTGTGGGTTCGAGCCCCACATCAGGCTCTGTGCTGACCACTTGCTCTGAACCTGGAGCCTGCTTCAGATTCTGTGTCTCCTTCTCTCTCTGCCCCTTCCCTGCTCACGCTTTGTTTCACTCTGTTTCTCAAAAATAAATAAATGTAAAAAAAAAAAAAAAAAAAGAAATATGTAACACTTTTCAAAAAAAACAATAACATGATAGAATATGGCAGGATTGTTGACCCAGGGATCTTTCCTCAAAATTAATCATTTTGATTTTATCATGTCACATAAATATGAGCAAATGTTTCTAGCATTATCTGAACCCAAGCTTCCATCAGTTCTCACCTGTCAAGGTCCAGCAAGCTGGGAAAACAGAAACCACTTGAGGCCTTTCACATGTAGTCTGTGGTTACCTGTGTAACAGAAGACCTGAGAAGCCAAACAAGAAAAATCCAGGCAACTCCAAGGTTAACAGCATCAGGGAGCATCCACCATCCCCAAAAGATGAATGGCAAGATGTGGGTTACCAGAGTCTCGAGGCTAGGGTTGTCTGGTAGGGTCTGAGAGACCATGGTGGAGTCTACGTGTCAGGAACACAGACCCCACCAAGAGGAGACTTCTGACTGGGACTGGAGCCAGAATGAGCTGGATGAGTGAGAGGGGTGTATGGTAGGAAGAGTGATGTCCCCCTATGAATGTCCACAACTCAACCCCCAGAACCTGTGCCTATGTTACTTGACACATCAAAAAGGACTCCACAGACATGATTGAATTAAGGATCTTGAGATGGGGAGAGTACCCTGAATTATCTAGATGGTTCAATGCAATCACAAAGGTCCTTATAAGTAAAAGAGACAGGAGAGTCAGTGATGCGAGCGAGCACAGAAGACTCTTCTGGCTTTGAAGTTGAGGAAAGGGTCACAATCCAAGGAACACAGGTGACTTCTTCCAGCCGGAAAAATCAAAGAAACAAATTCTTCCTTAGACACTCCAGAAAAAACACAGTCTTGCTAACACCTGATTTTAGGCCACTGAGACTTTCTTCAGACTCCTATAAGATAATAAAATTATGTTGTTTTAAGCAATTAAATAGACACTAATGTATTGTAGCAGCAAATAGAAAACTAATACAGGACGAAAATAGCCAGATTTCTACCAATCTCCTACTCTCCAGTCTTCTACTAGTAGCTCAAAATGGTAAATGCCACCAAAAAGGCAGAGAAGCAATAGTTCTCTGCTAGACAGGGGAGAGATGGGAACAAGGCAGGGATCTTCCTTCATCCATTCCTAACCCCTACAAACCATTTTCTTCTCTGGCCACTATATTTTAAAGTATGGGGTTTATTTGGTTCTCTGACACTCCTATATTCTTACTCTATACTCTCCTTATTTCTTCAAATTCCATTAAGCGGCAAGTGACCAAAAACATAGATCTTTTCCCCTGACCTCTCCATTAAGCTCCAGACCAGTATACTAACTGCCTGTTCGAAATTCATCACTTAAATATTTCAAGGTTAACTCAGAATCGATGTGTCAAAAATGAACCTCTAATGTTACCCCAAATCTGCTTCTGTGTTCAGCCTATAAGGGATTATATATAAGGATTTGGATAAGGCAAGTTTGAAGGTTTATATACTGTTTCATGTCTTTCATCCTTCTCTCCAATCCTGTTCCTTGTTCAGGATTCCCTCCTCCATGAATTCAACTGTGCAAGGAAGAAACAAGAGAATCCTTCCTGGCCCTTGTCCAATTCCTCACCATCCCCATCTTGTATCCCCAGTCTGCTTGGCAGTCAGACTGATCTTTCCAGAATGCAAATGTGTCAAGACATGAGCTCTTCAATGGTTACCCAACGCTTTTAGGATAAACAGTCATATTCCCAAAGCTGGTCCCAAGACTGTGCATGAACTGGCTCTACCTGGATCCTCAGCCTCGTTTCAAACCCCACTCCCTCTTGCACTCTGCCTAATTACCACACTGGCCTTCTGTCTCTTCAAAAGGCCAAGTCATCTTCTTGTACAGAAGGTTTATATATGCCTATCTAGTCAGCTCAGGCTGCAGGATTGTTGTAACTAACAGAGATTGTGGCGTAAACAGCAAAAATTTATTTTCTCACAGTTTTGGAGGCTAACCCTCCAGCATGGAAGGTTCCTGCTGAGGTCCCTCTTCATGACTAACTTCTTTTTTGTGTGCATGCAGGGAGAGAAAAAGAAAGAAAAGTCTCCCATGTTTCTTCTCCTAAGGGCACCAATCTTATCATGGGAGCTCCATCCACATGACCTCATCTAAAAGTGATTTCCCAGAAAGCCATATCTCCAAATACCATCACGGTGGAGATTAGGGTATCAGCATATGGTTGGGGAAGAGAAGTAGTGGGTATACAATTCAGTCTGTAGTAATGCCTGTGTCTTGAACACACTGCTCACCTCCTTGTAGCTGAGCTGTAATGAATGTTTTCCAAGGCAGCCTCGTAGGACCCCTTCCTACGAATATAACCAATCTTACTATAACACAAATTATCATGTCTCTTTCTTCGTAATAAACTTTAAAGGTGAAATTTTACATTTATTTAGGTGGTTGCCTAAATAACACGTCATCTCCCATATTCTGTTGTTGTCTCTGTGGAGGAAGAGACATTATTTTTTTCTGCTTACCTCTGTACCTTCACTGTCGAAAACAGTGCCTGATGTAGAGTAAGTATTCAATGCACATATGCCAGAGGAACTAATGAATGGGCAAGCTAGTTCCAAATTTCATTTCACCACCTGCACGACCTTGCACAGGTTACTTAATGTCTATGATCCTCAATATTCTCACCTTTAACATAAGAATAACACCTACCTCCAGCAGTGCATCTAAAACATCTGGTGCAGTGTGCAGCCAGCATTAAGTGTCAGCAAGTGTGGTTGATGAAAGATTTTACCACATCGTTTAAATGCCCTCATAAGCGTTCAAAAACGAGAAAGATCCTCTCTTTGGTGAAACTTTGGTCAGCCTCCTCTGAGCCCTGCCTTTACTTCTGTCTCTGTTCCTGTGGAATCCAGTCTTGGCAAGAATCCTAAGTCCCTTTAGTCGGGATCCTCCAACTTGGGTATCTGACGCCCTCCATATGTAACTGAATTCCTCCTTCCCCATCCTGGATATCTTACCACCCTGGCTTGTCTTCCGCAAGAATCTTATCAAGTCTCTTTAGCCAGAACCCTCCCTGCCCCCGCCAAGCCTTGATGCTTCCTCTTCTTAACTGCTCATCCACTGACTCCCACCTTGCTCCTTGGCTATACATCCCTGCTTTGCCTTATTCAGACTTGAGCCTGATTTCTCTCCCCAAACCCCTAGTGCAGGAATCCTCTTGAATAAAATCTTCCTTACCATCTTCAATAAGGGTCATGGAAAATGTTTCTTTAACAAAAATACCTGAAATAAAATACATTTAGTGTATTCATTGTTCTCTAGACCCAAGTGAGAGCCTTATGTCATTGAGAAATAAGGAGAATAGGCAATCTCTTTAAGAGAACAGAAAGGAAGTATCATAAAATCTGAAAAACTCAAGATATAATGATTTTAGTAAGACTGATGAAATATTACAGGCAAAAATATTACCCGTTTTTAATATACATTTGGGAAAAAATTGCTGGGAGACAAAATTGTCATATATGAGAATATAGTAGTAACCAAACTGTAATTCCCATAACTCCGTGGCACCTCTGAGTTCAATTTAATGCCCTTTGGGTCCCAGGAGAAAAGGCCTGTCACGGAGAGGAAAACTGCTGTTATTTGCCCATATCAGAAAGATTATTACTAGAGGGTCAGAATAAAAGATCAAAGCTATTTCATGCCACTTGCATCTGCACTTGAGGGCAGGTTCAGACAATAGAGCAGACATTCTAAGACCATACTATGCTCCTTTTTGGGCGTAATTATTCTTTTTTAAAGGGGGAAATAAATAAGTCAGTAAACCAAGATATAAGATCCTTGCCCATCATCTGAGCAAAAACACAGTAAAATGTAGCCAAACACAATGACGTTTACTTAACAGAAAGTATGGATGACTTTATTCTGCATAATGTATCAAAGAGCTAAAATCAAGGTCACTAAAATTTTAAGTTTTAATTATATATCACACGGGGTTCAGATTAATAATATTCAAAGTCTGCTAATCATGAGTCTGGCCTTTGGTGATCAGAAATGTACAAATTGGGAATAACCTCTATAATGGAAGCAATTTTAGCTCCACCATGTTCGGAAGCAATATCTGACTTCCAGGGGAGTCCTCTCTCTGTTTTCCCTTTGTGTATGTAGCATTCTTGCATTTCTTTGTAGTTATTTCCTTATTGTTCATCTCTCTCAAGCTAGGCTAGGAATCTTCTACATATAAGAACATGGTATTATTTTGGCAACCTTAAGATCTAACACCTGAGTGTCATAAAAGAACAGACTTACTATACATTGAAAAATGAGAAAACTTAATATTTTCAATAATAGTAGTCACCATAAGTAATATTTACAATTGTAAAACATTAAATTTAACCTAACAGTTGATAGTCATGTGCATGCTTATGAACTGATCACTACAGAGGGTAAAAAAAGACATGCAAAAAGACATCTTTTTACTTTCAGTTAATCTACAGTGTAACATGTGTGAGATGAATTATCAAAAAAATGAAATGAGTGTCATTCGAAAAATATCAACAAATTTGTGGATTCAAAGGAGAGATCGCTTATGCAGTAGTCTGAATAACAGCCACCCAAAGATCTCAGATACTTATCCCTGAAATATGTAAATTTTGCCTTATAAAGATAAAAGACCTTTGCAGATATGATTAATTATCTTGATTTGGGGAGATTCTACTGGATTGAGCAGGTAGGCTCTCAATCCAGTCACAAGTGTTACCAGAAAGAAGCAGATGGAGATTTCCTAGACAGAAGAAGAGAAGGTGATAAGAAGACCAACAGGGAAAAACTTAAAGATGGTGGCCTTCTCGAACCAGCCAACACCTTACTTTGAGCCTATCTCCTACTAGGGATCAACCATGAGCTCTCACATATATGAGAATTATTCCGCCAAGGTGGAGGTCTCTGTCAACCACCTGGTCAACATGCATATGCAGACCTCCTACATCAACCTCTCTGGGCTTCTATCTCCACCTTGACGACATGTTTCTGGAAGAAAGGGATACTTCCTCCAGGAGAAACACCACATCCCTGAGCTTCCCTTGAATATGCAAAACCAGAGAGGCAGCCTCACCCTCTTCCAGGACGTGAAGAAGCCTCTCAACATGAATGAGGTAAAACCCTGGATGCTATGGAAGCCACCTTGGTTCTGGAAAAGAACTTGAACCAGGCCCTTTTGGATCTACATGCACCTGGGTTCTGCCAGTGCAGACCCCCATCTGTGTGGTTTTCTGGAGAGTCAGATCCTAGACGAGGAGGTGAAAGTCATCCAGAGGATGGCGACCACCCAACTAACTGCAGACTGGCTGAACCCAGTCTGGACTGGACTAGTATCTCTTCCAAAGGCTCACTCTCAAGCATGACTAGGACTTTCTGAAGCCCAGCAGCCTCTGAGGGACCCCTCTGGCATCCCTGTAGTGCCAGGGCTTGTGCCTGAGCCTCTCCCTGCAGTCACTCAACAGCTTTTTTAACCACCCAGGAGCCCTCTCCCAAGCCAAGGACCAAATGGAAGCAATAAAGCTTTTTGCAGCAAACAAAACAAAACAGAGATAGCGGCCTTGAAGATTGAGGTGATGCTGTCACAAGTCAAACAATGCCAGGAGCCACCAGAAGCTCAAAAAACAAACAAAAAAAACAAAAAAACAAAAAAAACAAAACAAACAAACAAACAAAAAAACAAGGGACAGGTTCTACCCTCTGCCTCTGGAAGGAGCATGGCCCGGCTGACACCAATTTCACCCTTCTGACCAGAACCATGGGAAGATATATTTCTTTTGTTTTAAGCCACCAAGTTTTAGTAACTTGTCAGAGAAGCCATGGGAAACTAATACAGGCTTTAAGTAAGCAATAGTGGAAAACAGAAAAGACACATCTGAAGAGTAATGTAATATTTATAAGGAAATGGAGGCTGACAGGGAGGACTGAGGGTGGAGGAGAGTGTCGTAGGCAGTCAGTAACATGAGCAGAATTCAGTCACAGTGAAATTTCATATTCATTATGTCAATTAATTCCAGGAAAGTGATGTTAATAGACAAACTAAGACCAGAGATAAATTCTACTCCCAGTGAACTAAAGCCAGCAAGCCATAAAACTCATATTTAGTGGCATACTTTCCATGTATCAAGCACGGTTCTAAATACATGTGTAAGTATTTGTCTTGGTCCGTTTGGGCTGCTGCAACAAAGTACCATACGCTGTGTGGCTTATAAACATCTGATATTTTTTTTTCTCGAAAGTATAGAGCCAGCATGGTCCAATTCTGGTGAGATCCCTCTTTAAGGGTGCAGACTCTTAGCTTTTTGTATCCTCACATGACAGAAAACAAAGAGGAAGCAAATTGTCCTGTGACTCTAATATGGGTACTAATTCCATTCATGAGGGCTAATTCTCATGATCTCAGCTAATGTCAATCACCTCCCAAGAGCCCCATCTCCTAATACCATAGCATTGGAGGATAGGATTTCAACATATGAACTTTATGGAGACCCAAACATTGAGTCCACAACATTAGTTTATATAAAAAATCACAACGTCTCTAGTATTATTCCTACTGACATATAAGGAAACTGAGGCATAGACATGTTGAAAGCAACTTGGCCAAGATGATACGGAGAATATGTGAGGAAGCTCATAGGTTCTTCACCACTGTCTGTCACTGCTACTCTGGCCAAGTAGCTTAGTTCAGTTTTAAGGGAATAGAAGGAATAATGAGGATCAGGGTAAAAATAATCTGACAGTTCATTTTAAGGATAATAATTCTAATAGTACTTATTCTACTCTCAATCTAACTTGTCCTCTATTAAATCATTTGAAATTAAAACGTATTCGTATATTCAACTCAATTATTTTTCTTTACTGTTTTCTTTCCAGGATCAGGAAAAAAATACATGCAAATTACTATAATTTATTTATAATTGGAGCATGAAAAACAAGCCAATACTCCATATCAATAGCCTCATTTAAGAAAAATTCTCTCCAATGTCATCCTGAGTTTTATTTCATTGGGGATTTTTTTGTTCAGAGGAACAGGCATTTTGACAAATAAGAGCATTTAGTATTTGTATGGAATTTGTCAATTTTCAACAAGAAATTAAATTACCATTTTTAAAGGAGGCTTAGTTCCTATAATAACATGTTTAGGTATGTTATCACCAAAGAACTTCTCAGAATGTTGTGAGAAATTCCAGTTTGGAGGAGCTGATGACTGGATCTGAAGAGACCTAGGACTTGCCCATTTTGGTTTGTGTTTTTCTGACCACCATAAGTCTTCTTCCTCTTTCTTACATATGTTTCATTTCTGACTAGCCAAAATGAATGACTATTTTCAATAATCATTTGTGTGAATTGTTGACTTGCAAAAGAAGTTAAATGTGGAAGGACCAAAATAGGTCAGCTTTCACAGGGTGATTGATCCCTTGATGGAGATAATGATTCAGAAGATGGTTCTAAGCTTTGCACCTAAGAAACATCAAGGTAGCTCAGTCAGTTGAGCAGCTGACTCTTGATTTCTGCTCAGAACATGGTTTCAGGGTCATGGAATTGAGCCCTGTGTCCAGCTCCATGCTGAACATGGAGCAGCTTAAGATTCTTTCTCGCTCGCTCTCTCTCTCTTTAAAAAAAAAAAAAAAGTGAGAAAAAATATAGCTTTAAATTATCGTTTACATTTACAGTTATGTTTCCTAAAGAAAGATTGATCATACAGTTTGGTGCAGACACATGTTAAGAAAGCTTTGCTGTCTAATACCATAGATTATGACAGTCATATATGTACAGCTTGGGAAATGGATACATCTTTTTTGCTTAATTAATTGCAATCAATCCTACAGGTCTTTTGAGAACCATTCAAGAAGAATGTTGACTGTATGTTTAAAGCCTGGACTTTGGGGTCATCTCTGCCCCCAATATACCTAATAGTGCATGGCTTTGAGAGGTGTATTACCTCTGAGTCTTAGCTTGCACATCAATAAAGTTGAAATGTTGGGATTATTTTCAGGATTAAATTCTATCATACGTAGATTACTTTACACTGAAACTGACACAGAAAAGCTCATTAACTGCTCAATTATTTTTATCAATTGCAGTAATTTGTTAATGTTAGGTCTTTAGCCCCAAAGCATACATACCTACTTACACACATACATATGTATGTCCACAAACACACTTAGACACACAACACGCTAAGCAGCCACATCACAAATGTAAATAGACCCTCTTGTAACTCAGTGAGAACGTAAGTAATATTTAGCTTCAGCACATAGCCAAAACTACAAGAAATATCCTTATCCCACTCCTTACTTATGAAGCGGGGTCAAGAGAATTCATGTCAACATAATTAACAATATGTGTCACCACCTATTAGACTCAACATACAGCCCTGTGGCTATTGGCAACAGCAGCGACACAGAAAAGGCAGCTAGTGGCAATGACCTGTCACTCTCTATTATTATTAAGAGAACAAAATAGAATCTCTCTCTGACTATAAAGTACTTTCCCAGTTTAAATTTAGCACAATGCTCTTTTTGATTATGAAGTTTTGCATTCTGATGATTTTAAATCACATGGACTGATTCTGTATCATGAGCAGTAGGTTTACTAAGACAGCCAAGAGAAAAACTTTCAAATAGATATGTATTCCCTCTGGTACTTTGTCCTCTCCTGAGAGCAAATGGAGCTAAATAAAACCCAGGACATGTGAAAAGTGAAAATATGTTATCACCATTTCAAGTTCAAGAACTTAGGCTGTTTTTATAGAAAGGCAGAGCAACACATCAGGATGGAATTAGCCATCATCTTTTGGAAGAGCTGTTAGGCAGATAAGTGTCAGTTTAGGGCAGTGCTGTATGCCCCGCTAAGAGAGTGCAGTAAAATACATTGGCGATCCCTTTATGTCTTAAATAAAGTTTCAGGGACTAAAAGTCACTCATTAAAGCATGCTTTTATTTTTATCCCTCTGGTACTGAATTTTCACACTGTGTGCCAACACATTGTTTCCACACTACGTGTAACACAACCTAAAGAAATTTATTGGCTAAAATTAAGAACCATGTCCATCCGAGACATCTTAGCAGGAATCCCACTCACCATTGCTTCCTTATTTTGCTGCCTTGTGTATTCATTTAAAAAGCCCTGCAAGCTTCAATCCTGAATTGAGCTTATCATCTGAGTATTCTGCTGGTATATTCCAACTAGCCTGCAAGGCTGGAGAAAATCACACAAGAGTAGAGATGCGAGCCCATGCAGAGTCATGGTCTCCAGCCCCATGTGGGTCCTTGGTGCCACCCAACAACCCTTTGTGTCCTAGTCGATGTGATTTCCCAGTGCCTTCAGCAGCTATCTCCAAACTTTGACTTCAGTGTCCGAATCTACTACCTTATCCCCTTCCTCTCACTAACAGTTTTATTTCCTATATCATTTCATTTTCACTTCATTCTTTACAATTTCTTTTTCCTAAGTTTATTTATTTATTTTGAGAGAGAGTAGGGGAGGGGCAGAAAGAGAGGGAGAGACAGAACCCAAAGCAACCTCTGCCCTGTCAGCATGGAGCCCGATGTGGGGCTCAAACTTATAACCCATGAGATCATGACACAGACACTGAACCAACTGAGCCACCCAGGCTCCCCAAGCAATTTCTTTATCACAGAAAAAGAACCCTTCACAGGCGGTCTCCCTTGAATGTTTTGCTACATACTCTGCATAAACTTCAGTTCTTCTGACTTTCCTTCCTCTCAGTAAAGGAAGAGGCATCACTTCGTACCCAAATTAAATCTATCCACCCTTCTTCTCCCATGTCTTTAGGACTTCAATTCATCATATATCATCTCTCCCTCCATATCTTTAGAATCACTCTTACTTTCCTAGTATAATTATGATAAAGGTTTCTCAATTCAGAACAAAAATTTCACCTCTCTCATGACTCAACATCCCTGTGTAGTCATTGCCTTATCATCTGCTGTTGGAGCAGTGGTATCCTTTTCCATCCAACCATTGCGCAGTCCATTGCCATCAGGCTACTGTCACCACCATTTCTTTCCAACTGCTCTTTGTAAAGTCAACAATGGCATCCTTGATGTGTTATCTAATGAATTCTTTTCAGTCCTTATCTTAATTTTTTTGTGGATGTTTGAACTTTTAAATTCTCTCTTTCTTCAGCCTTGGTGATTCCTCCCGTACTCTTTTGCTTTTCCCCTCCATCTCTCTGGCCACTCTTTCTTCTATTCATCTCCAAATCATATTTCCCATCACTAGCCTGAGGGCCTGTGACATCTCCACACCCAGTTCTTATTGCTTCACATAAAAAGACAATGCAAAGTTGTCAACAGCCCTGACCTCTTGCCTGAATTCCAAATCGACTTATCTTGTAGATACGTCTTCCTCAGTTCCCCAGCGGTTTACAGCCTAATCAAAGTCAACGTGCTTAATATTGAACTTATTGACTGTTCCTCTTAATTACATTCCTTCTCTAAGTTCCCCACACAGCATCTAACCACTTACTTAAGCCACATACTTGTGGGTCATTCTAGAGTTCTTTGTGTTGTTCGTCCCTCTCACCTAATCAATCACCAGCTCTTACAAATTTACCTTCTAAAGGTCTTGGGTTTGTGAATTTCCCATTTATCTTAACTGCCATTGCTTTTTTATTTGACATATATATATCACCATACCTCCCAGATTTAAAAAGACGAGAAAGAAGAAAGGACAGAAGGGGGTAAGGGCGGGAGGAAGAAAGACACTTTCCTTTACCAATTACAATCATCTATGTTCCTTAGTCCAGATCCTTATCAAATGTTATTACATCCTTATTGCTGCCAAAGATAGTTATATAAAATATAAACATGATTATAATACAACCCAGATTAAAATATTTCAGTGTATTCCCATTTGATTAAGGTTGTCCAAACTACTTTAACAACTAGGCCAAGTGGTAATGACCCAAATACTGGAAATGTAATAGTTTAGATTGAGTGGTAACCTGGCAGTGACCAGGTTGATCGAGCCTCTGGCACCTTCAGCATGTGGCATCCAAGGTTATCCAGAATCTCATCATCCCAGTGGGCTGGAAAGAGAAAAGAGAATGGGGGCATCCATAGGGGAAGCACCTATGGCTGCTCACTTTTCACTCACTGCAGCTCGGTCATATTGGTTACACCCTGTTCTGAGAGAGGCTGACATATAGTCAAGCTATGACTCAGGAAGAAAAAAGAGATTTGGGTTGAGAACTATGTCTTTGCCTTATTTTCCCATGGATCCAAAATAAATTCAAATTCCTTTGCTTACCATACTGAATCTCTCTACTTTCCATGTCACCTGGCACTAACTTCTTCTCTACGTTGATCCATCAATCTATGCTTTTGCCATAACCAACTTACTTTCCTCAAACTTTTGCTCAACTAGACCTTCATGGAATCCATAGTGATGTTTCCCTCTGTCTCAGTCACCAGTTTCTCTACGCCTCCTTCTTTTCCTTTAGCTAAACTCTCATCTTTATTACCCGTTTCAGACCACTTTTCATGACACTAATTGGATGTGTGTAACCTCTGGCCATGTTCCCATAGTACCCTGTACAGAGCACTGAACGAAATGATATAAGGGGCATCTGGGTGGCTCTGTCAGCTAAGCATTCGACTTGGGCTCAGGTCATGATCTCGCAGTTCGTGAATTCAAGCCCCATGTCAGGCTCTGTGCTGACAGCTCAGAGCCTGGAGCCTGCTTCAGATTCCGCATCTCTCTCTTTGCCCCTCTCCCACTTGCACTCTCTCTCTCTCTCTCTCTCTCTGAAAAATAAACATTAAAAAATAATTTTTAAAAAATGATATAAGACTTAGTTCACTTGTCTGTTTTCCCCACTGACTATAAACCCTGATGGCGCCTATTCATGGCAATGATTATTTAAGATAATGTTTCTTTTAATACGTTCAAAATTATCCCTCTGCTTCTTCTAAATCTAACTAAATTAGACTCATTTTTTTATTCCAAAATATTTCAATATTAAAAACAAATTTGATATTACAAAATTTTTAGATTTTTGCATTTGTCAGTTGAGTGTTTCAGAAATTATCCTCTGGCAATGTCTGTGAAAATGCATTTCTTGAGCTCACTTATAACCAGTTTTATAAAAATTAACAACTTAGAGCCCGTGTGCTATTGTCTAAGTAAGTATATCACAGGAATCAGAAATATCCACATATATGCACACAACCACACCTGCAGGTGTGTATATACTTGATTAGGAGTATTTTATATTCACACCTGCATAAACAAGACAAATCACAAATTGTTTTGGAGCATCTGCTATTTGATAGACTTCATATGTTATTGTGCAAAGAAAACTTTGATTAGAATGCAAATAAAATCGATTTTAAAACAGTTTTTCCTTGATTCTATGTAAGTCAAGAAATAGGTAAATTTTTTAACACCTGTCTATATTAAGAGATGATAATATTTTAATTGGAAAGTAATTTACTGAGTGTATGAAAATTTACTCAAATACAATTTTATTGTAATCATAATAAAGTATTGGATTGAGAAGAGCTGAATTACATGTCTGTTTTATTAACTAGTTTATGGACTATATGATATTGGGCAATTAGCAACCATAATTTTTGATATTCTCATCTGTTAGTTGGAGACTTACCGCACTCACAGAGTTACGCGATCAACCCTAAAGAGAGACTCTGTGAAAAAAGAAAGTATTATTTTCAAAAAGTTATCTTTTCAAAAGCTTACCCAATGACATAATAATCAGAATTTGTGGCCAACTAGCCTTGAGTCCTAGACCAGGTTATACTTGAACTTCAAAAGAACATTTTACCAATTTACGAATAAATAAACTTCTTACAATAAAGGAAGATCTCCATGTATGTGGAGTTTGTATGTGAGTGTGTGTGTAACTTTTTGTGTATATACACATACATATGCATACTGTGGTGTGGGGAAGTCAGTGGAGGGACAGGTTTTCTCTGGTAAGGAAGAACATGAACATTACTGATAATGTTTATAATTGCCAGCACAGAGTGATAAATGCCAGTGTGACTTTTATTGATGTTATTAGTTTTAATTCTGTAATGACAACATGTCCCTAAATAGCCTGCATCTGGGGTGAACAGATCTCACTGTGCCCACTATTTGTTACACATAATACATGTGTATTTATTCACCAATAAGCAGTATCATCAACAGACAGCGTTCTCACATCAGAACACTGCTATCAAAGAGATACCTATGCTATTAACTTTCAGTGAGGCAGGGCAACTGTTTATGCCAAGCTATCTAAAACTCTGAAATATATATCTAACATGCCTTCTTCTGCGGATTAAAGAAAGCTGTCTGCTGGATAAGGGCTCATATCTTATCCCCAATAAGCTATTTTTTAAAGCTACAAAAAATTCACAAACTACTGCATTCCCGCGTCCTCCTTCCCTGCAAATAGACGCCTGTTTGCCTTAACATCATTCTTCCTCTCCATAATAATTGTAGAAACAGCTACATGAGAAATGCCTGGTGACTTCTCATTCCTTTTAGGAACTATGTTTGCTATCTGAATGGCAACAAATGCCCGTTCTGTTTTCATCCCTTGCTGTTCTGTTCCGTGACGGCAGTGGAGTGCGCCCATCATCACAAACAGGATTTCTCCAGGCTCTGCTCGTCCACTTTCACTGTAAGAAGCTAAGTGTTAAGGCTTATCTTTTTTTTTTTTTTTTTTTGCCTGTTTGCACATATGCTTCTCTCTCTCTCCTGTGGAGAGGTTAAGCCCCTTGATCTCTATCCTTCCTCAGCAGGATCACTTTTTATCTGCTCTGCTCCCCCATGAAGATAGTGGCTGCCTTTTCTGTTATTGATAAATTAATTAGCAACCTTGGAAGCCTAGACGGTTTGGATGGATTCTAAAATCCTCTCTCTTGATGACTTTCACTAAGTAGAATATGTTTATCCATTTCGCAGGACCTATATTTTTAGATCAATGACCTTTGGGTGTGTGATTCATTCTGATTTCATTTTTTCCCAGCGGGTGCAGTTTCACATATGTCTATTTAAAAATAATAAAGCAAGCAATGTTTTAAATGGAATATAATCTATTCTACACCTGTTTCCTTAGACTATTTTGATAGAAGTGAATGGTTTCTATGATAAATTGTACGTTTATAAACAATATACAGCTAAAAGATTTATATATTTCTCATTAAAGTATCATATGAATATTTTAATTTTAAAACCAGTTAATTGAATACAATCTTTTGCAAAACAGCCATATACTCAAAACAAGGTATTTTTAGTTGAAATGACAGAAATATTTTCTAAGTATAATTTATTTGGGCAAGGGTTATTTTGTAGAGCTTTATCTAGTTTTCTTTTTCTTATGTAATGAGAAATACACCCAGATAGAAATAACTCTTTCACATAAAAATTGTGTAACACAATCTGCTTACATGATTTTGTCCATTTTGGTCACCAGAATCTTGGTTGTATATAGATCTTGATATCTCTATGTAACAATAAAAAAAGAGGTAACATTTACCTGGAGACAAGGTCAAAACTATAAAAGACAATCTCTTGGACATGACTCATTTAGAACCCAGAAATATAATTATAAAATTTACTATAAATATTTTCATACAGTGTGCAGTGAACACATTTCCTCTTTGTTCTCATTCAATTTCCTATTAGATTGACTTTGCATAGAAGAAACAAGCCACTTCCCCTTTGTACCTGAAAGATCCACTTGTTCTTCCCATCTGTAGATGAAATTTCCAACCAAGGTACCTAATACTTTTGGGTCACTATTAGATTGGGATACTATATAAGTTATCATTCAAACCATGTCACCGATGAAAGAGAAAAGGATGGTTATTATCTACATAAAAGCATAAGGTAAAAATCAGGGCTGTCCTATGCAAATCAGGATGTAGAGTCACATGACTTTTTCCATTCACCATTATAGAAAATCTCAATTTTTGCCCAATTGCTTTTCTTCCCTCCACCAACTCAAACCTGCTTCAGGAAATCTACAGAGGAAAGAGCATGGGTGCCTTTTTCTTTTTTCCTTTTCTACCTTATCCCCTACTTATGCAATGCTGTTTTGGTACATTCTAAGATGAGGTATAGAAAAAAAGACAGGAAAGATAAGGGGGAAAATGTCTTACCTGATTAGTACGGTTGTGATATGGTGTTGATACTCTTTAGATAAAGCAGAGGCCCAAAGCAGACTTTGTTGATTTCATACTGGGGACTTAAGACTGTAGTTCTAGAGGGGCAGGTCTAGAGTGTTTCCTCCATCATGGCATTTTTGACTCTCCACCCAGCACTTGAGCTTCTGGTATTTCTTCCCTTTGTGGGATCCATCATACCTTTAGATGGTCCTCTTAGGCAGAGTAACTTCCAAACAGTCCCGGCCTACAAAGACCACAGTTGATCCATAGCAAAGATGTATTTTCACATTGTGATGGATAGAATTTGGCCTGCTCTTCATACAATATCTTTTTGTACTTCCAGCTCTAGAAAGCCTCTTATGTTGAATTTCTTTTAGCAAAAACAGCCCAGCCTGCATCTCCCTGGCCTTAAGGAATGCATCCCCAAACCTCTAAAAGGTAGTCTTGAAACTTCTTTCTGTCATTTGGCACATGTGAGAGTGAAGCATTCTACCATCTTTCTCTATCGGGAGTCATGGTGGTGGGCAGGGCAAGTCCATAGCACATCAGCAACTCTCTCCAAAATAATCGTCGCTGGCCTCTTTATCTCTGTTATATAGGCTGGGGGTGAGGATTAGCTGATATCAGCAGGGTTGGTTTCACTATTTCATAGTCCATCTTGTATAAGTGATCCAGCCCTTTGCTTTGGGTTGTGGAAGTGTGTGCCATTAACTGTTTACTTGTTGTTCTCAGCTTTTAGGTTCACCCAGTCTATAATATTTGGATAGAGCAGCTTGAGCAGACTAATATAGCATTACTATATCTTATGGCCTGAGTCCCAGAAACACATATCAAAGACCTACAGAAAACACTCAAATAGCCAGAAACTTACAGGACATATTTTTACTTATGAAAATGGCATGTCTTAAATTTATGTACATATAGTGTCTAGTTCATTAACTGCCATATAGTAGGTGCCCAGCAAATGATAAAACCCAAGAATGCAATGTAATTGCAATGTGATTGATCTGATCATCTCTCATCTAACTTTCTAGGACTGAAATGGCCCTATTCTCATCCCCATTGCTCATATGTAATTACTTCCTGCTTAGGAGTTCTTCCTGTGAGCTTTAAGAAGTTGTATATGTATTGTACAAAGGGCAGCTTCGACGCAATTTTTCTTAATGCAAACATGTCTGTCTAAATCATATTCCGAAGGTATCTGCTTGGGTGATATTGTAACACTCTTGGTCTATACTAAATCTTTTGTTTTATATCTGTGTTCTTCATTAACAGTGTTTTATCAGCAACAGCGGTTTTCAACATTTTGGAGTCAGAGGATCCCACGAGGCGTTAATTAAAGCTGTAAACTTATTCAATAGAAGATGTGCATTTACACAACACAGTATTTTGGCTATTTTCAAAAAGTTCTGATGCCCAATAGTTGGAGATCCCAAGTTACAAACTCCCCAGGTCCCTAAGAACAGGGTTTCTGCATGGGGTAGAATATGAGGATGGGCGTGTTTAGGATTATTTCACAGTCCTTCAGAGGGATGAGAAATTTTTTGCTTAGAATTTAAATGGAAAACGGATTCCCCCTGGGAAAAACGTGTGTTCTTCGTGAAACTTTTCTTTTTAAACATTGCCTGATCCCTCCTCTTTTCCATTGTCTTAGCACCCCCCCCCCACCATTATTATCCTCTTCATTTTAAACAAGCACTAGAAGCTCAATAAGGGTCTTGGTGTTTATTTGCTTTTTGACAAGATTGCAGCATATGTACATGCTGAATTTCCCCTCAGAAATCTACTGTTCACTTTGCGATCATCAATGTCTAGCCGAACAGAGATATTACCACATCCACAGCCCTTTGCCCTTTTCTGATCAGAAAGAGCTGTAAACACTAACATGGAGAGCTTCAGAGTAGCTCATGTTACCTAAACGACTGCATTAAAAATGGCTGAGAGCCACAGGGGGAGGGAAGTGCACCCGAGGGCTCGTGGCAGGACTATCTTCTGTGAATGGTATTCACACGTCTCTGCTTAGTAATCTCTGCCAAGTGTCTCGGCCAAGTACTTGAGACCTTGCTCCCCTACTTTTGGGGCCTGTTTGGGACTGATGAAACAGCTTTCAAACACTAAACAGAATGTCAAGCATCAGAGAACTTCCAACTTTCTTCAGAGGAGTTAACATTATTCTCATGTCAAAGACCTTTAATAGGTGTGTTGTTTTGCTTTCCTGAAGGGAGTGGTTTTGGCCCTGGAATTATATCCTCTCATAATTGTGTCCTAAGCAGTGTATATATTTATGACAACCATTAAAAAAAAAAAAAAGATATTTCTATTCTCTGGCTTTTGGTTTCTTCTGACCAGCTTTAGGCCAAAGATGGTGGAGAACATTTTCTAGAACATTCTAGGTCTTGGTAAAATTGAAAGGTAAATGTACTCTATTTAGTCCTCATTACTCTTCTTTCAAGCTACTTCTTCTAATTATGCAGTGGCACATTCCAAACATGATTCCCAGTAACATAAACCTAGAAGCTGTCTGACAAGCTGATTCTCTAGCCATTGTGGTCTCTGGATTTCATTAGACTGTAAGCCTCTTGAGGGAAGACACCATATCTTTTTTTAAGTCTATATTTGATCTCCATTGTCTAAAGAGTAATTATCCCAAAGTAAGTGGGCAGTAAATATTTAAATGAATGAATAAAAGAAGATAAACATTTTACAGTTCATTTTAATGTTTTTCTTCAAGTTCATTAAAATACTTGAGAATTCTGTAAACCCTAAACAATACTATTATTGACTGGAAGAACAGTCTTGAACATAGCAGCATCATATTCCCATTCTTGCAGAAATTAACACACCTTCACTAATATTAATTATAGACATGCATAATTATTGGCAATACTGTTGAGGTATTCAGGTAACTAAACTTGAAAAGAACCTGTAGTCAGAGTAGGTTTCTCTATCATCTTCGTCCTTGACAACAAAGCGTGTTCACCAAGATCCTCATAGCTTTAAAATTCCGATTTTAAAAGGCAGAAATAAACACGTTAATAACTTGCACTCAAAGCCTCTCTATAACTCTATCTTTAGCAAGAACTCTGTGGGAGGAAATTGTCTCATAAAAAGTCTTATTTGTCATTTGGATAATTGATCCCTCCACAATGGGGTCCAAATACACTGACTTTATTGAACTCCACTTTGGAGAAAAAGTGTTACTGCTCTATTCCAATGTATGAAGAGTCCATCAGAGATCACGGAGCTCTGAAGATAGAATTCTTGTAGGGAACAGAATGAGCCTGCTGGTCACTAAAAATAGCCAAGAATATTTATTAAAAAATAAATAAATAAGTGTTGGCCATGTAAGTAATACAAATAATCTTAGACAAAATGTGTTGGTTTTTATCCTACGATAATATTGAGTTTCTATGGGTATTTGTGTGTTGGCAAGGGAAGGTAGGAGGAGCAGAACCACAGTTATTTTTATATAGTTATGCCCACAATAGTTCCAAGTGATTTATCAGATGCAATATAAGAGGATCATTTAACTATCTGAAGGTTCCAGAATTCTTTTTTCAGCTTTTCAAAACAACTGAGTTTTGAGGACTGAGTTGTGATAAAGTTACGATAAAGTGCTGGTGAATTTTTAGGATACACACCACATATACCACCTCCCCTCACCATCGTGTGGGCATTATGCCCACAACAGTTCCAAGTGATTTATCAGATGCAATATAAGAGGATCATTTAACTATCTGAAGGTTCCAGAATTCTTTTTTCAGCTTTTCAAAACAACTGAGTTTTGAGGACTGAGTTGTGATAAAGTTACGATAAAGTGCTGGTGAATTTTTAGGATACACACCACATATACCACCTCCCCTCACCATCGTGTGGGCATTATGCCCACAACAGTTCCAAGTGATTTATCAGATGCAATATAAGAGGATCATTTAACTATCTGAAGGTTCCAGAATTCTTTTTTCAGCTTTTCAAAACAACTGAGTTTTGAGGACTGAGTTGTGATAAAGTTATGATAAAGTGCTGGTGAATTTTTAGGATACACACCACATATACCACCTCCCCTCACCATCGTGTGGGCATTATGCCCACAATAGTTCCAAGTGATTTATCAGATGCAATATAAGAGGATCATTTAACTATCTGAAGGTTCCAGAATTCTTTTTTCAGCTTTTCAAAACAACTGAGTTTTGAGGACTGAGTTGTGATAAAGTTATGATAAAGTGCTGGTGAATTTTTAGGATACACACCACATATACCACCTCCCCTCACCATCGTGCACAGGCACACACACACACACACACACACACACACACACACACCCCTCATACAGGATTTTTCATTTTCAAAGTAAATCTGTATTCTTTTTTTTTTAATTTTTTGATGTTTATTTATTTTTGAGAGAGAGACAGTGTGTGAGCAGGGGAGGGGCAGAGAGAGAGAGAGGGAGACAGAATCCGAAGCAGGCGCCAGGCTCTGAGCTGTCAGCACAGAGCCCCATGAAGGGCTTGTACTCACGAGCCTTGAGATCATGATCTGAGCCGAAGTCGGATGCTTAACCGACTGAGTCACCCGGGCGCCCCAAAGTAAATCTGTACTCTGAATTAAATTATTGTATAGCCAACATTAATGAAATTTTAAAAATGATTGCCAAAGATACACATTGTGCCGTGGTACCCACTCATTTCCCTGATGGTCACGTTCAGCGGCGTGTGTGGAAGAGTCGCTGCATGGCCACAGAAATACCGGGAGAGCCATTTCTGAAGTTTATTTTCCCATTTGTGGCATTACAGGTATTCCATTGTGTTCACTCTTTCCTATGATCAATTACATGCCTCTGAGAATTCCTTCTAGGGTAAGCATCCAATATATGACCAGAAGACAGCAAAAATAAGAGTGATTCGTATAGAGAGGAAACTTAAACTGTAGTGATTGGCCTTATTTTCATGAAATGAGCTTCTTTCTCAGCACACTAAATATTCTTAGTGATAAAGACTGCATAACTTTGAATTAGTAAGATGCTTTACGTGACACACATAGCTTCTGCGGAGAACGTACACCTTAGTCTCAACCATGTCATGGAAAGAAAATATGGAAAGAAATGAAAAAATTAAGAGTCAGACCAAAAGCTGCATGAGTTAGCCATTGATGGGAACTCACAGTGACTTTCCACAGCCTGTGAAGTTCACCGGTGGCAACAGACCTACACACACGTAGATATGCATCAATCCATTGAGCGATTTGTCACTCTTCACAATCGAGGGGGCCTCTTCTGTTTCTATATTTGATCAGCAAAGGTCATCCTGCCCTTACTCATCCTTTCAAGTTAACAATAGCTCTGGAACTTACGCTGTGCTACCAGTAATTGTGTATAATTCTACCCACAAGAAATCCTGTGAAAGATGAAGTCATGAAACTGAGATGAGATGAGATGAAGGTCAACCCCATCATAATGTTAAACAGCAAAATGACGATTTTAAAACAGAAGTTCTGTTCAAGCTATACAGAACAATAGGAATAAACAAGGGTCAGGGAAATTGAGTTCTAGCTTGAGATGTGCCAACTTGTCACAGGACTTTAAAGGAGTCACACAGCATTTCCGGGTCTTAGTTTCCTTACTGACATAGCCAGTGAGTGGGATTGCATATCCTAATCTCTTTCCATATGTAGCGTTCCTTTTTTGTAAATATAAGTCCAGTTCTAGCTTTTATGTCATCTCGTTCTGGAAGCTACAAAGAGGGACAGGTAAATCCTGCTAGTCCTATATCTACCTGAGGCTTACCTCAGGGAGGTGGAGTTTTCTGCTGCAAAGAATCATTTTATGCTTCTGCAGAAAAAAGATGTTTCAGAGAGGCATTAAAATGTTCCTTAATGGAAACAACTTCCCTCATGTTCCCAGTGATAATATTGGAAAGACCACTAAAATTCTCTCCTCTAGGTTAAAAAAGTGAGGAAGGCAGTAAAGTGCAAATATTATCTGGGAGAATAAATATGTTAGAGCAAATTCTTTTTATGATTTTTTATCTCAGTGTTGTTATACTCTAAAATATGTTTGAGGACTGCAAAGATTAAAAAAAATTTTTTTTTTACTGTTTATTTATTTTTGAGAGAGAGAGACAGTGAGAGCGTGAGCAGGGAAGGGGAAGGAGGAGAGGGAGACACAGAATCCAAAGCAGGCTCCAGGCTCTGAGTTGTCAGCACAGAGCCTGATGCGGGGTTCAAACCCATGAACAGTGAAATCATGACCTGAGCCGAAGTCAGATGCTCAACCGACTGAGCCACCCAGGTCCCCCAAGACATTTTTAAGCATAGGATATAAACATAGAGCATTAGAAATGAAAACAGAGAAAATTTAAACACATTTATTTATGTGTTTTAAAATGATAACAAACCTGTTAGATATTAACACGAGTTGCATATTTTATGAAAAGGTAACTGTATTTTTCCAAATAAAAATTTTGTGAGAAAGGTGTCACTTTACATTTTGTAACTGTCTCGTGTCTGCTGAATAGATTGCAGCTGTTTTCGCTGATTTACTGTTTACTTTTGATCTGTTTTAATGTGTTGTTTTGATGGAAGTATTTGAGGAAAATTGAACTCTCAGATAGAGTTGGAAAAGGGAGGAGTATTTTAGTAGTCCTTTCAAATAATTCCAGATATGCTTTTTGATATGACACCAAAACTTCACAACTTGTTGGGTTTTTTTTTTTAATTTTTATTTTAGAGAGAGAGAAAGCATGAGTTGGGGCAGAGGGAGAGATAGAGAGAATCTTAAGCAGACCCCACGCTCAGTGATGAGTCCAATGTGGGGGCTCGATCCCACCACCCTGGGATCATGACCTGAGATGAAATCAAGAGTCAGATGCACAACCAACTGAGCCACACAGGCGTCCCAACAACTTGTATTTTTTTGATGATTAGCTGCAATACAGAATCTGAAGCCATACTAATCATGTTTTACATTCTGATACATTGCAATCCATTGTTCTATCTTGCATTTTGAACAGGTCTTCTCCCATGTTTTATTTTGTAACACCATATACTGATCATTTGACAAATGCTGGTTTGCTAAGTTGTAAAGATCTCCTAAATTGAATACACAAGACCAGAACACCATATTCGCTAATATCACCGTCAGTCTCATCAGGAAAGTCTTAAGTATTAGGAAGCCAGCAGGCTTGCAGTGCTGAGACAAGTTTTCACAAACTCCAATCTTTGCTTGACAGCTTGAGTTTTATCATTTACAACAATAACTATTTGGCTCACTCTGTTCATTTTCACAAAAATATTCCAAGTGTGAATCACCATAGTTTGTCAGATATTTGTTCAAGCAAAAATGTGGTTCTAATAAAAAATCAACTCGTTGAGCTCACAGCTTGATCACACAAGAGCTTGTACTAAAGACAACCATTCTTTGGAATGCAGCCTCAGTGCTCTATGCAAACGTCTCATTTTGTCTCACAGGATGTTAAAAGAGTTGCCCTCAAGGATTGAAATTTAATGAAATAAATACTTATTGCTTCATCAAAGGCATTCTTAGGTGAAAGTGACTTTAAGAAAAGCAGCCAGTTTGTGGCAGTAAAATGTACAGAGACCTAGTAGTTTTCACGTCACTGCTTTGATTTAGACAAAGATGTCAACAGCTTTACCTATCATGGCTTTTACATCATTACTGCAGATGAAACAATGAAAGGTAAAACAATAAAATGAAATAAAATGAAATGAAATAAAATAAAATAAAATAAAATAAAATAAAAAGATAAAAAGAGTTTTAACCTTACAGATCTCTTAAAATGATCTCACAGACCTCTGATCCTAGATTTCTGTGGTCAAAGTTTGAGAACTACTCCACAAGATTAATACTCTCAGATTACCCTGAGCACAAGAGGTCCTGGTTGGACCTCCTGGAGCCCTTAGCAGAAAATATTTGACAGATGGAGGCCAAGAAATTAGCAAAAGGGAGAAACTGTTGCAGAAAAGGGCAGTGGACAGTCTTAAAAGAAAAGCGTTTCATTATTTAACGTCTTCCATAGCTGAGTTTGGGCATGTCCCACTCTCCAGATCTTAAAGATTATGCTTAAAGTAAATTTTGTCATTTGACATATAGATGCTTCATACATACCTCCTGTTGCTTAAAAGAACGTGTTTATGGTAAAATCATTCCAACGATCCGTTCTGTTTCTGTTACTGCTTCAGTAACTGAGCTAAATATGGTTTGTGTTTTAATCAATATTTCCATTCTGCTGGTCTTTGAGTTCTACAGAGAAGGAAACCTCAACTGAGGGAAGATTGAGCTCTTTTTGGTAAAGGACAGTAGTGTCTTGGATAATCAGTCAACTATCGACTGTTGACTGTCACTACTCAGTCAACTATTCTTATGAAATAAAATGATATCAATGGAATAGATAGTTCAATACTTATGATGAGTTGGTTTTCCAACGAATGGCTGATAACTTGATTTTTGTCTCCTATTTGGCCTTCTTCCCTCAGGTTCTTACTTCCAATCCATTCTGATGTTGCAACTTCTTGAAAACCAGAAAAACCACCTAATTAGCTCCAAATTTATTTCAATTAAAATTTTAATTTTGAGGTAATTTTAGATTCACATGCAATTTTAAGAAATAATACACTCCTGTTCTTCTTTTTTTCTCCCCTGCAGCCACTTCCAACAAAAGCTGGCGAATCTTCTCACCCACAAAGCATTGAAACCTCACTCCGTAGCCACAATGTCACGAAATTGACAGCAATGGGATTTGATTCCACGTGTGCAGGGCATGACAGATTAGCGATCCATCAGCTTAACCATGCCGCCACCTCATCACCTATAAGAAATAATACAGAGAGATCCTGTGTATTCTGTATCCAATGTCCGCCAATGAGAAAACTATGACAATGCAAAAATATAACACAATGCAATATCACGAACAGCATACTGGTATTGATAATCAAGATACTGAAGGGTTTCATCACCACAAGCATGTCTCATGTTGCATTTAATAGCCACATACACTTTTTTTTTTAAGGATTTTATTTTCAAGTAATGGGTACACCCAATGTGGGGCTCAAACAACCCCGAGATCAAGAGTTGCATGCTCTACTGACTGAGCCAGCCAGGCACCCCACCACATACACTTCCCTTTACTCCCACCCTCTCCTTAACACCTGGTAACTGCTTGGTAACCACTCATTTGTTCTATGTTTCTATAGTTTTATCATTTCAGCAATGATATTTACATGGAATTACACAGGTTGTAACCTTTGGGGATTGGCTTTTTTCACTCACAGTAAGTCTCTCGAGATCCATCCACGTTGGTTGTTCTACGTATCAGTAGTTCTTTCGCTTTTATTGCTGAGTAATCTTCCAAGGTACAGACGTACCAGTTTGTTTAACCATTCACCAGTTGAAGGACGTCTGGATTGTTTCTCGTGATCAGTGACTTCAAATAAAGCTACTAGTCTGTGTAAAGATTTTTTGGTAAATATAAGTTTTCATTTCTCTGGAATAAATGCTCAAGAATCCAGGTTTCTCACTCAGTTCCTGTTGACTCCCAAGTTTGGAAAGGGGGTGGGAGTTGGTCCTTAACTGCTGGTTAGGGGTGGGAGTTCTGGTTCCCCACTGGGGTTCCACTGGTAACTCTCTGCCTGGGACTGATAAGAAAGCCTTGTTAATGTTCCCTGTGCAGCCTCTACTACTAACTATGCTAACACCACTAACTACCAATGCTACTAACATTATGTAGACTCATTACCACTCAGTAGGATGAAAACCCAAGGTCTCTACTTACCCTAAAAGGAAGATTGGGTGCGTTGTCACAATCTGGCGAGGGTGGAAGTCTAGGCTCCCCACCTGGCCATTGCTGGCATGGATGGGGTTAGAGCCACAGTTTTTTCCTGTGTGATTGGTTGAAGTAGTTATTTGTTATTGTCTAAAAGGTTTTCTGTCTTGCTTAGCTTATCCTCTTGTGGTCAGTCCTTTGGCTAGAGAGAGAGCAGGTTATCGTCAGAGGTGTTTGGTTTGGTTTTCTTCTGTGCCTCTTAGAGTTTCTGGATTGCTGGCTTCTTAAGTCTGGGATCTATGAGGCAAAAATAAAACTGAAGTAACTCATCACCATGTTGGTCCTTTGATCCTGAGGTTTCTTGCTGGTCTGCCCTCCTCTCTCCACCTTTCAGCGTCTTCTTACATTTCCTGTATATGTACATGTACACATTTTGCTTAATGGGAAAAATCAAAAATAAAAATACGTCTACTCCATTTTTCTGGGAGCAGAAGACCACCTCCATTATTTCAAGGGATACAGCTCACCGCACACCTCCCCCCTACCCCATCACCATTCTGTCTGGCATTTAAGCATGGCTCAAGTACACCTATTCATCTTCTCATTGTTCTGCTGGAGAATTTTGCATTATTCATAGAAATAATTAATAATTCTGAGGTGCCTGGGTGGCTCAGTGGGTTAAGTGTCCAACTCCTGGTTTCGGCTCAAGTCATGATCTCATGATTCATGAGTTTGAGCACCCCATCGGGCTCCGTGCTGATACTGAGGAGCCTGCTTGGGATTCTCTGTCTCCCTCTCTCTGCCCTTCCCCCACTTGCACTGTCTCTGACTCTCTCGAAATAAATTAATTAATTAAAAGAATAATAATTCCTATTTTGATTTTTTTTTGCTTTTTTGAGCCTCATATGTGAAATCCTTTTGCTGCTCCTTATGTCTGTATTGAAGCACACTTTCTCAGCATGTATTTCACCTCCTTTAAGAAGTCACCCCAGCTATACCACCCCACCTTGACTTCCCACTATTCTTATAATAGTTGTTATCTGGGAGTGCCTGGCTCAGTCGGTTAAGTCGGTACTGACAGCTCAGAGCCTGGAGCCTGCTTCAGATTCTGTGTCTCCCTCTCTCTCTGTGCATCCCAAACTTGTGCTCTACGTCTCTCTCTCTCAAAAATAAATAAACATTAAAAAAGTAATAAAAAGTATAGTTGTTATCTGTACTATTAATTTTGTTCCTTATTACTTATCTTGTTATCCAGTGGCCTTGTGCTATTTGGTGACTTCTGTTATTTAATTACTTTCCCACCACCTTCTTGACCTCAAATATAGAGATTCTGTTTTAAGGTCTTTTGGGTTATTTTTTTACTGAAAATACTTTTAAAACTTCCTGTTTGCTTTCAAATGGTGTAGTAGTTTCTGAACTACTGTAAATGTTCTTTTGCATATAAAAAAGCTTCTTAAAAATAAACCTGAAATTTTCAGGACAGGATTAGCATAGGGCACAGAACTTCCCAATACATTTGAACACACACAAAAAATCTAGTAATCACTGTCTTTTAGTTAATGCTTGCATTGGATAGATGAGAATCAGAAGCTTTGGACAGAATCAACTAGAAAGGAAAAGGATTAGGCATTATCACCAGCTATAAGTTACAGTGCCCATATGTTATCACCTTAACCAAACCAATAACTAGTGACTGAAATGTATAATCAAGGCTCTTATTGGAGCATATTATTAGCTTCTCTCTATATAAAATTCCTGGTAATGGCTTTGCAATTATTAAGCTGCTTCTTATATTTGCTGCTTATATTTACTGATGATTTATTATTTATTATTTAAAACTCCATGTTCTTGCCCATCTTTTATAATTTTCAACATTCTTCCAGGTTGTAGTAATAAGACCATGTAAGGATTACTTACTTTTATCTAGCAGAAAATTTGCACCAATGAAGACGGAAACCAGACTGATTTATAAAGCTGAATCTCCAACTTTGATGAGAATTTTTGAAGGGGAAAGAAAAAAATGGCTTGAGGAACAAAAAGTATTTTGCATCTCAGAGCAAATACAGCTTTCAGGCTCAATTTGCTCTACTCTTAAGTATTAGCTGCCTTTCCGGAAAGTCATGTGCAAAGCAAATATATATCAAAACATATTTTCCACTGAAGAATTTTAAGTTTTAGAGGCTTAATACTGAAAAAAAATCTCAAGTTATAAGACTGTTTTCAAACAAATATAGTTTTGGACATCTACTACATACTGTTTAGGTTGGGAGGAGATCATAATGAAAATTTTAGAATAGTCCTCAAAAACAGCAATTAAGAATACTTTGCATTTCTGTAGTGCTTTATAATTAACAAGGATCATCTATATACATTACTTCATCAATGTGATTCTTCAAAAAATTCTATGTATTGAGCAACGCAGTTCTCATTTTAGGGGCCTCCCTTTACTTTGAAAATCACTTTCTTTGCTAACCAGCGGATTTTCTATGCATTCTAAATCCTCATTCCGTGTGCGGTGACTTCATCATGTGTACCATCGATCCTTGTGATATTTGCACATTCATTTTAAGCAAACACACTAAAAGGTATCACACAATTAATTTCCACCCCATCGGGCATTTTTCCCTAGTTCAACAGTGAGTTGGTGATTAAGAAATGCCGTGCTGCTGTTGTTCCGGGTCCTCACCTGACCTCAATTACCGAATGAAGGCAGGAGGCCTCTAATCTTCTCGTTTTCTGATGCCACGTGGTGAGCAATCTCTTTAGATTCTAAAGTCTAGAGCATACAACTCCTGCTTAGAAGACTCAGTTACTCATCTGCGTCGGAATGTAAATAAGCATTAAGTGTATGTGTGTTTCATTAAACAATTGCAGGGTAAATATAGCTCCTGACTGAGATTTTAAATCTCTTCCCATATATTTTTTAGAAGTCCTCTTCATGCTTCAGCGAAATGGTTATATATGAAAAGGTACATCTGTATAATCTGTGTACCTAGATCATCAAAACCATTCAATGGATTTGCTTGTTGCAGACTTACCCCAAATCGGGCTTCTCCTCTCCTTCCTGAGCACCCTGCTGGATGACATTTCCCTGCCTCGCTTCAACGTAGTTATGGAATACGACTGACCCAATAGAATGTGAACAAAAGTGAAAAGCGTCACTGCCCAAGCTAGCTCCCAGAATCCTCCCCTGCACCAGTCCCCCCCACCCCCCACCAACTGTCTGGAATATTGATGACCCCACAATTACCTTAGAAGCCATACCGAGGATGGCAGAATATCCATTACCCTACATCCCTGAAAGACTATGGAGAAGGGCTCCCCACCAACCTGTTCACCTATTCTGTAGCATTATATGAGCAAAACACATTTGCATTGTGTTTGAATTTTATGCATTTTGCATCCACTTATTACAGTTGGGGGCAAAGCCAGGTTTTGTCAAACTTACGCACACACAATTTGAGAGGTTGTCTTCAAGAAAAATAATACAAATTACAAATACAAAATTCACACAAGTAAACATTTAGAATGAGACTTTTAAAATCCCAATAAATGATAGAAACCTTATAAATTTAGGTCCCTTTTTTCTGAGACATGCTTAGGCAATTGCCAGGATTTCTTACGCAAAAATGCTTCCCGGTTACAGCTTGGATTATCCTTCATACCTAGAACACCTGAAACTCCCAGAAACCCTCAGCACCCACAGAGGTTTGGGCGAGGGAGGGGCTCCAGAGCTTAAGTTTCATTAGCTCTACAGTGAACCTGCCTTTGGTGACATCAGTTAGCCTCTCCTCATACCAGAATACAAGCCTTCTTCAGGTCCTACAGTGAGGTACAATGACTAGAGAGCCCAGTGGTAATACAAGTAATACCCTCTTGAGAAAGAGGGACAAAATTGTTCCACTGATTTGCTCTAGGCCTCAGAGATGAAGCCATTTTGCAAAGCTTCCTCAAGTTTTTAGTAACTGGTATTTCTTGAAAATACAATTTACTTCGAAGGTATTGTTTCTGCTCCTCTTATCTATTGACAAGATATGGATATATCACACATACGTTAGTTTGCCTACAAAACCCTTTGACAGTTTGACTTTTTTCAGTAAGTGCCAATATAACCTTTAGTTAAATGAACTGATGGCATGAAAATTCCTATGTTATAGAGTTGTGTTATCTTTAATTGCCCAGACCTTAAGGCTATTCATTTCTAAAAGTTATTTTAAGATCTAAAAGATTTTTTGTAATGTTTATTTATTTTTTGAGAGAGACAGAAGGAGAGAGAGACTGGGGGAGGTGCAGAGACAGAGGGAGACACAGAATCTGAAGCAGGCTCCAGGCTCTGAGCTGTCAGCATAGAGCCTGACGCAGAGCTTGAACTCACAAACCATGAGATCATGACCTGAGCCGAAATCAGACATTTAACTGACTGAGAACCCAGGTGCCCCTATTTTAAGATTTTAAAAAATAACATAATATCAATGAAAATCACGTGATCTACAATGTCCATATTATAATAATAATCCAACAATGCCTCACAGCATTTGAATTTACACAGAAAGTATCCCGAGGGGTTAGATATCTCTATGCTGGGTCTTGGCAGTGAACCTAGTCTGGTTCTCCTCCCTATCCTCATCCCTCTACCCCTCTCAGTCCTCTGGCTGAGTCCCTCTTCCTCAGGGTCAGCTCACTAATGCAGCATAGCAAATATTCACACACCTAAGAATCTTTCTCAGTCATGTAATGCTCTTGACCCATTCTAAAATCTAGGAGAAGGAAGCTAACCATGGCCTCAATCAATATCAGAAGACTCCCAAATCTTCCCCCTCTTGCCTCCACAGTGATACTTGACAAGAAAATAAATCTCCCAGTCAAGGCATTTCCTCCGAATCCAGCACCCTCTCCTCTGCCATTAGTCCTAACTGCTACGCTCCTTCTACTCTCAAACTAACTAGAACTCTGTGTCCTGAGAGCCGTCTTTCCATTTATCATATGCTAGAAACAGGAGACAAAGAGGGAATGATAAAATAACACAATCTGCTTTCTCTTCAGTGACTTTTTCCCTAGAAACGGTTCATTAGTCAGAGAAACAACTTACAAATATCATACTGAGGTTTTGCATGCGTAACAATCTTGAAAGCTGCAGCATTGAGCCATATCACCCCCTAGAGATTGTTTGTGGGCACTGAGCACACTCGCTGTGTTACTGAAATAGAAGGTTCTCTGTGTTTCAGACACATTGAAACATTTGCTGAGGCACATCTCTTGAGTTGGAAGATCCCATGTCTTGTTTTCAAATCTTGTTGGAATGACAAAAGGGGAAAGAATGGGAATTCCTGATACTTGTTGGGAGGATGACAGGTTTCCTCTTAAAATTTGCAAATATGCAAATATGTTTAGATGCAAATGCGTTTAGATTGTGGTAATAAGTTTATGAAATATTTCACATAATACCTGGCCACATAGGTGCTTAGAACATATTGAAAGGAAGGAAGGAAAGAAGAAAGAGAGCAAGGGAGGGAAGGAGGGGAAGAAGGAAAGGTGAGAGAGAGGACAGAGGGAAGAGGGAGGGAGGGAGGAAAGAAGGAAGAAGAGGGAAAATTACAGTATGAATGGTCAGTCCGAGATGCAAGACATGGATATTGTGGGTGCAGGCAGAGAAGGGGACTTATTCCAGGTACGCAGTTAGACTCCACCTTGCCAACACCCTACTCGGCCTGCTTCCTCAGTAGCCCTGTGTCACTTCAGCATCTCTCCAGGTTTGCAGGTTCTGGGAAAGAGACGACTCTATTATAAAGGAAAGAACTGTGTCTAAGAGCTGGTGGAAGAAGAGCAGGAGTTCCTCTGTAAGACACAGAGAGAGAAACCCCTAGAGGGCTTATCAAAAGGGCAGGCAGTCAGTGGGAGATGGGGTCAGCCCCACAAGGACGGCTAAGCTGTGGATACCACAGCAGAGGAAGTAAAAAGCTTCAGACAGACTCTCACATTTATATTTATGGGTGGGCGAGTCCTCTCCCCAGTAACTGCAGACAGAATAAGTACTAAGGAATGGAGAAGATTCCAGAAAAACAAAGACTAGGTTTTCTGCATCCCAAGTACATAGTGGCTCACAGTACCTCTAGATCTGGAGTTCCACTATAAATACTACATATTTACTCTCAGTAGCAAGTGAAGCAAGAGGAATTTGAATTCACAAGTAGTGCTTTGTATGTTATTTTCTTTCTAACTTTCTGTGTATTTTAGTGTAATAAAAAAGTCTTGGGGCGCCTGGGTGGCTTGGGCGGTTAAGTGTCCGACTTTGGCTCAGGTCACGATCTCACGGTCCGTGAGTTCGAGCCCCACGTCGGGCTCTGTGCTGACAGCTCAGAGCCTGGAGCCTGTTTCAGATTCTGTGTCTCCCTCTCTCTCTGCCCCTCCCTGTTCATGCTCTGTCTCTCTCTGTCTCGAAAATAAATAAACGTTAACAAAAAAATTTTTTTTAAAAAGTCTTGCTCTCCTTTAATGCTATTTAAACTTTCAGAAAAATCTCAACACAAAGCAATAATTATAAAAGGAAAATATTGTTTTAATATTAAAGAAATATTTTCTTTTTACTTCAATCAAGATAATAGCTGAGTCACAAATTTGAGTCTGTTGTTTATTATAATATTTTCAATTCTAAGTAAATTTGAAGATAGGACACACTTTTACCATCTAGCTTGTTGCACTGTTATATTTTCACAGCCAAAAGTACAGAGAAACGAGATTTACAAACGAGTGTTGGTAAGAGTGGGAAAATTTAGTGTGAAACATGCTCACATATTTTAGAAAAAAACTGAGATAGATTTTACTCTAAAATTTTCTAAAATGTTTTCTGAAAATTACTTTGATTATCAAAAATTTTATTAAATTATAAGCACTTCTTTTAAAGGTCTTCCCACAAAAAAGTGAGTGCTTAAAAAGGAGGTTCATAAGCCTCTAATTAGTATTTTTTATTTATAAAATAGCTCAATTTAACTTTAATAATTTTAAATAACTTCAATTCACATGTAATTATTTCCTTAGAAATTATTTTCTTTATTTTTTTAATGTTTATTTACTTTTGAGAGAGAGAGAGACAGACAGCGAGGAGCCCATTGTGGGGCTTGAACTCAGGAACCATGAACCATGAACTGTGAGATCATGACCTGAGCTGAATCAAGAGTCAGAAGCTTAACTGACTGAGCCACCCAGGTACCCCTGCCACTGATCTTGTTAACCGCATAGCTCTCCCCAAATATTTCCCTACCTTATCAGCTGCATATTTTCACTACCTAAACTGTTGTCAAGATAGTTTTTTTGTAGCTCATAATTTTAAAAATAGGCAGTTCCTTTTTCATTCAGTGTATGAGAATGTAATGTTGCATATGGCTTTTTAAACAACATATGTTTCCTCTAATGCCAAAAATTCTGCCTTTACAATTCTGATGAGGTCTTATAACATGCCTCCTGGGAGATAATCACTAGACTAATAACCACCAAACGGTGAAGTTACCCAATAGTGTGTCACGTATTAAATTCCCCCAATAACCACACAGATCTGTATTCAAGATAGTTGTCCTTTGCCTTTCTTACTTCCAAGTCTTGGTTAGTCTAGTATACTATATATTAAAAACTCATTGTGAATCGGATGTAACTTATATTATACCCGCATTACCCAAGTTCTTATACAATAGAGTTTCTCTTTGGAAATCCTTGCCAAAATCAGGAAAACTCTCTTCTTTTTACCAGTCTTTAGTAATCAATAGCCTCTTTTCAAAAGCAAAAAAAATAATCAGAGCTCAAAGAGATCTAAATCAATCATAGTGTGATTCTTTAAATTTCTACTAAATTCTACAGTTCATGGGGTAATGATGTGTCACCCACACTTACCTCTTGACCAGCTTCTGGTGACACTTCTTCATTTAATGTATAAATTCTGAGTAAATGAAGTACTCTTATCTTAGAGAAAGTGGAAGAAAAGAAAGGCATGTCTATGGCCAAATTCCATTGATAGCACGTGGTGACACTTCCTCAAAGTGAAGCAGAAACTTGAGCCCTTGCCCCTCATTATAACCTCCCAGGATGGAATCTGATTATAACCCGTCTTATATTCTTGGGGCGTTTAATGACAATTTTCTTCTATTAAAAATGTTAATAAGTAATTATCATGCATTTTTTTACAGGGAAGAAAAGTATTAAAAATTCTCAGTTTATTTCAAACTTCTATGTCTTTCCCTTATAAATTGGACATGTTTCCTCAATGGAATATAACCTGAATGCCTTGTATGCCATTCTTGAGAAACAGTAGTAATCCATCCCTCCCAGATGGGACAAGTATTGTCACATGGCAAACATTCAACAGTCTGATTCTATAAAACATATTTATTCAAAGAGCTCCTGGATCAGTGAGCTAAATCTCTCCCAAATCCACCCACATTCATACCTTTAGTATTTCACAATTTCTACCAAATGGTCATTCTCTCCTCCTATCAAACTTAAGCTTAGTTGGAAAATCTTACAGAATGGCTTTACTTCCCACGTTAAAACATTCCTATGTCTAAGATATGCTTTATCTTCATCATTTTTATATGCAGCAAAGGAAAATGAAATTCCATACAACTTTAATTCACATAAAATAGAATCTTGCTCGATGATGTGATATAGACTTTAAGAGTTGCCTTTTTTTTTTTTTTTTACTTAATTTGCACTGGCTCTTTTACTCAGGAAAATACTGGATTTGCAAACTTCATCAGACACTCAAAAACAATTTTATATCTGAGTGGAATGGATAAGTATGGTCATAGTCTACACACAGAATCACATTAGCCCTGGGAAGAGAGAGTGACAGAGAAGGAACCCAAAGTTGAGAGAGATATAATGAATCTGATCACTACATTTCCTACCATTTATCCCATTTGCACAAATTCAAAAACTTTACCATATAATTTAATCCTTATGGAACTGAGTAATATGATCTTTGAACCATAATAAGATAATCCAAAAGGAACCAATTTGTATGTCCAAAAACTGAAATCACCTCTTCATATCTTTTTAAAAACAAAAGATACCTGTATTTCATTTATTCTGTGCATACTTACTCAGAGATTATTATGTCCTAGGTAGTGTTCTAGCCCTTGGGATACATTAAGGAGAATAAAAGAAGAAAAGAATTTCTGTCTTTGTTGGAGGGAGACAGAAACTTAGCAAATATCTAATAAATACATAAATTATATAGTATATACGAAGATGAAATTCTTATGGAAAAAAGGCAGAACACTGTTAGAGGAATGAGATCTGCCAATGGGTAGGTGTCTATCAGCAATCTGAAATGAGATAACAAGGGCAAACTTTGTTGGGTAGATGACAATTGTTTGACGACATGAAAGCAGTGAAGCAAACCATGTGGCTCTGAAGGAGGGTCATTTCAAAGAGAATAAATAGCAAGGGCCAGGACCCCATGGAAGCAAGATGGCTTGACACACTCAGGAAATACAAGGAGGTCAGCATGTCGGAGAACGGTGAAGGGGAAGGTCAATTAGAAGGCAGATGCAAAGATCCCAGCGAGATATGATGGTTGCTTGGACTGCAGTGGAAGCAGTGGAAAAGGTGAAACATCTCCAGATTCTGAAAGTACGTTGAAAGTGGAGTCGATAGAATTTCTCAACAAAAATCATTTCAGTGTTCACCATCAATATGTCAGTATTTATCATCAACACGTTCAAATGAAAGGAAAGAGAAAGAGACTGTGCGATTTACTGAATGCCTGTGATAAACCAGGTGCTGTGCTGAGTTCTGTCCCAGATACCCCAGCAGCAAGCTAGAAGAAAAATGTCACCAGCACATGTCTCTGTGAACTAACACTGAGTTTCTGAGTCCTCTCTTGAATATTCTGCTATTTTACATTCCTTTTCTAAATGACTAAAAGGTAAAAGATCCTAAATGGATGAATGCTGAATGGATTATGTTATTGTTTTGAACAGGCTTCTAAAAGCTTAGTTGTCAGAGAATCCTCAAATCAGTGAAAAAACAATCTATACAATAAGAAACACTTACCTGAAAAAAACAAAACAAAACAAAACATTTCCCAAAAGACACTTAGAAGTGAACAAGAGGCCAGGAAGAAAACCTCAAAATAGAAAATTCCTGGGAAGGCAAAGCTGCCCAACAAAATCCTTGTTTGTAACAAAGAAGGGGGAGCAGTGAAATGTTACTTATAACTGCAAGTCAGAGTTACATGGAAAGTCCTCCCATCTCTTATTCACATAACCTGTTAGCCCAGACCTGAAATCATGGTTCTGTGTCCCCTACTGAACCCAGAAACCTGGAAGCCCTAGAATATTTAGTACTTAGCTTTCCCAAGGGTGGTGAGGTTTATTTAGAACAAATATTATGCAGATATTAGATAGTGCTTACGCACTATGTACCAGGCACCTGTTAGCTTGTGCAATCATCACAACAAGCATATGAGGTGATTATCTTCAGTCTCCACACTTTATAATGAAGACACTCAAGTCAGAGGGCTTAGGTCATGTGTCTGATGCTGCGTAGCCAGAAGTGGAGGGCCCTGAGTTCTAACACAGGAGAGAAAGAGGGGTTTGGATCACCTCTCTGAGAAAGGATGGTTTTTGTGTAATAGTGAGATCACTGTATGCAAGGCTTATAAGATAATACTATATTTTAGTCAGAAAACCTATCAGCTGTTCCTTAATATTTTCCTCCATTGCGATGAGGAATTAAGCTCCAAATAATCTGACTACTCCCTAAAGCATTTTCTTTTTGCCGACTGGACTTCACCGGGCCCTTCCCCCATGCCTACATCTTGCCCATAGGCGTTGACTCTGACCCCAAATGCCATTCCCTCACTCCCTGGCTATTTGAAACTCATACACCTTGTGAACATTCTGGTTCATACCACCCTTTCCTAAGGAGCTCATCTTTCCACTCCATCTTTCCAGTCCTTTGTTTTCAGACTGCCGATTCTGGGTCAGTCATACTACTTGTATTGCTATTGAGGTATTCATTGTAAGTGTAGCTGGGATAATGGTTACAGGTAAAAATGGGGTATAGAAAGATGCATGGGTAATTCCCTGTAGCTGAATGCTGTACTGTTGATGGTTTTCCATTTCCTCTCAATAGCAAAACAAAACAAAAATCACTTAATCTTGCAAATTTAAAAGCCTGTCAATTCCATGTTAAAAAAAAAAACACTTTTTTTTTTTTCTGTAACTTTTCAGTGGTCAGTGAAGAATTCCTTCCCTTCACTTCCACCCTCTTCCCTTCTGTCTGGGTAACTTCAGCTTTAGTGGGGGCTCAGGTAGCATCACAGAAATCAAGGTGCGGGGGGGGGGGGCGGGGTGCCTGGGTGGCTCATTGGTTAAGTGGCTAATTCTTGATCTTGGCTCAGGCTCAGGTCACGATCTCGAGGTTTGTGAGATTGAGCCCCACATCAGGCTCTGCGCTGACAGCACGGAGTAGGCTTGGGATTTTCTCTCTCCCTCTCACTCTGCCCACCCCCCCCACCCCCCCCACCCCCCTCACCCCCGGCTCGTGTGCATGTTCCCTCTCGTCTCTTTCTCTCTTAAAATAAATATTTTTAAAAAGGTAAAAGAAATCAAGGTAGGGAAGGGATGCAGAAGAGAGGGGCTCTTTAGGTCTGTGACCCTCCTCTGTTCTCCCAGGTTTCTGCAGTGATGTGTTGGGTCAGCCAGTTCTTACCATTGGCCTTTCCCAAGACAACATGGGTAGCTGACATCCAGAGTCCTTTGTTTTCAGTGGACATATCCAGGTCCTCCTCATTCAAGTGGCAAAGACTTGTTCACTTTTCTGTCACTCTCTGTCTCTCATTTCTAGGCCCTTTTTGAAAACTCTCGCCAAATTCCAAAATTCGCTGGTTTTGGGAGAGTAAGAAGCCTCCTCAGTCTCCTTTTATACCTAATCTCCTCCCTTGCTCCTTTTCTTAACTCCCTTGCTGATCCATACTCTGGCTCCATGCTGAGCTTCTCTGTAAGGGATCCAGCGCCCTTAGACCACAGCCTGAGAAAAAAAGACACAAATCCTCTACGCCCTGGGATCCCCCTTAAAAAATGTCTGCTGCCTTATCATTTGCCTCCAAAGCATGGAATGCAGCCTGAAAAGAAGCAGTGGGAGGAATTCCTCATTAATCTCTAATTACTTTTTCTCCTTCCTCTTAACCACGCTCCCTTCCTGCCTCCTAGCTCTTTTCTGTTAACGTGTCTAGAATCAAAATGTCTTCCTTTGTCCTCTGTTCTTTTCTACTGTGTAGTTACTGACTAAACCCACTCTCCAAATCCTTCAGACTTTGCTCTTAATAATCAATACTAAGATTTTCAAGTTCAAAATTGTTCTTTTATTCTTTATGCATGAAGTAGCAAACCTACACCTCAAGGCAGTACATACAAAAAGCCATTAATGAAGCCTGAAAGATAAGGGAAGGGGAAGCAGGGAAAGGCACTGAAAACCTCATGATTTAAAATCAAAATTTTACTCCACTACGGTCTTTATTTACTAACTAAATAGAAGTTCCCCATAAGCATTGATTGATGCATCTTACATATTTCCAGAGTCAGGCACTTAATAGTACTGCTGACTTGTTGAATGGAGAAACAAAGCCAAAGTAAGAAAAATAAGTATCCAAAAATATGTAAAACTGTTTTACATACGTTGGACAAAGGAAAATTAATAATGGTGATAAAAGTAACAGCTAGGGCTATGAACCAGGCGCTATTCTAGTGCTTTGCATATATTTATTTAATCTTGGAAACTCCTCTATGAGTTAGGTACTATGATGAGGCACACAAAGGTGAAGCGATTTGCCCAAAGTCAAATACCAGAAATCAGGGAAGCTGAATCCCAATTCAGGTAACCTGGTTCCATCATCTGAACTCTTAGTAACTCTGCCAGTGCCACCTCTCAGTACGATTCCTTTTATGGATATGCCAGTTGAAGCTTGCAAATTTATGTCAAACCATTCGATGTGTGCTACACAATCTCTTCTCTGCCTTCAACCACTTTGAATATGAAACTATATTCTCATGTTTTCCTTGAAAATCTACCCCTGTAAATATGAGATGAAAATATGAGCTCCTGGGTGGCTCAGGCGGTTAAGTGTCCGACTTCGGCTCAGGTCATGATCCCACCATTAATGGGTTCAAGACCCACATCGGGCTTTGTGCTGACAGCTCAGAGCCTGGAGCCTGCTTCAGATTCTGTGTCTCCCTCTCTCTCTGCCCCTCCCCTGCTTGCCCTCTGTCTCTGTCTCTCTCTCTCAAATACATAAACATTTTTAAAAATACTGTTTCTTCCTATTTTTGCATATAGTTTCCTCCTTTAAAGAAAGAAATCCACATAGTGGACTTTCAGTATTTTTTTTTTTTTTAATGAATATGTTGTTTATTCTCATTTCTTAGATGCTGGCTTAGGGAACTTTCTAACTCATACCTTCATGCCAATTATCCTAACTGTGCTTTTTCATTCAGGTTTATTTCCTTCTCTTGGGGTACTTTATAGGATAATTTTCCAGGCTGCCATCAACCATGGCAAAGCCTCCTTTTACTTTACTAATGATCTGTAGAGATGTGTTGTTTGAGTCAAGTTGATGTTATTGTTAGCTGAATGGATTTTTCTCTTTTATGTTTCCAAAATTTCATCTAACTACCCTTACAACATCTGAAATAGCTTAAAAAATTTCTTCTATCTCTGCTAAAACCCTAACTTTCCACGTGTCAAAACTATTGTATGAACATTTCTGTGACAGGCAAGAATATGGCAAAGCTTCACAAACAAACTCAGTATCCCTGCCCCCCACCATATGCTAAGTAGTTATTCTGATCCTGTGTAATACATTTCCTTAATGTGGGTCAAAAGCTATCCAATGACAGGAACCAGGACTGCTCAAACTTAAGCCAATATTATAAATTACATGGATGCTCAGTAAACACTAATGAAAGACAATGATGTTGATAGCACATTGGTTCCAATTGGCTTTAAATTAACTTATAAATGGAAGGTTATTTCCTCCTCTGATTACACTAAATCAAGGAAATCATGGCTGTAAACAAACACAAGAATATATATTCTGTTTTTCATAACACAAAATTTTGAGCAGCAATGTAATTTTTACTAATCCTCATCATTTTCAATTGTGTTTACTTCTCTGATTATTTAGAAAGAAACTCTCAATTGCATATTCATAGTCATAAACATTACTTGCTAATTTTTGATTTATGAAACAAAACATGTTAGTTTTAATATTAAAATCTCGATAAGTTTCCAAATGTGAGTGATAGAGTTATATTACCATATCAATTTTGAGATGAAATTCTTCAACAGAAGTAGTGAGAAAATAATCTCACTTTGCTTTACTTCTTCTAGCTCAAAATGGAGAAAGCAACCAACCAAATTGTCTACGATACCTATAAATTAGAAATTAAACAAACCTGGGGCGCCTGGGTCACTCAGTCGGTTAAACGTCTGACTTCGGCTCAGATCATCTCATGGTTCACAGATTCGAGCGCTGCGTCTGGCTCTGTGCTGACAACTCAGCCTGGATCCTGCTTTGGATTCTGTGTCTCCCTCTCTCTCTGCCCCTCCCTGACTTGTACTCTCTCTCTCTCTCTTTCAAACATAAATAAAAAAAAAAAATTTAAAATAAACAAATAAACATTAAAAAAAAGAATTAAATTAAACAAATCTATTGTCTGGCACTTTTAAGTAAAATGTAATTGCAAAAATCTATAGTTATATTAATTGTTTCTCCTACAAATAATTAATAATAAATATACATAAGGCACAAGCACACAAACACATAAAAGATTAGCAGCTATCTTTCCAGGTAAATTACTACAGCATTTTATTGTCAGTTGCAGGTTTACCAAATTAAATTGCTTGCAAACTACCTAAAACACTGCAGATAAACTCTAGCAGTCAGCAAGCTCCATCTATGCCCACAGAATTTCCAATTAGCTTTTTAGAGATTTACTTTCTGAATGGAGCAGACCACTATTCTAAACCTTTGGAGAATTATCCAATCTGAAAAAAAATAAATAAATAAATACAAAAACAAAGAAAAGAGGCACGCCTAGGTGACTCCGTCAATTAAGCATCCGACTTCGGCTCAGGTCATGATATGGCAGTTCATGAGATTGAGCCCTGTGTAGGGCTCTGTGCTGACAGCTCAGATTCTGTGTCTCCCTCTCTCTCTGCCCTTCCCCCATTCTGGCTCTGTCTTTCTCTCTCAAAAATAAATGAACATTAATTTTTTTAAAAAAATTTGAGAAAAGAGCAATAGACCCATAAACAAATTAAAAAGAAACACACAAAATGCTAATTAATGTTTTCACAGTGATATGAAAAGCTGTATCAGTCAAAAAACAAGGGCAATACAAGTAAGCAGAAATAAACATAAAGATTGACTGGCAGAGAGAGAGATATTAGGCAATCTTTTAAAAATAAGATAGAAAAGCAAGTAATGGTTGATTATGAACAAGATGGGTGAGGGAAGAGCTGAAAGATTAACAATGCCCAGCTTCTAAATACAGACGTTTCTAGAAAGAAAGAATGGAAGATGAAAAGAGGACATTATCAAAAGCATAATAAGATAGATTTTCAAAACTGAAGGAGAGCAGACCAAATTTTAAGACCAAAGAATGAAATTATACACACTTCAATGCACACCACTGTAAATTTCAGAATACTAGAAATAAATCTATCATTTCTAAAATCTTTCAGAAAAAGAAAATAAAAAAAGAGAAGTTACAATTCTCAACAACAAAATCAGGTAACAAAAGACGTAAATACAAATTCCTTTAAATACAAAAATATATGTACTGTGTCTTATTTAAAAATCATAATGTAGGTGTATCTTACTGAATTGTGAGACTTTTTTTATATACAAGGATGAAAAAAATTTATACCATGCACCTCATCTTAAGAAGTTCTTGGAGGTGACATCAATAAGATGGCAAGACAGGGACCTCTGGACCATTTATTCTTCCTCCCACGGATGTACCAATTTAACACCAATACATGGATCAATTCTATTTGTGGGAAATCCAGAAACTAGCAGAGAGTCTTCTGCATGTTTTACACGTGGTCAGGTGTAAAACCAGCCACATCAAAACTGGAAAGAAAATTAGAGACATCCTTTTGCAATAATCCCCAGGCTTGGCCCAGTGCCATATGACTGGGAGGAAACCTCCAGCTCTCAGCTTCTCCCTGAAAAGGGAAAGAGTTGGAGTACACATCTAACTTTCAACTTTTCCAGGTGCTACTCCAGGGGATGGCTTTTGTGTCACCTGTCTAGGAGCACTGACAGGCCTACCATATGCCAGATCCCTGGAGACTACAGAGATAAAGCCAGCAGTCTGAAATAGTGTGTGGCCCTCAGACAGCTTGTCCCAATGCAAGCAGGTTCAATGAAGACCGAGTAGGAATATATATATAATTTCCCAGCTTCTCCTTGGAAAAGAAAAAAATTGGTCCACACGTCAACTGTTGCAACTTTTCCAGGAGTTGCTCAAGGGGAGCATTTTGTCTTACCTATCTTGGGTGTTGTTGGGAGCTGGCATGCTATACAGACCTAGGGGCCCCTAAGAAAAAAGGCAGGCAGATTGTAGTACCAAAAGGTTTAAGAGGTTCACAAAAGCTCTGGCTACACTGTCTGGTGAAGGTCTTATCCTGTATGAGGCCAATCCATAGATGTTTATAGCAGTTTTATCCATAATCTCCAAAACCTGGAAGCAACCAAGATGGGATAAATAAACTATGACACATGCAGCCACTGCAGTATTATTCAGCCCTAAAAATAAAAGAGCTATCAAGCTATGGAAAAACATACAAAAACCCTAAATGCATACCACTAAGTGAACGAAGCCCATCTGATAAGGCTGAATACTAAATGATTCCAACTACGTAACATTGTGGAAAAGGCAAAATAAAAACTATGGAGACAATAAAAAGATCAATAGTTGCCAGGGTTTAGGGAGAAGAGGATGAAGAGGTATGGCACAGAGGATTTTTAGAGTAGTGAAAATACTCTGTATAATACTATAACAATGAATGAATACATACATGTCATTATACAGTTGCCCAAATCCATAGAATGTACAGCACAAAGAGTGAACCCTAATGTAAACTATGGGCTTTGTGTGGTTATGATGTGTAAATCTAGGTTAATCAGTTGTTACAAACTAGCACTCTGGTGGGGGATACTGATAATGGGGGGTTCTGTGCACCTGTAGCGGGAAAAGCGTGTATGAGAAATCTCTGTACCTGCCTCTCAATTTTACTGTGAACCTAAAACTGCTCTAAAAAATAGTTTATTTATTTTAATGGAGAGATAAAGACTTCCCCAGGCAAACAAAAGCTGAAAAAGTTTACCACCAGATCTGCCTTATGGAAATGCTAATGGGAGTTCTTCAGTTTGAAACAAAAGTAACATGATAGCACAAGAATGTATAAAACTTGTTGGTAAAGGTGTATATACATAAACAAATGCAGAATATTCTATTTATGTAATGGTGGAAGATAAATTACTTTTAATTCTTGTATGAACTTTAAAAGACAAAGTATTAAAAATAACCATCACTAAAATATACATCAATAGATACACAATACAAATAAATTTAAATTGTGACATCAATAACAAAGTGGGAGGGGCACCTGGGTGGCTCAGTTGGCCGAGCCTCTGATTTCTGCTCAGGTCACGATCTTGCAGTTCTTGATTTCCAGCCCCTCGTTGGGCTCTGTGCTGACCGCTCAGAGCCTGGAGCCTGCTTCCGATTCTGTGTTTCCCTTTCTCTCTGCCCCTCCCCTGCTCCCCCCCTCCAAAAATAAATAAATAAATAAATAAACATTAAAAAAAATGTTTTTTTAAATAACAAAGTGGGAGGGAGAGTAAAAGTGTAGAATTTTTATATGCTATTGAAGTTAGGTTGTTATCAGCTTCAGACAGACTATTATAACTGTGAGATATTATGATGTATGCCCCATGGCAACCAGAAAAAAAAAACAACTACAAGACAAACAGAAAACAACAAAATGATGAGAGTAAATTTTTCCATATCAATAATGTATTTAAATGTAAATGGATTAAATCCCCCCGCTAAATGACAGAGTGGTTGCATAGATTAAAAAAAAAAATTCAAGTACTGTATATGCCATCTATTAAAGACTCACTTTGATCTAAGGGCATACATAGGCTGAAAGTAAAAAGATGGAAAAAGATACCCTATGAAAATGGCAATCAAAATGGAGCAGAAGTGACTACACTCATATCAAACAAAATAGACTTAAAGTCAAAAACTGTCATAAAAACAAAGAAGGACATTGTATAATGACAAAAGCTCAATTCATCAGAAAAATGTTACAATTGTAAGTGTATTTGCACCTAACATCAGAGTACTTAATGCAAACATTGACAGAATTGAAGAGAGAAATAGACAGCAATATAGTAAAATTAGGAGACTTTAATACTCTACTTTCAATAATGGATAAAACAACTGGAGAGAAAATCAACAAAGAAACAGCAGACTTGAACAGCACTATAGACTAAGTAGACATAAAAGACATTTACAGAACATTCCACTCAACAGCAGCAGAACATTCTCCAGGATAGATCGCATGTTAGAAAAAAGACAAGTCTTAGCAAATTTAATCATAATGGAAAGAAATTGTAAATCAATAACAGAAGAAAAACTGGATAATTCACACATGTGTGAAAAATAAACAGCACACTTTCACCAATCAATGGGTCAAAGAAAAAATATCAAAAGAGAAATTAAAAAATATCTTGAGGCCAGTGAAAACAAAAACACAAAATACCAAAACTTAAAGAATGCAGCAAAAGCAGACTAAGAGGGAAATTTATAACAATAAATACCTACATTAAAAAAGAAGAAAGATTTCAAATAAACAACCTAACTTGGCATCTCAAGAAACTAGTTAAAGAACAAATTCAGTCCAATGTTACAAGGAAGGAAACAATAAATGTTAGAGGAGAAATCAATTAAATACAAAATAGAAAAACAGTAGGAAAAAAATTACCAAAACTAAGAGTTGGGATTTTGAAAAGATAAAATTGACAACTTTCAACTAGACTAAGAAAAAAGACAAAATATTAAATAAATAAAATCAGAAATTAAAGAGGACTCATTACAACTGATACCTTAGAAATAAAAAGGATCATAAGAAATTATAATGAACAATTATATAGCAAGAAACTGGATAACTTAGAAGAAATAGATAAATTCCTGAAAACATACAACCTATAGGACTCAATCATGAAGAAATAGTAAGTCTAAACACACTTATATCTGCAAAGGAGACTCAATCACAGCCAGAATTGTCCCAATAAAGAAAAGTCAAGGACAAGATGGTTTTACGATGGATTCTAACAAACACTTAAAGGAATAATTAATTAATTTCAATTATTATCATACTCTTCCAAAAGATTGGAGAAAGAACACTTCCAAACTCTTTCTATGAAGCCAGCATTATGCTGATATCAAAGTTAGACAAAGACACTACAAAAACAAAACAAAGCAAATAAACAAACAAACAAAAAACTACAGACCAATGTCCTTAATGAACATAGCTGTAAAAATCCTAAACAAAATACTAGCAAACCAAATCAAAATCACATTAAAAAGATCATTAAATAAACCAAATAGGATTTATCCTTGGGCTGCAAGAATGATTCAACATATGCAAGTCAAAATGTGACACAGTACATTAGCAGAATGAAAGATAAAAATCACATGATCATCTCAATAGATGGAAGAAAAAGTATTTGGTAAAATGTATTACCTATTTATGGAAACCTTTCAACAATAAGAGAAAGTGAAAAACTTGTACCCTGAGCACCACAAATTATTGATGAAAGAAATTTAGAAAGACACAAAAAACTGGAAGGATACTATATTCAAGAATTAAAAATTTTAACATGGTTAAAATGTCTATAGGATACAAAATGATCTACAGAGTCAATGCAATATCGAAATCTCAAAGGTATTTTTCTGTAGAAATAGGAAAAACTATTCTAAAATTCATGTGGAATCACAAAAGATAGCCAAACCAACCTTAAGAAAGAAGAATAAAGCTAGAGGCATCACACTTCCTGATTTCATAAATTATGCAGCTACAGTAATTAAAATATTATAGTTCTGGTATAAAGACAGAAATATAGTCCAACGGAACAGATTAGAGTCCAGAAATAAATCCATGTGTGCACAGTCAATGGATGTTCAACAAGAGTATTAAGAATATACAATGGAGAAAGGATAGCCTCTTCAAAAAATGGTGGTGGGAAAAGTGGATAGCCACATCCAAAGAACACAACTGAATCTTTATTTATACCATACATAACAATCACCTGTAAATGGATTAAAGACTTAAATATAAGACCTGAAACTGTAAAACTTCTAGAAGAAAACATAGGAAAAAAATCTTTATGACATTAGTCTTGGCAATGATTCCATGGACATGACACGAAAAACTGACAAAATCCAAATCCAAACGTGACAACTTTATATGTGCGGCAGGATGCCAGTGAGGTAAACTGTATCTGTTTTACCAGGAAGTACACAAATAGATGTTTAAAATTATAAATCAAGTACAGTAGTTGAATTATATTTTTTAGAGATGACTCTTATGGGAAATCATTACAAATCAACCCTCAGTTAAACATTGTGGACTTTAGAAAGGCTGAGGGCCAGGAGTGGTAGGTTGGAAGAATGAGGGAATCATTTCATTTTAGTAGAAGCTTTTCAGTACTATTTTATTTTTTATAGTATATATTAGTTACTTTGATTTAAAAACTGAGTTCAAAAAAAGGGGGGGCATGAGCTTTTTATTGGAAAATACTGTCTAAAGGCACACTGTTTCCTACTTTAAATTTTCTGTTGTCCTCAGAGGCACCTGCGTGGCTCAGTCGGTTAAGTGTCCAACTCCAGCTCAGGTCATGATCTCACACTCCATGAGTTCAAGCCCCACATTGGGCTCTGTGCTGACAGCTCAGAGCGTGGGGGCTGCTTCAGATTCTGTGTCTCCCTCTCTCTCTGCCCCTCCCCTGCTCATGCTCTGTCTCTCTGTGTCTCAAAAATAAATAAAACATCTAAAAATAAATAAATAATAACTTTTCTATTGTCCAAGTTATACTTCAAAGAGCAGAAGTTCTGTTGTTTCCAGCTGAAAATTACCAGGACTTTTACAGAGAAGAGTAAATGTCTGAGCAATTATTAAGTAAAATGAAGAGAATGTTTCTGACAATACGAAGAGCTGCCTACAGAAGAACATGAAGAGCTATTCAGGAACCAGATTAATGTCCAAAAAAAGGCATAAGAATATAAAAAAATCTCCTAAGAGTACCTCTAATACCCATACTAAAGGCCTGAGTATAATCCAGTATTAAAAGAATAGACACTGTAAGAGTTGCTCCTGTAAGTATGAAGTTTTGGAATAGATGCAAAATCCTGAGAGATGTTTAAATCTTCAGAATCTCACCATCTTCCAGGAAAAAAGAAATGGGTTTAGAATCAAAGGTAAAATCTTCTGAATTAGGTAAATTTTCTGAGTATAGCTAGAAAACATCTAAAAATATATGTCATTTTTAATCTTTAAAGAAGCCAGAGAGAGCAATGGGAAAAATTAAATTGAAAGCATGGGGTTCAAACCTGGAAATGCAAGTTGGGCATACTTGAGTGACTCTAAGTATAACAAGCTAATTTGGTGTTCCTTATATAAATAACTTCAAGCAAATTGCAGAGCTTGAAAAGGAAATCAAGCTTCAGAGCTGCAAAATCTCACATCAAAACCACAAATGTTTTAAGTAGATTTGTCTAAGAGCATGCATGTAGATAAAATAATGTTTATGTATTCATAAGCTATACACTATAAGGAACTGCTTAAAGTGAAGTTATAAAATATATATTAATGAATGAAATGCAATTTTTAGAAAATGTTGCCACTTCTACATTCTTCTTATTGTATTTTCTTTTATAGAATAATTAGATGAGGTTTTTCAAATCTTTTACCGTATGCCTCCTATGCCACTACTTTTTGCCTTGGCCTTTTAGCTTGTATCTATTGTGATTACTTTTACATAAAAAATTTCTCTTAGGTAACACTTTAAAAGACTCCTAGGGGTGCCTAGGTGGTTCAAGCAGTTAAGTACCCGACCTTCATTTTGGCTCAGATCATGATCTCATGGTTCATGAGATGGAGCCCTGCATCGGGCTCTGTGCTGACAGCATGGAGCCTACTTGGGATTCTCTCTCTCTCCCTCTCTCTTTGCCCCTCCCCCATGCTCGTTCGCTCACTCACTCCCTCTCACATTTCTCAAAATAAATAAATAAACTTAAAAAAAAGACTCCTAAATTCAAAAGATACTTAGCATTTAATGAAATAATATTAAAATAATAATAAAAATAATAAAGAGGTTTGGGTGGCTTACTTCCATAGAAGGTATTTTATGACCAAGAGTCATAAAGTTAATAATATGTAAAAGTTGACAAATACGTTACGAGTCTTTTGGTATCTAAATTCTTCCCAACATGATCATGCTAACTTACCGAACCAATCAGGTCAGGGTTGTCTTCATAGAAGTGAAAATTTGGGCCTTGGAGATACACATTAGTAAAAGCAAGAATAAGAGCCAAAAGGTCAGAAAAACCAGCTGGGTCATAATAACATAAGCCATTAGAGTATAGATTGGCCAACTCCATTTAAGAAAGTGTCTTTTGTCACTTTTTCTAGAAGCAGTCTCCAAAACAACTCTGTGTACAAGTCCTTGCTAAGGAATTACTCAGAGTAGAAACTAAGTGAGACATGCAGGAAACTGGGCAGAAGAAAGGACCAGAAGCAAGAATGTGAACTCAGGCAAAGTCCCAAGTAGGCTTGCCCAGGACCAAAGGCAGTTCCTAGACACAGGGTTTTCAGTGCTAACATTGAAAACATTAGCAAACTGGGATGAATTGGTCCCCCTGCCTCAGACTGCTCTTGCAGAGGAACTCAGGAGTATAGATTAGACCTCAGACTCATCTGATGTTAGTCAAGGGAGGTATGGCTCTCCTAATCTCAGGCCAGTCGGTCACTTTTTAAGGGATAACTTGAAAGAACGTGTATTTCTGGGGACTTTGGGCTTCTAGCATCTGACCATAGAAGGAGCCAGTTGCTCAAAATAGTCACCTGAGAAATAATTGCAAGTTCTGGCTGTTAGATGTGAAAAATCTTCCAGAGGAGGTGAAGGTGACACACAAAACAATGGAATCTAGGTGGATCAATTCCCTAAGAGACAAGCAGAAAATCTACCCCCAGAGCTATTTGACTTAAAAGAGTTTTCTAGTTATAAAAATAGATTCCAGTAATAGATTCAAGTAAGATCTCACTGTTTCTAGATTCCCAAGAGACTGTGTTCCAAACATGCTTGCCTTCTTTATTCTCATATGTATTTTTCTCTTAACACAACAGAAGAAATGGTGAGATCTATCTATCTATCTATCTATCTGTCTAATCTGATGGAATATTATTTAGCCACAAAAAAGAACAAAATATTGCCATTTGCAACAACATAAATAGACCTCAAGAGCATTATGTTAAGTGAAATAAGTCAGAGAAAGATAAATACCATATGATAGCTTTTATATGTGGAATCTAAATAAATAAATAAATAAATAAATAAATAAATAAATAACCAAGCTCATAGATACAGAGGACAAGTGGGTGGTTGTCAGAGGTGGTGGGTGGGAGAAATGGGTAACTTTTTTGGTTTAAATAAATTCAGTCATATCTATCTACCTATCTATCTATCTATACATATGATTGAAAGATATGGATACACAATTCACAGAAAGAAAAGCCAAAAGGCTCATATCCTTTCGAAAATATGGTCTGAAGAATGCCCCAAATCACTATTAATCAGAAAGATACACATTAAAATTCATAAGAGTGTTAAAATTTCAAAAGTTAGATAATAATTATTAGAAAAATTGTGAGGTTTTAAGATTCTCATTCTTTGCCACTACAAATGTAAACTGGCATGGTCATTTTGGAAAACAATCTGGTAGGATTTAGTTGCCATATATATTCTTACACCCAATGACTTCCAATGTGTGCAATTAAGTTAAGCATACCTCAACACAGAAAGTATGTATTTACACATATGTCAAGTTATATTATACTGTAGGTGGGATCAGTTGCCCTGATTAGGAATGCAGATTCTAAGTGAGATTCTAATTTTAATTGGTAATGTTAGAGGTCAGTTAGAATTCTAATCAGGAAGCCATGCTCTAGAGTCAGCTACTACAAAAACTTCAAAGATTTTTACCTTCCATTAACACTAGAGGATTTACTAAGATTAATACATGTTGGGAGTGGATTTTCATTAGTAAAATTAATAGTATTCAGGAGGCTTTTCATTCTTGCATAAATAGGATTAAGAGTTTATTTAGTCAAGGAGACTGTATGCTAAGAGTTGGTGCCCTAAAATGTCCTGTATCCTGCCACTGGTTCTCAGAGGATTCCTAGTTTCTTTTTACAAGAAGTGTTTTTTGTTTTTTTGTTTTTTAATGCTTATTTATTTTTAGAAAGAGAGAGAGCTTGTGCAAGAGAGAGCCAGGTAGGAGCAGAGAGCAAAAGGGAGACAGAATCTGAAGCAGACTCAAGGTTCCAAGCTGGCAGCACAGAGCCTGATGTGGGGCTTGAACTTATGAACTGCAAGATCATGACCTGAACCAAAGTCAGATGCTTAACCACTGAGCCACCCAGGCACCCTGAGGATTTCTAGTTTCTTGAGTTCAATGGATGATAGGCCATATCCCGTCATTGGAATATTGTCTTATTTTTCTGAAGTAAAGTTTTCATACAAGGCATTTTTGAAGCATCAAAGAAATACAGAAAGCTTAGAATTCATTGAGCTTACAGAAAAGATTATATTATTGTTTTGTTCTTGCTTATTGATAAATATTCATTGGTCACAGAATGTGCTATAAGACTTGATTTAATTATAACTTCATGACAAGATTATAGGAAAGTAGGTGACCGTAATCCACATTTAACTATGGGTGGGTTCTGAGTCCTATTACAAATAAGCTAACAGTCATATGAACCAAGTTGAATTAGGTCAATTTAGTGGTCTTTAAACATTTTGCTCATAATCTCCTAAATGAATACTTATAAATTATGTTTCACAAATACTTTTAAGTTGACATTCAAAAATTTGATTAATTTCAATGAGATACAATTTCCAGATTTTTGTAAATATTGATATCATGAAATTATTAAAGTATCTATCCAATGCATCCAATAGAATCTAAGTATATTACAATTATGCACTTGACAGAATTAGAACAGTATCAAATCAGCATCTGAGAAAAAGGTCTTATCCTAATTACATTATACTCATTTTCTAAAGTTCAAGGACAATTTGTCATAGATAAGATTTTGGTAACATTTTGCCCAAAACCCTTAGAGATATTCTGCTTTGGAAGAGTATAATATAATGGTCTTTATTGAAATAAATATCAGAAAAAAGAAATGATATTAGTCTACTGTTAATTTTTAAGGTTACCAAATGTATACTGATAATTTTAGTAAGTGCACTGCTGACAGTAGATTTCCAAACTTGTTTGCATTTTGTAAATCTAAATTAACCATTATATGGTGTTACATCTGTTAACAGCCCCAATGGTCAAAACAAGTTATATCCAAAATTAAGAAAAAAGTAAATAAACTCTGTTTTTTTTTTAAGTTTATTTACTCATTTTGGCAGGTATCAGGGTGTGTGTGTGGGAGAGACAGACAGAGACAGAGAGAGAGAGAGAGTCCCAAGCAGGTTTGGCACTATTGCAGGGCTTGAACTCATGAACCGCAAGATCATGATCTGAGCTGAAGTTGGACACGTAACTGCCTGAGTCACTCGGATGCCCCAAATAAACTTGGCCTTTACTGAAAGAAATAAAGAAGTCATCTAGCAAAGGGCATGAATATAGGGAAGGATGAAGAATTGGGGTCATTTCTGCAGTTACATAAATAATAGGGCAGCAATAGCCATAAGTTTGCTTTTCTTCGCTCATCTTTCCTGTTCTACCCTACCTCTGTCGTCCAGATCAGCAAAACATACCAGGGACATTAAGTCATTCTGATAGAAGTGAAAGAGGGGCAGTGAATTAATTGTCATATTTTTTAAACAGACAATTCCAAATAAATGTCTTTTAAAATATATATCTGAGAAAGTGCAATCTAAAAATATTTTTTTAATGTTTATTTATTTTTCAGAGAGAGAGACAGACAAGAGTGTGAGTGGGGGAGGCGCAGAGAGAGAAGGAGACACAGAATTTGAAGCAGTCTCCAGGCTCTGAGCCATCAGCACATATTCCAACAAGGGGCTTCAACTCATGAACCATGAGATCATGACCTGAGCCGAATTTGGATGCTTAACTGACTGAGCCACCTAGGCGCTCCAAAAGTGCAATTAAAAAATATCTATATCTATATCTATATCTATATCTATATCTATATCTATATCTATATCTATATCATCTATATCTATATCATCTATACCTATCTATATATATGTATGTGTGTATCTATCTATCTATATATATGTGTGTGTGTGTATAGATATAGATATAGATATAGATATAGATATAGATATATAGATATATAGATATATATCCAGAAATTTGGGTTCTATCTCTGTGTCTATCAGCCAATTGCTCCTGGACAGCCCAAGAGTCTGTCTCTGAACTTTGGTCTACTCTTTCTTAATGCCCTCATTATAAGAGTGTGCAACAGAGGTGCAGGTGGAGTTGGTCAGACTGTGGGCTAGAGAGAAAGAGAAGAAAGACAAGGGGATAGGTAGACAAAGAGAAGATGAAAAAGAGAAACCCGTGGCAAGTCTAGAAAGAAACATGCATGTAGGCATTGCTCTTCCATGATTTTACCATTTCAATTCCTAAGATTATTGAATGATACCACCCTGACAGTTTTAATGAGAATCCATTATAGCTAGATAAGAAAGAGGGAGTCTATAGAGACAAAGTCGGCCAAATGGAGCCTGACCAATCCATTCATCTTTCACTGCAGTCACTGTTTGGCCCCAGCCTTCTAAAAATGAAAGATCCACATAGGCTAGTTAATCCCACTCAAGAAATGAAATCTGTGGGCCAACGGTGTCCGTGTCAACCAGGAGCCTGTTAGAAATTCAGAAGCTCAGATTCCACACCCATACCTGCTGAATCAGAATCTACATTTTAACCAGCGGCTGAAGGGATTTGCAAGTAGAGAGCCTCTGGTCAAATGCACAGGGAACCCCCTTACATATGTACTCCCAGAAGCTAACAGGCTGCAGTGCAGAGATTAAGAGAGTCCTTGCCTCAACTGCATGCTTACTAAGGCTCACTAGGCTCATGTGCATTTGCTTAAGGCCAGCATAGGCCTTTTATAAATCCCACAATGTCCCCTCGCCAAAGCCTAAGGTCTAAAGCTATATATCCTGGTGCCACAAGGCCTCCATGTGTTATTTTGTTTCATAAAATTTACCTAGTTTGTTTCTCAAGGTTCACATTTAAATGAACCACATGCAGGATTTTCTTTTTCTTTAAATAACATAAAATTAAACATTTTAAGGGGGCCCTGGGTGGCTCAGTCGGTTAAGCCTCCGATTTCAGCTCAGGTCATGATCTCACGGTCCGTGAGTTCAAGCCCTGCAGCGGGCTCTGTGCTGACAGCTCAAAGCCTGGAGCCTGTCTCAGATTCTGTGCCTTTCTCTCTCTGCCCCTCCCCTGTTCACACTCTGTCTCTCTCTCTCAAAAATAAATAAACATTAAAACATTTTTTTAATTAGATATTTTAAAATGTACAATTCAGTGGCACTTAGTATGTTCACAATTCTGTGCAACCATCACCTCTATCCAATCCCGAAACACTTTCATCGCCACAAGAAGCAACTTCATACATGCTTGAACAGTCGCTCCTCTTTCCCCTTTGTCCAGGCCACGGCAACTGTGATTGGCTTTCTTTCTCTGTTGATTTACATACTCTGGACATTTCGCATGGATGAAATCATACAGTTCATGCTCCTTTGTACCTGGTTCCTTTCACTTTGCATAGTGTTTTTGAGCTTCATCCATATTGTAGCATATATCGATACGAGATTTCATTCTTTTTATGGCTCAATGACCTTCTGTTGTGTGGATATACCACTTTGTTAATGCATTCATCAGTTGCTGGGCATTTAGGTTGTTTCCAATTTGAGCTATTGTAAATGTTTCTAAGAAATTTGTGTATAAGTTTTTGATTAAATACCTATTTCTAGTTCGCTTGGGTATATACCAAGAAGTGGGATTACTTGGTATCTTGTGGTTTCGGTTTGCATTTTCCTAATGACTAACGATGTTGTGCATCTTTTCATGTGCTTATTCCTCACTCGATTATCTTCTTTGAAAATGTATCTTAACAAATCTTTGGCCCATTTTTGTTAATGGAAATATAACTGACATTAAACATTATATTAACTGCAAGTGTACAATATAATGATTCAATATGTGTATATATTACAAAAATGATCATCACAGTAAGTCTAGTTAACATCCATCGCCACACAGTTACACATTATATTTTTGTGATGAGAACTTTTAAGATCTACTCTCTTAGCAACTTTAAAATATATAACACAATATTATTAACTATAGTCACCATGTTGTATATTACACTCCCCCATTTTTTAAATGTTCATTTATTTATTTTACTTTTGCGAGAGAGAGAAAGCATAAGTGGGGGAGGAGCAGAGAGAGAGAGAGACAGAGACAGAGAGAGAGAGAGAGAGACAGAATCCAAAGCATGTTCCAGGCTCTAAGCTGTCAGGGCAGAACCCCAGGCAGGGCTTAAACCCACAAATCATGAGATCATGACCTGAGCTGAAGTCTGAAGCTTAACTGACTGAACCACCCAGGCACCCCTCCCCCATTTTTAAAAACTGGGCATTTTGTCTTTTTGCTGTTGAGTTCATTTGCACACTCATTCCAAATCTGATTTCAGAACCACCTGGGAGATAGATGTTGGAGGAAGTCAGATCTGCCTTATTATTGATGAAGCCATAACAGAGGCAACAGCTGAAATGGGAGAGTTAAGTAGAGTGATTCTGCCTCCTTCTCCAGTCCAGATCCTGCGCTAGCTCACCCAACACAGGATTGTTGCCTCCAGGATTTTATCCAGGATTGCTGCCTCATGTTGTGGTGGTTGTTTTTAAATGTTTATTTACTTTTGAGAGAAAGAGAGCCAGCCAGGAAGTGCAGAGGGGCAGGGCGGGGCGGGGTGGGGGATCAGAAGCAGCCTTCCCACTGACAGCAGAGAGCCCAATGAGGGGCTCGAACACTTGAGCCGTGAAATCATGACCTCAGCCAAAGTTGGACCCTCAACCTTTGGAGCCACCCAGGCGTCCCTGCCTCACATTGTTTTGAATGGAGTGAGGCGAAAGAGATATCTTACTTTCAGCTTTTAAAATGGTTAGCTCTAACCACATGAAAAATATGGATCAATGGCTTTGATGAAGTAACTCATCCCACTTCCATGCAGATGAGTGAAGCATGGGTTAAGAGGCCACAATTCCTTAATAAGGAAAATTCTTCCTCCTAGGAACCAGAAAGTGGGGAAAAATCATCTCCCTATTTGAACCACCAGAACAAAAGTATTTTAATTTTAAAATCACTTGCTTATTTTAACAATGTAAACTTGACATTTACTAAATATCGAGGTGATTTTTTTCCACAGTCCTTCTCATTTTGGGTTTTAGATTGCATTCCTAAAATAAGTATGACATCGACTATCAGATTAAATTGTTTATAAGAGTATTGTGACAGTTAAGGGACTAAAAATAAAAACAGACCACAATAGAAAATGTTTACATTGTATTTGGTTTTGTGTTCTTGAATTCTTTTTTATTTTTAGTTTTCTTGTTTACTTTGTCAGTCAAAATAAATTATGTGTTTGTTTCTGGAAGCATACAATAGTCTTGATTACCCCATTAAAGGGAGTCAAGCAGAGACATTTCATGGTTGAAGTAATTCCTTTGGAGCATATTATTTGAAGTACCAGACAGTACGTGGAAAAGAACACTGCCTGCCTGACATGCTTTTGGGAACCTCCAATGAATCAGCCATTATCAAGCTGTGGGCAGCACAGAGCATTCACAGTTGTTCCTGGTGATTCTCACACTACTTGATTTCCTTAACATTTATGGTAGCTTCCCTGCTCTTCTGGAACAAAGGTCTTTCTGTAGTTTTTAACCCCCTAATGGTCTACATTCCATCCCTTCTGGCTTTAAATACTTGGAACGGTTTCTACTCCTCTTACTGCACTCTGGCTGATGCAATTTTTGCTACCAGATATCGTTCTGGGCGCATCAGAGAGCTTCCATGACTACCCAAGAATATCTTCTCCCTCCTAGACCCCAGGCCACGATCTGACTAAAGCAAATCTAAATTTTATCCTTCTACTTATCAAGACAGCTCAAACTGAATTATAGTGCTACTTGAATTCATAGTCTGAGCAGGTCTTCTTTATAAAAGTCAGGACATGGTTGAGAAAGTCTGAGTCCTAAAGGCTGGACTTGAGAAATATGGGGAGATTCGGAATAATCTAGTGACGTTTCTCCTTTAAATTCCACTGGGACTCGGGGAGCCTGGGTGGCGCAGTCGGTTAAGCGTCCGACTTCAGCCAGGTCACGATCTCGCGGTCCGTGAGTTCGAGCCCCGCGCCAGGCTCTGGGCTGATGGCTCTGAGCCTGGAGCCTGTTTCCGATTCTGTGTCTCCCTCTCTCTCTGCCCCTCCCCCGTTCATGCTCTGTCTCTCTCTGTCCCAAAAATAAATAAAAAACGTTGAAAAAAAAATTTTTTTTAATTCCACTGGGACTGTTCAGGAGCAAGCACTTCATTTTCTTAGTCTCAGGGCATTAGATATCCTTTCTTGGAAATCCTTTATTGCCTTTATTTGAGGTATTTTTCTTATTCCTCAAAATGTGTTCTCCATACTTCTTAATAGCTTTAGATCCATAACTAGAGTTGAGTCCTACATGCTCTATGTGAACAAATAAAAAGTATGGAAAAGGGAAAGGGAGCATGAAGACCAAAATAATCACAATATCTTTCAATGTATTTCAGCACAAACCTGGAGAATATTTATTAAAATAGATTCTGTAGGTGTTAAACCAGGGAGGGACTAGACTAACACAGATGTAATTTTTTGATTGCATATTTATCAGAGGGTCTTTATTTAATGTGCTGGCTCAAACCCTAGGAGTAGCTTTAATTGTTGGTTGTCTGATGGAAATCTAGACTCGGTGGTATTGTATATTTAATGAACTTGAGATTCCAGAACTTTTTTGTGTGTAATCCCAGGAAGAAATCTAAAGAATAAGAAGATGGAAATGTTGGAGTAGCTTTAGTATGTGTAGCTGATTCAACCAGTCTCTACCAGATGCCTTGAAGAACCCTGAAGGACACTCCTCTGAAGCATTGACATATGTCGGTGAGGGGACCTCCAGCATCCTTGAAGAGCTCTAATGCAGTTCTTTGTGGGCCAGAGTTGATGGTAGATATTATACCATGAAACATATTCCTTAATTTTACTGGGGAGGAAGTAAGATCTGAGAATGCTAGAGGCCAAGTAACAGCACTTAATTTCTAGTAATGAGGTGGGACTGATTCTGTAATAAGTAGGAACACTGGAGCAGTAATGAGAATGAAGTAACCTGTAGAGATCTTTAGAGGCAGCTAATTGATGATGCCAATTAGACAGTTGGGCAGCCTACAGAAGTCTCACTTGATCTCTACAATTACAAAAAAAAACGTAAACATGCAGACCTCCAGGTTTTCGAAGATACATGGTGCCACAATATCCCCTAAATCGATTCCCATACCTGACTCAGTTCACGGATTCAAATTCACTTGAGGGGAAGATGAATATCATTGTGGATCAGGCAAAAGGGTCACAAGTATGAGCTCTAAATTTCCCTCTAATTTTAAGGATCTATAGCCATTTTATGAAGCACTGGGGGAAGATAAACACAGAACACTGGCTCTGAGGTAAAGTTAAAATCTGGGGATCCAAAATGTCATGGTGTTCCATCAGTAAGAGAGGTTTGCTCTGTGAATATTTGTCAGCCTTCCTTTAGCTACTCCAGTGTATACTCAAAGCGGCATCTACAGCAAGGATGGAGGTTATACATGAGCTCAAAATAAATGAATGTTTTACCCAGGTCAGTTTTACTTTGGTCCATTTGGCTTGAGAATCAACCCTCCACTAATTTGTGAATTGGCAATTGACATAGGCATTCCCTGCAACTTTTAGAAGCCACCTTGGCTCACTGAAACTAGCTTGTGGGTGATTGTGGTAGGAAGGGTTAAGAGGTAACCCTGGAACAGATCTTCCTTTTCAAATAATAAATTTTTAAAAAAAGTACCGCCTATCTGAGGTGATTATAAATATCATGGCATTCCCCCAAGACTAGAAGGGTACAGGAGTAGTGAGTCCTGTTGAGTCTTCAGTTAACTCACCTATTAAGTCTGTGTGGAAGACAGATTTATCTCAAAATAGTAATAATAATAATAATAACAACAACAACAGCAACAACAACAGTGGTCTATTATAGCTATATCAAGTGGTGACTCCAACTGCAGCTTCTGTTTCAGATGTGATCTCATTACAGACAGAAGTCCATAGAGCTCATGAGGCATTGTTTGAAGCTACTGAGTATTAAGAACCTTTTTTTAAAGATTTTTTAAATGTTTATTTATTTTTGAGGGAGAGAGAAATGGAGCACTAGCAAAGGAAGGGGCAGAGAGAAATTGAGACAAAATATGAAGCAGGCTCCCGGCTCCAGCTGACAGCACAGAGCCTGATTCAGGGCTCAAACCCACAAACTGAGAGATCATGACCTGAGCCAAACATGACCGGACCCTTAACCAACTGACCCACCCAGATGCCCCTAGAACCCTTTTTTGTTTTTGAAAGGGAAAGAGAAAAATAAAGTGCATGTGTGAGTGGGGGAGGGGAAGGTGGGGGGAGAGACTCCTAAGCGGAATCCATGCTCAGCAGAATCCACCATGGGGCTCTATCCCACGACCCCAGCATCATGACTTGAGCCGAAATCAAGGGTCAGTCTCTCAACCGACTGAGTTACCCAGCTGCCCCACATTAAGAATCTTTTTAAAAATACATATTGCTTAGCAAAAACCACTGGGAAACACCATGACAGAGAGCACACCATGCCTTCTCTGTTTTAATTTAAGGATATATGATCTATTTCTGTTGTAATCTTGTCCTCAAAATAATTGATAGGCTTCCCTTCTTACAAATTATCCACTATTGTCCACCATATTGGTAAATCCATGCTGTTTGTACCTTGTGAACAGGAAGGGGCAAATATCCTAGATATCTTGGTAAGACTTGTGCATACAAGAGGATAAGTGGTAGGTCTCCAGGAATACCACTCTATCTCCATATATGCTAGACATATTGAGATGTTACCTTCAAACATAAAGATATGTTGCTGGATCCTGTAACCCTTACCACCAAAAAAAAAAAAAAAAAAAAAAAAGGTATTGTTGGGTGGCTCTCTGTGTATTTTTGGAAGCAACGTGTAAAACAAGTGAGTTTGCTGCTCCAATCTGAGGCAAATAGATAGGTTATATGGAGCTTCTGGCAAGTCTTGATAAAGAACCCATGGCAAAGACCCCATAACCATGCTTACTTCTGCAAATAATTAATCTCTTTGAGAAAGAGCCCCTGACCTGGCTGCTGATCAAAACTTACCATCTTAGAAAACATGAATTGTTGTCAAAACTGCCAAGTTATGAAGTCGAAGCTACATAACAACACTCAATTATCAAGCGGAAGCAGTTCGTGCAAGATTGGGGCTCACGCAAGCCCTGAAGGCAGAAGTAAATTTACATAAGCTGCATATTTTTGTGGCATCTACTCCAACTGCATTTAACCTCGTCCTCAACCTAAACAAAAACCACTTGGGGAATTCCCTATGACCAGTTACTGAGAGAAAATAACCAGGCAATATGCCGATGTTGGTCAGCAGTAGACCTGCAGTATTACAGCTCCTGAAGGAGAGTGAGAGGAAAAAATCCTCCAGCGGGCAGAACTTGGGCAGTCAATCCGCTTATTCACTTTTGGTGCAATAAAGGGGGGACGGCAATTCCTCTACAAGGAGCTAATGAAATGCCTGATGATTTCTTGGAAATAAAAAAAATAGAGAACTGATGACAAGAAGGTTTGTGGATAGACCATTGGAATGGGACCCAATTTTTAGTATATTGTTGGTCTAACAGAATGCTACATATAAAGCCAGAAGGACTATATTAATAACCAGGTGGACAAGAATAGCTGATGTTCTGTGAATGTTAGTCAGCTTTCTTCAGCTATCCCAGTGCTCACTCAAAGTGGCATCCACACAATGATGGAGGTTATAAATGAGCTCATCAAATTAAATTTATCCTCACCCAAGCTGATTTAACTACTGTTAATGTTGAATGCCTAACCTTCCAACAGGTGACACCAACTCAAGCCCCTGCTAGGGCACCATAGGCAGAGAGGACCAACCAGCCATTTTTATACAGTTTGATTCTATTAGACTGTACCTATCATAGAGGAGGTTGAGATCTGTGATCACTAAAATATACATAGTTACTCTGTATACGGCTTTGTTTTCTCTGTTTAGCTTGCCCTGCCAGAGACACCATCCAGAGGTTTATGGAATGCCATATTTACCATCATAGTATCCATCAGAGCACTACATTTGACTGAAGAACACTTTTTACAGAAGACAGATGTGATGTGCTAGGCTGATCCCATGGGACCACTGATTGTATCATGTCTCCCCCCCCCCCCCCCCCCCGCCTTACTCAAAAGCGACTGGCCTCATAGTATACTTGAAAGGATTATTGAAGCCTCAGTTATTGTACTGGTCAGAATAGGATACTCTCCCACATGATGCAGTACATGCATTAAACCGGTATAGATACTATGACTGGCTCTCCCATAGGTACCCAGTTTCAAGAACCAAGAGAGGAAGTAGAAAAGCCTTATCTTACTATTATTCCTAATGAATTACCTGAAGACTCTGTGTTTCTCATCCCTGAAATGGTAGGTTCTTTTTGTTGTGAAGGTGTTGTTTCCCAAAAGATGAATGCTTCCATCAGGAGATAAAACAATGGTCTCATTTAGAAGTTGAGACTGTGGCCTGGCCATTTGTGGCTTCTTTTGCCACCATGCAAACATGAGAGTAATTGATCTTGATTATTAAGGGGCAGTTGGGTTGTGTCTATAAAATAGGGACAGGAGGAGTTTATATGGAATATATAGCATGTATTATACAATACTTAATATGTGATGGAATATGTAATATAAAACATGGAAGGTTTATCACATACAAACATATATTCACAGCTCCGTTATTGACTTTTTACCATGTGCTAACATTAGGATAAAAGTATTACATGTTTATCTTTATTAATCTTCTCAAGAGCAGTCAGAGATAGGTATTTCCATTTTTTTCTGTTTGCAGAGGACACTGAGACTTAGAAACGTTGAGTAATTTACCCAAAGTCACAAAGCTATTAAGTGGAAGAGGCAAGATTTTAACACAGAGTTATGATTCCGAAACCCAAACTTAATTGACACATTAAAACAAGCAAAATGCCACTATGCAAGACACATGAATGTAGTGCCCACTTGCAACATCTACTTTCAACATTTCCACTGAAATTGAAGATGTAAAGGAAAGTAAAAGCATGAAACAGATGTTTAACTAAAAAATCATAAAAAGAGAAAACAAAAAATACAGATTCAAATTTAATAAGCAAATGGAGGAAATTAATGAATAACGACACAAAAATGGTACATAAATCTAAGAGGTACTCATATGAATGACTAAAACGTGATAGGTTTATATCTAGTGTTAACAGGCATGGAGAATATTTATAAGATTGATAAATTGATATACCCATTGATAAATTGACTGCCCATTGATATACAAGAATTGATGAGCACAGTCACAGGTGCAAGTGTGGTTCTGTACAGCATTATTCTTGTTACTTAATATTCGCGCCCCACTGAATTGATTTTCAATCTTGCCTATTACCTTGTTTCCTTGTTACCTTGTCTTCCTGTCTAAAATATATTTTGATTCCGTTTTTCAAAGATTTATTTTCCTCTATTTACCTGCCATTTATACATATCCAATAACAAGAATATTCTAAACTTAAAGGAAACATCAGCAATTAACCCCATCCCTGAATCATAAATGTTCAATTTAGTCTTGAAAAACCTCTTGGCCTACTGAAAGAGTAATATTCCACCATAAGTCAATAAGAAAAAGCCAGGTATAAGAAATAAGCAGAGGTGAGTTCACAGATTTATTCTAACACACACGTACGCAATTGTTGAAACAGTCCTCTTTACTGTTTTTGAATATAATTTTTGCATGCACTTTTAATATATTACAAAGCTGTCTAAGTTTGCAGTATTTGAGGAGGATATTATGGCAGCTGATTCACGAAACAATATATTCTTCAGGACAAAATTAGCATCATTACTATCATTACCAGAATCCAAAAGTAGATAAGCTGTTATGTTTATTGCACTGTCCTTTCAAAAGACTGTTAAGCAAATTTCATCCCTCTCCACTAAAAAATACAAAAATGGAAATTCATGCAACCCTTACCTGATGTAATATTTAACTAAAAAAAAACCCTTATAATTATATAAGATCCATATCATATCTACACACACACAGCACACAATATCCCTAACTTTGCATGTCTGTAAGTTACATACAAGAATCATTTTTACTTTATTCTGTAACTGCCCACATATAACAGAGATTAAATGATGGAATCTCTCTATTTTAACATCTGGCCAGTGAGGAATAAAGGTGAATACACAGAGAGAAATGATCACATTGCATTTGCTTAATTATGAAAGTTTTTGTGGAGGATGTAAATGTGGGAAAGAGTTTTGAATGACGGTAAGTGGGAGGATCAGAAGAAAGGACATTTCTATTTAAAAGGTGGTTTCAAAACACAGTGTGTGTGTAATAATAAAACATAGGTTTGCCTGAATAGAGTGAGAAGGCAGGCTTGGAGGCAGGTGTACATTCATGGCATTCTGGATTTCTCTTTTGTTCACATTTTTGTTGCTATTCATTGTATCGACCCCTGCAAGATTATTTAGAGGGCTTAGTCCATTTCCAATTGTAAAGCTGTCATACAAGTTGGAGCTGTCTTCCAGTAATGGTGAATAAATTAAGTATTATGGTTTGGGAAACTGGTTTTCAGGTTGCACAAGAACCAGGAGATTCTTATCTTTCTCCTCCCATTCTCTTTCTTAAAATAGAAGTCTATATTCAACACTTCAGTGGCTGTCAGAATGTTTTGCCACTACCTACTCTAAAAAAGATATTTTATTCTATAATCTCAACATATGTGTGTTTACAATATAAATATATTTATATCTTATGTAATATATTACACATATGTGTGATGTATTTCCCATATATAATTACTCATTATGTATATGGGAACACAGACTTTCTGAAATAGCACATACTTTTTCAGTTTGTAATGTCTGTATATTTTTGTACCATTCTAGTCTAGTTTGTGTCAGGAATTTCTTTGTAATCTTGATCACAGTCAAATTAATGCGATGACTCATTAAGTGGGTCACACTCACAGTTTGGAAAATGCGGCCCCTCCTCGCACACACTCAGGGATATAGCTTGAAGCAGCTCCTGCCCCGGGCACACCATCCACTCCTTCGTCCCGTCCTGTGCAGCGTTCCCTGGTTTTCATGTTCTTTCACTCCACATATATTCCTAGCACCTCCATTTTAGAAATGGACACAAATACGGTATCTGATTTGCAACTCCTTTGTTGAACCGGGGAGGTAAGTATCCATTCCTGTGTATTGCTCCCTGCGCGGGCTCTCACTGCCCTGCGGGTTCCACCAGTTCTCTGTGAACTTCCGGAGAGCTGTGGCGGCAACCGCCCTGGAGTCCTCCTTGCATGCCCCTCGACTCTATGCACACTGAAAATGGTAACATCATCATCATCATCATCATCATCATCATCATCATAATTAAAGCACCACTACAGTCCCTCTTTTTCAAGATTTACCCTTATACTGACATGGATACAGGAAGTAGGATTGAAATTTCATAGAAATAACTAAGGTGAGAGTGGTGTGATAGAAATAGGGCAAAATGTCGCTTGGGTGGCTCAGTGGGTTGAGCGTCTGGCGGGGCTCAAGTCATGATCTCATCGGTCCTGAGTTTGAACCCCGAGTTGGGCAATGTGCTGACAGCTCAGAGCCTGGAGCCTGCTTGGGATTCTGTGTCTTCCTCTCTCTCTGCCCCTCCCCCTCTCATGCTCTGTCTCTCTCAAAATAAATAAACATAGAAAGAAAGAAAGAAAGAAAGAAAGAAAGAAAGAAAGAAAGAAAGAAAGAAAGAAGAAAGAAAGAAAGAAAGAAAGAAAGAAAGAAAGAAAGAAAGAAAGAGAAAAAGGAAGGAAGGAAGGAAGAAGGCAAAATCTACCTCCAAAACATAAAAACAATGCCCAAAGTGACAAAAGACCTTATTCAACAATCATTTGAATCCTATTCCAAAACTATGAAAGCCTGAATGTTTTTACGTGTGTATGCAACAAAAGTCTAACCATAAAATCAAGCAGAAATATTCTCATCAATAATTCAATGTCTGAAATTAAAAATAAAATAAAATAAATGGAAGTATGTCTATTAATGTTTCCTGTAATAGAAATGTAGCTTATCCTAGGATTTTGGGTACTTCATATGTAATACTCAAAAAAAAAAAAAAAAGAAAAGAAAAAATTCTTCCATTTTTTAAATTTAGTCAGCCTAGTCTATCAAAGTCTCCTAATTAAGACTATTTCTCTTCACTTTGACTTTATGCTTGAATTCTTTATTTGCCAAAATAAAAAGAAAATTATTAATATCTCTTTTGGGTTTTTTTTATGTTTATTTATTTATTTTGAGAGAGAGAGCACAAGCAGGGGAGGTGCAGAGAGAGGGGGAGAGAGAGAGGATCCCAAGCAGCTCTGGGCTGTCAGTGCAGATCCCAGCATGGGGATGGAACTCAGGACCCATGAGATCATGACCTGAGCTAAAATGAAAAGTCAAATGCTTAATCAACTGAGCTACTCAGGTGCCCCATAATATCTCTTTTAATATTTCAATACTTGAAGTGTCTGATAATAGTAATTTTTATAGTGTAATTCTGCCCCCCAAAACCATCTTAAATTAAATATAATTTAATTATGCATAATTAAATTAATTAAGTATTGATTATTAATTACTTATATATTTATATAAAATGTATAATTATATAACTATTATTATTTATGAAATATATTAAATATAATAGTGTTGAGGAGGTTTTTTTCTTCAAGCTTTTATTTATATTCCAGTCAGTTAACATAAGCATAATATTTGTTTCAGGTATACAGTATAGTGATTCAACACTTCCATACAATATCCAGTGCTCATCCCAACAAATGCCCTCCTTAGTTCCCATCAGCCATTTAACCCATGTCCCAGCCTACCTCTCCTCCAGCAACCCTCAGTTTGTTCTTTATAGTTGAGAGTCCATTTTATGGTTTGCCTTTCTCTCCCTCGTTTTGTTTCCTCCATGTTATCTGTTTTGTTTCTTAAATTCCACATATAAGTGAAATCACATGTGTTTGTCTTTCTCTGACTGACTTATTTTGCTTAGATAATACTCGCTAGCTCAATCCATATCATTGCAAATAGCAAGATTTCATTTCTTTTTTGATGGCTGAGTAATATTCCATTGTATATATGTATATACCACATCTTCTTTATCCATTCATCAGTTGATGGACATTTGGACTCTTTCCATATTTTGGCTACTGTTTGTAAGACTGCTATAAATATTGGGGTGCATGTGCCCCTTCGAACCAGTACTTTTGTATCCTTTGGGTGGTAATTGCTAGATCTGAGGGTAGTTCTATTTTTAACTTTTTGAGGAACCTCCATACTGTTTTCCACAGTGGCTTCACCAGTTTGCATTCCCACCAACAGTGCAAGAGGGTCTCCCTTTCTCGGCATCCTTGCCAACAATGGTTTCCTGTGTTGTTAATTTTAGCCATTCTGACAAGTATGAGGTGATATCTCACTTTGGTTTTGATTTGTATTTCCTTGAAGATTAATGATGTTGAGCATCTTTTTCATACGTCTGTTTGCCATCTGTATGTCTTCTTTGGAAAAATATCTATTCATGTCTTCTGCCCCCTTTTGAACTGGATTATTTGTTTTTTTAGTGTTGACTCTGATAAGTTCTTTATAGATTTTGGATACTAACCCTTTATCAGATATGTCACTGACAAATATCTTCTCCCATTCTGAAGGTTGCCTTTTAGTTTTGTTGATTGTTTCCTTCGCTGTGCAGAAGCTTTGTATCTTGAGAAAGTCCCGATAGTTTATTTTTGCTTTCGTTTCCCTTGCCTCAGGAGACAAAGCAAAAAAGAACATCCAATGGAAAAAAGGCGACCACCAACAAATAGTGTTGGGAAAACTGGACAGCAACATCCAAAAGAATGAAACTGAACCACTCTTTTACACCATACACAAAAATAAATTCAGAATGTATGAAAAATCTAAATGTGAGACAGAAAACCATCAAAATCCTGGAGGACAACACAGGCAGTAACCTCTTTGACATCAGCCATAGCAACTTCTTAGTAGATAGTGTTGAGTTTGTAGAAAGGAAAAGCAATTCTCAAGAAATCACAACACAAAGAAATAATAAACTACATATTATAGTAAATACATGGGGCATTAATTTCTACTGGGGCTTCATTCAGTTAAACATTTATTGGACATTTGTGATTTTCTATATAATGTTTTAGGTTTCAATCACATTGCTTGACTACTGAACCTATTAACAGACTATCACATAAATATATAATGCTACTGAAGGACAAGAGAACCAAATGTAAGAGAGCCCTGATGTTGCTATTGCTGCCTTGGGAATGAGAAAGAAGATTGTGGCTCAGAAGTAGATTCCATTTCTCTAAACCACTGCCAAATGGGAAATAGCAAAATCAACTTGCATTAGCCCTGATTAAAAAGACATCCATGAATATGGATAAATTAAATGTTCCAATGATATTTTTAATAATGACTTGTATGGACACGTGACATGTACATATCCTTATTAAATTGAAAGATAATACAGAAGTGAAAACTTGTATGCTGGGTGACAAAATAAGAACTCAAGAAATTTTCTATAGATTGAACGATTGAAAAAATATGCCCCCAACCAGACAATGTTATTTAACACATTAAAATATCAAATCCCACATTTAGGTTCAAAGAATCTTTTGAATCATATGGTATCTAGAAAACCACAGCATCTGGTTGAATACAAGTCTATAACATGTACCAATGTGGAACCCTAGAAAGATGTTAACGTAAGCTCAGACTGTTATGCAATGTTCAGACCTTAAAAAGGAATCATTTCTTTGCCTAGGTTAAGCCACATCTATGTTATTCTGTTTATCTTTAGACACAACTCTTTTTTAAAAAAGAATTATTTTTTTTTAATTATTTTTGAGAGAGAGAGAGAGCACACTAGCAGGGGAGTGGCAGACAGAGAGAGAGAGACAGACTCTGAAGCATGCTCCAGGCTCTGAGCTGTTGGCAAAAAGCCCAACGTGGCACTTGAACTCATGAACCATGAGATTATGACCCGAGCCAAAGTCAGACACTTAACCAACTAAGCCACCCAGGAGCACCTGGACACAAGTCTTAATGGACAAAATTGAATTATATTGCCCAGAAAAGAACAACCAGGATGGTAATGGGTTTTTGCAACTACGGGAAATAGCAGTAAAGGGAAATGGAGAAGGGGGTGGAGGGGGAGTATGCTAAATCTTTCCAACATGGAAGTTTTATCATATGAATGAAGGATTGTATTTACTCTCTGAAACTCTGCAGAATAGGACTAGAACCAATGTAAAGAAAGTGGGGAAGCACATTTTGATTAAGTATGAAGAATAAAATTGTGACAAAGCTGCCCAACAATGGAAAACATGTATCATATGTTGATGTATTTCACCTATGTCATTGGGAGTATTCCAGCAGCTGTTTTCCCTTAATATTGTCAAAGGCATTCATATAGCAAAATTATTTTATTATTTCTATGGCATTCTAGGATTCAAGTTCCATTCTTGCAGGATACCACAGCTTCATTTAGAGACGAGAGCTCTCTAAGTGAGACATAATGTTCTTGAATTGCTTTGTCTAAAAGAATCTAAAACATACTCAAATATAAACTTTAAAACTGATGTTCATATAACCATATGCAAAATCATGTCTGATTACTTCATTGTCTCACTCCATCTAAAACAGCAAGATTTCCTTTTTAAAAAGGTGAGTCCAAATTTGCAAAAGATTTAGATTTTGCAACATAAGCACTCAAACAAGAAAGAAAGAAAGAAAGAAAGAAAGAAAGAAAGAAAGAAAGAAAGAAAAAGAAAGAAAGAAAGAAAGAAAGAAAGAGAAAGAAAGAAAGAAAGAAAGAGAAAGAAAGAAAGAAAGAAAGAAAGAAAGAAAGAAAGAAAGAAAGAAAGAAAGAAAAGAAAAGAAAAAGAAAAAGAACGGGAAAAAAAGAATCCAAAGTCTGTACTATCTGTAACTTTTCAGACATCACAAAATTTTACCAACCCCAAGCACACAACACTTGAAAATGCAAAACAATGAGGTGCCTGGATGGCTCAGTCAGTTAAGCTTCAGGTCATGAGCTCACAGTTTAGGAGTTTGAGCCCCACATCAGGCTCTGTGCTGACAGCTCAGAGCCTGGAGCCTGCTTTGGATTCTGTGTCTCCCTCTCTCTCTGCCCCTCCCCAACTCATGCTCTGTCTCTCAAAAATGAATACAAATTTTTAAAAAATGTAAAATAAAACAAACACAATAAAAACAGAAAGAAAAAAAAACAGATTCACTGACAAGCTAATACAGAAAATTTGTCTTATTAACAAGTATAGTACTGGCTTTTCTAAAGGGAAAATTTTGTGAGCCTTAATTATAGAAACAAAAGCGACATTGTAATATATAATGCAGAAAAAAAAGAAGTCTGGGGGCACCCGGACTTTAGGCACACTTAAAATAAGAAAATGCCCCAGGGGTGCCTGGGTGGCTCATTTGGTTAAGCATCTGACTCTTGGTTTCCACTCAGGTCATGATCTCGTGGTTCATGAGATCGAGCCTGGCATCAGGCTCCATGCTGACAGTGTGGAGCCTGCTTGGGATTCTCTCTCTCCCTCTCTCTGTGCCTCCCTTGCTTGCTTGCTCTGTTATTAAATAAATAAACATTTTATAAAAAAGAAGCCTGCACCAGATTTTTATAGAGTACATTCTTTATTCTTTCTCCATAATAGAAAAAAAAATCAGTTGATTATGGGTTGCATGGACATGCTGTTTAAAACAAAAAGTTGACATCTGGATCCAGCCCAAGGAATAAAAGCATCACCTTATATATTTACTCAGGAGTCACAAAAGTTCATTTTAAGGTTAAGAAACTTGCATAGTAGAAAGTTTTCATGAAAGTTTATTCTAAGTTTGGCTACAGCATATGTATATAAAATGCCTAAAACTGAATCCTTGATTGGGCAAATATAGTGCCTTTGAAGTTACATAAACTATTTAGTAATACCTTAGCATTCATCATTGCCTTTTTTAAACATGAAGAGCTTTAATTTATGTTATTTTTAGTGCCTGTGACCTAATGGATTTCCTGAAGGGCACTATATTAAATAGTGCCTTCCTAATGCTAGGAATAATAGTTATAGAATTAAGGAAATTTGAAATGTTTTACTTTGACTCACATAAGAATATTTTTCCTTTTACATTTTAAAACAATTTCTCCTTTCTTTAACCCTTAATGCTTCTTTTTAAACACTGAAGAAAATATTTTATGTTCATGTTTTTACTGGATATGTAGTTTTTAAGTTTGTGCCAATATCTGAAATTTATTAAAAAAGAAAGATACAATAAAGTTGCACCGATAAAATGAGAAGCAAAACTTAGCAAGCCAAATCACATCTTATAAAGGAGCAATAAGATGAATAAATGAATGAATAAATCTAGGTGAAAACTGTTCTTATGCCTTTATGTTTTTATACATATGCTGTAAAAACTTTTCTGGAAGGCATTTTGGCAATAACTACAAAGCCAGTTAAGGTACATATACTTTGTGATACCACCCCTAGGAGTTTACCCAAAGTAAATAACTAAAGGGGCGCCTAGGTGACTGAGTTGGCTGAGCGGCCAACTCTCGATTTCAGCTCAGTTTATGCTTCTAAGGTAGGGGGATGGAGCCCTGTGTCAGGCTCTGTGCTGACTGTGGAGTCTGCTTAAGACTCTTTCTGTCTCTCTCTTCCCCTCTCTCCCGCTCGTGCTCTCTCTCTCTCTCTAACATACATACATACATACATACATACATACATACATACATAAAAAGACCCAATGTTTATTCAAAGTTGCTCATAAAAATTGGGAACAGTCTAAAGGACTATTAATAATAATTTTAGAATATACATAATTGTATAACTATAAAGTAATGCACAATTCAAATTATAATTAACATGAAAGGATTTTCAACTGAAAAGATCAGGTTCTAGAAGAATACATGTAACCTGGACATTTTCATGTGAATAGAAAAAACAGTATGGAAAAGAAGGCTACTATTAACAATGACCATGGCTGAGTTTGGTAGAGTCAGGAATAGTTTGGGGTATGAGCAGTTATGCAAAGTCTTTTAAAAATAGTTATTAAAATTATATTTTCTTGTCACATTAAACTACTAAATTTCTAACATTCTAATATAAGGAAAAAGCTGATCATTCAATAAGCCTCATGAAAATATTTTAAAAGTGGTTTATTTTTCAATGTAATTTTTAATCACTCTAAGCATAATAAAATAGCTCCAAAATATTAACGGTTATGTTCCTGTTGTATTCCCTGGTGCTAAATCCTTTGCTGCCATCTTTTGGAAGTAGGTTACTAATGCATGCCATGGGATTTCTCTTCCCTTCTGGAAAAGACTTCCCAAAGGAGAAAAACAAAGAAAAATTACATTCTTGCAGGAGTGCAACGCTAAAGCAAAATTAGCTTTTCTGTATACTGTGAAGAATTTGTCTTAAATTATCCCCAGCTGGATTCTGGCCTCTCTTTCTTTGAAAATCCTGAAAGGGGTGATCTTTTACAAGGAGACTCTGACTGAGCAATGCCTGGGCTTTCCTCAATGCCGCGTCTTAATTCTACAAAAACTCACAAAATTTTTGTGCAAATTTTTTTTTTGTCTTTTCTACCCCTAAACCAGATTTGTCTTAGAGAGAAGGTGCACAAAGCAGGAAGGTTTTGAGCAGTTCAGAAAACGTAGATGAAGAGGGAGCTACAGTTGGAAGATGACATGTAAAACTACCTTACACCTTGTGGGCTAACAGATCAGGAAAAAAAGAACACACTAGCTCAACTTCGGAAGTAGGAATAATTGAGTTCTGTCTTTGAAACGTTGCCAAAACTGAAGATTTCTTAAAACTTCAGGAACATCGTAAGATGTATAAGTAAGTAAGATGTATAAGTAACATCGTAAGCATGTATAATGCTGGCATATTTGACTAAAAATGGCCAGCTTCCCTCACTCATCAGAAGCTGATAAGCACTTTTAATCAATTTTAATCACTTAAAATCACTTTTAATTAGCGTAAAAGTCTTGGCTGGTCATGGCTGTCTTTCGTCAAGATTTGAATACTTCGCTTCTGTTAAGTGCTCACCCTACAAGCTGGCTGCGGTTTTGAGAAATGCACTTGTATCTGGGTGCTTACTCTCATTCTCTTCTGCCCTGCACACTCCGTGTTTAATGTAAATATAGTCTTTCATCAATTGACATGGAAGGGGATTTGCTTTTTGTAGCACACTTCTCACAATGCCAGACAGGTGCTTTATTTATTCACCCAGGGCCAGCTGTGAGTATACAAGATCCTTTGTCTCTTTCTAAGTTGTGCTGCCAGTCCCAAGACAATAAATAATTTGCCTGCTGAGGAGAGGGCAGGGAACTTTTGAAAAAAGAGTCACTCCTCAGATGCTTCTTGATTGAAAATAGATTTCATTCTCTTTGTCACCCAAAAGGGGGCACGCTATCACTTTGTTCAAACGCTTGAATCTACAATGAGATAGACTCCATATTCAATGACCATTTCTTCTGCTTAAAATATACTTCTGATCCTTCCTTTTCTCCTAAAGTCATTAATCAACTCACGCTTAATTTCTCTTTGAAAACTTTGTGTCTCCAGGAAGAATTCTTTGCTCTTTCCGGACAGCATCTCTCTTTGTACTTCTACAGAGAAATTAGCATGATGTAAAATCACCACTGTTTGCCCAACCTTCCAGCTATCTCTGGTCTGTAAGATCCCTAGGCAGAGCTCTAGTCTGGTTTACATTTGAACTTCCAAAATCTGACCAAGAATGTTATTGACATGGGTGTACCTACTGAATACATGAATGGATGAGTGAAGGCAAGGCTGAGCAATGAAAAGGGCATAAACTCAAAAAATATTTGCAAAGCAAATATGTCTGAGATCAAATGTATTTTGGAAAATGAAAAAAAATGTTACATGAGCTACGGAAGTTTTGTGTGTTGCAGTGTTGTATTTATTTTTTTTTTTAATTGAATATATGTGATCTTGTTTTGGAATGCTTCAAAAATTATTTTTCAGTTTAAAATGCTATGTGTTTATTCATGAGTTCATTAAACAATTGTGTATTTATTGCAAACTGTGTTAGATAAAAATAATAGTATTAATTCAGGTATCATATGTTGTTATTAACATATTATACTGAAGCTACCTGAAAATATTGATAAAGTACGTAATATTCTGCAGCTTAGGGTAATAGAAAAATACTGTGCTTTACGTCTTGTGTACAATAAGTTCAGGTTAACTGTCTGTTTGCTGTAGCTTTGTAAAGGATAGCTTAATATTGTTTATTAATTATTTTGTACTAAGTTGAAAATAAAAATCTAGTGGGTACTGTGGAAAGGATAGGATCTTTTCTTTTTTTTAAATGTTTTAAAACATTTATTTATTTTTTGAGAGACAGAGGAGACAGTGTTAGCGGGTGAGGGGCAGAGAAAGAGGGACTCACAGATCCTGAAACAGGTTCCAGGCTCTGAGCTGTCAGCACAGAGCCCGATGCGGGGCTCGAGCTCACGAACTGCAAGATCATGACCCGAGCCAAAGCCAAGTGCATAACTGACTGAGCCACCCAGTAGCCCCAATGATCTTTTCTTAAAGGTTATTTTCACTAATATTTTTCATGAATTTTCTTTTCTTTTTCCTTTTTTTAAGTTTATTTATTTATTTTTGAGGGGAGAGGAAGGGACAGAGAGAGAGGGAGAGAGAGAATCCCAGGCAGACTCTGTGCACAGAGCCTGATGCAGGGCTCTGATCCCACAAACAGTGAGATCATGACCTGAGCAGAAATCAAGAGTCAGATACTTAACCGACTGAGCCACCCAGGTGCCACATGAATTTTGTTTTCTTAAATTACATCTAAGTGAAAACTATATATTAGCTCAATGGATAAAAAATGAGCAGAGTTTTTTTGAATGAATATAAATATATAACATGAAAAATTAGGACTTCACATAGTAGGACAATGTGCATGCTGTGTTCTTACTGCGGGCATGGGTACCATGATGGAATCATATTTGTTTATCCATAACTTATATGAAATAGAAAGTTAACAGTAACTGGTAAGAATGGATAATATTTCTCTTATGCAAAGACACAAAAATGTTTGAAAACATCAAACTGAAAGAGAAATATTGATCAAACTGAGTTTTCCACACAAGTAGACTATGAACAGAGCACAATATTTTTAAAGTTGCATTGTAAATATTGTTAAAAGTATAGTTTTTAAACTAAATTTCCTAGTTCTTGTGATGTACATTTAGCTTTCAATACATTAATTTATTAAATACATATCTGGGGGCACCTGGGTGGTTCTGTCGGTTCAGCATCTGACTCTTGATTTCGGCTCAGGTCATGGTCCCAAGGTCATGGGATCAACCCCTGCCCACCCCTGTCATGCTCTGTACTGAGTGTAGAGCCTGCTTGGGATTTTCTCTCTCTTTCTCTGTCTGTTCTTCTCCCCCGTTCTATCTAAAATGAATAAATAAATTAATGAATAAATAAATAAATAAATAAATAAATAAATAAATAAATAAAATCTCAATGTGGTTTATTTGTAAATAATTGTTGCATAAGTTAAAAATTGATAAACCTTAGAGATATGGGGAAAATACCAGGAACAAGTTTAATTTCTAGTCAGGGAATTCATTTGGACAATTTAGCAAGGACTAAGTCTTTTTTAAGTTAAAAATAGTAGAGGGGCGCCTAGGTCGCTCAGTCACTTAAGTGGCTGACTTTGGCTCGGGTCATGATCTCAATGGAAGAGTTGGAGCCCCAAGTCAGGCTCTTTGCTGCTGCTTCAGATTCTGTGTCTCCCTCACTCTCTGTCCCTACCCCCACTCACATTCTGTCTCTCTCAAAAATAAATAAACACTAAAAATTTTTTAAAAAATAAAAAATAGTAGAAATCATGTTATTTTGAAGTCTTTAAAGAATTGTTTCTGTCTTTCGTTTGTTTAAGGATTTGCTGTACTAAGTGATGTCTATATTGGTTACTTCAGCAGAATGTGGTCCCCCAGTCTATGAGACTATTTTGTTCATTGCCTGGCTTGATTTTAACCAGATTATCCATCCACTTCGTATACAAAGGAGGGAGGGGGGGTACTTTCCATGAAAGAAACACTTGGAATGGGTTTTCAGCTGTGTGGACAAGGGACTTTGTGACTGTTGCATAAAAAGTGTATCTAATATTGACTGAAGGCCATCTCAGGCCTCTTGCAGGTGTTCCACCTACATTATTTCATTCAATACTCACAGCAACCCTCTAAAGTGGCTTTTTTTTTTTTCAGAAGAGGAAACGGGGTGGGGGGGGGCGGCAAAATTTGCATGACATCTCACGGGTATAGAGAAGGAGTGCCAGGATTCAATGGGGGCAGTTGGTCTCAGTCTGCAAATGTCTCTCTGTAGCTATTCTGTCCCATCTGTCGGTACACTACTCCGATTCGCAAAACTTCAAATCCTAACTCTGACAAAACGGTGACTGTGCTTTGACTTAAACAGGTGGAGGTAAGGGCTCTCAGTCCTCTAGCAAGCGCAAGGCTTGGTCCCGGGTGGGAGCCTGGGGGTCCTGTCTCCTAGGCAACTGCAGTAGCACTGTAGGCTTTAATGCACCCTTTCCCCAGGACCCAAAGGGGTGACGTCATTTCCTCCGTCTGGGCGGTTGCCCCAGCGACGCGTCAGGCGGAAGAGCGGTGTCGGGTACCCGAGAGACCTGGCGGTGAGGAAGTCACTTCCTCCCAGAGACGCTGTTTCCTAGCAACCTCCTCCCATCTCCGCTTTTAGTCCCTCCTCTTTGCTCAGACCTGTGACAATCTCCTAGAGCCGGCAGGCCCAGGCCGTGGCGAGAGGCTCTTGCCCAAGGCCAGGCGCTCAGTCCCTAGGGTAGCGGGGAGCTCACCGCAGGATCGGCTGGGTGGGTACAGAACACGGGTCCCGGGGTCTCGGAGGAAGGGGACTGGGACAGCGTTCGGTGTGCACGGGCCGGTCGAGTGCTGGGACCTGGGCTGTCTGTCGGCGCGGTGCAGTGCGGAGCCGGCGGGGACCCGGGTGCCACCTGGCCTGGCAAGAGCGGTCCCCGGCCGCGCGCTGCAGTGGATGGCGGGGCGACGGAGGCCCGAACCTCCACTCCTAGCACGAGAAAGGTTCACGGGCCCACTTGTGCAGTGATTTTAAGGCTGCCTATCACGGAGGCTTCGTTTTGTTTTTAGCTCGCCCTATTAGCACTTTTATGGGAAGGAAGAGCGACTGGAAAAAAATATCGCTATTGCAGTTTAGCATTATGATCTTTGTCTTTCACTAGAACTGTACGCAAGGTTTTTTTGTTTTTGTTTTGTTTTGTTTTGCTTTTTTGGTAGCGCTCTTGGGTGTATCTTTTATGCTGCCAGTCTCCTTGGTAGTTTTCTAAATAAGGTATGGCTCTTTCTTGGACAATGTTATACTTTGGGGATGGAAGGGAGGTGAATAAGATACTGTATTTTAATTGGCAACATTTTATCATATTAACCTGTTGCAGTCATTTATTTGATCATCCTTAAGATAATTGCAAAACAATTTTAGGATAACTTCAATTTGACTTTTCTTTGATAACAGACTGGTGAGAATTTTATATTTCTTTAGAAGAACTCTACATATTTAAGTGATTATTAGCTTAATATTCATATGAGATGCTTTTCTCAATTGTTTTTTGTTGGCTCTTTTTTTTCTCTTTGCACTAAAGGGTAGTAATAGAAATTCTCAAATGTGCAAAAAAGTCTGATTTCTTTTTGTACATTTCAGGCACCATCAGAATTTGAATTATTTCCCTTGCCTATTAGCCATTTTATAAAGATTTAAAAAAGAAAAAAAGAAAGAAACACTATGTCTGATGAAGTTTTTAGCACAACTTTGGCTTATACAAAGAGTCCAAAAGTCACGAAAAGGACTACTTTCCAGGTAAAGTATTTCAAAACATTTTTATTTTGAGTGACTTGACAAGGTTAACTCTGTATTTGTAACGATGGACTCAAAATGATTCTAGGAATGACCCTGTAAAATGCAGGAGTAAATCCTACCTTCCTTTGGAGATTTTGCATTTCCTTTGGAGATCATATGTGGGCTCCAGTGTTACCAACTCTTCTGTGTGGCTTTCAGACTAGTACACTAGCTTTTGAAATTTTAAATCAGCTTTTAAAAGTTAAGTTATATAGCAACTTTAAATTTGCATCTAAGTTTTTTTTTCTGTTGTGACATAATACCATTTCACTTCTCTCTGTCTAGTCACTGCTGTTTTGAACTCAGCTTCTAAGTTTGCCGTATGGATTACATGTATTACCACAATATGCTAAAACAAAAGATCACAAAAAGGACCAGTTTCTTCCAAAATGCCAGTGTGTAATAAATCCTGTATAAATTGAGTCCTGCCTTGTTTATTATTCTCCCACCCTGATTACAGCCTGTAATTCATTTATTTGATATTGCCTGTTTCCTCCAATTTAACTGTAAGCTTCATGAGGAGAGGGATCTTGTCGGTGGTGTTACAATGGAGTCTGAGGGTTTGGGTGCATGGCATAAGGATTATGTGTTATATGAATGAAACCTGGGTTTGAAAGCAGTTAATCAAGCATTATTTGTTTAAAGAACTAATTCTAAATATGAGACCTCTCTGTTTGGGTGGAAATTAATCTTAATTGTCTCATTTCAGGATGAGCTAATAAAAGCAATTACAGCCCGCTCAGCCAGGCAAAGAAGTTCTGAATACTCTGATGACTTTGACAGCGATGAGATTGGTATGTGTGAATATGGAAAAGTAAACCACTTGTCCTTTTTTTGCTTCTTTAGGTGCATTTAGCCCATCCCTACAAAAACAATCACTTACGTTAAAATAATACCTACAAATACACTGGTTTTAAATTTCCAACTTTTTAATGAGTAAAAAGCCATTCATAACTTTTAAGAAGTTGTATGATTGTCTTTGTTTATTTCTGAGCGTGTATACTGAAAATGTAAATTAATTGATAGGTTTGCAGTGAAAGGATGTCTGTCAGTTGTAAACCATGTTGGACACAAGTGTCGACCCTATGAGACCCTCCAGCGAATTGAAAACTAGGGCCTGTGGAGCTAAACTTTGGTGCACATCAGAATCACTTTTGTAATGGTTTTTATAAGTCAGATTTTTTGGCTATAATAGGGGCTCCGTTTTAAAAGCCTAGCATATCGGCACTGGTATTTTAATTTGGTTCTTTGATCATATAAAAATATTAGCATTTTAGGCTTCAAGTGTAAAGACACATAATTCCAACGTCGCAAGTCAGTGTATTATACTTTAATATTCAGTGAATAGCTCTTGATATTGTCTTTAAAAATAATCAGAACAATAGTTAAATCATTGCTATATAGTTAAGTTAGCATTCTTTATCAACCTTCTCATAGTAAAAGCTAATACTCTGGTATGCATGAAATTGTAGTTCTGAAATTTTTATGGAAAAAAAATATATAATTAGCAAATAACCAGTAAAATTCTTCCACTTATCGATGTTCTCGATTTTATATAATGAAGTCATTTGCAGATAAAAGCTTTACAGTCCAAAACCCAGCTTAAATATCCCATGTCATTGTTATTTTGCGGGACCTTTGGATGATTCTCAGAGCAAGTGTAGGGCTTGGCACACTCTTCATACTCAGTAAGTATGTTTTGAATAAATTAATGAAATTGAAATTTTTATTTCATAAATACCGACAAAAACTCCCTAAGTTAGCTGTGTCTTAGAACTGCAGACCTGTTGGTAAAACAGACTTGCATCCATTCTAGTTGTAAGTTCATTTTACAACCTTAAAGATCAGTTTTTAAGGTTGTCTTTTTGATTAATGTAAACTTCACAACTTTAAAGAAGACTGTGGAAAACATTTTTTCTCTCCCATTTTTCAGTTTCCTTAGGTGATTTTTCTGATACCTCAGTAGATGAAAATTCAGATAAGAAAAAAATGAATGATTTCCATTTATCAGATGATGAAGAAAAGAATTCCCCAAAACTATCTTTTTTGAAAACCAAGAAATCAAACATTGACATGACAAAAGATGAGCCAGCTTTCTCTGCCAAAAATGATAAGGACATGGCACCTGATGGTTGTGGAGACGTGGTTGGAGCTCCCTTATCTGAATCTCAAAGTGAAGACCAGGAAATCGAAAAAGACAAAATTAAAATGAAACCTAAACCCAGGATTCTCCCAGTCAAAAGCACATCTTCAGGTAATTTGTTAGGTTGGTGTAATCGCAGTTCTTATAAACTTATTTTCAGATAATCACAAAATATCTTTATATGGTAGCTAGTAAATATTTAAGAAATAGACTTACCTTTGTAATTTCAATTTTTTTTTTAACTTTCATTCAGTCTTGAGAGACAGAGAGACAGAGTATGAGCAGAGGAGGGACAGAGAGAGAGGGAGACACAGAATCCAAAGCAGGCTCCAGGCTCTGAGCTGTCAGCGCGGAGCCCAACGCAGGCCTGGAACTCACGAACGGTGGGATCATGACCTGAGCCGAAGTCCGTTGCATAACTGGCTGAGCCACCCAGGCTCTCCTGTAATTTTAGACTTATCAATCAAAGTAATGGATTTATAAAACATATAGTTCTGGCATCCAGTTGTATGTCAGTCTTGCATCTATGCTGGTGCCTTTTAGAAGGTCAGACAGAGTACCTTGTCATTCACAACTGTGGCTCCCAAAGCTTCTCGAGCCTTGCGAGGCCTTTGGGCTTCAGTTTTGTTTTCATGGGTGGACTGCAATGCAGTCCTTTCTAATCCATTTTACACTCCAGAAATTAGTGTTCCAGCGGCATCAGAACTAATCCTTTGAACAATCACTTCCATGCCATCATTTGCCAGAAGATTTTCTGACATTTGAGTATTTGAAGGGAGAGGGTTTTGTTGTCGGTGTTGTTATTGAAGCCTCCAACTTTCCTTCAGAAAAGAGAATCTCTATTTAGTTTCTCTGTTCCCTGGGAAAATCCACCGAAACTCAGTTTCCTGAAGGGAAGTTCCTGGTGCGATTGGGAATATAGTAGTTTCTCCACAATTCTCCTGAGCTCTAGGCACAGTGAAGTGAAGATGATGTGAAGCAAGAGCCAGACTCTCTGAGGCCCCCTGAGCCACCACACAAAAATATGGGCATAGAAGATTAAGGCTTTGGTGTCTGTTATTTAGCCCTTTTTTCCTGTTTTATAGAAAAAATATTCGTTGATACTTACCTTCATAAAAGTCTATTTCCTTTGTATCATTAAATACTGTACTGGTAAATGCTTCCTACTTCACCTGTTAGGTATCACTGGTAACATCAGGCAGAACTTTATTTCAGACATATCCCATTAACCTTCAAATAAGAAGATATGAACAGAGCAGGAAAAAAGCCACCGTGTGTTAATTACAGGTGACCTTGGCAAATAGGGTAAGCCTTATTGTCTTTATGAGGAGGAGGATGAAACCTGTTCTTCTTGTTCTACAGAATCATTTTGAGACTCTATGGAAGTGTGTCTGAGAAACTATATAAGTCTACAAAAATATAAGCACAAGGCCTAATGAAACAGAATTAAAGTGCTGAAATGTACCTTCCCAGTGTACTGAATAGCATCAAAAATGAAGGGAAAGGGAACATAAGGGAACTTGGCAACTATCCAGTAGTTCACCATTTCCCAAAACACAGCCTACAGTTTGTTCATTTGTATCATTGGAAAAACACAGAAATATGGAAGTTTTAAAGTAATTTCTTTATGAGAGAACTTGTTGGAGCCATTCAGAAAGAAATATGCATGAGAGATCTTTAAGAAGGATAGAGTAGACAGTGTTTCCTAGTCCTAGTGAATTTGGAAGTCTGTTTTTATGGATTATATTTATCCTATTTGTCTTGATTCTGCAAAGCTTTTCATTAGGTAAATAAGAAAGTATAAACACACAGAAGCTAAAATTTGGTCTGATGTAGATAGAAGCATATAATTAGAACTTTATGGTAGATAATCATCAATAATCCACCTATTTAATACCTTTTTTTAAAAACCTGTGACAAGCTAAAATGAATAAAGAAATACTTTTCTTAAACCACAAGATGGCACCAGGATTCTAAACACTATACACAAATGTGCAATACCTTATTTTTAAAGTCATTAGCCATTTGCAATTCACTATATGTAATGTAAAACTAGTTACCAAAAACAGGTAATCATTTACATTTCATTATAAAAGAAAGCATTTTGAAAACGTATAGAAGTATTTTTTTCTGTCTGAATTGACAATACTTCTAGAAGTGGAATTGTGGTATAAAGTATATTAAAGTCATTATTCCTAGCCTCTTCAGATTGAAGAAAAAAATTGAGGCTAGTGGTCAGTGCCTGGCATATACAATTCAGTGAGTATTTTAACGTATAAATGAATAAATGAATGACTCATTCCTGAAAGAAAGAATGTGGTTCACGGGTTAAGCTTTATCCCTCTCTAAATTTTTAGACTCTTTTTCTTACAAATTTGGAACTTAATATTTAAAAAAATTTTTTTTAACATTTCATTTTTGAGAAACAGAAAGAGACAAGAGTGTGAGTGGGGGAGGGACAGAGAGAGAGAGGGAGACACAGAATCCAGAGGAGGCTCCAGGCTCTGAGCTGTCAGCACAGAGCCCGATTCGGGGCTTGAACTCACGGACCACGAGATCATGACCTGAGCTGAAGTTGGACATTTAACCGACTGAGCCACCCAAGCACCCCTAGAACTTAATATTTTTAATGTGGTGAGACATTGCTAAGTAGCAATTAATGCTTTATAAAAATATTAGAATCTGAAAGTTTCCTTTGCTCTTGCTTGGCTTTTGGAAAAAGTAGACTCTCATTTCTTCAAGCAAATGTCACATGGGCAGTGATTGTAGAAAGTAATTTTTACAGGGTATGTTGTTTTTATTTTAACATTAAAATGACTAAAGGCATGAACTTCAGAGTCAGGGTGCTCTTGTTTTAATTCCACAAGCTAGAGTTTATGATCATGGGTGTACAACCTCTTTGTTCCTCATTTATTTGTCTGTGAATTGGGCAGAATAGTTGAACCTGTGCTAGAGGTTTGAGACAATTAAGTGGGTTTATATATTTGAAGTGTTTAGAACAATCTGGTGGAAATTCAGCACTTTTCTAAGTGCTTTTATTATTTATTTTATTATTTAGCATTTGCTCTTAAGCAGATCAATTTATTTCTCCACACATATTTATTGTGAATATAGTTTTCTTTCCATAATGTTACAAGTGCTGTGATGATAACTGAGAATACGACATTATAAAGACCTAATACCAATCCTCCAAGACTGTCATAGTCCGTTTGGACCACTGTATCAAGGCACCATAGACTGGATGGGTTTTAAACGACAGAAACCTATTTCTCACAGTTCTGGAAGCTAGCAGTCTGAGATCACAGTACCAGCATGGTCAGATGAGACAGAACCCTCTTCTGGGTCTCAGACTTCTGATCGTATCTCTGTGTGGTAGAAGGGGTGAGGGAGCTCTCTGGAGCCTCTTTTATAAGGGCACTAATCCCATTCATGAAAGTTCCACTCTCATGGTCTGATCACCTCCCAAAGGCCCCACCTCCTAATGCCATCAACTCTGTGGTTAGGATTTCAACCTAAGAATTTGAGGGGACGGTGGAGACACAAACATTTAAGCCATAGCAAAGACTTTACAATTCAATGGCAAAGTATATAAAAGGTACCTAAGGAAAGTAAGCACCTAAGTTTACTTGAGGGCATCAGGGAAGTCTTCCTGAAAATGGCAATAATAGTAATAACTGACAAATAATAGTACCCATAGTCAGAAGTCTTGGTTGCAAATGACTCAGTTCAGACTTCAGTGGAAAGAGGAATTTATCACTTAATTGAGCATGGATGTCAGAAGACCTCTCAGTTTAGAGAGAGTCCTTTTATGTCATCTGGATTCTCTCCACTTCTGTCTTTCCTCCCTGACTCTGAGACCTTCTCACTCTCTCCTCCCACCCCTGTCACTGGCCCAGTTACTCCATCCCTTGGTCCAGTTGTTTTTTGTCTGTCTGTCTGTTTGTTTGTTTGTTTGTTAATCATTTGGTCTCTGTCTCAGCCATCCCTTCACTTGGCAGGAAAGAATGCCACTAGCAGTCTCCAAATCGTATCCTCACAGATGCATGTGATCTTAAAGATATATTCTTCAACTCTAAATAGAAAAGTACTGACCTCCTGACCGCCTGCTGTGGATGGGGGAGATGAAGTTTCTGTGATATGCTGGGAGGGTGGGGTGCATTGCGGACCCCCCCCCCCCTCACTGAGGTACAGAGGAGGTATTTGTTAATCCACTAGAATCACAAGGATGGAGAAGAGGAGAGACTACCCCAAAGAAAACAGGAGTGATGGACACACCAAAACCAAAACCAAAAAACAAACAAAGAAAGAAAAAGGAAGGGAATAGTTTACCAGAGTTATCAATGTTCATTGAGTACCATACACTTTATATGTATTTTCTTACTCAGGTCCCACAGGTGCTTTAGGAATTCTTAATTCATGTTACCGACGGGAAAACTGAGGTATGTGGAGGTTATATGATTGTGTGAGAGTATGGTGCCAATGACTGTCAGAGCCAAGGTTCAAACATGAAATATCTTAAATAGACAAACTCATCCAGAGAACAGGTAGAATGGTAGTGGCCATGGCCTTTGGGGAGAGGAAAAGTGCATTTGCTATTCAACAGGTGTAAAGTTTCCCTCAGGCAAGATGAAACGTTCTAGAGGGCTGCTGTACGACACGGATCCTTTAGTTGACAATACTGTATCATGCACTTAAAATTTGCTAAGAGGGTAAGACCCCTTGTTAAGTGTTCTTATCACAGTAAAAAAACTGACTCAGCCCCTTCTTTCAGGCATTATACAATATTCCGCTTACATTGAGGCTCGAATGGCATGCAAGCTTTTGTCAGGAGAAGAAGCAGCAGGCGGACATTCTAGGCAGAGGGATCAGCTTGGGTAAAGGTATGGTAGCAGGAGGGTCTGTGGCGCAGCCCCAAGAGAGCAGTGAGCCGAGTATTTCAGGAACACAGACTACAAAGTGGGTGTACCAGGAGACAAGGCAGCGCTGGTAGCCAGGCAGAAGACCATGAGACCTTTTATACTGTTCAGAGGCAATTAAGCTTTTATTCGGTAGGATTGGATGCTGGGGAGCCATTGGGGAATTTTGTGGGGAAGAGTGATGTGATCTGATTTGCATTTTGTAAATATCTCTGAGGAGAGAGCAAATGAGTTGCTGATGGCGGGGATGTGGAAAGTGGGGTAAAAAGAGAGATTTAGCAAGAAGACTCAACAGGGGGTCCTGATGCTTCGGACATAAGGGGAACATGAGGAGGAATCCAGGATGGCTTGAACATTTGGCCCGAGTTGAGAACATAGCTAAAATTGGCAATAAAACATTTATAGTGGTGCCAGCTTGGTATGGTGACGGAATCTTCTAGCAGCATTCATAAGCCCATTTATAGCTAACGAGGAGGAAGGTGTTGATTACTTCAGTTTTGAAGTTTGTCAGAAGAAAGCACTGGTAGAACAATGGAGAAACGAATATGTATAACAGGTAACATTTAAGCAAGAAGTTTACGTAAAACGCTTTCTTACCTTTGAGGGCTGGAAGTATACCAGCATTACATTGTCGTTTTAAACTTGGAAGTAAGGGAAATAGTAACTCAGACGCTTTAACAACCGTGGAGAGGTTTTATGGACTCAAAAGAACACAGTTCACAAATGTAGTTCTTCGTTCCTCTCTGCAATGAGAGTAGCGCTCCTGTCCCCAGTACCCACATCATCTTCATGCTTGTGACGCAACTTACCTTGCTCTTACAATTTCTTTTGTTTAGAATCATCTCCCCTCCAAATGTGTAAATCCTTGGACAGGGTCATTGTCACTGTCTTGATTATGAAGTCCAGCAATGTGAGTAATGTGTTCAGGGCCTGACAGCAGACATTCAATCAAGGTTTATGCATGAACCCCCATAGAGGCAGAAACTGGGGCACCGTTGGTGTTTTGTTTTTTAGTTGTTATTTTTTTGACTATGAGAGTTCATAAACTTAAAGAGTCAACTTCTCACAAAACTAAACTAGTTACTTCCAGGATGGTAGCTACTTTGGAAAAAAAAAAAATCGACCTTGAACTATGGCTCATTTGTGCTTCCTGGAGCTCTGTGTAGAGAAGGGTTGTGGGCTTCTGGACTGTCCAGGGAAGAGAGCTAAGGTGCATGGACACAGGAGGGAAGTATGGCAGCACCTTAGGGTGTAATTGAAGTCATGGTCATTTTTTTGGTATGCTCACCTTAAAACACTTTATTTTTTGGCAGAAAACAATAGCAGCCTTGAAGCAGACAACCACTTCAGGCCTTCACCTCGGCCACGGAGTATGTTGAAAACACACAGCCACAAGGAGGAGAAAGATGGGCCAGGAGAAGATAAAACAACTGCTCTCCGTGAAGAATTAGAGCCACATTCTGCACCTTCCCCCCTCCCAGTGCTAAATGACGGACAACTAGAAGCTGAGAAAAAAGCATTCTCGGAAAACCTAGATCCTGAGGTTAGTGCTACTGTGCAACTGCTGAATTTGTTCTTGAACTCAGGACTTTGCATCTGATTACGAAGAAGAGAATTTGTGTGTGTGTGTGTGTGTGTGTGTGTGTGTGTGTGTGTGTTACATGTTCTTTTCAGCACTTGATAGAGAAATTACTTATTTTGATTTATTTTGACAAGGAAATAATTTAAAGATGTTTTTAGTAATATACAGTATTCCATTGAATCTAAAGCTCCAACTGTAAGATATAACACAGATGTACATAACATTATTTTATGTACTGCGAAGAAAGAAGAAAACTCTGACAATGAATCTGTAATCCACCAGTAATTATAAGATGCACCATCCAATTTCAGGGAAAGTAAATGTGAAAAAAAGAAGTTGCCCTTTTGAGTCTATGAAATAATGTCTGTCTTTAATTGTTCAGAATTTATAGTTTTAGGGGTGCCTGGGGTGGCTCAGTCGGTTAAGTGTCCGACTTCAACTCAGGTCATGCTCTCATGGTTTGTGGGCTCGAGCCCCATGTCGGGCTTATGCTGACAGCTCAGAGCCTGGAGCCTGCTTCAGATTCTGTCTCCCTCTGTCTCTGTTTCTCCCCTGCTTGCACTCTCTCTCTTGCAAAAATAAGTAAACAATTTTTTTAATTTATAGTTTTAGTCACATATCTTTGAATTTTATAACTTATGGCTAAGAAGAGTATAGCCAGTGTCATTTTATTCATTTGGTTTTATTCACTCAACAAATATGTGTGTGTGTGTGTGTGTGTGTGTGTGTGTGTGTATTTTTTAAATGTTTATTTGTTTATTTTGAGAGAGAGAGAATGTGGTGGAGAGGCAGAGGGAGAGAGAGAGTGAATCAGAAGCAGGCTGTGCACTGACAATGCCCCCAATGCAAAGCTTGATCTCACGAACTGTGAGAATACTACCTGAGCCAAGATCAAGAGTCAGGCACTTAACCGACTGTGCGACCCAGGCACCCCTCAGCAAGTGTATATTGAATGATCATGGCAATGTCCCATATTTGGGGGGGATACAGTAAATGTGATCCTTCAGGATTTCATCAGAGAGTACACTAGGTATTGTTATTAGGGGAGAACACTTGGGCCCCTCTCTTCACCTTTCACTATGGTTAGTGAACTTACACATAACAGTTCAGAAGGAGTAATTATGAGAAGAATGTTTGCTCTCCATAATCTGCTTTAGCAGATCAGGGAAAAGAACTAAATGGTACCTGGTTGAGCTTCTTTCTTTTTCTCCTCACTCCTCTGTGGTGGTGTGCGTGTAAGGATCCGGTCCCTTCGAGGCGGCACAAAGGGAGCTGGAGCACCTCCTTCATGTTAGGACTAAACAGATGGATCCTTCCAATTCGGAGGGGAAGTGTGAGCACAATAAGCTACTGATTCAAATCTGGCTTTGTAGCTTAGCTTTACCAGTAAAGCCGACAATTTGATATAAATCTATCTGAGCTCAAGGTGCTATTTCCTAATTTGTTCTGAAATCAGGAGAAGAAAAGAGGGTGTAATCAAACTGGTATTTTTTTATATTTAGTAAAACTAATTGCCCACGTGGGTTTTGTGTCAGTTTACCGTAGCTACTGTAACAAATTGCCATGAATTGGATGACTTAAAACAACAGAAATTTACTGTCTCCATTCTGGAGGTCAGAAGTTCAAAATCAAGTTATGGGCAGGGCCGTGTTCCCTCCGGAGGCTCCAGGGAAGAATTCTTCCTCGTTTCTTCCAGCGTCTGTCGGTTGCCAGCAGTCTTTGGCGCTCCGTGGCTTAGAGCTGCCTCACTTCCATCCCTGCCGTCATCATCATGTGGCCTTCTCTTCTTCCCTGTGTCTCAGTGTTTCCCTCTCTTTTCTCTTAAAAGGACACCAGTCATTGGATTTAGGGCCCACCTAATCCACTATGTTCTCATCTTCACTAATTCCTTTTGCAGACACCTTGTTTTCAAGTAAGATCACATTCTGAGGTTCTGGATGAAATTTTGAGGGAACACTCTTCAAAGTGGTACTGACACCTAACTTTAGATGCTCCCTGCTAGCATTTCTGCATCCCTTGCTTAAAAAAAAAAAAAAGAAGGTATTCCTAAAGTTTTTAAACTAACATCATATTATGACAAGATTTAATCAAATGAAATATCAACCCATAATCGCACCATTTAATAACAACTACATTCATCATTCTTATTCCCCTCTAGGCTACTTTCCTATACCTGTTTTAGCATACTTGTCGTAACGTAATTTGTATCCTACTTTTTCTTTGTCTCTTAGCATTGGGTCATAAAGTATTTCCACATTGCTGGGTGATCTTGAGAAGACTACATTCACCTTACTGATTATAACATAGCCCATAACATAAAACTCTTATGTTATTTCTGGGTACGTTGGATACTTCTATTTTTAATAATCCGAATGTTCCTTATTTCTCATTATAAAGATCTTGCGGACTATGCTCTGAATCTTCTTTAAGCCCACCTCCTCAGGGATTTCTCATCTATTTTTTGTTCAGCTCTTCTCTCTTCTATGTCTATAACCTTTGGCTCTTTACTGGAAGTCAAAGACTGGAGGGGTCTGTGTCTATCTGCATTCTACTATGCTCAAGTCTCTTTAATTGTGTATACACTCTCGCTTGATACCACACCTCTTCCCCCCCAACCTTACCTTCCTGCAAATGTCTCAGCTAGATTTTGAAAGGTGACATTTACTTTCTTACCATCCTCACCTCCTACCTTTCGTGTGTGTGTGTGTGTGTGTGTGTGTGTGTGTGTGTGAGAGAGAGAGAGAGAGAGAGAGAGAGAAAGGTGGAGATGATACATATGTATGTATATATGTCAAACTTAGCATTCCTGGGATAAGATCTGGTTGATCACAGTAGAATATTTCATTGTGGGATTTGATTTGTTAATATTTTGTTAAGATTTCCACATCCATACTTATGGAGGCTATCTGTGTATATTTTTTTCCTTATAATGTTATTATCAGGCTTGGGTATCCTATGAGTTGGGGAGTATCTCTTCCTCTTTTATTTTCTAAAAGTTTGGTACCATTTTTTTTCTTTAATTAAGAGAATTCACTAGTGAAATTGTCTGGGATTTTCTTTGTGGAGAGGTATTTGATAGTAAAGTGTATTTTTTTTTAAATTTTTTTTAACATTTATTTATTTTTGAGACAGAGAGAGACAGAGCATGAATGGGGCAGGGTCAGAGAGAGGGAGACACAGAATCTGAAACAGGCTCCAGGCTCTGAGCTGTCAGCACAGAGCCCGACGCGGGGCTTGAACTCACGGACCGTGAGATCGTGACCTGAGCCGAAGTCGGACGCTTAACCGACTCAGTCACCCAGGCGCCCCTAAAGTGTATTTTTTGATAGATATTTTGGTATTCAGGTTTTCTATTTCATCAATTTGGTAATTTAGGTCTATTAAGAAATTTGTCCATTTCATCTGAGATGTTGAATCTATAAACATGAGGTTGTGATAATTCCTTTATTCTTTTGATGACAGTGAGATTATCATAACATTCCATCTTTTATTTCTAATATATAGATTATGTTTTCTGTCTTTCTTGTAATATCTTGATAAGCATCATCCAGTTTTATTAACTTTTCTAAGAACCAACTTTGGCTTTGTCAGTTTTCTCTGTTGTTTGTTTCCAATTTCACTGATTTTCACTCTTCATTTTTTTTTCTTCCTTTTTTTTTTCTTTTACTTTGTTTTGGTTTAATTTGCATACCCATAAGTTGGAAAATGTATTCATTGATTTTAAGCCTTTCATCCTTTCTATTAAAACCTTTGAATGCTATAAATTTCCCTCTCTGCACTGCTTTAGCAGCACCCAAATTTTAATACCTTTTATTTTCATTATCATTTCTTTTAAATATATTTTCTAATTTCCTTTGTGGTTTCATTTTTGGCTGATTGGTTAATTTGTGGTGAGTGATTTTACTTTCAAATATCTGGATTTTTTTCTATACGTAATTTTGTATTGATTTGTAATTTAGTTTTGTTATGATCAGAGACTATATCTTACATAATTTCACATTTTACAGATTTTTTTAGATTTTTTTTATGGATCAGCCTAAGTGTATCTTGTGAAAATTCCATTTGCATTTACAGAAGATGTAAGTGTTGCAGCTGTTGGATATACTGTTCTATAATTTCTGTTTGGTCAAGGTGGCTGGTGGTGTCACTGAGATCTTCTCTATCCTCACTGATTTTTTTGTCTGGCTGGTTTACCAAGTACCAACAGTGTTAAAATCTCCAGTTATGTTTGTGAATTTGTCTGTTCTTCCCTTTAGTTCTATCAGTATTTTATGACTCTATTAGGCACATACACATTTATCATTATTATGTCTTGACCCTATTTACATTATGAAATGTTTCTTCCTCTGGTAATTCTCCTTATCTTGCAGTTTGATTTGTCTAATATTTCAGCTTTCTTACTACTGGTGTTTGCATAGTTTATCTTCTTGTATCATTCTCTGCAAACTATTTGTGACTTTTTCTTTTTTATATAATTTTTATAATAATTCTTTTATAATAACTGTTAGGTTATAAAAAACTGTCACCTTTTTTTTTTTTTTTAATCAAACCTGACAGTCTTCTTTTTAATTATTGTCCATTTGGGAGTGCTTAGTCCATTTACTTTTAATTTAGGACCAATTTGTTGCTGTGTGTTTTCTATTTATCTGTTTTGTTTTGTTTTTTAAGTTAGTGCTGTCATTGTTGGTCCTCTGTAACATTTTCCCTGACTTTTTTTTCTTTTTTTTCCTTGAGAGTTAATCACATAGGTTTTGGTTTCCAATTTTGATTCTTCTATTGCCTTTTTAACTGTACCTATTTGTGTTATATTTTTAGTAGTTGCTCTGTGGATTACAAGATGCAGATATAAATTCTCACAATCTACCTAGTGTCAATACTGTACTATTTCATATTTAATATAGAAATCTTGTCATAGTGTAGTTCCATGTATTCCCTCATCCATCCTGTTATTGTTGTTATAAACACTGCATTTACATATCATATAATTCCCACAATACAGTGTTACAATTTTCCTTTAAAAAAACTTTTTTGTCTTTGACTTTTAAGGAATTAAAAGAAAAAAAAGAATAAATATTTACAGTTTTCTTAAATATGTCTACCATTTCTAAGGATCTTTATTCCTTCCTATAGATCCAGATTACTTTCTGGTATTATTTCCCTTCAATTTTAAGAACTTATTTTTATATTTCTTGTAATGCAGGTTTGCTAGTGATGGGTTCTCTCGATCCTACTTATCTAAAAAAATATTTATTTCATCTTCATTTAAAAACAATTTTAATGTTTATTTATTTTTGAGAGAGGGAGAGCATGAGCAGGGGAGGGCAGAGAAAGAGGGAGCCACAGAATCCAAAACAGGCTCCAGGTTTAGCTGTCAGCACAAAGGCCAAAGTGGGGCTCAAACCCGGGAACTGTGAGTCAGCTTAGCTGAGTATATACATCTAGGCTGATGACAGTTTCTTTCTCATCAACCCCATTCCCCCAGCTCTTTATTAGTTTCCATTGTTCCTGGCTGGTATTATTTCCGGTGTGAAATCAGCAATAATTCATTTTATTGTCTTCCCATGTATGTTTTCTTTTTTCCGGCAAAATGTTTTCAAGATTTTTTTTAAAAAAGTTTTTTATTACAATAGTTTGACTGCAAGGTAACTAGATGTGTGTTGTTGTTTTTTTTTTTTTTTAATTTTTATCCATTTATTTACTTTGAGAGAGAGAGAGAGAGAGGGAGACAGCACAAGTGAGGGAGGGGCAGAGAGAGAAAGGGAGAGAGAGAATTCCAAGTAGGCTCTGCACTGCCAGCACAGAGCCCGATGTGGTGCTCAATCCCACGGAACTGTGACATCATGACTTGAGCTGAAACCAAGAGTCGGATGCTTAACTGACTGAGCCACCGAGGTGCCCGATGTGTGTTTTGTTTTTTAATATTTATTCTGTTTGGGTTTCACTGAGCTTTCAGGATCTATAAACTGATACTTTCTTTGAAAATGGAAAGTTTTTATGTATTTTTTTTCCTGCCCTAGTTTTCTTTTCTTCTTTTTAGTATTGAAATCTTTGATATGTCTCATTCAGTCTCTAAAATTCTGTTCATGTTTCTTCAGTCTTTCTTCCCTTTGTTATTCAGATTGAACAATGTATTGGTCTGTCGTTGAGTACACTGCCCATTTTTGCCATCCCTGATCTGCTGTTGTCTACCCAGCAGATGTTTTATTTTAGTATTATAGTTTCCAACTCTATAGTGTCCATTGGTATTTTTTTTATTTTTCATATATTTAATAAGATCCCCATCTAGTCAACTTCCATGCATGCATTTCCTCCAAGTGCTTGAAAATATTTTTAATACCTATTTAAAGTCCTCATTTGTTAATTGCAACATCTGGGTCATCTCTAGCTTGACTCCTAAGGACTGTTTTGCTTGTTCGTTTGTTTTTAATGTTTTTTTTTTTTTTTTTAAAGACAGAGAGAGACAGAGTGTGAGCAGGGGAGGGGCAGAGAGAGGGAGACACAGAATCTGAAGCAGGTTCCAGGCTCTGAGCTGTCAGCACTGAACCCCATGCGTGGCTCTAACTCATGAACCATGAGATCATGACCTGAGCTGAAGTCGGACACTTAACCGAATGAGATACCCAGGTGCCCCCCAAGGGCTGTTTTTATTATTTTTGTTTTTGTTTTCATAAATATGAGTCACCATTTTCCATTTCTTCACCTATCTAGAAACTTTTTGACTGAATACGGTATATTATGAACAATATGTTATAGAGATTCTAGAGTCTGTTATGTTCCTCTGAACATGTGTTTTAGTGTACAGATATTGTGGCTGGACTCAAATTGCCAAGTCTGGGGGCGCCTGGGTGGCTCAGTCGGTTAGGCGGCCGACTTCGGCTCAGGTCATGATCTGGCGGTCCGTGAGTTCGAGCCCCGCATCGGGCTCTGTGCTGACTGCTCAGAGCCTGGAGCCTGTTTCAGATTCTGTGTCTCCCTCTCTCTGACCCTTCCCCGTTCATGCTCTGTCTCTCTCTGTCTCAAAAATAAATAAACGTCAAATTGCCAAGTCTGTCTCCCTTGCCATGGATATCAACAGAAATCTCTGCTTAGTTCTTTTGGTTTCTAATTGCTCTGATTTTACAGGATCTTCCGATGTCTTCCCTGTGCCATGCATAGATGAACCAAGGGTTTGGGACGAATTTTATAAACAAATGTTGGGGTTCGTGCCACTGCAGCTCTTCCTCAAATTTACTGGCTGACTTTATAGTCCCAAACTCCGTGCCCTGACCCTTTAAGCCAGCCTGGTGAGGCTGCAACCTTCTATCACTTGGGCTGCAAGGATGGGTGAATGAACTCAGGCAAAAATCTACTAACTTGCCAGTCTCCTCTGGCAGAGCTTTGTCTCTCAAAGTAGATTGCCGTGTGTCAGCCCTTCTGCCATTTTCTCAGATAGTTTCTGCTTCTTGCTTTTGGTAAATAATTGTCTTTGTTCCCATAAAATATCGTGGGAAAGAAAAATAGAATTTGTTACTTATGCAGTAAAGTCAAACTCTTACATTATGATGCCATCAACTTTAGGCTAGATTATGGTGCAGACATACAAATATTAATTATTTCACTTCAGATATAATTTTCAGAATTGTGAGGAAAACTCAAGTGCGTGGAGTCTATGTACTTTTTCTATCTAAATATTTGGTAGTTGTTGTCTACTTGGTTTTATAAATGGCTTTTATTTGGACATTTGACACCAAGGGTTTTTGTTCTACTCTCTTCATACCTTCTTAGAAATAAGAATTAGAGAAAAAGATATCAAATCTTTGTCTCAAATACTTATGAGATCTGATTTGAGAGCAAGAGTTTTGAAAATTGCTAAAAACAAATATCGAGATGCCCATGAAAGAGCTAGAAAAACTCTTTAGTGACCCCTGTTAATGATCAAGACATCAATGTTTGAAAGTAAAGCATATTAGCCTCCACAGGCTTAATGCTTTTGGTGTTTCATCTGCAAACTCCTCATAAGGCCGATTTCAGAGTTATGAAATAGTCTTAATAATGCTATTGTCCCACACAAATCTTAAGAAGTAAACTTACATAGTAAATACTCTTTTTCTTTTTTTTTTTTGAACAGGATCCATGGTTAACAAGTCTATCATCGTCATCTCTTAAAGAAAGTCTTGGAGATTCCTTATCACCAGGATCTGGGGAAAAAGCATCCATACAAGGTAGTTATATCAAATTGTTACATCGCATTTTATGTTTGAACTCCATATTGCTAAGAATCTTGTTTGCAAAAAACATACTTTTCAGAATGATACGTTTGTATTTGCCTTAGTTTTAACCCCCCGTGTGCTGTTTACTAACCATGTGATTTTAGATGCAGAACTAGACAAGGTTACGAGAGCAAAGTTACCTAATCTCTCTGGCCCTGTATACTGATCTTGCAAAGGGGGATCTAAGAGCAAGCTACCTCGTCTCTCATGGCTGTGAGAATTAAATGAGCTAATAATACCTGTAAAGCCCTTAGAACAGTGCCACGGTAAGCACGTAAGTAAGTGTGAGCTGTGACTTACTAATGCATTTCTTTCCTTAGTCCTGCGACATATAGCTTGATGGGAGCTAAAAGGCATAGCTATTTCTAGGACCAGGATGTGTGCATTTATTAAGTGCTTGCCATGTAGTATATAATTTTTGTCATTTTACAGATGAGAAAAACTGAAGTGCAAAGATATTGCAAAAGTCAGTGCTAAAACCATAATTTGAATCTTTGGCTGCAAAGTCCTTGTTCTTTTTACTGAATACATTAATTAGCAGTTCTAAAGAATTCATTAATGATACTTGGAGTCGTGAGTGCTCCCCAAATGAAAATGTATAACTATAATTGCAAAATTATTTTAAATCCGGCTGAGTTCAAAACCAGTTCCAAAAAATGGCTGTAATAATGAAAGCAGCAGAATTAAGACTTTGACAATAAAAATACAAAGTTGGCCAGTAGGTGGATCCTAGTAGAAGTGAAAATTGGTGGTCACGGACTTCTTCCTGTTGAACATTCCAAAGTGGGGCAGGCAGAATAATAGGAGAAGTTCTGTCATAATGAAACAGAATCTTGTCATGCCACTGCTTGAGGCTGTCCCTTAGAGCATGGAGATGAGTAATAGGCCAGCTTTTAGTGCCCTGTTGGTATCATAGACAACATTTCTGCATCTTGGCAGAAATAAAACTGTCTAGATGGGGGCACCTGGGTGGCTCAGTCAGTGAAGCTTCCGACTTCAGCTCAGGTCATGATCTCGCGGCTCATGAGTTCGAGCCCTGCATCGGGCTCTGTGCTGACAGCTCAGACAGAACCTGGAGCCTGCTTCGGATTCTGTGTCTCCTACTCTCTCTGCCCCTCCCCTGCTCACACTCTGTCTCTCTCTCAAAAATAAATAATAAACATTAAAATAAAAAAGAAAAAAAAAAAAACCTGTCTAGAAAAAGGCTTTACTCTCTGTGTGGTGGACTCTTCTAAAATTTCATGATTTCTTGGTTCTCCTGCAGCTCAGCAATTTTGCTCCCGTACCACTTGTACCTATAGTAGCATAGAGATGTGTACCTCCTGCCCGCACAGCTTCTTGTTCCAGCTAAGAAACACAGGCTTTCAAATAGAATAGATACTGCCCTCTCACTTACTTGGTTTATCATCAACAGGAGCTTTTGGTGTGCCTTTGGTTTAGGGTAGTTATTCCATTCTACTTACTAATATGTTTTTTTTTTTTTTTCCTAAGTATTAGGTAAGTCAAATGCTTTAGTACATTAAGTAGCCACTTTCTCTTTTGTACATCACTTTGGAGAAAAGTTTATTCAAGTTGAATACAATAGCTCTCTTCACATTTTATTTTGCATGACAAAGACATCCTAGGCAATCCTCATTTAGTAGAAAGCCAATGAATCTGTTATCTACCTTATTAGTTCAGAAGAGAGTTTTAGTTTTGTGACTCTGTCTCAAAATAGATCAGAATGAAGAACTTACTGAAAACCACAATTCCTTGAAATCAAATGAAAATGAAGAGAATTCATTTTTGATAGACTTTGTTGCTACTCCACATGAGAAATCCAAGGAAAGTCAAGTGATTGCTGATGACCTTGAAGAAGAAAAGGAGAAAGCTGAACTGATCATGAATGAGTTGACAGCTGATCCACCGCTATTGAAATCTCAGAGTATCGTAATATCCACTGATGCAACTGCGTCTTCAAAGGTATTTGTATAAAATTATACCTTTTATACTACAGCAAAACTCAAAATAGATGTGTTAAATATTTTACCTGCCGTATTATGTACTCTTGAATTATCCGTAGAAAACTCATCTTTTGATACTGGTATATTATCAAGTGGTTCTTATTTAATTCAATACTGTTTTACTTCAGGGAAGATTTGCAGTGAATATAATAAAATTCAATATTTCATTAAAAACTATCAAAGGTATATGATCATAATATACTTTTAAATATCTAGAAACATAAACCCATAAGTGGGTAGGTTTCTATAGGTCTTCGTGTTATAAAAATGCATCTATCTGAAACAATTTCTAAGGTTTTGAATTAGTGAATTTTTAAACATTTTGGATATCATTTTTAAACATTTTATACATTTTAAAGGAAATCTTTAAGAAATGTTTACCAACATCTTTCTTGTTTAAATGGATAGACAGTATCATTATTAGAAACATTATTATTATTATAACCTTGAGAACCAGATTTATGGTGTGTAGGATTACTTGAAACTATCCCAGAGTAGTATACTTTTAAAATTTATGGTATAGCATTTTTAGTCTTTATTTCTCTTGAAGCTAGTCTTTATTTCTTATAGCTATAGTCAGCTGGTGACTATGTGTATTTACTATTGGGGAAGGTAACAGTGCTAGTTGAAGACTTGTGGTTGAATAGGACTTTTATAATACAGAATACTAATGCTTTGTATTAAAATTTACAGAGAAGGCTCATTAAACCATGTTCCAGGTATATTGTTCGTAACCACTTTCCTTAGGAAATATCACTCATGCCAAGTAAGCCATGTAGGTTTCTATCTGTGTTCTCACTTGAATGCTAGCAGCCTTCTGTGTAAAGGAGAGAAGTTACTCCTTAAAAAGAAGAAGGGTATTTGGAATTTATAGATGGGATCCTAGAAATGTCAAACAGAGGCAGTTCTAAATTACGACAGGCAATTTATATATAATAAGTAAGACCATGACATTTCTTTTGACTGAATCCTTGGCTTTATCCTTACTCCCCTTAAAGGACCTTCCTTAAGTCTGAATCACATCATTTCCCTGCTAAGGTCTCTTTGTTGGATTGTCATCATAAGAATAAAATGCAGAGGGGCACCTGGGTGGCTCAGTTGGTTAAGCGTCTGACCCTTGATTTCTGCTCAGGTCATGATCTCACCGTTCATAAGTTTGAGCCCCAGGTCTGGCTCTGTGCTAACAGCGCGGAACCTGCTTTGGATTCCCTCTCTCTCTCTCTCTGTCTCTCTCTCTCTCCCTCCCTCAAAATAAATTAATCGACTTAAAATAAAATAAAATAAAATGCAAACATTTTACCACTTCCTAAGGACCTCACACATTCTTCTCTGACCATCTGTTCCTCCACTCTCCCTGTCATTCACTGTGCTTCAGCATCATTCACCTTTTTCTGTTTCTCAACATTATCAAGTTCTCTCCCTTCTCGGGTTCTTAGCCCTTACACTTCTTTCCGTAGACCTTCCTTCATGTGGCCCCTTTGTTCTCGTCATTTATCTTAGCACTGATGTCAAGACCTCAGGGAGGCCTTTCCTGATCACTGTCGTTAACATAATCCCTCACTCTAGTCACTGTCACAGGGCCCTAGCTTAACCCCTTCTTGACTCACATTTGTTTTTGTGTTTCATGTCCGTCAGCCCTCCCCAAAGTGTAGTATCCTTATTAGTTCCCAGGGACTGCTGTACTTGACGCACAGTAGATGCTTCAAAAACATTGATTTCCTTGCAGCTTGGCCCCTAAATCTAACTGTGATAGTTATGGGGAGTAATCTATCTATGGTATTTTCTATTTAATAGAAAACAATTGAAGACAGAAATATGAAGAATAAAAAATCAACAAATAATAGAGCATCCAGTGCATCTGGCAGGTAATAAAGTTATTATTATCCCAAATTTATGAGTTTATTTCCAACAGAGCTAATTTTAGCTTAACTTCTGTAAAGTGAATTTCATTTGGTATTGCTTGATTTTCTTTAAATTCCCATCTCATGAAATGAATGAAGTAGTTATTTCATGATAAGACTCCTCAGTTGATCATGTTCTTTTATGATGAGGAATTTATTAGGGATTCTCTATACTCTACATTATTCCTGGGTTAGAGTTTCTTTGCTGTATGGTAATAAAGCTAAAGTCCAGCATTGGACTTCTCTATTAAGTGTCTTTGTCTAACACATGACAATTATACTTAAAACCTTGAGGTTCTGTGGACTAAGGTGGTTTATTAAAATGACAAGATTCTATATTGCTTCATTCATGCTGATGATAATGAATGTCTAACTCATAAATGCTAATCAAAAGCTTCTGTCTTTTAAATTACCAGTGATCAAATAAAGCAAGGGTCAGCAAACCTTAAGTGTAAAATGCCAGTTAGTACATGGATTAGGATTTATGGGCCATACTCTCTTGTAACGACTCAGTTCTGCTGTTATAGCAGGGAAACAGCCTTAGGCAACATGTAAATGAATGATCTTAGCTGTGGTTCAGTAAACTTACAAAATAAGTAAACTGTACAAAACTGGGCGGTGGGCCATATTTTCCTGCCAACCCCTGAAGTAGAAAATGCTATTCTAACTATTTAGAATGGTTTTTTTGTAACAAAATGATACAAGAGACTTAAAATCTACTTTATTTATATTATTTTCTCCATGTAACTTGAGATGTAATCCATGTTTCTTAAAAATGTTCTAATTACAATTTTCTAGAAAGAGCAAGCACTTTGAAGCTCTTAGTAAGAAAAGACTATCATCGTCTTTTTTTACATTTTCAAAGTACTTATAACTTATTAATTTGTAATGTAATTTCAAATATAGTAGCTGTAAATTCTAATGTATTTTTCTCCTACCAAGTGCAATTGTAGTAACTGTGTTGGTTTCTTTGGATCTTTTCAGATTAATGACCTCTGACTTTTTAAAGAAATCTAGTTCTATAAGGAGACCACCATCAGCATCTACCTCTTCTCACTATTTAGGGACTTTGAAAGTCTTGGACCAAAAGCCCCCACAGAAACAGAACCTAGAACCTGAACGAGCAGATAACATAAGGGCAGCTGTTTATCAGGTAAAAAGGAAAACATTCTTTAAAAATGAAGAGTCACCTAATAAGGTTACCCGTTTATCAAGGAATAAAATGACCCTGTCAGAAATGGTGGTTTAATACTTAATTTATTGGGGAAAATGTTCCTTTATAATACCTGAGCAACCCAAAGTTTTTTTTTTTTTTTTTTTACTAAATTATTTCTTTCTAAGCTTTGCTTAACCAATCATAGCTGTTTTTTTTTTAATTTTTATTTTGTAAGTTTCTTTTCTTTTTTTTTTTTTACATTCATTTATTTTTGAGAAAGAGAGTGAGACAAAGCATGAGTGGGGGAGGGGCAGAGAGAGAAGGAGACACAGAATCCGAAGCAGCCTCCAGGCTCTAAGCGAGCGGTCAGCACAGAGCCTGATGTGGGGCTCGAACCCACAAACTGTGAGATCACGACCTGAGCCTAAGTCGGATGCTCAACCAACTGAGCCACCCAGGCGCCCCCATAGCTGTTTTTAAAGAAAGAGAATATGCCATGAAAATTTATAAAATTCCAGCCAAAGCAAAAATATGGTTAAGGTCTATATACGTTTTTATGCTTTTTCTTCTTAAAATGTATGAACAAATGAACAAATGTATGAACAAATTTATGAACAAAAAGTTTTAATTTTTTTCTTTCCTAAGAATTTGTATTTGAAGTAAGCTTGCATAGCAAAAGACTTTCCTGATTTTTCCTCATTTCCAAAAAGGTCCTTTTTTTTTTTTCTTGTCTTGTTTATTACACTACATAGTACACTTTAGAAAATTGTACTTGAGAAATTTGGAGAAAAATGTGAACTTTCCTGTAGCCATTATATTCAATCTTTGAATTCTGTTGTTAAATCTAAGAAAGATGACAGACATATTTTTTATTCATACTTATCTTTATATATTACAATATTATTAGAAAAAGAAAAATGAGACTAATGTATATAGAATTTCTAAATTTTGTGTTTTGCCTTTTTAAAATTTTAATCAAATATTTCAGAAATGGATAAGAATTCTAATTCATTTGGGAAACTTTGAATATCATATAGTTTCTTTCTTATTCTCACAGGAGTGGTTAGAAAAGAAAAATGTGTATTTACATGAAATGCACAGAATTAAAAGGATTGAAAGTGAAAACCTAAGGATCCAAAACGAACAGGTATTCTGAAATATAGAAGTGGAAAATACTGTGGATTTTTAAGTCAGTAAAATATCTCTAAATATTTAACATTGCTAAATCTACTGTTGTTTAAATGGCAAAATAACATGCATAAAAGAATTGATTCCTGATTTTATTTCTCTGGTACTTTATACATTTTTAGTTTGATATGAATATAACCATTTTACATGAAAACAGATACACAGAGATTTCTGTTTTTCGTACTCATTTGACCATACTCATCGTGAACTTGTTGTTGCTTGTGGACACCTGTTCACTCTTACTTCACTTTTCCCTGTGAAAAATTGACTTCAATCTTACAACTTAGCCAAGAATGTAAAGGGTCATCAGACATTGACCTCTAGTTTTCCTCTTTTCCACCTTGAATTTTTTTTTGTTTTAAATTTTTTTTTAACATTTATTTATTTTTGAGAGAGAGAGAGAGACAAAGCATGAACGGGGGAGGGTCAGAGAGAGGGAGACACAGAATCTGAAACAGGTCCAGGCTCTGAGCTGTCAGCACAGAGCCCGACGCGGGGCCTGAACTCACGGACCGTGAGATCATGACCTGAGCCGACGTCGGCCGCTTAACCGACTGAGCCACCCAGGCGCCCCTCCACCTTGAATTTTATATGTATCTTCAAGACCAACCCCTACGTGAACTCTTGAGCCATATCCTTCCCGCTGTCCAGAGGTAGGCTCTTATTTCAGTACTTGAGTCTCTACCTCTAACTCCGGCCTGGTCGTCTCCGACATGCTTAGTTCCTTCGCATCTTCTAAACTAAAAGCCCTCTACTGTGCTGTGCAATACTTCAATGGGTTCAGAGAGGAAACTATTTCCCAAGTGCAGGGTACTGCATGGAGCAGCCCTGCAGGGGTGTGCCACATCCCCGTCACCACTTTTGCAGCGTTTCTCTGCTGTGCTCAGTGCCAGACACCTTCTCATGTGATCTGCGCAACTCGGGGAGGTACGTCGTGCCTTCCCTTCTGAATCGTGTTTTCTCTAAGGCTTTCTGTCGTTTAATGGTAAGCAATATTTTAGAGCAAGCCAAGAATATGGGATTAGATGGAGGTAAGTAAAGTCATAACATACTTACCGTACACTCACCCACATATTTTCCCGTCTGCACATAGTTTCAACATGTGGGCTCTGTTGTTTAGTAACAATTTTATGCTTTGATGTCAGTCAGAACTCCGGTTCAAAGCAAAAATCTGTGTGACTTGGCCAATCTACCTCACTCTGACTTACTTTATAAGCCTATAACTTTCCTGATATCTTTCTTTTAATGGAATGTGGGTTTTTTTGCAGTTTATTTATTTATTTTGAAAGAGAGAGAGCAGGGAAAGGGCAGAGAGAGAGGGAAGGAGAGAATCCCAAGCAGGCTGTCAGCACAGAGCCCGACGGCGGGGCTGTATCTCATGACCCTGCCATCGTGACCTGAGCCGAAATCAAGAGTAGGTTGCTTAACCGACTGAGCCACCCTGGTGCCCCCTTAATAGAATGTTTTATTATTAGTATTTTGCAGTAGTACTTGGCCTATTAGTTTGTTTTGACATTTGTTCAGTACACTTCCAAAAAACAGTTCTTTCCCATGAATAGCAGATCAATATCAGATAAATGGTTTAAGAAAAGGACATTTTAAAATGCAATGAGTAAAAATAAAATTAAAATGCAATGAAAAAATCAGATGACTTTTTTTTTTTTTTTTGTAAATCAACTTGTCTAAACTGTCCTAAATAAATTATCTTCTTTGAAAAACAATTTCTAGAAACGATGACTATGTAGGGAATGAAATACAATCTGAATGTGTATATCGGCATCTCCCGATACTTGGCCATCTATTTACCCGCACACATCTAACTGTCTCTTATTTTTTCTGAAACAGAAAAGAGCTGCTAAGAGAGAAGAAGCATTAGCATCATTTGAGGCCTGGAAGGCTATGAAAGAAAAGGAAGCAAAGAAAATCGCCGCCAAAAAAAGACTTGAGGAAAAAAACAAGAAAAAAACCGAGGAAGAAAATGCTGTGAGAAAAGGAGAGGCACTACAGGTATGCAGGGGCTTCGGGCATCTGCCTTCCTTATCCTCCCTGGCTCAGCACCTATGGTACTGATTGACTGTGCTTCTTACCTGGTCACATCCACGGTCAGTAAGAAACTCGTTGTGAACTCTTTCAGGCGTTTGAACGATGGAAAGAGAAAAAGATGGAGTATCTTAGAGAGAAAAATAAAAAGGCGAAAGAATACGAAAGAGCGAAGAAGCAGAAAGAGGAGGAAACTATTGCTGAGAAAAGGAAAGATAACTTAACAGCTGTAGAGAAATGGTAATCCCAAATGAGAACTGTTTTGCTCCATTTCAAATGAATAACGCTCTAGGCTTTCAAAACATTGTTTGCTTGAAATTTACTAATGTATCGGCATCTCATTACCACAAAGATGTACTGGGAAATCTTTATTATAGCCTCTCCTTTAACCACCCAGTGTTTTGTACTGTCCTACATAGGAATGAAAAGAAGGACGCCTTTTTCAAAGAAAAGGAGAAAGAGAGAATAAATGAGAAAAGAAGAGAAGAACTGAAAAAAGCAGAGAAGAAAGATAAAGACAAGCAAGCTATTGATGAATATGAAAAATGGCTGGTAGGTATTGTTTGTTAATGAACCTGTGTCTTATTAATGTACTTTATTCATGACTTTTCTGTGCCTAATTCCAGTTCTTTTTGCCCCTGCCTGCTGGCCATTTCTACTCAAAGCTGCCTTGTTGAATCTGTTCTCTCCCTATGTCTATCATATTGTCTTTGATTTACTCATTTCTGTTAACGCTTCTACTATTCCTTCAAGCACTCAGGCTTAAGCCTTCAGGCATGATACTCTTCCTTACCCGCATTCCCAGGGTTAGTCACTTACCAGTCGTGCCTAGTCTTCCTTTGCAATGACTCTTAGGTGTAAAATCACGGAAAGCTGACAAGTGCACTGCTGAAGGACTTGTCAGCTCTTAGGTGGGACTTGTCATGACACATAGTGATACTGAATTGAACGGTGAGAAAGTTATTCCACTTTTTAAATTCCCTTTTGCTCTTTCCAATGACCTCAAGGAGAAAGTCTCATTTTGGTGCTTTTTAACGAAAGAAAGCAAATAAGAAGTTCAGGAGGAAAATGTCTAGCTGGACTTAACATGTTTCTGTTTTTTAAATATTTTTCTTCTGTTTTAGTCTACTTATGTTTATAGTTCCTTTTCATTGATGTTAAGCAAAATACTGTTTTCTGTTTTAAAATATCATCATATATATACGTGTTTATCAATTTTTGACTAAGTAACGTGTTCATATGAAAAGCACTTTACATCGATAGGTGGCACATTCACGCGGGTAGTTAGCACCCCCATAGGTGGCACATTCATGTGGGTAGTTAGCACTCCGCCTGGGGCAGCAATCGCAAAGTGTAAAAGTTGCTCCACGGGGCATAGCATCCGGTAGGGCTCTCTCCAGTAAGATTTCTTATAAACTTTTTGAATTCATGTCAATGTGCTAGTTAAAAATACTGTTCAGGGTATTTTGTGGTTGTATTTCTCTGGTTAGGACTGACTTTTAGCATCTTTTCATTTGTGGAAGGGTCACTTGTCATTTTTTTTGTAAACTGTTAATCCATAGGCTTTGCACATTTTTCTTTTGGTCTTTTTCATATTAATTTTCAGAAGCTTTTTTATACACTAGGGAAATAAGCCTATTTCTGGTAGGAGTTACAACCATTTTTTCCCATGGTTTTGTTGATCTCTCAACTTTGCATATAGTATTTTATGCGATGGACAATTTTGTTTTATCTTCTGGTGTCAAATTTATCAGTCTTTTGAGTTCTATTTTCAGGCATAGTTGAAAAGACTTTCTTCATAACTTGAAGTTAAATAAAGTGCTCATATTTTTCTTCTAGTAACTTTATGATTTTAATATCTTGACATTTTAACATTTGGCCAGCTTATAATTTATCTTACTCGTGATGGGATATATGATTCCAACTTTATTTTTTCCAAACACATCTCCTACAAAAAAGCCTTTTACCCAATGATTTGAGGTACTGCCTTTGTTATCTGATACATTCCCAGAATTTAGGATCTGTTTCTTCTCTTCTTTTTTTTTTTTTTTTTTTAATGTTTATTTATTTCTGAGGGGGAGAGAGAGAGAGAGAGAGAGAGAGAGAAAGAAACAGAATATAAGTGGGGGAGTGACAGAGAGAGAAGGAGACACAGAATCCGAAGCAGGCTCCAGACTACGAGCTGTCAGCACAGAGCCTGACACGGGGCTCAGACTCACAAACCATGAGATCATGACCTGAGCTGACGTTGGACGCCCAACTGACTGAGCCACCCAGGTGCCCCAGGATCTGTTTCTTGACTTTCTGGTCCATGGGTCAATCTCAGATCTCACTGTACATATTCCATATACTGTTTCATTATCAGGACTTTATATGTTTTCATATCTGTTTTGTTTAATCTTCCTTCATAGCTCCACTTTCAAGTATCTATTATTATTTACTTTTTCACATAAACTTTAGAATCAACAGTAGCTAGAGAAACATTCAGGACACAAGGCAGACTATGTAAAGATAAGATAAAAACATGAAGCATTTAGGAATAAACTTAAGAAATGTACAAGACAAAGACAACTATGAAGAAAATTTTAGAACACTCCTAAAGGACACAAATGAAGACTTGAGAACATGGATCAAAACTGCTCTTGGATAGGGGCGCCTGGGTGGCGCAGTCGGTTAAGCGTCCGACTTCAGCCAGGTCACGATCTCGCGGTCCGTGAGTTCCAGCCCCGCGTCAGGCTCTGGGCTGACGGCTCAGAGCCTGGAACCTGCTTCCGATTCTGTGTCTCCCTCTCTCTCTGCCCCTCCCCCATTCATGCTCTGTCTCTCTCTGTCCCAAAAATAAATAAACGTTGAAAAAAAAAAAATTAAAAAAAAAAAAAAAACTGCTCTTGGATAGAAACACTCAGTCTTATAATGATGTTATAGGTGTCAGTTCTCCCTGCAGTAATTTACAAATTTAATTCAATCCTAATAAAAATAGCAACAGAATTTATTATTGTTTATGTGTTGACTTTAGTGCTGCTTTATGCCAATTTCAGGCAGAAAAACAGTAAGGAATAAGGTGATCAAAATTGGTTTAATGGTTTGAATGAGGAAGGTAGTGTTTCGTGATGGCTTTCTTAAACTTTTTTTAAAAAAATTTTAATGTTTATTTTTGAGAGAGAGAGGGAGGTGGGTGGGGCAGAGAGAGAAGGAGACACAGAATCCGAAGCAGGCTCCAGGCTCTGAGCTGTCAGCACAGAGCCCTATGCAGGGCTCAAACCTATGAACTGTGAGACCACGACCTGAGCCAAAGTTGGACGTTTAACTGACTGAGCCACCCAGGCGCCCCTTCCTTAAACTCCTAAATAGTGCTTGGTTCTAAGAAAAATGAAAACTCTTCATAGATCAAGGAGACATATACTGTGTGCTAGTATCACTTATAGCAACTAAATGTACGTGTTTAAGTTTTCAGTTTCATTTTCACTTATTCTTGAAAGTGGAATAGAATCTCCTTAATGACTAAGCCACAGTTAGGTACATTGTGTTTTATTACAGTACTTAGTCACTTTCTCATCCTGATCAGTCCTCTAGAGAACAAAAACTCATCAATCAAAGATCTACGATGAAAATGACTTGTTTTGATGTCAGTATAACCTCAACAAATATAATGCTACTTATAAAAACATCCATATACAATATGTTACAGAACTACTCCTCCATTTTACCAATCTCTTATTAAAATTTGTTTGCAGATAGTTTGGAAAAATACCCCTATTTAGAAATCTAAGGACTTTCATTTTAATGTAAAGTTATGTGTCAAAATTTTGTTATAAAATCTAATTTGAGTAGTGAGCATTGGATGAGTTATTATTTTAGGGGAAAGTTACAGCCAAAGATCAGTAAGACTCTCTTCTTTACGCTGGTTCCCAGATTAATTAATAGTTGCCTTTAGTAAGAAAATGAATAAAAAGTTCAGTCTCCAACAGACAACAGTCAGAAGGACTTTATAACAAGGTTCTTTTAATTTTTAATTATTGCTTGAGTAATATTACCAATAATTAATTATTACTCAAGATAACATTGTAGATCATCTGAATTGATATTAAGGTTGATAGTTGCTTATTTTCTATTCTGACCTTTTTAGTATCTACCAGTAAGAACAAACTTGTTTCATGTTTCCCTCTCTCTCCCCATGTTAAATGGAACAGACAAAAAGAGGTTTGTTTGGTCAGTTTCTGTGGACACAGCCTAGTCTTTGCTTTTCTGCTACCTAGCAAGAGGGTCTGCCTCCCTCTGAGATACTAAAATGATTGTGACTCAATGATAGTTTTTTTTGTTTTCTCAATTAAGATTCTGAAAGGAGATTCCCTCTTTGCTTTAGTAGGACTAGCAGGCATGCAAACATTTTCATGATCTGGAGCAAGGTGTTAAAATAATTTCATACCTCTCTATTCCTTTTGTTTTATGTGAATAATTGTATGTCGATGGAAACCTTGCATTATCGTATTCTCTTTGTGACATCTATCAGTTCCACACAGGTACGGGTAAAAGAACCGTAGACACCTAATAATTTACCAAAAATGCTGTCCCTCCCAAGCCGCCCAGTCTGCAGAGGCAGTGCTGTTTAAGGGTTCCTGGGTACTGCTGCTCTTTGAGAAAATCACCAAGGTGAGGAAACCACCCAACTTGCAGGTGTTAGCAGAGACTTGGAGAAATGGAAAGACAATCTGAGCTGCAGGGTGAAAGGAGCGAGAGCTGTTAACATTTCAGGTAGTCCTAGATTAATGTCTAGATTTCACGGTACTTCCCACATAGTCATCTCTTTGACGGGAATGTGTACGGGGAAACAGAATGGTTCGAAAATTCATCTGCTTTCATGAAAATGTGAGGTTCTGGAAGATAATATTTTCAAATAAGATGAAGGTCAGAACTGTTCCCATCAAGCAGTAAAATAAAAACTTACCATTCCATTCACCCAGAAGCCAGCATTCTCGCCTGGATTATTCCCACCACTTTCCAGGATACGTAGCCCTTAATTCCTCATTTGCCTCCAGAGGTGGTCCCACATTTCACTGCTTTTTCTACAGCTAAACTTCTAAAGGTTTATTTACACTTCTTAGTTCTCCATACCCTTTTCACCCTCCACACACTCCGAGCTTGTCTCTTTTGCCATTGTGTTACAGAAACTACGCTTTGACAGTTAGTTTTGTCAGACCATGTAGCCATCCAATGTGTTGTTTTCTGCCACATTCCCCGGACCTCTCAAACATTCTAGATAGTCGCATCCTCCTTCTTGCAACCATCTTCTCTCCTGGGTGCCCTGTTCCCCTGGTTTCTTTCACTTCCCGGCCTTCCTTCCCAGCGTCACTTGTTGACTTCTCTTCTCTTACATATGTGCCAGTTGTTACTGTGGCCTGCGGGCCCCACCGCACCTCACTCCCCTGTCTTTTTATTCTCACCTGGCACCCCCTTCCCATCTTCCCAGTTTGAGTCACGCTGGCTCTCTCGTTTCTCCTCACATCCCAAGGTTCTCTGACTTGTCAGAGCCCTGACATATACTGCTCCCTCTGCTTGAAATGCTCTCTCCCCATCGCATATCACAAGTGGCTTCTCTTACCCATCTTGTCTCACTCACAGTGACATTCCTGAGTCCACTCTTCTTTGCAAGGAAGTACTCCCTTTTGCTCTTTAACAATCACAACGATTTTTTCATGATGTTCCATAGAAATTCTCACAACTCGAAATGATCTGTGGTTTATTTGGTTGTTTATTAACTGCCTATTTTGAAAATCCCCTGAGGGACAGGGACCAAATCGGTGTGTTTGGATTTTAGAATCACTTTATGCATGGCCCTCACTATGCTACTTGACCCAGAGTAGGATCTCAGTGCTTAAAAGGTGAATGAATAAACACAAATCAAAGCAATATAGTACCAGTAAAATATTAGACCCCCCAGGGCCCCTCAGAACATGTTACAAGTAAGGATATGCTATATAATAAAGTAACGCAAATTAATACATGCAGGGAAATTATAATTTGGTTATTTGTGTGTCATTTGGACATAAAATCCCTTCAGAAAATTACCCTACAACAATAGAAACTCCAAAAGAACTAAAGCAATGCATATAAAATGCCAAACAATAGAAGAACCAAAAGAAAATAAAACCGTATCAAGTCTCACAAGATTAGATGCTTTTCTAAACCTCGAAGTGCTGTGGAAGTAACAGAAAAACATGAACAGATATGAAATTTAAAATCATTAATGCACTAACATAAAAAGTCAGTGTAGGTGCTGCTTGGTGAATTCCTACAGCAGCTTTGAACAATAAATTATTTCCCAGTAAAGTTGAACGTAGTCAAACCCTACAAACCAATTTTACTCCAAGCATATACATGGAGAGAAGATCTTGACTTATAAGTACAAGGAATCAAACAAGGATGTTTATAACATGGTCGTTGCGTGGAAAAAAAAAAAAAAAAAAAAAAGAACATCATTTTTTCAACAACAACAATAAAAATTGATCAGTTGTGATAAGTTGCTCTGCTGGAATTCTATGAGTATTCTATGGACTATCAAGGAACTAGAGTTATACCTCATATAGCTGGATCTTAGAAATATTAAGATGAATAAAAGAGGATGCTGCAAAAAATATATAGTGTGTTCCCTTTTATTATAAATTGTAAAAACATGCAAAACAAGTTACTTATTGGGGGATTAATACATATATGATAAAAGTATTAAATATTATAATAAAATATTACAATGAAATTAAGAGATACACTTGAATGATAAGCATCGAATTCAGAGCAATGGATACCTCAGTGGGGTGGAGAGGAAGGACTGTGATAAGAGAATGAGCACCGAGAGCGTCAAAAGTATGGGTCATGTTTTCTTTTAGAAGGCAGATAGTGGTTCACAGGTTTTGACCATATTACTCTTTAAACAGTTGTCAGGGCTGAAATATTTCTTATTTTTTGTTTTATTTATTTATTTTGGTAAAAAGGACTGAAAGTAACATAGATAAAATGTTTGCTGCAAAGATAATATTTACTGTACGAAACCCTGCAGGGGGCGCCTGAATGACTCAGTCAGTTAAGTGTCTAACTCTTGATTTCGGCTCAGGTCATGATTTCACCATTCACGGGTTCGAGCCCCGCATTGGGCTCTGTGCTGGCAGCACGGAGCCTGATTCTCTGTCTCCCTCCCTCTCTCTCTGCCCCTCCCGACTCATGCTCTATGTCTCTCAAGATGAATAAATAAATAAATTCTGAAAAAGGTGTTTATGATATCCATATCGATGAGCTAAATAATTGAGAAAAAAATTCACTTAAAAGTGCTAAAGAAATCAAAATGTGCTCAAACTCAATAATAAGCAAAGAAACATGAGACTTAGCTTTCAACTATTTATGAAAATTTTGAAGTATCCCTGCTGCTATGGCAGATTCAACCTTTGCAGCCAGTAAATTTAGTTCTGAGAATCTGTTCTCAGAAAGTCATCCGCCAACCTCTAATAATTATTCTCTTTGAGTTATGGAATTTTAGGGTTTTTTCCCATTTTTCACAATTTTATTTAAATATTATCACTTTTAATATTAAAAAATAAGTGATTAAGTGGTGTATTAGTTCCTGTTGGTAGTATTCTTTATAAGCAATATTCTCTCACTACTATTCCTTTATAAACAATTAAATCGGAAATGACATTTAAATCTCCTGTAATGGATTATTTTGTTCTTCAATGAGCAACTTTATTTGACAATAATGTTCATATATGTATGTACATTTACAGTTTTCTGTTTTCTCTTTAGGAAAAGAAAGAAAGGCAGGAAAGAATTGAACGAAAACAGAAGAAACGTCATTCCTTTCTTGAAAATGAGGCACTTCCTCCCTGGAGCCCTCCAAGTCGAACTGTGTTCTCAAAAGTGTTTTGATAATTCTCATTCTTACGTGAGATGTAGTTATTTATCAATTCACTAATTTTAGCCGTGAGTTTCAAACTATTTATTCAGTTAGTTATAGTTAGAAGAGTTCTATGTTATTAAACGCCAGCCATTTCCACTGACTGTGGATAAGATGCTTTGGAGTTTAATCAATGAAATAATTGAAGGCATTTTTTTTGGACTGTAGATAAGCTGCCTCAAATGAGAAGCTAATAATCAGATCGCTCTTACCATTAAAAGAACCCTTTATCATGTCTTTGCAATTGTTACAATCAGGTGACCCATGACCACTTTCTGTGTGTTCCCCAGAATAAAGGAAACCGTTTAGGTATGACAATCATAGAAATAATTGAATCATTCTGTGAATGATTGTTCACCTAGATTCAGGTTTTAAAAGGAATCATTGCTGGCAGTACGCATGTATTATTTTTTCCAAAACTTATCTTTAACTTGAGCGGTTGCACTTGCACTGTACAAGTTAGGTTTTGGTCAGGTGAGGCAGTAGTTCAGTAGAACTCTAATCTTCCAGGCGTTCTATTTAAGGAGTATGCCTTATGTTTTAATATGAGTGTATCTGTCCCAGATTTCTATGACAATCATAGACATAGGCATGTGAGTAGACCTCTCAAATTTGTCCTCTAAATTCTATCTCACTTTATTATTTCGGTGATATCAAAAGATATCCGTTTCTTGGCAGTGAAATACACAATTGAGATGGAAATTCCACAAGAGTTCAAGGTCATTATCACTATTATTATTTTCCAGATTTAAGCCATATAGGTGATAAAGGCAATTTTTGACCTCTTAACCTATTCTAGAGTCTTATAGCTTATATTTAGAAGACAGCTGTATAGGAAGGTAACTTGTAGAAAATGCCCAAAGAATCTTTATTTATTTATTTGATCTGTGCATATCTTTATATTAATTGGACTCATACTTGAACTGGTCAGCTAATTTATCACAGACCAAATGTATGCTCTCAGAGTAATGATACTACTTTAGGCAATGATGGGATGCAATGATGGGTGAGAATATAATTACTATTTATTAAGCACCTATTGTACGGTCTCTTCTGGGTCTTTACAAATGTTAATTCTTTGCAACAAGTATTCAACGCAGGTATTATTTTTCAGATTAAAAATACTGAGACTCAGAGAAGTAACTTGCCATACATTTAGCATGTGACATTTGAGATTAGAATTGAGTAAGTCTTCCTCCCCCCAGAATCAATAGGCTCATTTTTATGCTCTGTATTATATCAACTTTATAAACACATTTTACCTCTCAGATCCTAAAATCGTGCATTGTTACTTAGAGCTTGTATTTCCTTTTAAGAAATATCTGTTTGTTATTAGAGATGGTGAACTTTATTAGATCTATAAAATGAAAGAAGATTTCATAATATGTAAAGAATTAGTCAAATGCCTTGTATGTAGTATTAGAATGTCAGGAAGCCCAGCAGGTAGTGGAACATAGGCTTTTGAGATAGTCACTCAGAAGGTCCCACTCTGAGGATTAGGCTGGCTGCAGTGCGTTCAAGATAAAAGACATCACGGATCACTGGATCACATCAGTGCTACAGGTAGTTGTTTTTTGTTTTTTGGTTTTTGGTTTTTTTTAATTATAAATAAAACTAGAAGACTTTTTATACTGCCGGGAACCAGGAGAATACTTCATGAAATTGAAACTATTATCACCAATGTGTATTATCAATATGGGATTTAGCTCCTCTGTTTTTCACCAAATAGGTATATATAGTGCCTACCAGGATGAATCGTTTATGGTATCTAATTAGCTATTCAGAGCTAAGAAGGTATTTGCAAATTCCAGGAAAGTTAAAGGAAAAAAGGTCAGGGATATGAGATCATAAATGCATATGTCATAAATTTCACATTAAATATTTACACTTCCCAATTATTTTCTTCTTCATTATCATTTAGTGGCTTGCTATCATCGCTTCTTAGTTGCAAGAGCACTGAATGAAGTTAGTAATTAATGTAAAGCCTATGGCACATAATAAGGACTTAATAAATGTTCATTTTCACTTACTTACTTCCATAAGCCCTGCATTTCCCCACTTCATGTATGTGAGGAGAAGGTCAACACAGATGGGATTGATAATGGTTATTTGACTTACACGTTCTTAGCATGCAAGAAGAAATCTCCACTTTCCTGGCCAGTCTGGACATCAAAAGAGAATATGGAGGTGAGTTGGATTAGAGACCTCCTAAAAAGAAATCTAAAGAAATCTAAATCTTAGCACTGCTTGTGAAGTAGAATGAAATGGGAAATTGAGGTGTTTGCGAAGACCCAGCAATTCATCTCCCTCAGCGGGGAATTTTGTCTTAACTACGATAAATAATAAATTACTTCCTGTTTACAGTAACACCTGCTGATCAGTTATCTAGTTGAATGAAATCCTCTCTTCTTCCCGTAGCAAAAATAAAGCTGAGTTTTAAGAGCTGGATGAAAGTAAAGTACTGTTGACTTTCTGAGATCCAAAGGAGAGAATCCAACCTGGTAATATTCTCTTGAATGCATTTATCTATTTAAGGGGTATGATTTTCCCATGTATCCTTTAAAGTATCAAATATCAATACATTTGCTCATCAAGTTTTCATTAATTTATCATAGGGAATTCAAATTCAAATTAAAGACACTAAAAGCATATAGATTTTCAGGCTAAAATTCTACTTTTGTAAACTGTATTGATCACTTGAATGCTAACACTTCAAAGTACAGAAAATAAGAATTTAATGAATATTTTGCAATATGACTGAAAACAATTTCCCTAGAAATTGTCAGATTAATACAAAAATAAAATTGTATACAGAATGTATTTTCCCCGTAACAAGCAAGAAAACAGTAGTGCGTTCTATAAATAGAGAAAAACTATATGGCATTTTAGATCAGTAGGAAGTGGCAGTTTTCTTAAAGAAAATAAGAACCATTCAGGGATAACAATTTTCCAGTGGTTTGTATTGCATCCTGTTTTGAAAATGTTAGTAGTTCATTTATTGTTCTAAATAGTATTGAAACTGATGTCTCACTGTTGCCAAAGCGGTAGCTGAAAATAGTTAAGTGTTCCCAGTTGTATATACCTTGGAGTGATAAAACTATGGATCTGGAAGGGTTTTAATAATTTCATAAAGTTGGCCCAAACACTATTTCTAAGTTGAATGACTACTTTGACTTTCCCAAGCTCAGATCACTAACCATAAGAATCCAAAGTTAGAAATCAGGTGTCCGGTTTTCCGGTTGTAATCAGCCTGCCATTCCACAATTTTGAGATCTGATAAAACTTTCACACTAACTTTTGTAGCCATGGTCATTACCAACTTAGTTCGTTTCGATTCTCTCCAGTGGTCCCTTATTCTTCCAGTGCCTTCTCCATAACTCCACCAGATCAAAGCTCTTTGGGCACCTCCACCATTATTTCATGGGTGGGGGGAGTACTGAAGTTTCTTAAGCTCTGGGTCACAGGCTACAGTAAAATGGAAAAAAGGAATTTCTCAAAATGGGAGAAATTGCATGTTAGCCAAAGTAGTTCCCAAGAATAAACTAGTACAGAAAACAAATTTTCCTGAGGTAATCTTGGCTCTAATTTCAATAGTGCTGTAATAAAAGGTATTTAAACCCATATGCTTCCATTCTACACAAAGCAAAGATATTACCAATTGTCCTGCTTCCTAGGTACATTGGCTGACAGAATAATGAATGCTATGTAAATGCTTAACTAGAGACTTCCCTGAATTCTTTTTATTTTAAAATTTCTTGTGATTTGATTATTTTGGAACATGTTACATGTAATTGTATAATGTTAATTAAATTATTGGCACTAAATTTAGGATGTTTAAGAATTACTTGAGGAGATGTATTTAATGTCTGCTTTTTAGTAGCATACTTCATGTTCTGCTTAATTAAAGTTAATCATTGAAGATATATTTTATTGGGTCCTCTTATTTATTGATTGTGCCAAATTTCATTTCATAACATTGGAAAATGTGGTGTGAGTTTTGTTTGTGGGCTAAAGGTGAAATGATCATTGTCATTTGCAGCAACATGGATGGATCTAGAGAGTATAATACTAAGCGTAATAAGCCAGAGACAGACAAATAGCGTATGATTTCACTCATATGTGGAATTTAAGAAAGAGAATGAATTGAACAAAGAAAAGAAAAAGAAAAAAAAAAGACAAACCAAAAAACCAGACTCTTAACTATAGAGATCAAACAGATGGTTACCAGAAGGGAGGTGGGGGGCGGGGGCGAGGATGGGGGAAATTGGTGAGGGGGATTAAGAGTACACTTATGATGAGCACTGAGTAATGTATAGAATGGTTGAATCACTATATTGTACACCTAAAATTAATATAACACTATGTTAACCACACAAAAGTTTTTTTTAAAGATGAAATAATTATATTATGCTGATATACCTTTTATTAGAAATGACTGAAATTTTGAAAAAAAAAGAAAATTTGGATATAAACTTTTTTTTTACTTGAAATACTACACAAATTACAAAGGTAATGTAATTATAAAATTATGAAATAATTAGAAAGTGCGGCATCACCTGGGTGGCTTAGTCGGTTGAGCATCTAACTCTTGATTTCAGCTCAGGTTATCATCCTAGGGTGGTAGGATTGAGCCCCACATCGGGCTCTGCCCTGAGCGTGGAGTGGAGCCTGTATGGGATTCTCTTTTTCCCTCTGCCCCCTGACTTGTGCACGCTCTCTCTCTCTCTCTTAATAATAATCATAAGTGCAAATAGCAATAATAACCCACATTCCCATCTCCCCGAAACATTCATAGTTAACATACTCTGTACTCTCCCAGCTTTTAATTTCCGGTGCATTTTTTCTTGTAGTTGAAATTAAGCTGAGAATGAAGAAGGCAGAGATATAGTTCCCTCTATCTCTGTTTTCCTCCGTGTCTCTCTATCTCTGTCTCTGTCTCTCCCATGCTACCTATATGTGTTGTATTTCTATATTTTCTCTCTCTCTACATAAAGAAATAGAACACATACACATAACATGCATATATGCAAACTTTTTTTTTATTCCTTAGAATAGAGATCAAACTGTGTATTTGGTTACCAGAATTTACCGCTCAACAATATATAATGAACATATGAACATATTTCCATATGACGTATGTCCATATGACATCTCAAGATGTCACGGATCACTTAGATCCCATCAAATTACCAATAAATAAAAGAAATTTCATAAATAAAACTAGAAACCTTTTTATATTGCCAGAATTACAAGACATGGAACGAAGTTACTTAATGGGTATGGAAATTCAGTTTTGCAAGATGAAAGGACTTCTGGAAATTGGCTTCATGACAATTCGAGTGTGCTTAATGCTACTGAACCGTGCATTTAAAAATGGTTAAGATGGTAAGTCTTGTGTCCATTTTACTACAATTTTTAAAACACTGCACAGCAAAACAAAACAGTGACTCATTCATCTATATGAATATAGATATAGAGAGATATAGAAAAAACTTCTCATTACAGATATGTCTTTTCTTTTGGTCTGATCAGATCGACTTACTCATCCCAGACGACTCATCCTTGATTCAATTACAGTTTTGAGGACTGTCCTAGCTGCTAGGCTTAAACCGAGATTGAACACTGAGTAGAAAAGCAACATTTCCACCACACCTTCTAATAACTCCTTTCAGATATTTTGTCTTGGATATTCTTCTTGCCCACTTCATTTTTGAGATAAGCTTTAGGGTTCTTTCTAAGCTTTTAAAACAAAACTATTATCGGTAGAATTGCGATAAGCACGCACGAGTAAGAAAATCTTTTGGTTTGAAAAAAAATAGAATGAAACCAATCCCTTTCTGAGACTGATTAATGTTCACTCACGTTTTTGTATGTGTAGCCATTTAACTCTTAAAATTAATGAACTCGATGGTGCTCATGGATTCCCTTTAGGGAAAATCCACTGTCATCTAACACACACCCAGAGTAAGTCAGTTACTTTCTTTTCTACACTGTTTCCCTGCCTTAAATAACTCTTATTGAAGGTCTCACCTTTGTACTTATATATGTATATGTAATTCCCCAACTTAAATGAGAGCTTTAGGAGGATGGAACTATATTTTACACATCTTGGTATTTCTACTTTTTCAGTGGTGTCTGGATGAATATTTCTTGGCTGATTAAAGGGCAAGTTAAAAACCGAATATAAAAGGGGCGCCTGGGTGGCTCAGTCTATTAAACATCCAAGTCTTGATTTCAGCTTAGGTCATGATCTCACAGTGGTGAGATCAAGCCCTGCATAGGGCTCTGTGCTTGGCATGGAGCTTTCTTAGGATTATCTTTCCATCCGTCTCTGCCCTCACCACCACCCCCCACATAAAAACAGAATATAAAACATTGCATGTTTTTCGTAATGTATATATATATGTGCATATATGTATATAGTACATATACGAGCTAGGACCCTATTATTTGATGCAATTATATAAATTATTTTATATATAATTAAAATGGCTGAACATCTGGATGGCTCAGTCAGTTGAGCATCTGACTTCGGCTCAGGTCATGATGTCATGGTTTGTGAGTTCAAGCCCCGTGTTGGGCTCTGTGCTGACAGCTCAGAGCCTGAAGCCTGCTTTGGATCCTGTGTCTCCCTCTCTTTTCTGTCCCTCCCCTGCTCATGCTCTGACTCTCTCTCTCTCTCAAAAATAAACAATAAACATTTTTTTTATTAAAATGGCATTAAAAATGAGAGTTATAATGACTATTGCAAATAGTTTAAAATTTTATTTTAGATACGACATAATTTTTTCATCCCCAAACAAAACAAAAATTTTAAAAATGGAAGCTCTGTGTGTGCATATATGTGTATGTGACTGCATTAAGTTGGAAAAGTTCATATATATTCTAAAATTTACAATTAAATAGGCTGAGCCCTTCTATAGGAATAGAAGAGAACTCTTCTTTCCTTCTTGCTATCCTTCCTATGGTAATATTAAGCAACAACAATGAAAAGGAAGGAAGGAAGGAAGGAAGGAAGGAAGGAATGAAGGAAGGAAAGAAGGAAGGAAGGAAGGAGAGAGAGAAGGAAAGAAGGAAGGGAAGGAAGGAAGGGAGGAAAGAAGGAAGGGAGGGAGGAAAGAAGGGAGGGAGGGAGGAGAGAGGGAAGGAAGGAAGCAAGCAAGAAGGAAGGAAGGAAGGAAAGGAAAGGAGGGAGGAAGGAAAGAAGGAAGGAAGGAAGGAAGGAAGGAAGGAAGAAGGAAGGAAGGAAGGAAGGGAGGAAGGAAGGAAGGAAGGAAGGAAGGAAGGAAGGAAGGAAGGAAGGAAGGGAGGAAGGAAAGATAGCAAGCAAGCCCTGGGCTCACTAGCTCATTCAGGCTGAAGGATGAATCTTGGTAGAATAATCTTTTAACTAAAGCTTAAATTCAGATATGCCAAGTGTGGGTGCTGAACCACACTCTGCAGAGAGGTCTCAGTCCTGGTGAGTGGAGTGCATGGTCACTCTGTGGCTACACTGAGTGTCATTACTAGATTTAGAACTCAGAGCTACACCTTTAAAGCTTGTGAGTATGATCACAAGGCTACCAGATGTTGATTGCTCCATATCAAAGCTGCTGGTTTATCAAGCAGTGAACAAGCTGCCAGTGTGTGAGACTCTTCTATGAACCTTAGGGATTTGGCAGTAATAGCCCCTGCTTTCAAGTAATTTACAGTGAGGTAAGGAGGAGGCGAACAGAAATCACATGAACAAATATACAAATGAAATAACTCCAGTCTCTGATAAACTCTATGAAGAAGGTAAAATAGTTTAATGTGATAGAGCGTGACTGAGAGGTGGAAGGTTGCTTTTCAGCAGGAAGGTTAGAGGAGGCATCTCTGAAGAAAAAGATATTTGAGTCATAACCTGAAATGAGAAGAAAGCAACTCTGGGATGACTTGGAAAACCAGCCCAAGCAGCAGGTGCATTGAGTGTAGAGGCTTTGAGGAGGGTAAATGCCAACATGGTGGGTGGTGAACAAGAAGCAGAGAGGAAGGAAATGAGGCCAGAGAGGAAGGAAGGTTCTAGATTAGGTAGAGAGTCTGAGGCCATTTTAAGAAGTCTGTATTCTATTCCAAGTGCAATGGAAGAGTGTTAGTTGGGGGCTGAAGAGATGTGACATTGTTCTAAGTGTAATAGACGCACTCTCAGTTTCGTGGAGGAAAGCTATTAATTATAAGGGAAAGGGAATATAAAGAATTAAACAATTATAGTCAACATAAAGGGAGAGAAGTATAGAGAAAAACAAAGAAGGCTTAAAACATCAACTGGGGCACTTACAACCTCCAACCTTCTGTATGAGGAAGCCCCACAGTGAAGAGCCTGGTTGGAGTCCCAACTGAGGGTCCTGGGTGGAGCATCCTGTCCTCAGGTGAGGCTTCCAGCTAGCTATTCCTGCCAGGGCGATATATATACTACGCATGTGTGATTTACGGTTAGTCATTATGTGTGCCAAAGTGCAGTCCCAAATGAGCTGGTTTTGCTGTTTCTGAAATCTTAGGAGCCTGGGCGTCCTCCCTGATTTATTCCAAGGGGGCGGGCCTCATCTGGCTCAAGGAGGTGGAGCACATTAATCCTTCTTGGCATCAGGAACAAAGAGCCAGTTCTGATCCCAAGGCCAGATACGGAGCATGCACCCCCCCAAACCCCCCCTCCCCCCCCCCCCCCCGCCATGATAGTGTATGTGCAGCTCTGGGCAGAAATCCATGACAAGTCGCACAAACAACTTCTATACAGAACAGACATACACTTACAAAAGTTCTTGGGCCTCCTGGGTGGCTCGGTTGGGTGTCTGACTTCAGCTCAGGTCATGATCTCACAGTTTGTGGGTTCAAGCCCCATGTCGGGCTCTGTGCTGACAGCTCAGAGCCTGAAGCTTGCTTTGGATTCTCTCTCTCTCTCTCTCTCTCTCTCTCTCTCAAAAATAAATAAACATTGAAAAAAAATTCTCTTAGGCTACTATGAGGGGTAACGCACTGGGAGGTTTCCTTACTAGCCCAGATAAGGATTAATGGAGACTTGGTCTGGTGTTGTAGCAGTGGAGGTAATAAAAAGTGGTTGGACAAATTTGGGGATGCAGGATATGGGAAGTGGCTCATAGATTTGTAAGGATTGATGCCAGAAGTCTCTGAGCCTAGTGAAGAGATTAGGGAATGGAGAGCTGATTGATCCCAGTTTGTGTCTGGCCCTAGATGCTCTTTAATTAGCACGTACCATACAGAACCCCATGGCACACTCAAAGTTCCAGAAGGTTTCTGTAGTTCAAGTGGGCTGATTTACTTCAAGCATGGGCCGTGATCTGTACCAGGAAGCAACCATATCCCAAGACAACCCATGCCCGGTGTTGACCCCAGACACAAGGCCAATCACCACTTCTCTTGCTATTTGGAAAGCTTTTTTTGCCTTCTCCTACCAGGCTGAGCAGGAGCCACTTCAGTACATCGTGACAAGGGGTAATTAAAAAGAAGTATCTCTGTGTCTGTACTTCAGGAAGTTGTTTGGCTCTTTGCCACTTTCCTCGCCTTTTTTCGACAACTTTCCAATTTTGCATACTAATAAATATTTATGAAGGTCACTGTCAAGCAAAACACAAACACAAACTTAATAATGTATTCCAGAGCGAATAGCTGATAGATTCACAAAGTACTAAACTCACAAGTGTGGTGTTGTGGTAATGAGAAATAAATATTTGGTATTCATTTCTGGCACAGAGCTCCTAAAACTCTTGGAATTACTTAAGAGAGCAACATAGGTGTCTTTTGTTATGCTAATGAGGTGACTGTACTTTAGAATGCGGGCTGGTTGCTAGGAGACCCAACCTCATGATTAGAGGGTTGGAACTTTCAGGTGTACTCCAGGGAGGGGAGAGGGGCTGGAGGTTGAATCAACTAACTGCCAGCAACTGAAGATTTAATCAGTCATGTCTTAGGTAATGAAGCATCCATAAAACCCCAAATGAATGGGGCTTGGAGAGGTTCCAAGTTGGTGAACGCATGGAGATTTGGAGAGAGTAGTACGCTGGGATAGGACATGGAAACTCAGCGCTCCTTCCCCATACCTTACCCTATGGATCTCTTTCTGAATCCTCAGGCGGTTCCTGAATTACAGCTGTTTATAATACACCAGTAATCTAGTAAGCAAAATGTTTTTCTGAGTTCTGTGAGCCACTGTGGCAAATTAATCAAACCCAAGGAGGGGGTCATGGGAACCTCCAATCAGAAGCACAGATGATAAATAACCCGGGTTTGCAACTGCCTTCTGAAGTGACGGTATGGTGGTTGCGGGAAGGTGGGGAGAGTCATGTGGGACTGAGCTCTTAACCTGTGGAACCTGATGCTCAATGGGTATATGATGTCAGAATTGAGTTAAATTGTAGAACACTCAGGTGGTGTCACAGAATTGCTTACTGATGGTGTGGAAAAACCTCCACACAATGGAATTAAGGTACTGAATCCATTTAACAAGGTATAAAAGAGTATACAGTCAAAAATGTCTCCCTTTGGGGAGGTTAGGTGGCTCAGTCGGTTGAGCGTCTGACTTTGGTTCAGGTCATGATTTTACAACTTGGGAGTTCAGGTCTTGTGTCAGGATTGCTGCCATCAGCATAGATCCTGCTTTGGATTCTCAATCTCTCTCTCTCTCTCTCTCTCTCTCTGCCCCTCCCCACCTCACGTGTGCACTTTCTCTGTCTCTCAAAAATAAAATAAACATTAAAAAACAATGTCTCCCTGGGTGCCTTGGTGGCTCAGGCGGTTAAGCATGCGGTTTTGGCTCAGGTTATGATCTTGTGGTTTGTGAGTTCAAGCCCTGCCGTTGGGCTCTGTGCTGACAGCTTGGAGCCTGGAGCCTGTGTTGGGATTCTGTGTCTCCTTCTCTTCCTTCTCTCTGCGTCCACCGCCCCCACCCCACCTGGCACTCACGCTCTTTCTCTCTCTCTCTCTCTCTCTCTCTCTCAAATAAATAAACAGTAAAAAAAAAAAAATGTCTCCCTTTGCTGTTCTTCACCACCAAGGTCCCTTTCCAAAAGGCAACTGTTATTACCAGTTTTTGTTTGTCCTCCTAAAGATATTGTATATATTAAAAGCATAGAATTATTTGTTCTTTTTAGCAGCTTCAAATAATATTTTACTACTTGTAGTTTGCTGCACGGTGCTTATATCTTGGAAAACTTTCCAGGTTATTGCACATAGAAATATTTTGTTCTTATTTATAGTTATATGCTATTACAAAGTATGGATATTTGATGAGTTACTTGGATAGTCCCCTTTTAAAAGACTATTTCCAATCCTTTAGCGGTATTACAGTGTCGAATAATAAATCATACAGTTACATTAAGATTAACATACGATTTTACTTGTATACAAGGGAAGCCAGTCAATAAATTTATTTTGTCATTTAAAAAAGCCAACAGGATTTATATAAGAGGAAAAGAAGAAAAAAGGAAGAAGGAGAAAACACCAACTACGTGGAAATGTGACCTGTTTTCATGTCCTTGGGTAAATTGGTGATTGGCTGGCAACTCTCTGGAACTGGTTGGGGTCTTCTGCCTTGGACAGCTGGATAGATCATTGGAGAAGACAATTTCAGTTATGATGGAGTCTTTGAAAAACCTCAAGATTTTTTAACCATAAAATATACCTGCCAGGCTATTCCTCAAAATTCTCTCTGTCTTTGTTTAACACTTTGTCTTCATCAGGTCAAGTCTGCGCCATTTCCTTCACCTACCTTTCACTCAGATGATATGTGGTAGAGAAGAATCTTGTCCGCATCATTTTACATGAGGGTAAGTACCATCAAAGCAACAAGGCTGACGGCTGGAATTGCTGGATGAAAAGATACATGCATTTTAACTACGAAGGATATCGCCATATTGCCCTGCACAGAGGGCACGAATGGAATTTCTAGTTTTTCAATACACACAGACTTGGTTTAGAACACATAGGGGTAATTTCGCTTCCACCAAGAAATGTGACTGCTTCTGTTTTTCTTAAAACATAAAGCCATCTCTGTCTTCAGATTTCCCATTTTAACAGATGTGATTAAAAGAAACATTTGGAGGCATCTGGGTGGCTCACCCAGTTAAGTATCTGACTCTTGGTTTTGGCTCAGGTCATGATCTCCTAGGTTCATGAGTTCGAGCCCTGCATTGGGCTCCACGGTGACAGTGGAGAGCCTGCCTGGGATTCTCTTTCTCCCTCTCTCTCTGCCCTTCCCCTGCTTTGTCTCTCTCTCTCAAAATAAATCAATAAACTTAAAACAAATAAAAGAAACATTGGCTTTCTTTCTAACTCTACAAGAAAGCTGATGAGTGCAACTGTCACATGATCTCTGTATTGAACAGACAAAAAAAAAAAAAGAAAAAGAAAAAAGGAGGGATAAGGATAATGATAAACTAGGGATACAGAGCCTAGCTCTTTCTCAGCAACAAAATTCGTATTTTTACATATTTAATAAATTTCTGTATGACCAACTACATCAACTAAACAAACAAGACTCTTAGCATTAACACTGTGAGGTCCAAATGAAACGGCTCCACAAGTCTTCCTAGTTATATTTTCTTTCCCCTAAACTCCAAACTGGCGTGTCAAGGCACAAGAAAGAACGAAAGCACGCTGATGTGGTGTGGATGCTACAATTATGTGTCTCTTTGTCAGGGCGGTCAGAAGAGGCTTGGCGCGGGGGCCCCGGTCAAGGCAATCACCACCAGCTGCGAACTGCTTGATATGTGTTTCTAGAAGGGTGCTACAAGGAGCCCTTGCAGGTAAATCGCACTGAACTTGCAGATTGCTACACAGTGAGGAACAGTGCAAGCCACTGCTCTACGTTGACTTTAAAGATCCTTAACTGTATGCAATTTCTTTCAGTGGCTAACTGTAGGGTAGATCACAGGGGTCCAGGGGCTGCTGGGGAGTTTGTTTCTTGGGTCCCCAAGAATCACAACTATGGTGGGCAGCCCAGGTAGAACCAATGGAAGTTGGAGAGCTCCTGGAGGTCAGATGGAGTCACCCAGAGGGCACAGTTCTGTTTTCAAGCATATGCTGACTTCAGAGTTTGTGTGAGATTTTAGTAACACCCATGGCTAGCTGCAGGGTCACTGCTCTCACCATCCTAACCATGCGGTGCCATTTGTCAAACCAGAGTTCCATGATTATCTTGATATACTGTATTTAACATGAAAATAGTCAACATGATTGGAAGTTAATTTGCTTTGCCACAAGAAATTTTGACTTTATAATCATTAATGAAAGAAAAAAAGTCTGTTTAGTTCTTTAAATATAATTGCAGTTGTAACATTTTGACTTACACCCATCAAATTGGCATAAATTACAATTACCAATATGTAAGGTAGGAAATATCTTTTCAAACCTTTTATCATCAGGACGCCTGGGTGGTTCAGTCAGTTGAGTGTCTGACTTCTACTCAGGTCATGATCTTGTAGTTTGAGTTTGAGCCCCGTGTTGGGCTCTGTGCTGACAGCTCAGAGCGTGGAGCCTGCTTTGGATTCTGTGTCTCCCTCTCTCTCTGCTCCTCCCCCGCTCCCACTCTGTCTGTCTCTCTCTCAAAAATAAATAAACATAAACAATTTTTTAAAAATTGTATCATCTATTGATGCTAATAATGTGTCTGGTCTACAGGGATTTTGGGAAATTTGATGAGATTATCTTTAAATATCCTGATCAGGATTACATATGGCATCTCATATATAAACCCTGACTTGAAAAAGTCATGTCTGTAAGAAAAATTCAAATTCGTCCTTTTAAATTTTAAAATACTTGATTTTGAAATGTTATACAAGTTCACTATTTAATTTGTTCTCTATTAATTTATGTTTTTAAATATATTTGGAAAATACAATGAATTTTATCAAGCCAAACTGAGATAGGCACCTTTAAACACTCAGAGTTGTCAGTAATAACATTGTTTTCCTGATGTTAGATGAAACATCTTGGGAAGCACAGCTCTACCTTTCCCCAAGAATGGATATCTCATGTCTCAGATACACATAACCAAAGTTGTGACTCTTTCAGAACAAAATTTGTCCAGGTCAACTCATTTTCTCTATGCTGGTTAGAGAGGTAGGTGACAAATTTTTCAGTGCTGTCTCCTTTTGTTAAAAGAAGACAGAAAATATGTGTAATATTAATTTCAGTGGACTAGCTTAATAAAAAACCAAAGTGGGGGTGGGGAAGCAGTGTTGTGAGATAGAGGAATGATTTTGGCAATATTAATGATTCTATACAATATGGAAGCCCAGTAAGGAAATTGGCTGTGCCAAGTGTGATTCCAAGTATAGAGAATATCTGAGTGGATAAAGCAAAGTTCCTGCCCTCACGTAGTTTATATTCCAGTGGGAATGAGAAACACTGAACAAACAAGCACATATTTAATGTAATATCCATCAGTTCTTAGTATAATAACCTCTAAGCAAGGTAAGGAGATAGAGTAATAGAAACTGCTATGAAGATATATCAGAGGTCTATCTAAAGAGAATAATTCTAAGAAAAAGTCTAAAAGGAGTGTGGAGGTTCCTCAAAAAATTAAAAATAGATCTATCCCATGACCCAGCAATAGCACTGCTAGGAATTGACCCAAGGGATACAGGAGTGCTGACGCATAGGGGCACTTGTACCCCAATGTTTATAGCAGCACTCTCAACAATAGCCAAATTATGGAAAGAGCCTAAATGTCCATCAACTGATGAATGGATAAAGAAGATGTGGTTTATATATTCAATGGAATACTACCTGGCAACGAGAAATAATGAAATTTGACCATTTGCAGCAACGTGGATGGAACTGGAGGATATTATGCTAAGTGAAATAAGTCAGAGAAAGACAGATATTATATGTTTTCACTCCTATGTGGATCTTGAGAAACTTAACAGAAGACCATGAGGAGGGGAAGGGGGAAAAAAAGTTACAGAGAGGGAGGGAGACAAGCCACAGAGACTCTTGGATACTAAGAACAAACTGAGGGTTGATGGGGGTAGGGGAAAGGGGAAAGTGGGTGATGGGCATTGAGGAGGCCACTTGTTGGGATGAGCACTGGGTGTTGTATGGAAACCAATTTGACAATAAATTATATTTTAAAAAGAAGGAGTGAATAAGAAACCATGTTAGTACCTATAGAACAGCATTTGGACCTGTAGGATCTCATGGGGCATGATATAGACTTTGTTTTCATGCTGAGTGTCATAGTATGAAATTGGAGAATCAAGACCAGTGACCTCACAAGATCTTATGATATAGAAAATTTTCTTAGATGGTGGGGTGGACAATACACTCTAGGGAGCAAGAGTACAGAACTGGGAAACTATTGCAATTGTACAGGAGAAACATGGATAGTGGTTGAAGGAGGTGCTGCACCATCAAATTCCTGATGTGTTTGGAGGGAAAAGCTGCACAATTTCCTCATGGGCGAGATGAGGGTGGGTAGAAAAACAGAAGAGTAATAAATGGGCTGAACCACTGGTTAAATGCCATGTATCAAGCTTGATGTCATTTATCAAATGGTGGTGCCATTTATCAAACTGGGGACACTAGGAAATCAAGTTTGGAGGGAAGCAAAGAAGTTTTTTTTTTTTGTTTTATTTTGGGTTTTTTTTTTCCTGTAAATATTAATTCCAAAAGGAGACATCATGGAGTTTGAATATTCAAATCAAAGGAGAGAAGCTACATAAGTATAAATTTGGGCATTATTAGCATACAGGCTGCATGGTATACAATCATGGGATTATATAAGATCACCTAGAGAATGAGTATGAAATGAAGAAGAAGGGGCACCTGGGTGGCTCAGTTGGTTAAGCCTCCAACTTCGGCTCAGGTCACGATCTCGCAGTACATGAGTTCGAGCCCCATGTCGGGCTCTGTGCTGACAGCTCAGAGCCTGGAGCCTGCGTCACATTCTGTGTCTTCCTCTCTCTGCCCCTCCCCTGCTCATGGTCTGTCTCTGTCTCTCAATAATAAATAAACGTTAAAAAAAAATTTTTTTAATGAAGAAGAAAAGGGGATCCCAGACTAAACCCTAGGGTGACCCAACATTTGAAGGTCAGAAGGACGAGAGAACATGGCCTATAAGACTGAGAAAGATGGGTCAGTGTGGTAGGAGCAAATCCAAGAGAGGTAGGTTCCCTTGATATCAACAGAATAAAGTATTTCAAGAAGGGAAATGATGTAGAATGTCAAATCTTTCTGATAGATCAGGTGATCAGGAGACTGATTAGTGACCTGTTTGGTAAAACGGAAGTCTGCATAACCTGAAAATAAGATTTTAAGAGAGTGATGGGATGAAGACCTGGTTAGGAGGAAGAAGGAAGAAAGGGAATAAAATTATAAGTATAAACCATGCTGTCAATACACTTTGCTGTAATCAGCATTAGAGAAATGGGAATGGGTATCATTGCTAAAGGGAACTGGGGTCAAGGTGGGGCTTATTTGTTTTTAAGATGGAGAATTTATAGCCTATTTGCAATAATTATTTAACAAAAATGAGAAAGAATTATGCCTCATGTGCTTGTATAGGCAGTGCAGGAATCAACTAATCTAGATGAGAATTGGCTATGCCATTCACACAATGTCAGTACTTCTTCCCCCCCCCCCCCCCCCCCCCGCTCAGCGAGCACCATCTAATAAGGAAAAACTATCCTGAGTAATAAAATTCAGTGCCTACATATCATAAAGATTTGATACCCATCAAGGTTTTCAGGTCAATGTTACACATTTCTGCCCTTGCTTTAAAAAAAAAAAAGAGGGAGAGAGGGAGAGAGAAAATGTATTAACCAGTCGTAAAAGTTGGCAATGATGAATGAATGTTCATCTGGAATATCTGCAGACAAAAAAAGCATACTTTTGGCTAAAATTCCCAATATGTCTACTCTGAAATTCATTTAAATAATTATAATTCATGTATTAACATGTAACTACAGAAAATATATTAAGTAAATATATCCACACATAATTATTTTTTTTATGTTGAAGGAAAACATTTGCAAGGAAAATTAACAGAATACTTAAGTACTGTGGATTCATGTACAGTACATCGAAATCTTCATTAGTTGCTGAATGTCTCAGCTTAGCCACCCCCACATCAAAAAAAGGAAGGAAATGTCAATATTCAAATACATGATAATTATCATCCATGAGTCATGACAGCAAGTGAAATCTGTCACAAATATATAAATGTGGCTTCCAGATGTTTTTGACTGAGTGAAAGTTTAACTTCTGAGTCACATAGGAAAGTTGCTTAATTAGAAAGTCCTGACAAGATAAATTTTAAAAAAGCTAATATATCCCATACTGCCATCACACACTCAAACTAAACAAGGAGATTGTTATCTGATTAATTAAAAGTTAAAACTACGTTAAATTGAAATGCAAAATGTTGATTGAATAAACCAGTATATATATGGGAGACTTTGAGGGTTTAACTCAGAAACCTTGTTTTGTTTTTAGTTTATTTTTTGAAAGACAGAGAGAGAGAGAGAAAGCAGGGGAGGGGAAGAGAGGGTGGGAGAGAGAGAATCCCAAGCAGACTCCACACTACCAAGCACAGAGTAGTGTAGGGTTCGAACTCACAAACTGTGAGATCATGACCTGAGCCGAAATCAAGAGCCAGACTCTTAACCAACCAGGCACCCCTAACCCAGAAAACTTTTATCAGTACTCTCTCCTTTCTTTTCCCACATCATTTAAAAAGTATTTGTACACATAAATGTTTTTCTTTCTTTCTTACTGTATCATGCATGGACAAGAACCAACCACTTGAACAGAGCTGGATTTTCACGTGGCAAGTAGTCTTCCACATGGAAGCAGAAGTTATAAACCCATGATCATAGACACTTTGTTCGTAGATGTGGTTATTTCTCTTAACTTTTGGCATTTGGTACAAACAGACTACTTCCTGACTTTTTCTTGGTCTTCCATCCCCTGTATGGACAAATATCTAGGCCCCAAACTTTTTTTTTTAATGTTTTTATTTATTTTTGAAGGAGAGACAGACAGAGCATGAGTGGGGGAGGCGCAGAGAGAGAGGGAGACACAGAACTTGAAGCAGGCTGCAGGCTCTGAGCTGTCAGCACAGAGCCCGATGTGGGGCTCAAACTCACGAACCGTGAGATCACGACCCGAACTGAAGTCAGACGCTTCACCGACTGAGCCACCCAGGCACCCCAGGCCCCAAACTTTTAACAGGAGTTCATTATTACCCCTACAAATTATAGACATGGTCACTTATTTAATGAATATTTATTCTCCAGTTCTTCTTTGATAACAGAACCATAATTATGCCTGGGGCAACCAGGTATATGGTTAAATAGAAACTCTCCACCCTTCGTGTGGCTTGTGGGGACATATGACACGCTGGCAGAAGCCTGTGAAGTTTGAACTGATGTCTGCTGAGAAGTGTGGATAAGCTTTGACTTCTCTGATAGGAGGAGACAGATGTGGTGAGCTTTTCTTTCTTCTCGTCTTGAACATAGCGTGTGAGCTGTAGCAGTCATGTTGCAATCATGAGGAAACAGACTCTCAGACACATTGGCTGCAGAAATAAGGCAATAATTTCTACTTCTGGACCTATGGTGTCGTTTGTTTGTTTATCGGATCTATGCTATTATAAGAAAAATAAACCCCTAGGTGTTTAAAGCTGCTGGCCACAGGCTTTTCACAACTTGGAACCAAGCAAAATTGTGACCGACATACTTGCACTATTCATGCACACAACAAAAGTGTCAAGCCAATGTTCCATAATTTATATAGTGTTTGCATTTAATATTTATTAGTGTATTGGTGTATTAGTCAAAGTAGTGCTAGTTACTCCACTAGATGGAGCCCTGAATTTCAGTGGCCTTAATATAATAGGAGTTTATTCTTTATGCACTTAAAACTCTGAGAAACGGGGGCAGGGAGGTGGAGACGGTGATGGTGGTTGCTCTCAGTCCCCAAAGTCAGAGATCCAGGTTTTTCCATCCTTTAGTGAGAGACCTCCATCACGCAGCTGGCAGAGGGGAAAAGAGCATGTAGGGAAATTCCCGGAAGGATTTCTATGCCAGGCCTGGAAGCGGTGACGCACATCCCTGCTACTCATTTCAGGGCCAGGCACTCGGGACCTGGCGTCACATTGCTTCAGGAGAGGTTGGTGCAGGTAGGCTAGCTGGAGACCGGGGAGGAAACGGGAACGTTTGATAAATCCTCAGCCAGTCTCTGCCATGAGTAACAAGTAAAGTTTGATGTCTATCTGTCAGATTTGTATCTTCTTTTGCTAGTATTTATAATTATATGCATGCCTGTATATGCATCTATATTAGACTTTAGCACCTACTAGACGCTTACTTTCATCTAAGCTCTATGCTAAATATTTTTCATGTATTTTGTCCTTAATCCCCTTAAACGTCCTGTGAGGTGGGCACCGCCACTATCCATATTTTACTGATGGAGATACTGAGGCTCAGTGAGTTTAAATAACTTGTCCAGGAAAACAGAGTCAACAATGTTGGAACAAGGCATTTTTCTTTGTTGTGGGACATACCTTAGTTTCCAAGATTACTTTTGAAAGTGTACTGTATCAATAATGAATTGCATCACATCCAGTGACAGGTTTGACACTATGTGTTGATGTAAATAGACTAAATGTCAGGTCCTCCCTCCTAAGTATTCTTTTATTTCTATACCTGCCAACCATATGTGGCCTTTTAGAAACTGGAATGATTTTCAGGATTGTTTTAGGTGAAAATGTCTTTATTTCTAAATATTTGGTTGCATAAGCAGCCATCTCCAGATGCTTTATTTGAATGTAATTCATAAGGAGTTGAGCAATACCTTGACGTGACCTATGGTTTACATCACACCAGATCCTTTTTACCTAAAGTTTCTCTATATTCTTCCATGGCCTGATAAGCATTGTTGCTATTAGGGACAGTCCCATCCTTTAGTTCTATATGAAATGGTATTTGGCTAAATATTCTTACAATTCCGCTAGTTTCCAGATGCCCATCTACTGCCTGCTCAGTGAAGCACTTTCCCCGCTTTCCCAGCTATCTAATTCAATAAATTGGTCTCCCATTTATAATGACCAAGATACTATGATATTTACACAAAACTTTGTCTCCAGGAAGGTTCTTTGATTACCAGATTTCTAGTATGCAAAGTAATAATGACCTGTCCCCACTTTTACCTATCTCTTAATATAATCTTACTGTTTTAAGATGAAGTGAAAATAAATCATGGTAACAACTGTAGAAAATAATGATGGCTTTTCATTTTACATGTCAAGTTAAACTACGTAGCATATAAGGAATAATTTGCTTTTATTTTATAAAAATAGCAAATTATTTATAATTTGCTAAGTATTTTAGAGATCTTCAATTAATTTGTTCTCCAGATTCCTCAATGAGTTTGGCTAATATCAGTATCTCAGCTTTATATACGTGTGACCTAAATGTAACAGATATTGAATGACTTGATTTCAAACTTATAAAATCAAATTTTGATCCCTTTGATGTTTTCAATTCATGGATGGTTATCACCCACACATGTATTTTCAAAATCAACTAATAAACAAGGTCAAGTAAAATTTACAGGGGTAATTTTTAGTGAGCCTAAAATAATTATTTCCTTCTGAAGTATAATGTACATAGAATAAAATGCTCTTATCTTTTTTTGTTTTAACATTTTTTCATTTTATTTTAGACAGAGAAAGAAGAAGTGGGGAAGAGGGAGGGAGAGAGAGAGAGAGAGAGAGAGAGAGAGAGAGAGAGAGAATCTTAAGCAGATTCCACACTCAGTTTGGAGCCCTATGTAAGGCTTGATCCCATGACCCTGGGATCATGACCTGAGCCAAAATCAAAGCGTGACGCTCAACCGACTGAGCCACTCAGACACCCCATAAAATGCTAATATCTTAAGCATATCATTCAGTCAGTTTGAATACCTTCCTGACACCCACACAAATAATCCTGGAGAGTTCTTTTATGTCCTTTCTCAACCAATACCTTCTCTCTGCCTCGCAAGCAATGACTAGTCTCATTTCTATCACCATGGTTAGTTTGTGCTGTTTCAGAATTACATATAAATGGAGATATATAGTATGTACTATTTCATTTCTTGCTTCTTTCACTCAACATAACATTTTTGAGATTCATCTATGTTGCTATATGTATCATCAGTTTGGTGCTTTTTATTGTTAAGGAAAATACTACTCAGTATTCTGACAATTGGTTATCCACTGGACTGTTGATTGGATGCCCATTGGACAACTGCTAGTTTCCAGTTTTCAATGATCATAAAGCTGCTATAAACATTTTTGTTCAAGGCTTTTTGTGGGCATACGTTTTTATTTCTTTTGCGAAAATACCTATGAGTGCAGGAAAGAATTCTGGGAAGGTGGCAGAACAAAAAGTACAAGAATCTCCCTCTCTTTCTAGACAACAACTGTACTAGCAGAATCTCTCTGATGTAATTACTTTGTAAATCTAGGATCTGTTGAAGGCTTGTGACTTCCAGGGGAGGAGTTGGACAGTACATTGTGGTTAATTTTGGTCAATTTGCTTCTCCCTTTTGACTGGAAATTTCCCTCCATCTTATCTCCTTTTACCCACCTACGTCTTACTCATCCTTTATAGACCACCTTGGAGGATTCTTCCTCAAACAGCCTTCCCTGGCAATGCCAGTTGGGATTGCCTGTATCTCTTTGTGCTTCCATCTCAACCTTGAAGCACCCCTATATCCCATATCCGATGCATCATATCTCGTTTCGTTTTTCTGAATGTTCTATTCTACTAAACATGTCTACTGGAAGAAGACATGGAAGTCTTTTTTTTCTTCTTCCTAATTATGTTCTTTGTTCACAGCACCATCCCCAGCTCCTAGTACATGCTCAATACATATTTGTTGAATAAGAGACTTACTAAAGAGAACAAATCATATGACGACTCCAGGATTTAATGCTACATCAAATGAGTTGCCCCTGAACTCAAACCAGAGAAAAGACACTATGGAGTATTTTTCAGGAGAAGCCAACCCCTGATGAGAGGCAGGAGCGACTTCACAGTCCTATCAAATCTGGGTGAAGGTTTGAGCCAAATAACATTTTTATTGTAACTAGAGCTTTAGATTTTCCCTCTAACTGCAGGAATTTGGAAACACTGATTATATACGCCCTCACATCTTTTAAAGAAAACTAGACTTGAGTCTCTAGGCTTGTATTTGAATCCTCACTGACCCACCCTGCATGTTAAGATCATGGAAACAAGTTTAATAAGTTCATTAAGCACTAGCTTCCTCAAAGTGTATGTAAAAGTGCATTAAATACTAAAAATTGCTAAAACATGTAAGATACTATTAGCTTAAACGAATAAGAGCTTTAAGTCATTATTAACTTTGGGTGGACCAAGCAGTAATTAGATTGTCTGAATACAGTGGTCTCTCTCAAGCTATCTGTACATTTACATGGCGCCTATTACTTCAGTACTTGGATGCTAGAACAGACACATTGGACTAAATTAATTACCTAGGAGTTTGGAGAAAGCCATCCTTTTTCATTTCATTTCTACTAAAATCATAAGGGAAAACAGTTCTTTCACTTTTCAGACACATTCTGCCATGAATTGGGAGGGGTGAGGCAGTGGTAACCCTAGGAGCACATCTTCATTACCTCCTAAAGACTGATATCTGCCTCAAGTCTGAATGATGAAGGTACCTTTTACAACAGAAGTTGTCCTCTACAATGACCCCTGTTTCCTGCCCTTTTGTCTCTCCCCAGGGACACAGACACAGAACGTCTGCAAGAGGCAAAATCAAATCAGGTTGCAACCCATCCATTTCGGAGAAAACAGAATAGGTTTTTAATCTGTAAAAGAGTTAGAGTCTGGCTAGGTTTTACCCAGACTATGATGACAAAAATGGTCATTCAAGAATTACTTGTCATTTTTTAATTCCATGGTTTTAGAGGTGCATCATACCATTTAACCACCTAGTCATATCCTTTTTGAATTTCAGAGCTAAGAAATATTTAGGAAGTGTGTTAGCAACTCCAAGAAACATCATGTAATTGGGATATGACACAGGAACCAACAATCTAAAACAGCGGCTAACAATCATCCCTGAGTGATTCTTATGTAATTCTGAAACATGACAATGAGTATTCTATGTGGTCTTTTATGCCCCCTTCTCCATGCGAGATTGTGTAATTCCCTCTAACTGGCGCTGTGGTTGAGAATCCTTCTAGTATGTGGCGGTGCTACAGTAAAGGCACCATAAGCTTTCATGTTTCCCTCCTCCCATCTGAGTAAGAATGAGCCAGTGAAAAAGAGAAGGGTTCTGGGCCTCAGGACGCTCACAGCAACAATAGGACAGAGCACCATCAGAGAGATGGCTGTCATAGCCCCATCTCCATGAGTGCACCTTGGCACCTGGTGTCTTGGTTTTTCATCCTTCAAACCCACTTTTCTGTAGAAGATGTAGTCTGAACTTTCTGAGATATTCAGGCTAAGTTCCAGGTTGACAAGTTGGAGGACGGAAAGTCATGGCTTAGTTTTTCAAAGGGACGCACCAACTATTATTCCCTAAGCCAAGATTAGAATCAGTGTTATGGTAAGTACATACAAGACAAAAGAGATAAATTGTGAAATAGTGAGGAAGGAAAATCTACTCCTGCATTTTAAATTATAATTCTTTATAATTTAAAGAATTATAATCCCTTATAAATACTAAATACTAAATACTAAATACTAAAATCCCTTTAGCAGAAAAAAAATCCCTTAAGCAACAACCAAAACAAGGTGAAATAGTTCGTAGTTTACAAATTAACTGGAATTTGCCCTGTGGTACTCTCTTCTGCAATATTCTTATCTCCAAAGAGAATGAAACTGATTGAGCTTAGTAAGATAGCTCCTCTTAATGTTGAAATAAATATGAATAATCCATACCACTTAGCCCTTTCCCTAATGATCTATTCCTGCAAAGAATGTTTCAATGGAAAACTCTGTGATAATTATTGAACTTCATGAGAGACTCTACAATAGGCTAGAATAATATTTCTTATATATGTTTCATTCTGACATCACTATAGATACCTACATTTTCCATGGGGGAAAAAGCTATAGAAGTTAGGGCTTTTTCCCCCCTATCTCCAAGAATAAAACTTGATTAGCAGTAGCTTATACCAGTAGAAATAAAAATTTCTTTGGAATTAGAATGACCTACATTTATATCTCAGCTCTTTTGCTTAACAGTCATGTGGCTTGAACAAGAATCTATAAGCCTCAGTTTTCTTATCTCTAAAATATCAAGGCTTTGTCACTTTTTTATAAGAATATAAAAATACTAGAGGTTGTATAATGGAGTAGAGGTGTGCTGCTGTAGATTAAATCTGTTGTCTTTTTTTTTTAACCACTTACTTTTCCTGACTCAGCTAGTGAGCTGCAGAAAGGTCTCCCTGGTTATCCAAAGGGGGTAATTATTTCTGAGGTGCTGAGGTGCTTAGAGATTGCATGAATGCCCTTGGACATTGCATGAATGATGCTATTGACCAGAAAAAAAGAGTGTTTGAACACTTCATGTTTAGAATGATTGGGCAGATATGCCAGATTTAGAAGAGGTGAATGGGATCAGGCTACATTCAGTGAGGATGTGTTCCCTCAGGAAAATGAGGATGGTCACATTATCCAGCACATGGTTACAATCAGGCCTTTGGGTTAGAGGGTCTAAAAACTTGGGGTTGGAGAAGATAACAGCCTATTTGCTGAGGCCAAATTATGTCCTGGAATTAATGGCATACATTAGGAATAATGGCTAGAAAAGTCCTTAAATCAAGAACTAGATCAGAAGACCCTACCGGACTCCATGTTTTCTAGTAAATACCAGGCCATTTGTGACATTTCTGTCATTAGGAGATATTTCTCCTCTATGCCAAATAGTTCCTATTAAGTTAGGAACTGGGGCTTAAGACCTTTATTCTAGGAATGAACTGGGAGAAAGTCATATAAATCACGTAAAATAGCATCCCCACCCCAGGACTCTTATTTTGCTTGATATTACACTTACCAAATATTTTCTTTTTCTCTTGATCAAGATGAACTTAATGTTCCTCTCAGCTTGACTAAACTTTAGAGTGGTTTCTTCTCAGTAATAGGCTCTGACTTCTCTTTCCTTAGAGCATTTACTTTAGAAAAGTTATTATTGTAAACTCTTTCTCTGCCCTTTGATATAAATTTTCTCCCAGCCTCCTGCATTTTACAACCCTGAAAAATCTTTCTCAAGGAACTGTGAGCCATCTCTTTGGCGTATAATTGTCAAAAAAGACTACACCCTATTTCCCAGTCTGTGGGAGAGTAGGAGCCTCATTTTGACAAGTATCAATTAAAATCAAAGTGGCTTTGGGGATACCTAGCTGGTTCAGTCAGTAGAGCCTGCAGCCTTTGATCTCGGGGTCATGAGTTTGAGCCCCACATTAGCCGCAGAGTTTACTTTAAAAAAATAACTTAATCATATAGACCCCATATTGTCCTTCAGTACTTTCCCACTATATCATTCCAGTGCTTAAAATCTCTCCCACCTTATGTTGCAGAGGAGTTGACTTCAGTCTTTCTTCTGTTGTAACAGTCTTCCTCCTGGTAGACTTGGAATATCTGCGGACATTTAAGAAGTCCCTACTCTTATTAATGCAAAAATAGCTAGTAAAGTCCAAGAAAACGAAAAAGGACAGAAAAGCTGAAAACAAATAAAAAAGGAGAGGGGGCATGTTTTAGGAAACAAACTAGAGTGTGCGATGGGAGGGACTACGCGGAATTCTACAGCCCTACAGCATACACTTCCCAGGTACAGGGGGAGCGTGTGCCTCCCCGCAAACTGTCTCCATGTGTTCGATCTGGAGCTCATTGAGCAGTGGGGCAACATTCCCAGCAGCATGACTTCCTTAGGTTGTGCCTTCTGCGTGATTCAGTCATGCCTTCTACAAGAGCAACTGTCTGCCCGGACCCATCCCAATTCCCAATAATGAGTAGCGCCTCCCATACCCCCCCCCCCCCCCATGTCACTTGGTTCCCCTGGCTAGAGAGGCAATAGTGTTCTACACTAAAGAGAGGAGACAGGATTAAAGGCATGTGTAAGAAGTAAACAGCATGCTGCAGCCACAGGCAATGTTTAATGGTATTATAAGGAAGAATCTTTTTATCAGTGAAGTATGCAACTAGGATGCCAATTTTAATTTTTTTTTTTTAACATTTATTTTTGAGACAGAGAGAGACAGAGCATGAACGGGGGAGGGGCAGAGAGAGAGGGAGACACAGAATCGGAAGCAGGCTCCAGGCTCTGAGCCACCAGCCCAGAGCCTGATGCGGGGCTGGAACTCACAGACCACGAGATCCTGACCTGAGCTGAAGTCGGACGCTCAACCGACTGAGCCACCTAGGCGCCCCAAGAAAGCCAATTTTAATTCAGACTTACTCTGGAAATATTTTCCCATAAATAGAATGATAAAATACTTCTTCTCTCTGTGAAAGCACAGCAGAGAGCGGACTGTCGCAAAAACAAAAAACAAAAAAAAAAAAAAAAAAAAGAAGAAGAAAAAGAAAGAAAAAATAAAGACAGAGGCAACTGGGCCACTCTGCAAAGAAAAGGGGGTTTCCCTGGGGAAACGAACAGGCAAAAGAGGGCTAGTGAAGGGGCAAATTCTTGAAGGACCAAATGATGTAGATCTGTGGAGGCAGGAACAGCACTGCAAGGTTTCTAGAAAGATACGAGGAGAGCTGCCTGAAATATACACCTTGAATGGAAATAATGAGAAAATTTTCCCAGTGGTTCTATGTTAAGAATGTGACATGTAATACATTGAGATTCAGTAGAACAGGATTTGTAAACCAGATAGTGGAAGTCTAATAATATCTAAGAAGATACAAACTTAAAAAAATAAAATAAAATCAAAACATGGGGGGGAGGGGGCGCCTGGGTGGCTCAGTTAAATGGCTGACTTGAGCTCGGTCATGGTCTGGTGCTTCATGAGTTTGAGCCCCATGTCGGGCTCTGTGCTGACAGCTCAGAGCCTGGAGCCTCCTTCAGATTCTGTGTCTCCCTCTCTCTCTGCCGCTCCCCTGCTCGCACATTCTCTCTCTCTCTCAAAAATAAACAAACATTATTTTTTTTTTTTTTTAAATGAAAAGATACAAACTTGATCAGGATAGATATGTCCCATAGCCAAATTTAGCTGAAAATGTGTCACTCATTTCTATGTGATCCTCTATGTGTACGTGTTAGGGGATGAAGGGGTAAAGAGAGAAGATGGAGTGTTGAGGATTACTAACAAATACACTGCATAGAAATTATGGCTTTTGTGTGTATTTTATACTTACGTCTACAGTAAATTATATGTGATTTCTTCAGCTGTGTACTGTCACTCAGTTTCAATTTATTGTTTTATTTCCTTTATCCACGTAAATGAACCTCCCTGGAGATTTATATATATTAATATCCAGACCAAGTAGATGCCAGATGTCCATTTTACCAGAATGATGAGGCCCAGAAAAGAAGACTTTACAATTTTTTTTTTCTTTGACAAAGTTTATTTCTCCCTTACCTATTATACCAGACTCTCCTTAAACCTTATTATGGAAGAAAGTAAAATTCATGGAAATGTGGATGTTCCCTGGGGTTGTATCTTCAGTTCTTTATCCACTTCATTAAGTACACTATTCTTTGGGATGTCACCTGAGCCAAAGACTTTATCACCTATTACGTGCTGGTGCCCTACACATATATGCACATCTCTTTTAATCTTGTTGGGGAGGGAAATTTTTTTCTCCTACCTGTTGAGGTTCTTTTGGCTGGCCTAAAAATTAAATTGACGTGAGACTAATTAAAATGAGAAAATCAAATTTAAGTGTGTATATGTGGGGGCTCCATAAGAATATGAGGCCCATGGACATCCAGGCAATTGAGGCCTATATGCCATTCTGAGCTAAGGAGAACATGTAAGGGTCTGAGACTTCAAAGGAAAGGAAGACAATCCACAGAAAGAGGAAAATGAGTGAATGTTTGGTAATCAAATATGTGCGGGGCCATAAAGAAATAATGGAACATAAAGAGGAATTTTAACAAACATTTCGCTAAGTTCCTCCTTATCTACCACCCCCCCTCTTTTACAGGATACTGTAGTTATCTATGGTAGCGGCTCACTTCCCAGAGCAAGTCCTCTGTCTAAATCCTTTTAGGCAGTTAGGGGAAAGGTCAAAGGTTCTTTCTCAGCCTTCTGTTTCTTAAAAATAATCGGCCTAAAATAATCCACATGCCAACGAGACATATTTTGGGATGGCCAATTTTGCTCCCCTCTAATCTAAAGGCTCATATAAACCCCCCTGGCTTACAAGATGAGCACTACTTGCTTCCCTTCTTCCCCCTCTCTCCTCAGACCCATTTTTTCCTCACTTACCCTCACAATACATACCCAGACATCCTTCTCTTTCTGAATCACTATCTCAGTGAATAACTTGGCATAATAGTCATCCGGTTCCACAAGCCAGATACTTCAAATTCCTCATTGACTGATCCCTCTCCATCATACTTTGTACGTCTCCAAGTCATATTGATTCCACTATCTTTCTAGCCTTCAGTGTGTCTACTTCTCCTTCTCTCTTTCCATTGCTATGATGTTTCTTTGAACTCGTATCATATATGTTTCCAGTCTCCCTCTTCAACTTATCCTCCTCACTTGCCCCAGAGAAAACATCTCTTAAATGTTAAGTCTGGTCATGTTGTCTCACAGTTAAATTTATTCAGTGCCTATTTTTTAGAATAAATCTTAAATTCCGTGGCAGGTTACACAAGGTCATGCACAATTTGAATTATTCATCTCTCTTTACTTTCCTCCTTCTCCCTGCACTACAGCCATACTGAATCATTTCCATACTCTAAGAATGTCACGTCCCTTATTCCTCTGGACATTTACTTGTGCTGGGTTTTTTTTCCCTCTACTTGGAAGATCTTTCCCTTCATTTTTTATTGTATAATGTCTAATTGTCATTAAGATTTGGCTTAGATTTTAATAACTGGATAAGGTATCCATACTATCTCCCATAAAGCATGAGGTGTTTAGATCCATCACAATATTTATCACACTGTGTTATATTTGTTTCTCTGCTTATCTGTTTCCCCCATTACACATTGAGTTCTTTACAGTCAGAGACTATGTATTTTTTTCTCTTAAACTCCTAGCATTCAGTAGATTGTCTGCCACACTGTAGGTATTCAATCAATTTTAGTATTGTGTGTTAATGATCAAGTAGTGTAGATTACATTATTTTTGTAATTGTATTCAAAAAAAATTTTTAATGTTTATTTATTGTTGAGAGACAGAGAGAGACAGAGCACAAGTGGGGAAGGAGTGGAGAGAGAGGGAGACACAGAATCCAAAGCAGGCTCCAGGCTCTGAGCTGTCAGCACAGAGCCTGACGTGAGGCTCAAACTCATGAACCCCGAGATCATGACCTGAGCTGAAGTCGGCGCTTAACTGACTGAGCCACCCAGGCACCCCAATTTTATTTTAATTCAAATATACTTAAAATATAGCGTTAAATTCATTTCAGGTATACAATATAGTAGTTCAGCATACATTACATTCTTGACCAATATATGAGAGTTTCAGGAAGCATTCCCTGATGCCATTAAATACAGGGACTAATGAAGCCCAATTTAACTGACAGGTGTATTGCATGCATACTCGGTGTCTCACAGAATTTAAAAGACAAACAACATCTTATAAAGCTATTGTTTTCATTGCAGTTTCAATTAAAAAAATAAATAATGGATGTCTACTATGTAAAAATATTCTAGAAGATGTACTGATACATAAAACAGGAACTCATCATCTAATTGCCTAAAGGAATTAAGACAGTCATGGTGACCAGCACTGATGTCATAAAAGGGAAAGATGCACTGGGTCATGAGTCATCCAAATGACAGTATCAAGAGGACAACTTGGAAATTAGGCCAACACTGGGAGTGATATTCAGATAGATGATAGGTAAGGACATACATCCTTGAAAGAAAAGACCTGTGGAGGTGTGCACACTAGAATCGGATTAGAAGTCAAGAGATGCTTGACTTAGTCAATAGTTTGGGGTCACAGCTAAGTCTTGATCCATGTAGTAAGGAAGTGATGCTAAGCTGAAAGTCCAAACAGAACAGACAAACATAAAAATAGGAGCCTGGGCAGAAGTTTGGGGTCGGGGCAGATTAACAGTGCAGATGTTACTAAAATAGGAACATCATGAGCGGTGCAGTAAAGCTTGCATTAAATAAAAATGAGAGAACTAGCAAAAATTACCTCACATTCCTTATCAATACATACACATGCACACATGCTTACATTAACATTTATGTGAGAAACTTACTTGAATGAACAATCAGTTAACTTTAGGTGATGAAGAATACACTTGGTAGTGTGGTGTGTATCATTCAATCAGTTGAAGATCTTAAGAGCAAAACTATCCATATCTATCTATCATCTATCTATCTATCCACCCACCTATCATCTATCTAAATCTCCTATTGAATCTTCCATTGGTTCTATTTCTCTGGAGAACCCTAAAGGATATGAATGGGATTTCTTTCTGTAACCGCTAAATAAATGCTTGGATAGTTGAATAAAAATCTTTACATAAATGGCTCTTCTAATGTTCTGAGAACCAGTTGCAAGTAAGCTGTGTTAAAAAACAAGTACAAAATGTAAAACAAAAGGAGAGAATGTTTTCCAAACCATTGAAAATGCACTTATAAATAAATAGAAACTACATATGGAACATATTTACCTACATTTAACAAATATAAGCACACACACACAGAAAGAGAGAGAGAGAGAGAGAGAGAGAGAGAGTTCTGCCAATAATATTACTACAAGGAACCCACCTAGATTGTACCGGTTTGGAAGGGTGTTCTTCCCTTAGGGCACCTCCTGGGCACATGTGGTTATAGAAAATAGTCAGAATACCAATGTTCAAATCCCAGCTCTTTGATTTAGTAAGTATGACCCTGGGCAAGTGATTGAACCTTTCAAAATGTCAAGTACCTAATCTAAATAATGGGTATTATAATAGCACCTAACTTATAGACTTACTATAAACATTATATGATGTAATCTATGTAAAGTATAACGTGTTTAGCAGTATGTAAGTAGTTAATTAATGCTAGTTCTTATTATTGCTGCTATTATTATTGAACAATAATTTTATTCTCTTTCAAAGATACAACAATAATATTCTTCATATCAATTAAAAGAATGTAATTGCCTTGGTAGGTTAAAATCATAACTGTTGAAATGCAGTTTGCATAGAGATAAGGTAGAATGTCTTCTTTTTGTCTGCAGTATAAAGGGTAACAGTAAAAATGAAAATAGAATAAAGGCAATAAATGGAAATGTTGGGAAATAATACTTAAATTGCATGACAGCCTTTTTATTGTTGTCTGATAAAGAAAAGAGAGCTCCGGGAATAAGTCACAGATGTGTCAGTAAAATTAAGCGAAAATTGTACTTTGGGGAGGGACTGGAAAATACTCTTCATGGTGATCTACAATTCACATTATAGGTGAGAGGAGGTTTATATCCTAAAAAAATCCCTAACTATTGTTTCCCTACAACATATTTTGAAGTGCGATGGGTTTTTTAAAAAATCCATCAAACAGAATATAAAAGCAATCAGAACAAAATTTTTGTAAACTCCCTTTTCCACATCCATCACGCATGCCAGCACTTTGTGCCCATATATTTTGCCTTCCTTCCTGTTACTGAGATGAAATGACTGTCTTCCCACCTGTTATAGGTATGAAATGCCCCCGTCAACTGGCCAATTCTTACCCTGTGCACTAGACCCTGTATTTTCTCTCATTTTATTGACTCAGGGATATCACTGCACTGCCCTAGCGGTTGTCTCCTGTCTCTTTCTCCAATGTAATCAATACACCCCTCTCCCCAGTATCATCCTGTCAGTGTAACCGGGCTTTTATGTCTCTTCCCTAACAAATAAACAAACAAAACCCAGAAAACCTGTTGACTTTATTTTTTCATCTATCTACTGACACATTCTTCTGTTCAATTTTACACCAAAACTCCTTCTTAGAGTCACTTTTTCCGAGCCCCTTGTCTGGTCTTCCACGTAGTCCAATCCAGCTTGTGTTCCCAGCATTCGACTTAAATGGTGCTAGTCAATGACCTCCCGGCTGGTGAATCTTGTGACCCATTCTCAACTCATCTCTACCATTCTTAACAGCATCTGACAGAGATGGTCATTTGCTTCTTCTGGAAACTCTTTCTCCTCTTGGCTTGCTGGGCCACCCTTTCTTAGATTTCTCCCTGATCTCAGGCCACACTTTCTCGGTCAGTGTGTCAATTCTCTTTTCAACCACCAACTGAAGTATTGGCTCAGGGTTCAATCTTTAGTCTTCTCTCTATCCCCCTCTCTTATATCCAGTAATTGGCTTGTTACGTCTTCTGTATTTTGAAGACACCCCCCCCCCACAATTATATCTTCAACTCTGACATCCATTCTGAACTCCAGATTCATATATTCAAACATCCAACTGCTCATTAAACAGTCTAATACCCATCTCAAATTCCACATATCCCAAACCAATCTTCCCTCAAGCCCATAGACCCTGACCATAGTGTTCTCCATCTCAGTCAATGGCAGCTTAATTCTTCCACCTGTGCATTGACTCTTTCGACATCACTCCTAACCCTTCTCTTTTTCTTATATACCACATTTAATTTCATCAGAAAATTCTCTATAGACAATACAGTTTTATGACACTATGTTTTGCAGTAATGTGTTATGAAGCAATAGCTAGTGGTGGAGTTCTACCTGTTTAAGGCTATTTCTTCCCTTCCTCTTCCTTATTGCCAGGGCCCACCGCCCACGTATTTGCTTACTCAGCAATCCTTACCACTAAGGCATATGACCAGGGCTGGTCCATGGGGCTTGAAGAGAAGGCTTTTGGAAACCTCTTCCTTCTTCCATGCTTTGAACTTTTCTGGGAGGATATGAAGCTTGAGGCTGCTAAAACCACTCTGTCATCATTAATATCCACAGGGAGGTAGAATTAATTGCCAATGGCCTATGATTGAATCAAGTGTACCCATGTAATGAAGCCTGCCTAAAAATCCAGGAGGATGGGGTTCAGAGAACTTCTGTGTCGATGAATAGATGGAGATTCCGGGATAGTGGCACACTCAGAGAGGGGAAGAAAGCTCCAAGCCCTTTCCCCACACTTTGGCCTATGCAACTCTTTCATCAGGCTGTTTCTGAATTGCATCCTTTTATAATAGACTGGTAATCTAGTAAGTAAAATGTGTCTCTAACTTCTGTGAGCCATTATAATAAACTAATCAAGGTTATGGGTGTGGGGGGGTGGTGGTTGGAACCTCCAATCTATAGTCAGTCTGGTGAGAAGCACCAGTGGTAGCCTGGGCTTGCGACTAGCCTACGAAGTAGGGGGATGGGCACATGCCCATGTAAGGACAGAGCCCTTACATGTGGAATCTGATGCCATCTCCAGGTAACAGTGGCAGAATTAAGTTGAATTATAGCACATCCAGCTGGTGTTGGATAATTGCTTAATAGTGTAGGGAAACATCCCTCTTAATTAGAATTGGGTACAGAACTCTTATTACTTAAAATTTAATTTTCTTGTTCTGATCATTATTTACGGCTTCTTTTTTTAAAAGTTTATTTATTTTAGAGAGAGAGAGAGAGCATGAGTGCGCAAGCAAGAGGGGAGGGGCAGAGAGCTAGGGAGAAAGAATCCTGAGCAGGCTCTTCACTATCAGAGCAGAGCCCAATGTGGGGCTTGAACCCACAAACTGTGAGATCGTGACCTGAGCCGAAATCGAGAGCCAGATGCTTAACTAAGCCACCCAGGTGCCCCATGTGGTTTCTCTTCCCTGCCAACAAAGCATGAGCTTCATTTTTAATGCAACATTGTTTAATATTTCAACATTATCTCTAATTTTGTCATTGTTAATGTAAATGAACAAAATTATTACAATGATTGGAATAACAAACAAAACTAGAAAAAACACTAAATTAGTAACCAGAAGACATGGATGGGTTTTGTTTTGTTTTGTTTTTGTTTTTGGCTCTTCTACCCAAAAGAAGTGTGGCCTTGATAAATTTTTGAGATCCTTGCTCCTCCATTTATGAATTTGTAAATTGAGGAGATTAAGTAGATTATTTCTACATTTTTCAAATATGAGAGTTTATGAATTTATAAATTCATTGCAACATTTACCATCCATAGCCAAGATATGGAAGCAGCACAAGTGTCCATTGAGAGATGAGTGGACACAAAAAAGAAATATATCTATATAATGGAATATGACTCAGCCATAAAAAGGATGAGATCTTGCCATTCACAACAACATAGATGTATTTAGACAGCATAATGCTAAGTGAAATAAATCAGTCAGAGCAAGAAAAATACCGTAGGATTTCGCTTATATGTGGAATCTAAATCAATGAATAAACAAATAAAAAGCAGAAACAAACACATAAATACAGAAAACAAAGTGGTGGTTGCCGGAGGGTGGGTGGGGGGGGAGATAGGCAAGTGGGTGAAGGGGAGTAGAAGGTACAGGCTTCCAGTTATGGAATGAATAAGTCATGGAGATAAAAGGTACAGTATAGAGAATATAGTCAGTGGTATTGTAATAGCATTGTATGGTGACAGATGGTAGTTACACTTGTGGTGAGCATAGTATAATATATAGACTTGTTGTACATCTGAAACTAATGTAACATTGTCAACTATACCTCCATTTAAAAAAAGCTGTCAAGTGAATCCTAATAAAACCATGCACTGTTTTATATTGATTGCAAAACTTTTGTAACATGCTGATCCTTAACTGTTTTTGTAGATATCCTCGTCTTCGCTATTGTAGAACACTTGGAACAATTGTTCCTAGCACCGAGGGCTTTTCGTTGGAATTGAGCACTCAGGGAAAAGTGCAAGTTCAGACCAGCATTCTTCATTCCATTACTTCTTTACTCACTCCCAGAAGGGACAGATTTAGGCCCTGGCAAGGACAACACCCATAAAAGGTCACTTAGCTGAACATTTTGTGTGAGTTATTTGTCCATTCCAGAAAGAGAAATAAAGCATTAACATTTAGAGAAAGTACAAGTTTATTGCAGGGACTTACAAAAAGGTCTATCTAAAATGGCTTTGTGATTTTGCTTTCCATTACGTAAATGGATACCATTGAAATTGTCAATACTCTTGTAGAGTAATGGTTGTTCTTTAAATTTCCATCATGGTCTTGTACATTTTATATAGTATGCAATAATTTATTTACATTTGTTGTATAATATATATGTTTAATCCATACATGTGAGTATGACATTCTTTCTTGTCTTAGAAAAAGGTCCTTTTTAAGCTATTATACATACAAAATATCTACATAGGCTGGAGAGAAGCTTCAGTGAGTCTACTGTCGCTCTTTATATCAGCCTTCAGTGTGAAAGACCTTATACTTGCAGGTCCCACAGCTAGGTTATTTTATGGCTCATCTAACCACATTGTTTACAGATTTGGGACATCCATATTCTTCTAGGCCCTTCCCCAGTCCCCAAGGAGGAGAACAGGTTTGCCTGAGCTAATCCAGACAATTCCACCATTTGCCAATGATTCCTTTAGCCACAGGTATCTTGACCAGAGGAATTTAAAGGGAAATGTGGTGGGGCTTCCTGGGACAGTGTTTCTATCCCTGCCTTAGAGCATTGTCGTGTGAAGCTGTGATGCTAGAGGTGGCCGCCTCCATCTTAAGAGTATGAAGGAAAAGCCAAGAGGAGCACAACATTCTGAGCTAGAATTCTAATTCTTTTGAGTGACTGATTTAACCTACCTTGGAACCATGTACTTCCAGATCTTTTGTTACATGAAGCAATGTGTGTTCCTAGTGATTAAACCACTTTGAGTGAACATTTCAGTAATTTGCAGCTGAAAGTATCCATAGAATTCCTATGACCTCTTCCCATTGTTTGTAGGCAATCAGGACGTGGGAAGAACTCTCAGTACAAGTCCAACCTTCCTCCAAAATAGGCCTGAGATTATATGAATCAACTACCGTGTTGGAGTTTGACATTAGTTATTACAAACAAAATGCTATCGCAGGCATTTCTTTGTCATTATTTAACAAAGAAAACACCATGGAAAATGCATATACAGCAACTTTGTTTTATATACATAAATCTAAATACGTTTTCAGATTCTCCAGAAAATTCTGTAGTTTGCAGAATTCATATTACAGAAAATTCTGTAGTTTAAACAATTTGCTTTTAATCACTTCCTCTTTATTCTTCAGAATCTCTTCTGGTTTCCTAAGCAGTTACTATCATTAATATTACAAGATCCCATAATTTTTCTGGAAACTGTATATAATACTTTTATGTATATCTCATTGGTCAGAATTTGGTCACATGACCAGTTGTTACAAGGACAACTGGGAAATGAGGTATTTATTCGGAACTTTAATGCCCAGCTAAAAATAAAAGGCTTTATTACTAAGAAAGAGAAATATAACAGATCCTGGGCACCCGTGGCAGTCATGATCATACAGCCTTAGTCTCATGTGAGACAGTTTTACTTTTGCTTACAATACATCTTTCTTCTCACTATAACATTAAATTGAAAATACTAAACTTCACATTTTCAGAAAACTTGAAAAATTTAGAAAAATGCAAATGTGAAAGTAACTATTGTAATCCAACAAAAGGTAACTATCAATAGCATTCTGAGATATGCTGTTCCAGACATTTTCCTGTTTACCAACATATTTTTCTACACAATGGCACCATACTTCATTGTTGGTAGTTATCTTTGGTCTCTGAGCAATGTTTTACAAGTATCTTCCCCTGTAAATGGGTATTTTCTGCAGTATTGTTTTTATGGATTTGATCGTCGAAATGAACTATTGTTAAGTTAAATTGTTCCCTATTGTAAGTGACTGCTTCCAGTCTACGGCTATTATGAATGTCTTAACGTGAACATTGTTGTATTTAGTCCATCTTTATATAAACATATTTTTAATTTTTTCTTACGAGTTTTATTTATTTATTTTGAGAGAGAGAGAAAGCGCATAAGCCGGGGAGGAGCAGAGAGAGGGAGAGAGAGAAAATCCCAAGCAGGCTTTGCATTGTCAGTGCAGACCCTGATGCAGGGCTCAAACTCACAAACTGTGAGAGCATGACCAACTGAGCCACCCAGGCACCCCAACATAGATACTTCTGCACTGCCTGCTTATCTCAATTAATTATTTACATGATTAGAAATAGAACTCATGTCATTTTCCCTTTTTTTAGTGCCTAGAACCATGTCTAACAAAGAGTAGGCACTAAATAATCATTTCTTGAAATAGATAATGAGTAAAGAAATAATAACTAGCATTGATGTTATTGTGGATGGAATCTTAATCTTTGTGCACACTGTATGAGCAGATTTGTTCCCGTGTGTTTTCAACGTTTTGTATTCTTTTATCAGGGTATCAGTAGTTCTAGAAATATTTTCTCCTTTTTGTTTCAGTTTTAACAGGAAAATTTGAGATTTTTGCTCCATGTTTTAGAGTTTTGCAATTTGATTTTACACATGAATTAAATTGTGTAGCAGCATGTGTAACACTAAGCACTAACTGAAAATAATATACTTAAAATGACAAAGTTAATGTGTTTAAAACAAATCCATCAATACTCATTTGAGACTTTGTTTTCATCTAAGAAATGTCTGTATATTAAAAGCATTTTAATACTCAAATTTGCGGTGAGTTATTATATCTGGCTTCCTAAAGGCTGACTTACATGACCAAATATGAGCAAATGCCGAGGAATATACCTTATTTCATCAGCCCCAAGACAGAGAAGGACTGGGCAAGAAATAGACTCATTAAGGAGAACAATCAGTCTCCAGTAGATTCCCTCCAAAGCTTTTGTGATTGGAAATGTGATCATCAGTCCTTTACCAGTAAGCTGGTTGTTATGTGAAGTAACTGGGTTCTGAAACTGAAACTATTACTCCTTATGGGTCATGAATGAATTTATTTTATTCTGGTGTTAGCTGGGTTATAAATACCATAATCTTCTCTTAACACCTGGTAGTAGGATCTTGTATTTCTGTTCAACTATTCATCAGCTGAAGTTCAAAGCCTGGGATGCACATCCAAATTCATCCTTTGGGCAACTCTCTATCCAGATAGGCAAAGCAGAGAATGTTGGCCTAAGTTATTAGCCACTAGGGAATACTTTTCTGACTTCACATTTTGCACATTTGGTTTATAATAAGTAGTTTGCAGATCACAACAGGCTTCCCAACGTGAATCTCAATTCTAAGCCTCCTCATTGCAAGATTAAGACACATCTGGGCATGTCCAGTGGGTAAATAAGTTAGGTTCTTAAGGGGACTCTTGGTGCAACGGTTTGTGGCCTACTAAAAGGAGAAATGAGGGGCACCTGCCTGGCTCAGTTGGTAGAGCATGTGACTCTTGATCTCAGGTTCTTGTGAGTTCAAGCCCCACATTGGGCATGGGGCTACTTACAAAAAAGAGGAGAAATAGGATGTATAAACTTTGTCTAAGAGCAATTCCCTAGCATCAGAGAAGAAGGGTGATTTGGAGAAATCTGTAGATGAGTGTTGCGGGCTGAATTGTGCCCCCAAATTCATCTGCTGAAGTCCTAATTCCAAGCCCTTCAGAATGTGACTGTATTTGGAGGCAGGGCCTTTAAAAGGTAATTAAGGCCTTTGGGAGGAAAGATGTTCCTTCTGCCAACTTAGGTTCAGTGTTCAGTGACTGGGGACCTGGGAATTAACTGGCAACAGGCAGATTAATAGGAGAAAAGATAAAGTTTTTTCACACCATCTGCTCCCTGAAGAGAGAGGTGAAGGTTTACCAACTTAACAAAAAGTGGGGAGGGGGGTTAACAGCTTCAGTGGGAAAGTATGAGAGGTTCAACTGGGCATTTTGGTGCTAATGGGGATGAGCAGTTTCCTTCTGGGATGAAAGCTCCCAGATAGGGTGTCGTTTATGGCAACTGAATTGGTATTACAGTTGCCACACTCAGTCTCTTCCCCAGCAGGAAACTCTCTCTGTGGGAGTCAATGGAACCTGCATTTTCAGGAGGTTCTGCTAAAATTTAGCTAATGTTTCTTTCCCTGCTCACTTTGGTGGGCAATTAATCCCTTCAAGGTTACACGAAGTCATTTCGGTGGACCCTAATTCAATATGAATGCTGTCCTTACAGAAAGAGGACACACGGACTCACAAAGAATACCCTGTGAATATGAGGACAGAAGCCAAGGAGAGAGGCTTCAGAAGAAACCAACCCTGCTGACATTTTGATTTTGGATTTCAGGCCTCCAGAGTGATTAGAAAATAAATTTCTGTTGTTTTAGCTACACAGTCTGTGGTGCTTTGTTATGGTAGCCCCAGAAAACTAACACACTCAGGGGTGTTTTGTTTTGTTTTGCTTTTGTTTGTTTTTATTTTTATTATTTATTTATTTATTTATTTACTTAGAGAGTGGGGGAGAGGGGCAGAAGGACAGATAGAATCTTTTTTTTTTTTTAAAGATTTATTTATTTTGGGGAGAGCACAAGTCAGGGAGGGGCAGAGAGAGGGGTCAGAGGATCCGAAGTGGGCACGAGGCTGACAGCAGTGAGCCCAGTGTGGGGCTCAAACTCACGAACTGTGAGATCATGACCTGAGCAGAAGTCAGTGGGATGCTCAACAGCCTGAGCCACCCAGGTGCCCCTGGAGAGAGAGAATCTTACACAAGCTCCATGCATCGCAAGGGGCCTGATGCAGGACTCTCATTTCATGATCCTAGGATCATGACCTGAGTCAAAATCAAACTCAGATGCTCAACTGCTTTAGCCACTCAAGTGCCCCTATTTTTATTTCTGATTCTTATAAATCCTGTCAAAAGAAACAAAGTCTTTGTGAGAGTAAGAGAGATGGTTCATTTTCAGAAATAGCAAATAAAAGCTATGCTGTCTGGTTAACGACAGGTTTACGACTTATTGGAAATATGTACGAAGCACCTCCCTTCCACACACACACGTGCACACACACACAATGGAGTCCCAAATCCTTAAACACTTCACTTCCTGGTTCTTCTTCCCCCCTCTCCATTTCACAGGCTTATTTTTTGTGGGCTTTGCAATAAGCATGCACCAAAAACTGAAGTCTCTGTGTCACCTTGAGCAATGTACATTTGTTCCAATCAGACTACGTTTTGGCCTTACATGGGCATAGGTGACCTCCAGGTAAGGCTGTAACCTCTGTAGTACTCAGCCAATGAGGAATCAGGGAGGGACTTCAGGCTAGGAGATAAAATCTGCTGTAACTGCCCAGAGTGTCCCTGTCCATGAGACATCCACTCTGGCAAGAACATTGATTAAAGCATCTCTTCACTGTGCTCCAAGTCTCTGTGTCCCTCCTTTGATTGGGTCAGGGGTCTTATTTCTCACAGTCTTCATGGCAAGGATAAAAAAATATATGTATTTACAAAGTTTCTGCCAAATGCTGGGTATTCAGAAAGGCCTCTTTCTGAATTTTCAGAAACATGTTTCAGAATTTTCTGAAACATCCAGTTTCTAAGGTCAAGCGGAAATTTGGCGAGAAAGAATTAACTCCCTTTACCCCAGGGCCGTCAGTTCTGAAAGGCACTGCTAAAGTACCACTTGAGAGAAGGGATTATTAATAGCAGGAGCCAGAAACCCAACCCTCAGGGCACACAGCTCCCCTTCTCTCTCTCTCAAGCTCACCTGCTCTCAAATCTCTAGAGTCTGCTTCTTGCTTTAATGAACTTTCTCACTTGTGTTGCTCGTCTGCTGTGCTGCATGCCTGTCCTTGAATTAATTCTCACGGAAAGACCAAGAACCCTCAGAAATTCTTTTAGGTCTAGCTGGGTCAAGGCCCCAGGGCCCAAAGTCTCCCCAGTTTGCCCACCAACACCATTTACAGCAAGACATGAGGTCCAGCTTCCAGAGGCCATGGCTTTAGAAAATGCATGAGTCCTCACAAAGCACAGCCCTGCAGGTGTTGTAGGACTCAGTAGACAGTGGATGCTCTAGTTTTCATTACAGCACCTATTCCACCTGAATTTAAAAATACAGGTTTGCATTTCCTTATCCAAAACCTTCGAGAACAAACGTGCCTCCAAAAAAATAAAACTGCAATTTCCTCGTCTGTAAAAATAAGGAATATAAATAAAAGCACCGAAAATATGGGCAGCAATGGGGAAAAGATTCTGAAGTTGTCAGGACCCTCAATCCTTTTCTAAGTAGAGGAAGAATTCTAACTATACTCCTCTAAATTTTAAGTGATTTCTTCATTCCTTTTTGCTCATAATCAACCAATACCAGTCTACTGGTAAACAGGAGGGACTAGGAAATTGTCCTGTTTGCATTGAAGGTATAATCTATGTTATATTACTTGAGGAAGAAATATTAGGAATTTTACATTCTTTAAGTGTTGCAAAATTCTTACATGCTGATAATCAAGGCAGTATGGTATTAGATACATAGATCAGTGAAACAGAATAGAGAACCCACAAATAGACTCTCACAAATATTCCCAACTCACTTTTGACAAAGGTACAGAACAATTCAATGAAGTAAGGATAGTCTTTTCAACAAATGTTGCTGGAGCAATTGGACATCCATAGGCAAAAATATGAATATGTATGCTTAGGAACTCTCTTTTTTAGTATGAACCAGTAATAAATAAGGATATATTTTCTTTGAATATATATCATTTTGTATCATTTTGGTTGTTTGGAATATTTCCATTACTAGTGATAAATAATTCATATAACATAGTTAGCAAGCAATTAGAATTCATTAATTAGAAAATTAATATTATGAACATGAATCAGCTTGAAATGGAAACATTTACCTTTTGTGGTTAGAAAATTTATCTTTCTACTTCATCCAGGAATTGGCTGTAAAATGCATGAGTTCATTACCAAATAAAAGTCAAAATTTCTGGAATCTTGGCATACTAGATTATAATTTCACAGAAATGTTCTTAAATTGTAGAAACCTCGGAAATTGGAAAACAGCTTTGCTTTTGATTTTCCTATGAAGCCAATAGGCAATGATAATTGTAGTGACAACTAATGAGTGAAATTCCTATTTAATAAAAGATAGACATGCCTGTCATAGGTCAATATGATTTTTAATAAGCATTTTATGTTACAGGGCACCTTGGTGGCTCAGTTGTTTGTATCTGATTCTTGATCTTGGCTCAGGTCATTATCTCACAGTTTGTGAGTTAGAGCCCTGTGTTGGGCTCTACACTGACAACACGGAGCCTGCTTGAAGTTCTTCTCTCTCCTTCTGTCTCTTCCCCCACCCCACATGTGCACACTTTCTCTCTTTCTCAAAATAAATGAATAAACTTAAAAAAAATCCATTTTATGTTAGAATACACAGATTTATAGAAAACTTGCAAAGATAGTACAGTAAGTTCCCACATACCCCACACCCAATTTCTACTATCATTAACATCTTACATGATTATGAAACATTTATCACAATTAATGAACCAGCATTATTATTATTAACTAAAATCTATACTTTGTTGATATTTCCTTAGTTTTTACTTCATGCCCACTTTCTGTCCCAGCATTCTATGCAGAACACCACATTACATTTAGTCGTCATGGCTCCTTAGGCTCCTCTTGCCTGTGACAGCTTTTCAGATTTTTCTTCGTTTTATTGACCTTGTTTTGACTGGTTTGGAGGCTACTAGCAGATATTTTGCAGAATTCCCCCTACTGGGTATTTGTCTGATTTTTCTCCCCATGCTGAGACTGGCATAATGGGTTTGGGCGAGGAAGACCAGAGATAAAATGGGATTCTCATCACAGCATGTCAAGGGTATCAATATGATTTGACAACTGAAATTTTAACATGAGGGAATCCAACAGCTCTGGAGAGGCGGTGCAGAGGCATGTGCTCTGGTCTACGCTCTAAGAGAAGTAGCTGGATGACTGTGACCCATGCATTGGCCTTCTTTATGCGCTTGTTTATTCATCTGAAGACTAAATTTTCTTCCATTCCTAAAATTTTGGAACACCAGCCAAAGGCATCAAGGCTGTTCTGTTGGAATAGATCTCATGCCTTTCCTTGGAATGCAGGCCATCTTCTTTGAACAGACATTTGTGTGATACATGAAACGCTGGCAAGAAGGGTCACAGGCCTGAAGCCTGAGTCAAGCTGCATTATACTACAGTGCCAAGTACCTACTCTTTGCCTCATGGGGAATTTTGTCACCACCCAAACTGGAGTTTAGTTCAAATAATGAAATGGATTTTTCCTCCATTCTTCCTCTGCTTTTCCTCCCTTCCTGTTTCCCTATCACAACAATCACAAACCCATGTCTGAGTTAAAGCCAACCTCTGGTTACCGCAGGTTGAAGAAAAATATTCTATTTAACTAGATTGAAATGGCTGTAATACTTAGTTGATACATAGGCATTTGTTTCCATTTACATACAGAAGTTAAAATCAGATTTTCTGAGAAGCACCAGAGCTGAAAACTTTAAGTACTTCGATTTCTTTCTTTTTTTCTTCTTTTTTAAATCACTCTTCTCACCATCTGGTTGTTTCCAAAAAGCACTGAAAAGGTAGTAGGGCAAGGGAAATCAAAAGAAAAGGACTTGGGAGGTCCACAAATTGGGTCATCTGTCTTTGACAAAGGGGAATTTCACTGTGCTAAGCTATGTCATACCCACATCCCTCAACCTTGCAGAATTTAAGAGGCTTTGTCCTTCCCACGTGGTCATTGATAGCAAAGCACCAGGAGGAATCTAAGCAAGGCACACAGCCCAAATTCCTGCATTGTTCAGAAAGTTTCACAAATACAGATGGTGTCTTCTAAGAGGTAAATATATCGGTTTTCCTCTAATGGGAAACAGCTATGCTAAAGCAGATAGAAAATTCTCCCTGACATTTGGAAAATATCAGTGTCCACAGATGGGAGGAACAGTCTATTGGCAGTGGAGTTAAACTTCTGTATTTTAAATAGGGAAACAACCAATTCCAGGGTGTGTACTATGCATGTATGCATTGTTTGCTAATCATTCTTCTGAAATGAAGTATTTTGTCTCTTTCCATTAAAATCTTTATTTTTCTTAGCTTTTTCTATAACACAATCTTTTTTTTTTTTTAATTATCCAGAACTAACCTTTGATCTTTGGGAGTGACTTTAATGCTTGGCAGAAAGAAAGTGGAGTCATGGCAGGAAAACTTCTGCTTTGATAGCTTAGGCCTTTTTTCCCCTTTATTTGTAAAAAAAAAAAAACCCCAAATTCTCCCTCTCTCTCTCTCTCTCTCTCTCTTTTAATTTTTTTTTAACGTTTATTTATTTTTGGGACAGAGAGAGACAGAGCATGAACGGGGGAGGGGCAGAGAGAGAGGGAGACACAGAATCGGAAACAGGCTCCAGGCTCTGAGCCATCAGCCCAGAGCCCGACGCGGGGCTCGAACTCAAGGACCGCGAGATCGTGACCTGGCTGAAGTGGGACACTCAACCGACTGAGCCACCCAGGCGCCCCTCTCTCTCTCTCTTTAAGGTATATTTTACAAAGAAAATTGTACATATTTAGGTGGACAACATGATGATTTGATATATACATATGTTGTGAAACGTTTACCACAACCAAGTTAATTAACACATCCATCACCTCACATAGTTATCTTTTGTGTGTGTGGTGAGAATACCCAAGATTTTCTCTTTTAGCAAATTCAAGTATACAATACAGTGTTGTTAACGATAGCCACCATGTTGTGCATTAGACCTACAACTTATTTGTCTTATAACTGGAAGTCTGTACTCTTTGACCAACGTCTCCCCATTTCTCCTACCCACCACACCCTGGCAACCACCATTCTACTGTTTCTGAATTCAACTTTTATTTTTGTTTTGATTGCTTTCATGTCAAACCTGTCCTCCTCCTCTCACCAAGCAAACATTGCTACTGCTCAAATTATGAAAACCATCATGCTAAACGTCATCAACGGAGGGATATTTATTGGTGTCTTTGCTGGCTCCTCTCCTACTTAAATGAATAATGTTGGAGAGTTAAAAGGCTCGGTCCTAGACCTTCCATCATTTTCTGGCCTTAATTTTCTCACTAGGGAACTTATTTGATCCCATGGCTTTAAATACACTCTATAGATATTCTATGTTTCTTTTCTTTCCTTCAAAGCTGACATCCAAAGCATAAACAAGTTCTTTTGGCTCTCCTTTCAAAATATATTCCAAATCCATTTCTTCATTTTGTTTACTCTGTGGCCTCCCTAATGCACTCCACCATTATCTCTCCTTTTTAACTTTTTTAAATGTTTATTATTTTTGAGAGAGAGGGAAAGAGTGCATGTGTGCATGTATGAGTGGGGGGAAGGGCAGAGAGAAAGGGAGAGAGAGAAAGCCAAGCAGGCTCAGTGTTGTCAACCCAGGACCCTACGTGGGCTGAGACTCACGAACCATGAAATCATGGTCTGAGCCAAAAGCAAGAGTGGGGCACTTAACTGAGCCAAAAGAGGGGCCCCTATTTTTAAATTTTTAATTAAAATATAGTTGACATATAACATTATGTTAGTTTCAAGTATACTACATAGTGATCCCACCATTATCTCTTTTGGAGGCTGCTGCAGATACCTCCTAGCTGGCCTCTCTGCCTCTATTCTTTCCCTAACAACATTTATTCTCTTCATAGCAAGAAGTATTAAAAAAAAAAAAACAACAAAACCAACAAATCATAAGTTAGATTATATTATCCTCCTGCTTAAATGCCACCAATGGCTTCTCGTTACATTCTCAGTAAAATCCAAATTTCCTATACTGACCTACAAAACTCTCTACGACCTGGCCTCTGCCTACTTTGCTGATCTTGTTTCTTACCACTTTCTTCTTTGATCCCTAACTTCAGTCATAGTGGCTTTCTTTTTTTTTCCTGGAGGAAAAAAAGAAAAGCATGGCTCTTGTCTACCTTCACTAGTCTTCCTTCATTACCTGCTCTTGTCTACCTTCACTAGTTTTTCTACCAGAAATTCTCTGACTCTAGACACAGAAAACTTCTTCTAATCAGTGTAAAATCACTCACCCCCCTTTATCTCCACTCACTATACAGTATGACAGCTGGTTTTCTTTTCCTTATGACATTCTCTGAGTTGTTCTGTCAACACACTCTAGGAAGCAAGTATTAGAAGTTCAGGCACCTTTCAGATTTCATTCATTCATCTACCCACAGAATCCGTAACAGGGCCTGGCATTAGGTAGGCACTCGAAGTTAATTTCAATTAATTAGTGAAATGTATGTCTGTTAAGTCCTATTGGTCCTGGATCCTTACCTTCTCCAATGTTTATAAAAGACCGACAAGCCATTTTATTGCTCTTTATATTTCTAATTATATAACTTTGATGTGCGTGCAGCTTAGGTGTCACGAATTGTGGTTTCTTATCAGGAGTCTCCATTTTTTCAGTTCGGCATTGAAGGAGAGGTGTTTGGATGTTTCACCATTGCCCTCATAAGACTCCAGGCTCTAAGTATCATGGGGTATTGTGGCGGAGTTGCAAATGTCGACAGTCTGCAGGTGAAGTGCTCTTACTAATGGACCCATGTTCTCTTGAGTCAGAAGGGAAGATTGAGTACAAGCAATGGAAATGTCCTCCCTCTCTTCTGAAGTCTGGAAGTAGGTTCATAAAGAATTCTATGTGTCTTCGGAAACTCAAACAATCTCTTTTGTCCTATTTCCTCACTAGCTTAAGACATCTAACGCTTCCTATATAATCTTAGGTCAGCTTACCCGGCATGAGCTCCTAGACATCCAGAGACCCTCCACTTCCTTTGAAATGCCTGACCTCACCCTAGTAATCTCTTGAGTTCTCACACCCGCTCTCGCTTTATTTCTATGCTCAGGAAAAAAAATTTATTATTTTATTTTTATTTCAAGTCCAGCTAGTTAACATATAATTTAATACTGGTGTCAATGGTAGAATTTTGTGATTCATCACTTACATACAACATAAAAAACTAATTCACTTATTATCGCAATGCTCACATGCCCTGGAAAGTCCACGTATACATCCATTGGTTACTGAAGTCTACGCTTTCTCTCTGAAGCCAAATGAAAACCTAAGTGTTCCGCTGAAATTTCAGTGCACATATACACTGGTCACCCCTAAACTCTCCAGTTCTCTACAGTTCACAAAAGATGACTCAATAATGCAGAATTTGTCTAAAATGCAAACTCACATCCAAGTATCTGCATTCTAGAGCTTTACTTCTGAATTCTTCCTCCTCAGCCAAAATTCAGCATCAAGAAAATTGAGGAAAATTATGAATATTTGCTCATAACTAAACATATGCTCAACCTTCCTTAGTATCTCCATTAGTCCCTAAAAATCTGCACTAGGAAAGACTATTAACAACCTTTTCATAGTAAAATTAAAATTATAACAATTATGGCACATTTGTATTCTGAGCGCTGCCCATGTGTGGAGAAAAAACTTTCTGCATACAATTTCTTCCTCCTATTTTTCCTCTTCTTGTCCAACAATAAAATTTTCTTGTTTTCAAGACCAGGAAATACTTTCAAGTTAAAAAGAATAGGGAAGAAGTTGGAAGAGATGACCAGTAGCTACTTAGGAAAATGTATAGGAGGGGGATAAAAATCTAAGCATGTATTTAAGAAGTACTAACTTTTCCATGTTAATAAGCCTTTTTAAATCGACACTTCTGACATAAAATGTGTGATGTTTCCACCCAAGAAATTCTCTAACTCTCCGTAGACACCAACTGAATGCCTTATGAGTTGTTATACTTACACTATAATTCTTACACTACCCAGAGTTAAAGCAGACCCTACAGGTTAAGAACTCAGTCCCCAAAAGACTACCCTCCACTTCAGATGCCAATCCTAAGTCCCAAGTTGTCACTCGTACTTCTGACCAATCAGCTATAAATAAGAGGTTCTAATAACAACTTCCTCGGGTTTGATAATTTGTTGTAACAGCACACCAAACTCTGTAAAACACTTTATTTATATTTATAACTTTATTATGAAGAATATTATAAAGAATGCAAATAAACAGTCAGATGAAGAGTTACATAGGCCAAGGTCCAGAAGGAGCTTCTGTCCTTGTGGAGTTGAATATGCTAGCCTCCTGACACGTGGTGGGTTTAGCAATCTGGAAGCTCTCTAAGTTTTAGGGGGTTTTGTGGAGGTTTCTTTATGATTGATTAAATCATGGTCATTGGTAATTAACTAAAAGATTCAACCATCTAATTATGCCTTGGTTTTTCTGACAACCAGCTCCCTTCCTGAAGCAATCTAGGGGCCCTTGCCATCAGTCATCTCATTAGATAATAAAACGACACTCATCATTTATGATATTCCAAGAGTCTGAGAAGCTCCTGTATTGGAACCAGAGAATAAAACCACATACTATAACAAAAAATACTTCCATCATCCCAAACAAGGGTTTTAGGAGCTCTGTGCCAGGAACCAGGGATCGAGACCAAATACAAATTTCTTATCATGTCACATTGTACATGTTTTGACAGGGAAATGTCTTTATTAAAAGGAAATCATGTGTGAGATAATCCACTTGTTACAAAGTATCTCACAAAAAATGAAGAAGCTTTCAGAAGGTAGCTATCAGCCACAGGTGAGGCCCTCTTTCTTCAACCACAGTTATCCTGTTCTCTTTGCCTCCTCAGAATTTCTGAGTAGGTAAGGGGCCTTTGTTGTCTATATGTCCCTAGATACAAATCTAGGTCTGATAAATCATGCGGAGTGGGGGGGGGACGAAACCCCCAAAATGAATTAGGCCTACATCTGGCACATAAGCTTTAGATCTCAGCACAGAAGGTAGAGAGATTCAAGTTTAAAAATAGGTTCTTAACTAAAAAGGCTATAATTTGGAAATGTAAATAGTTGCCAAAAAATTTCTCTACTTAATTTCCCTTATCGGACTTTTCACCCCATGTCCCCGCCTTTATCCTTTCTCTGCTATGTTCTACTTTCCCCTTTCTCCCTCTCCTTTCTGCCCAGATAATTATTTAGGGTTCGTTCAAGTCAACGGTGCCAGATGAAGAAGGAAGCATCTCAGTCTTCAGTTACCTGCAACACATTCTCAGCTATTGAGTGTAGGGGAAGTATTGGGTTTTTTTTTATTGCTGTACAACAAATTACATACATTACAACAAGCCACATACATTATGTGGCTTAAAGTAACACATGAGAATTATCTTAGAGTTTCTGTGGATCAGGACACACTTTAACTGAGTCCTCTACCTAGAGTCTCATACTCAAGGTATTGGCCAAGATGCATTCTTATCTGGACACTCCATGGGAAAGAAACTGCTTTCAGGTGCATTGAGGTTGTTGGCAGAACTCCCCCCTCCCCCCCTTTCATTATGGGACCGAAGGCTTCAGCTACTTGTTAGGTATGAAATGGTAATGCAATGTAATGAGGCCGCCCTCGGTTCTAGAGACTAGGTATGGTTTTCAGAGGCTGCCTATAGTGCTTTGCTATGCAGTTTTCGCAACATAGCCACTTATTTAACCAAGCCAATGAGGAGAAGCCTCATCAGAGACCCTCATCAGTCTGCTAGCAAGAAAGAAATTTTAATTTTTTTTTTAATATTTATTTTTGAGAGAGACAGAGACAGAGTGTGAGCGGAAGAGGAGCAGAGAGAAAGGGAGACAGAATCGGGAGCAGCCTCCAGGTTCTGAGCAAGTGGTCAGCACAGAGCCTGATGCGGGAGCCGAATCCACAAACTGCGAGACCATGACCTGCGCCGAAGTCGGACACGCAACCAACTGAGCCACCCAGGCACCCCCAAAAAATCTTAATACTGTAATATAATCACGGGAATGATAGTTCATGTTGCAATGTTCTATCGGCTAGAAGCAAGTCACAAGTTCTACTCACCCACGAGGGGAGATTATACAGAATCACAAATATTAGGAGATGGGGATCATGGAAAGCCATTTTATATTTTGTCTACCATAGGAGAGATAGGGAACACTAAAAAATTACATAGAAGTTTTATGATTTCAGGTATTACATTCAAGTCTTCAATTCATTTGGAGTTAATTCTTGTCTATGGTCTAAGATAGTAACACTTGAAACCATAAAACTCCTAGCAGAAAACATAGGTAGTAAGCTCTGTGACATAGGTGTTGGCACAGATTTTTTTTATCTGTCACCAAAAGCAAAAGCAACAAAAGCAAAGATAAATAAGTGGAATGACATCACACTAAAAAGTTTCTGCACAGAAAAAGCAACCATCATAAAAAAAAAAAACAAAAACAAAAAACCACTGAACAGGAGAAAATATTTTCAAATCCTTTATCTGATAAGGGGTTAATATCTAAGATACATAAAGAATTCATACAACTCTATAGCAAAAACACCCAAACAACTTGATTTAAAAAATGGGCAGAAATTTTTTTTCCAAAAAATACACACAGATGGGCAAAAGGTACATGAAAAAGTACTCACCATCATCAAGCATCAGGGAAATGCAAACCAAAACCACAGTGAAGTATCCATACCTATTGGAATGGCTATTATCAAAACACTAAGAAATGACAAGTGTTGGCAAGGAATGGAGAACAGAAACCTCATGTACCATTTGTGGGAACATGAACCCAACCCTCTCATGAAATTGATTTAGATCAAGAGCCTAACAGATCAAATACCCATATTTATTAAAATATTTTGAGTACCTGAAAAGATATACCATGTCTACTGAAATGTTAAACTCCAGTGGAGCTAAAAAGAAATCTTGGAAGCTGTGCCCATAATTCTACCCATACTTCATAATAAATAAAAACTTACCAGAGGTGATAAAGTCAAGCAGATAATATGCACTGAAATTTAAATAATTTACCCCCTCTACAGAAGTATGTATCATTTTCATCTAAAAATACTAGATTTCAAACTTTTTTTTCTTTCCCACAGGTATCTGTATTAGCACAAAAGCATTAACCTATGCATTAATGTTTTCAAGACAATATCGAATGTATTTCAAAATTAATAGCTGGCAAATGATATACACCAACAGCCTTTGATCACACGCTCCTTACCGTGTTCAACTCCCAGATGAGTATATTTAAAGAATAAAACTGTAATGTAAAAGATGATGCAAATATTTAATCAAGATTATCTAGGGTTCTTTCCCATTAATCATTCCCTCTTTGCATATCTGAGGATAGGGATGTGCAATTATACTACCTAAATAAATACTGCTCTGATATTTCCTCCTTTTCATCTTAGTAATTGCATCTGAGCTACTATCATTGTCTGCCACCTTTTTAAATTTTTTTTTCTTTTTAGAAAAGGAGAGAGAGAGAGAGAGAGAGAACATGAGAAGGGAAGGAGCAGAGGGAGAAAGACAGAGAGAATCCTAGGCAGGTTTCACATTCAACGTGGAACCAGATACAGGGCTCTAAACCACAACCCTGGGATCATGACCTGAGCTGAAACCAAGAGCCATTCACTCAACAAACTGAGGCACCCAGCCTCCCCCGTTGTCCACTACTTTTTATCCAGTCCTTCCACATTGTAGTCCATGCTTTGCACAATCATGAATGTGATTTTCTCATTAAAAGCCTTCAGTGGCTTCTCATTACTTACATGGGAAAGCCCAAATTACTTGGCATGACATAGACTCTTCCATTATCTAGCCTCAACTTGCCTTTCAGTATTGCCTTGTTGCTTTCTGTTAAGCCACACAGAACTACACTCACTCAGCTTTAAATACATCATAATTTTGCATGATTCTTTCCTTTTATAAAACTACCTTTTACATAAGTTGTTCATGAAGCCAGTTCTCTTCTTGTTCTTTTGATATTATTCTCTTAGGCATCTGGCAAGACCAAACTGAAATGTCCACTGTCTTGTTGACAAGAGGTGCCTTCTGTACCTTTCCCAGTAATTAAAAAGAGCCTTCCTATGGCATTTTAATAAGACATACATAATTGAACTAACTACTTATTAGTCCCCTGTCTAGACTGTGAACTGTTTAAAGTCAGGGACGTCATCTTATCTTTCTTTTATTTCAAGCACTTTCTGTGGTGTCTGTCCCATGGGGTCAAGACTCTGTAATTGTATATTAAATTAATACTTTGTTTTGTCTATATCACAGGTTAATTGGTTTTTTGAACTACTGTTCATTTTTATAATTAAAATATAATACATGTATCTTTGTTTAATCAACTGGGTTGTTTTTTTCCTGTTGAGAATATACAAAGATGTCTTAATAAATACACTTTTAAATTCTTCAAATATAAAGTCATCAAATATTGATTGATCCATATGATAGTTAAAATTCATTTATTGTACCCTTACCATGCTTAAAACACTGCTTAAATATTGGGAATAATCTTATAGTCCAAATGTAAAGAGATAAGTATCAACCCCAAAAGCTACATTATATTCAGTGTTGGGCTAGAGAAGCCAGGGAGCTTAGACAAATAAGTGATTAATTATGATTAAAGGATTCAGAGAATTGGGGCATCTGGGTGGCTCAGTTGTTTGAGCATCCGACTTTGGCTTAGGTCATGATTTCATGGTTAGTGGGTTCGAGTCCCACATCGGGATCTGTGCTGACAGTTCAGAGTCTGGAGCCTGCTTCAGATTCTTTGCCCCTACCCTGCTTGTGTTGTCTCTCTCTCTCTCTCTCTCTCTCTCTCTCTCTCTCTCTTTCTCTCTCAAAATAAGTAAACATTAAAAATATTTTTTAAAGAATTCAGAAAATATTCACTGGTGTGTTGGCATTCAGACTGAGTCTTAGAAGAGATATCAACAACTTTGGAATATGGGGGTGAAGAATCCTAGAGAATCCTAGAGAATACCATGCACAAACATATATAGACATGGAAGATGTAGGAGTTTAGAGTAAAAGCGTTGGAGATGGGAAAGTTAACCAACACAGTTTTGTAAAGATAAGTGTGATTTGGGTTATGTAAGAGGAAAACATGGGAGTGTGAATTGTACTATGTTGCCGATAGGAAAATTTCAAAGTCTACTCCATTTGACTTCCATTCAGTATCCATTTCCATTTTTATGCCCATATTAAACTTCCAAACAACAAAAAGAATAACATGCTTCCATTTATAATGATGCAATTCTTCATGTACAAACCAAGATGAGCTTAACTTCTCCTGCAAAATGAAAACATGAAGTCCCAAAAGACACAGTATTCATATCTGCACTATGTTATTTCCTCTTTTAATTGGTTATAATCTTGACTATTTTATAACCTAGACACTAAATTATTAAATTAACTACCATCAACCCTCCTTATGTAAGATAACTCAGTTAAATGAAGCAGGGAAACACAAACATAATGAATACATACATAAAAAAGAAAGGAAGAAACCACATGTAGCTGTGATAGTCCTCATCCCTGTAATTGGTTATGAGGACATAGATGATATTTAATTCCATCCCTTGGACCTAAGAGCTCTTGGTAGAGCCCAGGGTTGCACTGATGGGAATCACACATTCTGTGAATACGTTGTTAAGTGTAGGACAGGGTTTATCAGCCTTAACACTATTGACGTTTGGACTGCATTCTTCTCAGTTATAAGAGCTGCCCTGTGCATGGTAGAACGTTTAGCAGCATCCCTGCCCTCTACCTCAAGATGCCAGTAAACACCCTCAGAGTCATGAAAATAAAAAATCTCTGCAGACATTACCAGAGGTTTTGGGGGGCAGTGGGGAGGAAGCAAAATCACACCCAACTGAGAATTCTGTGTAAAATGATAAAAAAAAAACCACTTCATTTCCACTCCTTGTTTCCTAAACCTGTATGTGTTGCCATTGTCTCAAAATATACATCAAAACTTTATAGGGCAGCTCGTCATCTTTGCATGGTCTGTCATCTAGGTAGAGACATGACTGAGTCATTATCTGGTTATTCCACCATTTCATTAAAGCCAGCGGATGGGGTATGTGATGATACCTTTGAAACTCGCCTTTTCCTCACTTCTTTTACTATAAAATAAGTTACTTGCCAAGAAAGTTCTGTAGAATACCACAATGACAAATAAAGCATTCAGTAACTCCACAGATGGTGATACTGATAGAAGCAATGAGGGTAGAGAATGCAAATTCATACCCAGAGTAAGTGTCTGAGAACAAAGTGTCACTGGTCCCTCTCTGTCATCAATCCACCACCAAACGGTTGGTTGATCCCCTGAGGATGAAAATAAGGAAAGAGCTCAACAACAGTCTCAACTCTTGATAGGATGGACTCTTGGCTGGTGGCTTAATAGCCAGATGAACCACCATGTCTTCCTCACAGCCTCAGACTTGGGTGATGAAGCAGATGAAAATGCTCTGTGCACCTGGAAGCATTCTAGTTGATTGCAGTGGGAGAGTGGGCACAGTAGGAAGTGGGGAGAAAGGCTAAACTTCTGACAATTCTATTTCCATGACTCTTCCCCAATTTGACTTGCTTTCCAAACCTTTGCTTTTGTTTTTGCTCATTTGACATTATGAAAAGAATTAAGGATTTGTAATTTGTTTAGAACTATGGCAGTCTGACATCCAGAAGTCTAAGACCACAGTTCAAAAGAGCTTTATTATTGCTGCAAGAGAGTTTGCGACATAATAGCCTACGACTCTAAACAACTCAAATGTTTTGTGACTATTGACTAGGGAAACAAAACAGTTTATCCTCATACAATGAAATATTATGCATCAATTAAAAGGAACAAACTATTGATACACATAATAAAATGGGTAGTATCTCAAAAATAACATATTAAGAGGAAAGAATCCAGAAACAAAACTAGACATACTATATGATGGCATCTATACAAAAGTCTAGAAATACCCAAACTAATTTATAGATGGCAGAATCCAGATCAGTGTTTGCTACACTTGGGGATGGAATTGATAAATGCAAAGAAGCATGAGGGATTTCTTTGGGATGACAGAAATGCATATCTTGATTAGGATAGTGGTTACACAGGCGAATGTAATTTTCAAAATCCCTTAGTCTCTATACTAGAAATGATGCATTTTAATATAAATTTGCCTCAACTGAGTTCGTTTATAGAGAAAAAAATAAAGAAGAAAGAGCAAGCTTCAGAGGTGAAGGTAATGAACTCAGGTTTTTCAAACATCCCAGTTGGAAAAAAATTACTTCCGGTTCCTAGAAGCATACTGAGCAGAGATTTGACTGCAGGGTCCTATGCATTTAAAGCAGTGATTCTTAACTACAGCTGCATGTCAGAGCCATTAGGGAGATGTTGGGTACACTAATATCTGGGCCTTACCCCCAGAAATTCTGACATATTTAGTTTTGAGAGAAGCATAGAATGTGGTATTGTTTTAAAAGCAGTCAAATATTTCTCATGTGCAGCCAGGCTTAAATACCATTAATCTAAAGTGCTATTGAAATTATGTCTGCAGGCATGCCGTCTTTCAGAAAGTTCATAAGATGAGAAAAGAAGAGGAGTAAATATTAGAGACTAGAGGGTGTTGATATTTAAAATGTTAAAAGTTTAAAAAGTAAGGAGTCTTTGGGAAAAGACTTCTGGCGGTTGCTTATCAACAAAGACAATAGAAGGCTAATAAAATAATACTATGAACAATTTTATGCAAATTTGACAACTTGGAAAAAAATGGGCCAATTTTGAAAAATATAATTCACCAAACTGACACAGGAAGAAACAGATTTATATCTATAATAGGCATTAAGTTTCTTATCAGAAGCCTCAGAAAAGAAAACTCCAGGCCCAGATGGTTTCAGTGGTGAATTATATAAGAAACATTCAAGGAGGAACTAACACTAATCTTGCACAGATGATTTAGAGGAGGTGGAATCAATGTTCAGCTCATTTTATGAGGCCAATATAACACCAAACCCCAAAATCTGATAGATATTAAAAAACAGAAAAATATTAACGACCAACATGCCTCATGTAAATAGATGAAAAAGTACTTTGAAAATATTAGCAGATCAAATCCAGCAGTCCTTAATTCTCAGCGAATTGCCCCTTGATCGCATGGACCGACTACCACATATGAACTATGTGGGATGGTGGGGAGCAGCTCCATGGAGTAAAGACGGGCATTTGGAAAAGACAATACACAGACAAACAAAAATCCCAAGTGCCTACTACAAATGATATAACTTCTAATTACTTCTAATATAACTACACATATTTTTGTTAGGGGTAATTAATCCTGATTTTAGAGGTATATTTTCTCTTGAGTAAATGAGTATACCTCCTTGAATATCAAGAGAGAAGTGTCTAAGACAGAAAAATATGTCTCACGGAAAAGACTCCAAAACCATTAGAGAGTGGTAGGGATAGGATCTTAAACTCCTAATCTTCATTCCATGACACTCCTTGGGTTATAATAATTAAACTTTCAAAAATTAGTTCTAATTTTTAACAGTCCTGCTCATCCTGTACCATTAACGTGCACTTAACATACTCCTTACAAATCTGGTCATTAGGAACTAATTACTACCCAATGTCTTGCTTCTAAAGCACAGCATATTTAGATGATTTCTATCATCTCTGTAGGATGTAATCATCATAAAAACTTTCTTACCAATGGGAGTTATTACTTGTCTCTACTTTAAAAACATACCATGATCATAACATCTAAACATAGCAATATATAGCCAATTAAGCCTACCCTAAGTAGAATGTGTGAAACTTCAAGAAATATGCACTTTTATGTCATTTCAATTGCATTTCAGGACTTATATCTTGTGATCTGGCATCCACTTTCCTATTTATCCTTTGCATTCATTCTTGGTTGGTACCATAGAAATTTAAATTAAAGTCATCATTTACTTGCCGAGCTTTCCTCAGGTTTAATGGAGTAACAAAATTGCCCAGTAGAAACTTTTTTGTATAACTCTTCATTCTCATCTGCAAATTGAAGAAAAAACTGAAAAAAAGAAAAAAGACAATGGGATTCTGGACAGAGCACTTGGCTGGTCAAGGCTTATTGCTTTAATATATTCTAAGGAGAGGAAGACAGAGCCACTCTAAGTTATGCTGTCTTGTTCCATAGCCCAGAGGAAGTAGCTCTTTTAGCCTCAGTGACAATAATGGAGCTAGAGAGTATTCAGGAGTGCTATTCACTTGGAAAGACATGTCTAGAGGCAGGTGGGGGTGGCAGGGGAGGTGGTGGAGGGGTAGGCGAGGGAGGTTGGTAGAGGGGCAGGTGTGTGGGAGGAAGGAAGAGAAAGGTAAAAGAGACTTAAAAGAGAAAATAATGTAAAAAAAAAAGTGATAAAGAAATAAAAACGACCAGATGCTTTCAGAATCTAGTGCTAGAAGGCAATAGTCATATAGTAGCAAAGAGTAACCCCTGAATCTTTGTGACTTGATGTCATACACAAGCTGCATATTCCATGCCTATCATGATCAACACAGAAATTCTGCTCCTTGTAATCACTCAAAGTCTCAGGCCGGTGTAGCAGCTATTGTCTGGAACATTACCTGTTCTGTACCAGAGTAGCAAATGCGTATCTGCTTTTAGTTTTCCCCAGGAAATGACATATATCACTTCCATCAATGCTGTTGGCTAAAAAAAAAATAAAATAAAAAATGGCCATGCATGTTTTCAAGGACGTGGGGAAACACTATTCTGACCTTATGCCTTGCAGGAGAATCATAAATATTTGGTCAAGGAACAACCATTTACGACACTATTATTGCCCCTACTGGATAGTGAAGTGTATATATACCACACAGAGCACTGTGTTCAATTGACTACTCAGTATCTAATCTCCCTTTGTTTTCTATCAACAAATAGTGTTTTCCTTCAGATGGTAATCTGAATGCCTAAAACCTACATTTTTCATTTTCTGTTGTAGATAGAGGTAGCTATTGACACAGTTCCGGCTAACGATACATGGAAGCCATTGTATGGGTTTCTAGGAATACTTTGTAAAATAGGCACAGGCTTAGCCAACTCATTCCTTTTTTCCTTCCTTCTGGAAAAAACAGTTGTGATACTGGAGGAATTGGGAAGAGATATCTTGCAACCATGAGGACAAGAGTAAGCCTGGGACACTAACTGAGAATGTGACGCTAATGTACTTATCCTTATTACCTACTTTCAAACTCCTAGTTGTTTGAGAGAAAACAACAACAACAACAACAGTATTTTTTTCAGCCACTTTTAGCATGATTTTATTTCATATATGCTATGGAATCTGTTCCCGAGTGATCCAGAATTTGAACCCAAGAGTGTGGTGAAACAAGTAACAGATTCTAAAGTACAGAACTGACTGAGTGAAAACCTCATGGTGTCAGGAGTTAAGATTCCGCCCATTTTTATTACCCCTAAATCTTGTTCAGCACTAGGACAACAAAACAACATTTTTTCTCCTCTGATGAATACATAGAGTCACTTTCCACCTTGTTCAGTCTTTTTGTTGCTCTGTTACGATGTCATGAAGCACAACAGAAAAATTGAGCACTTGTGACTAGATTGGTTCTGAGATGTTGTTCTGCTCATATTGGTTGACTATTAAGTATGAGGGTTAGTAATAAATCTCAGTTATTTATCCTTTTAACCACTTTCCCTCTTGGGACCTCACAAGGCCTGTGATTTTTCTCCATTTATGCTGTCCCAGTATACACTCTACCCTTCCTAAAAGCCGACAGTTTGCTTTCAGACCATTTATTTATAAGACAGGCACGTTAATGACAGGTGATTCTAAAGGCAAAGCAAATTCTCAAGAGTAGGAGGAAGGAAGCAAGGAAGACAGGAGAAGCAGGTGAAGAGTTCTATTTCTCAAGTCACCATTGGGAGAATCATGCAGTTAAAGTAGAAATTAACAGCCTTTGAATATTAAACTTCTTTGAAATGTCTCCAAAAATTTTTTGTGATCATAAAAATATTGCCATATCTTGGCCCTTTAATAGGTTTTCTTAATAAAAAAGTTCTTTAGATATATGGTGTTTGATAACCAGGCTTCCTCTCTGTTAGTTATTTCTCTACTATTGCTAATTGAGTGATCCACCAAATAAATGTTATTAAATGATTCTAGACTGAACCACATTTTCAGAAAAATGGAGAAAAAATAACCAAAAACTAGCTGAGTTTGGTGTTTTTCTGGGAAAAGGAGAGGTAGGTGTATACATCTATCTAATTCTTTAATTATGTCATCTTTGATACGTGCATGTTATGGAATGACAGAGGTCAATTATGAGAGGTTCTATTAAAAAGAAGAAAAACGTTAGCAAAAAAATTTTGACTTAAAATTGTCTCCGAGAAGGAGATAAAGAACTCCTAGGATGTATTGGTGTAGATTGCTCCACAAAAAATGTTCCACAATCACACCACTTCTAGAAAGATAACATTTCTTTTTCCTCTTCTCCTTCTTCTTCCCTTTCTTCTTCTTCTTCTTCTTCTTCTTCTTCTTCTTCTTCTTCTCCTTCTCCTTCTCCTTCTCCTTCTTCTTCTTTTAAGAGAGAAAGAGAGAGAGATGCAGAGAGAGAGAGAGAGAGAGAGAGAGACTCTTAAGCAGACTCCACACCCAGAGTGAAGCCAGATGTGGGTCTTGAACTTATGACCATGAGATCATGACCTCAGCCTGAATCAACAGTCCAATGTTTAACCAACTGAGCCACCCAGGCACCCTGAAAGATAACATTTTCTTAAATTTTCTTCTTACACTAAAGCATAAAGCAAACTTTTGTTTAGACAATAGTATTTTACTATATTTTACTATACTAATAGTATACTTCTATTTCCCTCTCTTCCACTGAAAAACTACTTGAAATGCTGCACACAAATATTTTCAGAATCATGTGTTTAAAAGTATTGGTATCTAGTAAGAAAGCAAGCAAACACGCAAGTAAGGCATCCAAACCAAACAAACCTACAAAGAGAAAGCAGATTTCTATAAGGAAGCAAGTGCGTAAGCTGAGTGCCATCCTGAGGGTATTTTCTGAGCTCAAGATGACAAATTTTCAATAGGAGATAGAGATTAGGTTCTGCAAACATCAGGGAGACTAATGGGTACCCCATCCTTAAAGAAGGAACTTCGGTGTTCACAAGGTAATGAGAAGTAAACTCACTCTGCAGAAAGAGACAGCAAGAAACTAGCTAGTATCAATTATGCTAGACAAAGGAGAAAAAATGTTACGGGAGAATTTGAAGCTGTTACACTGTCCTCCTGTGAGTTTTCAGGCCTCATGTGTGACCCAAAACACCTCAGTCAAATCATTCTAACTATATGATTCCAAGATAGTAGCACTTCCAGACAAGTGGGAGAAAAAATAAATAAATTTTCTTTATAGGGTTTATAGCATTTTCATCTTAGACCTCAAAAGATTGCACAGAGAGAATTCCAGCCACCATCAACTTTGCAATATAAAACAAAACACACATAGAAGCAAGAATACTATTCAGGCAGTGGACATCAAGGGCCAAGATTCCAGAAAGAAGGGAAACTAAGAGTGGTGATCCCAACATATGGTGCTGCTTTCCCCTTGAAGGTAGAAAATGCTAGGAGCTGAATAACTTCGTGTAACTGGGGATTACCAGAGCACTGGTAATCAGTCAAGGCTTTCAGTAGACACCACAAAAAGCTAATCCGTAAAAGTAAAAGTGGAATGGAATTGACAAACACTTAAAAATCCTGAAGCTTATATTCAAAACGCACCCACTTCATACTCTCTTACATTCTCCTGTTCCCACCTTCACCAGCTGATGAGAAAGAAAATCTCCGAAGGACAATTATATTATAGAGTCGTAGATTAACTCTATGATTTTTCAAATGCCATGCCTAGCATTCAAAAAAGAAATAGGCAAGCATTGGAAAAGGCAAAAGTTGAACGATAACCAAGGGAAAAAGGAAGAGCATAAGCAGATCCACAAGCGACCAGAGGGAAATAATTTCAAGGAAGACAAAAGAGCAACAAAAGGAATAAAAATGTGGGTACATTTAAATACACATCAGTACACCACTAGATATTTTGTAGAAGACCTTCTAACAAGTAACTCTATCCTGGGACAGAAGAAGTATTTTGCAGACCTCTATGGGTTTGGGGAAAAGAGAACAGCCCCCATCCAGTAACAACTAAAAGCAATGTGACATTTCTTACATGACAGAAGTTGCTAAGAGAAGTTTATAAAGCACATATGTCAGAATCCCTTGGAAATGGAATCCCACCCACACATACTGAATCAAACTTGTGGGCCTGAGTCCCTGGAAACTGCATATTTCATGTACCAGATAAATCTGCTGCACACTAGTATTTAACACAAACTGCTATTGAATAGAGAGGGTGGGCACTCACTTCTCTTTCCAGGATGAGTTATTCCCTTTTTAAAATAATAGAATTGGAGGAGCACCTGGGTGGCTCAGTCAGTTAAGCGTCCGACTTCAGCTCAGGTCATGATCTCCCAGTCCGTGAGTTCAAGCCCCGCATCGGGCTCTGTGCTGACAGCTCAGAGCCTGGAGCCTGTCTCAGGTTCTGTGTCTCCCTCTCTCTCTGACCCTCCCCCGTTCATGCTCTGTCTCAAAAATAAATAAATGTTAATGTTTTTTTGAAATAATAGAATTGGAGTAATGGTAAGGACTGCACTTAAATTTTAAAAATACCTGTTTCATTCCCCCATGCATCCAGGTGGATCAGTTCTTATTTACTTCACCTACTATCACTGAAAGCATACATTGGAATGTGATAGTAAAAGAGGTATTTTCTATCACAGATTAATAACTCGAATGGCCAGTAAATTTTTCTTCTGTTTGAACGAAATATCACTTACTGTAAATCATTTTAAAAAAAAATTAATATTTATTTATTTTTGTGTGAGAGAGAGACAGAGCATGAGAGGGGGAGGGGCAGAGACAGAGAGGGAGACACAGAATCCAAAGCAGGCTCCAGACTCTGAGCTGTCAACACAGAGCCAGACATGGGGCTCGAACTTGGAATGGTGAGATCATGACCCGAGCCAAAGTCAGACGCTTAACTGACAGAGCCACCCAGGTGCCCCTAAATAACTATTTTTATATTTTCATTTTGGTCTTCTCCTTTACAGCTTAACTGAAAATGGAAAAGACCTTATGATCCTTCTTTTGAAGATTCTTTGAACTTTTGATATTCAGTACAATTTGCCCCAGTCCTTGCTCGTTTTCCCTTTGCAAGGTATTACACTGAGACCTGCAGCAAGAAAGGGAGATAGGTAAGGTACAGTTCCAGTTTCCAAGACTTTAGAATCCAAGTGGGGCCACAAAAACAACTAGGATTTGGCCATTTTGTAAAACCTTCTGAGATTTGCAACAAGATCACAATGTCCTATTCTCTGAGAACTGTCCTGTAGTTCAAAAAGGCTGGAAACACCTGATGGCTCCGTCAGTTAAGCATCTGACTCTTGGTTTCAGCTCAGGTCATGATCACACATTTGGTGAATTCGAGCCCCGCGTTGGGCTCTGAGCTGACAGTATGGAGCTTGCTTGGAATTCTCTCTCTCCCTCTCTCTGCTCCTCTCTGGCTCATTCTCTCTCTCTCTCTCTCTCTCTCTCAAAATAAGCAAATAAACATTAAAAAAAAGAAAAGGTTGATTTCTATCTAATGCATTTGTATTCATGAGTCTCTTTCATTTACCGCCATTCACCAAACCAAGAGTAATCACATAGTCTGTGATGGGCCCATCAATTTGTATAAGCTCCAAATTTGAAATCATAATGGTAGCAAGTTAACGTATCAGAATGGTCAGAAATATAATTTGTCAGTTCAGCAGCTGTGGGGTAGTCAGATCCAATCATGTCACCTGTATAAGCATCTCATCTAAAGAGCAAACGTATAATGCTTCCCATTCCATGTTTTCCTCTAGAAAAGGGCAAGAACTTCTACAAATCTGTGCTCCTTCTAGTCTCTCCATTCGCCCTTCACCAAACTTTGGCATTGAAGTAGAAGAGTTAATAATACACTGTAGTAGTTAATAATAGCACTATATGGAACTAACTGCCTGGGCATAAACCCCAGATCCATAGTTAACAGATCTGTGATTTGGGGAATATCAATTAAATCTCAATGTCTTACTTTTCTCATCTGTAAAACGGGGATAATAGTATTACTTACCTCAAAGCACATTCATAGGAATTAAATAAGTTAATATTTGTAAGTCAGCTAGTGTCTGATAAATAATAAGTACTATACAAGTAGTATTTTATTAAATAAGCAAATATTAATATTGAAAGTTGTCTTGAAGTTTGAATGAAAATTTCTGTGGTCAAACACTTTAGTGTCCTTGCTAATGACTTTTGGTCATTGTTAATTCTCAAAGTGATAATTATTATTAAGTCTTTCATTTGTCCTCACTTCCTATATTTCATATTTGTCTCCTGAATTCATTCCCTTCTCAGTGGAATACATCCTCTTAGATCTTTTTTACAAAGAGTATTTATATGTGGTCTACATACTTAATAGCGTGGTTAGAATTTTTTCAGCCAATTGTATCATGAACATCATGGGGTGCCTGGGGGGGGCTCAGTCGGTTAGGTGTCCGACTCTTGATTTCGGCTCAGGTCACGATCTCACCGTTTGTGAGTTTGAGCCCCACATCGGGCAATATGCTGACAGTGCGGAGCCTGCTTGGGATTTTCTTCCTCTCCCTCTATCTCTGCCCTGCTTACTCTCTGTCTCTCTCTTTCTCTCTCTCTCTCTCTCTCAAAATAAGCAAATAAACCTTAAAAAAAATTAAAAAGTGTAATACATCATGACCAAATAGGGCTTATTTTAGAGAAGTTCCACATCAGCAGATATACCAGTGTGGTTCACCATACATTATGAGTAACAGGGAAGAAATCCACACAGCCATCTCAATATGTACTATCTATCATCTACCTATCTTCTATCTGTCTATCTATCTATCATCTATCTATTTATCTGCTTATATCAATATTTGCCAGTCTGGTAGTTTTTCAGCTGCTAACTTATTTGCTCTCCTCTCTTCTAAGGTCTATTCTGCATTGCAGATTCCAGAAACCTCATTTTCCAGAATCCCCCTCCCTGCATGGTTTCAGGCCAGAGCTTGCCAAGGAGGAGGTCTTGCACAGTATCTGGAAAGTGAACTGGAGAAGAGGTTTTCATTCCTGGGAGGTTAAGGCGGCCAGATACCATGGCTTCACAGATTTCTCCACAAGTTCCTACTTGGCTGCTACAGACCACAACAAAAATCTCAGCCTGTTCCAGACACTTGATAGTCACTGAAGTTTTCTGGGGAACTTGAGAGACTGGGAGACTCATTTGTTTCAGTGCTTCAGTCTGAAGTCATCAGTGACGTCTGGATCTTCCACTCCAACTCTTCCCTCATCCAGTTGTTGTTGTTGTTGTTGTTGTTGTTGTTTTAATATTCATATTAGTCTAATTTCCTTTAAAAACACCTCTATTGCAGGGGTGCCGGGGTGGCCCAGTCAGTTAAGTGTCCGACTTCAGCTCAGGTCATGATCTCACTGTTCATGAGTTCAAGCCCCATGGAAAGCTCTCTGCTGTCAGCACAGAGCCTGCTTCCCATCTTTTGTCTCCCTCTCTCTCTGCCCCTGCCCCATTCTCTCTCTTTCTCAAAAATAATTAAACAAACATTAAAAAAACCCACCTTGATTGCAAAAATAGAGTGATCTCATTTTACTGACCATAAAAAGACTGATAAAAATGTTTAAAAATTAGAAAAATAGCTAAAAATGTTCTCCTGCTCACAAAAGCTATCTTAAAAAATTATGAATACATTTTAACAAATGTATAAATATAAATACATTTATTTTAAGGTCAAAAGTAGGTTGACACCCATTATTACCACTACTGTGTAACAGAACTGGCCAGGAAATTAAATGACTTCTAAGGACTAGAAATGAAGAGGTAAAGTACTAATTACCTATAATATATAAAATATTTACATTAATGAAAGAAAATTAGCAATCAATACAAAATGACATAAGTATTATACTACATTTATAAAAAAATAGTATTTTTATACTACCAATAACCAATTATAAAATAAAATTTAAAACAACTTACTGTTTGAATAAGAACAACACACCCTTCAGAAATTAAAGCATAATTGAAAAGAATGTTGCTTAAATAACATAGCATCCCATGGAATAACAATAAGTATACTGATATCTTGGCTGTCCACCACCTGGCCTCAAAGCCAATGGCACATATTTCAGGAGTTACTATGGCACAAATGGACGTCTAGGTGTCACTGTATCAGAAAACAACTCCAAATTCTCATTGTCCTCTAGCAGTAAATATTTATTACTTAAACATATTATATGAGAGCTTGAGCTGACTGTGGCTCTTCTGGGCAATTCTACACTTCTCATGTCTTCTTATTTCAAGTCTCAGACAAGAGTAGCCACTGAGACCTACTTTTCTCATGGCAAAGGGCAGAAATTGGAGCAGGCAGAACTAAAGTGCAAAAGTTCATTTAAAGTTGCTTGGACGTTATATAAATTACATCCAAACACATCCAACTGGCCAAGCAAAATTGGCAGAATGGGGAAGTCTACTCCACCTATAGGAAGGCACAGCAAGTGCCCTGCATGGGGCTCTGTGCTGACAGCTCAGAGCCTGGAGCCTGCTTCTGATTCTGTGCCTTCCTCTCTCTCTGTCCCTCCCCACCTCATGCCCTGTCTCTGTCTCTCAAAAATAAATGAACATTAAAAAAAATTTTTTAAATACATTTTAGCTCTTATTTTTCTTTTGTTGAATTATCATGATAACCCTGGGAAATATTTTATTACAAGAACATGATGTTTCAGCATAACCAATTAACTTGCTTAAGGTTTTGAAATGGTGGCACCAGAATTTAAATGCAGGTATCCTGACACCATAGAAAATGCATTTTCTACAATCATACAATGTGATCATATGGAAACTGATCACAGAGTCGGCGGTGTCCTATCAGACAAACTCCAGTTGTGAACTGGAAATGCTCCAGTAGCTTATTGAAGCTTTAGTGGGTGAATCTTCTGTAGGTCATTGCTCATCCAAGTATATAAGTTGCACCCTCCAAGAATAATTTTCTCATTTCTTCCATAATTCTAGCAGAAAACTTGACAGATAATTAATGAAGCTTCACTATGTGGAAAATATAAGGGAATAAATTCAGTCATTGGTACTTTTGACCAAAATTTAGTTTCTTACTTCATTTTCCATACCAGAACATTTTTTACTAATCTGTCAAGTCAACCATTATCTGCTTGACAGTAATATTCTCATGTTAAAATATTACATTAGCATTCTAACTTAGCATATTTATCGAGCTTCAGATGTGATGGTATTTGGAAATAGGGCCTTTGGGAGATAAATAGGGTTAGATGGGGTCATGAGGGTGGGGCTCTAATGATCGAATTAGGGCCCTTACAGAAGAGACATCAGAGAGCTCTCTCTTTCTCCCCATGTACATACAAGGAAGAGGTCATGTGAGCACATGGCAACATGGCAGCTATCTGCAAACCAGGAAGAGAACTCTCCCCAAATATGGCAGCTGTCTGCAATCCAGGAAGAGAATTCTCCCCAAACATGGCGACTGTCTACAAGCCAGGAAGAGAACTCTCCCAACACCCAGCCATGGTGGCCCCCTGATCTCCAGCCTCCAGAACATGAGAAATAAAATTTCTGCTGTTCCAGCTATTCAGCCTGTGGTATCTTATTATAGCAGCTCAAGCTAAAAGCATGAGATAAATGAAAAACACCTGGCATAGAGTAAGAGTTGTTTTGTTTTGTTTGTTTTATTTTTAATAATAGCTGCTATTTTTTTGAAGGGCAAGGGTAGGAGAAAAGATCGATGATGAATAAGCCACAGTCACTAATCTAACAGGTCACAATCTGATTCTGGATTTTCCACATATAAAAAAAAATGATATAGCTATAAAAACAGAGTGTCTTCGGATATTTTTTCACAGTGATCCCAAAATTTAAGAAGTCATCAGGACCTACAGAGCCATATTCTTCTTTTTTTTTCATTCCTCTCTTAATTCACTGATTCATGTATTGATTCATTCATTCATTCAATGAATATTTATTGAGTTATCAATAGATGCTAGACATTGCTAGTCGCTAAAGGTGCAAAGCTAAAGAAGACATAATAGACCATTTTCTCTGTCTAGACTCTTAATGTCATTATTTCCATACCAACTTTTTTTAATGTTTATTTATTTATTTTGAGAGAGAGAAAGAGGGAGGCAGGCAGAGAGAGATCAGAGGAGAGAATCCGAGGCAGGATGCTCCATGCTATCAGAGTGGAGCCTGAGGCGGGGCTTGATCTCACCATGGTGAGATCATGACCTGAGCTGAAATCTAGAGTCAGTCGTTTAACTGACTGAGCCACCCAGGGCTGAGCCACCCCTCCAACTTTTATAAGTGAATTGGCAAATAGGCAGTGTGAGTCTCTTCGTTACTCTTGTGGAAGTTGATGCTGTTTATTTGAATATTAGTGACTTTTAAAAATCTCATATATAGTTTCACCTTCCTAATTTTATTGAAAAAGAATATTGTGAGTGGACTTGGGTTTTGGAATGCATACCACTTAACCCCTCTGTGTAAAGTTAAGAAAGATTCTCTAATCCCACTTCTGGCAAATTTAAAGGATGTTATGCCGTAAATAGTTGGGTGGAAACTTTCCTCCTCACTTTCATTTCTTTTGCTGGAAGTTCCTTTACGCCAACTCCTTCATTATTCAGTTGTTCCTTGTCAAATTCACACCCTTCTATGAACCACTTCAAATCCTTTGTGGAGGGCCTAGTGTAAATAACAAAATTGTCTAGTGTACCTCTTAGATAACAGAGGTGAATGTAGCTCTTTTTATAGATCATAATATTTAAGTTGTTTTCACTTGTTGGCCTAGCTTATCTTTTTAACCTCAAAAGCAATTCCGTAATTAAAATGAACTCTAAGATCCTGAGAGCTAAGAATATGGCAATGGTCTGCATCAAATATTCTGAAAAGAAATGAGAGACAGAGCTTAATTTTTCTCAGCAATTAAATCAATAAATATTTAATGGACGTCTGACATCTTCAGGTACAAATTATGCAAATTGTCATCAAGAAATAACTATAAAAACAAAAAGTTGGTATAATTAGGAAAGTAGGCAAGGCAATTTTTTGAAGCCACAAGTCAAACTATATTCTCTGACCTCAAGAATTTGGGGAATAAAGACTACCATTTTCCCCACTGAATTTTGGAGGAACCCGTAAGATTTCTATAGTATTTGTTCCAAGTCAAGTAAGATTCCAATATAGAAGGTTGTCAAGATAGACTACCAATCAATTTAGTCTATCACTAAAGTAGTGGATATATGAGTCACAGCTAAAGCTCCAGGATTCTAATTTGAATAAAATAAGACATTTACTGTACTTGCAAGACATCAGATTTTCAGCCACAGGGTCTTCTTGTGAACCAACTCATTTTGGTCTTCGAGATACTTATAAAAATAGGGATCTTGTAGTGTAGATGGAAGAAGTTTTAGTAATGCCTTTTAACAATTATCTATCTGACTGACATTTGGAAGATTAGCCAAACAAGGACAAGAACTGGACAAAGAAGATAATGAAAGTCTTCCCCCTGAATCGGCCTCAGTTTTACATTGAACATTTGTAGAAGAACTGATATAAACTAAGGGAAAAAAAGATGCCAATGAGACCTTCATTTCCATGTAGCAGATCACTTTAAGTGTCCAGGGAACATGCAGAAAGATAAAGCTTCATTTGGTTGTATAAATCACTGGGCAGAGCAAAGCTGTAAGAGATGTCATTGTCAGGTGACCAAACTACGGCATAAGATCCCTACAGTGAAGCTGGCATAATTATTGATAAATTCAACTGCATGTTTCTAAATTTTCTAAAAAGTGAGTTTGGAAAAATCCCTGGTGTGTGGGAGGGAATAAATTAGCATTTGCTGCAAAGAAATATGGTCATTTAAATGTTAACCCTTAGTAAAAGCCAAAGGCAATGCACCAGAAATTGACTAAAAAATATTTATATTTATGAGAAGGTAAGTTAATGTGAGCTATGCATGTAGCTTTTCTATACATACTTGAAACTTGGTGAGTGCCAAGTTTAAGTGTTGGTGCCTCCCCATTCATATATTGAAATTCTAATGCCTAATGTGATGGTGTTAGGAGGTGGGGCTTTTGGAAGGTTCTTTGGTCCTGAGGGGGAAGCTTTCATAAATGAGATTAGTGCTCTTATAAGAGTCCCTGAAAAGCTCCTAGCACCTTCTTCTACGTGAGGACAAAACCCAGAAAAATGTCCTCACCCGACCATGCTGGCACCTTGAGTTCTGCACAATTGATTTCTGCCATTAGAAAATTGTTTATTTTCTAAATCAATTACTGCCATTTTCGAAAGGCTACTTCAGTATTTTTAGTTTTTGAATGTGCATGCTAGGTGTTACATAGATAAGAAAGGAACAAGGGATGGGAGCTGGGGCATAGCCATGCAGGGGAACAAGTGGTTGACATAATCACGTTCTGTGAAAGAGGAAGAAAAGTAGGGCTGGACATGTAGTAGGTAATCAAGAGTATTGACTACTGTATATAAAACAATCACCATTGAAATCAAGAGCCAAATAACTTTTTGTTGTCTAATACGTATTGTAAATAAATTGCTTTAGCCTTCCTTCTACCTACCAATATGGGATCTGTGAAATACATTCCCTCACAACATGAGTATGGTCCTGACTGTCACAATGCAGATTTCTTGTTTTTAATTTGACATGTCTTTACTAGCAAGAATGGGAGAGGATAAATTCTCTCATTGCTCATCTCTATTTGAACTCCTCTGAAAATTCTATTAGTACAGAACATCGAGATATCAATTAGTCTTAGTATGGAACAAACACATTTGTATAAGTAAATGCGAATACATTTTGTTGCAGTGTTAGGTTATAAAATGATCCTGATGATTCAAGATATACTTACACTATATGTTTATAAATTTTTGTAATTAAAAAGTAAAATGTACAGCTTCTCATAGAACACGTCAGACCCACTAGAATATTTTCAGAATCTCCCAAACACGGGTTGAGAAATAAGTCATGGTGAGAGACATATGGAACAACACTCAAGGACTTTTGTCACAGAGGCAAACATAAAAAAGAAATAAAACTCACTAAACAAACAATGTTTACTTGCTGGAGAGATGAGGATAAACTGAAAGCTTTAGGGAGAAAACCTATCAAGTAGAACAAGACTTTTGTCGTTTCTCATGCTCAAAATGGTGGTAGTGTTGAACAGCTGTTTCACCCTCTGTGATACATGTAGCCCCGTACACAAATCTAATACTTATTATTTCTCCTCTCTGACCATACATTTCTGATGATTATTTCGTATTTCCTAAACATAATTTTGAATGGATTATGTTATTTTCAGAAGCATTGGAAGATAAAACGTTAGCTCAAGAACAAATGCCTTTTTCGCTCTTTGCAGTCAATCAGAAATAGCTCATCTATGGGGCGCCTGGGTGGCTCAGTCAGTTAAGCGTCTGACTTCAGCTCAGGTCATGATCTTGCGGTTCTTGAGTTCGAGCTCCGCGTGGAGCTCTGTGCTGACAGCTCACAGCCTGGAGCCTGCTTCGGATTCTGTGTCTCCCTCTCTCTCTCTGCCCCTCTCCCTGTCCACACTCTGTCTCTCTCTCAGAAATAAATAAACATTAAAAAACTTAAAAAAAAAATAGCTCACCTAACTCTTGACTTAAACAGCTGATGGCTAGTTCTAGGCTAGAGAGCTGGAAGGAATATAGGAAGAATGAGTCAATGGAGAAGTCACATTTAACCTTATTTCTCAACTTTGTGGATGGTGGCTGGGCGAGCACGGCTGGCTGTTTTAGCATGCAGACTACAGAGCACGCCATTAACCTGTGCCTGAGACCTGTGCCTCCTTACTCTGAAAACACAGCAGAAGGATTAAAGAGCTTTGGCTTTACCATGAAAGATTTAAAACAGAATCAAACAAAATATGGTTTGAACATAAACTACTGGCCCTTTGATTGCCTTACATCTCCCGAGAATAGGATCATCGGTGTTGCAAGGTCTATAAGTGAACGGAAAACCATCCGTGTGAGCCAAAAGGGTTAATACTCATTCCAACTGGCTCCTTGCAACTACAGGTGGCTTAGGCAGTGAGGAAATTGGGACATTTGAATTATAACTGCGCAGATTTTATTAGTAAAAGTATTAAAAGTTCAGTGGAGCCTTCCTTTTCTGAAGATAATATTTCACCTTGGCTTTCACACTGGCAGCTAGAACTCAGGGCAGGGACTTGTGGTCAGCGTGGCATGGGGTGTCAGAAGTCCTTCCAGGAACATGTCTCATATCCTTGGTGAAATACTGCATTTTCTATAAATCATAGTACCTGCCTTTCAAATCTGAAGCAATGGCTTGTCAACAAAATCTCAAATTTATGAGTAAGTATGCAAAAGCAAAAAGGGGAAACTCAGTGTAAAGTGGGAAATAAGTCAATGTACATTTCTGAAATGACTATGTAAAAACAATTAACCACTTGGGAAATGTGGACAGAGGTTACTTAGCCAAGACCTATCATTACAGCTAATGCAATATCCCTGTGGCTTCATTCACCCAAAAATATATCTAATACAGCCCAGTGTGGTTAAGTGTGTGCTTACTGCTGCTTCCCTTAATAATGAATTTTAAATGACTTACAGGCTCTATAGCTCTCAGTCCTGATATGTGCCTCTAATGGGAATTCATGCAGCTTAATCAGTATTCACCTTACTGAAACTATAATGCCATAGATCTTGGTGGTGAAACAAGCCTCAGTCACAAATATTCCGCCTGCCGCTGCCTGAAATAATTAGTGGCTGCAACAGTGGCCCTGTTACGTTCCCGTGTTCAGAAAAAGGAGGGTCTGCTCACAACAGCATTCTGTGGGCAGCCCGCAGTTCTCTGAATGAGTTGGAGTTTACTTCTCAGTCTTTAAAAATGCATTAAGATTGGTACTTGCCAAGTAAAGTGGCCTGGAAGGATTTTACTGCTTTGATAAATTGAAAATTAAGAATATAAATGATTGAGCCTATACTTTAATGTTCTCTTGGTTTAAATAATTGGCAGGTAGCTTGAGGGCTGAAAAGCTCACTCACTGATAATAAACCAGTATTGTAAAACATATCGGAGATGAAACATAGATTTTCTATAGCATTGTGTAACTTTAATACTATACTGTTCATTTATCTATCATATAAAAACTAAAACATTACCTTTCTACTTTTTTCACTTTATACTGGGATAATGAATAAAACCTATTAAAATTAATATATTATGCTAAGCGAAATAAGTCAAAGACAAATATCATATGATTTACCTCATGTGTAATTTAAGAAACAAAACAGATGAGCATAGGGGAAGGGAAGGAAAAATAAAATAAAAACAGGGGAGCAAACCATAAGAGACTCTCAGAGAGTACAAACTAAAGGTTGCTGGAGAGGTGTTGGGTGGGGGATGGACTAAATGGGCGATGAGCATTAAGAAGGGCACTTGTTAGGATGAGCACTGAGCACTGGGGGTTATATGTAAGTGATGAATCACTAAATTCTAGTCTGAAAAAAAAATAAGTGGTAGCAAAAACACTAATGGTTTTCTGGCTTTTATTTCATTTAGTCTAAATATTCTATCATAGAAATAGATGTACAGAATAAAGATGTATTCTAACACAAACAAAAATCCAGAATACCATTTATTTTTGCCAAGAAGGATGTATGCATCTTTTGAAAATAGTATGTCCCTGAAACATGTACCTATAAAGCAAATTATTTTGAGCTAATCAGGCATATTTCACAAGTTGAAGTCTTTTCCAGACAAACATAACTCTATTAGACTGAAAGGCAGAATCAAAAGCATCAAATGAGCAAGTTGGTAAAAGCACAATTCAGAGTAGTTAAGGGCACATGCTTTAGAGTCAGATCTGTCTGGCTTACATATCAGCTGCATAAATTTGGAGAATTTACATAACATCTTCAAGACTCAAAGTCTTCACATGAATAGACATTTTTTCAAAGAGAAGACATGCAAATGGCCAACAGACACATGCAAAGATGTTCAACATCACTGATCATCAGGGAACTATAAATCAGAACTACAATGAGGTATTACCTCACACCTGTCAGAATGACTAATACCAACAACCCAAGAAACAACAGATGTTGATGAGGATGTGGAGAAAGGGGAACCCTTTTACACGGTTGGGAATGCAACAGTGTGAATGGAAATAAGTCAATGTACATTTATGAAATGACTATGTAAAAGCAACTAACCACTTGGGAAATGTGGACTGAGGTTATTTAGCCAAGACCTATCATTACAGCTAATGCAATATCCCTGTGGCTTCATTCACTCAAAAATCCAGCAACTGCACTAGTAGCTATTTACCCAAAGAATACAAAAAGAATACAAAAGAATAAAAAAAAAGGGATACATGCACCCTGATGTTTATATCAGCATTATCTACAATAGCTTAATTATGGAAACAGCCCAAGTGCCCATCAACTGATGAATGGGTAAAGAAAAGAAGATGTGTTGTGTAGATATCTATATAGATAGATATAGATATAGATATAGGTATAGATATATAGATATATAGATATAGATGATATAGATGATATAAATATAGTATGGTATATTTATGTGGTGTATATAATGGTATATATACACATGCTGTGTGTGTGTATATATATACACACACCCATCTTCTTTTCTTTATCCATATATATGATTATATATTACATATAATGGAATATTACTTAGCCATAAAAAGAATGAAATCTTGCTACTTTCAGTGACATGGATGGAGCTAGAAAATATGCTAAGTGAGTCAGTCAGAGAAAGACAAATACCATAAGATTTCACTCATATGTGGAATTTAGGCAACAAAAAAAATGAGCGAAAGGAAGACAGAGGGAGAGAGAGAGAAAGAGGGAGGCAAATCAAGAATCAGACTCTTAACTATAGAGAACAAACTGATGGTTACCAGAAGGGAGGTGGGGAGGGGGGATGGGTGAAATCGGTGATGGGGATTAAGGAGTGGACTTGTGATAAGCACCAGGTGATGTATGGAAGTGGCGAATCACTATATTGCACACCTGAAACTAATATTATACTGTATGTTAACTAACTGGAATTTAAATGTTTATTTATTGTGGAGAGAAAGAGAGCATGAACCAGGGAGGGGCAGAGAAAGGGGGGACAGAGGAGCTGAAGTGAGCTCTGCACTGACAGCAGCAAGTTCCATGTGGGGCTTGAACTCAGGAACCATGAGATCATGCCTGAACTGAAGTCATACACCCAACCCACCCAGGTGCCCCTAAACAAAAACTTTTTAAAAAGACTCAATGTCTTTATCTTTAAAGTTAGATAATAATTCTTACTTTATAGGTTTTTATAAAGAGTAAATTAATTTTATAAAGAACATAGCTTTGGGGGCACCAGACTGACTCAGTCCGTAGAGCATGCAACTCTTGATCTCGGGATGGTGAGTTTAAACCCCATACTGGGCATAGATCTTGATTTAAAATGAAAAACAGAACACAGCTTAGAGTTTTACACATAGTATATTTTTAATAATAAGTACCCATTAGAGGGCGCCTGGGTGACTCGGTTAAGCATGTGACTTGGACTCAGGTCATGATCTCACAGTTTATGAGTTCGAGCCTGACATTGGGCTCTGTGCTGACAGCTCAGAGCCTGAAGCCTGCTTCAGATTCTGTGTCTCCCTCTCTCTCTTTGCTCCTCCCCTGCTTGCACCTGTCTTTCCCTCTCTCTCTCTCTCCTTCTCTCTCTAAAATAAATAATAAGCATTAAAAAGAAAAATTTTTAAATTTTTTTAAATAATTAGTATCCATTATTTTATGCAGTCAAATTCACTAGACAAATACTTATTGAGGTCTTTTGTATGCTAGATAATATGTGCTAACTATTGAGGGGTAAACTGGTTAACAAAAGCAAGCATACTTTGTATTTTTTTAAAAAATGGCAAACATTGCTAACCCTCCTAGAGCTTCACAGTCTAATAGGGAACATGATCAATCAAATAATTCCACAAATAAATTTAAAATTATGATTGGAAACTACATGGCACTATACAAGTGTATAACAAGGAATATAAATGAAAGAATGGGCACACTTTCTTGGCGAAAGTGATGATTCAATTGAAATATGAAGAAAAAGTAGGAATCAAATAAGTAAGGCAAGAAGAGAAGGATTTTTCAGGCAGCGTTCATGACACCCTGCTGGATGAGGAATCACTGCTCTTTAGAGGAACTGAGAAAAGCTATTGTTACACAACTGCTAAGAGTGAGGCAGGAACAAGTAGCTGAGGTGAGGCTGCCCTAGGAAGGGTTGTTTCTACCCAAAGGTCTTGGAAGCCTTTAAACAGAGTGGCACCATAAACAAACTCGCATTCGAAAAGATCGTCCCAGCTGCAATGCTAAGAACGCACTGGTGAGGAGGAAGAGGGAACATGTATAAGCCAATTAGGAAGCCAATGAATGCGGTAGTTTAAGCAAGAGGCGGTGGTAATTTGGACAAGGGTTGTAGTGGAACGGAAAGAAGTGGATGGATTTGGGAATGATTTATTAGTTAAAATTGACGGATATATGCTTTCTTGCTAAAGGTTTATAATATAAATCATTCCTGGTCCGTTCACTCTTGTTCTTTTCTAGATGTCTATTTTATACCTTTTCCTTTATTTTCATGCCCTCTATACCTATCCCCTGTATCCTTATTCTCAATTGATATCCTTGTTCCTGAGTCACTAAGGAAATGGAAGTAATCAGAAGATAAGTTCTAGGGCCCCCAGACGGCACTCTCCTAGTCACCCACATACTCTGTGCATCAGCACCACATACTCTGTTCCCCTGCTGTCAGCCTGACTATACTATCCAAGCTCTGTCTCAAGCTGGTCTGTCCACATGTGTATCTGACTCTATCTGCTCTCAACTTCAGTAACTCTCCTCTTTCTGTCCTCCATCATCTCTCTCCTTGTGGGATCGTTCTCATTAGTGTGCCAAGATGCTCTTTCTTCTCCCATCTTTAGAAAAACTCTCTTGACTATGTTTTCCCCCATAGCTACTACTCTACTACTCTCTTTTTCAACCCACTGCAATCAGACCTGCACCATTCCACCAAAACTACGAGTTACCATAACCAATAAGGTTTAGTTATGCACAGCTATGGATGGTGGGCCCAGGAAAACACAAGAACAGGCTTAGAAGAAATGGAAAAGCATGGCCACATAAACTCATTGTTATTACAAACTAGCCCCCTAAACCTTTCATGTAAATTCACATTGACTGACCTTCTATCTGAAATATTTGGGGCATTAGGTGTTATGAACCAGGACCAACGTGAACATTTATTACCTGTTGCTGTGCCCCTTCTCTGTTGGCTTACTTCAGGCCTTTCTGTGATTCATAGCTATCTCAAAAATTTAATTGGTTGATTTTTCAATTATATTGCATTTAGGGTTATTTGTGAAATAACCATGCATGTAATTGTCATCATAGGATCATTGCAAATATGAAAAGTAAAAAAGATGCCATTATTAACCACCAGAACAGCAGAATTTAGAACATATCATAGGGGTGGGGGGAAGAGAGAGAGAACGCCTTGGAACTGATTTCTTGAAACTGTTTTTCTCAATCGATTTCTCTCATACTGAAAGAGCTGAAGGCAGAAAACAGTACCGTACATGAAGTGAAATCAACAAAACTTTTTTTAAATAAATGGGTTTGAAGATCAGAGTTATACATGTCACATAAATAAGTAGGCTGAAAGTGTACTTTACCTGTAAAATAATGCATTTAATAAAAGAAACTGTAAGACATCTTACATTTCTTCTATATAGACTCCCTCAGCATTTTCATTTGAATTCTGCATTAGACATTCAAGTTCTTATTTATACATCTGGCACAAATCAAAATTGATGCATTTGTAAAAACATTTTTCATTAGTGTTGCTATTTGAGCAAATGAGTTGATTCATAATACCTTATAACTTGCTTCGGATGGACGAAAAGCAATATTGTTATTTTGGCATTGAAGACTAATGAGGATCTCAGCATGAGAAACTGAAGATGTTTATATATCATTCAAAAAAACACTTCAACATAGCAACTAAGTTAGACTGAAAGATACGTACCAAAATATGTGCTAGAAAATGTTCTGTTGATCAAATTTTTATCGCATCTATGTACAGTTAACACTACAAATATGTTCAGGTTTATAAAAAAGTAATGGAGGTAAAGTATACATTTAGGATAATATGACATTTGCTTGACTTTTGCACACATAGAAAATACTAAGAACAATAACAAAAAACCTGAAAAAAATCTAAATATTTCACAACTTGTAAAATGAAGTATAATAATATCAGTTTAGGGCTGTCCAAAATGGAAGCCACCAACCGTATGTGGCTGTTGTGGTCTTAGGAAGTCCAGTTAATCCAAATCGAGATATTGTATAAGTGAAAAATTCACATCAGATTTTGAAGAACTGTTATTAAAAATATATGCAGATAAAATATTATATATATATATATATATATATATATATAATCTCCTTTCTTTTTGAAAGGTATGTTTTACTGATGGTAGACTCTTGGATTGATAATTTTGTTTTGTTCTTCAGTACATTAAAGATATTATTGCATTATTTCATGGTTCCTCATAAAAATTGAGCTACAATTTTCAACTGTTTCTCTGTAGCTAATGTGCCTTTTATTTCTGTTACCAAAATGTTCATTCTGACTTTTGTTTCCACTCATTTGAATATGATATACCTATGTATGTGGCTATGTTTTGTTTTGTTTGTCTTTTGGTATTTTCCTGCTGTTGTTCTTAGAGTTTTTGGATCCGCTGTTTGGCGTGTGTCAATTTTAGAAAATTCTTGGCCATGATTTTAAAAAATATTTCTTTTTGTTAATGTTTATTTATTTTGTTAATGTTTATTCTTTGAGAGAGAGAGAGAGAGAAAGAGCACGAGCAGGGGAGGGGCAGAGAGAGGGAGACAGAATCTGAAGCAGGCTCCAGGCTCTGAGCTGTCAGCACAGAGCCCAACTTGGGGCTCAAACTCCTCAACTGCAAGATCATGACCTGAGCCAAAGTCAGACGCTTAACCGACTGAGCCACCCCGGCGCGCCCCTAAAAAATATTCCTTCTGCCAAATTCTCTCTTTTCCTTCTGTGTTTCCAAATACACATATGTTATACTGTTTGATGTCTTAGCGCGTAGATCCTCTGTTCTATTTTTGTTTCACTCTTTTTTTTTGGGTAATTTCTATTGCCTTGCCTTAAGGTTCACTTATGTCTTCCTTGGATGTGTTGAGTGTACTTATGATCACATGAAAAGTGTTCATCTTTTTTGCTATTTTTCTCATTTGTAGTATTTCCATTTAATCATTTCTTAATGTCCCATCCCTGTTGAAGTTAACCATTTGATTTTGCATGCCATCTACCATTTTCATTAAAGACACAATAAACATTTTAAATACGCTGTCACACAGTCCCAACATCTGTGTCATTTCTGGGTGTGGTTCTGGTGATGACTTCATTTCCTGGGAGTGCATTTTCTCATAAGTATTTGTTTGGCCTGGAAATGCACACACATCCATCTGCTGGGTCTGCATGCGCATCTACATCTCAAGAGAGGGTCTCTGTACACACTATTGTTCCTCGAGGCTTGTTTGCTTGTTGGTTGTGAGTGGTGGTGGCTGTTGTCTGTTCTGATTCTCAGCCGTGGGCAGGAACCTTATCCCTGGGTGTCAGAGGTGTGGCCTTCTCAGTCCTTCTGCCCATATTCTGGCTGGATGGGCCCCACACGCTTTCTTACCTCTTTCTAAGAGTTTGGTTTCTCTGTTCCCTTCCCTCACCAATGTTCTAAAGGTGAAAGTGTTTGGTTTCTTCCCTCCTGCAGACATTTCTTTCTTATGAGGAGATGGGGGAAAGGGTCAGTGGAGCTCCCTGGCCTTCCGACAGAGGTGCTATTCCCCACCCCAGGGGTCTGCACCCAAACAATAATTTTTCGTCTCTCTGATCTTTTTTTGTGATTATATGTGGGATTCGTGGAGAAAATCTTGCAAGAGGGCATGCACTCCTCTAATTTCTAATGTCCCATGGGTTCTACACTCTCCTGCAAGTCAGCCCTGGACCTTCACCAATATGTCAACTATTATGGCTAGGTTCCTCTTATTAGTGTCTACTAATCTGGTAAGTATATGTTCATGTCTCTTCTCTCCTCGAAGGTGCTGGTCTCTCCTTAGTGTTTGGACAAGTGGTTGTTCTGGAACCTCAGTTCTCTAACAGATTGTTAACAGTCATGAATTTGAAGTTATGCCAGCTATTTTTTTTAGTATGTATTTATTTTTGAGAGAGAGATAGACAGAGTCAAGAAGGGGAGAGGCAGAGAGTGGGAAACAGAGAATCCAAAGCAGGCTCCAGGCTCTGAGCTGTCAGCACAGAGACCGATGCGGGCCTCAAACTCAACACACTGTGAGATCGTGACCTGAGCTGAAGTTGGATGCTTAACTGACTGAGCCACCCAGGCACCCCTCAAGTCTGTTTTTTTTTTTAATTTTTTTTAATGTTTATTTATTTTTGGGAGAGAGAGAGACAGAGCATGAGCGGGGGGGCAGAGACAGAGAGAGACACAGAATCCGAAGCAGGCTCCAGGGTCTGAGTTGTCAGCACAGAGCCCGACGTGGGGCTCGAACCCACGAGCTGTGAGATCATGACCTGAGCTGAAGTCGGATGCCTAACCGACTGAGCCACCCAGGTTCCCCTCAAGTCTGTTTTTTTTTTTTTTTTTTACATAAAGGTGGGAGTGATGTTCTTTCCTGCTCTTTACACTCTAGGAGAGTACAAGAAGTCCTCAATGAGATATTTTATATTCTTTTTTAAAATAACAGGTCTTCAAACTCTCATGTGAACTTTTCAGTTATAGCATATCTCAATTTGGATTAACTGTTTTACAAGATCACAATAGTCAATAGTTTCCATATTGGATATATATTTAAACTTATAATATATATGTATATATATGGGAATATATGCATATGTATGCATATATAAGCAATTTATGCATATATATGGGAATTCATCACTAGCAGACATGCACTATAAGAAATGTTTAATAAAGTCTTCAAGAGAAGAGATGCTGAGACAGGAAGTTGAACCTACAAAAGAAATGTAGAGGGCTGAGCTTGAATAAAGGTAAATTGCACTTTTATTTCTTAAACAAATCTAAAAAATAACAGACACTATAAAGCGGAAATAATAGCAATGTAGCTTGTACTTACAGCACACAAAAAAGTAAAATAAATGACACTGATAACGCAAAGGATGGGAGAGAAGAATCAGGAATATACTGTTGCGGATCTTCATGGTACCTGTGAAGTGGTAAAGCATTTGAATTTCTCTGATTATTTCTAATTTATAATTTATAAATTGTAATTTATAATTACAATTATATTGTAAATCCTAGGACATAAATGATAAATCAACGTGAGATAAAATGGAACCATAAAAAAAAAATCTCAATTAAACAAAAGTAAGACAAAGGAAGTGTAATAAGAAACAGAGGGAACAAATAGTGAAAGAATAACTGGGGAGATGGCTCTCAGTCATTCCAGACACCAACCCTTGAGTCAGCCCAAGTCAATCTAAATAAATTCAGGGCCCAGACATTATAGAACAGAGACCGGCCACACTTTTTGTGTGTCTTATTCAAATTGCTGACCAAAAGAATTGTGAGATGGCATAGTAACAAATTTTTGCTTTAAAACATTATGTTTTGGGGTAGGTTATTATATAATAATAAATAATACAAACAGTTGGGAAGTACTAAATTGCAAGAAATGAAAACATATCCAAATTAGCCCAAATAAAAATATATTTACGATAAGGATGTAGGTGTATCTCAAAACTTAATTTATTTTATTTTTATTTTTTAAAGTTTATTTATTTTTGAGACAGAGAGAGACAGAGCATGAACGGGGGAGGGACAGAGAGAGAGGGAGACATGGAATGGGAAGAGGCTCCAGGCTCTGAGCCATCAGCCCAGAGCCCGACGCGGGGTTCGAACTCATTGACTTCAGCTCGTGACCTGAGCTGAAGTCGGACGCTTAACCGACTGAGCCACCCAGGCGCCCCTCAAAACTTAATTTTAAGAAACAGATGTGGGGTGCCTGGGTGGCTCAGTTGGTTAAGAATTTGACTTCAGCTCAAGTCATGATCTCACAGTTCGTGAGTTCAAGGCCCCAATTGGGCTCTGTGCTCTCAGTGCAGAGCCTGCTGCAGATCCTCTGTCTCCTTTTCTCTCTGCTCTTCCTCATTCACACGCCCTCTCTCTCTCTCAAAAATAAATAAACGTTAAAAAAAAATAAAAGGAAACAGAGTTCTTCCTTGTAGGTCACCCAAAGTGTTGAGTCACCAACCCGCCTTGTACCTCTTTCTGGTGCCACAGGGGCCTTCTCTATACCCAGTGCAGGTCAATAGACTGGTATGTGAGTCACATTGCCATTGCCACTGATTGCTTTGTGGAGAGTAAGTATAAAAAGATAGTAAAAAAGACAGAGTCGATTTCTGTGAGGAAAAGGAAAGACTGATTTAAGGATTCTAGTTCAGCATGGCTATTCTATGACCAGAGGCTTAGGGCTCAGCCAAAGTGACTGAAATCCCAGCTACTCTATTTTCTAGCTGTGAGGCATATTTCTTAACTTGGCTAAGTCTCAATCTTCATATAATCATTTGTAATAATAACAATTTATAGATATACTTAAGGTTCAAATGACATGATGTCACTAATGTCCCTGGTTCTCAAATAAACCATTATTATTTTAAAACTTTTTGGATAACTGGACAGTCAGTGGGTGTAATTCACTAGACATAAGATGAATGAATTTAGAGGGCGGTGTGATATTGTAATGTATAAGAAATATATATTTGCTCTGTTTCTGACTCAGAGCTAGTAAAACCCTTGGAATTTCCTTGGCGAGGAGAGTGGCAAAGGTTTGTTATGTTCATGAGGTGACTTTTGGATCCCACCTAAGGATGGTGAAGGAGTTGTTTCATTTTGTGGATTAGTTTCATCAGTTTCTTGAGAAATCTTTGTTGAGATAAATTATAGGAGCGACTCTTTAGAAAACAGTGTCTGATTTCTAATGCTGCAGAGTGAGAGCATGGTTGGCCTGAAGGAAGACCGACAGCTTACTACGGAATAATCACAAATGACTATATGTGTTCCTGAGGGAACAGCCAGCCTGGTGAGGTGAATAAAAGCCACTGTAAGGTCTGTTTACTCTGAGAAGGTGAACTGTCTTTCGTGAATGCCAAAATGGAACACCCCCAGATGAAAGAGCTGATATGTTTTACACAAGAGCCATGCAGGGCTGGTTTTATAATAATCAGTATACCCACCCTCAGAATATAGCTCGTCACCCAGGCCATGGTAAACACTATGATTAAGGAAGCTCCTTTTACATGCACACCCCATCTAACTTTATTGTTGTAAAGCCATAAAACCAAACTTTATGGAATTTGCTCTCCCAGCTTCCCTTCATGGGTCTTACAAATGCTAATCAAAACATCCAGTTAGTTAATAAGGCAATGAGAAGAAGCAGAGGGAGAGTCAAGAGACTTGTCCAAACAAGGTAGTAATTTTTAAAGAGTTATTAAGAAATAAAGAGGAAACAGAGAGGGGAGAGTCACGGGACTTGTCTCAGCAGGGTAGAAATCTTTAGATGCTTATTAAGGAATGGAATGAATAAAATGAACATTGATTGCGTTAAAACAAAAATATTAACACAGCATAACCTTAAGTTGAGTGGGCCGAAGAGGTCCCTATGTTCTTCCAACATTAAAGGGTCCCAAACAAGTCCACTCTACTTAGCCCTGTTTGGAGAAATTTACGAAGCCATAAGGTGGAGATTTTAATGAGAAACTTGACCAAAACCAACAATCTCTTATGGCAGTAGTTAGGGTAATGAAGTTAAAGATTGACAGAAGAGCCAGAGTTCCTTGGTTCCATCTCTTACTGGGGACCCAAAGCCTTTTGCACATGTGTGGGTGAAATGAACACTGTGTGGATAAGAGAAATTTCCAGGATGTCTTGATATGGGAATCCCATGAAGTGGTACCAGAATCCATTGGTGACATCCTAACTTGGGCTACAATTAAACTGAAAGAAAAAAATATGTAATGGTTGATAAGATGATAGAAGTTGGAGTATTTAAGCAGGTATTAGGTAAAGAAGTTGTGTCTCCTTTACCTGAATGTCTTATGGGAATGGGTATTATATCTGGTGGGGAACACTTCCCCTACCTAGTATTATAAAACCAACATCTGTTGATGAAGTCCTAAGGAAGGCTACAGTTAGGAATGTAATTGCTAACAAAATTAAGGTATAATCAAGATTTAAACAGATTTAATGTGAAATGATTGCTTCTTTTTTTACCTGATTATATTTGGGAGATAGACATTGTATCTGACTGGAAAAGGTTTCCCCTACCTAATATTATATAACAGAAAGCATGTACATCCATGCTTCATGCCATATTCATTGACCATGCTAAATGAGAGCCAGTAAGATTGCCTGAGCCTGCGTGGTCCAAAATGGAACCCAGAATGCTGGTAGAGACCAGTTCTCTGTGCAATAGCCCTATGTGGAGTATTGACTGGGGCTTATAGCAAGAGTTATATCCTTTTATAATAAACCAGTAATCTAGTAAGTGAAATATTTCCCCTGAGGTCTGTGAGCCGCTCTAGCCAATTAATGGAATTCAAAGAGGGGTTGGGAACCTTTAATTCATAGCCAGCAGGTCAGAAGTGCAGGTAACATCCGGGCTGACATCTGAAGGGGGCTGTGGGAGCGGTCTTGTAAGACCAAGCCCTCAACTTACGGAATCTGACGTTATCTCCAGGTAAATAGTGTCAGAACTGGATTGAATTATAGGATATCTAGCTGGTGTCAAAGAATTACTTCTTGGTGTAGTCAACCTACCACTCCACTACTGCTTTGGAATTGGTACTACAACCTGTTGACTGTCGTCGAAGCTTTGCAAGAATTATTATCCAGGGAATGTGCGGAGGTGGATCTCAGTTGTAACCTGACACTACAGTTCAGCAAATTGGGGCAATGAAGTGACAAAAGCATCCTGATGAGTATACAAATCACCAGTACACTGTGCCTCACCCCCTTGCCCCAGGATGGTCACCTCCAGTTCTAACCAGTTGATCTCGTGTACCTTTCAATGTTGGGAGGGGAGTGCTTCTTATCATTAATATTCAGAACGTGTTTCAGAGTCAAGCTGGGCACAACTGACCGTTGGTCACCGGACGAAACATACATGGGTTACCTTGCTAAGGCCTTCGTGTAAGTCTTGCAAAGATTTGCTGAGATGAGAAGCGCAGAAAGCCATGTAACAGGGAGATGGTTGTCCTATTGCATACTGTCTGAATACGGACGACAATCCAGACGGAGAAACTTCTCAATACCAATAAAAGAAGAAACTCAGAAAGACTGAGCAGAAGGAGCTGGTAAGGCTAAGAACTTTGGAGCTGCCAATAAAATGGCACAATATTATCTTCTTGGATCTTCTATAAACGGTGACTAGCGATGGAGGCAGACTCTGTTAACTAAAAGCATTACAAAAGCATTTAAGGAATAGGACGTGTCATTTTTAATTTCCAACACCAAACATGACTCCTAGATCCTTGTTCAAATATCTATCTTCCTTTCTGTATTGCAGTCTCTTGGAGATTGCATATATGCAATTATTTATTTATTCATTTATTTATTCACTTTTTTTTTAATTTGTCATTAAATCTTTAGGAATATCCGCACATATACATTTACATTCAAGCCGATAACACTGGTAAGTTTCATTTCAATACAAATCATGTTAAATAGTTCTTAAATTTCAGACATGGTCGTATATATGTCATTTAAAATTCGGGGCGCCTGGGTGGCGCAGTCGGTTAAGCGTCCGACTTCAGCCAGGTCACGATCTCGCGGTCCGTGAGTTCGAGCCCTGCGTCGGGCTCTGGGCTGATGGCTCAGAGCCTGGAGCCTGTTTCCGATTCTGTGTCTCCCTCTCTCTCTGCCCCTCCCCTGTTCATGCTCTGTCTCTCTCTGTCCCAAAAATAAATAAACGTTGAAAAAATAAAATAAAATTCTTTTTTACCTAGATACAGATCTTGACAAATGACTCTCTTGATGCTAGGTGTACAGCTCGTTTGTCCCGAAACTCATGAAAATAATGATGTTGCTTTATAGTCTTGTTTTGCTCCAGATCCTCTTGGGTCTCCCAGGCTGTCTACAGCTTGCCGAGAGGAAGCTGCGTGAGACAGGAACAGTAGGAGACAAGTGGGTACGAGACAAGATCTCCCAAGTCCTCCATAACAGTGGATTAAGATTTTTCAGTTCTTTTTTAAAGCAGATTATAAGCTCCTCCATTATTTCACAGCAGATGGCTACATCGGGAGTCCCTCCGTCTGGGATTGGATGATCATGAGTGATAATTCCATAGTGATGGTAAAGGTCCACAAGGTTTGGGACGCAGTATTTTGACAGTTCCCCTCTGGGGCAGAAAATAAATACGCCTCGTATATCACAGCTCCTTAGTTCTTCTGTACCTTTTTGGGTATCTCTTCTAACATTTTTAAATTTACCATCTGGAAGAGCACATAACCCAAGAAACTAAGAACAATTTACTCGTGACAGGGGTAGTCACGGTATCTGAATTGGAGTCTGTTCATCTTCAATAGGCTCTTCTTCTGATGCGTCACATTCATTTGTTTGCAATGAACTGGGTGATTTCATCACGGGCCACCCCACATCACGACTGGCTACCACCTCCAATCACTTATTATTTTATGAACGCATTCATTAAGAATATACTACGTACTGAAGATTATCCTGAGTGTGAGGAATTAAATAACAAATAAGCTGTGGTTCCTGGACTCGAGCTGTTATCAATCTGGGCAAAGTCGGATGTCAGACAGATATATATACAAAAATTACAATATAGAAATATAAGAACAAAGGTGTTGTGTAAAGTGCCACGGGAGCATCAACCATGTAGTGCCCAACTACACCTAAGGTTGGGGAAGTCACCAGCAAAGGTCAAAAAAGGCTTCTGAAAAAGAATCAATGTGGTATTTAAATGTATTTATTGAAATAGTGTGAGCTTATTCAAATGGCAGGGGAAAGGTCATTTTACATACCAAGAATAGAGGTGCTGGATCAATTAGAAAGCTTTGAGCTGTGACTAACAAAAAATATGATTAAATGCAGCTTAAACAATAAGGGACTTCTAACACTTCTAACTTGGAATGGCTAGAGAATTGTGAAGAAATGGATAGAACACAATGTTTACAAGGTTCATAGTTACCAGATTATAAAGAGCTGTGTGTACCACATTAGATAATTTTCTTTTGCTTCCTCTACTTTTGTGTCATATTCAAGAATTTATTACCTAGGCCAACGTTATAAAGTTTCCCCCTGGGGCACCTGGGTGGCTCAGTCAGTTAAGTGTCCCACTCGATTTTAGCTCAGGTCGTGATCCCAGGGTTGTGAGATTGAGCCCCACTTTGGGCTCCACACTGAGCACAGAGCCTGCTTAAGATTCTCTCTCTTGCCCTCTGCCCCTCCTCCACTTGCACACACATGTGAGCCTTCTCTCTTTCTCTCTAAAATAAAATTTGAAAAATTAAAAAGATAACAGCTTTTCCCATATGTTTTTTTCTAGGAGATTTATAGCTTCAGGTCTTATGTATAAATCTTTAGTTCATATAGTTTATTTTTGTGTATGGTATAAGAAAATTGTCCAACTTCTTTCTTTTTTTTTTCTTTCATGTGTATATGCGGTTTTTCCACCACCTTTTGTTGAAGACACCATTTCCCGATTGTGTATTCTTGGCACTCTTGTGAAAGGTCAGTTAATTGTATATGCATGGGTTTATTTCTGGGTCTCTATTGTATCTATTGGTCTATATGTCTGCCTTCATGCCAGTATCATACCATTTTAATTACTGTAGCTTTGTAATATATTTTGAAATCAAGAAATGTGATGCTTCTAGCTTTGTTCTTTTTCAAAATTGTTTTAACTATTTAGGGTCCTCTGTAGTTCCATGTGAATTTAAGAATTATTTTTCCTATTTCTATAAAAAATGCTGTTGTGATTTAGATAGGGATTGCATTGAATTTATAGACTGATCACGTTAGTAGTATGGATATTTAACAATAAGTCGTTCAATCCAGGAGTATGAAATACTCTTCCATTTCTCTGTGTCTTTAATTTTGTTCATCAGTGATTTATAGTGTTCAGCGTACAGGTGTTTCATCTCTTTAGTAAGGTTTACCCTGAAATATTTTATTCTTTTGTGATGTTATTGTAAATGGGATTGTTTTTTAAATTTCTTTTTCAAACAATTCATTGCTAATGTATAGAAACACAACTTATTTATTGTATGTTGATTTTGTATCTACAACTTTACTGAATCCATTTATTTGTCCTAACGGTTTTCTTGTGGAGTCTCTAAGATCCAGAAATACCATTCCTGGGTATTTATCCAAAAGAATTGAGTATATGTGTTGCCAAAGCAAGCACTATCCAAAAGAATTTAAATCACATCTTGAAAAGATATTTGCAGTCCTGTGTTCATTACAGCCAAGATGTGAAAAACAGTAGCCAAGATGTGAAAAAAAAACCCAAATGCCCATCAGTGGATGAATGGATAAAGAAAATGTGGTATATACATACAATGAGCTATTATTCAGCCTTCAAAAAGAAGGAAATCCGGGGTGCCTGGTTGGCTCAGTTGGTTGGGCATCCAACTTCAGCTCAGGTCGTGATCTCGAAGTTCATGAGTTTAAGCCTCAAGTCAAGCTCTGTGCTGACAACTCAGGGCCTGGAGGCTGCTTCAGATTCTGTGTCTCCCTCTCTTTCTGCCCCTCCCCTGCTTGTGCTCTGTCTCTCTCTGTCTCAAAAATAAACATTAAAAATAAATAAAAAGAAGGAAATCCTACAATGTATGACATGGGTGAAGCTAGAAGACATTAAGCTAAGTAAAATAATACAGTGAATAACAAATTCTGTATAATTCCACCTATATTAAGGTATCCAGAATACTCAAATGCATAGAAGCAGAGGGTGGAATTTTAGGGCTAAAGGGAATTGGGGAGTTGTTATTCAATGGTTGTTACAGTTTCAGTTATACAAGATGAGTAAGTTCTAGAGATCTAGAGATCTCTAGATCTAGAGATCTAGAGATACAACACCATGCCTATAGTTACCAATATTATATTGTGCCCTTAAAATTTTGTTAAAAGAACATGTTAAATTACATTTTTTAAAATAATTTTTACTATAATTTTTAAAAAAGTAGGGCAGAAAAAAAAGGAATTTGAATTTCATCCTGAAAATAATAGAGAGTAGTTGAAAGATTTCAGCAGTGGACGGTATGATCAAAATCAAGTTTTTTAAGCTATTGTTAAAGAACACAATTCAATTGAGTGAATTGTAAAGATCTTATTGGCTTTATCCAGTGATTTGTGAATTGGGCAGTATCCCATCCAGCACGGAGAAAGGAGCTCCAAAAGCTGTACAAGGCAAGAGATTTTAGGGGCAGAAGGGAGAAGTAACAAGGAAGCAATGGTGGGCATTTGCTAACCGGTTAAAGCAGTTAGTTCCCTTATATGGAACAATGGGAAATCTCAGAGCTGCTGCATCAGGCAACTTGTGCTGAATAGGCATGTTGAGATTTGTTGCTGACATAGGGCTAAATTTGAATGACTCCATCTTGGGCCTGATCTGGGTTACTTCAACACTATCTTGGCAAAGAATGGAATATGCATTGGAGTGGGGCAAGGCTGGAACCAAAGGTCCAGTAATGAAGATAGATGGGCTCTTGGAAGGATTTTTATTGTAGAAGATAGGGTAATTCAAAATAGCTCTATGGTCCAAACTAGGGGTTGGATACCAGTACTATTAAATGTGATAGTAAATAGAACCAAGAGGACAAGATATGTGAAGGAAGTTGGAGTTTTGAATCTCTTGAGAGCAAGAAGAAAAGTTGACAAAATTTAGAAATTCTCTCTTCTACTTCTGGGTATCCTGTACCAAATATACCCTTGGTACCTATCACTGGCCATTACACATAGCTGAGGTTGATTAGTTATTTAATAATGAAGTCTGACAAATCTGGTCATTTGAAACTAAATTGTCATTAGTTAGAACTTAATAGTAAATGGTTAACTTTGAACGCATGGTTTCTAGCAATTTCTTTTTTTTTAATTTTTTTTTTTTTTTTTTTTTATGTTTGAGAGAGAGACAGAGTATGAGTGGGGGAGGGTCAGAGAGAGAGGGAGACAGAGAATCCTGAGCAGGCTCCAGACTATCAGCACAGAGCCCACGTGGGGCTCAAATTCACAAACCGTCATGATCTGAGGTCATGATCTGAGCATAAATCAAGACTCAGACGCTCAACCGAATGAGCCACCCAGCTACCCCTCTAGCAATTTCATGTATGAAAATTTCTTTATATGATCTTAAAAAAATTGCGCATCCCACTGGAGTAAAAGTATGCTTTTACGATTTGTTGATAAAATGCCTAATGGCAAAATGTTACCTGGAACCTCTATTAATCAAAACACAGTCTCATGCATTTAAAATGACTACAATTGTGTATGCCATGCATTATTTATTATTTATTCAATCAACAGTGATTAGTGTACATATGGAGTTACAGACCTCTTGATATAACTCCAACTTCCAAGAGGCCCCAGCACACCATGTGGTGCTTGATTGTTTTGGTTTAATTGTCACATCATAGAAATAAAAGCAGGAAAATCTTAGAAAGTCAGATAGAACCATCTAACTTCTGATAATTGAAATGCTCTATAAACTTCAAAATCCAATCCATTTAATTTTTTTTTAATCAATGTAATTTTGACATTTCATTGGGAAGAATGTTGCTCCTTATAAAAACCCATATAAGTGGCGTCTGGGTGGCTCAGTCAGCTGGGCGTCCGACTTCGGCTCAGGTCATGATCTCGCGGTCCGTGAGTTTGAGCCCTGCATCGGACTCTGTGCTGATAGCTCGGAGCCCGGAGCCTGTTTCGGATTCTGTGTCTCCCTCTCTCTCTGACCCTCCCCTGCTTATGCTCTGTCTCTCTCTGTCTCAAAAATAAATAAATGTTTAAAAAATTTTTTTTTAAAAACCCATATAATAAATCCTGATAATCCAGAGTTTTCTTGGCTCCAGGATAAATCACAATTATTGTGATCTTCTCATTTTATTAATCTCTGGGTTTACTTGCTTTCAGTGTCTTACATTACAAGACAATCTTAACACTATGCTGCATCTGGGCTACATATATTGCCATGCAATTTAAATTTTCTTTCATTATTAAAAGCATAAAAATTTTAAATCCTTGACACTATTTATAGAAGTCTCCCCTTCTCATTAGCAAATCCTTATTAATCCTATAAACTGGTGCTGATATGTATTTAGTACATAAAATATTCATTCTCCAACTTAACAGTTAATTGCAGCTTCCTAAAATGTGTTTCTAGATTGTGTTAAAGAGATATCTGGATTAATAGATAGCAGAGCTGAGAATAACAGTGATTTCTAAGTCAGCTGCTAGGTACACATATTAACCTGCCCCCGCCCCCAGTGCTATTTAATATTTAAATTCACTGCTGTATAACAAATTCTGAATAAAATACTTTTTAAAATCTCACCTTATTTGATGATCTATAGTTCAAACATACATGAAGTCAGGCATACATGATTTGTAATTTTTTAATGTTTATTTTTGAGAGAGGGAGAGAGAGAGTGTGTGTGAGCAGAGGAAGGGCAGAGAAGAGAGGGAGACACAGAATCCGAAGCAGGCTCCAGGCTCAGAGCTGTCAACACAGAGCCCTATGTGGGGTTCAAACCCATGAACTGTGAGATCATGACCCGAGCTGAAGTCAGATGCTTAACCTACTGAGCCACCCAGGCACCCCAGGCATACGTGATTTATAAAGCCAAAGGAATTATATAAGCAAATGTCTTCTAATGGTTATCATTGGATTAATTTCACCAAAATAATTAATTTATATTGCTTCATATACTCTCTAAAAGGAACCTGATGTTTGTAAACATTTCCTCAAATATAAGCACATGCTTTGCTAATAGAATTTTTTGCAGAATGAAGACAGCAACTTGGATTATAAAGGTCAATGACAGTGCAAGACTTGAGCTTTACAGATCATCAAGATGCTGTCTTGTTTGGCCAATATCCCCAGCAGCTTTTGCCCAGGTTAGGACTCTGAGCACCCAAAGAAATGCCAAATGTGTTCCTGTCCTGCTCCATCTTTAGCTAAATAAGTTTGTAATGTAGTATCTATGTATGTATGTTTCCTTCCCAGAAGTCTATAACCTACTGAAAAGCCAAATTATCCCTACACTATTTGTTGCAAAATTATTTCCCTATCACTGATTTGAAATCTCACACTTATCAAATGTTGAATGTAATAAGGTCCTTCACTGAACCCTCTACCAATTCCATTGATGCCTCAACCTAGTAATTAGACAATGTGTAATAGTTCTAAATGGTATTGCTTCATACAATGGGTAATATCTGATAGAAAAAGGGTTTGTCATTCTTTTCCATAACATTTCAGGTTATAGATATTTTGTTTTCCAAATGAAATTTAAAATTGTTGTTATCAAGATTCTCCAATCTAATTGGAATTTAAGGAGAATTCATTTTGATTTTGAGTATTTTTCTCTGTGAGTAAAATATATCTTCATTTTAAAATTCATTCAATTCATTCTGTTGAATTTTAAAATGTTCTTCATATAGTTCCTGTGTATTGTCATTTAACATATTAATAGGCTATCTACTTTTCATGGTGTTTTTTTTTCTCTTTTATATTTTAGTTCTATATTAGTTACATTATTATTGCTAGCCAAGCTACTGATTTTTTTGTCTTAAATCTGTACCAAACAATTGTCTCTTCCTTTTTTATGTTAAATATCTGGGGTTTATGTGTATAATTAAATTGTCTACAAATCAAACTGTTTTGGCCCTATTTTTCATTGTCTACTTGGTTTTACCTTTCGTTGGCTAATTGCATAGCTAGCACATACAGAATAATATTAAAATTACTGTTCTTCCATGTCTTGTTCCTAACCATAATGAAAATATTTCTAGCATCACATGGTTAAGCCTGATCCCAGAATTTTATTTAAAATATTTTTAATTTTTTTAATGTAAGTATTCTAAATCCTAAAATCCATTCAAATCCTACAGTACATTAAAATAATAATGCACCATGACCAAATGGCATTTTTTCCAGACATGTTTCCAAATTGGAAAACTTTAATAATTAACTTTGTAAAACACTAATATCCCAGGAGAATAGCCATGATGATATCATAGCTGATGCTGGAAAAGAACTGACAAAATTGCCCAGGTATTTTTCAGTTTAAAAACTTTCAAATACTTGTAACCATGTTGTGCTAGCTTTGAAAAAAGAAAAAAAATATGAAGGCTCTTCTTTTGTTCATTGTATCATGAAGCCTCGTCTGAATCCACTTATGAAACCAACTGGGACCTAGGCAGGAATGGGATTCACAATATGAACAATTAATAGGGCAAGCACACTGGTGAATCAGAATGGACATAGTCTTTACTATGTAATTTTGGGGACACATCTACTGGATAAGACCTTTTCTGGGAAGGTAGAGGGTACAGAATGGCTCTTGTTAACTTTCTCAATTTTTTCCCCCTTTGGCCTATTGATTTCTGTTTGGATTCTATATCATTATTGAGGCAAATGTTGGCAATGAATATTTGCTAGAGTACCACTTATTTCATTTTTTCGAGTTTACTGTGTGTAAAGTATTGCATGAAAATTGTTTGGAAAATTAATTCAAACTTGTATGTGGCTATTGGCCCAACTGTTATAATTTTGCTTAGTTGAAATTTACCTTTTTTTCGTGATTAGGATATCTATTATCCATCCTAATTGAGGTTTTAGCCAAATATTATTTCTTGATATTATTTGTTGTTTTGCCTTTTTTTGTATTAATTTTATTCTGTTATTATTATCATCATCATTATCTCCTTGGTTCTGGTAACTTGGGTTTAGTTTTTTCTGATTTCTTGGGTTGAATTCTTAGATTACTTATCTTCTTTGTTCTTTCCTTTTTATCTATTTTCTGTTATTATATATATTTAGACATTCTTTAATTTTAGTTAATTCAGAAAAATCTAGAAAATACACGAGATAAATGACTGAAACATTCAGCAATTATAGATAGTTACCTTTAATATTTTGAGGTATACTATCCAGATAAGTTTTTATAGTCCTCTAAGCTTATAAGTAGATGAGATTATATCATATTACTTTCTGTTACCAGCAATTTTCCTAAACAATTAAGTAATAAACAGTTTATGTTCAGATGTGCACACACACACCATAATAATAATCATCATTATCATTATTTTTAATGACTCCAGATAATTTTATTTAACCTACATCCCGTATGTGAACTAATAATTACTTTCAAATTTTTACCTTCATTAAAAAAATACACAGATCTTTATGATCAAATTATTTTCTTTCTCCCCATTACCTCTTTCCCATCAGGTAAACAATCTTAATAATCTGGTATATATTGAAATCCATATTTGAATACATTTGTGTGTATTTTGCTTTAGACATCTCTCAGTTAATAACACATCATGGAAATTCTTATAGTTCATCAGTTAAATATAAAACACATTTTATTTAATAGCTGCATAATACACCTGAATATATTCAACCATATTCCTAATTATGGATTTTAGAATTGTTTCCAGTTCTTGGCCACTTCAAAAATATTTTTATGTAGCCTTCTGTAATGCTGTTTTTTTCCCCATAAACAGATTCTCAAAAGTGGGTTGCTGGTTCAAATTTTGTATTTATGTTACATTTTATTAGCAATTGCTAGGTTGCTTTCTAAAATTATTGTAGCAATTGGCATTTCCTGCATCAATGTAAGAAGAGCCTACCACATGGCTTTCCAGGGGAATTCTACCAAACATTTAAGGAAGAGTTAACACCAATTCTCTTGAAACTGTTCCAAAAAATAGAAATGGAAAGAAAACGTCCAAACTCTTTCTGTGAAGCCAGCATTACCTTGATTCCAAAACCAGACAGAGACCCAGACACTAAAAAGGAGAACTATAGACCAATGTTTCCCTGATGAACATGGATGCAAAAATCCTCAACAAGATATTAGCCAACCAGATCCAACAATACATTAAAAAAATTATTCACCACGACCAAGTGGGATTTATACATGGGATGCAGGGCTGGCTCAATATCCACAAAACAATTATTGTGATTCATCACATCAATAAAAGAAAGGACAAGAACCATATGATACTCTCAATAGATGGAGAGAAAGCAATTGACAAAATACAGCAACCTTTCTTCATAAAAACCTTCAAGAAAGTAGGGATAGAAGGATCATACCTCGAGATCATAAAAGCCAAATATGAACGACCCAACGCTAATATCATACTCAATGGGGAAAAACTGAGAGCTTTCCCCCTAAGGTCAGGAACAAGACAGGGATGTCCACTCTCGCCACTGTTATTCAACATAGTATTGGAAGTCTTAGCCTCTGCAATCAGACAACACAAAGAAATAAAAGGCATCTAAATCGGCCAGGAGGAGGTCAAACTTTCACTCTTCACAGATGACATGACATTCTACATGGAAAACCCAAAAGATTCCACCAAAAAACTGCTAGAACTGATCCATGAATTCAGCAAAGTTGCAGGATATAAAATCAATGCACAAAAATCGGTTGCACTCCTACACACCAGCAATGAAGCGACAGAAAGAGAAATCAAGGAATTGATCCCATTTACAGTTGCATCAAAAACCATAAAATACCTAGGAATAAATCTAACCAAAGAGGTTAAAAATCTATACACTGAAAACTATAGAAAGCTTATGAACGAAATTGAAGAAGACAAAGAAATGGAAAAAGATTCCATGCTCCTGGATAGGAAGAACAAATATTGTTAAAATGTCGATACTACCCAAAGCAATCTACATATTCAACGCAATCCCTATCAAAGTAACACCAGCATTCTTCACAGAGCTAGAACAAATAATCCTAAAATTTGTATGGAACCAGAAATGACCCCAAATAGCCAAAGCAATCTTGAAAAAGAAAACCATAGCAGGAGGCATCACAATCCCAGACTTCAAGCTATACTACAAAGCTGTAATCATCAAGACAGTATGGTACTGGCACAAGAACAGACACTCAGATCAATGGAATAGAATAGAGAACCCAGAAAGGGGCCCACAAACATATGGCCAACTAATCTTTGACAAAGCAGGAAAGAATATCCAATGGAATAAAGACAGTCCCTTTAGCAAGTGCTGCTGGGAAAACTGGACAGCAACATGCAGAAGAATGAACCTGGAACACTTTCTTACACCATACACAAAAATAAACTCAAAATGGATGAAAGACCTCAATGTAAGACAGGAAGCCATCAAAATTGTCGATGAGAAAGCAGGCAAAAACCTTTGATCTTGGTTGCAGCAACTTCTTACCCAACACATCTCTGGAGGCAAGGGAAACAAAAGCAAAAATGAACTACTGGGACCTCATCAGAATAAAAAGCGTGTGCACAGTGAAGGAAACAATCAGCAAAACTAAAAGGCAACTGATGGAATGGGAGAAGGTATTTGCAAATGGCATATCAGATAAAGGGTTAGTATCCAAAATCTACAAATAACTTATCAAACTCAACATGAAAAAACAAACAATCCAGTGAAGAAATGGGCAAAAGACATGAATAGACACTTCTCCAAAGAAGACATCCAGATGGCCAACCGACACATGAAAAAATGCTCAACATCACTCATTACCAGGGAAATACAAATCAAAACCACAATGAGATACCACCTTACACCTGTCAGAATGGCTAATATTAACAACTCAGGCAACAACAGATGTTGGTGAGGATGCGGAGAAAGAGGATCTCTTTTGCATTGTTGGTGGGAATGCAAGCTGGTGCAGCCACTCTGGAAAACAGTATGGAGTTTCCTCAAGAAATTAAAAATAGAACTACCCTACAACCAGCAATTGCACTACTAGGCATTTATCCACGGGATATAGGTGTGCTGTTTCGAGGGGACATACGTACCCCCATGTTTATAGCAGCACTATCAACAATAGCCAAAGTATGGAAAGAGCCCAAATGTCCATCGATGGATGAATGGATAAAGAAGATGTGGTGTATATATATATATATATATATATATATATATGTATATATATATATAATATATATATAATATATATATATATATATACATATATATATGGTGGAGTATTACTCGGCAATCAAAAAGAATGAAATCTTGCCATTTGCATCTACGTGGATGGAACTGGAGGGTACTATGCTAAGTGAAATTAGTCAGAGAAAGACAAAAATCATATGACTTCACTCATATGAGGACTTTAAGAGACAAAACAGATGAACATAAGGGAAAGGAAACAAAAATAATATAAAAACAGGAAGGGGAACAAAACAGAAGAGACTCGTAAATATGGAGAACAAACTGAGGGTTGCTGGAGGGGCTGTGGGAGGGGGGGATGGCCTAAATGGGTAAGGAATCTACTCCTGAAATCATTGTTTCACTATATGCTAACTAATTTGGATGTAAATTTTAAAAAATAAAAAATACAGTTAAAAAAAAAGAACCACCCCCAAAAAAATAAACATTAAAAAAAATTTTTAATAAATAAATCAATTAATTGGGCATGAAGACAAAATTTAATGCACATTTTATTAAACGTCATATGAAGAAAGAATGTATAAAAGTTATAAGAGCTAGAACACATGATAGAACTGAAAGACATAAAATTAAATTAACTCAATAGTGTGTTCACCTCCATTTTGTCATCCATTTTGGATAAACTGGCCTATTATTTGATTCCATAAATTAACCTCAACAACTCCTTAAAATCAGGGATCACGTAAACAAATGAAGTGGCCATAAGGCTCTGGAGAGATCTGGTAGATTACTTGTAGCAATAATTTCTCACCAACTGTACTTTTGAAGCGTGGCTTTGTGTTTGAATAGTCACAATTTAAAGCTGATCATCACCTCTGTATGTCATTTCTTTATGCTATTCACCTCTGTCACCCTAAGAGAATACAGCATTTTTTTTGTCTCCTCATAAAAAAAAAAAAAAAAGAAAAGCCTAGTACTCCTGATCTCACCAGCACTGAATGTTGGTAGCTTTGAAACATTTTTCCTGCTTAGCGAAGCTTACCCATGTATGCACATCCAATCAAGAGACGGAACATTAAAAACATTTCAGAACCTTCCCTTTTGCCTGCTTCCAAAAAACTACCTCACCACCAAGGTAGCCATTATCTTGACTTCTAACAAGATAGATTCATTCTGAGTACTTATTAGCTTTATACAAAAATACTTATATGGTATATAATCCATTGTGTTTGGTTTCTTATGCTTTCATGATGTTTTTGAAATTCATTCCAGTTGTTGCACGTGGCAAGAGTTTATTCCTTCCGACAGAAGGAAACTTTTGCAGGTGACGGGTATGTTTATTACTTTGATTGTAGTGATGGTAGTATGAGTATGTGCATATGTTATAACTCATCAAATTGTATACATTAAATATAAGCAGATTTGTGTATCAGTAATAATAACTCAACAAAGCTGAAAAATTACTCCCCAGTACTTAATTCCATGAATATGCAACTATTTATCTAATCCACTGTTAGGGCACATTGAGGTTACATTTCAGCTTTCGGCTACTACAAATGGTGCATGTGAACACATGAATATTCTTGTCATGTGTATTGGTGAACATATACATGCATTTCTTTTGGGTATGTAAGTAGAAATGGAATTGCTTAGTAATAGGGTAGGACTATTGAGCTATGGCAGCCAAACTTCTTTCTTTTAGTGACTTGACCAATTTATATGCCCATTCATGCATAAGATTTCTAGTTGCTTTAAATCCTCCTTAAAACCAATCTTAATATTAGTATTTTCTTCCTTTTCTTCTTAACCATTTGGCATGTGTAGTTGTACCACACCGTTTAAAATTGATGTCCTTAATCTTTCACAGTGGGGAGTCAATAGATATGCTCTAAAATTGGTAAATCAAGAGATAGTGATTTAAAAACACTGGAAAACTTAAAAACAGAATAGAAATCTTAGAAAATATCAAAAATATACCACATGCATTGCCACCACTGTCACCATCACTGCGACTTCAACCAACAAATTAAGGAAAGCACAGACCATATAGTTATAGTTAAAAAAAAAAAAAGGTACATTCAATGTCGCAAAATGTATAACATACAGACTTAGTGAGTTAGCATGTCTGCAAATCAATTGATACAAGAAGGATAAACTGAATTGAAAAATAGTGAGACTTATATAGGAGTAAATTCAAAGCCCAATCATATTCTATACAAAATAAACATGTTTCAAAAAGGAAAATCGAGATATTAAAAGTAAAAAAAAAAGATGGACAAATACGTAACAAAAAGATGCAAATTAAATTTAAATGAGTTTTGTGTTAGTATGACCAAAGAAAGCAAATTCAAGGTAAAAATAGAGATTCAACTCTCATACTGGGTTTTCTTTTCTTTTTTTTTGTTTGCACAAAGTAATATCAAAATTAATTTTGAAAAATCTATAAAATATTCAAGAGATCTAGACAAAAATTAGTCATAAAATATTTATAGGAAAATTTTAATTTAATTCTCTCAATAGGTGAGATATAAAGTTGGTAAATAATAAATAGAAGATGAAAATTATATACTTCATAATATTGATTTTTTTTATCAGAAATGAATATTTTGTTTTGTTACATGTTTTATATGTGTTTATTAAAATGATTTTCTTTTTTAGTTTGTTAATATAATAAATAATGTATATTGAATATCTAATGTGAACTCAAATAAACCCCACTAGATCATTAAGTATTTTTTTTTTTATACATTATCGGATACTATTGCTAAAGTTTTGTTTAGGATGATTTCACCTATCCTCATAAAGGACATTAATCTGTGGTTTTCTTTTAAAGGACTTACCCTTACTCCCACCTTCCATCTTTCCCCACTATCACATTTTGGCTTGAGTTTAATTATTATTAAATCTGCATATTACTTTTTAATGTGACACAAACACACCACTTACATACCAATTATACCCAAGATAATTGCTTAAAAGGCATACTTCTGAGTCCAGACCACAAGCCTGAAACAGAATCTGTGGAAATAAGATCTGAGAATTCAAAAGCATTTAAAAAGGATCAGAGAGGGTGCCTGGGTGTCTCAGTTGAGCATCAAACTCTTGATTTTAGCTCAGGGCTCAGTCTCACAGTCCTGAGACTGAGCCCAAGTTGAACTCGACACTGGGCGTGGAGCCTTCTTAAGATTCTCCATCTCCTTCTACCCCTCTCTGGCTTGCTCTCTCTTTCTCTCTCTCTCTCTCTCAAAAATAAATAAACAAACAAGCAAATTAATAAATAAACGTCAGACACTTATACACACTAATATTTGGCCATACTTACATCTTTATTTATATGTTTAATTATTATATTTGAACTTTTATAGATTGATTTAGTAGCTTTTAAAAACATCAATTGAGATACTAATAAAATTAATCAGTGTGTGTCCAGTTTTTCCTACCGTGCCTTCACATCCTCTCCCAGCTACTGCATAATAGCATTATTCCCATATTAACAAGAGTTATAATATTTGCATTCTGAGCTCTAATGAGAGCTTTCATATTTTGTTGAATTCCTTCTGTATTTAAAATAGTTTAATATCGTACAGTTAGGTCTTGCTTTTATATCCAATATGTCAATCTCTGCCTTTTAAATTATAGTGTTCAGACTATTTACATTTAACATGATTGCTGGTAAGATTAGATAGAAGTTATTTTGCCATTTGTTTTCTGTTCTTCCCAATGGTTTTGTTCCTCTTCTATCTTTGTCATCTTTTGGGTTCTTGAGTATTTTTGTGAATTCATATTAACTCTTTTGTTGGGTTATTATCTATCTATAACTTATGAAAACTTTTCAGCCATTACATCAAATATGTTGTCGCTACTTCATTCCTTTGCTGACTCCAATTACACATATTTAAGGCCGCTTGAAGTTGTCTCACTGATCACTGATGTTCTTCACATGTTTATAATTTTTTCTTTGTGTGTTTCCTTTTGGATAATTTTTATTGCTATGCCTTCAAGTTCACTAATTTGTCCTACTGCAATTCCTAATTGTCCTTGCATTATCTCATACATAATTTTCATTTCCAGAAATTTGGTTTGGATAATTTTTTATACTTTCCAGTCTATAAATAAAAATATTGAATATATTGAATAGTTATAATAAGAGTTTCAATGTTCTTATCGGCTGATTCTAACATCTATGTCAGTTCTTGGTCAGTTTAGTTTGATTTATTTTTCCTCTTATTATGGGTCATATTTTCTTGATTTTTGTGTACCTGAAAATCTTGATCAGAAGAAGGAATTTCTCAATTTTACTTAATGGAGATCTGTATATATATTTTTATAACTACAAACATTTTTGAGCTGCATTTTGTAATACAGTTAAGCTATTTGGAAACAGTTTAGTCCTTTCAGGTCTCGCTTTTGAGATTTCTTGAGAAGAACAAGAGAAGAATTTTGTCAGGTCTAATGATTCCTCACTACTGTGGCAAGAACATTTTAGGTACTCTGCCCAACCCCCAGTGAATTACAAGGTTTTTCAGTATATTAAATTTTCTACCCTTGCATGTTCTCTGGATACTATAACTCTAACATTCTAAGGTAGCTTCTTTCTATAATCAGGAATATTCTTTTTTTAATTTTATTTAAATCCAAGCTAGTTAACATATAGTGTAGTAATGGTTTCAGGAATAGAATTTAGTGATTCATCAATTACATATAACACTCAGTGCTCGTCTCAATAAGTGCTGTCTTTAATGCCCATCACTCATTTAGCTCAACACCCCACCCAACACCTCTCTATCAACCCTCAGTTTGTTCTCTTTATTTAAGACTCTCTTATGGTTTGCCTCCCTCTCTGTTTTTATCTTATTTTTCCTTTCCTTTCCCTATGTTCATTTGTTTTGTTTCTTAAATTCCACATCTAAGTGAAATAATATAATATTTATCTTTCTCTGACAGACTTATTTCACTTACACTCCAGTTCCAAACACGTAGTTGCAAATGGCAGGATTTCATTCATTTTGATTACTGAATAATATTCCACTGTGTATATATACCACATTTTCTTCATCCATTCTTCAATCAATGGACACTTGGATTTTTGCATAATTTGGCTATTGCTGATAGTGCTACTATAAACATTGGGTGCATGTGTGACTTTGAATCAGCATTTTTGCATACTTTGGATAAATGCCTAGTAATGCTGGGTTGTATGCTAGTTCCATTTTTAATTTTTTGAGAAAACTTCATACTGTTTTCCAGAGTGGCTTCACTATTTTTCATGCCCACCAGCAGTGCAAAAGTGTTCCCCTTTCTCCACATCCTCACCAACATCTCTTGTTCCCTGATAATGAGTGATGTTGAAAAATTTTTTACGTGTTTGTTAGCCATCTGGATGTCTTCTTTGGAAAAATGTCTGTTCATTTCTTTTGCCCATTTCTTCACTGGATTACTTGTTCTTTTGGGGTTGAGTTTGATAAGTTCTTTATGGATTTTGGATACTAACCCTTTATCTGATATGTCATTTGCAAATATCTTCTCCCATTCTATCAGTTGCCTTATAATCTTGGATATATTCTTAACATATAGGTAGCTCTACACTTTGATGAATACTCAAAGGAAATGCCCTGTGGTTCTCTGCAGATCATTATCCTTGAAGTTTTCTTTTTCTTTTTTTTTTTTTTTGTACTCTGACTTGCAAACTCTATCCTCCTTTTTCTCCTCCAACTTCCAACTTTATTTCCTGAACTCAAGGATTTTGCTGGACTCTATCTGTGTTCCCTCTCTATGTGCTGAATGCTGAGGATACTCTAAGTAAGACAATTTGGGAAAATTTTAGTACTAATCTTAAGGTTTTTTTCCCCTCTCAGAGATTATTATTTAATGTGTGGTGTAAATCGAAATCATACAGAATATGTTTTCTGATAACTAAGGTATTAAATTAGAAATCAGTATCAATAATATGTCTAGAAAAGTCCCAAATATTTGAAGATTAACACACTCCCCAGGTGCACAGATCAAGAAGAAATCATAAAAGAAAACAGGAGATAATCTAAGTGAGTAACAGTGAAAATACCATACACAGGAATTTAGGAGGGGAATATAGCTGAAAAAGATTTAAAGGAAAATTTACACATCTAAAAGCTTACATTACAAATAAGAAATTTAAAAAAAATAATTTAAGCTTCAGTTTTGAGAAGGTAGAAAAATTTCCAATTAAACCCAAAGTATATAAGAGAAAAAAAATAGCATAAATCAGTGAAATAGAAACATGAAAACAATAGAAAAATTATCAAAGCCAAAGGTTAGGTTTTTTTAAAAGATGAATAAAATTGGTAAACCTTGACAGAAATAATCAAGGAGAAGGAAAAGAGAAATCTAATTACCAAAATCAAGAATTAAAGAAAAGATATCAATATACCTCTAACAGAAACTGAAAGGTTAAGGGAATATTACAATAAAATTATTTTATTTTATATTTTATTTTATTTATTTGATTTAATGTTTATTTTTGAGAAAGAGAGAGAGACAGACAGACAGACAGACAGAACAAGAGTGGGGGAGGGGCAGAGACAGAGAGAGACACACACACAGAATCCAAAGCTGGCTCCAAGCTCTGAGCTGTCAGCACAGAGCCCTGACGTGGGACTCCAACTTATGAACCATGAGATCATGACCTGAGCTGAAGTCAGGTGCTCTATTGACTGAGCCACCTAGGTGCCCCTACAATCAATTTAATGTAAAAAAATTTCAATAGCTTGGATGAAAGGAACAAATTCCTTGGGAGATATCATATACCAATACCAACCTAAGGAAAAAAAAGAGAAAATCTGTAGAGTCCAGTATTTACTATACACATTGAATTTGAAATTTGAAGAAAACCTTCCCACAAGGAAAACTCTAAGCCCAGATGATTCCATTGGTGAATTTTAGCAAACACTTAAGAAAGAAATAATATTAATCCCATGCAAAATCATTCATAAAATATAAGAGAAAGAAATACTACCTAAAATGTTTTATGAGGTCACCTTTATACTGATATGCAAACTTGATAGAGTTTACAAGAAAATAATTATGTAGACCAATATTCCTTATGAGCATAGATGCAAAACTCTTCAACAAAGTATTAACAAAGTGGTTTTAAGAATATATTTTTAAAAAGATAATACATCAAACTCATGTGTGAGTTATACCAGGAACCTAAGGTTTGTTTCCCATTAAAAATTCAATCAGTAGGGGCACCTGGGTGGCTCAGTCAGTTAAACTTCTGACTTCAGCTCAGGTCATGATCTCATGGTTCTGCAAGTTCAAGCCCCATGTCAGGCTCTGTGCTGTCAGTGCAGATCAGATCCTCGTAGATCAGATCCTTGTTCTCACTCTCTGCTCCTCCCCTATGTGCACTCTCTCTCACTCTGTCTCTCTCTCTCTCAAAAATAAATAAACTTAAAAAATCAATACAATTCAAATTCATACATTAAAATACAAAGGTATTTCATAGTTGCAGAAAAATTGAGAAAATGCAAAACTCATACGTAATTTTTAAAAAAGAACTTCAGCAAACTAAAACAAGAATATAACTTCCTTAATCTGATAAAAATTATCCACAAAAAAACCTATGGTTATCGTACTTAATGGACAAATATCAAATGTTCCACCTAATCATCCCCAGAGGTTAAAAACAAACCAAAGATATCATCCCTTCTATTCACCATTTTACTAGAAGTCCTAGCCAGTGCAAATAATTCAAGAAAATGAAATAATAGCATTCAGATTTGGCAAGAAGGATGAAAACTATCTTCATTCACAAAAGGCATAATTGTTTACACAGAAAACCTTAAGAAACTTGCAACGCATTGCTAGCATTAATAAGTGAAGTTTCAAAGTTTAGAAAAAAATTAACTGTATATAACAATACCTAGTTGGGACATGATATTAAAAAACAATTCCAATTTTAATAGCATCTAAAAGCACAAAATACTTGATTAATTTAACAAAAGATATATTAGACAGCTATGCTGAGAAGAACAGAATATTAAGACAAATTAAAGAATACAAACAAATGAAGAGATATACCGTGTTTGGGTATTAAAAGAAAATATTGTTAGGATGACAATTCTCCTTAAATTGATCTATATAATTAATATCACCTCAATCATAATGCCAGAGTATTTTTCTACAGAAATTGACAAGCTACTTCTAAATTTTATATGGAAATACAAAGACCTGAGAATAGTCAAACTAATATTGCAAAACAAGACCAATCTGACAGACATAATTACGATATTTTTAAGATATTGGTATAGGTATCAGGATAAACAAATAGAGCAAACAGATAAAATAGCCAGAAATAGTTCTAAACAGTCAACTAAATTTTAGCAAAGATGTCAGGGTAATGCACTGTGGCAAAATAAAGCCTTTCAAATGATAGGTGTCGGGAGAATTGAATAAATATATGAAAAGTAAATAAACCCAAATACAAACATTAATTGAGACAAATCATAGATGTGAAAGCTAAAACTCTAAAGCTTCTTGGAAAACACACAATATCTTTCTGGCCCATGGGTAATGGCCAATTGATATAAACAGACACTTCTCTGCAGAAGACATATGAGTGATGAATAAGCATATCAAGAAGTGATCGACATCATTAGTCATCAGAGGAATGCAAGTCACAATAGGATTTCTACTACAACGGAAAAAAAAACAGAAGCACTACCAACACCAAGTGTTACAAAAGTGTGGAACAACTAGATCTGTCAAACTTTTCAAGTGGGACAGTGACCATTTGGGAAATGCACTGGCTATTTCTCAATAAGTTCACTATATATCTATGCTATGACCTAGTAATTCATCTATTTTTTTTTAATTTTCTTGAGGAATATAAAAATATAGCTCTACAAAAGGACTTAGGGAAGAATATTTATAGCAAATTTAGCCATAAAGGAAGGCCAAAAACTTGAAATAATCCAAACATATATTAAAAGAATGGATAAATAAATTGTGGTGTATTCACACAAATGAATGTGACCCAGCAATAAAATAAGAATGAATTAATGATATACACAGCAACATGGATGAATCTCCCAATCATTGTATTATGTAAAAGGCACCACATACCAAACGATACATATTCTATGGCTCCAAGAGTATAAAGTTGAAGAAGAGACAAACTGAATCTATGACAACAAAAATCAGCACAATGGTTGCTATGAGGATGGGGCAGAGACTGACTGGAAGTGGACATAAAGTGATGAAAAGCCTGCTTCTTGACTGAGGTAAGTGATCACGTGTATATACCAGTCGAAACTCATAAAATCATATATATAAATCTGTGCATAGAACTGTAAATTTTATTTTAATTAAAATATAAAATATAAAAATAGAGGATTTATTCCAAGTGCAGGGGCTGGTTGGGATCTCAGCAATGCTGCAGACATTCAGGGAATCTTCCAGTGAGTCGGTACCCATTTGATCTACTCAATGCAGAGAAACAGAACTGGCGGTCTTCTGCCCCATTTCTTTAAAATGTTGCTGCTCTTTCCCCACCATTCTTACTTTCCCCTCCATATCTCCCTCTCCCCACAGGAAAAACAGCAAAAACAACAACAACAACAACAAACCACTCGCTAGAGCACGCTCTCACATACATTTCATCCCTACCTGGTAAAAAGCAGGAACCAATTATCACAAGAATTTGCTATGTTAAGGCTCAAAAAACTTATGTAATTATTTACTGAATGAATGAACTTCCAGCTATTAAAAAAAATCAATGACTAAATTAAAATATGTTTCCTTCCAGAGAATAATGAGAGCTTGCAGGTGATTTTAATTAAAAAGAGTCCGTGTTGGTCTCACAAGTACACACAATCCAGGTAAGGAGATGCTTGTCGAAGATTTTCCGCTTTGCTCAGCATTACAGACCCTGTGGTGCAGCCATTACTTTGCTCCTGCCTCCCTCTCTTTTCAGCATTCCTTGTTTCTGGTTCAATCCAATCCCTGCCCAGATGCGGCCACTTAGTTCCATGGACACGGCTCCCTTGGACTTGGCTGTTGCTCTGACCTTCCTAGATTCAGTTCTAAGCTTTGTCTGATGTAGATTGACTTGTGGGCCTCTCCTGCATTATGGAATTCATTACCTGCTCCTGGGATTTCCATTGCATTGCCTGTTCTTGTAGCCAGTCTCTGGCAATGGAAAACAGAACCAGGGAGGAGGATGATAGGAGAGAGAAGCTATGAGAAGGACATGGGCTTGGGAGTAACAGAACCTATGATAAGAAATAATGAATTCTCTGCAAGAATGACATAATTGCACATTCATGCAACTGTCTTTAAGAATGTGCTGGTGGGCAAAGTGTATTTAGTAAGACATGGTGAATATATTAGTACAAACGATTAGTACCAGTAGCACAACTGTTCAAGATACATGCTCAGGTATGCTTTGCACAAAAGTAGCAGCACATCACAATATTTACAGTTTCATAATTCCACTTGTACTCTCTAATTATATCCACTAAAAAAGTAGCTGTTGGGACCTGTTTGTTTTTTTTTAAGTATAAAACTCATGACTCTAATTATCTGTTTCATGTCTGAGAGTATAATGACAAAAACTATTCACTTGGGTTTTTTTTTTCCTTTATTTTTTGAGAAGATAATGCAGCATTTTAAAATTTTAATGTGATAACATACGCCTGTATCATGACAAGCTATGTGGTGTTTGGCAAGTAATTTGTTAAAATGTTAAGTCTTGGCAGTGATAGGTCATCTGGATGACTCAGTAGGTTGAGCATCTGACTCTTGATTACAGCCCAGGTCACGATCTCACGGTTGTGGGATCAAGCCCCACATCGTACTCAGCATGGAGCCTGCTTGGGATTCTCTCTCTCTCTCTCTCTCTCTCTCTGCCCTTCCCCTGCTCACTCTCTCTTTCTCTCTCTCTTTCAAATTAAATAAATAAGCATTAAAGAAAAAACTTTGACAATGATTTATTCATAAAGGACAGTAGATTCAGAGTGAGTCATTTTCACTTACTTCCATTCAGTTACATATTCATGGACTAAGAAGAAAGAGTTGGAGTTACAGATAACATGTGAATTGTCTAACCCATATTCCATCTTTCCTATAAGTTCACCCATTGACTGTTAGGTCAATGATCTAACAGATGTCTTTTATAAATCCTCACAAGTCAATCTTTAGTGACCCTTTGTTTAATAAAATTCCTACCTTTGATGTCATAAAACATAATCATGAAGATGTCTGCATTCTTTACTCTTGTGTTGTTTCTTTAGGTTCTCTGTTTTCCTATGGAAAAGTAAATCCATTGTTTTTTTGCAGCCATATATATTAATATTTCATCCCTTTATCAACTTGAAAATGTCAAAGATTATTTTCTCTATAAGGCATCACGTCTTTTGCTCATCCCAGGAAGTTAATTGAGAATTTATATTCTTCTGTGGATTTTAGATCATTAAATCTTGATGTAATTCTTTACTCCTCCATTCCAAGCAACATACCACAGGAAGAAAATGGTCCTTCCTTATACTTTCCTCCTCAGTCCATCTGTACTAATGGGGAAGTTTTAAAGAGAATCTTTAACACACTGGCCTTGATTACAGAAAAAAAAAGAAAATATACAGTCAACATGCATCATTGTAACTCTGAAGAACCTGGGATGAGGCTGAAACTAGAAATTACACCATTTGGGCAATTCTTAAGATTGCCAGATTGTCTGATAGCAATTAGGCACCGTATTTTCCCTTCCATGCTCTCCCTATATCTTAGGGGCTAGAAACCTAAGAACTACATTTTCCCCAAATCCCCGACAGCAAGGCTAGAGTTATAGTCCACAAATGAGAGATACTCACATGAATTCTGAGATGCAAAAGAGAAGCAAAAGACATTATTGATTCTATGGCAGGGGTGGGCAGGAGTGTGGGCTTATCCGGAAGCAATAAGATTTTTTTTTTATTGAAATATAGTGGGCACACATTACATTAGTTTCAGGCTCAAAACATAGAGATTTGACAAGTCTATATGTTATGCTGTGCTCTCCACAAGTGTAGCTACTATCTGTCATTGTACAGTCCTATTACAAAACCATTGACCATATTTCCTATACTATATGTTTTATCCTCTTGACTTATTCATTCCATAACTGGAAGCCTGTACCTTTCACTCCCCTTCACCCATTTTGTCCATTCCCCTACCCACATCCCTTCTGGGAACCATCAGTTTGTTCCCTGTAGTTATGGGTTTGCTCCTGCTTTTTGTTTGTTCATTTGTTTTGTTTTCTAGATTCCATATATAAGTAAAATCAGATGGTATTTGTCTTTCTTTGTCTGACTTATTTCACTTAACATAATAATACCCTCCAGGTCCATCCATGTTGTCACAAGTGGCAAAAATCTCATCAATTTTCATGGCTGAATAATATTCCATTGTGTGTTTGTGTGTGTTTGTGCGTGTGTATCCATTCATCTATCAATAGATATTAACAGGCAATATGATAATAAACCTGAACTCTTTCCTGTGTATCATCCGCTCTCTGTTGTAGGCATTAGCAGTGGTTTCATACAATTATGTGCTTCCTGGTTTCTTCAATGCCGGTGGAAGCTTTTCTTAACCTTCACTTCTCCAGTTCTTCCAGTGATTTTCCAAGACTTTAATTTCCTGTATTAAATGACTTTTTGCTTTAAATACCTAGCATGGCTTCTCTTTAGCTATCTGAATCATGACTAGTACAGTTTACTGGCCCTTCCATGCTTCCCTTGTGCAACGTTCTAGATAAGTTTTAGTGAACCCTAAATTATATGTATGTATAGAGCCCTTTCTAATTATGCAAGTGTCTATACTTAATGGTCTTCAAAAAAACCTAATCCTGAACAAATATACATCTTTACTTGACTCCTGTATGGCTAAAACTCTACTCTCCTGCGAGTTGTATAATAAAACTGGGAAAAGTTTATGGTTTACAATCTTAAAAATCTTTCTTCAAATCTCGGCTTTAGTATTTCCTTGACTCATTGACTTAGTTTCCTTTTACTGACCACAAACTTGATGCCAGAAGCTGCAAGTACCTGTGATACCACAATGATTAAACCAGTCCCTGTCCTCTGCCCTCATATGCTTAAAATATAGCAGCAAAGATTAGAGAAACAGAATTTGCAAGGGATAAAACATAGAGGTAGAGTCAGGTACTAAATAGCTTTCCAGGTCATAAAAAGATTTTGACTTTATCATAACTATGATGAGGAGACATTGAAGAGTTTTTATCAGAAAAGTGATTTGATAAAATTTCAGGTTCTGAAAAATCACTCTGGCTAGTGGGTGAAAGTTGGATTTGATAGGAAGATGACTGGATATAGAGACCAATTAGGAAGCTGCAACATTAAACCAGAGGCGAGATAATACAGGTCTGAGAAGATAATCACAACTTGTACTATGGTGGGGAGCATAGGGATGAAGAAAAATGAATTGATTCAAGGAACATCTAGAAATTAGAACAAAATGTGGGAATTGTTTGGACATGTGTACTAAAGAGACCCAAGAGTCAAGGGTGACCCCAAAGTATAAGACCTTGGGGAACTAGATGAGTAGCAGTGTCATGATTAGGACAGAGGACAGAAATACAGGAAAACAAAGTGGAGGTGAGGTGGGGTGTGGATCAAAATGGCAGGTTCTGTTGTAGACATGTTGGATTTAATTTGCTGATGAGATACACATGTAGATGTGTCCAGTCAGCTGATAGGGATACATACAGGTTTGAAGTTAGTTTAGAAGAAAGGTCTGGTCTTAAAGATTCAAACATTGTCAAAATACGGACTATAACTGCAGCCATAGGAGTGAATCCATTCACTCACGTTCAAGTACAGGAAAGAAAGAAAGCTAAACTGCCTAGAAGCCACCATTATTTTCCTTCTTTTGGTTGTGTCAGAGGCTTACGATTTCGCTTTGGACAGAAACTTCAATATAAAATATGACGCAATTTCTCTAATTTCCCAATGTCTTTTATTTCAACAGATAAAATCACAACATAAAAAGATTAATTACATCACAAGTATTAACTGGATCATTAAATGATTCTAATAATTTACTACTACAACTGGTAATACAGTGGCATACGCATTCCTTACAGGGTAAGAATTCTCCAAGAGGGAAAACAAAACAAAACATTGTAACCACAATTATCTATTAGCATCTTAAGCAAACTAATTGCTTTTTAAAGGACAAAAAGTTTTTTCTTGAACAGTTATGTAGAGTCCCACAAAAAAAAGTGAATTTGTCTGTTACATGGTACATTACATATATATATTATTTTTTGTTTGCTTCTTAATTAGTCTTCCACTGTTTTCATTCTCTTTCAGTATTCCAGAGGTACAGCCCACTTCGAGATCTTTACTTCTACATCAGAAATAATTCAACAAGAGCCACAGTATGACTTTTAAATATATCCGTAAAGTTGAACTCTCTCCGTTCATGAAGCTCATGTTTGTACCTAAACGTAATATTCATGCTGAAGTTTTTTAAACTTTAAGAAATCTATTCCCAAATTCAGTCATACTGACAAAAATATGATTGCAATGAAACTTCTTTAACAGAATCCAAAGAAGTACAACTATTTTCACATCTCAGTGTGTTTTCATAAACATACTAGGGTTTTAAGCATCTTTGACTGGGTACTATTGAAATAAAAATAGTATTCACAAAATCATTCAATGAAGAGTACTATAGCGTCTACACTCCACTATTTATAGGTAAAATTTTCTTATGTATATATTCATAAGTTATCCAATAATACATAGCTAATTATTTTGAGAAGAGGATACTTTATGTTGAAAATGGTCCAAATAGAACATTTGCAAAGTGGAATGCATGCAGTGTTTTTAATATTTCTTACCAGATGGGTTCCATTTTGATGAAATTATATTGTTTTATTAATCATGAACCATGGAAAATGAATTCCACGTCCATGGAAGATGAATTTCAAAAAAGAACACTACAGTGTTCTGTAAACACAATAGAGCTATGTATCTGTGCAAAAACTGTTTACCAATAATCACAAAATGTGGCAAAATGCCACAACAATTATTTTTTAATCTGAATCAATTTTAGTGAAGACAAATTCAACTCCAACATAGGAATAATACATGTTCAGAAAGTTATAACAGTTAGCAATGGTTAAAAGTATTGAGCTGTATGTTCATTTATTGTCACATAAATAGTATTTACAAAGCAGCCACAACTTGAAATGAGAAGCTAAATGATGGGTTACATTTCTAAAACTGAGAATTTCAGCCTTCAATTTTGAGTTGGAGAAACTTTTCACTAAATGTGTATTTGGTTTTAAGAACACCTGGTGAACTCAGTGTTAAAGATTTCCCTCATCACTCGCCAAAATACTAATTATATAGCAAATTTCAGTTTATCACCTGGAAGTCATTCAAATAGCTGGTAACGTTCCCTGAAGGATTGGTCCATAGGAGGAATAATTTAAAAAAAAAAAAAAAAACAATACAGAAGAGCCTGCAGCTCCCTAGGGAAATTGGTGTTGGGTAGTCCTTTCATCAGATGAGGGGGCAGTGAGCAGCACATCACCCCCAGTCCATGCCCTAATATGATTTGAAAGGCAATTTATTTAGCCAACCACTTCTAGCAATGCTGATGTCATGTTGATTCCTTGTTCAGGTTTCCTTCACTCTGAGAAATAGTCAAAAGCATTCCTCTGCTTTTACTCATAATTTGACCTACCATCCAAGCAACTATAAGCAAACTGTTCACTGCCCTATCTTTGAATAGGAGTATTTTCACGGAGGCTCTGCCAACCAGGTTTCTTTCCACAGATCACACTGCAATTGCTTCCACTCGGATCCTCTTCTCCTGCCTTAAAATGGGAAATCAGGATGCACCCGGGAGCCCTTCTCAACCGATTTATACCTCTGGTCGGAATTCATCAACATATTTTCACACCAGAGCTTACTTACACATTGGTAGCCTCTGTGAAAGAGTCATTGGGACCATTGTTCTTTTTTACCTCCAGGTTCTTTTTAGTCTTGAACGTCACAGACACCTCAGAGTGAATGGCATCCAACCTCTGCTCACAGCGGAAGGCTGCTAGGAAAGCCTTTCTATAGTTGCTGTTCATCCAGCCATAGAGAAAGGGGTTGGCAAAGGTGGAGCACATGGCGATAATGTGGAACACAGTGAAGATGAGTTTGTACTCCTTCAGGTCTAGGACTTGGTTGTCAATGTCAACAGCGAGTTGGAAAGCATGGAGAGGCAACCAGCTGACTGCAAACACCACTACCACACACACCAGCATTTTGGTCGTTTTCTGCCTTCGCTGATGGTAGTGATCATTAGCAGCTCCAGGGCTGACATGGTTCTTAAGTTTACTCCAGATACGAGTGTAGGAAAAAGATATGATGCCCAGAGGCAAAACGTATAGGATCAACAAGGAAGAAAGACTGTAGATGGTGCCATAGATGTTCTTCTCCTCACCAGGCCACTTCTCAGTGCAGACCACAATCTCAAAGTCAGGAATAATCTCAATCAGCGAGTACTCGCGGAAGATGGCCAGGGGGCTTGCAAGCAAGGCACTGATGCCCCAGGCCAGGCCAATAATCAGGAAGCTGATTCTCTTGGAGATCTTGCTTTCCAGGTGGTAGACAATGCAACGATGCCGGTCCAGGGCAATTACCGTCAAGGTGATCGTGGACACTTGCACTGCCAGGCCCTGGGCATAGGGTACCAGGTGGCACAGGACAGGACCCATTTTCCACTCCCCCATTAAGGTGTAGGTAAGAGTGAATGGCAAGCACAGGGTGTTCACCAGAAGATCCGCCACAGCCAGATTGGCAATGAAAAAGTTGGTTACTGTGCGCATGCTCTTGAATTTGATCACTACGTGAATCACCAGAGAGTTTCCAATTACCCCGAGCAAGATGATAGAGCAATAAGCTAATATGAGGATAATCTGCACCTCAATCAGCATGGTGCTGTCTAGAAGCTCTGGCTCAGGGTCAGGGGCCAGCTCACCTCTAGGAGTGGTTTGCCGTGGATGGTACTTCTCCACCTTCATTTCTTCCACTGTCTGGTTCTCATCAGCCTCTGCACCTACTGGGCCCATTTTCAGCACCTAGCACAAGAATATACAATTAGAAGAAGAAGGAGAAGAAGAAGAAGAAGAAGAAGGAGGAGGAAGAGGAGGAAGAGGAGGGGGAAGGGGAGGAGGGGGAGGAGGAGAGGGAAGGGGAGGAAGGGGAGGAGGAGGGGGAAGGGGAGGAGGGGGAGGAGGAGGGGGAAGGGGAGGAGGGGGAAGGGGAGGAGGGGGAAGGGGAGGAGGGGGAGGAGGAGGGGAAAGGGGAGGAGGGGGAGGAGGAGGGGGAAGGGGAGGAGGGGGAGGAGGAGGGGGAAGGGGAGGAGGGGGAAGGGGAGGAGGGGGAGGAGGAGGGGGAAGGGGAGGAGGGGGAGGAGGAGGGGGAAGGGGAGGAGGGGGAGGAGGAGGGGGAAGGGGAGGAGGGGAAGGGGAGGAGGGGGAGGAGGAGGGGGAAGGGGAGGAGGGGGAGGAGGAGGGGGAAGGGGAGGAGGGGGAGGAGGAGGAAGAGGGGAAGAAGAAATAACATGGAGCAAGGAAAACACAAGGGTGACGCAAAGGAATATCACAAATGGATTGGTTTCATTTTGGTTAGGGCTCAAAATACATGTCCCCTGATCCCTGTAACTGCGCATAGTGTAACATTTTAATAAAGCAGGACCATTATAATAGTTTATTCACAAATATGGATGAATTAAACCAGGTCCCTGAAATGTATATTACAACAGTAAAATGTAATACCTATAGTGTAGACATAAATCCAGTGTGAATGCTACCAAATTGAGTCAATCTATTTTGAGTGGGATAAATGTTACAAACTTTACCGATTAATTTTATAACTTCTATTAAGTCTTCAAATTTATTTTAAGGTAGACAAAGAAAATTACCCTCAATATCTTAACTGCTTCAAATTTATAATTATAGCAACAAATTTCACAGAAAAGAGAAAAATATTAAAGCCCTTTGAGTGGGGCCTGGACTTTGGAAGTATAGCATAGAACACATAAATATAAACTGAGCATATTCCATTTTATAGCCATTTTTTCTAGTGTTTGGGTTAGTGTTAAAACTAGGTAGCCTGTGTAAAACGGTTGCTTTTTTTGAAGATCTGAAATAAACTTCCTACTGACACACAGCAGAATCCCACACAGGATCTACATGAAAAAAAAAATATGTCCAAATCTGAAGCATCTCTCTCTCTAACCTCTAAATATAAAAGTTTTGACGCTTTTCTTCTCCAATCACACGCCCTCAAGACTTTTCTTTCTGCATGCCCTACTTCAGTCAATGTTATCCCCATTGATTACACCATGGGGAAGGTTAAAAAGCAGGTAACCATTCTAGACTTTGTCAACTCATTTAGTCTCCACATTTAAGAGAACCCTCGACTGACTTTTTTTATCTATTTATTTTGAGAGAGAAAGAGAGTGCAAGCAGGGGAGGGGCAGAAAGAGATGGGTGGGGAGAGAGAGAATCCCAAACAAATTAATGAAATCATATATGCATGGTATCCGCAGATCGTGCAAAACAGAACCTATTCAAGAATGTAAGGGAGGGAAAATTAAACGCAGAGTACCTTGTGACCAGGGCTATCCACTGGAAATAGAATCACTATGGACTAGTCCTGTGGGAACAAGATCCAGAGAGAGGCTACTGAGGCATTGCCCAGAAGAGAGAGGGAAGGAGAAGAATACAGGGGATTCTCCATTCCTCTGCCCTCTAATTACCTGCCAATGCCTCCTATAACCAAACTCAGCCAAGTGCCCAGTGACTTGGGAGCCTGAAAATCTAGTCTGCAGGAGTCAGCCCTCTAGAGGAAGGGTAAGGAATGGAGCTGAGGGCCCAACTAGGCGCTGTCTGTGGGCTGAACAAATATGACTCACCTACCAATGTAGGTAGATGCTATTATGATTACTAAAAACCAATTTTATTTAAAAGAGGTTCAGAATTAATGACAGCAGCCTTTTGTCATTGTGAATTCAAAAATTACTAAGATGTTGAGCTCTGGATGTTTTTACAAACTTGAAAAAAGAATTTCACATTAGAAACCAACATATGACATTGTTTTCAGCAATCTGGAGACATGGGGGAAATGATATGATCACATTCGAATTTCAGAAAGACCATTTTAATGTCAGAGTAGGCTCTTTCTAGTAAAAGGCAAGAGCCTGAGAGTGGAGGCACTACCCCGTTGTTATTCCTCCCCTCTCCCCGCACAAATCCTGGTTCCTGGCATAGGTTTTAAAATGCTTGCTAAATGCATGTTATAATAAGTGTAAGCATCATGAGGGTGAAGCCATGCCTGGCATTTTGCACATGCTCAATTATTATTGCTAAGTGAATGAATGAATGAATGAGAAGAGGAAGTGAGATAAGTCACAAGACTATTAGAGTAACTGTGGTAAGAAATCAAGGACAAAGCCAATGTGGTAGGAATGATGAGGACCCATGAGAAAGGTGTATAAAATCAGTCTAAGGGGCACCTGGGTGGCTCAGTCAATTAAGCATCTGACTTGGTTTCAGCTCAGGTCATGATATCACAGTTCGTGAGTTCGAGCCCCACACTAGGCTCTGTGCCATCCTAGTGATTCTATTTCCAGGGGTTGGCCCTGGTCCCTGGGCTTTGGTCACACCACCTACTCCCTGTGTCTCTCTGGCTGGAGGTACTAATGACTCTGTGTTCTTGCTAATCCTTGAGTGACTTCAATATCCTCTGTTTGGCTTCCATCACTTGCATAATCAATTCTCCACATTTAATTTTCCCTCCCTCACATTCCTGAATAGGTTCTGTTCTGCATGATCTGCTGATACCAGGCATACATGATTTCATTAATTTGCTCTCCCACTAATGGTTCTGCACCAGCCTACAGAAGATAATCCCAGCTCCATTATATGACATTCAAAGCTCTTCTTGAACCCATTCCTGCCTACCTACCCTCTGGCTTCATCTCTCCTGACACGCCAATAGGTATCTTATGCTTCTGTCATACTAAACTACTTCGGATTCCTTCAATACATCAGCTTTTCTCATGCCTCTCTGCTTTCTCGTTCTGACCTGGGAAGCCTCTCGGTTACCCAACAATCTGTGCTGACTTCTAATACTACAAGAAGCACAAGTCCCAATGCAATCATTCCCCCACCACAGCAATCTCTTTAAGGACAGAAACTGAATCTTTTCCATCCATTGTGTAATCCTTAGCACACTAACATGTTAACAGCACCCAGTAATTTGGCAAAACAAATAAGAAGCTACAGGAAAGCATAATTCCTTGTTCTGATATGACATCCTTGAGCTTATTTTCTTGTTCTTAGGTAACCACCCCTGCAAGAAAATTGTTCCAAGATCGCTCTTAAATCAATCCCTGATTAGAGCATTAAAAACTGCCAGTCAGTATAGACCACAAGGAAACTTTCTATCTGAGGGGCCTACCACACACACACACACACACACACACACACACACACACACAACCTTTCAAGGAGCCTTACTGCAGAGAGAGAGAGAATTCCATATACTCAGATTTTGCTTTACTGATATTTCCTAGTTCTGTCTGCATAAATTTCAAATAGCATGTTCCAGGGAGCCTTGACTCTCTTTTGTATTTGCCTCCATTCTTTAGAAATTAGGGGGAAAAGTGCAACTAATTATCTAAATCTCGGAGTGTATATTTAATAGGCTACACCTTCTCCCTTAAACTAAAAGAGACTTTACAGAGTACAATTAATCAATGCTGACAAGTCATTAACAGGATTAACAAGACTCCATGAGGTCTGAGTTTGAGGTTTGCCCCAAGCTAAATTGAGAGTAAGCCTGAGATAGAAGGATATGAGTTTGTTTATTAACTTGTTTTCCTTTTTCTGTTCAGTTCCATTTTCTTCATTTCAAAGCCCCTTTATTTAAAACTTCTCTGCAGGAATGGTTATTGATCTACAGGCAATTAGCGTATGGATACCAATCACAGTTCTCAAGCACACTGTTGGCCCTCAGCCAGGGCAGAGGATTGCCCAGAGAATGCATCATTTCATGTTTAGGCTTCTGGAAACGTGGAAGAGGAAAAGAGATACATACAGGGAGCTGACTGATTTAAACTCAAAAGCACAAACATTAAAAGATAAGTAGGTGAGGGAAAAACCCTTTCTTTGAAACAAGACAATATGAAGCATTCACATCAGTCGGGTCTTTTAAGAACTGTGAATGGTGCAGTTTTCTTGAACAAGTGAATCTTTGGAGATTCTGTTACAGAAATATTTTCCTGTTTGTAGAATAGGAAAATGACTTCAAGTTTCTTTTTTTTTCTTCCAGAGATAAAGAACTTCAAATCACCCGAGTGACAAACCAGTTTATACTTTCACTGCATGTTTAAATTTGTGGGGCTTTTTTTTTTTTTTTGCAACAGTACCTTTATTGCCACAGATTGGCTTTAGTAAAACTTAACATCTGGTCAATCACAACACCTTCCAGGCATTTGTCCCAGGGAAAAATCCCAGAAATCATGCTACATACTCTATACTGGTTAGTCCTGGGGGAGGGGAGGGGACTCCAAGAATGCTGCATATAAGACAAGGCTGTTTGGTTCACAAGCAGAAAGTTGAAAATATTCACTGAAGAGTCTGGTAATAAATCACTTTCCCTATGTTTGGCCTTTCCTTGCAAATAGCATGGTCTATTTCATGTGCTTGCGTGTAAATGACATGCCCCTATTGCAAAACGTCTTAAAGCTTTTACTTTTGCCTCCTCCCTGTGCACCATATGCTCCTACCCAGTGGGTGAGCCCTTCTGGTGCAAAACCAGTGAGTGCTTAAATAAATGTATTCATTCTTGAACAGCTTTGGAGAATTCCAGATGACCTCTTGCTTTAGACAGGTGCTTGATTTTTTTTTTTTTTTTTAAGAGAAACAGTAACAACTTGCTGCTCTGGAAAGATGATAACCTCTCTCTAAGAAGGGTCAAGGAAATAGTGAAGAACCTTCAGCAGAAAGGGAAAATTCTAGCGAAAGTAGAAAATGGGGATGGCTATCACCCCAACCCCCACCTTCAGCCTAAATGAGAGAAAAAAAGTCCCCACACTCATGAGGACCTCCCCCATACCCTCTTCTCAGGACCAGAGCTCTTCTTTGGGGGTATTCTCGTTCGCCAGTGTGAATCAGAGTTAGGACTTACACTTACTTACCCGGTCTTGGCGTTTCTGCTGAGACGTGGAAGCAAGACGTGTACGGCCCGTCCGTGCAACGATTATCTAGCCCTCGGAGCTGAAGAGGGCACTGGAAGGTCCCCAGACGCAAGCCCAGTTCCGTCCGTTCCGATGGTGCAGGACCGCCAGCGGCGCGCGGAAGCGCGGCGGAGCGCGGCGTCCGCCGGGCAGTCAAGCCGCTGCGAGCTGGCGCTGCTCCGCTCTACCGCCGACCTCCGGGGCCAAGCGCGCTGGGGCACCGCGCTCAGCCGCACAGAGCAGTCGGCTGCGCTGGTGAGGATGCGAGGCTGGTGGGGGGCGGGGGCACGGGGGTGAGGGGAGAGGCAGCCCTTCCCTGGGAGAAACAACAACAACAACAACAACAACAACAACAACAGGTACAGAAGGGCTGGGGGCGAGGGTCCCGCCGCGCAGAAAGCTGGACGGGACGTTTCCGTGGCGAGGGAGGGGGACAGCGTCCACGGTGTCGCCGCTGTCTCCAGGTTTCGAAGCCCGTGCCGCGGGACCCGACTCAGCGCGGCGCCCCCTCGCGGATCCCAACTATCGCCTGCAACTGCTAGTTTCACCCCTGTCTCCGGCGACCCCCAATTGTGATATTTTGGCCGTTTACACCACTCCAACCTCCTTTCCCTTCCACGAACCCCTTCCTTTGCTCTCCGCTTCTCCGTTCCGCGAGAGATGGCCCTGCAAAAAGCTCCTAGATTCGGGGTTCACCAAATCAGGCAGGGAAAGTCGAGGGCGAAGGCGGAGCAGGGGGACTCAGGTTCGGGCGAGGGTGCTGAGGTCACGGCGCAGCGAGCAACAGGAGACCTCGAGCTGGAGGGAGGCAGACGTGGAGGCAGAGGGCCGTGCCTTGGAAGGGCTGAGAAAACCCCACAACTTCCAGCCAGGAGTTGCTTCTTGTTTTGCTTGTTTGTTTTTGTTTGTTTGTTTGCTCATAGGAGCAGAGTGGGGACCCGGACCCTTGCAGAGCCACAGAGGAGCGTCGCACAACTGCGCCAAGGACAAACCCAGGGCACTCACACCAGGGGCTGGAGCCGTCGCCGCGCTCCCACGGGAAGGTAAAACGAGTTCAGATGCCTGTTGCCCACCACTGACAATTCCCCTAACGGGTGTCTGCTGACAGTTTACACGTTGGGTATTGCGAGTTCAGATTCAAAAGCCGGCGGGCAGCGTGTGTGATGTGCACTCTGTCTTCCTGCAAAAGGTAGAATAGAAAGAGAAAACAATGGGTGACAAACAATCTTTCTCCAGTTAGTTGACTTCCTGATCCTTCGCTCTTTGATCGTGACCCAAGCCACTAATGCCAGGATGAGTGAGTGCCTGTGGAATACTCTAATCTTTTTGTGGGGAAGCCTTGTTAATGCCTTGAGCCATCAAGCTGAGTTAGTGGATCAGAGCAAAACAGGGTTATGGCATCAGTCCACGACGCTGAGGGGTCTGTTTCCTCGGGATTCCTCCCAGAAACTCTAGTTAGAACCATTCCTTATAGAAATTTGCAACCAGCCTCTCTGTCCCTTGTTCAGTTTTAGAGGGGGAAGCAGATCCTGCCAAGTTAGGAAAACAAAGGCCTGAAATTGGAAACCAAAGTCTTTCCTAACTAGCCCATGTTGAGGTTTTGCACACATTACTTTCCCTCTATTCATCAGTGTCTTTATTTCTGAAGTGACGATGGCCATTCTCAGTTCACTTGGAATTTCTCTTAAGTAGAAAAAAAAAACAGTTTAAACAACTCAAAATAATATTCTTTGCAAAAATATTAGTTATGGCTTCCCCTAAAGAAGATTGGATTTTCAGTCTTTTCTGGGCTTGCCCACACCTTCATAATACTGCATGTATAAGTATCTTTATACAGCTTAATCTGAAATTGATTATCTGGTTAATGTAAAATTATGCCTACAGGAGCATAGACATTATTTATAAAACAAAGCAGCTTGGGCTTCTCAGTTACCATGAAAGAAAAGTAAACTGAACTGGAAATATACAAGATGTTCCATATAATTCTACTTAAAATATTTTTGTAAATATTTCTTAACTTGGGGAAATATTCCTTGTCACGCCTGTGTTTTGTGCAACAGGTTCCATGCTTCCTAATATATTTGCACCTGTGAATAGTGAACTCTGTACCCAGGAGTTGTAATTTTAGAAGAGTAGGAGTGGCTTGAAACAACAACCACAAAAACATATAGAAAGCACAGAAGAGCAATCAGATTAATTGCTTCGGAGGGTTTGACTGACTTCGATGACATTGATTCTACAAACATTTTTGCCTCCCATACAACTGCCTTTTAAAAGCAGCCTAGCAGTCTTATACAAATATTTATCTTATTCCCTTACAGACATGCGTGTCTTAGGAAACACCCATAGTTCCACAGACATCTCGTCAGCAACTTTGAGAAGACTAAATGACCTCTCTCTCTCACAATAAAGTACAGAATTGGATGAAAAAATGGATTTATTGAAATTAAAGTTGCTTTATTGTGTGTCATATTATCAAGGATAGCTTTGGCAATGAACTCATGACATTTTTGTGCATTCAAGTCTGACTGATACCTTTTGATGTGCATACACTGTGAGCTATCATAACAATGAACCACTCTGATGAATGCCAATAAAACCTATCAAGACACTGGTAGAAGTTTGTGGAAGGAGTAGTGAAATATGGATTGATCCATAGGGAGACAGGACAGGATTATTGCTGCCTGATTTCTCTTGTGTCAAATCACGGAATTTCTCAGGCAAGTTCCACAGCTAAGAAGAATATACGTTGGTTGTTCCTCAGATAGGGAACAGACTCAAACTCAGATGCCTACCTGGGCTGGGCCAGTGACATAAATGCCCAGCTAAGTTGTGGGAGACGGTGGGGAGTGGTGGGCACTGCCACACCCGTGAGAGCACAAAAGTACAAGCCTTTTCTGAAGGAGGAGGCTGCTGATTCCACTGAGCTGCCCTGCAGAAATCTCAATCCAGTATTGTCAGATCTGACATTTTAAGAGAACAAAAATGCATATTCTTAAAAATCTTTCCAATTTTAAATGAAGGAAACTAATTTTTAAAAAAGTCAAACCCTTTGGATGCCTGGATGGCTCAGTAGGTTGAACGTCCAACTCTTGATTTTGGCTCAGGTCATTGATCCCAGGGTTGTGGGATCGAGCCCCTCTCTCTCTCACTCTCTCTCCCTCTCCATCTGCCTCTCTCCTCTGCTCATGTTCTTTCTCTCTAAAATTAAAATATTGAAAGAAAAGCTTTTTTAAAAATAAAAGTCAAACCCCCAGGTGGGCCAAAATAAATAGACACGGATAGATAGAGCAAAACCTGCAGCCTGGCCTGTGGGCCTCCAATATCTGATATTAGTATGTGAGGTTTGATAAACCTCCTAAAATACCTAAAACATAACTCTATTATCATTTCCCCTACCCCACAGACCATTCCTCAGTGCACATGAATATAAAAGGAATACAACCAAAGATTAATTGCCAAGTAAGTGTTTTTCTTTTCCACTTCTGATTGAATAGATATTCCCAATGAGACTCTGAAGTAAAGGACCTGGTCAATAACTGAACAATCAGTATTTATATAGTTACAATGAAGAAATTTCGGACAAACTCTTTGTCAAAAAAGAAAGATAACATCAGTAGAGAAAACCACTTGTGATGCACTTACTTTAGATAAAGTACATGATGATATGGATTTCCTTCCATCTAAATTTATTTTGAAAGCAAGGAAGCTTCCCCCAAGTTGTAAATAATTTCATTGTTTACCCTAGAAAAAGAGAAAACAGAAAAAAAGCAAAGAAACGAATACACATCATCTAAAACATCACTGTCCAATAGAACTTTCTGCTGATGGTAATGGTGATGGTAATGTTCTATCTCTGCATTGCCCAGTAAGGTAGCCACCCAATCACACGTGGCTATTGGGCACTTGAAATGTGGCTAGTACAACTTAGAGAGTGAATTTTACATTTAAAAATTTTTCAAAAACACCAAGAAGAATAAGTATGTTTTGGTTCCTAATGGAAAGTCCTCCTGGGGTCATTTCTGCCAGAAAGCTAGTTTGTTTGTTTGTTTTCTCACCTTAATGTCAAGTTTCCCTGAAAGACTATTAAGTAACTCTCAACTCATACCAAACCAACCTAAATCACAGAACAAAACAGTATGGTGCAGCTGATTCCAGAAGAAGAAAGAAAGAAGCTCCATAAGTCAGGACAGCAGCCTAGGAAAGGAAGAAGATTATAGCACCAAAAGAGAGTAGCAAGCCCAAGCAAGGAATTCTCTAAACCCCAGTAATGGAAGAAAAGCTCAATGAAGCTAATAAAATAATGTACTTAACACAGACTAAACAAACAGAGCCTAGTGACAAGTCCCTAGTAAGGGAATAATAATCACATTAACTTAACAGTTAGTTACAGTGTTTAGTATATTTGAAAATGATTCTGTCTTGCTTTATTTAAACGTTCAATAGGGGCACCTAGGTGGCTCAGTCGATTAAGCGTTCGACTTCAGCTGAGGTCGTGATCTCTCAGTTTGTGAGTTGGAGCCCTGCATTGGGCTCTGTGCTGACAGCTCAGAGCCTGGAGCCTGCTTCAGATTCTCTGTCTCCTCTCTGTCTGCCCCTCCCCTGCTCACACTGTGTGTGTGTCTCTCTCTCAAAAATAAATAAACCTTAAAAAAAATGCTCATAAATTTATTTATTTATTTATTTATTTATTTATTTATCCTCAGGTTTATTAGGTCCTTACAGAAACTCTTTGTAAAGTTTCAATAATACTCCCTTGTAGTAAAAATTATGGAACCTAGATATCCTAATGGCCATTTGGTTATAATAATGATGTGCATTTGGTTGTAAATAGATTTCTGATTGGATGTGTGTCCACCTTTCCTTTCAGGGAGGAAAAAAGCACAGTGGGAGTGAAGTTAATAACTGATCAGATATGATGGAAGTTGCATCAACTTGACATAGAAAAAAGAGACCAGTTTATATGAATGGAGCTGGAAGTGTGTTAACTTTTTAAATAAGTCTTTGAACAAACTAAGTTTTTAAAAACTGGTCAGTCTAATCTCACTTGTGATGAAAAGGCTGTACTTCCTTCTACATCCTTACAAACTTGGTTCATTTGTAACAAGTGGACCAGTAAACATGTGAATGGATAAGAAGTGGTCAACAAATAGTTTCACAAAGCTGATGGGCTAGATTTTCTTAAAAATTTTGTGGGCAGCAGTATGTTATGAAGACAGGTGTCTCATTCAAGAAAAGCAACTAGTCATTCAAAGTGAAATGTATGCTAAATCCTAAGTTGAGCATAAATATCATTTGCTATGATTTGTATTTCTATGGATTTGGAGTTATTTTTGTTTTGAATTTTTAATTGCAGATTCAACGTGATTAAACAGGATTGTAAGCACTATATGCAGCATTTTGCTGAGATTTTTATCTTTCAGTGATCATCCAAAGTATACTGAGACTGGTAAGGAACCAAATCTAAAAGAATATTTAAATGCAAATGATTCACAGTTCAAATTTTAACATAGAACAAAGGAAGGGAGATTTTTATGTGGAATTCAGAATTTAATCAATGCAAATTTTCATTTGATTATCTGAAACATGCACAGAAGGCCCGTGGCTAGAGAGGAAACATGCACCCTCTTAGAAATTTCAATTTTATTTAATAAGTGTTTATCCTTGTAGCATATAGAGACATAATTTGATATGTATTTTTTTAGTCATACCCTCAAAACAAATTTAATTTTTAATTTTTTCTCAAAAAACTCCAAGCAAAATTAAAGCTCTCTCTCATATGAAATTATTATTGGTATCTCTTGACAGATGAGAAACCAAAGATTTCTATATAATTTTTACATATCATTTTGGAGATGGTAAAATGGCTATTCAAAGTAAAATTTTTAAAACATTAATTGTATACTGCAAGTAAGACTTAGCTTAGGACTCACTACTCTTTATTATAAAAATGAATTATATACAATCCATATAAATGTTTTATTACTCACAACTCCTACCAATAAATCTTTATTGAGTATCTAATTTGTTACAGACACTATACTAGACAATGTCCATACCACCATGAATTACAGACCTGCCACTGATTGTCTCTAGTCCATTAAAGGTGTACAGACTTTTAAATAAAAAAGTTCCATAGGAGTGCCTGGGTGGTTCAGTTGGTTAAGTGTCTGGCTTCGGCTCAGGTCATGACCCCATGGTTTGTAGGTTTGAGCCCCGCATCGGGCCCTGTGCTAACATCTCTGTGTCTCCCTCTCTCTCTGCCCCTCCCCCTATCATGCTCTGTCTCTCTCTCTCTCAAAAATAAATAAACATTAAAAAATTTTAAAAAAAGGGGCTCCTGGGTGGCTCAGTCGGTTAAGCGGCCGACTTCAGCTCAGGTCATGATCTCGTGGTCCGTGAGTTCCAGCCCCGCGTCGGGCTCTGTGCTGACAGCTCAGAGCCTGGAGCCTCTTTCAGATTCTGTGTCTCCCTCTCTCTGACTCTCCCCGTTCATGCTCTGTCTCTCTCTGTCTCAAAAATAAATAAACGTTAAAAAAAATTTTAAAAAAAAATTAAAAAAAAAAAAAAGAAGTACCATAAACAGAGTAAGATTCTCTAGTAGATTCAGACATTATAGATTCGGGGCCACAAGGAAGGAATGGTCAGTTTTTTGTTTGTTTTTTATAAGAGTTATTTGTTGGGAGAATAAGGAAATGCTTTGTTGGGGAGGTGACTCAACTCAGTGTAAACCTGGATAGAAACGATTCTTGGCTTTACCCAGCACTGGGATGCCATTTTCTTCTCCACTGCATTAACTTGGATGTGTGCTACTGAGACAATGCGGAACTTTCTGAGGAAGAACAATCACTTACACATGTCAAAGTGAAGTTTTCAAAGTTAAAAGCATTATTCTCAAACAAAATATATAGTGAGCACATATCAAATATTTAATTGATTAATAAGAGCACCAGCACAATGGTAAAGCTGGATTAAAGTAGGATCGCAAAGGTAGATGCCTATATCTAGCCAGTGTAAGACAAAGTCTTGCATAGAATTAAGATCTTAGATATAAAACAAGTTGATCGGGGTGCCTGGGTGGCCTGGTTGGTTTAAGTGCCCGACTCTTGATTTCAGCTCAGGTCATGATCCCACGGTTTGTGAGTTCGAGCCCCACATCGGACCCTGCATTGAGCCTGTCCCCTCTCTCACTGCCCCTCCCCTGCTCACACTGTCTCTCTCAAAAATAAATATTTTTAAATAAACACGTTGATAGCCTGCTGTGCAATAAAGCAATAAGTTACAAACTTATATTTTCCACCAGACAGAAATCATTTGCATCTCTACTGGACAATAATCAAACTCAATTTTCTAAAAATTTGTATCAAACTTAATTTTCTGTAAGTTTGCAGCAAACTTATAGAGCCTGGGCTCTAATCAATAGTAAATAATAAGTCAAATTAAGTAAGTTACCATCACCTGACAAGTCAACTGATCTTCAGGCTCCTAAGGCAATGCTCCAATCTGACATTGAAAAAGCATACAATCGTTTCACTCTGCTTTTTCATTGCCTGACCACCCCAAAACCTAGTGACATAAAACAGTTATTTTATGCTGCTCCATTGTGGGTCAGAAATTTGGGAAATGCTTAGTTAGGTAATTCATCTCCGACCGACATGGCCTCAGCTGGAGACATAGGATTCTCTTCTAAGATGGTACCTTCACTCACATGCCTGGATCTGGACTGGCTTTGCCATAGTAGCTGGAGGATGCCTCATATGTATCTCTCTTCACACATGGCAATCTCAGAGTTGCCAGACTTAATGCATAGCTTTTGGCTTCCCCTAGAGAGGACTTTCTAAAAGAGAGTATTCTACGAGACCCAGGCAGAAACTGCAAGGCTTCTTATGATCAAATCTCCCAAGTCTTAGAACATCTCTTTGGTTACATTCTTTTGCTGAAGCAAGTCTCTTGGGTCAGCTTATAAAATGGGAGAAGAGGCATATACTCCACCTCTGCATGAGAGAAAGGCATGTGTGCACCAGGAGGAAAGGAATTGATAATGACCTGAGAGAAATGTCATCACACATCCCTTTGCCTTATACTATTTTGGATGTATTTGTGTGTATGTGCGTGCACACACATGTGTGTGTGCATGCATGTGTGTGCAATACGTCCATTAAAGAGAGGCTTTTCTGGGAAAAGAACAGCAGCCTCAGAAATTCCACAGTGAATTTTTCTGTTTTGGCTTGCAATTCATAAATTATCCGAGATCTTAGACTGCAAAATCTGAGATCATCTCTGCCAATGGAAGCCCTAAGGCAAGAATATATGATAGAAATAGAAGAGGTGCTTCCAACATCTGCACTTAAGTGAACACAGTGATTGTGATAGGTACAAATAAATAACTTTAGGTAGGTTTCCCCCATAATGATTTACTTAATGCAAATAGTACTCAAACTTGTTCTCAGAAACCCCAGGTAATATGACAGCATAACATTGCCTGATAGCCAATCCCAACATTTAACTACCACATTCTCAACACTGCTTTCATTGACCAATATAGCCCAGGAGAGACTGGAGACCTCTATTCTCTACATGGCCTTATTGCTCAGTAATGCACACAAGTTGGTCTTGGAGAAGTATATTCAAGAGTGAACACATATTACATTCTTTCAATTTATGCGCAATTTCTTCTTGCAAAAGGCTATTAAACTTTTAGAACATACAAGCTTATAAAGTTATTTGTACCTAACTACCTGATAAATGGCACTGTTAGCTGTGTTTTGGCCTAGAAGTCATCATGAAATTTCTGCCCTTGGGCCTTGTCTATCTGGGAGTAACATTTTGTTCATGTAGGAGGAGTTCATTTAATTTAGTTAATCATGTTAGTTTCATAATACTTGAAACATTTGATTTGAAAGCTATTTTTCAGTGAAAGATACTATTGGGAAACTATTCGTTCACTTACAGAAAAAGGAATTAATAAAAGCTTGTGTGCAGGTGTAGGAATGCAGCGCCTATGTTTTACAGAGCTCTTGGAATTGTTCTGCTTCATCCCACCCTAGCATGGACAACAGAGAGCTCCTCCTAGACAGGAAAGTAGGAAGGAGGGCAAGAAGAGACATAGGCACATAAAAGAAAGTAGAGAGGGTACACTTCATAACAGAAATCATAAGTAGCATGTATGTATGTATGATATTGTAGTAAGAACATTTAATTTAGGTCTATTTTCTTAGGTATATGATACATGATTGTTGACTATAGGTACAATGTTGTACAGTAGAGTTATATAGCTTATTCATCCTGGTTGACTAAAACTTTGTCTGGTGAGTACTAAATCATGCATAGTACTTAAACTCCAAGTTGTGACTAGGTTTATCCAGTAATATGATATCTATACAATATAATAATAACACAAGTATTATAGTTCTACTAAAATCATTACCAGGAAAACCATATAATAACGTGGAAAATTTTAGTGCAAACAAATATTTATTTTTAAATGCAAAAAATGCACTTGGGTGACTCAGTGGGTTAAGCGCCCTACTCTTAGTTTGGGCTCACGTTATGACCTGACACTTGGTGGGTTTGAGCCCCACATCAGGCTCTGCGCTGACAGTGTGCAGCCTGCTTGGGATTCTCTCTCTGCCCCTCCCGTGCGCATGCATGCTGTCTCTCTCCTCTCTCTCATGAAATAAATAAAATTTAAAATATAAAAATAAAATAAATGCAAAAAATCTGTCTTTAAAGTATAACCACATATTTTAATCATGACTATGAAAAATGACTGGAGGAAAATATACTCCAAAGCTAACTATATTTATGCCATACAAACTATATGTGGTTTTTTTCTTTTGTCTTCCTTCTCGCATTTTCTTTCTTTTTTTTTAAGAATTTTTTTTCTAATGTTTATTTATTTTTGAGAGAGACAGAGACAGAATGTAAGTGGGTTAGGGGCAGAGAGAGAGGGAGGCACAGAATCCAAAGCAGGCTCCAGGCTCTGAGCTGTCAGCACAGAACCCGACGTGGGGCTCGAACTCACGAGCTGTGAGATCATGACCTGAGCCAAAGTCGGACACTCAACCGACTGAGCCACCCAGGCGCCCCTCTTCTCGCATTTTCTTAAGTTAACCTTATTATTTTGAATAATGAAAATATGTATCATATAAAGTTTATTTTAACAGAGGTGGTTCTGGCAAAGTGAAACATATAGCATCTGTTTTTCAGATATTCATGAAATCTCTCAAGGTTAATAGATTTACTGTTCTGTCCACAGAGTGCTCTTCAAACACCACAGCCCACGGTAGCTCTTCTCAACAGGAAGCCCACATTAGAATCGCACATGGAACTTTATAAATACAAAGATGAGAGGGTCTGATCTAGTGGCGTGGTTACCTTTGTCTCTTCCCTAATTCAAACTACTACTCCAAACTCGAATCTAGAACCAATTACAATCACACACTAAAAGGCCATAGACACCTTTCTCTCAGACTCCTCTTTATTTTCAGTCACTCCAGCCATTCCAAACTCCCCTGAATTCAATCTATAATCTCCCTCGATTTCATTTTCTTTGAGGCCGCGATTGTGCAACTTCTGTTCAAGATAATTATGTTAGTGTATGTCCTTTCTCTTCACTGTCTTTCTTTCCCTCTTCCACAACCCCTTAAAAGTTTAAAAGATAAAAGATGTGAATTTTCTCTTTGGTGTTTTTTTCCTTCTCTTTCCTTCCATCATAACCTACTCTCAGGAAAGCCTTAGAGGTAATTCGTGTTGGGTTGCCTGCCATCTTACCAGAAAGGTGCAGCAGAGAGAAAGGTGCTCTAATGGTGGAATGGTGAGCACCAGCCAGTGTGTAGAAGGGATGTGCTTCTGCTTTTGTTTCTATTTGGAGATTTTAGCAGCAGAACCTCCTGACCTTCTGAAAATCACATGGTCACGTGTGGGTGATCATTCAGGATTTTGCGTTAACTCTTAGAAATAGTTACTAAGATGTTCAATGTTCAATTCAATCCTTTAACATTTAGACCACACTTGAGTGAATATTCCATTTCCTGGGATTTAATCTATGTTTTCTTTATCACCACTGAGTTATTCCCTCAACACTACTAATAAGCAAGAGCAAATATTACAGAGTATTATACTCTTCTAGCCGATCTGTCCTCTGGCATTTTTTAAAATGTTTTCTCTTATGTGGCAGTATAAAAAATAGCTCTAATAAGGGTTTTGACTGATTCATTCATCTTGCTCTTGGTTTGTGAGCACATCAAATCTGATAAAGAAATTGTTTTGTTTGGAGATGCCAATTACTTACTTAAGTTTACCTGTCACAGTGAAAGCATACAGAAAATGCAAATATGCCTTCTGTTGAGTGGATTATATAGGTATAATACTAAGATTACGATTGGATGAGCATAGTGGAGACAATACAGATGTGGAATACAATTACATAAACCAGGGCTATGTTTGTCAAACCATGGTGCTAGGCTTCCCTTCATCAAAGTCATCTGAGGTCCCTCACAGCAATGCAGATTCCCAGACCTCACCCCAGACTCTGCAGCCAGTGAATCTCTTGGAGTGAGGGATACGATCAGCAATCAGCAGGCTTCCCAGATCATGGGAACGTATATCTAGCTTTGACCAGCGCTAATCTAGAGGAGCATCTTGTTAATATGCAAATAAGTAAGGGAACAAAGAAATGAATAAGTAATAATGGCAGAGAGAGAGATAGAATTGTAGTACCTGAATTATTTAGACTTTTCTGTTCTTCAGAGATTGCTGGGAAATGCTTCACTTCCCATGGCTCATATAGATTTAATGTGTCAATGCATCTTGTTTCCATAGAGAAAATTATTTGTAGATATAAATTATCCGGTGTAAATTCGTGGGAATACATCTCTTTGCTTAATTAATTCTCTAGCTAGAAGTCACGAACTAGAAGTTACTTCCTTAGGGAAATAGTACCTCACCAAGCCTCGCAGGTCAAATATTTCTGTCAGAGAGCAATTACCCACTTGTGTCTCTCTCCCGACACTTGGAATACCTTCAGTTTTACATTTTATGTGATTATTTCACTCCCTGATGAACACCTGTCTTCCCACCTTGAAACCCTGAAGGAAACAAAAATCAAACAATACTCATTTTTAATGCTTTTTGTGTAAAAAAACTAAAGAACTAAAATGGGGGGAAAATACCAATTTGCTTTATTTCCTCTAAGTAAGTGGCTTGGATATTGACCCACCTGTTTGTTCATTTGATCAATGTAGATGTAACCTTGTATCTTAAAGTTCTGAATGAACACTCAGATAAATTCCAGGTAAATTGCCATTGATATTTGGCAATCCTGACTTAGGTCATTCAATGAATTTCTGGGTTAATTATGCATGGAATGTTCATTTACATTTTCCCAATTCCTATACCGTATGTACCCTTTTGTACAGATAGCACAAGTTACAAGTGTTTAATTTAAAAATTACATAGGAATATCTGCGAAGACAACGGGAATATATGACAAGCGTCTTCATTTGATTAACCATCTGTCCCCTCCTCACCAATAGGAGACAGAGGCAGGGTAAGGCCACAAATAATAGGAAAGTGGCAGAGAAATTGTTGCCTGTTGGTTCTTGAGTAGCTCTCCTTTATTTAATCCACTTCATGATTACAAAATGTGTTTTCAATACCTTGCTTTTCTTAAAAGCTTAAAACTGAATAGCCATGTTCTTGACCCTTTCACTTAAAGGACCTAATACTTGAAAATGGGCATCTAAGCCACTTTCAAGTACTAGAATCATTGTATAATCTTCTAGGTATTTTCCTGGTTAGGGGCAGCAGAAAGATGGCTTTTTCTATCGCTTGAAATTGGAATTTTTAAAATTTTTATTTGCATTCAAATGTGACCCATGCAATTCTTGTATTGTCATTGCCTCATTTTCAAAACTCATCTAAAATCAGTTTCTGTACGAGCTTGAGCTGCATCTTCTCCTCTGGGGATCTAAAAACCAAGGTATTAGTCCTGATGTGTATTCAGAGACTAACACAGAGGAAAAAAGCCTTTGTTCAGATATACAATTTGAAAGGCAAAATTCAGATGAGCTCTGCTTTAGAGACAACTCAGTATAACTTAAGAGCAAGAAAGACTAAAGTATATAGATAATAACTTTGTGCTTTCAAAAGGATTCTTTGCTTAACAAAATATTTGCTAAAGAATTCCTTTTGGTAGTGAAAGTCAACCATATTATTTGATTTATAAAAACTTGAATTACCAGGAAAAATGCATATGTTAAGGATAAGGGCAACAGCAAGACGGTGGGTCTGGTAGTTTATAAGCAACTGGGGCTGAACACATATTTTTTATTCTTTCTGGATTTCACTGAGCAACGAGTTTGTGGCATGAATTTTACTATGTGCCTACGATTGAGATCTAATCTTTAACAATGCTGCTATAAACAGAGATTAATGAAATCAGGCCTCGGCCATACAAAAGCTGACAATCTGGTGCACAAGAGACAAATTATTAAAGTTAATTGTATTGCAAGGTGATAAGTCCTATAATAGATGTGTGATTCACAGAGGAGATGAAATTTTATTTGTAACCTGCATATACAAATGAATAGTTTGCTATTTGACGGAAGCTGGGATAGAGGATGGAAATTCTAAGCAGTTGAAACAGCAGTCACAAACCTATGGAGATATGAAAGGATCTGACAGGAAGTTTGGTATGTTTTTATAGGAGTGGCTAGGAAATTATAGGGGGAAACATGTAGTAGCCACGTAATTGAAGGCTTTGTACTCTATGCTAGATAGTTGCATTTTATCGTGTTGGTAATCTGTGGTCACTGAGAGATTTAAAACACACAAAAAGTGTTGTTATTTTCTGAGTTTTGATAAGAACATTCTGGTAGCTATGTGAAAGTTTTTTGGAAGGGTTGGGTATGTCTTAGAGCAGTGATTTACAATAGAGACAGATTCTAAGAAAAGAATTACATGGAGAATTTCAAAGTACTCTACAGATTTCTGGTTTTCATCCAAACTTAAAGAATCACATGGGACTAGGTCCTGTAGTTTTTAAAAGTGCCCTTATTGTTATACCTTGTTGCATAACAAATTAGTACAAGCTTCTCAGCTAAAACAACAGTTACTATCTCAGAGTTTCGGTGGATCAAGAACTGGAGAGTGGTTTAGCCAGGTTTTCCGCTTTCAAGTCACTTACAAAGCTGCCATCAAGATGTTGGCCAAGGCTAGGGTGTCATGTGAGGCTCTCCTGGGGGAGGATCTGCTTCTAAACTCAGATGGCTGTTAGCAAGACTCAGTTCCTTGTGGGTTGTTGGACTGATTGCCCAGCTCCTTGCTAGTTGTTGCCTGGAAGCTTCTCTCTTTCTCTCCTTTTTATGGGCCTCTTTACATGGAGGCTTACTTCCTCAAAGCCACCAAGGGAGGGAGAGAGTCTACTAGCAAGAGGGAAGTTACAATTTTATGTAACATAATCATTGAGGGGACCTTCCAACACCCTTGCCTTCTTCTACTGGTAAGAAATAATCCACATGGTGCCCATACTCAAGAGTAGGACATTTCACAGAGCTTGAATACCAGGATTCAGGGAAAATGAGAGACACCTTAGAGTCTGTCTTTGACACTCTCCACGTGATTCTGATACTCATTCAGGTTTGAAAACAGTGACCTAGAGACTTAGGTAATACACACAAAAGCATGGCAAGGATGAAACTTCGAGGGGAGATCTCAAAAGGTTGGAAAAGAAATATCTAGGGTTGCCTGGGTGACTCAGGCAGTTAGGTGTCAAACTCTTGATTTTGGCTCAGGTTCTGATCTCATCAGTTCATGGGTTCAAGCCCCACATTGGGCTCTGCATTGACAGTGTGGAGCCCCCTTGGGATTCTCTCTCTCTCCCTCTCTCTCTGCCCCTACCCCACTCTCTCAAAAAGAAAGAAAGACCAAAAATAAAGAAAGAAGAAAGAAAGAAAGAAAGAAAGAAAGAAAGAAAGAAAGAAAGAAAGAAAGAAAGAATTAGAGAGTAGGTGATTATTTGTAGGGATGTAGGGGATAGCTTGATTATCAAGCTTTGAACTTGATGATTGAGGATATAGTGATGGCTTTAATCAAAATAAGAAGTAAAAAAAAAAAAAGAAAGAAATCTGTCTTGAAAGAATGACAGTTGAGTTAGTTTTAGATCTGTTGGAGTTGATGTGCCCATCAGTTGATGCTATGAAAAAGTATTTACAACTGTGAAATATGGCCAGAAAAAAAAGTGAGTAGCATGTGTTTTCAATGATATACAGTGGCATTGTTTACCAGGCCCTCCAAAGGTTTAATTTATTACCTAGGAAAATGTTCTTTGTTCAACTCTCTATTTACAACTGATTAAAGTTCCCAGACTTAGTTAGGTTACACGTTAACTTATATATTTTTGACCGGTAGAGTTGCAAATGATTTCTTTCTGGTACAAGAGATAACCCAAAGGTTGTAGCTTATTTTGCTGTAGGACGTTAAGTGCTTTCTTTACCAAATTAGAAATCTTATGTTAATATTTCTTCATCAACTTGTCTATAAATAACTAGATCCTCAAATGCTTTCTGAATCAACCCTATCATCTCACTGTTTCGGCCATTTTTAATAAGTTGAATAAAATATTTGACACGTTTGTATTTGTGTGATTCATGTTTCTTATTTTAGTTTGACTTTTTGAAATTTATACTTTAGTGATTGTGGAGGTACCACCAAGATGTCCAAGTACACTCTTTTTTTTTAAATTTTTTTTTAACATTTATTTATTTTTGAGAGACAGAGACAGAGCATGAGCAGGGGAGGGGCACAGAGAGAGGGAGACGCAGAATCTGAAGCAGGCTCCAGGCTCTGAGCCGTCAGCACAGAGCCAACACGGGGCCTGAACCCACGAGCCATGAGATCATGACCTGAGCCAAAGCCAGGTGCTCAACCGACTGAGCCACACAGACGCCCCCCAACCAAACTCTTAATGGAGCCAATTACACTGTACTGGCCAACCAAGAGATCTCTCTCTCTCTCTTTCTGTCACTTCCTCTCCTTCTGAAATTATTTTAACTTGCAATCAAACTTTACCTTTGCTGACTCTTTGATACCCTAGGTTTTATTATTTCTACTGATTTTTTGTTTGTTTGTTTCCGGTTCTTGTCTTTTATAGATTCTGGTTTCAGTTTGCACATAGCAAATGTTATTCCTCAATAATGGCAACAATGAACAGAAAACAATGATCTGGCCATTGGATGATCCCTACCAAGATGATGGGGATCTATTCTCTGTTGCATGATAAGTGACAGGGAATTCACTTTCTTATTATTTTGTGATCATTTATCTACGTGTATACACGAATCAACTAAGGAATCATTCTGTGCCCACTAGAAAAGAGAACATCTTTTTGAGGTCTGGAATAGTGTATTTTTGTGTTTCTGTGTTCACTTTACCCATAGCTGAGGTTATGGGAGTGAAGTTGAAAGTTGTGTACTTAGATGTCAATAATAAGGCAAAGTCTTTATCTTTTGTAAGAGTGTAAAATATTTCCCATTTCCATTAGGTAGTAATTAATTAGATTTTGAAGTTCCTCTAATTAAAGGAGCTTTGTTGTAACTGGTTTTCAGAGAATAATAAGACTAATAAGAATAATAATGTAAATCTCATATTTCCCCATGTTTGTACAAAATAAAGATGCTGAACTATTCATATTTCCATATGTTAGACTTTTAGGAAAAAATTTCCTTTTCACTGAAACCTAAGAAATATTTTTATGTAAGAATCCAAGTTCAGGGGTACCTGGGTAGCTCAGTGGGTTGAACATTGACTCTTGATTTCAGCTCAGGTCATAATCACAGGGTTGTGCGATTGAGACCCTGGGTGGGGCTCCATGCTGAATGTGGAACCTGCTTAAGATTCTCTCTCTCTCCCCCTGCTCCTCTCCTCTCCCCCAATCACATCTCTCTCTCAAAAAAAAAAAAAAGAAAGAAAGAAAAAAAGAAAAATGAAAAAATAAGAGTAAAGCCAGTATTTAAAAAAATAAGAATCCAAGTTCATGTAATCAAGGTAAATCCTGAGATAGATCAGATTACTTAAATAAGTGTGATTTAAAAGCACAGTTATATGACTTTTCCCTGATGTGATTACCAGATTTGTCTTTGTTTTGATACTAGTTTATACTAGCTCATCTAAACTGCCTAGATTTCTTATACTGCTTCAGTGATCAAAAACAAAATATTTATAATTATGGATAATGTAAAAATCGTGTCCCTCTAAATTGGATCACAGGGCTAAAAAATTGTTTTGTATCAGCAGTCATAGTGTTTTCTAATGTGTAAGCTTAAAACATGATATCCAGGATTGTTAGTTAACTTTACAACCTCAGACTAATATTAAACTTAGTTAATAAATAATCTTTGAATTCCTAGATAACTTTTTAAGTAAGAAGGAATATTGATATCTTGGTCATAAAGCATAGTCTTTAGTATACAAAACTTTTGTCCTTAGTTCAGTATATTACAGAGTGGCTATCTTCTTGGGTCTTGTTCATAAATATATACTGTTATTTTTGTCACATTTCAGAGATATAAAAGTGATGTGTGGGGCTCTAGTTGGTGAGTTTTGCTTGTTTGCTGAATGGCCTGTATGTGATAAATGATCATCCATTATGTACTTCCCAGTTAAATAGAAGTTAATTTGGTTAAATTTTGTAGTTTTTATGGGTAATTTGAGCCTAGGGCAGGAGCATATATGTATATGAAATAGAATAGTGTATGAAATATGAGGTTCTTCTCTTGTTTTCAATGGGAAAGTTTTGTCCTAAAATAAAGTATAAGATTGTCCTAAAACCTGAAAGAACATACTGAAAGGCAAAACTTAATTTTGTACAGTAAGTTGAAGAAGGTTTGAGAGAAGTGAAATTTATTTACTTTGATTATATTATATTACCTGAGATATAAAAGAATTATGTTCAACTCTTGGCAAAATTCACCCAGATTGATGGGCTTATTCAGGTGTTATTTATTTATTTATTTATTTATTTATTTATTTATTTTGAGGATCTTATAACCTTTTTATTCCCAGATATTGTATGAACACATCTAGAACAGTTTCCTTTCTGGTAGGAAAACTTTGTTTAAAGTATTTAGTCTGCCCATAACAATGTATAGTAAAAGTATGTTTGTTTTACTTTCTATGCAATCCACCCAGATGGTAAATAATATTTTGTGTTCCATATTGTATCATGCCTTTGATTAGTTAAAAACAAAAAAAAGAAGATGAGAATATTAATTTGCATTTTTAAAAATAGGATCTAGGGGTGCCCGGCTGGTTCAATTGGTTACACGTTAGACTTGTGTTGGAACCTTGTGTCAGGTTCCATACTGACAGCACGAGGCCTGCTTGGGATTCTCTCTCTCCCTCTTTCTGCCCCTCCCCCAATCATGCGCTCACTCGCTCTCTCTCTCTGTCTCTGTCTCTCAGTTAGACACCTAACTAACTGAGCTACCCAGGCACCCCAGGCTCACCCAGGGTGAGCTACCCAGGCACCTTGCCCTATAAGTAAGTAGACTTTAACAATCATCATCATCGTCATCATCATCTGTCCCACATTTTACCAGGGCACAACTGGAAAAATTGGTTATGCAGTGAAGGCCATCACACAGTACAATATTTGAGAATGAATCTCATTTGTTCGAGTATGGCAGGCTCAACAGTAAGAAGTAAGGATTGTACTTTATATGTGGAGCCAGTACCTACAAAGCCAACTGAGTAGTACAGATCTGGTAACTCTTTTATGGCTTAGGGGGGGTCCCTACTTCACAGTTTAATGAAAGTCATTTCTGAAAGTATATGTTGTAGGATCTATAAGAGGGAGAAATGTACTCAAATTTATTTATAGGTTGAGAAGGTTTACTGGGCTTTGTTTCTTAGCCTTGACATGAAAGCAAATAGCATGGGCTTTTCAAAGTCCAACATGAAATACCCTAAAACATTTCCAAGTAGAAATTATTTCTCTGGCACCAGTAATTATTCTACATGGCTCTTATCCAGTAAGATTTGGTTCAAAGGATGACCTTTGGATCTGCAGGGTAAGGGAGACTTGAGACAGTGATGATAGATGAGTTAGGCACTCTGTCATAAGACTTAGCTGGGTATGAAATACCAAATACATTTACAAGGCAAGTATTTGTATTACCAAATACAAATACATTTGTAGGCAGAGAGTGGAATTTACTAAAGATGTACGTTAACTGCTGTTATTTTATAGATTTTTTTAAGTTTATAGATTTTTAATAAGTTTATTTATTTATTTATTTTGAGAGAGTGGGGGAGGGATAGACAGAGAGAGAGAGAGAATCCTAAGCAGGCTCTGTGCTGTCAGTGCAGAGCCTGATGCGGAGCTCCATCTCACAAACCCTGAGATCCTGACCTGAGCCGAAATCAAGAGTCAGGTGCTCAACCCACTAAGCCCCCCAGGTTCCCAATAGTTGTTATGTTAATTATGAAGTAGACATCATGTTGGCTTGTTTAATGTGGGTTTGGGATTCAGTTAGGGGCTTTGGGAGAGGTTTGGGCTTTGCAGAGGTAGTCTATGTGGTTGAGTCCCTGTGTAACTTCTATCCCATCACTGTTGGTGCTTTGCTCATGCACCCAGTAAGGAATTGCTCTACAGAGTAGGTCCTCTTATCCACCTGATTACTGAGTACTTTTAGTCTTGGAGCAAGCATTGACATGGTTCACAAGTGTCCTCACTCTAGGACATCTCTCAGATATCCACGATCCCTTCCTCCTGCAAGCCTGCTTCTTTCTATTCCTTTAATCCTTTCAAATAATCATTGGAAATTTCCTGTAAATGTATGTAAACCCATGCTTCTGGCCATCTCCTCTTCCAGAAAATCTTGGGAAAACCAGAGGTTCCATTTGAAATTATGCCCAACTTGAAGTAATTCCTCCTAGACTGTCTCTCAGGGCCACCCCTTAGCTGGTGAATGCTACAGTTTTTCACTCCTGGATGGAGCCAGTTTATTATGCAAAAGAATTTGGAAATTAAACTCACATTTTTCATCACTGTGTCAGAGAGAACTCTCCCAGAGATTATAAATATGTACTGAAAGAGAGGCATTCAGGGGCGCTTGGATGGCTCAGTTGGTTGAGCATCCGACTTCGGCTCAGGTCATGATCTCATAGTCTGTGGGTTCGAGCCCCATATCAGGTTCTGTACTGACAGCTCAGAGCCTGGAGCCTGCCTATCTCCCTTTGTCTCTGCCCCTCCCCTGCTCATGTTCTGTCTCTCTCTGTCTCAAAAATAAATTAAAAAAAAACATTAAAAAACATTTAAAAAAAAAAGAGGCATCCATTGGCAAAGTAGGCACAACACATAAAGAATGTGAGCCAATTGCTTATGCAACTTGTAGATTCATGAATTTTTCAGGCCATGGAATTGCTCTTAATACATTTATTTGGGGATGGAATGCCACTAGGGGTACTCAAGTTTATGGTTTAGCAGATTAGTTAAACCCAAATAGTCATGATGGGAAACGGATTGCATGTTCTCCTGGTGTCCTGTGTCACTCTCTTCAAAGCTCCTATTGAAAACCAACAGCAGTATCTCAAAATAATATTTCTAACCAAGAAGACTTTACTTTAAAGCCCAAGGGGCTGTCATTGTGATTCTCCTGTTGGGGCCTCGGAGAGGCTTTGCATAACACACATACATAAAGCATCATTATCTGTTGGATCAAATTGCCAAGTGACATTAGCTTACACTTCTCTGCCATCCAGTCACAAATGCTTCTCTTTCTCTAGGATATATTCAAATTTAATGGTTTCTAGGTTGTTGGTAAATTAGTTGGGTGACTCTGACCAAATGTTTTTTGTTATCCCTAAACTCCAAAGATATCCACCAAGTGACTGATGTACATCACTTTTAGCGGTAGTTAATGCAACTAATCTTACATTCCGATGGGGTATTTCTACATAACCAAGACCACTACTGCCCCCCCCCAAACATTACTAAAGTAACAGACCCTGAATTTTCATGGGATTTATTTCTCATTCTTACTAGAACATTTAGGGTACATCATGTTGTTTCTCAGTAGGTCCTGTCGGTATGAAGTCAACACATGTATAATCCTGTAGTATGATGAAATAATCAAAGTTTCTATTGATTTACTTATGGCCCAGAGTCAGGGACCTGACACAGTCTTGAAAGGCCAGAGGGTAATGGGGCCTGGCTGTATCTGCCAGGCAAAAGCAAACCTCTTCTGATGTTTTCTACTCACTGTGATTAAATTATGAAATATGTGATATCGAAAGCTGAATTCCAGGTGCCAGGAACTGTTTTGGTTTACTAAACCAAATAGTAAATGAAATATACCTTGATCACCTTTAAGGAGTTACTGCCTTATTGAATTTCTGTATAGACTAAATAGGGGAGTTAAGGGGGGAAATACAAGAATCACTCCTTCTGAATCTGTGTTTGATGGTGACACTAACATCTGTGATTTCCTAAGACTTCCTTTTCTTCATTTTTGGCAAGGAAAGAGGGTCCCACAAACTATTACTTGGTACTTCACGAGATCTCTCATTTCACAGAAGAGACAAGCAATGTGGCTGCCATGAGAGTTGCCAAGTAGATCAACACGAACCATACATTCAGAAATTGGGATGATTGCTACATTCTGGAGTCACAGACTATGACCCAAACTCCTTAAACCAAATCACTCTAATTACCCTTTACTGTGATTAATGAAGCACAGTGGTTTCTGGCTCCTGAGCCCCAGGAATTACTAATTTGCTCTTCACTGAAGAATTATGGGTCTTTGAACTGATTCAGACCCAAGAGTTGAGTGACGTTCCATGGTTTTCCCTCATGACAACTCAAATAAGTTCCGGTTTTCTTTTCCTGTTTCTTTTCTTTTTGTGGTCGGGGGTGGGAAGCAGAGCAATGTGGCAGAGATTAAAAAGTTATATAATTTAACTTAGGCAATAACTGAGAGGGACAACAACTCTTTTGGCCCTAGGGATCCCATACTGATTAGCCATTAGTTATTAGGTGGATAAAAACATTCTACTTACTCTTCTAGGACTAATGCCATAGTTTCCACAATAATGGAAATCACACCCACCTTAAATGGTTAAATTCTATTCTTTGGCTTCTTCCATTGGGAATCCCATCATCCCCTACTGAAACCAGGAAGCCTATTTTAGTGGCAGCCTCTCCATGTTTCGCTGGAGATGATAAACTCTACGAAGAATAGCCTCCACCATGTTTCTCAAGGGAGTTTGTGCTGTTCTCACCAGTGTTTTTCTCAGTGTTCTGGTTAGGAGACTGTTCTCCATTCTCTTTTAGAGAAGATACTTAAAGGGACAGATAAATGGTTGGTGCATTATAAATACCAAGATTTATTTCTTCCTAACTCTTTGAATAATATTTCAATCTACAGGTGATGCCATCCTAAAGAATACACTTAAAAATGTTGTGAGGGGTATTTAGAGGCCACAAGGATGGGGATTGAGAAGGTACTACTGCCATTTATTGGGTGAGATCAAGGGATTCTAGGCGTCTTCATGTATCAGGACAAATCCTCACTACAAATACCCTGTGTACAATATAATTTCTGAATGTACCGTGAAGTAATTGTGCAAGTGAAAACTTAGATGAGCCTAGGAATTAATTTCCTTGTCTTATAAAAAGTGCGAAGTATTTTTTCATAGTTTTAAAACATTCTGACTTTTCTAGTAATACAGAGACATATAAATTGAGGGGGTACTGTAATTTGTTTAAATGCTTAACTTTACTAAGAGTCTTTCACCATTTTGGTAAATCTCATCACTAGTAGGCTACTTATATTATTTGAATTACCACAAAATAATTTCATGAGTCCAAATTTATAGGTGTTGCTATCACAGAGAATCTATCTATTCATCTGTCCATGCTTCTATCTATTTGTCTATCTATATCACATAGTTTTAAACGTGTCAATATTCAAGTAAATATTTAATATTAAATTTTTGAATTTTTCATAAAAATGGACAGTTACCAACATTCCTACTCTAATACAGGAACTACGAAAACAAAAAGCTTAACATTTTGCAAAGAAAAAATACGAAAAATCAAATATATAAATTAGAGTTCCCAGGTTTAAAGGAAGATTGTTTTTCCCTAGAATATTAAAAATAATCTAGGCATAAAGGTAAGGATTTCATTGTTTCTTACAAAATAACAGAAAGAATCACAAACTTTATAAGCCATACAAATTGCTGAAAAATCAATCTAGCCAGCTGTATGAGTAATACAACGATGAAAGAAAATCCAAATTAAAATCATTCTGTGTATTCCACTGAGCAGCTATATTGTTTCAAGATGAGGAAAAATGTAGAAAATCATCTGTGTAATGAATTTCATTCAAGCAAATTTTTAGGACAAGTAGATATGAGCACCTTTTGTGTTAAAGAAAACCACTTCCCCAATTGCACACGTAGGGCTTATAAGCAATTTAAAAAAAAATCACAGAGGAAATGTTATTTTTAAAATCACTGATGGCAGCATTTCCTTCCATGTGGAAGTAACAGAGTTTGGAATTACCTTCCTGCTGTAAACAACTAGAAAACTGAACAAGATATAGAAAACAGCTATCCTTACAGATAAGAGAATAGTGCAGGACCATGGTCCCTGGCACAAAATAAACAAATGAGATGACGTCTATAATTCAACCAGCTTTCTTCCCAGAGAACATTTCAAGAGAAGAGTATGAAATTCTAAATATGGCTCATTTATCTCATTGAGTTGAGAAGACAGTGATCAGAGTTTGGAGAGGTCATAAGGTCAAGGATTTACAGGACAGAATATAAAAAAAAAAAAGAACTATAAAACCTGTCCTTTGAATTTTTGATTGAACACTAATCTGTGAATGCATAGGGGAGGTCCTCATGAGACTAGAAAAATAACACTTCCTTGGAAAGAACAATTACTAGAGAAATGTGAGATAGAAACTCTCCAAGAGCTCATACAGGGGCTGAAAATCTTTTGAATTCTCACTATTTAGAGTTGAGAGGGCTCACCTGATATACAGGGCAATAAGTAGAGATTTAAAAAATGGTCATGGCTACGAAATAGAGCTAAATAAACCCAAGGTTAGAGGATACTAGAAAAACTACCCTGAAAAAAGCTTAAAAGCAAACCTTAAATAGATCAGACTGTCCCACAAGTTAGTCATCTACCTACCAGAACAAATTCCAACACTATTCAAAGGAATACAATAAAATCAAGTACTCAACCATGTAAAAATTATAATATCTGGCATCCAGTCAAAAATAAATAAATAAGCAAAGAGGTTGGAAAACGTGGCTCATAACAAAGAGAAAAATCAGATAATAGAAACAGACACCAAAATGGCAACTATAATAAAATTAGCAGATTAAGAACATTAACACAGTTACCCTAAGTGTTTGAATATACTCAGATACGTAAATGGGTACATCTTAATGCTCATAATTAAGAGGGAGATGGAATATATGAAAAAAGAAACTTCTAGATAGGAAAAATACAGTATTGGAAATAAAAATCTTACTAGATGAACTTACCAGCAAGTTAGAGCCTATAAGGGGTGGGGTAGGGAAAGAACAGTGAGTTTGAAGTTAAAGCAAGCAAAACTAGCCAAAAGGAAGAAAAATACTTATATGTATATGTATTTATGTATGTATATGTAGTATATGCATATACATACACATACACACACCCACATATTTGAAGAAATGATGTCTGAAAATTTTCCAAAGTTAATGAAAACTAAGACCAAGCAGACTTTAGAACACAAAATATTAGCATAGACAAGAGGGACTTCTAAAATAAGTATGTCAAGTGTTCTATTTACCAAGAAGTTATGATAATCCTAAATGAATAATATGCTTCAAACATTCTTCAAAAGATGTGAAACAAAAACTTAAAGAACTAAGATGAGACAGTTGAACTGACAGAAAGAACTAAATGAAAAATACAGTTATAGTTGCCTATTTCAACCTCATTCTCAGTACTTACAGAACAAGTAGAGAGACAACCAATAAATTTATAGAAGACTCAAACAACATCAACCAGCTTGTTTTTATTGACATTTATTGACAGCTCAGAGCCTGGAGTCAGCTTCAGATTCTGTGTCTCCCTCTCTCTCTCTCCCACGCATGTTCTCTCTGTCTCTCAAAAGTAAATAAACATTAAAAAATTAAAAAAAAATAAAGTATACATGTAACATACATCAAGATAGTCCATACACTGGTCAATAAAGCAAGTCTCAATTAGCTTAAAAGAATTAAAATACTCTCTGAAAAAAATGAAATTATATTTGAAAACAAAAGAAATATATAGCTACTGCCACTTTTTTGCTGTCTCGAAGCTGATACTTTACCACCCTGTCTCTTCTGGTAGAGCTGCTACTCACACAGACCCATCTCCCCCATCACAAAAATAAGTATATGACCTAGACTGACCATCAAATTAGCCTCTCTCCATGGGCATGTGTCCCAAGCAAGATCAAACATAATCCTTTCGTGGTGATTATTTGGACATTAAAGGAAAGAGAATTGTTTTCTTTCTGGGATCACTAAGGTAATAGAAGGTTTAAGTGGAATTTCCACAGAGACACCAAGACGCCAGAAATGTGAAAAACCAAAGCTAGAATGTTATATAAAAGAAATGGCCAAACAGTACTTTGATCCCTTCACCAGATAAATTCTGCAAAAGTTTCAAAGTGTTAAAAAAAAGTAGGATGTTGTAAGATTTCCTTGGGGATCCTCATTGCCATCCTGTGAGTCCTTAAATCCACCTAAGAGGGAGAAGGTATGAGATCTTCACCTCTAGGCCTCTAGAGAAGGCTTCCATGGGACCTCTCAGAGAGTTTGGAATATATTCCTGCAATTGGGAGACACAGGACTATAGTAGCTTCATTTCTAAAATAGCTATAGCAGCCTGTGCTAACAAGAGAGAGGGAGCTGCATTGGGGTCATCTGGAACTCTAAGAGTATAACGGGGCAGAAGACTCATAAATGTCTCTTGAGAACCAAAATGGATCACAAAGAAGAATGGAGGCAGTTCAGAGTTATTTAAGGGTCTAGCTCAACATGGTTGCCTAGAAAGGTGCAGAGACCTTAGCAGCAAGAAGTGAGATGTGAATGCTGAACCTTTAGGGGCTGTCAAAGAATTTGCTAGTAACTACCTAAAACTGACACCCATCTACCAGGTTAAAAAAAATTTCAAGGGCGCCTGGGTGGCTCAGTCGGTTAAGCGGCCGACTTCGGCTCAGGCCGTGATCTCGCGGTCCGTGAGTTCGAGATCACGGCCTGAGCCGAAGTCGGCCGCTTAACCGACTGAGCCACCCAGGCGCCCCCCAAAAAAAAATTTAAAAAAATAAAAGAAACTTCAGTGGGCCCCAGTCGAATAAACTGGAAGTGCCTCAAGGACAAAAGATTAAGTTTAACCAGCTGCCATATACAAAGCCTGTGAAGACATCCAGCCTCTTAAGAGCTATCCTCACCCCACACCTCTCTTCTATCTCCTTACATTCATCTTGGTGTGTTTGAAACAGTAGGTACCATAATAGGAAAGATGTGAATGAGGGGAGAATCAGATGACCCCAGTTTTCTTCAAAGGTAGTCAGTTGCTAACCTCTTGGTGGAAGGGGAAGAGAGGTGGAACATTTGCAGAAAGATTAAAATGTGAAACTTTATTAAAAAAAAAGAAAACAAGAAATGAAATTCTTGGTAGACACATTCTTATAACTGAATTGAAGCCATTCTGTGACTACATATGACCACAGAGCTGCCTATCATTTACAGTGAGCAAGAAACTCATAGAAGCTAAGTCTCCAACCAAGGTAGGAGAGAGAACTGGCACTGAGTAAATGTTACAGAGATGCCGCATGACAAAACTCTGTTGTACTGTGCATATGTCACAAGCTTTGTGGTTACCCTGGCTATAAGGGAAGGTGACCGTATGCTTTATGGTCCAAGAAAGACACTTCTGAGAGTGAAAGGGGAGACTATCGATATTGCAATGCAATAGGCACAAATTCAGACGATCCTAAGTGAACCAGGATGTATGATCACTATGGGAACACTGTACTCCTTGAACTACTGGTGGACATTCACCACAGAGAAAGACTGCCTGAGAATGAAGCCAACCCAGCTGAAGGTAGCACTGAGAGATGGAAGGAGAGAGGCATCACCCTTGGTACTTCTCATGTATGTGACCAGTTAAATTCTCTTTTTTTTTGGCTTAAACTGGTTTGAGTTTAAATTACATTACTTGCAACAAATAGAAAACTAATTTACATCATTTCTTGGAAATGCAACCCAGCAGTAACTAGTAGTTTACCATCTTGTCACTTTTAGTGGCAACTACACTTTAGACCAGCCCTTTAATAAAAAATTATGCATAAAAAGTGACAAGGCACTATCATCTAGATATTGCAATTAACTGTCTTTACCAACATTAAAATCCACGAGTTGTATATGAAGCAAAATGATCTCTCCATTTCCTCAGCAATACTGAGAAAAACAGACTGAAGACAAGGCTATAAGGGCTGGGTATTTAAAGATGTGATTACACAGCAGGGCTGAGGTTGGCTTTAATAGAGATAGAATTATTTTCTTTATTGGGGCTTAACTGTTATTCATCTAGAGCAATCTCATTTTCTTTTCAACTTTGAAAAACTTTTAAAATAATGCCATTTTCACTGATTGCATTTCCCTTGTGCATTAACAAATACTTGTGCAGATGTCACAAAAGTTCACATCCCTTCTTTTTCTTTCTTAATATTCCTTGCAATTATTATGTAAAGCCACACTTTATTTATCTGCAAATGGTACTTGGTTAACCATATTTGCCTTAATGATACGCTAAAATTACTTCTGAAGAAGACTGTCAAGTTAACTATGGGAAATTGGTATAGAATGAGGTATCTCTTCCCTCTCATTAGAAAGATTAAGTAGAAGTAGAAGATTAAGATCCAATTCCATTTTTAAAGATTTTTAAATTTTCTGCCTATTAGAGAATAGTTTCAGAATAACTCAGCTCTGTTCTGTGCAATTTCATATCTTTGTAATAAAATAGTCATAATGAACAAAAATCGGTCATGGCTAGATTTAGTATTGTGGGATGATTTTCATGTTATCATAATTAATCATTTAAATCATGGCAGTGGCTTAATATCAGAAAGTTCTCATTAATATCCTCGTGTCTCTTGAACTTCCCAAATTGTACACTCTCAAACAGACTCTTCCAGACTCTTGCTGTTGTTCTCAAAATTCTTTTCCATTATGATTATGTCTCAGGGTATTTAAGGCTGAAAGAGAACTTTTTTCTTAGAATGGGTTAGTGTAGTTTCAATTTCCAAAATGCATTTTTCTTAATCCACAGTCTTCTTTTTATGCTTTACATGACAAAAGTATTCTTTTTAGGCTGTATATTTAATTACACATATCTTGATCCAAAGATTTAAAACAGATTTAAATGTAGGGATTTGAAAAACTATATAAATTTTTAAGTGTGGCATATGATATCTCAAATATCCCTGTCTAGATAGAGATGAGCTCTGTTGCTCATCAGCTTGGGGAGCCAGGTTTTCTCACGCATAAAAAAGAAATAGCAGCCTTTGAAAAATAAGAATAAAATATTTGTGAGGAATAATAATAAGTTAAAACTATTTAGCAGAGTACCTGGTAATATATATTTTAGTTAATTTGTATCTGGAGTTAATTAAGGCAAACTTAGTTCTTAGTTTCTTCAAAACCAATGACAGCTAGAAATTCACTATTACCATGATCGTAAACCTGATTTTCTTGAATAAGATCAATGTGAAACTCTTATCAGAAGGCTAGGACAACCCTGTTATCCAAAGGCAAGGGAATTAAAAGCAAAAATGAACTACTGGGACCTTATGAAGATAAAAGGCTTCTGCACAGCAAAGGAAACAACCAACAAAACTAAAAGGCAACCAACGGAATGGCAAAAGATATTTGCAAATGACGTATCGGACAAAGGGCTAGTATCCAAAATCTATAAAGAGCTCACCAAACTCCACACCCGAAAAACAAATAACCCAGTGAAGAAATGGGCAGAAAACATGAATAGACACTTCTCTAAAGAAGACATCCGGATGGCCAACAGGCACATGAAAAGGTGCTCAACGTCGCTCCTCATCAGGGAAATACAAATCAAAACCACACCCAGATATCGCCTCACGCCAGTCAGAGTGGCCAAAATGAACAAATCAGGAGACTATAGATGCTGGAGAGGATGTGGAGAAACGGGAACCCTCTTGCACTATTGGTGGGAATGCAAATTGGTGCAGCCACTCTGGAAAACAGTGTGGAGGTTCCTCAAAAAATTAAAAATAGACCTACCCTATGACCCAGAAATAGCACTGCTAGGATATGCACAGGGGCACTTGTACCCCAATGTTTATAGCAGCACTCTCAACAATAGCCAAATTATGGAAAGAGCCTAAATGTCCATCAATTGATGAATGGATAAAAAAATTGTGGTTTATATACACAACAGAGTACTGCGTGGCAATGAGAAAGAATGAAATATGGCCCTTTGTAGCAACATGGATGGAACTGGAGAGTGTGATGCTAAGTGAAATAAGCCATACAGAGAAAGACAGATACCATATGGTTTCACTCTTATGTGGATCCTGAGAAACTTAACAGAAACCCATGGGGGAGGGGAAGGGGAAAAAAAAGAGGTTAGAGTGGGAGAGAGCCAAAGCATAAGAGACTGTTAAAAACTCAGAACAAACTGAGGGTTGATGGCGGGTGGGAGGGAGAGGAGGGTGGGTGATGGGTATTGAGGAGGGCACCTTTTGGGATGAGCACTGGGTGTTGTATGGAAACCAATTTGACAATAAACTTCATATATTGAAAAAAAAAAAAAAGAAGGCGAGGACAACCCTGTTATCTAATGCTCAGAAAGGAAATAAATGAACTACCTAAAGTTGCCCTAAAATTGCAGCTTGTACTGACATTTGAACAAATGATTAACTTGGACCTAATCCCAAAATGATTTGAACAGTATAAATCCATGTTTTATGAAGCTTTAAAACATTTATTAAAGCACATGAGCACAGGGGTTAGAAAAACATCCATTTACTGGCATGAATTCAGACCCCAGGAAAAACTAAGTCTTCTTTTAAGTAACATAAAGAGGTAAAAACAAATTAATCAAAACTAAGATAACACTGCTTTTTAAAAAATCAGATTTTGTTACCCATTTATGTTTGATAGGTTTCTATGAGAATTTGTGTCTGTGGCTTCATCTGAATGAATATGGTTCCCAAAGTACATAATACTTATGTCCTCTTAACTATAAAAGTTAAAAAAATAAGAACAAACAATAAAACCAGGAGACATAGCTGAGAGAATTTGATGTGGTACTAAAATTTACTAATATGAATAAGCATATAATGATGATAATAGAGGATAAAATCATGCTTTGCAACCCTGGTTACTTACTGAAAATCCCCAGAAATACTTTTTAAAGCTATATAAATGCCTGAGCTCCAAACCCTGGGATTGTGATTTAAATTAGTCTCATATATGGCCAAAGTATTTATAATTTTTGAAAGCTGTGCAGGTGATTCTTTTGTTTTTCTTTTTTCTTTCTTTTTTTTTTTTTTTTTTGAGAGAGAGCGCGAGAGAGCGTGAGAGAGCAAATGGCGATGGGGCAGAAAGAGAAGGAGAGAGAGAAGCCCAAGCAGGTTCTTCACTGTCAGCACAGAGCCCAACATGGGGCTCGATCTCACCAACTGTGAGATCATGACCTGAGTCAAGATCAAGAGTCAAGTGCTTAAGCCATTGAGCCACCCAGGCACCCCAGCCGTGCAGGTGATTCTTATGGGCACCAGGATTGAGAAGCACTAGATGAAGGCTTTACTGGGTCCAATTGCCAGGGTTTCAATCTTGGCTCTGTTTTGTACTTGCTGTGTAATCCCGAGAAAATTGCTTGACCAATCCAAGATTTACTTTCAAGGATACATAAATTATTACTCGCTGCTTGACAAAATGCTGATTTTTTCCAAGGCTGTTGATTTAGGAAATATTTTCCTAAAGATATTTAATAGACAGTCCTTCACTTTGACCTGTCAATGTATATGTTTCCCAGGCTCTGAGTACTGGTGGGCATTCTCACTCAGTGAAAGCTAACATTAGAGACTGTGGTCATCGCTTTCCATTTTTAGTTGTTTGGGCAAAACACCTATAATCTGTCCACTAATAAGCATGGTATCTTGGTAAATTGGGTGTTTTGCAACAAATGTTATTTAGTCTGCTAAGGCCTCACTTTCTGCATTTTTTTTTATTATTTTAGAGAAAGAGTACATATGCAAGTGCACAAGTGTGTGGAAGAGAGGCAAAGGGTGAGGGAGAAAGAGAATCTCAAGCAGGCTCCGTGCTCAGTGCACAGAGCCCAATGGGGAGTGGATCCCATGACCATGAGATCATGAGCATCCAAGATTTGGATGCTCAACCAACTGAGCCACCCAGGGGTCCTGAGGTTTTGCCATTTATTTTATATTTCAGAGAACTTAAATGATAACATGGTAAGAATTCACTGCTCATGATTACAATGACCTATGTGTACCATTGCATCACTTTAAAGTTAACCTACAGCTAATTAGAAACTAAATGCTTAGGATCAGGTCGTTTTCTCTGTCTCTCTCTCACCTTCCTTTTAGAAATGTGATTAAAACAAAATAGTTCAAAGTGTACTGAAACAAGGTTAATGAAAATTTTAATTAAGTTCAATATCTGGGTTTAAATATATCTTTGACATGCAGAACTTTATCACTAAAATACACAATCTTGTAACGAATATGAATATGTGAATAAAATACTAGAAATCTGTATTTTTCATCAATATAGTCCAAATAATCCAACAGAAGATCATTTCAGGCTCAGAATTTTTTAACCTTGAGAGGGAATTTACTACTTATTTGAATAGATAATAATAATATGGAGTAAGTACATTAATAATCTTTTAAAATATATTCTTTCTAAAGTAGTTGAAAAGACATTCCCCTTTTGCAATATACTTTATTATGAAATTTTTATTGATTATTAAATAATAAACCTTAACCCAAAAAAGGCAAGCAACCTCAACTTTTAGATCCTGCAACTTGAATCAAAACTCCAATGCATATACATGGACAAATTATTTAATCTTTCTAGGGCCACAATTTTCTCATCTGTAAAATAAAGGCATTTATGGTACTTATGTCACAGAGTTATTGAGAGTAAGTGAAATAGCCCATGTAAATATGTATGTACCTGGGGAGGAAAGGTGGCCCCCACCCCCATAATCCCCACCAAGGTGTTCATGGCCTTTTATGGTACGCTCCCCTTTAGTGTGGGTGGGAACTGTAACTTGTTTCTCACCCATGGAGTGTAGCAAAAGTAATGAGGGATGTGATTACATGCATATGATTATATTATATCAGATTATAGCATCCATCTTGAGAGGAGACTCTTCCTTTCTGGATTTGAGGAAGCAAACAGCCACACAGGGAAGGTGCACATCTCAAAGAACTGGATAGTTTGACCTCTGGCCAAACTATTAGGTATGTACAATTAGAATTGTTATGGATATCTAATAGGTTGAACTATTTATTATGAAATATTTCTGTATCTTTGATAATGCTTCCTGTCATTAGACTTTACATGTTCTCATCAGAAGTGAATATTCAGAGATTATAATTATAGGGAAAATTTAGGTTGTCAGTAATTTTTACTCGACATTTAATATTTAAATACATTCTTTCCTAAAAAGCAATTACTCTACAATAAGTCGTTGGGGGGGGGGATAGGATCAGAATGGCATGAAAAAGATATCTCTAATCACTTGAAATTTTGTTTTTTTATTTTTTTATAGTCTTGAGGGTTTATTTATTTTTTACATTTATCGTGCCATAAATTTATAGGGAATGGGTTCCAACAGCTCAGGCTCCTTTCCATTGGTTCTCCCAAAGTGTGCTTTTCGGGGTGGGGCAGGCTGGCACTTCAGTTGAACCCAAGTCTCTTTCTCTTTGGCTTCCTTCTTTTTCTGATCATTTTCCTTCACACATTTCAGGAAGCTCTCTTGGCTCTTTGAGTGCTCAATATGCTCAATAGGTACCTTCATTCTCTTGGCAAGAATCTTGCCCTTATTTGTTTACAAGAATGCCAACAAGAATGCCAACAAGAATGCTGGGTAACATTGTAGACTCTTCCAGTTTTGCTATGGCAACATTTGTGGGGCACTCCTTTCTGAAAAGTGCCCATTTCCTTGATGTCCACAATATCACTTTTCTTGTAGATTCACATGGATGTGGCCAAAGGATTAACTCCATGTTTCTAAAAGGCCTAGAGAACATATAGCAGGTGCCTCTCCCCTTTCCCTTTGTGTTGGTCATTTTGGTGAATTACTGGAAATAGTGGTTCTAGCCAAAAGGTAATCATTTGAAAAACGTAAATGTATCCTAAAACAGGGTTTACAGACCTTGAAGTACTGTATAGTTTTAGTCTGCACTAAAAACTACACGAAACTTACATGTAAGTAGCGAGAAGTCACCTATTCAAACTGCTTGACTCTGAATCCTAGCAATGTAATTGAAACTGAAACACTTCCCAGGGCCACAGAGATAGCAGCCATTAGACTCCAACTCCTGCAGGACCCTTCCTCCTCCCCTTGTCACCTTCTTCCTGCTACCCCCTGCCTTCCCTCAGAAAAAAATCCAAAGAAGGAAAACATTTTTTCTGCATAGCAGTTGGAGAGGCATTGCTTATCTTCTCATAGTAGGGTTTTGTTTTGTTTTGTCCTGGTTCCAGGGGAAAAATGAATGGATATCTCTCCTTGCTAGAATAGACACACTGAGGGTAGCACACTAGTAGACTATCTGAAAGAATCAGTGCCTATCTCTGCGCATGAGGCTGAACATTTCCCTTCCCACAACCATCCCCCAACTGACTATCTCCATTCCGCCTCAGTTCTCTGCAAAGCTTAGAGACTGATGGCTAAAGTTCTGTTTTGCTCCTGAATCTGCTTGATTCCTGGGGCATGATGGCAGAGTGAGTGGCGTGGGTTCACCCTTGTGGATAAAGTGGAATTTTGCAGTGCAAAGGAGCTTCAGACAAGAGCAGAAGGCAATGAAGAAGGAGGAATTGGTGGACAAAGTACATGAACTTAAGGCTGAGTGTAAAGACAGAAGTTTAGAGGGGCGCCAGGTAGCTCAGTCGGTTAAGATGCCAACTTCAGCTCAGGTCATGACCTTGCAGTCCATGAGTTTGAGCCCCGTGTTGGGCTATGTGCTGACAGCTCAGAGCCTGGAGCCTGCTTCATATTCTGTGTCTCCTGCGCTCTCTGCCCCTCCCCTGATCGTGCTCTGTCTCTTCAGCTCTCAAAAATAAATCAACATAAGAATTTTTTTTAAAAAAAAGACAGAAATAAAGAAAAGTGTTATGGGGCATACCCTTCTTTGAAAGGACACAAATATTTAAGTGCTTTCCTTCTTGAGATTCAAGGGAAAGTGCAAAATAGGATTTTAATTTCTTTCTCCTTAAGTTGTAACTCTTTTAAATTTACTCTAAACTAGGGGCACCTGGGTGGCTTGGTCAGTTGAGCATCCAACTTCTGCTCAGGCCATGATCTCAGGGTTTGTGAATTCGAGCCCTGCGTCGGGCTCTGTGCTGACAGCTCAGGGCCTGCAGCCTGCTTTGGATTCTGCGTTTCCCTCTCTCTCTGCTCTTCTCCCACTTGTGCCCTGTTTCTCTCTCAAAACATAAACATTAAAAAAAATTAATTAAAAAAATTTAATAATAAATTTACTCTAAACCTTCCAGTAAGACATTTGCCTTTCTCTGTATTGACTGTGTTGGTTTTCAGACTGAAAGGAATAGTGTGGGAAGGAGGATGAGAACCTCACACGTGGATGACTGTTTCCTGGGAATTGGGAGAGATACCCTGCTCCATCAGAATCACTACAATTTGGAAATATTAGATTACTACCCCAAATCACAGAGTTGGTGAGTAAAGAACTGGGACCCAAGCCCTTCTAAGTCCACTTCATACTTAACCTATCCATGTTTTTCACTTCGACGTGTTTTTATGGCTGAATTGTGTCCTCTCAAAATTCAAATGTTGAAATTCTAACCCCCAGTACCTGAGAACGTAACTTTGTGTGTAAATAGGTCCTTTAAAGAAGTAACTGGGGTAAAATAATGTCATATGGGAGGCTTAATCCGATATGACCGGCGTCCTTATAAGAAGTAATTAGGGCACCGACACGCACAGGGGAAGGACCATGTAAAGACACTGGGAGAAAATGACCATCTCTAAGCCAAGAAAAGAGACCTCAGAAGAAACTAACTCTCCCGACACTTTGATCTTGGATTTCTGGTCTCCAGATCTGTGAGGAAAACATTTCTGTTCATTTACCTAGTTTGTGATATTTTATTGTGCCAGCCCTAGGAGATGAATACACATTTTATTTGGGATTACCACTTTTCTGAGACAGAATGAAGAAAACAAAAATATTATGTTGGTAAATTATTTAAAGAATAGTACTTACAAAGAAAATTAAATGAAAAAAATGAAACAAAAACACCAAAATTCAATATTTGCAATATTCACCCTAAGGAGAATTTTTCTAGTTGATTTAGAAATGTGTGGAAATCAGCATTGTAAGGGAAATGCTGAACTGATCTTTGACTATGCCAACTAAAATTGATTTTTCTCCTTTTTCTGTTCTGATTAATTTATTTTCCCTCAGAAAGAAAGTGATTTAGCACAAAGATGCATTTTAAACACACAGCAACAGCATTATAAATCTTGATTTAAGCTGGCTCTATAGAATACTCAGCCAGCACTCCAAGTCCTACTTTTACTGAAGCAAGAGGTGTATCAATAGCAGGGTCACACAATAAAATGGGATCTCAGAATATGTGTCCAATTTATTGGTTTTGTGGCTTTCACACAAACTTGGGGTGAAAATCAGTTTTTTAAACACTGTTAGATTATCAAACACAAAAGGTTTTATTCAAATATGTTGCCGTGAAACACCTTTAGATGGACAGACAACGGGCTTTATTCTAGAAATATAACCCAATCCACCATAATCCTGGTTTTAAAAATATGAGTGTTCCAAAAGGACTGATGCGTTAGGAAACAAGTAGAACATAACACTAAATTCGTATTTACTTATGTGCAATCTGAGTCCAGAAAAAACACTGGACGAACACAGAAAACGAGCTAGCTGAAGTAAAATGAGTAGAAATACACAAACACAAGCACATACACATATCTCTAAACATCTACCAGCTAGCACCATTCACTGCGTGTTATAAACCACATCCATCCCCATCTGGCATTAGAATGTTCTGGCCAATTTCAGATAACCCTCTTCTACCACTTCACAGTAACTCACAAGCTATACGCCTTCCAGTGCCCCCTTAAGACAAGCATACTTTGCGTTTTTTTCAGGGTAAAGTGATGAACTTACTATAATATCTATGGATTCCTTAACCATTTAGTATATATAAAACTGTGCTGCCATTTTTCTTATGCTCCTTTTTATGTTTATATGTAACTGACAGTTTTTGAGTGTTATGCCCCTAGCCTCATTTTCCCCATAAGCTCTATAGTTTTTGTAGCATGATTTTGCACAGCACAGTGAATTTTAAGAACATATATGTCATATTATAGCAGAAATAACCGGACCTTGAATAGACACTGATCCTGCTCTCTGTAAGTCTTTCTCCATTGTTTTGTGTGTTGGCTGGCCCAACCCTCTGGGAGTTTATTCTTTGTCCGTTATCCTCCTCAGCCAAATCTAAAGTAGATACTTGTGGTCTATGCCCTCCTTGAAGACCAACCAGGTTTATTAGCCTGTTTCCTGCCCAAGAGGATGATGTTGCATTGAAAAAAACCAAAAAAACAATCCAGTGTACCAGAGTAAGGGAATATGATAGTTCCAGCTATATTATAGATACACTCCTGAGGACAGGGAGGTATGTTCAATTAGAGAAAGGTGAGAAAAAGGTAGCAGGCAGACATAAATATTAATTACTATAATCACTAAAGCATGAGTGTGTGTCCGACCCAGCATCAGAGCCAACTCTCACTATTTTTTCCTGAAGCTCTTTAAATCCTTGTGACTCTCCTAGAATGTATAAGGATAAGCGATCTCATACATGTAGTGCCCATTCCCCTAACTTTATGCCATCTCATCTCAGCTGGTTCTGTGTTAGGCTTGCCCACTCATACAATTGGACTCTTCAAACTTTGTTAAAGAGGCCAATGGAATTCAAGAAACCCCCTTTTCTTCTAAACCATCCTGCTCCCGTAACTGGAGGTCAGGGTATTTTTCTTTACAAATTCCATCTTCAGTAACTTGACTTTATTTGCCTCTATACTTTCCTATTCTCATAATTTAATATCTCAGCCGATAATTATGTTTCTCTTATTTTTTTAAAACTTTTTTAATGTATATTCATTTTTGAGAGACAGAGAGGCAGAGCACAAGCAGGAGTGGGGCAGAGAGAGAGGGAGACACAGAATCTGAAGCAGGTTCCAGGCTCTGAGCTGGCAGCACACAGCCTGACTCAGGGCTTCAATTAGCAAACTGCGAGATCATGACCTGAGCCAAAGTCAGATGTTTAACCGACTGAGCCACCCAGGCGCCCCTATGTTTCTCTTATTAAACCACCAACACCTCAAACTGCAAATTTCTCATCAAGGGAAGATGTTATGTATTATAGAAAATGAGAATGCCACATTGCCTCATAGAACCTGCTTTAATAGAGGGAAGATCATGAAGTCCTACAACTGATGATCAGATGATCATCTCCATGGAGAGCTCCTCAGAGACCAGATAAGTAATGTCTTTGGGTCAGAGTATCATATTGGGAAGTTCTGACATGGCGAGGAAACTGACAGGTTCAGAGAAAATAAGGGACTTTCTTAAGATGACCTAAATAGTATGAAAGTCTTCAAATCTTGTTTGGGTGCTCTAATATATTGTAGCATGCTGTCTCATTGAATGGAACTTTAAACCTTGTTTCATATAGGAAGACTCAGAAGAAGCAACCTTACAGCTTTTGGATCCCTAAAAGAGCATCACGACATAGATGTTAGGCTTGAATTGTGTCTTACCAAAAAGATGTGTTGAGGGGCGACTGGATGACTCAGTTGGTTGAGCATCTGACTCTTGATTTTGGCTCAGGTCATGGTCTCATGGTTTGTGAATTCAAACCCTGCATTGGGCTCTGTACTGCCAGTGCAGATTCTGTCTCTTAGGATTCTCTGTCTCCCCTCTTTCTCTGCCCCTTGCCCGTTTTTCTCTCTCTCTTTTTTTCTCTCTCTCTGTCTCAAAAATAAGTAAATAAACATAAAAAAAAGGTATGTTGCAGTTTTCACTCCAGGCACTTATGAATATGACTTTTTTTGGAAATAGAGTCTTTGTAGATGCAATTAAGATGAAATCATTAAGGGGGGCCCTAATCTAATGTGACTGGTGTTTTTATTAAGAAGGTGTTTATACAGGGAAAAGACAGTCATGTGATAACGCAGGCAGTGATTGGAATGATGTATCTACACCAGAAGTTAGGAAAACACCATGAAGGATTCTCCCGTAGGTTTTAGAGACAGCATGAACCCGTCCACACCGTGATTTCAAACTTCTAGCTTCCAGAAATGTGAGACAATCAATTTCTGTTGCTTTAAGCCTCCCTTCCAAGCATCCCCATGGCACTTTGTTATGGCAGCCCTAGGAACCTAATACAACAGCCATTTTCATATTAAAGCGGGCATTGAAACCTGGCACAAGAGGGTTGTAGCAGACTTTGTTAGTTACCTAGCCACAGTCCATCTGGTTCCCATCACTTTTCTTCCTTGCTGAGAGAACACTGAATCAGATCAGACACTGAATATCCGTTGTGTACCTGGCCACTCCCAGTGATTCCATTAACTTTACAAGTAATTTTTTTTTCTTGCCACGAGCACATTTGCAGTACTATCCAATGACTTGTCTGCTGTTGCATTAATCTGCTGTGGGGCTTCTGGGAAGGTTTACTTTGTCTTAGCAAGCAACATAAGACAGATATTACTCTTCTTTGCCTTTGGACATTATAATGTGAGAACAATATCTAATATCTGTGCAGCTTCATCCAGTTTATACAGTTGTTCATGTTGTTCAGCTATGAAGGGAAAACCAAAAAGAATCACAGAGAGAATTCAACCTGGTTTCTGGACAGCCTTAACCCCTGAATCCACCACACCTGTAACTGCCTTATTCTGGGCTTCCTGCTGTGCCACATAGTATCTCTGTTGTTTATTTTTTTATTTAAAAAAAACATTTTTTTAATGTTTATTTATTTTTGAGACAGAGAGACAGAGCATGAATGGGGGAGGATCAGAGAGAGAGGGAGACAGAATCTGAAGTAGGCTCCACACACAGCTCGATGCAGGGCTCAAACTCACAGACCATCGGATCATGACCTGAGCCAAAGTCAGAAGCTCAACCGACTGAGCCACCCAGGCGCCCCAGTATCTCTGTTGTTTAGTTGGATCTTCTGTTACGTGTTCCTGAAAGCATGCTAGTAGATACATATGTAAAGGCAACAGAAAGTGCCAGATTTTCCGTGTTCTCATTCTACTGTTCACAAGCAGGCAGTGCCTAGGGGCCGTCTTTCACTGGTGCTCTACAATTCCAGAGAGTGGCTGTGTTTTCTGCTAGAGGATGCCAGTTGGCTTATAGAAATCAAAATTTCCCCATTTCAGATTATTTATTTTATGCAAAGTGTACTGGAAAGATTTTTATATTATTTGGTAGAAGGAGCAGCACAGGAAATAACATATTTGGCTTATAACAAATGAGAACATGAAAATACTTAAGGTTTTTCAACAGTTTCTATTCTAGAAACTCCCTTTGTAACCTATAATGGTTTCTCACAATCATTCTCTCTCTATTCTTCAAATCCTTTTCTGATTGCCCACATGATTCTAAACCTAAATACCATAAAAATATCAGTTTGGGGAAAGATCAAAACTTCATTTGACCCCACCATTCGATATATGATTCTCTCTGCAATATCATTACTGAAACCATTTGGCCTTTTTATTTCCCTACCAGTGACAGGAAACACTTCAATTTGGGGAAGCCTCCCTATCTTCAGAGAGTTTTGATATATAAAAAAGTTCTCTTTTCAAAGTGAAAATACCTCTTCTTGGATATTTTCTAAGTGGTCTTAATTCTACCCACTGGCACCAGAGAAAAGTTTAATCCCTCTTGCATGTGATAGTCCTTATTGTTTGAAGACAGCCACCTAATGAGTCAGTATCTTTTCCCCATTGGACCAATTCTTATCTACAGATAAAAACAAGTCTCCATTCTTCCAATTGCTTTATGTAAAACCTGCAAATTACTAAGACAACAGGTGTTAATGGAACTGCCCTGAGCTAATCAGAAATATAGTATATGGTCATATTATTCATAGAATACAGGACCCAGTTAAAAATTTTCCATTTATTACATTTCTCTGAACTCAAACCAGTTTAAAGTAAATTACATTACAAAGAATGACCACCACCATACACACACACACACACACACACACACACACACACTTCACTACTATCCTTCCAATGCAGTTGATTAGGGCCATCCTTTTCTTTAGTCATTATAATTTTATTAATGCATTGTAATGTTCATTGGAGCTCTTAACTATACTCTCTGCAGCTAAGCTCTCATGCTCTACACGAATATTTCTATTATGCTCACATTATCTCCATAATATATCATCTTGATGGCTTTGACCCATAGTTCCAACTATTTATTACTTTTTGGATCGTGTGCCAAACACCCACACATTTACAATCTCACATGGTTTTGTTATTTTCCTAACTTTCATATACATCATATACCTAACTTTCATATACATACACTGTATACATATACAGTGGAGCCAATGTGAGCCTCTTTATTGGTTTTATCACCCAACTTAAGTTGACCCTCTCCTCCAAATGGAAAAATCGCATCTTTGTAATTGACATTGACATTATCTAGTTGACATTACCCAGTTGACATTATCTAGAATTGCCTTTAAATTCCAGGAAGGTTTGAACGACGCCAGTGAGACATGAGGCAGATGGTGGGGGATTGGCAGGAAAGAATGTATCTCAGGTTGTCATCTGACCATGTTGGAATCTGTTGAGCCCTTCTCATGCTCATGACAACTTAGGTCTTGTAACATGCAGGTCCTGCCATATTATACTTTGTTCCCTTCTAAAAGTTCCCTTCAGATCCACTTCTTTTTCTGTGACACACTGGACCCTGCACACAGTTCAAACTGTGGCTCTGTTGCAAATACGGAGCTCGTGGAGTCTGGGGTAAGATTCCATGGAATTTCTATCTGTCTAGACACAAGAGGCAGTTATAGCTACTCTATTGATATCCACTGTATCCAGGAGATGGCACACAGTTCCCCACTGCCATATCTCCCTCCACTCAGCCTGGTGGGGCATGAAGTCAGGGCCCAGGCACCATTTATGAGGAATCTACCATCATCAAAACTCACATCGCTATTTCTCACCCAATTCTCCTTCTCCAACCAGAACCTTTATCTTAGATGCCAGAATTCATGTTTTCTGTGTACTTAAACAAATGCATTATCTTGTTAGAATACTGTAAGACCTAAACTTTAAACTCAGGAGCCAATAAAGAATACTTTTTCCCTGCTCTACATTCCTTCCCTATAGCAACGAATACAGGATTACTCACTCAGCTGACTGGGTAGGAGAAAAACTGGAGGTATCAGATGAAAATACTCAGGCTAATATTTCCAAATATTATAGTAATGCCTATCATTTATGACTAATAAATAATGCTACAGAGAACAGAATTGAGAATAGAGATCTCTGGTGTATAACCGGAAACCATCCTTGAAGTCAAAACGATTCCTGAATTTTTACCTATATAAACATTTTTGATATTCAAGAAGTTATTTTTCAAAGATAAAATCTCTCTCTTTGTATATTTGATCAAATAGCTCTAATTCTACCCATGGAGGGGAGCCTGGGTGGCTCGGTTAAGTATCGGACTTCTGCTCAGGTCATGATCTCACAGCTTGTGGGTGAACCCCATGTCAGGCTCTGTGCTGACCACTCAGCCTGGAGCCTGCTTTGGATTCTGTGTCTCCCTCTCTCTCTGACCCTCCCCTGCTCATTTTCTGTCTCTGTCTCTCAAAAATAAACAAACATTAAAAAAATTTTAATTCTACCCAGGGAGCTACCAAAATATATTCTTTCATGTAATAGCTTTTATTATGTGTACATCATTTTGCCTTAATATAAGTTCACCAACTTTTAATACTCCTCTTATATTTTCTATGATCTCCAATAATAATAATAATATAAAGTATTCATAGTAATTTTAAATATTTAAATTTATAATTTACAAAAAATATTTCCATAATGATATATGTTCCACTAATTTCTCCTTCTATATTCCTCAGCTGGAAGGCAGTCTTAGTTTGGAGCATCTAGATGCTCTTGGATAGCCTCTTCCCCAACCCTTGGCTGAACTTAGTTCTTAACCAAGGTTATACTTTATAAACGTCTAACCCTCAGGGCACCTACATCAGAATAATCTAGACTGATCAGTAAAAATGTAGATTTCTGGGTACCATCTGAAACCTAGTGAATCAGTATATGGAACGGGCAATGGATTCCGGATATTTGCATTTGTAGGCTGCGTCTTAAGTGATTCTCATACGTACTGTATTTCCATGGAAATGTTCATTCTATCTTTTTTTTCTATTGAAAGTAATTCCCTTCTGCAGAAAAGGCAAAAGTAATATTCCATTTAAGAAATATTTCAATGTGAAAAGCAGAGGAAACCATAAACATGGTTGTTCAGTCTCTACATTTCAACAATTAGGTTGATTTGTCCAAGTGAAAAGAAAGGAAAAGAAAAAAGAAAAAAACAAGGATTAGAACATGTGTGTTAACTATAATTCTAGTATTCTGTTTAATCTTTGTTGTCGATACCCACTGGTCCCAAATAGTGTGATTTTTCTTTCCTTTCACTGGAGATCAGAAATCTTTGTGTAGCTTTCCAACTTTTTATAAGAATCACCTTACTAGTGTTTGAGCATCCCTCTAACAATTCACTAATGTTTATTCTTGGTTATATTCCTATAGTTTCTTCTTATAAAATGTTTCTTTGGGGGCAGCCTTCATTCATCCAAAACACATATATTGAGAATCTTTCCTGGACCAAACACAGTTCTGGGTGAAGGGGATATAGCTGTAAATAAAACATACAAAAATTCCTACATTATGAATGAATATAATGGCTTTATAGGTCTGGTCTCCTTTAATTAGTCATGCAAACTACTACTATTTAACTACATTTATACTAAGTATTTTAGCATTTTTTACTTTTGATATACTTAGTTTTCTCCAAGCTTTATGAAATTTGCCTGCCCAAAATTTGGGGAGCTTATTTATGTTTTCTACCTAGTGTCCTTCTATCCCTTTCAGTAGTTCCATATCTAAAAAATTCCAAAGAAATGGCCATTTATTTGTTGAAATCTCAAGAGTGAAGAATAACCATAAATGGATGTTATTCCATTTTCTGAGAACAGAATGCTAAGAATTTAGTCATCATTCTAAGAATTTAGAATCAAAGACTAATAAGTTGAAAAGAAAAGATGGAAAAATATTTACCATGGAAACATTAGCCATAAGAGAAATGGAGTGACTACATTATAAAGCAAGACTTTAAAACAAGAACTATGACAAGATGAAAGAGAACTATTTCATAATAATAAAAATGGCAATAGGGCAGTATGTCAGGAAGGTATAGCCATTATAAATACATATATATATATATATATATATATATATATATATATATATATATGTATATATATGAAAACAGAGTCCTAAAATGCATGAAGCAAAAAAATGACAAATTAAAAAGAGGAATATATAATTCAAGTTTACACCCGGACTCTCTTTTCAGGAAATGGCATAACAACTAGACAGAAAATCAGTAAGGATACACAATCCTTGAACAGCATTATCAATCAGCTTGATCAAACTGACATATATGGAACATACATGGAACATTCTACCCCACAGAAAACAGAATACATTTGTTTTGTGCACATAGAACATTCTCCATTATAGACAATATGTGAGGGCATAAAACTAGCTTAAATACATTTGAAAAGACTGAAATCATGCAATGTAAGTTCTCTGACTACAACTGAATCAAGTTAGAAATTGGCAACAGAAAGAGTTGGAAATACATCAAGTATTAGTAATTAAATAGTACTCTTCTAAATACTTTATAGGCTAAATAAGAAGTCAAAAAGAAAGGGAAAACATAATCAACTGACTGAAAATAAAATATGACATAAAAATTTATTGGATGGAACTAGAGCAGTGATTAGAAAGAAAATTATGGCTTTGAATGTTTATATAGGAAGGGAAGAAAGATCTAAAACCCATAATCCTGATTCATTCTAAGAACCCAGGAAAAAAAGAGTAAATCTAACCCAAAGTGGCAGAAAGGAAATAAATATCAGACCAGAAATCAATGAAACAGAAAATTTAAAAACTAGGAAAAAAATAAAAACAAAGCTAGGTTTTAAAAATCTAGGGCATATGGTTGGCTCAGTAGGTTAAGTGTCTGACTCTTGATTTCGGCTCAGGTCATGATCTCATGGTTGTGAGACTGAGCCCTGCATTGGGCTCTGTGCTGAGCATGGAACACCTCAAGATTCTCTCTCTCCCTCTTTCTCTGCCCCTCCCCCACTCCCATGTGCACACACCCTCTCTTTCTCAAAATAAATAAACATCAAAAAAATTTACATCTAAAAAATTGATAAACTTTTACGTAAATTGACCAAAAGAGAAATAAAAGGAGCTACAAATTACCAAAAGCAGAAATGAAATAGGAAGCACCACTACAGATTCTAAAGCAACTAAAGGATTATAATAGAGTATTACAAACAAATTTATGACAACATATTAGACCATTTAGGTAAAATGGATAAATAACTACAAAGACACAAAATAGATCTTTCAAGTAGAAATAGAAATTTTGAATAAACATATATGAAATAGGCAAACTGAATTAAGTAATTTAAAATATTTTCACAAAGAAAAACCCAGGCCCAGACAGATTCACTGGTGAATTTTACCAAACATTTAAGGAAAAAAAATGTTAACCATACACATTTTTTTTCAGAATATAAAAAAAGAACTATTTTTCAAGTAATATTATTAGGCCATCCACCCTGACACCAAATCCAAAGAAAGATATCACAAGTAAAAAAAATTACCAATGTGCATCATTAATTTAATGCAAAACACCTTAACAAAATATTAGCAAAGAGTGTTTGCTGCAACATATATAAAGAAGTCCAAGAGGGATTTATTCCAGAAAAGCAAAATTAGCTTAAAATCCAAAATCAGTTAATATACCATATTATAGAATGAAAAATAAAACAAAACTATTGTTTTTATATATAAATCCAAAAAAAGTATTTGAAAATATCCAACATAATTTCAAGATAAAAATTCTGAGCAAACTATAAATAGAAAAAAATTTCCACAACTTGATAAGGGATCTATGAAAAATTTGCACCTAAGATCATACATAATAGTGAAAGAATTAATGCTTTTCCCCTAAAGTAAGAAATAAATCAATATGTCCAGTTTCACCACTTATAGTTCACTGGGTACTTTACATGGTATAACAGGCCAATAAAATGAAATGAAAAATCATTAGAACTTAAAAAAGAAAAGTAAAATTGTCTTCATTCACTGACAATGCGATCTTATATGTAAACACAGAAATAATAATAGAATTAATAAGCAAGATTAGCAAGGTCACAGAATATAAAACCAATGCACAAAAATCCCTTGTATTTCTTTAAGCAATTAATAGTATGAAAACAATATTAAGAAAATGATGACTTTTGCAATAGCATCAAAAAGAATAATATAGGAGTACATTTAATAAAATAAATTCAGGGCCTGTACTCTGAAAATTACAAAAAAAATGTGGAGAAAATTAAAGAAGATATAAATATAAGAGAGACACCCATGTTCATGGATTAGAAAATTCAAAATATTAATATAGCAATTCACCCTAAATTTCATCTGTATTTCAATACAATCCCTGTTGAAATGCCAGAATAATATTTTTTTGGAAAAATTTACAATCTGTCCTAACACATACATGGTAATGAAAATAACTCAGAATAACTCAAACAATCTTGAAAAAGAAAAACAAAATTGGAGGGCTAAAACTTTGGTACTGGAATAAACATAGACATATAGCTCAAAGGAATAGTATTGAGAGTCCAAGAATTAACCCTTATAATATTTATGATCCACTGATTTTCAACAATTTGCCGCTATAAACCAATAAGGAAAGGATAGTCTTTGCAACAAAGGGTGCAATCAAGAAACAAATATCAACTTAGATTCTGTGTTGGATAAACCTTAGGATGACCCCCAATATTTCCACTGTATTGTGTCCATGCTTTTGTGTAATCTTCTCCCCTCGAGTGCTGCTGGAACCTATGATTTGTGACTAATAAGAAGTGTCAAAAGTGATGGGATGTCACTCCTTAATTAGGTAATGTTATATGTAACAAAGTTATGGGGAATGATGCCCGTAATTACATTGTATTGTGTAAGACTCTCCTAGCAGGCTTGAGTGAGAATCTCCTTGCTAACTTGATGAAGTATTCAGCCATAATGAGGAGGCTTACATGGCAAGGAACTGTGAGTGGTCTCTAGGATCTGGGGTCAGCTTCCAGCAGACATCCAGAAGAAAACCAGTGCCTTTGGTCACATAGCCATAGGAAATGAATTCTGCCAACAACTTGAATGAGGTTGGAAATGCATCTTTCCCTAATTAAGCCTCCAGATAAGAATGTGGCCCAGTTGGCATCTTGATTGTGGCCTTGTGAGATTCTGGGCAGAGAATGCAGCTACCCTGTGCCCAAACTGGCCCCAACGAAACTATGAGACAGTAAGCGTGTGTTGTTTTAAGCTCCTAAATTTGTGTTAATTTGTTAGGCAGCAATAGAAAATTAGTAGAGACCCATACTTCATATAATATACAAAAACTAATTCAAAATGGATCGAAGTCCTAAATGCAGGTTTTAAAAGTATAAAACTAGAACATCTTTGTGTCCTTTGGTTAGGCAAAGATTACTTACATTTGATATCAAAAGCATGATCCATAAAAGAAAAAGACATAAATTGGGTTCTATCAAAATTTAAACATTTTCTTCCTTAAAATAATTATCAAGAAAGTGAAAATATAAGCTAGAATCATAGGATATATTTACGTAATTTTTCTGATGATGACATATTCAGAAATATAAAGTACTCTTATGACTAAGAAGAAAAATAACCATTTTTAAATGGGCAAAATATTTAAATAGGCATTTTACCAAAAAATATGAAGCATATGAAAAGAAGTTCGGCATCATTATCCATAGTAAAAGTCAAGATACAATGATACACCACATTATACATTCATATATACATAACATAATGGGCATAAAAATGACAAGATGAAATTGTCATAAAGATATGGAAAATCTGGAATCCTTATAAATTAGTGTTATGACTGCTGTAAAATACTACAGCTACTTTAGAAAACAGTATGGCACTTGTTAGTGTTGTTGTTGTTGTTGTTTTAACATTTGTTTATTTTTGAGAGAGAGAGACACACACAGAGCATGGGGCAGAGAGAGAGGCTCCAGGCTCTGAGCTGTCGGCACAGAGCCCAACACGGGGCTCAAACCCATGAACCATGAGATCATGACCCGAGCTGAAGTCTGACGCTTAACCAACTGAGCCACCCAGGTGCTCCATTGTTTTTTTAATGTAAACATGGATGGCCATATGAGATATGCAGATTTCAAAATGAGTCCCCCAAGATTTTCTTCCCCAAATCCCCAGGACCGTGAATATAAGGAAATATCACACTTGTTTATGTTAGGTTATGTCTTAGTCAGTTTGGGCTGCTATAAGAAAGAAATACCATAGACCGAAATATCTTGAATAACAGAAATTTATTTGTATTGGTTCTAGAGGCTGGAGAATCCAAATTCAAGCAAGGTATCAGCAGAGTCAGTGCCTGCTGAGATCATTCTTCCTGATTTGCAGATGAACATTATATCCTCACACGGCAGAGAGAGCACAGAAAGTAAGCTCTCTTGTGTCTCTCATAAGAGCACTAATCCCATCCAGTGGTTCTACCCTTCTGAACTAATTAACTCTTAAAGAATTAACTCTCAACCTCACTTTGGGCTTTAGGGTTTCAACAAATGAATTTTGGGAGTACCCACTAAGTCTACAGCAGGCTATATGTCAAAAGAGATTTTGCAGATATAGTTAAGGTTACTAACCAGTTGACTTTGAAGTTTAAAGGGAGGTTGTACAGGTCCACTCAAGCTAATCACATTAGCACTTTAAAAACAGAGCATTTTTTCCAACTGACGGAATAAGGGAATTTCACAGAGATCTGAAACAAAAGGAGTGATATGCCATTTCTGGGTGGAAGATGGAAGGAGCCACCTGATAAAGAATGTTGATTATCTCTAGAACTTGACAGCAGTTTCTGGCTCACAGCCAACAAGGAACAGAGACCTTGGTGCTACAACAGAAAGGAACTAAATTTTGCCAACAATCTGAATGAGTTTGGATGGAATTCTCCAATCTTCAAGTAGGAGCCCAGCCGACCTAAAGCTTGACTCTAATCTTACGGGACCCTAAGCAGAGAACCCAAGTAAGCCAGTCTAGACTTTTGACCTACCGAACTGTGAGGAAATAAATGACTGCTGTTTCTGGTGATTTTTTATGCAGCAATATAAAAAAAAGTATGCCACACAACCGGGTAATTCTACTCCTAGTGATCTAGGAGTAGATAAAAACCTATTTCTACACAGACTTGTACGTGAATGTTCATGGCAGCATTATTTTTAATTGCCAAAATTTGGAAATAATCCAAATGCCCATCAACTGGTGAATAGATAAAATGTGGTGTATACACACAAAAGAATACTACTCAGCAATAAAAAGAAACAACTACTGATACACAAAATAATATAGATGAACCTCCATATTATGGTACAAAGCTTCCAAGCATTATGCTAAGTGAAAGAAGACAGACACAAAATACTACAAATTGTATGAATCCATTTACATGCAGTTTTGAGAAAGACCAAATTATAAAGACGGGAAGCTGATCAGTGGTTTTCTGAATTTGAGGAAAGAGAAAGGATCGATCGCATACAGGTAGGAAGGAAATTTGGGGGATTATAGAAGAGTTCTAAAATTGAGTTATTGAGATTGTTGCAACACAATTTACTGAAAATCACTGAACTATGCACTTACAAATGGGTTGTTGTATACTATATAAATATAACTTGAATAAAGTTGTAAAACAATGCAAAATAATGTAAAGCTACATAAGAAAAAGAGATGTTCCCACACATTCTCCAGAATAATACTGCTGAATACTGCTCAGAATATGGAACAAATGGAACTTGTATACATAGCTGGTGGGGATATAAATTAGTATATTCACCCACCATTCATGACTCACAGCCCATCTAATCCTGATGACTTCCCAAAGGCCCCACCTCCCGATACCATCACGTTGAGGGGTAGGGTTTCAACATACTAATTTGGTGGGGACACAAACATTCAGTCTATGGTGTGTACCAAAGCTGACTACAAATATACACTATGACTCAGTAATAATATTCCTACATATACACCCAACAGTAATAAGTATTTGCATCAAAAATATAGAAAAATATTCATAACAGTTCTGTTTATAACTAAAAACTGGAAAAACCCATCTATAGTAAATTGGAGAAATATAAATAAATATTCTGAAGAATATTATATATCTATATACTCGTATATACACATACATATACATATATATGTATATACACATATATATACATATATATACGTATATACACACATATATATACATATATATACACATATATACGTGTATATACGTACATATACATGTGTGTGTGTGTGTGTGTGTGTATATGGAATACTACCCAGCAATGAAAAAAAATAGGTATCATTCAACAACTTAAATGAATCTAACAGACGTAATGCTGAACAAAAGAAACTATGTACAAGATAGTATATACTGCGTGATTCACTTAACATGAAGTTTCAAACAGACAAATCTAATCTGTGGGTATAGTAGTCAGAATAATGTGTACCTTTCCAAGAGGAGATAGTCTGAGAAGAGGCAGGAGGGAGGCTTCTGCCTTCAGCAATGCTTGATGTTTTCTGTATTTTACCTGGAAGATGATTACACAGGTGTATACATTTCATACACCAGTGTAATCATTGATTGAAAGTTCATTCACCATCATATTAAAAATTTGGCACTTTATTGTATGCAAGTTGTATGTCAATAATTGACAAAAATTGTATCTCTTTTAGATCCTAGTAAAGAACAGGTCAAAATACATTTTTTCCGGGGTGAATAAATGAAATGAATTATAAGGCTGAACTCCAGTGTGATAGAATGAAGTAAGCATGGGCCTTGGAATGACACAGGTTAAGTCTACACTTTTGCTCTAATACATATGGTATGACCTTGTATAAATCACCTTTCTGGGCCCAAGTTCCTCATCTCCAATTTATATCTGCCCAATAGGGCTGATAGGACTGTGAAATGAGACAGCAATCATAAGGCTTAGCAAAGAGCCTGACATAGCAGATTTCTCAGTGATCTCTAGTAGTATTATTAATCCTGTTGCTTCCAAAGAACAGATTGTGCTCAAATAAATTAGAATGCATTTAAGTTTTTATATTTTAAGGTGCCTTTTCTGAAAAAGTTACATAAACACACAGTTTTAGAATGACAAAAAGATTATAGGGTATACAGTAAAAAATAAGCCATTCTCTTTTCCTTTGCCTTTGCCTGAAAATTCTCCTTAGGAGTACCCACAGTATAAACTTTCAGAAATATTAAATGAATATAACAGAATATATGTAAATCCTTCTATTTAGCACAAATTATACCCACTGCTCTACACCTTTTTTTTTTTCCACTTAATTTTATATCTCGAGGATCACTGCATATCAATGCTTTGGGGTTTTGACAGGATCTAATAAAGAGCATGACTCTTCCTCACGAGACTTCTGAACCAATTGAGATGTGACAAGAGTCACCAGATGGAGAGCACAAGAACCAGGTTTAACGCTGATGAAAAACACAAGGACTTAGCTTAATGTGAGACCCAAAAGGGCTTTCTAATAACTTCTTCCCCAATAGAGACCTTGGAACAGCTGACCAGAGAGAATGTTGCCTTGGAAGAGCAGACACAGCTCGCAAAGTGCCCTCCCTCTGAGTGGAGGTAAAAGGACTAAACCAGTTGCTTTTAGGGGGTTTGGGTGAGTCCATTTTATTTCCTTCTGTTGACAACGCTATCGTGAATATCCTTGATCATCAACACATTCTTAGATACGGAAACAAAGAGTATTTGCTTGTTAAATTTTGGTAGGTATTACCAAATTACTCAGTTTGAGCAAAGCATTAAAATGTCACGTAATGTGATTTCGTCTTCATTAAGTCACCAAAATGTGGTCACAAGGCGGGATTGGAAACTATGCGTCTCTACTCTCAATTCAGTACTTCATATCCCTAATGGAAACACGCTTCCAGAACAGGAAAGTGGAAGTACTCCTTGGCACTCCCAGCCAGAGGGACATCATAAGGCTTCTGAGACATCACTTCCCAAACCTATCGACTTTCAGGCACCTCATCTACCCAGCACCCAACAATCTTTTGCATAAAAGCAGCATTTTGCTTATAGACCCAAACAGCAGGATTCTAAATCTGGCAAATGTAACCAAAAGGGGAATGAAGGTCCTAAGAACAGCAGTAGCTCACGAATAAAAACACACTATTTATTCCTCTGCAGCAACAATTGTAGAAATTCTGTTTTGTGAAAGTTTGCTGAGTCTTTGGTTTCTTTTCAAGATACAACACATTTTTTAAATAAAAATTTGAAAAGAAAACTGTTGCAAACGTGTGAGGCATGAGGCAAGCTAGATTTGACTTTGGAAATAACGGTTCTCATAACATTGCAACAAAGGTGGTATTTGGGGATAAGATAAATATGGAAAATATGGTAGATTATTTTGTATAAATGATATGCACTGTAAAGTTCATACCTTTCTAGGACTAGCCTATTTATTGAAAAATTAATTATGAGACATAATAATCATTCTAACTTTTCTTTAATACTAGAAATGTTATGCACAAGTGAGCTAGAAACAAAACAGTATTTGGAAAGCAGAGGCAGTCATAATATGAAAAAAATGAGTTTAATGTTTAAGCGGGACTTCAATAAGAAAAAGCTTCATTCTGGAATTGCCACTTACACTGGGGTCATCTGGAATTAAAGTTGGTCTAATTGATTCCTAGGGTTAGGCAACCCTACAACACTCTATTATTCCTGCATTTCATTTTCCACTAAGTAGATCTAGCCAGATAATCTTCCATTGCTGTTTATTTATTTGCTTATATATTTATACGCTCACGAAATATATATTGCTTCGGCTCCAACTAAGTACAGGGAGGGTACTAAGTTCTAAGGATCAAATGGGAAGCTTGAATAGGCATAGCCCTTTGCATTATGGGACTTACCATCTATTAGAACAGAGACATGTTTTAAAAGTCACAGAGGGGCGCCTGGGTGGCGCAGTCGGTTAAGCGTCCGACTTCAGCCAGGTCACGATCTCGCGGTCCCTGAGTTCGAGCCCCGCGTCGGGCTCTGGGCTGATGGCTCAGAGCCTGGAGCCTGTTTCCGATTCTGTGTCTCCCTCTCTCTCTGCCGGTCCCCCGTTCATGCTCTGTCTCTCTCTGTCCCAAAAATAAATAAACGTTGAAAAAAAAAAGTCACAGAAGTGAATGCATACATGAAATCTTTATTTAATACTATGAAAAATAAAGTGTGAAAGGGTAAGAAAAGATATGACATTGTGACTTGCTAGGAAGTGTCATTTGAGCCAGAACCTGAAGGATGAGTGAATTTTAACTTGATGAAGAAAGCCCAAAGCCAAAGGAATGTCATTAAAATTCAGAAGATCATCAAGACTGACCACAGAGAACAGGTGTGGAATAACCAGAATGGTCATGGAGGGCAGACTAACAGCCTTGTATGCTATTTCGTGAGGTTTGCTCTTCAAAAGAGCAAAGGAAAATTCTAACAGGGTTTTAAGCAGAGAGATGATGACATGATTGCTCTTTAAAACCATCACTCTGGGTATAGAGTTCTGAAGTGGGAATTTGAGTGACACAACAGAGGCTGCTGGGAACAGATTGTCACAGTATCTCGGGGCAGTTACACCAGTAGTTTGAAAGGGAAGACTGCAAACAGAAATGGAAAGAATGGTACACACCTGAGAGATATTTTGAGGTAAAATTGATAGGACTTGTTAAGTTACTAGATGTGTGGGGTAGGGGAGAATGTCATGCCTGCCTGGATATGAAACTGGATAGATGGGCAAAGAATAGGTTGAGATTTGGATATTGGGCTTGTCACCTTCGAAGTGCTCTTTTGGCATTTTTCTTGTTGATATGTATGATTTACTTGATTTTTATCTTTCTTTAAGAGACAGTCTAGTAATTCCTTTGAGGTGAAGATGACAGGAGGTTCTAGATCCATCGTGTAATTCTTCAGTGCTCTTGAGCAAGGCTATATGCCATAAATGTCAAAAGCCCATGGGAAGGGAAGACTTCTGAGGCCAAATATCTACAGATTCATGGCAACAGCAGTGATGGTGGGACTCCTCAACTGATAATACCTGGGAGTTTGGGAGAAAAAGCGACAGGTAGAACCGAAGAAGGATCACAATAAGAGAATTATTTGGCCTAAATTATAAAAGCCTAGATCAAAATGAGACACCTTGGTCAAATGTACGTTTTGACCCAAACTTTCCTTAAAGTTATGCCCGTGGTACCACAAATTTTGCATTATTGCAAGCAACATTTTGAAAGTAAGAGTGTTTCTGTTAGTTATACCATGACCCTGAGTGACGCGGTGTTTGAAAGCATCAAAGTACCCTTCAAAAGCATGGAGGTTAAAGAACACCCTACTAAAGAATGAATGGGTCAACCAGGCAATTAGAGAAGAAATTTAAAAATATATGGAAACAAATGAAAATGAAAATACAACAATCCAAACGCTTTGGGATGCAGCGAAGGCAGTCCTGAGAGGAAAATACATTGCAATCCAGGCCTATCTCAAGAAACAAGAAAAAGCCCAAATACAAAATCTAACAGCACACCTAAAGGAAATAGAAGCAGAACAGCAAAGACAGCCTAAATCCAGCAGCAGAAGAGAAATAATAAAGTTCAGAGCAGAAACAAACAATATAGAATCTAAAAAAACTGTAGAGCAGATCAACGAAACCAAGAGTTGGTTTTTTGAACAAATAAACAAAATTGATAAACCTCTAGCCAGGCTTCTCAAAAAGAAAAGGGAGATGACCCAAATAGATAAAATCATGAATGAAAATGGAATTATTACAACCAATCCCTCAGAGATACAAGCAATTATCAGGGAATACTATGAAAAATTATATGCCAACAAACTGGACAACCTGGAAGAAATGGACAAATTCCTAAACACCCACACGCTTCCAAAACTCAATCAGGAGGAAGTAGAAAGCTTGAACAGACCCATAACCAGCGAAGAAATTGAATCAGTCATCAAAAATCTCCCAACAAATAAGAGTCCAGGACCAGATGGCTTCCCAGGAGAGTTCTACCAGATGTTTAAAGCAGAGATAATACCTATCCTTCTCAAGCTATTCCAAGAAATAGAAATGGAAGGAAAACTTCCAGACTCATTTTATGAAGCCAGTATTTCTTTGATTCCTAAACCAGAAGAGACCCAGTAAAAAAAGAGAACTACAGGCCAATATCACTGATGAATATGGATGCAAAAATTCTCAATAAGATACTAGCAAACCGAATTCAACAGCATATAAAAAGAATTTTTCACCATGATCAAGTGGGATTCATTCCTGGGATGCAGGGCTGGTTCAACATTCACAAATCAATCAATGTGATACATCACATTAATAAAAGAAAAGGTAAGAACCATGTGATCCTGTCAATCGATGCAGAAAAGGCCTTTGACAAAATTCAGCAACTTTTCTTAATAAATACCCTCGAGAAAGTCGGGATAGAAGGAACATACTTAAAGATCATAAAAGCCATTTATGAAAAGCCCACAGCTAGCATCATCCTCAATGGGGAAAAACTGAGAGCTTTTTCCCGAAGATCAGGAACACGACAGGGATGTCCACTCTCACCGCTGTTGTTTAACATAGTGTTGGAAGTTCTAGCATCAGCAATCAGACAACAAAAGGAAATCAAAGGCATCAAAATTGGCAAAGATGAAGTCAAGCTTTCACTTTTTGCAGATGACATGATATTATACATGGAAAATCTGATAGACTCCACCAGAAGTCTGCTAGAACTGATACATGAATTCAGCAAAGTTGCAGGATACAAAATCAATGTACAGAAATCAGTTGCATTCTTATACACTAATAATGAAGCAACAGAAAGACAAATAAAGAAACTGATCCCATTCACAATTGCACCAAGAAGCATAAAATACCTGGGAATAAATCTAACCAAAGATGTAAAGGATCTGTATGCTGAAAACTATAGAAAGCTTATGAAGGAAATTGAAGAAGATATAAAGAAATGGAAAAACATTCCATGCTCATGGATTGGAAGAATAAATATTGTCAAAATGTCAATACTACCCAAAGCTATCTACACATTCAATGCAATCCCAATCAAAATTGCACCAACATGCTTCTCGAAACTAGAACAAGCAATCCTAAAATTCATATGGAACCACAAAAGGCCCCGAAGCCAAAGTAATTTTGAAGAAGACCAAAGCAGGAGGCATCACAATCCCAGACTTTAGCCTCTACTACAAAGCTGTAATCATCAAGACAGCATGGTATTGGCACAAAAACAGACACATAGACCAATGGAATAGAATAGAAACCCCAGAACTAGACCCACAAACGTATGGCCAACTCATCTTTGACAAAGCAGGAAAGAACATCCAATGGAAAAAAGACAGTCTCTTTAACAAATGGTGCTGGGAGAACTGGACAGCAACATGCAGAAGGTTGAAACTAGACCACTTTCTCACACCATTCACAAAAATAAACTCAAAATGGATAAAGGACCTGAATGTGAGACAGGAAACCATCAAAACCTTAGAGGAGAAAGCAGGAAAAGACCTCTCTGACCTCAGCCGCAGCAATCTCTTACTCGACACATCCCCAAAGGCAAGGGAATTAAAAGCAAAAATGAACTACTTGGACCTTATGAAGATAAAAAGCTTCTGCACAGCAAAGGAAACAACCAACAAAACTAAAAGGCAACCAACGGAATGGCAAAAGATATTTGCAAATGACATATCGGACAAAGGGCTAGTATCCAAAATCTATAAAGAGCTCACCAAACTCCACACCCGAAAAACAAATAACCCAGTGAAGAAATGGGCAGAAAACATGAATAGACACTTCTCTAAAGAAGACATCCGGATGGCCAACAGGCACATGAAAAGGTGCTCAACGTCGCTTCTCATCAGGGAAATACAAATCAAAACCACACCCAGATATCACCTCACGCCAGTCAGAGTGGCCAAAATGAACAAATCAGGAGACTATAGATGCTGGCGAGGATGTGGAGAAACGGGAACCCGCTTGCACTGTTGGTGGGAATGCAAATTGGTGCAGCCACTCTGGAAAACAGTGTGGGGGTTCCTCAAAAAATTAAAAATAGACCTACTCTATGACCCAGCAATAGCACTGCTAGGAATTTACCCAAGGGATACAGCAGTACTGATGCATAGGGGCACTTGTACCCCAATGCTTATAGCAGCACTCTCAACAATAGCCAAATTATGGAAAGAGCCTAAATGTCCATCAACTGATGAATGGCTAAAAAAAAATTGTGGTTTATATACACAATGGAGTACTACGTGGCAATGAGAAAGAATGAAATATGGCCCTTTGTAACAACATGGATGGAACTGGAGAGTGTGATGCTAAGTGAAATAAGCCATACAGAGAAAGACAGATACCATATGGTTTCACTCTTATGTGGATCCTGAGAAACTTAACAGAAACCCATGGGGTAGGGGAAGGAAAAAAAAAAAGAGGTTAGAGTGGAAGCATAAGAGACTCTTAAAAACTGAGAACAAACTGAGGGTTGATGGGGGGTGGGAGGGAGTGGAGGGTGGGTGATGGGTATTGAGGAGGGCACCTTTTGGGCTGAGCATTGGGTGTTGTATGGAAACCAATTTGACAATAAACTTCATATATTGAAGAAAAAAAAAGAGAAAGCATCAAAGTAGATACACATCCACTTTTGTAACATAGCCTTAGAAGCTATCAGCACTTTAATTATCTAATACCTTCAATTAATGCATGAAGACTTTTAGAAACCTCATTGCTATGACCAAGTTAAATAAATCAATGATATAATGGGAGAATGCGATTTTTATTCCATTGGAAATGAATTTTTTTTCATTTTTTAAAATTTAAATTCAAGTTCCTTAACTGACAGTGTAGTGTTGGTTTCAGGAGTAGAATTTAATGATTCATCACTTACATATAACACCCAGTGCTCATCCCAGCAAGTGCCTTACTTAATGCTCATCACCCATTTAACCCATCCCCCCAACTCCCTACATCAACCCTCAATTTGTTCTCTATTATTAAGTCTTTTATGGCCTACCTCCCTCACTGTTTTTATCTTATCTTATTTTTTATTTTTCCTTCCTTTCCCCTATGTTCATATGTTCACCTCATTTTTTCTTAAATTCCACATATGAGTGAAATCATATAGTATTTGTCTTTCTCTGACTGACATTTCTTAGCATAGTATACTCTGGTTCCATTCACATTGTTGCAATTCATTCTTTTTGATGGATAATATTCCATTATATATATATAATTATAGATATAATTATGTATTTAATGATACATATATACATCTTTAAAATTTTTTTCTTTAATGTTTATTTATATTTGAGAGAGAGAGAAAATTAGAGCGTAAGTGAGGGAGGGGCAGACAGAGATGGAGACAGAACCTGAAGAAGGCTCCAGGCTCTGAGCTGTCAGCACAGAGCCTGACGCGGGGCTCGAACTCACGAGGTGAGATCATGACCTGAGCCGAAGTCGGACGCCCAACTGAGCCACCCAGGCACCCCTTCTTTACCCCATTCACCAGTTGATGGACACTTGGCTCTTTCATAATTTGGCTATTGTTGAAAATGCTGCTATAAGCATTGGGATGCATGTACCACTTCGAATCAGCATTTTTGTATCCTTTGGATAAATACATAGTAGTACAATTTCTGGGTCATAGTGTACTTCTATTTTTAGTTTTCTGAGGAAACTCCATACTGTTCTCCAGAGTAGCTGTACCAGTTTGCACTCCCACCAACAATGCAAAAGTGTTCCCCTTTCTTCGCATCCTTGCCAACATCTGTTGTTTCCTGAGTTGTTACTATTAGCCATTCTGACAGGTGTAAGGTGGTATCTCATCATGGTTTTGATTTCTATTTCCCTGATGATGAGTGATGTTGAGCATCTTTTCAAGAGTCTGTTAGCCATTTGGATGTTTTCTTTGGAAAAGTGTCTATTCATGTCTTTTGCCTATTTCTTAACTGGATTATTTGCTTTTTTTGAGTGTTGAGTTTGATAAGTTTTTTATAGATTTTGGATATTAACCCTTTATCTAATTGTGTTATGTAATTTGCAAATATCTTCTCCTATTCTGTTGGTTGCTTTTTAATTTTGTTGATTGTTCCCTTCTCTGTGCAGAAGCTTTTTATCTTCATGAGGTCCCAATAGTTCACATTGGAAATGCATTTTAGTCTAAGAGTCCAAAATGTACAAATACTTCTTCTTGTCCTCCTTTTTCAATGCAAAAATTGACTACTCTTAAGGTAAAAAACAAAAAGTACCACATATGAGTAAAAAATCATGTAATTAAAATAAAAAGTAAATTTTCAGTAAATTTTCCAAGGGAAACTTTATTGAAAAGGTTGCTAATTATAATTTGAATAGGAATTTAAACTGTAGAATGGTATGTTCAGAAATAAAAAATAGCTGACACAACAGAAAACACCAAAATCTCAGCGGCTTAATAACACAAGGCTTAATTTTTCCTCCTGCAAAGTCCATTACAGGCCAGGCAACCCTCTTCAATATAAATCCTGTCACATATAGTATGTGGTCTCTAAGGTCCCACAGCATTGAGAAATAGAGGAAGAGGTAGCTCACCAATTCTTAAATACATTGGCTTAGAAGAGATTTGTGTCATTGTGCTTCCTTTTCATTATCCAGAATTCGTTAAATAAACCTAGCATAATTGAAAGGAGAAATGTAGGGATTTCATAGATATTTGGTGAGTACTAGTTATCTAATCTTTGACATGCTAATTTTCCCAGGTGCATGCAGATGTTTTCAGATTCCTATCTGGAGTAGTTTTTATTTTACATTCATTCCACTTACAGCAGCACTTTATATAGTACAGACAAATACTTATGGTTCTCCACCCCCAATCGCTATATCTGAAGTAACAGCTTGGCCAAGGTACCATCATTTTTCAACAGCATCCATAATGGTGACCATAGGAACGTGGAATTGACACGTTTACCACAGTATCTGACAGAAAATATTTGCCAAGAAGTTAGTGAGCACCTGATTGACTCAGTCAGTACAGTATGTGACTCTTGATCTCAGGGTTGTGAGTTCAAGCCCTACGTTAAGTGTAGAGATTACTTAAAAGTAAAATCTTTTTTTAAAAAAAGAAGTTTAGATAATGATGAAATGCTTCCCAAAATATTTGTTCTATGAACAGGCATCTCTTTTCTTTCTAAAGAGAATGGAATTTGTTCTGTGATATCAATTCTATGCATTCCACTTCCAACAATAGTCAAGTAAGCTTTTGCTAGACTCATCCTCCTCAGACAACAACTACACATGCTGGAATAATTATAAAAACAACTATGGAAGTTCTTTGGAAGGCAAAGAAGAAGAAGAGGAGAAAGACGGAGAGGGGAATAAAGGAGAAAGCAGCAGCAAATTTTGGAGGGAAATCATCACTTGGGGAGAAGGGAAGAGCACTGAGTAAATTTCCCCTACTTTGCAGGGCCTTCACAATCTGTGCCAGGTAGGATGGTTAAAAATGTAGTAGGAAATCCACTATATTTCTTGGTTGAAGAACCAGAAGACCAGATTTGGGGCAACCAGAACCACTGAAAACTGAGAGGCAAAATCACCAAAAGAAGACAGGCAGAGAAAGGAGTCTCAAATTCTGTATATAACCTATGCCTAAGTCCCTGCTGAAATCTTCACTATGTGTGTGTCCGTCTCCAATCACTGTGTTTGAGACTAGAAGAAGGGAACTGAGGTGTGTGCTCCTTCCCAGGAGCGGGTCTTCCATCTGATACAAACCAAATTAATTGCTTAAACAAACAAACAAAAAATTGCATTCTTTTGGAGGGGTATTAATAGAATCCAAAACCTTCACAGCATAACATTTACAAGTTCAAGTTAATGAACATACCAAAAAGTAGGAGAACACAACTGATTCTCAAGGAAAAACGACAATCAACTGACACAGATTCCAGATGATCCAAATGTTAGAATGAGGAGACAGGGAGTTAAAGGAAGATATTAAAACCATGTCCAAGGATGTAAAAGAAATTATGTTTGAAAGAACTAAAAACTAAAAAATAGAAAACCTGAAGACATGAATCAAATTTCTAGAATTGCAAAATACAATACCAAAAGTAAAAGTGTTCAAATAATGAATTTAATAGCAGAATGGAGATGACAGAGGAAAGATTCTGTAAACCTGAAAATCTATCAATTATGCAAATTATGCAACCTGATAGAGAAAAATATTTTAAAAATAAACAGACTCTCAGTAATTGGTGGGACAATATCAAAATGTCTAACATAGGTGCAATTGGAGTCTCCAAAGGAAAGGGGTGAAAGAACAAGGCAAAAGATACTTTGGAAGAAACGACAGCCAAAAATTCCCCCAATTTGGTGAAAGATATGAATTTACATATTTGAAAAGTTCAGTAAATGCCAAAGAATAACATGCCTAATTAAGAGATAAACTTTTGAAAAGCAATGATAAAGAGAACATCTTGAAAAACAGCAGAGAAAAAGCACATGTTAAATGTAGAGACAGTTATTCAAATGGCTGTAGCATTCTCATGAAAACAATAGAGACCAAAAGAGAATGGATCAGCATCTTTAAAGTGAGGAAAGAAGTTTTCAACCTAAAATTATACACCCTTGTGAAGATAGCCTTCAAAAATGAAGAAAGAAAATTTTTCAGATAAAAGAATACTTTTTTTTTTGCTCCCACACATAAGGGCTCTATGTAATAAAACTGAGTTATTGAAAAATGGATACATGTTATGCCAAGCAAACTAAGATTAAGGTGTTATTAAAGTAGTTCTCAGAGAGAAAGCTACAGCTTTAAATTATTAGAAAAAAGACTATGGTGTATTAGTGACCGATTTAAATAGAAGAAAATAATAAAATGTAGAAACTAACAAAATGTAAAATAAACAATAAAGGAAATTAACAAAGCCCAAAACTGATTCTCCGAAAAAAATCAATTTAATCAACTTTAACTAGATGGATTAAGAAAAAAAGAAACACAAGTTACCAGTATCAGAAAAGAAAGTGGAGTTATCACTACAAATTCTATACACATTAAAAGGGGTTTAAAAGATGCCTGGGTGGCTCAGTCAGTTAAGCGTCTAACTCACTTTTGGCTCAGGGCATGATCTTACAGTTTGTGAGTTTGACCCCACGTCAGGGTCTGTACTGACAGTATGGAGCCTGCTTGAGATTCTCTCTCTCTCTCCATCTCTTTTTGCCCCTCCCCTGCTCACACTGTCTATCTCAAATAAATAAATAAATAAATAAATAAATAAATAAAAATAAAAGGGTTTAAGGAAATATCATGAACTGGGGCACCTGGGTGGCTCAGTCAGGTGAGCATCCAGCTCTTGATTTCAGCTCAGGTCATGAATCGTACATAATCTCACTACCAGAACTTGATAAAGAAAATAATTATTGGTGTATTGACTCTCATGAAAATAGGTACAGAAATTCTTCACCGAATATGAGGAAATTAAATCCAGTATTTATATAACATAAAAATTGTCGTTAATATCTGTGACCTTTGCAGTTTTATTTATTCCACAGATATTTGCTGAAAACAGGAATTGAAAGAAGCTTGCTCTACACAGGAGCACCTGGAGTTCACTCAATTACCGGTTTGAAATCTAACGAGTATCATTTCCTCCTTGTCCTGACTCGTTTAGATATAAAAAACAATATCAGCAGTTTTTAGGTGTATGTTATGATCTGACAGCTTTCATTTTCTTCTTCTGCCCCAACCCACAAGCACATTGATTGTAACTGGGGCTTCATTTTGAGGATAGGCTTCCTTCTTTAGGAAGAGGATAACTAATCTTGCGGCATGGATCACCACCAGGCTTTTTTAGAGGCAAATTCGAAGTTTCGTTATACTCAAGGATTTGAAAATTGAGCCCCTTTCTCATAAAAAACTATTTTGCACCATCTGATTGTATTTTCTGGATAGACTGATCAGACACATCCTCACTCCTACTTTGTCTACTGACTGGCAAATACCTTGCCATACAAGAAGAATCAGTAACTTTTGTGTTCTATGATATATGTAAATGGAGCTAAAAACAAGGTGATACATAACTCCAAAATACTTCCTTTTCATTAATATTTTTTTTTCATTTTAAAGCCAGGCTAAGGTAAACAAAGACAGATGATCATAATCATAATGGACAGCAAAGTTAATTTTTCCATCTTGAAACTTACTGGTAAAGTATTCCAAGGGTGATGATGTGATTGTGACAGTCCATCCCATGGTGCTCTATAATTTTTTTAAATAAAAACCATAGCTGAACGACATAATTTATGTTAAACTTTCTTTTTTGCTTCTCACTGCTTTCTATTTTGCCTCGTTGTATCATAAATGTGCACATTTTCCTTGTTTGTTCCTAGGAAGTCAGTTTTCATCAAAGTAGGAAACTGCAGGGAAAAATCCCAACTTTGAATAACTTGCTTTCCAGTTATTCAAAAATCATCCATGGTTAATGGATGATTAATTGACAAAATTAATAAAATATGGTCTAAAAAAATTCTGACTTGATACAGGGACCTTAACTAAATTAAATGATGGTCCAGTAACCAAAAAGAGATATAAGTGATCCAGTAAAAGGGTTTAGAAGTCTGAGACTTGAACTTTCCAGATGTTGCTACCAATCTTAAATATGTTTCACCTTTGTGTTCTGACATTGTTCTCAGTACAGTAGGTATAATAGTTGGTACAGGACATAAAAACATTTCCTGTTTATTTTGCCTCCATGCCCAATTAAACCAGGGAAAATTACATTTCCTTCAGTCTACGTCTACGATTCAACCCCAGGACTCCTGCTTTCAATCTGTCATCTCCATTTTTATCTCACCAGGCTTCTCCCTTCCATCAACAGATCCCATCTCTGGTCACATACATATTTTTTTCCTGGTCCACTGAAAATTTCTCTACCTTTACCTTTCTTAGATTCCTGAATGTTGGAAGTAGATTCATGGGCAATTAGTAAGCATAAGGCGGACCCACGATGGTGACATTTTAGCTAAGAGACGTCAGTTTTATACTGTGGTATCTGGTCCTATGTATCAACACTTTCAGGAATGCGATTCAGGACATGGAAGCTTACCTTTATTAAATGGAAGAGGGAAATGAAAGGAGCTTTCCCTATAATGAAAGGGTGACATCTGAGGGTGTGTTTAGCAGGGGTATCTACTGCAAAACATTGTTAATGGCTAGGCATTCCTGTTCATAAAGATAAGATTTGCAGTGCTCTTTCTGAAATCAGTTCTCTTTGTGTTGTGTGTGGTCATTAGTCACACTTGAGAGGGCAAGTGCTCTCTTTATATAGGTGTGGCAATAGAGACCTTCCACTCTCCGATCTGAGCTGTCAGTTTTATTAAAATACTGATTTCACTCAACACATTTAAGATTGAATTTTTAAGGAGAAAGAGAAATACAAAATGGAACAGAGTGAAGACCATGTTTAAACAAAATGATGGTAGTACAAACACAAAGCACAATAAATTCCTTCAAGTATGAGCTCTGGAAATAACCTTTAAGAGAGTTACAGGTTATGTTGCCTTTAAATGCAGTTTAAAATTGAGGAAGAATTTTCTATCACAACTGAACTTCTAAAAATCTATTCAGTCTAAGCACTCTCCATGCCTAGAGAGTAAGTACAAAAACATATGTTGCATTTGAAATATAAGTTTACTGAACATGTATGTCATGAGCAACAAATTTGAACTGAGAAGTCATTGGGCGCATACCATAGCGTTAAGCATTCGACGAGGATAATCCATCAGCAAAACTACCTTCCCTTCTCCCAGGGAACTTAGATCCATTCCACTATGAACAAGGCTGAACTGATGTGCATACTTAAAAAGTTTTAGTCCTTGTGTCTCATTCAGAAAAGGCAACAGAATCCATAATACTCCTCCCATTTATTCTAGCATTTACATCTGGATGGATGGAAGACGATAGGACCACTGCCATATTTTACGACTTTGGGACTACTTATTATAACACAAACTTTTTATCATGACTCACCTCTGTTCCTTCCCCTCCAAGTAAGCCTGTTGGAGTGTTCCCAAGCTCCTTGATGTCAGAAGCAGTTTGTCCTAACTGTCCTTGCCTCACCTCTCTAGGCAAGAGTTGCACTTGACCTTCTCACCCCTACAGTGCAACCATACAAAATATTTTATATCCCTGTGTTCCTTGCAGTTTCCTGCCACTTGGAGTCTATCCGTGCTGCTGCTTCTCCTCTCACTTATTCTCTCCAACTGGTACAGAGTCATAATGCAACACTGAGCACAGCTGAGGTATTTCCTCTCACTTCCTCCGAGAGCACTCCTTTGTGCTGCTGGTCAGTGTACTCAATATATATGCTCATTATTGCATTAGTAATACATATTTTTATATTTGTATTTGTATTTGCATTTGTTTTAAATCCTGTTTTCTTTGTTAGAATGTTAGCACATCATATGCCAGGTATATACTAGCTGTTAATAAATTGTTCATGAATTCAAAGTAAGCATCTTAGAGCTGGGGGAAGATGGAGGTGGAGAAGAATCATTAATAGTTGTCAACAAAAAAAGCATGTTAAAAGCTTAACGTGTGTGTTTAAAAGTGTGCATTGAATACCTTGGATGCATATGCAAAGAGCTTAGAATTTTAATTAGGGAAGCAACATAGTCAGTTTTATATTTTTCAAAGGCAATCACATTTCCCTTCCTAATTATCTCCCAGACACTATACCAGTTGCTAGGGATAAAGGGGTGACTAAGACATGATGTGCTCTACTAAAGCATGGTGACGACAGCACAGGAGTAGTTACAGACCTCTAAGCAATTAAAATATAATAAGATATGGAATGAATAAGTCACAAGAATAAAAAGTACAGCATAGTGGGGGTGCCTGGGTGGCTCAGTCGGTTGAGCGTCTGACTTTGGCTCAGGTCATGATCTCACAGCTCGTGGGTTCAAGCCCCGCGTCTGGGCTCTGTACTGATAGGCTGGAGCCTGCTTCAGATTCTGTGTCTCCCCCTCTCTCTGCCCCTAACCCACTAGCATTCTGTCTCTGTCTCTCTCAAAAATAAATAAATAAACATTAAAAAAAATTTTTAAAACATACAGCATAGGGGGTATAGTCATGGTACTGTGTTAACAATAATGTATGGTGACAGATGGTAGCTATACTTGTGCTGAGCATAGCATAATGTATAAACTTTTGAATCATTATGTCATATACTTAAAACTAATGTAACACTGTGTGTCAACTATACTTTGATTAAAAAAGAGAAATATAAAATATAAATGCCTTAGACAAAGTGTGCTTCACCTAGCTTATTCTGTATAACAAGCTACCCCAAAATTTAGTGGTTCAGATAATAACCATTTATTAGCTCGTGATTCTGTAGATTGCCTGGTTGGTTCTAGCTTACCTCCCCAGGAGTGTCCCATGTGTTAGTTAAGAGGGTAGCTGACCATTACTTGATATTTTAATAGAATCTCACTCAGAGGTCTAGTGGTTGGTGGAGGCACGTAGAGTGACAAGGGTCTAGGCCAAATGTTACTCATCAAATAGGTTGGCCACACTTCCTTATGTAGACGAAGCAGAGATCCAAGATCAGGAAAAGGACAGGCCCCAGTGAATAAGCACTCTTAAGCCTCTACTTAGATCAAGTTTTCTGATGTCACATCCACTAAAAGAAGTCACATGACAAGCCCCAAGGCAGTGTGGGAAGAACTACCAAGAAGAACTAAGAGTGGAATAGGAATTTTAGCCGTCATTTTGCAAACAATCTCTTCTCTATGACTCTTAGCTCTGCCCTCTTGGCTTTTGGCTTCTCCTTCTGATATATCCTCCTTTTCTGTAAAAAGTAAATGGCCCAAGTTGGCAGTTGAGTAACTTTCTAAGTCTGCCTCCAATAGAAATTTGAGAGTCCAGAGACCTCTTCTTCATTTGAAGTGACTCAGTTTCTTTTAGTCTAAGTTAGCAGTCCTTTTGCTGATACAACTTCCTTCAAACATTTGTGTGCTTTTTGTGCATCTTTTAACAAAAGTCATTCCCACAATTATTTTCAAGACAGGCCTTTCTCTACTTCAGGCTTCTTATGAGGCAATGTTATTTAGAGTCTCTTTAGAGTCCTATTTAGAGTTATTTGAAGTCCTTTATCTACCTGACAACTTCCACTAGACATCACCTTAGATTTTTCTTAGAGTCCTAACAAGGTTCTTACAGATGTATTCTTGATTTGATCTTGATGAAGAGACCATGTTTTACTGGGAGTGTCCTGACTTTTTAAAACACTCTCAGGTTTTCATTTGCATTGGGACTGTTACTGGCTGGAGAGACTGCAAATGAAAACCAATTAATCCAGCACACCCTACCTCCTCTACATTCTACATAAGTTCTTCTTGCAAGCTGATCCGTTCTTTCTTTAGAGCTCATCTTTCTTTCCCTGTCACTTTCAAAGACAACTAAAAGAAGCCAATGGAATTTTAAACTCTCTCTGAAAATGATCCTGCCAAGGTTCCCATGTTTTATTTTCTAAATTACCCTAGGCAAGAGTTTTATGAGTTATTTCATAAGATTACGTAACACATGTCACAATCTTGCCATCTTCCACTAGCAGTTGGCTTGCCAATCTTCCAGACTTCGCAAAGTATCTTATGGCTTCTGCCCCCTGAATGGTTTCCAGTGCCACTGTCACGTGTTTGTTGTTGTCGGTGGTGGTGGTTATGGAAACACCCCAAGTCTAGGTATCACTTTCTTTATCAGTTAGCTTTTGTTGCAAAAAAAAAAAAAATTACCCCAAACATAGTCACTCAAAACAAAAGCCATTTCTTTAGCTCACTATTTTGTAGACGACGCTAGTGGTTCTTTGATCTGGGGTGGCAATCTATGACACACTGAAAATAAACTGATCTCTCCTGAGTCCTCTCAAGCATTGCATTCAGTTGGAAAGGCAGCTGGTGGGTGTATTACCAAGGATGGCCTTTCACACTGACACTTAGCATAGTTTTCCACACATAGCAGAGTTCCAAGAGTAGGAAGAGGGTGAACCCCGATGTACAAGCACTTTCAACATAATGTTTCTTTCAAGTTACCTAATGTTCTATGGGTCACTAAGTCACATGGGCAAGTTCAGGGTCAGTGTGGAAAGGCACTAGCAAAAGGTATAGACATAGGATAAGAAATTACGGTAACTATTTTTGTAAAAATCTACCATAAACTGTAAGAAGACTACAAATAGAAAAGAAAGGAGAAATTGACTAGCTACTAGAGTAAGACCAAATCCAAGCCACATAAGGTTTTACAGCACAAATTCTCAGCAAAATAGAGAGCTAGTACAATAACCTGGAGTCAGCATAGTTTTAAAACATTCATTTTAACTAGCCACAAACCACAACTCATATGCACAACGTGAGATGGAGACACATCGTTCAGAGCAGCTCCCTATCCAGCCTATCTTCAGTCTCACACATTCCAAATCCTGTCATTAATGCATCCTGGATACAGCAGTGTTCATTCCCATGGGTGACTTTCTGAGGTATTTTATTGGTCAGCCATTCTTAAATTCCTAAACACTTCTGATTTCCTGGTTCACTTCCACTCTTAGAAGTCTGTAGGTGCCGGATTTCTCCTTTATCTTCAGTGAGGTTCTTCTGAAGAGACTGGCTCCCTGGTACTATTGAGTCTTTGATTATCTTTCAAGATTTAGCCTTGATGTCAGTCTGGTTTAAGGAGAATACCTCCATGCCTCCATGGAAATTTCAACTGGGGCATTTATAAATATCAACTTACACCCTACTACCTTTACCTATATTCAGCCAACAAGAATTGATTTTGAAGATCCTCACACAAGTATGTCTTCACACATTACCCACTGTATGTGAGGTAGAGAATTGTACTCAGTAACAAGTTTGGTGATAAGATTTGGAAGGAATGGGATAGGAAAGCACCAGAAAGCAGTTTTGCTGAGAGGAGAAATTGACTTGTAAATTAAATAATTGCTAAAATTCAAAAACATTTTTTTAAATGTTTATTTTCCAGAGAGGGAAAGAGTGTAAGAGGGGGAGGGGCAGGGAGAGAGGGAGACACAGAATCCAAAGCAGGCTCCAGGCTCTGAGCTGTCAGCACAGAGCCCGATGTGGGACTCAAACTCTCGAACTGTGAGATCATGACCTGAGCCGAAGTCGGATGCTCAACTGACTGAGCCACCCACGCACCCCAATAATTGTTAAATACTTAAATGCAAGAGCCTAACATGCCTAAGAAATGTATTTGTTTTCAACATTCTAAGGGAAACAACAGCTTTTCAGTATGCCAGCATTATCATGTCGTAATTTTATTTAATAAAGCATGAAAATAAATCAAAATGGGATTATTTTATTAATATAAGCTGAAGAGAAAAAATTAAGGCAAGACCCAGAAGGAATGTGGAATAAACTACTAAAACAAGGGTGAAAAAATAAAGAAAATAAAAAGGAGAGATATTCACTATCATCCAGCATCTTTTATAGACCTTGGCATAATATAGGGTACAATAATGACTTCTTAATTATTACATTTATGATTTAGGGATCATTTCACTCCCATGGTGTATGTTGTCAACCAACATAGATTCTGAAGCCCTCCACCTTGTATAGCACTCAGTTCACATGGCAAAAAATAAATTAGGAAACCAGTACTATGCCATGATTACCCTCTGCTCCATCCAGAGAAATAAAACCCACTCTAGCAATTGCCCTTTTGTAGTGACTTCAGCCTAGCAGTGACTTCAGTCTCAGGTAGGAAATTAAGTAGCTTCTCCATTTACTAAACTCCATAAACTAAAGAGTTCAGGACATTAGAAAAAATAGGGTAAAAACAGCATGTGGTATCTTTTTTATGCGTATTTGTGGGGAGGGGTGTTGCAGAATATTTGAATGTAATAATTATTTTTAGTTTGGGTCAACTACCATGTCTCTGACAATGTTTTGGATTCTGGCTGTGCAAAGGTGAGTAATCCATCTTCAAATAGTTTATGTTCCAATAGGGGGAGACACGCACCTAAACCAATAACCGTATCGAAACTATATAGTTTCTACAATAAAGAATGAACTGAGTGGTGTAAGAGCATTGAGGAGGAAATGATCCACTCTGCCTACATTGAGGAGTTGGGGGAAGTTTCATGTATGCGATAAGATCTGAGATGGTTCTTAAAATTACAATGTTTTCTTTAGTTATGGTCAGCAAGGAAACAATTACATGCAAAAATAAATGATATTGGCAAAATAAACTTAAAAGCCCGAGGTGAAAGAGGAGATTGTAGAGAATATGGCTAGAGTCAATATAAATCTTAAGGCTCAGTTGGCCTAATTTTTTTATTACCTTTATTACTTTGCTCTTTTCTATTCAGTTTTTTTTTTAATGTTTATTTATTTTTGAGACAGAGAGAGACAGAGCGAGACAGAGCATGAACGGGGGAGGGTCAGCGAGAGAGGGAGACATAGTATCCGAAGCAGGCTCCAGGCTCTGAGCTGTCAGCACAGAGCCGGATGCGGGGCTTGAACTCACAGACCTTGAAATCATGACCTGAGCTAAAGTCGGACGCTTAGACTGAGCCACCCAGGTGCCCCTCTATTAAGTTTTTTATTCAATTCCATTGTTAACATACAGTGTCATATTATTTGGGGTGTACAATATAGTGATTCAGCAATTCTATACATTACTCAGTGCTCATCGTGTTAAGTGTACTCCTTTATCCCCATTCCCTATTATTTCACTCATCTCCCCTCCCGACCTCCCTTGTGGTAACTATCAGTTTGTTTTCCATAGTTAAGATCTACTTATTTATTTGTCTCTTTCTCTCTTTTGTTTTCCTTTGCTTGTTTGTTTTATTTCTTAAATTCCACATGAACGAAATCACATTGTATTTGTCCGCTTCTGACTGACTTTTTCACTTAACATTATACTCTCTAGCTCCATCCATGTCAATGCAAATGGCAAGATTTCATTCTTTTTATGGCTGAATAATATTCCACTGTGTGTGTGTGTGTGTGTGTGTGTGTGTGTGTGTGTGTGTGTATACATCACATCTTCTTTATCCAGTTATCTATCGATGGACACAGGCTGCTTCCATAATTTGGCTATTATAAATAATGCTGCAATAAACATAGGAGAGTGTGTATAACTTGAAATTAGTGTTTTTGTATTTTTTGGGTAAGTTCCCAGGAGTATAATTGCTGGATCATAGGGTAACTCTATTTTTAACTTTTTGAGGAAACTCTACACTCTTTTCCACAGTGGCTGTACCAGTTAGCATTCCCACCAATAGTGCACAGGGAAACAAAAGTTAACATTATCAGGAAACCCAGGATGATAATTTGTGTGGCTCTGTCCTGCTGTCTCCTTGAAAAATTTAATTATTGATAAATTATCATTATTTCTAACTGCAAGACATTTTTATAACAATATACATGGTATTTTCTTCTAATTGAGAAGATTCTGTTTGTTCAAATTTAATTACTAGAAATGCATTTGAACATTTTTTTATTGAGGTACAGCAGAGCTAAGGAAAAATACGTATCTGCACTAAAATTAACTACTTCCAAAAAATAAGCAAGCACAGAAAATAAATATAAAATTATGCTCTTTGAAATTTGCATTTTGCATATTAAAACATCCAGAGGTCACAGTCCTCATTGAAGATGGCATATTACTTAGCTTGCTATCAAATGGATTAAAATGTAAATCTGAGTTTAAAGTCTAAGAATGGTGTTGCAATAAACATAGCTAATGATGAGCTGTTTTTTGTTTTGTTTTGTTTTGTTTTCAGTTTAGAACTGAAAGCATTAGAAGTACACTGTAAGGTCTTAAATTCAGAATCTCCAATATGAAGTTTGATTCTTTTTTTCATTACTTGAGAGAGAAAGAGGGAGAGCATGCATGCATGGGTGCAAGCAGAGGAGGGACAAAGAGGGACAGAGAGAGAGAATCTTAAGCAGGCTCCACACTCATTATGGAGCCCGAAGCAGGGCTCAATCCCCCAACCCTGGGATGATGACCTGAGCCAAAATCAAAGATCGGATGCTCAAATGACTGAGCCACCCAGGTGCCCCTGACATATAATTCTTAATATATAATCACAAGTGTGAATTAAAGCTTAAAAATAAATGAATGAATAATAAGTGCTTCTGGAGTCGCTTTTATAACACCTTGGATGTAGAGGCTTCAAAAAGGATCAATATGACAGTGATAAATTCTAGGTAACATGGCAGAGATGAGCGGACAATAATAACTGCTGGTGTGTTTTTGCACAGAAATATGTATAATTTTTAATCAACTTTTTCACCCAGAAAACACATTTGATTACTTACTTTAGTTTCCTTAAGATTTATTTTTCTATTGCTTTAAAAACAAAAATTGTTCAAAATAATTAACATTTCTAGAATCTGACATAAGTTAAATTGCTTTTAAATTTAAAGGTACCAAAGGAGAGAAAAATAAAAATTCATTTAATGCACAAATGTAAGGTTTGTAGGTGTTGTCTGTACCTGGCACAATAAATATATCCCCCAGAGCCCGACAACAGAATCATTAATTCAACAAATATTTGTTTTGTAAGTGCAGAGAACATAAAGATGAATGACGTGGTCTCAAGCCTTCTAAAAGTTCATGTTGTAGTTGGGAAATTAAACTTGAAAATAAATTATAATAAGAAGTGATCAATATTATAATAGAGGCAATCACAGTACATAAATGGAACATAAGAGGAAGGAGCATCTGAGCACATTAGAATCATCTGGGGAGTTTGGAACAAATGCCAAGATCAGACCCACCCTAGACAATTAAATCACATTGTTTTTTGGAATAGGCATTTTTAAAATACCTTAAAAAGGATATTTGATGATCCGTACATACAGCCAGAGCTGAGAACCTCTTAAAGAGATCACCTGATATTGAGCAGAGCAGGAGCAACATTAGACATTTCGGTAAGTGGTAACAGCACATGCAAAACTCTAGAAGCCTAAAAAGCAAAAAAAAAAAAAAGGGGGGGGGTAGGAGGGTGGATATTTAGGAACCCTAAGCAGTTAAGGTCTACTACAGAGTAGACTTTGGATGGGAAAGTGACAAGAAATAAAGTGCACATCTGAACAATTGTTTTGTGGAGCATGGACTGGAGGAAGGCAAAATTGCAGGACACCCATCAAGAGTCTATGGTAGAAGGCCACATGGGAAAAGAAAAGTTCGGAAATAGGCCAATGGAAATAACGGACATCAAAGGAGAACAGCAGGAGATAGCAAGAGATTTTTACAAGGGGCAGTGTGGCTTTGTGGAATGAGCAGTCTTTGGAGGCTTTGTGAACTACTTCTCCACTTGTAAACCGAAGAGCTATTGAAAAGATTAAGTGTGATATGGAGCTAACATAACTATTATAGTGCTTACTAAGGAAAAAGAATCCAGGAAGTAGTCACTCTTTTCATGTGCAGGTAGATTAGGCAGATCTTATATGGGAGGGGTGGGTAATGGGAGGAAACGCCATGGGAAACCTAGGAGGACACCATGATTCTGAGTGAAGGAGCAGATTCATGGCATTGTGGGCATGTCAAGCACCAAGATAAGAATGCAATCAGGTGCACAGGTTTGGGAAGGGGGAGATGATGGGTGAGTATCATCTGGTGAAAAGTTCTGGAAGGAGGGATAGAAGTTTACAAGTTGTTTGAAATAAACTTGAATCTTTGATACCAATGGAGCATCCACAATGAGATATCTGGGAAGCTGAATATCTGAAACTAAGAGCATGGAATGTTTATTATATGAAGACCTAACATGGGTACCAGAGCTTTGAATTTGTTTTTATCATCATCATTATCAGTACTGGTGATATTTACTGATAAGTTGGGAACTAATTGAGCCATCCACATACATTATCTAATTTAGTCATCCAACAACCCCATAGTGTCGAATTTTGGAGATGAAGCAATAAAGCTTGGGGATGTTGGGAAATTTCTCAAGTACTCATACTATTTACAATAATAATTCCATATATCAGCATCTCATATAAGAGTTAAATTAAGAATAAAATGCATATTGCCCTTTAATTAAAGTCAATATATGGAGAATTTAGATCTCACCCACTGACCCTGGACAGTCCAGGAGGTCTGGCATCTGATTATCTTTGTTCTAGAAGGATTTCTAAGGTTAGACTCTGAATGCGTGAACCAATTTGTAAACCCAGCAGGTCTCAGACATAAGCTGTATAAAACCATTTAAGAATTAGACGGTTCTTTCCAAATTGCCTATCTCTCCTGCTGCTTACCAAATTATGTAATTCCTTATCCTTTGTGAAAATGTTTTATGTTGAGGGGAGTTTCTTATCTTTGGAAATTTTGATATAAGAATTATATTTCTTTACTAAAAATGCCAAAAAGTTTTTATGGAACAAAAATCTATAAAAGGATCTAGTTAACTCACATTAGGTAATATTTGCATTGTTACCTCATAGTATTATAAATAAGAGCAGAAGACTCTCAAGTAAATCTATATCAAGGAGGGAGAAGGATCAATAAAAAACAAACAAAAATAAAAATAAGAAAGGAAAAATAAAAAAGAGAGTTGAAGCCATGGAGGAAACCCAAAGGAAAATGGGAGAAAGAGGGACATTTGTGAGGATGTTAAAGAGTAGGAAAACAGGGGTGGTAGGGAGAAGTGGGAAAGGAGAGGAGACAGGATAGATGATGATAAATAGAAAGATAGATAGATGATGGATGGATGGATGGATGGATACATACATACATACATACATATATACATATATACATACATACATAGATGGATGATAGTTTTATTTATACACACATATAGTATATGTTATAAGCCTGCTTTTAAAGCCCAAACATGTTTCATTCATTCATGATCAAAATTCTATGTGAACCAAAGGTCATAAGTTTCAGTTAACAGTCAATGAGAAAAATTTACTGAGATATTATGATAATAATGTTATTTGTACTAGTGCTTAGAGAAGATAAAGTGTTAGATTAAACATTATACTTATGTAGAGAGTCAAGAAATTAACATTGGAGAGTGTTTACATACCAATTACCATGGCACTTAAATTAAAGCTATACTTATTTGTATACTTATTTGCTATTTTTTCATAAAGCTGAGTTTCTAAGTCTGTTTACTGGAGAAATACAAAGAATTTCCCATAAAATTGAATACTATGATCAAAAGGTTTCCATAAAATGATGACTTATGGTGCTGAAATTTATAAATTTTGTTTAGAAAGCATATGTGTTAGCATTTCTTTTTTGTAGAAAACTGTTTTAGTTCCATTTTTTTAAACCGTGTTTATCATAGGAAATTTATTTTTCTCACCAATCTTGTGCCACTGATTCTCACCCTTCAGATCTAGCTCTAATATAACCAATAAGTAAAAACATAAAGAGATCTCCTTATCACTGGAAGATTGAAGGATTTACTAAGGAGAAGAAAATTTTCTTTATGGCACTGGTCTATCACTTTTTTTCTTTTCAAAGAGCTCACATGTTACGAAGCAGAGCTTGGTTTATGGTCAAACAGCTGGGTTTCGATTCTGCCACATAGTGTGAAACTTTGACCAAGTTAATTATTTCTCAGAGTTTCAATTTCTGAAAGAAAGACAAAACAAGCCATATTCGAGCAGTGACTGGCACATGAGATAAACCATGAATGAAATGACTGAGTGAAGGAACAGACCTACCGTTATGCTCTCAATTCAAAGGTGCTCAATAATGTTATTTATGTTCTTCTGTGACAAGTCCACGTTTATCACTTGTTTCAAATTCGACTCAAACGACCCTTTCCAGGAATCTCTTAGATTCGGAGTTTGTTGTCTCCTTTTGATACTTACATTTCTCTTGTAACGTAGTGCTTTGCTGTTGTTAACTTTCCTCTTGTTTTCAAGCTATTTTAAGTGTCTCTGCTTTGCCTTTTAAGCCAGATTCCTTCTTTAAAGACAAATGTAAAGACTACCAAAATGCTGCCTGTCTGGACACACAGCAGGCAAGCAGAAACAAAACGTATGCTACCTAATCTTAGGGATCACACACAACTTTTCCATCATCTCCCATCTTGCAGAGACCAGATGTGACATAACTGTCTTCACTGACACTGAATAAACAGTTCCGAATAATGATGCAAATGTTCCTCTGCTGTGATATAGACTAAGAGAAAACTTTAATGTTTATTTCACCCACAAGATAAGGGCATTATAATTTGAGAAAATTTGAAAACATTGCTTGTATCAAATCAAAAAGAATAAGAGAAACCCCCCAAATCAGACCTGCTGGTACACTGAAATGGACCAAGCCAATAGTCCATGATAACAATTATCAATTATTTTATATTTAATATGTGCTCAACATGACACTGAGTGCTTTCAAACATTACATCACTGAATGTTCCTCATCACAACCCGAAGAACTGGATGACTATTATTCTCATTTTACAGATGAAGAAAATAAGATTAAGTACATTTTCAAATTCAACCCACAAGTGGCAAAGTTGGGAAACAGTGGTGTTTCTAACTCCAAACCTACTTTGTTTTTCCCATTATTCTTTGCTTCCTTTCAAAGTTTACAAGAATGTATTTACTTAGAGGAAAATGGAATGTTTATAGGCACCTGGCTACACAGAGAGTACCCTAAAATGAATAGGGGAGGGATAGCAAACTTTCAGATTCATCTCTAAAAACAAAGGCCTCCAAGTTAAAGCTAACAGAAGCTCGAGGTAAAAATTAAATCAATGTTTGCTACACCCTGAACATCTAATGGCTATGGCTGCTCTGTTTCTACTCAGTTGTCCTCAAATCCGGGAGAACTGGTGACTTTGACTTTCATGAGTTTGGTTTAATAGCAGAATTGAAAAACATTCGCATATGCAAACACTGTCACCCTGATGCTCTAAATGGAGCTGCTGCCTACCAATTTGTTGGGTTCATCAAGGAGCCCTGTGTCAGGCTTTATAGTGTATGATGTATATAGTATCACATTGAGAAGAGTACGGTAGAACAGATTTGTCTGGTGTATCATAAATCTGTCGTCCCTAAACATTCCAATGGACACAGTATGCTTCACCCAAATTTCTTTCAGGTCAAACCAATTTCCATGTGGAGGCTATGCTTCCTACAATCATTCAGCCCACAAACCTAGTTTACAACAATTGCATTTCAGTGTCATGGAGACACAGCTGGCTTAAGACCCAAGGATGGATATTTCATTGTTTGAGATTCATTCTGTTCATTCTTTACTGAAAGGGGAGTTGTGGGGAGCTGATTCTTCTTATGACCCACCTTGTAATGTTGGGACAGCCAAGAGAATATTGTTTCAAGCCAATAACTAGATCAATAAAAATCTTATCCCTTACTTTCAAATATCAAGCCCAAAAGCCCTACTCCAGAATAAGGTCGAGAATATCAGGCCATGACAATTCAGCTTCCTTTGATGTCAAAGGTCCACTTCCTTGATCTGGCGGGTTAGGTGCCTGTCTCCTTCCTTCTCATTGCTCCACAAGTCATGCCTCAGTTCAGGACAATAACCTTTATCACAAGAACAAAATTCTTCAGGAAAGTCTGTATGTGTAGGATCCCAATTCCTTAAGAAGTTGTTCTTTAATGGAACATGAGTTAAACATAAATCTCAAGCTGTGACTTCACAAAGAGTTCGGAAGTTTCCCATTTTATTTTCTGATTGAAAAAATAGGGCCTCTGGATTTCTCCAAAGGTTGAAATGCCCGCCTTGAAAATTGTCTGCAATTGTCTTGTCTCTGGGTAGCATTGCGTGTAACTTCATTTTTCATGGTGTTTTCATCTTCATTCCTCTGCTTCACTGGATCCAAACACTTCATGACTTTAGTCACTTTGCTAAAATTTGTAGAGTCAGGTTTAGGGTGACAGTTATGGAAAGAGGGACGATCAAAGAATATGTAACAATTTGCTACCGTAAATGACGCCTGTATCACTTCACTAGGTTTGCCATAATAAAGTAATGCAGACCAGTTGGCTTGAACAAGAGAAACTCATTACCTCACCATTTTGGAGACTAAACATCCAAGATCAGGGTGTTAGCAGGGCTAGTTTCTTTTGAAACTTCTCTCCATGGCTTGTAGACATGTGTCTTCTCCCTGTCTTCACCTGGTCATTCTTATGTGTCTGTGCCCTAATCTCCCCCTAAAAAGGACACCAGTCATTGAATTAAGTCACACCCCAGTGCCCTCATTTAACCTTAATTACCTCTTTAGAGACCCTGTCTGCAAAGACACTCACCATCTGAGGTAGTGAGAGTTAGGATTTTGACAGAGGAATTTTGGGGAAGGGAGTGGGGGAGACAAAGTTCAGTCTATAACTGTCCTATTTCATTTTTTCTCTCCCCCATAGGTGCCTGGATTATACTCTTCTGCCTTCTGAAAACTTCACTTCTGACATAACTCCTCTCATCCATAGAAAACCCACTGGTGAGTATGATCCAGGTCCCAGTCCTCAGCCTCCCTCATTTACCATCTTTTCATACGTATCTTTACTGTTTTCAATGTCCCCTTACATTCAATTTGAGCCAGAAGTGCTAAAAAAAATCACCATTTGAGTCTCTCTCCTTTCTCGCCTTCCAATATCATGAACAATGGAATGAAGAAGCAATAAGCAAGAAAGGCAAGAAAACAAGAGATCCATTTTTACCCTTGAACAACCTACAGTTAAGATTGGGATTGGAACCCAAATGCAACCTAAGTATCATGTTCATGTTCACTATGTAACGTTTTGTAGATGAAATAGAAATGAAATCGCAATGTTTTAAAAAATGAAATGAAAGGAGAACCTTTACTGTCAACTTTTTAAAACCACCATTCTATTTCCATGTAAAAATATGGCTAAATCAAAATAAATTGCTAGCATTCATTTTCCCCAATTAGTGACTTCATTTGTAAAGAAAACATTTTATTTCAGCAATTAGCAAAGTAAATGATTAGGATTTAATTGAATTTTGAGGCTGCTTCCAACTCCTAAAGTTTAGATCACTTAAATATCTATAATTTAGCATTTGGCATTTAAATAATCTGGGCAATATGAAAAGCACCCTTTATCAGCTGGTTTTTTTCAGGCAAGCAAAAGGTAGCCATGGGAACATACTGCATGTTGTAGTACAGAAAAAAATACTTATGGGTCTGTCATAGAAATATTAATATTGATAATTTTCCCCCTGGATAATCATTTTAATGATGATACACTTTATGATTGATATTGCTTCTTTCTTCCAAAGGACCTCAAGGGTTTTTCACAGTATCTCTATTCAGGTTCTTCAGTAGGTCTTTAAATGATTCATGTTTTTCCACTGATGGTTGCATCACCCCTGGGTAAATTATTTGGAGTGAAATTAAAGAAAGTTTAAGCTCTAGGTAAGTAATAAGGCGAGACAATTATAATGTTCATCTCATGCCTCATATGTTTGAGCCTTTGTCATGCTACGGTTGAGATGTTTTTAATATTTATATTAAAGTCAGTGTGTAGCAGGATGCAAGGGACATTAAATGGATCCTGCTTCTTATTTATCTAAAATGTCTCTGGTTTTTTTGTAATTATGCTTCTGAATTATGTTACTCTGACAGTAAACATGCATTAGAGAAGACAAAAGAAATTTAATAGGTGAGGCTGAGAAGCATAAAGGAAAAGGATTTGCAAAATGAGAGAAGTCTAATGAATTATGGTGGAAGAATTGGCCAATCTAGGAGTGTCTCTATTTCTGACCCTGTGCCCAGACAAAAATTCCATCCAATTTGTGATCGTTCCTATCTTTGAAGTTAAAATTAGGCAGGTGAAACTTGGAAGCACCTGTGTCAGAGGGTTGGGGTGTCTCCTGACCTTTCCATCATCATGGGGTAAGAACTGTTCCTGCTCTTCCATGCCACCCCTTCTCTGAATACCTGAGCCAACGCTCTTACCTTTAATTGCCTAAAACATAACAGACCTAAAGTCTGTGTGTTTATAAAAATGGCAGAGGGTTCTATAGACTGGATGTTTGTATGCCCCCCAAATTCATGTTAAATCCTAACACAATCTGATGGTATCTGTTGGGGCCTATGGGAAGTGATTAGGTCATGAGGGTAAAGCCCTCATAAATGGAATTAGCACCTTTATAAAAGGAACTCCATAGTCTCCCTCATCCCTTCTGTTGTGTGAGGACTCACCGAGAAGATAGCTGTCTATGAAGCAGGAAGCAGATTTTTACTAGACACCCAGACACCCAATCTGCCAGCACCTTGATCTTAAACGTCCCAGTCTCTAGAACTGTAAGAAATACATTTTTGTTTTTCATAAGCCATTCAGTCTATTGGATTTTTGTTGTAGCAGCCCAAACAGACTAAGACAGGGTGAGAGAAAGAAGGACTGAATGCTTTCTGCGTACTCACTAAGTCCTTCATAAGAATTGTCTCAGAATTCTAGGAGATAATCATTTTTGCTGTTCTCATATTAAGGATAAAGAAATGGAGCCTCAAGCACCATAAATAACTTTCCCAGGGCTGTTTAATCAATAAGTTATGAAAAAATAGTTTTAACCCCATCTGTAGGATTCCAAAGCACGTGTTCACCCCATTCACACTTTTCCTCTAGCTCAAGAGAGTAATGTATACACCAAGAAGTACGTAGGGTCATGAAAAAGCTAGAATTGGGGGAACAAGAAAACAAAATGCATTAAGGACATAGACTATAATTTCAAGGTAGTAGCCCTCACAAAGAAAGTTTCAGAACCCAGAAACTGAGACCAAAAGAAGTGACTAGCCACAAAGTCCCTGTGACAGTGCTGGTAGCCTTTATTCACAGTGTCTTACTATATGTGTGTGTGTGTGTGTGTGTGTGTGTGTGTGTGTCCATGTTATGCACATATATCCTACACTGTTATTTAGTTTCATGAAAAATCAGAAATTTAACCACATTAATTTAAGATCAGGACACCAAATAGGCATTTTGACTTATTTCAGAGAGCTCGATCTTCAAAGAACCTGATTTATATTCTGTTTCAGTAAACAAAATCCAATATATCTTTAGAGGGCCATGCGGAGACTAGGTCACTTCCAAGGAAAACAACCTTATCTTCATAACCTCCAGGTTCCAAGTGTGGGTCTCCATAGAGATAATGCCCTCATGAGCAGCAAGCAGAGAAAACTCATCCTTTAAAGAAACAACCTTTTGGAATTAGATGAAAGGAAAATAATTTCATTGATAGAAAAACATGGAGATAAAAAAAGGTAGAAATTTTCTTTTGAAATAATCACAGTGAATAGTAACAACTTGATAAATATAAGGATTCATATTTCACAAGTGGTGCCTATTATATTTTTTCTTATGTGAGTATTTAGTCCTTAATTAGTAAATCAAGTCATGATCCCAAAGAAACCCAAGGAAAATATCTAAAAATTCTTAATGTTATTCATTGTATATGCTTGCTTAATGTAGGATCATATGGTATGAGACACAAAGCAAGACAAGCAGCAGTTTTGATAATGTGATTTTCTATTTGTGACTGGGCTTTTGGGGTGGAACTAAATGCAGGAAATGTATTTTTAAGGGAACACTCATAATTTGGAGTATATTCTTTTTATTTTTTTGGCTAGGAAAAAAATCATGTTTATTACAAAAAATAGGAAAGTATTAAGAAACAGAAAAAAATTATCTGCAATCCCAAGAGGTAATTTTATCGCTGTGAAGATTTCAGTATATTTCCTTTCAATACTTGCATTTCCAAAAACACACATTTAGCTAGTCAAAATTTTATCATCTAACCATTTTAGCTTATTTTTCGATTAATAGTATTTCCTGAATTTCTTGGACAGCAGGCAGCAATATACGTCTGCACCAGCCAGGCAGAGGCTTTAGTGGCTGATGGAGAATGATCTTGGTTTTGTTTTTTAATTTCTTTTTAATGTTGATTTATTTTTGAGAAAAATGGAGTGCAAGCGGGGTGAGGGGCAGAAAGAGAGGGAGACACAGAATCCAAAGCAGTCTCCAGGCTCTAAGCTGTCAGCACAGAGCCCGATGTGGGGCTCCAACTGACGAACTCATGACCCGAGCTGAAAACGGACACTTAACCTACAGAGAGCTATGCAGGTGCCCCAGGAGAATGATCTTAACTGCAGTCTGCAGTAGTGATATCAGCAGCACTAGGGCTGCTTCTAGATCCTTCGTTCGGATCCAGGGCTTCGGGCCCTACCCTGAAGCTATTAATGCATCCAGTCATCGGTGTTTCGTAAATGTCCTCCCCACCCCCTGAATGATTCTAGTGCATAGCCAGCATTGAGAATCAGTGCTCTAGATTTTGAAGCCTCCAAAGTTTTTTGTTTTAAACACTCTAGAAGAATTTTGCAACTGTTGCCTGACCCGTTTGAAAGTTGACCTACAAATTTTTATTGGAAATGTAAATATTTATAAAAGATGTAATCTCTGGTACCCTGTAAATATTGATATTTTAAAACATTTTTATTGTATTATTCTAAATGTATCTGGAGGAATCTAAAGAACACAGCAGTGTGATATTTACACTTTTAAATAATCCATTAACGTTGTTTTAACAGTCAGAAATTTCATATCATTCCTTTTAATCCTTGACCTTGTGTTTCCATTCCTTTAACTCCAGACAGTTTTATCTCAAGATAACACATTATTATGATTCTAAGTGTTTTGTTGACCACCATAACAACAAAATGTGTATGTGAGTTGAAATTTAATTTTTCTCCCTGATGTGTGACCTAAGGGCTAATACATTTCTTGTGAATTGAGAAATCCCAAACGGAGCAGGTGCTCAGCTTGAAGGAGGCAGAGCTTCAAATTCAGCAGCTGACATGAAAATTTCAGCGGTGCTTGTACAACCTCATGTCTCTGCAGGTTGGCCAAACTCCAGTTGTCATCTATTGGGAACCTTCTGACTGGACAAATACAACTAAACACTGCAGCTGACCACTGTGATTCACAAGCACCATTTATCTGACTAATTACACCTATTAACACTTAAGGAAGACACACACGAAAGGGACTCAGAGAGGTTATTTTTGACTGTCAGAGACAAACCCATGATACGGAGAAAAAACGCTCGAAGGTTAAGATGCATAGTACCTGGAGATAACTTCAGCACTCAAAATATGGCTACCTCTTGAACCAAAGGATTTCAAGTTGAGTTAAGCAAAAATGCCCCACAGTGGCAGAGACAAATAGTAAACCATTCAAAAATAACATTGGTGCCTGATGTTAAGGGTACTGCTGAGAATACCTTTAATAGATGCCCTACCTGGTAATGACATGATCCCTGAAAAACTAGTAAAGTGGGAACCAAAAAAGAAGTAAAGCCTTGAAGCCCCTATAAACACCCCCAAATGGATTTTATACAAATAGCAGGAGCAATGAGCTATGACTATGTCCCAGTTATTGTTTCCTTACTCTGAGTGAATTGAGGGCTTTCCTTGCCAGAAAGCTATGATCCTAACAGTAATAATAATAATAATTGCTGGTTGATTTTATTTTCCTGATCTGGGGTGTGGTGGAGTCAAGGGATTCATTTAGCTCTCCAGGGACAGGGACACACATTTCACTGGTATTGCCATTACATAACTGTAAATTTTTGCCTTTTATTCTGAAACTCCACTGTCCCTTTCTTCTAAAACCAACAAGTAGAACCAATGAAACTCTAAAACTCTTAAGAAAAAAAAAACTCTCAGAAATCCTTAAAATTTAGGCCGTTTAGATTTGACAGCCCCAAAGCCAACTCCCTCTAGGGACCTAAAATATTTCTAAGGGTCAGTAAGAAGCCATCCCGTGTGTGGGGAAATTTCACTTCCAGCCTCCCATTCTGCCAGTTGCAAACCAATATGACTAAATACTGCAAAGGACTCATACAGTACCTCCAGCTTTATCACCGACAGGTTCAAGCTCCATTATCAGAACAGCTGCTTCAGCAGCCCCTGCATGATCTGAATCCTGAAAAGTTGGTCTCCAGGGACAGACATCAGAGAACTCTGCCCTTAACCATGATGGAAAGAACATTATCATATACTATTAACAATTCACATGGCAGCAGAACTCTAAGATGATCCTTAGATGCAGGTTTCTTTTTTTTTAATTTAATTTTTTAACGTATGTTTATCTTAGAGAAAGGGAGAGTGAGAAAAGGTGGGGGAGGGGCAGAGAGAGAGAGAGAGAGAGAGAGAGAGAGAGAATCCGAAGCAGGCTCCAGGCTCAGCTGTCAGCACAGAGCCCAACTGGGGGCTCAAACTCACAAACTGGGAGATCATGACTGGAGCCAAAGTCAGACAGTTAATGGCTGAGCCACCCAGGTGTCCTGATTCATGTTTCTTAATTAAGAATATGGTACAGCAGGGGCGCCCGGGTGGCTTAGTCAGTTAAGTGACTGACTCTGGCTCAGGTGATGATATCCCAGTTCATGAGTTGGAGCCCTGCATTGGGTTCTGTGCAGACAGATCAGAGCCTGGAGCCTGCTTCAAATTCTGTGTCTCCTTCTCTCTCTGCCCCTCCCCTCCTCGCACTGTCTCTCCCTCTCAAAATAAATAAACATTCTTTTTAATTAAAAAAAAAATACATACACCATTATCTCTAGATCACTGGATGCCCATGCCATCAGTAGGCCTTAAACTGAGGATTCTTAAAAATTGCCCTGATACCATATGTTTTCACTCATATGTGGATCCTGAGAAACTTAAAAGAAGACCAGGGGGGAGGGGAAGGGGGAAAAAGTTACACAGAGAGAGGGAGGCAAACCCTAAGAGACTCTTAAATACTGAGAACAAACTGAGGGTTGATGGGGGGTGGGGGAGAGGGAAAAGTGGGTGATGGGCATTGAGGAGGGCACCTGTTGGGATGAGCACTGGGTGTTGTATGGAAACCAATTTGACAATAAATTATATTTGATATAAAAAAAATGCCCAGAAACAGACAGCTACAGAGGGTAAACAGTATCTTCCCAAACTCTCTGATTACTGCAGAGATAGACTACTTCTGTCCAAGGCAACAGTGCAAGATTTTCTGAGTCCTTGGCATAACTTTTCTTTGCTCACTTCTAATATTGCTTATTATTATACTTTGACACTTTCTATTAGCTGAATGAAGGTTTTTCAAGATACTCTCCATTATTTTCATTCTGTTGTTTTTTTCCCCGTAAGATCTTCTGTCTTCTGCCACTTAAGGAAAAACAAACTCTTGCTTATTTTTCTCTTAGCTACTGTGATAGGTATTTTTCTGTGTCAACTTGATTGGATCAGGGGATGCCCAGGTTTCTGGTAAAACATTATTTCTGCGTATCTATGATGGTGTTTCTGGATGAGACTAGCATTTCAATTGGTGGGCTCACTAAAGGAGATTGCCCTCCGTAGTGTGGGTCGGCATTATCCAATCTGTTAAGGGCCCGAATAGAACAAAAAGGTGGAGGAAGGAGGCATTTGTGCCTCTTTTCTGTCTCATTGTTTGAATTGGGACATCTAATCTTTTCTCGCCCTCAGACTGGGAAGTACATCATTGACTCCCCTGGTTCTCAGACCTTCAGACTTAGATTGAATTACACCACTGGTTTCCCTAGGTCTCTAGTTTGCAAATCATGGGACTTGTCAGCCCCCAGAACTGCATGCTGAATTTCTCATAATAAATCCCCTTTTGGGGCGCCTGGTGGCGCAGTCGGTTAAGCGTCCGACTTCCGCCAGGTCACGATTTCGCGGTCTGTGAGTTCGAGCCCCACGTCAGGCTCTGGGCTGATGGCTCAGAGCCTGGAGCCTGTTTCCGATTCTGTGTCTCCCTCTCTCTCTGCCCCTCCCCCGTTCATGCTCTGTCTCTCTCTGTCCCAAAAATAAATAAACGTTGAAAAAAAAAATTTTAAAAATAAATAAATAAATAAATCCCCTTTTATATCCTATTGGTTCTATTTCTTTGGAGAAACATGACTAATACAACTACTCTCCTGAATTAAATTCATTGCTGGATCTGTACCTCCACCTGATCCTGTCTACAAAAAAATTAATAGTTTTTGCTTTCAACATTTCAGAAGGTAGATTTCATCTTACAGGCTTCTCTGGTCGTTAAATTTCTATCACATCATGCATGCCACACTTCAGCCTTATAAAACAGGAACCTTGACTCCACATCAACAAAATCTAGTGCACCGGGTATGGGAACTAATGTTGGCACTATCATAGCTAAAATCTTCAGTATTCTTTTCAGGACCCTCCAGCCAAAGCAAACAAAAAAACAAACAAAATCTGCTCACATTAAAGGAACAATGATTGGCCCACTACTGTTGATACAAACACTATGTATATTCCTAATAGTATCTGTTTCTTTTTAGGGTACTTCTTATAGGATATCTGATGCTCTGGAAGCCCTACAAACTAGGTTAAATTTATTACCCAGTGTGGTCACAAATGATCGCATAGCTGTTGAATTCCTCCTAGCTAGCCAAGGGAAAACTGATGCTCCAGCAAAGATTTCTAATCTGAAGATTACCCCCATGCAAATACTACCGGTAAGGGAACACTTATAGTTTGGGACCATTACTCACAGCCAAAATTCTAAAACAGGTCATGATAATTTAATAGGTCACTACCACCTTCCTCCTCACCCTCTTATTATTTGCCCATAAAACAGCTTTCAATATTGGACTAAAAGGGGTGAGGCTGGGGATTTCAGCAGAGAAGTAAGGGAAGTCTAGGAAGCATCTGACTTAACCTAACACTCAGCTGTCTTCTGAACATGCAATTAATTTCCCTCAAAATTTGTTTGTTTGTTTGTTTGTTTTCCTAGGTTTTCAAAAATCTTTTCTCTGATTTCAAAGAATCCAAAGGAAGTGGTTTTGAAAAGCCCTGATTTACTTGTAACCACTCCTTCACTGGCAGTGCAGTGTCTTACTTTAGGTCAGGCAGAGCGCTCAAATAAAATCCCAGGGGGTTGTATGGAAAGGGGGTAAATCAGCAATAGTCTTCTCTCTCAGCCACCTCTGATTTTGCTTTTCTCCACCTCCAGCCACACTTCAGTTTTCAGATCCAGGCTGCATGTGTGCAATGTTCTAACGGCCCCGAACAGCTGCAAGAACACCTCAGTAATTGATATTTCTTCCTGGAATTATCATAAGTTTTTATTTTTGTTTGAAAATTATTGGATTGCCCTCAATGTGTCCAAACATCCAAAGCTTTAAAAGCTCTCAATCTATTTTCTGATCCGTAGAAAACCAGTTTTTATTTTTATTACCCTTAAATAGAGAATATCATATAAATCTACTTCATTTATAATATTTAATATTTGGGGGTGCTTTTTAGTAATAGAAATAAACATTTTATTTATTTATGTATTTATAAATCACTTTTTTGTTGTTGGTTCCTTAATGGTATTAGTTGTCCAAAAGGTGTTGATCTAATAATTCAACCTCTGATGAGAGAAAAAGCTAAATTAAAGGTATGAAACGTATTTGTTCATTTGTGTTTATACTCACAGAGAAGCTTTATAAGGCAATGAGAAGAGCTTGGACTCTAGATTCCAAATATGTGGTTTCAAATCCCAGGAAAGCCATTTGCTATGGCTTTGGGCCAGTTAATGAAATGCTCTCCTCCTTATTTAAAAAGAAAAATTGAATATGATCCAAAACAATTAAAGGTGAGGCATGTTTTTCTAATTGATAAAACTGATAAGAAGGCGTTGTAATCCAGAACACTTCACAGACAGAGTCAGGCACAAAATATCCTTTCCAAGAGGGCGGTCTGCACGTGGTGAATTTGCAATGACTCCGGATGGTGAGAACTGGGGGTGAAGACCTGGGAGAATAGGTTAAAATCAGAACTTCCCCCCCCCCACCCCACCCTACACCTCACCTAGAAATTCTAAGAGCAAGGAGAGGAGAAGATTTTAATTTGAAGACAGATTGAAACTTCAATATCCATCAGACTTGTAATAATGGAAAAGGAGATCTGAGTAACCCAAATCTCTGGTATTTATGCAAGATTAACTTTCAGAGATGAAAAAAACCAACAGAGCTAGTTTTCAGGACAGTGGTGAAAACGATACTAAAGCTTCTTCCTCATTGTCCAACACGGAGTCTAGCGAGCTGAGTAAATAGCCCTGTCTGTAAAGCACCTGGCACATGGCCTGAGTTCAAGGTAGGCTAGGTCCTTCCATGTCTGGTTTCCTCTGTCTAGTTCTGGGCCCTTCATTGAAAGGTTCTCATTTATAAAATGCAGGGGGTCCCTGGGAGAGCTCCATGAGACCAGGCATTCATGTGTTGCTTCATTCACACACATGCAGTTCCTTGGGCTCTTTACTTCCTTATGTCCCGTCTTAATGCACAGTTTCAAAAGCAAGGAAATAGAGGCCAGGAAGAACATGCAGAGAAGAGAGCTGAATTTTAAGCTGGCCACATTCTTTTTTTTTTAATTAATTTATTTTTTTTGAGAGAGAGAGGGAGAGAGAGAAGAGGGGCAGATAAAGAGGGAGAGCAGGAATCCCAAGCAGGCTCTGCACTGTTAGTGCAGAGCCTGATGTGGGGCTCGAACTCATGAACCATGAGATCATGACCTGAACTGAAATCAAGAGTCAGATGTTTAACCAGCTGAGCCACCCAAGCACCCCTAAGTTGGCCATATTCTAACCCTCACACAGTTCAGTTACATATGTTTTTAACACTGCATAGATACTACAAGTTTTCAATGGACCTGGGAAAAATATTGTTTTGGCAGTTGCATCATTTTTAGGCTCCAATTCCTCTGGATTTTCTATTACATGTGCTTCCATAAACTCACAAATGTATAAATGTTAGCATGATTAACATTTTTGAACTATTTCCACAAGTCTTGCTAATTTTATCTAAGTGAAGAGAAATAGGTTGTTTGAAAAGCATCAATAAAAATGTTATTTGCTCACAATTTTAAGTGACATACAATCTTATTAATCAATAAAGTAAGTGAAATTTATTTGCAAAGCCTTCATTAGGGGGAATGCCTTGTTGAATACATGAGATTCCCAAATAATGTGTTAGTATTTTATATAAATAGGCGAAAAGAGTTTAAATGTGTTTGGAAAATTCATTCTCTCATGAAATTGAAGTATTCTACCTGATGCTTTAGTATTTTGTTTAGCAGGTTTTTGTCCTTAATTAACACAATATAAAAGTTTAGGCTCACCTCTCTTCCAATTATCCTGAATTCTAAATCTGTAGAATTGAATGGAAAGTCAGAAAATGAATACTGTTTTGGTTCATTTATAATTTCCATCAACATCAGGACATACTGGGTGAACTGAAAGGCCATGCAGGATGGGGAAGCACCCAGGAGAATGCAGAAACCCACAGCACAACTGAGTGGAAGTGTGGGCCTGGATAGTGCGGCCAAAGCTCTGAAACCACTGCTCTGCTGGACTAGGGTAATGGACAGAGGGCTTTGGATCACACAAGCAATCACTGGGGGCACATAGCACACATAGCATGCATGGACGCAGAAGCATGCCTCCCTCGGAGAGAGAACAAAACACAGGGGCTAACGTGGAGCCTGCTGGCTACAGGTCTGGCAGCAGGAAGCTGGGTACCCACACACAGAGCTGGGATTCAAGGCAAGACCACCACTCAGTCTTTGAGGGAAACGGAGAATGGCACAGCAGGGGTCTGAAGGTTCTGGGAAGTTCAGTTCAGTTCGGAAATGTTATCAGAACTAGCACACAGAGTGAGCACCTGATTGGCTCCCAGTGTGTTTAGTGCCAGATCATAGCATTAAGTAAATCCTTCTGGCCTGAAATCAGAAATGATTCTAGCAGTTGGGGGTACGCTAAAACTGTAAGTGGATTCAAAAAAGCAGGAACTTAGTGGAGATTTTTAGTGTGTACTTTCAGATTTATATTAGGTCCTTGAAAAAAAAAACTATTCATCACCTCTGACTTGATTTTTCCAGTTCAAGATGAGATTATTTTTGTGCACATTTCTTAGGGGGAACTTTACTGAACTTAAGAACCTATTCTTGTCTTCACCGGAGCCCCTCAGACCTTATCTTTATACACACACGAACACACAGAGACACGCTCTACGCAAGCGCACTCTCCTTTCTCTGTACAGAAAAATATATGTTTGTTTGAATTGAGTCTGTATGCATACGTACATCGTGAAAGCCAACTCTCACGCAATATGGACAAATGCAACAAGTTCCTAAAATTAAATAAACAGAAAGAGAAGCGTTTACTTCTGTCCAAAGCTCAAAGCAATCCCTTCTTAGCCTTTTACAGGAAAGAGGCCAGAATTCAATAGCAAGTCTTCTACACAGTTTATTAAAGTAGAAGATAAAACACTTCCTCCAGTCAGGAAGAAAAATTGAGAGCGAAAAAATATAAACTCTCACAAGAGCTGCCTGGGATCCTTAATGGAGCGTAAGTGTTCCCAACATCTGGGGCAGAAATAAAAGTCATTTCTACAGCATGAAAAATGGAAACAGGCTCATTTCATTGAAATTCCCCTTCCTTTTCTACATGCCTTGTGGGAGACCCGAACATCCACTTTTGTTTCTCCCCTGGTTCATCTTTCCATTTCCATCATGCTTTACAAAAAGAACTATAGTTATTATAAATTTCTTATGTGCTCAATTACCCTTTGACTTATCTTCCATTTATTCTTTTTTTAGTTGTATCCAGTCAGATCTGCCAGTTTTCTTTCCCTCATTTCTATTGCTTTTAACTTGTTGTAAAGTAGAATACCACTCATTATTTTTTCCCCTCTATCTCCTCTCTCTCTCCCACTCGCCCTTTCCCTCTCTCCCCCCGCTCTTTCTCACCCTCTCTCTTTCCCACTCCTTGTCTCTCCTTCTCTACCCCTCTCTTTCTGTGTCTCCCTCTTCTCCTTTACTCTCTCTCTCTCTCTTTTGCTGTGTTTGTGTGTGTGTGTGTGTGTGTGTGTGTGTGTGCGCGCGTGTCTTTCTCCTTCCCTCTCATCAATTAGAAAAGATGTTATATTAGCTAGCCACACTGTTTTGGACCATGGTTTCTTCATAGAAGCAATGCAATGCATTTACTTTCCTTTGGGCAGGCCTCGACTTCTACCAGACATTTTAGATTTCTTCTTCACCAGCTCCTTATGGAATTTAATTTTTATTGTCTACATATATAGTTTTTAGAATCTTCACTTGAGATTGAGACTTTTTTGGTTGGTTTCTCAGAATAAGATCCAATAATCTAATATGCTTAAGAACCAGTACACCTCCAACCCCCTGATTTCCCTTCTTTTCTAGCCTTGGATACTGCTCCTTCTCACACTCCACGTCCCGGGAAACTCCTGAAAACACTCTTGGTACTGAGAGAATTCAATCACTCTCAGTTTCAACCATGTGAGTTATTTTCAGATCTGCCCACCAGACTCAAGGTTGTCAACAGAATTTTTTAATTCCACGTTCCCGGTTTTCTAAACGTTATTTTCATCTGTGTTCCACTAAAATTTCAAACTTAATATGTTCTGAACCAGTAGCTTTCAAACTTTTTAAAAACAGACTCCTTTTTACAACATGTCTTAAATGGAAACCCAATATTTTATCACTTTAAAGTTAACAGAACAGCAAACACTTATCCTTAAATGTGACAATTGGGTCATTTTGTTACATACATACATATATACATAAAAAGCTATGGGTAACAGTTGGGTTGCATTTCTGTTCCATGGTCTAAATTCAGAAAAAGACATTGAAAAGCAGCAAATTCTCAGCAATTCTTTTGTAAGAATTTTGAATTTGAGTACACAGACAAACAAGTTCTGTACAATGAGTGAGTCAGCACAGAGGCTCCTATTTATGCCATCGGTGTCCACAAATGAGATAAAATTTATCTATTGCACATTTAAGTGAGTGTGTTGTTTTATATTAAAATGTGTCAATAGCTAATTTTTAAATTATGTTCTGTGGCTTTCAGAAATCCTGACATGCTTCTAAGGAACTATGATAATCCATAGAGCACCGTTTAAAACTTGTTCTTCTATTTTATACTATATTCACCATTTCTCATCAAGAACTGTTCTCTCATCCTAATATTTATATTATTTTGGTAAAATGATGACTGCTTCTTATTTTTTCTTCACATATAATCACAAATCATCCTAGTGCTAATGTCAGGGGTATTTGAATTTCATTCGGTTCTTTCTTTTCTACTGAATTGCTATTGCCCTTGTCTACACCTGTATTAACTCACATCTGGATTGTCAAAATAGTCCCTTACATGGCCTTCCTATCCGCTATCATCTTTTTGTCCAATTTATCCGGCACTCTGACACCTGACGAAAATACTACAATTCTCACATCAGCCCCTTACTCAAAAAATATCAATAGCCCTCTGCTGTCCAGAAAATAAATGCCAAATACTTCTGCTCAGTTACTCATTATTCAGTTACTCATTATTTAAATCTTTTACTCTTCACAACCCCAACAGTAGACACACAAATAAACACACACATGCATACACACAAACCCTAACTGAAACATTTCTCCACCTCACTCCACATCTATCACACCCATATCAAAATCTATTCTGAGAACGTCGTTTATGACTTCCCTAACTACTCATAATAACTTTATTTTCTCTCATCTCTGATTTCTCTTGCCCTTGAGGTCAATACTATGTGAGGGGCAGATAATTATATACTGTTGACTCGTTCTCATTATTTTATATATGCACATCTCCTTCAAACTAGATGGCATGTCTTTTGAAAAAAAGGACCTCTATTTTCTTCATCTCACCTCATTCTCCACCTCGCACACACTCAGAATGACTAAAATAGGTTGGTTTGAGGAGTAATCTCTCAAAATCACTTGACTATTATCATTTTTCAGTCTTCTTATTGAATACTTAATTCTTTTATTTTTACCTCTTAATGAACTTTTTTGTTTTTCATTACCTGTGTGATTTTCTCAGGAACTGTGTATACATTGTGGATAACTCACTTGGCCATATTAAATTTAACTCAAGCCTTGGTATGGGAAAGGACTTTCAACACTAGTAATTATCCAATTCCCTAGTAGGGTAGATAGTATACAGCATCCTGAATCAGAACAGAATATTTTAAAATTAGGCAATACTCTGGTTTCTCTTCAGATCGTATAAATCTTTCACCTTTTACTAAAATTAGGCAAGACCTTTTACACACACACACACACACACACACACACACACAGAGTGATGTGTGTGTGCCCCTAGGCAGATCTTTTGTCCTATTCACATACAGAGAACCAATACCTGAAAGGGTTACTAATGTGCTCTTGGCGTATCTCTTGAATGGGGTGAAATGAAGAAAAAATATGAGAGAATTTAAATTAAAAGAACAAAATATTTGATTACATTAACATTCAAAAAATTTATTCAGCAAAAATATCAAAATTATAATTTAAATCAAATAACAATCAGATTTAGATTACTCCCTCCCTACTTACTTACTTACTTACTTACTCCCTCCCTTCTTACTCCCTCCCTTGAATCAGCCCTAGAGAAACCACAGAAAACAAGAATCAAGCTGAAAAAATTATTCAAAACCTTTGAGAGCTCTGGGAAGACTGATAGCATCTTGGAAGGAAAGAAGGAAGCTTTAGCATCTGGCTACGAACATCCAGCTTTGAGGGAATACACTGGAGGAAATACATTAAGTTTTTTTCTTCTCTTTACATTGCTTTGGACAATTATTGCCTGCCCCATAGTCACAGGAATTCCCTCAATTCTAGGCAACCGATTTTGAGGAAAGGGATGAATGTGGAAGAGAATTCAAAGGTAGCACAAAAATCCCGCTGGGGCCAGGAGCTGGCAGAAACAGGTGTAGGCACACTGGCTACCCTCAGGCATTCATTATTTGCCTCCTTTCCCTCCAAACAGTAAGGTTCACGTCACTCCAAAGAAATGACCCTTCTAAAGCTGCCTCCATCTAAGGGGGTTTTAAAGGTGAATCTTTTAGATATAATGGCCCACCTAGTGGCTCTGTAGTGCCTGGACGTGCTGGTTTCCCCTCCTGCCGTTTCCTAAAACTCAGAGAAAACAGGTTCTTCCAGGGCTTCAGTATTTCCCCATTACACATTACAAGTCAGAGCAGGAATCCATTTTAAGAGAACATGAACATACAAGCCAACATGGCTAGACTCTTAAAGCAATCCTTTCAACAAATAAAGCAAAACCAACAATGAATAGAAAAATAATTTTAAGCAATCATGGTAAATGCTCTTAAAAATATTAAAATGAATGTTTAGTAATATTTAGTGGGATGAAGTCATAAACAGAAAGCAGAAATGTTAGTTCTGGAAAATAAAACAGTTTCAATGGTTTAAGATAAATAAATAGTAGCGTAGAAATAGCTGAGAAATCAATTAGCATGCCTGTAGAAAAACTTAGCATGCCTTAGAAGAAAACTTCCTGAGGATAGCATGAAAGGCAAAAGGAAATAAAATATAAAAGAAAAATGAAGGGGCGCCTGGGTGGCGCAGTTGGTTAAGCGTCCGACTTCAGCCAGGTCACGATCTCGCGGTCCGTGATTTCGAGCCCCGCGTCAGGCTCCGGGCTGACGGCTCAGAGCCTGGAGCCTGTTTCCGATTCTGTGTCTCCCTCTCTCTCTGCCCCTCCCCCGTTCATGCTCTGTCTCTCTCTGTCCCAAAAATAAATAAAAACGTTAAAAAAAATTAAAAAAAAAAAAGAAAAGAAAAATGAAGAGATATGGAGGAGAGAAACAAAACTACCAACATACAGAAAATAGAAACATTATAAAAATATAAAATAAAAATAGGAATTTTAATGATATATAAGGACATCAGAAAGTTCTAAAGGCTTTCCACAAAGAAATAAGAATCAGACTTATGTGAGACTTCTTAACACTAACTTTGATGACAAGAAGATAATGGGGTAATATTTTTTAAGTGCTTAAATAAATAAACTTTGAACCTATAATTTTTATAATTTTTCTTAATGTTTATTACGAGAGAGAGAGAGAAACTGAACAGAGGAGGAGCAGAGAGATAGGGAGACAGAATCAGAAGCAGGCTCCAGGCTCTGAGCTGTCAGCACGAGCCCGACGTGGGGCTTGAACTCACAAGCATGAGATCATGACCTGAGCTGAAGTCAGACGCTTAACCGACTGAGCCACCCACACGCCCCTGAACCTATAATTTTTAAATCAACCAGATTGCCTTTTAAATGTGAGGCAAACACATAGCAAGACTACCTTCCCCAGCTTTCTTTGAGGTAGGGTGTAAGTATGTGGTTATATTTTGGCCAAGGGAAAATGGGAAGAAGTATGCCACTTCCAGGCCTAACTTATAAAATATGTGATCCTTCTATCCCCTATATGTTGGTAATATTGATGGCCAAAGCAATTTGGGAGCTATGTATTGGCACATTAGAATGTGAATTCAAAGTGCCAAATTTCTGTATCACATTCCCTTCATTTAAAATACCTTAAAAAAATACCTAATTGGTTTCTCTTTTCCTGACTGGACCCTGACGAATAGACCTGGCAAACAGGGGCCCCTTCAGCATTCCAGGGCCAAGTACAAAGGATACCAGTAGATTGCTACATAGCTTCTCAAGAGTTGATGTTAATAACGCTGGTCAAGAAAAGATCACTCATTGGGCAGAATGGAGAGAACACAATTCACTGCTTAGGAAATGAATCAGCAGAATGATGTTCATGAATTTTCTATCTTAAGTCTCTGACCAAGTTGTATCACTGTACAAGTCCATGGATTTGTACGAGGGCTCTATTACACAGCTGTTGTTCCCAAACAACTGTAAAAAGTTACCATCTCAATCCAGACCACTGTCTAGATCACTGTCCCTTGCTGACAAGGTTGCTTTCAGGCTGGCATTATAACAAGGGGAAGTGTCTTCCCCTGAAAGGCAGAACTACAGAGGGTCTAGCAACACCCAGGCTCGGCATATTCTTTTTCTGTGCAAGCAAAACAGGTGGGGAATCCACACTGTCCCTTATCTTCTGCTGGGCTTGGTTTTGTGAGTTTCCTTTTTTCCTTAAAGAAAGATGGTTCGTCAATCTGTTCTATTTGATGTTTCGCTATCTATCCTGAATCTTGACACATGACACATGAAGACCTAAATAGGGCCAAACTTACATGACTGGCATATTCAAAATCATTAATAATTAGATATCTGAAATTACAATAAGAGATTACTTTAAACCTATAGAATTGTCAAAAATTAGAAAGCTTGATAATGTTAAGTGTTGGTGGGATGTGCGGATACAACTATCGTGCATGTACAGTAGGAGCAATGTGGAAATGCTTAGTCAAATTAAGCACACACATTCTCCATATCCCACCCTCTCCTGGACATTTACTCTGAGAAATGTTCACATAGACCCTTCAGAGGACACATTAAGTATAGTTATCACAGTGCCATTTGAGATGACAGGGAGTAGGAGACGCTAGAGTGTCCATAAAAAGACAGTAGATAGGTAAAATGCAGTGGAAATACATCATGGATTATTGTGCACTAGTTAAACAGATCAGAGTAGGTGTGCACATAGCAATATGGACGTATCTTGAAAACACTGAGCTCAGGGAGAACTTTTAACTATATGACATGATACTGTTTATTTTAACTAAAATATGTATGCACACAATATATATTTTGCAAAAAACATACAAAGAAATATATACTTAATAAACACATTTGAATTGTTGTCAAAGTGATCAGGGTATATAGTTAAGGAAAAAAGGTAAAATAGATTACATAAAGAAGTAAAACAGAGTGGTCTGGTGTGGCCATAAACTGACACGGCACCTGGAACCGAGGAAGTATGATTAACTCAATCCCACACAATTATGTTCCAAAACAAAAGCAAACACACAACCATAAATGCACACATATTGTGGACAATTATATGCTAATTCATTTAAAAATCTAGTTTAAATAAATAGCTTTCCAGAAAAATACTTTTAATGTTAAAACTCAGGAATAAGTATAAAATTGGAATAGTCAATATAATTGAAAGAAATTACAAATACTCACCAAATGCTATCTTCTCCCTAAACTCTAGGTTAAGGCAGTTTTAGAGATAAGTTTACCAACTTTCAAGAAACAGTTAATTTCTCTCTAATACAAGTGTTTCCAGTAAACAGTAGAAGAGAAAAACTTCTCGGCTCATTTTATAAGGCTTCTATAACCTGAATTCCTAAAGTAGATAAAAGCACTAATTGAAAATAAGGAAAATGTTGGAGTTTTAGATCTATAATTTTGTTATTTGCTTCTACGTATTGGAGGCAATGTTAACTCTGTCACCCTGGGTCCCTGAATGACCATACCCCCTGGAGTTGAATGTGCTTTGTGTGAGGAAGAAAATATTTTTTGTGTGTGTTAAATTAGCGCTGTTTGTGGATTATCTATAACTTCAGTTTATGTTACCTTAATACAGAAAATTTTATATTGTGGTAAAGGAATAACAGAAAAGGGAGCTATAGCAATCATAAACATATGTGCACCTAATGATATACTTCCTAAATATATAAAACAACAACTGCAGAACTGAAGAAAAAGAATAGATAAAACAATGGTACCTGGAGATTTTAGTCCATTCCACTCTAAAACTGAGGCAAAAAATAGCAGACCTATAATCAGTAAACTTGAACTACTTGTCATTGTTGGCCTTGTTAGATATATACACCTAACAAAAAAATTCTCATTCAATTTAATCATTTTAAATCATTGATTCATTTTAATCACACAGGAAATATTTTATGAAGTGAGTGAAACATTAAACTACTGAGAAAGCTTTAGTTATTCCCCAAATCAAAGTGCCATGTTAGAGGTTGCAATTCACGGTGTGCACATTGTTAATGTTTTCAAGTTAAGAGATTTATTATTAAGTTTTTTAACTCTAAAAATTATATCAACAAAATTTTTTCTAATAAATTAGTATATTATGATAATTTTTAGATAGAAGGAAGTAAACTGCTTTGTTCTAATATTATATATGCACACATTCCAATATTATAATATACACATTTGATAAACAAAAGACATTGTTGATCTAACATCTCAATCTGTGCTTCTAAACAAAGAAATTGCATTTTAAATTAATATACTAATTACCATATCTTAAAAAAATTTTAGAAGCCTCCATTGTTCTTAGCACAGTGTCGAAATTTGATATTTAATATTGTAGCTCATACACTCTTCTACTTTAGTTGTGTTATAATTACATTGCTGAATTTTAAAATTAACTATATAAGTACTTTAATAATACAAAGCATTATTTAGTGGCTAAGGTATATTTTTTTTCATTTTTAAAGTGTTATATGTAAATACATTAGGAATTACTCTGTAACGGTTTGATTAGTATAGCATAGCAATATTTGCTTGTTATTATGATTACTTCACTATTTAAAATAAAACTGCTTTCAAATTAAATAACTTTAGATGCATATTATTTTAAAACGCTATAAAATTTAAGATAAACCACTACATTGTTAAATATCACTTCACTGCAGATGTCAAGATTAAAGAAAAGCAGAGGTGTTAGAATAGAATTATAAGAATATTATTCTGTGTCATTAAAAGAAATTCTGGAGAAATTTGATGAAATGCCAGGGGAAAATATAATAGAATTCAGAGCTATTACCTTCAGCAAACTATAGCACAGTTATGTCACTGATAGAGTAAAATGTAAATTTACCCTCTACCTCCATACCAACTATATCTAATGAGTTTTGAGAAAAACTGAAAGGAAAAAAAAATGGATGACCTATTTACACCAAAGTACTTTCTCCTGTCCCAGATACATAACCATATAACTGGGATTTTCAATTAAAAGACAGTCTTGTTGAAAGTTCTCCATCACAAGTTAGAAGTAATAACATCTTGGGGCACCTCAGTGGCTCTGTTGGTTTAATGTCCAACTTCGACTCGGGTCACCCCTGTGAATCCAGAGTCACTAGAGAAAAATAAATGCTTATCTTTGTGTAACACTGAGATTATGTGGGTGCTTATTTCAAGAAATGCTTAGCCAATACCAGGCAAAAACTATATCAAAATTTGATGATGGTATAGAAAAACAGTTGTGCAGAATACAAAAATCAACAACAAACAATATACATATTTGCAGGCAATAAATTATAAAAATGAATAATTTAAATAGAAGATATGATATATTAAATTTATTTTGAAAATGTGAAAGATTCTAAATATTTCTCAATTTTGTAGATACAATCCCTGAGCAAAGTAATGTGAAAGAGATCATAATTAGAGTTAGACTTATAACTTCCAAAATACAAGTGGCTCCATCTGAGAATAATGTGAAGAATTTTGCCTAATAACACAGCAGAAGCAGGATTGCACACATTTATGTAAAAAGTTACAAAAACCTTATCTAGATAAAAATATAAGAAAAAATTGAGGAACCAGGAATATGCCAATGCTGTTAACATACTGTAAAAAATTGACAGAATGAAAAGTTATCATAAAAACCGTTATGGCATTTTGTATTTGTTGGTGAGTGCGCCCTTTAAATGTTTTTTATAAATCCAGGAGAAAGAATATCTTTTTTGTTTCTAGCTTTATTGAGATCCAGTTGACAAAATTGTATATTGTACAACTTGATGTTTTGATATACGTATTTGTCAACCGGGCTCATCAACTAAAACAAATGTGCTACTCTGGAGGGGGATGTTAATGGGGAAAGCTGTGCATGTGGGAGGACAGAGAGTATATAGGAAATCTCTGTACCTTCCTATCAATTTTGCTGTGAACCTAAAACTTCTCTAATAATATATATAATATATATTACATATTATATATATAAAGTCTTAAGATTAAAAAAAGTAAAATCCAAAAAGATTATCCTAGGAGGGCTGACTTAATGAAGTAAGCTCTTTAAAAAAAGGATTTAGAAATCAGAGATGGTAGAAGTCAGGGAACAAGAAGAGACAGCAGATATACTCCTACAGATTCTTTTTGCTGTTGTTTATTTTTGAGAGAGAGCACGCACATCAATGAGGGGGGGGGAGTAAGGGCTCTCATGAACCGAGAGATCATAACCTGAGCTGAAATGAAGAGTCCGATGCTTAACTGACTGAGCCACCCAGGCGCCCTTACTCTTACAGATTCTAAAGAAACAAACCATCATGACAAGTAAGAGCCATGTGGCAGGGAATGGGGCTGACTTTAGAAGCTGAGGGCCTCAGTCTCTTGACTGTAGGAAACTGACAACAACCAACAACCAGTGAGGTCGGAAGTGTCCTGAGCTCTGCATGAGAACACAGCCACAGCTAATATCTTGATTTTTTCCTCGAGGGACCCTGAGTGGAGGACACAACTAACCTGTGTCTAGATGACCAAACATGAAATTTGTGAGATAAGAAATTTGTGTTGTTTTAAGACACCTTAAATAACAACAACAACAACTTTGGCTATTTTTCCCCATTGAGGTAAAATTGACAAAAATTGTATGTATGTAGGGTGCACAACTTGGTATTTTTATGTAAGTATACACTGTTAAATAATCACCACCACCAAGCTAAGTAGCATATCCATCACCTCACATGGTTATCATTTTCCTTTTTTCTTTCTTTCTTTCTTTCTTTCTTTCATTCATTCTTTCTGTGGTGAGAACACAAAAACTTAGAACTTAAGATCTACACTCTTAGTAAATTTCAAGTATACATTGCAGTATTCTTAACTATAGTCAGATTGCTGTACATTAGATCTCCAGACTTTATTCATCTTGCATAACTAAAACTTTGTGCCCTTTCATCAATATCTTCATGCTTTGTCCTCTCCCAATCCTGGTAACCAGCATCACACTCTCCACTTTTATGAGTCTGATATTTTAGATTCCTCATATAAGATCATACAGTATTTACCTTTCTGTTCCTGGCTTGTTTCACTTAGCATCATGTTCTCCAAGTCCATCCGTGTTTTTCCAAAAGGTAGAATTTCATTTTTTAAAGGCTGAATAATATTCCATTATGTATATATATACATAGCACATTTTCTTTATTCATTTCATCTGTTAATAGATATGTAGGCAGTTTCCATATCTTGGCTATTGTGAATAATGCAATGAACATGGGAGTGCAGATATCTCTTCAAGGTACTGATTGCATTTTTTTGGATGCATAGCCAGAAGGAAGATTGCCAGATCATTAGGTAGTTCTATTCTTAATTTTTTGAGAAAACTCCATACTTTTTTCCATAATGACTGATTTACATTCCCATCAACAGTATACAGTGGTTCCCTTTTCTCCATATCTTCATCAGTACATGTTATCTGTTGTCTTTTTGATAATAGCCATTCTAACAGGTGTGAAGTGATATCTCATTGTGGTTTTGATTTCATTTTCCTAATGATTAGTGATGTTGAGCACATTTTTGTGTACCTGTTGGCCATTTATATCTCTTCTTTAAAGAAATATCTATTTAGATCCTAATCCATTTTTAAGGGGGTTATTTGTATGGGGTTTTTTGCTATTGAGTTGTAGGAGTTCCTTACATATTTTGGATATTAACCTCTTGTCCCAGATATGTGGTTTGTAAATGTTTTCTCCCATTTTATATGTTGCCTTTTCACTCTGTTGGTTGTTTCCTTTGCAGTGCAAAAGCTTTTTATTTTTATATAGTCCCATTTGTCTATTTTTGCTTTTGTTGATTTTTTTTTTTTTGGTGTCATATCTATAAAAATCACCCAGACCAATGGTAAGAAGTTTTCTAGGTTTTCTTAGAGTAGTTTTCCAATTGTAGACCTTATGTTTAAGTTTTTAATCCATTTTGAATTGACTTTTATATATGGTATAGGACAAGGGTCTAATGTCCTTCTTATATATATGGAAAAACAGTTTTCCCCAGACTCAGTTATTGAAGAAACTATCCTTTCTCTGCTGTGTGTTTTTGTTACCTTGGTAAAGATCAGTGGACCATACATGTGTGGATTTATTTCTGGGTTCTATATTCTTTTCCATTGGTATATATGCCTATTTTCATGCTGGTATATTACTGTTCTGATTGCTGTAGCTTTGTAATGTATTTTCAAATCAATAAGTTTGATTCTTTCAGCTTTCTTCTTCTTACTCAAGACTGTTTTGGCTCTTCATGGTCTTTTGTACCTCCAAATGAATTTCATGATTGTTTTTTCTATTTCTATAAAGAATGCCATTGGGTTTTGATAGGGATTGCATTGAATCTTCAGATCACTTTGAGTAGTACAGACATTGTAGCAACATTAATTATTTCATTCTGTGAATACAGGATGTCTTTCCATTTTGACTTGTGTTTTTTTTAATCTTCCTTATTAGTGTTTTATAATTTCCAGTATAACATAGTTATTTAATTTCCACTTACCTGAATTTTTCTATTTCTTATTGTTATTGATTTTGGGTGTATTCCATTCTGGTTGGATTAATTTTGATCTTCTTAAATGTCTTAATACATGTTCTGTGACCTAACATGTGATCTACCTTTGAGGATGTTCCATGTGCAATTGAGAAGAATGTGTATTCTTCTGCTGTGAGGGGAAAGTTCTGTACGTGTCTGTTAGGTGCATTTGGTCTATGATGTCAAGTCAGTTGTTTCTTTACTGACTTTGTGTCTGTATGTTCTATACATTTTTGAAAGTGGGTCATTGAAGTCTCCTACTGTTATTGTATTGCTGTCAATTTCTCCCTTCAGATATGTCAATATCTGCTTTATATATTTAGGTGCTTTGATGTTGAGTGTACACATATTTATATTGTACCCTTCTATTGAATTGACCTTTTATCATTATATAGTTACCTTCGTTGTCTCTAGAGACAGCTTTTGTCTTAAATTCTTTTGTGTCTTATCTAAGTATAGTCATCCCTACAGGGGCCCTCAGTGATGAAGGTTGTTGGGATCCTCCTGTTCTCCTTATCCATCAGTGGATGTGGGAGAATCCCAGTTCAGGGGTCCCTTTTAACATTGAGGCTATGCCAGCCTGAGATATAAGAGGACTCCTATAAAATGCTTCCGAAGCAGGCTCCAGGCTCTGAGCTGTCAGCACAGAGCCCGATGCGGGGCTCGAAGTCAAGAACCGTGAGATGGTAACCTGAGCTGAAGTTGGACATTCAACCGACTGAGCCACCCAGGCGCCCCATCATTGATATTCTTTATTGCTATCCAGTGAAACGTTGGTATTTGTTGAAAGGCATTTACTTGGCAATGTGAACCCACCATAGAATGTACGATAGAAAAACCAAGATGATACCATCAAGTTCTTAAAAGTTAATTTAGTTGAATACTTGGTCCTACTTTTAGAGAAGCTGATAGTAAGATATCAATTCTAGACTGCAAATAAGATATACTTTAGAAAATGTCCACTTGTGACTTTCTTAACTTAGTACCAATTTGACATGATATTTTAAGTAAAATCAATATTTTAAGCAAATTTATGATGAAAAAATCCAATATATATACTATCCTTCAAAACATTGAGAGGAATAAGAAACCATTTTAAGTGATATTGTGAAAGTATATTATTGAGGCTAAAACAAATTGATGCCAAATGTTTAGTTAGCTTTCAAACAGAAAATGCTGGAAAAAAAAATGCTGAAATTCACTTCAACTACATATCCCAAGATCAGTTTATCATTAATCTAAAACTAAATTTTAAAATCATTTTTTTCTATGTTGTATAATATTATATGATTTTTTAATGTTTATTTTTATTTTTGAGATAGAGAGAGATACAGAGTGCAAACAGAGGAAGGGCAGAGAGAGAGGAAGACACAGAATCTGAAGCAGGCTCCAGCTCTGAGCTGTCAGCACAGGCCCCGATGCTGGGCTCAAACCCATGAGCCATGAGACTGTGACCTGAGCTGAAGTCAGACACGCAACCAACTGAGCCACCCAGATGCTTCTAAAATTATACCATTTTTAATGTTATGTTTATGATCTGGAAAGGTATCATGGTCTTTTCATGTTATACATGATATAAGTATATAATAGAATTATAATGAATGTAAGCTAGTGCAATAATATAAAAATTAACAGTTAAAATTAGTGAACATGGTAAAGAATATGTTATTGATGTACATCAATGTATAATGAACTTAAAAGAATATTGTTTTAAATTTTAGTAAGGATCCCCAATGAAGTATTTTACATATTTACTGCAATAGTTCACTAGAACTATTAAATATTTATGTAGGTTTCATTTGTACCTAACTTTTCAAAATTGGTCCACAGTAGAGAACACAGCTCTCAAAAATATTATTGAAAAGGTACATAAGGTCTGCAATATCACAAGAAAGACTATTAAGGTTCATTTATATCAAAAATCCAATAATGGAGCAATTAAGCATTGAAACTATCATAAAGAATTTTCTATCTACAAAAGCAGATGTATAACTCTTTTATGGTGATGATTATTATATCTAGACAACTTTGACTTTCTGATTACTGTGATTAAATTTTACATTAAAAAATGTATTTGTATTTCCAGAATTCTTTTCCATTTGTAACTGCTGTATAATAATTACACAATTGCTGCAATCATACACAATTTATGTAATTATTATGTAAGTAATATACTGACTTAAGATATATTTTATTTGAGGAACAGGTACTTTTTAAAAAATCACTCAAAAATGTCATGTGGGCTGATGAGCAGCTTTACTCATCAAATTTTGTCTTCATCAGGAATTATTTGCTTCTTAAGGAACAAAACTTACTCAACTAGTTTAAGTTAAAATGGAAAATTTTTAAAGGACAAGGGGATTTTTTTTTAAGAATGAAAGAACTGAAATCAAGCCCATCTTCGTGAAAGCCTGGAACTAGGACCTGAAAGGCAATCAAATATCAAGATGCCCAGGGACTCTCTCTTTCTAAGGTCACATAGTCAATTATCTCTGTTCCACTGAATACCTTTCAACCCTCTTTCTCTTTGCAGACAAGCGTTCTCTACTGTTCTTGTATGTACACAATTATGGCCAACTTAGTCACGAGTGGACACTTGTTATATCTTCTTTGTCCCAGTTCCAAGGTTCTGGCTTGCCCAGCTTAAGTCAGCCAGCTCTGCCTGGGCAATGTGGGGAGGACTCACTCAGCCAGGACCATGAAGTCTCATTCCATGGGCAACACAGACAAATACAATGTTCCCCCTTTATACATGTGGCATACATTGCAAGACCCCCAGTGGATGTCTAAAACTACAGATAGTACTAAACCCTATATTTACTATGTTTTTTCCTATGCATACTTACATATGATAATGTTTATAAATTAGGCACAGTAAGAGATTAACAATAATAACTAATAATAACATAGAAAAATTACAACAATATGCCGTAATCAAAGTTAAGTGAATGTGATCTCTCTCTCAAAATATCTTCCTGTCCCTATACTCACCTTCTTCTTGTGATGCTACGCAATGATAAAATGCCCCTGTGATGAGATAAAGTGAAGTGAATGGGGTAGGCATTGTGATGTCGCGTTAAGCTACGACTGACCTCCTGAGGCATGTCAAAAGGACGATCATCTGCTTCCAGACTGCAGTTGACCTTGGGTAACTGGAACCACAGAAAGGAAAACCTCACACAAGGAGGGAGTACTGTAGCTCACAAATGAGTCCTAACTGCTCCATCTCTTATCACAGGCCTGTTTCCATGCCCTGTAAAACAGGCAGTCACCTCATCCTATACAAAATGAAAACCTTTTGAGCATTAACATTGGGTTTCTCATCTGGTCACCGGGATCTTTTTTAGCTCAAGTAAACGCTGACATATTTTTCAGTTTTTAGAGGGATTAGTATGGGTGAGGACATAAATAGGGCTCAATTCATTCTGGGAATCTAAAATTCCTAAAGATCCAGAACACTGTAAATGAAAGGAGGCCTTTTCTATGTAAAACTAATTTGACCTGATGCACCCACTTAAAAGGGCCCCAGGGACCCCAAGAGGTACACAGACTACATGTTCAGAACCACTGATTTACATTATTCAATTTTCCAAAGGATTTATATTAAGAATAAAGAAATTTCGGGGCACCTGGGTGGCTCAGTGGGTTAAGCGTCCAACTTCGGCTCAGGTCGTGATCTCACAGTCCCTGAGTTCGAGCCCCGCGTCGGGCTCTGTGCTGACAGTGCAGAGCCTGGAGCCTATTTCAGATTCTGTGTCTCCCTCTCTCTCTCTGACCCTCCCCCACTCATGCTCTGTTTGTCTTTGTCTCAAAAATAAATAAACGTTAAAAAAATTAATAAAAAAGAATAAAGAAATTTCTTATGGAACCAAACAGCTGAAACAGGAAATGGAGGGAAGTCTATTGCATAAGCACGATTAGAGGGATGAGATTCAGGAGTTGAAACATGGCATCATTAAATTAAAGTTGTATTGGTCCTCATGGAACAATGCCTGAATCTATGCAAGACAGCCTGTAGATAGAATCTGAAATAGCTGTTTATATATGGATTCTGTTTGATGTGGGAGCCTTGCTGTTCCAAGACAAAGCATCATGCTTCTGTGCATGGAGGAGCCCAATATACACAGGTTTATCAGGAACATGAAGAGGTTTAGCAGGAACACAAAGAACTAGAAACCTTGATACAGACAACATTCTCAACACCCAGGGAAGATGCTACCAGATGTAGTAGTTGTGAGGTGCTCTCATGGACCATAAAGACAAATAAGTATCTGAGAAGAGTCAAAGCAGAACATGGTATACAATACATTCAGGGTAAATGTACATTCATGTATGTGCCCAGAGATGCTCAGCAGTAATTCTGTGAGAGATTTTAGGTAATGTTAAAGTTGATGCATTACCAGGTGAGTCCAAGAGCCAGGGAAATATTGGTGACACTTGATTTGTACTCTTGGCTGGCAAGTATTTTGTAAATAATCATCATCTACTTGAATACTTTACTTCTTTTACTTTCAAGACTCCAAGAGAAGTGTTTGATTGGCACGGTATTTTTATATCAGTAATTTCAAATTTAATGTAGACTCAGCAAATTTGTGTTCTCTTAAAAATATGAAACAATTGTGATGCTACAATGTTCCATTTTCTAGGGGGTAACTAACAAGATTATGGTTTCTTCCACTAAACAGAAAACGAAGCAGAAAATGGGCCATACTTACTTCTTGATTTATTTTCCCTAGAATCAGTTCTTTTTTGAAAAAAATTTTTAATGTTTATTTATTTTTCAGAGAGAGAGAGAAAGACAGACTGTGAGTGGGCAGGGAGTAGAAAGAGAGGGAGTCACAGAATCCAAAGCAAGCTTCAGGCTCTGAGCTGTCAGCACAGAGCCCGACGTGGGCCTTAAACTCATGAACCACCAGATCATGACCTGAGCCAAAGTCAGACGCTTAACCGACTGAGCTACCCAGGCACCGCTAGAATCAGTTCTTATAATGAACCTTGAATTGCCCTTTTCCTGGAAGAAGTCACGTGGTTTTCCAAAGTATTTTCTTTCTTTTTTAAAAAATGTTTATTTATTTATTTTGAGAGAGAGAGAGAGAGAGAATGCAGGAGAGGGACAGAGAGGGAAGGAGAGAGAGAATCCTAAGCAGGATCCTCCCTGTCAGTGTAGAGCCTGACACAGGGCTTTATCTCACAAACCATTAGATCATGACCTGAGCTGCATTCAAGAGTCAGAAGCTTAACTGATTCAGCCACCCAGGTGCCCCCACAATATTTTCAAGCTTAGCTTATAAGACTTCAGCAAGAGAGCCCCTACAAAGCTATAGAATGTATTAAATATGAGTGAAATGCTTAATTAATGACTAACTTACATTCGTTGGAGAGCTCTTTTCCTACTAGGGAGAAAAACGTTTATTTCTTGTCCTTAGTTTTAGTCATCTTCATTGCTGAAACAACCCAAATTGTTTCTACTTGAAAACAATTTTCAAAGGCACGAGAGAAAATGTGTTGCCAAGGAGACTGCTGACATGCAGGGGAAGGAAGGCTTTGTGGTTATCTGTGACCATGCAGCTATGATTTCTCCTGCCTCCAGCTCTTGACTTGCAAGAACTTGCAAAAGCTTCTCCCAGAGACTGTGGTCACCCAAAGACATTAGTAAATCCTTCATGGTCCTCAGATCAGATTTCATGCTAGTTTATCTCAGTCCAATAAATCTGATATATACCTTGAGTAACTTTCTTAGTGGCAACATGAAGTCTCCCAGAATGAGAAAGCAGGGGGCCCAGTTTTACTATTTTACTTCATATGTGGAATATCATTTATTTGTAGTGATAATTTAGTTGGGAAAGAATGTGGAAGCAATACGTTGAGTTCTATTGGAGTTACCTGAGAACTTCAAGAGGCATAAACCTCAGTGACACTGTATCCTGAAAAATCATGGTGATCTTCCATTTTCATCAAATATTTTTTTAACGAAGCTCAAGGTTTTAAGTACGCTAGTATTGCTCCTTTTTAAAAATAATTACATTTTAGATATCACTTAGTTTACTCATCTTTTATTATTTCCATGATTACAAAACCTAAAATTCCCAAAGAAATTGAAAACACCCAATATTCAACACACTGGTAATGTGTTGAACTGCAAAGAGGAAACATTTGCCCAGGTAGCCTCACCAGGTGACAAATTTGAGAAAGAGGTAAAGAGTTCTGTCAGGTGTAGAGAGGTTCAGGTGGAATATTTATCTGAGGTAGCAAAAAGTTGAACATTCACAGGCAAATCTAAAATCACAACCTTGAAGAGGCACCTGGGTGGCTCAGTTAGGTGTCCAATTCTTGATTTCAGTGCAGATCATGATCTCAGGGTAGTGGGACTGAGCCCTGCACTGGGTTCTGCTCTGGGCACAGAGCCTGCTTAAGATTCTCTCTCCTGCTACCACCCATTCTTGCTCTCTCTCTCAAAAAAAAAAAGTCACAACCTTGAAGAGAAACCAAAGAGCACGGCCAAGTAAACTGTTTACGGTTTTTGGACCCATAACAAAGGCAAAACTAAAAGGAGAGAGATTAGCTGAGAGCAAGAATGCCTGAAGCATACCGTACTTGACTGAAATGATGTGCGGTCAACAACTATTGATGAATGTGTCTACGTGTTACTGGATGTGTCATATGAGGCAGGAGGGCGTCTGGTTACTGCTCTGCACAATCAGACAAGAATGAAGAGTGAGCTGCTCTAACATTTAGATTAAGTCGCGGAAGAGTTCTTTTTTTAAATCCTTTTTATTACAATTTTCTGGCTATGAAAGAAATGTCACTATACACTATGCAATTGTGTTCTGATGTGGTCAAAGGAACATCAAATACCGAAGTCAATTAACATTTCAGGATTCTATAATGAACCTAATTCAGAGTAGAAAACAAGTTTTGCAGTATTTTGGTATATTTTGCAGTGCCAAGTACAGTTCTTTTTATGTGATGTTTGGAGTATCACCAGGATCTGCCTCAATAAACTCATTGTGTATTAATAATAAATTTAAGAAACACTTTGTAATGGCAAAACAATTTGCTCTGAGCTTAGTTTTACATTACATCAATATGAAGCATTACTATATATATATATATATATATATATATAGACACAATAGCATGTTTCTTTTTTTCAAAAAAATGTCTCTACCAAAATCTAAAACTTATTAGATCAAACAGGTCATTAACTTCCAAACCACTCCTGGTACATTCTCCCTCTTTGAAGCTTCTTGTCCTAGAGGAACTCTGTGCATTATTTGCTCTGAGAGAGATGCTGAAATGCCTTCTACACTGGTTCCACACATGCTCACAAATACATTCTGGCTAAAACATATATATAATTACCAACTTTATGTGTCAATAACTGCCTCAAAATTATGAGACTAAATCCTCTATTATTAATGGCCACTTCCTATGCTTTAAGAAAAAAACCCGTAAAGTGTTGAACATAAAAAAATATAGAGGCGTGTCTAGAATTTGAAAAATTAATTAAATGAATAAACAAATGAATGAAGAGCATACCTTCAAAAAATACTTATGGACTGACTGATTGTTTAACAGTACTTCAGTCTTTGGGATTGTGTTTAACATATATGTAAACCTCATAATAAATCTTTTCTTTTTTTTAAGGTTTTTTGTTGGGGGAGGAGCAGAGAGAGAGAGAGAGAGAGAGAGAGAATCTTAAGCAGGCTCCACACTGTCAGCACAGAGCCCAATGCAGGGCTCAGTCTCACAAGCAACAAGATGATAACTTGAGCCTGAATCAAGAGTCAGACGCTTAACAGACTGAGCCACGCAGGCGCCCCTAAATCTTTTCTAATACAAGGCCTGAGGTCACTGTTTAAATGTGTCTCAACTCAATCAAGGCAATACAAACTACCATAGAAAGCCAAATATTCCTCACTTGAATGCATCCTCAGGATACTGGTAAAGGCTGAAGTGTACTCACTATGAAAAACTGTATATACTTAATCTGAAGATTCTATGAGATCTAAATTCTAGAAAATCCCAGTTATCATTCAAAGTCCAAACACTCATTTACTCACTTCATTTTATTCACTCATAGCCAATGGCCCAAATGGAAAAGGGCAGGTTGTCCTCCCAGAGACTTGGTTATACCCTCCACGGAGCTGCTGTCTACCCGCTGTGTGATATCAGCAGTTACCCTTAAAGAAACAGGGCTCCAGGAGAGTACCCTTGTTTCTTGCCTTCATAATTACTACTACTACCTTCTTTATAGTGTGACCATCATGTTCTTTCTCTCCCCTGCTCTTCCCCCTGGTCATCAGTGTGCTTCCCGTTCAAATTTCGGGGACCAAAACCTGACCAGTACTTCCTCTGCCACTCTCCGATAAATCTCACCATAGCCAGGATTTGCAGGTTTGTGCCACATATAGACAAAAAGAAGAAATTGTAATGGTTATACAGAGAATCTTAAAAAAATTTTCTTAAGGAAAACAAAATGTAGAATAGTTTCTGGTTGATTCAATAACAGCAATTTGGAAATGATCTTACCCACCAGCAGGGCTTTGATGGTGTCTCTTTCAAACTTGAAATGCAAGGTCTACAAGCCCTTTGTTTTTAGTTCTTATCACACTTTTAGCCCGTTAGATTATTTTCAACTTTGTGCTCTATATTAATGCTTTTCACCTGAAAAACTCGAATTTGTCATTTAAGACCCAAATAAAATGTCATCTATTTTTTCCTAAGTAAAGTTAATTGATCCATACCTGTGCTTCCTTAGCTCTTCACATGTACCTCCATAACATGTGTTAACATGCACCTCTATGACATTGTGAATATGTCTGTCCATGATGTAGGTTAGTATGTATCTCTACAGCATGAGTTAATGTGTACCTCCATAACGTGTTAATATGTACCTCAGTGTTTTAGTCCATTGTGCTACTATAACAAAAATAACATAGGCTAGATGGTTTCTAAACACCATGAATTTATTTCTCACGGTCAAGGTACTGGGTAGTCCACAATGATGGTGCTGGCAGATTTGGTGTCTGGCAAGGGCTCACTTCCTGGGTCAGAGATGCTTATCTTTATGCTGTGTCTTCACATGGCAAAAAAAGTAGGGTAGCTCAATGAGTTTTCTTTCATAAGGGCATTAATCCCATTAATGAGGGCTCCACTCTCACAAACTAAGCACTTCCCAAAAGATTAGGTTTCAACATATGAATGGGGGGGGGGACATGAATAACATGCATTAAAATATATGTCTATAACATTTATGAATATGTACTCTTGCATTTGGATGGGTTTACATTATTCAGTTCTTATAGACTGGCAGATTTTTTACTTTAACTGTACTCTATGCCACTGAGAAAAAAACTCCTACCTTAAACCACCTCATGCTACCTTAACTAATACATCTCTTTCATTCATTTTGTTTGTTGGGCATCTAATATGTTTTAGGCACCGAAGATATAAATAAGACATGTAAAGAGCCTGCCTTCATAAAGCTTACATTGCAGAGAACAGAGATCTAATATGTAAGTAGACAAATTAACAAGTAGCGATAAGTCCTACATAAAAATCATACAAGCACTAACGTAGCAATTACTGCAAAACCTAATTTATATGGGCAGTCAGGCGAAGCCCGCAGAGGGAACATTTGGACAGAAATCTGAAAGTCCAAAAAGGGCTAGTTCCTTCTTTCCTTTGTCTGAACTGCTCTATAACAACTGCCCCTGGCACAGTGCCTGGTGCCATAGATGGGTGCTCACAGATTGATCAAAGAAAACTTAACATATTGATCTCATGCAAAACAAAATGTCTTGTGTAATAAATGGATGAGCGAATAAATGAGTTGTGAAATCTGTATTTGGTGAAAGCGCCCTTAAACTTAATTACATGTAAATTGGTCTAAATTAAACATGCTATACTTCATTTTAGTCAAATCTGTATTTAATTAGGTAATTAACATGTTCTGATCATTTCACAACACTTTTATAGAGTGCTGATTACAGTTGATAAATGAGCATTGTGCTATGCATATTTAATATTTTACTCATAACAAAGAGAATTCCACATTTTCTAAAATAATTTACAGTCAAAATGCCTTCAATCATTTTTCTGCTATGTTTTGACACTATCTTTAGAACATTTTTTAGAACATTTTTTTAGAACATTCACATTGCCTAAAATCTCCCACCTATAACCACTAGTCCCTTCTCAATTTTGAACCAATTATCTGTGAAGAGGTGTTCCTGCATAGGTAAATTCCATTTCCTTTTGGATTTTAAGAGATAAGGTAATTAAGAATAGCATGCTTACATTCTGATAGGTCAAGTATCATCTGAAAATTGAATTCCTAATTAATTCTGTTTAGAGAATTATCACTGTATAAATGATCATTAGCATTATACCTGCATTCAGAATTGATTATTAAAAAATACCAAATTTTAGACTTGTCTTGAACACTCTACCTAGCAAGAAGAAGCAGAGACATTAAAATGAAGCACATAGAACAAACATTCTTTTTGAGGTTGAAGTGAAGATTAAAATAAATCTAAGCTGCTTCCTTATCCATTTCTTGGAAGAGTTTAACTTCCCAAGGGAATTTGATTTTTTTCCCAACATGGACCATACAGAGAGATTAATCCTGGTTAATAATAATAATAAGTAATAGTAAAATGTCAGCCTCTAGGTAAGTTTCTTAGTGAATAGCACTGGTCAACTAATGGCATATTGGTAATACCAGTCTGTATTCTGCATAAACCACAGAGTGGCCAGGGGGAGCATAAAAAGGGCCAACTTTACAACTTGGCCTTAAATGGCTATAACATTTCTAAGACTATCCATCCAAATAGACAAAACATAGTCATAATGATTGCAAAAGCCAAGATGCCTGGGAATAAAGTGTTTTGGTCTTTGTATGGCCAATGTATGAACAAACTAAGAAAAAAATGGAATGAGCAAATTTTAATTTAGTCAACATACCATAAGGAATCACATATACTCTGCTTTTTTTGTTTTTTAACTTTATGCTTGAGCCTAGAATATGAAGATGTTTCCTAGAGAAAGATTCAGCACCTTTTAGTTAAGAGGTCAGGAAAAGGAAATTTGGAAGAACTTTGAAAGGAATTAGTAGAAATTGGGAAGGAAGAGAAGAATCTAGAAGGAAGAACCAAGGAAGGAAAATGTCAAGCAAAAATCCTGTAAGCATCATTATTTTTTAAAAGTAATTTCCATAATTGAACCATAAACTGTTGAAAGCAACTAAACCAGTAGTTATTAAAATCAATCTGAAACAACAGGCATTGGCGAGGATGGCAGAGAAAGGGGAACTCTCTTACAATGTTGGTGGGAATGCAAACTGGTGCAGCCACTCTGGAAAACAGTATGGAGTCTCCTTGGAAAGTTAAAAATAGAACTACCCTATAATCCAGCAATTGCACTACTAGGTATTTGCCCAAAGAATATTAAAATACTAATTCAAAGGGATACATGCACCCCAAGGTTTATAGCAGCATTATCTACAACAGTCAAATTATGGAAAGAGCCCAAATGTCCATCGATTGATGAATGGATAAAGATGTGGTATATATACACAATGGAATATTACTCAGCCATAAAAAGAATGAAATCTTGCCATTTGCAATGATGTGGATGGACCTAGAGAGTATTTACTAAGCAAAATAAGTCAGTAGGAGAAAGACAAGTATCATATGATTTCACTCATATGTGGAATTTAAGAAACAAAACAATTGCACAAGCTAGGGGTGAGGGAAAGAGAGGAAAACCAAGAAACAGAGTCTTAACTATATGAAACAAACTGATAGTTATGGGAGGGGAGGTGGGCAAGGGGATGGGTTAAATAGTGATGGGTATTAAAGAGGGCACTTGTGATGAGCACCGTGTGTTGTATGTATGTGATGAATCACAAAAATATACATCTGAAACTAATATTACACTATATATTAACTAATTGGAATTTAAGTAAAAACTTGGAAAGAAAAAAAAAGAAAAAATCAATCTAAACCTTGAGTAAAGTTTCTTAAAAACCAAAACCCCAATTTTCCTCATTAATTGCTGTTCTTAATACTATCAATTACAGTGAGAGAACACATTATCCTGTATATATTTTGTTTTATGAAGATATTTATAACATTGCTTTCCTTTATTTCTCTGAATCTAGAGAAAGTTTTGGATACTCGAAAAGGTGGTGACTTTGAAAACTTTTCCCTCTTAATAAACATATTAAATCTATGAGGTTCATTACAAAATTGTCTCCTAAGAATGCAATGTGGCATGTATAGCAAATGGAATGTAACGTTTGCAAGGTTTTAAAGTTTATTGCTGTCAGGAAACTGGCTTATAAGTAAGATGTACAGGTTTTGTAATAAAAATAATAAGACAAAGCTTTAAAAGCCTAAACTGTCCATTAAAATTTTAATGAAACACAAATGTAGTGCAATCATTGCTTACATAAAGATGACTCTTTCAGAGGATTGTGTAAACTTCATGAATATTTGTCTTTTCTCCATTATTCATCTTCCTATCGAACCGGGATCAAGCTCACAACGTAATCTTTGCACTGCTTATCACATTTGTCTTCTTGACAAATTTTTTGGGTTAGAAGATCTATGCTCATGGAAACATGTAAGGGCATTGGCATTGGTGAAATACAATATTTTGCCTTTCATTTTAATTCTGCTACCAGCTAGAAATTCCTCCCAAAATAATTGAAATGCAATCTCCCCCAGGGGTTAGAGATGTTCAATGTCATGACAGTGTTTAGGTTGCTGTTAAATGGACCCATTCCTCCTCTTCCACAGGCAGATGGCTTGACTATCTTTCCTCATCTTCCTTACAGTTGTGTGTTCTGTGTGACTGAACTGTAGCCCATGACAATATAATGACTGCTAAAGTGATTGGTGCCTCTTTCAGACCTGGCCTGTAAAACCTCCAAATGTGACCCTCCTTTCTTTTTTCCCTTTGCAAAGATTTTGGAAGCCAAACAAAGGGGATCATGGAGCCACAACATAGTAGAACCTACTTTGAACTTCATGAATAGAGAAGTAAACTTGTATTGGATTAGTGGATGAGATTTGGTGTTTTCCTGTTACTGCAGTGAGCATTACCTTAACTTATAAATACAGTAAAAATTTGGTTTGTGAGCATAATATGTTCCAGAAACATGCTTGCAATCCAAAGCACTTGTATAGCAAAGCGAGTTTCAAGAACCATTGACTCGGTTGTGATCATGTGACATTCAGCATCACATACTACTGGTATTGCAAGACATCGCTCATTTGTCAAGTTAAAATTTAGTAGAAATGTTTGCTTGTCTTGAAGAATACTCACAGAACAAGTTACTTGCAATCCAGAATTTTTTTTATTTTATTTTTTTAAATTTTTTTTTAACGTTTATTTTTGAGACAGAGAGAGACAGAGCATGAACAGGGGAGGGGCAGAGAGAGAGGGAGACACAGAATCGGAAGTAAGCTCCAGTCTCTGAGCCATCAGCCCAGAGCCCGACGCGGGGCTCGAACTCACGGACTGTGAGATCGTGACCTGAGCTGAAGTCGGATGCCCAACCGACTAAGCCACCCAGGCGCCCCCAGAATTTTTTTTTTAATTTGACTTGAAAAACATGGGAGATGGAGCAAAGATAAATACCAGAAAAAAAAATTGGAAAATTTTTCTTTGTATTCATCATCAATAAATGAATAATATATAATATTTACATTCAGGCCTCCAAAGCCAACTTCTGATCCCTGGGTTAGAGCACTAAGGAGACACAAAACAATAGAGTATCTCACCTTCTGCCTTAGTGGGTGCCCATGGGAGCAGGGGGGCTGCACCATGAGAAGAGAAAAGGAGAGCTTTGGTCATGGACAAACCCTGAGACCTGGAGAAACCTGGCAGGAAAGAGACACTGGCTCACTCAATGTTTAATACCACTACTGGAGCTCTCGTCTCACCAGCAGAAAACAAAAACAAAAAAAACATAACCAGCACAATAGAAGGAAAAAAAAAACAGTTAAAAATCCATAGCTTTTGACTGCTACTTTAGTTTACAAAAAAAAACAAAAAAACAAAAAAAAAAAAACCCAAAGATTCCCCACTCTACTATTCATGTAAATGTCATGTGACAAAAAGCAATCAAAACTGTTTTATGGTCAAACAGCTGAGGACAAAGCTGGATTAAATATGTTCTTTACACAGAACTCCTCAGTCCTTTGACATTCTGCTCATTCCAAATATCCAAGAGGAGCCCGGCATATGCAATTTCCTAAATTGATTTGATCGTAGGCCTCTTTGGGGAGCACTTCTCAATACACAGATAGTAGGAGAAAAGAAGTAAAGGACATAAAACGACACGAAGAGGGGCACCTGGGTGGCTCAGTTGGTTAAGCAGCCGACTCTTGATTTCAGCTCAGGCCATGATCTTGGGTTTGGATAGAGCCCTGGGTTGGGCTCCATCCTGGGTGTGGAGTCTGCTTAAGATTCTCTCTCTCCCCCTCACTCTGCCTCTCCCTTGCTCATGCATGCACACGCATGCTCGTTTTTTCTCTCTCTCAAAAAAAAAAAAAAACCTAAAAATTTTTTTTAATTTAAAAAAAAAGCACGTAAGGAAAAGATGCAGGCACACACTATCCTGCTTTTGCCAGCAAATTGACACCTTTACCATTATTCCTGCTATAGACTGTAGAATTTCACCCAGCTATGTTTATCCTTGTGTTCTTTGATACTGTATTGCAAGATAGCTAATAATGCCAATAAAAAGGCCCCTCTATTAATTGGGACATTAGCCTCAAACCACATTTCAGTGTTTCCAGGATGAGTTAGAAAAAGGAACCACAATAAGCAGCTTCGTAGCTATTTCTTTGGCATGAGTTTCTTCTCTTCCATCTGTCTATCTTAATACATGCCTTTGTATGAATTATTACTTAGTTAACATTTGTGCTGCTTACAGCATAATCTAAATTGGATACCATCACCTAGGAAATGACCTTGGACAACAGAGATGCACTCAACAGTAATTTCCTCAGTCTCGTACTGAAGCAATGGCGAAAATGTTGCTGTCTCCTGCCAAAAACAAATTTGAGAAATGAATAGGCTGTAGAAGTGTAACATTTTGAGTTAATATTCTTGACTTTCCATGCTATCCAATGACAGGAAGTCTCTGTAGGCGCAAATGCAACATGAACATTTCTACTACAATTGGTAGGTGGTTGTGGAAGAAGCAATGGGGGAAAACCAACCAGCCAACCAAACAAAAATAAACAGAGGTTTATTCAGTGAACAGAACACCACTCCATGCCTTATTCTCTAAGCAAAACATTTGTAAATGATGATCATACTAGAATTCCTTCAAGAAGATGGCAGTGTGTTCATTTTAAATGTATACACAGTCCTTAAGGTCAAGTGTAAAAAGCAGATCTCTTCTTTGGCAAGTTCCTTATTTATTGAAAGAGGAAATAAAATAAATAATGCACTACAGAGTCTGCCTGAGGAAATACATTTACCTTCTTTTGGTCTTGTTTCTGATTTTTTTAGTCCGTTGTTCTTCAAGTAGAATTAATCTTTCTCCCAAATAGCTTTTTTTTTTTGAGGTGGCACTCTCTATTTTAGAGAGTTGACTTAGCCTCTGTGACATGAAATGGTACTGTTTGGATGCAGTTGACTTTAAAATGCTCTACTGAGTTAGAAATAGAAAAGCATGAAAAAAAGGTAGCATTAGACACAGGTGTGTCTGCACTGTTGCATTTTGATAGATCCCGTCATCTTTATTTATATCCAGTTTTTGAACGCTTCAGAACATATATACTTCATATATGAAAAGTTTTGTATGATCAGAATCTCATAATATTACTATTAGAAGTGAAGTCTTTAAGGACCAAGGGACACTGTGTTCAATATCCCCAATACCAGCAGAGAGAATGGGACCCTACTACATACAGCATCAAAGATCCACCCCTTGCTTCCCAGAATGTTGTTTTCAAGACAGGTTCATGTCTTTGGTTACTCTGGTTCCTGACCACAAAATGAAGATGGAGACGGAGAAATAGATAAACTTTATTATTTACATTTTGCAGATAAGAAAACATGCAGAAAGTTGGGTTTTAAATTCAGGTTTCTCTGGCTCCAAATTCGTGTTGATGGCCATCAGAATGTCACCTATAAATGTCATTGATTAAATGATGCAGTCATATTGATCCATGAGCAATGTTCCTCAGCTCTGCCCTCTGCATTTTTGGATCTATGTACCCAAGGTGACTTTCTGACGGAGAGCAGAATTGCTGTCTTCTTTCTGACTTTTACTTGTGTCCCTCACTTTGATGATATTGCTGTTTGTTGAAACCATCCTGCTTGAATCACCTGTTACTTCAAGTCACCTCTGCTTTGACGATTTCTCAAGTTCTCTGCATGACACTTTTATAAGACTTGTATGTCTTCCCTCACTGCCTCCATTCCCTTTCTGTCACTCTTTCTCTTGTCCTTCTGTCTTTCTTTCCTTTTCAGCGACCAGACTTTCTTAGGTAAGAAAAATTGTATTGGATGGAGGCTCTGGGTCTCATGAAAGATTCAGATTTCTATGTACACTCTTTTTATGGTTCTTGTAAAAACCCTCAGTCGTCCCTGTTTATGTCACTGTTTTGGTGAGATTTTTTTGACTTGTTGCAGCTGTGAACCTATATTGTTTTCTGTTTGATTTTGTGTCATCTTTCTTCTACATTGTAAATAAATGCAAAGAAAAAAGAGGATTTTGGGGGGGGTTGTTTTTGTTTTTGTTTTCTTTTTTTTGGTCCAATGAGATTACATGACACCCTCTGAAGTTCACTGAAGAACCAGTGCACTGGTAAAGAAGAATTTATGTGTTTAAACCAGTTGTTCCTAAGTAAGCCATACAAAGTCACCTCTTCCAACTTCCTGCTCTGTCCTCAACAAACATGAGTGCAATTAGGATCATCACTGCAAAGGTTGCGAGTGGCAAAATGTCATGGTCAAGGCCCTCACGAACCTTAAAACCCATCAAAATACTTCATAACAGAGTTCTGCTTAAATTCTCTTAGGATAAATAAAGATTCAATGTTTCCAAGCAGGAAACTCCCAAATTTAGGAGAAAACTCCAGGCCATCTGCAATGGGACCAAGAAATGGCTCCTTTATATCTAAAGCTCAGCTTCTTCCTCAACTGATTTTCCCAAAATGTTAGAGAAGAGTTCAAATCAACTCAGTTTGTGCCAGGTTTCCACTACTGGATCAATAAACCATGCCCATGGGCTGGAATCATATTTTACTATTATGAAACTTCTAGAACAATCAGGTTGGAGTCAGAGTGGACATTTTTCAAAAACTCATGCTTCCCCAGAGCTCTGGAGATTTCTAGACAGTTTTAAGTTCACAAAGGAGAGAAAGAAAGATAACTGAGTTGGTTCTGTCACTCTAACTTTCTTCACCCAGAATAGATAACATTGATGTGGTCAATGTTGCTGAAACAGGGTATGAAAAACATAGTTCCAAAATTGTCTGAGGAAACACACAACAAAAGTATAATGATGTTGAAAGACCAGCATCCTAAATGAGGTGGGCATTCCTAAGGCCAACTAAATTCAATTAGCTAACATAATTTGTACCACCTGAGTAGCATACTGTCCAGTGACCGTAATTTCTTACTTATGGGGTGATTATGAATACTAGGCACTGTGCCAAGCTCCAAGTGAGAGCAGTAAATGTTTTATAAATTCTCTGTGGCTGTGCTTATTGGTCCCTAACAGACATCAGATGCAGATTTGCTAAAAACTTTAACTGAAAAATGGACACAATGACAGTACCTGCCTCAAAGAGTTTTATGAAAATTAGTCAATTAATGTAAAATACTTAAAATGTTGACAGACACACATTTTGTGCTTACTATGCTATCTTCTATTATTATTGTTATTATTACTATTATTAATGATAGCCATAAATCAGAAATAGCAACTTTATTTTTTAAGATTATTTATTTTTGAGAGACAGTGGGGGAGAGGCAGAGAGAGGGAGAGAAAGAATCCCAAGCAGGCTCCACACTTAGTGCGGGGCTTGATCTCCCAACGTGAGATCATGACCTGAGCTGAAATCAAGAGTCAGACGCTTAGCTGACTGAGCTACCTAGGCACCCCAGAAATAGTTACCTTAGTAAATATATTTAAAATTTGAATCGTGGACAACCTGGGGGTTGCATTCCAATTGCTGGTATCTAAAATAAAATATTTACACATTTTCTAGAAAATATCAGGCAGTTACATTTGTACATTTGTGTGAGAACTTTAGAAATTAAGATCAAGAAAGAAGGGAAGCTCACGAATGAGTCCAATATTCAGCACCACATTTCCCCTTGAGGTAGTTGCTATTTCCAACACTATTTCAGAAACTAAATAGAAACTGGTAGGAGAGAAGCTGAACAGAAACTTCAAAGTCTCATTGGCTAATGGGAAATTGAAAAAGGGGAGGTAAGGTTGCTGGGTATAAAACAAGATACCAGCTAGCTTTGAATTTTAGATTTAAAAAAATCATAAGATAATATAAGATAGTATAAGCATGTCTCATATAATATTAAAAATTCAAAGTTCAGGGGCACCTGGGTGGTTCAGTCAGTTAAGCATCTGAGTCTTGATTTCAGCTCAGGTCATGATCTCACAGTTCCTGAGTTCAAGCCCCACATCAGGCTCTCTAATGTCAGGGCACAGCCCACTTCAGATCCTCTGCCCCCCCCCCCCACCACCTCTCTCTGCCCCTCTTCTGCTCACGTGTGTGTGCTCTCTCTCTCTCTCTCAAAAATAATTTTTTTTTTAAATTCAAAGTTAAAAATTAATTGGTAGTCTTTTTGTTTGTTTATTTATCATTTTGTTTGTTGTTATGAACTCTGGCAGCTCCAAAAGGAAGGACTATGCTAAGCAGTCAAGGTTTTTAGATAAGACTTCAGAAAATCTATACTCTAGGAGTAGTAATGAAGCAAAAACAAGCCAGACCTCACAAAGAGCTTCAGATCATCTCAAATGCTAAATGCATTAAAGTAATATACACTTGCCTCATAGAAGGAAAAATAAATTCTTGCTGGAGAAATATAAAATCTCTAGAACCTCAAATTATCTCTATAATTTTCCAGTATTTAATTACATATTACCAGAATTAGCAGAGGTTAGAAACTTGACCAAAGTTAACTCTGTGTGTGTGTGTGTGTGTGTGAGAGAGAGAGAGAGAGAGAGAGAGAGAGAGAGAGAGAAATTTATAAGGAATTGGTTCATATGGTGATGGAACCTGAGAAGTTCCCAAATCCACCTTCTACAAACTGGAGACCCAGGAAAGCCCGTTGTTTAATTCTGTCCAGATTTATAGGTAGGCCTGAGAACCAGGGAGGCTGGCAGTTTAAACCCCAGTTTGAGAACCAGAGAAGATGAAATAAGATGACCAACTTAAGCAGGCAGGAAGCAAGGCCAGGCAAATTCCTCCTTAGGTCCCTTTTTGTTCTATTCAGGCCTTCAGTGGATGGGATGACACCCACCCACAATGGGAAGAACAATCTGCTTTACTGAGTTCACGGATTCAAATGCTAATCTCATTCACACTCTGACACACACACCCATAAATAATATTTAATATAGGCACCCCATGGCCAGTCAAATTGACACATAAAATTAACATCACATGTATGTACCCTACCTACCAGTTCCACTCCTAGTTATATTTCCAACAGAATGATATACATATGTACCCCAAAAGATGTGTAAAAGTTATTCTTGCAGTATTATTCATACTAGCCAAATGTTGGAAACAACCCAACAGTCTATCAACAGTAGACTGTAAAAAGCATGGTGTGTGTGTGTGTGTGTGTGTGTGTGTGTGTGTACTAGAACAATGGCTATATGCAATAATACAGATAAATCTCACAAATATAATTCGAAATCAGAGACCAGACATAGAAGAATACATACTGTCTGATTCCATTTACATCATGTTCAAAAAAGACCAACTCCTATCTGATGTAAGAACTCGAGATACTGACTACTTTTGAGAGGAGGGAGGGGTACTTATTGGAAGGAAGTATAAAGGAGGCTTCCAGAATTTTCCAGAATTCTCTTGATCTGTTTGATGACTACACAGACATTTTTATTGCACGCATCTGTATACAACATGTTACATATATATATGCATATATGTGAGTGTGTGAGAAATTATATTTTTATAAAAGATAAAGTTTAAAAAATAAGGTAGAGACCTGGGACATGGACGGTTAATAAGCATAAAAGTTAATGAAGAAAATAATAAATCCATTAGCATAAAGGACAATAAAAATAATAATAAACAGCAGCTAAAATAAGGTGAAGCCCTTTCTAGAAAAGTCCTAAACTATATGGATAGCCTTATTGGAGTATGAAGAATGAGACCAATTTGGGGTGCATCAACTGAGTGATGGGAATAGAGCTGAAAGGAACCTTTTCTGGGTACAAGCAGTCAGACTCCTAGCAAAGGTGCACATTTACAAATAAAAACAGGCTCAGCAAAAAAGCCCTAACCTAAAGGTTTGGCAAGCCCAGCTGCCTGCACACTAGCTTATCAGCCTCAACTCCAGGCCTAGATAACATGTCTGAGTCTAGTTCTGCAAATGTGAAGCATATGCAGGTAGATATACATGCACATATATGGTTTATTTACAGCATCACCCTCTTCCTCCTATTGTTAAATGATAAGAATAGTTCAGAGAAGTTTCATGTTCTTTGAGAAAATTGATTATTCTATTGTTAAATCATATTTGTGCTGGAAGTCCTTCTTCAGAATTGTATTTTCCCAGCCTTTCAAAGTCCTTCTGCAATATTGTTTTTTCCCGTCTCTCTCTCCATATCTAAAATCTAGGTTTTTTTTTTGGGGGGGGGGGGGCGCCTGGGTGGCTCAGTCGGTTAAGCGGCCGACTTCGGCTCAGGTCACGATCTCACACTCCGTGAGTTCGAGCCCCGCGTCGGGCTCTGTGCTGACTGCTCAGAGCCTGGAGCCTGTTTCCGATTCTGTGTCTCCCTCTCTCTCTGCCCCTCCCCCGTTCATGCTCTGTCTCTCTCTGTCTCAAAAATAAATAAACGTAAAAAAAAAATTTTTTTTTAAATAAAATCTAGGTTTTTTTCCATCAATGAAGTTGACAAATTTTGTAAATGTTTAACTAGATGCTGGCCACGGGTATCATGTGTGTACTGAGGTAAGCAAAATGGCTTTTATTTCATTCAGCTTAACAAACATCAGTGATATTTCTACTACATATTAGATCAAACTGAGCTTTAGGTAAGGGTTTGGCCCTGAAGAATTTCTTTAAATAATTTACACTGCCACTCAGATATTCCCTGGGACTTCAGTGTTTTCTGCATTTGTGTAGTTCTACCTGTTTCCACTTTTAATAAGCTGATCTTTCACATCTGCACAGAGCTCATTTCAAATTCAATAATCACAATGGAAGGCAATGTAAATCTTTAAAACTTCTGCTTCGAGAAGTTATATTTTTTTAGTGCTCATTTTTAAAAAAGCTGCCACAACTTATTAGCAGTTCATGGATACTAGCAGAAGAAATAAGATTTCTGGGTCAGAGGCAAAGGACTCTATTTACTCATGGCATAGCAGACAGCATGAGTATTAGCATATTTACATTTCCCCCCTTGTTCCAAGTCCCCCAGAAGGGACACGAATGGGCCCAAATACACGGCTGTGCCCAGAGTGCTTTGTATTAAAGAAAAGGAGCCTTAACCTTATATAATTGGCAGTATGTATACTTGTCCTTTGCTCTACAGAGACTTTATTTTTCCCTCTATAGTTCAGTATGCCTTTGGAGAAAGACACTATTTTTTTCAAGGCTGTTTGCTATACAAACAGTAAAAGATAGCTAACAGTGAGAAGGCATTTAGTATCTCTGTCATAAGACACAGAAATATGAGTGATCCATGGAAAATGATCTCCCAAACATGCAAAAGAATTTAGTAAAAAACCTACATTCTATTGACTTGGGCCAAAACTCCCTTAAATTCTCCAAATAATAATTAGAATTGGAAGATAAATTCCGTGTGTGAATAGAAGTCATTATTTTGTTTTTGAGTTTGTCATTTTCATTGGGTAACTCCATAAATAATGTATGCCAAGCAATTTGTGCATGAAAGAGAACTTCTTCTGGGATGATAAAAGTTGGTGATAACTTTGGTTCGTTTTGTACCACTTCTGATTGACCTTTCCCCTCCACATGAGGTGATGCAGCATAACACACAAAGCACCAGGTACTCAACAGAGAGCGTGGTGTGAAATCAAATAAGGGTTTGACAGAGCAAATGATATTTCCCCCAGGGTATGAAGATAATATTGAAGATCTACACAAACAATACCACCAATTCTAATCCCTTGAAACCTCTTGGGTTAAACACACATGAATCCCTGTTGTCTGGTAGCTCTACTTTTAGCCCTTGTAATGGTGTTGTGTTACAAAAGCAGACCTTCTAGAATCAAATTCTCATACTCTTCTTGGCCAAGTAGGAAGGACAGTTTCCGCCTCTAGCTGGGCCATCCCTCTAATGCACAGAAAGTGATGTCAAGTGAGGAGTCTTTGAGGTCAGACCCTAAATGTTTAACCTTGTTTCTGTTCCTTAAATACTTTGTGATGTTGGGGTACCACACGATGTCCTCAAGTCTTGGTTTCCTTGTCTGAAAGATGGCATTCATACTACTTGGCTGAAAGATGCAAAGACAAAAGGAGAAGAAGACTTTATAGCATAGACCCACATAGAATGTTGCTGAATTTCCACTCATTTTGCTCTGTTCTCTGTTATGTCACAGGTGCTGAGCTCCTGCCAGCTCTCCTCTTGGGTTCTACAGGTATGAAGGTGGAGCCCAATGGACTGGTGCTGAGATACTCAATTTCCTGTCTCAGATTTTGCTCTTCTTTGCTTGTCCAATTTTTCTCCTGTCCACTTGGCTTGTGTTTCCAAGCAGAGGTGTTTCATCCAGCTTGGATGCAGCAACTATCTTCCACGACCCTGTAACCTCCAGCTCCAGAGCCGAGTCATATTTTCATTTTTATTCCCCTCTCCACAGGCCTTCCGAATAAATCCTTCTTGCTGAACTTCTTCATAAAGCAATGGCCCAGATTAAGTCATTGATGTGAATCTTCATTTTAATTATGTTATTCACAGAAACATTAAGCTCTTTTCAGAGTGCAGCATGGCTCATTCTTTTAAAGAATATGATACCTTGGGTTATGTGAAAAGCTATAAATGAGGCCTATTAGAGGCTGCTTGATCTACTTTCTCTGGCACCAGGAGATCTGGCTTGAAGCTGCTCTTTAAAAGCTCTCCTAAATATGGTGAGACCTGCATTACTCTGGCTGTTTTCTTCCATTTCCCCATGAGCATTTCATGTCATGTAAATTTTGCTCTCCATTCACAGAAAATGTATTTAATTCACTGATATTTAAGAGTGTGTGTGTCAGAAAAATACAGAGAGAGTGAGATGGAATAAGAGAGATTGAGACTCAAAAGGAAACTCCGAGGAAAGATTAAAAATAAAAATAAATGTTCTAAATGGGCTCTGAACATACAAAAGGGACATTTTCAGTAGCAGGTAATGTCAAAGATTAAAGATGACCTTGAAAGGATCCAGCTCAACCTCTTCATTCTACAGTTAAGGAAATTAAGGGCCAAAGATACAGAAGGAGTAAGAGATTTAGCTTGGAAGAGAATAGAATGAAGGACAGCCAAGTCAGTATGCTTTCCATTGTAATATAGACAAAAGCAAAAGTCAGTCAGACAAGCAAGGTGTGGAACACTTGCTGTTGTGAGTTAAAAAAAATGATATTATTCTGAGAATGTTCTATCAGAGAATCAGGAATATCTGAGTGCTGAGCTATTATTACTCATCCTTATGTGTCCCAGGGAACTTGGGAAAGTAAGACTAGTCATATGGTGAAGCAAGTATTTATTTACAAGTGAGCCAGTATTACAGACTGTCAAAGTAGGGCCTTTTGTTGAAAGCTGAGTTGGAGTATGTGACTCAGACAGGAACCTAAGTAGGACTCTTACATTCTTCACTCTTCTAAAAGTAAATCTTCAGTATGCCTAGGACTAGGCTAATTCAGCATGAAGAGCTAGGAACCAATGGAACATGGATCCTCTTGGATGCTCAGCTATATAACCAGAAGAAAGAGAACGACAGAGAGCAACCTTGTTGGGTATCCCTCAAAGAGCAGGAGAGTCACACGCAAGTACTAATCACAGAGCCACAGCAATGCACCCATCCCAGCCAATAAAACAGAATCCAATCCATGTTCCCAGATCTGCCTAGTTTAATAGATAATTAGCCCTCTCTTGGGAGACGTCAGAAGAGGGTGGGTGGAGGAATAGCAGAAGAGACTGTTCCCAATAGTGTGGCTGGAATCACATGTGGGATACAAGATTCCAAGGACAGGGGCGAAGCATCATCTTTATTTAAAGAGGTAATCCTGAATATACTGGATTACTATAAAGCAGTAATGTGATTAACACCCTCATTATTCACAAAAATAAGGATAGACTGATTTGAACCAAACTCTTAATTACATTATCTGAGTTAATGTTAAGGAGCTCCTTTCAATACTTCTTTAAATTATTTTCGACTACATCAACCTAACGATTAATGAAACTAGCCAAGGCAGAAAATATAAAACCTAAATTAAAAAAAAAATCCTGGAGAAAGAGGAACCCTTTTGCACTGCTGGTGGGAATGCAAACTGGTGCAGCCACTCTGGGAAACAATATGGCGGTTCCTCAAAAAATTAAAAATAGAACTACTCTACAATCCATCAACTGCACTACCAAGAATTTATCCAAAGGATACAGGAGTACTATATTGGGGCCCATGCACTCCAACATTTATAGCAGCGCTATTGACAATAGTCAAAGTATGAAAAGAGTCCAAATGCCCATTGACTGATGAAAGGACAAAGAAGATGTGGTATATATGTGTATATATAGATATATATATATACACACACACACACACACACACACACACACACACATACAATGGAATATACTCAGCCATCAAAAAACAATGAAATCTTGCCATTTGCAGCAATATGGATGGAACTAGAATATATTATGCTAAGCAAAGTAAGTCAGTCAGAGAAAGACAAATATCATATGACTTCACTCATATGTGGAATTTAAGATATAAAACAGATGAACATAGAGGAAGGGAAGCAAAACTAATATAAAAACAGGGAGGGAGATGAACCATAAGAGACTTAAGTACAGAAAACAAATTGAGGATTGCTGGAGGGGATTTGGGTGGGGGGATGGGCTAAATGGACAAGGGGCATTAAGGGGGACATTTTGTTGGAATGAGTACTGGGTGTTATATGTAAGTGATGAATCACTAAATTATATTTGTGAAATCATTATTACACTATATGTTAACTAACTTGGATGTAAATTAAAAAAGAAAAAAAAAACTTTTGGAAAAAATATTTCCTCAACTAGCCCCAGAATTCTATCTAGAGGTTTCTATTGTAAAGGTTAAAAAGATAGACAGAGAGGGGTCACAGGGCCCATTAGAGAAGAAAGATGGTAAGACCCCAAGTTCCAGGCTTCCAGCTCAGCATTTTTTCCTTTATACATCATGACCTCTGAATGCAGCATTAAAAGCACAGGCATTTTTCATTGTTCCAGTCATCAGCATTAAGGTCTGCTGCGAATACGCAGGATCTGGTCTGCTCAGAGGCAGAAAAACAAATTAATGATCAACTGGTCACAGTTATGACCTTTAGTTTATGAGCCTGTCACGACATTTCAAAACAACTCTCCTTCAAAATCATCCTTGGAGCTTTCTTTGCTACCATTTTAACACAAGACTAGTCAAACTAAACAAATGTTAAACTAGCACATTCAGGACTTACGAAATCCCACAGCTACCAGAAAGTCATTGAAAATACTTTCCCAAATACTCTCAATTCCAGTACCAATGTTAAGAAGACATCTGCCAGCATTCAGATAGTGCATTCAGAAAAAATCCTCCTCCACCCCCTAATCAGTGCAAGCTGAAATCAAAATCAAACCGTTTCTCCTCTTCCCTCTTGAACTGTGTATAACAGACATAATAGATGGACCCCCACCTGACAAAAGAGTGATGTTACAATTTGAAGTGAGCTGTCAAATTGGGTGCGTTTTTCAGTCTGCTCACCCAAGCAACAGCTGCTGCCAGAGCCAGGCTTCTGAAGGGTTCAAGAGAATCTGGAGGCTTCTGAAGGATTCTCAGCAGAACCATTGACCTGAGATGGAGGGGAGAGCTCCACTGGCTGAGTAGACTCAAACCAACTTTTCTCACAAATTATCTAATACTAATATTTTAGATAGAATTTTTTAATCTCAATTACTTGAAATTATTTGAAATTGAGCTTAACTTCTCCTCAGGCACCAGTAGGAGACCCAGCAATCCGCAAACTGCAGTGGAGATCTTTCAACACTAAGAATGGGTCTGAAAAGGGGCACCTGGGTGGCTCAGTCGAGCATCCAACTTTGGCTCAGGTCATGATCTCATGGTTCATGAGTTTGAGCCCCACATTGGTTTCGCTGCTGTCAGCCTGTCAGCCTGTCAACGCAGACCCCGCTTCAGATTCTCTGTCCCCCCCCACCCCGCCTCTCCCCAACTTGTGTGCGCTGTCTCTCTCTCTCTCAAAACAAAACAAAACAAAATAAAAATAAAACATTAAAAAAAATAATGGGTCTGAAAAGACAGAATTTCTTTCCTAGATTGCTAATCAAACCAAGAGACTCCAGGAATAATCTAGAAGCTGGGTCTCTGCTCTGGCTTTAGTCTGTTATTGTTGGCATTCCACCACCTTACCTTAATATGCAACACTGAAGTTCACAGAGCTTTTTGAGATACATTGTCTGAGTTTGAATCTCACCACAAGGCTGTGGAGAAGGCAGAGAAGATACTATTTTCCTCTTTCATGTATGAAGCAATTCTGACCTACAGATGTCAAATGCCCCAATCTCCCAGACAATAATAGCAGAGTTAGAACTCAAACTCAAGATGATCCAAATCAAATTTAATGCTTGTTTCCACTGCCACATTGTGTTACCCAACCTCTCTAAGGTACCTGCAGCCTTGTCAAGGCCTCTAGAAGCCACAGGTAAAGTAACTAACAGCCTCTCCTTCTACCATTGGCTTGGCTGGTGATTGCTAGCTAGCATTAAAACAGTAACATAATGTGGTGGTTGTAAGGCTCTAGAGCAAAACTGTAAAGTCTGGATCCTGGCTCTTTCGTGCATTAACTATGTGATTTGGGACATGATAATCGTTCTGTGCCTCAGTTTTCTCTTTTGTAGTACTGGAATAAAAATTGTATCAATCTCATGGGTTTTGTAAGAAGTCAAATGAGCACACAAAAACCAATTAGAATATTTCCTGTTACAAAATAAGTGCTTAATACATGTTAGATATCATTTTTCTCCAATTCTTAAATTGACAGGCAGATGGAGCCAGGTTAGATTAGGAATAGTGGGCTCTGGGTACCTCTATCTGCCCAGAATCCCTTTCCCTACAGAGTGTCTCTCCTAGGACCCTCCTACCCACCTCCCCATAATTAGTCACTTATCCTAACCATATTTTATTTTCTTGCCCCTAAAATTCTCACCGTTGGGTTCAATGGGTCAGAGCCCACAGGAAAGATAGTAAGCTCATAATTGAACTAGTATCTATGGAATAGCAGGTGTTTATTATCTTACCTTTCCCAGATACCATGTTCGCATTTTGACAGCAGTCTTCTGAAGGCACAACTGCACACCTCGCAGCTCACACACTTCCCACAGAAAATGAATCATCTGAGCCTACCCCGAACCTGAAGCAGAATTTTTAATTTTTTTAATACACAAAATATCTTTCATTTTCCTAAATGGCTCTTAGTAACCAAAACATTTGTATCTTCATTTTATAAAAGGAACACAAAAGGAATAATTAGGTTTGCTTGATCTGTCCAAATTTTGCTTATTTCAAACACTATTGTGAGTCTTCTTTTATTTATGAAATTTAGGATTAAAATTAATCTGGGGGCTCCTGGGGAGCTTGGTTGAGTGTCTGACTCTTGATTTTGGCTCAGGTCATGATCTCACAGTTAGACTCTGTGTTAGACTCCACACTGACTGTGTGGAGCCTCCTTGGGATTCTCTCTCTCCCTGTCTCTCTGCCTTTCCTTTGATCGTGCTCTCTCTCAAAAATAAATAAATAAACTTTATTAAAAAATAATAATCTGAAAAATTAAAAGGGTTCAGCCTTCCTAGCTTAGCCATAAATAAAATGTGTTAATAAAATATGTTCCAATGATTGTGTACTTTTCAGATTTAAAAAAAAAATCATACTCATACTCAAGAATGATGAAATATCTGTCTATAAACAGATCTGTCTATAAACAGTTTTCCGGTAAAATACTCTTATCAATCAATCAATCAATCAAGGACAACCAGAATATACCTAATATAAAAAAGTTAAAATCCAAAAGTTTTATTAATGCTCTTAGTTTTCATAACATCCTCTTATTCTCACAAAAGTCATTAATTGATAACAAGTTAATTATATGCTATAACTCAGCAAAGGATCTCACTCTCCTCTGCTCTCATAATTATGATTGTTATAATAAATTAGCCAGTGCTTATCTGGTATTATCCATACATGCAAACTGCCATCCCAAGAAACCATCTAATTAGTTTCTACATGATTTTTGACCAAAAGATTGGGTATCTTGAAAACAGCATGGGAGAAAGACTGCATATGTTTGTTGGACAAGACCTAGCAAGGGATTGACCCTTGGAATCATGCTCCTGGGGAAAAACATTATCTTTTTCCCAACTCTAAAAACGAGGAAGATGGCACTATTCAAAGCCATAAGCTGAAATTCTCAGAGAATCTCCAGAAGCAGAGGCCACAGAATTTAAGACCTAGTAAATGGCTAGCTCTAAATTTCTAATACCAGGGGAAAACTACCTCTGCTCAAGACCAATGAAATAAGACGCCCCCTGCTGAATGGTGGGAGCCATTTACTATGATGCACTTCTTTGCATTTTTTAAATCTTCTTACCCATTTCTTCCCACTTCGTTGGTTTAAATTCTAACTTCTTAGTAGACAACTCTGCCCTATAATCATGGTACTGCTAATGCCATACATCTGATAATCACAAAATATAGGATTAAGGCATAAGCACTGTGGTTCAATAGGTCAAGATTATGTATGTTACCAGAAGTGATCATCTATACTTCAGTTTAGGCTGATTTATAGTGTTATTCGAGTCTTCTATATCTGATTTTCCGTCCACTTGCTCTGTCAGTTACTGATAAACAAGTATTAGTATTTCTAATGATATTTGTGCATTTCTCTATTTCTCCCTTCAATTTTTTGCCTCACGTATGTTGATGTTTTGTTTTAGGTACAAATGCACTTGAGATCATTCTGTCTTCTTGATAAAGTGTCATTATAAAATGTCCTTTATCCCTGGAAATATTTACACTTACTATTCTAATGTTGACTTTATCTGATATTACTATTGTCACTTGCACTCTCTTAGAAATAGTATTTGTATGGCATACCTTTTTTCATCCTTTTACTTCTAGACTGTTTCTTTATATTTAAAGTGTGTCTTATAAATACCATTTAGTTGGGTTGTGCTTTTTTTTTTATCCAATCTGACAGTTTTCCTTTTTACTGGAGGTATTTAGCCAATTTACATTTTATGTAATTATCACTTTGTTTGGGTATAAATGTGTCTGGGATAACTAATGTATGTATTGCCTTGGCTTGGCCAAGATATCCAATTAACTAGTCTAGACATCAGTCTGGTATATGTACTGGCAACACAAGCACTAGACCTCAGTCTAGGTGTCTCCATAGAGGTATTTTTTTAATGAGATTAGCATTTAAATCAGTAAATTTTGAGTAAAGCAGATTACTTTCTATAATGAGAATGGGCCTCATCCAATCAATTGAAGGCCTTAGGAGAAAAAAACAAAACAAAACAAAACAAAACAAAACAAAACAAAACAAAAACTGAGGTCTCCTGAAGAAGAGGGAACTGTGCCCCAGACTGCCTTTAGATCCAAGCTGCCATAACAACTCCTCTGAGTCTCTAGACTGCCAGCCAGCTGTGCAGACTTTGGACATGCCAGGCTCTATACTCATGTGAGCCACTTTCTTAGAACAAACCTCTCTCTTTCTCTCCCACCCCCCTCTTTTCCCCCCCTCTTTCTCTCCATATATGTGCATACTCTATTTCATCTCTTCTTTGTGCCTTCTTTACTCTTTTTTTGTATTTTTAAAATTAATTGCATATTTTTTCCTATACCATTTTTTAAATATTTATTTATTTATTTATTTATTTATTTATTTAGAATGAGAGAGAGAGAGAGAGAGCGGGTAAAGGACAGAGAGAAGGAGATAGAGAATCCCAAGCAGGCAGTGTGGAGCCCAACGTGGGGCTCCATCGAACTCATGAACCCTGAGATCATGACCTGAGCCGAAACCAAGGGTCAGTTGCTTAACTGACTGAGCCACCCAGGCACCCCTTTCCTACCATTTTATTACAATTATCAATTTATGTGCTCTCCCTCTTTTTTTTTTTTCTATTTAAATTCTTGGTGTAGGGTTACAATACAAAGACTTAACTTATCATAGTCTACCATTAAATAATCTTAAAGTTGGGGTGCCTGGATGGCTCAGTCATTAAGTGTCTGACTTCAGCTCAGGTCACGATCTTGTAGTCTATGAGTTCGAGCCCCATGTCAAGCTCTGTGCTGACAGCTCAGAGTCTGGAGCCTGCTTCAGATTCTGTGTCTCCCTTTCTCTCTTAACCCTCCCCCACTCACGCTCTCTCTCAAAAATAAATAAACATTAAGAAATTAAAAAATACTAATAATAATTTTAAACTAATAATGTATAATGCCTTTACAGTCATATACTTTCATGTCCCTCATCCACTATTATAGCCATATATTTTATTTGTATACATGTTTGCTTGTTATGAACTCCACAATAAAATGTTATTTTTGCACTAATTATTTCTTTAAAAATATTTTAAACTGTTAATTTTTAAATCAATTTTTTAATGTTTAAAAATACATCTTTGCTTCTGGGGTGCTTGGGTGACTCAGTTGGTTGAGTGTCAGACTTCAGATCAGGTCATGATCTTAGTTCGTGGGTTCGAGCCCTGCATCGGGTTCTGCACTGACAGCCCAGAGCCTGCTTTGGATTCTCTCTCTCCTCTTACCTGTCCCTGTCCTGCTCTCACTCCCTCTTTCTTTCTCAAAATAAATAAATGAATAAACTTTAAAAGTAGGTATTATTTTATGATGAGCAAACTGAAGTTGAGACTACTTAAGAGGCCTGACCACAGTAACACAGCCCATGAAGCCAGGATTCAAATGCTGGTCTTCTCATTTAGTTAAGAGTCTATGCCTTTTTTCTTTTCTTTTCTTTCTTCTTCTCTTCTCTTCTCTTTTTCTTCTTCTTTTTTTTTTTAACCCTAGTGTTTAAAAGCATGAACTTCTGGAGCCAGACTACATAGGTTCAAATCCTAGCACCAAGCCTTATTGGTTAGCCTTGAGCAAGTTACTCCAGGCCTCTGTGGCTCTGTTTTCCTATCTATAAAATGAGAGAACAGATTCTACCTGTAAGATTATCATGCGAACTAAGTGAAAAAATAAATATAAATGTTTAGGACAGTGCCTGGCAAATAACAAGTGCTCTGTGTTTACTATAGTTATTTTTAATATTATTATTACTACATCAGATTATCTTATCTTTGTGAGATGCTTTACCATACATAATCTAATGTTCTCTTTACAAAGTCAACTAGAATGGAGAAGACAGACATTTTTATTGCCATTAGTATACAAATGCAAGCCAAAGGGGATACATTTTGCAGAAGGGCTCAGAATTCAAATATAAATCACTGTTGCTGGGTTCTGTTGTTCTCCATTGCCTTTGGGGGGTAACAAATTTGCAGAGCATAGCAGCATAATGACCTTACTTAATCCTGTTGTCCTGTCATCTTGACTTTTGAATGATAGTTTTGATTAATAAAATTTTTAGATAGGTCTTTTCATTTCTTTTTAACATTTCAAAGGATTAACTTCATTGTCTTCTGATATGTAATTTCCTATGAGAATTCTGCAGTTATTTGTATTCTGTAACTTTTCAATTTTCTCTTTCTTCCTCTGGCTGGTTTTAAGATGTTCTCTTTATTATTCATGTTAAACAATGTGATTGCAATGCACTTTTTTGTGATTCTTCTTTGCTTTACCTACTTGAGGTTCATTGGGATTCTTTGAATTTTGTTCTTGTGTTATAGTTTTCATCAAATTTGGAAAAACTGAGGCCATTATGTTTTCAAATATATTTTTCCTGCTCTTCAGACTTCTTGATATTTTCCCACAGATCACTGAAGCTGTATTTTTTTTTAATTTTACATCTTTTTTGTCTCCATCCTTCATTGTTGATACATCATATTGCTTTTGTTACAATACAAAATGTATAATGTTTTGTATATTATATTTCTGTTTATTGTTTTCAAGTATGTAGTCTTTTCTGTTACAACCTCTCAATCTGTGATTAAGCCATCTAAAAATTTTCATTTTAGATAGGGCATTTTTTTATCTCTAGAGTTATGTTTGAAATGTTTTATATATCTTTCATATCTCCTTTCATCATGTTATTTTCCTTTAAATTCTTAAGTACATAGAACATATTTATAATTGCTGTTTGGAAGTCTTTGCTAATTCCATCATCTTTGTCACTTAAATACCATACCTATTGAAAGATTTTTTTTTCATTTTTTACTGATCATATTTTCTTAGTTCTTTGCATATCTAGAAATTTTTGTTAGTATGGTAAAAAAAAACTGTATTTTTTTTACATTGTTGAATGCTTGATAAAATCGTATTTCCTTAAAAAGTGTTGGGCTTTGTTCTAGAAGGCGGTTAAGTTATTTAAATATCATTTTGGTCTTTTGAAGCTTGCTATTAATCACAGTTTAGAATGGGGCCAGAATAGTCTTTTCTCTAGATTCAGGTTAGCCCATGACTAAGGTAAGACCATCTGGAGTCTTCACTGAATTCCTTGTATATTCAATCAGGTTTCTCTATTCTGCAGAATAGAAATTTAATTTCCAATTATGTATAAACTCTGGAAATAGATTAACTCACATTTCCTCAGTAATTATTCTTTTTTTAGAAGCTTTGCTTTACCTGGTTTCATGCCCTATGCATGTGCAAAATGGTATGAATCCAAAGATTCAATGAGATGTCTTCATACATTTCTGGAGCTATTTCTCTGCATAGTTTGTTCCTTTACAGCACTCATCCCTGAAAATTCTAGCTGCCTCAAAGTCCTTTAATTCCTATACTTGTCTATTTAACTCAGCAAGACTATTGGTTTCCTCTTTGTGCTACTTCCAAGAAGAAATCTGGGAAAATAAAATGATAAGGTTAACCTTTTTTCCCCCTTTTCTGAGAGCACAGTCTTGAACTGGCATTTGTCTCCTGTCTTAAAAGAGTTGTTACTTAGTCAATAGTACCCAAAGCAATCTACATCTTCAAAGCAATCCCTATCAAAATAACACCAGTATTCTTCACAGAGCTAGAAAACAATCCTAATCTGCATGGAACCCCGGCAATTGCACTACTAGGTATTTATCCAAGGGATATAGGTGTTTTGTTTTGAAGGGGCACATGCACTATGATGTTTATAGCAATGCTATGGACAATAGCCAAAATACAGAAAGAGCTCCAATGTCCATCGACAGATGAATGGATAAAGATGTGGTGTATGTATACAATGGAGTATTACTTGGCAATCAAAAAGAATGAAATCTTGCCATTTGCAACTAAGTGGATAGGACTAGAGGATTATTATGCTAAGCAAAATTAGTCAGAGAAAGACAAATATCTTAAGACCTTACTCATGTGGAATTTAAGATATGAAATAGATGAGCATAAGGGAAGGGAAGCAAAAATAATATAAAAACAAGGAGGGGAACAAAACATAAGAGACTCTTAAATACAGAGAACAAACTGAGGGCTGCTGGAGGGGTCGTGGTAGGGGGATGGGCTAAATGGGTAAGGGGCATTAAGGAGGAAACTGGTTGGGATGAGCACTGGGTGTTACACATAGGGAATGAATCACTGGAATCTACTCTTAAAATCATTATTGCACTGTATGCTAATTTGGATGTAAATAGGTAAGTTGTTACTTATAGTGCCCAGTTTTTTAGTCATTTTTGATAATAAAGTACAAACCCTTATACTCCATAATAACAAGAAGTAAAATTCCAAATAACTTTTAAGACAGGATTCACACAGCCATGTATGCATTTCAAAACCTCAGAGTTTTTCCTCATCTCAAGGAAGATAACAATATTTTCTGAGTCAGCACATCAGTAATGACTCAAGATTTACTTCAACATATGATACTTTAGGTCTGAATTTAAACACCATATGTGTTAATTCCATAATGGCATGGGAAAAAAAGAATCTTTTCACTTCTTGCAACATCCACCACTAAATCCTGGCCTGGCAGTTTTACATGCTAATCTTCACTCCTTTGAGGGATTTTAATACCAAATCAAAAAGAGTGGTAGTGAGTGGCTTTCTCCATGCATATCAATTCTAAACAATGTCAGCTTCTCTAAAATTGCATGGAACCTAGGATCTCTGAAGAAGTCTTTTATATTTCACTGCAGGTGACACCTCTCTGGTTTTATGTAAGGTTTCTTTGCTCAGTAATTTCTTTTTGCAGAATCAAAAATGGGCAACTATCAAATCAATACAGCAAAATATTCAAGAACCAAGATGGATGCAAGGTAATGTAATCTTTTTACATTCAGTACAGCTGCTGAAAAATGCTGAGTGATGTGGCATTTCATGCTCTGTGAATCTAACTCATAGTGCCTTTTATATCCCACCACTCTGCCAGCCTGTGATGAACCTGACTGTCCTCCAGAATTTGACTGCTCTTCACTAGGACGAGAAAGAGGATATCTGGAAATATAGAAATGTCAAGTAAGTCCACTATGCGTACTTTAAGAAGGTAAACAGCCAGGGTGAAGAGGGTGAAGATCTTGTACAGAATTCTCAAGGGAGGATGAAAAATCCAGAAAGAAAAAAAAAAAGAACAGCACTAATAATTAATAGCAATACTAAAGTAAGTAGGAATATCAAAACGTTATGAAGAACCAAAGGGAAAACATGAAAGGAAGCTCTCTATCTATATATTTATAATATGTTAATAGATGAGAGCTCAATATTAAAAGCTGTCAATTTTTACCATATTAGTTTGCAAATTCCATTCATTCATAATTTAAATCCAAACAATGTGTTTATTAACTTGAAACTAGGATTTAAAACTTCATATGGCATAATAATGGTTTAAGAATATCCAAAATAAACCTAAAATAAGTGAACAAAGGCAGGAGATTTGCGGTAACAGATAATATTTATTATAATTATGTAGGAATTAAAGCAATGTGATATTAATGCAGGAATAAACAAATAGATTAATAGAATTAAAAACGACAAGGGAAAGGAATGTATATAGAATTGATATGTAAAGTGCTAGTATTACATATCAATGGGCCTTTCCATCTTTTGACTAATATTTCAATAAATACCTTGGGAACACTACGTGTTCTGTATGGAATAAAATATTAGATCCTTATAACACGTCACACAAAAATAAATGCTAAATGAAGATCTTCTTGTAGGTCAGTTTCCCCAGGAAACAACTCCAAAATTTATATGCCAATGGGTCACTGGGGAGTGTTCATGGGACTGAGAAAAACAGAATCAGACAAAAGGAGAAGTTAAACTTTATAATTCAGTTGCAACAGGTTTCAGCTGACCGCATAGGGAGCTTTGGACACAGGAAGGCTCTTCAGAGACATCCTGAACTAAAAAGCAGTCTGCCCGCAGGAAGAGGAGGAAACTTCTGAGGCGCAGCACCCTTTGGCCTATGGAAGGATCCAGCTATGAAACCTCATCAGGCAAAACTCCCAGTAGCTTGAGAAATAAGTGTCATGTTTTTTAAGGCGAGATCTGAGAAGTGAAGTGTAGCATTCACTATAGTCTAGTCCTTGCACTGCTCAGTTCTAATTGCTTTGTACACATTCACCCAGTTGGGAAGAACTCCTTTAGGATTCTTGTTGGTCCCTTTTTTGGGGGGACACTGATAAGACAGCCCTCCTAGCTGTAACTAGTGTAATTGCCAAACAGTTATCTCCTCTTCTGTTGCTGAGTGAATTGAGAAGACCCTGGACCCTGGGGCCTTGACCCAGCCTATACCAAAGGAGTCATCAAACCATCTTGGTCTTGTCATGAGAAAGAATTTAAGGAAAGACAGGCAACACAGGGGACAAGCAACATAAGCATGAAAGTTTATTAAGGCAAAAAGTACACTCTCGAGATGCGAGAGCAGGTGAGCTCAAGAGAGAAAAAGAGCTACAACCCTGGGGTTTGGGTTTTTATCTTTTGTCCATAATTTTTAAGTAGGGGATAGAATATTCACTACTTGGGGTGGGGAAACAGGGTTTTGTGCTTTCCTTATTTGGTTAGGGGTTTCCTGCCATGTCACCTGCCATCTTGGGTCTGTCTGCTTTGATCTGGCTTCTTGTGGAATGCTGCCCAGATAGGTCTCTGACTTTCCTAATAGTTGGCCATGACCTCCTCCTTGCTGGCTTCCAGGTATCCTTTTCGAACCTAGCTAATTGCCTACTCTAATTCTAGTACTCATTCTTTATTCCCTTCACTCTCAGCTAGCATAACCTGGTGGAGTAATCTAGACCTTCATTTCCCAGGGTTCTGCGCCAAGGGTGATCATGCCCTCTTCAGACTGTGGCTTTTGCATGCTTACTCTGATAGTTAGGGTCAATCAAACTCTGTCAGAATGATGACTCTTTTCTTTGTCTACTAATCTTGTGGCATAAGGAGCCCAAAATGATTAAGTCATAGCCATAGCCATAGCTTAATGTTTCATGTTCTTTTGCTGTATCCTCTGGTGGAGGTATTATCCTTTTGGAAAACAAGATCTTTAGCATGAAGAGCCTAAAACTTCAGGAACCAAAAATCTAAATTTTCCAAGTGGGCCTAGTGGAAGAAAGGCATTGGGACCATTCATACTTCCTCTCCTTAATTCCTAGACCGCGTATTTTTCCCTATTAAATATATAGTACCAGGGGCACCTGGGTCGCTCCATCAGTTAAGCATCTGACTTCAGGTCAGGTCATGATCTCACAATTCGTGAGTTTGCGCCCCGCATCGGGCTCTGTGCTGACTGCTGCCTGGAGCCTGCTTCAGCTTCTGTGTCTCCCTCTCTCTCTCTGCCCCTCCCCCACTCACGCTGTCCCTCTCTCTCAAAAATAAATAAACATCAAAAAGATTTTTTTAAGTATATAGCACCATATTCTATTCACTGATTTAGTTAATATACTATGTCCTGGAGGATCATGCCCATTCTTAAATGATAACATCTTTACGCTTATCTGTTATACTTTCTAAAAGCTATATTATCCCTTCATCTGGCTGTAAGCTTCTGGGTAGTATAGTATGTGATAGGACCACTGGATCTTATGGTTACATGCCCACTGCTGTACCCCCTTTGCTATAAAATTAGTCCCTTAGTTTGAAGCAATTGTAATCCCTGGCAGTGGTTGAGACAGTCTGTAAGTCTTTCAATAATGGTGCTTGAAGTCCTATAAGCAAGAAAGGCAAAACAACTCAATTCCCTTTAAAAGGAACCACTACGCCTTCAGGATGGAAAAGGTCTAATATAATCAACCTATTACAAAATCTGCTTGGTTTCCTAGAAAGATGGTACCATATTGAGAGCTCATCTTTTGTTGATTTCCACTATTGACAAGTTGGACACTTGAAAGCAGCCATAGTTAAATCAACCTGGGTAGGTGAGAGTCCATATTTTTGGGCTTATGGTTATGATCTATCCCTATGATAATGATAACTCCGGTTTTGTATCCATTGTGCTAGCTCTCAGGTATGGCCTAACAACAACAAAAAAAAGGTTAATGTCAAGTGATTACATCTTTCCACTTGGTTGTCTAGTGACTATTACATGAGGGATATTCTTTGGTGGTCATAATGATACGATACAAATATTATAACACTCTCATTCGTTATACAATTGTTTCCATCTTTCTTCCAAGGCTTGAGCACCTGACCTGTAATTATTTTAGGACCATATCATCTTCTTTGCTATCAAGGAGCCCAATCTTTTTTAAAATTTTTTTTTCAACGTTTTTATTTATTTTTGGGACAGAGAGAGACAGAGCATGAACGGGGGAGGGGCAGAGAGAGAGGGAGACACAGAATCGGAAACAGGCTCCAAGCTCTGAGCCATCAGCCCAGAGCCCAACGCGGGGCTCGAACTCAGGGACCGAGAGATCGTGACCTGGCTGAAGTCGGACGCTTAACCGACTGCGCCACCCAAGCGCCCCACAAGGAGCCCAATCTTACCATCAGCCGTGGTCTAGAAAGGACAGTTTCCATTGGGCTTCTCAATATTACTTTGGCCCCTCCTATAAGTTCATTCTTTATTGCTTTAATAAAGGAGTATACACTGGACCCTACTATAAACATAGTTGCTGATAGGTTTCCAGCTATATGCATTATTTTTCCAACCTTATATAGTACATTCTCTCTAGCACACTCACTTCTCTTTCTTTTAATCTGGTCTTCCACTCTCCGCAACGTCTCTGGCATTTCTGCTTCACATGATGTGGTACCTCACGTTTTCCAAGTTTTTAAGTCATCCTAGTATCTGAAACTGTGTTCCCTTCTTGGTGGGTGCTGAGCCAAAATACACAACCAAGCCAAAGAACAGCAAAAAGAAGGGTTTTACTTGCAACAAATAAAGGGGAACAGCAGGTATCTTTCCCAAAGCAGCATCTCCCCAAACAGCAAAATTGGGCAAGTTTTAAGCTAAGGGTTCATGCATATTCATGAAGAAGTTTGTGTATATAGAATGGAATATAGTATGGAATATAGTATGGAATTGGGACATAAGTCATGTTACGGTGGCCGAGTCCAGGTCAGAGTCATGAGGGCTGGCAAAAGTCACCACCCTCAATTCTCTGGCTCCAGTTAGTACGGTTATCTGAGTTCTCAAAATGATTTAGATTCTGCAAAGATAATTCATGAATATACATCAGGTCAGTCTTCACTTTTAAATATGATTAGGTTATTTCCTGGACTGATAGTAGCTGTTTGCTCTTATATTCTTTCATAAGATGACTGGGAGCCCAAAATGACTTTTCCTATGTTAAGAAAGCTATGCCTGTCTTCTTTTGGGGGGATCCCTAACTCTTTCTGCTTTTAACCTAAACAGCCTGTTAGTACTGACTCCTGAGGCCCTTGTCAGAGTGTTAAAGTTTTATCGTGGATAACTGGTCCCATATCACTAAAGACTCCCTTTTCCAACTTTGTATTCCAACTCCTTTAATCTAGAACTCTCAGGATATTATAGTCCAAAACACACTCCCCATCTCCTGTAAGAATATATTGGTTTGAGGCTGCCTGGGTGGCTCCGTCAGTTAAGTGTGCAACTCTTGGTTTCAGCTCAGGCCATGATCTCACGGTTTGTGGGATCGAGCCCCATGTTGGGCTCTGTGCTGTCAGCTCTGTGCAGAGCCTGCTTAGGATTATCTCTCCTCTTTCTCTTCCCCTCCCCTGCTCACACTCTCTGTCTCTTTCAAAAGAAAGAAAGAAAGAAAGAAAGAAAGAAAGAAAGAAAGAAAGAAAGAAAGAAAATGAATAAATTGGGTAGATCCTGTAGCTCTTCTGAGGTGTAGCCCTGTTCTCCCCTTAGCAGGCTCAGTACTTCCCTTGGCTAGGTTCTCCTCAACTTAACCCTAGTAACTGATAGGATGTTCAAAGGGTGGGGAACCAGAGAGATTTTAAGGAGGGCAACTGTTCTCACACAGTGAAGAGGACTCTGCATAATCTTAATATAAACAAGGAGCACTAGACTCTCAGCAAGGAGTGGGTCACTTATTCAGGCTTAGAACATTTAGGAGAATATGGGAATTCAAGATTTTTGAGTGCATTAACTCAAATCTTGGAATCTTACTCTTCAAATGCTACCCTGAACTTGGTGTAGTAGACTTCCCAGCACTGAGAATTCAGGTTTCTTTGGAGTTCCACTATCATGAAACCAGCAGCATAAGACCAGCATTTTCTGCCCTCCAGCTGCAAAAGCTGAATGTCTTATATGCTGCCAAGGACATCCTCTGGTTATCACAAAGCCTGAACTGATGATTAAAAGTCTTCAGCTTTTCTTTTCTTTTTCTAATTTATCAATAGTCCTCAGCAACAGCCATCTATGGAGATTTTTTTTAAATTAACATTTGATAAGTAGAGCCTGGAGGGTATGTGTGATGTTGAGCAACCCTTCAACAAAAGACTACAAAGAAAAATGAAATAGAGAAGTTTATTATTCACAGGTCCTAGAGGAGGTACTCAGCATATGGGAGGTCAAGACAGGGGGCAGGCAGAAAGACCCTGGTGGCAGAATCTGGGCACATGGCTTTCTTAGGGCCTGCTAGTGGAGTGCTTTGGGGTTCCTGGGCTAAAGGTAGATTCACTAATTCAAACCAAAAAGAGCAGGAGTTTGGTAAGCTTCATAGGGGTCTTATCTAAGGGCCACAAAAGGGAAAAGCCCTAGGCAGAAGGAAAGAATGCTTATCACAAAGGACAGCTGACGTAGCCAAATCACAAATTTACATTATGTGTGACTCTGTGGCTATTATCTAGAGCATGAGCTCACAGCAGGTGCTGGTGTCAGTTCAAGTTCAAGGCCCCTGCAGGCTGCTTGGCTAACACAAAACAGATGCCAGAGCAGCAACATTATGGAGCAGTTTAGCTAAACTCAACACCATCCAAGTTCAATATCCTTATAAATCCATACTGCTTCTCCTGAACCTCTCAATCACTTGAGATGTTGTACTCACCAGTGTATTTTCTTCCAGCCTCAGTGAAAGTTTTAAAAGTCACTGAGCTACCACATGCCAGGGTTTATCATTATTTCATCTATGGCCTAATTCGCCATAGCCAGCCAGGTGGTAGATGATTCAGCTCCAAAACCCATTTTTGAATGTTTTGTAGCACTGTTTCTTGGGCCAATTGTCCCAGGTTGTCTCTAGAAAACAGACTCTGAGAGGGAGATGGGCATGAAGCTGCTTTATTGGTAAGTAATTTGGGTAAAGGAGGAAAGGAAGCAAACTTGGGCAGAGAGAGAAGCTAAATGGTAACGCATTGCAACAGAGACCTTAATCAATTCCATGGAGAGACTGCAAGTTGGACGGGCCCTTTACAGAAGTCCCAAACTGAATCCAGGAGCCCAGCTTTTGTCCTTCTGCAGGAACTTGTAATTGAACACAGGGCTATCTCTGAAGAGGGAGCTGAATCTTGAACAAAACAGGTCTCTTTGTCTAATTTGAGGGACACACTATGTTGCAAGCTTTCAGAAGACAATGCTTGAAATAGACTCTGGGCCACGCACCAGAGCACCCACTACAGCCCTAAACCTGTGAATCTAATAAAATTTTGCCTGCTGCTCATTTTGTGTCCACCTTTTATTCTTTAAAGTGGTGAGACAACGAACCTCGGAGATTGAGGTAAAAATTCCAGCAACATTTCTACATAAAAAATAGTTAAAAGACTTTAAAATGGACTGGAAGAACATATTATAAATTCCTGAAAGTGACTATCTTTGAGAATAAAATGATTATAATGGGTCTGGGAAGGAAAACAGGACTTCAGCTTTATCTCTGGGTATTTTTTTATGTAAAAAGTCAAAAGTAACATTGCAAAATTGTTCTTTTAAAATTCTGTGTTACTTCTCTGTATACTTAAGTTAAAATAAAAGGAGCCTAAGTGAGAAAGCTATCCTGAGTCATCATTTACATATGGTGGGCTTTACTACTCCAAATTTCAGAAGCTGCAGGTGGTATATAATGGTTCTCAGTGTAATTTCACCAGGACAGAACTTCCAACTGGCATTGCTGTCAGTTTAACAACCAAGTGTCTAATACTTTGATTAGTTTTATGTAACCTAAGACACAGTATTCTTTACTTCAATCAATTAAAATAAAATGTAAGCTTGACTGTAGGCCAGAGGCACCTTTGATAACCTCTGGCTGTGGCTGCAGCCTGAGGATTAGGAATTGGCCACACAAAGCACTGGGCAGGTGTCTCAGAACAATGCCCATGGGAGTGGGGAAGTGCGTATGTGTGTGTGTGTGTGTGTGTGTGTGTGTGTGCGCGCGCGCGCGCAGAGGCTGGGCTCAGCTGGGAGAGGCCTGCAGTGGTTGTAGGAGCTCCAGATAATAGAAGACAAGCTGCCTTAGAGCCATCACACTGGCTCCGAAATGCTTCTCAACATTTCCCACTAAGTTTTGATCTTCAATCCTTTCAGGGTATGCAGACGTGATGATGCTATACCCTGGTTTGTTTCCTCTTGACAGGCTAAGTTCAAAGTCCAGCCTGAAATACAATCAGCTCTCTGCAGCTAACCCTCAATAAATTGAATCTGCCCAGAACTCTGTGGCCCTTTCGATTGGCCAGATATCAAAAACAATTCATATCATTCAACACTATAGCAAATGTATCTCAAAGATTCAACAACTACTCATGAAGGATGAAGGACCCCTTTAAATAAATTTCTGCATATGGACCCTATTTCTTCATGTGGACCCTGCATATGTGAAATATATGCCCATCAAATACATTTCAAGAAAAAATTATTTTGCAATTTTTGTTGACCAAAGAATAAAATAAAAATACATAAAAGTACATGAAATGAACAAGAGATCACCAATGCTACATTAGCCCAAAGCTCAGAATCCTGGCACATTTTTTAGAACCCTGATATTTTAGTTATATTATGAACCCTAATGAGAATAAATGATTCTCATCAGGATTTTTAAGACTCAGAGCATAGTCCCAGGACGCCATCAAGAATGTTACTGACCTAAAGTTTATTGATCTGGACTTTATTTTCAGATTGAGGCTAAAATTGAATCTGGGGAGGGAAAGTTTAAGCAAACTATCTTTTATTTCATTTATTTCCTCCCAATGTTGAACTCTTAAAGTCATGGAAATCAATTGTTCCCTTACTTCTTACTGCATTATAGCTTCACACTATGAAGTCATCTTCAAGGGACCTGAGAAAATCATGTACCTTGAATAGTAGGTCAAAAGAATCACATAGCTCTGCAGAGGGGATGGAATGGTGAGAAACCATTATCAAGACTTCTATTGATTCAGTGTTCTTGTTCTTCTGGTGCATGTGATTACCCTTAGACAGACAGCCCAGCATTATGATTTCCCTGCACACAGACATACTCTGGGAATAGAAAACAAAACAATAATGAGAGGTCAAACTGTCAAACTACTTTGAACCACATAAAACCAAACTTAATAAATGTTGCTCAGAAGATGCACATGAATAATCATTAGAGCTTTTTCATGTCTGCCCTTCTCTGACAGCTCAGGCCTCTGTCAAGATCCTTCTTTATCGAGAATTGTTCCACTGAATGACTTCTAAAACTATTTCACAAATAATCTAAGCATTATACTCTGACTTGATAATCAAGCTACTATCAACATCAGGGAGTAGATATCATAAACTAGGTGAATAATCCTACCAGAAGTCTTTCTACTCAAAGAAAGACCAACCACATATTTATATATTCAACAAACAACAATCAGACAAGCCTGAAAAATGTTAAGTGTTCTTCTCCCTCATTACACAGGTAGCCGAAGTGTAATTTTTTTAAAAAGGCATAGCCTTAGGTAAGTGATCGCCAGCAATATAATTAATATAATTAATCAAAATGAAATATATAAGAATTGACAGTCTTTTTTGCTAGACTCAGAAGTAATAATAAATAATTTGAGTAAGCTGAGGGCTCATGACTACTTTCTTGTGCCCCCAGCTTACAAAAGAAACTAAGCAGATTATTGTTTTATGAAATTTGTAATGCTGTGAAAACCTAAATTTCATAGAAATGACATTGACCAAAATAATACAGTGACCTTCAAACAGTAATATACTCTTTTCAAATCATGTCATAGTCATGGTTGTAAATTTTTATCGATCTTCAGAAGAATTTCCATTCAACTGCACTTCTGAACAGTGTTACATGCTTGCAGGATGGCTCAGTGAGGCAGAGGATGGAGAATATAATAAAGAACAATTTGGTTCATCATGGGATGAGACATTATACATGTGTCTAGATCAGACAAAGTGACTATAAGCCTATGGAGGTCATTGGGAAAATCACAGAAAAACTAACAGAGTTTTCAATCCATCTAAACAAAATTTTACCCTTTTGTTTTTATAAATTTGCAAGGAATGACAAAGATTCATTTACTTGAATAGAAATTCATTTAATTCAGCTTCTTATATCATCCTATGCAGCAACATCCACCTAGGCACCAGCAGAAAGAGGCATAGCACAGGATCAAGCCTATAGAGAAGCCATGATCTGAAAGAACTGTAGCAATTAATGAGTGGTATAGCCAATATTTTTTGTACTAGAGCAGACATGATCCTACCCCCCAAAGTATTTACCATATTTTTTTCTTGATACAAGCAGACATTAATCAAATGATCACTTTATGAATATATGTAAAAAACTGTGATAAGGACCATGTAGGAAATGTACATGGAGCTATGAGAGCTTTAGCAAGATGATCTGGCTTAGTCAGCAATGTCAGAGAGAGACTTCCTTAGGAAATGACCTTTGATCTGAGATCTGAACAATTTCTCAGAATTGGCTAGGGGCAAAATAAAGAGGTAAAATGTCATGTGCAAAGGCCCGGAGGCAGGTAGGAGTACAGTGTATTTGAGGACGTAGGAAAGATCCTGAGTTCAGTTTTGAATATATGAAATGGAAATGCCTATAAAACAAGAAGGTGGTTAGATATACACATAGGTCATGATCCTGAAACTGTATTTATGTACAACACCTGTGGAATGCCACACTAACATAAATAACACCAACTTGCCCCTAGACGGTTGTGAATACACAGAGACCCAGAGGATAGTGCAAAACATTTTTTAAGCTTTTATATCTGTGGTCCTCTCTCTAGGCATAGAGTGTTCTCTAATGTGTACCCAGGAAGATTTGATCTTTTAGGCGTCCCTCTTTTTCACCTCCATTGGATCCCAGCTCCACTCTGAAGAGACAGTAAGTATTCTACTTTCAAAGCATCCACTTAGGAAGGTGACAGGACCTTACTGAGCAGAGCTAGAACTTCCTAGTAATGGGGCTTTAGGAGGGTGCTTCAGAGTAGAAGATCTGTAAGATAAACAAATGTTTCTATTTCAATATTGACTAATTTTTATAGTAGGACTTCAACATACATTTCTGCTAACAAAATATCTAAGCAAATAGAATTTAACATGAGGACACTGTAAATTTTATTTATACTAAACTGTAGAGGCCACTTTTAGGCAGAAGGCTTGAGCAATGGAAACCAGATTAAGGTAAAAGGGCCTAGAGTGACCACCAGGCCAAATGCAAACAGGCTTATGAAGCCACCAGCCTCAAAATAGCCACAGACCCTAGCTGACCAATGGGCGACTTCCAACTGGGCACAGGGACCAAAAAAGGAAAATTCCATGCATTCCCCTACCTCCTCACTCCCCACCTTAACTAGAGCCCCCAACCCACCACCTCCTGGTAGACAGTCTCTCCTCTACCGTCCTGCCCATTGCTCCCTTGTAGAGTATTCAAGCTTCTATCTCCTGTGTTCTGTCTTAGGTGAGTCCTTTCACTGCCTGCACCCCTGGTCTCCACCAAGTCAGGTCGCCCCCACATAACCACCCTTGAGGAACTTCTGAAGATTTTGCCTGCAGTCCAGGTAAGGTTAAACTCCTCCGGTGGGCTTTGCTGAGCTGGCATTCAAGGTAGCTCTTCTCAGAACATGAGGACGTGCCAACACGAGGCTCGTACAAGTGTTTACAGAAGGTGCTTTCTCTTCCTTAATTCTAAAAAGACTGTTCTTAGGAGGTAGAATTTTAGACCTGTCCAGTGATTAAGTGGAAGTAAAAGGAAAGAGGAAAAATCCCTGATAAAGGGCTAAGATCAGTGCTCTTATCATTGCTGGTATTCATATGTGATGATACCTCTGAGCTTTACAAAGTCAGTGAAGATCCTAGCAGTGACTGGGTGTCAAACGGGCAAACAACTGTCTCCTCCACTATAAGGTAGCTTCTCTGAGGAAGTAAAGACTGGAGGTGTCTTGGCCTAAAACAGAACAAAGTTGGGCATGCCAACACCTAAAAGCTTCTCAGAATAATACAAAATCAGAGCACAACTACCAGCCATCACCAGAAACCAGCAGAAATCTTGGCCACTGGACTCTGGAAGGAGGACGCCAATTTCACATGATGGGAGAAGGGGGCTCCTGCAGAGCCTGCTAACCTGCCAAAGTTAAAAGGATGTTTTCCATGAATATTCCAGGGGCTCCACAGATGTATTTCAAATCTGAGGGCCTCATATCTCAGCTAATTGTTCCCAAACAGACTTCTCAGAAACCTCTGAGGAATCAAGTCTTTCCCTTTAGTCCAAGAGCAGAGTAACATGGCTTCCCATCCTCCCAGCTGTCCCTGTGTTCCCAGGCTTCCAGCCTCCTGTGCCAGGCGGCCTTGGCTTCTCCTCATTCACCTCTGGTAGAAACCAGGAAGTTTCCTCGTGGAAGTCAGTACATCCATGGGTGAAGACAGAGTTACCATAGCAACTTGGTCACTGGAGTGACTTCAGACTCCTGTCAGTTCAAATGCTGCTTCCCTACTCTCCATAGGTTTCCCTCCAAACCCATTCAACATGTTGTTTTTATCAGCTAGATTGTATGCTTCCTGAGGGTTGAAACCAAATTATTTGTTTTCATAGCTTCTGGCAACTTGTAAGAGGTTTAAAAAATAATTTTCTAGTTCAATCTTACTTCAGCATTTTTCTGGAAGGATATATGAAGAGTGGTTAACATGTGCATGAAAGAGAGGTTCCAGAAGTCAATATGTGAAAGGACAGCGAAGAGAGAATTTCACTTTTCATTCTATACTTCCAATACTGTTAGAATTGTTCTTTGCCACTAAGGATATATAAATGTTTTTATAATAATATGCTCACTTTTAGTTTCTATTTATTTGGTGCATTCTACCTATGTTGTAAGATGCAAGGGAAAAATAATGGGTTTTGAGAGTTTCAGTAAAGTTAGTGACTAGTCTTTGGCATGAGAGAAAAATGCTTTTCCAGAGGATCAAGATGCCTCTCCCTCTTTCAAGGCAGACACTTCTGATTAATCATGACATCCTTTCCTGTTCCCAACCCAGCATACCTGGCAGTTCTTACGAATTGACTGGAGGTAACTTGGGATACGAAACATATACACCCTCTGAATGGATAATTTAATGCACTGACAGTTCTCTTTGAATGGCAACTTAACACTAACGTATCTAAGTTAAAAGCTGGAGAAATAGGTCCCAACGAGGACAGAAGGCAAAAAAGGGAGGCACAAAACATAGTGAAGTATGATGGCATCAAACTGTAAGGCTATAATCAGATAAAAACTATCCATATAAAAAGAAAACGTTTTTCCAAAGATGATGACTTTAGCTTTTCTGGATGGATGTCTCCATGCTTTGGGGCATTCCTGTGGGGGGTTGACCAAACACTTGTCACCACAGCAGAATGCTGCCTACCATGTCAGTTCCTCCCACTGCCTTTCTGTAAAAAGACTCTGTCCAAAAGGGCAGCATTTCATATTTTCCATTGTCATTTATCAAACTATGTGTGGTAGTCTCAACAGAGACATCACAGGGTGTGAATAAAAAATAGCCGTTTCACTGTGTTCTGTTAATTCCATGATGACTGAGGGCAGATAAATGCTCTGGAAGAAAAATGGCTGCTCCTGGGGGCTTCGGCTCTCTTTGGGAGTGGAGCAATTCATCCACTCACTGAAATAAGGCACTCCAAAGTCCGCTGGAAATAGTAGAGTAAAATCACATTGCAATCCAATTCCGGTTCGAAGGAAAATAGAGAATTTGTTTGAGAGGTCATAAATGCACAACCTGCTCCAGCCAACTGATGTAACCAGGCCAACCAAGGTAAGATTCTTGTATGCTCTTCAGCATCTGATCACCTGCTATGTGACCCGAACAGTTCTTGTTATTGAGGGAGAAAAATATCCAATAGATTCAAGCTCATAAATTCAAATATTCATCTATTAAGCACCTACTATGTGCCAGACACCGTGCTGAATGTTAGTCATGGCCCTTGCACCCAAAGTGTTTGCACCCTCAGAGCCAAGATATTTACACACTCAGTAAATAGAGAACAGTGAAAAAGAGCAGAGGGCTAAGTGTCAGAGCAAAGGAAAGACTACATAGGAAGCCAGAGTCAGAAGAGATTATTGTGAAACAAGCAGTTAAAGAATCTTCATGGACAAGGTAAATCTTAAAGATACTGTATTAATCAGGGTTCTCTAAGGAAGCAGAACCAGTGGGGTATTTTATATATTTTATATAAAATTTTTATTTATTTATTTGTTTATTTACTTATTAATAAATAGAGAGAGAGGTTATGAGGGATTGGCTCACATAATTATGGAGGCTGAGAAGTCCCATGATCTTCTTTCTGTCTGCAAGCCAGAGACCCAGGAAAACCAGTGGTATAAGTCAGTCAGAACCCGAAAGCCCTGAGAACCAGAGGGGCTGATGGTTTAAATCCCAGCCTGCGAGTCAGACAAGATGAGATGAGATGTCCCAGCTCAAGCAATGAGATCAGAGAAAAGGGGCTAATACCTCCTTCTTCTGCCATTTATTCTATTCAGGTCTTCAGTGGATTGGATGATGCCCACCCACAATGGGCAGAGCAATCTATTTTGCCGAATTCACTGATTCAATTGGTAATCTCATCCAGAAACACCCTCACAGACCTGCCCAGAAATAACGTCTACTCTGGGCCTCAGTGGCCAGTCACGCTGGTGCATAAAATGAACTATCACACATAATGAGTGAGTAGGTGTAGAAGAGAAGGAATGCATTACAGCTAGAGAAGTAGTTTGAGCAGGGCATGGAAGTAAACACAAACAAGCATTGTGGGTCTAAGGAAGGAATGAACCTGGTCAGACAAAGCTTCAGAAGGGTAATTTATGGACTAAGATGGCAGAGGAAGAATGAAGTTGTATTATTTTATTTATTTATTTATGTTGAGGGAGAGAGAGAGAGAGAGCAGGGGAGGGGCAGAGAGAGAGAGAGAGAGAGGGAGAAAGAGAATCCCAAGCAGGCTCCACGTTGTCAGTGCAGAGCCTGATGTGGGCTCGAACTCAAGAACAGTGAGTTCTTGACCTAAGCTGAAATCAAGAACAGTGAGTTCATGACCTAAGCTGAAATCAAGATCTGGATGCTTAACCGACAGCCACCCAGGTACCCCTGGAGCTGTATTATTAAATCACTTGATAACGAAGCAACATCAGTGAAGATGGTGACATTGGAAACCAACACAACTTAAGATGAGAATGATTTAGCAATTTTTTGCTCCAGCTAGTCTGTGTTGAATATCAGCTGCCGGCCTGGGTCAACCAATATACCATGCAATGTAATCCTTACAGGAAGTCACTGAAGTTGGTTCCATATTTTCAAATTGAAAACATGTGGCTCAAGGAGATTAAATAACTTTACCAAAGTTACACAATTAATGGGCATGTCTATGTGATATTGAAGCCCATGTCTTTTGCACCCTGAATCTTCTAGGTGCTATAGAGCTAATCTAAAAAAGCTTATGCAGACAGCATTAAAGGATTCGTGCTCATCTATTACGCCCACTGTGGAAACCAACATGTTGTCCATAAATACTGGATACCTGGTTTGAGATTGTCTCCTTAACAATACCTACCCTGTTCATTCATTCCACAGATAGGAGGTTCTTGTCATGTGCCAGGCACTACTGTATGCTCTGGGACAGAGTCATGACCAATGCAGTGCTCTCTCGCTCTCTTCATACACCTTCTTGTGGGAAATAAATGAATACTGGGGCAAAATCCAGAAAGAATTTCTTGACATGGAATTTAATGAATGGGGTGCAAATACTTATGTTGAAATTTTGTCATGTTACCCTGAGGTAAAAATGCTAACAGAAGCATAAATAAATATAGACAACCATAAATAAAACATGGCTATTGATATATTAAGAAATAAATAATAATTTAAATTTCTAAGATATTATTATAATGTAGCCTTTAGTTAATAGAAATGCCATTGTCCTTTTCTTCTCTGGGCTTCTTGTGCTTTGTATCCTTTAACAATGTATTTTTCAAGGGCACCTGGATGGCTCAGTCGGTTTAACGTCTGATTTGTGCTCAGGACATGATCTCGTGGTTCACGAGTTGGAGCCCCATGTCGGGCTCTGTGCTGACAGCTCAGAGCTTGAAGCCTGCTTCAGATTCTGTGCCTCCCTCTCTCTCTTCCTCTCCGCTGCTTGTGCTCAGTCTCTCTCTCTCTCTCTCTCTCTCTCTCTCTCTCTCTGTCTCTGTCTCTCCCTCAAAAATAAATGAAAACATTTTAAAATTTTTGAAAAAAAAAAAAACACAAAACACAATGTACTTTTCAGTGTGTAGAATCAGACCCTTCCTTTGGGTGAGGAGAGAAATCCAAATCTCAAAGACCCCGCAGGCTCAGACTACACCTTCATAAGGTAGAGACTTTACGACAACCACCTTTCACTGAATTCAGCTCTTTGTTCCAGCAACCGCCCAGGTGACTGCAGTGTGAGGTTCAAGGTGAGGCAGCTCCTTTACCCTTCACGGTGTGTCCTCCCAAGTGCCTGGTGGCAGTGTTCTTCTCACATGCTTTCTCCTCTCTACCTCAGTGTTGTGGGCGACAGGGGAACAGGGCCTTTTACTTTCACTGTGCCTTTTAAGAAGAAAAGAATGTTCTTGACTGACTGTTCCTCAAATAGCTTTCTCCATCACCTTAGAAAGCTATAATTCTATTTGTTTTCCCCCAAACCCTGTCATCTCTCTCTCTCCCCACACCACCGCTCCCACATCATCTATGAAATAGGATTCTGGCTTTTTGGAAATGCTGACACTTCAAATGACTATAGTCAGCAATCTATTTGATTCATCCAACTAAAGTCAAAAGAACTACCGGGATAAGTCATGGTCAATATTGATTTTTGCCTATTTCTTCCATAAATTAATTTCTTATAATTCTGTAGCTTAAAAATATACACCAGGCACTTTTCACATAAAAGCTTGGAAATAATTTCAAATGCTTAGAAGGTACGTTTTTAAAAACGAAAAATGAACTAAATGATTTTTAACAAGAACTGATCTTAATTCATATTGCAAATCATTTTATTTTTTACCGTATGGATTAGCAATAAATATTTTGTTTATTCAGCACTGTGCAAACCAGAATGTGAAAATTTCCTCATAAAATATGAAATTCTTACATTTTCACCTTATGTGTATCTTGCCTATGGCTTGTGCTGAGTTAATATTTAAAATATATAGCATTTACTATTAATAAGTAATTTTATAATAATAGTTTATAATTCAATAATAATTATTATCCGTAATATAATATTTAAAAATATATTTCTGCCCAGGGCAGAAATAGTAAAAAAGTTCTATGGGACACTTAGAAATAGACAAAATTAAAACTCAGAACCCAGGGACACCTGGGTGGCTCAGTCAGTTAAGCGTCTGACTCTCCATTTCAGCTCAGGTCATGATCTCACAGTCATAGGATCAAGCCCTGTGTCAGGCTTAGCACAGGGTCTGCTTGAGATTTCTCTCTCTCTCCTTCTCTCTCTGCCCCCTCCTCGTTCATGCTAGCACTCTCTCTCTCATTCTCTTTCAAAACAAATAAATAAACTAAAAAAACAAACAACAAAAACTCAGAACCCAAAATTATTTCCTCCCATGGTAACTCTCCCACCATTATGGTCTTTCTAAGAAGGAAGCGATAAGAAATACCCCTGGGATAGAAAAAGTAGCACAGATTTTGGAGTAATAGTTGACAGCTGCATGCATGTCAAGATCAGAAGACTTTGTTAGCTTAAGTGCAGGCCTTAATTTCCTCCCGGTATAAAATTGCCTTGTTATGCTTCAAAATTTCAGCCATCAGTAACTACCTTATAAGTTGAGAGGGTTAAATTGGAAGGATGCATTTGAAAATATTACTTATTAAAGCTCTTTTTTTTAACTCCTGCAAATTCCATTTCCATTTAAATGGAAGCAGAAGCAGACAAATTGCTTTCATGATGCTCTTCCTATTTGTGTTTCTATGGAAATGGATTCTTGATTAGGAAGGGGAAAGCTAAAATCAAAAGTTGTAAGCAGGCAGAGCATAACCAGGGTGTTTGATGGAGCAGTTCACCAGATTTCATCCAGTCCAAGGTAATATCATATTAAAGTAGCCCAAACTTACAGAAATAAACACTCACGTCCTCACCTTACCTCGCCCAGAGCTATTTGACCTCTCATATTTTCCTGACCACATCTTAACAACATCAAACCCCACAGCCTTGATTTACAGGTCCTCAATATCTGGCACAGTGCCCTTTGTTGGGTCTTGCTTTTAAATATATCTCTCTTAACTAGCTCTCAAATATGATGCTTGCCCTAAAGTATATGTCCAAGGGCCATGGACATTTTGGGATATTATTGGGAGAATGCAGTCTAAAAAGAAAAAATTAAGTAAGTAAAAAATGAAGCTGAATTTCAAAGCATAAATAATAATTAAGTATCACTTTCACCTTTCTATCCCAACCATTTCTTAATAACTCACATTTAAATTAAAAATAAGTCAGATTTATACTGTTTCTATTCTGTGAAGAACTGTCATTAAAAAAACAAAACTTATTTGTAAAAACTTCGATTACATAAACCATGCCTGTCTGCTGCTATCAATTTCCACACCCTTTTGACTTCTAAGTGGCCAAGATTTTGGCAAAAGTGCTAATATAGTCTCTTTTATGACAGGAATTTTGCAACTGTGGCAGCACAGGAACAAATTACACACTTATTTTCTGCAAATGTTCAATCCAAAAAAAGGTACCTGATACATATTCATGAAACAAAACTAGAAAAGTCTTAGTCTAAAATAAGTTCACATAATTACATAAAATATTAAACAATAATTAAACCAAAACAAAATAATTTATATCAAAATCTATTGTGAAACTTGATTGCAATGTTGGTATTATTCTCTTAACTTTGTTGTTTGACATGAAAGATATGTCCAAACTTCTGGATCAGCATAAGAATGAGTTTCTACGTTAGTGTAGATTACCTAAAATCTCCAAAATCTCTCTGATTTCCTCAGTTCCAAACACATTACTAGTATTCCATGCCAGAAATTAAAAGGCTAACAATTAGGAAGAATTGAGTAACTGGTTACACAGAACTGAGAATTGCTTTTAAGTGTATCATGACTATAAAGTAATAGTATTACAATGTTGCTCAGTGTGATAGTCAAGTACGAAAAAAAAAAAAGAGAAAGAACGGGAGAGGGAGGGTAGGAGGGAGGGAGGAGAAGGAAAGAAAGGATATCAAGGAGAAGAAAGGCATGCAAAACCTGAAGAAAGAAGGAAAGAAAGAAGGTAAGAAATTTGGAGACCATTGAGCCAATAATTATTTTGGAATGGAAAAAAATGAAAGTAACAGAAGTCAACACTGATCAATTCTCTTCTCATGTATTGGCCATAAGAATAATGTTATTTAACATTACCAGAGAGCCAGATGCAAATAAGCCCGAAGGTACAGACAAGAAAAGGTTGAGAGAGAGGGAGAGGAGAAAAATTTCAACAACACATCAGTGTCTCTTCAGGATATACTGGTCACTTGTGTTTCTGCAGATAGGCAAACAAAAGGCCTATACACCAGGTCTGTGGAGATAAAGTCTTCTTGAATAATGGGCATAGAATAAGATGAATGCTATGGGCAAAAAAAAATAGATAAGAAGAAAAGCCAATATATGCCACAAAAACATAACCACGTTAACATTTGGGACTACTCATCCAATTGTAAATTTCGAGTTATTTGTTAAAACAAAATTGCAATTGAACCTTGAACAATGAGGGGGTTAGGGACACTGACACCCCCCTCACACACACACAGTCAAGGATCTACATTTAAGTGTATAACTTTTAACTCCCCCAAAACTAATAGCCTACTTCTGACCAAAAGTTTTACTGGTAACATAAACAGTCACATTAACACATATCTCATATGTCATGCATATATACACTGTACTCTTACAAGAAAGTAAGCTAAAGAAAAGCAAATGTTATTAAGAAAATCATAAGGAACACACACAAAAGAAAATCATAAGGAATGGAAAAAACATTTACAGTACTATACTGTATTCATCAAAAAAAAAAAAATCTGTGTATAAGTAGATCCACGCAGTTCAAACCTGTGTTACTCAAGGGTCAACTGTATAACAAATACATGTAATGCCCATTCATTTTGCATCTCAGCCATCGGGGGAAATGAATACTCAGCAGACCAAAAGAGCAATAGTTAACTCGCAAAAACTCTTCTGAAATCCATTATACAACTTTCCTGAAAGGGCAACACTTTCTTAATCTTATGATTTTTTAAGTTTCTCAATATGAGTAAGATGATATGGTCATTATAAGTTGCTGACCAGATATGTCAGGTAAACAAATGGCTGGCTGCCAAAAACAAAAACAAAAAAAAACAAAAAAAAAAAAAACAAAAAAAACAAAAAACAAAAAAAAAAACAAGGGAACAATGAAAATCTGAACTTTTGGAGAATAATAGACCATTGCAAGCTAGAGAAAAGATGCCATTATACAAAACCAGAGACCATTTCCATTTCCATACAATACAACCAACCCCTTTCAATCTAATCTCAGAGTGGAATGATGGTGAAACTAGCTTCCTATGAAGTGCTCCTATCTGTATCTTCCCTGGACTGTTTCCCACACAATCCCATGTTCACTTCTTGATTCCTTCCTAACCTGGTCTACCAGGACGCTCTGGTGTCTTGTGGAAAAAAGAAAACTTTTTTATTCAATGTATCCTATTATTTTATTTTCTTTTTCTTAGAGATTTAGAGGATGTGGTGGCAACCACAATGGGCAAAGAGAGAATGATGGGTGAGTGTGTTGTGGTGCAGTTAGGTATAACACAAGCGTGCAGATGACTGGTGGGTTCAGGCAAAGACTGTGGATGATGCTTCTACTATAGATTTTGAAGGGATAGAAGAAACAAAGGGATCCAAATTAGAGTTCTTTGAGGAAAAAGACAGCTAAAAATGGTAAGGAGTGCCCTGGAAAGTGTTTTCTTTACCTTAATTAAGTATCACTTTGAATATAGAGAAAAGAAAACACGCGGTGATTGTTCTCTTGTTGGAAATGTGCTAAAAGGATGATTGCGATCAAATGATTAAGTTCAATGAAATAATTTCTGTCAAGCAAGAACTAAAATTTCTGTTCATTGACCCTAACAAGCTAATTATTTGAAGACATGTTCTTCATTTTGTATCAAAATGAAGTATTCAGTGATTATATATTCATCAGAAATATGGCAGATAAAAGGGTAGAGCTCACCAGGGGGAGGCGATAAACGCGCCCTTTCCTTAATTTAATAGTGGCCTCAGCTCTAATCAACAGATGGGAAAATGCATCTCAATTAATCCCTTCACTAGTAAATGGGAAATGACTCAGACTCAGCATTTGTTTTACTCAGCCACACTAATCAGTATAGAAGGAAACTCATGTAGACCAAAGAGAGAAGGGGAGATGCAGGAGATAGAGCTGGGGGAGCAGGGTTGCAATAGAAAAGGGATGAGAGGAAAAGAGACCTCATCATGCATTGCTATAGACTTAAAAAAGGATGAACTCTACAGATGTCTGGCAATTTGGAGAAGTAAATTCAAATGAACTTGATTTTGTGAATTTGTCCTAAAAGGTTGAAATTGGAATACTGATTTCAGATAATACGGAGGTTTTCAAATTTTCTTGGTTCACGGTGCCCTTAGTATCTCAGTAATTTCTTATACCCTCCCTACCCAGGCCAAAAAATATATATATGAGTTACTTAGATCCAAACAGCTTAATAAGATTTTGTGTCCTAAAGCTTAGCAGCTGTGTAAAATATAATACGTACAATTTGAAAGGGGAAAGTAGTTTTTTTGGTTCAGTCTCAGCCATCATTACCTATTAGGAGATTAGTGAGCCTGATGGGTGCTGTGCACCTTCTCAACACTTGGAATAGCAATAGACACTAACATTCACATTTTCTGTTCCACATTAAATTTCACATGGCATTTGCTTTTTATCACAGAAACCACTAAATCACAGCTCCACAAAGACATAGTGTCATTGAAAGGAATGTAGCACAATGTAACGTGGAACTATGGACTACCTTATGCTAGTAGTTCATGTGGCATCTACTGATGCTGCTGTATTTCCATCAAAAATTTAAAATATCCTTGGGCACCTGGGTGGCTCAGTCAGTTGAGCGTCCGACTTCGGCTCAGGTCATGATTTCATCATCTGTGGGGTTGAGCTCTGTTTTGGGCTCTGTGCTAACAGGTGGGAACCTGGAGCCTGCTTCGGATTCTGTGTCTCCCTCTCGCTCTACCCCTCCCCCACTCATGCTTGCTCTCTCTCTCTCTCTCTCTCTCAAAAGTGAATAAAATTAATTTTTTTTTTAATTTAAGTATCCTGCAGTGCTCCCTGTGAACAATCTATGGTGTCTCGAGGTACCTTGGTGCACAGTTTGAGAATCATGGGCAAAAAATTATTCTTAGAAATACGTGACAGAAATCAATTGAGGAAACAGTATTTTATACCTAAGAAGTAGCATACATAGAAATTTAGGTTAAAAATGCATGTGATGTTTGAAGAATAGAAAGTAACTAACAAAAAGAACAAAGATGTATTTGATACCTACTATGTGCCAGATGCTGTTTAGCAATGGGGACACTAAGGTGAACAGGGTTGACATTATCACTGTCTTCATGGAATAAAAGAAGATACAAGCAAACAATCAATTGTGGAATAAAGGTAAAGCTGGAAGAAAAAAAGCAGGAAAGGATTTATGAATAAGTAATGTTGAAAAGTACACCTTAAAAATTCATAGTAGTAAGCCAGGTGAAGGAGGGTCTGAGGAGGATATTTCAGACATATGGAATAAAACATAGAGAGCTCCAAAGTTCCATTCAATTATTCATTCATTCAATAAATATTTATTGTTTTATTTTATTTTATTTTATTTTATTTTATTTTAGAGAGAAAGAGAGCATAAAGTCAGGGAGAGGGGCAGAGGGAGAGAGAGAGAGAATCTCTAACAGGCCTCACACTCAGCACAGAGCCAAATGTGGGACTCCATCCCATGAACCTGGGATCACAACCTGAGCCAAAATCAAGAGTCAGATATTCAACCAACTGAGCCATCCAGGCACCCCTCGTTCAATAAATATTAACTGGGCATTGTTATTTATCAGATGCTGTTCTATGTTCTGAAGATACAGCAGTAAATAAAACAAAGTCACTGATCTCTTGGAGCCGCTTTATAGTTAAGGAAGACCAACTATATATATATACACATACATAGACACAATATGTGCTATATATATATATATATATATATATATATATATATATATAGAATATATATATTCAATATCAGAGGTTGATAAATGTCATAAAGGCAATTTAGACCAAAAAAGAAAGAAAGAAAAGGAAAGAAAATTTAGCCAGAATGAAGGGATAGAGGGTATTGGAGAAGTTCTGTGACAGTAAGCTTTCAAGGGCTCAGTATGCTAAAAGTCACTCTGCATAACTGGAAGCCAGAGTGGAAACACAGGGATAGGTGGTTGGGAGTGACGATGGAAGCTGAGGCTGAAGAAGCTCCCTGGCCTTGGGAAATACCTGTGCAGACGGACTTTTCTACTTTAAGAGTTACTGAAAAAGGATCAAAATAATAGTATGAAGAGGGGCACCTGGGTGGCTCAGTCGGTTGAGCGGCCGACTTTGGCTCAGGTCATGATCTCACGGTCAGTGAGTTCAAGCCCCGCGGCCAGCTCTGTGCTGACAGCTCAGAGCCTGGAGCCTGTTTCAGATTCTGTATCTCCCTCTCTCTGACCCTCCCCCGTTCATGCTCTGTCTCTGTCTCTGTCTCAAAAATAAACAAAAGTTTAAAAAAATAATAATTAAAAAAAATAATAGTATGAAGAAAGAATTTTTTACCAAAAAAAAAAAAAAAAAATCATGCCAGAAAATAAAAGACTGCAAGTAAATTAAAGGTATAATTAGATTCTTGTTTTATAAGAGGAAAAGGGATGAATTTTTAGTTAAATGTTTTTTGATATTGTTACTCTCTCTCTCCTTTTTATTTGGTAACTCTTTTTTTTTTTAGTTTATTTATTTATTTTTAGGGAGTGAGAGAGAGAGAGAGAGAGAGAGAGAGAGAATCCCAAGCAGACTCAGCACTGTCAACACAAAGACCAATGCAGGGCTCAAACTCACACACCATGATATCATGACCTGAGCCGAGGTTGGACGCTTAACCAACTGAGCCACCCAGGTGCCCCAGGTAACTCTTAAGGTAGAAAAATTAGGTCACGAAACAAGTCTTAACAAACTTAAGAACACTGATATTATACTAACTATATTTTCTGATCACAAGAATGAAACTAGTAGGGTGCCTGGATGGCTCAGTCGGTTGAGTGTCTGACTTTGGCTCAGGTCATGATCTCACAGTTTGTGAGTTCGAGACCTGAGTCCGGCTCTGTGCTGACAGCTCAGAGCCTGGAGCCTACTTCAGATCTTGTGTCTCCCTCTCTCTGCCCCTCCCCCACTTGCACTCTGTCTCTCTCTTTCTCTCGCGCGTGCAAAAATAAACATTAAAAAATATTTTTCACAAGAATGAAACTAGAAATCAACAACAGAAAGAAAACTGGTAATTTCATAAATATGTGGAAATTAAAGGACATACATTTGAATAAACATTGGGTTAAAAGAAATCAAAATAAAAATTAAAAAATATCTCAAGAAAAATAATAGCACAACTTACCAAAACTTATGGAATGTAGCAAAAGCTGTAGAAAGTAGGAAGTTCATAGCAATAAAAATGTACATTCAAAAAAGAAGAAAGATCTCAAGTAAATAACACAACTTCACACTTCAAGGAACTAGAAAAAATAGCAAATTAAAGCCAGACTAAGAAAAAGAAAAGACTAAGAAAAAGAGAAGACACAAGTAAATAAATCAGAAATGAAATAAATATAATTATAATTGATTACACACAAATAAAAAGGATCATAAAAGACTATAAAAACAATTTTACACTAACAAACTGTAAGAAATAGGTAAATATGTAGAAGTATGTAACATATTAATTTATATCTGAGGAAACAGAAATATAGATCTGAGCAGATCTACAACTAGCGTGGAGATTGACTCAGTACTGAAAATCCTCCCAAGAAAGAAAAGCTTGGGCCTAGAACACTTCACTGGCAAATTCTACCAAAGTTTAAAGAAAAATTAATGCTAATCATTCTCAAACTCTTCTAAAATATTGGAGAGAAGGAATAGTTCCAAACTTACTTGATGTGACCATCATTATCCTATACCAAGGCCACACATAGACATCACAAAAATAAGGGAACTACAGTCCAATATCCCTAATGAACACATATGCTAAAACTCTCAACAAAATATTAGCAAACTGAATTTAACAGTACATGAAAAGGTCATACACCATGACCAAGTCTGATTTATCCCTGGAATGCAAGGATGATTCAATATACTAAAATCAATTAATATAACACATTACATTAACAGAATGAAGGATAAAATCTATGTGATTATCTCAATAGATTCAGAAAAAGAATTTGACAAAATACAACACCCTTTCATGGTAAAAATGCTCAACAAACTAGATATAAAAGGAGTGTACTCAAACATAATTAAGGCCATATATGACAAACCCACATATAACATCATGTCAATGGAGAAAAATTGAAAGCTTTTCCTCTAAGATCAGGAACAAGACAACGGTGCCCATTCACAGCTGTACTGGAAGTCCTAGCCAGAGAAAATAGGCAGGCAGGCAGGGAGGGAAGGAAGGACGTAAGGATGGAAGGAAGGAAGAAATGCATAAACTGAAAAGGAAGTAAAATTGTCCCTGTCTACAGATGACACGATCTTATATATAGAAAACTCTCAAGTCTCCATTTAAAAAAAAAAAAATGTTAGAATAAATTAATTCAGTAAAGGTGCATGATACAAAATCAACATTAAAAAATCCAGCTGAGTTTCTAAACACTAACAACAAACTATCTAAAAAATAAAAAAATAAAAATTAGGAACACAATCTTATTCACAATAGCAGTAAAAAGGAATAAAATATTTAGGAATAAACTTAAAGAGATGAAAGGCTTGTATACTGAAAACTACAAAACATTAATGAAAGAAATTAAACAAGTCATAAATAAATGAAAAGACATTCCATGTTCAAGGATTGGAAGATGTAATATTGTTAAAATGTCCATACTACTTAAGCAATCCACAGATACAGTACAATCCTTATCAAAATCCCAATGATATGTTTTTACAAAAGAGAAAGAAACAATCCTAAAATTTGTATCGAACCACACACACACACAAAAAAAATAAATAAATACTATTCAGCATTTAAAAAGAAAGTTCTGGGGCGCCTGGGTGGCTCAGTCAGTTAAGTGGCCAACTTCGGCTCAGGTCATGATTTCAGGTCCGTGAGTTCGAGCCCCGCGTCGGGCTCTGTGCTGACAGCTCAGAGCCTGGAGCCTGTTTCAGATTCTGTGTCTCCCCCTCTCTGACCCTCCCCGTTCATGCTCTGTCTCTCTCTGTCTCAAAAATAAATAAATGTTAAAAAAAAAATTTTAAAAAAAGAAAGTTCTATGATATATGACAACATGGATAAATCTTGAGGATATTATGCTAAGTGAAATAAGCCCATCACGGAAAGACAAACACTGCATGACCCATTTACATGAGATATTTAAAATAGTCAAATTCATAAAGTCAAAGAGCAGAATGGTGGTTGGCAGGAACTGGGGGGAAGGGGACGTGGAGAGTTACTAATCAGTGGGCATAAAGTTTCAATCTTGCTCTAGAGATCTGCTGTACAACTTTGTACTTACAGTCAACAATAACCTACTGTGCAATTAAAAATTTGTTAAGAAGGTAAATGTCATGTTAAATATGCTGTCCACAATAACATACAATTTTAAAAAGAAGTAAAATAAAATGTTTCATATAAACTGATATATTTATGTGAGAAACATGATCTTACTTTTAAAATCCCTGTTCTTAATAGTCACCACTCACACCACCAGAAACTTCTCACCAACTTTCTCCAAAGATAAAAGTTTTGCTGTGTTCCTTGGCTTTCCTATCTTCTCTGATATACACTATTTCCAAATTCCTTCCACTTTGTATGCAGAGAAGTTTAGTTCTTTTCTGTTTCATGGTCTTGTGAATCATTCCCTTGAAGAACAATCTTCCCCAGACACGAGGAAGCCTATCATTACATTAACATAAACAGAAACAGTTTCAGTCCTAAGATAAATTCTGGGGTCAGCTATTGAAATTACATCATTTAACCTACCTTGGTGTGTGTGCATGAGTTTGAATAGGTGTGTACATGTATGTGCATATGTGTGTATCATAGAGAAAGAGAGGGAGAGAGAGAAAGACATGGGGGAGAGAGAGAGGAGAGACTAATTCTAGTTGAACTACAGAACATAAAAAGCCAAGAGTAGTCTTGAGAAGGGAGCTAGTTTAACTCTAGATACATTTAGTCTGATGTGTCTGTAGACTTTGGAGGTAGAAATGAACAACAGATGGCTGGAAATTTACGACCTGGAATTTATTAAAAATGCATTGTTAAATTAGTGTTAAATGTCATATATGAGAGAATTTTACTTTATTTATTTTGAGAGAGAGAACAGGGAAGTGGCAGAGAGAGATTCCAAACAGAGATCTGTCAGTGCAGAGCCCAGCATAGGGTTTGTTCTCATGAACTGTGAGATCGTGACCTGAGCCAAAATCAAATTCCAATGCTTAACCACCTGAGACACACAGGCACCCCCATATATGAGAGATTTTTAGCTAGTAGGATTTTTTGTCAGTATGAAAATAGTGATTTGTGTTCTCTAATTTTTATAATTTTACCCTCATCTTCCCAAGGAAAAGAATGTGAAATGTACATTCTAAAATTCCTTGTCTTACCATTTTGAAGTGTCTGAAATTTGAAAACCATCCAGTAACAGGCATGACCAGCTGAATGATACAATCCTCCACTGCTTGCAGAGGCCAGCATCCTGATTGCCCGAGTTTCTCTGGGCAACACATGACCCTAGTGCAACCTGAGAGCCCCTTGCCACTCTTGAGGGCTCTTCCTGGACACCATTTACATACCATCAGTTCACCAAAGTGCTATCTCAGTTGGTCAGATACTGAAATTGATCAAAATGCTTCAAAATGTCTCCTGCTTGTAGAGGGAATATTCCTGCCTGGACTCACAAGGAGGAAACTGCTGACCAAACCTCCACGTCCTGGCGAAGGTACTGCAGAGGGGACATCCGCTTATCTCTCCACCCTGTCATTTACTCTGAGATGAGTTATTCTATGCAGAGCCGATTTAGAAAAATAGACTACTACTGGTAAAATATTAAAGTATGACTTTTTCAGGACTCATTTATTTTTCTTTATGAACCATAGCTATTCCTTAGTCTCAATTTTGGCATTTCCGGCTGGAATACACATCTTAGGAAAGAAAAAAGGCCATTTTCTTGTGCACACTATCTGTTCATCCCTACACTGTGACAGGTTGTTGCATGAGTGATGAGAATGCATGAGCTCAGCCTGCTCACTATCAACAGCCTAATGGCTCACGTGGTGCCAAGATGCATCAGTTAGTACCAGGGTGAACAGCCCAGCTGTCATTGGTCACAGAACATTTGGAAGGCTGTTCCTTGTATGATTCCTAGGCTGTGGGACAATTAGCCCAGTTCTAACACTAACCCATTTCATTTTCTCAGTTCAAAAAATTTTCATATTTTCCTCTATCCTTTCAAATGTTTCATATTTTAGGAGAGTAAAAGCAGATAAATGCTCTGTCCAACCAAATCCTGCCCATTCCCCTGGGCCTCTTCTTTTCAGTGCTATTTCCCCAGATACTGCCCTGCTGTTCGGTCTATTTATTGCTTCTCCACTCTGAGCAGCGTCTACTAGCTACATGACCCCACTGGCAGTTGAGCACAGCAATAACAATGACTTCTTCCGTGACCAGTTTAATTGAGGAATCTCACCACATTGGGGTATATGTTTAAGATGTTATTTTTCAAACAACTGACAGCAACTGTGCTCTGCCTACCCCTCGACTTCTGCCAAATACCAAACTCTATTTATGAGATCCCAGTCGGCCTCTATAACTTTTCTTTAATGTTTATTTATTCTTTGAGAGAGAGGAAGACAGAGCATGAGTGGGGGAGGGGCAGAGAGAGATGGAGACACAGAATCTGAAGCAGGCTCCAGGCTCTGAGCTGTCAGCACAGAACCTAATGGGGGGGAGGAAGGGTCCTTCCCTCAGGAAGGAACTGAACCGTGAGATCATGACCTAAACTGAAGTCGGACACTTAACCAACTGAGCCACACGGGCGCCCCTGCTTCTACAACTTTTCACTTTCTGTTTAGTACTGGCTATTACATTTTAGTTACTAAGACTCAGTACTGATCATTTTTAAGCTTTAATCCCATATCTAAGTCAATCTGACTGCAAATCCCCTCCTCCTTCACCTCACCTATGGAGGATCGAATTTGGAGTAGAGTGAGAAGGAGTATAAAATGATCTACTTTTTCATACTCCTTTCTTTCTCACATGTATTACTCTGGTTTTGGGGAGGGGAGTGGGAAAAGCCTTTTCCTTTCATGGTCATTTGATTCTTTGATTGACTATGCTTCTCTTTATGGGTCATAAACAACTTTATGTCAGTGGTGGTTAGGGGTTCTCATTCTGTTGATAATCACCACTGACCTGGCTTATTATCTCCAGACTTACATGGATCAGTGGAAGCCCAACAAAACCTTGCTGACATGGTATGCAATCCCATAGAATCAAGCCCTTGCAAGAATCAGCTGCACTTTCAAGCTATCCCTACCAGCACCCCCATGCCACATTCCTCTGGCATTTGAACTACATTGCCTCACATGTGTTGGTTCCAGTGAACCTACAGTTTGGTCTCATTCATTCCTTATTACCCCAAATCTGGAGCTGCGGGAGCAGGTAGGCTCTGTAATCTGCATTGTTTGAGAACTAGGAATTTGAAAGGGTAATCTCTGCCTGACCATGCTGCCCTTTCTGCAATTCTGGGACCACATGAACAAGTAGACAAGACTGGTAGCTAAGAGAACATCCACTTCGTAGTATAATTTTGTTGTAGAGAGAATAATGCATCCCCAAAGGATGTTCACATCTTTACCTTCAGAATCTGTGAACATGTCAGTCTTCACAGCAAAAGGGACTTAGCAGATGTGATTAAGTTAAAGATTTTAAGATGAGAAGATTATCCTGAATTATCACAGTAGATACAGTGAATCACAAGGACTCCTATAAGATGGAGGCAAGAGGGTCAAAGCTGTGAGATGAAGTATGACAATGAAAGCAGGGGCTGGAGTTACACACTCTGAGGATGAAAGAAAGAACAGAACTCAAGGCAGGTAGACAGTTTCTACATTCTGGAGAGGTAAGGAATGGTAAGGAGAAAGGTAAGGAAATGAATTCTCCTCTAAATTCTCAAGAAGGAATATAGTTCTGTTGAACTCTTAATTTTAGTCTCTAAGATCCATTTGGACTTCTGACCTCCAAAACCGTAAGATGATAAATTTGTATTGCTTTAAGACACAGAGTTTGTGTCTTAATTTGTAACAGCAGCAATAGGAAATTAGTACAGACAGCAACAGCACCTTCTTTCTACACGCACAAAATTTGCAAATCCACCAAAGGTGTCTATTGACCAAGTATCTTCTTGTTCCAGAGAGTGGTAAGAGGGACAGATAGCTTTTCTTTAAGAGCTCTTCTCTCCTCACAAAAGGTGCTCTCCCCTAATTCCCAGGCACCCTCCTGGGTCAGAGCCTCTTTAACACCTCATGCAGAGCTGGAATCTCAGTCAAGATCTGGCTCTTTTCCAAGCTGACTTTGAAAGTTTATAATTTTATTCTCAACAGGGCCTTAATTTAGCTGTTTTCCGTGTACCCTATACTGTATACCGAGGTACCTCACGGCATCCTGTTACACTATTTCCAATTATCCCACAACTAAGGCATTTTTTAAGGAGGTTAAGACACAATATCGTATTTAATTGTCACTAAGCTAGTGGTGGGCTGGCCATTGTCTAACAACTAGAGAGGAAAGGGGGCCGATTTGTAGCATTTGTATCTTTCCATGGTATAAATAGCCCACCCTGGCTAATTTCAAGCTGTGATATCAGTGAACATGGAGCTGGGAAGAGATGTACAGAAGCACATAATTATATAGGATTTTCATTGCATTAATATGGTAATAAATGTAAATACAATAAATAGTAAAATATAATAGATATAATAAAATAACCAGAAAGTGATGAGTTTTGAATATTTCTGTCCCTTTTATAATTTTATATACATTTTATAATCATAGCATTTATTTAAGTTTCTATAGACACATATCATATATACTACTTTTAATTATGTCTATGTTGAGTAACTAGGTAAAAAATTCTTCAAAACTTTTGAGCCAGCTCCAATGCACCACTGAAAAAATAAAACCAAAAACAGCTTTATTCTTTTACTAAATCCCAGCAATAATGTTTTTCAAATTCAGAAAGCTAGAAAGCAGAAAAGCCAGTATTTCAATAGAGGTCTTCTAAATCCAAATTCTATGTTATCTTCTCTGCATTTTGCTTCTGTAGGCTGAGTTGTGACATTTATCAACGTACATTTTCCACCAAGATGTTCTCTGACCCAAGGTTTCTAAGATACAAAAGTCTGGGATACAACATTCCCTCTCTCCTTCTTGGAAATTCATGATTAACATTAGCATATTATATGTTATGAAAATCCTTGATGTAAGCATCTAGTTAATTTTAACTTAATCAACACAGTGTTTCCAAAAATATCTGACCAGGAGCCTCTTCCTCATCTTTTTATGGTACAGGTATACCTTGTTTGCTTGTGCTTCATTTTACTGCATTTCACAGAAACTGGGTTTTGTGTGTTTGTTTGTTTTGTTAGTTTTGTTTTTACTAATTGAAGGTTTGTGGCAACCCTCTGTCAAGCAAGACTATTAGAGCCATTTTTCCAACAGCACTTGCTCACTTCGTGTCTCTGTGTCACATTTTGGTAATTCGCACAATATTTCAAACTTTTTCATCATTATTATCTGTGTTATGGTGATCTGTGATCAGTGATCTTTGATGTTACCATTGTAATTGTTTTGGGGATGCCAGGGACCACACCCATATAAAACAGTGAACTTAACTGATAAATGTTGTATGTGTTCCGACTGTTCTGCCAACTGCCTGTTCCCCCATCTCTCTCTGTCTCTCTGTCTCTCTCTCTCTCCAAACCACCCTATTCTCCAAGAGACAACAATATTGAAATTAGGCCAATCAGGAACTCTTTAAAGCCTTCTCAGTGTTCAAGTAAAAGAAGGAGTTGTATACCTCTCACTTTAAAGCAAAAGCTAAAAATAATTAAGCTTGGCAAGGAAAACATGTCAAAAGCCAAGATAGGTGGAAAGCTTTTGTACCAGTTAGTCAAGTTTTCAGTGCAAAGGAAAAGTTCTTGAAAGAAATTAAAGGGGCTGTGCCAGTGAGCACATGAATGCTAAGAAAGCAAATCAGCCTTATTGCTGATATGGAGAAAGTTTGAGTGGGTTGAATAGAAGATCAAACCAGCCACAACATTCCCTTAAACAAAAGCCTAATCCAGAGCATGGCCCTAATTCTCTCCATTTCTATGAAGGCTGAGACAAGAAGCTGCAGAAGAAAAGTTTGAAGCTAGGAAAGGTTGGTTCATGAGGTTTAAGGACAGAAGCCGTCTCCATAACATCAAAGTTCAAGATGAAGCAGCAAGTGCTGATGGAGAAGCTGCAGCAAGTTCTCCAGAAGGTCCAGCTGAGATAATTCATGAAGGTGGCTACACCAACCAACAGATTTCCAGTGTAGATGAAACAGCCTTCTACTGGAAGGAAAGGTCATCTAGGATTGTCGTAGCTACAGAGGAGAAGTCAATGCCTGGCTTCAAAGATTCAAAGGACAGGTTGACTCCCTTGTTAGGGGCAAATAACAGCTGGTGACTTTAAGCTGAAGCCTCTGTTTATTGGCCATTTCAGGAATCCTAGGGGCTTGAGAATTATGCTAAAATCTATTCTGCCTGTGCTCTATAAATGGAACAACAAAGTCCAGATGGCAGTCCATCTGTTTACAACATGGTTTATTGTATATTCTAAGCTGTTGAGACTTACTACTCAGAAAAAAAGATTCCTTTCAAAATATTCCTGCTCATTGACAATGCACCTGGTCACCCAAGAGCTCTGGTGGAAATGGATGAGATTCATGTTGTTTTCATACCTGCTAACACAACCTCCATTCTGCAGCACATGGATCAAGATTTTGCAGTGCCTGGGTGGCTCAGTCAGTTAAGCATCTGACTCTTGGTTTCAGCTCAGGTCATGATCTCACGGTTTGTGAGTTCAAGCCCCGCATTGGGCTCTGTGCTGATTGCAGGAAGCCTGCCTGGGATTCTGTCTCCCTCCCTCTCTGCCCCTCCCCCACTCATTCTCTATCTCTCTCTCTCTCTCAAAAAAAAAATAAAAAATAAAAGAAGTAATTTCAACTTTCAGGTCTTATTATTTAAGAAATTCATTCCATAAGGCTATAGCTGCCAAAGACAGTGACTCTTTCGATGGATCTAGGCAAAATAAATTGAAAACCTTCAGGAAAGAATTCATCATTCTATATCACATTAAGAACATTTATGATTCGTGGGAAGAGGTCAAAATATCAATATTAACAGGTGTTTGGAAAAAGTTTATTCCAACCTTCACGAATAACGTTGAGGGGTTGAAGACCTCAGTGGAGGAAATAACTGCCAATGTGGTGAAAATAGCAAGAAAATTAAAATCAGGAGTGGAACCTGGAGACGTGATTGAATTGCTACAATTTCAGGATAAAATTTTAACAGATGAGGAGTTGCTTCTTACAGATGAGCAAAGAAAGTGATTTCTTGAAATGGAATCTATTCCTGGTGAAGAGACTGCTAATATTATTGAAATGACAACAAAGGATATAGAATATTATATAAGCTTGGTTGAAAAAGCAGCAGCAGGGTGTGAGAGGATTGAATCCAATTTTGAAAGTTCTCCTGTGGGTGAAATGCTATCAAACAGTGTCACATGCTACAGAGAAATTGTTCATGAAAGGATGAGTCAATTGATATGGAAAACTTTATCATTGTCTTATTTTAAGAAATTGCCACCCCAGATTTCAGCCGCCACCACCCTAATCAGTCAGCAGCCATCAACATCAACATTAGATCATTCACCAGCAAAAAGATTAGGGCTCCTTGAAAGCTCAGATGATGGTTGGCATTTTTTAGCAATAAATTATTTTTTTAAATTAAGGTAAGTACATTATTACCTTTTAGATATAATGCTATTGTACACTTAATAGACTATGGTATAGCGTAAACAACTTTTATATGCCCTGGAAAACCAGAAAGTTCATTTTACTTGCTTTATTGTGATATTCAATTTATTGCAGTTGCCTGGAACCAAACCCACAATACCTCTGAGGTATGCCTGTACCAGCTAAATTCCAATAGTACACTTGTTCCAGGAGACCCATTGTATGGTATATATGTTCATTTCTCATGTGTGCACTTGTCTCCCACAAATTGTTGGAAACTTATTGGCCACAGGAATTATACCTCAACTATTCTTATACCCTCCTTAGTATGTGAGGGCTTAATAGAGTAGAGACTCTCTACACATTTTTTAACTGAATGAAATTCAAATAAATGCCAGTCAGGAACAATGAAAATACAATGACATTTCCCTGGGGTGATAGTCTCTCTCTTGCAAGATACAAACACACATTACTGATATATTTTAATTTAAGCTCATAATTTTTCTTTGCTTTCATTATTATCTCCACTTTACGGATATTGAGCCTAGAAAGAAATTAAATCTTGCCTAATAAAGGGTTGTTTTTGTATTGTATATTCCTCACATATCACTTAAATCAGTCAAGCAATAGAGAAAATATTGGAACTCTCAAATGGAGAGTACATGAATTTAGCTTTATTATCACAGCACTTAGGGGCCACTTTCCTATTAAGACAAGATTTTGAGCTTTGTCATGTGCTTTAACATTCCCAGTTAGATGCCAATCTGACCTCCAGTGTTTCTCACTGTTAAATCAGATGGCTTCCTACTCAGCCATAAAAAAGAATGAGATCTTGTCATTTGCAACAGCATAGATGAGCCTAGAGGGCATCATGATAAGTGAAATAAGTCAGACAGAGAAAGACAAATGCCATATGATTCCACTTATATGTGGAATCTAATAGAAACAAAACAGATGAACAAACAAAACACAACAGAAACAGACTCAGAGACACAGGAAGCAAACTGGGGGCTGCCAGAGGGTAGAGGGGCTGGGGACATAAGTGAATGGGGCTAAGAGCTATAAACCTCTACTTATAAAACATAGTTGACCTTTGAATAATGTGGGAGTAAGGAGCTCTGACCCCTCCATGCAATCAGAAATCTGCTTATAACTTTTGAGTCCCCCAAAACTTAACTACTCACAGCCTACTGCTAACCAGAAGGCTTACTGATAACATAAACAGTTGATTAACACATATTTTGTAGGGGCGCCTGGGTGGCTCCGTCGGTTAAGTGTCCAATCCCAGAGCCTGCTTTGGATTCTGTGTCTCTGTCTCTCTCTGTCCCTCCCCCACTCGCTCGCTCTCTCTCTCTCTTTCTCTCTCAAAAGTAAATAAGCATTAAAAAACACACATTTTTGTATGTTACATGTATTATATACTCTATCATTTGTTTTAATGTTTATTTATTTATTTTGAGAGAGAGAGAGAGAGAGAGCAAGCAGAGGAGAGACAGAGAGAAGGAGACAGAATCCTAAGCAAACTCTGCTCCATCAGCACAAAGCCCAAAGCAGGGCTCAGCCTCATGAACCACAAGATCATGACCTGAGCCGAAATCAAGAGTCAGCCGTTTAATCAACTGAGCCACCTAAGTGCCCCTATATATTCTATTCTTACAATAAAGTAAGCTGAAGAAAAGAAAATCTTATTAAGAAAATCATAAGGAACAGAAAATACATTTAGAGTTCCATGCTGTGTTTATTTTTAAATCCATGTAAACGTGGACTTCTGTAGTTCAGACCTGTGTTTTTCAAGGGTCAACTGTAAATAAATCTTAGGTATGTAATGTACAGCATAGGGAATATAGTAAAAAATATTAAAATAACTTCATATGGCAATAGATCATAACGACTAAATATGGGGATCATTTTGTAATGTATAAAGATATTGACTCACTGTGATGTACACCTGAATCTAATTGGATTTTTATGTCTATTTATACTTCAATAAAATAAATAAGTGAGTAGGTTCAGATGCCCTCAAAGATATTTTCAGCTATTAACTTCTTTTAGTTATCCACTTAAAAGTCCTTAATAAGTAGTTACAATTGTAAAAAAAAAAAAAATCCTATGGTATCCAAATAAAGAGCAATAGACATGAGCTGCTATATAAGTATTTATCAGAAGCTTAGTTGAAAGAAACATTTACAGAGGGTTTCCTGAAGATATTTAATAGAGTCCAACCCACTCCTTACTGATACCACCTTTTTCATTGTAGTAAGATCTTAGGAAGTTTAGAGAAATAGATGAAAAAGAATATATTTTATCATATTGTACAATATGCTATTATATGATACTTTATGGCATAAATAAAAGTTTTATTTTGTTTTGTTTGTCTAATAATAGAAGAGCTGCTACCGATGTTAACAGATGAATTCTAGAGGGTTTTCTGCAAGGAAAACACAAAAGCTACTCTTGCAATGGAACTGAATTATCAAACTTTCATAGAACCAAATAAGAGACGCTTGGTGGGAATAAAAAGTCGAATCTGCCCGTCAGCAACACCCACCATTAGCAGTCACTTGCAGAAGTATCACTATGGACTAAGTAAATCTACAAGAAGAGGCTCTTTGAGCCTTTTTCACTTGTAAATAGGGAATTTCTCTTTCATTCCTTGATGCATTGTATAAAATTATTTCCAGATATCTCATCATTCCTGTTGCCTGTCTCATGTTATTTGCTGCAAAGTTAAGTATGATTGCAAAAAAACTGTATGCACAAAGAGAATTGATACTTAAAAAAAATTTTTTTTCAACGTTTATCTATTTTTGGGACAGAGAGAGACAGAGCATGAACGGGGGAGGGGCAGAGAGAGAGGGAGACACAGAATCCGAAACAGGCTCCAGGCTCCGAGTCATCAGCCCAGAGCCTGATGCGGGGCTCGAACTCACGGACCGCGAGATCGTGACCTGGCTGAAGTCGGACGCTTAACCGACTGCGCCACCCAGGCGCCCCTAAAAAAAAATTTTTTTTAATGTTTATTGATTTTTGAAGGAGAGACAGAGCTTGAGCAGGGAGGGGCAGAGAGAGAGGGAGACAGAAATGGAAGCAGGGTCCAGGCTCTGAGCTCTCAGCACACAGCCCGATGCGGGGCTCAAACTCACAAACCATGAGATCACGACATGAGCCAAAGTCGGACACTTAACTGACTAAGCCACCCAGGCATCCCGAGAATTGAAACTTTTTAAATACTTAACTAGGAAACATTTTTATGTTGATAAAAACAATTAATGGGGCTCCTGGGTGGCTCAGTCAGTTAAGCATCTGACTTCGGCTCAGGTCATGATCTCACAGCTCATGAGTTCGAGCCCCATGTCAGGCTCTGTGCTGATAGCTCAGAGCCTGAAGCCCGCTTTGGATTCTGTGTCTCCCTCTCTATCTGCCCCTCTCCTGCCTATGCTCTGTCTGCCTCTCTCTTTCAAAAATAAATAAACATCAAAAAAAATTTTTTTAATTAAAAAAGAGTTTCTATAACAATGTTTGAAATAATGTATTTGCAGAGTTGACTGGAGGAGGATTTTAAGAGAAATGTCCATTGGTTCAAGAGAACTGTCCATTGGTTCATTGATTCCATGCCTATGCAATGCCACATACAATGTGTCAAATACCAGGACACCCAATTCCTGCAGAAAGAGTTTTGCTTTTTGCAGATTTCGTTGCCTTCTATTATACATCTTTGTCTTTTGTTTTTGTTTTATAACTCTTTATCTTGTTTAAAGACTCATTTTTAATCTAATGGCTTGCTTACTTTTTTGTTATTTTTAACTTTTTATTGAAGGATAATGTACATATGGAAACATGTACAATTCAGAAGGGTACATACTTATGAATTTTCAAAAAGTGAATACATCCATGATCCCAGCACCCAAGTCAAGCAATAAAATCTCACAAACACCTCCAGGGCCCACCTCATACCCTTTTCGTTCACCACCCTTTCTCTCTCCTGGCCGCTACAAGCATAGATTAGTTTGGCCAATTTTTGTAGTTTATTTATAAATGGATCACACCATATATACTGTTTTGCTTCATTTGCTCAACACTCTATTTGAGAAATTCATCCAGCAGTGTGCTGGAGAAGTTATAACTGACTGATTTCAAGCTCCCAGCATGCAGTCACTGATCACAAAGTCAGGAAGGGAGCTGGTACAAGCCAACTGCAGCACAACACTGAATTAATTTATCCCCATTGTTGTGGGTTCATTCTCCTGATTATAGTGCCCCAAAGTTATATGCTAATGTATATTATCCTTAAGAAGACTTAGATCTAATAAATCCACACAGGATGTGATTAGTTAGTTGTCTTTTTTACAACATGATATTGTTGTATTTTTCTAGCTGTCTTATATATAAATGAAAGCAGATTCAAGAACATTTGGGAGGTTTATTTTCCAGGGATTTATAAGCCAAATCCAACTGTTTAATGATCATAGATCACACTTCTCAGTGAGTCTTTTAAATGCACTCTCATGTAAAACACTTAATTAAAAATTCAGTTTTTAAGGGAGCCTGGGTGGCTCAGTCAGTTAAGCATCTAACTTCAGCTCAGGTTATGATCTCACAGCTCATGAGTTCAAACCCCATGTTGGGCTCTCTGCTGTCAGCACAAAGCCCACTTCGGATCCTCTGTCCCCCTCTGTCTCTGCTCCTCCCCTGGCCCCTTCTTTCTGTCTGTCTCTCTCAAAATAAATAAATAAACTTTAAAAAAATCCATTTTTTAAAAAGCTCATCGAAGACAAATCTGAATCGTGAGCTCCGACTCTCATTAATTTCTTCATACTGGTGAGTTCTTTATACTTGAACCCATCTTTGCTGGGTCTAGAATTAAGCCTATCCCATTTTTGAAGGAAAACATTCTATTTCTTACAACTGATGTGATTATTAGACACTGTAAGTCTAAATGGGAGCAAATTTATTTCTACTGAAAACATTGTTTTTGAAACATCTGTTCATGATATTGCACAATGTTCTTTTTAAGGACTATTGAAGTAGTCTCTTTCTGGATCATACTAATTGTGTCTCCTTCTTTGTGCACTGACTGCCAAAATCTTTAGGACAAATCAGTGGATCACCACTAGCAACGTATCAGGGTATATGCTGTACCAGACCAACCTGGTTCAATGTGAGACAGAAGCACACGAGGGTATGAATATCAGGAGGTAAGATGAGTGGGGGCTGTCTTAGAAGCTGGCTACTACAACCTCCAAATATTCTCTGAAACAATGTAAATATATGGGAATATATATTCCCATGGGAATATATGTTGTATGGGGGATGGGGAAAGAAGAGTTTTGAATAGCTTTATTGCAAGTGGAATTTATGTCCATTATGATTTATCTTATGGAATAAAGGTCCTTAAGACAACACAGACACCATGCTACAGTGGAGTGGGAAGAGGGGGTAATGAGAAGAAGAAAGAACAAGGATTTGTGGCTTTAACTGGTCTAAGCAAGCTGACAAAGTTTTTAGAAACAAAAATTATACCAGTGAAGTAGTTTTATTATTTTATACCAGAAGAATTTTACTCAAAGTATGTATTAACTCGGATGCTTTTGCTTTCAAGCGACAGAAGCCTCAACCCAAATTGTCTTCAGGAAAAAAGTGTGATGACCTATGTATACCGACCCATACAACTGAATGGTTTTGGAGAGGGATGGGGGTAAGACTGGCTTCAAGTACAACTGGACATGGGCTTCTCCTCCACCCCACCTCTCCCTCTCAGATTCCCACCTTAGTTCAAGGAAGGCTGGGAAAGTGGGTTTCTGACATTTTCATCTGCAGTAGTGAAGACAGAACTTACCTCCCCTAATTTGAGGAATTCCCCAACAACAAGTTGGCAAAGCTCCTGTACAGGGACCACCCTAATTAACAACTTTGGAATGCCTCTTTCTTGTGTGATTTGCAGCACTGGTGGTTAGGTGATCAAACAGCCATTTCCAGCCCTTTTCTCTTGTGCTTCTGTCTGCCATCAAGGCCAGAAAACCTCATCTCTTTCCTACTCTCCTGTGCCGGTAGGGGTGGCCAAAGATGTGGCCAATGAAGTATAGCTTCAGATTTCTAGGCAAGAGAAGAGGGTGCTGAGGGCTTTCAGCTCTTCCTCCACCCCATGCACATATATCACTGATACCATGTGTGGAGCTATAGATCCCATTTGGCATCATGAGACCAAAAATATGAGAATGAAAGGTAGCAGAAGTAAGAAGGGCAGAGCTAGGACCCCGGTGATGCTGATGAGCAGCTGAACCAATGCTACCGGGCAACAACCCCAGACTTCTTGTCATGGGAGACAGATGAACCTCTATCTGACTACGCCATCTTCAAGACAGAGTTAATGTAACTTACACCTAATATATATTTGGACTAAAACAGGTGGAGTCCCAGGATAGAAACTAAAAAGCCATCAAACTGACCCAAGGCAGCAGCATAGAGGCCAAGCATCTGGGAGGTAGTTTCTCTAAGACGTGAACTGTTCCACTACCTCTATCTCAGGGTTCACCGGAAGCTGCTTTGCCAAAGGTTGGCTATCCAGATAACATGGAGCAAAGCGAGCATGACTTAGCAAAGCAGTACAATTATAACAATTCCAAAACTAAAACCTGCATAGGACAAGTGGCTACCAAAGTGTCACTTAAGACCCTGATATGACTTTGCATCAAACAGAGCCTTCACGAGCACTGAGTTGTAGTAGGGCCTGATTTAAAGAAAGATATGAAGATTTGGGGAAAGACACAAGAAAAATAATAAAGATGACAAGCTTTGGAAAATAATTAATTTTTGAAAGAATAAAAGGATTGTTCTTATTGTGGCCAGAAAATAGAAGGAGGCCATTTTATGATTTTAATAATCATCACCAAGCTTATGATGTGCTGTGACAACTAAATCAGAATGCTATTAAATAAATAAATAAATAAATAAATAAATAAATAAATAAATCAGAATGCTATTCAGTTCTGCTCATTTTCCTTGGGAGTCAAAATATAAAAGCCCTATTTGGGGGAGGTATCTGTTGTCATTTTGCTTCTCCAGGAAAATTATTCTCTCCTTCCTTGAGAAGGAGTGACTCACCAACACGTAATGAAAGCTGTTCTCACCTACTGGAGAGTTTCTAAGAAATTAGTCCTGTGTTTCTAAGAAGCAGTCCTGCTCTACTGTAGACAGAGGGTCGCCATGTTTTGTGTGCTTTGCATGATTGAGGATAAAAGTCCAGAGGGGAATGGTGTGAAAACACCAAGGGGGCTGGAGGGAAAGAGTAGGAGGTGGGAGCATGTCCTGACACCCTCCCTGACTGATCTCATAGCAGATGCCAGGGCTGGAACACATGACCCTGAAAGGGAAACCCGCCAAGATCCAAAAGTCCTATGGAGCTCACTCTAGTACTGTGGTGGCCTGGTGACACCTCAACAGAGGCCCACCGGCCTCAAACTGCCTACCCGCCCAAATGTCAGGACCCCTCCTGGACAATTGCCAAGCATCTGGTGAGCAGAACTCCTGGTCCTCAGGTATGAGTCCACACACACACACACACACACACACACCAATCACTGAACCTTCTCTTGAAGGCTTGTGCCTACCACACCCAGGGCCTAGGCCCCCAGGGACCTACCAGATGGGGTGGGCGCATCTCCCATGCATGACTTTGAGGTTGGAAGGGACAACTAAGAGCTGAAACAAGAAGGAGCAAACACCCCTAAGGTGAGTAAAAGAGAAACTCTTATTAAAATGTAACCTATGGTGGCGCCTGGGTATCTCAGTCTATTGAGCATCTGACTCTTGATTGCAGTTCAGGTCATGATCCCATGGTTTGTGGGTTCAAGCCCTACATCAGGTTCTGTGCTGACAGTCCGGAGCCTGCTTGGGATTCTCTCTCTCTCCCTCTCTCTGCCCCTCCCCCACTTGCTCACTCTCTCTGTCTCTCTCTCTCTCTCTCAATAAATAAACTTTAAAAACTTTAAAAAAAATGTAACCTATGAATTTAGGTTAAACATAAAGGAATTCCTGACATTGAGCCATGGCAAATATGAAAATGTATTACAGAGATACAAGTTACTTCTCTCAGAAAGTCTTTAAAAACAGACTGTAGGGGTTAGTTTAATCCTACCTCATAACAGGTAAATATCCTAGATGGCTTCTCTGAGGGGTTTTCTCCCCTCATAATTTCTTATGTAAGCCAAAGAAAAAACTATTATTATATTTTATTTCCTTCAAAAAAAGATTTGAGATGACTTATAGCCATGTATATAATACTACAAAAATAAGAATACGTAGCAATTATAGTGAAAGAAATGTTCAAGCAAGTGCATGGAAAAAAAAAATTTTTTTTAAGTAAGGAAATAGACAGGTTGGCTTGGCTTTGCTAGGAGGGCAAATCATGCCAGCAGATGGAGCTGATCAATTTGTGGTCCTGAGTTCATTGAAGCGGAGTGTCCCTGAGAAATTAGTAAATGCAGGCAAACTATCAGCAGCTCTCTGGAGAGCACTGTCTCACTCCCCACCTATCGCTGATTAAATCCTCAGAACTACAGTGCCCCAAAAGAACATGACTTATCAAAGCCCTGAGACATAATTCTCTTGTTTGGTCTAAGAACTAATGAGTAAACTGAGAGGCTCGCATTGCCCAACGTGACCCCAGGTCCCCAGCTCAGTCAGCTCTGGGCATAGTAGCCACCCCATCGCTCACAAGGGCACATCTTTTATTGTCTCACCTTTTTTTCTTCTTTGTCTGTGTTACCTGCTTTCAGAGAAAGGCCCTGATCAACAGCCTGCCTTAGCATGCGGGTACATTGAACCAGACAGCATTCTAGGATTTCTCTATTTTTCGTTAATAAAGGAAACGAAGTAACAACGAACCAGTAAGAAGGAACTGAATTATACCTGTTAATTACTGAACTAATCCATCATAAAGGGCATGGTTAGACCAGGGAGCTGGCTCCCCTGGGCTGGCGCTCATTTCAGTGTTGCCTCAGATCCTACTCATCCCTCATTCTCTTTCTCCACATCACATCTCCATCAGCAGCATGACCATCGATGCTTCCCGAAGCCTGCTCCGGGAACCCTGGTCACAACACTCCTCCTACATGCTTCTCTCCTCCTTTCTAATCCTCTCACCCCTGCCACCTTCTTCAAGACATATCCATTCCACAATCTCTCCTTCTTGCCCAAACCCACTGTGCTTCATTGTTTTTACTGAATTCCAACAGCATTTGTCACTTCCTCACAATTTAATACTTACTCAGCTATTGCCTGGAACTTTTCTTGAGTCATTTCACTTATTTAAGTCTTCTTTTCTTGAAAGCATTGCACACTCGTCAGGATTAGACCCCCATAGCCAGATGCTGCCTGAGTGTTTGGATGGGGCTCATTTGACCACAGGGTAAGAACATGAACAAGAATCTCTTTAGAGGAAATGTGGTTTGGAAATACACAGCGAAATGTGAAGTCATTTCCTTGTTCCTGCCCACCCCTCCCTTTCTCTTTACCATTAATATTGCATCCCTCATCTTTTTAAATCTACTGCAAAGTGGCTCAAATGGCAGCAGATACATCAGTATTGAAATGCTGTTTTACTCCATGGGCCTGAACGTGCCGAGAATGATGACAGTGACTGAGGCTTTCATGCAGTTAATTTGCAAGTACATCGCCAGTCTTGCCTGTGCGCCTTCAGCCTCTGGGCCCTACATCACTGAGAAAAATGCTTTCCTACAAATGACTCATCTCCTTTAGGTCAGTGCCCCAGTCCTTTTGCTGTAGCTTCAAACAATTTCAGAGGAGTGGATCTTTTGTATCTCAATCTTAGGCATGGGCTCTACAGTAAAAGAAGTGCAGTAGTTAGCTGCCCAGAAAATATCAGTATTCTTAGAATGCGTGGCTTTAGAAAAAAAAATTAATAAAGGGTTGTGAAAGGTTAAGTTTTCCTTCAATGAGTATTAGGTCCTATTTAAAATAAAACCTGCTGGTTATTACTATTACGTGTATCATTTTGTCTCCTTCAGAAAATGTACATTGTTGATCCTGAAAGTTTAGTTTCAAAGTATTATGTCCTACAAGGCTTTTCAACCTTTGATTTTTTTTTTCCCTTTGATTCACTTATACTAGTCCTCCTCACCTCCCCCAGGAAATATAGACAGCTAAGGGACAATTTAGGGAAAAAAAGGACAATTGGGGAGCCTGAGTGGCTCAGTCAGTTAAGCATCAATTTCAGTTCAGGTCATGATCTCCCAGTCCGTGAGCTCGAACCCCACATCAGGCTCTGTGCTGACAGCTCAGAGCCTGGAGCCTGCTTCAGATTCTGTGTCTCCCTCTCTCTCTGCCCCTCCCCTGCTCACTCTCTTGTCTGTCTCTCTCTTTCTCAAAATAAATAAAAATATTTTAAAAATAAAAAGAAAGAAAAAATGGACAATTGATAAAATTTCTGCTCATAAAGTCATACAAATATGAACTCTGCTTGTTTCATAGCTGCGGAAACCAGTGACACTGATTATTCTTAGGCACCAAAAAGACACTTGACTCCTCCCGAGTCTTAAGATGGGAACCCCTTCAACTTTCTATAATTGTGGCTACAATTTATCTGCATCTATAGCCAAGCTTCTTTCTTCCCTTCTGCTTAAAATAAAACAATAATAATAATAAAATAAATAATTTTTTAAAGCGCCCTTTGGCCAATCAAGGGGCCAACACTTCTTCTTCGACCTCCCCTCACTACTGCTTCCCATCACTATGCTAACATGATAAACTTACACTATTTAAAGGAAAAAACTTTTTTTTTTTTTTAACTGAGCCTGGGTGGCTCAGTTGGCTAAGTGTCCAACTTTGGCTCAGGTCATGATCTCACGGTTCATGGGTTCGAGCCCTGCATCAGGCTCTGTGCTGACAGCTCAGATTCTGGGTCTCCCTCTCTCTCCACCCCTCCCCTGCTCATGCTCTGTCTCTGTCTCTCTGTCTCTCTCTCTCTCTTTCTCAAAAATAAATAAACATTAAAAAAATTTAATAAATAAAATAAAACCAGCAATAAAAGGAACTACTTTCTCCCTTCACTTTCTTCTATTCTTCTCTCTGGACAATCTCGTCTACCGAGTTTCAAACCCTACAACTGCAACATTACATCTTCAGCACAGCCTCTCTTCCTGCACCAGCTCTCCTATTGTTACCTCTATCTGCACATCCCAAGAGACATCTCACACTTGTCCAAAACCATATTGTGACCTTTGTCACACTACAAGTCCTCCCACAGTCGCCATCTCAGGAAATGATGCCATATTCAAGCTAGGGGCCTGAAAAGGTTGTTTGTTTTGTGGGGTTTTTGTTTGTTGGTTTTTGTTTGTTTGTTTGTTTGTTTGCCACAGCCCTCTCTTTAAGCCTTCCACCCTCAAATTCTCACCTTGTCCTGTGAACTTAGTTCAAACCAGTGCAGTCTCTCCATCTCTACTGCAAAAAAAGGAGCCCCAGCTAACAATACTTCCTGATCAATATTTCTTCAATAGCCTCTGGAACAGATGTTGTGTGGAGGGGTTTCATCATTGCCTTATCACTGCAAACGGGGACCCAAAGATGAAAACTTGAGGGTGTAAAGTACTCCTATGATAGAAGGGCCACAAATAATTGAGGGCCAGACAGCCCCTCCAGTTATTTAGTGACATCTGAACTGATTCTGCCACACCCAAACATTATCCTTATCCTTGTAAGCAAAAGACTAGGGAAGAGGAAAAGAAGAGAGTCCTTCATAGAGAGCAACCTTTGGGGAAGTAGTGTGGCTTTTTCCTCCTCCTTACCAGAGGAGAAAAAAGGATTCTTCTTGCCCTACTCCAAAATAAGGTGATGGGTCCAAGAAAATAAAATCACTCAAAGACATGAGGGATGTCAGCAAGAAGAGAAGTATATAAGTCTGAGTTCAACCGCAACAGAAGAGCAGGAAACAATCTAATCAGTTTAATGAAGGAAAATGGTTGCAGGGAATTAACAGTTTATGGAATCACTTCTAGGGCTGATGGGAGGACTGCAGGGTATGTCCATGAAACCTCACTGCTTCTGGGAGCCACGCCACCAAGACAGTTGCTGCTCCTACAACAGCCAAGAAGCTGTATGAATTGGAAGCTATGCTACAACTGCCAACTCCACTAACACACTGCTTCTTCTACGACCCCCATAAGCAAGAATGACGTTTGGAAGTCTACCTCTCTTTTCCACTTGACCCCATCCCCATAGTAGTTGAATAATAAACATAGCATAAGCATGTTTATGTTTTTGTAAGAATACATGTGCATATGTAAATTTAAGGACAAAGTTCTATAAAAGGTTATAGCTAATGACTATATACTTTGAGAATGATGTCAACAAGATGGCTGAATAGGAAGTCCCTCGCTCATATTCCCCCATGGCCTCCATGGATAAAAGTGAATTTATGGGAGCCTTGGTTTCCAGACAGGAGGTTACAAAACCCCACAGGAGCACACAACCAAGGAGGACAATTTTGAGAAGGCAGATCCACGTCTAGGTGGCGGGCTTACCAACTGCGATCCCAATTTCAGACTCAGAAACAGTCCCAGGCCCATGTAGACTGGGCAATAGACCTGTTTGGGCTTCATCCCGTCAGCAGTACCATCTGTCTGTTTCAGACCCTGAAACAGTCTTTTGATTCAGTTCTAGTTCCTCACAGCTGCAGTCTGAAGTTAGTCCGACCTGCCCAGGGACCCTCCCAGTGGCCTGGTAGGAACTCTCCCAGGGATCTGGCAGGAGTCCCATTATCCACACACCTGGTAGCAGACCTGCTATTTGCGAGGTTTTCTGGGAATAGGAAAAATACAGTTGTTTAGAAGTATTTGGTAGCTTTTCAGGATCCATAAGCTCTATGAACAGTATAATTTTGGTGAAAAAAAAAAAAGTAAATTCAAACTTCTTCCCTCCATCTCTAAGCTCATTTGCTCATAAGCACAGCTTATTTTTGTCCAGATTTTGTGTAGGCATAATGGTATCCTTGTGCTTGCATATTTTTGACATTCAGGATTATACTAGTGTTGATCTAGAAATAGCTCTTATACAATGCACTTGTAACCCACACTGGGCCCTTGGAGTATGTAAGGAAAATAAGGAAGAATCTCTGCCTTCAATGAGTTTGAATTAAAAAAGAAAATAAAATAGATAATGATAAAACAGAAATATTATAAATAAGAAAGGACTTTGAAGAAAGGGGTCATTTCAAAGGTTGAGTTGATAAGTTAAATGATGCAGTTCTCGGGGAACTTTAAACTTTAAAACTTTAAATTTGGGGTTTAAAAAATACATAAGTATTTTTAACAACAACAAAAAAATACATTCACATGTTTAGAAACTCCAATGGTACAGAAGGGCTTTTACCAAAAGAAGCAGTCCCCAATCATATTCTTTGTACCCCTTCTCATTCCTCCAGGAAAACAATTTTTAGCTCATTTAATCTTTCTGTCCTTAGTTCTGCTGGTGATTACTTCCAAATGTCTAATATTATACATACGTATTTTTCTCAATTTTTTTTTCTGGTTTTCTGTGTAAAGTACTCTCATAGCCCTCTGTTAGATTGATTCCTACATATTGGATATTTGTGATACACTTGTTACATATATAAAAAAAAACATATATATATAACAAGTGTTAGGGTTGATGGGGGGTGGGAGGGAGGGGAAGGTGGGTGATGGGGATTGAGGAAGGCACCTTTTGGGATGAGCACTGGGTGTTGTATGGAAACCAATTTGACAATAAACTTCATATATTGAAAAAAAAATAAATAAATAAAAATAAAAAGTGAAAAAACAAGTGTTGTAAACACATAAAAAATTCTAAATTTTTAATTTTTAATGTCAACAAAATTTATTAGATAATTTGTTACTATTTATTCTTATATAATTTTATATAGTCAATGTTAATTTCAATTTATCTACACATTTATACTTTCACAGCTTTTCATTTTTCCCCATATCTCTAAATTATCTACCCATTTCACAAGAAACACTCTTTAGATTTTTCTTTGATAATGATCCATTGATGACATAGTTTCTGTTTTGTTCTTGTTTAAATGTCTTCACTTCACCTTAAAGTAGATAATGCTAGATTGGCGGTTACTTTATTTCTACACTACAAAAATGTTACTGCATTTCCTTATGGCATTCATTGTTTCAGATTTTGAGAAGTAAGCTATCAGTTACATTGTCACTTTTGTGGAAGAAATATGAATCTGCTTTTGATATTTTCCTTTCCTCTGCTGCCAGCTCTTCTATTTTCATGTGCTAAATGTAGAATTGCTTTAATTACCTGGTTGGTGTTTTGGAGGGCCTCATGATCTGCAATTTCAGGCATTCATCCTTTTTAGAAGATTCCCAGCTCTTATCTCTTCAAATATTGCATCCACCTCATTTTGTGCTGTCTTCCCCTTTTGGGATATTTTCACTATATCCGCTACATTTTTTACTCTTTATGCATTTTCCACCTTTTTGTCTATTAGTGTTTCATTCTGATTCTTTTCTTCTGATGTATTTTCTGGTTCATTATGTCTCATCCCTGCTGAGAATACAATCCAGTGGGTTTATAGCTTTAGTTACTATGTTTTGAAATTCTAGACATTTTATTGGTTTTGTTTTCATATTTTTGTGGTTCTTTATACTTTCTAGTATCTGCCAAATTTCTCAAGATTGTCTTTATTTCCTCATAATAAACATGCTAATTTTAGAACTTGTGTCTTAATTTCCATATCCGGAGTCCCTATGAGTCTGTTTCTATTGTCTGTTATTTCCCTGTTGTTCTCCTTCATATTATTCTCATATTATCTGAAATTTTTATAGTTTGCTAGATACTTAATTTGAAAAAACAGCTACAACAAATGTATTGCTGAAAACCATATTAACAGCATAGAATAAAGAATTACAATAATCCTAATGAATTATAAAAATGCAGTTGAAGAAAATGTGCATATTAAGATCAGGCAAAATGATCAAACATAAGCAAACATGAGACCCTTGAAGAAAAGAATCCCCAAAAGAGAAAAACAAGTTAAACAAATAACACAGAAAATCAAGGAAGATCTGAATCTACAGATCAAAAGAGGTTAAACTTTTAGAATGAAGAATACTGCAGAGAGAGAAAACAAACTATTTGTAAGGGGAGTAAATGCCAGAGAGTCTCAGGCTTCTCCATTGCAAAATGAGATGGTATTTATATTTATATTTGAAGGAAGGTGAAAATCATAATTATAAACAAAAATGAGAGTTTTAAATTGAAAGGAATCAAAGAATATAGAACCAATAGCCCTCTTTAAAAATAAAAAACAAAAACAAAAACTACTCAATTATAAGCCCAACCAACTAAGATATTAATCATTACAAATACCCCAGGAATGCTATTTATTTAACAAATCTGCTGTGCTAGAACTATCCTTGGGAGTTGAAAATTTAGTGGTAAACAATATATACACCATGGGACTTTGGTCATAAGTGATGAAACTATGGAAAAGGGGAACTAATTGTAAACAACCGTAGATATTGTGTTGCACATTAGAAGTGTAAATACTCTTAGGGTGCTTGGGTGGCTCGGTTGTTTAAGCCTCTGACTTCGGTTCAGGTCATGATCTCACAGTTTGTGGGTTCCAGCCCCAGGTCAGGCTCTGCGCTGGCAGCTCAGAGCCTGGAGCTGGCTTCAGATTCTGTGTCTCGCTTTCTCTCTGCCCTTCCTCTGCTCATGCTCTGACTCTCTCTCTCAAATATAAACAAACATAAAAAAAATTTTAATAAACATTAAAATTTTTTTAAAAATAAAATAAATGTAAATATTCTAAACTAACAATGTAAAACTGTAAGTAAAAATTATCAGCGGGTTGTGGCAAGGAAGTGGGAAAAATTTTTTAACTATTAATCCTTCATATTCCATATCAAGAAGTCATCAGTTCATACTCTGTAAAACTGGAATATGATGACTCCAGGTTCTTAATGATTTTCATATTAAATTTTCTGAATTTTTGAGTCCAATATACCTCTGAAGTTCAACAATTTCTTTATTATATTTAAATATGTTTTTCTTCTGTTAATTCAAGCAAAATTAAATGTAATAATTTTAATATTAAAAACATGATGTATAGCAGAATCCCAGTCTCTTAAAAATGTCTATTTATCTGCATAACTCTTTTATCAGTTTATATAAACAGAGACATATTTGGCTTATTTTTAGGAAATATTAATACTAGTTATTTCTAAATATGAGATTTTTTTCTTTATATGTTGCTTTCAAATTTTCTACATTTCTTGATTTTTTTTTTTACAATGAGCATGTGCCATCTCTATAAAATGTGTAGAATTCATAGTTTAAAATTTTTAACATTTAAAAAAATTTACATCTGGAAATCCATTCAACTTTATTCCTCTCCTGTTTGTTCAACATCTCTGGTATCCCCCCCCCATCATTATCTGCATATGTTAATAAGCAGTAAAATGGTATAGTAAGATATCTGAGGTTAGAGTGGAAATAGAGCATGATTAACTTATAAAATGAATACACTTTTCTTTTTTGAGTAATTAACAGTTCAGATTACTTGGGCCTAGTACAATAAATTCTATGATTCTCAAAAGTACCATGCTCTTTCCCACATAGGGTGAACAAAAAACCTGGTTATTAGTAACAAGTACCATAAACACCTAAACATCTAATTTTTTTAAAGCTTATAATCCCAGTCTTATAGTAAAATGATGATACTGGGGACACTTAGCATCTCTGGTCAAAGATTATTTCTGAGGATTCATTTAACCTGGGAGAAGAGAAAGGATTATTTCTTCCTAGAGCAATGACTTGGTTCCCAAATTTGTTAATACAATACCATCACCTGGGGAGTTTAAAGACTACTGAAGACGAAGCACCAGTTTTACAGAGTCCTCTGTAACTGGTCTTGCACTTTAGGATTTGTATCAGCTCCTGGGTGATTCGAATGTACAGCTGAGATAGAGAACCACTGTCCTAGAGGAAGCAGATGTTTAATGGCCTGCCTCAGGACCAACTACATCTGAAAAGCAATTTAAAGCTTGATCACTTTCCTGGATCAATGTAGGCTTCATGCAGAAGGATTTTGCTTTTAAGAGTCAATCCATCTTCAAGGCAACAACTTGTGTTAGCCAAATAACTATCTGATGGAGAATAGCCATAAAACTGATGGAACTTGGTGGCATTCCAGTTCTACTGGAAATTACTGATGATGATAATATGGATAAGTATAGTTACACTTTCTTTTTAAAAATTCATTTAAATATGCCAAAGTAATGAATAAGAACAACTTTAAGTTCCAGACTATCTTGGCAGTGCAAGGTAAGCTATCACAAATCCTTGATCAAGTATCATTTTTAAATATCTGAGAGATTGGGTGTCATCCCCAGAATTTCATTTCTTTAGTTAAGTACCTACCAAAACTGTCAATAAAGATTCCCTGATCTGTGCTCTATAAATAGATTTTTCATCCAATAATGTGATTATGGTCACAAAAAGTTATCATTGGGATATTTTTAAAAGAAAGAAGACCATATGCATGATGTAAGGGGAAGCTTAGAAACACAGGAAGCCTAAAATAATCCAGTCACGAATTCAGGACTTTGTTGAATAAAGTTCTTTGTATCATGGCCATTCCATATCATTTTACAATTTTGAAAACATCAGTGCCATCCATTGTTTTTTGTTTGTTTCTTTTTTTATTATTTATTTATTTATTTATTTGAGAGAGAGAGAACAGGACAGGGGCAGAGGGAGAGGGAGACAGAGAATCCCAAGCAGGCTTTGCACTGTCAGTGCAGAGCCCAACGTGGGGTTTGAACTCACGAACGATGAGATCAGGACCTGATCTGAAACCAAGAGTCAGACGCTTAATCGACCGAGTCCCCCAGGTGCCCCCCGTGCCATCCATTGTAATGAATGATGGATTTTAATTTTAACTTTAATGTGCTGATAATTTAATCAATCATGCTGACCCTTCAAAGTGAGGAAGGTATTTCCTCGACAGGGCTGACACTGAACTAGGACACACTGCTCTTACTGCACCAGTAATTCATGGTGGCATTTGCTCTGAAGCCCTATGTCACACCAGGTAACCATTTTTATTGAACACAGGACCGGTGGTATGCAGGTAAAGCAGCAGTCCAGTGGGGGAAGAGACTGCTTTGTACCTGTAGTGGCTAAATGGTGCGCCCCCAAAGTCCATGTCCTAATCCCCAGAACCTGTATTATTACCTTATGTTGCAAAAGAATGAATGTTACTATACGTGGCAAATGAAGTAATTGAGAATCTTAATGGGGCACTGACTTGGTGGCTCAGTAGGTTGCGCATCTGACTGTTGATTTTGGCTCAGATCATGATTCCATGGTCTCAGGTCATGATCAAGCCCTGTGCCGGGCTCTGAGCTAGGTGTAGAGCCTCCTAAAGATTCTCTTTCTCCCTCTCTCTCTGCTTCTCCCCTGCTTGAGCACACATGCATGTGATCTCTCTCTCTCTCTCTCGCTCGCTCTCTCACTCTCTCTCTCAAAAAAAAAGAGAATCTTAAGAGAAGGAGCTTGTCCTGGATATACCTTGGATTAGCTGGGTTGTCCCTAAACATAGCCCCATGTACCCTTATAAGAGAGAGGCAGTGGGAGGTAATGGGACCACAGAGGCAGAGATCAGAATGCTGTGGCCACAGGTCAAGGAACACCTGGAGCCACCAGAAGCTGGAAGAGGCAAGCAACAGATTCTCCCCTAGAGCCTTCAGAGGGAGCACGACCCTACCAACACCTTGACTACAGAACCCTGTCACAGCAGCCACAAGAAATAAATACAGTATCATTTGGTGACTTCTCTGGTGTAAATAATCTCACCATGGTTGATTCTCAGCTACCAATCTATAGTCACTGACCAGTGTTAGAAAGAGATGCATACAGTTGATAGCTCTGAGCCACCACGAGCTCAGTTCCAGCCCACTGACCCTAAACATAGGTTCATCCTTTCAATTCCCTTCTAATTTCTTACTGGGCTCTCATTTCATTTCTTTCTGCCAGAGACAAAGAAATAAGGTATCCTGTGCATGCTTTCAAGTGGAAGTCGCCCCAAAAAACACAACAAAAATGGCTAAAAATTCACTCAAGTTAGTAAACTAGAAGATAAACTGAAACCAATGCATTCTATTGATAAATTTAAATGTCATTATAACACAAAAGGTATAAGCTACAAACCCATATGCTCTACAGTTCTGCCTCCATTGAGTAACTGGTGGCCATCAGCTAACCACTGAGTTCATTTTCTCACCTGCGTGCAAGGTATTTCTATACTGGTACAAGTGCTCGAAAAAAGTCAGAATTGTTTCACTATCACCTTCATCACTGGTGAGGGTAATGAGAGGAGTAAGAGCAAAGATTAGTGATAATGGTAATAATAGCAATAGCAGTTGTGTTAAAGTGTGTAAAGATCATTTTATTCATTTGCTGTGATAAAGAAGAACAGTAAAGTCAAGAGCAGAGACCAGTTACTAATGAGCTATGCAAAAGTAATTGCCATCTGCAGGGGATCTGAATTTTGGAAGGAAGAGCAAGAAGAGGTGAGAGAAAGGGCAGTATGGCAATGAAGGTCCACAGAGGAAAAGAAGAGAGCTTTCAGCAGTTACCCTGGGGGACTGTGTGGAGGGAGATGTAAAAAGAGAATTGGTGGAGGCTGAGCCATGTGGTTTGCTGTGCTGCTCCCACAGTGGAGGGGAAGGTACAGAGACAGGTTCCCCGTCACTAAACTAACCAAACTAATGTTTGGGAGATGAGCTAACAGATGGAAATAGATTTCAAGATAGTCAAGAATTATTTGGGTTATATACCGCCCCTTTTATTATTAGCTAGACTGATAGAAGACTTGAGCAATTATTTGGGGATCTTATCAATGAAAACAACTAATTAGTCTTTTTCACTCCATAAAAGAGCCATTAACTAACTTCCCCAAACATCTCAACTTAGACACCTGTTTCAACATGTAGTAAAAGTGAGGATGAAGGTAAATTTTCCCTAAATCTCTTCAGTTTTCATAACCCCAAAGTTTCAATGTGCTCTGTTTCCCTGCCCAATGACAACAAAGAAAATAAAGCTGCCTGTTGACATTGAGTCTGGTTTGGCTGTTTGAACCCTCTACCTTCCCCCTTGGCCAGAAGGCAAGCAGGTAGAAACAATACTCTCAGAGCAGTAACTATTGCTGGTAGATAACGGAGGGCCTCAACTGAAATTTAGCATGTTCCAAAAAAGCATACCTCTCACTGCTCATTCAGATTTGTAATTTCTTCTGCAAAGTGCATCAAGCCAATAAAATAATGTAAATTTGAGACCAAAATTGCAGAAATTAAATAGGTAATGCTATATCTAACATTTGTCCTCACTTCCCACCTTTCAGTCCCCCGTGCAAGGGACTTCCCTCAGATATGGCTGTACAGGCTAATTGAACAAAGTCGAATTGAACAAAGATCATGATCAGATTTTTCTCTGCAAAAGAATGGTAATAGGAAACATCTTTGGCATCTTTTTTGTGCATAATTCTCATGTAGTACTTATCTTCATTCTAATTTCCATTCCCAAAATCTGTTGTTAATACCACCAGACAAGGAGGTGCCTGGGTGGCTCAGTCAGTTAAGCATCCGATGGTGGCTCAGGTCATGATATCACTCGCAGTTCACAAGTTCGAGCCCCACATCGGGCTCTGTGCTGACAGCTCAGAGCCTGGAGCCTGCTTTGGATTCTGTGTCTCCCTCTCTCTCTGCACCTCCCTTACTCACACTCTGTCTCTTTCTCCTTCAAAAATAAATAAACATTAAAATAAATCAATAGAACAGAGCCAAGATGACGGAACAGCATAGAAGTCTTTTGAGTGTCTCGCATCCATGAAATACAGCCAGACCAACACTAAACCATTCTACACACCTAGAAAACTGATTGGAGGATTAACACAACAATCTGCACAACCTGAACCACAGAATTCAGCAGGTACATGGCGCAGAGAGGAGAACTTGGAGAGTGGGAAGGGAGGTGCTTTTGTGAGCAGAGAGAGGGGGGGAGAATACGGGAAAAGCACCCCTCCCCAAAAGCAGCTGGAGAGAAAGTGGAAAATTGGAAACAGCTGCAGGGACTAAACTAAAAAGGGAGAAAGGAGAAAGGACAGGGTTTAAATTCTATTAAGACTGTAAACAAAGGGAGTGCAGTCTGCAATTCCATAGCTCGATACCTGGCAGTGCTCTGGTGGGAAGGGCGAATCCCCAGGAACAGAGTGGGGTCCGGGAGGTCCTCAGGCCACACGGGGAAAAGCAGTTCCACTGCTGGAAGGACATTTGGTAGAGACTGTTGAAGCCACCTGGTCCCAGCAGACCCCGGAAGGCAGCCACATTCGCTGGTGCTGGGGCAAGGTTGTTGAGGGTGAAGCCTGGTGCCAGATGTGTTGCGATTTTCCATAATCCCTGAAACGCTGCTGCTACACTATCTCGCAAACCTTTTCTGGGGTGGCTGGCACCTGGCCACAGTCTCAGGGCAGCAGCAGGGTCCAGCAAGTGTTCCTGGGTATGGCCGACATTCAGCCATTGCTCAGTGAGACCCTGCTACAGAGGGGCTGAATGGGTCAAAGTTGCAGTCCTTCAGAAGTAAGGGACCAGAGAAAACAGCCGCTTCTGAGACAAAACTCGGGAGAGAAGTACTGCCTGGGGCCTGGTCACAGGCAGTGAAAAACCGGGTAGTGGCTGAAAGCTGAAGATGGAGGACAGGTGCGTGTTTGCTGATCGGGGAGAACAGAGTTCTGATACTAGAGACTGGGTAGCTGGTTGGCGCCATTTTCACTGCTCCCGCGCATGCACATACGCACCTACAAGTGCTTCAACACTCCACCCCAGGAGGCTAGCAGCGCCATCTAGTGGATAATAGAGCCATTACACTAAGCCCCTCCCAACTGGGCCAACCTCGCTCTTCAAGAACACAACTCTCACCGCCTGCTTAGTTTATGGACTATAAAGTGCTTCATACTCAGACTTCTAGGGGAAAACGAAGTAATTTCAGTCCTATTTCAATCTGTTAGCAGGTCCATCTATTCAATTTTCTTTTTTTTTTCCTCTTTTACACTACTTTTCTTTTTCTTGAATACAGGAAGAGAAAAAAATTCACTTTTATTTTCAATTTTTATTAACAATTTTCTTTAATTTCTTTACTATATTTTTCCTTTTGTGAAAATTTTTTCAAATTCTATCTTACTTCCATCATTTTATTTTAGTCTACTACAGTGTATTCACCTTTTCAAATTTTCAAATGATTTCTTTTTTCTTTTTTCTCTTTTTTGTTTTTTTCTTTTTCTTGAATACAGAAAGAGAAAAATTCATTTTTATTTTTCATTTTTATTAAAAATATTTATCTTTAATTTTTTCTACTATATCCTTTACTTTTGTGTAAATTTTTTCAAATTCTATTTTACTCCCATCACCTCATTTTAGTCTACTTCAGTGTATTTATTTTTTCAAATTCTCAAAAGATTTCCTTTCCCCCCCTTTTTTTTCTCTAATCTGTCAAACCACTTTCAACACCCAGACCAAAACACACCTAGGATCTAGCATCATTTATAAGATTTGTGTGTGTGTGTGTTTAATTTTTTAATTTAGTATTTTTTATTTTAATTTTTTTAATTTTAATTCTTCTACCTCATTAATTCCTTTTCTCCCTTCAAAATGACAAAACAAAGGAATTTACCCCAAAAGAAAGAGCACGAAGAAACGACAGCCAGGGATTTAACCAACACTGATACAAGCAAGATGTCTGAACAAGAATTTAGAATCAGGATAAGAATACTAGCTGGAGTTGAAAATAGATTAGAATCCCTTTCTGCAGAGATAACAGAAGTAAAAACTAGTCAGAATGAAATTTAAAATGCTATAATTGAGCTGCAATCATGGATGGATGCAGCAGTGGCAAGGATGGATGAGGCAGAACAGAGAATCAGCGATATAGAGGATAAACTTATAGAGAATAATGAACCAGAAAAAAAAGAGGGAGATTAAGGCAAAAGAGCACAATTAAAGAATTAGAGAAATCAGTGACTCATTAAAAAGGAACAGCATCAGAATCATAGGGGTCCCAGAAGAGGAAGAGAGAAAAATAGGGGTAGCAGGGTTATGTGAGAAAATCATAGCAGGAAACTTCCCTAACCTGAGGAAAGATACAGACATCAAAATCCAGGAAGTACAAAGGACCCCCATTAGATTCAACAAAAACTGACCATCAACAAGGCATATCATGGTCAAATTCACAAAATTCTCAGGCAAGGAGAGAATCACAAAAGCAGCAAGGGAAAAAAAGTCCCTAACCTACAAGGGAAGACAGATCAGGTCGGCACCAGACCTATCCACAGCAACTTAGCAGGCCAGAAAAGAGTGGCAGGATATATTCAATGTGCTGAATCAGAAAAATATGCAGCCAAGAATTCTTTAGCCAGAAAGGCTGTCATTCAACATTGAAGGAGAGATAAAAAAAAGTTACCCAAACAAAAATTAAAGGAGTTTGTGACCACTAACCCTACCCTGCAAGAAATTTTAAGGGGGACTCTCTGAGGGGAGAAAAGATGAAGATATAGATATAAATATAGACATAGATATAGACATAGACATAGATATAAATATAGATATAGACATAGATATACATATACATATATATATATATATATATATATATATATATATATATATACACCAAAAGCAACAAAGATTAGAAAGGACCAGACAACACCACCAGAAACTCCAACTCTACAGGCATCATAATGGCAATAAATTCATATCTTTCAGTACTCACTCTAAATGTCAATGGACTCAGTGTTCCAATCAAAGGACATAGGGTAACAGAATGGATAAGAAAACAAGATCCATCTATATGCTGTTTACAAGAGACCCACTTTACACCTAAAGACACCTTCAGATTGAAAATAAGGGGTTGGAGAACCCTCTATCATGCTAATTGTCAACAAAAGAGATCTGGAGTAGCCATACTTATATCAGCCAATCTAGACGTTACAATAAAGACTGTATCAAGAGATGCAGAAGGGCATTATATCATAATCAAAGGGTCTCTCCACCAAGAAGACCTAACAATTATAAACATTTATGTGCCAAATGTGAAAGCACACAAATATATAAATCAATTAATCACAAACATAAAGAAACTCATTGATAGTAATACCATGATAGTAGGAGACTTCAACACCCCACTCACAGCAATGGACAGATCATCTAATCAAAAAACCAATAAGGAAACAATGGCTTTGAATGACACACTGGACCAGATGGACTTAACAGATATATTCAGAACATTTCATCCTAAAGTATCAGGATATACATTCTTCTCCAGTGCACATGGAACGTTCTCCAGAATAGACCATATACTGGGACATAAATCAGCCCTAAGTAAGTACAAAAAGATCGAGATCATACTGTGCATATTTGCAGACCACAACGCTATGAAACTCGAAATCAACCACAAGAAAAAAATTGGAAAGGTAAAATACTTGGAGACTGAAAAACATCCTACTAAAGAATGAATGGGCTAACCAAGAAGTTAAAGAGGAAATTAAAAAGTATATGGAAGTCAATGAAAATGATAACACCACAACCCAAAACCTCTGGGATACAACAAAGAAGGTCATAAGAGGAAAGTATATAGCAATCCAGGCCTTCCTAAAGAAGGAAGAAACATCTCAGATACACAATCTAACCTTGCACCTTAAAGAGCTGGAAAAAGAACAGCAAACAAACCCCAAAACCAGCAGAAGACAGGAAATAATAAAGATTAGAGCAGAAATTAATGCTATTGAAACCAAAAAAACAGTAGAACAGATCAATGAAACCAGAAGCTGGTTTTTTGAAAGAATTAAAAAAATTGATAAACCACTAGACCGTTTGATCAAAAAGAAAAAGGAAAGGACCCAAATAAATAAAATCAAGAATGAAAGAGGAAAGATCACAACTAACACAGCAGAAATAAAAACAATAATAAGAGAATATTTTGAGCAATTATGTGCCAATAAAATGGGCAATCTGGAAGAAATGGACAAATTCCTAGAAACAGATACACTACCAATACTGAAACAGGAAAAAATAGAAAATTTGAACAGACCCATAACTAGTAAGGAAATCGAAGTAGTAATCAAAAATCTCCCAAAAAATAAGAGTCCAAGGCCAGATGGCTTTCCAGGGGATTTCTACCAAACATTCAAGGAAGAGTTAACACCTATTCTCTTGAAGCTGTTCCAAAAAATAGAAATGGAAGGAAAACTTCCAAACTCTTTCTGTGAAGCCAGCCTTACCTTGATTCCAAAACCAGACAGAGACCCAGACACTAAAAAGGAGAACTATAGACCAATTTCCCTGATGAACATGGATGCAAAAATCCTTAACAAGATATTAGCCAACCAGATCCAATAATACATTAAAAAAATTATTCACCACGACCAAGTGGGATTTATACATGGGATGCAGGGCTGGTTCAATATCTGCAAAACAATTAACGTGATTCATCACATCAATAAAAGAAAGGACAAGAACCATATGATCCTCTCAATAGATGCAGAGAAAGCATTTGACAAAATACAACACCCTTTCTTTATAAAAACTCTCAAGAAGGTAGGGATGGAAGGAGCATACCTCGAGATCATAAAAGCCAAATATGAACGACCCAACGCTAATATCATCCTCAATGGGGAAAAACTGAGACCTCTCCCCCTAAGGTCAGGAACAAGACAGGGATATCCACTCTTGCCACTGTTATTCAACATAGTATTGGAAGTCTTAGCCTCTGCAATCAGACAACACAAAGAAATAAAAGGCATCTAAATCAGTCAGTAGGAGGTCAAACTTTCACTCTTCGCAGTTGACATGATACTCTATATGGAAAACCAAAACAGTCCACCAAAAAACTGCTAGAACTGATCCATGAATTCAGCAAAGTTGCAGGATATTAAATCAATCCACAGAAATTGGTTGCATTCCTATACACCAACAATGAAGCAACAGAAAGAGAAATCAAGGAATCAATCCCATTTACAGTTGCACAAAAAAACATAAAATACCTACAAATAAATCTAACCAAAGAAGTGAAAAATCTATACACTGAACACTATAGAAAGCTTGTGAAAGAAATTGAAGAAGACACAAAAAAATGGAAAGAGATTCCATGCTCCTGGGTAGGAAGAACAAATATTGTTTTCAATACTACCCAAAGCAATCTACATATTCAATGCAATACCTATCAAAATAACACCACCGTTCTTCACAGAGCTAGAACAAGTAATCCTAAAATTTGTATGGAACCAGAAAAGACCCCAAATAACCAAAGCAATCTTGAAAAAGAAAACCAAAGCAGGAGGTATCACAATCCCAGACTTCAAGCTATACTACAAAACTGTAATCATCAAGACACTATGGTACTGGCACAAGAACAGACACTCAGATCAATGGAATAGAATAGAGAACCCAGAAATAGACCCACAAACATATGGCCAACTAATCTTTGACAAAGCAGGAAAGAATATCCAATGGAAGAAAGACAGTGTCTTCAAGTGGTGCTGGGAAAACCGGACAGCGACATGCAGAAGAATGAACCTGGACCACTTTCTTACACCATACACAAAAATAAACTCAAAATGGATGAAAGACCTAAATGTAAGACAGGAAGCCATCAAAATCCTCAAAGAGAAAGCAGGCAAAAACCTCTTTGATCTTTGCTGCAGCAACTTCTTACTCAACACGTCTCCAGAGGCAAGGGAAACAAAAGCAAAAATGAACTACTGAGACCTCAGCAGAATAAAAAGCGTCTGCACAGTGAAGGAAACAATCAGGAAACAATCAGCAAAACTAAAAGGCAACCGACAGAATGGGAGGAGATATCTGCAAATTACATATCAGATAAAGGGTTAGTATCCAAAATTTATAAAGAGCTTATCAAACTCAGCACCCAAAAAACAAATAATCCAGTGAAGAAATGGGCAAAAGACATGAATAGACACTTCTCCAAAGAAGACATCCAGATGGCCAACCAACACATGAAAAAATGCTCAACATCATTCATCATCAGGGAAATATAAATCAAAACCACAATGAGATACCACCTTACACCTGTCAGAATGGCTAACATTAACAACTCAGGCAACAACAGATGTTGGTGAGGATGCGGAGAAAGAGGATCTCTTTTGCATTGTTGGTGGGAACGCAAGCTGGTGCAGCCACTCTGGAAAACTGTATGGAGGTTCCTCAAAAAACTAAAAATAGAACTACCCTACGACCCAGCAATTGCACTACTAGGTATTTATCCACGGGATACAGGTGTGTTTCAAAGGGACACACGCACCCCCATGTTTATAGCAGCACTATCAACAATAGCCAAAGTATGGAAAGAGCCCAAATGCCCATTGATGGATGAATGGATAAAGAAGATGTGGTATATATATACAATGGAATATTACTTGGCAATCAAAAGGAATGAAATCTTGCCATTTGTAACTACATGGATGGGACTGAAGGTATTATGCTAAGTGAAATTAGTCAGAAAGACAAAAATCATATGACTTCACTCATATGAGGACTTTAAGAGACAAAACCGATGAACATAAGGGAAGGGAAACAAAAATAATATAAAAATAGGGAGGGGGACAAAACAGAAGAGACCCATAAATATGAAGAATAAACTGAGGGTTGTGGGAGGCATTGTGGGAGGGGGGATGGGCTAAATGGGTAAGGGGCACTAAGGAATCTACTCCTGAAATCATTGTTGCACTATATGCTAACTAATTTGGATGTAAATTAAAAAAAAAATAAAAAATAAAACAAGTTAAATAAATAAACAAATAAATAAAACCACCAGACAAGGATTTTTAAACAGGATTTGCGATCAACATTTTAGAAATAGAGATTCCTATGTTTATCCCCGATCTAATAACCCAATCTCAGGGAATAGTTTATAAAGTTTCCCAGGTGATTCTGCTCCTTACACAGACTTGGGAACCACTGCTGTGGCATATTAACTCTGGTGCCCTGTCACTGTTTGGTGTAATCCTGAGGAACAAAAGAAACCACACCATGTTTTTCCCCTGAAGTGGACAGAAAGACTGAGGTCAGAGCATCTTCAAGAATCATGGAAAGGACACGTGAGAGGAAATATTAGGCCCCCTAATCAGCCACTTCTTCCAAATCTCAGGTCTGGAAAACAGGGTACAGCTTTGCTCCCATTTGTCAAAAGACCTTTATTTAAAAAAAAAAAACCAAAAACTAGTATTATGGAACCACTGCAGGTACCCTTCGAAGACTAATGTATAACACGACGCATCAGGTGGCTCTGTTTCCAAGGAATCACTGCAGGGGGGTAAAGCTGAGTAGCAATGAGTACCAGTCAACAATCACAGATGTTATTTCAGAGTCTTCTCTGTGGAGACACTGTGTGCCCATGTGGAGTGCTCAGTACTTCTCCTCTCTGAAGCCCTCTCACAGCTGAATGGACGGTAAATAACATAATGATTCATTAAAAGCAGACACACGAAGAAGACACTCAAAATAATTCTTAGGTGCCATAGGAGGGAATGGACTTATCTAGGAGGGTAATGGATTACATTTGAAAATGTATGTGAGACCAGTCCTAATTCTAGGAATAGGTAAAAATTTCAACTGAGCAAAAGGCTCGTTAAAATACGACTTTGAAAATGTGAGGTTATTAACTTGAAATGTGCTACACAGGTGACCCTTAAACAACATGGGTTGGAACTGCACGAGTCCACTAATATGCAGATTTTTTTTTAGAAATACTGTAGAGTACTGTAAATGTATATTTTCTTACTGATGACTTTCTTCATAACATTTTCTTTTCTCTAGATTATTTTGTTGTAGTACAGTATATAATACATATAACATACAAAATGTGTGTTACTCATCCGTTTATGTTATTAGTAAGGCTATCAAGAGTAGGCTATTAGTAGTTAAGTTTTGGGGGAGACAAAAGTTATACGTGGATTTTCAACTACATAGGAGCCAGCATGCCTAACCCCCCACACTGTTCAAGGGCTGACTGCCTTTGTACCTGCATTTTGTGTGCTGCAAAGCATTTCTTTTCATGTTTAAACACTATTATTAAAACATATCTTAATTTCCGTAGCCATCAGTGCCAGAAATTGTCATGACACAAAAGACATGAATTTTTCATGAACATCACAATTCTTTTTATTACCATTTCTGTTTCCAACTGCAGAAAAATTCCCCCATTAGATATCCCAGGACACAGATACCCATTCCTTAGAATGCAAAATACAATGTGGCAGAGGTGGTAATGGGAAGGGAAGGGAAGGGAAGGGAAGGGAAGGGAAGGGAAGGGAAGGGAAGGGAAGGGAAGGGAAGGGAAGGAATATTCTTTAACCTTTCCCTAACGAATTGCAACATCTGAACATGATGGACGGGTACAATGCATTATCAGATGAAAACAGTAGCTAACCATGAACATGAGGGGTGCAAAATACTATTTTTTGCTGTTTTTACAGGGTCACAATCCAGTCCACAAGGAACCATGTTCCAAAGTCTCAGTCAGCGAAGAAAAAGGCTCCTTTTACTGATACTGTGATCCATAATCACCTCAATACATAATTATACTTAGTGTCCCCTTTCGATCAACCATGAGGAAGAGAAGACACAAAAAGGTGAAAGGGGATAAATTACTTCATCTTTCCACACAACCTAGAAAAGCAGAAGTAACACCAAGTCCCTCAACTTCCCATAGTCCCTTCGTGCCCTTCAATTAGTAATACCAATTTCCCTTGATGAGGAATTTTCTTTAAATCTCTATGCTCTCCACTCAAGTCCCTCTCCACTAAAAAGTTTGTTGCACTGCCCTCTGCTGGAAGATCAACTCACCACTTAGCTTGGCAGGGTTAGGGTCTAGCCATTAGGAATCTCTCCCTCTGCTTTTTCAGTAATAAACTCCGCCTTTTCAGTGTCTACTTCCCTTATATGTTTACATTTTGCCACATACACACAGCTTGACACAATGATGTTCCACGTGCTCCTACGTCTTGTACATAACTGTACCCCCATAATATCTTACATATACTAAAATCTGAAATTTTTTTAGTCAAATTAGATTCACCACCTAAATATATAAAAAGGAAAACAGTAAGTTCCCTACTTTCAAAAAGTGAAGCCGAAATTTAAATAGTCTAAGAATAAAATGTTAAACTGAAATCAAGAAAATTACTATTTGAACAGTCTTGCTTAGATGACAAATCTCATATTCCTCTAATTATTAAAAACATACTTTTGTACTATTTCTGTTAAAGGCTCATTTCTTTCCCATTTTGCTATCACACTATAATCCTGACTTTCTCTATGTCAATAAATTCTGTCTGCCTCCATGTAAAGCATAATTTACATATCTTGATTTTTACAAACATCTCTTCATATAAATCTGCCTCATAAACAAAAATTACAAAAATCATCGAGTTGCACATTAATACTAATATTTTGCCAAAGTTAGAATATACGTTCAGTGAAAAAAATGTGTGTTCTTTTATTTATCATTCTTTTCCCAAACTACATTATCTGTCAGTGTTAAATTCCCTAATATCAATAGTTTTACCAATGAGTATAGCCAATGAATACACAGCAAATAATCCATAGTGTGAAAAAAAGAGAAGTGTGTTGTCCTAATTGATTTAGCACAGCCTTGTCTAACACAATGATGATCTGCGTTTCTGTCAACCCAGTTTTATATCTTTTAGAGAAGCTACAACAAAAGTTTCAAAACCTTTTGCACACTGCACTCTAGCAAAAACCAGTTCACACTGTGAATGTCATCTCACAGTCTGGAGCTTCCACATGTGGTCTGTGCCCCTCCTGCTACCAACTTCTCCACTGTCATTTGCCTTTAGTTACTTTGCATTCTTTCTTTCTGCTTTGCGTTACATATGTCATTATATATTAAATACTGAACAATTTTGATCTGCAATGCCCCCCAGGTTCAGTGTTCCCCAGCCATCATCACCCTGGTACAAAGCTTCCTCATTTATAATATATATTCTGAAAGTAGTATCTTAACAACTCTTCTTACCTCCAGTTTTTATACAGCAAACCTTGCTTCCCACAGCTATGTTATTGGTTTAAATATGCCTGAAGAATGTATAATACCTAACTTCATATATCATCGAAGTCTATTAGTCAAGCCAGTAAGGGGACATAGGACAGTGACATCCAGAAAAGATCTTAGAATTGAAGGACTTCAGGAAAGATCTTAGAATTGAAGGACTTCAGGAAAGATTTTACAATTGAAGGACTTCTGCCCAGATGGACATTTAGGTCTCCATTTGGATATCAACATGAAAACCATTCTTCTCTTTACAGAAAAGATGTCAAAACAGGTTCTAGACTTTTCCCTGCACAGATATTTGAGGCTTCAGGAAAAGAAAAAGAAAAGGGCTACAATTCTTTAAGTAGAAGGATGGATTTCTAGGTGTCTCAATTTAGATTCCTCTGGAAGCCAAGCCTGAGGCAAAGACTTGGATGCAGGTATTTACTTGAGGAGGAGTCTGAGGAAGCAGCGCTGAGGGGGTGCAAAGAGCGGCACAGTTAAGGAGGAAGAGCCAGTACAAGGCTGCGTTATCAAGGTGCTGCCATGGGCAATGGGGTCTGTTTCTACAAAACCTCAGAGAAGCATAAGAATGTTTTCAGCATTGTTCACCTAGGGTAGGAGTCTGGACCTTGGTGCCTTGGCTACTGTAATGCCCGAAGTTCCGAAACCTCCCACAAAAGTCCACCAGAGTCGTAAGTCAAAGCCAAGCGGCAAGGGTCGTTTATTGCAGGTTCGAACCTGGTCCTCTGCGCACTCGTCGCCGGTGACGCAAGAGGCCTCGATCAGGGTTGGTACAGCGTTTTTATAGACAGAGACAAATAGCACAGGGGAGGTTTCAAATTATGAGGGGCCTGATTAGTTGATTTTAAAGTAAGGACATTTGTTGTTCTCTGATTGGGCGTCCTTTGTCTGTCCTTTGGCGGGAAGGCTTTGTCCGTTACTTGTGGTGAGAGGAAAAAGGGGGAAGGGGGAAGAGGGTAGGGTAGGTGAGGAATGTGCTAAGCAAGCAGGTTTACAGAAGCGAGAAATGCCGGTTAGTTTATGTACAATCACTCATTCCATTACATATCAGACTACATTTAGGAAGGTTTACAACCCATTCTACTACACAGCGGGTTACATTCAGGAAAGGCCTCACAATGCTCGTAGCAAACAGCAAGCAAAACAGACTTCTCAGCAATTGTATTTCTTATCAAAGATCCATAATAAGCAGAAAAGAGAACCTAGCTTTAAACTAAGGCAGGGCTGTCATTTGGATTGTTCCTTTCACTACCACTCCGATTGGTCAAAGGCCCTGAGGAATTCAACTCCCCTGCACTTCCTGCCCCATTTGCAGATGAGAAATGATCCATTTCTCTTAGCTTGGAGAAAGCTCTGAGGCAGAGAACCGGAGTATCTTGTCTAACGTGATCATATCGGACGCGTTATATCCATATCCCACATGAAATGTAATCATGTGCCTTAAAATGTGAAAAGATGTTTATAATTTTGTTTTCGCAATTACTATCAATTTTGATACTGCAATTCTTGTTTCCTATTTTTAAAGTGATTTTCTTAGTGTCTTAAATATTTTTCAAGGTTTGAAATCTTTTAGCCAAATGGACAAAAAAGCTCTTACACTGTTCAAAAACTGTTCCATAGGAACCAGTGGTTGCAATGACTCTAAACCCTACCCTTTAAACAGTTGCAGATAGGTACTGAGAATTCAAATTCTCTGAAATTGGTACGACAAGCTCTAACACCAGGCAGCAAACATTCCCAGTGCTAACAGGCGTGGAACCAGAGCACCACAGGCAAAGAAGAAAATTATCAGAAAAGCAGAATAACCAAAGCAGACTAGAACAGAGAGAGACCAGGAAAGAGGGATTCTATCAATTTCACCTGGTAAAGACTCAACCATTCTCTACCAAAATGAAATTGGTAATGAATGTCAGAACCATAGAACATTGATACGACCATCATAATGCATTTAGCTGTTTCACTAACTGTTCCAAATTCTGATTCTAAAATGTGGGTTCCTATTTTCAAGTTAACCTTTGGGTTTTCTTTATAAAAATCCAAGTCAGGAGCCTTTCCAAGCATCAATAAAGAAAACTGACAACTGTGAAGGTGTTTTTTCCAGAGTGAATGAAGAAGGCAAGCTACCTTCTACAAAACACTGTCTTAGCAAGGTTTTTCTTATCTGCTTCTGTTTCTTAATATACTCAGACTGAGGACCTTGTACTAACTATCTTTCCTCCATCCTCCAGTTCACAGACGTCTCTGACAGTGGCTCAGACTCTCCACCATCACCAGCAGAGCCTGAGAGAATCATTCACCACCTTAAGTAAATCAATCAGTCCCCAGTGGTGCACAAATAGGACCCAATGATCCAGAGTGGCCCGTGTGAAAGGAACTCGGTTGTACAAACATGTCTGCGACTCAGAAACCTGCCAGCCTTGTGATTCTAATTAAAGTTCCTATTTGAAACCTCTTTTTATTTCATCTGTCTTGGACCCTTAACCATTACAGAGATAGCCTTTTATGTAACATAAAAGTCTGTTAAAGCAGAAAATGATTTTTAAACATGACTATATATGCAAACCCTAAAGATACAAATGGATACTCATTCACTGCTCTTTTGACATTAGGCCAAGTTTCTTCTTGTTTTCACACCAATAACATCTAGTCTACCATGTCAAGCTTCATTTTTCTTCAAATACTAGTGAGAACTTAAAAGATGGAGATGAAACAATCTGAGAATCCTTTTTTATCATTATTCTGCTCCCAAATATGTTGTAGCTTGCTCACAGCAAGAGACAGCCAAGAGACATCAGAGTCCTAAAATTTTGGCAAGGTCCTATTCTCTTTCATTTCTGCCAATTCATTACCATCTACTTTCTCCACATCCAGTTTAAAACTCACTTCCTCAAGTGTTTTCATAGACCTCTCCCAGACTATTTCTTGCCCCCTTTTGCTCCGAATTTCACCAGCCTGTTGTTTTCTGTATGTTTTTACCTTATACAGGTATGTTTTGTTGTCTAACCATCAGGTTCCGCAGGATAGAAAGGGATGCCTACCACCAGGGCAGCATTTTTCAAGCTGCAGGTCATGATGCCCATTGTAAGGGATGATACCAATTTAATGGAGCAAACCAAGACTGTTTAAATGAAATTAAATAAAATAGGAAGTATCAGAGTGCAAAATCGGTAGTAAGTATATGAGTTATTTCATGGAAATTTTTATTTTTTATGTTTTGTATTGAGATATAATTGACATAGAACATTGCATTAGTTTCAAGTGTATAACATAATGATTCCATGTCTGTAGATATTGCAAAGTTATCGCTGCAATAAGTCTAGTTAACATCCATCACTATACAGAGTATATTTTGATTTTGATTTCTCCTGATAAGAACATTTTAGAACAGCTTTCTCAGTAACTTCTAAATACACGATACAGTACTATTAACTATAGTCTTAAATAGAACTTAAAAAATTTTTATTTGTGTGTCCATGATTGTGTGAACTTGCGTGTGCATGATGATACAACATACAAAGTAATTCTTCCTGTGAGTTACAGTTAGAAGAGTTTAAAAGCTACTGATGTAAGCCAGTGCTGCTCAAATAGTTATTAGCCAACAAATACCCCCCTGCTGGTAGCCTTAAAGAAAAATCATTACTCAATATAAAATTTTAATCCCTTCATTAGCACTGTCTATAAAACATTAATATATACAAAAATATTTATCAATACTTATTTGTGCTAACCACAGCAGATATAATAGAGAAAAAAAAGTTTCTTTCTTAAAGGTGCTTAAAGGGTAGTGGAGAAAACAGACACGTAGAGCAGACATTTTAATTCAATATAATAGGACATAAAATCAGAACGCATGAGGGCACTAAGAAAGTGTTCCTAATTGTCTGCCAGGAATTGGTTTTTAACTGCCCTAAATCTTTAGAAAAGCCTGATCTCCAAAGGATCAAATGTTTAGCCAAGAACCTCCTTAGCTATTAAACCAACATTCTATGTGATTAGCATCATGTTAGGCTACACAATGGAAACTCATTTGGACCAACTAGACTTTTAATCAGGCTTTTAATTCTATTTTTTCTTTTCTTGCAAAAAAAACTGTATATTTAAAGTGTAAACTTGATGTTTTGGTCTATTTATACATTATAAAATAATCATCACAATTAAGCGAATTAACATATTTATCACCTCTGAAAATTACCATTTTCTTCCTTTTTGTGTGTGTGGTGAGAACACTAAGGATCTACTCTCTTAGCAAATTTCAAATATACAATATAGTATTGTTAACTACAGTCATGTTGCTATACATTAAATCTCCAGAACTTACCACGTTGTACAACCAAAACTTGGTACACTTTGACCAGCTTCTCTCCATTTTCCCCTCCCTCCAGCCCCTGAAAACCACCATTCTACTCTCTGCTTCTATGAGTTTATTTTAAATGTCACTTATAAGTGACATCATGCAGTATTTGCCTTTCTGCATCTGACTTATTTTACTTAGCATAATATCCTCCAGATTCATCCAAGTTGTCACAAGTGGCAGGATTCCCTTGTTTTTAAGGCTGAATAATATTCCAGTGTGTGTGTGTGTGTGTGTGTGTGTGTGTGTGTGTGGTGTGTATCCCACATTTTCTTTATCCATTCATCCATTGACAGACAGGTTGTTTCCATGTCTTGGATACTGTGAATAATGCTACAATGAACATGGGAGTGCAGCTATCTCTCCAAGATCCTGATTTCACTTCCTTTGGATATATACTCAGAAGTAGAATTGCTGGATCCTTTGTTTTTTAATTTTTTGAAGGATCTCCTTACTTTTTTTCTATAATAGGTGGACCAATTTACATTCCCACCAATGATGCACCATTGTTCCTTTTTTTCCATATACTTGCCAATACTTGTAATCTCTTGATTTTAGGATAAAAGCCATGCTAACAGTATGAGGTGATATTTGTTATGGTTTTAATTTACACTTCCCTGATGGTAAGTGATGCTGAGCACCTTTTCTTGTACTTGTTGGTCATTTGTATGTATTCTTTGGAAAAACGTCCATTCAGGTCCTTTGCTCATTTTTCAATTAGTTTATTTGTTTTATGTTTTTGCTTTGTGTTTTTGTTTTTGTTTTGCTACTGAGCTATAGGAGGTCCTTATTTAACTTGGATATTAACCTCTTATCATATATATGGTTTGCAAATATTTTCTCTTATCACATCAGTTGCTTTTTCTCTCTGTTGATTGCTTTCTTTGCTGTGCAGAAGCTTATTAGTTTGATGCAATCCCATTTGCTTATTTTTAATTTATGGCCTGTGTATTTGTTGTCATAACCAAAAAATCATGGCCCAGATCAATGCCAAGAAACTTATTTTCTCCAGGGGAGATAAACAAGAAGCAATAAATATAATAAACCAGAAAATTGTACCACATATAGAAGATAAAAATGGAAAGTAAAAGGAAAGCTAAATGAGAGTGACCAGGAAGGCAGAAGCAGAGTACATGTAACTTTAAATAGCATGGCCAGAGTAATCCTCACTGGAGATAAAGATACTTGAGGAAAGACTTGAAAAAGGCAAGAGAACTTTTTCATTTTCAAAAAAAAAAAAAAATGCAATCATCTCAAAAAAACAAAAGAGATAGTATCAGATACATAATGTAGAAAAAGTTATAAACTACCCTTTTGAGTAGGGTTCATTGACATTTGAGTCCACCATAAGGGAAATATATTTAAGAAGAAAATAAATAATATAACACTGATACTGATTATTCAAGATAATTTCAATTGCAAAAAAAATTTTTCTATGGGTTTCTTTTTATCTTTAAATATTTGAACAGATAGATAAAGGATCAACTTCCAGAGTCCCAGCTGGTGAGCACCCTGAAATATACAATATATAGAAAGGGGTTTTAAGGTTGTGTGGTTGAAATATGAACTTTACGTTTTTAAAATGTAAATTAAAATGTTATTGATCCTGATGGCTCAACTCAAGCCCCAGTGTCCTAGAAGATATGATGTTTAAAAGATTTGTTTAATGTTTTATTTTATTTTTGAGAGAGAGAGAGAGAGAGAGTGAGTGGAGGAGGAACAGAGAAAGAAGGAGACCCAGAATCCAAAGCAGACTCCATGCTCTGAGCTGTCAGCACAAAGCCCAATGTGGGGATCTAACCCATGAACCGTGATATCACGACCTAAGCCCAAGTCGGACACTTAACCAACTGAGCCACCCAAGTGACACAAAGATATGTTCTTTATAAAATCATTTTAATTTGTTGAGTCTGTATAGATGCTGCTATGTTTGGGATGCTCTGGGATTAGTAAATTTTTCATAGCATAAACCATAACTTTTAATGCTTGGTATTACATTCCCTATAGTTCTTTGACATAATAGGCCCTCAAAAAATATTTGTTGATGGATATTTACACAGAGAGAGAGAAGCAAACGTGCACACCTTGTTTGCTTGTTTGTTTCATTTGGGAAGTTGTAGATGCAGTTGGGTAGGTCTATTTAGATAAAGTTAATCATTACAGTAGTCTTTATATTGAACCAAAATCTCCCTGTAAATTCAATCTGTTGACCTAATTCTGCCTTTTATTGTGAACAAAAGCAATAAATGAAACTATTTCATCTTTTATGAGCAGTCGTCTATGTTCTAAAAGAAGGCTTTACATACATTATTTCATTTAAACACATCTCCTAATGATTCCCATTTACAAAGGGGGAAGTTGAGCATCGAAAAGGAAGTGTGCCAGCATCACACTGCCACTTGGTGTTGGCTATGAACTCCAGTAAATCAGATGCAAACGTTGGTGCCTGTGCTCCTCACTCTATGGTGGGCCTCCTCTCCCTCATTAAAGCCCAACCAATGGTTCCAACTGTGACCCTCCTCGCCTCATTGTCCTCTAATAATCTTTTTCCCTTCACGGCTACCCTGCCCTCTCTTTCTCACACACACAGGGATCATCTCTTCTCTCCAGCGTAGTCATTCTCGCTTCAATACCTGATGCTCCGTCAACGTCTGCTGGCTCCAATGCCCACTGTCAGGGCTTGTGGATTGTGTACATTTAACATACTAAATAAAGTCAAATAGTGAACCTGTTTATTGGTTAGGCCCCCAACTTGTAAGTGGTTAGTCTTCAGAATTCTTTTTACTGGGTAGTGACATAAAAGTTGTGGAAGGTCCCAGTCCCCACCGTTTACTTTTCATCTCCAGCTTTCTCCCTGATGATAGAATCATCTGACAAAGCTGAACAAGAGCCCAGATCATTTCCTGTGCATCTGACAGCTCCACTCAAACTCTTCTGTGCCTCATACTTTAGGTAAACCTATGGGATATTATATATATATATATATATATATATATATATATATATATATATACATATATATATATATTTTAATACACATATACATTTAAAATACAATAGGGGCGCCTGGGTGGCTCAGTTGGTTAAACTTCCAACTTCAGCTCAAGTCACGATCTCGTGGTTCACGAGTTTACACCCGCAGGGAGCTCTGTGCTGACAGCTTAGAGCCTGGAGCCTGTTTCAGATTCTGTGTCTTTCTCTCTCTCTGCCCCTCCCTCGCTCATGCTCTGCCTCTCTGTCTCTCTCAAAAATAAACAAAAAATTAAGAAGTAAGAATAAAATAAAATGCAATATACGCAATATATTTAAAATACAATTTTAATTTATAAATTCCAAATATAACATTAGAATCCAGTCTTTGAAATCCCTTTTCTTCCCTTCTTTTACTAGCTCATGCAACAGGAACAGCATCTTTTGTGCATCTTTTGATGACTGAATAACCACTTGCCCACTTCCTGAGTGGAGTTTGGGAATATGGCTACAAGCGCATGGTCTCCTCCAGACACCATGTGCCAGTTAGTCATTACCTGCTTGAAAGCACATTAGCACCATGGGGACAAGGCATTCTTTCTGCCTTTCTCATCTTTATTCAATGTGTCAAGTGTACCAAATCCAAAAAGTAATTTCAAATGAAGCTAATATAAGAGGGAGTGGGGAGCATGCAATGACAAAAGTCCTTTTCAAATAAGTTATAACTTCCTCTTGAATAATTGTTACTAACTTGACTCTGGTACACGTAATCCTTATAATTTGGTCTTAAAATTAAAACAAAGTTCTCTTCATAAAAAGTCCCAGACAGAACATTTTGCAGTATAGAAACATATCAAATCATTACCTTATACAACTGAAAATGAATATGTTATGTCAATATAAAAAAAGAAAGTCCCAGACAGAACACTGTAATTATTTAAATAACTCCAGTGTCTCATTTCATCCTACTAGCCTTTACATTTGAATAGTTCTTTACGATTATAATATAAAGTATTTTAGGTACACCTTGGAGACTCTGAGAGCTGGAAAGGCGTCTTAGAAATTACTTAAACCAATCTCATAATCTCCTTTGATTCTTACAACAATCCTATGTAGTTTTCATATAAGTATGATTTCCATATCGTAGTTGAGAAGGGGAGCACGGAGATGTTTATGTACTTTGTAGATAGAGTTGAAAAGTGAGAGACTTAGAACTACTACCAGGCTTCTGAAATCTGGTCTGGTCCCGTGCTTGTTCTAAACTCACCATGCTGCCATTCCACCCATTGGTACCTCCTAGCAAATTTGATATTTCCCTTAGAATTTTCTTAATCAGAATTTTCTATGAATGGATAAAGAAATTGTGGTTTATACACACAATGGAATACTACATGGCAATGAGAAAGAATGAAATATGGCCTTTTGTAGCAACGTGGATGGAACTGGAGAGTGTGATGCTAAGTGGAATAAGAGATACAGAGAAAGACAGATACCCTATGGTTTCACTCTTATGTGGATCTTGAGAAACTTAACAGAAACCCATGGGGGAGGGGAAGGAAAAAAAAAAAAAAAAAGAGGTTAGAGTGGGAGAGAGCCAAAGCATAAGAGACTGTTAAAGACTGAGAACAAACTGAGGGTTGATGGAGGGTGGGAGGGAGGAGAGGGTGGGTGATGGGTATTGAGGAGGGCACCTTTTGGGATGAGCACTGGGTGTTGTATGGAAACCAAGTTGACAATAAATTTCATATATTGAAAAAAAATAAAATAAAAAAATAATAATAAAATTTTAAAAATCGGAATTTTCTAGAAGATTTTATTCCTCTAAACTGTGAATATCATTATTCTTTCTTAAAACATTACCCTTTTATATGCCCACAGAAAACAAATTTGTGTTCTCTTTTAAAGGAAGGTCTTTGTTCTTCTATCTTGCTCCAAAATCCAATAGCAAATGATTATAGGAATGCGGCAAGAAAGTGTGGCGAAAAATGTTCAGACCGAAAAGGAAAATGTTTATTTTGGCATTAAACACATTGAGATTAAGGACTCTTGTTTAGGTGAAACGAGTCAAAGGGTACACATTTCCAGTTATAAAGTAAATGTCATCGGGATGGAACATACAGCATGGTGACTAGAATTAATAACACCGTAGTGCATATTTGAAGGTTGCTAAGAGAGTAGATTTTAAAAGACCTCATCACAAGGAAGACAAATGTATAACCCTGTGTGGTGATAAATGTTGACTAGACTTACTGTGGCGATCATTCTGTGATGTAGATAGATATCGAATGATTACATTGTGCACCTGAAACTGGTATGCTAGGTGTCAGTTATACCTCAATAAAAATTTTTTTGAAATAGTAATAACATAAGTACTAAAAAAAGACTCTTTTTTGGAATTACGACATTAAAAAAGTGACACTGCAAGTCTATACTGTGTTGAAAACCCCACTATGTTTTTCACTGAATGTTACCCTGCAGGAAAGCACTGTAGGAGGAAGGTAACTTGTGCAAGACAAGGCAGCTGACCGAGATGGAATGCTTGGTCTTCGGGAGCCTAGAGATCCAGGTGTGAATCCCAGTTAAGACCAGTGAGCCTATCATGTGATCTTTACCTCTCTGTGCCTCAGTTTCCTAATCTGTAAATTGGCAATAATACCCACTTCACACAGTGTCTGACATAATCTCCTTTTGTCCCAATTCATTCTCTGTACTTCTGCACATTCTCTCCTGACTTGTGAGAACTGTATCACCCAGGCTTGTAAGCCTATATTCTGTCTGGTCCCAGACAATGGGAGGTAGTCAGGAGACAGGAAGAAAGAAGTGAAATTTTGGGGAAGTTATTTCTCCTATTCTCTCCCCTTACAGGGACCTTCCCTGACTACAGCTCACGTTCAATACCCTCTCATAACATCTCCAGATCTGAATTTGCCAGGAATCCGCCATTATCAGAGTGCTGATAATGAGTTTCTATTGTGCTGGTTCTGGGATCCTCCAGTATTTATTTCTTGATGGCTCCTTTTACTCTGCCCACACTGCTGTAAATAGTTCTTAAATAAGAAAATGCCTTCAAAAATCCTAGCTAAATGTGCTGTTTCTTGCCAGGACTCATGTTGATGAAACTGCTCAGTAAATATTGGGTACCATTACCATGAGTCTTAAACTATCAGCCCTTTTATAGCCAAACATCGTCATTAATAAAAGGCAGAGAAGTCATGGAAGGTTCTTATAGAAAACAGTCACTGGCAACATAAAGGCTATCTAGTTGCGACTGCTGTCGCCCAATTCATTGTCAGGGTTGAGTTGGCTAATCGAGGTGGCTAGGCTGGTATCCTCTTCTTCATTGTTACTGAAGCTGCATCCTTGGTGGAAGAAGACAACCATCCTGATAGAGGAGGAACCTCTTTGATCAAGGGTATACGAATAGCTGTGCCACTTGTAGAACTTCCATACAAACTCCCAACAAAACAGGCATTGAGCTGGACCTTGAAGTAGAAACATGACTAGATGGAGGGCAGGCATGCACACGAGTGCAGAAATGGTCGTGCCCACTGATTATACTTTTTTTTTAAGATGGCATATGTGTGCTTGTGTATTTTCTTTAAATCAGAGGAAGCAACATGGAAACCACCAAACTAGTAAAGAAGATAGTCAAAGATGGCTCCTTTTGTATGTACTTCCTCTTCTCCATCCACTCCACCTACCATCCACAATTCCCCACCTGAGACTGCAACTAGGCATTCCGATGAAAGGCATTCCAAGGAAGGGAAGCAATAGAGTAGAGAAACGTAATTGAACATGACATTTGCAGGGTAGTAAAAGAATAGAGGATTTCATACAGTTAGAGAATCCTGTCCCTCTTACTAGACATCCTGTCTATTTCAGTGTCGGGGGGGGCAGCACTCCTGTCTCTCACGGTCATGGTGTCTGTCTCTCATTGATTCTCCTCCCCATTCCTTGACCTCCCTTCTCCTTGTTGCTGAATCTTGTCTGCTGTGAGTTATATAGGTAGGTGCACCCAGTACTACCTGGAGCAAACAACATTTTGGTCAGGCAAATGACTTTCCCAGAGTCATAGGATATAAAGCTATTACATAAAATCACATAAATGTACTTTGTTTTTCTACATAATAAGCTTTTTCATACTTAAAAAGGGGGTCCTAAGGGGCCACTATGCATCAGGCACTGTGCTAGGATACAAAGGATACAAAGACCATAAGGACCAAGGGACTGTTCTCAAAGTCCTCAGAGTTTAGTGAGAGAATGAGCTAGTCAGACCACAAAGGTGACCCAGATGCCAAACTTGGCAAAACTGACACAAGGATGAGGTTTAAGATAGCTTTCACTTTGGAACCACTTGGTCAATAAACATGCAGTGCTAAAGCCAGGAGCTATCAAGGACATGCGTGAAAGACTGTAGCTCCCAGAAGACTCCCATGTTTCTCAGGGAGATGCTCCTGACATTTGGTTGTCATGGAGAAACCTCTAGATGAGGGGACAAAGCACTCACTGGTTAGCTGACTGCACTAGTTTTTGCCTGTGTTTGGTCCTCAGCCCCAACCCCCTCCCCCTCCTGCTCTATAACGTGGGGTTTGGGTTTGCCACCCACACTTCTTAGACTCCCTTGGAAGTTGGTTTTATTGGGAAGGATTAGGAAGAAACTTGCTTCCTTTGTTCCGGTTCCTGGTAGCTTCACTTCAGCAATAAAATCCAGACCCTAGCATCTTTTCACATCCTCAGCATCTGGCATCGGGCACCTGAGGGCCCTCCTTGGAAGTCTGAGTACCTTCTATGCATCTCTGTCAGCCTTATAGTTTTGTTACAGCAAATATTCGGCATCCAGGAAGAGACAAGTGACACACACTCGGGGAATCAGCAAAGACTGTTTATTTCACATCAGTGCCAGCCCAGCGGAGTCCCCTCCAAGGCCTGAGCCCTGAGCCCTGGTGTGGGCTTTCTTTTACCTGGTTAGCTTAGGTACTTGGAAACATTCTATTGGCTGCACGGGGGAGGGGGGCACTACCAGTTATGTTACACAGGCAGTTGGCTGATGCAAGAGGCAAACAAGATTACAGAAGCCAAAAACATGCAAGGGGAGTATCTGGCCTCGGACATCTGGCTGGTCATTTTTTATCTGCTCCTGCCTGCTTTCCTTCTCAGTTTCTGTTAACTCTTGTGTCTCCTCCCCACCCCCCCCCCCACCCCAGATCCAAGGATTGTAGCCACTTTTTTTTTTTGCCATTCTAATTTCTAGGTTACCTCAATCCTAGGACTGGTAGCTGCTTTCTAGGGTCTTTTTTTTTCTCTTTCAGCCTTTCACCATCTGTATAATCCATTCTCTGCTGGAACCCCTTGTATTTGGAATACCCAGAATGTTTTGTATTTTTTCTGACTGGACTCTAAGAAGCACAGTGGCCTTTATGCCATTATACTGGAGGGGGAACTAGTCATCATTCAAGGGTGTACCCACTTCTGTGGGAGGTTACTCTTGCTATGTCAGTCAGACAACTCTGCATTTCATTTCTCACTTTGTCTTTGGGCACAAAATCAAGTCTCATCATGGCTCATTATACGGAAATTGACATATAAGAGATAATTACAAGGTTGTAAATGTAATGGGGAATGTGTTTCTAGAGCAAAAAGTGTGAAAAAAAAGAGGTGATCTATGAGGCTGAAATGGTTTTTTCAAATGTGAAGGAGCCACATATATCAGAATCACTGGAGGATCTTGATAAAATTACAGACTCTTAGGTCCTGATTTAGCCCCATCACATTAGGATCTGGGGGATTGGTAATGAGAGTCTGTATTTTAACAAGCTCCAAGTAGCGTTTATTATGCACATAAAATCTTGAGAACCATTGGACCAGACAGGGTGGAGATGTAAGATAATGGAAACCTTTTATGAAACATGACAGAGTTTGAGTTTTATAATATAAGTGAGGGAAAGTCACCATTTTATGTATCAGTCTGGCAGAGGAGAGATGGGGAAAGCAAAACCAATGAGATAATTTCCACATTGGGCCAGGGAAAAAATGATGAGGGCACCAACAAAGACATATTCAAAGAAGGCATATTCGAAATCATGTAGGAGGTAAAATCAGCAAGCCTTGATGAAAAGTTGAGGGAGACAAACAGGTCAGAGATTCTGCCAGTATTTATCCCTTGAAAGAATAATGAGGACTTGTTTTCAGTTTAGGATATATTGACTATGAGAAGCCTGTGGGATTTCCAGGTGTAGGTGACCAGCAGGTAGTTGAGTTTCAAATTGGAGCATCATGAAGGTATCCTCCAGAATTTGGTCATTGGTCCATGCTATGAACTGAATTTCATCCCCCCAAAATTCACATGTTGAAGCCCTAACTCCCAATGTGACTTTATTTGGAGACAAGACCTATAAGGAATTAGTTAAATGAGGCCATCATGGTAGGGACCTGATATGATTAGATTAGTGTCCTTATAAGAAAAGACCCGGGGGCACCCAAATGGCTCAGTCAGTTGAGCATCAGACTCTTGATTTCAGTTCAGGTCATGATCTCACATTTCATGAGTTCAAACCCTGCATTGGGGTCTGTGCTGACAGTGCAGATCCTACTTTGAATTTTCTTTCTCCCTTTCTCTCTGCCCCTACCCCATTTGCTCTCACTCTCTCTGTGTCTCAAAAATAAATAAACATTGAACAAAAAATTAGAAATAAAAAAGAAGAGACACCAAAAGTTTTGCTCTCTCTCTCTTTGCAATGCAAGGACACCAAGAAGTTGGCCATCTGCAACCAGGAAGAGAGCTTTCACCAGGAACTGAATTCGCCAGTGCTTTGACTTTGGACTGCCCAGCCTCCAGACTGTGAGAAGATAAATTTCTGCTTCTTAAGCCATCAAGTCTATGGTATTTTATTATGGCAGCCCAAGCTGACTAACACAGCCCACCTCTCACTCCAGCTTTGTACCGTGGGACATCTCGTCTATAGGCTATATGCCACCTATTCCTAAAGTGATAGATAGCTAAGGAAAAGGGTACCTAAAGGTGTAGGTAGCATACAAAATAGCTATTCCAGGGAGGGTAGGTGGAATGAGAAGAGAAGTGGGCCAGGGATAAAATCCCTAAGAGCACCAACAATGAGGGATGGATGGAAGGAGACAGTTGAACAACAAAGCCATGGAAATAGTAAGTGGATAGTAAGAGCCAGGCTACAAAGACTGTTCTACCTTGGCAATCGAGTAGACCATTTAACGAGGTCCAGTTGTAGAAATTGTCCTCCGCAGAACTCAAAGTGTTGTAAATCACCTCCAAATTATGTAGAACTAAGCCTATACGTGATGATGTGTGATCCCAAGGCAGTCAATCATGACATTAAAGAAATAGTTTCAGCTGAGAGGCAGGAGCAGTAGTCAAGGAGCTTTGAGTTGAAAAGTAAGTGAAAATTTTGAGTATAGAATAAACTTTTAAGAACTGTGAAACAGAAAGAAAGGATACTGGGTGGTAGGTAGGTAGAAAGAGAGAGTCAGGAGAGCTCATTAAAAATGGGAGAACTCAAGATCACAAAAGTCAGACAACATATCAGAGAGAACTTTAAGAAGAAACACTATTGATAATATGCTCAACGTAGGCTTAAATATCATGCTAAGAATAATTCCTAAAAACTAGCCCACCCAGGGGCACCTGGGTGACTCAGTCGATTAAGTGTCTGACTCTTGGTTTCAGCTCAGGCCATGATCTCATGGTTCATGAGTTCTAGCCCTGCATTGGGCTTCATGGTGACAGTGTGGAGCTTGTTTGGGATGCTCTCTCTTGCTCTTTCTCTGCCCCTCCCCTGCTTGCTCTCTCTGTCTCCCTCTCAAAGTAAATAAATAAACTTAAAAAAATTAAACAAACAAACAAACAAAAATCTAGTCCACCCAGTAGGAAGAGCCATCTCTTCAAGACTGATTTACCATCAGAGAAACGGACCTTGCTTCAGTGAGTTCTATCATATGCTGCGTTAGTGGAAAAAGACATAAGTACTGTGCTTTTGCTCTGTTATACAACATCTGCACAGTGGTTATTTTATACATGTAACTTTCATAAAATTGCAGCCAATGAGTCTTCCCCTATTCCATCTTTCTCAGAACAACAACAAAAAAAGATATATGACAATGAGACAGGCTCCTATGAGATTTAGTTATAACACTAACTAGCAGTTCTGACCAATGTTAATCTACGTAGTCAAGAATCCAGAAACTTTGATCTCTTTAATGCTATATAAATTAAAATTCAGACTGCCAATGCTGAGAATTCCAAGATCATCAGAGGTATTTATTCTAAGAAAATAATTGGGATTGCATTTAAAGAGTTATCCACAAGGATGTTTATCAGAAGATTACTGATAATACCAAAAATATCAGGAGCCAACTAGGTATCTAGCAAGAATATTACTTAAATAAATAACTGTTTACCCACACAGTGGGATATCATACAGTCACCAAAAATGGTGTTATAGAAGTAGATAAAAAATATTCACAATACAGGACAGGTTGAGTGTGAACAGGATAGCCTATAAAGCAGTATGCAAAAAATTATTTTTATAGATAGAAGTATGTGTATGTACAGTAAAAAAAAAAACAGTTAATCTCAACTAGTTTACAAATCCAGTAAGATTTGATTTTGCCTTTAGTACTTATCTGTTGTAAAGGTTTTCTTTAATAACCAGGAATGTATTAGAAATATAAATATATATTAATTTAAAAGATGTAGAAATAACAAATAATAAGTTCTTTTTAAGATATATTAAATAACAGTTTATCCAAAGGATTTTTTGTTTACAGAGAGCATAATTGTATCCGTTTCTATTATTATAGTTATAAGTCAGAGTGAGGCCATCTATGTAAGAAATGAAAGGATAAACAGAGAACCCTTAGAGGAGGAGAAGGATTATTACCTACAGGACCACTACCATCTGGATACTGACTTTGTCCAGTAAAGACCTGAAGAGTAAACCCACGGCACTCTTCCGCTATGGAAAAAATATCCGATAGTTCCCTCAGGACCTCCACTGGTAAATAATAAAATAAAATATGATGATATGATGTAATAAAAATATAGTAAAATATGATAATAAAAATGAAGCTAGTTGCTTCCAGACCCTGCCCTGATCTTGTGAAAATATAAAAAATGTCAGAGATAAAACAGTGACATAGTAAGAATTCTGGCATCTCCCAGTCGCTTGTAAGAAATCCTAAAGCATGGAAAGAAAACAACCTGCAAAATCAAAAGTCCAATATTATTTTAAATAGCCAATAAGTCTGAAATGGACCCCTCCAGATAATCACCCTAGGGTTTCTAAATTATCTGGGCATATTACCACACAAATCTCTAGCTACATCTGCAAAGGGCAATGCCGTCTTCTGGGAAGACTTTCATCCCCTGGTCCAGAAACCCTGGATTTATACCAGAGGGACAAAGTTCATTAAGTAATTAAACCAAAAGTCATTAAGTCTTGTTGAATTAAGTGTGGAAAACATGTCCTTACTGAAAGAAGAGTCCGTCTCCACTATCTCTGCAGGACTCATTTGTAAACAACGTAGAGATGAACACTAAGAAACAAGCCATTGACCTCTTTGATGTACAGCAGCATTCAGATTAGTGATAGTGATGAGGTCACTAATGTGGGATCTGGGTTGTATCTCTATATAAAGAGAAGAGAAAATATACCAGAAAATAAACCCAAAAGAAGTACTTAAAATACATTTCCCCAAGATACTTGATCTGGTAACAAAAGAACAGACCTTTAAAAACTATCCTACAGATGGTTTGGAGAATCTCAGCAGAGTTTCGGCAAATTCCATGTGTGAAACTACATAGGGGGCTATAAAAAGTATTCATGCCTGGGTCCCATCCTCAGAGATTGTGATTTAATTGGAATGAGTTACAGTCTGGCCATTAGGATTTTTAAAAAGCTTCTTGGACAATTCTAATGTGCAACAAGGTTTAAACGTCATTGGCAATCACTATATTGGATCATTCAGGTTTTCTTTTTTCTGTTCAATGAACATAGCATTTATTGACCTATTCTATAATTTTATTTTCATTTAGAGCAAAAATTAAAAATTACTTAATGAAATATAGTGGAGTAGGAAGGTAGACGTAGAAGATGTGATCCCAGCTCTGATGGTATATTTATATAGGCTCTTCCGGGCTCAGGCTTCCTCAGGTGTAATACAAAAGGAAAAAAAAAATCAGATTTACTGACCAACAGGTATTTCCTCCCCACACTGTGAAGTCTCCTTTAATCCACACTCAATATAGTGACTATTTACCCCATGGATATGTATGACAAGACTGGAACTCAGAATATTGAAACTATCCAAGGCCACATAACTACTAAGTATGAAAATGAGGGCTTGAAACTAGTTTAACTGTCCCTCAAAGCTAAGCTTATTCCAACAACATATTAATGCTTTCCAGAGTCCCTGGAGCCTTAAATTCTGTAGGAACATCAGCTACAAATGTGATCAAACTACCATTTGTTCAAGGAGTGTTTCATACTGGAGTAAAGGATGGAAATCAGTTGGCACATTTATCCTTTTTTGAAAAGGGTCAAGTGAGGAGGTGTTTGGGTGGCCCATCTGGTTGAGTGTCCAACTCTGGATTTTGGCTCAGGTCGTGATCCCAGGGTTGTGGGATTGAGCCCTGCATTGGGCTCCACACTTAGTATGGATCCTGCTTAAGATTCTCTCTCCCTCTCTCTCTCTCTCTCTCTCTCTCTCTCTCTCTCTCTGCCCAGTCTCTCTCTCTGAAAAAAAAAAAAAAAGAAAGAAAGAAAGAAAAAGGAAGGGTCAATGATAGTCACTACCAAAAAAAAATCCTTCTATTTAATAAAATATAGTATCTCCTTATACTCAGTGGCTTAACAAATGCATGAGGCCCAACTGCAGAATGTGACTCAAGCAGGAAAGATACCAAACAAATAACAAAATCACAGCAAAGGAAATAAGACTTAGCAGCCCTAGGAAGATGCTCAAGATAAACATCTAGCGATATACACTAATGTGCAGCATGTATCTTCAATGAGAATTTTGTAGTTCTGTTTTTTTCTGAAATATTAACATAACACTAGTTAATATGAAAGAAAACCCATTATATTAGAAGAATGACTAGAAAAAGGAGACCATGGGAATTATGCAAACATCATAATAAGCAGGTATAAATGTCCATTAGATATATTTGATAGATCATTCCTCTCAAAGGAAATAAAAACTGAAATATTTGGTCTAAGCCTTGAGTATAAATGATTTTTAACAAAGCAAAGTAAAAATTTGGGTTTTTTTTATACTGAACCTCATTTCAGTATCTCTCATCATTGGACATTTCTGCTTAATAATAAATCATCAATCCCCTCGTAAATGTTCTAGGAAACGTGTGAAATTTTAAGAGAAAAGAGAAAAATAAAAGTACACAAGGGAAATAATTGTCACATAAATGCATGATTTCCTTTATGTCTTATCTGTCTCACAGAAACTACTCAACCCTCTCCATGGCAATTCATTATCCATTCATTCAGCTGACAAAAAATTTATGGAGTGCTTAAAAAGCAATTCTTCTAAGCACTGTTTAAGGGCAAACAAAAATAGTGTTTGACTCTATACTCATGCAGCTCTCAGTCTGGTGGGAAAAAGGAACGTTAATCACCAGAGGAGGTGAGCACATAATTACACACTGAGTTGCACTGAAAGACAGTAAACGTCCTGAAGAGCATTAACAAAGGGTTCTCACGTAATCAGCTGGGTCAGGAAAAGGTAACTAAAGAAATGATAACAGATCTCTTCCAAGAGAAAAACAGGTTTACCTATACAATCAAAATAACCAGGAAATGCAAAGGCCCTGAGGCATGGCCTCCCAAGAGGGAGTATGGTATGATCCAGGAACTGAGAGAGGCCCAGTGACTAAGTGCAGAGAGCTAGGGTGAAGTTAGGAGAGGAGACCTAAAAGGTAGGCAGGGGCCAGATCAGATGTGGGCTTTGGGATCAGGCACTGAGACTTTTAAAATTTTTCTGGGTGATTCTCAAGTACATCAAGTTTCTAGAACCAGCAGAAGCACTGTTATACCATCCTTTTTTTTTTTTCTTTTCAACCAAGTTAGAATTTACCAACTTAAACTATAACTTTATTTTTACAAACAGCAAAAATACAAATCACATATCCAGAAGATTTAATGGAACGATTGCTCATTGGAACTTGAACTCTAAAGCCTGGGCCCGCAGGTGCAAAGGGGGTGGTGGTAGGAGCAGAACAGACCTGCATTTTGCAAAAATCACTGGCTTCAGTGTGGATAATGACTGAAGGTGCAGGGAACGTGGTTAGGAATAGACAGGAGTAATCCAGGAAGGAGATGGTGGAAATCATGGTTTCCTTGCACCTTGGCTTTCTTATCTGTAAAACACAGGGGTCTGGACTGGATAACTCCTTTCAGTTTAACACAATCAGATACAAAGAGAGATATCTGGGTTGAAGAAAGAGGTATTACAGCCAGTGCACATGCCCAAAACAGTGAGATAAAACCTTAGGGTCCTAAAGAGGTAGATTTTCTCTCCATCATTCTCAATAGTGTCAAATATGCTATCATAGCTGACCCATTGTTTTAAGTGCCTTGACCCTATATCTTCCTCTAGTTACTGACACTTTTTCCCTGCTCCCCATTATAGCAAAAGTGTTTGAAATAGAACCCTTACCAGCATTACAGGCTAACAGGACCAGATGAAGTCTGGAGTTTACGAAAATCGTATGCTTGCCTAGAAAAGAAAATCCCTTTATTTTCTTCTAGTTTAAAGACTTAGTAAGGGCAAAATGAAAGTTTTAAGACTGTTTGGGATTCTGAACTTTTGCTGGTATCCAAAATTATACACATAGACATTTTTACTCAAAATTAATTCCTTATTTTTTCCTTCTCCAGGTAAAATTCATAACAGGGGTTTTTAGATAAGTGTAAAAAAGAGATGTGTTACATGCGTGAATGAACAGAGGATCCTTTATAGACTTTTTTCCCTTGGAGTGCCTTTTCCTGATGAAAACAGCATTGATTTTTTTTAAAGGATTTTCTTACTCCATGGCCTGATCGGCAGCTGATCAATGTATAATTACTGCCACGGGAGATGATTCAGAACGTAGCTCTAATACCCCTTCGGTTTAGAGCACCTATTGTGCAGACACAATTCTAGACTCTGAGGACACAGAAGTGAAGACAGATTCAGTCTGACTTCATGGAGTTTACATCCTAGTGAGGCAGACAGACGAAAATAAATAAATACAGAATTATATTAAATAACGTCGGGGAGAAATAAGAGCTATGGAAAAAAGTAAAACCCTACGTGGTTTTGGGGTTAACATTACTCACTTCTGTATAATACTCATTTTATTTTTTAGAGAGAGAGAGACTGGAGGAGGGGCAGAGAGAGAGAGAGGGAGACAAGGAGAGAGGGAGAATCCCAAGCAGGCTCTGCGTTGTCAACGCTAACTAACCCCGACACAGGGCTGGAGCTCCTGAACTGCGAGATCACGATCTGAGCCGAAACCAAGTCAGAACTAATTTAAATGACTGAACCACCCAGGTGACCCTAATGTAACATTCACTTTGACATTCACTTTGAAAGGCACTTCAGATCTGTCAGTTCCATGACAGCCAGAGAGTTCCCTAAGGAAAAGGCATGCAAGGATGGGAAGGTTGGAATCAAGACGAGGAAGGTAAAAAGCCATCATCATGGAATACTACTTTAGATGGGTGGTCAGGCCTATCATCAAAGACCCGATGGAGTGAGAGGGAAAGCCATGTGGATATCTGGGAAGAGAATTCAAGGCCCCAGCAATAGCAGATACAAAGGTTCTGAGACAGTGAGTGTTTGCACTTTCAAGGAGTAGCAAGAAGGCCTACAGGGATGGAGAACTTGAGAAAACTGAGGGGCAAGTGGGGATCAGGCTATATAAGGACACACCCAGAGCAAAAGCTTTTAATTTTATTTCAGAATATTGAAAAGAAGATAAACAGACGCAGCACTGCATTTTCTTTAGATTACAGTGGCTACTATTTGCAAAATAGCCTTTAGAGAGAAACAAGAGGGGGAGAAAGGAGACCATTAAAGGCTATTACAGTCTCCAGGCAAGAGATGATGGTGACACACTTTCTCATAGCAATGTTTATATCACTTCACGCAGGACATATTATGGAAGTAGAGCCAAAGTTTTCTTGGGATGTTGAGTGTGACAGAGATAGAGGATTCAAGAATAACTCCGATATTTATGGAGGGGAAGTCATATCATGCACAGGGGTGGGGATTCTGAGGTAGGTATAGGTATATAGGTGCAATGTTTGGTTAATTTTATGTGTCAACTTGGCTGGGCCATGGTACCCAGCTATTTGATCACACACTTGCCTAAATGTCCCAGAGAAGGTATTTTTTAGATGAAGTTTGACATTTAAAGCAATAGACTTTCAGTGAAGCAGATAACTAAGATAGATAGATGATAGGTAGGTAGGTAGATAGATGATAGATAGATAGATAGATAGATAGATAGATAGATGATTGATAGATAGATAGATAGATAGATAATGTAAAGCACAAGTTAAAAAAAAAGTGAATTGGGGCAGCTGGGTGGCTCAGTCAGTTAAGCATCCAACTTCGGCTCAGGTCATGATCACACAGTCCATGGGTTCGGACCCCATGTGGGGCTCTGTGCTGACAGCTCAGATCCCGGAGCCTGCTTTGGATACTGTGTCTCCCTCTCTCTCTGCTCCTCCCTCGCTCATGCTCTATCTCTCTCTGTCTCTCAAAAATAAATAAATGTTAAAAAATTAAAAATAAACAAATAAAGTGAAAATACTGAAAATACTTGGAGAGTGTGGCAGAAGAAAAACAAGAACAGTATGCTCCACATAAAGAAAGTGTTTCTAGAATGAAGAATACCAACACCATAAAGAGCTCAAGGGAGATGAAGACTATAGATTAATCATTGGGTCTGCCAATGTGAAGATCATTTATCTTAACAAGAGCAATTTCACTGGGGTGAGGAGGAAAATAAGTTTTCTTTCCAAGTATAACCCTCACCTTTGCTCTGGTTACAATTCCAAACTCTATAGAGAATTCTAATATTTAGTAAGATATATTCTAAACTACATATTGTAATGTTTATTTGGGAGACAAAATTTAAATTCTACAGGACAAGCTTTGATCACAGGCAGTAACCAGTTTCAAACTGTCAGAGTTCTTTAGCAATTCTTCTCTTGAAGCTAAAGTTTTAGACAGCATGGCCAAACTTAATTTTTCTATTGAGCCCTAATTTATTTTCAAAAAACATTCTTTCAACCGTAAGAATGAGAAATCAATACTTAAACTGCATAATAATTTTTTCCACAAGACTTGTCAGAATGACAAATTTTAAAAGTATGTGAAGCAATTCAGTTAAGATTTTGACCTATTTTAAGAAAACATTAGAAAACAAGTTATATAATTTAAAATATGACAAATATCTTTCCATTTATGATTACTTGTATCTTATAAGGGAACTCTCTGTGATTATCACAAAGCTAGAACATTACAAGGGCAATTTGTATGCTTTTAACATAATTGAGTTCTATGTCATAAATTTATAGTATAGTCTTGAATAATGCATAATGATCTCAACACCCCTTCAGAATTTTTCTGTTTTTATTAGAATGATGTATGAAATAAAATGTTCATGCTGTCAGTAGTCACAGGAATACTTTTTTTGAGGACACAATAGCAAAAATCAATAATCTTTTTCTTAAGGATAAATAGGATATTATTAGAAAATCTTTATTTTTTGTTTTTTTAATTCATAGTTGAAAATACACAAAAAATAGAATAATAAAGCATGGTATGAATATATAATCTGTCATTTAAAGTGCAATAATGAATACCAAAGGCAAAATCCATGAAAGAATAATAGTTAATAATTTTAACTTCATTACAATTAAACACTTTTGCTCTGCAGGAGAAAATATCAAGAAAATTAGAAGGCTGGGAAAAAATATTTGCAAAAGACACATCTTGAAAAGGACTATTATCCAAAATATACAAAAAACTCTTAAGACTCAACAGTAGGCCAAACATAAGAACAGACACATAGACCAATGGAATAGATAGAGAACCCAGAATTGGACTCACAAGATTAGTTGGCCAACTAATCTTGGACAAAGCAGGAAAGAGTAGTCAATGGAAAAAAGAGAGTCTTTTTTGCAAACGGTACTGGGAGAACTGGACAGCAATATGCAGAAGAATGAATCTGGACCACTTTCTTACACCATACACAAAAATAAACTCAAAATGGAGAAAGACCTAAATGTGAGACAGGAAACCATTAAAATCCTAGAGGAGAAAACAGGCAACAACCTCTTTGACCTCGGCCGCAGCAATTTCTTGCTCAACACATCTCAGAAGGCAAGGGAACAAAAGCAAAAATGAACTGTTGGGATCTCATCAAGATAAAAATCTTCTGCACTGCAAAGGAAACAATCAACAAAACTAAAAGGCAACCAACGGAATGGGAGAAGATATTTGCAAATGACATCAGATAAAGAGTTGGTATCCAAAATCTATAAAGAACTTACCAAGCTCAATATCCAAAAAACAAATAACCCAGTGAAGAAATGGGCAGTAGATATGAATAGACACTTTTCCAAAGAAGACATCCAGACGGCCAACAGGCACATGAAAAGATGCTCAACGTCACTCCTCATCAGGGAAATACAAATCAAAACCACATTGAGATATCACCTCACACAGGTCAGAGTGGCTAAAATTAACAAATCAGGAAACAACACATGTTGTCAAGGATGTGGAGAAACAGGAACCTTCCCGCACTGTTGGTGGGAATGCAGACTGGTGCAGCTGCTCTGGAAAACAGTGTGGGGGTTCCTCAAAAAATTAAACATAGAGTTACCCTATGATCCAGCAATAGAACTACTAGGAATTTATCCAAAGGACACAGGAGTGCTGATTCACAGGAGCACATGTACCCCAATGTTTATAGCAGCATTTTCAATAACAGCCAAATTATGGAAAAAGCCCAATGCCCATCAATTGATGAATGGATAAAGAAGATGTGGTTTATATATACAATGGAACACTACTCTGCAATGAGAAAGAATGAAATCCTGCCATTTACAACATGGATGGAACTGGAGGCTTTTATGCTAAGTGAAATAAGTCAGTTAGAGAAAGACAGATATCATATGTTTTCACTCATGTGTGGAACCTGAGAAACTTAACAAGACCATGGAGAAAGTGTAGGGAAAAAAAATATTTTCAAACAGAGAGGGAGGCAAACCATAAGAGACTCTTAAATACAGCGAACAAACTGAGGGTTAATGGGGAGGGGCAGGGAGAGGGGAAATGGGTGATGGGCATTGAGGAGGGCACTTGTTGGGATGAGTACTGGGTGTTGTAAGTGATGAACCACAGGAATCTACCCCCAAAACCAAGAGCACAATGTATACACTATATGTTAGCTAACTTGACATAAAAAAAATTAAAAGATAAAAAATAGGCCAAAGACATTAGCTTACACCTCACCAAAGAAGATACACAGATAGCAAATAAGCATTTGAAAATATATTCCACATCATAAGTCATCAGGGAAAATGCAAATAAAATTGTTGTTTATACCCCCTGATACATATGGCTTTGTTTTTTTGCAGTCATGTTTTTAAATCAGGAAAATTATAACTGTGCAGTCACACTGAGGCAGCTTTATTTTTTTTTAATTGAGATATAATTGACATATAACATTGTATTGGCTTTAGGTATACAAAAAATGATTTGATGTATGCATATATTGTGAAATGGTTGCCACAACAAGTTTAGCTAACATCCATTACCACACATAGTTTCACATTTTTTCCTTGTGATGAGAACTTTTAAGATATACTGTCTTAGCAACTTTCAAATATACAATACAGTATTATTAACTATGGCCACAATGCTGTGCACTACATCCCAGGACATATTTATCTTATAACTGAAAATCTGTACCTTTTGACCACTTCCATCCATTTCAGCCAGTCCCCTAACCACCACTCTGGCAGTCACCAGTCTGTTCTCTGTTTAAGTTTATATTGTTTTGTTTTTAAAGTTTACCTAAGTGTAATCATACAGTATTTGTCTTTCTCTGACTTGTTTCACTCGACACAATGCCTCCAAGCTCCATCCATGTTGTCACAAACAGCAGGATTTTCTCCTTTTTTGCACTGTATAATATTCCATTGTGTGTGTATACATGTATATAATATATATTATGTTTTTCACCCAATCATATATCAATGGACACTTTAGGTTGTTTCCATGTCTTGGCTTTTTTAACAACGCTGCAATGAACGTGGGGGTGCATATATCTCTTTGAGATAGGGATTTCATTTGGAACGTATACCTAGTGGTGGAATTGCTAGATCATATAGTAGAACTAGCTTTCATTTTTTGAGGAATCTCCACACTGTTTCCTATAGTGACTGCACCAATTTACAATCCCACCAATAGAACACAAGAGCCCCCCTTTCTCCACATCCCCACCAATAGTGGTTACCTCTGCCTTTTTCATGATAGCCATTCTAACAGCTATGAGGTGATATTATGGTTTTAGTTTGCATTTCCATGATCTTTACTGATATTAAGCACTTTCCACGTACCTGTTGGTCATCTGTATGTATGTTTTATTTGGAAAAATGTCTATGCAGATCCTCTGCCCATTTTTTTAATCAGCTTATCTAGATTTTTTTCTATTGAGTTGTATGAGTTCTGAATATTGGGGCACCTGAGTGGCTCAGTCGGTTAAGCGTCCAGCTTTGGCCTAGGTCGTGATCTCACCGGTCGTGAGTTTGAGCCCCGCATCAGGCTCTGTGCTGACAGCTCAGAGCCTAGAGCCTGTTTCAGATTCTGTGTCTCCCTCTCTCTCTCTGTTTCTCTCTCTCTCAAATAAATAAACGTTTAAAAAATGTGCATATTAATCCTTTATCAGATATATGACTTGCAAGTATTTTTTCCCATTCAATAAGCTGCCTTTTCATTTTGTTGATTTCCTTCTGTATGGAAGCTTTTTTGTTTGATGCAGTCTCACTTGTTTATTTGTGCTTTATTGTCTGTACTTTTGGTGTCATATTCAAAAATCATTGTCAAGACCAAAGCCTAGGAGCTTATGCTCTGTTTTCGTCTCAGAGTTTTAAAGTTTCAGATCTTACATTCCAGTCCTTCATTCATTCTGAGTTGATTTTGTGTATTATGTAAGATGGTAGTCCATAGGTTTCATTCTTATGCACGTGGCTGTCCAGTTTTCCCAACCCATCTATTGCAGACACTGCCCTTTACCCACCATGTAGTCTTGGCTCCTACATCATACATTAATTGACCATATAATTGCAGGTTTATTTCTGGGCTCTCTACCCTTTTCCATTGATCTGTATGTCTGTTTTCATGCCAAAGCCATACTGTTTTGATTACTATAATTTTGTAATATAATTTGAAATCAGGAACGATGATGCCTCCAGTTTTGTTCTTTTTCCTCAAGATTGCTTTAGCTACTTGGGGTTTTGTGGTTCCATAAAAATTTTAGAATTTTTTTCCTATTTCTGTGAAATATGCCATTGGAAGTTTGATAAAGATTGCATTGATTGAATCTGCATATTGCTTTGTAGAGTATGGACATTTTAACAATATTAATTCTTCTAATCCATGGCAGATTATCTTTGCATTTATTTTTGTCTTTTTTTATTTCTTTCATCAATGTCTTATAAGTTTCAGTGTGTCGCTTTCACCCTTTCAGTTAAATTTATTCCCAGGTACTTTATTATTTTTTATGTAGTTGTAAATGGGATTGTTTTCTTAATCACTCTTTCTGATGGTTTATTATGAGTGTATAGAAATGCAACTTATTTTGTATATTGATTTTGTGTCCTGCAGCTTTACTGAATTCATTTATTAGTTCTAATGGTTTTTGAGTGGAGTCTTCAGGGTTGTCTATATATAGTATCATGAAAATCTACAAATAAAGACAATTTTACTTCTTCCAATTTTGTTGCCTTTTATTTTATTATTGTTTTTTTAACATACTGCTGTGGCAAGAGTAGGAATAAAAGTAGCAAGAATGGGAATTGTTGTCTTGCTCCCAAGAAGACATTTAAGTTTGGGATGCTAGGGTGAATATTATGTTAGCTTTGGGCTTATCATATATGGCCTTTAATATACTTTGAGGTACATTTGCTCTATACCACTTTGTTGAGAGTTTTTACTCTAAGTGAATGTTGAATTTTGTCAAATGCTTTTTCTGCACCTACGAAGATGATCATATACCTTTTATCCTTCATTTTGTTAACGTGGTGTATCACATTGCTTGATTTGTGGATGTTGAACCATCCTTGCATTTCTGGAATAAATACCACTTGATCATGCTTTTTGACCCTATTAATGTATTGTTGAATTCAGTTTGCTAATATTTTGTTGAAGATTTTGACATGCAATACAGAGATGGAGCTGGGTAAGAGGAGTATGGGAGGGTAACTATTAACTTTTTCCACATATACCTCTGTATGATTTAGTATTTTTTATGGGTTCCATTCTACTTTTATCATTTTTAATGGGTCAGAGTTTCACTCATGGTTTTGGAAAATCCATGAATTCGTTAATCCATTAATTCATCAAAATCCATTAATTCTGAACCCAATAAGACTAAGCATTTAACATTTAGTTCTACTTTTTGTGGTTTTAATCGAGCATTTTACATGATTCCATTTATCTCCTTTCTTATATCAATTATGGTATGATATGATCTTAAAAGCTTCTTTTTAAGCTTTTTTAAATGGTTACCTTAGCGTTTTCAATATACCTTATAACTAATCCAAGTCCCACTTCAAATAATACTTTGTCACTCTACAGTTACTGCAAGCACCATATAAGAACAAAATATTACCAATTCCTTTCTCCTATCCCTGTATCATCATTTGTCAGTCATTTCATTTATAAATAAGTATACGTGTGTGTGTGCAGCATAAGCAAAATAAATATACAAATAAAATACATAATACATAGCAGACATCATTGAATATATGCATAAATATATACATAACCATACACAATCAAATACATTGTCACTATCATTACTTTGAACAAACTGTTATCTGTTAGATCAATTAAGGATAGGAAAAATGAAACTTTTTCTTACTTTCCTTTATTCCTTAGCCAGTACTCTTCTTTTCTTTATGTATATCCAAATATGTGACATATCATTTTCCATCTTTCTGAAGAATTTCTTTTAACATTTCCTGCCAGACAAATCTACTGGCAACAAATTCTCTCATTTTTTGTTTGAGAAAGTCTTTATTTCTCCATCACATTTAAAGGATAATTTCACAGGAAACAGAAATCTAGTTGGTGGATCTTTTTTCTCCTAGCACTATTTCACTCCATTCTATTCTTACTTGCCTAGTTTCTGAGAAGTCAAATGTAGTTCTTATCTTTGTTCCTCTTACGGGTAAGATGTGTTTTCCTCTGGCTTCTTTCAAGGCCTTTTAACTTTGAGTTTCTGAACTTTGAATATGATATGCCTTGTATCTTTTTGTTGTTTTTATTTTTCATCTGTATATTGCATTTATGCTGCCTGATGTTCTCTGAGGCCACTGGATCTGTGGTTTTGAGTCTGGCATTAATTTGGGGAAATTCTCCATCATTACTTCAAATACTGCTTCCATTCCTTTCTCACTTTCCTCTTCTCATGGCATTTTCATTATGTGTATGTTACACCTTTTGTAGTTGTTCCACAGTTCTCAGATTATCTGCATTAAGTTGGGCTTTTCAGTATTTTTTCTTTTTGTCAGTTTTGGAAGTTTCTGGTGTCATTTCCTCGAGCTCAGACATTCCTTCCTCAGCTGTGTCTGGTCTACTAAGGACTTCATCAAAGGCTTTCTTCACTCCTGTTATGGTGTTTCTTATCTCTAGCATTTCTTTTTGATTTTTACTTAGAATTTCCATCTCTCTTCTTATATTACCTATATTACCTTCTTATATTATCTTATATTACCTAAGAATAGGTAATATACTTTCTCCACTAAAGTCTCTAGCATATTAGGGGTTTTTTTTTCTTAATTCCTGGTCTGATTATTGATCCAGCATTCTTGCTGAATCAAACTCTGGTTCTGATGTTTATTCAGCCTCTCCAAATTGTGCTTTCTGCCTTTTAGTATGTCTTATAATTTTCTGTTGAAATGTGGACATTATGTAGTGAGTAAAAGGAACTGCAGAAAATAGGCCTTTGGTAATATAGTGGTAAGGTATGGTGAGATGGGAAACATCCTATAGTCCTACGATTTTGTCTCTGTCTTTTGGTGAGTATGTGTCCCTGAACTGTAGATCTCACCAGTGCTTCTCTGTTTTTTCACCTCTTATATGGAATTAGATAGCTATAGGGGGCTGGAATTAATATTTCCCTTCCCCCAGGTAGGTTAGTCTCTGCTAAAACCCCAGCAGATTGGGTTCTATAAAGGTGGACCTTGTTAAGAAAACAGAATGCTTTGGTATATTTCTAAATTGTTCCTTTTTCCACTCTTCCATCCAGAAGCCCCAGGAGATTTTTCTCCAGTATTCACCATGAGAACCAGACTGGGCTCTGGGTGACAAAAATCACAAAAGTGTGGGGACCTGGTGAGTTTTTAACTTATACTTGTCCACACAGAGCCTGTAGAAATTTTTCAATTATAGTTCAAGTTTTCCTCCCCAGAACTAGTTCCTGTAGAGATTTCTGCTTAAGGGTTTCTGCTTTAGTGACTTGTGATTTTCTGTCTGACTCTCCAGTTTTAGCGGCAGCAATGTGCCCTGTGACCCCACTTTTTTAAGGATCTAAGAAGAATTATTTATTTTTCAGTGTGTTCAGTTGAAGCCCAGGTGAACAGTTAAGACAGAGGGGTGACTTTTGAGCTCTTTACATACTGGACTTGAAACAAGAGTCCTGGGATAACTTTTAAAACATAACAAGTTGCACTTCAGTTGTAAATGTCAATAGTAATGACATTATAAAATAGCTTTGAAAGGTACCAAGTGCCATGTAAATATAATTATTGTTTAAAGTAATGGCATATTGAGATATCATGATTTCAATAGATTGTATATGCAGAAACCTTAGGCAACATTGTTTCATTAAAATACTAGTTCATGCCTAATATACTAGATTTTCCTTCATTTTGAAAAATAAATTGTCCACAGTCAGTTTAATTGACCACTAAAACAATGCTCCCTGAATATTTCAACATATTAGGTATTTAGGGGATCAATGAATCATCCATTTAGCTTAAAATGCATTGAAGCTTCCTCAGATTTATAACTTTCATCTTCTTGTGCAATTCAAAAGTAACCATGCAAAGCCAAAGAATCACCACCCACAAAAGAAAACTGAAGTTCAGTGCTATAAACTTAAATTTAATAACCCAAAGATAGTCTCCCTAAACAGACTACCAATGAATTCCTAGCTGAATCTTGATAGAAATCTCAATATAAGGATTTTTTGAGAGAAAAACAATTTATATTTTAAAAATCCAGTAAGTGAAATGGAAAAAGAATCTTGTGAACAATATTTTGTGAGACTTGTGAACTAGAGCAGATGTTTTTCCCCCAAATTATTACAATTCTCCTGATTTCCTGAAAGCCATTTTCTTAACTGCTTTTGTAATGTTAGCTACTTCAAACTTGCATGCACCATTTATGAAGGGAGGAAAAAAGGTAGTTAACTTGTCTTCTGTCTGCTTTATCCAAACATTAAAGTTTCCATTCCCCTATTCTGAATCTTTGCTTTATAAGATAGGGAGTTATATCCTTTGCTTTCAAAAGGAATTCCTTCAACAAAAAAAGAAATGACTCAATCAATATCCCAAAGTGCTTGCCGAGTACCATAGAGGGCATATTGTCTCCTAGGGTTTATGGAGTACAAGAATTCTGCTCCTTGATTCAACATTCCTGTAAGTACTCAGAGAGTACCACAGAGAACACAATGTTTACTAAGATCCACAGGATACAGGGATGGTTTCTACATCCAAGATGTTTATAATATGCTATGCTTAGCAACTGTATTTATGGCACTGGAAGACTTTGAAGGTATTGGTAAAGAACTTCAGAGGGGGTTAAGAGATCTAAAACATAAAAACTAAATATAATAGCTCTCAAACAAAACTTTACTTGGCAAAATTCTTAACAATCCTGCCATCTGACTACTAGAACGGAAAAGAAGCCTAACCTAATGACAAATTCCTAAATCTAGAAATCAAGCTACACTTAATGTCCACTGGCAAATGCACTCAAAACAGTGACCTCCTGGAAGCATTTTTCAGTTTATGATCATAATTATGACTTTTTTGTCCCACTTTGGTGCTAGCGATAAGAAGGAAGAGAAAGCAGACTAGGGTAGACTAAAAGAAAATGGAATAATATTTTAGAAATCATCAACAACATCATTAAGTAGAACAACAGCCCATACTGTTGATCTGATGAACAAAAGTTACCCTCGCAGTGACTGAAAAGCCAGGCAGGCCTCCAGATTCCTGGTCTACGGTGTCCTTTAAACCAGAACAAAAGCTGAAGAGTGAATTTAGAGGAGGAACTGGTAAGTCACATCAGAATCGGAAACACCTCTTGCAACACCGCACACTGCAGCATAGCTGCTGATAGCGAGGAGCCGCCGCAGAGACCGCTAATAACAGCAATGGATGTGCAATTAGGGATAAAAGGTATGCTGTTCCCAAATCAAAGAGAGTGAGCACTAAAAGGTTATCTCTGCATATCGAGAAATTATACTGAACAAACACACAGAGTTAAGGGGAAAGGCTAACACTAATGCATGGGCCACTTGGGCCATTTCTTGCACCTTTAGACCTGAGGTGATGTTGTAACAGGTCATCTTTCATAAAACAACACAAAAATTCCACTTTCAAACAGAATTTAGCACGTTGTCAACTTTGATCATGCTGTCAAGGAAACAGTATTGATTTCAGCGTTTGCTTCGAGAATTATCTGTATAGAATGATGAGGGTGTGTTGGTTAATTATAGATTCCTGGGCCTACTGAATCAGAATCTCTCAATCAGCTGATTCTTACAACAGCATGAAGTTCGAGAACCGGGAAAACGAACCTCTCACCTCTTATCTACCTTTAAATCCTGCCTTAACAGTTGTGATTTTTATTTTCTTGAGTCAGTAAACAAAAGTTTGAAATGCTTCAAAAATCACTTATATCCTCCTACGTTTTATACTGAACAGTTTTTAAAGCTTGGTTTCTAGTTCTCGGAGCCTAGGATGATGTTGTTCCAAGTGTTTCCAATTTCTGCCTGAACTGGGATGAGAATAGTGGAAAATAAATATATTCAAGAGAGATCTAGGATGAGGGGAATAATAGCTGAAACTTACAGTGTACGAGGTATTATTCTAACTGCTTTATATGTGCTAACCCAAAACAAATGCTTCAGGATTTATTACCACTGTTAACATTATTCCCATTTTGTAGTAGTGGAAAGCAAGATGAAAAAAAGAGTGAAATAACCTTCTCAGCATGAAGAGCTAGTGAGTGGGAGCAATCGGACTCAAAACAAGACAGTTGAGGATAATAACCAATATTCTTAACCACCCTCCTCTTGACTCTGTAGAAATCAGCAGGATTTAGTGACTAGTTATGGATTAATTGCAACATCATAGTGACTCTTGGTTTCTGGATTAAGATGTAAACATGAGTCATGTTTACTGAAACAGAAATAGCTACTAAGAAGTGTAACGACACATACAGAATGGTTTTATTGTAACAATTAACTTTTTAAAAGAAATTGCAGATTTTGGTAAGATGGATCTTTCCTACTAATTACAACCACAAACTCTGGAAAAAATTTTTGAAAAGCAGCTATCTGAAAGTGAAACAACTGAAGGACAATTGGGAAAGAACTCAAAACCTAGAAAATGACCCGTAGCAGTGAGTTTACTGGGGTTTTTTTCTTCTCATTTATGTCTAGATTTTCACCCCAAAATGGACCAAGTCCCAAAATTGTGCAACAGGCATGGACAGTGAAAACTCCAGGAAAAAAAAAAAAAAGAGGCTCACTCTCTAATCATAAACCCAGGAAAGAGGATCTCTGCATTCTGGCAAGTGTCCAGCGATTCCTCCTTCTTTCTCCTTCTTTTCTTTTCTCTTTCGACCTTCCCTGAAGCCAGTCCCAGTCTCAAAATGGCACTGTTATGGCAGCATATAGTCCTAGACGCCACGTAGTGGGCACCTGAAATCTTAAGGGAAAACAATTCCCTCTGGCAAGAATCAGAAATGGAGCTCTTATGTGTCCTACAGTGTAGGGGAGGATTTCTTTCCTTTTTTTCTTTTTCTCTTTTCTCTCATTACTGTATTCTGAGGGCAGCCACCAAGGCTCAAACTGTGCAATTTCATGGGAAGCGAAAACCCCAAGAGTTTTCGCTAGGGTTTCCTGGGCGCCAAGGAACATGGGAGGAATCCCAGAGAGAAGAGAAATGGAGAAAGAGATTTCCAAATTCTGTATTTTAACCAATACAAATCCCAGGCTAATCCTCTAGCTACAAATGCACAGAACAGACCCAAAAAATCATAGCAAATTTGTTGAGAAAGCCTATGCCATCTCTTCCAGAAAAGAGAAGAGAACATTTCCCAGTTTAAGGAGGCCAACATTACTCGATACCAAAGTAAGTCAAAGGTGTTACAAGAAAATAAAACTATAGACCAATGTCCATGATGAACATAGATAAAAAAATCCTCCCTGAAATATTAACAACTTGAATATAAAGCAATATAAAGAAGGATAATACATCTCAACCAAACTGGGGTTGATACCAGGAATGCAAAGCTGATTCAATATTTGAAAATCAATCAATGTACTTGACTGTATTAATGGACTAAAGGAAAAATATCATATGATCATTTCAATAGATACAGAAAAAGATTTTAGGGGTGCCTGGGGGGTTCAGTCGGTTGAGCCTCCGACTTCAGCTCAGGTCATAATCTCGCAGTTCGTGAGTTCGAACCCCATGTCGGGCTCTGTGCTGACAGCTCAGAGCCTGGAGCCTGCTTCAGATTCTGTGTCCCCCTCTCTCTCCGCCCCACCCCTGCTTGTGCTCTGTCTCTCTCTGTCTTTCAAAAATGAATAAACATAAAAAAAGTTTTTTAATAAAAAACAAAAAAGATTTTAACATGTATTCATAATTGTTAAAAATTTCTCAGCAAACTAGGGGAAAAAAGGAAGCATTCTTATCTTGATAAAGGGTATCTATAAGAAAAAACCCTACAACTAAGAACAAAATTAGCAGTGAAAGATTGAATGCCTTACCTCCTAAGATTAAGAACAAGGTAATGGTACCTGCTTTCACCATTCCTTTTAACCTTGAATTGGAAGTACCAGCCAATTCTATAAGATAAGAAAAAGAAGTAAAAGCATTCAGAATATAAGTAAATAAATAAAACTGTCTATATTTGCAGATAATTCTATTCTCATCATAATAAATACCAAGGTATCCACAAAAAAGCTTCTGAAACAGTGAATTTAGCAGGTTCACTGGATACAAGGATAATATATAAAAATCAACTGTATTATTTATATCCTAGCATTAAAAAATTGAAAATCAAAATTAAGAGAAAACTACTATTTATAATAGTAACAAAAAATTTATGTGAAATACATAGGCATAACTCTAACAAAATATCTTCAGGTTTTATATGTTGAAAACTACAAAGCAATGAGGAAAGCAGTTAAAGAAGATCTAAATAGTTGGAAAAATATGCCATGTTCATAGATTGAAAGGCTCAATGCTATTAAGATGTCAGTTCTTCCCAAAATGATCTATAAACTTAACACAACGACAATCAAAATCCAGAAAGACTTTTTACAGATATCAACAAGCTGATTCTAAAATGTATATGAAAAAAATAAAGGAACTGGAATACCTAAACCAATTCTGAAAAAAATAAAAAAAGATTACTCAGACTACGTGACTCCAAGACTTACTATAAACATTAATGAAGATAGTGTGGCATTGGTGAAAGACACATAGATCAATAGCACAGAACAGAAAGTTCTGAAGTAAGCCTATAGGTGATTTTTGAGAAACACAATGGAGAAGAGATAATTCTTTGCATCCACAAATTGTGATGGAAACACTTGGATATCTGTACGCAAAGAATAGATCGTTGGCTTATTTCTCACATCTATGCAAAAATTAGCTCAAAATGGATCATAGACCTAAGTATAAAAAATAAACCTATAAACTTCAAGAAGAAAACATTGCAGAAAATTCTTTTGACCTTGAAACAGGCAAAGAGTTCATAGATGCAATTGGTAAAAAAAAATGGTCCATAAAACAAATTAATAAATTAGACTTATTTTAAAACTTTTGCTCTATGGAAAAAGACTGCTAGTGGAATGAAATTATTAATCACAGGAAAAATATTTTCATATCACACATCTGATTAACATTTCTATGCAAAATATGTTTTTAAAATTCTAAAAACAATATGAAAACAAAAAATCCAATTAAAATTGGGCAAAAGATTTGAGCAGACATTTCATAAGAGAAGATAAGCAGTTGGTAAATAAGCATGTTAGAAGATGCTCACCATCATGATTCATCAGAAAATGCAAATTAAATCCACAAGATATCACTACTTATCTACCACAATGGGTATGGAGAGGGTGTGGGGGAGACAAATCCTGGACAGGATGCAAAACAACTAGAACTCTCATATACTCTTTGTAAGAATGCAAAATCACACAGTCACTTGGGAAAACAATTTGGTGTTTCTTATAAAATGAAGCATACACTTACCATTTGACCCAGCAATCTCACTCCTCAGTATTTACCTAAGAGAAATGAAGACTTATCTCCACACAAAATCTTGTATATGAATGTTTATAGCAGTATTAGTCATAATTGCCAAAAACTGGGAACAATCCAAATGTCCTTCAATGTGTGAATAGATAAGCAAATTGCAGTACAAATTATAATACTATTACTCAGCCACAAAAAAAAAAAAGAATGTGCATTGATACAAGCATCAATATATTTGAATCTCAAAGGCCTTTTGTGAGTCAGGGATGCCAGGCTCAAAAACTACTCCAAATTTGATTCCACTCAGATTTTTCCACCTGGAAAAGGCATAACTATAGGGACAGAGAACAGGTAAGTGGTTGCCGGGGGTTAGGTGTAGGGGGAAGATTTGACTACAAAGGGAGAGCAAGAAGGACTTTTGGGGCATGATGAAACCATTCTGTATATAGGTGGTGGTTACACAATTTTTTGATTTGTCAAAACTCACAGAACTATGGACTTAAAAGTGATTTTTGCTGCATACATTTTAAAAATAAATTTCAAAATAAAAATACTCTTAAAATGCTAAGGTGCTCATGGCTTATGGGGAAGGGGAAGGAGGAGAGGGAAAAGTACCCAATGAGAAGAAATGTTTTTCCAATGCATTGTTCACAGTTTGCAGTGTAGTTAGAATTCTCACCATGATATATACAAAAACAAGGATAGGAAGAAGCATCTTATACATCTAGAGCACATCCATAGACTCTTAATATTGATTTGCATTTATTAACAATATTATATTGTTTATGTCTGACTTTTATTTGTACATTATGCATTTGGTTCAGCAAAAGAATGATCACAGATCTTTTGCCAAAAATAGTGTTACACAATAAATATGTGTCATTATCTTGCAACTACCTGAGACATATCATTAAGTTCTGTTCTTCTTCCTTGCCAACAATCCCAGTTTTTGAGGGAGATGGAATTGAACTTCAGGCAAAATACTGGTTGCTTTACTATGTAAATCCCACTTCCCCAGTGGGATTCAACTCCCTGCTCTAATTTTAAAGGGGATGATATTCCAGCAAAAGATCCATGGCAAAAATTCTCATTTCTACATTCTTCCAACATTTATAGAAAAAATGATTAAATGGGAGAATACAGCAGTCTACTGGGTGAGCACAAAGTTCTCTAGAATTTAGAAATTAGAATTGGTTCCTCCCTCTTCTGTTGATGGAAAAAAAGCAGAAGAGCACCTTGAACTACATCCTCAATCTCTCACAGTAGTAGTCCCTGAGAGAACCACTTATACATTTTGAAGTTGTTAACAGTGATTGTAATGGATTTTTAAATATAATGGACTTGTGAATACTCCAGCATGGGCTGTGCAAATAATATATATGTAGCAGTTAGTTAAGGCTTAAAGTTTAAGCTCCAGAGGCAGTTGTCTTAATCAAGAATGCACAGCTCAGGTTAGTCAACTAATATTATATCAAAAAGGTCCAAATTCTATAAGTTGCTATTATAAGTACTTCTTTTACCCTATGTTAATCAACTATTGACACTTTGATAATTATAATACTTAATATCAGACATGGGTCTTTTCATAACTAAAAACTATGGCCTGATAACTAGCACATAAATCTCAGAAATTGGTTCTTACTGGTGCAACAATCAAACATATTCATGACATGTGGGTTGAGTAAAATATTTGAGATATGCTCATCATTCTTTGATGAAAAAAGTTTAAGAATCTAGCAAAACCTCCATCTTTCACCATTAGAGTAGAACCTGAGGCTTGATTCCCTAATCTGTCCTTTTGTCTAGTCATTGATACAGAAAGTTTTCTGAATGTTTGATTCTAGCTACAAGAATAAAAGAATCCTCTGGAATGCTGTTGTGTCTGCTTTAAGTGCACCTTTCATTCAAGGTATGATCAGAGTATCCAAACAAAAAGGAGAGCTGGGACTTCATTGAGCCTCTAGAGTAGGTTGTAGGAAATACTGAAGATATTGTATTCTAACAAACTGTAGTTTAATTCATCTTTGTATATGAACATAAACTTTCTTTCATTATTATAATATAGAGAAATTGTAGTCAACCCTCACCACTTTAAATGTGTTACATATTATGAAGAACCTGTCATGGTGCAAATTATTTTAGGTCAATTCTTTCAACTATAGGGAGGTCCTTCTTCTCCCTGGAGGTACTAAATAGTTTGTGATTCACATAAATGTCTAGAACTGTGGTAATTCAAGGATTATGGTATGACATATTTATATACAGAAAGTATGTAGATATCCTACAGCTTGGGGGAGGGAAGCACAAAGTGAATCCAGAAAGTTCCCACAATCCTTAGCAGGTTTCTCCTGAAGACCTTTACCACTTTGAGAGGATCATGCACACACAGAAGTGGAAGTGAGAACCACTGGTGTAAATGATGAAAGATAGGACTTTGATGAGTCGCCCTGCCTTAGCCAGACCATGGGGGATAGTACTTGGGAGCAGTAACACCCACATCAAGACCACCCTGCTTACAGAAACCCCTGCTAGACACATCTATTCAACCATGCCCATTATAGTAATAAAAATGCCCTTGGAACATAGTACAGTGTTTCCAAACCAACCCTTTACTAAATACTAATTAAACAATAATGCCTTTTCCCAAGGACTTAAAACAATTGAAACTGAAAGACATGAAAATCCTCAAAATATTCTTCTAGTCTACCATCTTCTCCTGGCTTTACTTCCCTCTCACTAGCCTGAGACTATGAGTTTAGTCTTTAACCACTGTTCCCCATAATGTCACAGAGCCTTTCATGTTCATTCCCCTCAACCATGCCAAATTCAACCAGAGGCCATTCTCAACATCAGTTTTCTCTAGTTCCACTCCTAGGGCTGCCAATTTTTTTTACTGGATCCACTTAAATGCAACTTAATCTTATCTGGGTCTTTACTGATATTCAACTCTCAAAAAATCTTAGGGTTAGAAGGACTTTAGATGATACCCAGTTCAATGCTCTCATTTAAAACAAATCCCCTCTACAGTTTCCCTGAGAGATAACCATCCAGTTTGTGAATGAATTCATTAAGCAATAGGTCAACAATTTACCCTGAAAGAATTCCCCTCAAGTTTTACAAAATGTATATATTGCCTGATGAGAAACCAACATCCCTAAGTTTTCTGACAAGCCGTCTTGGTTTTATCTCTGTCAAAAGCAAAATAAATCTGCTCTCCATGCCATATGGCATCCCTTCAGTCACTTGAAGCCCATTTCCTTGTCTCTCCTGTCTTGTCATCATAAATTAAGGTTACAGTTTCCTTTTATGACATGTTTCTCAGATCCTTCTCTCAAATTATAGTCAGTATGCACAAGATTTGATTGTGTTATGGTGGGGTGAATAGTGAAGAGACGAAGGTACTCTGATGCCCATGGAGAGCATTATTGGGACGGAGAGATGGAGGGGAAGTAGAACATAAGGAAAACAGGTCACTATCACAGTAATGTCCACTTGATAATGTTTTCCAAAGTTTCAACCAAATTAAAAGGTGTCTAGTTCCAGAGACAATCCAGATCGGTCTTGGTCTGCGAGATTTTATACACAGTACACCCAATCCAGTGCTTGCCAACATGCTTAATAAATATTTATTAAATGTTTGAACAACCAAAATAGAGAAGTTCCTGGGGTTTAAGAATTTTTGTCATTTTGTAATTTTTGAAATGTGTCCTTCATAACTTGCTCAGAAAAATCGTATTTTAGAGAAAAGGTGAAAACACCAGGGGGAATAAAAGGGTATAATTATTAAATTTTTTTGGTTGTTAATGAGTAGCTCTTGTTTAGTTTTTGTATTACTATTATAGGGGAAAAACAAAACCAAAATTCTTTGGCCATCTGGAAGAATTTTATTCAGGGCTTTTCAAAAATTCACCTTTTTCCAACTAAACCCTTCCCTCCCTCTGTTCCCAAGAAATTGATATCCTCATCTTAATGCTACCCTGCTCTCAGCTCAGGCTGAGCACCCCCAAAGATACCCACTAAAGCTTATTTCTTCTGATCTTCAGGTCCTCCTTAAGACACATCAGCAACTTAAACATCTCTTTCACATTCCTCCAAACTGCTTTTAACTTTTGCCCCAAGGCTTATTGACCTACCTTTGACTTGAATTTTCAAGAATAATCTGTTACTGCAGAAATCTAGACAGGTCTCTTTAATTAAAAAAATCACTAATTCCTGGGGCACCTGAGTGGCTCAGTTGGTTAAGCATCCAACTTTGGCTCAGGTTATGATCTCATGGTTCATGAGTTCAAGCCCTATGGCGAGCTTACTGCTGTTGGCACAGATCCTCTGCCCCTCTCTCTCTCTGCCCCTCCCTGGCTTGTGCTTTCTCAAAAATAAATGAAAAGAGTTAAAAAAATTTAATGTTTATTTATTTTTTAGAAAGAGAGACAGAGTGTACGAAGGAGAGGGGAGAGAGAAGGAGACACAGAACTGAAAGCAGGCTCCAGGCTCTGAGCTGCCAGCACAGAGTCTGATTAAGGGCTTGAACTCACGAACAATGAGATCATGACCTAAGCAGAAGTCAAATGTTTAACCGACTAAGTCACCCAGGCGCCTCAATAAAAACATTAAAAAAAAAATCACTAACTCCTAAGAATTATCCATTCTGTACAGATGTACAAAAACAGCAAAATTATACCAGGAGGAAATCACCAACAGGCTGCAGTCGACTAAGCTTTAGTATAGGTAACTCAACTTCTTTCCTTTCAAGCTTGGATTTAGCCATGAAAAGACAAGAGAGGAGAAAGCTGCTAGGAAACAACCGTAAAATGAAAAGTGAAATGCAGGAATTGAGTCAATTTTTTATAGATAAGAATTGTATTAACAATAATAATGTTTGGGTTTTGCAGTACAGTGCTCAACCCTAGACTATGGGGCTTTCTCTAAAGGACTTTGGAAATTTGGAGTATTTTGAGTTTCCCTGAATTTTGTTCAGAGTTCATGCTGACATTTTTGGAGCAGCCAATATATTCCTCATTGATCTATTATACTGTTTTGTTAATTCAATTAAATGCTGCTTTTCAATTGGGAATTTTTAAAATTCTGATGGATAGTAAGCTGTCTGATCCTGCCTGGCTGGAGGCCAGCAATGCCAGGAAAACATTTCAGAAGGGAAAGTGCTTAAATATAAATGTCCCCGGAATAGCTCTCAAAATTATGTTTCTAAATGCACCTATCAGCTTTGAACCACACTAGACAATGCCAAATTCTCAGAAAACAAAATCATGAAGATAGAATGGATATTGAGAGAGTTAATCTAAAAATATATGTATTACAAAGACAGAAGGTAGAAGACCCACATCACATTTCCAGGAAAACCTTCCACTCACATACACAATCAGAAAGATCAGAACCTGTGTACCTTACCCAGAAAAATGCAGGGGCCAAGATCTAAGAAAGGGTGTGACCTTGAACCAGGCACATAAACTCCCTAGGCCTCTGTTTCCTCCTTGTTAAATAAAATGGGAGTGAGTCTCTTTCCACTCTAAACTACTGTGTTTCTACTTTTGATCTGAAAGTTTCCAAGAGAAATTGCCCATTGTCTCTTCCCTTTTTTTTTTTTTTCATTCCTTCCACAATGGTGATTTTGGAAATCCTTAAAAACATCTTGGTTTGTACTCAATAATTATCCACCACCTATACAAAAGATTTAAATCTTAAGTTCTTGGCATACTTAGGAGGGAAGTGGAAGAAATATCTTTTATAGCAATAAAAATAGTAAAAATTAAAACATATGCAACACGTGTTCAAAAAAGGAATGTAGTAATAGCAGTTTTTAAAACTTCAAGGCTTTTCTTTTTCTGAAAAAAAAGTCCAGAAGGAAGTTAACAAAATATTAGAAGTGTTTCACTATGTGTGGTAGGATTGTGAGTAATTCATATTCTTTCTTTATTGTGTTTCCTAAATTACCTTCAATGTCCATGTATAGCTTCTATTACCAGTAAAAGAAATGAGTCTGTTTAGAAAGAAAGGGAAAGGGAAAATAAACTAGTTTATGTATCAGTTATGAGGTATTTTTTTCATATAGAATGTTAATTGAAATAGTATCTGCATAAGTATTCTGGTTCTTTTGCATTATGTTGTTATTTTTCTATTTATTTAAATAATTTCCTCAGTTAAAAAAAAAAAACTGAGGTAAACCATGCTTAAATTTAGACTGAAAGTAAGACACTAAGGACATGTCCAGCCTCAACATAATTAGATACCTTAAGAGTCACAAACAGCCTAGTCAGGACAACCCTTCCGTGACACAGCCTTCTTGAGGAAACAGGATTTGACCAGAGTAAAGGGGTCTCTGAATCCATATAGGGCGAGCCAAAGGGTGAAGGGCTTGGCAGGGGTGTAAAGAATACACATGGCAATCACAGCAAGGACAACCGGGAATCTCAGGTAGGTCCCAAAGTCAATGTAAGGAGCTTTCGACCACCCGCACTAAGACAAAGGTGGAGATGTGGCAGCAGGAGACATAAGGGGAGGGGGGTGGGCAAAGAAGAAGCATGGAGATTTCTATGGCCCTCAGAATGCCTTGAATAGAGTCAAACTAACCACTACTTATTAATAAACATTAACATTTATGAGCAATTACCATGTGCCAGACACTACTCTAAATGTATTAACTCATTGAATCCTCACAATGGCACTATGGAGCAAATGTTTTTACAGATCAGGAAACCAAAGCATACAGCAATTCAATGAATTGCTCTAAACCTCAGAGCCGGTAGTGTTGGGAGCAGCATTCAACCCAGACAGACCCCAAAATTTGGTATTCTTAATAACTTCACTCTACACGTGGAATAAAGGAAGGAAGGAGGTAAAATATCTCATAGTGAAGAGAAGGATTGTTGTAAGCATATAGGACAGTCAAGAAAATCAGCAAGATGTAACCCTAGTAATCCACAAGGCAGTAGAAGGCTATCACTTCAAGATGTGGATTCCTATTGTCTTAGATGGAAGTTACTTCATCAGTCTCCTGGATCCCTAGCTGGAGGATGCTTGAAAGCCAAGACAATAAGGAAATTATTCAAATAGGTTAGAAATATATATCCACTATGCTAGAAGAAGGTTGAACCTCTAGCCAGCAATGCCAAAATAAGCCCTTTCCATAATAATATTTTTTTTACTCTCAATTATTCTCCAATCTAATTGAAATCTACCTCTGTGGGATAGATTAAGATATTTAAAATCACTGACAGCAGATAAACCAATAACAATGTTTGGGCTGAATTCTCAGATGTAAATACTCTTCAACTTAGACAAAAGCAAAAATAACAAGACAGCAGTCATTATATATCTGAAATTCACATACAAGAATGTCTCCTTGGGAATATATACTGTTTTTGTGTGTGCATGTATTTTTTTTTATTTCTTCAATATATTATTCGTACATACTACAATGCCTGGTTAGCAAATGAGATGGGGATTTGGGGATAAGAGATTAAGGGAGTGCTCCCAGGATGAGCCTGTCAGGAAGTGAGGGGGCAGGCTTAGGCAGGTGGGGAAGGCTCAGCCACGATGTGGCCTCCACTGGAGACCACATGGATGATCACTCCCTAATGCAAGAGAGCTAACGTTTTGTACCCCCGTTGTGTGGGTTCTGCAGTATGGAGGATGGTGAAAAAAAACAGGGGCATAACCACCTGAATGAGATGACTCCCATTTGGCCAAGGGTAGCTAGCTATCTGGGGAAAGACGCCACTGTGGGCTGTTAGCAGCCAACACTCACAGCAGCTGGGAGCAGGTGCTATGGATCGGTGGTGGGTGAAGCACCAAGAGCAACAACACAACGCACTGTTCTAAAAATAAATATTGAACCCCATCAAAAAATAAATCAAGAAAAATGTGTACCTACTGATTTCAATTAGGTAAAAGTGTATTTAGGACTATGCATGAAACATGTCTTTCAGGTAGGGTTCCCTGTCTCTTTGTTAGGTTATCTACTCCTGCTTCACATGTAGTGGGCAAGCAATAAAATGTGAAATTAAATAGTTGTTAATTGGGCTAATTACTATTCCCAGAACAAGAACCCATTGCTACATCAACCAAGTAGTTGTCCATGGATTGTCACAGATCCTGTTAATGCTCCTGAAAATAAGTAGGCATTGTCACTATGTGCTTAATAAAGATGAGACGTTCTTCCGAAATTCAGCTCTGCTGTATGGAAAGTGCTTAATATGGACTCTGTTGCTCATTCCCAATTAAACCTTCTTTCTCTAACGTATTTTCCGAGCTTACTAAAAAACAATAATACATGATTACAACTGGATTTATGGTAAAGGAATCCAAACACCTAATCGCATATGCCTTTCTTAAATGCCAGAACGTTAATATGAAAATATTCACAGAATGCAAATGGTAATAATGACGTTGCTGCTGTAATCCATTTGTTAAAATGTAGCAGTTGTAGCATTCCATATGATCTACAACCAAAGCTATACCCTCAATAAGTAGGCTAGGCACATATCCCAGGGTGCCCAGCCCCATCCAGGTTTGTTCCTAAGTCACCGTATAAACAAATGCCAGCCTTAAAGGGAGTTAGAAAGACCCCAGAAGGCACCCAAAGTTTTGGAGATCCAACTGAACTTCGACCTCCTCGGGCAACTTTAAGCAAAATCCTCACAACATTAAGCTATATTTTGTCCTACCCCTACTCTGCCATATAGTCTATCGACATCTTGGGTTTCCTTAGAAGATGGGTGACAGAAAATAGTGGTCTTAAGTCTATCAAAGGACTATGGCTCTGAGGTCTCTGCCCCTGCAGCCTTGTTTTAGTCCCCAGGTACCTAACCTCACAAGGAATCTGGCCTCTTAAGTCCACATCTTTCATATCTACCCTATACCCCACCATTTTTAAATTTACTTCCCTTTTCTGACTTAAATGAACCTACTGCCAGTTGTTTTTTCAGATATTTTACAGTTACTACCAATATTCTTTATTCTAGCCAAATGGAATACACATAGTTTTCTAAATACCAATACCATTTCAATGAATTAATCTTTCAAAATATAAGACCAAAAAGAAAATATTTAATTTTAATAATCACTCATAATCCCAATGCTTCAAAGACAATCACTGCAAACCTTTTGTTACATTTTCTTCCCACACTTTTTTTTTAACGAATTAATATATGTGCTACAGACACAAACATACTATAATGTTACCTGCAGCCTGTTTCAAATATTGTGCTTTTCCTGCACAATCTTCAACAACATGATTTCCAGTGATTTACTGGAACCCATTGTAGGGATGTATCATCATATTACTCAAGCCCCGTTAGGTTTTCACTCTCTCACCCACACTCCTCCCTTTTCCCCAATGAGTGCGGTAGCTTGTGAGCAAAGGAGAAGAGGACAGGAGGTGCTGGGAGTGGCTCCAGGCTGGCTTGGGTGATAAGCTGGGAACCCCTCTAGGGTCGTTTATGACACATGCTACCCCTGCAGTATCTTCAGCACAAGTTTGAATGGCCAAAGAGATCTGAGGACTCTTTCAAACCTAAGTGTAGTAAAGTCTGGTTTGGCTTTTTTTCTCCCTTATTTCCTGCTACAAGGTCTAAATTTAAATTTGGTTAGTAAAGAACTTTAATTTCAACTTCCATTTCTTTTTTTTTAAGTTTATTTATTTATTTTGAGAGAGAGAGAGAGAGAGAGAGAGCGAACTCACACATCCATGAGCGAGTGAAGGGGGGACAAAAAGAGAGAGAGAAAATCCCAAGCAGGCTCTGCCCTGAAGCCCAGTGCCCAATGCAAGGCTTGATCTTAGGAACCATTAGATCATGACCTGAGCCAAAATCAAGAGTCTGAAGTTTAACCAACTGAACCACCCAGGTGTCCTTCAACTTCCACTTCTATTTAAACTTATGTTTTCCTATGGAAAATAAGCTTTATGATGCCAGTAATGCAGAAAAAATACAATTGGCTTCTATTTTCTATGTCAAATCTGAAAATAAATTGGAAAAGCTGCACTTCACAATACTGACATTTTTCTTTCCTGACTTTTGTTCTAAGAACAAAAGTTTTTATACCTATAGACCTTTTATACCTGTAGACCAAGTTCAATTACCGCTGGTACAGAGTAAACCCAAACTCAGAGTGTTAGGTTCACAAAGGAATGCCCACTTTCTTAAATATGAAACACTGGGAATGGGCTTACAGTCAATATGAAAACACAGACAAACGTGTGTCCTCTCTAATTTGAACTAGGAGTAGGCAATTGATGGTGTTCCTGCCTAAAGTAACATGTAAGACGACCTAGACCATGACTGATGAAAATATTTAAGGCCAAATTGTTCATTTTAATGATAATTTATTTCTTGACAACTCTAATTTGGAATTGGAAATAGCACTACCCCTGATCTACCTTGGGCTAGACTTACATTATTTTTGTTTGGCGTCCATAGAAATTCAAAAGTATGGATACTATAATTTTTCCCTTCTATATGGAACTCAAATATTTTTACCAACCCCACCAAAATCCTACCTTTGGCCAGTCAAATAAAATTAGCTTGAATCACATCCCTTGAGGAAGTTAGCTCATCATTCCTCCAAGCATTTAGAAGAATGGCATCTTATGAATTCAGATTAACCTCTGTCTCTGAGCTCCTATTTTAGCTTATGGATCATTTAATCTTGCTCGGCAACATGTCAACCCAGAAGTAAAACTCAGAACCACTCCCTGGTTTTTTTGCCACCAAAAATCCACTTGCATAAAGCTTTTGGATTTAAAACATTGTACTGAAAGCTTTGGTGAGATAAGGTTTCCAATTTAAAACTGCAAAGCAGTATTTTAAAGCTATTCTCCCCCCGCCCCCCACCCAAACAGTTATATTTTGGTTGCTCTTTGGTGTTAGCGTGTTCTAAGCCTTTGAACTATCCACTTTGCAAGAGTGAGGTTTTGTTTCCCTACAGCCTCTTTAACTATATGCAGCACAAATTTCTATGCCTCCTCCTTTCTTTTTCTGGCAGTCTTACCAACAGAACATGTGTCCAAACTAGCACTCTTATATATAAAAAGAAGTTCCCGATATCTGGTGTACATGGAGACACATACCTATTATTGTATCCATTGAGGTGTTCATAGTGGCAAGTAAGAATAAATGTCAGGGCACCAGGGTGGCTCCGTTGCTTAAGAGTCCGACTTTGGCTCAGGTCATGACCTCATGGTTCAGGAGTTGAAGCCCTGCATTGGGCTCTGTGCTGAGAGCTCAGAGCCTGGAGCCTGCTTCGGATTATCTGTATCCCTCTCTCCCTTCCCCGCCCCACTTGTGAATTATCTCTCTCTCTCTCTCTCTCTGTCTCATAAATAAATTTAAAAAGAAGAAATGTCAAGTGGGGTGCCTGGGTGGCTCAGTCGTTAAGAGCTCAACTCTTCATTTTGGCTCAGGTGATGATCTCACAGTTTGTGAGTTCGAACCCCACATCAAGCTCTGTGTGGGCAGTGCAGAGCCTGCTCAGGGACTTTCTCTCTCTCCTTCTCTCTCTGCCCCTCCCCCACTCACATTCTCATCTCGGTCTCTCTCTCTCTCTACCCCCCTCAAAATAAATAAATAAACTCAAAAAAAAAAAAAAGAAAAAGAAAAAGAATAATATCAAGCTACATTCAACAACAAAGGAATTTGCCATGTTATTGGAAAGACTAGAGGCCATGTGAGCTTTAGAGCTGGTTTATACGGTGCTATCATAAGGATATAGTGCCTCTCACAGTCAGCTCCATGCTCAAGTTGGCTCAACATAGCTGTAGGAAAGCTACTAATGTCACCTCATTTCACCAGTAAGAGATAGAACTTGATTTCTACAACCACTGAGAAAAATTCTTCAGATTTTCAGTGACCAGACCACACCAAACTAACCCCTGTGGCTAGGGGCATGCCATACACTGCCTGACTTGGTCGTAAATTACCAGAACTGGGAGAAGAATGGGATTACCCTGCTTGGTTTATATCCCACGAGGCTGGAGATGGGGTCCATCCCACCCAAACCACATGAATATTACACAATAGGGGAGTGGCGTGAAGGGATGTTGAAGAGAGCCTCAAAATGTCCACTGCGAGAGGGAGTCCTCATCTGAGGAGCCAGCAGCCCAACATCACACTTTGTGGGAATTTTCTACTAGAGAGATTTCTAAGTTCCAGCAGTCTTAAAAGTCAAGAAAAATAAGAGGAAGGGTGGTCCAAAGACTTGAAGACAGACAGAGAAAACAGATGCCTAAGCTATGGAGACGGAAAATGCCCAGGAAGAAAGCAGGACGCATCCCTGAAAACAAACCCTCTAGGAAGACAGGAGTGCAGACCCTGCCCGGGAGTCCCATTCTGTCAAGTCGTTACATCTCCCCTCAGCAGGGGGGCACACATGACATAAAAAGGTAACTCCCCATAAGCTGTTGGTGCTCTCATTTCCACTTTGTCTCACCATTTCGACTTGTCATGTAGCCCCATTCCCTCACTTCAATCTCAGTGATTCTAAAAGTAACCGTGCGTATTCAAACCAGCCACAATTGCCTGCTTCTGCTTTAAAAGAACGGCACAGTCCAGTGGTCCTCCAGCTCTGCTTTCCTTCACATCCCTCCAGGCCCCTCCACCCCTGAGGAGGACTCCCCCCTGGGCTCTGCCAGTGGGATGCCAGACATTTACAGACATGCAGGAAGCACACGTCTATTTAATAAATCTAATTACAGGTAAACCTTTCTCTTCGCCTGGAGTGTTCTCATTTCCTTCTTCGTTTCCTCAAATTGGTTTTGCTGTTGGTTTAGCATTATGTTCTGTGTCCAGCACTGTACTTACTAGACATAAATCCAATCCCAGTAAATCTTCACAACAGCACTGTTTTACAGCTAGTTTACAGAACGGGAAACCATGACTCAGGCGAAATAATGTGCTTGGATCGTTTATTGCAGCGGGAGGACAGATCTGTCCGATTCTCTCCACTGCATCCTAGAGGGAGCAGCCTGGTCCACCCTTGCCTTCTCCCTGAGAAAGTTCTACTACTTGCATATAAAGAAGGCAAAGAGATAAAATAAAATAGTTTATTATTTAGCTGAAGCTTTGGACTCAAAATCCATTACAGAAATCTAAGATATTTGGCTGGACCACAGAAAAACCAATTTTTGGGGGGGGCCTAGGTTACAGACTTGGGGGGCCTCCTTCCTTCCAAGCCCAGACTCAAATCTTGAATCTTAAATATCAATTGTAAAAAAAAAAATCCATATCCCATAGGACCATGGATATTAGACATGGAGACAAAGGGAAGGAGGGAGCAGATTACTCAATACCTATATTAGGGTTAATCCAGGCCACCACCCTGGATTGCCAGGCTAATATAAGAGCAAAAGACTTGATTGCATGTGGAAAAAAAATGAGAATGAGAGCTGGCCAGGGCTGCTTGAGCCGCAGATTCTTAAGTCCAGACACATGGAAGAGACACGGCATCCAAGTGATTCAGTGAAAGAACACCAGCTCTAGGAAGGAAAAAAAAAAAAAAAAGTGCCTCCATAATATTCTACCATTTACACAACACTTCTCCTTTTAAGGACTGGAAGGTCTTGTTCTAACTCCTCTCTAGAGAACAAAAGAGAGATATCAGGGTAGAGAAACTTTGAATTCCCTCTTCACATACACATCGCAAATGCTAATTATAACAAAAAGAAAGTGCCTTGCTGATGACTTTCAATATTTATTCCTGGCAACAGAGAATAAAGTTGCAAGAAATTTTCCTAGAACCATTAGTCGGTGTGGATTCAATATGATTAAAGGTGTGGGGGGGGGGGAATTAAAGTGTGTCATTGTAATACTAATTTCAATTAGAAGAACCCTTCTTGAGATAGCCATGTTCTACCTCCACAAACTGAATAATTCACATGCTTTGTATCCTAGCATAGGAGTGAGGGATACTCCACTCACTGCTCCTCTGCCAAAAGCCACCCCGTCCCTCTGACAAGGATGTTTGTAGCCAAAGCTGTCCCAGTCGCAGAGAAAGAAAAAGAACAGTTTGGAAGGAAGGAAGGAAGGAAGGAAGGAAGGAAGGAAGGAAGGAAGGAAGGAAGAAAGGAAGGCAGGCAGGCAGGCAGGCAGGCAGGCCTGACTAGAGTGTAAAGCAGTTTTCTTTAAGACAGCCCTATCTGCCGGTTCAACTTACCAAGCTATTTCCCCATGAAAGCATAATAGTCTCTTATGAATTCAGAGACTGAAGAGCCTGAAAAGCTATGAGTCACTGCAAAGATGAGTTAGTCACCCTATTTTCTTCCTGCTGCATGTGATTAGTAGTAATGAAGCCTTCATTTAAAAATTGAGTCTGCTGTGGGGTTGTATGGGTGGCTCAGTTGGTTGAGCATCTGACTCCTGATTTTGGCTCAGGTCATGATCCCAGGGTCATGGGATGGAACCCCACATTGGGCTCCACCCTGGGAGTGGAGCCTGCTTGAGAGTCTCTCTCCTTCTGCCCCTCCCCCATACACTCTCTCTTTCCCTCCCTCCCTCTCTCTCTCTCAAATAAAAACAAAAAAATCAAATCCGTGGTCCTTATTCCTACAACTGTGTTTTCAGGCCCCAAGATCTCTTGATATTTTTCAAGAACTTCTTTACTACTCTCGACACCTTCTCCTTCCCTCCCACCTGGATGAAGAAGAGGAAGAAAATGGAGCTAAAAATATTCATAGACCCCAGAAGAAATTCTGGCTTTTATTTTATTTTAGTTAAAATCATGTTTTGTACTAAAATTATGAAAGCCCTGTTCATAATGTACTCGAAACCTCCAGCTACCAGGCCTCACTGCTGACATTCTAGTTTCAGTTGGAGTTTGTGCTGGGCCATTTTTTTTCAACATTTATTTATTTTTGAGAGACACAGAGAGACAGAGCATGAGTGTGGGAGGGGCAGAGAGAGAGAGACACAGAATTAGAAGCAGGTTCCAGGCTCGGAGCTGTCAGCACAGAGCCTAACGCGGGGCGTGAACCCACGAATCATGAGATCATGACCTGAGACAAAGTAGGACGCTTAACCGACTGAGCCACCCAGGTGCCCCTGTGTTGGACCTTTTTAAACCAACAGATCAGAAATATTTGTAATTATCAAGATTCATTTAAAATGTTTCATTTTGGGCAAGTTGAACAAGTTCCCCAGAAATAAGACTATATATAAAATTGTCTCTCCTGGGGTTCTGCTGTGCATTCCGATAACAGAGATAAACTTTTAATTTTGCATGATAGCAACTTCTTTGTGTCCCAACTTCCTAATCCAGAGTGAAGAAAAAGTTTAAACCTGCCCAAGCTGTTCCTCAGGAAATGTATGAGTTAAAAGAGATATTTATGAAAGCCTCACCAAAGGAGGAAGGAATGTGGCATAAATCCAAGAGAGTGATTGCTGGCAACAAAAAAAATTTAATCCTGTGTTACTCTAATATACACCTTACTTCATACATTATAACAATGTGGGCATTCTTCAGGAATAATGTAATCATCAAGAAGATTTAAATAGAGATATGAGTGCAATGCAATGTCTCCTGACTGAATGCCAACATGGAATAAATCTCTAGTGGCTTAAAATGTTTAAAAGATAAACACTACAAAGATAAGCAGCTTTACTAGGATATAATTCAATCTCCACATTTTCTTCCAATTCTCCATTAAACCACACACTTATTGTCTGCTCTGCATATGGTGTTGGTATGCATCTACATTATTTTTATAGCAATAACAGAAAGAGAAAAAAAAAAAAAACAGTGCCCTTAACTTGCATAGAGCAGTAGTTTCCTACTCGTATCTTCTGTGGTGTCTGCAAGTAAGACAAAGCAAAATACAGACCCTACAAAAATTTTGGATAACGAACACCATCGTATATGTGCGATTTACACAAAAATGGAGACTTGCATTTGTGGAAAGAGCTGAAATGCTTTTGCCAGATTGTTACTCCTCCATTAGAAACACAAACTGAAATAGAAAAAATGTTCTGTATTTTTCCCTCTTTTTATGATTTAAGTGCATGTTGATACTAAAGGTGATAAATCAAATGTTTTCCTTCTCATTGGAAGGGAAGTGATGGGCTTCTTTGGACACATAATTATAAGTGAGTGGCCACTCTCTACTATACAATCTTTCCTATGTCATGGTCCACCTGTCAGTTCCAATAAATGGCATATCGATATTTATAGGGGAAAAAATAAGAGAAAAGACACTTTTAAATAAAAAAGGGCCTGGTCCAGTCAGATCACATGGTTTACTCACATTCTACTTCCAGTAGATCATTGTGCATCATTTCAAAAAATAGCTTTGTATCCACTGAATGACTGTCTCCTTCACTTTCCCTCCAACCCCCCTGAGATACAAGGACACAAAATGTTCTTACATGAATCATCAATGGATTTGTTCTTCCCATGTCCAACAAAGATCTTTACCCGGCCCTGCGACATTTGCCCCAAATTATCACGCTGTGTGCATATCCCAGTGTGAGTTCCCTGGAAAACACACTCCGATAAAGCTTCTCAGGAAGGGCCCTTGGGATAAACCACTGTGGAGGATGAAGGAATCAGGATGGGAGGGAGTAGTGGAATGCAATATTTTCTCACAAAGGCCTCAAATGATCCCACTGGGACTCTGGGGCTAGGATGGCCCTTCAGGGTAGCCTCGAAATGAAGTGAGAAGTCAAGCCCTTATATTTTCCTTGGATGAGTCGTTAGAGTCAGGCTCACTGGGGTGTGGGGTGTGGGGGTGACTTTAGGCTGTTCTCCTCATCTGAGGGCAATTTTTGGAGTTGAAAGGGTCCAGCCAGCAGCCTCTCGGAGTATTTCAGTCCTCAAAGCAGGAGATGTGCGCTGCATACTACAGCATCCACTGCATGCTTGGGGCACCTGGGGGCTCAGTCGGTTAAGTGTCTGACTTCTGCTGAGGTCTTGATCTCATGGTTCGTGAGGTAGAGCCCCACAATGGGCTCCGTGCTGACAGTGCAGACCCTGCTTGAGATTCTTCTCTCTCTCTCTGCTCCTACCCCCCACCCCATATTCTCTCTCTCTCTTTCAAAAATAAATAAATAAATGAACAAATAAATAAATAAACTTTTAAAAAAGAGACAAATGTTTAAAAAAAAAAAAAAAGAAACTGCATGCTTCATCTTCATGGCTCCCCACAAAACAGCCAGCTGTGATATGCAGGGTGTTTATACTCCGGGGATGCCAAGATTATGACTTTTCCTCTCTTTTACCACCTCTTCAAACTTTCTGACAAATGCAAGGGTTCAATTTTTTTAACTGCTTATCAAAGTGATGTTACAAATATTGTCTATTCAGTGTGGTGTTCTTGCTATGGCTGTTGTACCTGAGACATAACTAATATGTACCACTAAATTATTTTTAGAATATTTGTGTTTTGAAAACAGTTTAAATTAAAATATTAATCCAGGGTTTCTTAAAAGCAGCACTTTTGACAGTTTGGATCAATACTTCTTTGTTGTCAGGGGCTCTCCTGTACATTGTGGGCGGTTTAGTGGAATCTCTGGTCTCTGCCCACTAGATGCCAGAAGCACTTTCCCTCACAATTGTGACAAACAAAATATGTCCCCTGCGGGCAAAGTTGCCTATGGGTAAGAACCACTGAAGTAGCCTATCATCCTTACACACTTAGGTCCAGTAGATGGGATTGAAATTATCCAACTTGAACATCCTCTTGCGTTCCACAACCAAAACACAGACTCCTCTTTCTGGAAAACTGTGCTCAAGATTGGTGAATTTGTTCCTTCCACAGAGAGTCACTGAGGCATGAGATTTAAAATAAGCCCTTCCTTGGGTCACCTGGGTGGCTCACTCAGTTAAGCATCTGACTCTTGATTTCGACTCAGGTCATGATCTCACGGTCATGAGATCGAGCCCTGGGTCAGGCTCTGCACTGACAGCATGGAGCTTGCTCAAGATTCTCTCTCTGCCTCTCCCTCTGTCCCTTCCCCACTCACTCTCTCATGCACTCTCTTTCTCTCTCTCTCTCTCTCAAAAAGAAAATAAAATGAGATAAAATAAAATAAAATAAAATAAAATAAAATAAAATAAGCCCTTCCCTAATTATTTGCTCCACAGTTTGGCCATTTGGTCCCTTTTCATCTCGCCCTCCTACAATGTTTACTTCTCATTGTCTTCAAGGCTCCTTCCCAGCAGGAGTGGATGTGAGAACCTGAATGCCCACTCCCGTGCTTCTCAAAACAGCAGCATAGAAAGGGAGGCTCCTGCGGTATACCATCCCCTCCAGAAAGGAAAGTGCCAATTAGGAGGAAAGGTTAAGTTAACAAGGCTTAGAAAGACACTAGGAATCAAAATGAGGCGGAAATGTATTTCGTTTGGCTAGTTTATTAAATATTTATGGAAAACTTATATCTGGCATGAACTAGTCTGGACACAGGATGAAAAGGTAGGTAAGATTTAGTCCCTTTCTTCAAGGAGCTCCCAGTTTCATGGGAAATCCATGAGAGGGCTCACCCTAATGTGACCCCAGGAGAGACTCATTAGACTGCACTGCTTCAGTGATGTCACCCTATGCCACGTTTTTGTCCCCAACTCTGCAGATGCAGCCATTCATTTTGTCGGTAGGGAACCCATCCCTCCAGCTTGCACTTACACAATTCAAGCCCATTAAAAGTACCACAGGCAAGCCAAAATTGCCATACAGTTAGCCGTGCTAAGCAATATGATTGCCAACGAGAGCAGACACTTCTACTGGCCGGCAAATTTAAGGAAACATCACTGGAAATCAAATTATAATCCAAAGGCTAACAGAGGTGCAGTTTTCTCACATCACAAACTTGGTGTGCAAAATATAACCTGACTTTCCTATAACTCAGTGTACCTCTGTTTGGTACTGCATTTTTCCCAGCATGGAGTCCTAAAATAAATAAGTTTCTTCGAATTGCCACTCTTAAGAACAAGTCTGTGAAATCCAGCTATCTTCCCTCTTTGCCCTCCCTTTCACGGGGTGACTCAGCTCCAGGGAGAACGAATAGTACTTGACATCTGCTGAGAGATATGGTCCCATTCTGTCCCTAGTTGGTATCATCTCTCTTCCTTAGCACATTCTAGGCTTCTGATGTCTCCATGGGTTTCTGTCACAGATGCCATGTATCTTCCTTGTTCTGATCTGGAAAATCCCTGGGAGAATCCGGCCCTCTTTCCCACACAGTCAGGCCCCTCTTAGGCATGCAAGTCTCTGTCAGAGATCCATACTTTCCTTATCTTTGCAGGTCTTTGGACCCTCCCCAGCCATGCAGGAAGGCACTTGTGTGGTTAGGTTTCTCTCTGGGGATGTCTCAGCCTACCCTATTACTCTAGGCACTCCATATGGCTGTCTCCACTTGCTTTTCAGAGTCCTGCTAGCACAGGAGCTCTGGGTGGAGGTGACCATCTCTCAGATCTCCAGGCAAAGCAGAGCTAAAATTATTCTACTCCTAGATCTCTTAGGATCAACCTAGAGAATTTTATCAAACACCATCCCTGATTCATGTTCCTCCTCCAATTCTGCTTCCTCGTTAGAGAAAGTCTTGGCTTCTTCTAGTCTTGGCTGGAGGGAGGATCATGGTCAGTTAGCAAATATTTTTTCTTATATATATTTGTCCTTTACCTAGGCTGAAACTTTTAACACCTAAAAGCTAACAACATGATATCTTTGTTTCCCGTTATCAACTCTGACAACCTGAGATAAATGTAGGCTCTCTTGTCAGAACAAAATGAAGGAAGGTAACAGACTTAGAAAGGTATAGTATACGTTAATAACCGTTTAAGCACATCTGTCTGTGAGAAATTGATGCATCATCTCCACAACAAAGAAGGATCAATATGTCTCAGAGACAAGACAGTTTGAGGGCTGATTTAGGGAAGGGAAAATATTACAAATGTGTCATAACTAGAAATAACCCATCAGACAAGTCCCCAGACGGAAGGCCAGCCGATCATAGTGAATTGGTCAGTCCTCACTTAGGGCACTCCCTTTCCTGGAAAGGAGACCTAAGCACCATCCACTATAACCTGTGGATGGTTTTTAAAAATAGGTCTACAAGAATTGACAGAAATTTGGCAACCTAATGATTGACAACAAAGAAGATATTTGAAATTCAATAGAAATAAAACGATGTTCTAAAACAACCAAGTCTGAAAGCCATTTACTAAGAAGAGACAAGTAAAAAGGTAACCATCTAAATGAAAGCAAATGTAAGCCATTTTATAACAAAACTCTCCATTTTTCCTAGTGTGTTTTTGATCTATCCTAAGCAAGAAATCAAATACGTGGTCCATGGGGAAATTTGTCCTCCACTAACATGGGTTCATAGATTGTGATGTCCCACTCTCTGAGTTTGGAGTAGAACTGGAACAGTGAAGAGGTATTTGGAACCAACTCTGGTTGACATCCTTTGTTCGGTAATGGTGAAGTGTTTTGTTCCCATGCCATTAAGACCTACATCAGCTGGCAGGCACTGTGGCCACACGGGCTAATGGAGCTCTCTTTTTAAAGAATATTGAAAAATAAGAGAAATTGAATGTTGAAAGGCCATTGACTTTTAAGACCGGTTATAATTTAGAAATTACACTGGGTGAATTTTCCTGTTTTTAGACAAACGTCTTTAAAATAACATCTATCACGTAGTAGATACCGGAATAAACATTTAAAAATTGCCTCTGTATGTTTTTGAATTTTAAAAACAAATTTATTATTTTCAGTCTCCCAATATTTTTTTTCCACATAATTTAGAAACTCAATCTAAGATACAGTTTTCAAAACCTGGTAAAAAAAACATGTCTTTGTAACATCTTCACTTGTGTGGTACCCACGGTAGGTACCACAGGAACTTGGGCACATGCTCAAGTGCACAGTCCTAGGCAAACTGCAGCAACAGGAAAGTCACTCAATGAACAAAATTTGACTTGAAAGCTAATTTTAAAGGGAATAGGTGCTATCGATTATCTTCTTCCAAAAAAGGTTGTGTGTGTTTGTTTTTAAGGTCGGTGCCTCCCAAACAAGACTTATGGCACACCTTGCAGGAAGTACGGAGTGCAGTTAGTTATCAGACAGCCTTCCGCAGCACTGCCTTCAGGACGGCCCTCAGTTGGAGAGCCTCAGACCACAATGCAGATATGAGGAAATCCAGGTAATTCATCAGGGAACTTGAGAGCAAAGGTTTTTTCATTAGAAGGGACTCCTGCCAAGCAGAAGCCACGCCCACTACCCCCACTAAATGCTGTTATTGGTGATAGCTCCTTGGGCATAGTTTGGCTTTGGCTGGTTGCATCTCAAAACTCGCTTTCCAGACACCAAGCTGACATACCCACCTACTCGCCATTTGTCACCTCTAGCTAGTGGCCCTAGTGACTGCCTCTCTCCGGGTAGGGGCTCCTGCCTATTGGTCCAAGATGAGGGCCAATAAGCATTTGCTATGTATATTTCAAATATCCATCAACTAGGAGCATTTTCCCATCCTAGAAGTCTGGACCCCAAAGATGCCTCTTTGGGGTCTTTATACTCTTTTTCTTTCTCCAGAGAAACACTTTTAATAAAAGCATCAACAATAACAGTACTTGCCTGCATATAGGACATGGGAACTTTCAACATAATTTCATAAACAATGTAGTTGCTATACTTTTAATATAAGGAAACTTAATTATGTACATTGAGCAGAAGAAATTAAAGAGAACAACTCAAATAGCCTGGTAATTCTACCTGCTAGTCCACAAAATAATCTTATATCTGTGAGTATGTGACACAGTCCAGCCTAAACCAGTAATTACATGTCCAGAAAGCTTGGAAAGAGTGATTTTAGGAGTTTTCTGACCACTGACAAAGAAGTAGAACACCTTGATTACCTTTCAGATGAGTAGGCAGGAACGATTTCATCCAGTGAAGACACTGACGAATTAATACAAAAGTATGGGAACTAACAAAATCATAGGCAATGAAGAGAAGCAAGTTAGAAACTACACAAAGTAAAATTCTTGACTGACTTAGTGTCTGAGTCATCAAATCATACTCGGATTCCATCATACTCAGAAACTTTTGTGGAATTGCATGCTATATATCATACATATAGATTTGGAATTTTATGGAATTGTTTGCTGTGTAGTATGTTATATTTTTTGACACCTCTAGATACATTTCATGGTACGGAGCTCTATACACCAAAGTATGAGTTTTATTGTCCTTCATGTGTGAATTAATGGGTTTTCAAGACTATTTTGACCATATGTTATTTTTCCTTTATGTTTTAATATCAGAAAATAATCCTCACGTGAGATGCAATGTCACTGCTCCTTTATGCCATGACGTGAGAAGAAAGCTAAATAAGACTGATGTCTGGAAGAACTGATTAATGTGCATCCTAGCATTCTGACTTTTTTTGGAGTTTCTGCACAAAACTCTAACGGAGAGAAGAACAGGAAACTTTACTGAGCATCTACTCAAACTAAAAACCTTACATATTTCATCTTATTTAGTGCCTTATGAAATGGAAACTATTAGCTCCATTTCTTTGGGTGAAGAAATAGATTCAGAAAGTTTGGGTAATTTGCTCACAGTCACATTACTAATGAGTGGTACAATTATTCATTAGCTCCCACTCACAAAAGCAAACATACAACTGTAACCACAAGCTCACCGCTTTCTATACAGAAGTGATCCCACAAGTTATTTGCAAGAGCGTTCTCAGGCTTGATACAACACTGTTTCGATGACGGGCTGAAAGACTTGCTATATTTTATACTTTGATCACACAAGGCCAGGAGTGTCTGTACGGTCTTCCTACCCAACTGCATTGTTTTATATTTCTCCAGTGAAAATGTACTCTTCACAATTCTTGTGCTCTTTAAGAAGAACTTCAATATAGATCCACTAACAATATTTAAAGCACTTGCTGGGGGCGCCTGGGTGGCTCAGTCGGTTGAGCGTCGACTTCAGCTCAGGTCATGATCTCACGGTCCGTGAGTTCGAGCCCCGCGTCCGGCTCTGTGCTGACAGCTCAGAGCCTGGAGCCTGTTCAGATTCCGTGTCTCACTCTCTTTCTATCCCTCCCCTGCTCACATTCTGTCTATCTGTCTCTCTCAAAATTAAATAAACATTAGAACAATTTAAAAAAATAAAAATAAAGCACTTGCTGTAGAATGTGGATTCATAATTTGCGTCTTTAAATGCTAACTAAAAACTCCTAGCGTGTGGAGGCCTGATTAAGGTATTCCTAACGTTAACTCTTCATGGAACGTAGAACGTGTACCCATATGCACTTCACACTATTTATGCGCAAGTACTTTCAAATAAATTGCAGACCATGTAAGCGGCAGAAATCATCAAGTCTTGTATTCGTGTTCTATATTTAAATTAGAGTAAAGATCTCTTCCTACCAAGAAGATAAATATTCAGTTCAGAAACTGCATACGGTGTCTGTATTCTTGACTTATGCCCACAGGATGAGAAGTCTTCCTTGGTGTACATGAAGCAAGGCTTCTGGGGATACTGACACATGTGTACCAGATACTACTTGAGTTGGATCTCCTTCACTAGCCTCTCTCCCCAGTTCTTCCCCATCCCACACGTGGGCCAACAAAGCTTTAGGAAACCCTGTCTTCAAATGAGCCTTTGAGATGATGGCATGGCAAAGGGCATGACTCTTGGGCAGAGTCTAGAGGAGATCTGAACAAAGTTGCGGCCAGCAAGGGCATGGCAAGGGTAAGAAGTGGCATAAGAAACAGCGAGAGCCAACTGAGCCCCCATTGGGCAGGTAATCCTGCTAGGTATCTAGATACTTGACATGAGGAGGACAAGAGGCCAGGGCAGATGATGGGCCACAGAAACAGAAGGCCTCTACCAGCTGCAGCAGTTTCCCAAAGATCATCAGGCAGAAAACAACCCAAGAGAGGCCCTTCTTCCACAGAGGAGGATGGTAATATGATGGACTTCTGGGTCAGAGAGATCTGGGTTCCAGTCCACCATGGTCAGTTACCAATTGAGTAACCTAGGAGATGTACTTTATGTGTCAAAACCATCATTTCCTCATGGAAATGGTAATACCGTACCAACTTTGCAAAGTTACAATATAAATAAATAAAATAGGCATATAAATTGCTATCAAGTATTAAGAACCCAGTAGATATTAGTCCTCATTATTGTAGCTGTTCTCTTCTCCCTAATTGTTTTCTTGTTCGTGTTATCCTTAGGTTTCTCTAAAATTTAAAAGGAAATCTCACCTGTTTTTCCATGTAAGCCTATTTTTTTCATGTCCCTAAGAGCTCTCAATCCCAGCTTTCATAAAGAGATCTGTGACTTAGGGACTCTCTGAGGGGTGCTTAAGTGTTAACTGAGGAGAGATCAAGGGAGGAATCTCTTCCTCTTCTTCCTAAGTTTTGTGGAGGTAATGGTCTCATCTTTTCCTGAAAGGAAAAAAAAATCAAATAAAAACTGAAAACCCCTCAAGAAACATTTAAAAATTTTTACATTGTAATCTTTGTACACTGCTATTCATAAATGTACAGAGTGCACTGACAAATTTACCAAATCTGACTGCAGGCAAAAAATAAGTCATTCATAAAAGCTTAAAAATATTATAGGCACATATACTAATCTTGATGCATTTTTTGAAATAAAATTCTGCTGCTCTGGGTGTCCAATAACTCATGGATGATTAAGTTGTTCAAGATTTCCAGTTAGCACACTAAGGGGGCCATTAGAAATTAGCAAGTAAATGAAATAATGAGCCTTGACTTTCTGAATTGTAAGAACCTAAATGTAACTGTTTCATTCCATCAAACTAAAACATGAGTACTCATTTTATGAGTAGTGCATCCCTAGTCATTAATCCAAATCTGAATTTGGTGTATAAACTACCCCCAGGAAGGAAGAGTCATGTATTGATATAAAAATGCAAATATTTGGAGCACAAAATATGGAAAATGGCCATCGGATAATTAGAGCTTTCAAACCCTGCTGACTTCTGGCAGCTGTCTGGAGAATTTACAATCAGAACTGGAACAGAACATAACAGAAGTAAAAGGAAAAGAACCTTTGGGAAAATTTATTTCTAATGGTAGCACTAAAATTGTGTGATAGGTGTCCTGAGTAGAACTCATGGAGAGAATACCAATGGCGGGAGACATGATATCTTGGAGGACGTGGACATCCAAGGCAGGTTATCAGCAACACAAATAAGCATATAAAACACAGCAAGAAATGGCAACAAATTAATGGGTCAATCATCCCCAGATCATGAAACTCAACAGGTGACTGGAACAAAGTTTATATGACACAAGAACCACAGCGATCTGTTTTTGTCACTTCATTGAAATGGATTTTGAGCCATAAAGAAAAAAAAAGGGGGGGGGGGTTCTGCAAGTACTCCTTCACTCATTCATTCCATTAGTCAGTATGCATTTTTTTTTTTTTTAGTCAGTATGCATTTTTTAGAGTACATATGATGCTCTGGGCACCTGGGTGGCTCAGGAGGTCGAGCGTTGGACTTCAGTTCAGATCATGATCTCACAGTTCCTGAGTTCGAGCCCCACATCAGCTTTGTGCTGCAGAGCCTGTTTTGGACACTCTGCCTCCCTCTCGCCCTGTCCCTTCCTTACTCTCTCTCACTCACTCTCTCTCAAAAATTTAAAAAAAAATCTTTTTTAATTTTAAAAAAAGAACACATACGATGCTCAGATCATGACGGAGAGCTTCTAAGGTTCACCTGACCACTTATGTCATTCATTGTATCACTCATACCCCACTTCCAGAAAACACATTCCATTTGGCTGAATTACCTCTCCAGTCCAAAGTATTCATTGTACAGTCAATCACATCCATGGGAATCTTTCCCTGGACAGAAAAGTACCAAATGTAAAGATACACAGGCAGAAAAAAAAAAAAAATGGATGGCAGCCTTATTTATAGGGGTGAAACCTAAAAATAAAAGGTATATTCATCAGTGGGAAAATGAATGATTGGATTGCAGTTTATCCATAACATGAAATAGTATATAGCCTTTTTAAAAAATGAGTTCAGGAGCGCCTGGGTGGCTCAGTCAGTTAAGCGTCCAACTTCGGCTCAGGTCATGATCTTACGGCTCATGGGTTCGAACCCCACATCTGGCTCTATGCTGATGGCTCAGGGCCTGGAGCCTGCTTCAAATTCTGTATCTCCTTCTCCCTCTCTGCCTCTCCCCTGCTCATGCTCTCTCTCAAAAATAAATAAGCATTAAAAAAAATTTTTTTTAAATGAGTTCAATCCATACCAGTTAACTTGAGGGAATTTAACAACTTATTGTTGACTTATAGAAGCAATATGGAGAGATGCATATATAATGGAGTTCACTTTTGTAAAACAATGAGTTAAAAAAGTGCCCTGTTTTGTGTGTTTGTATATGATCGTATGCATTGAGAAAGATATGGAGAGATGCACATGTAGCAGTTAAAAATGACCAGTGGGAGGGAGAACATAAAAAAAAGATTTAATATGTCATGTCAAAAAATCCCAGCACGTGTCATATATCATTTAAGTAAAATTTAAGGTGTGTGCTGTGTAGGCATGAAATATTATGGTAGTTCTCTCAGGGTGATAGAACTTTAGATGGCTTTCCTTTTCTACCTTGTACTTTAAAATATTTTTTTTTAACTTACAGTATTTTTAAGAAATTTGATGTTACAAAATTTTAAGTCACCAGGCCAGAGGTGCCTCATATTAAAGTCACTTTAAAAAGTCCTGAACACTGGAGGACTGATTAGCTTTGCAGAGTGACATAGCAGAAAAGTTCCAATCATTTTGTTGTGATGAAGAGAATTAAACATGATGATAACAGAAGTTTCTTTTACAAAATAAATGTTCAAAAGGAATTTTAGCTTTTTATAAACATTACGTAGGACAGACTCAAGAGTTTAAAAGTTCACTCAAGATTCCTTATACTGGGTATAAACCAAGTAGACCAAATGACTTCCCAAGGGGTGAGGCTCCTGGAGGTGGGTTTCCAGGGATTCGTAATACCGGTGAATACACAGCAGTGGCACTAAAAACAGGGAGGAGGTCATCAGATATGACGGTCCCTCCTCCAAGGGCAAAGAGCATAAAAGTCACAAGGCAAAGTAGCTTCCAAGGTGGTCCACCCCATGATAATTTATGAGTCAAATTATGTATGTTGCTTTCCAGTTTTCATAGCATTTTTGCATACCTCATCCCCTGACTTTAACCCATATGTTTAGTATTAACTGTGTTCAAAATATTTTCCTTCCTTCATAGCAACCCTAGTGTATAGGTAAGAAAACTGAGGCAGGCAGATTTCAAAAGTTATCTAAGAAAAAACAGCTGATAAGGTAAATTAAAATGTGTTGTCTGTGTGACCTTTGCAGAAGAGCCAGAATGCAAGCTCCATGAGGACAGGGGCATTTTTTGTTCCATTTACCACAGCCTCTCTAGTGCCTAAGACACTCGGCAGCGCGTGAGAGGCTTTTGGTAAATATCTGTTGGGTAGATGAATGACTCCATTCGCTAGAATATTGTTCTTTACATTCTATTCAAACTTAAAGAAAGGCTTATCAATAAGGCATGGCCAGAGCCTGCAGGAAGGAACACAGCATAGATTAAACCAATTAGTTTTAATTCCAAATGCTTAAAATGCAAACATTTCCCACTGATTAGAAGACAGTGTTGTAAAAAAAAAAAAAAATGTAATTACATATTCATCTTGATGAGACCTTTTATCTGTTCTTTCTGTGCACATATCTATAATAATTCTCATAATAGAAAACCTCGGGGAGTCCCATGGCAACAGGAAGAGATAGGATGCTTTGTCAAAGAGAGATACTCAACTTCCATCATTTTATGATTCAATTTACCCATGAAGCAGGGAAGAGGAAGTACAGAAAAAGATAAAAAAGAAAACAGAGGAAGAAAAGGAAAATCATTATCTCAGTGAATCATCAATATTTTCCAGGTAGATGCATCCATGGAGTTAATAAACTGACAGGCAGTTCTGATGTGTTTCCTGTTCTCCCACTGCTCTCCACAGTTTTATTCACTGTCCTCCCCATTCTCTCTGCAAACACACCGAGACACTCCTCTCAGCCCTGTTGACTCCGAGTGCCACCCACAAACGGTGCATCACTGAGCACCCAGATTGCCCTTTGGCTTCTTTCTCACCTGATTCCCTTCCTGGCTGCTGACCACTGCCCCCTGCCCATCTCTCCCCCTGCCCTCTAACTGCCCTCACAGCTCTCTGCCTCTGCACCCCAGCACCTTCCCAGGGACCTTACCCTTTGCCACAGCATCAACAGCCCTTTTCCAAATCTGAATCTCCAGCCCCAACCCTCCCAACACCGGCATCTCCACCTTTGTGCAAGGCATCTTCCAAAACAGAAGGTAACTCACAGGTCAAATGCTGCAGAAAGATAGACAAAGGGAACGACTAAGACCAAAGTCACTGGCTTTGGGATCTAGGAGGTCACTGAGTGTGACTCACAAAGAGCGTTTTTATAAAGTGTAGGGAGAAGCTATACGAGGAAGCTAAGCATTGCCCACCCAGCCAGAAAGAAACAACTCTCTTCACTTCTAATCTCTCCCTATTCTGACTTACCCCTCATATCCAACCTTTTTCTTCCTACTCCTCCTTAACTCAGAATCACATTCTCTCTCACACTTTCCTTCCCATCTGAACCACTGCTGCTACTGTGTTTCATCCATTCCCAGAGGTTCAAGTTTCACCCTCTGAAAGTGTCTCCCTGGATCCTTCTGAACTACTGCGGTAAGAGGATCAGACTGAACCCCTTCACCTCGATATACTCTAGTCAATTGTCCTTTGGTCATGAACTGAACCCAATTCAATTTGGTCATACACAGTTCTGAGGACAGAGAATTGTTGTATGCAATCCTATTCTAAAATGTGATATAGGTGAAAGCCAGCATCTCCTCTACGACCTGTCCATTGGGCTATAACACAAGCGCGTTTCGGACCAAATTCTGTTACCTAAGTATATTTGTTAAACAAATATTATTCGTAAGTAGGCACACAAGTGTTCATCCATCTGTTTGCAAGCTCCGTGCACTCCAGTTCTCTATGCTTCCAGCGATCCAATTACCACTCTACACTAAATGTTTAATGAAGACAAAATGATAGGGGTGTCTGGGTAGCTTAGTTGGCTGAGCGTCCAACTCTTGATTTCAGCTCGGGTCATGATCTCACGGTTGGTGAGTTCAAGCCCCGCATCGGGCTCTGCACTGAAAGCACAGAGCCTGCTTGGGATTCTCTCTCTCCCTCTCTCTGCCCCTCCCCTGCTGTGCTCTCTCCCTCCCTCTCAAAATAAATAAATAAACATTTTTTAAAAAGACAAAATGATAATATTCCAGAGGCAGAATTCTGTTTTCCCTTACAGCTGGCTTCAGAAAACCAGAATCCTCGGACTCGATTACTGGACACAGGATAATTAAGGATTCAATCTTGGAGTCATCCCTAGTGTCCTTGCTAGACTCTTAACATCCTATTCACTCAAGGTCAGAAGGACACAGAGGGCCTCTAAGTAATGTTAACCAACCGATGCAGTTTGAATACATTTAATTTTACCACTGAGAACCCACTCCTGACATTTAGTGGGTTATTAAGCAAAATGTCTGATGTCTGAGGATTTTATTTAACATTTATATAACACTATGTGGCAGACACCCCTCTAAACTGTACACACAGACTAACTCATTAATCCTCTTAGCAACCTATAAGGTAGTCACAAATATCCCTTTTTGTTTTTTACCCCCATTCTGTAGATTCAGAAACTGAAGTGCATAGAAGTTAAATTCCTGGAATGCTATAACTAGCAGATAACAGAGCCAGGATTCGAACTAAGGCAGTCTGATTCCAGGGTTTATGGTCTTCACGGGTCCTCTGTCGCTCTGGATAACAGAAGCATTTATAAAAGCTAGCCTGGAATGCAGTTTTTCTGATTAGAATACTAGCTAAGTCAAGGACTACTTGGGTTGTAGCTTAACCTGAGTGATAATGACAGCACAATGGCCCACACTCCACACTGAAGGATTTTAAAGTACACAACTAACACAACAGTAGTTAACTCTGTGCTCTAGTAGTATGTTAGTGGGGAACTCTGGTTTTTACAAGATCCTATGCACCAATTATTTAGGCTTGTAGATCTCATTTCTCCAACTCTGTCTATTCCTTGTGCTGGTAACCATTCAGCGTACTTCTTTGGTATGCATAGAATCATGGAATCTATATATAAAGACACTTGGAGTTCAACTCGTCTAACTGCCCTTCTGAACTTTTCAATCTCTGTTTACATCATCACGGTCAGATGACATGGTAGCTTTTGCTTGACTATATTCATTTGGAGCATACTCACTCTCTCGGGGCAGCCACCTTTGTTGCTAAACATTTCTGACTGCAATAAAGTTCTTTCTTATGTTAAGCAGGGATGCTTTCTTCCCCAAGCTTCCACTGAACTGATCATTGTTGTACGTGGCCATTCAGAGGTAGAACATATGGAAACAAAGCACACCCCCAACAAAATAGTTACAAAGATACAGTGCTTCCTAGGGTTGCCGGCATGGAGGATGTGAGTCACCAGACAAGAGGGATGGTGTTGGGAATAATGGCACAGCACGCCTACACATGCAAGACTCAGAGAAGAGAGGCAGATGAGCACAGGTATGATCAGGGAGGGTTCTGCCAGAGGTGGCACCAGAATGGCCAAGGGTATAGTAAGCAAATAATAAATTTGTTGATGGATGGGTTGGGCTAGTAGTAAGCAACCTGGTATCTAAGCATGATTCCTTTTACTCTTAATTCTTGACTTCTACTTTTTATTGATCATGACTCAAAACCCAGCTGTGGAAATTCCCCAAAGGTGGCTAATTGCTCATTTCATGCAATCTGAGGCAGAAACACAAATCAGCAAGCCTCAGGTGATGGTGTTACACTTGTGAGCCTGCCTCCAGTGAGCTGCTGATTTTGAATTGCAAGTCGCCGATTGCTAAGTGGTTCACATGGACCAAAACTGCACTGCAGGCCTGGGCAAGATGCAGATAACAAATTACAGATCTTTCCAAGTTAGAAAACCCCATTCTTTTTTTTTTAATTTTTTAACATTTATTCATTTTTTGATAGAGAGAGACAGAGCACAAGCAGAGGAGGGGTAGAGAGAGAGAGAGGGAGACACTGAATCTGAAGCAGGCTCCAGGCTCCGAGCTGTCAGCACAGAGCCTGACTCGGGGCTCGAACTCAACAAACCGTGAGATCGTGACCTGAGCGGAAGTCGATGCTTAACTGACTGAGCCACCCAGGCGCCCCCATTCTTTACGTGATAATAAGAATAATGAAAAAAATATCACTAACAAGAATGCCTGGGCAGTACTTCACAATTGTAAACGTGTAGTACTTTTGATTCAGATGCACTCAGCATCCTTTGCTTGAATAAAGGGACTCACAGAAGTCACGATACCCATCAAACTCTTAGTAAATACCACATCTGATCGCACAGTTCAGATATTTAGACACCCAATTGAATCAATAAATTTAAGACCAACAATTAAAAAGAAATGCTGTATAAAAATTGTACCTCGATGATAATAAGCTTCACTAGTAACCAAAAAAGATGACTGAGCCAGTAATAAAGGTCAACAGTAAACGTAAAAAGAAATCGATCTACGCAGCATCTCCTCTGAGCTCCACCCTTCGGTCATTGGGTTCTATACATTGTCTTGCTTACTAGTCTCCCCTGTAAGTCAGGGATCTGCATTTTACCGACAAAGAATCTAAGTCTCAGAGAGGTAGCCTCCCCTTCTGGGAGATTAAAGATACCAAGCCAAATGTAGGGAATTCCAAAATTCAATAATCTATGTTATCATATTTTTTTTCCTAAAGGGTGCTAGGAATACCACTGGCCGTATGTGAGATGATTCTTGGTGTCCATACATGGACATTTTCTATGTTTTGATTTAATATGAACTTGAGGGGTAATAAACAGTTTTATATTTAAGGGAATGATACAAAATGTTTTTAAAATAAATTTAAGTTTTTTAAAGTTGCTCAATTTATTTTATTTTTTTTTAACGTTTTATTTTATTTTTGAGACAGAGAGAGACAGAGTATGAACAGGGGAGGGGCAGAGAGAGAGGGAGACACAGAATCCGAAATGGGCTCCAGGCTCTGAGCTGTCAGCACACAGCCCGACGCGGGGCTCGAACTCACTGACCGTGAGATCATGGCCCGAGCCGAAGTCGGACGCTCAACCGACTGAGCCACCCAGGCGCCCCTAAAGTTGCTCAAATTAAATAAAAATGTTAAATATTACAAATAATAATACAATTGCCTGGCAGATGTGTTACCACAGGATGTCATGGCAAAAATTATAATGGTGCATGAGATGTCTAAATTTGAAAAACCAAGAGCTACATCATGCTGCCTCCCCACAGGCAGCAATTAACAACTGGATCGACACGGAACTGTTGTCCACAGTACATTCTGCACATGCTAAAGGAAGTAATTCCAGAAGATCTTGAATCAGTGTTTTGTTGTTGTTGTTGTTGTTGTTGTTGTTGTTAGTTTTTGTTGTTGTTGTTGTTGTTGTTTTGGCAGAAATGGAACTTTAACTTCCACACAGAAGTACACTCCATGTAAACTTTTATGTGTTCTTTTTATATGTTTGCCCCATTTGTTTCATGCTGGGACATCTGGTCTGCCCTGATAAACAATGTGGACTTTAAAGAGCAGCAAGTTTGAGGGCAGGAGAGAAGAGCACACCTGTTCCATCGGCCATCCAGAAAAGGAGAAACAATTATAAATACAAACATTCATATTTTTGTTCCTACAATCTACTCAAAAATAGTAAACAGGTCACATCCAATTCCTCCTCGTGAAATACGAAAATAGAGTTAGATGATAAAAAGCAAAGAGCCATCTTGAAGGGTCAGGGATCCCAGGGCACCTAATTATTCTCTTACTCAACAAATACTCATTGATAATCTATTATGTAGCCAAAGACATATGTGACGAGGACACCACAGTAGAGGACAAAAGAACCTGGAGGAATAAAGAGTGTTGGTAAATACTTAAACAACCAACTTTGCAGGAAGGTTGGGGGAGGGGAGGAACCTAGCCTATAGCATCTGCCAATTTCCATAGTGTATATACTCCTACCCTAGATAGCTTCAGGCTTTCAATGTGCTATCTCTGATAGTGGGGTTGGGAAAAGATGACCACAGTAGGTTGTTGCAGTCAGCTCCAGCTGAGTCTTTCTCTACTGGCCTTTCCAGACAGAGAGGTAGTAATAAAAAATCACACAAATAAATTTAAAATTGCAGCTGTGATAAATCTTCCTCATAAAAGCTACATAGAGCCAAGAGTACCTATTATGGAGGAATTTGACCTAGGCATAGGTGTTGAAGGCTTCTCTGAGCCAGCGACACTTGAGTTGAATTATGATAAATGTGAGGAAGTTAATGTACTGAAGAAAAGAGGGAAAGGTAACAGTACAAATAGAGGCCTTATGGCAGGAGAGCCAGAGGCAAAAACAAGGGATAGAAAAGAAAGTCAACATGGCTGGAGTCTAGAAAGCAAGGGTGAGAAGGATAGAAAATAAGACTGGATAGTATATGAGGGTTTGGCATTGCAAGGTCTTTTACATCATGCCCAGAAGTGCCTTAACCTGAGAGAAATGGGAAGGCAGTGAAGTCGGTTTTGTTTTGCTTTTGCTTTTATCTTGGCATGTTAAGGAAGGATTATAAAATAGTAGAAATTAATTTTTGAATTGATCACTCCAAAGAATGGATCAGGGGGTGGTTACAGAGCACGCAGGTAGACCACTAAATGCCTCTACTGAAGCCCAGGATAGAGATCCAAGTGGCTCAGTTTAGGGTGATGGTGGTAGAGATGGAGAAAAGCAGAGTTTTGAGAGTTATTTAGGAGATAAAATCAAGAAGTCTTGATAAAGGCTTAGATATAGAATGTAAAGGCAAGGGAGGTGTCGAGAATGACTCCTGTGAAGAGATACACAAATACATGTCCAATGGTTCCACTAAAAGGAGTTCACCTCGTTAATCATGAGGGAAAATGAAAATTGAAACCACAATCAGATATTATTCACAGCCAGCAGAATGGCTAAAATCAAAAAGACCGATAACACCAAATGCTGGTACAGATGGGGAACAACTGGAATTTTCATATGCTGCTGGTAGGAATACGAAAAGGCACAGCCATTTGGATAAATCTTTTCCAGCTTATTATAATGTTGAATATAAACGTATTTGTGGCTTAGCAACTACACTCTGTACAATAAAGGATTAACTTTGCCCAAAGAAAGATTTGGCCCTTTGCCCACAGCCCCTGAGTGATAATCTCTAAGCCTTTGGAATATCCTATCTGATAGGAGTGTCTTTGTTTACTTTGGGCCACGCCAGATACTGATTTATGTGTCAGGCCAGTGTGATTTGTGGCCAAGGGGTATCAGCTCAACCTCTGGATGGGGATGTCAGTCATGTGGAGTAGTCAGCTGGGTCTCTATGGCCAAACCCCAATATAAAGTCTGGATACCAAAGATCAGGTGAACTTCTCTGGTTGGAAATACCTTGTACATATTGTCGTCACACATCATGCCTGTGTTCTCCCTAAGCACTGTCCCTTTGACTCCACTGGGAAAGGATAATTGGAAGCTCACACCTATTCTCTCCTAGACTCTGCTCTGAGTCTTTCCCCATTTCTAATTTTAATCTCTAAATCTTAATAAACTATAAATATGAGCATAACAGTTTGTTGAGTTCTGAGTCCTTCTAGAAAACTAGTGAAGCTGAGGGTGATCTTGGGGACCCCAAACCTGCACATTCCTAGGTATTTACCCAAGGTAAATAAATGAAACATGTGCCCCCCACCCAAGATCTGTACAAGAATGTTCTTAGCATTCTTAAAATAACCCCAAATTGGAAACAATCCAGTAGCTACCAATAGGAAATGAATAAGCAAATGATGATATATTCATTCAATAAAATACTACTCAGCAAGAAAAATGAACAAATTACTGATATACATATAAGAGTTATATAATCCTGTTATATATAAAACAACATGCACCACAATGTGTTAGGCAAAAAAGTATGCTAAGTAAAAGGAGCCAGACACAAAAGACTGAATACTGGATGATTCCATTTAAATGAAGAAAAAAAAATAGGCAGAACGGATCTCTGGTGTCAGAAGTCAGAAAGTCATTGGTTCTGGGGAGTGGATTAACTGTAAAAGAGGAGAACAGAAGTTTCTGGGGTGATGAAAATGTTCTGTGTCTTGTTTTGTGTAACTGGTATATGGGTAAACGATTGTCGAGACTCCTCAAACTGAAAAAATGGTGGTTTTGTATTCCATAAATGTTAGTTGTACTTAATTTAACAAGTTAAAAAAAATAAAGCACAGGAAAGAACAACCGGTGGCTTTCTGGCCTGAGTAACTGGGTGAAGGCTGGTGACATTCACTCTGACAGGAACAATGGAAGAGATAACCAGGTTTCTAGGGAACTGTGGCTTGGTATTCATTGAAACTTAGAACGCAGCATGAAGCTCTGAGCACAGAGGCCTAAACAGAGCAGGAAATTCAAATCAGTCAACTTTAAATCAAACGTCAAGTGCCGTGCCAAATTGACATAGGGCAAATTCTTCCTGGAGGTGAAGCCTAGACACAAGTTTTGGAGGCCAATTAAAAACCTTCATGTCAAGCAAAAAGGATAAAAGGATGTCTCATCATTTATGGGTGTTTCTTCACCCATGTGTAAGGCCTTGCTCTGAGTACTTGGGATACATCAGTGACCAAAACAGACAAAAATCCAGACCTATACACTTCTTCAATTTACATTCTGGTGACATTTTAGTAAAGGAAGTGGGAGCTCCGGAGCATTGTTAAACACCTAATGGGTGGATGGATATGTAATGGATAGATATATTATGCCAGAAATTGTCTTGGGAAAAAAGAGAAGAGGAGGAAATATAATAAAAGCACAAAATATTGCAAAAAAGTTCTGGTACAATGGAAAAAAATGAAATTACAGCTACTGCCAAGAGGGGGCAACAGAGAGTCACTGTCAGGGCTCCTACAGTCAGCAAGGTAGCTCCTTAGTGCTTTGGAACCAAAATAGTAACCTGAAGCCAAAACCCCACAGTGCTTTGAGGCCCAAAGAGGCTGAGGAGATCCCAATATAAGTCACAAGTAGGTACAGAAGTAGAAGTATATCAGGGTTCCCTGTGACTTACAGATTAAACCCATGCTCTTGAGGAAGACAGACTATGTCCTCATGACCAGGACTCCATCCACCATCTAGGTGCCAGCTCCTACCTATTCCCACCTTGGCAATGTGGAATCTCCACTCCCGGTCCCTCACACACACTGTGCTACTTGATCTCTCTGCAAATGAGCACCTGCTGATTGCTCAGCTTATAATGGCTTTCTGTGTATCTGGCTAACCTCCCCTTCAAAATTTCAACTCAGATATTATTTCCTTTCAGAAGTCTTCCCTGGCCTTTTATTTCTTTCTAAGTGCCTTTCTCTACACTCCTGCTGTACCCTGTGCCCTGTGCCTGTGCTCCACTATGTCTATACTGGGAGACCCTTGCCCTGGGCCCAAGCTTTCCACAGCTCCAAGCCTCCTCCCAGTGGGGGAATCCTCAGGACCAATGCCCACCTACCACCTTATACAACCCTTCCAGATTATACTACCCTGGTCCCAGAAATCTCTGTCCAAATGGCCTAGAGCCCATTCCAAGGACTTGGAGAGTGTACCCATAAGATTAGAGGTAGTCAAAGGCCAGTTGTCTGTGTCCAAGTGGATGCATTCTGGGCATTTGGACTGGGGTGTCCATATGCATGCTCGTTAATCCTCTCAGTATGAGTGGGGGTAAGAGAAGGGATGTAGCTAAAGGTTGGCATCTGGCTTTCCTTTGCTGCCATGCTTCCATGTGGAATTCCACGGGGTCCCACAATTCTAGATTCAAATCTGTTCATACAGGTGTATTTATCAAGAGTACTGGGTGTTGTATGTAAGTGGTGAATCACAGGAATCTACTCCCGAAGCCAAGACTACACTGTATATACTGTACGCTAGCTAACTTGACAATAAATTATTTTAAAAAATAATAAAGATAGAAGAATAGAACATATCTTACTTAGCAATTGTCTATTAGTTGGATTTACAAATTTCAAATCTTTAGATATATGGCACATGGGACTCATTCTTTCCCCAGGCCCTACAAGTGTTATGTGCAGACCTAAGCACTGACCAACATTTACTACTAAAATGTTCTTGCTTAGAAGTTTGTCTTCCCCCATGAGGATGTGAGCTTCTAAAGCACAAGGATTGGGGCACCTGGGTGGCTCAGACGGTTAAGTGTCTGACTTTGGCGCACATCATGATCTCGCGGTTGGTGGGTTCAAGCCCGAGTCAGGCTTTGTGCAGACAGCTTGGAATTTGGAGCCTGCTTCAGATTCTGTGTCCCCCTTCTCTCTCTGCCCCTCCACCACCCACACTCTGTCTGTCTCCCTCAAAAGTAAAAATAAAGACATTTAAAAAACTAACTAGGGGGGCACCTGGGTGGCTCAGTCGGTTGAACATCTGACTTCAGCTCAGGTCATGATCTCACATCTCGTGGGTTCAAGCCCTGTGTCAGGCTCTGTGTTGACAGCTCAGAGCCTGGAGCCTGCTTCAGATTCTGTGTCTCCCTCTCTCTGTCCCTCCCCCACTCACACACGTGTGTGTCTCTCTCTCTCAAAAATAAATAAACATTAAAAAAAAGTTTTGAAAGAAAGAAAGAAAGAAAGAAAGAAAGAAAGAAAGAAAGAAAGAAAGAAAGAGTAAGTAAGTAGGTTGGGAAAGAAGGACAGCCCTGGCCCTACCACTTACCCATTGTGCAACATCCGGTTAAATATCCTCCCTGGGCTTCTATATCCTCATCTGTAAAGTGGGAGTTATAGTATCCCACCATGTGAAGAGCCTGGCACCTGGTAAGCATTTAAAATGGTATCTAGTATTTTTATTATCACTGACTGTGTCACTTGTTTATACTCTTTGCTGGCCCTGGCAATGAAAAGAAAGTAAGGTGAGGAAATTATCTAGATATGTCAGTGGTCTTCAGAATAGAAGCAATAGCGATAGATAGATAGATAGATGATTGATAGATAGATAGATAGATAGATAGACAGATAGATAGGAAATAGAAGTAGATAACTCTATATCTCTACGGTTATCTGTACCTAAATTTATCTATAGATATAGATGAAAGACAGAGATTTATTATGAGTAATTGGCTATTCAGTTATGGAAGCCAACTAGTCCCAAGACCTGTAGGGCAAGTTGACAAGCTGGAGACCCAAGACAGCCTAGTCCAAAGGCTAGTAGGCTCAAGACCTAGGAAGAACCATTGCTTCAATTTGAGTCCAAAGGCGGGGAAAAAGCTGACATCCCAATTCAAAGACAATCAGGCAGAAGGAATTCTCCCTTATTGGAGGAAGGGTCAGAATTTTCATTCTCTTCAAGCCTTCAGTTGATTGAATGAAGCCCATCTACATCAGGGAAGGCAATCCACTTTGCTCAGTCTACATTTAAATGTTAATTCCATCCAAAAGTACCCTCCCAGAAACACCCACCCAGAATAATGTTTGACTAGATATCTGGGCAACCTGTGGCCCAGTCAAGTTGACACATAAAATTACCTACCATGGTATTCAGCCAGAAAAGTTTGTGTTAAAGAAATGGTAACTGGAAATCAACATTTTAGTCATTCCTGGTTTATTGATCTAATTAGTTTTTTTTTTCATACCCTTAGATTATGGAGAAAAACACATTTCACTTATTAAGAGTTATATTCATGCCCATCATAAAACACTTCATTTCAATACAGAATAATTAATGGCCATGGAAATGGATTTCAAGGAAATTAATTTCACTTCTAGGAAAAAAAGAGCATTTGTTCCTTTTAGAAATAAAGTATCTGCAACCAACTTTTGATTACTCTGCAAACCATTTATTCCTAAAATGATTAATACCATTAAACAGCACTCCTTGGGGTGCCTGGGTGGCTCAGTCAGTTAAACGTCTGACTTCGACTAAGGTTGTGATCTCTCAGTGTGTGAGTTTGACCCCTGAGTCAGGGCTCTGTGCTGACAGCTCAGAGCCTGGAGCCTGCTAAGGATTCTGTGTCTCCCTCTCTCTCTGCCCCTCCCCAGCTCATGCTCTGCCTCTCTCTGTCTCTCAAAAATAAATAAACATTAAAAAAAAAAAGCACTCCTTTGTGCTCCTCCACTCCTCTGTGAAGAATTGGAAACATATGTCCACACAAAAAATTGTACATGAATGTGCATAGATAATAGCCAAAGGATTGGAAAAACTCAAATGTCAATCAACTGATGAATTGATAAACAAAATGTAATAGATCCATACAATAGAATATTGTTCCATCATAAAAAAGGAATTTCACACATGCTTCATAGATAAACCTCAAAAACATTATGCTAAGTGAAAGAAGCCCAACATAAAAGGCTACACATGCGGTGATGCTGTTTATACGAAATGTCTAGAATGAGCAAAACATAAAGACAGAAAGTAGATTAGTGTCTGCCAGGGCCTAGAGGGAGTGAGGAATGGGAGTGACTGACAATGGGTAGGAGTTTCTTTCTGGTGTGATAAAAATTTTCTGGAATTAAAGGATGGATGGATGCATAAATTTGTGACTATACGAAAATCCCTGAATTAAATTTCAGAAGAATGATTTTTATCTCAACCTGTTTTTTTTTTTAAGTATCTATTATGCTTGCCTTCCTTAAAAGCAGTATATATTTGAAAACATTTAAATATAGAAATGATTTAGGGCGATAAAAAGATTCAGAACAGGATTCTTTCATCTAAGCTCCCATAAAATGTTTCTAAGCTTATTAATAAATACACCTAGGGAACAGTATAGGGTGTTAAAATTTGTTTTGTTTAATGCCCTCGTTTTAAAAGGAGACTCAAAGTTTAATAATACTCAAAGATTTCAGGGTCACACTGACATAGATTCAATTTTAAAAATTCAATCTTTGGTCCCTGGAGAAAAAAATAGCAGGTTTGGCACAGAAAATGTTGCCCATCGTGCTTGGAGTCTCACAGCCCCTGAGCCACCTCTTCTGGAAAGCGGAATGAGTGGAAACTTACCTACCACCACAGGGGCAATCACCATGCCACACGGCAGAAGTAAACAGCACTGGATACTTTATTAGAAAATTTGTCCTTTCCAAACTTTCACTCCAATTTCTCAGGTGGAACAATTGGATTGCTGGACAACTCTCCATTTGAACTGAAATCCCTAATCTTTGGAGAATTGCCCGTTATCCTCAGTGCTGGCTGGAACAAGGAAGGAGGCTGCAGAAACAGCACTCCTTATCTGATCGAGTATATAGGGGAGTCGTCTAGAAGCAAAAGGAATACACATTGCTCGAAGGCTTTTGTCACTGGCAGTGCTTTGAAAATCCCATCTTGCTCTGAAATAACCAATTCTGTAGGTTTTCACTGAAAACCTATGGCCTTTATTTCTCTCTGTGATAGAGAGGATTCTGTGAACAGCTCTACTATATTTGTACGTTAGATGGGTTCTCATTTCAGTGATGCAATTAATGCTTCAAAAATAAGAGTAGGCATATACATGCGGTTTCTTGTTTTGTGGGCATATACCCATTTTGCATTACAAAAATAACAAAGAGCCCAGTATGATCAGGACCACTGCTCTGAAAGAAACCTACTGTGTGTTACAATCCCACACATGCCATTAACTAGCTCTGTGACCCTGAGCAAATCACTTCCCTTCTCTAAGTCTCAGTTGCTTTCGCCATAAAATAATGGACAGTAACTAGATGTTCTCTGGATCCTTTTGACATTCAGGTCACACCACCACTGGCCTCTGTCCACTCCTCCAAACAGCCCACCATCGTTGCAAACACATAAGGTGATTGGTCTTCTCACCTGGAATTCTCCCCTCTTCCTCTCTGCAGGAACAAACGACCTATCCTGTCAGTCTCTCGGATCCTTTCTTCTTCCAGCTGGCTAGAAACAAAACCTCCCTTCTATGCAATCCCACTGGAACTTTTTCCACACTCATTTTATGATATGTGCCACTTATTCCTGTGGATTAGAGTTACTGCTGTACCTATATTATCCTCAGGTCAAAATGAAGGCTAATTTAGTTGCTGTTCCCCTCCCCTGCCCCACAAATTCCTTATGGGAAAAGCACTGACAAAAAAGGAACTCTATATCACAGACCTATGACTGATAGAGCCTTGAGTAGATTTCTTTCGTTCATCGCCTGAATTCTAAATATGGGGACATTTCATAATATTGTACATTTATAAAATCATAAAATGTAAACCGAAATATCACTTGCTAAATTGAGAAGGATTTGCCATTTTTAAAAAAATTGTTGATCAATATCCAGCCACTGAATTTTATTTTCTTTGATTGATATTAAGGTGACCTATTTGGTAAATGTAACACTGGTCTTCAGAACCTGAAGCTCAACCAAATATCAAAGGTTTATTTGACATTATGTTACCTTCTGTTTCCTTAAATTAGCTAGAATATTCTTAAAAGTATGTTTTATTCCAGTGCTTCCAGCACCACTATATTAGTGTAGGAGTATTGATTTGATGACTTACAGCCCTCTGAAGAAAAAGGAAAAGTAAATAACAGTGGATCACTAAATTACTATTACTACTTTGCCAGAAAAAAATATCTATAAGACATTTTCCATATTAATCATCTATTTTTTAGTAAATAATCCAGAGAGTGATTGTTTAAAATACTTAATTATAAGACAATCAGAAAGGGAAAGTAAGCGTTCAAAATATCCTTTTTTTCTTCCCACATTTTCTCCTAACATACTTCAAAAAGTATTTCTCGCATATGATAATGCTATGTAAAAATAAAATTAAACCACATAATTTGTTTTATGAATACAATGCAGTAATGGTGAAATCCTCTGTTTACATCATTATGTGTATTACCCTCAAACCAATACAGCTTTCCTGTTTTTAATATACTATCATTCAACAGATATTTACTGAGAGCCCCATATATGTCCTATTCTGTTCTACATACTAGGGTATCATAGAGAATAGTGCAGAGAAAATCATAACTCTTATAAAGTTCATATTCTATTTGAAGGAGACAGAAGAAAGCAAGCGAGAAAAGAGAACAAATTCATAGTGACAAACACTATGAAGAATATTAAGTAGGGTAATGGGAGCAAGACTGACTGTCTGATGGCTACTGTCAATAGGGAAGTCAGGAGGAAGTCAATCTAACAAGAGTCCACAAGAAGAACCAACCAAACAACAATCTGGGAGGACAGCATTCCAGTCTGGAAGAACAGTTAATGCAAAAGCCATCAATCAGAGATAAGCCTGAGTGTTCAAGGAATGGGAAGGAGGTCAAGGTAGCAGGTACTGAAAACATGAGAGAATTGCAGGAGATGGGATTTGAGGAGCAGGGAGAGCTGAGGTTATGCCAAGTCCCGTGTTGGTCATTGCAATAAATTTCTGGTTTGTTCTAATTACAATCAGAGATAACCAAACATTTTAAACAGAGTGTATATAATCTATATACTATTTTTTTTTTAATTTTTTTTTAATGTTTATTTTTAAAGGAGAGAGACAGAGCATGAGCCGGGGAGGGGTGGAGAGAGAGGAAGACACAGAATCCGAAGCAAGCTCCAGGCTCTGAGCTGTCAGCACAGAGCCAGACTGCAAGGCTCAAACTCACCAACTATGAGATCATGACCTGAGCCGAAGTCAGACGCTTAACTGACTGAGCCACCCAGGCTCCCCTCTATATATTATTTTTAAAGAGTGCTTTGAATGTTGTATGGAGAGAGAATAGATTGAGGGAAAAGTAGGAATAGAAGCAATTAAAAGGATATATTCAGGCACAATGTAAGGCTGGCTTGGATTTGGATAAAAGCAATGGATATGGTGAAGAGTGATCAGATTTGGAAGACTTCTAATCCTGTGTATGGGGCACATGAAGGGGATTTTGGCCTAACAACTAAGTGAACGGTAGTGTCACTTAATGAGAAGGAGTGGATGTCGGGATGGGAAAATATCAAAAATTCCACTTTTAATATAGTAAGTTTTAGTGAGCCCCTTTAAACATCAAAGCAGAGAGATAGAGTAAGGAGGTAGATAAATGGGTCTCGCACCATAGAGATTTTATGATTTGCAGTTCATTTCCACAAATTTATACGACTTTCTTACAGATATATGGCAAACACTCTCATTATTTTCTGTTAATCTCTTCCCCAAAGCTACTGGTGGAACTTCTTTAGAGATAAGTGCTCAACTAATTTCTTCTTTATACCCACCTCCTCACATAGATGGCCCAGGCTAACGTTAAGAAGAACTCAAATTTTGTTGGTTAACTAAAATGGAAATACTTCTTAATTTTCACTGATGCATTAATAGCAATACCCTGCTGAGTCTATTAATTTACCTTAATTTACTTCTTTCTGCTTTTTATAACACTCCTCTCTTCCCTCAGAAAAGTATAAAAGAGGGTCTTAATAAAACATACTAAGGGTCAAAATAGTCTTGTATCACCAGCACTTATCATAGGATTTACAGTATATTGCAAGTAAAATAGACATTGGTTGAATTAATGAATCAATGATAATAATCTACACTTACATGTACTTTGAAATTAACTTTCATTATCATCAAAGTCAATAATTTCTCAAAGATCTTGAGGCATTCCAACTAACTCGTGAAGTCAAGCCACACATACAAGTGAGGCTACCTAATTAGATCAACTGGGCCAACGATGGTGAGTTAATTAATCCAGGGCATTAGATAAAATCATATTTTCCATGACATATACAGTCTTAAAGGCAAAAAAAAAAATGGTGTTGTCCACAAATGTGGTTTTTAATAGACAGTAGACAGTGAAAATAGAGAATTCAAACCTAACTGAAAGGTTGGGATGGAAAGAAAGCCTTGGAGACAGTTGTAGAATGACCACAACATCAGATCCAGGCTCAAGGTACGCTTACTCTGTGATGCCCTTGCTTGCTTTTATAGACAAGCGTGATCAGTAGTCACCCACTCAGTAGTTCACAGAGAAAAGCAGTACTAGTGAGAGGAACCCTGGTGACCAACAGGACTAGTTTATACTTGTTTCAATTGACAGAGCAAATGAAAAACCATCTTCCTGTCTCCCTGATCATTGCTATAATGAGTGGAGGGAAGCTTGAGAGATAAATGCAAGTGTTTGTGAGGCTGATCTGTGCACAGGAAACAAGAGATCGCCTATGGAAAGCAACTGGCAAGAAGAAAGCCAGTGATTCGCTTAGATGGAGGAAAGGAAGGGTAAGTAGAAGGCCAGTAAGATTTTGGGCAAATGGAGTTGTTTTGTTCCTTTAGGGTAAATTTTCAGTTTGTGTGAATTGTATTTTTCCAGCTTTTAGTTTCAAGATGATGAGCCAACAGCTCATGAATCTATTAAAATACATCTCTCATTATTAAAGAAATACTATTAGCCTTTCGTAGTAAAAGTTTTAGAGAAAAAAATCCATTTTGCAATGATACTATATATACTAAGTATACTTTTATGGTAATGGATGTGTACAAATTCACTGATTTTTCCCATATGCATCTAATGAGATAATGGCTAGCCATGGTTTGCATTCTAAAGAACCAATGTCAAGAATATTCACTTCCTTACAAGTTTTCTGATTAAATGGGTCATTAAGGCTGGCTCCAACTGCCAAAGTTGAAGTAAAAATACAGGGCTTGAAATTTTATTTTTCCATATTTAAATGCAAATACTGGGACTCCACCCCAGGAGACTCTGATTCATTAAATCGGGAATGAAGCTCAGAAATTTCATCAACAAGCTCTCTGGTTACTTCTACGGAAACTGATTTTCCTTTAGACCACACTAATAAACATTTGTTTTGATTCATGAACTTGAAGTTTTAGGGAACTTAGATATCATCCTATAAAGTTTAATTGGATTGTTTTACAAATGATTAAACTAAGCACAAAATATTTCAGTGCTTGCCAAAGTCAGTTGGTTATTACTAATAATGGTCTCTTGACTCCAAGGCCAGAGTTTCCACATGGGGGTCCTTCCTACAGGACCTGGGAAGCCATGGTTCAAAAATAAAATAGTAGCCTTAGTTGATCAATACAGCCTCCACAGGCTACAGAGATTTATGAGGATACAGTCAGAATTTTATCACTATTCACAGACAGGCAGTACTTTTAAATGGACAACCAAATGAATGGCAAGTCTATGGTGATATACCCAGTCTTTTAAAAATATATAAAAATAAACCTTTAAAAAATTTTTAATGCTTATTTATTTTTGAGAGAGAGACAAAGTGTTAGCGGGGGAGAGGGAGACACAGAATCTGAAGCAGGCTCCAGGCTCTGAGCTGTCAGCACAGAGTCCGACACGGGGCTCGAACTCATGAACCATGAGATTATGACCTAAGCCAAAGTCGGCCGCCTAACCAACTAAACCACCCAGGCACCCCCTAAAAATAAACCTTTACCTTTGTATAGACCTTTGTATTTCCCTAAGGACTTTCACATAACATCTGAGTCTCCCCAAAACTCCATGAGACTTAGAGACTGTCTTCTAAAACTGACTCCCACGACTCCATAGAGCCATAGATGCTCCATAGAGTCTGTTATTCTCTTTATATAGACAAGGAAAATGAAACAGAATTCAACATGATGAAATTACAGCTTGGATATATTTAATATTCTAAAATTCAACAGGTACAGTTTAGCCAATGAGAAAGAGAAGAAACTCCTGAAATAATGTGGGATATTAGTTTGCCAATATACTCAGGTGAGGATGTGCACTAGATAGAGCAGGAAATGAGACATGTCAACCTGTCCTTACTCAATCTCAGGACCCCTGTCCCTCTCGTAGAATAAGCAGTTCTCTTCGCTGAACGGAAAGCTAATGTTTAGATACGTATTGTTATACTTCATTTTCGCTGCGCGCAAACACTATTGCTGCCTCTGGTGTTTGCCCAAAAAAGCAGCAGTTTGGTCCAACAGGAACCTGGTGTGTTGGACTCATTCAGAAATGCTGAGCTGATCTCCAGTTAAGTGGACAGATCCTTAGAGGTGGCCACTGGCAGAATTACACACACACTCTCCACCCCTACTCACCCAACCACCCCCCCGTCATGGCACAGAAAATGGCCACATTCAATCTAAACCATCAGTATCTGATAAAGAGAATTTTTCTAAGCTGAAAAACACCAAACTAAAACCCTAAAGGGATTTTTAAGGGTTGTATTGACCAAGTGGATGTTTGCTTTGTACAATGATTTTAGGACTTCCCTACTGACACCAACTAAAAACCAGTAGTGCTGGTTGAATCTGTATTTTCAGATTTAAAATCCAGATGTCAAGGCAACTAAATGAATGGCAAAAATCTGGCTTTTAAGGAAAACAGGTAATCACAGCAGGGACAATACTTAAATATTGTCTTAGTTTGGATTCCCCCAGAGGCACACGTGGAACAAGTAGTTTGAATGGGAGTTATATGGGAAGAATTAGGAAGTCAGATTGAGAAAGGAGGAAGGCAATACAAGATGCATCCAGGAGCAGGTTACTGCTGTGAGAGACCTCGGGAAAATGGGGGGAACCTACCTCAGAGTTGTCCCACCAGAGGGGCAAAAGCTGGGGCTCTTACCAACCAACTCCTCTTTGGACATTGGCTAAGGTTTGTTATCAGGGCATTCCTTGCTGGACCTCTCCTGCAAGGCCAACTACACTTCTACCTTGAGAGAAAGCAGCGATAGCAGGTCCTTGCAGAAAGAGGCCATTGACATGCACAAGGATAATGGGTGCTCAGGGGATAGAGAGGAGGGGCACTGACAGAATTATACATCTAATGAAATAGACTGCAGCTACTAAAAATGATTTGCAGCAGACAACTGCTGTAGAAGACAAATCACGAAGTACACTATGAAAGAAACAGGTTACAAAAAATATGACCTGTTTACAAAAAAAAAGGAAGTATAGCACATGCATATGTTTGCTTAGAGAAAAATTGCAAAAACATACGACAAAATGAATAATGGTTATCTTTAGGCAGCAGGACCACAGTTGGTTTTAATTACCTTCTTCGTGCATATTAGCATTTCTAAGTTTTCCACACTGAATGTGCATTATGTTTGTGATAGGAGGCACATTTTTTAAAATAAAAGAAATGGAGGAATACCTTCATTGTGAGGTCTATCTAATCACTAAGGAGTATGTGGATCCTTAAAGCCCTAGAATCTATGGTGGAAATAAAACAGAGAAAGTAGGATACTAAGAATGAGCACATACTTCAGGATGTCCTTACCTGCTATTCTCGACAAATGGGATCAGCATTCACACACTCAGTGGTACACAGGAAAAAGCAGGATATATTCAGAGTTGTTATAATTCACAGAGCAAATGAAAATACCTTACTCTGTCACCCTGACTATTGCTGCAATAAATGGGAGTATAAGAGGGATACAAATAAAAATATTTGTGGGGCTGAAAGATGAAAACAAAACAGAGATCACCGGTGGTGACAAGATTTGGTACCCCTGACCATGATGGGAAAGAATGAGCGCCTGAAGTGGATAATCACAGCCAGAGAGCAGCTGATAAGAAGAAAGTTGTGAATTGGGTTCAGTAAGAGATTAGGACTACAAAAAGTAAGGCCACCTAAAGCTAAATCATTCTCTATGTCTCTTTGTCTCTAGTTCATAATTCCAATTGAGTCTTCCCTCACTACTGTTTTATAAATAATTCTTTTGCTGGGTCTAATTTGCTGTTAAGCCTATCCATTGATTTCTTACTTTTAATGATATTGTTATTCTTTCTAGAACTTCTCTTTTTCAAATTTGTCATTTTTGTAGCCTCTTGTTCCTTGTTCATATTTTCAACCATCTCTTTTGTTTTGTTTTTTTTAATTTATTTTAGAGAGAGAGAGAGAGTGGGAGCAGAGGAGAAGGGCAAAGGTAGAGAGACAGAGACAGAGACAGAGAGATGCCCAAGAAGGCTCCAGGCTCAGTGTGGAGCCCAATGCAAGACTCAATCCCACACCCTTGGATCAGCTGAAATCAAGAGTCGGATGCTTAAATGACTGAGCCACCCAGGCTCCGCACTTTATATTCTTAAATATATTAATCATATTTATATTCTGGGTTTAAATATATTTTTTGAGGTGTGTGTGTGTGTGTGTGTGTGTGTGTGTGTGTGTGTGTGTGTCTGTCTGTTTTTGCTATCCAATTTTTCTTCTGGATCTCACCATAATACCATAGTTTTCTATGCATTCTCTGTTTTGTCTCATTTTATTTTATTTTTGTTTTTTAAGGAGGTGGCATTAGCTCATGTTTCTTGTAACTTTATGGGAATTATTTGAGGCCAGCACTCCACTAGAATAGATCTGTGTTTGCTTCTGCTGGCAACCTAAGGCCAGACCACCCTGGAGCCATTTTAATGTCTATCTTGAGGGTTTTGGACTACAAATCCATGAGAAGGCCAAAATGTTTTTACAATTCTTAGAGAATATTGTTTTACCTCCATCCAGCACCTATGTTTCAGACAGGCAATTTTTCCCATCTTAATTTGAAAAGAACCATGTGTGAAAATTGATTTCTGGTTCACTTGCACTTAAATGGACTGAGAGCTTTACATGTGAGGTCACCTATGTTAAGAAGAGAAAAAGACCAACACATCTACTAACAAAATAAGTCCTCAATTTATTTTACCTGACATGGAGACAATAACCACTGAAAAGCTTCAGTGAATGGCCCTATGAAAGATGAAATTCTGAAGTTTTTTATTTCTAGAAAGCTCATTGTAGTTATGCTAATTATAAAATTTGTGCCTTGAATTAGGTAGAAAATTCCATAAAGTATAGCCAGTTGATTTCTTTTATGTATTCAGGAAAGAATTTTCAATTAGGCTTATTAGGGTTACTAACACACTTAACCATTTACCAGCTTTGGCTGGGGTATTGCTCCAAATGTTATTTATCAACATCAACCATTCAAAAATGCTACGGTCAAAAACAGCATTCAGTTTTTATATCTCTCAGGCAAGGGTTTTGTAAATGGAAAGTTTTTCTTTTATGTGACTAGATCCCCCTCTTGGGCAAGTGTTGAGCCCCTTAAGAGCATCAAAGCAAAAATATTTCTGGGGCTGGGGGCAGTCCCAGATGGCGGCATAGGAGATCCTCATGGTAAACACAAAGCAAAAAATATACAGTAGATACACAAAAGATAATGAGAAAGGAATATAAGCATAACACTAAGGAATGTCATCAAACCACCAAATATTAACAGACCTAAAGAGAGAAATTTACAATACAATAGTAGCAGGAGACTTTAACACCCCACTTACATACATCGATGTATGATAGATCATCCAGACAGAAAATCAATAAAAAAATAATTGATCTTAAAAGACACAAAAGTCCTGATAGACTTAATAGATCTATACAGAACACTCTGTCCAGAAGCAGCAGAATGCACATTCTTCCCAAGGCCACATGGAACATTCTCCTGAGTTGATCATATGTTATGCCATAAACCAGGTGTCAATAAGTTTAAGAAGATTGAAATCATATCAAGCATCTTTTCCAACAACAATGGCATGAAAACTAAAAATTACCAGAAGAAACCTGGAAAACACACAAATACATGGTGATTAAATAACATGCTACTGACCAACCAATGGTTCAACAAAGAAATTAAAAGAGGAATAAAAAATACTGTGAGACAAATGAAAATGGAAATACAACATACCAAAATTGATGGAATGCAGCAAAGCAGTTCTAAGAGGGAAGTTCATAGAGATAAGAAAATTAACATCAGTAAATAAATAACATCAAGAAATCAGAAATACTTCAAAGAAATCATTTAACTTTACACTTAAACTAGAAAAAGAAGAACAAATGAAGGTCAAAGTTAGTAGAAGGAAGAAAATAATAAAGATTATAGCAGAAATAAATAAAATAGAGATTAAATAGACAATAGAAAAGACCAATGAAACTAAGAGCTAGTTCCTTGAAAAGCTAAACAAAATTGAAAATTCTTTACCTAGACTCAACATGAAAAAGCAAAGAGAACTCAAAGACAGAAAATCAGAAATGAAAAAGGAGAAATCACAACTGACACCACAGAAATACAAAGGATCATAAAATACTACTATGAAAAATGATATGCCAACAAATTGGACAACCTAGAAGAAATGGATAAATTCCTAGAGACATACAATCTTTCAGACTGAATCAAGAAGAAATGGAAAATCTGAACGGAATGATTACTAAGAAGATTGGATCAGTAACCAAAAATCTCCAAAAAATAAAAGTCGAGGACTGGTCAACTTCATTGGTTAATTCTATCAAAAATTCAAAAAGATTTAATACCTATCTTTCTCAAGTTCCTCCAAAAAATTGAAGATAAGGGAATGCTTCCAAACCCATTTTATGAAGCCAACATTACCTGACACCAACCAGACAAGGACACCACAAAAAAGGAAACTATAGGCCAATATCCCTGATAATCTTTAACAAAATATTAGCAAACCAAATTCAGCAGCATATTAAAAGGATCAATCGCCATGACAAGTGGCATTTTCCCTGAGAGGAAAAGATGGTTCAACACATGCAAATCAATCGGTGCAATATACCACACTAACAAAATGAAGGATGAAAATCATATGATAATCTCAATAGATGTAGAAAACAGTATCTGACAAAATTCAACATCATTTATAGTAAATACTTTCAACAAAGTGGGTTTAGGGTAAACGCACCTCCCATAACGAAGGCCATATATGAAAAGCCCACAGCTAACATCATACTCAATAACAAAAAACCAAAACTTTTCTTCTAAGATTAGGAAAAAGATGAGATCCCTACTAACCCCACTTTCATTCAACATAGTATTAGAAATCTTAGCCAAAACAATTAGGCAAGAAAAAGAAATAAAAGTTATCCATTTTGGAAAGAAAGAAATAAAACTGTCACTATTTGCAGATGACATGATTTTATATGTAGAAAACCCTAAAGACTCACCAAAACACTATTAGAACTAAAAAATGAAGTCAGTAAAGTCAGAAAGTACAAAATCCATATAAACATTTGGCTGTATTTTGACATACTAATAACAAACTATCAGAAAGAGAAATTAAGAAAACAATCCCATTTATTAAAAATGTAAAAAGAAAACAATCCTATTTACAATTGCTTCAAAAAGAATAAAATACCTAAGAATAAATGTAACCAAGAAGATGAAAGACCTCTGTAATGGAAACTATAAGATATTAATGAAATAAATTGAAAAAGACATAAAAAAATTGGGAAGACATTCCATGCTCATGAATTGGAAGAATTAATATTGTTAAAATGTTCATATTGCCCAAAATAATCTACAGATTGCATGCAATTCCTATTGAAATTCCAATGGCATTTTTCACAGAAATAGAACAAAAAAATCCTAAAATTCCTATAGAGCCACAAAAGACCTCAAGTAGTCGAAGCAATCTAAAGAAAGAAAAACAAAGCTGGTGGTACCAAGCTACCTGATTTCAAACTATACTACAAAGCTATAGTAGTAAAAACAGTACAGTACTGGGATAAAAACAGGCACACAGATCAAATGGAACAGAATAAAGAGCCCAGAAATAGATCCACACATATACTGTCAATTAATTTTTGACAGAGGAAGCAAGAAAATAAAATGGGGGAAGGAATAATCTCTTCAGTAAATGCTGTGGGAAAACTGGACAGCCACAGGTAAAAGAATAAAAATAGATTACAGTCTTTTACCATACACAAAAATTAACTCAAAATGGATTAACGACTTGAATGCAAGACCTAAAACCATAAAATCCTAGAAAAGAACATAGGCAGAAAGCTCCTTGACATTGGTCTTGGAGATGATTTCCGGGATCTGTCAACAAAAACAACGGCAGCAAAAACTAAAATAGACAAGTGCAATTATTTGTCATACTTGTCATACTTAAAGCTTCTCCACAGAAGCTTCTCCACTATTAACAAAATGAAAAGGCAATCTACTGAATGGAAGAACATATTTGCAAATCATATATCCAGTAAGGGGCTAATATACAAAATATATAAAGAATTCATACATCTCAACAGCAGGAAAAAAATCCCACTAAAAATTGGGCAGATAGGGGGCCTGAGTGGCTCAGTTGGTTGAACGTCCAAGTTCAGCTCAGGTTGTGATCTTGCTGTTTGTGAGATCAAGCCCCACGTCAGGCTCTGTGTTGACAGCTCGGAGCCTGGAGCCTGCTTCAGATTCTGTGTCTCCTTCTCTCTCTGCCCCTCCCCTGCTTATGCTCTGCCTCTCTCACTCTCTCAAAAATAAGTATTTTTTAAAAAATGGGCAAAGAACTGCAAAGACACATAGATGGACAACAAGCACATGAAAAGATGCTCAACAGTGGGGCGCCTGGGTGGCTCAATCAGTTGGGTGACCAACCTCGGCTCAGGCCATGATCCCACAGTTGGTAGGTTCAAGCCCCGCGTTGGGCTCTGTGCTGACAGCTCAGAGCCTGGAGCCTGTTTCGGATTCTGTGTCTCCCTCTCTCTCTGCCCCTCCCCTGTTCATGCTCTGTCTCTGTCTCAAGAATAAATAAACATTAAAAAAAAAGAAAAGATGCTCAACATGATTAATCATCATGGAGATGCAAATCAATGAGACATCACCTAACACCTACTAAAATGGCTATTATCAAAAAGACAAAAGTAACAAGTGTTGGCAAGGGCAGGGAGAAAAGGGAACCCTCATGTACTGTTGATGGGAATGTAAATTGGTGCAGCCACTATGGAAAACAGTATGAGTTTTCTTAAAAAATTAAAAATAGTACTACCACATGATCCAGCATTCCACTTCTGGATATTTATCTGAAAAAAATGAAAATACTTATATGAAAAAATATAAGCACCCTTACGTTTATTGCAGCTTTGTTTACAATAGCCAAGAAATGCAGCTTTATTTACAATAGCCTAAGTGTCCATCGCCAAAGCGGAGGGTGTTTGTGGGGTGGGGGAGTTGGTAAAATAGGTGAAAGGTGTCAAGAGATACAAAATTCCAGTTATAAAATAAATAAGTCATGGGGTATAATATACAGCATGGTGACTACAGTCAATAATATTGCAATGCATATTTGAAAGTTGCCAAGGGGCACCTGGGTAGCTCAGTTGGTTAAGCATCCGACTTCGGCTCAGGTCATGATCTCATGGTTGGTGGGTTCAAACCCCAAGTCAGTCTCTGTGCTGATAGCTCAGAGCTGGAGCCTGCTTCAGATTCTGTGTCTCCCTCTCTCTGCCCCTACCCTGCTCACGCTCTTTCTCTCTCAAAAATAAATAAACATTTTTTAAAACATTTTTTTTAAAAAGTTGTCAAGAAAGTAATTCTTAAAAGTTCTCCTCTCAAGAAAAAAAATTGTAGCTGTATGGTGATGGATGGTAACTAGACTTACCATGGTGGTGATTATTTCACAGTGTTTACAAATATGGAATCATTATGTTGTATACATAATGTCAATTACACCTCAATAAAACTTTTAAAAGGACCATCAAAATAAAAGTCTAAGTTTGTGTAGCTTCAGTGCTTACTTCTCTGCACTTTTGCGTTAGGTGGTCTTTACCTTTACAAATTCCTTTCTTTTTAAAAAATGTTTAATGTTTATTTATGTATTTATTTTTAAATGTTTTTATTTATTTTGAGAGAGAGAGAAACAGAGCATGAGTGGTGGAGGGGCAGAGAGAGGGGAGACACAGGATCCAAAGCAGGCTTCAGGCTCCGAGCTCTCAGCACAGAGCCCGATGCCGGGCTTGAACTCACAAACCATGAGATCATGACCTGAGACGAAGTCGGACACTCAGTCGACTGAGCCATCTGGGCATCCCTAATGTTTATTTATTTTTGAGAGAAAGAGAGAGAGAGAGAGAGAGAGAATGAGCAGGGGATGGGCAGAGAAGGAGAAACACAATCCAAAGCAGTCTCCAGGCTATGAGCTGTCAGCACAGAGCCTGATGTGGGGCTCAAACCCACAAAGTGTGAGATCATGACCCGAGCCAAAGTCAGAGGCCTAACCAACTGAGCCACCCAGGCGCCCCCAAATTCCTTTCTTTCTAACCAGCTCATGGATGCACTTGATGATTTTAAAATATTTTACCCTGTATTTTTAGTTGCATTCAGTGGAACAATCAAGATGTCCTATAATGAAACAGGTAGTCAAGTAAACATTCTATAGATTCTTACTGCTTAGTGGAATTCAAATGTGTATGTCCCTGGGATAATTACATCCTGGATTTGCCCAAATAAGCACCCCAATATGCTGAATTATTTGCCCAATGGCAAACCAGCGGGCTTGAGTCTTGACTGCATTGTAGAATACTCCTTTTTAAAATGAAATCATTAAAATTAACTTAATTTTAAAATGCAAGGACTGGTTGTAAAATGCTTCAAGAGCAAGTTCCCTGCCTTTCTCATCTTTTATATTCTCAGGCCAGAATGAATAGTTAAATAAACGGATGAATGATTTACACTGACAGTCTAACTACATGTGTGTTAGGGTATAAGAATTAATCTAAGAAAATGTGGACGCAAGAAAAAGCAGAGTTTTTTTTGCTTGTTTTGGCCATTCAGACTATCACATGTACTGAGTAACTGAAGCTTGCGAAAACTGGAAATGTCTTTATCTATGTAGATATAGTTAACAAATTTCATAGAAAAGCCTTCATATGAATCACTGCACTTCAATTTCCTGACTATTTGCCTAAATAACTGCAGCAAAGAAAAAAAAAAACTATGAATACAACTGCCAAACAGATAAGTATTGTTACTTATCTGTGGTTCTGGAATCGCTAAAAAAACAAACAAATTCGATGAGGTGTTACTTTAAAGCAAAGACAAGGGAAAGAATGTCATCAGCGGAGGAAAAAACAATAAGAATATATGTCTCAACATTAGAGTTGGAGAAAGCCAGGCATTGCACTTCACTTTAAAGTGGCTCTTCAACAAAATAAAAAATAAAAGGAAATTACCAAACGCAAGTTCTAAAAAACCTTCTTTGCCTCAAGTTCCTATGATCTTGCAACTTCACTGTCATTCGACAAATATTTATTTCGAGCATACTATTTGCCAGAAACTGTGCAAGGCACTGACTGAGCACATCAGAAAGCTCACAGATAAATAAGGCAGACAGATACATAATGACATAAATATACATAATATACATAGTGAAAAAAGCATGTACTATTCTTTCTATCAGCTAAATAATCTATAAATTTATATTCAGTTAAATGCTGGTTAATTATAACCTAATATCCATAAACATAAATGTTATTTATCAACTGGCAGCCAATGTTTAATTCAAGATTTCTAATATAAAATTCACAGTGAAAATGTGTTCCTTGAGGGTTCCTACGATCACTGGGTGTTGGTTAATTTGAATGAAATGGTACAAGTTGCCTCTAGTCACTTGCTTCCAACATAAAAAGAACATTACACACTCCATTATGTTGCCAATCTGAAGCCTGAAGAGCAAAGAGAGAGAGAGAGAGACAGAAAAAAAAAAAACAATAAAAGTAGGCATTGGAAGTGAGTCTGTGAAATGGAAGCACAGAGTCCCATTTCTAGAGTTAATGATCACCATCAAAGCAGAAAAAAATTAGTGTAAAATCAAATTCCAATGAGCTTGGAAATTCCCTGCCCCCAAAACAGGACATTATTGAAAAGTAAACAGCAGAAGTAAATAAAACTAGGGTGAGAAAAAGAACGAGGGACAAATTTTATGCACTTAAACTAAGAGTAATTCTACTGCCACCTTGGGTCCTTTGCAGAATAATTTTTAATCCTTAATATTGCCCACCCCCCCCCACCCCCCGCCAACATGCATTCACATAACTACCTGAAGGATTAAGGAAACCAAACAAATGTCTTTTGGAATGTGGCTTGCCTGACTCCAGAAGGGCAGGAAGAAATGCCTGGGGTGCCTTTGCTTCTGGCCTATCAAGGACACTCTCCCTCATAATTTAAAAAGTCTTGTGAGTTTATGATCTACATAAAGACAATGAGTACATGTGAATCATTGATCCAAAGGGAGACAAAAACACGTATTAGGAAGCCAAATACTAGAACCAGTAGTCTGGTCATAGAAACTGGACAAAAAGATGAACAGAGAGACACCGTGCAATGATAGAAAAATAACCCAAATAAAGTAGAACACAATGGGCAAGCAAAACCAGGGTCTTAGTTAGGAAGGAGCTCGCTCTTCATTCTAAGAAGACTTCAGTTAAAAATTACAATACGCTGCTAGCTTCTTAAATAGAGACTAGGTTTGCCTGTGGAACATACTGTCCCTTAGTTTGGAGAACAATAGTAGCAGTGAGCTGTTTCAGTTACATAAATAACAACTAGGTAACCACCCATTGTTTGGAGGGGTGATTGATCTGGAAGTACTTCTAGGTTGTATGTTGTTGGTAGGTGAATACAGAAAGTGACATACCCAGGTAGTTATTTGCATATGCAAACTGACAGTCTGGGAACCAGGCAGGTACAGGAAAGAGAGAAGAATTAAAGAGAACAGAGGAGGGGTTTTCAAATTTCATTTGATGATATTTTTCTTTTTAATTTTTTTAATGTTTTATTTATTTTTGAGACAGAGAGAGAGCATGAGCAGGGGAGGGGCAGAGAGAGAGGGAGACCCAGAATCCGAAGCACACTCCAGGCTCTGAGCTGTCAGCACAGAGCCTGACGCGGGGCTTGAACTCACGAACCATGAGATCATGACCTGAGCCGAAGTCGGACGCTTAACCGACTGAGCCACCCAGGTGCCCCATCATTTGATTATATTTTTCAAAGGTATTTTTCTTGGGATAGAATTCTAAGTTGAGAGGTGTTCTCTTTCATATTATAAAGATGTTTCTCCACTGTCTCCTTGATTACATTGCTTCTGATGAGAAATCCTTTATTCTTATATTTTTTTCCTCTATACATGCTGTGTCTTTTTTTCTGGCTGGTTATAACATTTTCTCTTTATCACTGAGTTTAGGCAATTTGAGAAGGATATGTCTTGGTGTAGTTTTTCTGTTTTTTTTCCCCTCACACTGCATTTTAGGTTAAGTTATTTCTCAAGACTTCATTTTTTAGAGAAGTTTTAGGTTGGCAGCAAAAGTCGAAAGAAGGTACACAGATTTTCCATATACTACCAGTCACACATTTGCATAGCCTCCCCCATTATCAATATCACCCACCAGAGTTGTACGTTTGTTATAACTGATGATCATATATTGATACACCATAATCAGCCAAAGTCCATAGTATACATTAGGGTTCATTCTTGGTGTTGAACATGCTATGGGTTTAGACAAAGATATAATGCTATTTATCCACCACTATGGCATTATACCTAACAATCATCTGTGTTCCACTTATTCATCATTCACCCAACCAACCCCTGCAATCTTTCTGCTCTCTCCATAGTTTTGCCTCCCCTGGAATGTCATATAGTTAGAATCATACAGTATGTGGCCTTTTCATATTGACTTCTCAAAATTAGTAATATGCATTTAAGATTTCTCTACATCTTTTCATGGCATGATAGCTCATTCTTTTTTTTTTTTTTACTTTTTATTTAAATTTTAGTTAACATACAGTGGAATATTAGTTTCGTGAATAGAACTCAGGGATTTATCACTTACATACAACACCCGGTGTTCATCATAACAAATGCCCTCTTTGCACCCATCACCCACCTAGCCCATTCCCCACGACCCTCCCTCCATCAACCCTCAGTTTATTCTCTATTGTTAAGACTTCCTTGTAGTTTGTTTCCCTTTATCCTCTTTTTCCCCCCTGTTCATATGTTTTGTTTCTTAAATTCCATGTATGAGTGAAATCTTAGAGTATTTGTCTTTCTCTGATTGACTTATTTCCCTTAGCATAAAACATTCTAACTCCATCCACTTTGTTGCAAATGGCAAGACTTCATACTTTTTGATAGCTGGGTAATATTCCATTGTATATATATACCACATCTTCTTTTTCCATTCATCAGTCAGTGGACATTTGGGCTCTCTCCAACATTTAGCTATTGTTGATAGTGTTGCTATAAACATTGGGGTGCATGTGCCCCTTCAAATCAGTATTTTCATATCCTTTGGCTAAATACCTAGTAGTGTAATTACTATGTTGTGGGGTAGTTCTATTTTTAACTTTTTGAGGAAACTCCATACTGGTTTCCAGAGTGGTTGCACCAGTTTGCATTCCTACCAACAGTACAAAAGGGTTCCCCTTCCTCTATATGCTATAAACAACACCTGTTGTTTCTTGTGTTATTAATTTTAGCCATTCTGACAGGTCTGAGGTGGTATCTCATCATGGTTTTGATTTGTATTTCCCTGATGATGAGTGATGTTGATCATCATTTTATGTGTCTGTTATCCATCCAGATGTCTGCTTTGGAAAAGTGTCTATTCATGTTTTCTTTCCATTTCTTAACTGGGTTATTTGTTTTTTGGGTGATAAGTTTGAAAGGTTCTTTATAGATTTTGGATACTAACCATTTATCCAATATGTCATTTTCAAATATAATCTCCCATTCCAAAAGTTGCCTTTTAGTTTTGTTGATTGTTTCCTTCACTGTGCAGAAGCTTTTTATCTTGATAAAGTCCCAATCATCCATTTTTACTTTTGTTTCCCTTGCCTCCAGGGACATGTCTAGTAAGAAGTTGCTCCAACCAAAGTCAAAGAGGTTCCTGCCTGTGTTCTCCTCTAGGGTTTTGGCAGTTTGCCGTGTCACATTTAGGCCTTCATCGAATTTGAATTTATTTTTGTATATGATGTAAGAAAGTGGTCCAGTTTCATTCTTCTGCATGTTACTGCCCAACACAATTTGTTGAAGAGACTATCTTTTTTTTCTATTCAATATTCTTTCCTGCTTTGTCAAAGACTAGTTGACCATACGATTGTGGGTCCATTTCTGGGTTTTCTTTTCTGTCACATCAATCTATGTGTCTGTTTTTGTGTCAGGACCATATTGTCTTGATGACTACAGCTTTGTAATACAGTTTGAAATCCAGAATCATGATGCCTCCAGTTTTGTTTTTCTTTTTCAGGATTGCTTTAGCTATTTGAAGTCTTCTGTGGTTCTATGCAAATTTTAGGATTGTTTGTTCTAGCTCTGTGAAAAATGCTGGTGTTATTTTGATAGGGATTGCATTAAATATGTAGATTGCTTTGGGTAGTATAGACATTTTAACAATATTTGTTCTTCCAGTCCACGAGCATGGGATGTTTTTCCATTTCTCTCTGTCATCTTCAATTTCTTTCATCTATGTTCCATCATTTTCAGAGTAGATATCTTTTACCTCTTTGGTTAGATTTATTCCTAGGTATCTTATTGTTTTTGATGCAATTGCAAATGGGATCTATTCCTCGATTTCTTTTTCTGCTGTTTTTTTTTTTGGTGTGTAGAAATGCAACAGATTTCTGCACATTGATTTTATATCCTGTGACTTTGTTGAATTCATGTATTAGTTCTAGCAATTTTTTGGTGGGGTCTTTTGGGTTTTCTACATATCATGTTGTCTGCAAATAGTAAAAGTTTCACTTCCTCCTTACCAATTTGGATGCCTTTTATTTCTTTTTCTTGTCTGATTGCTGAGGCTAAGACTTCCAGTACTATGCTAAATAGTAATGGTGACAGTGGACACCCTTATCTTGTTCCTGACTACAGGCTCTCAGTTTTTCCCCACTAAGGATGATATTAGCTGTGGGTCTTTCGTACATGGCCATTATGATGTTGAGGTATGTTCCTCCTATGCCTACTTTGTTGAGGGTCTTTATCAAGATGGATTCTGTATTTTATCAAATGATTTTTCTGCATCTATTGACAGAATTATATGATTCTCATCCTTTTTTTTAAATTAATGTGTATCACGTTTACTGATTTGCAAATATTGAACCAGCCCTGCAGTCCAGGAATAAATCCCACTTGATCATGGTGAATAATTATTTTAATGTACTATTGAATTTCATTTGCTAGCATTTTATGGAGAATTTTTGCATCCATATTTATCAGGGATATTGCCTGGTAATTCACCTTCTTAGTGGGGTCTTTGTCTGGACCCCACTTGCTTTGGAATCAAGATAATGCTGGCCTCATAGAATGAGACTGGAAGTTTTCCTTCCATTTCTATTTTTTGGAACAGTTTAAGAAGAATTTGTATTAACCTTTCTTTAAATGTCTGGTAGAAAGCCATCTGGCCCAGGAGTTTTGTTTGTTGGGAGATTTTTGATTATTAATTTTTTTGCTGGTTATGGGTCTGTTCAAACTTTCTATTTCTTCCTGTTTCAGTAGTTTATAATTGCTAGGAATGTGCCCATTTCTTCCAGATTTCCCAGTCTCCATCTCATCATTTTGTCCAAAAGAGAAAAGCAGAAAGAAAGAAAAACAATCAAACAAACAACAAAAACAAAGGAAAAAAAAAAAACTAGCTCCTGGGTGCATTTTTGTCTGTTGTTAAAAGAATCTAGATCCAAAAATAAAAATAAAGTAAAATGAAAATAAACAAATATATATATATATACACACACACACACACACACACACACACACACACATATATATAAATTTAAAAACAATATAAAATATAAAAACGAATTGAAAAAACTAAGAAAATAAATTAAAAATAATAAAGAATATAAAGAATAATAGTAAAAAGGAAGTTAAATCCTATTTCCTCTAGAGCTGAAGCTTTGCAGCACTCTATGATCAGTAGACTTGATGCCAGCAAGTTGTTTATTCTGGTCTTCTGAGGGAGGGGCCTGTTGCCCTGATTCTCTGGTGGACTTGTCCTAATGGAAATGCACCTCCAAGGTGCAGGGAGCTGGGTCTGTTGTAAGTGGCTCCACTCTGGCTCCATTTGAAAGCTTTCAGTACTGATGGCAGGATGAATATGGGGCCACTCTGCTCTATAACCCAGGAGCTGATAGTTTGCATTCCCCCCCCCCAACTCTTCAGGGAATCCTCACAGAAGAGCAATAAATCACCCCTTGTGTGTCCCCCATTTCTGTCAGAACCTTGTGTTCACCTTCTCTGGAACCGAGGGTGGGGGGTTTGGTTTTGGGTTTGTTTTTTTGTTTGTTTGTTTGTTTGTTTGTTTGTTTGTTTGTTTTTTATCTTAAGCATGTGAATGACTTTCAAAACTCAAAATTTTAGGGACTCCCACAGCGCAGACCAGCACTGTTCCTCTGGGGGACGCATCTCCCCGTGCACATCTCCCTTTTTGCTGTTTGCAAGCCCATGCAAGGAAAGCAGTCATGTGACCACATAGGACTTTGGGAGTTTATGGCAAAACTGAGCAGAAACGTGACACCCCGGCTTGCTGCCCTCAGCTGGAGTCCCTGCTCCTATGCCTGGGAACAGTGCAGAATGCTCTGTCCTAGTGACACAGGGCATCCTCAGACCACACTGTCACTGCTGGGACTCCACTCTCCTTCACCACCCGAGCACGTTTAAGCCCAGCATGTCCCCCTAAGGTACACAACTTCTAAAAGTTCAGATTTTGTGCTTTGCTGCTTATAATACTTTGTGGTAGCCTCTATAAGCAGGCTCCCTCCCTGCTGCTGTGTCCACAATTACATCTCCCCCAACTCTCCCCTCCTCCCACCTTCCAAATGGTGGTCACCTTTTTACTTGGAGACTTGCAGTTTTTGTTCTCTCAGACCTCCTATTGATTTCTTGGGTGTTCAGAACGATGTGATAACTATCTAGCTGTGTTCCAGGAAGGAGACAAGCTTGGGGTCCCCCTATTCCTCTGCCATCTTGACTCAGGCTTTTCTATCCCAGCACTGGTTCCTGCAGCATCTTGTGAGCTCTGCTCTGATAAGCAGTGACTCCCCATATTCCCTTGTCTGTCCCTCCAATCTTGTACATAGTGGTTTGCTCTTCATCCTCCCCTCTCCTATGGATCCAAGAAGGGCTGATTTTTCAGTTTGTTTAGCTTTTTACTTATCATTAGGATGGAGTGGTGACTTCCAAGCTCTTCACATGTAGAACCAGAACACTTGCCATAGTTTTCTTCATATGTCTGCACTTCATCTTTGTTGAGCTTCTGGGACACGTGGGCTTATAGTTCCCACCAAATTTAGAAATTTTTCCAAAAAAAATTTTATGCATTTCACTATTTTCCTCTTAGAACTCCATTTACATATACATTAAGCCAATAGAATTTTTTCAGCATCTCCTTGATACTTGGTTTTGTTTTGTTTTAATTCATTCTTTTCTGTGTTTTCTTTTGAATGTATTGCTGTTTCTACATTTTCATTGGCCTAATGACATCATAGCATATTAAAACTGAGGAGCATCTACAACACCAGGTTATGGGATTTTAGGTCTACTTTAATAGTCATGCTTCTAAGAAACTGGTATGATTAGGTATCTATCAGAGGTATCTAAGAGCAATCTCGCTTGAAATTCTGATAACACTGGTAATATTAGATACATCCCCATTTTTATACATTATAAAGAACCCTCTATAGAAGAGGATAATTTAAAATCCGTGCTGCCAACTGGGATCACAAGACCTCACATGTGAGACTGGGAAAGCTTTCCTGCTTCTCTTCTTTTTTTCTTCTCTTCTTTCCTTTCTTTCTTCAGTAGGAAAGGATGGAAAAGGTGATGTTGGCAGTATTGATGATATAATTGGGATATAAGATAGAGGCCATGAGATGTCTAATTGTTGCCCAAAGCAGTAATGAGAGGCAGCATCAGACTTCTGATATGTTTGTCCAATGGTGAATGTAGAAAGTGGTCTTATGTGTAACTACTCTACTGGCAGATTTGTTTCAGTAAAGAGCTGCGCCCATGGAATTAGGATTATCCAGCAATGCCACCCAAAGTCTCAAATCTCCAGGGGAATTCTTAGGGAGTGTTAGAGAATGCAATATGAAGTTGTAACCTGGAAGGAATTTTTAAAAACATTTGTTGTACTTCTCCTACTTGTCCAGGGTTTACAAGTAAAGCCAGAGAGCAGCCAGCCAACACTCTGCACAACTGACAGGAATGATCATGGGACTAGAGTCTTCTGGTTTCAATGCTGCTGTGATCACCACTGCCACTACCCAGCAATGCCTTCAGGTTGCTACGGTTCTCGTTATAGGTTTAGCTGTAATGTCACAACATTTCAATTTCAGTTAATTGGGGAAAAGCACAATGATTTTTAATTCCCACTTTACTTGGTGAGTGAGTTGTGTTTCCATATGCCACCAAATTTTACTTCTCCATCAAGAATGAGAATCCAGTAAGTTCAGCCCAATGGATCCTGTTTCAGGAAGGCTTCAGGGATACTCTATACAATGATTATCTGCTCCCATTCTCCTTCCTGTCTCACCTTTTGCAAAATATGTATTGCTGCTCTATGAGCACACATTTTAAGTTTTCATAAATGGTTTTAAGGTATTCATTGCATCCTGAGTCTCATATTCTTTTTCTAATTCTGTTTTTACCATTCGTTCATGTTACATGGAAACCTAGCTTCAAACTGTCACATGGTAGTTCCTAGAGAGCATCCCCCTGCTTCAATTACCCATCTACTCTGCCCACCTTCCCACTGGATACTGGATTACCTCCAGCTCCCTGCTCTCATAAATGCTGCTATGATGACCATCTGCGAACATGTTCCTTTATGGACCTATGTGAGAATTTCTCTTTTGGGTTTCATCTTGTTAATTGCTTGTTCATGTTCTTTTTTTCTCTTGTTCTCAGTGATTTGCAGCCATTCCTTGGTTATTCCAAATATTATTTCATCATCGGTTTTATATTTTGGGAATAACTTCACCCAATTTGTCATTTCTCTGTTGCTCTGTCCATGTCAGGACTCAGAACCAAACGCAGGAAATAAGGAAAAACTGGGGCACCTTGCATATAGTTGAGTGTTCAACTATAGGACTCAAAAGGAATTATTACCACCTATCTTAAATTGTTCCCTAGGAAGGCTAGTTTCATCAAGATATAGGTGAATGACTTCACTTAAACCTACAACTACAACCTGAAACGGAAAACATAGCCTTAACAATGTTCAGAGGTAAAAATGTGGGGTGTTGCCAGAGGTGCCTTTACCATAAATATATCTTCATTTCATTGCCCTTTAAAAAGCCATCAAACCATACCCCTTGATAATATATGTATTTAGGCATATAACCAAGCCTTGTGTTATGAGTCATTAGACATCAGAATGAGGTCAAGGTGAAGAAACAAGAATGCTAGAAAGGCTTGGTGCATTCATTAGAGTGGGTGTCCAGGGAGTCATTGAGGTGGGTATCTAGTGAAAAAACATACAGCTATTGCTTTCAAGGCTGAAAATGAAGTGCAGCAAGGTGTTAAAAAATAGTGTCAGTTAATTTCCTAATGCTAAGCAGATGCTAATTCCTTTTAATAGTGATGAGAGTGCAATTTAATGGAAGGATTTTACATAGAAATATTGAAACATAGACTTGGTGCCAGATATTTCTTTCATATTAAACTAAAAAGGTCCATTTAAGTCTCCTTTTCCAAGTGGACATATTCCTAATGCATAAGAAGAACCATTGAATCGACCATGGCCTTAGTCTTTGCCTGTATGTCTTTGATTAAATTAAATTTTAGTGATATGCTCATTTCTCTTGTTTTGTTTCATTTCTCACCAAAGAAGTACATATCCTCTTGAAAAGGTTAATGTGACCTTGGACTGGTTCTTAATATAATTCTCTGCTAACATTTCCATTTCTGAAATGTTCTATGTCATATCTCCTATGTTAAATGGCAGTGTACTATCAATGCCACAAATGTATTGGAAACATGTATAACAGAAGGATCTAGACATAGAGATAGAGATAGCCGTGGAGAAGGAACATAGAGAAAGAGGTAAAGATGAAGCTAGAGATAGACATGTTTCTAAATGCAAAAATCTAAAAGCATTTCAAAAGTGTGTATCTAATCCCTACATTAAGACTCAAACAATTGAGAGAAAACCTATTGTTCCTGGACAACAGGTATTCTTCCATCATTCTGTGAAAAGGAATTCTATCATTATGAGACTGAGTCAGTTGAATTTGATTATCATAATAAATAGCTTCCAAAGTTAGGCAATCTTAGTTAAAAAAAATAGGACTTAGTTAAATATTAGGTAAATTATTGTTAGTTATTTCCCCCCCCCACCATGACTTCTAATGGTGCTGATTCAATGAATTATTAAAACTCTTATTATAACATGGAATACATTTTAAGTGTATGTTCAGGATAGATGTCAGAATAACCTTTAGCACATATATTTAAATGAGTAATAACTTTATTGGGTATTACTAGCAAAAAGCAATAGTTAACCTGCAGAACACTAGAAAATTGTTTTAAATTATGGAGTTAAAAAAAAAAGAACAATTACGAAAGAAATGGAAGAGAAATATATGTCTATGGATTCCCTACATATTCCAGTCTCTGTATTAAGAGGTCTTACATACGATGTTTGTTATCTCACATAATTTTCATACCTAATCCCCACAGAGACCTACTTCTCATTTTCCCACATTTTTACACATACAGATCTTTCAGGGTAGATGTAGCTGACTGCCACTGCGTGTTAATTAGTTTTCTCCTCAACAATAGGTGTTGAACAAGTTCTGGAATAATAAAGTGGAAATGAGTGGAAATCTCTAGGAATTTCTGGAAATCTCTCCTATTCCACCCTCCAATCCCTCCCTCATTCTCCTTTTTTCTTCCCAATAAACAGCAGTATGTTACATTCTTTTTTTTTTTTTTATCTTTAAGGAATAAAAAACAGATTAAGTTCCAAAGGTCTGGAAATAAAAGAACAATTCCTACTACTTATATTTCAAAAGATGTATAGTAAAGCTCTAGACCTAAATGAACATTCTTCTATATCTAGAGTTAGATTTAAATAATATAAAACGGGCACCTGGGTGGCTCAGTCGGTTAAGCATCCTACTTCGGCTCAGGTTGTGATACCACTGTTTATGGGTTCGAGCCCCACACCAGGCTCTGTGCTGACAGCTCAGAGCCTGGAGCCTGCTTCGGATTCTGTGTATCCCTCTCTCTCTGCCCCTCCCCCGCTCATGCTCTGTCTCTCTCTCTCTCTTTCAAAAATAAATAAACATTAAAGTAACAATACTAATAACATAAAACAAATAATTGTAGTTAATAAAAAATATAACTATAAAATGTATTTCTGACCGCCAGCAACTCTTATTATTTGCCAGAGGAAGTAAGGAAAGATTCATCTGTTCATATTTGAATTAGTTCATATTTGAGTTAGAAAGAAATTAAAAATGGAAAATATGACATTTACCTTTGTGCTAATATGAAAGCTGAGCAGATTCAAATTTATTAAGGAAGTAATAATTAGAAATTGTACAGGTAATACTATTGCTTCAAAAATCTGGCTTTCTCTGTTACTCCTTTTCTTTTTCATAAATTGGATCTCATTCTCCCATGAATAACTGTTTTCCCTGAATAACAAATACGTTCAAGTCTCCTCTCACTTAACACACAAAACCAAACAAATCCTCAGCAATCTTTCCCTTGAAGATGTTCTTCCCTGTGTATCATTTTTTTTTCCATTGCCAAACTTCTCAGGGCAGTGGTCTCATCCAGTTTCATTCTTCTGTGAAAGAAGAAAGTCTCATCTCACTGGAAACCGATATTCTCCACCTCCTCACTGAATCTCCCTTCTTGTCGCCTGAAACACTTTACTCTGTTGGTTTATTTCTAACCTCTCTGCTCCTTCTCACTCCTTTGGGATGCATCTCCCTAATTTTCTAACCCCTTAAATGTAGACTTTGCTGAAGTCTGTATCCTTGGACAGGTTTAAATCTTTGTGTCTTTCCCCCAAAATTAATATACTGAAATTCTAATGTCCAATGTGACAGTGTTAGGAGGTGGGGACTTTGAGAGGTGCTTAGGGAATGAGGATGGGGCCCTTATGGGATTAGTTCTCTTACCAAAGAGACCCCACAGAGTTCCCTTGCCCTTTCTGCCCTGTGAGGACACAGAATTCTGTGGTGCAGAAAAGGGCCTCATCCATCCATGCTGGCAACCTGATCTCAGGCTTCCAGCCTCCAGAACCATAAGCAATAAATTTCTGTTGTTTATAAGTCACCAGTATGTTAGGTTTTGTTATGGCAGCTGAACAGACTAACACAGACACCTTTTCATTTTGTTCTCTTTGGCAGATATGAATTTTCAACTGCCTACTGGACATCAAAAATATTGATCCAGTATTTCCCCCCCCCCCAAATTTTTTTTCCTCCATGTTCTCTAGTGACATTCCTATTGTACTAGATAGGGTTACTCCACCTGCTATCATAGATAACCTCTCAAAATACTGGCTTGCATACTAAAAGTTATTTTTTGCACATATATAGCCCAAAATAAAAGTTCCTGATTAGTGGGCCATTCTCTGCCATCAGTGATTCAGAGATTCAGGCACCTTCCATCTTGTTTTTACTTTGCCATATTTCACACATTGTTTTCAAGTTCATTGAGCACATCTTCTTTGAGCCAGTAGAAGGAAAAACAGCATGGGAAATAAGGCAAAACTAATTTTGTGGCCTTTTCTGAAAATAAGGCACATCACTTCTGGTCCCTTTCTACTAACTAGAACTCATTTATATGGCACATCTAAGAGAGGTGTATTAATCAACTCCTGTCGCCATAACAAAATAGCACAGACTGGGTGGCTTAAACAATAGAAATTTGTCACAGTTCTGAAGTCTGGGAAGTCCAAGATCAAAGTGTCTGGTAAGAACTCTCTTCCTGGCTTACAGATGTCTATCTTCCCATTGTGTCCTCATTGGGTGAGAAGGAGAGGGTAGGTAAAGAGGGAGAGGCAAAGAAGGAGAGAACAAGAAAGGGGGAGAAAAGAGAGGCAGGGAGAGGAAAGTGAGGAGGGAAGAGAGGGAAGTGAGAGAACGGAGTCATCTTCTCATAAAGCCACAGTCCTATCAGAATAGAGCATAGCCATTATGGCCTCATTTAATCTTAATTACCTCCTAAAAACCCCATCTCTCTATATAGTCACTTTGGGGGTTAGGGCTTCAACATATGATTTTGAGGAGGTCACAACTCAGTCCATATGTAATCTAACTGTATTCCCAGGAAGAAAAGGAAATAGGTTTGATAAACAGCTAGTCAGACTCTATCACAGTCCATTCTTCAGCTCATCAAATATCCTTTCCACCCTTTTTCCACACAAAGAACACACTTACCCCCTCCCTAAGGGATAGAAGCCAAAGTCCCTTCCAGTAACTGCATCTTGCTCGAAATCCAGAGTCTCTGGATGATGCATGTTCCTCTTTAAGTATGAAAATGTCTTTTCATAGTCCAGAGACTTATAACTTAAAAATATAAGTCATCTGCCTCCCTGGCCTCCCCCCCTTACACATATGCACTCATACTCATTCACATATTTAAGTTATGGCAAGGACAAGATAGGCACAGTAAACACTTTAATTTTATAAAGGAAAGAATTGAAAAAATAGACACTAATCCATAGCAATGATGAAATTCTTGCAGACAGGAATTTTGAGAAAATTCTGTCCTGTCCAGGCAGTGGGAGATGGGGAGGTGGGATTTCCCAGATTCGGCTCTCTGGAGGGAATTCCCATGTCAATTGATCTCTGTACCCCCTGGGCCTCTTCAAAACTAAAACTTTTATTCTATGAAAACTCCCTGGAAAGAATGAAAAGACAAGCCACAATTTGGGAGAATATGATTGCAAACCACCTATCTAAATATATAAAGTTCTCTCAATCCTCAACAATAAAAAGAAAAAAAAAATCAAACCATACAATTAGAAAATGGGCAAAAGACATGAACAGACATTTCACCAAAGAGGAGCTACAGATAGCAAATAAGAGAATGAAAAAAAAATGCAATTAGCTATTAAAGAAATGCAAATTAAAGTCCAAATGAGTTATCAGTACACTCATATCAGAATGGCTAAGATAAAAATGAATGACAGCTCCAAATGCTGCTGAAGATGCACAGAAATCAGATCACACATGCATTGTTGATGGAAATGTGAAATGGTACAGCTACTCTGGAAAACAGTTGGGCAGTTTCTTAAAATCTAAACATGTAACTATCATATGACCCAGAACTTACACTCCAAGGTATTTATCCCAAAGAAATGAAAACCTGTGTTCCCAGAAAAACCTGGGTGTGGATGTTCGTAGCAGCTTTATTTGTAATCAACAGAGTCTATATTCAGCCCAAATGTCATTCAACAGATAAGTGATGAAAGGAGCTGCAGTACCCCCATACAGTGGATATGACTCGGCAATTGAAAGGAACTATTGATACACACACACACACACACACACACAGCAGCAGCAGCTATGATAAATTTGGGAAGTTATCCTGAGTGAAAAAAGTCAATCGCAATAGGTTAGAAAAATTGCAGAAATGGAAGACAGATTAGTATTTGCCAGCAATAGGGGGGAAGGGAGCAGAAGAGAGTGGGTTAAGTTATAGAAGCAACACAAGGGATGCTGGTGGCATTGTGCTGTTCAGGATCTTTACTGTGGTTACACAAACACACACAGGGGAGGAACTTAATACACACATGCACATGAATGAATAATACTGGAGAAATTTGAGACTGTCAGATGAGTGAACTGTATCAATGTCGATATCCTACTTGTGGTACTTTATTAATAAAGATTTTGCAAAATGTTAACAATCGAGGTACACTGGGCAAAGTGTACAAGAAATCTCTCTGTTTATTTCTTATCACTGCATGTGAATCTACAATTAACTCAATTTTAAAAAGATTAGGTTAAAAGTTTCTCATTGAAAATTACTAGGAGTTGTAATGGATAATAATAACTCTCAAAGATGAATGTGATTCAGTTCTTATTTTCAAAAGGCTTATAATATATTGCATATTATGGGAGGGAAAGGAGCTAGCCTCCATTCTTCATGAATAAATAAATTCTTAGCATTGCATGCAAGATTCTCCTTACCTGATTCCCATCCTCCCTTTTCCTACATTTTCTAATGCCTCCTACATTCCAGCCATGCCTATTTCCCAAACATTCCAAGCATTTTCAAGACCCCATGCTCATGTGATTCTGTCAAGCTGAAGTTTTCCCACTATCTATTAAAATTCTTATCATTTAAGGCCTATTCAAATGCCACTGCCACGTTTGAACCTCTCATTGCTCTGCCTAGTCTGAATCTCTGACTCCTTATTCTCCATTTTTACAGCAGATTATCTTTTTACTTTGTATCACATTTTATACTTATTCAATATTTGATTAACTAGGCTAGCTTCTCTCCCTCCTACTGTACACAATAGATTATAAACTCCTTGAAAAAAGAACTGAATCACATTCATCTTTGAGAATTATTATCCTCTAAAACTGCCAATACAATCCTGTGCATGTAATTTAATATTCCCTGAAATTTATTGAGTGCCTGCCATTGCCAAGCACTGTTCTAAATGCTTTCTGTACATCAAATGATTTAATCCTCAACACAAGAGTGATCTTATTATTTCCATTTTATAAGCGATGACACTGAGGCACAGAAAGCTTAAGGGCCTTGCCCAAGGTCACAAGTACTGCTATGTGCACGTGGTCATGTCCACACTCTTCCCCATCAGTAATGCTGCTTCTAATTAGTATTCAATAACTGATAATCTGATAAAACTAAGGAAAACTCCCTGAATAAGTTATTTCAACTTGTTTCCCAGCAAACTAGTACTGCTGATTGCTAGTGATGTGCCGGGCACAGTGCTGGCTGCTTTCACATTAACTCATGGAATAGTGGTGTTCCCATTTTATAAATGTTGAAATTTGAAACCCAGAGATATTACATGACTTAGCCTACATTGCCCAGCTAGTGAGTATTAGGGCTTTGTTTGTTTGCTTGTTCATTAGATCAAGTTATAAGTAAGAACAACACAATTATTTATGAAATCAGGTGAAACAAATTAAATGCACTCTTTTTTTTTTTAATTAAATTCAAGTTAGTTAACATATAGTGTAGTATTGGTTTCAGGAGTAGAATTTAGTGATTCATCACTTACATGTAACCCCCAGTGCTCATCCCAACAAGGATGCTCTTTCTAATAAAGTAGTTAAGCCCATAGTAACAATGACATTTTAGAAAACCGCCTTCTGTTTATATTTTTTAGAAATTCTATTAGCTAAATCTATTATTTGATCTGGCTCTTACACCAGGTTTTTTTTCTTTATATTCTCAAGTTCTCAATGTTCTTATGTGTTGCTGTGAGGTACAATGCTATAAGAAATCAGGCAGGTTTACAAAATGTTTAGAAGAATAATTACATATACGAAGTTGATTCTGTCAGTGAATTTACCTAAAATGCTAGACAGACTAAGTCTTAATACTGGATCTGTTGCTCCTGCCTCCTTCTCCCCTGTGCCTAGGATTGTGTTGGGCATAAGGAAAATCTAAAAAAAGTGTTCAACAGGTTCCTATCCTTTAAGGACTTTATAAATGCATTGAATCAACACTATTTGAACTATTAAACGATGTAACTCTTAACCACAATGGTATGTGGCCTTTTCTGATGAAATTATATGTATATACATAATTATATAATAATTATAAATGTGTGTAAGTATGGAATATATAAAATTACATATGTATATGTGTATGTATAAAACAAAGTTCCTAAGAAATCTTAACTTTTAGTTAAAAATCTAAAAAGGGGTGCCTGGGTGGCTCAGTCAATTAAGTATCTGACTTTGGCTCAGGTCATGATCTCACAGTTGGTCAGTTTGAGCCCCTCATCCGGCTCTGTGCTGAAGCTCAGCCTGGAGCCTGCTTCGGATTCTGTGTCTCCCTGTCTCTCTACCTCTCCCCCACTCTCGCTCTCTCTCTCTCTATCTCTCTCTCTCTCAAAACTAAACATTAACAAAATGAAAATAAAAATAATAAAAATCTGTAAAAACTATTAATTTAAAGAGAAGGGAATGAAGCTATAGATAACTTCAGATTCGCTACACAAAATTGTTTCCCTTCAAGAATTTCAATAATAGGGGTGCCTGAGTGGCTCAGTTGGTTAGGCGTCTGACTTTGGCTCAGGCCGTGATCTCATAGTTCATGAGTTCGAACCCTGCCTCTGTGCTGACAGCTTGGAGCTTGGAGCCTGGAGTCTGCTTCAGATTCTGTGTCTCCCTCTCTCTGCCCCCTCCCCACCCCCCTTGTGCTCACTTGCTCTCACTCTCTCTCTTCTCTCTCTCTCAAAAATAAATAAACATTAAACAATTTTTAAGAATTTCAGTAACAAATATGGTTTTTATAGCAGAAGATTCTATGCTGCATGTTACTGCAAGTTAAAAATAATAAATTGGTGGATTAAAATCTTTCTCCTCTGATCTGGAATCCACATATTCAAGAACTATTTTTCTCTATCACCTTTGGCCTTTACTTTGTAATTTTGCTTCTATCAAAGTTCAAACTCTCCAAAGGTAAATAAGAGAAAAAAAGAACCATGATAAAAAAAAAACACCACAGGAGGAAAGGGCGAAGGTGCCTGAGAGCAAAGCAGCAACACTGTTTACTCCTTTGCAAAGGAATGGCTCCCAGTTGGGATTGGTCTTATCACCAACTGGGATCCCCTTAATGTGAGTCTTGTTCCTCAATTAAGTTGTATCTCAATCAGGTAATGAACACTGTCAGGGAAATTTGTGTAGGATAAAAAGATTTTTTTATGTGTGCCATATATAACTGCAGTAAAAGCCCATCTCAATGATGAGAAAGGGTTGAAAGAGTCAGCAAAGCCTTCATGAGAATGTGGAATTCTGAGGTGAGCCATGAAATAAAAAGATGAAATGCTCTGTGAAACGTGTGGCTGAGATGAACAGTACCTCAGCAGGAAACAATACTAAAGACAAGAATTTAAAAAGGAGAAATGAACCTGGAACAGGTGTGGTACCAAACTCATGCAGCCAATGTGGCCATTTATAATTAGAATTTTAAAATAGGTATCTGTTACCAGTGATAGGTAATGGCTATTAGATGTAAGGCGCTAGGGAGCCTCCTCAATCTCACTACCAGTTTCCAAAAAACTAACTCCCAACTGAATTTGTCTACACCTACAAATATTTATTAGCAAACAGACAAATAAATACATAGGAACCTATTTTATGAGGTCAAGTATCAGCTGTCTTTTTAGGTGCTCCATACATAGCTGACATGAAAGTGACGGGGTTTTGGGGTGATGTGGGGGTGATCTGGAGCCAACGGCCAAGAGAACTTTTGAAGATGTCTTTGGTGCAAAAAGGTGATTTTATTAAAGCATGGGGACAGGACCCGTGGGCAGAAAGAGCTGCGCTGGGGTTGTGACGGGTAACTGATTATATACCTTCAGGTTGGGAGGAGTTAGGGATAGAGTAAGCCTCTAAGGTATTTTGGAAGCAAGTTTCCCAGGACCTTGAGGAGCTAGCTGCTGTTAGGAAAATACCATTTATTACCGTGTACTAAAACTTCAGTCATGAGATCCTTTAGATGTATATCAGGGGACCATAGACTTGGAGTAGGATTGCCAGCATATATCCTGGTGGAGTTGAGATAAAGGAAGTTTCCAGTGGAATTTTTACATGTTAAAGTAGACTTACAGGATCCTGGGGATCAGGATAATATTAAGCCAAGATTCCCTTTTGCCCCTAGCGAAGTGTCATCATGGAGGCAGCTAAGGCCCTAGAGGAAGATCACTCTGCCTATTTCAAGGACTTGTCAATGGGCTGTAGGCAGTAAGGGAATTTAATTTTTTATTTCCCTTAGTTTCCCACTTTACCATGGCAAGCACTTAAACCCCTTTCCTTTGTTCTTGAGTAGCCAGGAGTATTCGAGGAATATCACACATATTCCACCTGGGGTGGGGGTGCATGCTGTTAGCCTGTACTTTGTTTGCCCTTAGCTTGCCCCACACATCCTCATCAAAAGGGTCACTAGATTGGAAACTAACAATTTTTCAAAGGCTGTGTCAAGGAACCTTCTGTTTCACCTGAGACTGATGAGGGAGCATAAGACAGGCTGAGGGCAAAGTACAAGCTGGCACACATATGCCCTCCAGGTGGGATGTGTGTGACATTTCTCAGGCACTCCTGGCTTCCCAAAAACAAAGGAGGGGAAAAAAAACAAATGGCTAACTGATAGGGATCACAGTCATACAGGCTAACGCATGCTGTTAGCCTGTACTTTGTTTGCCCTTAGCTTGCCCCACACATCCTCATCAAAAGGGTCACTAGATTGGAAACTAACAATTTTTCAAAGGCTGTGTCAAGGAACCTTCTGTTTCACCTGAGACTGATGAGGGAGCATAAGACAGGCTGAGGGCAAAGTACAAGCTGGCACACATATGCCCTCCAGGTGGGATGTGTGTGACATTTCTCAGGCACTCCTGGCTTCCCAAAAACAAAGGAGGGGAAAAAAAACAAATGGCTAACTGATAGGGATCACAGTCATACAGGACATGAGTCTCCATCAGTTTACAAATATCTTACTAAATTACAAGAAAAGGGCAATCTTATCAATAGCCTAATCTCTAGAAACCTGTAGACTCCGTTTCCTGGAGCCCCAACATCACCCTCCCCTCCATAGTGATGTGGGGAACAAAGACAAGAAGGAAATGGCAGGTAAATTAAATTCCCTTATAACCTACAGCCCACTGACAAATACTTGAGGCTGGCAGAGTAGAACATTTCTCCAGGAACGCCCTGTCCTAATGTTAATGCTTTGCTAGAGGGAACTACAACCTTAGCTTAACAATAGCTAGGCCTCTTCTTTAGCATAGGAAAATCTCCTTGAAAACTTCCCCTTGACTTTACCTCCTCCAACCTCATAGTATATAACCAGCCATTCTTCACAACCCCAGCCCACAGGTCCTGTCCCCGTGCTTTAATAAAATCACGTTTTTGCACCAAAGACGTCTTCAAGAATTCTTTCTTAGCTGTCAGCTCCAAACCACCCCCACCAATCACTCCAAAAATCTCATCAAGACAACCAGACTCTTCTGAATAGGAGGCTCCCCACAGGTAATATTTGGGAATCAGGCTATGGGCACCATACCAAAGGGTGGGAGACTTCTGGGCCTACTGAATTCTTATACTCTACCACATTTAAGGCTAATTCACACATCTAGAATACAATTCACTTCACTAGCAAAAACTAATTTCTAACATTCATTTTGCTAATCAACAAAACAAACGCCTAGGGTTGATTAGAGCTAAAGATAGTTGAAGAGCTCATAGGAGCTCTCTCTCTCTCTCTCTCTCTCTCTCTCTCTCTCTCTCTCTGTCTCTCTCTCCAAAAGTGCCCTTTTGATTGAATGCCACCTCACCATCCCTGAAGTGTGTATTCCCTCTTCGGGCAACTATGCACTGTCCATGAGGATTAAAGATAATTAACACATTCCTACATATCACACAGTCTCTGATGAAGGATTTAAAAAAGTAAATCACCACGAACACAGCAGGCAGGGAAACGGCAATAAACTCTTTAGTGAAACAGAGTGTTTGAAGCAGAGAGAATGTTAGCAGATGCAGAGGAGGACAAAATGATGCCAGAGCACGGAAAGTGCTGGCTGGCAATGGAAGTAAATTTAACAGGCATCAGGGAACCTTTGAACAGGAAACTCAAATAGTAATCTCATACTAGGATAGCATTTGAGAGCATGGGCTAGAGGCTAAGACTATTGGTGTGAATGCTAACTCTGCCATTTACTAGCCATGTGCACGTGGGTAAATTGTCTCTATGTCTCCATAAAAAAGGGAGAATTAAAATATCTAATTCATCATATTGCTGAGAAGAGTTAACTATATATACATGTATGTACTATATACATATATATACATATACATAGATAGATAGATAGATAGATAGATAGATATAGATAGATAGATAATGTTTAAAACAGTATCTGGCACTAGTAAGTGAATAAATGTCAGCTACTCATATAAGGATCCAAGAGTATAAATAGATGCAGGTGTGTAAAATAAGACAACACTAAATCGCACCCATATGATAATGTGCACTGGGCATGACTCCCTGCCATCCAGACAGTAACAATGGTTACTTATTTGCCTCTCTCCCCCTTTTTACCCCAATATTCCTGATTATATGTGAGATTTAACTTGCAGGATTGAATTAGCCCCTGTGCCTAGTGGAAACACAGCAATCCCAGAAATGGAACCCTCATCATTTAGAAGTGCTACTGACCTGTCAGAACCAACTGGATGCAGTTGCACAGAGTCAACACAGCACAGAGTACAAAAATCTTCTCTTCTGAACAGAAACATGGGACAACATGTTCAGATTGTGAACATCATGTGTGGTAAAACTGTGGGCTGAAATAGCAATGGTATAGTCCTTAATCTGGCAAGTGACCATCTGTTTTTTTCTTAGGCAAAGCAAGTAATAATACATAGAAAAGAAATTCAACTTCATTTTGTTCTTTGAATATCTTTCCTGAAAATATATAACTCAGGTTTTAAAAATAGAACATAGTTTTAGGGTTCCTAGTATCAAATTGTTCAATCATTCATCTAAATAGAATTAAATCAAATTATTCTTTAACAGAGTGGAAGTTCTTCATTTATTAAGCCATTATCTACTGAGCACCCACTCTAGGTACTAAAGATACTTCAGTTAATAAAATAGATATAAATCCCTACATGAATGGACATTCTATTCTAGTGGGAAGAGACAGACAAGAACAACAACTGTAATAAGTAAATCACATAGCATGTAGAAGATGATAAGTGCAGTGGAAACTAAATAGAGAGAGGTAAATGGGGATCAGGCATGTGGATATGGGAGAGATATGCAGTTTTAACATGGAATGATCCATCCTCAAGAAGATGGCTTGGAGAGTGAGCTGAAGAAGGTGATGAAAGCCACCAAAAACATTTAAAACTTAGAAAGAACATCTCAGGAAAATTAAAGCAAACAATGGAAAACATCATAATATACAAAATTCTGACCTACAAACAAACTTCAGAATTATCTATTGCTATCTAAGATGTAATGATGGTCAAAAACTGCTTTATGGCTGGGAAGAATAGAACCCAACATACATCAGTGTGAAAAATGAGCCATCTCTTAATAGCTAAAAGAATGGCTTCAGTAAGGAACTTCAAACTTCAGGCCAAAATTAACTTCTTTATCTAAAATTGAAGAAGGTGGTTCTTTTTATTTTCATTAAGTTTATTTTTTAAATTCCTTTGAAATTCCTTTTCCAGCATTTCTAATCAATCAAAGAATATTTATTGAACTTCTGCAATGTCCTTGGACTTGTTTATAAAGCTATACAATGAAAACCAATCCATGTTGTCTGAGTTAATCATCTATTGGGAGTTTAGGGAATACACGATTAGAGGCATTCATATAAAACCTAGGACCATGGGAAAACTTCAAGTATAAGACTTTGGATTTGCTCATTTTAAAATGGTCTCAAGAACTAAAAGGTTATTGCTGAATTTATTGCGTAGTAAAATAACTACAAAAATGACTTTAATGCAATGACACATGCATTGTATTTGTCAATGATAATAATTTTGATATAATAGATCAGACACCACAACAGAGCATGGCTTAAATAAGATTACTACTTCTCTACCACATTATACTCTACTCTGTTCTAGGTTGGCAGGACCTCTCTTCTGCACATGGGCATTCTGAGATCCATGTGTCTGCAACCTGTGCTTGGTCATTCCCAAAGGCATTGTCCTTGCTTTCATGGTCATAGCCAGGTCTGGCATGTCTCTGTTCCAGTTCCTGCAGGGGGAAAAGAACAACTGTCTGGGAAAAGTAACTAGTCCTTAAGTTGGAGAAGAGATGTAAGTTGACAATGTCACTTACTCTTCTCAGATCTCCTTGGTTCAGTGTTAGTCACATGACCATACCTATCTGCAAGAAAGACTTATAAATAAAGTCTCTATATGAATTACCACATATCCAGGAAAAAGAGACAACTTGCAGTCTGCTGTGGTCTGCCCCTCTGTCCACCCAAATATCCTACACGTTATTCTACCTACACGTGCAACACACGACCCTTTTCCTAAAGTGTTCAAAGTCCCATACAGTTACTGTGGCTGGTTCAAAATTCAGGATCCCTGAGCGATGAGCAACTTTTCTGTCTGATCCAGAGTGGCTCTTCATGTTCCAGAAAGGTATCAACTAGAAAGTAGTTTTTGTATGTTATTTACATCTCTCCCAATATGCACACAATACGCAATGGGGACCAGATTCTAGCCTGAATGTATCTCTTTCTTATAATAATTTTCTAATACCATCAAAGGGTCATAGGAATGCATGTCTTCAAATTATGCAGATCTCTAGGCACATGTGATCATGGCTAGTGGCTTCCTGAGAAGCTGCAGTGGCTTCTTGGAGGTTCCTGGGATTTTTCAGTTGCCTACTGGTGAGCTTTCAAGCTCTTCACTTCCTTAATCCTCCCATTGGTGCTAGAAGCCCCTAATTCCCTGTATCAACATGTTTTATTCTTGAAATACTGATTGACTTTTATTTTCCTGATCAGACTCAAATTGTTACACCATATTTCATCAAACCTAAGTCATCATCAGATATGAGATCCACAGGGGCACCCGTGTGGCTCAGTCAGTTAAGCGTCCAACTCTTGATTTCAGCTTAGGTCATGATCTCAAAGTTCTTGAGATCGAGCCCCATGTCAGGCTATGCACTGACAGTGTGGAGCCTGCTTGGGGTTCTCTCCCTCTCTCTCTTTGCTTCTCTTGTTCTCTCTCAAAATAAATAAATAAACTTTTAAAAAGAAAAAAATATATAAGATCCACCACTAACATATTCAACACAAAAAAGAAAAACTATTGCTAAGTAAACTATGGTGTCATTGAATGTGAAAACATCCTGATTTCAGACAAAAAGGTATTAACGTGTATCTCTTAGAATCAATAAAACATGCGGAGAGGTTAATCCCTTTGGAATTGTTTTTTAAGTATGGGATGAAGTACGATCAAGTTTCATATTTTTCCACATGGACATCAACTTGTCTCAGTATCATTTATCATAAACTGTGTCCTATATCCACTGATATGCAGTGCTGCCTCTGTCAAATAGGAAGTACCCTTATGTGTGTAGCTGTGATTTTCAGCTTTTCTAGTCCATTCCACTGACCTGCCTATCTCCATACCAATACCATGCTGCCTAAGTTACTATGCTGTCAAAAAAGTTTTCGTAGCTAGTAAACAAATCTTACCAACTTCTTCTTTAGGGCAATGTCAGCCTTTTGTATATTATATAAACTTTAGACTTAGCTTGCCAAGTTACACACAAAGCCTTCTGGGGTGTGTGATTCAGATGGCATTGACTCTCTAGATTAGTTGGCATTTCCATATACTAGTCTTCCAATTTATAAGCATAGTACGTATCTCTCCATCTTTACAGTATTCTTTCAAATAAGTCTTTTAAGATTATTTGTAGAAGGCTGGCACATATTTGGTTGGGTTTATTGCAAAGTAGTCCATATTTTTGATGTTGTTGTGAATGGTATTTGTACAATTCAAGTCATGTCTGTTGTTTTTGCAAATGCTCACAGAACTCTGAATAATGACAGTGTTGTTTCTTTCTTCTAATCCTTGTACCTTTTATTTCTTTTTCTAGTTCTATTGAACTCACTGGAATCTCAAGTAAAGTTATTGAATGGAAGTGGTGACAGCAAACATACTTGTCTTCTTCTTGATCACAAAGGAAAATAATTCAACATTTCACCAGTAAGGGTGATGTTAGCTATAGTTATTTTGGAGAATAAGAATGCTATCTTCTCTATTATTCCTGGTTTTTAAGAGATTTTATTTTAAAATAGACAGTTTTACCTGATTTTTTTTTAATGTTCACTTATTTTTGAGAGACAGCGCGTGTGCAGGGAAAGAGCAGCAGGGGGTAGGGACAAAGGATCCAAGGTGGGCTCTGTGCTGACAGCAAAGAGCCCACTGCGGGACTCAAACTCCCAAACCCCGAGATCATGACCGGAGCCAAAGTCAAATGCTTAGCTGACTGCACCACCAAGGCGCCCCATTTTTACCAAATGTTTTATTATGTGATGAGAAATGGCCAACAGCATTCCAGACTGCAATATCTATTTCCTTGTCACCTGCCACTTGCCTGGTAATATGAAACATGTCCTTATTTTTGTTACGACAGTACCCCATTCCCAGGTCCTTATCTCTAAATTTGTTAAGACAAATGCTAAACTATTCTCACAAAGAGAGCCCCCCCACACGCACAGCTGTTTAGATGAAATGGTTTCTTTCTTACCTAGCAGTCTGACCATCTACTCACACAGGGATGCTCTCTTCAATGCTGTCATGCACTCGAGATTCTTTTGAATACACTAAAGTTTACTACCTAAAGAAAACGCATGTGTTGTTTTGAGGAATGTCAATAGAAAAATCATTTATGCTGCTTAAGATAGTCATGCCAAATGTGTCCCTTCAAAATCTGCTCTTTCCCCACATACGCCTGCCTAGCCAACAATTACAATTCTATGCCTCCGTTGCAGCCAGGTGTTCCCTTGCGACAGCTTGAGCCAATGAGAGGTGAGAGAAAGGGGCGTGTACAACTTCTGTGTCAGCTCCTTTTTATAGACAAGCTGGCCCTTCCAGACTTTGGCCCCTTTTCCTTTCCTGCACACCTGAAAGCAGATACATCAGCAATCCAGTTTTGAATAAGTAGATGAAGACAATGGCTAAGAGAGGAGCAGAGTAACTGGCAGAAACTTCACCTATTCTTCAATTGCCTCCCCCACTCTACTAGCATAAACACCTTTTGGAAAAGACATTTTATTATTAATCAATAAAATAAGATTTTAAAAATAAATTGCAAAGCTTCTTATTTCAATATTTCCATTAGAAGCTAATAAAGTGTGCAACTGCCTAGGAAAAGATAGCTGGAAATAGGTTCTTTAAAACAAAACCGACTGTTGGAGCACACTTTCTTATCTTACATTCGCAATCACTAAATTCAAGCCTAACAAACATCTCCTGAGGTCTATACTGCGTGGTAGCATTGCAGGATGTACTGGGAAACAGTAACCAATAGGACAGCCACTGACTGCATGACAATAACAAATAAGAAAACACTGACACATCTTTTCCTCTATTCTCTCTCCACCTTCCCCGTTGTCTCTGAAATGTGGCTAACAGATGCAGGTAGCCATGAAAGAGTACATTTTAAAGTATTTTGTGGCTATGGGACAGAACTCCACTTCAAACAAAATCAGACCTTCGAGCTGACTTCAGACAGACATCACCTAGTTATTGCCGCAGCACAAAGAAAAATTATCGTTGTGGTAGGTTGTTCTGGTTCTATTATTCTGAAGAAACTTGAACAGTCGAGTAGAACAACCTACACTGTAAAAAATCTGTTGTCTGCTGATCATTATTTTAAGGAGTTACTAATAGTAAACCTTAGTTCTAGTTGAAGCTTCCAATCCAAGGAACAATATTACCTAATATTAGTACCTTACATATATTAAGTGATTCAATCCTCACACAAAAACTCCATGAGGTAGCTGTTACTAATGTCCTCATTTTATAGATGAGAGGAAGACAAAGGTTCAGAGGGGTTGAGTAACTTGCTCAACCAATACAGTACTCAAGGGCACGAGGCTTGGATCTTTAATGAGATTTTTTTTTAATTTTTTTAACGTTTATTTATTTTTGAGACAGAGAGAGACAGAGCATGAACGGGGGAGGGTCAGAGAGAGAGGGAGACACAGAATCTGAAACAGGCTCCAGGCTCTGAGCAGTCAGCACAGAGCCCGATGCGGGGCTCGAACTCACAGACCGCAGCATCTTTAGTATATTATCTTTGTTTGAAGTCACTGTCCTGGTCTCATCCGGCTTCCCCATAGCCTTCTCTTCCTTTGCCTCATTTTCCCACCTATTTAAATTGTGTTTCATAGGGTGCATTGTAAGAATCAATCAGGACTGTCTCAAAATTCTTCAGGACTAAGCAAGATGAGGAAAAGTTAAATAGTCACTCAAATTCTATACCTCTTTCTGAGATGTGAAGTCTTATTTTTTACTTTTGTATAATGTTTAATTTACACGTCATTTATAGAATAATTTTATTTAAATGACTTTAGTTACTAGGAAAACATAATAATTCTTCACTTGCTGGAGGACACTGACAAAGTCAAAACAAGTTTTTCCCTTGTTAGTAATATATTTTATAATCCAATTTACACAAATATCAATGAGCCATAAGTGTTTTTCTTTATGTTAAGAATGAAGCAAAACAGCATTTGTCACAATTTGGGGGTTTTTAGGGCACAATCCTGTAGCAGTCTGCGAGTCATAAACGCAACTGTGTGTAAGTCACAAATGCAACTGTGTGTAAATCACATATTTTATGTATCCCAATGATCAACTATAAAAAAGTAATCAACCAGACTAAAATAAAAATTGAATTATCGTTCTTATATCTCTATAAAAATTATATTAAATTGTCATATAAATAGTCAATCCAAGATTGTACTGCCAGATATATAGGGAAAATTTCTACATATGTGAATCAGGTAGGTCATTAATAAAAATATCTTTCCAAGATGATTATGATATTTATCATCTTTTTAAGTTTTTAATTTGTTGTAATTTCTTTCCTCATTCCAAATAAATATTTTCTTACATAATTTTGTTCTTTTTCTTACTGAGTACCCCCCAAATTACATAAATTTTAGTCTCCATCAGAAAACCTACATCTTCCTCTGCCTCTACTTTTTTGTTCATATCACATCATTTTCATGACAGTAAAATGAAATCATACATTTTAAAGACCTTGGAAAAACTAAAACGTTGTATAGTACTGAAAAGTGTTAGTATTACATTGATTGCTTTGGCTATGATGCATTTTCACCTAAATCTTCCACACATGGTAGAGGGACTTGCATAAATAAGCTGTTTTCACGTCCAGCTCAAAATGTAATGTACAAAATTCAGTTGTGGAGCATTACTGCTAAATTATGTGATATCTCATAAATGTAAGATACACTCTCTGCACTGAAGAGGTTTAGGAATTCCTGAGGAATTTCTTCAGATGCACAGATACTTACTTGCTAGTTGAGCAACTACCATAAGCCAGACAGTATGTTACACAATAACATGAATCAGAAGCAGAGCCAGCTTTCAAGGGTAGTCTCAGTGATGGTGTTAATCAATTGAGAAAGGGTGTGTGGTTTGTGAAAAGTCCAAAAGTCATTTGCAGGTAGTGGGATGGATGTGTTGAACAAACTTGAATAATTATGTTTAAGGCTATAAATAAGAAGTGAGTGAAATAATGAGGCTAATTTTTCTTGTATGGCCCACACAGCGGATCTGAAAACAACTTTTAAAATATTTATTTACAGGGGTGCCTGGGTGGCGCAGTCGGTTAAGCGTCCGACTTCAGCCAGGTCACGATCTCGCAGTCCGTGAGTTCGAGCCCCGCGTCAGGCTCTGGGCTGATGGCTCAGAGCCTGGAGCCTGTTTCCGATTCTGTGTCTCCCTCTCTCTCTGCCCCTCCCCCGTTCATGCTCTGTCTCTCTCTGTCCCCCCCCAAAAAAAAAAACCGTTGAAAAAAAATATTTATTTATAATAGTCACTCGTGACTTTATTGCCACATTTTGTACACAGTGTGATTTGGAGACCTGCTTGGCCACATACCTTCAGTAAAGAGAGAGCCAATGCAGCTATATGTTTACAAGTTAAAATTTTTCAAGAGTGATAGATTCACTAAAGCAGATTTTACTTCCAAAACAAACCATAAAATTAATCAATCTGGAAAAAAATTAATCAATCTGGGAAATTATGCATGCGGAAACATAGGCTGGCAAGAGTACTACTTTCACTGAGGTGAAGCATCTGCTTGTATTGACATAACTATTAATTTCTATTAAGTAATTAAAGTTTCATTCATGTCTATGAAAAATGGCTGTTGGTTTGGAATTTCAGATCAACTGTCAGAATTTCTTCTGCTTTTTTGAAGGAAAAGTTTAACTTCCAAAGCCGTGTAAATGAAATGCATGTTAATCAAATGTAAAATCAATGAATTTTTGTATCTGCCCACTGGGGTCCAATAATATCACTAAATTTATATGCAAACTTGAACCTCCTTAAATACCTATTCCTTTTGCATAGGAGGAATTTAATTTGACTTGTTATGGAAATCAGTCAAGCTTAATTCCTTCATTGCTCATCTGTAATGGATAATGGATTCGTGGGTTCCTACCCAACTCATAGCTGTAAGAAGAACAAAGTTCAGGATGACATGTTCAGAAACTTAACCAGCATGAACACAAAAGCAGAGACCGGCAACATGCTCCTAGCCCAGTCCTTACAGATTACCAAACTTCGTAGCCTATAGAGCAGCTTCCTCTTCCTTCTGAAGATTTCTCAGGTCTAGTCCTACAGTTTGGAGAACCTAGTACCAATCATGTTCCTTTATAATGGCCTCCTTTCACAGAGCTCCGTATTTAATGGAAGGGTTGTGCATATTCATTACTTATTTTAAGAAGCTATTTTTAAACATTTATTTGTATCCTGCCTCATTCCACAAAAGTTGAGAAAATTTACCAACATCAATTTATTACAACCAGATAAGATAAACATAAAACTAAAATCTCAAGGCCAGGGGGCACCTGGTGGCTCAGTTGGTTAAGTGATTCACTCTTGGTTTTGGCTCAGGTCATGTCCACACCAGGCTCCACTGACAGCATGGATCCTGCTTGGGATTCTCTCTCTGCCCCTCCCCAGCTCACTCACAGGCACACGCCTTCTCTCTCTCTCTCTCTCTCTCTCTCTCTCTCTCTCTCCAAATAAATAAATAAACTTAAAAAAAAAACAAAAACCAAAAAAGTCAAGGCGGGAGGAAAAGGCAATCACGCAGACACGAATAACCGACCTTGCAAAATGTATACAATCATGTATTAGCAAAGACTGCAAAGCACACTGGGAAAGACCAGGACTTAGAGTCTGTTCACAAGTCTACTACTACACCAGTTCTTCAGCTGGGGATGTGAGCCACTTTCCAATGAGAGAAAGAAATCCTTCTTGAGCACTTTCTGGGTGTTTGGGGCTGTGTTCAGCAACGGAAGATGCAAAACTGCATGTTTCCTGCTTTCACCCTGGTGAAGACAGGCGCATTCACAGCGGGCTCCGCCTGGAGGAGAAAGAATTAGGTAGTAACCTAGACATGCACGCAGCGAATTGAGGAGAGATCTCAAGTTCAACTTGGAATCGCGAAGGGCTTTTGGAGAACTGAGCTGAGTTTTAAAAGACAGAATGTCGACAGGAAGGTAAAGAAGGCAAATGGCACTCCAGGCTGGGAGGCAGCCCGACCTTCTTGCCTGCTGTGCTAATTCCGCAACTGCTGCACCACCAACTACAAACGTGTGCCAATGGCCCTTGCTGCGCCCCACGTTCACACCCAATGCCAAGGCTCTAACCTTGTGAGGCACCCACTTCGCCTTGAATCCTTCAGTTCCTCCAGCCTCTCTCTTAATCCACACACCTCTGAGTCATTATGCCCGTTACCACCACTTTTGTTTTGTCAGCTAAAAACAAAGGTGCACGCTCAGCTTTAACAATGGCTTTACGGGGCCACCGGGTCTTATTTAGATTAGATGGAAGGCAGGGATCTTCTCTGCTATTTAGACACTCACACCCACAATGCCTCAACACCTGCTTTCTACTAAAAAGTTAATTAATAAATGTTAGTTATTTTTGCTTATAAAAATATAATTTATTACATACTCAACATATGCAATATAGACATATATTTATAGTTTTAAATGCTTATTTACTTATATATTTAACAACTATTAGCTAAATGTTACATTAAATAAAATAATAAAAATGGCTTAATAAAATCCTCCCTTTCAAATCATTCTCCTGACTACAGTAAGGTATAACTTGGTGCTGTTGCAGCTCAAACCAAGCCCTCCTTTTTGTCCCACCACCCCTGGGTGACACCCCAGACTTCTCGGCCTGGTTTTTGAAGCCCTGCATCATCTGCCTCTGAGTGCGAATCCCACCCCAGGGCTCGTCATTCTACCGTCACGCTCTACTATGGCTGCCATGTTCCTCAAACCATACCTTTTATTTCTAGGTCCCTTCTTACACTTTCAGAGACAGTTCACGTTCTCTGCAATCTCCTACCAAATGATCTTCCAGCCTAAAATCTTTTGATGCTCAGGTCTGAATCCCTCGCCTCCCCGCCACAGGGCATCTGCTGAGAGGGATCCACAGGGAAATCAACCTTAAAAACACACCTGAGAAGCAAGCCCGAAGCAGGTTTATAGTGGCTTCTGCCCTATTCAAATAAAGCAAGGTTGAGGTTTCCAGAGTTAGAAAGCCCTTAGAAACCTAAAGGCCATGATTGGGTAAGCAGGAGTTTGAGGAACAGAGTCTCTGAGGGGCACAGCAAGATCTGCAGCTGTGGTTCAGCAGTGACCTCAACAGCAGGGAGGCCCAGGCCTACAGCCCAGGAGAAGCTTCCTAACACTGCTCTGTCTCGATTCTGCCCACCCCACAACTTCCCCTCTCCACATTTCGGCTTGAGCATCACTGTCCAGCCAGCATCTAGGAACCACCCGAGGAGCAAGTTCATTCCATCTTCTGGGTTCTTTGCCGAGGTGTTAAATTTGTATCACCAAGGAATGCCCACAAACCAATATACTCTCCACTGATCAATGTTTTGTTTTGCTAGCCTCCATGATCAAGCATCTCAGAACCGAGTCCCATTCATACTCTTCTGACTCCTGCCAATGTGTGTTAAGTCTCGCAGTACATTTGAGGTACACTCCCTCTCCTCCTTTATCAGGCCCAGCCCATCCTGCTGGGTTATGTTGAGACTTAATTCTGGAAGCAGGCATCATGGCTAGGAGGAGAGATAAGACACCAAAGGGCACCTCGGCATCACCTTCCAACAAAGGGAGAGTTCTCGCTATTAATAGGGGGAGGGATGGCTCAGGCTCAGAGAGTTCAGAGGAATCTGGAAACTCAAAATTTGGGGATCAGGCAAGTGGGCTTTGTTCCTGGCATGCAAGGGTGGCTCAATATTCACAAATCAATTAATGTGATGTATCGCACCAATAAGAGAAAGGATAAAAACCATAACTGCATTTCAATAGATGCAGAAAAAGCATTTGACCAAGTACAACATCCATTCATGATAAAATCCCTCAACAAAGCAGGTCTGGAGAGAACATACCTCAACAAAATAAAGGCCATCTATGAAAAACCCACAGCTAACATCATACTCAATAGTGAAAAACTGAGAGCTTTTATCCTAAGGTCAACAACAACACAAGGATGTTCACTCTCACTGCTTTTACTCAACATAGTACTAGAAGTCCTAGCCACAGCAATCAGACAAGAAAAAGGAACAAAAAGCATGCGAATTGGTAAGGAAGAAGTAAAACTTTCACTATTCTCAGATAACACGATACTATATATAGAAAACCCGAAAGATTCCACCACAAAACTACTAAACCTGATAGATGAATTCAGTAAGGTTGCAGGATAAAAAATCTATGTACAGAAATCCATTGCATTTCTGTACACTAACAATGAAGCAGCAGAAAGAGAAATTAAGAAAACAATTTCATGGGGCGCCTGGGTGGCTCAGTTGGTTAAGCATATGACTTCAGCTCAGGTCATGACGTCGTGGTCCGTGAGTTTGAGCCCCATGTCGGGCCCTGTGCTAACAACTCAGAGCCTGGAGCCTGCTTTGGATTTTGTGTCTCCCTCTCTCTCTCTGCACCTCCCCTGCTTGCATTCTGTCTCTCTCTCCTAAAAAATAACATTAAAAATTTTTTTTAAAAAAGAAAACAATTTCATTTACAATTGCACAAATAATGATAAAATATCTAGGACTAAATTTAACCAAGGAGGTGAAAGACCTGTACTCTGAAAACTATAAAACATTAATGAAAGAAGTTGAAGACAACAAAAAAAATTAAGACATTACATCTCATGGATTGGAAGAACAAATATTGCTAAAATGTCCATACTACCCAAAGCAATCTACACATTTAATGCAATCCCTATCAAGATACCAACAGCATTTTTTACAGAACTAGAACAAACAATCCTAAAATTTGTATGGAACCACAAAAGACCCCACATAGCTAAAGTAAACTTGAAAAAGAAAAATAAAGCTGGAGATATCACAATTCAGATTTCAAGTTATACTAGAAAGCAGTAGTAATCAAAACAGTACTGACAAGGGGCGCCTGGGTGGCGCAGTCGGTTAAGCGTCCGACTTCAGCCAGGTCACGATCTCACGGTCCGGGAGTTCGAGCCCCGCGTCAGGCTCTGGGCTGATGGCTCAGAGCCTAGAGCCTGTTTCCGATTCTGTGTCTCCCTCTCTCTCTGCCCCTCCCCCGTTCATGCTCTGTCTCTCTCTGTCCCAAAAATAAATAAACGTTGAAAAAAAAATTAAAAAAAAAAAAAAACAGTACTGACAAAATGCAAACTGGTACAGCTTCTGTGTAAAACAGTAGGGAGGTTCCTCAAAAAATTAAAAATAGAACTACACACTACTGGGTGTTTACCCAAAAATACCAGACATTAAATCAAACAGATACATGCACATCTATGTTTACTGCAGCATTATTTACAATAGCCAAACTATGCAAGCAGCCCACATGTCCACCAATAGATGAATGGATAAAGATACGAGATATATAGATATATATAGATATAGATATATATAGATATATATATATATATATATATATATAATGGAATATATATATATATAATGGAATATTGTACAGTCATAAACAGAAGGAAATCTTGCCATTGCAACAATATGGATGGAGCTAGAGAGTCTAATCCTAAGCAAAACAAGTCAGAGAAAAACAAATAGTATCTGATTTCACTCAATGTAGAATTTAGGAAACAAATGAACAAAGGAAAAAGAGAGAAAAAACAGACTCTTAACTATAAAGAACAGATAACCACCCTTCCCAGAGGGTAGGGGGATAGGTGAAATAGGTGAAGGGGATTAAGAGTACATTCATCTTCATGAGGGCTGAGTAATGTATGGAATTGGTGGTGAATCACTGTATTGTACACCTGAAACCAAAACAACGCTGCATATTAACTATACTGGAATTATGATTAAAATTAAAGTATTTTAGGGGCGCCTGGGTGGCTCAGTCGGTTAAGCGTCCAGCTTCGGCTCAGGTCATGATCTCGTAGTCTGTGGGTTCGAGCCCCGCGTCAGGCTCTGTGCTGACAGCTCAGAGCCTGGAGCCTGTTTCAGATTCTATGTCTCCCTCTTCCTCTGACCCTCCCCTGTTCATGCTGTCTCTCTCTCAGTCTCAAAAATAAATAAATGTTAAAAAAAAAATTTTTTAATTAAAATATTTTAAAAATTTTAAAATACTTAAAAATTTATAAAAAAAAAAAGATTTGGGGATCAGGGGAATCACTCAGTCTATGTGTCAAGGTCCCCTTCTTTCTCAAAGAGGGTGCTAACCAGGATCTACCTGCTGTGGTTGGGAGTTTAACACTCTCTGGAGTTAAGCTACTCTGACAATTAAGTCATAGGCCAGTCTGCACAGTCTTCTCTGAGCTCCCTCTTTAGAAGATGAGAGCCTCTTTATAAGATACCTAGGCCCTCTGGCTTTCACACTTAGTTTTCATTGCCTATTAAAAGGCTCTCAGCCTTTCATCATCAATTTCTAGAACAAGAGTCAAACTTACCCAGCGCCATCAAAATCCACTGTTCTTAAAATCATAATTTCCTCCCTACTTTTCAAATACCTGATACACTGCACCCTTTTCACCAGCACAGCATCCCAATTAACCATTAGTAAAAGTTTTCACCATTGGAGAACCAATGGGAGCAATCTGCACCCCACCTTGCAGAGATGGGTCTCTGTTATCAGCCCCACCTTGAGTGATCTAGCTCCAGAACCCATCCTTTTTTTTTTTAATGAAAATTTTTTCCAATTTTTTTGAAAAATAATTGACCCACACCACCATATAAGGTATGATGGGTTTGGTTTACATATAATGTGAAATGATTACCACAGTAAGTTCAGTGATCCATCCATCTTCTCATATAGGTACAATAAAAAGAAAAAAAAACAAGAAAAAAAAATTTCTCCTTGTGATGAGAACTCTCAGGATTTACTCTCTTAACAGCTTTCCCATGTATCATACAGCAGTGTTAGCTGTATTCATCATGTTGTACATTACATCTATATTGCTTATTTATCTTTAACTGGAAGTTTATACTTTTTGACCACCTTCCTCCAATTTCCCCTCCCGTCACCCTCTGCTCTGATAACCGCAAGTCTAATCCCTTTTTTGAGGAGTTTATTTTTAATTTGTTTTGAGATTCCAAATACAAGTAAGGGCATAGAGTATTTGTCTTTCTCTGACTTATTTCACACAGCATAATGTCTTCAAGGTCCATGATGGTCTTGCAAATGGCAAGATTTCCTCATTTTTTATGGCTGAATAAAATTCCATTGTGTATATGTATTATAACTCAATTATTCCCTTATCCTTTGATACACACTTAGGTTGTTTCAACGTCTTGACTATTACAAATAATGCTGCTATGAACATGGAGGTGTAGCTATCTGGGGTTAGTGTTTTTGTTTCCTTTTGGATATACAACCAAAAGCAGAATTGCTGGATCATATGGTAGTTCTATTTGTAATTTTTTGAGGCTCTTCTGGACTGTTTTCCTTCGTAGTTGTACCAATTTAAAATCCTACCAACAGTACACCAGTGTTCCCTTTTCTCCACATCCACATCAGACAAGTGGAAAAATAGTTGCAGGCCAGACAATGACAATAGAGTTTAGACCTGGGTTGGTCATGGATGATTTGGGGCAAGGGTGATATCATCAGAAGCGGGCTGTGTGGGAAGATTATTATTATAGTGCCATCCATCACTCTAACATTCATTCAACTAACAGTTATTAAGAAATGTCAACGTATTATACACAATGTTGTATGCACTTGGGTCCTTGCCCTCAAGGAAATAGGCAACAAACAAATACAATGCTGACAATATGTAATTACAAACTTTGCCTATGGGAGGCAGTCTTTAATACCGGGCTCAATCTAGAGGTTACTGTAATGGTCCAGACAGACAACAACAACTTAGTTCAGGCTCTGAGGAATGGCAGTGGCAGCTGAACAGGCCAGAAATAAAGCACGATATATCTGGACGTACAAGGAGAAGACTATGTGACTGATGGCAGTAAGAGAATCAGTATTTTAGGAACTAAGAGACGTGGTTAGTTGGATTACAGATGCGTTGAGTTTTCGTTAGCCACAGGATATCTAGAGGGATAGTATGAAGAAAAAGAAGGTCTAAATATTAAGAAGACATTTGGTAACATTCTGGGGTTTGAGGAGGAAAAGAAGAGCCTTATAAATTCACTTCATCTCACTGTAGTTCAGCTTCATTGTACTGCTAACATCACAGGGTCTGAAGGAGGATTTAAAAAAAAATAGGTGTGAAGACCCTTTGTAAATCACACACAAGTAAATCTTTCTAAGAAATGGCCTCAAATGATACAGGAAGGTCAAAGCAAGCTGGCAAAGGCCTCCTGGTGCTGCCATTTGGTGGTAGAGGACCAGATAAAATATGAAGAGAGTAAAAGTGACTTCTCTTCTCGAGGACCAAAGATAAAGTGACATGCCAATGATGTGCCCAACCTCGCTCTCTCGAAAACAAATATTTCAAAAATTATATTGAAGAAGTCTTTATTTTTTAATACATTTTTCCTTTTTATAGAGAGAGAGTGTGAGAGCAGGGGAGAGGGGCAGAGGGAGAGAAAGAGAGGAACACAGAGACAGAGAGAGAGACAGAGACAGAGAATCTCAAGCGGGCTCCAGGGTCAGCATGAGCCAATGCAGGGCTGGTTCCCACAGCCCTGGGATCATGACCTGAGCCAAAATCAAGAGTCAGACGCTCAACCAACTGAGCCCCCCGGGCACCCCGAAAGAAATCTTTAAAATACTTTATTACCAAACGTTAATTTTTTTTTCTCTTTAAACTTGAAGCAAAAAACACTGTATTTTTTGCTTCTGTATCTCTGGCACCTAGCACAATGCCTCACACATGAGAGGCAGTCAATAAATAAGTTTTCACTGATGCAAATGCATGAGGAAGGTGATCCCTATTACACTCCTTGAATATCACATTTATTCCTTCAACCTTTTCCTCTGTCCTGATAGCTCTCTCCACTTCTTCATATAAACAAATTATAGTAGGTGGTCAGTTATGCTTTTAGACATCCAAACACTGTGTGTGCAATAAACTAAGATTGACTTAAGATAGCACATATTCTTTTAAAGTCCTTTTTTATTAAAAAAAAATATATATGAGGATATAGTTATCCTTCACCCAAGAAATATAGACTAGGAATCAAGCAAACACATGTGAAACTTTTTTTATTTTCAAAAAGCACTCGCATTTTTACTAAGCCAGGTTGCTATGATATTGCAGATTTTCATTTTTCTTCTCTTCATAAACTGTAGGATGCTGCCCCCAGCAGGAAAACTTAGGTAATTTCACAAGCTGTGATAGAAAGATACATCCTGAAATAGATCATGACATCTGCTGAGGAGAAAAAACTGCCCTGAAAAAGGTGCCTGAGAAAAGGCAATTTGGAGAAAATGGCCACTGAAGTGCAGTATTTTGTATAAATTTCAACAAATCTAGGTGAAGAGGAAACGCTCATTGTGTTCTCCTTCCCAGACCTCAAGCAAAAAGAAGAATGAAGCAGGAAGCTTCCTCTTTCTCTGGTCTGGAGAATAAGCTGTGGCTTCTCTGATTGTTACAGAGCAAGAATATCTAAGGAGATGGCTGAGAAGGTGAAATAGCTTGGACTGTTTCCTATAATGCTCTGACAATTCGAGGCTCATTTTCTGCCTGGGACTATTCTCCCATCTCGGAGTACACATGTTTATGTATTCAGCTTTAAACATTTTATTTGTTCCTCCCTCGGGGTTTTTTGTTTTCATTATTCATGTGAGGTAAGGATCTAATGGTATTTCTTTTCCAGCTTTTTAAGCATTTTGCCTAGATATATGTGATACTTCATCTACATTGAACTACACAGGTTTCAAACTTAGAGTTCACTTTTTCACAAAAATGTTCACAATTTCAGATACTCAGTGAGTGGTAAAGGTAACCAACAATTGGGTAGAGATGGCCGTCCCACCCCAAAGACAGTGAGGGAAACAGAAACCATTCTAGATATTTCAAGCAGAAAAGGATTGAATACAGGAAACTGAGTGCTTGCAAAAATTGCTGGACAGAGCCCTAAGCCAGGAGCCCACCAGCGGCCAGTTTAGATTTCGAAGTGACACTGCTTAGCCACAATTCACACATCAGGTAGGTGCTGGTGATACTCTTACCTCAGCTGCTGCCGCCAAAACTACCTGCCCCCTGCAAAGCTGATACCTACAGGGGCATCTGCTACTCACAGCACACACATCTATCCAACTTTTCTCACCAGCAAGCACAACAGTAGGAAGACAGCCTCTACCTCACTTCCAAATTCCAAAGCTCATGTGAGTCCATCTCTTGAGCAGAATCTCTTTATTTATTTTGAGAGAGAGAGAGAGAGAGAGAGAGAGAGAGCGCACAAGTGGAGGAGGGGCACACAGAGAGGTAGAGAGAATTGCAAGCAGGCTCCAGGTTGTCAAGGGAGAGCCCGACATGACACTCAAACTCACAAACCATGAGATCATGACCTGAGCCCCAATCAAGAGTCGGATGCTTAAACGACTGAGCCACTCAGGCGCTGCCCCCCCCCCCCCCCCACTTCATGAGCAGAATCTTAATCAAGTCCAGAACCATAGGTGCGAAGGATCCTGGAAAACGTAGTTGCTAGCCTCCATCCTTTTACGATACAGGAGAGAATAAAGAAGAACATACGTGAAGCCAATTGCCAGGAATATCGTACCCAGGATACCACCTGATCTTACAAGTGAGAAAAGAAAAACTTCCCCTGGATTCTTCCCTCTTCCTCAACTTCTACATCCAGTCACTTCCCAAGTTATCTTCTAAGTACATCCTCTTCCTTCCGGCTCAACTGCCATGTCATACACAGCCCAGGCTGCTGTCACCTATCACCTGGATTACTGGCATGGCTTCCTAACCAGGCTTTTTCAAGGCCTCGACCACCACCAACTCGTCTTCTAAACTGCCTTTCTGAGATGCGAAGTCTTCTGTCAGTTGCAGGCTGTTTGGTACCTGGTTTCCCGTGAGCTACAGAATAAAGCACAAGCTCCTCTAAATGGCTCACAAGGCCCTTCATGACCTGACAGCTACCTTCCTCCCCAGACTTATGCCAGAGTCCCTCCTAGCTCTTGTCCCTCTGCCAGTCCTGCCGTTTACCCTCCAACACTCTAAATTTCTAATTCCCTGCATGCGCTCTGCGGCCTCACAATGCCATCTTCACATGTTACTTTTCTAACTGGCACACCACGTCCTCCTCTGCCTAGAGAATAATTTTTCCTCGTTCACACACCAGATTATCCAGAATTATTTATGTGACACCTAACATCATTAATCACTATGTACTATTTCGGTGCCTATATTGGGGAACTTAAAAGGCCAGAGAGTAGATGCTCTCAATTGGAATTGGCGTAAGATGCCCTAGGCATTCAATTCAAGGGCCAAACATCCTTCAGTAGATGACAGTTTGGTTTACATTCCTCTCTCCAATGTTCTCCGAAGGTTTCCTTTTAAGCACTACTTACAGTTGAAGAACATCTTACAGAGCGCTTTTGTAAATGAGTACCTAGTTACCAACTCAGAGCTGAAGTGTTTTACCTTAACGTCTGTGCCGTCTAGGATTTTGTGCAATCGTGTTCACCTAATTTATTGAGGACTGGATATTGGTGTGGACACTTAGGGTTCTCAGTAATATCTCTGTTACCAAGCAATCTAGAAGTTTGACCTAGAGAGAGCGTTTATATATTGGCTTCTCGGTCCTCCAAGAGATGAGGGACCAATGAGATGAGCTCCAAGAGAAGAGGGACAAATGTACGCTCATCATTGTAAACCCAACACTAATTACAACAGGAATAAGTAGGCATAAAATACATTGCTGCAGAATGAATGAATATAAGGGGTCTGCATATTGAGTACATGAGATCTTCAAGATGAACTCAGTCCAATGACAGATGAGAAGTGACACCAGTGCCCAGTAGCACTTGGTAAGAGCACTACTGCTATTCTTCCTGAGAATGGCTTCTATTGCTGGTTTTGGAAGGTCGGTATCACGGCATAAAAGATCATCATGAAGAATGTTTAAATGCGGAGAGACGCTTTGCTTATATAAATACCTTTTAAAACTTTATGTTCGTCTACCTTACTTTATCATCTATTCCTATGACATATTGGAGAAATGAACAAACTGCCTTTCCAAGGCTTGCGTGGACATACCAGAGTTTGTTTTTTCGGCAGTTTCACAGTTGGGGTGGGTTTCCGGCTACTTCACCCAGAGGCCCTCTATCCCTATTTTCTTGTAGTTTTCCAGGTACCTCAACACACCTCTTGCTCTCCGTAAAGGGTTGCAACAGCTCAAAAAATAACTCTCCTGGAATTTGATGCCCATATGTATTTTTATTTACATCAACATTGGAAACTGTAGTATTCTCTAGTTATGCTGAAAGTATGGATCACGTTGTGTGTGGTCTTATTTGCTTTTGTTACTGTTCCGGATAGTTTCTAGAGGATGCATAAAGAGATTTGGATGTAGGAGACTTCCATTATCCTTAGAATACTGGGTTCCAATTTTTTTTCCCCATAAGCAATTGATTTTAGAAACCCTCCATGTTACAAGAGATTAAGGGATGGCAGCATGGCAATAAGAATACTTGCGACTGTCATACACCATTTCTACTTAACAGCAGTGTGACTGGACATGTGCAACCTTATGAGTTTGGTGATCAATAACCCAGTTCACAGTAGTCTGTATTAAGGCCTAATCATTAGCTAATGGGTGTTTCTCAAAAGGCAAATTATTCATCTCAGAGAACCTGGCTTTGTTCCAAATCCCAGGGGTCTTCTTCAGTATGCGTCATACACAATTAGTGATGTATTTTAAATGCACTGGACCCATTGAGTCAAAAGCAGTGAAGTGCATAGCTGCTTGTATTGTTGCATTTACCACCTGGGTTTGTTTTGTCATGGATCCCTACTCAAAACCCAACTTCTTCGAACTTTAACATTTATTCATTTTTGAGAGACAGAGGGCGCAAGCAGGGTAGGGGCAGATAGAGAGGGAGACAGAATCCGAAAACAGGCTCCAGGCTCCAAGCTGTCAGCACAGAGCCCGACGAGGGGCTCGAACCCATAAACTGTGAGTTCATGACCTGAGCTGAATCAGACGCTTAACTGACTGAGCCATCCAGGCGCCTCTCAAAACCGAACTTCTTATCACTGATCATTGTAGCTTTTCCTAATGTATTTGTGTTCAGATTATAGTTCACTAGAGATCTTCATTTTGGTTCTGAGAAGTTGTATGTCTTTTCACTTTAAAAAAAGATGAGGGGCGCCTGGGTGGATCAGTTGGTTAAGTGTACGACTTAGGCTCAGGTCATGATCTCACAGTTCATGGGTTCAAGCCCCACATCAGGCTCTGAGCTGACAGTGCAAAGCCTGCTTGGGATTCTCTCCCCCTCTCTCTGCCCCTCCCTGACTTGTGCTTTCTCTCTCTCAAAATAAATAAATAAACTTAAAAAAATTAAGATAACTGATCGGTAGGTAGATAGACAAACGGATAATCACATTGTGTCTGGGGTAAAGGGAACTTTTAAAGTGTGATCTTATCTGCTTTCTCATAATCACTTAGTTTTTCGTATACCCTTCCACTGTTTGGTATGCAAATATAAGCACACGCAAATGTTTTCTTCTTCTATACCCAAAATACAACATATTATATTACACATATTTCTGAAACTTGCTCTTTTTCACTTAACATTGTCTCTTTCTATATTAGGAATAAAAGTGTCCTTACTCTCTTTTGTACAATTTCTTAATATGCACCAGTGTATTATTTTATCAGTCCCCTAATGATGGGTATTTGGGCTACAAAAAATGTTTCAATGAATCACCTTTTTACATATATCATTTTGCACACACATGCAAGTATATTCCAGAATTAGGACTGCTGGGTCAAAAGACTGAAGTGTTTGTAATTTTGGACAATAGCTGCCAAATTCTCTTTATATGAATTATACCAATTTATAATTCCAGTGGTAATGTATAAGAATGCTTGTTTCTTTAAAATCTTACAAAACTTTATCAAACCTTTGAATTTCTGCAAATCTGAACTTCTAGTTTGCACTTCTGAGATAAAGCATCTTTTTATACATGTAAGTGCCACCTGTTCTCTGCCTATTCATACATTTTATCCATTTTTCCATATCTTCTCTTTTTGATATTTAGAAATATTAGAGATTAGCCTTTTGTGAAGATTACTTGCAATTCTTATTCACATTTATCATTTGTCTTTTGACGAATGGTACTTTCTTGCCATGCAGACTTTTTAAATTGGACTTATCAATCTTTTCGGGAATGGTTACTAGATTTTGAGTCATAGTTAGAAAAATCTTTCCCAATGTAACCATTGTAAAAGAATTAAACTAGTGAATAAGGCTAAACTTTCTGCATAACCTTTTGATCTGTTTACAAGGGATTTTATGCAAAATGGATCATGGCTATATAATAGGACCTACTTCTCAGCCATGGTCCCTTGCACAGATAATGTGATAAAGGACTGTCTTTATTACTGTTTCCGTGACCAATGAGCTATATCAAATAGCTAAGAGGTTTATCAATAACAGCTTGTGGTCTACGAACTCAGGAAGCCCTTATTTGAATCAAAGGCCTTATACAACCTATAAGAATTAAAGCAGGAAATAATTAGCAGCTATGTTCACAAGCTAAATGAAATTTCATATGAAGTCTGAACAAAATCAATTGCTCATTTATAATATATAAATGGAGTGTTTGACATGAATGTACTGACTTTCTAGATTTCTGCTTGAAGGGAGAAGAGATGAAACACTGAAATTAATAGTATATGATGTATATAATTATATCCAAATAATATCACCTCCCATTTTTGAGTGCCTTCTATTTGTCAGATGTTTTACTTTTAACATTATAACGTACAGATCACCATTTCAGAAATGGAAGAGTATGACCCAGACAGATCAATAAACTGTGCCCAAGTTCAAAGAACTGGTACTTGGCAGAAATAAGCCAAAGCTTACATATTTTCCATATTACTATGGGTCTCCATATACACTATGTGGTTTGTAAGCTTTCTCAATTGCCTGTGTGTGTGTGTGTGTGTGTGTGTGTGTGTGTGTGTGTGTGTGTGTTTTAATGAAAATGTGGGATCTTGTATTATGATGATTTGGACCACTACAAACATTTCTATGAAAAACTATAGTAATGTGTTTATTCTGGCTTGGAGTCTGAGTAACCTCTGTATCCCAAGGATATTAGCACAGTAGCTGACTGAATAAACATTCCATGTTTGCTGAAGGAGTGATATGAGCCTGTAAATCATGTAATTAAGTTGCAAAATCTACGCAATTCACAGTTATGTCAGGAAAAAAAATTAATTTTGGTTTAGTATCTATGTTCATTTAAATTAGAAAATCTAAAGCAATAACCTGGAAAGTATTGCATATGGTTATATGGAATGAGCCTTCTATACAGAGTGTGAGAAAAATGAGACTAAAGTTGACCCCTGAAAAACATGGGAGGTTAGGAGTGCCAACCACCCCCCCCCAACACACACATAGTTGAAACTCCACATATAAGCTTTGACTCCCTCAAAACTTAACTAAGAGCCTACTGTTATCTGAAGCCTTACCAGTAATATAAAGTCTACTAACACACATGTATTACATGTATTATACACTATATTCTTACACTAAAGTAAGCTAGAGGAAAGAAAAAAATCATAAGGAAGAGAAAATACATTTACAGTACTGTACTGTATAAAAAATCCTTGTGTAAGTAAATCTGCCCAGTTCAAATCTGTGCTATTCAAGGGTCAACTGTAATTTACTCTCCACATAACCTCTTTATTTTTTTTAAATGTTTACTTATTTGAGAGAGTGAGAGGGAGTGAGCAGGGGAGGGGCAGGGAGAGAAGGAGACAGAGAATCCCAAGCAGGGTCCACACTGTCAGCACAGAGCCCAACAGCGGGCCTCAAACTCATGAACCACGAAATCATGACCTGAGCCAAAATCAAGAGTTGGTCGCTTAACGGACTGAGCCACCCAGGCAACCTTCCATATAACTTCTGCTAGAAACTTTAAGCTAGTAGAAGAAATTATCTACAACTATTTCATATTCTGTGTATGCAAATTCCATGTCCTCTGCAGCTATAGAATGAGTTAATCAACAGAGTTAACAGTTGGTATCTAAGAGCAGAAAAAATTTTATTTCATTTTCAATTATGTAAACCATCATTAGAAATTCATTATAGGGGCACCTGGGTGACTCAGTTGGTTAAGTGTCTGACTTTAGTTCAGGTCATGATGTCATGGTCCATGGATTTGAGCCCCACGTTGGGATCTGTGCTGACAACTAGGAGCCTGGAGCCCACTTCAGATTCTGTATGTCTCTCTCTCTCTCTCTGCCCCTCCCCTGCTCCCACACTCTCTCTCTCTAAGATAAATAATAAACATTAAAAAAAATTTTTTGAAAAGAAACTCATTATAAATATACCTTACCAAACCATTAAACTCTCAAAATGACCAGATTCATTAAGTATTAATTAAGTAAAAGAAGGAAACTTCACTGGTTTTACCAACAAAATATTTCTATTGGCTCCCGAAAACGATTTTGGTTACTGTGTTTCACCAAACTAACAATCTTCTGTACCCAACATCCTTTGCTTTGGTCCCATGAAAAGCTCAAAGTGATTGTGAGAGCTAATTTTTTTGTGCTTACTAATAAACAAAAATAAAACACATGCATATTAGAAGCATCACATATTTAATGTCAAAGAATTTGAATTCAAGTACAAAAATTAAACAACACATGATTTCAACATTAAAAAACCATTAACACTTATTATTCAAACAACTATATAGTGAATGTCAAAAACAAAAGAAGCATAACTATAAAACCCTGAAATACATTAACAGCAAAATTATAATTTATTACTATAACAAATAATTAACTAAAATATTTATAGTTGTTTTCAAGGACCACAATGGTATACTGCTTTTTCTTGGTACTGCATAAAATTTGCATCTTAATCTTTTGTCCCTTCATTACTTTCTACATAATAGTTAGATGCTTCTGGTTATACAAGTCTTATAATCTCTAATATAGATAGTGATCCTTGGTAATCAAATCTAGTATAACCATTCTCTGCAAGTGCTTAAATATTTGTGAAATGCCATTTAGCAAAATTATTATGCAAAAATTTAACATAAACTACTGGGTTCTATTTCCCACTCAGGAATTAGAAGTATTTAAAATCCCAAAAGTTTAAAAAGAATAGTAGTTTGCTATACCTTTATCAAGGGTAACCACTGAATAACTTTTTAAACTTAACATTTTTATAAGTTCTAGAACTGTAGGTTATTCAGAATTACGGTTGATGTTTCCTATGTTGAAATAAATATATATTTATCATTTTAAAACCAAATGTGTAAACCCGATTCTAAAATGAAACTAAAGTATTTTAGTTTGCATGCTTTACAAAGAAACTTTCATACTCATGTTTACAATATCTTCTTCAGAAGAATGAGGCCTGATTGGAGATATATAGTCGCTGTCCAACATGGCTGCCATTAGCAAGTGATATTGTTGGTGACAAGGGATAGCTTGGATAAGAATAAGGCCTTGAAGTATAAGGAAGCACGCTGGGAGTCGCAGAAGAGAGGGTAGCACTAACAGGGGAAAGACTATTTATTGAGCTGCGACGGAAATTGTAGTCTGTAAATAAATACATGAACAATTATGCTGCACATCTTTATGGATACAAATTTAATTCAAAGAGACAAAGCGTTAAAACTATAATCACAGTTTAACATAATGTCCTAACATCCGAAATCCTACTAATACTATTTTGCTGGTAAAGACTGAGCATTCACTGCATTGCAAGTTCTGATAGTTTTATCAGCCAGTATTACGTTTCTTTCACTGACTCAGCGCTTCAGAGATATTACTAGAATGCATTCTTGGATATCTTTTTCTTACATATCTTTCAATTATAAGCTTTGTGTCTTTTTGATCACAGAAAAAAAAAAAGAGAACCTCTGATTTCTCTTGCTCCACAATGAAGCTCCTTTTAAATTTGGTTCTGATGCTAAGGGGTAGTCCATGGAGAAAAGATAAAAAACAGCAAATTCATATTTGCTTATTTTTTCTTGAAACTGTATTAGGCATCAAACCAGACGAAGCATTCTCCCCTGGACTGCAAAAACATTTGGTGTAAACTAACTGACCAATATTTCATTATTTAAATACTAATATAAACGTTTGTATAACTCAATACACCAATTTAACATTAGAGTTCCTACTTGTACCATAAAACAATAAAATGTATCATGTTTATAAAATTAACTTCAAGAAACCATTATCAACTTATAGTATAGAAAAACCCAAAAATTAAAACCGAATTATTTTTTTAAAAACCAATTATATTTGAAATATTACTATTCCACAATAAACATTCATCTTATGCACCAATAATTTCCTGCTTCATTAATTATAATGTTTATATATGTTTATGAATATTAAAGACCAAATTGGTAAATCCTGTACTTTCCAAAAACTCAACTATGTTCTTTAGGGTAGTAGAAGCCAAGGGTCTGACAATGACTATAAAATGATTATTTATAAAAGTCATGGTGTTTCTAGGAAGGAAAGAAAAGGAATTAGGTAATCCAATGTACAAATAAGGTTTTTTTCTATATTTTCCTGGTATTATAGATGAGGCCTAAAACACTGAGCATTAACTGAATGTTGTCATGGGACTTAATATTTAGCCAACAGGAATGAGACCGACTGCAGGAGAGTAAGCTCAAGCAACATCAGTAAGGACCTAGTTAAGAAAAAAAATGGAAAAAACAAAAATCAGTTAAAGATAGGTTTAATTTCTAGCACCATAAAACTCTAACTTTATTAATTTTATAATCTTTTTATTTTTTATTAATGGTACCCATAAGACTAATAAAAGCAGTCTGTTCCGAGAAGAAAAATACATTAAAAATATCCAGTTCAAAATACTTTCAGCATTTTGAAATTGGATAAAGAATTACTCTGATACCATTTGCTTTTCTAATATCCAAAGTAGGATAAGTAGGTATCACAGAATTATTTTTCTTCTCTTAAAGGATCCACTTTGCCTGAAGGGTATGGTATTTAGTATTGACAGAAACCTTAATGCTCCTATAACTCAATTGCTTAAAAAAAAAGTTCTGATTCTCTCCTCCTAAAGATTATTACACAAATATAGTCAATTCCTTATTAGCCATGTATCAACAATACAACTAGCTCTTTCAATTTTTAACAATGCAGTCACAGACAATATGATTTAGAAAAACAGATCTTTTAACTGTTAGACTTCTCAGGGAAAATGTAGTTTTCAGAGAAATTACTTTCACTTGGGGCTGACATCCATGCAACAGTTAATGCAGCCTATTCACTGAAATATAAATAAAAGAGGTATCTTCAGGAAATCATTTCACAAAGAAGACAGCCAGGCAACTGGCTACTGGCATAGTACCTAGGTCTGAAAATGGGCATTCCTAATGGTCTCCTAGGTAAAAACACACTAATCAGCTGTGGTCTTCTCACATTTCTAAAGAGACTAAAGTACAAAATTAAATGTTGATTTTGAAGACTTTATTCATATAGGATAAACCAAGAAAAAAAAATTTCCCCCTGATACTACAAAGCTTAAGAAATGAAAGCTTCAATGTTTGTTAAGATTTTACAAGCATTTCAAAAATAAATTTTATTGCAATATAAGAATCTAAACATATTCAGAAAAACACATCTGGGTGATTAGAAAACACATTATCAAATAGTAACTAGTGACATAAACCTAGATAAGTCATGTTTTCCTTAGCTCTAACACACAATATATATCACAGAAAATAAAAATCAGAAAGAATCACTGACTTTTATAAAATAACAAATTAATAAGTGAGTCAAAATTCCTACCACATACTTAACTTGCCCATCCCTGGTTTTGTTTCCCAATGAACATCCTTAGCTCTTCAATCCCACTGTTTCTGCCTCAGACTGGGATCTACACTCCCCTTTCCCTTTCTGAAGGGAATGATATGAGTTTTATACTCAGAATTACTCAACTGTCTTAATATTCTTTTTAAATTAACGTACAATTTACATACAATAAAATGCATACATCCTATGTGTTCATTTCAACGAGTTTTGATAATTGTATAAACTTACGCAAACAATACCTAAAACAAGATCTAACACATAGCCACCAATCCAGAAGCTCCCTGTGCTCCCTTTCAATCAACAGCCCTTCTGTTGGAGGCAACCACTTTCTGATTTCTCACTATAGCTTAGATTTGCCTATCCTTAAACTTCACATAAAATGTATTTTTTAAGTTCTTTTTATGTCCAGCTTCTTTCTCTCAATATAATTTCTAAGATTCATCCATGTATGCCATGTATGTCAGTAGTTTATTCCTTTTTTATTGTTCATCAGTACTGTTGTATGTATATACCATGTTTTTTATCCATTTACCTGTTGACAGATAAATATTTGAGCTGTTTCTAAACTCTATTACGAATAAAGCTACTATGAGCATTCTTCCACAATTCTTTTTGTGGATATATGTTTTCATTTATTTTGGGTAAATAACTGGAATTAAAATTATTGGATCATAGGGCAAATAGATACTGCTGCACCATTCTCCATGGTGTGACCATTTTACATTCACACCAGTAAACTATGAGAGCTCGGGCTGCCCCACATCTTCACCAACATTTGGTATTTATTGCTAGAGTTTTTAATCAGAACTATTCCAGTAATGTGAAATGGTATCTCATTTTGGTTTTAATTTGGATTTCCCTTGTGATTAATAATGTATTCAGTGCCCATTTGAATATGTTCTTTAGTAAGATATGTATCCAAGCCTTTTGTTCATTTTTATTGCTTTGACTTTCTAGTGTTGATTATTATTAATAAAGTTTTTAACTAATCAAATTCTCTAATTCAATATCATAAACCAGGGATCGGTTGAGTCTTCAGTAGCCTCTAATTCCAACCACCTCTTTTCACTGAAAAATGATACAGACAAAAGACGGTTGATTAAGTGACTGTTCAATATTCCCAGTGTTGAAGAAAAACAAGTTAAAAATTAGGCCTCCTAATTCCTAGGAAACTACTCTACTTGACCAAACTTTTTCACTCTGGCAGTCTTGAGGAAAGTATATCAAGAGGTTGTCATGGCTAGGGGAACAGAAATATAGTAGATGGTGCGCTAAGCTACCTGGCTGCAGCTTGCACCTGCCCAGCCTGACACTTGCATTTCAACCCACACAGCTCTGCATTCCCTTGTTTTATGTGCTACATGTTATCTAATAATTTCATTTGAAGAAAAGGCCCTTTTACAAAAGAAAAAAATGTGTGAGAATAACTTGCTCTAATATAGAGATAGCATTTTGATCAAATCCTCTAGAATTCTGTATTTATATCTTGAATGAATATAAACATTTTCACAGAGTAACTTTGATCTATATAAAGACTAGCATATAGGCTTAGCCTTACGTGCCAATTCTAATCAAGTAGTATGGCTAAAAGGATCCCAAATTCCAAATGATTTGGAAGCTGAGTCTAGAATGAGCAGGAAAGTGAATAGTTAGTAACTGTTGTGCCACTGACACGGGAGCAAGTGCAGAGACTGGCGGCACATTCACCACCTACTTGTCAATCCCACTTTTGTAAGCGATGTAAGTTGGTCTACTACATTTCTCTGTCCAACACAAGAGATGAATACCACCAATACATTTCTCAGTGAAAATCTATGCAATGGACATAAACTGCTTTACTCCATTTGTGTCTAGTTTTTTTGTTTGTTTTTGATTGTCTTACACATCTTGAGAAAACACCATGGATTCTCTGCTTTTCTGCTTCATATAAAGAGGGAGGAATTCCTTAATAGAGACCTTAAGTTGTGTTCAATGAAAGTGTCTTCTTATATACTTATTTTGGCTTTTTCTTTTAGTTCGTTTCTGACCACACTCTTCAATTTTCTGTTAATAAGTATATTCCTCATAATTGTTTTTTTCTTCTCCTTGTTAACTATTTGAGTTCTACCTTCACAGCCACTCCCTCTTTCTGATGTACCCTTTTTAGGTGTACAATTCAGTGTTTTTTAAAACATTCACAAAGTTGTGCAACCAACACCACTCTCCTTTCTCACCTTAAGGTGATTTTCATCACCTTAAACAAAAACTGTACCTATTAGCAGTCACCCCCCCCCCCATCTCTCCCCCAGGCCTAGCAACCACTAATTTTTCTGTTTCTATTGATTTGCCTATTCTGGATTTTTGATATAAATGGGATCATACAATTCATGTCATCTTTTTTTAACTGACTTCTTCACATAACGTTTTCAAGGTTCATCCATGTTGTAGTATATATGAGAACTTCATTCATTTTTGTATCTCTTGCGTGAACATACCACATTTTGTTTATCCAATCAGTCAACGGACATTTACTTTGTTTCTACCTGTTGGCTGGTATGAATAATGCTGCTAAGGAATAATGTGTACAAAATTTTGTATGGACACATGTTTTCCATTCTCTGGAGTAAATAACTAGAAATGGGATATGCTGGGTCACATGGTAATTTTTCCAATGTTTATTTATTTATTTTGAGTGTGTGAGAGAGAGAGAGAAAGAGAGGGAGAGAGCACAGTGTGCACACAGGAACAGGGATAGGGACAGAGAGGGAGAGCAAAATTCCCAAGAAGGCTCTGCACTGTCAGCACAGAGCCCAACGTGGGGCTCAACCTCACCACCATGAGATCATGGCCTGAGCCAAAATCAAGAGTTGGGAGCTCAACTGACTGAACTACCCAGGTGCCCCATCAAATGGTCATTTTATGTTTAACTTTTTTAGGTACTGCCAAACTGTTTTCCAAGAAACCTATACTGTTTTACCCTCCCAAAAGCAATGAATGAGAATGAACCACCTGATTACTTTGATCTATAAAATGCATTTCCCATGCCTTTAACACATATCCCTACCTTTAATACATATTTGAATCACTTCTTTAGATTTCTTTGGGATCTTTATTAAAATGTCTTTACAAATTTCCTCACGTCACCATTTTATTATTTCAATTTCTAACATTCAAACAGCCATAACTGAAATGACTCAGTTACTTTCTTTCACTGTACTCTAGCTGCCAAAGCGTTTTTTTAACAGGATTGTACATACCACAACACAAAAACATGACTGGGTTCAAACAGAGATTTTAAATACTATATTATAATGTAAATGACATTTATCATTATTTTGTACTCTCCATCCTAGTAAAAAATATCAAGAGCTAACTATGAAGCAGAGGAAGGAATTTTCAAAATTGCTAATTATTAAACAACTTTTAGCCTATGACACCCTTAAAAGTCATTAACTAGAAATTTTTAAGTAATACTTTTGGCTAATACATGAGTTATTAATATTATCAATACAACAGTTATTATCAAATTTACTGGCATTTTTACCTCATTTACTTTCCTTATTACAATTAAATTCTGACCAAAAAACCCTATTTTTATCCTCTACTTAATTTTTGCTATAGGCGACTGACAGCAAAGAGCAAGAGGAAACATGAAGTGACCAATGTTTTTTTCTAAGAAAGACTAGGCTCACAGAGTAACTTAGGTCAGTTCTTCTGTTTTAAGAGGATTTTTAGGAGGCTTTGAGAATGCTAATCTTAGTAATGGCAGCTGGATAAGAATGAAAGTTATTATCTCTAACTCCTTTCTTATAAAGTATAAGTTTGTTAGTTCTCTGTTTTTACTAGAGTAATTATATTTCTCAGATTCAGTTTTGGGGTAGGGTAAAAATCATCTGCTTTTGTTTTTAATTCAAGTAATTTTTTTTAATTCACAAGGTTGCTTTTCCATATAATTTTGAAAGAATACTTTGGGTTTCAAATTCTTACTGTGTAACTTTTGACAGCACATTACAATTTACATAAACATAATTGTCAGATATCTGTAATTTTATTTTTAAGAAATTAAAACTGTTTCATTCCAAATTATCTAAAGATTGTAACTTAAACTTTCAAAAACAAAGGTCTGAAATTCTAGCAAAAGCACACTAATAATATACAGTGCCAGCAATCAGGTCACCTGGGAAAAAAGGCCGAAGGAGTAACGTTACATTAGGGATGTCAGAAATGTTGGTTTCTTGATTATGATATCATTTCACAGATGTAGACATAAATCAAAACTGACCAAAGTGTACACTTTAAATGTGCATTTTATTGTATGTAAATTATACCTCAATAAGGTTATAAACAAAACCCAAGCAATTCTTTGAGTTAGTTTCAGGGTTTCATAACTTATATCCCCATACAATTCAAGGACTTCAAAATAAGAATCCCTTAGCCAAATAAAATCTTGAAAAAAATTTAGTCAAAATGGATTTAACACTTACACAGATTGCTACTACAATGATTTTCAACATGCTAATAATAAGCATTGTGATTTTTCCAAGGGCAGTATATAGTACACAGTTTTTCTCAAATTTGTCTGACCTTAGAAAGTCATTTCACTGAACAACTTTGCAAATCACTTTGGGAAGAACTTTTAATGGGGCCAATATGTGATAGGAAAACAGTGAAAGCAAAACAGAAAAATTCTTGAACTATGTTAAACACAGTGATCACAAATTCAAATGCCCTCGGGGGCTAAAATGTAACAAACAAACAGAGAACTCAAAGAGGACCAAATGTAAAATAGGAGTCTAGCTATCTGTACTGAAATTAAACCAAGCTGCTTTCCTTGCAAAAAACGAAGGAGACCAAACCATATCTGGAGCTTCCAGCTTGCTACCTCTGTTTAATAGATTATGTCAAATTCCTTTTAGTGACAATTTCTAAACCATTTGGAAAAGATTAACAGAAAAGGAACTGATAAGACAGAAAATTATGATCTGAGCTACAGTTTACCTAGGCTTCAATATGGCTCAAAAACTGCAGTTCCCTAGAAAAACTATCTAGGCAAAAGTAAAGAGAAGAAAAAAAGCCTTAGGAAAGATAGCAACTCTTTTCAAGTTTCATTTCTATCAGTAAAATTAGTCCTCATCATTCAAAATTTGAACTACAAAAACTTTTAAGAAAAGGTATTTCTGAGAATAGCAACACATACTTGAATTTATATGTTAAGATCTATAAAAATAAAGTTATACGCCTCAAGCATCATAAATAGATTTCCTTATACCTGAAGTGTGAATTCTATTAGAAAGTTATACTTGAGTACTTACTAAGTGCCAAAAATAACTCTACAACATCAGCACTACCTTAATCTTTATAATAGCCTTACAATAAGTACTATTATTTTCTTCTTTAACAACCAGGAAATTAAGGCACAGAACGATGAAATACCTTACTCAAAAACACAGAACTAGTACATGGATTCTGCTCAGGGAACAACATTCTTTTTGCCTCAACATGTGAAAAGGAGTCTGAATGGTCTGAATGGTAGTCATTATTCAAACTATAAACCACCTTTAACAACCTACTAAAACTTCTCCTTCTCAACAGAATGTTGGAAAAACTAAAGAGTGAATCCCAGTAAACATAACTTTTATTCTAAATGGTATCAAAAATAATTTTGGTTTTATTAGTTCAAAAATATAGATAAAAATTCTTCAGAGAAGTTTGAGAAATGCTGAATAATCTACATATTACATTCACTCCCACTACATCTATATTAAAATACTGTTTATCCTGTTTGGTGGTTCAAAATGTTACACTAGTATGTTTATAAGCTTTAAGAAGACCTGAAATATGGAAACTAGTTTAACTTTTTAAAACTCTGCTTAATGAATCTATAATTAAATAAAGCTATCATAATCAAAATATTTCACAAGCTTTCATTTGACAATTTAAAATATATCTTCTTATAACTGTAAGAATAACTTGTAACTGACTTTCTGAAAACTAAATGTATCACTTAACATTCCTAAAGACTTTTTCTTACCTGTTTATTTTCTCCAAATTCTTCTATATAGGTCCAGGCTGAAGAGACTGTGTTCCCTGTCTGTAAGCAGTGAAGACAGAAAAGAATGGAGTCTTTAGTTATCCCTAATCTTGGAAGTGCATGGAATCCTTGATAACTTTAGTTCAAAACCTTCTGATCAGTAAATAGGAAAATAAAATTAGAGAACAAAAGAAACAAGTGACAAATAATTTCTGAATTTCTGCAAAGATGAACAAAGAGAAAGGTATTCTGAACAAAAAGTCTGAGTTAATACATTACCAAAAAAAAAAAAAATCTTCCTATACAAATTAAGTCCTTATTAGTTGGTTTTTCCAAGAAATACTACTCTACTAATAAAATAAAGGACTAAAAACAAATAAGACTGCCTAACTTCTGGTAAGTAGATAGCCAAAGAACCTAAACAAATGTGAAAAATATCAAAATCCTTTCCTTTGGTCTTAAAAAGACATAGATGGCCAAAATAATACTAAGCTTAAAAAAATGTTATTAACAGCTAACCTTTATCTACTTCAAGCCTAATGTAACCATATCTGTATAGTACAACTTTGGACATTCATACATTTTAGTGGTTATCTCTTTATATCCCTTAAAGTTTTCTGGTAGGGATGTACATCCAACTCCATGCTAAGATACTGTGCAAAAAAGTATGAACAAATGAAAATGTTTGATGATCCACACAGAATGACAGATTTTTAAATAGCCATCTTAAAGAGTACTCAGCAGAAAAAAAATTCACAATATTTTCTTGATTTTTATATGATGAAATTAGATAACTTCAATCAACCCTCCTGGTGAGAATTAGAAAATGTAGGTAGTTATTAAAAGCAAAAATATCCATCTGAAAGCACTGAGAAGGACCAAGAAAGACAGTGAAGAATTATGGGACCATAATCTTGGATAAGAAGGAAACCCAAAGTGGTTTACACATCTTTTGGAGGTGTGTTTCCCCTAGAAGGACTGACCAACTCAAGAGGGATCTGACAGACAAGGGAAGATAACAGGAGACAGACAAATTTCCGTGGCTTTTAAAAGGGCAAAATTAGAGCTGTGGAGCTAGTGATAAGGCATGCCTGGAATCTGAATAAAACTGAACTAGAAGTAGACCAACTTTTAAAGAGACTAAATTCAACTTCAATTCTTCCCAATCCCTGCCTGGATTAAGGCAATCTGGGATTGCCAGTCCCTTGGCCATCTTTCTGAAGCAAAATAAATCTTCTCTGAGTAAACGTAACAACATGCTAGCTTTCAAATTACCTCTATATTTTTCATAGACAATATCTGACATTCAATCAAAAATAATCAGTCATACAAAGATAAAACAATGTGACCTAAAACCAACAGAAACAACAGTTAACTGTAACTGATCTACAGGGAATATAGATAAAGTTTTCAGAACTGAATATTAATAACTATGCCTAACATGCTAAAGGAAATAAAAGACTGAAAATTTTGAAGAAAAAATACAAAGCATAAAGAGTCAAATGAAATTCCAGAACTGAGAAATAAATCCAAATAAATGGTTTTATCAGCATGTTAGACACAGATTACAAAAAAAAAAAAAAAAGAATTCATGAACCAAACAAAAGGTCTGAAGAAAATACACAGACTAACCATACAAAACAATGAAAAATGTAGAATACATACATGGGATACACTAAAGAGATCTAACATAGGTGTAATTGGAATATCATTATAAAAAGGAAGAAAAAATGAGACAAAAGCAGTATTTGAAAACAGATTAACTTAGAACTTTCTAAAACAAATGATTAACATTAATCTACAGATTTCAGAAGTGGTGAAGGGTCTCAGTTAAGATAAAGACCAAGAAAACAATATGTAAGTCCATCACCATGACACTTCCAAAAATCACAAAGAGAAAATATTAAAACTTTCCGGGATAGGAAGGGTTTATGGTTAAAAGGAGCAGTAAGTAAATTACCAGTGACTTCTCAACAGAAACCATGGAAGCCAGAAGACAGTGAGTGGAATTATAACTTCAAAGAGCTAAAGGAAATAACTGATCTAAAAAAAAAATGTGTGTATATATATATATATATCTATATATATATATATATATACATACATACATACATACATATAGGTACGTATAATACCCATACCCGTATATAAGGTTTGACAGCACGTAACAATTTACATAAATGAAAAGTATGTAAATCACAGACATATTCAGGTAAATAAAACTGAGATAATCTGTCATAAGCATATCCACACCAAAGGAAATATAATGAATGTTCTTTGGTCAGAATATAAAGAAACAATCATAGAAGTTTAGAGATTTAACAGGAAATGAAGAGTAAAGGAAATGATAAATATGTAAGTGGTAAATGAATACAAATGTATATTAACAAAAAGCAATTATAATTAGGTATGCAGTGGCTAAAATATACAAATTTAAAACATATGGAAATACCAAGACACTATACAAACTGAAAGAAGAAATATGAAGATTCTTACATTGTCTAGAATGTGGTAAAAGCATTAATCAGTATTAGATTTCAATAAGTTAAGAGTGGATGTTGGAGTTTACATACATATATATGTAACTACAAAAATTCCATGTATTTAGAATTTTATACCCATGTTCAAGAAGAAATCAAAATAAAATATTTTGAAAAAAATTATAGGGGCACCTGGGTGGCTCAGTCGGTTAAGCGTCCGACTTCGGCTCAGGTCATGATCTCACGGTCCGTGAGTTCGAGCCCCGCGTCAGGCTCTGTGCTGACAGCTCAGAGCCTGGAGCCTGCTTCCGATTCTGTGTCTCCCTCTCTCTCTGACCCTCCCCTGTTCATGCTCTGTCTCTCTCTGTCTCAAAAATAAACAAACATTAAAAAAAAATTTTTTTTAATTATAAAAATAAAATGCAGCAAAACATAACTGATGTAGCTATAACCATACTTTATGAGCGAAATTTGTAGCCTGAATATACATATATTGCAATAACAGAAAGGCTGAAAACTCTAAACTAAGATCAAAGAGAAAAAAAACTTCCTATTTTTAGGAGGAAAGGTCTGGGCCAATCTCACTAATGAACACAGATGTAAAAATCCTAAATATCAAAAATGAAATTTAGCAGTACATTAAAAGGACAATGTATGATTACCAAACTGCATCTATTTCAGAAATACAGGGTTGATGTTACATTGAAACATCCATGCAATTCACTACATTAAATGAATAAGAGATAAAAATAATGTAATTAAGTAGATGCAAAAAAGCAGTTGATAAAATTCGTCACACAACTCATCCTTGATAAAAGAACTCTTAACAAACTAGGAATAGAAGGAAATGTCCTTAATGTAACAAAGGGCTTCTATTAATAAAGGCTACAACAGGGGCGCCTGGGTGGCTCAGTCAGCTATGTGTCCAAGCTCAGTTCAGCTCAGGTCATGATCTCCTAGTTCGCTAGTTCAAACTGTGTTGAGTCCAGAGCCTGGAGCCTGTTTTGGATTCCAGGTCTCCCTCTCTCGCTGCCCCTCCCCCACTCGTGCTCTCTCTTTCTCAAAAATAAACATCAAAAAAAAATTTTAATAAAAATAATAATAAAATAAAAGCTACAACAAACATCATACCTTAATGAAGAAATATTGAAAGTTTAAAAGGATACCTTCTATCATCATTTGTATTCAATGCTGGACAAGCGGTTCTAGCCAGTGCAATAAGGCAAGAGAAAAAAGAGAAGTTTAAGGATAGAAAGGAAGGAAAAAGTTCATCATTTGCAACTGACATGACTGTATAGGTAGAAAATTTTAAATAATGTAGGATCAAACCATTAGAATCAAATAGTTTTATTCAATACATAAAAAAATAAATTGTATTTATACAAACAGGAACAATCAGATATCAAAATTAAAAAGCACCTTTTACAATGGCATTGGAAAACATTAAATACCTACAAATAAATCTAATTAAAGATGTAGGAGAAATTTACACGGTAAATTATTGAATGTTTGGAGAAATTAAAGAAAGCCTAAATAAATGGAGAGATCTATCATGTTCATGGATCAGAAGTTCCAATACTATAAAATGTCATTTCTTTGCAAATTGATCTATATAGAAGCAATTAAATTTTAACCAGAGTCCCAGTAAGACTTCTTTTTGGTATAAACTGTGTATAAATTTACAATCTAATTGTAAAATTCATATGGAAATATAAGGGCTGAGAAGAGCCAAGGTAACTGAGGGGAAAAGAAAGGATAAAGATACTCTCTATACCAAATATTAAGACTTTTCACAGTAATGTAACCAAAACAATGTAGTAAATTAAATTAGATCAATGGAATAAAGAATCCAGAATAAGGCATGTATGTGTAGATAGGTGTGCATGAGTGTACATACACACACATATACATAACATACTTGATTTACACTAATGATGGCATTGCAAAGCAACAGGAAAAGAGTAGTCTTTTCAATAAATAGTGCTGTGTAAATGATTATACATATGAAGGCAAAATAAAACTTGAACACATACTTCACACTAAATTTAAAGGATAAAAAATTTCTAAGGGGCACCTGGGTGGCTCAGTCGGTTGAGCATCCGACTTCGGCTCAGATCATGATCTCATGGTTGGTGAGTTCGAGCCCCGCGTCGGGCTCTGTGCTGACAGCTCGGAGCCTGAAGCCCACTTTGGACCCTGTGTCTCCCTTTCTCTGCCCCTTCCCCGCTCACACTCTGTCCCTCTCTCAAAAGTAAATAAACATGAAAAATTAAAAAAAAAATTTCTAAAATATAAGAAAATATTTCATGAATTTGAGGTAAGCAAAGTTTTCTTAAGCAGGACAGAAACTACTAAGTTTAAAAGATTGATAAATTGAACATACTAACAGTAAGAACTTCTTTATTTTTCAAAGTATATACCATGAATAGAGTAGAAAGGCAAACCACACAGTAGAAGAAGGTATTTATTTTCCAATGCAGCGTATTTTGTTTCAAATAAAGCAGTTACTGTTTTTTTCCCAGAAAAACACCAGATAGTAAGTTCTACAAAAGCACGTGTCTTTAGCAGATCATGTTTGTCTGATCAGTAAGAATTTGTTTTTTCCATCCTTCACTCTCTAAAGACAATCAATGGACTGACATCACTGCTACAACCCAGCTTGCTATTGAGCCTCTGATCTTTAGCCACATCTTGATTTTCCTAACAAATGAGTTAAGTACTGCCTGGCTAAAATGCTGCAATGTCTTGATGAGGAAAAAATAAGTAGATCAGGCAAAGCCATGAAGTTATAAAAGCAAGCTAGGGCTAACTAGAATTAGTAAAAATGACTAAGAGGATGACACAACCCTATAGGATCTGTATATTCTGACCGACTCTTTTGACAACAAACTGGGTCAGCACCTCAGGCAGGGAACCAAAACTGAGTGAAAATGGCTTTTCTCTCTCCTAGCTCAGGCCACCAACGTCAAAGGTATTTGTAAAATATGTATCCGACAAGGGCTTGTATCTTAATAAAGAAAAAAACAAACAACCCAATATAATACAGAGAAAAGAGACTTAAAATAAGACATTTTCATCAAGAGGATACCTTAATGCCCTATTATCTTATTAAAAGATGTTCAATATTATTAGTAAACAGTGATATAAAAGTTATAATCTCAATGAGATAGTAATATATACTAACCAGAATGTTCAAAATTTTCAAAAACTAAAAGACCAAGTGTTGGCAAGAGTGTGGGACAACCGAAACCCCATATACTGCTTGTGAAATGCAAATTTATATAATCACTTTGAAAAGCTGGCATTATTTACTAAAGTTTTAAAAATATGACCCACTTTTACTCCGATGTATTCAACAGGAACATATGCAAGAATCTTCACAAGGGCACCTGGGTGGCTCAGTCAGTTAAGCATCTGACTTCGGCTCAGGTCATGACCTCACCGTTCTTGAGTTTGACCCCGACATCAACATCAGGCTCTCTGCTCTCAGCACAGAGCCTGCTTCAGAACCTCTGTCCCCCCCTCTCTCTGCCCCTCCCCTGCTTGCACTCTCTCTAAAATAAATATGTAAAAAATTGTAAACAAAACAAAACAAAACAATCTTCACAGCATCGTTATTCAAATAGCCCAAACTGAAAGCACCTCAAACTTCTACCAACAAAAGAAATAGCATCTGGGTGGTTCAGTTGGTTAAGCATCTGACTTCAGCTCAGGTCACGATCTCACAGTTTGTGAGTTCAAGCCCCATGTCAGGCTCTGTGCTGACAGATCACAGTCTGGAGCCTGCTTTGCATTCTGTGTCTCCCTCTCTCTCTGCCTCTCCCCTGGTCGTGCTCTGTCTTTCTTTATCTCAAAAATAAATAAACATTAAAAAAAAAAGAAATAGCAAATAAATCCTAACATTTTCATGGAATACTGGAATCCGTGAGAGTGAATAAACAGTACTGCCACAACATGGACCAATCTTTATTCATAATGTTGAAAGAAGCCAGACAAAAAGTATGTAAAATGTTGTATAAATTTCAAAAACACAGAAGTGAGAAGGATGGTTTCCTTTGGGAAGAGAGAAGGTAATGTGTGGGTGGGGCTACAAACAAAGGAGCCTTTTGGGGTGTTGATATTTTATGTCTTCATCTGGTAGTTAAACAGACATGGTCCCTCTGTGGTAAATCACAAAGCTCACAGTCACAATTTGTGGACTTTTCTGTTTGTACATAATGTAATAACTTATAAAGTTAAAAAAGGAGGGAAATCACAACAGTTACCATTTGTGTATATAGTGATATACATATATGAGAAATTGATCATTTATAGTTACGATTAAAAAATAATACCACCGATTATAATACAATTATGGTCAAAATAAAATAAAAATGATTCAGAGTAATTTAAAAACTATAATGGTGATTTTCAGTAGAGATGCTAATTGAAATTATTACTAAATATGGACTCAGACTTCCTTCCATAAGGCTTTCACATACTACCACCTGTAGTTTTACAATTAATTTTTTGTTAATCTTTAGTTAAATTTAACAGGAAAAATGCTGGGATTTAAACTGTCAATCTAAGACAATTACATTTCTGTTAATATACAGAAGAGATGATGATAATCCTCAAAGTAAAAGTAAAAACCATCAGCAGAATCTCAAGTAGTAAATGTCAATACAAGGTTACTGCTAGTACTTCAATTTGCCATTTGTTAGCATCATTCCCTTGAAAAAGTATGACTGTTAATAAATATATTCCAAGAAATTCCCTCAGAAGAATTTTTTTCTTTTTTTCCTTTTTTTTTTAGTTTCAGCTATATAACACAAGTGATTATTTAGCTAAGGGATTATTCAGTAATCAAGACACAAGGAAAAACTACGGAAACGAAAAGGCATGTCAGAAAGTCAATAGGATACATTAAAGCTCAAAGTTCACAGACAGGATCTTGTTTTCTATAAAACTGCAATCATTAGATACATTATTTTTAGTCTTCTGTTATGTAGGAATAAAAGCCAGCAAAGATAAACTAGTAAAACTCCTGCTAATTGAGGTATTGATTTTCATTGTATCCACAAAGACCTAACACTGTAAATACGAATTGTTCTATAAACATGTGATGAAAAGTTTTAAAAGTCACTTAAGACTAATCATATGAGCATACTGTGTATCTCTGAAGAAGATTTTACTGGTTATCAGTTTGAAAAAGAATTCTACATAAATTTTATAGTAACTGGTATGCAAAATGAAGAACTGTTTTTCAGACTCTCAGATATGGCATACTGCCATCTTTTCAAAACAGAAAATAACTAAATGCACAGGATTCCAGTATATTCCAAATAAGGCATCTATGTTAGCAACCTCAATTTTCAGGGCTTTTCCTGCCTTTAGAAAAATAAACTGAAAGAACTCCATCTTCTTAGTCTGTACCTGTGTAGAAGAATGAAGAAGAAATGCAAGCTATTATAACCTCAAGTTTAGAAATAACATACAATAAGCTACTGCCAATTATTTTCCATTTGTAGAGGCTTAACAAATGCTATAGATGGCACTAAATATAACTGTGGCTTGTGTAATGAACTTAGGCTATCATAATGGTCAATGAAAAGTATAAAATTGTATGTAATAAGATCTAGTATATTCTATACTACTACAATCATAATCTCCTATTCTTCCACTATACAAATTTCATTTATACATATAAATAAAATATATACGTCTTTAACATAAAATAACCCACATGACTCAGCCTATATATTAAGGGTTTCACTATTTTGAAATACTCATTTAATCAGCATTTTAAAAACTAGATACTGATTATTTCTACTTAATTGAAATATAAATCTATAGTGTCCTGTTAACCACCATGCATAGTGTAATTGTTCTGTACCTACCAACTCATTTATTTTCCAATCTTTTTTTACTTTCTGCTCAAAGCACAGGCAAACTTTATTTTTCCTAAGAATCATTACCTTTTAATCTTACAGCATGTACATCATTTTCAATTATTTGAAAAGCACAACATGCTAAATATTAAATGCAGGAAAAATAATAACAAATTTAAAAAAAACTTTTGTACAAAGACCCTTGGCTTTACAATCTTGATGGATTAAAAATTTTATAACAGTAAATAGTAATATAAAAATTACTGAACTGTTGAGTAATATTATGAAGAACAAGAAGTAACAATTCTCAGTTACTGTGTCTAAGAAAAGCTTAATGTAAGAGGTTAAGTAAATGAAAGCAAGTAGAAGAATATTGTAAGCAGAGTGAACAACACTAGGAAAAGTCTGGAAGTACCAATAAGCATGGCAAATTCAGATGATCAAAACAAAGGGTATTTGTCTATGGTTAGGTAAGATGGGGAAAAACATTAGAACATTCCGAAAAAGAGAATGTGGAGTTCAGAGGACCTGATGGTACCACAACAGCAAGCCATTGGTAGGTTCCTAAGCAAGGAAATAACAATGAAAAAACACAGTTAAATATAAGTGGAGTGAAAAATTATATGGATGAATCATGTATTTAGATGTTTTGAATATAATCAGAGAAAATGAGAGTACCAAGCAACAAGGGGACCATGAAATAGATAGAAACAAACTCCGCCTATTTGAAATTCTGTCTAGCATCTGATAGATGGAAAAAAAAAATTTTTATCATCCACCACCTTGATACAACATATACTACTGGTTGTCAATGCTTACCCTAAAGTAAGCTTAAAAATCCCAAAGTCAGCTTGTAAACAAGGTCTGTTTGTAACATCTTTGTAATTTAGAATGATTCATTTAGGCTTGAGAGATTTCTGAGGTCCGCACTACACTCAAGTGGTCTAATAAACCGGCTTGAAGGGCTGATAAGATAAAATGGTCTCTGAAAAGGAAGTAAAGCATGGACCAAAGACCCATCTCATTCATTTTAACTTTTAGAAGCATAATTGGCCGAAAAGATCCTACGAATTCAGTCTGTTATCATATGCTTAACATTAGACTAAGGTCAGTTTTTCACTAGAATCGTGTGAAGTTACAAAGAACAGCCTCTTAGCTAACTGAGGGATCCTGGGCAAATTATTTAATCTACTAAAGACTCAAGTTTCTTCATCTGTTACCAAAAAAAAGTGTAGACGTTAAAGTAATATTTACCTAAAAGAGGCATCAGAATAATATATAAAGGCATTTAGTATAGTACCTATGGTTAGTGTTCAAAGAATCTTAACTATTATTACTATTACTAATAATATTTATTATCATAAGTGATTGGAAACTCTTGGATTTGTTTTCTGAATAAATATTATTTTTCAGTACTTATATATAAGGCACATTTTAACATACAAAAGGCACTATAATGGGCCTTTTAAAATTTTAATTCATTTAATACATACAATTACCCTTCGAGATAAAAACTGTTAACACTCCCATTTTATAGATGAGGAAACTGAAGAACAAAGAGGTTAAAATAACTTTTTCCAAATAAGCAATGAAGCTGGGATATGGACTCAGGAAATCTGGCTCCAAATGCCATGCTCTTTTATGAAGCCTATATGCTATACAAAATTTAAAGTAGTGAATTTTATACTATTAGCTGATCCTCTCATCCCAGATTAGGTCAGGTCATCCAACTACATCTTCTCATACACCCTGTACTTCTTCACAATGTTTACCAGAACTGTAACTGAGTATCTCTCTCAATGGAATGTAAACCCTATGAAGGCAGGCAGCAACTGAGTCTGATTCACTACAAATCCTCAGGGCTTTATAAAAGCAGTGTTCAGTATTTAGTTAATGAACATACATATTAACCAGGATTAACAGTTAATAAACCAAGTATGAGAAAAGAAAGCCTAAAAGAGTGAATAATAATAAACAAAAGGGTTATTCATTTAAGAATAAGAATGCCAAAACTTTCTTAAGTCAAAGTTTCAAAAAGTACATTTTTCAGAGGACTTCAAAACAGCAAGCTAATATACTCCAAGCACTGTTAAGGAAGATAATTCTGAGTTAAAATAGTCTAGTAAAGAATCTTACCTTTCCCCATACATTTAGCAATATAAACATTTAAAATAAACATTAATTTTTTTCTTTTTGAACTGAGTGATACAGAGTTTTTAGTCCTTTAGAAACTTACACAGTTCTGGGTTATATTAAATCATAATCTGCCTCCCTGAAACTTTCCTCTATTAGATTTAATTCTAACCTGTGGAGCTTCATATTAAAGTCTTTCTTCCATGTACCAGCTCTTCAAACATTTAAAGACAGCAATCATATTTCCCCTATAAATACTAGTATTTACAGTCTAAATAGCCCCAAATTCTTTAGTTGTTCACTGTCCTACTTCACATTACAGAGTTTCCAGGTCCTCCATAGTTGTCAAGGTTTAATTAAACTCTGAGGCCCAAAAGAAAACATTTCAGATACAGTCTGAGCAGAATAAAAATATATGGTCTAGAAACTACACAACTTTATTACCCTGAATTACACTAATTTGAGAATCTCTATAGTATAATGACTCATTCTAGTTTTGACAAAATAATTCAAGTTCTTACTCTTGGCTGACTAGCTAACTTTCATTCTTTGGCAGCTTACTTACTTAATTATTAAATAATGTTATAGAAACAGAAAAAGGTGTAATATATAAATGTACAGGTCACATTATTTAAAAAATAAAAACATGTACTCACCACCCAGGCTTACAAACAGAAAATTATCATTAACTTAGAAGTCTCTCTTGCATCATTTCCAATTTCTCCTTCTAACCCTGAAAGTAATCTTGACCCTAATTTTTTTCATGATCCTATTTTTTAAGTGTTAATCATTCCCTTGCTTTTCTCTTTGGTTTTGTCACATATTCATACATCCCTAAACAATAAATTGTTTAGTTTTGCTTGGCTTTATTTTCCTATTCATAATTCCCCATTGCTTCAATTCTTTCAGTTTAAAATTTGAATCCTTTTATATTTTACATACTTTTAATAACCCATATCTTTCATAGAATGAGGTAAGATTAAAGGGAATAAGCCATCCATTACCAGTTAAAAAAAAAAAAGAAAGAAAAAAGAAAAAACAGAGGGAAGATAAATATTCTACTTAAGTCCATGCATTCCATCAATATGAAACAATGCCATCCCTCCCCAATAAGAAGCTGAGCTAAGGGTAAGTTTCCAACTTTTCCTATTGAGTCTTATAATAGGATACATAAATTCCCTGAACTGATGAACTATACATTTAAACAGCATCTCAGGATAAATATAAATAAATAAGCCAATTATACTTGGATTATTTAGTTTTGGTTTATTCATACCCCATATCTAAATATAAATATTTGGGAGTGGACTACAGAATTTTTCTTGTCATAGAAAAACTCTCAATATAAAATATCAAATTAAAGAAACTGAAAAAAAAATTACCTGAAATCTTAAGGTAATGAAATAATTCCCTCATTTACCAATTCAAATTAAAGAGTGGTTGACATCAACAATCCATTTTCAGAGGCCTTAGAGAATTAACGGAAGAGTTTGTCTATCTCTCTCCCAAGTCATGTTCACTAATGTAGTAACTCCTTGTTTGCACATAAACTACAATAAATAAAAATAAGTAAAAGTAAATAAAAGTACAAAGATTTTTAAAAATCAGAGAGGTGAGATTTTTAAAAACGCTGGAATATAAATAAAAAGTAGATGACTGGAAAAAGAGCAGAAAAATCCCAGATATCTTAGATGCACTGCAATACAAGAAGTTAAAAATCTTAAGTCTACTACTAAGTAAATCATACGGAAAAAAATTTATGAAGTGAAAAAAGAAAAATAATCCTTTCATCACATTCAGAAAACCCCTCAGAAGCTAGGAGAGTGCTTTCATAGGGAAAGCAATCCTATTTTTGCTTGACATGTCCTTTTCTCCTCTTGTTCTTAAGGGAGAAGGAGTAACTTTCCAATACTCTGGTATCATCACTATTTCTGTACTTGATAAATCTAAATTTCATACCAAGGAATCTCTAAGGTATTCTTGATCACACAACGAAATTTGATTTGTGAGCTCTCCAGGAAACAGGTAGACACATAGTAGACACAGGTAAGAATCATCCCGGCTTGATTATTTCTTTTACTTTTGGTAAAAATTGTAACTTTATAATGCAGAATACAACGTTAAACCTGTTTTCCATAGACTCATACTGGCTCACTTGGAATCCTATAAATTCTGTGCCCAAAATAATCTATAATTTTCATAAATTCATAACTATGGATTTAGTCACCCTTGAACTAAACATTAACATAGCAATGGAAGAAAAAAAAGCCATACACATATATGGCACATAAGCTGCAAAATGATTTGTTTACCCCATAACCTGGCCAGTAAACAAGCAGACTGGAACATGTACTGCTGAAACAAAGGTAACAAGAAAAAATATTAAGTTAATGGGCTTGCTCTGCAGTCTTATAAAAATAAATCTACATAGAAAACAGGATTACAAAAAAAAGTTAAAAAAAAGTAAAGTATCTCTATTTATAATATCCTTAGAAAACATAATAAAAGAAAATCAAAATGAAAAGCAAAGGTCAACATAGTTATCTACTGAATAAGGAAGATAGAATTGTATGTCCTAGTTTACATTTTCTTATTCAAGTTTATTTATTCAAATGCCAATCCCTTGAGTTGTATATAAAAAAACAAGCTACACAGTTTAAACACAAAAGAGATGTTTCAGAGTGCCCTCACCAAATTATCAGGCAATAAAATTACAACAGACTGTTCTCTAATAATTGCATTACTATCTACTTTTTAACCTAAACTTACAGATACAATCATAGAATTCACTAATTCACTATTAATGTGGTATATAGATTGTATTTACTGAATCAAAACAATGCAGGAAGGTATACAGTTAGACAAATCATTTTCTTAAAATATGAATTACATTATGTATAAAAAATCCATATACACGTCATTTTTATAGTTTAAATGTCACTTACTATGAGATAAATAATGCCTCACATGTAACTAGCATATCTTTAGGCCAATACTACAAATATAAGGAGCAAGAAAATCCAAGTACTTATTAATATTCTGGTGATTTAAAACTTCTAATTAGATGAGGAGACTAAAGGTTTTTTTAATTTTGTTTTCTTTTGTTTTGAATCCCCAGAGGTAAGTGCACCATTTTTGGAGGTAATGCCCTAACATGTCTTACATAGAGATGTATTACTCTAAACAGAGGATAAATTGCTCTAGAATAGATGATATATCTGAAATTAACTAATAAAATTAGATATATTAATCCAACCAAAAAGCCTGGAAGCAACCCACACTGAATAATTTTCAAGTAGTTAAAAGCACAGATGATCAGTTGAATAAATTCATCACAGTAAAACCATTTTCCAAAACATCTTCTGTCTCCATTCACTAGTCCACTCACAAAATTATACTGCTTACAGCATAAGCAATTATCGCCTACTAAATTTTAAATAGGAAGCATAAACAAAGGCATGACAGGCAGAAGACTAAGTGCAGCTTCTCATACACATTTTACTGATGCTAACCACCCACCCCTGCAAAAAAATAAGCCATAAAGAAGAGCAAAATCAATATAACATTTAAATTTCCTTTCAAAGCCACGCTAAAAAATATATTTAGGTGACATCATATGGCAAAATTATACACTGCTGCTGACATCTAAGAATTGAGTATACATGCAAAGTTTATTGTGACATTTGATACAAGAGGGGAAAATTTACAAACCATTATTTTTTAAATATTAAATGACAAAAACAGACGTTAAGTTTAAAAATAAAACAGTAGCTACTGTTAAAATGTGTATAAGAACAGGTATTTTAGGAATGTATTAACCAAAGATACTAAGAAATTGTAGGATAAAGGATCAAACATGATCAAATAAATGTATGAAGTAAATGAAATCACAGATCACATTAGCCGGTTAATAACATGGAACAACTGGAACACTGGTCACATGTATGTTTTAATACACATTATTATTTTCCTAGATTGTTACAAAAGAAAACGAATTTCCAAACTTTTAAGTAGTTAGGTTGTTTTATAAAATCTTGGTTTTGATTATATTTAACTGTCAAATTCAGGGAAGGAAAGAACCAGAAAGCAATTACTTGTCATCATGCAAATAAAACAGGTGACTGACTTTTTTTTTTTTAACCAGATGTTCTGCTGTGAAGTAGACAGATAAAAGCTTTCAATTATATATAGGAAGGGATATTAAATGGATAGTTAGTTCTTGCAAAAGCAGTTCTTGGTTTTAAGACTATTTGAATTCAAAAATGTACTTTGGTACACATAAAAAAAAACCAAGTATTATTTTTAGTCCTTCATAAGATTTTTGTCTGTATTTTAAACAAAACCATAAATCGGGGGGGATAAAGGAATCCTTAAAGCTCACCAAGTAAAACCCTGATATTTTATAAGTGAAGGCACTGAGATGCACAAAGAGTAAATGATTTTATTTGCCATCTAAGGTTACAGTTTGTTGGTGGCTGAGGCTACAGGTTCTTGTACTTCTTACTCCATACTCTGTTAAATAAGCCGCTTCTCTCACCGTACTAACACCATGATAATTATGGTTCATTAATACAAAAGTGTTAGTAAGGTAAGAATCACGAGTAACACCAGATTGATGATATTTCAGGAAAATACAGTAGTTTCAAGAGGAACAGAAATGTATTTTCGAGAGCAGTGGGCCCACTCAAAGGGCAAAGACACATAGTTGAGTTAATGGAATTTTCGTCTCACCATTTGGTCATATGAAAATAAATTAGTGTATAAATGTTGATGCTAATCCTACTTCTTATTTAACTAGGTGAATTTTAGAGCAAATTCAGCAACTTATTTTTGTTCTTTAAAATATCAATTTGAAACGGTGCCATCAAAGTTAGGTCTGTAATTAAAGCTGGAAAAAATAACTTCTAAAAGTAGTATTTTTAATTATTTATAATAAATTTCATTATAATAGGATACAACCATTATGTTGTATTTAGTGTCTCCCAAAACTATTTCCTAAATTTAAAAATAAAATGGAGATGGTGTCTCTTTGTTTCAAAGCAATTTATTAACAAATTTTTAAAGTCAAAATTTTATTTTTGCTTTCTGCCCATCAATCTGGAAATAATGATAGCTCATAAGAAAAAAAGCACCAATTATTTTTCAGATTAAAACACACATCCTGCTGTGCCTTCTATTTTATAACTTTCAACTAAGTTACAAGTGACAGCATAAATCAAAACCTAATTTTAATGATATTGAAGGGATAGCAAACATAATGGCTATATCATGCTTAGGATATATATATCTAAATATTTTACCACTCCATGACCATGAAAAAATTAAACATTCTAATGATGTATGTCATTATAAAGTCAAATATGAAAAACAATATGCAAATCAGCCACAAAATGAAGATGACCATAAAATGACACATAAAATAGTCCACACAAATTAGGTTGGATTCATCCAGAAAAAATTACTTGCTCAGAGGAAAAGCAACTAAAGCCATCATAGCTGTACCAAAAAAAAAAAAAAAAAAAAAACTTGCAAAGTTTTAAAAAGCAATACTGATGAAATTTTAATTAACTAATATCCACATCTTTTCAATTTCTAATCCTAAAAACCTGACTGAAGTCCCCAAAGCAAACACTATACACAACTGTTTGCCATTAAACCCACAACCATGCTATTTTTCTAACAGGTATTTGCCCACATTGTGCCCCTCTCTGCCTATAAACTCTCCTCAAGATCTACAACTCAAAATCAGGTAGGAAGCATGCCCTTCCTCTGTATTCTCAAAACAACTTACGCAGAGTTTGTATCTCTGCCTTCTTCAGTAGACCATGACTCCTTAAGACCAAAAACCATGTTTTATTTATATTTAGCTCCTGATTGCTTACAGAAGTACACTTAGCCCTCATAAGAGGCATATAAGAAAAATTGGCTCTTTGAATTTCTTCAGTGAGAAATAAAGTTTTATTGCCTAAAAAAATAAAATAAACTTCATCGGTCATAGCCAAAACAACAGTACACAAGTCAAATGAAAATTAACAGCACAAGCTGGTCTGTGACAGAGGTTCTTTACTCCTGTTTGAAAGCTTTGTGTAGTAAAACTGCCACGTGCGTCAGTATTATACAAACATGGAAACAAGAAATTCCTTGCCTTCGATTAGTTGTTAATAAATTATTTAACAAAGTGCATTTGCCAATACACAGAGGCTACCTCCCTTCTTCCAGTACTTTTCTCCAGGACTTTCTTCAAAACTATAACTCTCCAGGACCTTCCTTTATTTCCTCAATTTCTGTTTATCCCACACCCAGGTGGCAAAGAATCCTCTAAGGGAAAGCAGTGGCAAAATTGGAAGGCCCATATTCAAAACAGAGGCACAGTTTTAGGAAAAGCAAAATTATTCACACTGATAGTCTAATCTATTATTAAACAGATACAAAATTATGAAATAGAAAATGATTACTTAAAAAGATGTGACTCTGAATGACCCATGATGTCTCCATACATGAAATATGTAGAATAGAACCTATCTATCTCTTGGCCCACAAGTATTAAACCCACTGAGTATCCCACTTATTATAGGCTCCTCAATATAAACAAGTGACAATTAATTTCTTATCCTGTTAGTTAGGTGATCAGTTTCCAGTGAGGTTAGGGAGGTCATTCTATGACATTATGAAGATGGTCTCCAATTTTGAAGTAAATAAAAGCAAAACAAAATAAACAAAAGAAAAAAATGAGGGTTCAATTTTGGCATTAATCCCAGATTTCAATTTTTATTCTATTAGGGGTATTCTGCTTAAAACAGAGCTCACTTTAAATGGGACCAAAAAACCCAAAACTTTTGAAAAACTGATTTTAAAATACTACCCATTAAGAACTTTTGGGGTTCTGGTAAGACCATTAAATAGTCACTAGAAGTAAACTCTCTAACTTCTAGTGCTCATTTAAATGCCTGTTAACTCTTCAAGAAAATTTCTATTTTCCTAACACCAATGATAATCATTTAACTAAATAACTAAATAAAGGCTGTTTTTTTTCTCTTTTATTTTTCAAACTTCAAAAATGGGCATGGTAATACTAAAACAATGTGGATATTAAAAGTACGTTCTTATAGAAGTCTGAAATAAAAAGGTAAATGACTTTATATCACATATAATAGTCAAAGATCATCAAGGTAAGACTAAATAATAATGCTAAAAATACATTAAATTGATGCAAAATGAAGCAAACTAAAAAAAAAAAATTACTACACACACAAAGAAAACATCTTAAAATAGCAGTTAAATTCATTATCTAGAAAAGTAGGTTCAGATTATTTAAGAAAATAGAGCCAAAAGTGATTTCATACTCAATGAACTCTATTTGAGAGACTCCAGGAGCCAATAGCAACCTCTCAAGATCTCAGAAAAACCCAGTGCCTGAAACACTTAAATATTTAGCAGGATATGAACAACATATCACCCCTCCTCCTCTAAGAACACACCACCAACAACAAATGGTCTCAACCCTTAGCCGCCCAATAAAAGCTTGCAACCTCTGAAGGTTCCTATATCTGAATATAGGAATTTTTACCCAAAAAAGGCTTCAACTCTTTGAAGCCCAGACTCCAATGTTAACAGAAGTAAAAAGCAAACCAGAATATTGCCACAACAATATTCAACCTATATCCTTATTTCCCATAGAGCAACATGTAACATCCTGGCTGTCTATAGTTCCTGTCTTACTTTAACAACCTCCAAATGTCAGGCATGTGTTTTCTAATGAAAGATTCCTAGACCCTTGATTTCTGAGTCTTACACTTCCCTAAATTCTCTCCCTACTTCTCCTCTCACAGTTGCCTCTAACTCAATCTTCGCTCATATTTTAGTCAACTGCAATAAGGATTTTTATGTTACTTCCTATAGACAAGGCCTCAAGCCTTGTGTAGTGCATCCAAACAAGCTTTAGTATTTAATCAAAAGTTTTGGCTTACATTTGAGTCTTAGGTCTTCTCTCTGATCGTAATTAGAAACTGAGAAAATATATGAAACACAAATTGTCCAATTTTTTATTATAAGTGGCTTTTAGATAAGGTTGATAAAATCTGAAATAGATGACTAAAGCAAACTGTGCCCTGTAAGTATTTCATTTACTGAAGCTAATTTTATCCCTAAATAACATAATCAAGTTGGGAATACTATACCTAAATAGGGGTTTTCTTTGGGAACTATAAGGTCAATACAAGTTAATTATGGTCCGAGGACTCAAGTAAAAACCATGTTAATAATGGAATTAAAAGCTGATGAAAACCCTCTGGTTCCATATAATATCTTCTTTATGGGATAACAAGATGAGCAAATCACATCTAAACAGAAAATCTGACATAAACTAAGATTATATTTTAAGTATCTTAGAAATTTCAGTGAAGATAAATTTGTTAAGGGAAATGAGTGGGGGCAGAAATATGCTTCAGTAATACCATGTTAGGTCAGACACAAGTATCCTGAGAAAATCTTGCTCAGCCAACTAATTATCTATATTCCACTCCAAAAAAATAATTTGATCCATTTTTCTCTAGGAACCGTACTTTGAATTATTTGCTGTCCATATAAAGATAAACTAAACTTAAACTGCCCATATAAAATTATCTTTAAACTTCTTATTGAAAGAAAAAATGGAAGGTTTCTATTTTGTGTATTAATGAAAATTATACATAAGAATTTACTCACTTGTATGACAGTAAAATTCCCAAATATTTCCAACTAATAATGGAGGACATTACTGAAAAGTTTCTTTCCAAGAAACCCTACCATAAGTCCTAATCATCAGGATCTCCTAAAAATATGCATACCATAGGAGTGGCTACAATGGATAAGCACTGTATAAAATCGATCCAAACAATACATAAAATTCCCTCTCCCCTTGAAAATGGTTTTCTTTACAGACTGCCTTCTCTTGACAAATTTGATAATATCAATTTTAAACAGATATAAGCTCCAGTAGTATGGTTCTGCAACCATATAACAAATCAATTTTAAGCTAAGAGTTTGACAATTATAATCAAGAAATAATTATAATCCTTAGTAGGAAACTTTTCCTTTTTATTGTTATTTTCAAGAAACCACTATTCTTCTACCAAATATTATTTGAGGTACAAAATAATCACCAACTAAAATCCATAGCTTCGTTTAAAAAAAAAAAACAGAACTGAGAAAAACTGGTTGTAGAGGACAGACTAACATAATAAAAAAACAGAAGTACGAAAATACCAGAGTGGTATTACATCTCTTCCTTCACAATACCAAATATTTTGTTACCATGTGGCCCAAAGCCTTTTTAATTATCCCTCAAAGGCTTTAGAAAAACTTTTTTAAAAGCATGAAATTAGAGAGAATGGTCATAAACATCTCTTAGTGATGCTTTTTGTCTTTCATGAGTAATGACAAATTTCCAGATTGGTAAGCATAAGGCTGTGTCTACACATGACCCATCTGAAATACGTCTGATTTTACTAACCTCTACCCCCACTCCCCAAAATGATTACTGTGTAGACTTCACCAAAGATGCAGGGACAAATTACTTAGAAATTGGTTTAAGTAACATCCTATAAGTTATATAGAAATTATTTCAAATGAGGATTAGTTATTACAAAAACAATAAATTTATGAAATAGGATCATGAACTCTATAAAGTGAATCAAAACCAAATTTTCCCCTAACTAAAGTTTAAAAAGCTAAATACAGGAATATTATACAGGAGAAAAGTCTCAACAAAATTTACCATGAATTCATAAAACTGAAGTAAAATTTATGTTAAATATCATTGTTGAGTTCAAAATAATTTATAATAATAGTATTTCCTAATTTCATACTGTACAATATTATTTAAAGTATTTTTAAACTTACCCAAATGAAGTAGCGTAAACTGGGCTGCCAGTTCCTTTGCATCTTCTAAGGTAGTACAGAGTTTGTCAGGCATAAAATAACTCTGGGATCCATTTGCAATAGCAGGAATAACAATTTTATATACCAAGAGTACTTTCCCATCTTGACTTGTTGTTGAATATAAATAATATTCTGGTGGTGCCCAGTTATTTTTGTTGCAGTAATAATCCAAATGCATTACTGCAGAATTGAAATGATTGGATTTTAAAGAATACATACTAATTGGAGTAAGCTTTGTTCCAGGAAAAAATGGATAAGTGCATCTTTCAATTTCAGGAGGACTTGGGCTATGCTGACCATTGAGACGAGCTGGAAGAGTTGGTGGCTTGCCTAGAGTTTTTGGGTGGCTCTCTTCTTTGTTAGCAAACACAATCAGGTTTTCAGAATTAGGGCTAATCTGGCCATTAAGGTGCTGTCTCCAAGTGCTTTCTTTATTTACTGGTTTTGCCAGTGTTACCTCAATACTTGCTCCATCAATGCATTTTCCATTCATAACAGACATAGCAGCCACTGCATCTTCTCGGTTGAAAAAGTGAACAAAAGCATAATCTCTAAGTTTCTTTACTCGTTCAACTGCACCAGGTTTGAATTTGTTGAATTCTGCTTTAATTGTTTCCTCTGTAGTTGAGATCATTAAATTTCTTACATAGAGAACTTTAACTCTCTGCATTGTTTCCTCGTCAACCTCTTTCTCTGGGTCAGCCCAATCTACCTGAATGGTATGGCCCCATAGTTGGAATGTACCTGTAAAAGAGAATAAATTACCCTGAAGACAGTTAAAACAACTAAAAGTCAAAAACTATTAAGTAAAATTTTCTCCAAAGAATCAGGAACTCACATACCAATCAGTAGTAGTAAACATTAGTTTCTCACAAGAAAGTCACATGAAAGTTTTTACTAAGGCAATCCAGCCAGAACTTACAGAATTCATTTTAAGAGCAAACAGAACAAATTTAAGAGCAAAAGAACAAATACACTTCAAAAATAGACCTTTATCAGAAGAATTATAGGTACTATCCTTTGGATTTTTATCAAACAACAATAAAAGTGTATACATTCAGTAAATTAGTATATTATTATAGATAATGACTCTTCTTGTCATTTAGAAGATAGGAGCAACTTCTTGTCTTTTAGAAGCATTTATTTTACTTCCTTATGCAAAACATCTCTATACCTCTTTAAGGGCATTACACAGTTTCAAAATATCGAACTAAGAAGTGCTGTCATTTTTCCATATTTATAATAAGACTAATACGAAAAAGTAAACTTTAAATGGTCAAGTTTACCTGGAATTAGTTTTCTCCTAGCCATAGCAGCAGCTCTGTGAGATTCATATTCAACAAATGCAAAACCACGATTTTTGGTCTTATCAGTTGCACTTGGATAAACAATGACATCTACAACTCCTTCTGTAACTTTCTTCATTTCATCCAAAATTTCTTCTTTCTTCTTTTCCTTAGGAATAGCTCCAATAAATAGCCTGCAATTATCCAAACTTACACACACACCAATAAACTTCCCTGGTCGAATCTCATAATTATTAAGAATTCTGATGGCTAATTGGGCTTCTTCTTTTGTAGTGTACATCACAAAAGCATAACCGCGATTTTCACCACTAAATTCCATCATAAGTCGAAATTCATATATCTTTCCAGCTCTTTCAAATACAGGAACTAACTCATCTTCATACATATCACGAGGTATTTTTCCTACAAAAACTTCACAGCCTCTAGGTGGAGGTGGACCTTCCCAACCTAAAAGACAAAAATAAACAAAGTCTAATAAAATATTTTGATACACCATTCAATGATTCAGTCATTCCACAAATTTACAGTGCCTCCTATGTACTGTGCACTACTCTAGATGTTGAGGATACAAAACACTGCACAAAACAGAAGACCCTTCCCTCATAAGGCATATATATTCAACAGAGAACATAAACAATAACTGATAAAGGCTATGAAGAAAAAGCCAGAAAAGAGTTGATACTTTTAGCAGTCAGGTAAATCTCCTCTGAACACATGAGGTTTAAAGCAGAGACCTGAATGAAATGAGGGAATAAGCTTTGAGAATATATCATTACGAAGAAAGCAAGAACTTTATACATTAGAACAACAAAGAGCACACGGGCCTGTATGACTAACGTACTTGAAGCAATATTCAAGTGGTAGTCAGTGCCATTGACTCGAGGCCAAGATTTTAAGTGTGATAGAAAGCTAATGGGAGGGTGCTGAGTAAAGACACAGCACTGGCTACTAGTAGAAAGGCAAAACATATTTATTTTGCTGTTTGCATCTGGTTTGCCTCTAGTATAAACACCACTCCTGTACTCACTGCTCTTTCAAAATCCTCCCCAAATGACCTCTCCTTTAATAGCTAGAATACTCTTTTCCCCAGTAACCCAAACCTGACTTCTTTATAAACCCATCTAGAAAATCTAAAAGACTCTACCAAGACACTGCTAGAACTGATACACAAATTCAGCGAAGACACAGGATATAAAATCAACATACAGAAATCTGTTGCATTTCTGTACACCAAAAATGAAGAAGCAGAAAGAAAAATCAAGGCATAGATCCCATTTACAATTGCACCAAAAACCATAAGATACCAAGGAATAAACCTAAGCAAAGAGATGAAAGACCTGTGCACTGAAAACTATAGAACACTTATGAAAGAAATTGAAGAGGACACAAAGAAATGGAAAAGCATTCCATGCTCATGGATTGGAAGAAAAATTTTGTTAAAATGTTCACACTACCCAAAGCAATCTACAATTTTTTTTATTTTTTTTTTTTAACATTTATTTATTTTTGAGACAGAGAGAGACAGAGCATGAACAGGGGAGGGTCAGAGAGAAAGGGAGACACAGAATCTGAAACAGGCTCCAGGCTCTGAGCTATCAGCACAGAGCCCAACACGGGGCTCGAACTCACAGACCACGAGATCATGACCTAAGCTGAAGTCGGACGCTTAACCAACTGAGCCATCCAGGCACCCCTCAAAGCAATCTACATATTTAATACAATCCCTATCAAAATACCACCAGCATTTTTCACAGAGCTAAAACAAACAATCTTAAAATTTGTACAGAACCACAAAAAACGCCAAATAGCCAAAGCAATCTTAAAACGAAAAAGCTGAAGTATAACAATTCAGACTTCAAGCTATGTTACAAAGCTGTAGTCATCAAGACAGTATGGTACTGGCACAAAAACAGACATGTAGATCAATGGAACAGAACAAAAAAATCCAGAAATGGACCCACAACTATATAGTCAACTAATCTTCAACAAAGCAGGAAAGAATATCGGATGGACAAAAGATAGTCTCTTCAATAAATGGTGTTGGAAAAACTGGACAACATCATACAAAAGAATGAAACTAGACCACTTTCTTACTCTATACACAAAAATAAATTCAAAATGGGTGAAAGACCTAAATGTGAGACAGGAAACCATCAAAATCCTAGATGAGAACACAGGCAATAACCTCTGTGACTTTGGCTGTAGAAACTTCTTACTAGACAGGTCTCCAGAGGCAAGGGTAACAAAAGCAAAAATGAATGACTAGGACTTCATCAAGATAAAAAGCACAGTGAAGGAAACCATCAACAAAAAGCAACCTATGGACGGAAGAAGATATTTGCAAATGACATATCAGATAAAAGGTTAGTATCCAAAATCTATAAAGAGCTTATCAAACTCAACACCCAAAAAACAAATAATCCAATTAATAAACAAGTGGAAGACATGAACAGACACTTCTCTAAAGAAGACATCCAGATGGCCAACAGACACATGAAAAGATGCTCAACATCACTAATCATCAGGGAAATACAAATCAAAACTACAATGAGATACCACCTCACATCTGTCAGAATGGCTAAAATTAACAACATAGGAAACAACACATGTTGACAAGGATGTGAAGAAAAAGGAACCCTCTTGCACTGTTGATGGGAATGCAAAGTAGTGCATCCACTCTGGAAAACAGTTACAGAGGTTCCTCAAAAGTTAAAAATAGAACTACCCTACAACCCAGCAATTGCACTACTGGGTATTTACCCAAAGGATACAAAAATACTGATTCGAAGGGGCACATGCACCCCGATGTTTATAGAAGCATTGTCAATGATAGCCAAATTATGGAAAGAGCCCAAATGTCCATCAGCTGATGAATGGATAAAGAAGATATGGGGTGTGTGTGTGTGTGTGTGTGTGTGTGTGTGTATGTATGTGTGCATATATAATGGAATATTATTCAGCCATCAAAAAGAATGAAATCTTGCCATTTGCAATGATGTGGATAGAGCTAGAGCGTATTATCCTAAGTGAAATAGTCAGACAAATGCTGTATGATTTCACTCACATGTAGAATTTAAGAAACAAAACAGATGGACATAGGGGAGGGGGAAAAAAGAGAGGGAAGCAGACCACAAGAGACTCTTAACTATAGAGAACAAACTGAAGGTTGCTGGAGGGGAGTTTGGGGAGGATGGGCTAAATAGGTGATAGGTATTAAGGAGGGCACTTGTGTTAAGCACTTGGTGTTTGTTACATGTAAATGATAAATCATTAAATTCTACTCGTGAAACCAATATTACACTATATGTTAACTAACTAGAATTTAATAAAATTTTGAGAAAAAAAAAACACCCAACTTCCTTCTCAGCTGTTTCTTAACCAAGAGCAGAGTTGAAAAAAATGTAAAGGTCAAACATGCATAACACCTATAATATCATACATTATTATATGTGCATAACATATATAATAATATCTCTTTTCTCTCACAACTATAAAAATGATTACTAAGGTCTTAAAGCAGTTATAAGAAAAAAAACTGATACTAATGATATATGCATCTAATGTACATTAAAGATACAATTTTTTTGAACATAAATACATCCACACCTGGAGGAGGACCACCAAATTTCCTTTGCCCATTTTCTTGAACCATGTTGTAACCAGTCTTTTCCATCAAAGCAAGTAATGCTGCTTCATTCTGAGTACCAGTTCTGACTTTACTGCATCCATTTATTCCATCTATGTTTTCTTCATTCATGGTTGCAATTCCTAAAACAAAATTCGAAAAACAGTGTTTATGACATGAAGCACCAGGAATCTATGAAGGAGTCCTCTAGGTTGCAAGAAACCAAAAACAGTGTGGCTGCTAACATCTGATGATCACTGTGGTCTTGCCCACTAAGTCCTGCTCTACAGCAGAAGCTAGAAATTCCATTTAATGTCACTGATCAATTAAGCAGTACCTTTAGAAGGTCTAAGCTACAACAAAGGGAGGCAAAAGTGAAAAAGAGAAAAAAACACAAATAAATGAAAAGGAGTTAGAGAAGAGAAAAGCAGAAGGAGTAACAAAATAAATATACTGCCATCAGTGAATACATTATCACTGCTGATCTATATGGCCCAAGGTTTATTTTATCATACAGGCCAACTGGATTTTACTGTGCCTTACAATTCTCAGATAAATGTAGCCTAATGCCAATATAGCTCATGTTGTCAGCAATCTCTAAGAACTCCAACAGTTATCAGAAATTGAACAGACGCTTGGAGTAAGTAAACAGAATTTCAAACCAGTCCCTGTTCCTAAAAGAAGCTACTAAAGAACATAGGTTATCACAACCACTTGTCCTCCGAGCAGAAACAGGAACTACTGTGATTTCCAACTAGCAGCAGCTTAAGAATTACATGGGTGGGTAGGCAAGAACTAGAAAGAACCTGAGATCTCTGCTGACCACTGTACATAAAAATGTGTTTTTAGTTTTTTTAAATGAACTTAATTACAATGTCGTTAGGTTATCAGAAAATTCACATTGATCCTAAAGATTATTTTTTTCTGTTTCTTAATTGTACGTCTCTCTCCTTTGGTATTACTATGAACAAATATAAAAATAAAAATCCACAGTCTGGGAAATGCACTGGGAAAGCCATTTTGGCTTTCAACAGAACTTTGGTAATTATAAATGGAAACTAAGTCACTGTAGCACAACATTTCAAAAAGTATGAAATTTTTACCCCCAGCACCTCAATTTCACACTTAGTTCTGCCATTTCCTAGCTGTGCAAACTTGATCAGCTCATTGTTTCCTTGCTTATTATAAAATGGGAGTACGGGGGCGCCTGGGTGGCTCAGTCAGTTAAGCATCCATCTTCAGCTCAGGTCATGATTTTGCAGTTCCTGAGTTCAAGCCCCACATTGGGCTCTATGCCAACAACTCAGAGCCTGGAGCCTGCTAAGGATTCTGTGTCTCCCCCTCTCTCTGCCCTTCCCCCACTCATGTTGTCTTTCTCTCTCTCTCTCTCTCTCTCTCTCTCTCTCAAAAATAAACAAACAGTAAAAAAAAAATTTTTTTTTAATGGGAGTACCAATATAAGTTATTGCAAGGTTGCTGTTAGGATTCAGTGAGGCAATGATGTAAAAATCTTGTTAGAATTACCTAAGGCCAAATAAAGGTTAGTTTTGATTAATACTAGAGAGGAGCACATCTTAACTTTTCACACACCCACACTGTTTTTGCTTTTTTCAGAAACATTTTGTGCATTTTCTCAAAGGTTGTGTGGGCGGGGGTGTGATATGGTAGACACATATCTAGGGAAGAGTATTTGCATCTCTACAGAGGATAGAGGATAGGAATGCAGAAGACATCACCAAAGAATCACTGCTCTAAAGTAAGTGAAACTGTCACTGTAGTTATACTCACTAGTACTTAATATAGCACAACAGCTCTGAAGCCAGACTGCCTGGATTCAAATCCTTTTTTGCTTACCAGCTATAATTTTCAGTAAGTTACTTAGCCCTTCTGTATCTTAATTTCCTCATCTTTAAAATGTGAATAATAGGGCACCCGGGTGGCTCAGTCATTTAAGGTGCCAATTCTTGATTTCGGCTCAGGTCATGAGCTCATGGTCTCTGAGATGAAGCCCACGTTGGACTCTGTGCTGGCAGCACAGAGCTTGCTTGGGATTCTCTCTCTCTGCTCTCTCTGCCCCTCCACAACTTGCTCTCACTCTGTCTCAAATAAACATTAAAAAAAGTTTTAAAAATAAATAAAATGAGGATAATAACACTGCCTATCTGACAGCCTTAATGAATATTAACACAAATACTAATTTTATGCATATATTGGAACCTTTAAAATCACTAACATCTATGAATAACTATAGCTTAAAATCCAGATATTTATCTTTACAGTAACTGATTTCAGAACAAAAGTATGACACCAGATAGAAAGAAACAGACTGAGAATAAGACTCAGAAGTTCAGTTTATTTAGTAGCCTATTATAAAGCCATGGAATTTCTACACATTACCTCTAGTTTCTACAACTACTAAAAGAGAGTCTCAACTTTGCTAAAAGAAAATACTATTTCCACAGATGAAAAAACGCAGGCTAACAAAGAAATTATCCAAGATCACAGAGCCAGAAAGCGGCACAGACAGAATTCAATTCCAGGTCTGCCTGATGCTAAATATCCCCTCCTGCCAAGAAAATGATTTTGACATACCTTTTGCCGCAACATTACCTTAAAAAGTCCCTCAAAAAACGAAGAAGCATCCAAACTGACTTTCATGCAAGTGGAATATGCAGAAATTATAAATTAATACACCTTAGTCATGTGACTTCTACAGTCCTTCCTAGTTGCAAAATGTTTTCTGAGCGGTGAATATAGCTACAAACACATTTATATCACACACACTACACACACACAATCTTTTTAGTCTTTAAAGCTCTTTCCAAGCTATTATATTGCATTCAATGGAGTAATTCTGAAGAAAACGAGGCAAGAAAGTAGCTCCTGGACCCATATAGTTTCCACCTGCCATCTACCTAATTTCCTTAAACTTACTAGCCCAGTTTTCTTTATGAAGCTAAGATTCATTTATCAACCTGCCTAATGAATGTATTGAGAATGAGATATTCATTCAACAGGCATCCTGAATTCAACATATCCAAAACTCAATGTCATTTTAACTTCTAAACCTGTTTAAGTTCCTTCCTGTTTTACATCTCCATCAATTCTTCCATTCAACCAATAAACAAACCACAACAAAAATACTCCCGTCTCCTACAAACTATCACAGAGTTTCACAATCTGAGTTAACCCAGAGTCTTCCTTTGATTCAGTCACAAACACCTGCATATTTTACCTCTGAACAGATCTTGAAATCAATCTTTTCCTGTCCATTCCCACAGCCTGTTCTCAATCATGTGTTACTGGAACCAGTACTAGATTCCTAACTGTTGTTACAGGCTTTAGTCTTGTGCCCTGCAAACAAAATCTCCACGATGCTGTTAAGGTGATATCTGATCATCTTAAGTTGTGAATACAAATCAAAACTAAGGGGAAAAATGAGTAATCTTAGAATCAAAACGCCTTTCTAAAAAATGAACAAAAGAGCCTCAAAGGAAAATATTACTGTATTATTTTTACTACATAAATATTAACTATCATCTTGGAAGGCAAAAAGAACAAAACCAAGACAGAAAATTATAAACAGGGAAAAAGGATCTGCAACACACATATTTAAGGCTACTTTCAAAATAAAAAAAGGGCAGCATGGTGTCATAATTAAAAGCAAATTCAAGTATCTAAATAATGGCTTAAAGGCAAATCCTGGTTCTCCCCCTTACTAACTCTGACTTTGGGCAAGTTTGGCTTCAGCTTATTTGTCCGTATAAAGTAGATAATAAGAATTTCTACCTCACAGTGAGTGTGGTTGCCAGGATTATGGAGAAAGGGCTTAAAACAGTATTTTGGATATAAGCACTATAAATGTATTTACTATTTAATATACAAAAATAAATAAATTTCTAATAAAATATTGTCTAATAAATTAATAAAATAATAAGAAAAACACAAACAGCAGACCAGGGATTGCAAACTCAGATTCATTCACTTGTTCAACAAATGTTTGCTGAGTACCAACTGTGTGCCGGTACTATTCCTTATGTCTGGGATACATCAGTAAATAAAAGAGCGAAATCCCTCCCTGGCATAGCCTGTTAGCCAGTGGAAGAAAACAAGCAATAATTAAAGTAATAAGTAAGTAATACATGTTAAAAGGTAATGTGGGGGCTTGGGGGGCAGGGATAGGGCACATGGAACAGAAAACAGAAGACAGCGTGCAATTTTAAAGAGGATAGCTATGGGGCGCCTGGGTGGCACATTTGGTTAACTGACCCAGTCTTGATTTCAGCTCAGGTCATGATCTCATGGTTTGTGAGATCGAGCCCCACATCAGGTTCTGTACTGACAACATGGAACCTGCTTGGGATTCTCTCTCTCCCTCTCACTCTGCCCCTCCCCTACTTGTACTCTCTCTAGCTCTCTCTCAAAATAAAATAAATAAATTTTAAATAAATAATAAATAAATAACTAGTACTAACCTCAATAAGAAGGTAACATTTGAGCAAAGAATTAAGAAACCTACCTATGCAGTTATTTGGGAAGAGCACTTCACACAAATAGAAAAAGGAGGACAAAGGTACAAGGTAGAAGTGTGCATGACACACAAAAGGTACAGCAAGGGGATTGGTACGGCAAAGTCAGGAAGACAATAAGAATAGTAGGAGATAAAGTCAGAGAGGTAATAAGCTGCCACATGACACAGACCTTGTAAGTCAGGTAACGAAGGACTTTGGCTTTTATTCTAGGTTAAATGAAGAGCCACCATAGATTCTTGAACACAGGAGTACTATCATCTTTCCTTTTAAAAGGATCATTTGGCTATTATAGCGGAAAGGCAAAAGAAGTGGGGTGCCTGGCTGGCTCAGTTGGTAGAGCATAAGATTCCTGATTTCAGGGTCATGAGTTTGAGCCCCACGTTGCATGTAGGGATTATTTAAAAATAAAAACTTTAAAAAGAAAGAAAGAAAGAAAGAAAGAAAGAAAGAAAGAAAGAAAGAAAGAAAGAAAGAAAGAAAGAAAGAAAGAAGGGGAGAGAGAAAGAAGGGGAGAGAGAAAGAAAGAAAGAAGAAAGAAAGAAAGAAGAGCAAAGGTGGCAGCAGGGAGACCAAAGAGAAGACTACAACTAAAACTCAGGTGAGAAATGATGGTGGCATGGACCAGAGAGGGTGATGAAGGGGAAAAGAAGTAGTCTCTGATATGAGATACATTTTGAAGATATACCTAACAGAATTTTCTGATAGACTAGATATGGATTGGAAGATAAACAGAGAAGTCAAGGATAACACCAAAGTACTCGAGAAGCAGAAAGATGAGGAAGGCAGAACTAGAACAGATTTTAGGGATAAGATCAGAGTTCAGCTTTGAACATGGTGAGTTTGTGTATCCACTAAATGACCAACTCGAATGCCTACAAGGCCCTGGGAAGAAATGTTAAATGAGCATAAAGGCCAAAAACAAGACTCTAAGAAGTGCTATGCACCATCTGAAAATGGCAATGACTACTCAATTCTAATAAACTGTTTCCATCTTCAAATCCAGTTTGCCCAGTTATGCCACATTTTCCAATTTTAAAGAGAGAAGCCAGAAATGGCAGATTTTTATGTGAAATCTCAATGTTTAAAATCTGAGAACCAAAGAGCTGAATTTACCACAAAAACTGCAAAACTGGTGTTAAGTGTAAACTGGTGCAGCCACTGTGGAAAACAGTAGGGAGGTTCCTCAAAAACTTAAAAACAGAACTACTGTATGATCCAGTAATTCCAGTACTGGGTATTTACCTGAAGAAAACAAAAACGCTAATTTAAAAAGATACACATGCCTCTATGTTCACTGCAGCATTATTTATAATAATAACGATAAGGAAGCAACCTAGGTGCCCACTGATAGAAGAATGGATAAAAAAGATGTGGTGTGTGTATGTGTGTGTGTGTGTGTGTGTACTATACAGGTATAGTATACAATATACCTATAGACCATACTATAGGAAGGTAACTTCCTACCAAATGAAAGTATTCAAACATGGGCTAAACATGCTGTAGAGATTCAAGCAAAGGGTGTACTACTGGACCATGTGGCTTTTACCATCCCTTCCAAAATTTAGTACAGAGAGTGAAAGCATAGAAGCTGCCTTAAAAGGATTTATAACCCAGAAAACAGTATTATCATCATCATCCAGTTAGGTGTCTTATGTTTCAAGCCTTCATTTTCAGGAGCAATATCTCTATAAGAGGCTCACGGCTCCTTGAAAACAGAGTACTGCATAGTCAGAAAGACAAAATAAAACAAACTGAAAATTACTTCAAATATAAAAACAGTAACAAAAACTATACAGACCAAACAAAACACCTGCCGACTTTCTATCTTTTTAATTCTGGGCTGCATAAGGGCAGGGATCCCATCTGCCTTGAATACTTTCCCTATTATCCATACAGTGTTTGGTGCACAGTAAATACTCAATAATTTTTTGCTGGATGATGGGTCTAACAGAAAAATCCTTACCAGGACTTCATATACTGTTGGCAGGTACATATTAAATTGGAATTATCTTTTTAGAGGGAAATTTGGCAATATTTATCAAAATCTAAAATGTATATAAACTTAGTAATTACTAAAAAATTAACCTACAGATATAGTTGCACAAGCATGCAAAAATATATGCACAAGATGTGCATTGAAACATTGTATATAAAAGCAAAAATCTAGAAAAATATTTAGTTGTCTACATAGAGAGTACTGATTAAAAAATTATGGTATAGTGGGGCACCTGGGTGGCTCAGTCGGTTAAGCATCTGACTCTTGGTTTTAGCTCAGGTCATGATCTTGTGGATGGTGGAATCGAGCCCTGCATCAGGCTCTGCACATGCAGACCCTGCTTGGATTCTCTCTCTCTCTCCCTGTGTCTCCACCCCTCCCCAGATTGCATGTGTGTGCATGCTCATGCTCTTTCTCTCTCTCTCAAAATAGATAACTTTAAAAAATCTTAAAAAAATTATAGTATTATGCAATTGTTAGAGAATATCATAGATCTGCATTGCTGATATGGAAAAATATTTAAGAAATATATAAGAAAAGTATGCCAGAGAACAATATTTACTGGTTTACCAACTGAATGTTTTGTTTGAAGATACTCAAGTATACATTCACACGTTTTATAGGCATACAAAAATTTTAGAAAAACTTAAGAAACGTTAACAGTAGTTACCATTGGTAAGTAGGAATGAGGAATCAAAGCACCTTAATTTTCACTTTTCTGTGACTGTCAAGAACATATGCTACTTGTATTAAAAGCAGGAAGCCTTTTTGGGGGTTTTCCATTGTCCCTTACATATAAAATCTAAACTCTTTAAAAAGCCATAAAGGTCCTTTCCTAATCTGGCCCAGCCTACGTCTCCAACTTCATTTCTTACTCTATGTCAACAACAATACTTACCTTTTTGCCATTTGTCAAATGTGCCAAGTGCTCACATACCAGCCTTTGTGTAGCTTGTTCCCACAGTCCTGTCTCACTCTCTTTGCATTTCCCACTCCTAACATTTTCCAGAAAAACCACCCCATGACTCTCCCTTTCGATGCTAAATTAGGCATTCCTCTATACTACTATCACAGAACACACCTCAGAGTGCTGGTCTGTCAATCCCTTCTACCACCTCCCCCCCTAAACTCTGCCAGATATCAAGAAGGGTCTAGTTTTTTATTTCCAAATCTTTACCACCATGTACACTCCCTAATATGTGATAAATGTTCAATGAATGAGACAGAAAGGGAGGGACATTGTGATTTAATTGAAAATAATGGACTTAGGTGAGAGAAGGCCTGAGTTCTAGAGCTTAGTCAAGAAATCTCTGGATGAATTACTTTACAGCCTTTACCTTTACTTTCCTAATCTGTGAAATTCCATTTTATGTCTATTTCTGCATTCATATATTTAGCACCTTATATACCCTGCATGATGATAGGCAGTTTATATACATTATTTCATTTAGTACTTACAATAACTCTGTGAGCTAGGTACTATTCTATTCCATTTCAAAAATAAACTGAGACTAAGATAAAGTTACAGTGCTAGGAAATTGGTAGGGTAGATATTCAAACCTGTCTGCCTAAATATTGGGCTCCTGAAGGCCTACTTCATATTACCTTCATTTTTGATATTCAATAATCTGATCTTCAAAAAAAACAATGTGATTTGCCAGAGGCCATATAAGTTGCAAAATCAGTACCTGAATCCAGGTTTTTTCAGATCAATAGTTATTCTTTTAAATATGATTGTAACAACTACTCAAATATTTATGGCTTCTTTAAAAAACTACAGCATGATACTTTTTAAAAACTATACTACCTTAGAGGGAAAAAAAATCAGTCAAAAAATATTTTTGGAAAATCTCTAATAAAATAATTTCAAATTTATTAAACACCTTAAAAATCATCTCATTCAACCACCTATCTGATATACAATTCTCCTTTACAATATGGGTGCAAAGCAGTCACCTACCTTATTCTTGAATTCTTACAAGAAACTCCTATTCTCTAGAACAACTTAACTTTGGTTAACTCTTTAAGAAAGCTCTTTCTTGTAATGATCATAATTTCTTCCCTTGTAACTTTCACAAATAGATCCTCATATCATCCTTCTGGCCAAACTGAACATGCCTCTTTCATCTAACTGCACTTGAAAAATTCTTCTCCTCTTCTTCAAGCTAAACATGACCAGTTCCTTAAATCCAACATTTTCTAAAATGATGTCCCTTAGAATACTATTCTAGGAGCTATTAACAGGCCTCAAAAATGTGTTCCATACCTAAATAACATCTGAGAATCACTATATGTCTCTCTTAAGAGTATCACAACAAACATTAGCATATTTAAGGCCATGAAAAGTTTCAGTTAAAACCTTTCAACTTTAACTCCTGCTTCTCAAACATTTCAACATGACACCCTAATTCTCCTTGCTACCTGTATTAACTGCCTATAAAATTATTTGGAAAATGCTGCCTTAACTGCTCTTTACAGGATACAGTTTGTTCCCTATGTTCCCTCACTGTCCTCTTTTTCCTTTACAAGGATGGTAGTCAAAATTACAGAGAAAGATTCCATCAGTGTTCTACACAGCTGCATGATACTGATGGTTGAATGAAGCATACTATCAACAACATTGGGGTTTTAATTTTTAAAAACGTATTTACATCTGAAAAGTATATGTGATATACTGAAAAAACGTTTTTTTAAATAATAAAGCTATCCTGTAAAAGACCATCTCCAGAGAAGGTAAAAAGATGTTCAGCTTTTCCTCAATTCCCCCTTCTGTGTCCATTACTATGATGATTATACATATGATTACTATGATGAACTATGATGATACTGTCTCTGTACTCTTTCCATCATTTTTAGATTCTTCTAATTTTCTGGCTTCACATATTTATTAAATGGCAGAATTAGGAAGTCTGTACTGTCAGCTGGGTACCTTACACTCTACTCCAGGAACACACTTACGTGACATCAAATCCAATAAATAAATAAATTTGTTATTAACAGATTCTGTTAAGAGTTAAGGTACTCTTTAACAATCAGAACCATCAATGAGATAAACAGTAATTAACCAAACCAACTTTCAGCCTTTTGTCTTTAAAAAAAAAAAAGGGCAATGTCCTTCTATCATTGCTTTAAAATTAAAATCATTTTAGGGGTGCCTGGGTGGCTCAGTCGGTTGAGAGCCCAACTCTTGATTTCCACTCAGGTCGTGATTCCAGGGTCATGAAATGAAGCCCCACATTGGGCTCCACACGGAGTTTGGATCCTGCTTAAGATTCTCTCTCCCTTTTTCAAACAAAAAGCATTTTAAATAATATAACTACCTTTTTCCTCCCTTTAGGATTGTTTTTATTCTACTAGGCTTTGACTATACCATCATGGAAGATTTTCTACTAAGAAAATATTAGAATTACAAGTGGACCGTAGACCACCTCCAATGTTATACATAGAAAATCAACAGCAACTAAAATAGACTTGCTTAAGGTCACAAAACTAGTAACTGAAAAGACCTATGGCTCAAACCTTCGGACATCAATAAACTCTGACTCTGTCTCTTTTCCAGAATTTAGTCCAGAGGGACCTTAATGGCCTAAACATCCTACAGGACATCATACTGTCCCATTACACTAAAGAAAAACATCAAGTTGATACAATGTGGAGAATAGGAAAGTATGAGATTTATATTTTTTTAAGCATGCTGCAAGGATGAGGAAAACAGTAAGACTAGTTTAATATGCTGCCTTACATATAGAACCATTGATAAATATACCTTCTGTTTCCATTTTACCCAAAATGTAGAATTTAATCAATGCATAGTTTTGTTTTTCTGTAACTCATCGCTTACTCTAAATGGCCGATTTGTGCAACGCAAACCACCCTGCAATTACTTACAGACATGTATTTTGGGTCAATTCATGTCTCTAAAGTTGTATTTTTAAAGATATTATATTATCTAGGGTGTCACGTTGAAACAAATGGCAGTCCCCACATTAAAGACTCTTTTTAACATACAATGACTAGAAACATATGCTAGACTTAGTACATTTAAAGAAATCTCAATCAAAATATTTTAAAAACTTAAAATTAGGAAAGTGTAAGAGTCACCAACCTCACTCTCTCTTTAGAAAGGAATGTTTTATCTTCAAGCTTTCAAAACAAAGGTAACATACACACATCTCTAATTCAAAAATCAAAAATATCTAACTTTAATACCATATTTAATCTAACAAAATACGTTTCTAAAAAGGCCAGAAATCAAGAACCTCAGATAATTAAAAATCAAATCTAAAACAGGCATACAACAGCCTAATATTTGTTCTAAACTATTCCAGAATCAATCTGAGAATTACCAAAACTCCAAGGAAGTATAGCAGCCCTATACATTATGACAAAGCTGTCATACCAACTGAAGCTTCTAGGCTCAATTAGTACTGCTGACCCAAGGAATCTGAGTTAGGGAAGGAGGGTCCTAAGCAAGAGAATGACACAAACAGTTTATACAAAAAATAGTGGGGAAGGGCAGATTAAAAGCTGTTGTACCATAAATAAACTCTAGTTTTCACAGATAAATCTTTTTTCCTAAACTTTGGACTTTCAAAGATTCCTTTCCAGCTCAATTTCAAAAGTAAAATTAGAAGAAAAATTAAAAAGAAAAAATTTTCTAAGCTATAAAGTAGAAGGCCAAGACGGCATAGCCAATCACAGGATAGATATTCAAGTAACAATTTGAATCAAGCCTTTAGCTTTAAATGCTAACTATATCTTCACTAATTTTAAGAACCGTAATAAGTTAACAAAAATAGAAATTTTCAAATTTGTACTGCCTTTCAAAATAGAAAATATACTATTAAAAAATTACTAGCACAATTTTAGCAAAATATACATGAAAATTAATCACTTATCTAAAGAAATTTGTGTCAGCTGTGTTCAAACTACTTAAACTGACCCTTAATCTTATAAATTACTGTAAAAATTTATGAAATGAAAATGAACATTTTATAAATTTTATTTTTAAAAACTGCAATAGTGGGGCGCCTGGGTGGCTTGGTCAGTTAAGTGTCCGACTTCGGCTCAGGTCATGATCTCACGGTCCGTGAGTTCAAGCCCCACGTCAGGCTCTGTGCTGACAGCTCAGAGCCTGGAGCCTGTTTCGGATTCTGTGTCTCCCTCTCTCTCTGCTCCTCCCCTGTTCATGCTCGGTCTCTGTCTCAAAAATAAATAAATGTTAAAAAAATTAAAAAAAAATAAAAATAAAAACTGCAATAGTGAAAAAAATTAATTTTTCAAGTATTAAAACACTTGTATAGAAAGCATATTAGTTATGGCATTCCTTAAATTACATGGTATTAAATTCCTGATTTGTTCAATTGTTGTTGAGTATGGAATGCTGAGACCATGGTTGCCAAGTCAATGGAGGTTTTTTAAGTGGTAACTCATTTTAGTGACAGACTGCACTATTTTTATTTTCCACATAAAATGAGGATTACTCAAAAGTGTATGGATATAGAAGTCTAACATCATTTCAAAATGAAAGGGTATAGATGGATTGGCTCAATTCCATTTTAAATTATTTTTATTAAATAATGAGGACACATTATTCCTAGAAGTTAAATATATAATGAATAAAAATGTTGGTACTGGGTGTTTCACAACTTTTAGTAATACTGTAGAGAGTACTTTTTAATTATTTAATTAACAATTTTTTAAATATTGCATTGAACACAAAATTCTTTGAATTTAGTATAAAGATACCTATAATAGAACCAAAATTCTTGTATGCTACTACACAATAATACAGTGATATTCCTTACATAAAGGAAAAGGAAAAGGAAAGCTCCTATAAGCTTTCATCCAAAATCTATTATAATTTGAACATAGATATCACATTTTCTTCTCTCACTGATTCGTTTTAGCAACAATCAGGTAGTAAAATAAGACACGACCCAGCATTAACATACAAATCTGGACAGATTTTACATCAGGTATTTGATTTGTATTCACAAACCCTCCTTAAACCGACACGTCTGTTTTTTAACAACAAAAATGACACCATTAAAAATAGGAGGCTTAATATCAGTCCATAAATTGGGCATATTGTTATTAATATTTCGTAACTCAAAACAGATCCAATAATACACATGCTTATATTTCAGACGTTGATATGTATCATAATCTTTGGCAATAATGTTCAAATCCAATATTCTACCCTCTTAAATGAAAATTAGCAATTAAAGCAGTGCCTTAAACAGAAACTAAAGCACTGCTAATATTTAGCAATTGCAGCACTAATAGTCATCTTTATGTCCATTATGGCACACAGGTGCAAATTTTTAAAAACGAATGTTTTATATGTGCACCTTGGAAAGAATATCATTACAGATGATTAAGGAGCTTTAATTCTGAAAGGCTCTGTATGGAAGTCTGTCCAACTGCTCAAATATACATTGTAGTGATTCCTGAAATGAAAATATCTTCCTGTTATTTAAATAAGGAAAATACTACCAACACGTGAATATGTTATTTATACATTGAACACATCCTGCTGCCTGGTTCTAACGCCATTATTAAACACAAAGCGAACAGATTTCTAAAGAGAAGCCAAGTCTTAAAAAGCTCCTCCTGATAGCCCCTCTACAGTACTGGCCTATATGAGAATCGTCGCCTATTATAAAGACTATAGATTATTTGTCAAGAATGTAAAGAGAGAGCTTAAAGAAACTTCAACATTAACTAAATTCACATATAAGGCAACTGGTGCCCAAATAATTGGTCCTGGCTTCCCAAGGATCTCACAATTAACATCAATGCAAGAATTATTAAATCCCAGGTCTCCTGACATCAGGTTCAGTGGTCTTTCTACGACCCCCCCCCCCAAAGAAAATATTTAAAAGGTTTGTAATTAAAACTATCTGACTTTAGGAAACACAAATGGTACTACTGCGTGTACTGCCGTCCATGGCTGCCTGCCGCGGCGTGTCGCGGGAGAGAAGGGGGTCAGTTATCTTTCCCAAACACCCACAGCCTTCCACTGTTCACGACCCTACACACAAGAGAGCACTTGGGGAATAAACAGAAAGGGTCAAAGGCAGAGGAAAGTTCGAGGCTCATCCCAGTTAGAACTCAATGAAAACGACGACATCATTGCCAAATCTCACCCAGCAGTCGGGACGCCCCGGACGTCGTCCCAAAGGCTCTACAGGGGACGCGCGGGCGCCACAACGACCAGACGCCCTTGACGTGTGGCGGTCGACGGAGGCAGTGCTAGGAGAACATGGAGGGCAGCAGGTGGGAAGCGGCCGGAAGATGTCGGGGAAGAGCGGAAATAAAGCAGAGAGAGGGCAGGGCCCCCGAGGGGCGGAAGGAGCCGCCAAGGGGCCCCCGACGACAACTGGAGCTGGGGGACTGGACGGCTGGGACCACGCGGCGCAAACTGTGACAGCAAGAGCTATCTGGTCAAAAGATGCCCTCTGGGGCTGGGGAACCGCATCTATGACTCTAGCCCTCCCTATGCTCGACGGGGCAGGGGAGTGAGGAGGGCGAATCCCGCAGACACTGCCTCCAGAGGGGCGTGAGTCCCCACTGCGTATCTGGCGTAACAGTGTATCGGACGGGGCCTTTTGTGGCCGGAAGGCGGGGTCTCCAGCCGTTACTAGCGGTTTGGTTGTGACCCCGCTGTCCCCATCCCCTCCTCACCCCTTCGGGTCTTCAAATGTTGGTCCTAAATCCCTGGGACCAACGACCACAAACCGCCGCCACCGTTTCGGGGACCAATCGGTCGGAGCGGGGGAGGGGGGGGTCGCCGTAGCGGGGGAGGCCACCTGGAAGAGCTCGAGCCGTCCTCGCGCCTTGCCTTGTCTCCCAGCAGGCGCCGGGGCAGTGGCCTAGGCAGCCCCACGCGGAGTGGAGGCCCAACCAATCAGTGACCAGCTTCAGGGAGGAGTCAGGGAGTGGAGAGTGGGCGGGACTAAGGTTTTTACCCGAATGAGGCTCTCGGAGGGGTGTAAAAGTGCTTGGAGTGACAGGCACTTTAGCCAATTGGGAAAGGAGAGGGAGCTTTAGGGGGCGGGCATACATGCAGTGTTGCCAAAAGAAAATCCTGTGTGTTTTGTTAGGGTGTGGGGAAACAAACACTATGATTTTAACATACTCCTTTTACTTAGGGGGAAATGTAGATACATTTTAAAGGTTCGTCTCATTTGACGGAGTTTTCAAGTCTTAAACTCCTAGTTTAGACGTCTTTCAGTGTGGGGATGGGGGATGGGAGGTATAAGGCTAATCTTGCTAAGGATTTTCAGATAGGACGGATATGTAGAAATTAAGTGGTTTAAATGCCTAGGAGAATGGGCTGAATCGAGAGACCTAGTAGGCCTGATTCAAGCCTGATTCAGTTTGGGGAGAGATGACGTTGTCAGAGCTGAAGAACCAGGTACTACTACCCTTATGTAAAACCAACTTTCTTAGATACAGTTGTGCGTTATTCTGCATACACGCCTTGAATTTTGCTTCCTTTGAAGATAGAGCTTGAGTTTAAATGGCAAAGAAAAACGGCTTTAGGTACCAATTCTGTAGACTAATAGACTCACAGAATAGTAAGACTGGAAAGAAACTAGATCACATAGTTCTGCTTTAACAGATGAAGAATTTGACGCCCAGAATAATCCACTGGATTACACAATAACACTGGTGCCCTAATACCCAACTTCGACGTGCTTTTTTCCACACTAGTGATTTCAGTTTGTTGTCTCCACGAATAAATGTACTAAATTTTAACAAGCCGCGCGTATGTACTACCCCTCCCCCAACGGTAGGAATTAGCAAGGACTTGGACAGCTCTGGGCTAAAATCCCTGTTATCATTTTGTGGCTGTGATACAACTTCTCTGAGCCCCAATTTAAAATGGGGATTGGGAGGATTAATTAAAAATAATGTTGACAAGTATTGAGCACTTGTGTGCCAGAGGCAACTGTAATCTAGTTTCGTATATTAGTTCATTTAATTCTAGCAGTAACTTTGGCAAAGGTACTAGACCCGTGTAGTTGCATGTTTCAGGTGGAGAAACCCAGAAAGAGAGCTTAAGTAGTTTGTTCAAGGTCATTCAGCAAGTAAGTTTATTTTGGCTTTGAACCCTGCAGATATAACCATTAGGCTATACTGTCTCAAAATGTGTCCAGAAACAAGTGGCATAATGCCCAGAGAATGTTAAGTGGAAGCTTAACAAATACCTTCCTAGACTGCCCTTCTGTTAATAAATACCGCCAATCTCATGTATATAGGCTATATGCCTATACAAATAATAATGATAAATTAAGTAACTAGAAAATCTAGACATAGAATGTAACTATTTGGCTGCCTTTTCTTTTTTTAACATGGCAATTCTTTACCTCAAGAACTGCAAAGGTGATAATTGTTCTATCGTATTGATTACTATTTGTAACTGCTCATGCATTTCTCCAGAAAGAGATTACCCACATTATTTATTTTCATGTTGATGCTGTCTCATTTCTCAGTAACTCTAAATACACGTGTTTAAGGTTAAACTAGATGAAATTGTGTTAAGACATATTAGTCTGAAAAGTTCACACAACTAAACAATTTCTAGGAGTTGCTGTAAGATCCTTAAAATCTCACTAGGTGGAGATGTTATCTTATGAGATACAAAAGATGGTTCCTGGAAGTAAGTAGCCTGGGGGATTATTTCACATTTCTAGCTTTCTTTGTTTCCTTCCTTTCTTTGTTACCCAACACTCCCCCCATATAAAGAAAAACCAGCAAAGGCTTCTGAATAGGAACTAGTCAGGCCATAGAGCCTTGCTTAGATGAAGACAGTGCTATTTAAAGATGCTTGCAACACTTACATTGTATGTCCTTTTTGGTCATGTTTCTTCTAAAGATGTATTTTTGAAGATGTATTTTTCAAACACTATAAAAACTATATTCTCTGTATGTACAAAGTAAAGGAATGGCCTTTAACTTTATTTCCAAAGGCTCATAGAAAAGAGATTAAATACTTTTGGAACGAGAATTCTTTTTCAGGAATAAATTCCAAATTAGGGTCTGTTATAAGTTTATTTGCAAGTTTATGGGAAAAGGAGATCCAAATTAATAGGAAGAATGAAAATAAGTGATATAGACATATTTTTTTACTGAAAAGAAGCCTAAGGTTGGATACTTGTTGGTAAGGGAGAAAATAGAAAGGGACCTCTACATGACTGTGGGTCGCGGGAAGAAAAAATTATCAATAAAAATTGGAAGAGATATAAAAACTAGAGTTGGTTAAAATAGTCTGGATATCATGTAAATGTGGTTTTTCTCATATGAACTGTAGTTTCTTGGAATAAATATCTTCATATACCTTCTGTAAAATACAAACCCCCAAAAAGGAAGAAAAGCAATGAGAACTCTGTATAAATGTTTAAAGTCCAATTTAGTCCTAATAAGAGAAATGAAAGGTCAATGGTTTCATACAAAAGAGCACCGTGTAGTATTAGAGATTCCTCCCTCCATATTTGGCAGTGATGGCCCGGATCCACCAAAAACATGGCAACGGTTTGCATATTTATAGAATTAACGATCTTTCTACAGGACACAGCTTTGGAACTAAGCACTATCTTTTCATCTGATGACTCTTCATTCAAAATGATATCTCAAAACACTTTCAGAAGTATGGGGGCTTTTATTTTTTTAATCTCAAAGTAAATGGGTTTACTCCAATTCACTGACCCTTGTTTGATGCTTTCTGCTTGACAGATTAATTTGAACTTTTGATGACTATGGGATGTAAATGTCAGCATCAAGATAGTTATAAGGTGGAATAGATGCTTTTCCCAGTGGTGGTGATGGTCCATCCCGAGCCATCTTTATATGCATTCAGTGTACCTCCTGTGATTAACAACCTATCTTTTCAAGGCAACAAATTAGAAATAGATATTTTGGGGCATAATGTAATGGTCTATAGAGGGACCAAACCTGAAACTAAGACCTCACTTAATATAGGTGCTGACGGAAGCAGTAGTAAAGCCAAACTTTGCTGATTGGATTTAGTTATTAGTTAACATCAAGATCCAGTCATCTAGTTATTATTTTTTTAATCAACTACAATATTATAGTGTTAGACAATCCCAGAAAATCATCTTTTTTCCCCTTTGAAAAATACAGACTTCACTCATCTGAAAAACTAACATATGTAAAAAATAACTTTTTGATTAAAAACTTAAACACTTGGGGGCACCTGGGTGGCCCAGTTGGTTGAGCATCAGACTCGATGTCAGCTCAGGTCCTGATCCCACCAGGGCCATGGGATCGAGCCCCTCACTGAGCTCCGCGATGCTGAGTGTAGAGGCTGCTTAGGATTCTCTCTCCCTCTGCCCCTCCCCTTGGCTCATGCTCCCTCTTTGTCTCTCTAAAATAAAATGAAAAAAAAAATTTTTTTTAAACACTTGGTTAGGGAGAGAGAGCGATGAACTCTTTCCTGTGTTATCTCACTGGAGAAGCTTATCTCATGGGAGCAACTTTCGTAGGTAACAAATTACAGTGGAACTAGAGCTGACAGACACCCTTGCATGTTTGTCCGGCTGGGCGAGCCAGAACGACTTGCCCCAAAATCACAGAGTCAGTTAGTGGAAATACTGGATCTCCAGCTTCTCTCTTCTGACTTTCAGTCTTAAAACCTGGCTCTCACAGAAACTTTTAAATTGTACTCTTAACTTCTACAGCGTTTTTTTTAAAAGCCATCATAAATATATTCGATGAAGAAAATCATTTTGGCTGAGGACAACAGGGTCAGCTTTGGTTCTGGGACATTAATGCACCTGGCCATAAAGGATGTGTGAGGCAAAGCAGTTTCTTGGGTATTACATTTCTTTCTTCACACTCGATGTGTGGTACCCTCCCAAGGTGACTCCAGCTCTGCCTGTCTAACTCAGTTATTGTCTTAGCAGAAGAAGCAGAGGGGGACTCCTTGTGTTTGCCTAGGAGAGCGTTTTGCATTTTCTCAAATGCAGAGCACTCTTAAGGGGGAAGTAGAATACCATTACAATCCACAATGCAGTCTGTGTTTTAAATTAAAGCATCAGATCTTTCCAATAAAGCATTTGCTTTAATTTGCATCGATCTACTTATATGTAGAGATCTACAATCTCCAGGGCATCCTTGAAATCACTGGCCTTTTATGTTTTGCCAACTTTTACTTATTCCATTCCTATCCTCATTCTTAATAAGTGGGATACATTTCCCTCTCAACCTGCATCTTATAGGACCACTGATTTACTAAGCCCTTGAAAGAAAGAAAGAAGAAGAAAGAAAGAAAGAAAGAAAGAAAGAAAGAAAGAAAGAAAGAAAGAAAGAAAGAAATTACATACATAAGGGATCTTATTCTGTTGGGAAAATGTATGTAAATGTAAACTGTGGAAACAAGTATAATGTGTAATTCTGATTTTCATCAGGACTGCCCAGTGTACATGGGACAGGCTAACCAGACTGGATTAGAACTGCTTCTTTGGTTCAGCCCAGCAGCTTTATGTAACCCAGACATGGGGCTTTAGTACTAGAATAACTACAAGACAGAGGAAGTCTGTAGTATGTGTTTAGAGGGCTAGGAAGTGGGTGAATAGTATATATGTCAATTAGAGGTATAGAAAGAAAGAAGGAATGATCAGCAGAATGACTGTAAGATGTAAATTCAGAATGCTTTGTTTTCAGAACAAATATTAATAGCATCAACTCATATTATTGAAATTTTACACCGGTTTGTTTTTCTTGCTACTTACTTACTACATGCAACAAATTAAATATATTTCTTAGTTTATATTTGTAGAAAAGTCTGTTTCATATATATCTTATATGTAGGATGGTATTGAAAAAAAAAAAAACCACTGGAATTAGAGCCAAAAAATCTATATGCCAATTTCAGCTCTTCTTTTTCCAGTTGTATATGGCCTTGGTCAACTCACTTAACCTCTCTGAGCTTCAGTTTTCACGGTTGTCAAAGAGTCATAACACCAACTGCCTCACAGCTAGGTAGCGTAACATGAATTAGCAAGGAAAAATACCAAGCCCCGTAGCATCCACTTCATTTGTGGGATGTGAGATTTTACGTGGCATCTTTAGAATTTTTGGTTGTTTGTTTGTTATTATAATTTTAGAAGTTTAAAAATAGACATTTGGGGTGCCTGGGTGGCTCAGTCAGTTAAGTGTCCGACTTTGGCTCAGGTCATGATCTCACGGTCCATGAGTTCGAGCCCCGTGTCGGGCTCTGTGCTGACAGCTCAGAGCCTGGAGCCTGTTTCAGTCTGTGTCTCCCTCTCTCTCTGACCCTCCCCCGTTCATGCTCTGTCTCTCCCTGTCTCAAAAATAAATAAAATGTTAAAAAAAAATTTTTAAAAATAGACATTTAAAAAATTAAGTGCAGGGCTCTTGGGTGGTTCAGTCAGTTAAGTGTCTGACTTCAGCTCTGGTCATGATCTCAGTTTGTGGGTTCGAGCCCCGCGCCAGGCTCTGTGCTGACAGCTTGGAGCCTGGAGCCTGCTTCAGATTCTGTCTCCCTCTCTCTCTGCCACTCCCCTGCTTTCTATCTCTCTCTCTCTCTCTCTCTAAAATATAAATAAACATTAAAAAGTTTTTAAAAAATTAAGTGCAATGTACTTTCTCACAACTCAGAATCGATTACTATTAACATCCGGTCATATTTGCCTTAAGTCTTTTTTTATTAAAAAAAGTATATATACGCATGCACACATAAGATAAAAATTAAATCCTCTTAGGCCTCCCATTTATTCCCTTTGCCCATTGATTGGTTCATTTATTCAACATACATTTATGGAGTGCCTACTATGTGCCAGGCGCAATGCTAACTGCAAGGGTGGGAATTCATGGTGAACAAGACAGACAAAAATCCTCGCCTTCACTTTACGGTAGCCACAGTGACTTCCTGATTATTCTTGACTATACTAGGCAAACTGCTATCTCCAGGCCATTACTCTTGCTGTTCCATGACCTTGGAATGTGCTTCTTACACCTGGCCAACTGGCTGGCTATTTCATCCTCTGTATGGCTTTATTCAAATTCCCCTTTCTCCGTAAGACCCTCCAAAGCCATACTGTGTAAATTACATCCTTCTTCCCCATCACTCACAAGCTGTAGCTATCTCTGCTTAATTTTTCTCCACCATCTAACTCTCTCTATTTGATCTGGCTGTTATCTGTCTCTCCTACTAAAATACAGGATCCAGGAAAGCAGAGATTTGTGTCTATTTTATCCTTGCTGCATCTCCAGGGCTTAGCAGAGTGCCCTTAACAATTATTTGTCAAGTGACACAAAAGAGTGAATAAAGGACTAAAAATTAGAGGCACCTAATTTCTTCTCAAATTTGAATGCTTAAAGTGACTAAATGAAAGTATACTTCCTATGTGATTTGCCAAATTACTAAAATGTAGAAAGACATTATGTCCATCTCCCTGCTTCTATGGAAAAACTAGAGTACTGATTTTCAAAATATGAGTGAAATGACTTTCACAATATCAGGATTTAGAGAAGTTATGGATAAAGAATTTTGAAACAGATAGAAATGGGACTCCAAAATCAGCTTTTGGACAATTTAAGCTGTTCTGTTTATTTATCCCTGGATTTGAAATTACCATGAATCTTAAATTCCTGAAGACCCCAAAGGAAATTTTACAGCCAGCCTTCTCCTTAGCCTCTTGAAGTATACTTGGCTGGCACAATAAAAGAGTCCTACACCAGGCATCAGTGAAAGAGTAGTTCAGGGACATGAGCAACATTGTTCAACAAATATTTGTCTAACACCTACTGCTCTCTAAGCACTTAGTAAGTCTAATGAGTTATATTTCAAAATACTTTAGTCACAGCAATACAGTGGAAATACAATGGGCTTTGGAATGAGACAGTTCAAATTCTGGCAGTGTAAGCTTGGCCATAAATTATTTAGCCTCTCAAAGTCTTCATTTTCATATCAATTACACATACAACAAAGTTGCCTGCTTTGAATGTTGGTAGTCTAGATGAAATAAGACACTGTATCAGTCAGGATAAACAGGATAAGTAAATAATCCCACAAATCCCAGCTCAAAATGACAAAGGTTTGTTTCTCCTTCAGCTACAATAGCTGTGGTTCTACTCCCATGCAGCCATTCCCTTACTCAGGAACACAGACTGATGGCGAACAGCTAGATATCACATTGCAGGCTGCCCTGGCAGAGGGAAAGGACAATCTCACAGGGGCAATTAAATGCCAGATTTCAAACTGACACATATCCTCTCATTGCAGGCTGCCCTGGCAGAGGGAAAGGACAATCTCACAGGGGCAATTAAATGCCAGATTTCAAACTGACACATATCCTCTCAACCACATTTCATTAGCTGGGACTGGTCACACGGTGCCACCAACAAAGGGGCCTACGAGGTACAATTTGGGCACCTGCATTTTTGCTGAGCAGCAGAATCAACAACCACCACCGATATCAAACACTGAGTGTCTAGTGTGACATCTACCCCAGATCTGTCCCTTTCCTCTCTCCAAGCTACACCTTGCATGCCTTCTTGTTTGTTAAGCAGAGCTACCTCTATTTCAAAAACATTGTCTTTGAATTCACAGACAAAAAAAAGTTTTTTTGTTTTTTGTTTTTTGTTTGGTCTGGTTTGGTTTTGAGATCCGGAAGCATTTTATTGACCTGGTGGAGCAGAGATATTCGTCTAGCAGCTCGATTGCAGATACTCCCCTGACTCTCCCATGTCCTTTCAGATAGGTTTGTGAAGGGGACCCTCTTATGGCAAAGAGACTTTCAGAGTCCCACCAAGGACACCCAGGGCTTCTCTTGGTGTGGTCTGAGGCCTTAATCGTGGGCGCTGGCTTTCAGCATTGCTTTGTACCTCCCTGTCATCTTGAGTAATGACATCAGGCCTGGGCAGGGGACCTGCCTTTCTACCTCGCAGATGAACTCCCACAGGCAGTATTTTTGGGAACCAAAGTGGGCTAGGTGAGTTCAGTACAATGCTTGAACTAGAAAATGCTCCATGGAAAAATAATTATATGATCAAATTAATTTGAGAAACACCACATACTATATCCCTTCTTCAAAATTGTCATCGCTTAGTAGCTTATTAGAAGTTCAGAGGTGTCCTATGGGCCACCTGGGTGGCTCAGTCAGTTAAGCGGCTGACTTCAGCTCAGGTCATGCATGATCTTGAGGTCTGTGAGTTCGAGCCCCACATCGAGCTCTATACTGACAGCTCAGAGCCTGGAGCCTGCTTTGGATTCTGTGTCTCCCTCTCTCTCTGCCCCCTCCCTTGCTCACGTTCTGTCTCTCTCTCTCTCAAAAATAAGTAAAAATTAAAAAATCTAAATAAAAAAAAGTAAAATGTTCTCATGTAATATTAACAAAAGTATTAAAAATCATATTTTATTCTGCTATCGTAAACATGTAATATAATTCTTTTGTGAAAAGAAAAAAAGATAATGTAATTTTTTAAAAAATCAGATAATTTACTTTTTTCTCTGTGCTGTGGTAGCAGCCGTCAGTATGTACGGGGTTCAGAAGAGGCTGGCCTCCGGCATCCTCTGTTATGGCGAGAAGAAGATCTGATTGGACCCCTATAAGACCAGTGAAATAGCCAATACCAACTCTAGTCAGCAGATCCCAAAGCTGATCGAGGATGGCCTGATCATCTACAAGCCCATGACTGTCCATTCCCAGGCTTGATGCTAGACAAGAGCAAGCATCCAGACACAGGTAAGCCAAAGCGTACTGCCAATGCTCAAATATCTGAGATTATGTGGATGAGGAGAATGAGAACTCTGTGCTGGCTGCTCAGAAGACACTGCAAATCTTAAGACTGGCAGTCACCTGTATCACAGCCTGTACCCGTAAGTGAAGGGGAGCATGTCCAAGAGCAGGTGGATTCTCATGCAACAAACACATCACTAGTTGATAATAGAAGCAGCCCCCAGGAATCTCCAACTAGGCTGAGACCAGCAGAGCTGAGGCCAAGGAAGCACACGGTGCCTTGAGGAGTCCCCTCAGACCAAGGATGAGCTCATCGAAGCTATCTGTCCGAGAAGAGATCAAGGCATAAACTGGCCCCTCTTTTGTGTGTATGCTGTAACCTAGGCAGTTACATAGATCAATCGCTCGGTAAAATTAGCCTTCATCTGCCACAGAAAGAAGAGAACTTAGTAATAAGCCAAAGAAACGTGTGTTGCGTGTAGTTTTAGTAAGCCGTCTGTTTCTTCATTATGTACCATTTATCTTGTCTGAACACACCCTCCTGATAAATGTAAAGTGCAAAAACAAATCTAGATTCTGCTTACTCTGAGAACTAGAATCTGAGAACTAGAATCACCATGAATGGGGATAGTTCTTACTATGGAGTATATGCTGTCACCTAAGGTCAACAGGAGGTCAGCTAGAGCCTTGTGTTGCATTTAGTAAGGATTTAATGCTGGATTCCTCTTTACAATAGAAATCTACCTCAATAATCAAAAGAGAGGAAAAAGCTTTCATCTTAATTTAAGAAAAATTCAAATGTTCTATATGTGCAGACTTGCAATAAACATTTATTATTTTCAACAGAAACTTGAGCATAAAATACTGACTGAAAGAATTGTTTTGAGAACAGACTTAATGGACAAATAAGAGTAATTTATCTGAGTGTATTTGCAAGTAAATGGGTGTGAGTAGCTTGAGAAGTACTTGAGATCCTTAAAATGATTGTCTCAAGTAATTTAAATATTCTCTTTTGTAATCTGGAATCTTGAATACATTACCAGTTTTCTTAACTTCAAGTGGAATTAGGCCTCAATCATCTTTGTCAGTAGTGTCACGGAATACAAAGTGTTGCTCTGAATTAATGAGGTTGTAAGGTCTATTGGTATATAATTGAGCCTCATTTTTTTTAATTAAATTAAAATTTTTTTTTTCAGGAATAGAATTTAGTGATTCATCGCTTACATATAACACCCAGTGCTCATCCCAACAAGTGTCCTCCTTATTGCCCATCGCCCTTTAGCCCACCCCCCACCCACAACCCCTCCAGCAACCCTCAGTTTGTTCTCTGTGTTTAAGAGTCTCTTGGGCTGGGGCGCCTGGGTGGCTCGGTCGGTTAAGCGGCCGACTTCGGCTCAGGTCATGATCTCACGGTCTGTGAGTTTGAGCCCCACGTCGGGCTCTGTGCTGACAGCTCAGAGCCTGGAGCCTGTTTCAGATTCTGTGTCTCCCTCTCTCTGACCCTCCCCCGTTCATGCTCTGTCTCTCTCCATCTCAAAAATAAATAAACGTTAAAAAAAATTAAAAAAAAAAAAAAAAAAAGAGTCTTTTGGGGCACCTGGGTGGCTCAGTCAGTTAAGCGTCTGACTTTGGCTCAGGTCATGATCTCACAACTTGTGGGTTAGAACCCTGCATTGGGCTCTGCACTGAGAGTGTGGAGCCTGCTTGGGATTCCGTCTCTCTCTCTCTCTCTCTCTCTCTCTCTCACTGTCTCTCTCTTTCTACCCCGCTTGTGCATGCTGTCTTTCCCTCTCTCTCAAAAATAAATTAATTTTTTTAAAAAAGTTCTAAGAGTCTCTTATGGAAGCTTCTGGGTTGTTCAGTCGGTTATGCATCCAACTTCAGCTCAGGTCATGATCTCACAGTTGGTGGGTTCGAGCCCCGCCTGTGTCGGGCTCTAGGCTGACAGCTCAGAGCCTGGAGCCTGCTTCAGATTCCGTGTCTCCCTCTCTCTGCCCCTTCCCCACTCACGCTGTGTCTCTCTGTCTCTCAAAAATGAACATTAAATAAAATAAACATTAAAAAATGTTTTTTAATTTATAAAAAAAAATCTCTTATGGTTTGTCTCCCTCTCTGTTTTTATATTATTTTTGCTTCCCTTCCCTTATGTTCATCTGTTTTATATCATAAATTTCATGTGTGAATGAAATCATATATTTGTCTTTCTCTGACTGATTTCTTTTTTAAATTTTTTTTTCAACGTTTTTATTTATTTTTGCGACAGAGAGAGACAGAGCATGAACGGGGGAGGTGCAGAGAGAGAGGGAGACACAGAATTGGAAACAGGCTCCAGGCTCTGAGCCATCAGCCCAGAGCCCGACGCGGGGCTCGAACTCACGGACTGCGAGATCGTGACCTGGCTGAAGTCGGACGCTTAACCGACTGCGCCACCCAGGCGCCCCTCTGACTGATTTATTTCACTTAGCATAATACGCTCTAGTTGCATCCACATTGTGGCAAATGGCAAGATTTCATTATTTTTGATCACCGAGTAATATTCCATTGTCTGTATATATACCATATCTTCTTTATCCATTCATCAGTTGATGGATGTTTGGGCTCTTTCCATACTTCGGCTATTGTCGATAGCGCTGCTATAAACATTAGAGTGCATGTGCCCCCTTCAAATCAGCACTCCTGTATCCTTTGGATAAATACCTAGTAGTGCAATTGATGAGTTGTAAGGTAGTTCTATTTTTAATTTTTTGAGGAACCTCCGTAATTTAGCCTGATTTTATCTAAAATGAAGGAATAACCAAATTTAGTATATGACCAATTGTTAACTCCTAATGAGGTTGTCAATTTGTACATGATGAAATTAAGAATAAGGGAAGTAGGGATTTAACACAATGGAGAAGAAAAGGATGGGGTTCTTTTATTCCTTCCCTTTTCCAACTTCTATTATAGATTATTTTTCTGTTGATGTGAAAGTTATACATTCTATATGCCTGACTTACTAAGACCTATACTTAACAACATTTGTATTTTTTTCTCTGATTAAGACAAGGACTCTAAAACTCTCTCAGCTCCCTCTTTTTTTTTTACCTGCTCTCCCAACCAAATCACACACATGACTTGTTGCTGTTACATGGAATTTTCACTCTGGATTGTCACACGTGTGTGCACGTAGACGTGCACAGACACACAACTTCTTTTCTTATAAATTATTTAGTAAGTTATTTATTCAATCATAATTCCCATATAGCTCATAATGACTGGTTAGATTAATTTTTTTTCTTAGAATATTTCCTCCAATAGTCTTTTCAAAGTTGGCCTTTGAAAACAGTCTGAGACTTGAATGCCTGACACTATCATTCTTGCTCCATCATATTTAAATAATAGTTTTGCTGTATATAAAAGTTTACTTTCTCAGTTCTCTTACTCAACACCTTGAAATAGTACTTCATTTTCTTCTTGAATCCAGTGTTATCGTGAAGAAGTCTGATGTCAATTAATCTTGTTCTTTTGAAGGTATACGATTCTCTCTTTGAGGAAGCATTTATAATTTGTTTCTTTGACCTTAAATTTTATCATAATGTGTGTAGGTATGGATTTTTTTTTTTTCTCATCCATTTTGTTCAGCTCTCTATGAGCTCCTTCACTCAGGGGACGTTTCATCTTTCTTCTTTCATTCTGGAATAGTCTCATTAATGTAATTTCATCCACTACAGCTAGTTCAGTGTAGTTCAGTGCTACAGTGTTCCTTGTAAGGTCTTAGTCACATTGGCATTCTTCATTAGTAATGTGAACTGAGGCCGGGTCCCTGTATTGTACCCTTGCTGATGAATATATGGAGTTGACATCTGGCAGAGGCCAGAGAGGCTTCTGGTTATAAACTCCCGGTGCTTACAGAGTAAAGGAGGAAGCAGGGATAACTCCAGGACCAATTCTGTTGCTGTCTACTCTACACCACAGCCAGTACCTCCCTGACTGATACAACCCTCCCATTAGGTGCCCTGGTTGGTGCTGCCATATTTCTGCATCACAGTGTCAGAGTAAAAGGTTCTATTCCTCCCAGTAGAATTTGAATGAATGAAGTGATATAACACTATCTCTTCCCAAAGTTTTTCCCGTGTCCTCCCAGGAACATAGGCTGCCATTCTATTATTAATTTTGGAAATGTTAGAACCAGGTTCTGGAAAATGGTTACATTTGAGGAAAGTGATTTTGCTTTTCCCTTTTATTAAAAACTTCAGAGAATAAGTTTAAGAAAATGTCTTTAATAAAGTTTCACAGATATTTTACCATCTAGTCAGAAACACACAATGAGGCTCAATCATTTGATAGAAGGAAAATTTACCAATTACAACAAACTTTTATTGAGCACTTACTTTGTTTTGGTACTGTGCTCAGAGCTTTACATGTATTATCTTACTTATTCTTCACTGCAATTTGATGAAAAAAACAGTATTTTTATCTCTATTTTACAGGGAAGAAAACCAAAGCTTATAAAGTTTAGTTGTTTGGGGTTTTTTTTTAATTAACTTTGGTGTTGCTGATATGTATAGATAAGAATTTAGCAGCCACTTTGTCTTCAAACATTGCCCAATGATAATAATTATGGACTCTCTGGAACTAGCTCTTAGTAGCATATTCCAGTACTCACAGAGCCAAAACAAAAGACAATAACTTGGGTAAGCTGATAGACTCAGTGTTATGGAAATATGGATATAAAAACGGAGAGGCGGATTTTTTATACCCTTTTAGAAACATTGGATAAATGTTGTCTTGAAGCATGAGGTGAATTTTTATCAAAATTCTTAGTAAGAATCCCATAAGTCATTAACATGCATCATCGTTGACTTCTGAGCACCACATTCTAAACAAAAGATGTAACTTTTCATTCAAATAACCAGCATTTTCACTAGGGTGATTATCACAGTTATTAATTACCATAATATCAAGGACATATAATGCTAAGAACTTGGAAGTTTACTTTATTCATAAAATGATGTGTATGTCCATATAAAGATACAGATCATTAAAGCCATATGGTAAGCACTTACCTGCTTTGTATTTAGAACTGGATTTACTGCCCCTAAGGCTAGCAAAATTGAAGGACTAAGTGGGACCAGTGACCTCATGCTATCCTTCTAGCAAACCTGGAAGGGACTCCAGAGACAGAATAGCCACCATGCTGAGAAACTTGTCCCTGCAAAGCTGCTGCTCACTGTGTTGCAGTAGAGAAGTATACTTCAGACTTGCAAAGCCCTGGAACAAGGTTTACCTTCTAAGTGTTTCTAAAGACTGTCCACAGTGAAGAAATGTTTCCTCTGGTCGCTAAAGGAAGAAAATTATTCATTCTGTAGACTTTGATGGACCATCTCCATGTTTGTTTGTCAGAGTACCAAACCCCGAACAATCGAAGCAAAGGTATAAAGGTATAACCAGTCTCTGGCTGGTCTAAGATATAATTGTAAAACTATCATGGCAGTAGTTCCTAAATTTGATTGTGTTTAAGAATTGTCTTAGGGAGTTGTTAAAAATGTGTATTTTCAAGATCCCTATCGAGATTTTTGAACCAGCAAATTTAGCAATTGCAATGAGGTCAGCTGCATAGAACAGAATATTCTAAAATAACTCCAACTTCCTGAATAAATTAACAGCTTACTTTCTCTGGAGGAACACTGTACATATCTGATATGGTGTCACCACAGGGACTCAGAGTTCTTTCTTCTTGCCTTACCACTTTACGTGCCTGGCTTCCATCCACAGAGTCACCTCATGACCCAGAAGGGCTGTTGGCACTCTAACCATTATGTTCACTTCCAGGCTGGCAGCAAGAGAAATGGGGAAAGAAAAAGGGCACTCCTTTTCTTTCAAGGTGCCTTGCTGGTATTCCTGCACGAACACATCTGTCTTCAGTAGATTGGTCAGAACATTGTCACATGGAAAAGGCAGCCAAGAAATGTAGTATTTAAATAGGTGTTTTGCTAGCCCCAACTGAGTAAGGATCATGTTACTAAAAGGGATAGGAACAATGCTGTTGTGATCACCAACTAGTAATCCCTGCTCCACTGTATGTGGAATGTTGTCCAAGAATCTGCAATTTTTTTAATGTTTATTTTTGAGAGAGAGAAAGAGAGAGAGAGAGAGAGAGAATGGGAGGGAGGGCAGAGATAGGGAGACACAGAACTCGAAGCAGGCCCTAGGCTCTGAGCTGTCAGCACAGAGCCTGACATGGGGCTCGAACTCCCGGACTGTGAGAGCATGCCCCGAGCCAAAGTCAGCTGCTTAACCAACTGAGCCACCCAGGGGCGCCCAGGAATCTGAAATTTTAACAGGTTTCCTTAGTGATCCTGATGCAAGTGACCAGTGGAGTATGCATTAGGGAACCACACTACAGGAAATCAGAACAAGGGAAAAAATAGAAATGGATGATATTGAGGTTTAAAAAAAAGAAGCCGTCCATTTAATGGAGGCAGTCAGGTCTAACGAAATGTATACCTTAAAAAGAGAACTGGCATTTATTAAGAATGCTGGAAAATGGGGTGCGACTGTTAATAAAAAAAATTTAGGTGGCTAAGTATTGTCATATTATCATATATGGATTATTATTCCCAAGTATTTAGAACAAACCCTGAACACACATACACACACCCCAGAGACTGGCCGTAATTGAATCTTTCTCTCAGGTGGCATCTTGAACGCTGTAAAATCCCAGAGTTATTAATCTGATTGCTAATTACAACTCGACAGTTATTTTTGCTTTCCTAGGTTCTGATTTTAGAATAAGAGGTGTTCGTTTATGATACAAGCTGTGGTTCACATTCATGGCCTCTGTGTTAAGGCTCCACTTTCATTTTCCCTCCCTCCTCCCTTCCCTGGCTGCTTCCAAACTTTTTGTATTACCCAGATTCTACATAAAAAGCTTTTCACTGGCAGTAGCCCTTTCTCTTCATGAAGTCTTTGCTCTAAAAGAGCCAGCACATCCAGTTGCTGGAAGCCAGGCCAGCCTGGCCACTGCTGGGATTTCCAAAAGGTCATTGGAACGGGCAGACCAACTAAACAACCATCTGTGGACCTTGGGGCCTGACGCTCTGCCAGCATAGGAACCTCATGCAGCACCCCAGAACCCCACTGGCTGGGCCCTGGGGAGCCAAACAGCTGTTCGGCTTCTGAGAGCCAAGTTGCTGTGCAGGAACTGAGGAAAGGGAATCCCTTCGGTAAACATTAACAGAAAGAATTGGTGTGTAGGTCCCAGAAGGAACTGTAAGCCTAGAAATACTGCTCAGAGTGTGGAAGAGGCAATACTAACTATAGCCTCTGGGTTACCATTTATGAAGCACATCTCTGTACCAAGCCCACTGAAAGGCTCAACATCCTTTAACCTTCACAATTATCTTGAGAGGTAAGTCATTTCATCTGCTGTTTATACTTGAGAAAACTAAGAATGAGATAGTTCGCCAAAGACTCTCAGCCGGTCAGGAGCAAGACTCAGAGTCAGACCTTTCCATTTGCCACAGAGGCTCCCTGATAAAGATGGAACAGAACCATAGGGGGAAAGTGAAATGATGGTGAATCAACGGGAATAGTGAAAGTCCTTCTCCAATAAAACTTCCAGGTTTATCGTGAGTGGTAGAATCACAATGACAGACCTGGGTTCCAGACTGAAGGACCTTAGCTGCAGGTGTGATGTATGCAATGTTGTTGACTCAGCAGAAATCTGTCTTGACCGTCTTCCGAGAACAGACAGGATTGAATATCCTCCTACAGTTTTAAACATTTTTCCTCTAGCCTCTGTTCTTGTGAACCATGGCCTAGAATCCCTGCTGATGGCACCATTGAGAAGGCAAGACAGGGGTGACAGGTCTGAAGGGTGAGGCCTTACAGAGGAAATTAGCCTAGGAGATGGGCATGTGTCAGGAGGCAAAAGTGGGAGACAGGTGGGGCAATGGCTCAGGATGGCACCAGTTGGAAAGCCGCACCATTGGCCTACTTGCATAAGTACAGGCCTCCCAGCTTCGTGTGGCCCCGCTGGGCACCCATTAAGTCCCAGACCAAATGTTCACAGCAATGTGAGAGAAGAAAGAGAGAAACAACACCTGCAGGGGGGCTGAACTGGTGGATGCAGGCCCAGCAGCTGCCTTTGTGATTCTAAAATGGGGGCTATGGCCAAGCTCAAGAGACTGAGATGACCCAGGACACCACATGCTGCAGGTTTGAAATCAGTGCATTTGCCTAGTTGACAGCTGGTCTATCCAGCTCCTAAATTAAACTATATGCTCTTTTAAAGTATTTCTAAGTGTCTGGTATAGTGTTTAATAAATTGTAAAAAAATGAGTACAATTTCACTGTCTCCCAGGGTGTTTTTTTCCCCATGGATGGTCAGCCAAAGCAAGAACATTCTCTCATTTTTAGATCCTCAGCGGATTTCCATTCAAGCATTCTTTTATTCTTTTTCTTTTTACTTTCTTCCTTTCAACACTCATACATTGAGTACTTGAGTGCAAGGTGCTTTTATGTGCTATGGATGTGGACAACAAGGCCCAGGTCTTTCTTTACTACCAGAAGGCCAAGGATGGCTCTGTGTTGCCTCTCATAATCTCATGTCTGACAGCATTAATGGTAATATTTGGGCTGTGGTTTATGGGCATAAACATGGCACTCATCAGTAAGCGTTGTAAATTTCTTGTTTAATCCTTTGCTTATCTCTACAGACCATCTCGTGTCATAGTTTAAATTTTTGTTTAATATTTGAGAGAGAGAGAGAGAAAGAGATCACATGAGCACGGGAGGGGCAGAGAGAGGGAGACACAGAATCCGAAGCAGGCTCTAGGCTCTGAGCTGTCAGCACAGAGCCTGACGCTGGGCTCGAACTCCCAAACCGTGAGATCACAACCTGAGCCGAAATCAGGAGCTTAACAGACTGAGTCACCCAGCCGACTGAGTCACCCAGGCGACCTGAATGTTAGATATTTTCGAAAGCCACTTTCAACTCAGTTCTTTTTTTTTTTAAATGTTTTTATTTATTTTTGAGACACAGAGAGACAGAGCATGAGCAGGGGAGGGGCAGAGAGAGGGGGAGACACAGAATCTGAAGCGGGCTCCAGGCTCTGAGCTGTCAGCACAGAGCCTGACGCGGGGCTCGAACTCACAGAGTGTGAGATCATGACCTGAGCTGAAGTCAGACGCTCAACTGACTGAACCACCCAGGTGCCCCTCAACTCAGATAGTTCTAACCCTACGGTCATAGCATGCCTTCACGTTGAGAGCGAAAACTCATCTTTCACCCTGTAGCCCCTTTACCAAGTTCAGTGACTATTCTACAGTAGACACTCAGTACAAGTGAGCAGGATGAGACTCATGCAGCAGAATCTGAATTCTCTGCATTGGGAATGAGTTTGCTGCCTTGCCCTGCCAAAAAGGAGTTAGTATCCTAAGCCCGTAAGTACAAATGCGGAGTGGTTGGGAAGTGAGCCCCACAGATTCTGGGTACCTAAGAGAGACCTCCCTGACCCCACCACGTCTCCCTCATACCAGGACAAATTTGTACCTAGGAGCACATCCTAACATACTGACTTAGGAGCACATGTTGTGAATGACGTTCACTATTAGTCACTGTAACCACAAGTCAACTGCCACTTGGAGGCAGTTGACTATAAATCAGCTTGGCACAGAAGTGGTTAACGTTCCACAGTTTCAGCATACTACTTAAATAAATCTTAAAACTTTCATGTTCTCCTAAGCCAGGTTCTTAGTCGCTTAACCCCCTGTTGGGACTTCTAGCCTTGGGTTTTCTGAGAGCAAAAGGAAAGCAGTGAAAATTGATTAAAAAGAAAAAAAAAAAGCTGTGACAGAACCAACATTCTCAGTGACATGGGCAACCATGAGAGGCAGTGCAGTTGGCATTAGCTGTTTGAGAGAGGGAATATTTCTGCCTGCCTGGCTTGTTGGACAAGAATGGTAAGCCAGGTCCTCCCCAGCCTCAAGGTGGCTAAAAATATAATTTCTGATGTATGCCTTGATGTGAAAAGTATTCTAATCTGTTCTCACTTGAGGTAGTTCGATGGTACTTTCTAGAAGCAAATGAAGTTTGAGCTGTGTTTATATAGCTGTTCTACTCAGTGTGACATATTTTGAAATATCAGGGCTGTCTGATTCCTGCACATTATGAAATCAGCACTAAATAAACAACAGAGGAGTTAAAAAAAACCAAACAACTTTCACGTTCTGGTCTCTTGGTGAGTGTCCATTCTCCATGTTGCATCAGTTCACCTTGAGCCGAAAAAGTCCTGACGAACAGGCAAAGTCGCTGACGGCCGTATGTAGCACCTGAGTCTGGACATGGTGGAAAGATGAACACCTAGCTGCCTTTTTCACAGGGAAAAATAGAGATGAAGTTCCAAGAATGAAAATGGGCTCATCTTTGCGTAAGTAAAATAAAATAAAATAAAATAAAATAATAAAAGACAAAAGATAAAAAGGAAATATAAAAGACAAAAGATAAAAAGGAAATATAAAGATGATAGATAAAAGATAAAAAGGAAACCAGCAAATTTACAAATTGTATTCAATTATACTTTTTTTTGTTTTGAGAGAGAGAGAGCACTCAAGTAAGGGAGAGGCAATGATAGAAGGAGACAGAGAATCCCAAGCAGGCTCCTCACTGTCAGTGCAGAGCCTGGCATGGGGCTTCATCTCATGAACCATGAGATGACCTGAGCCGAAATCAAGAGTTGGATGCTTAACCGGCTGAGCCATCAAGCGCCCTTATTTAATTAGACTTAATTGTACTGCAAGGGGGTAAACTTCCAAGTGCTCCTTATTTAGGAAAATGAAAAGAATTGGCCATGGTTAAATTCCCTGGGGGTTATTTGTCTGTGACTTGCCAGAAGTGAAGTGGAGAGACATGTGGGTGCAGTGGTGGAGTGGGGAGCTGGCTTAGGGGAGTCTTGAAGAGGAAGTAAATTTTGATGTTGCTCAAGCATGTAACAATTGCTACCTTTTCTGTTTCCACCCAGCAGTGAGGCACCCGGTCAGGTCAGATGTCTGGACCAACACAGAGCTTAAGTCCTGGTTCTTCTGGTTGAGCAGGTCCTTAGGAGATGGCTGTAGGCTGAGCCAGGCCTAGCAGACAAGAGCCATTTATCTGATAAATTTTGGAGTTTCGGCTCATTGTTTGACTCAGTATAAACAAGAAGACTTACTTAGGAATACTAACACGTTCTTCTTCAAAGAATAGGTGATTCAGCCAAGTAGCAGATGAAATGATCTCAAAATTCTACAAGTACTGAGGTCAGCACAGAACTAACAGATAAGAAGCCATTATTTTGCATGACATCCGTTGAACATGTTAGCCACCTGGCTTTGTTTAACCTTCCATTGTAATTTTTTATGACTGTTTTAATTGCAGAGAATCTGAAGTACTTATGAGGCTGTGATGGTCCCCCAAATTCCAATAGCATTTGAATCTGAGTCTTGCACTGTGTGTTGATGTCTCCATCATTCTGTGAAAGGGAAGAAGTGGTGATGGACTCCCCTCAACAGATTGAATGAGAGCCCAAGGCTCTAGAGTCCCACGCAGTGTGGTTTTTGTTTCTATGCCTTCCCCTTCTCCTGACCCTATCAGAATTTCCATCTGAATATGGGTTATTTTCAAAGAAGACAATAGAAATGGGAATGTTCACTGATTTGACTTAACCCTCTGATAGTAATCACTGCTCTGAAAAAAAAGCACCGTTCTGATATTATCACAAAAACAGCGCTTGTCCCTTAGGAAACAATTATGAAAAATTAACTTATGCTTTTTAAACGAGGCATAAAGCCTTTCAGAGTGTATTCACAATATGTTCCCTTCCAAAGAATACTCAAGGGAAAGCAGAGATGTCATATATTATACTGCTTTCTGAGTCTTCGGGCTTTATTGGTTTCCTTCCTTTTCCCACCAAACCACTACAAAAGTAGGCCCGCACTCATTTTCCACTTACATTTCCACCCACAATCTGCCTTTTCCCCTAACCTCCTAACAACCCCCGTACCTGGCATTAGTGGGATGTTTATTCATCAAGGCCACTCAGTCTCCTTTTTTGTCAAATCTGCTGGGAACAGCATTGAGGCCCGTGCTCTCTTCTATATCTCGATGCTACTCAGACTCTTAGCTTCTACAATTCACTCCTTCCTGGCCTCTTCACCCAGTGTCTCTTTGCTTTACTCCAACCTGTGCGCCTTATTCCTCGGTCCTTTTCAGGAGCTCTTCCTGATCTTTCTTCTTCCCTCCATTTTTTTTTTTTTCTTTTTTTTTTGTGAGCTTAGTCTTACAATCCTTCCACTTTTTTTTTTAATTTTATTTTTTATTTTTTAAAATTTACATTCAAATTAGTTAGCATATAGTGCAACAATGATTTCAGGAGTAGATTCCTTAGTGCCTCTTACCTATTTAGCCCATCCCCCCTCCCATAACCCCTCCAGTAACCCTCAGTTTGTTCTCCATATTTATGAGTCCCTTATGTTTTGTCCCCCTCCCTGTTTTTATATTATTTTTGTTTCGCTTCCCTTATGTTCATCTGTTTTGTCTCTTAAAGTCCTCATATGAGTGAAGTCATATGATTTTTGTCTTTCTCTGACTGACTAATTTCACTTAGCAAAATACCCTCCAATTCCATCCATGTAGTTGCAAATGGCAAGAGTTCATTCTTTTTGATTGCCGAGTAATACTCCATTGTATATATATACCACATCTTCTTTATCCATTCATCCATCGATGGACATTTGGGCTCTTTCCATACTTTGGCTATTGTTGATAGTGCTGCTATAAACATGGGGGTGCATGTGTCCCTTTGAAACAGCACACCTGTATCTCGTGGATAAATGCCTACTAGTGCAATTGCTGGGTTGTAGGGTAGTTCTATTTTTAGTTTTTTGAGGAACCTCCCTCCATACTGTTTTCCAGAGTGGCTGTACCAGCTTGCATTCCCAAAAATCCTTTCACTTTTTAAAATTCTTTATAGACTCCCTCAGGATGGTCTAATTCATATCCTTGGCTTCAACCACCACTGTCATGACTCCTAAATATATCCCCATCCCTGAGCTCTGTCTAGAGCATGAGATTCCAATTTCCAATTGTCTGTATTGCCATCTACGAGACCCAAGGCTACTCAAACTTATATATTCCAAACCAAGCTTGTCTTGCTTTTCCCAAGACCAATTCCTCCAAATTAGCCAGTATGCCACATACAATCAGTTACACTTATCCCCGTGCCCAGTTTTAGCCTGTTATGCTTCAGATGCATTTCTTGCCTTTCCTGGCAGGCTCTTCTGCCAGTTGGTTTCTGGCTTAGTTGGCCAACGTGAGATGCTCATGGGAGATTGGAGGGAGAGAGGAAAAGGAGATACCAGGGCATTACACACATACACATACACATACACATCCTGCCAGACAATACTCAGAATGGTTTGTTTTCTATGTTGAACCTATATGAAACCGCCTCCTTCTCAACCCTCAAATCAATCCATTCTCTCTTGTCCGTCCTCATTGCCATTGAATTAGTGCTAGCCTTCATCATTTTTCTCCTACATTTTGGTGATAGAATTTATGTCCTTTAAGTTACATCTCCTCACCTAATCCATTCTCTACATTGTTGCAGAATGAGCTGAGATGATAATGAGATGTTTCCCTCTCCTTTAAAGTAAAACAGATAGCTATCTTCAAAGGAAAATCAGTTACAAGTAGCTCCTTTAGAATAGATCACCATACCTTGGGCCACGTTGGTGTACAACTTGGCAACAAATGATTGGCCCAAGGATATCACCTGATCTGAAAGTACCAGACCTACAGGATATGAGGACCAATGGCCATGAGGTCTTCTTGCTAGAGAACTTTGTTCATGACCACCAATACTGCTTCATGACTGGTCAGTTTAATTTGATACTTTGGAAATTTTATTTTTTTTAATGTTTACTTTTGAGAGAGAGTGCCTGAGGGGAAAGGTACAGAGCGAGAGAAAGACAGAGGATCTGAAGCAGGCTCCATGCTGATAGCAGCAGGCCTGATGCAAGGCTCAAACTCATGAACTGTGAGATCATGATCTGAGCCAAAGTCAGACGTTCAACCAACTGAGCCACCCAGGTGCTCCAGATCCTTTGGAAATTGTAAATGAGAGACAGTGTCCCAGCAGAGTGGAGAAGAAGTAGAAGAAACACAAAATAAAGGTGTAAGGAAAACCATGAGGCAGCAGAGGCAATGATACACTGAAGGTTAGGAACAGTAGCCAGATAGCAATATGGGTAACAGTTTTAAGCTCAGGAGAATGAAATGTCCAGGGCGGGATCTAGACTCGAGAGGAGGATGGCACTAGGGTTGTTGTTGGGACATGGGAGAAGTTGGGAGCTGTATGGGGAGATGCGATTCATGTAGTTCCCACTTCTCCATGTGCCCTTAAATAAACCTCCACCCATAAAACTCATGTTTCTTTTCCAAACAAGCTAATGCCACCCCTATTCCTCACGTTTCACAAAATGGCATGCTCACAAGTCTCACCTGAGGTCCTTGGAAAGTTTAGGAAACACTTCCTTTCCACTTCAGACTTTTATAAAGTCCTCCATGATCTTGCCTCTTGTCTCTAACATCACCTGGGTCAAGAGCTGTCTTCCTCAAAGAAATGGTGGAGTAGTATGGCGCCTTTCTCTTAAAGCAACAACATAAACACAAGTCATTGTTCTTAGTGACTGGCAGTAATCCCAACTGTGATGTGGTTCTCACGACTTTGTTGCCTGTGTATTTACTGCTCCCGGCGCCTGTAATGGCATGGAAAAGGGAAGTCTCTTCCACTTCAAATGTTTGTACATTTTACAACTCAGTTAAGGTATTACTGAAAACTTCTTTCCCATCTCTCTTCTTTACTGGCCCCCAGCAGGCAGCTACGGGTTTTGTCTCTGCCCTTCTGACACTTTTACAAGCTTATCATTGTTTTGAAATCTATTTACTTGCCATCCTTTCTCATGAGACTGAGCGACTGCAGGACTAAAATTCTAACTAGTTCATTCTTTTGTGGCCCTGCTTGGAATACACAAAAGGTCTGCAAGAAATTAATACATTCATTGGTGGAAAGATTGTCCAATTTATGGGAGACCTTAGGAAGCCAATGTCATATGAAAGAAAGAGAGCCGGAGTCAAATTGTAGATCTGTCTCTGATTATTTGTGTAATTGCAAAGTATCTGAACCTCTGTGCCTGATTTTCCATGTCTGAAATGTGATGAGTTGTTTAAGGGTTTGGCCCAGTAACCTCTGTGGTTCTTTGCAAAGCTGTGAATACATCTCAGGATTGGCCCTGGGATTCGCTCCTACTCACACTTCATCCGCACTCAACCCATAGCCAGAGTAAAATGGCAGGCCACCTTGGTAGTATTAAACATCTGCTGACTGAGTTCATGCTTATAGCTCTGTTTTGTTGCTTCTTGGTTTTGTGGAATGGAGAATTGTTATTTAATATGATGCAGAACCTTTTCTATATAATCAAGGTAGGGTTCAAGATGCAGATAACATAGATCATATCAGTCTGAAGGCAGAGTCACACAGTTTTAATTTCAAATATGTAAAGCTAGCTTTGCTCAGTAAAGGAAGCTTTGAGAGACAAAATTTTTCAGGCTACCAAGCTTAGAAAAATATTTATGGATATCAAATTCAAAGACAAGAGAGGACAGGATGTATGTCAAATTGATTTTATTTAATACACATATGTACCAAATATAAAACTAATTGAACTAATAGATCTAGGTTAGATAAAATTCTCTAAAGAGAACATACAAAACACAATATTAGCAATCATCATTTCTTATATGCTTCTCATCTATAAAAAGATTTTGTCATCGACATACCTGTGACATTACCGGAAGACATTTTTTTTAATGATTCTTTATTAATTTTGAGAGAGAGAAAGAGAGCCAGAGAGAGCAGGAGAGAGAGAACCCCAAGCAGTCTCCATGCTTAGCACGGAGCCCAACTTAGGGCTTGACCCCACAACTCTGGGATCATGACCTGAGCCGAAACCAAGAGTTGGACGCTTAACCAACTGAGCCACCCAGGTGCCCCTTGAAAAAACTTTTTTTTTTTGACAGTAGTATGAAATAGAAAATGGAAAAATAAATATATCTCTATTCTGAAAAAAAAATTAAACTACAAATCTGTACTTATTTGCTTGTCCTTGCCAAGACATAGAACTAGCAGACCAAAGATCTGGAATATCCAATATACATACAGTCACCACATTGTTATATTTCAGGAACCGATTTTCTGGCAGGAAAGGATTTATGACTCCTCCCTGACACTGTACCAATAGTTACTCATGAGTCGAATATAAGAATTTGGCTAGTCTGTTGACACTTCCTTAACATGTTTGTTCTTCACCCTCACAATTACAGTTTGAGAGATTAAGGACCATAACTAGTCTCCTAATAGAGCCCCTTGTCCTGTCTTGCCCCATGCCCCATCCTTCCTTGATACTTTTTGGAGTTACCTCTGAACTCAGACCTCCATTGCCTGTTCATAAAGTACAACCTTCTTTGTCTACACAGGACTTGAACCACCTGATCATTGCTCTCGTTTTCCAGTACCTCCCCTCAGCACTGTTGCTCCACTCTAGCCTCTGAACCACTTGCGTCTGCCTGAATGCCCCATACAGTTTCATGCTTCAGTCAACCAACAGTCGAGTACCTCACACTTATGTGCTAGGCGTGTTGTGAACAGTGTTACTGCATTTGCCCATACTGTTCAGAATGTGTACAATATCCTGCCCAGATCTGTCCCCCTGGAACACATCCCATTTTTCCAAGTCTCAGGACACAGTCCCTATAGTTTTGGCTTCATCAGGTAAAACCATGTCTTTTTCTGTGCCTTCAATCAGCTCTAGCATAGTCTTAATGCTTCTATGTCAAGGAGGCAATAAACTTTGAGGTCCATGTCTCATTCTTCTCTTCATCCCTAATACCTGCATAGTACTCGACACTTGCATTATCTTGCATTATTTCATCTTAGCCCAAGCTAGTTCTTTGGCCTTCATCTACATATGGCAACCATATGGTGACAATATGGCAACAAAAGAAGCAACAAAAAGCTGTATCAGACACTATGTATCATTCCACAAGTTAGAAGCGAAATTTATAAGTGCAAGGACTTGCAGAATCGTAAGCGTGAGTCTTAACTAATGAAGCCCAGAGACATTCAGCAGAGACACAGGAAGGGCTCAGTTTGTTCCACAGCCAGAATCAAGGATATTATGTTTCTTTTGCCTCCAGACACAGCTCATCAAACGGAGCACAACAAAACGTAATTTCCCTTTGTCCTAAACTCAACAAATTCTAGTGTTGTGGAATATTAGATAAATAAAACCTCCTTCCAGTACCCTCTTCCAGTAAGTAGTAAAATACATCAGTGTGATAAAATCACCTCTTGCTGTTTCTCAGCCTAATGTTGGCATTGCCTACTTCGGATTTCTCTGACCTTCAGGAAGATTTTGTTTTTCCTTCTTCTGTATTACCATAGCACTGTATACACTCTAATATAGGTAGCTTAAAAATAATATTAATTCTAGACCATGAAATTATAACAGGTCAGTGCCTGGCATGTAATGAACACTCAAATGAATGAGGAATTGGATCTCACTTTAAGCATATGAAGTAAGACTAATTATGTTAATTCCAACCTTAAGTACTTCCCTTAGCATTTAATAAGGGATCATTATCTTTGAACACAGCTTTAACATCAGACAGTGGTTTTCACTACCCAAAATACTGAAATCCACAAAAAAAAAAAAAAAGGCATTTATTTAGAAGGACATCGTGTTTTTAAAAGATCAATTTATTTAAACACTTGCTCCGAGGGTAATAACAGTAAGTGAAAAACCACTAATACAATGGAGTTCTCATAGTGTATACATACTTAAAATAATTTTAAGTGGTTGGAATATGCCCAGAGAAACTTTATTCTGTAGTGTTACCATTTCATGTTTTAACTATTTAAAACATTTAAATTAAACAAAGTTTAATTATTATTAAACTCCAACTGAATGTTAAATTCCAACAGAATGTAAAATCTGCTATTAAATTTGTTCTGATTGGATCACTGAGTGACTGACCCCACTCTCCCCCTAACGCTCACCATGTGACTCATTATTTTGTGATTCTTGACAGTTTATAAAGAAATTTTAATATTTGAAATGCAAGTCTAGCTTGTGGCTTAGTTTTTACAATTTGGTAATTCTGCAAAACTACTTGAACGCTTACTTTAACAGGACTACATCTCAACTCTGATATTAACACAGCCTCAGTGTAACCAATTTTACATGCCTGGCGTTACTAAGACACTCAAAAACCACTTCTAATAGTTATTTCTTTGTGGTATCCTTCCTTTAAGGATATAAACTGTACTTTGTAATGAAATGAAGAAACCTGTTAGCAGACAAATCTGACGGCTTTTAAAAATTATACAGTACATTAGTAAGTGCTTAAAAAGGTAAACCATCCAATGACATATATGCAAACCATACCACAGACATGAGAACACAGACTAAAGTTACTTTTACACTCACTTCTGCAGATGCAGAAGTAACCACACTGGTGGATAATAAAGCAATCAAGAACAAAATTGGTCTCTCATCCGTCTATGTATATGTGGACATCTGCATGTTTGATTGACACATACACACTCCAAATACCCGAATTATTTCAATCCTATATCCATTTACTTCTCAGAGTGGTTTAAAGTAACCCCAGTGACACATAAAAGGAAAAGAAAAAATTGAATGCCAGGCTTCCTAGTGAGTAAAGTCAAATCGAATTGGTCAACTGATGCTATAGGAGCTTTTTCTGCAGGAAAACACAAATTTCTACAGTTCCAGTCGTTATTTTATCATTAAACTCTAACTTTGCCAACATGGTTTCAAGTAATGAAAATATTCTTGACTTATTGGGAATTGCATATAATACATTAAAAAAAAGACTATGAATTTTTTTTTTGCCAATCATCAAACATGTTTTCAACTGAATGAGGGAAATTCTTTTAGTTTAATATATGTTTTTCAATGAAAAAGAATACATTTATAATAAAGTTAGTGATTTCAATCAAGGAGTCTTATAGTCTTCAAATTCAGGTCTAACAAGAGAAGAGCAAGGATTACAAGAGGAAAAAAACAAACAACAAACACGCAAATAATCTCCTGTGGCCATCACCTTACGGGCTGGTTCTCTTGTAATGTTGAACTCTATTACAAGTTGCCATGTTTCCAAGATTTGCACAGTGCTTTGAAATGCAACTGCCTGAGAAGATTGAGAAAGCCTTTGTTCTTGGGCTTACACAGTAAGCACTCTGTGTGATTCTTAATCACATTTTTATCCAGAACACAGTGTTACAGGTCACATTTTTCTTGAAGATGCTTATACTGATTTGTGCTCTATAAATATAAACATATTTACACACAGAATACACACACTGACACGGGGATAGGAAGTCAGCCAGCCATCCATAAGAAGAACGGAATAAAAATTGCAGGAAGGGTAGTATATGATGCCAAGCCCAGACAGACTATAGACGCCAATCCCAAGATTGCTGAAGCAAGAACACTTCTCTGATCACGAATAATTATCTTCACATTCTCACAGAACTGAAAAATAAAATTGAACAATATTAGAAAAGGTAGTTAAATCTAAGAAGAAGCACAGTAAAGCAACATTTTCTCAAATATTTTCTGTCCAACAAAAGAACTAGAATTTCTATTATGACTTCAGAAAGAATTTAAGATGTAAATAATTCAGTTTCTTGATTTCACATCCCATAGTAGCTGAAATGATGCTTCAGGCAACTGAGTTCATAATGGCACTTGCCTTTGTAAATACAGCATTTTTATAGAAAACTACAGAGGTGTAACCACATAAAAGTTATTCGGGATTAAAGGTGAAAACTTTATACTGCTTGTCAATAACAGTAACATATTCTAAAATTATATAGGCAAAAGAATCTCTAACCTTGAATAACAGAATTTAGCCTATTATTGGTGAATTCAGTTCCTACAACTCATTTGAAAATTTGATGATACCAATGATAACTTTCTTTATATGTCTCAGAATCTAAAGATCTAGAAAGTCTAATTTTTTTGTCATGTCCCATTACCTGAATAAATTAAATCCAGTCAATTATGGGACATAAAATTGGCTGCTGGAGATAAAGATAAATATGATCCATAGCCCTGAGGAAGGCATTCTTCTCATATATAAATATAAAAACTAATTTTATTCAGAAGTGATGGCTTATGCTTCAGTCCTGGCTCACCTCTTATTAGCTCGAGTAAATCTCATGTAAATCATTGAACTTGTCCAGACTACCCTCTTCTCCTCCATGGGAATACTGAGGTTGTTGTGAGGCTCAAATGAGGTTTTTAATGCAAAAGTACTCTGTATTCTACATGCTGCATAAATGTAAGGCATTACAGTAATTATTATTACTGCTACATGTGTTGACAATTCTCTCTACCTCATCCCTGTCAGGGCAAGATTTAGCAATGAATTCTTCAATTTTTACATATGACTTTTGCTACTCATACTAATCTTAAGCTCCTTTTCTAGGCATGACATTGTATATGCTTTGAGGGTCTCCTACTATACAGTCCTGGATAGATTTAGCAATTCTAAATTTTTTTTTTTTTTTTTTTTTTGTAAGAGAGAGAGAGAAGGGGGTGGGAGGCAGAGAGAGAGAACTAATCTTAAGCAGAGTCTATGAGCACCGAGCAGCCAGATCTGGGACCTGGTCCCGTGACCCTGTGATCATGGCCTGAGCCGAAATCAAGAGTCACAGGCTCAACATGCTCAACCAACTGAGCTACCCAGGCACCCCAATGTCTTTTTATTTTAAAGCTAGGTTTCTAAATTCTCTTTTTATTTTTTTTTTAATGTTTCTTTATTTTTGAAGGAGAGAGAGACAGAGCATGAGTGGGAGAGGGGCAAACAGAGAGGGAGACACAGAATCTGAAGCAGGCTCCAGGCTCTGAGCTGTCAGCACAGAGCCCGAGGCGGGGCTCGAACCCATGAACCGTGATATCATGACCTGAGCTGAAGTTGGACATGTAACCCACTGAGCCACCCAGACACCCTTAGGTTTCTAAATTCTTAATGGACAGAGTATACAAACCCAACATATTTTAACATGCTATCTTGACCATAAGGTTGTCTCTATCCATACTTTTATACAATTGCTAGACAAATACAAAACTTCCTGTCAGTTATCCCGATGTTGTTTTCCTTACGTGTCAAATGGATGATTTGTCTCCTTTTACGGAACAAAACATCGAGTCCCAAATACACAATCATAAAGTGAGGATCAAACTAAATGAAGTTTTCGGGACAATGAGAAAAAGGGCTTGACAGATAATGGGAGAATATGCATTTGGGTAAAAGAGTAAGCTGTCTTCATACAGTTAAGCTTCTTTTTATCTTTTCCCTAATAATTTTTAATTACGAAAAACAGAGAATCATTGTGACTCCTTCACGCAAAAGCAGATTTTTTCAAGGAGCATCATATTTCTAATGTCCTGGTCGTGTTCACTTGGCCATAAGCCTAGGAGGCATCTCTGGTGGTGCTCAACAGGAGGGAATGTCCTGCATTCCTAGAAGGTGTTAAGAAACTTGTAGGGGGCACTTTGTGAGCACTGAGTCCCTGGAAATTAAAAGGAGTATTTGCATTCATTTTTTGGCAATGAAAAGCAGTACCAGCAACATAAAAAAAAGAGTTGAAAAAGCGTAAGGCATAGTAATAGTAATTAAAGGGCTTTATAGTTTACAAAACACTGAAATTGTTAACAGTAATATAAAACTCCCTTTAGTTTTAGGACTTCTAAACTTGTTAAAAAGAACTTCACTACAAAAAAGTAAATTATTTTCTTCCAATTTATTTTCAAATTAGTTTCAGGGCTTTTCATGAGGGAAAGTGCTATTCAGAGTGTTTATAAACACAAATTTAAGAGACAATTTGTAACTCTCAGTGTTAGGCTTATACTAGTGTCTGTAATTAAAGAACTCAACAAGCAGACCCCAGACCAAGTAATTCCTTACATTCTGAAAAGTAGAAATTAGTTCTCTTTCAGTATGAATGATCTTCTTCTCTCAAGCAAGACATGTCCAAAAACCGGTTCTTAGAATTGGAAAATTTGGGATGGGAATTTTATTTCCCGGGAAATCTACTCTGGCCAAATTGTTTGTTACACCATTCAAAGTGAAGACAAAAACTCAGTTTCACAAGACTTGCTATGCAGCACCGGCAATTAAAACACTTCTCTACTTCTGTAAAACCTTACAAAGTTTCCAAAGATGAAAAACTACTCCAACTAGTTATTTATGCAGATTAAATATTTTGCTACCTTAAAAAAAAAACACTTGTACTGGTTTTTTTTGTAGAAGTATGCAATACAGTGCCCTATGTGTTCCATGAAAGGGTAACTCCTAATTACTGGATAGAAATACTGTTTTCCTTTAGAGAAATAACTTGCTTGGTTCCTAAGTAAATCGGACGCGTTTCCTTTTGTACACTTTTGGAGCCAGTGTTTGTAAATGTCGTGAAGTTCATTTCCAACCAGGCCTGGACTGGAGTTGTGTTTCTTAAATCATTGCAAAGTGCTCTAACTACATTTTTATTTAACTTAGAAAACAATTCTTAGACTGAGTCTTTTGCGGTTCAATAAATAATCTACTAGGGTTTCATATTCCGGTGTATAAAAAGCATGATACTTTTATGCTCTGCCACAGAGGAGAGAAAGGTTTTTCCCATATAGGTCAAAAAATTGATCAAGATGTGGAGCAGAACAAAAGTGGTTGCATGGACGCATTCTCTTGGTCTGAAAAATATCTAGACATGAAGACTAAAATATGAAGCTCACTACATGATAGCCCAGGTTTCCATTAAGAGCGAACATTAACAATAACCTCTTTAACAACTACAGTGAAGGCTGAGAAAGCTTCTAATTGCGAATGAAGTTGCAAGTTTAAAATGTTAACTACCTTTCAGTTAAGGTTTCGAAACGAAAGAAAAAATCCATTTTCCCTCCTTTGGCTCGGTGACGGATTCAATCATCTTGAATGCTAATACTGTTTTTTTAAAAGCACCCATAAAAATTACAACATTTAATGAATCTTCTAGAAAACCAATTGTTTTGCTCTCTGGGGAACCTATAAACAATCTAACCCACCTTCGGAACTAATCCTTAAAGGATGCTTAACAATGAGGAAGTCCACAAGGGGATTAAAGCCTTCAAGGAAAGAATTCAGAATACCAAGGAAATGACTTCTGTGAAGCCAGACGTAGGAGTAAGGGATCTACCACGGACGTCTTCTTACTGGGAATTTTGATAGTTTATATTAAGCAAAGGGAAGTCACTCTCTGCATTTTACAGACGGAAAAACCTGCATAGCTTGCTTAATTTTAAAGGCACAACAATTTGCACACAGGGTTACAGCTTAATTACAAACTCTGAACGCCTTTTTTCCTATTGCAATTCTTGGGGAAATCTGTAAGCACACGGCGACAGATTTTCTGTTGACCCCCACCCCCACCTGTTCTTCTATCATTTCGACTAGCTGGGTGGACACCCTGGCGACCTCTGCAGCAGTAACTGGGTAGATCTCTTGGAATCGCTGGCAGCGGTACCGCATTGCCACACTTTTTAACCGCGCGTTTCGAGGTTATCTTGCAAGCGACAGCTCTATTTATTTACTTGGCCTCCCGTAGGGACACCAAAGAGGTCGTTACTCATTCTAGAACTCAATCCCTGATCCCCGGGTATGGAAAAAAGTCAGGGATAGGAAAGGGCGTCCCACTGAGCCCACAGGCAAGTCACACGTGTACCTTGTCAGCCTGGGGGCTGATCGGGGTGCCGAATCTGCAGTAGGTCACGAAGTGCTCACAGTTGTTCCACAGGAGGCTGTAGGAAGTCAAGCCCAGCAGCTTCTCCGCTCTCTGCGCCACCTCTTCGTTGAGCAGCGCCTTCCTCTTGAGGGACTTGTCCAGGTGATTGACCAGGATGTCGGCTCCGTAGGCGAAGTCCTCCACTGTGTCCACGCGGACGCTGGCCACCCTGCCGATGACGCCCAGGATGAGACGCTTGTTGGAGACCACCTTCTGGGTGAGCCGCTTGTCGTCGGTCAGGGCCAAGAGGATGTCGGGCATCATGTGGGCGACACGGTTGTCGCCCAGGTAGATGCCGTAGTGGGTCAGGTGGGTCCGCGGCACCTCCAGCACGTCGCCGCGCAGGAAACGGCTGATCTCATAGAAACTGTTCCTCGCCTTGTTTTCGCTCTGGGCGCCGGAACTGAAGAGCTTGAAGTTGGAGATGAGGAGCAGCTTCTCCAGCAATAGGGACAGTGCCTCCAGCATTGGGTTCTTCATCCTGCAGGGAAAAGGGAGTGCTGGGGGTGGGGTGGGCCGAGGCAGGGGCGACCGCCGCCGCTCCGGCACCGGCAGGGCTAGGCGAGCTCGCCGGACAGGGGCGCTGCTGCTCACCTGCAGGCCAGCGGCCCAGTGCCGCCGGGGACTGCAGCTGCCGCGGAGGAAGGGGGAGCAAAAAGGAAAGGGGAGAAAGCCTGGAAATTGGCTCGGCCGCCTCGCACTGGGGACTGAGGAGAATGAGGACCCGACGGCGGCTGACCGCGGGGTCAGTGGGACGGGCGCTGTGAGCAACAAGCTACCAAACGCACCTGGGGGCCACGCCGGGGCACAGGGCAGATCGCGGAGCTCTAGCCTGGAGCCTTCTCCGAGGCCTTTTATTCCAGGCAGGGGGGCGGGGATGAACGCCGTCACAGACCCGGCAAGAGCGCTGATTGGGCACCGGCTACAAGCGCCGCTCGCGGCGAGGAGCGCGCGGGACTGCGGGGTGTTTGGAACGCGTCTGGGGCCCCCCAGGTCCGGGGTTCTTTCTCGAGAGCCCCTTCCAGACGCAAGTTCCCTCTGGCGCTCGCGACCTAAGCACTTCCGTCCGCTGGGCAGCCGTTTGAAGTAGTGCACGAGGCATGGCCACACATAAAGTTCCTGCACCTGTCTGAACTGGGGTGCATTCTGGGCGTTTCGGGAACGTTTTCGGTGCAAAAGCCCTCTCCCTCGAGATTTCTGAGCCGAACCACCTCCCTCTAAAGGATTGGATACCCAGAGACCTTACCTTACTAAAATGTTTGCATTTACTCTGCGAAGAGTGCGTGCCTCCAAAGCTTGCGGATTCCTTCCTAAATTCCCTAGAGCCGTAGTCCCACTCGCCGCGGATCGTTCTCCCCTTTAAATGCTTTTTGCTCGAATCCCTTTTGCTCTCAGCTGGCGCGCGGGTCGGCGTCCAGGTCCCGCAAACTGGCGAATAGAACCCAAGAAGCCTCTGCATTCGGAGGCACCAGTGACCGTTGAGCGCACGGCTCCGAACGGTAAGCTGAAAAACGGCGAAGCCCCCAACGACCGCCTGGAGAACCGGATTAAAGTCAAGTTTATTTCTCTGGCTTCAGGCTCAGATGGACCCAGCTCGGGTTCACCCACCAGAACGTTGCCGATTTCTTTCAAAGCGCAGCCGCCCGGAGGTGGCCAAGGAAGGATGTGGTACGGCGTTCCTTGCCAGAGCGCCTACAGCGTGACCCAGGCGCAACGGCGAGGGTGGTCCCCGGGAGCAGCCGGGTGAGGGAGCTGCTAACTCGCGGTCCGCGCCAGGTTTGGCACGCGGTGTTCCGACCCTGCGCGGAGTTCCGTGCTAATGCGTCATGTAAATGCTTAAATTCCGCAGACAAAGGCCACAATAGAGAGCCTCGGTTGGCTCCACAAAGCTGCCCAATTCGGGGCTAATAGGTTTCTTAGGGTAGCAGATTCTCCGCTTGCCTGGGGGAGGAGGCTGGGCTGTGGATGATGGATGAAGGGCCATTCATCTTACCTGGAAGATGAAGGGGGGCCACGGAGACCAGGCGGGGAGCAGGCTGGCTTCTAATTATCCTTGGAGGCCCAGCCTTTGCTCTCACCTCCGGCCTGCCGTCAGCGTTCTGCCCCAGTGGTCCCGTTTGCCGGTGGTGACTTCTGTTCATTTCACGAATGATCCCGAATCACATTACAGTCCCAGCATAGAGGAGAAAACTCCATTTCCCACAAACGAAAGCAGAAGATGGAGAAGGGGAGAAAGGCAGTGAATTGGAAATTTTAAATAATTTGTTTCCCCCACTCTACCCCCAAAATTTAAAGCGCGGAGGTACTGAGTTACTGAAATTAATCAGACACTTGGGCGTTTGTTAGCTTCCAGCCGCGCACCAGCTCTGTGGCTGGTTTTAAAATCTGGGCAGTCTGGAAATTTTTAAAAATCTGATCCAGACCTCGGCGCATAAGTTAAACTGCAGGCCCGAGGTCGGACTCTAAGGCTCGCTAGTCGCATCCAGTTCTAAGAAAGCATAGATGCCTGAACCTCCAGTGTCGGGAACCAAACGGCTGGGGGAGATCAAAGGGGACTTCGTAATTAGCGATTTCCGTCTCTGGTGGTCACTAATACGGCTTATTAAGGCCTACGACCGTCTCCACCTGGGGAATCTGCAGAGACAGAAGTATGGAAAACTGTTTGACGGCTCCACAGAATATTCTTTAAGAGCAAAAATGCATTAAGGAGAAATCACCCCTAGACCTTCAATGGCTTCATCCCCTCTGGAGGTTTTGTGAAATAGAGTGCCACTCTGATTTGCGTTTCCCCTGCCCCGCCTGCGCCTGCGGGAATTCGGCCTTGGGTAACCCCGAGGAGACTGTAGAACATTTTCCTTTGTCTTACTTCTGAAGTCTTCTCAGACCTCTTAAACTGGGAATGGTTAGGGAAGATTAGGCTGCTTCTCAACCGAAAAAACACAGCGTCCTAAAATGAGCTCTTGTTGGCCCAATGGATATGACCTCCCTGTGGTGACCTCACCTTACAAAAGGCAACCCTCACACTTCTCTGAGTTGAATATATTTTTGTGGCTGAGCAGTCAGTTTTTCATTGCTTCCTAGAAGCACATAACCAATAAATATATGGTTGTATGCTGATAGGTACACTCCCACTAATATTCTTCTGCCTGCATCAATTTTAGCTGAACTATGGGGGAAAAACTGCTGTTAGAAGGAAAGGCCCGAGAGAAATCTAACATTAGAAAGTTCTCCTTCCTAAACCAGAAACTGTTCATTTAGAGCGAGGAACATCCCCATGGGTTGCTGGAAAGACCTTTTGTTTTCCAGATTTTATGAAAGTCAGCTACACTCAACAGGTCTCCATGAGATATCTTAAATGCACGCAAATGTGTTGCCAGGTCTGGCCTAGGAATTCTGAAAGAGCTGAGGCTTTCCTGGTCAACACATAGACTTCACTGGAAGGTCAACTGAGCCTCACCTCAGACACTGCTTCCCCATCCTCCTGCAGAAAGGACATTGACAGCAGCCCCACCCACAAGTGCTCAGGCCTGGGTCCATTTCTCCCAGCTGCACAGACCAAGACTCTGCTGGTTTCCTGTGCAAAGGAGGCTGAAATTGGGGCTCACAGAGCCCACTTAACTTCTGGGCCTCATCTTAGAGTCCTTGAGCTCATCGTGGGTCCCAGGAGGAAGAGGTCTCACTCTCAGAGACAAGGTACAGAGTCCAGCAGAAGCCTGGAAGGCTAACAGATTTCCGACCTGCACACTTCTTGCCCCTGGAGCCTTTTTGTTCCTCAGAGAAGTCCTTAGAGGATCTGATCACAAAATTGTGCTTCCTACGTACTAGGAACTGAACTAAGCATTTTCTCACTTAATCCTCATTACCTTGTGAAGTGCCATCTCGGTTTTATTTTACACAGGAAGAAATTAAGGCCTATACTTTTGCCTCCTTCACTGTGTTCATGTGGATCAGGACTCGACTACAGGTTTCTCTGTCCCCAGGTCCATCACCGCCAGGGAAGGACTGACCTTCCATCCGTCCATCCACCTGTCATCCATTCACTTATTAAATGCCTGCTATATGTCAGGTGCTGTGCTCAGCTCAATGAAATACCTAACCCTAAACTTAGATCTCACACCTTTTCTTTTGAATTTGAATTCATTTCCCTGCTTCTCTAGTGCCATGGGGTCTAATTTTTAGCATCAGCTATTTTACTGCAATAATGAGAAAGATCTGATTAAGGTTCTGGTTACTAGTATTCCCTCACGAGGAAGGCCCCAGCACTTGAGTGGCCACGAAGTCCCATACCCTCCTTAGACATGGGTGTTTGATGTCTTGCCCAAGGGCACAGAGTCAGAAGCAAAACCTGGGTCATCCCAGACTTCCTACTTCTTACACCTTCTTTCCCCTGGCCCCTAAGCCTGATAAATTTGGTTTTCTAAACTTCGTGTTTTATTTTTTTAAGATTTATTTTATTTTTATTTTATTGTTTAATGTTTATTTTTGAGAGAGAGACAGACAGACAGAGCATGAGCAGGGGAGGGGCAGAGAGAGAGGGAGTCACAGAATCCAAAGCAGGCTCCAGGCTCTGAGCTGTCAGCACAGAGCCCGACAAGGGGCTGGAACTCAGGGATCACAAGGTCATGACCCGAGCCAAAGTTGGAGGCTTGACTGACTAAGCCACCCAGGTGCCCCTAAACTTCATGTTTTAAAATTATTGTCCTCCTTTAGAATTAGTTTGTTGTTGTTCTTACATTTTTAAGGTTATTACATGTGGGGGCACATAGATAATAACATTTGTTTCTCTTTGCCTTCAGTTCATTTACATATGCTCAGGTCTGGCCCAGTGGACACAGAGGCCCTCACTGGCTAACTCTAAGGGACTGGGGAGAATAAAGGCTCTGTGCACATCCCCCTGGACGCAGAAGAAAACAGCAGACACCTTTTCATGGAGCCTTCAAACTCAGTGCTACCTAGGGTGTTAGGAATCAATTACCTCCTGGGAGGAAGACTTCCCCAGCTTCCTTCCTGGCTGGCTAGCACTTTATTATGAGGGCCTCAATCCTGCCTATTGTCCTTACAAAGATGAAAGGTTGCAGTTCCAGCCAGACAGGATTTAGGGGCTTTGTTTGTTTGTTTGTTTGTTGTGCTAACCATAAAATAACATTGAGCAAAACCAAAGAATGTGCATTTAATATTATGAAAAATCACGACCAAAGTAAATCCAGGCTTCACATAAATTAACAACAGGTTGAGGCAGCTGGGACATAGAGGACGGAGGCAAAAATCCCGAGTTTAAGGTCGTGTGGTGTCATTCACAGCTAAATGAACTCAGACAAGTCACTTGCCACCTCTGAGCCTCGATTTCATCTTTCTGAAACGGGAATATTTCAAAGGAATGTTTAGAGGATTAAACACAATCAAAGGTACTGAACGTACTGTATCACTGCATGGAGATTCATAACACAATGCATCATCGGTAATATCATATGTGTTATTCTTCAGAGAAACAAGGACAGAGGTGCTTTTCCCTTCTGCTTTGATACCACAGTCACCCAAGAATGCGGTATAGACAAAGGACACGCTTTTACTCGTAGACCCCTGCTAAGGACTCGGCCCTTAGCAGGCCGAGTGGAGAGCCACAGTGGGGAGCAGAAAGCAGGCACGTTTAGAGCTGGGGCATTGAGTGCACCCACAGAGGCACGGTCAGTAGTCAGCGGGCAGAGAGGGAACGAATCACACTTGGGAGATTTGGAAGCTTCCGCAGAGCTCTGCTCCTCCAGCTGCTCACCACCAGTGAAGTCCTTTATAATCCGCAAAAACAAAGGTAAAGACCAGTCTTTTGTTTTAAGATGCCTCTCAAAACATACAAACCCCCCAAACGTCCATGTTTGAAATGATAAAATGACATACCGAGGAATGACTAAGAATTTCGAGATGCCCCACGACATGTAAAGCATATTGCGTTTTAAAATACAAATAATAAATGGCAAGTCACGTTACTTCTTAATAAATTCATCTTATTTCCTTTTTATTCTAACTTATCATTGTAAGGCAATAGTAAATATGCGTATTTGGTAACCCAGGTTTGTTAACAAAAGCACATGTAACAATAGCCTTGCGCTACATATTTGAAAGGCCACATATTTGAAATGCCACCACTGTAATCGTACCCATGATAGAGGAAGAAATGAGGTATTGCTGTTCCCCAAGCAGGACAGCATTGGCAATTATAACAATAATAATAATTGATTGGGGATCAATGCCATCCTATTCACTATATTTCAAAAATCCTTTGTAAATGCTAGACATTCTAAGGATATAATGACAGGTAATTGAATGCAGAACTTTCTTAGTATCAGGCTAGCTTCAGATACTCCTCTCTGATGGTGTGTGAGATCTCGGAGACTCCTGGGGCCTAGAAGGCCTCATCTGTGAAGTGTCGTGAGCTGGATTAGAATGACATGTTCTCTAAACCCTCCAAGTGTGAATGGTCCTGGGGCCTATGAAAATCAAATTACTCAGGCCCTTCAGAGAGTCTTAACTGTGGTTCTTGGTGAATTTTCACAGTGAGCAATTACCGGAAACAGAAGATGAATTATTGTCTGGTACTTAGAAAATCTTAATAGGATTCACTATTTAACTGTTTAAACAATGCAGTGCCTCATTGAATTTAAAAAAAAAAAAAAAGAGAAAGAAATCACTCATACTCTAGTGAAGCAGTAATTACACAAGAAGAAGAGGAAAAATGGGGCAAAAGTTTAGAAGCAGTTGGTCCTGGCAATCAGTGGTTCCTTTGATTACACATGTTCAATGGTACAGAAACTTTAAATGATATAAACACACTGTTTCATCAATATTTTGTAGCAATGTATATTATTGCTATGTTTTTGAAAAGAATAACATCTCTTTCATTTCTAAACTTAATTTGAAGGGAGGTAAGTGTACCATTCTGGTATATTTGTAATTACACATACTCTTAACCCACTCCACACTAAAACAAAATTCAGTGTGATTCAGCTAAAGCTGATTCATAACTAAATACTTTAAGCAACACTAAAAAAAAAAGGGGAACGTTGATTTTACATTGTCTCAAATTTCTTAACTGGAAGAAGTCCAAGTGGACAGCTCTCTCTTTAAGCACCAGGCCGCCAGTGTTCTCTGTAGGTACAGACCTTTATGTTTGAATTAAGTTCACTGATTTTTTATCCTGGTTGCCCTCTGCTAGGACATCCCATTAAGTCGGATTACTTGCATTTTATTCACACGCATTCTTTACATGGACAGCACATGAGTGGGGCGTGCGCCTGGCTGGCTCAGTCAGAGTATGCGACCCTTGATCTTGGGGTCATGCGTTCAAGCCCCACACTGGGTGTAGAGATTACTTAGGAAAAAAAAAAGCGTGTAAGTGGAACTGAATTTGAATCACACAGAATTAATTAAAAAATAAAATAAATTCAATAACTTTTTTTTTAAAGCTTATTTATTTTGAGAGACAGAGAGAGAGCAGGGGAGGGGCAGAGAGAGAGGGAGAGAGATTTCCAAGTAGGTTCTATGCAGAGCTTGAACCTACTGAACTGCAAGATCATGACCTAAGATGAAATCAAGCATTGGACGCTTGAACCTATAGTAAATTGGTTCAATTCTTCATGTCCTGTCCGTTCATCTACAGAAGGGGTGACAGTATCCATTACCTTCCCTGCTGGTGACCCTCATTGTCTTTTCACCTCCTGAACTTTCTGGAATTCAATTGAGCAATAACTAGAGGTAATCATCCTGTACACCTCACTGCCAAGTCAAATATGACAGTCTAAACTCTTTTTTGTTTCCTTAAATTATGGATCTCCCAGCCTTTGTCTTTACTTTTGATGAAAGGGACCAGATTTTTTTTTATCCCGTACCCACCCCCTTATCCGAGCTTTGCTTCATTTGGTTTCAGTTATTCATAGTCAACCACAGTCTGGAAGCAGATGATCCTCCTTCTGACATGTCCTCAGATGGTTAATAGTAGCCTAACACTACGTCACAACGTCTGTATCTTCCAACTCACTGCATCTCATCATGTAGGCATGCAGGCATTTTATCATCTCACATCATCACAAGAAGAAGGGTGAGGGCCGTACAATAAGGTATTTTGAGAGGGAAAGATCACATTCACATAAGTTTTATTATAGTACATTGTTATTGTTCTATCATTAGTTATTATTGTTAATCTCTTACTGTGCCTAATTTATAAATGAAACATTATCATAGGTATACATGTATGGGAAAAAAACATAGTATATATAGGGTTTGGTAGTATCTGTGTTTTCACAGAACTATCTGCAAACTTGGGGACTTAGAACTATCCCCTGAAGATGAGGGGGAACTACTGAATGTCCTTTATGGCTGTACCATTTGGTTTTCAAATAACAATTTCTGCCTTTCGTCTTTTTTTAAAAAGTGAGTATAATTTAACCAAGTATTTTGCTGTATAGATTAAATGGAAAAAATCTTGAAGATTTTTCTCTCCATATTTAAACCTTCAGTGTAGAATATCAATTGTTCTTTTTTCAGAATGCCAAATTCAGGAAGAATAAATAAGAAAGAATAATTATTGATATTGTAAAAAAAAGTTTATTGCCAAGATTACTGACCACAAATGTGACTTAAAAAAACTCATTTTGGCAACATTGTCTAGAAATCCATCATCCTTGATTAAAACTTAAGTATTCATAAATGTTCTGAGTTCACAGTGGGCATTCAATAAAGCTCCCATTTAATTTTATCTAATAATTATATTTACCATTTTATTTATGAAGTTGTACTTATTAATTAATTAAGAACCTTAAATCCATTGGTTAATATTTCAAAATTAGTTCTGTGTTTAAGACTGTATTACCTTAGGCAAAGAGTCATCTTTCTGAATGAACTTCAAAGTCCCTATTTATAGCTTCAGAGCCTCCCATCAAGAGCCTCCAAATGAATAGGTTTGAGGTGGAGGCAGGAATCTTCATTCTAACAAGCACCGCAGGTGATTTTCAGGCAAGTGGCCTTCACATCTTGAGAACCGCCTTTACCTAAGCTGATCTCTCCCTCTCAAAACAAAAACAAAAACCAAAAAACAAAAAAATTGAAAAGAAAGAGGTGCCTGGGTGGCTCAGTCAGATGCATGATTTTGGCTCAGGTCATGTTCTCAGGGTTGTGGGATCAAGCCCCGAGTTGGGCTCTGCACTGTGCATGGAGCCTGCTTGAGATTCTCTCTCTCTCTCTCTCTCTCTCTCTCTCTCTCTGTCTCTCTCTCTCAATCCTCTGCCACTCTCCCCCTACTCCTGCGCTCTAATTAAAAATCAATCAATAAACAGTTGTGCCAAATCTCAGGTTATTGACAAAAGTAATGATGCTGAGTGAGGTTGATACAGTGGAGTCCTCAGTAAGGCAACTCATACATACATATATATAATATATATATTATATATTATATATTATATATAATATATATATTATATATATATTATATATATTATATATATAATATATATATATATATATACACACACATGTGAGAACCTATGAGAAACTCCCACTAAATGAGATATTGTAACAACGCTTTTACTCAAAATTACAGAGACACCACTAGTTGTCAATTATTAAGAAGATCTAAACATAGCAACATTACAAAGTAATAGGAAAATTTTAAGGCTAAGTGATACATTGGACTGAGCTTAAGTTAACTGACTTTAGCTCCTTCTTAGGATGACCCAGGCATATTTCAACACAGTTCCATGGTATGTGGGTGGCTGTAGCTTGTTCTCGACAATGATAATAAAATAATACTTTTCTTTACCTCAAATAATGGCTCTCCTTAATCTATGGAAGACCAAATACTCTTTAGCTTCAAGATTAAGTATAAATGAACTCTTTTCTTAAATCTTGAGATAGGTTTCTAAGCAACACTCATAATGAAGATAACTTTTTCACTAAGTTATCCAAAAAGACTTCACTCCTATTTTCTTCCTCATTCTGAACTGAAAGCCCTGTAGTATTAGTGTATATGCTATGTTTTATAGAATGTTGTTGATACAGGCTAATGTCAACAGCACATGGAAGAAAGACACAAAAGATACAACATGCAATGTTTACATGCTTACCCGTGGATCACTTCTCAATGAGGCGATGCTTCCACCGCCAAGAGAATTTTTCAAAATAAAGTTGAATGCATATGTTCCTAGCAATTCATATCTGTGGAATTAAGAAAAGATGAATTATAATACATTTTACCAAATATAAGGACTGCTAAAGAATTAGCTACCCCCCAAGGAAACCCCCTGTCAGTCTTATAATAGCCATAAAAAATTAAGAAAGGAGATTTAGATGTAAATATGCATATAATAGATATTTCACTCAAGAATGCGGTGACCAAAACACCAAGGCTGAATCCCCCATCAACCAAGATAACGTTTACTCAAAAAAGAAAAGCATTGGTAAATGGGAAGGGGAAGGCATTTTTTCTTTAACTTCTGATATAATTACAAATAGTTGCAAAAGTTATATAAAGAATTCCCATGTATTCTTCTCCCAGATTTTCCAAATTTTACTTTATCCTTTCTCTCTCTGCACACACACACACACACACACACACACACACACACAATTTTTTTTCTGAACTATTTGAGAATAATTTGTAGATATGATGCCCCTTTACCCCTAAATTCTTCAATGTGCTTCCTAAAAGAGTCCTAAATATCACAGTATCATTATCAAAATCAGAAAATTAATGCTGCTACAATCATCTAAACTCCAGATTTATTTAGGATTTGCCGATTATCCCAGTAATGTCTGCTATAGCAAAAGAAAATTCCAATTCATAGATTGCAGTCTGGTATGTTTGGCTCATCTCTAATCTAGAGCGATTTCTCAATCTCTTTCATGATATTGACATTTTTGGGGAATGCAGGCCTGCTCTTTTGTAGCCTATCAGTTTGTGTTTGATATTCCCCCTGATTAGGTTCAGGTATGTATTTTTGGCAGGAATGCCCCAAGAGTGATGTTGTTTTCCTTTTCATATCAGTAGGCACGTGATGTTGATTTGGTTGGTTCTGGTTAATGGGTTACTAGTGAGAAAAAGAAAAGCAGTCCCTGACTTCTGCTGTCTGAGAATGCCACCATCTAGGCCTTGGTGTTGCTAGGAGATGCACTGGCACTCAGAGCTGGGCCTCGGTGCTCTTGTGTTGAACAGAAACTGTTTCCCAGAATATCAATATTAGTCAAGGCCACTCTGGGACCTTGTGACAAGACCCCTCCATTATCATGTCTGAACACAGACAAAACAATGAACACTGTCATCATTGCACTAATGGCCAAACCTCCCTCTATCTTGGGTAATATGTATGCCTGTGGCTGCTTTGCCAGTTATAGCTCTAGCTTCAGTCTAGTCTTCCTTCCTTCTGTATATGATTTCCTGAGATACCCAATGATAGAATTACCCATACTTCCTGACAGCTTCCAATTCAGAACCATTTTCTTTACCGCTCTCCAGAGTTACCTAACCACCCCCAAATCCTGTAAGTCCTTTCTAACTTCCTTTCACTGAACCATCCCATGGTTTCTCATGATGTGCGTTGTTCCTTACTGCAACAATTAATAACCCCAGCTTGCTCGACTACAGGTGTGTTCCTGGTGGTCTTAGCCTGATGCTTAGATGCTTAGAACTGATGCAAGTGATAACATTGCTCAGTTGAGACTACCTACATGTCCTGGTAATATCTACCTTTCTACCAGTTTTAGCATCCACGGATGATTCTTGCCTGAATCAGTTATTACTAAGATGGCTGTGATTTCTAATAAGAAATACATGTGGTCTTCCTCCCATTTCTGACACAAAACTCCTAAAACCTTGGGAATTTCTTAAGCCAGGAGGGCAATACGGGTATCTTATGTTATTTTAATGAGGTGACTTTTGCAATGCCCCTAGACCACCTAAGGACAGGGGTTGTCACCAGAGAAACAAACCATGTAATTAGAGGGTTGGAATTATCAGTCCTACCCCCCCTGACCTCCGCTGAGGAGGGAGGGGCTGGAGATTAAATCAGTCACCCAAAGCCAGTGATTTAATCAACCAGGCTTATGCCGTGAAGCCCCCATAAGGACAAGGTTCGTAGAGCTTCTAAGTTAGTGAACACATAGAGATGTAGGGAGACTGCCATGTAGGGAGATGTAGCGGAGAAGCTCCGTGCCCCTTCCCACATACCTTGTCCCATGCCTCTCTTCTACCTGGCTGTTCTTGAGTTGTATCTTTTTATAACAGATAGACAATCTGGTGAATAAATGGGGTTTCCTGAGTTCTGTGAGCCGCTCTAGCAAATTCATCAAACCCAAGGAGGGAACAATGGGAACCTCTGATTTATAACCAGGCAGCCAGAAGTACAGGTAACAACAACCTATGCTTTAGACTGGCATCTGCAGTGGGGGTAGAGAAGAAAAGTCCTGTAGAACTGAGCCCATGACCAGCAAGCTGTTGCTATCTCAAGGTAGATGGTGTCAGAATAGGTTATAGGTTGAACTGTAGGACATCCATTGGGAGTTGGTGTCCAGAGAACTGTCGGTGTTAAGGGAAAACTGCATCCCTATCCTGCCCCATTGAAATGGGGTCCAGGAATCCAAAATCCTGCCAAATGGTAATTTTTTTCAATTTGCATCATTTTTTCTACAGTAAGAAGTTAGATTTCTATCATAAGGAAAAGCTTTCCATTCTCCCCTATTTACTGACATTATTCTGGACTTCACTGTATTCTTATTTTATTCCATCGATCATAATCCGTTAATATGTTATTTATTTATGACGGTTATATTATTTCAAGTTTGTCTTGTGGAAGCTCCTTCAAACTGGCCCGTGTATTCTTTGGATTTGTCTCTATCATTCTTTGACAGATGAAAGGTAAAAAGCATGTCCTCAACAATAGCAGCTTTAACTGAAGAGCATTTTACAGGATAGGTACAGTATGGTCCTTATGGACAAGCATGCCCAGCACTGTATAGGAGCAATCCCTTTTCCTAACACTCTGATTAAAGTCTAGGCATAGTTTCATCCAGCCGCCATCCTTACAGTTACTGGTCTGTCCTCCCAAGTGTCAGCAATGACAATGATACCATTCGTATCAGCAATGGGCTTCCACCAATCCTCAGCTGGTTTTCCCCACTGTTCCATTGACAATTAGTTTGAAGATGCCTTATGCCACGGTGAAACCTGTGTTTTAAAGTACAGAAACACCTTTCCAGTTTCTCTGCTACAGCACTGGCACTGGCATACTGCTATCAGCCTTAAAATTCAAAACTGTTTGCCAGGAGGCAAAATCGGTGGTAGAAAGCAGGAAGTCTACCCACAGCATATATTGTGTTAGTTATGAGAATGCCAACAAGACATATTTTCCCCCTAAAATTTTTTGCCTTCAAGCAATATTAGCCTTTGAGCACGGACCAGGCCATATACCACAAAGTATACACTGAAGTCAGAATATCTCAACAGACAGTTCATGAGTGTTTCCAGGGAAGATTTACTAATGACAAGACAGATATAAGAATTGTATCTTCTGTCCAGTGCTCACTGGGCTTAGAGCATGGGAAAAATATAGATATGTATACAAACAACACATATATTAATAGTATGTTCTAATGGATTGTTATATACATATATATAGGAAAAATATAGATATGTATACAAACAAACATGTATATTAATAATAACATGTATGTACTACTAGTATATATCTCTATTTTTCCCATGCTCTAAGCCTAATGAGCACTGGACAGAAGATATATATCTATATAGATATAGATAATAGATATAGATACAGATATAGATATGTAATATTTATGTATACATGCATGGAAGTAATTCAGAGAAGATCAACACTGTAACACTGTCCAGGACAGTGTGAAACAGAGTATTGTGACCAAAGTGTGTATCTGTGAAAGGAGAAGCAGAAATGGGGAAATTAAATGAAGAGGGAAAGGCAGCTGAATTGCTTGGATGTAGTATAGATACTATCATCTGGTAACAAAATATTTTCCTGATATTTTAAGCATTGTTGTTGTTAATTTCTTGAATAATAACATGGAAAAATGAATGTAATTGTAATTATGCAAGGATGGATAAGAAATAAAATTATTATGGAAGTAGAATATCCTGATTGCATAGGCACTGATACAAGAATTTACACATTCAATATGTGCTATAGCAATAAGACAGACAGAAGATAGATTCACCATCAATGATTTAAAACAATTTTGCATTTTCTTCATATACTGTTCATTTTGTAGCATATATTATGTTAATCAGAAGACTGGTATCAGGGAGAATTTTCATTTCCTCTTAAACTTTACCTTGAGGAATTGAAACAACTAGCCTTTGATTTGTTTTTTCACTGTGCAATTTCAGCTACCAATTCTACATAGTATTAAGTATATTCATTATTACTCAAAAGCCATTTTTAAGAGAAATTTCTAGATGTGTAATTTCAAGCAAAGATTAATTTCAAATAAGGGAACTTGCCCTAGGTTACTATTTCCCTTGTAAGTCAATGACTGTTAATATAAATTTGACCCATTTTTCCTTGTACACATAACCAGGTGGAATGTGGGCTTAATGAAAAAATGGAAAATTATATAAGAACGGTTATTAACCATACTTTTATAATTACTGTGATTACATTCAAAAAGAAAAGTCTGCTCATGAATTTCAGGAGGATCCAGAATTCTCCCCAGACTTCTTTTATCTATTTCCTGATTTACTGAACAAACATTTCTGCCCTGCAGGATGTATACCAGTCTTCCATAATAATCCTGGTCTGACAAGAGAATAATATGAAGTCCTTTAGGAGCTCAAAGAAGGATGAAATGTTGGCCAAGATTGACTCCTATTTTTAAAAGTTGAATCACTTTAAGTGTATTAGCTAGCGCTAGATCAAAGTGAAACCTCAAACCCACACATACTACACATCCCATTATACCTTGGAAGCAACAATGTCCAACTCTGCGAAAAGAAATAATGCAAGGGAGAGTGTCACCTTGTTGCAGGGATGAAGACTGTGATGGGCATGCTTTGAGAGGTAAGATAATACAGTGTAGTCATCAAAAGCACAGACTTGGGAGACTCCCTGGTTGAATCTTGGCTCAACCACTGTGACCTTAGGTAAATTATTTTTTAATTGTGTGCTGTACCTCCTGCCCAGTATCATTAGGTTGTCAGGAGGAAAAAGTAAATTAACAAGTGCTAAAAGACCCTGAGTAGGTCAGTCAGACTTTTAATAAATAATAAATACCCATTGAATGAGCTGATGTAGTGAGGTCCTTCTACACGCAGGACATTGTGCTTGGGCTTAGACGGTGCCTCCTAGAAGGATCTTTAATATGGCTGATGTGAAATTACCTAGTAAGCTTTACAAAACTGATTCAATGACCATTCTATTTGCCAACCAGCTTATGTCCTGTGTCCACTTGCCCTTATTTAATCAACAGTAAGTTGGAAACACATACTTATGCTATATTAAGTGTTGGTAATATGAAAATGCATGAGACATCGTCTCGGTCTTGGAGGGCCATCAATGGTAGTTGAAGACAGGACATACACAACCAATGATTACAAAAGGTGGCATGTATCAAGTGATGGCCTAGACAGAAAATATATTTGTATGGGTACTGATATTCAAAGGAACAATCATTATCAGGGTCACCCTTTTTTCAGTTAAGCATGACTGACTCAACCATTTTCCCTTGAATTACTGTTTCAATTTTGTTTTGCGACTCAAGGCTTGATGTTTATTTGGTCCACTCCAGTTCTAAAAGTTCTATTTCACTGGGATTTTGTTTGTCTTGTTGTCATATTGTTGTTTTGTTTTATATCCCTAAAGAGTTGCAAAGCAACTTGACTGCTAGATGCATGGGTTAAATTTTTTGTATCCTAGTTCACTTTGCACGGTACGTGTTGGTGCCATCTATTCACAGGTGCCAAATACACACCTATATACATGTGTATTAATAAATAAATAAAATACATGGAAACCAGAAGTTAATCCACATACCAAAGTCTAAATTAGACAAGTCTCTTTTCAAGTGAAACACCGTATAGATTATTAAGTTTGTTTTGCCTATCTGCAACCGGAGGATGGCGCAGACAACCGGTAGGAGAAATGGAAGAGGGTAACTAACAGTGATAACAGATTTACAGCATACGTTTTGTAAAAAGCTGAAGAGATTTGCGTTCCTTAGCCGTAAGAACGTAACGTCATGACCGAAAGTCACTCCCCGGGGATTGTCTGAAAATCATTTCCAAAGGAAGAAGAATACAGGTAATTGGCCTTGAAGTGAGCCAGAATCATTTAAGTTCGTGATCAGAAAATTGAAAAGAACTGAGCAGTAGTGCTACTCCACCAGTGACCTGCAGACAGGCAGTGTCGGCACAGTCAGCCAGAACGGCCGATGTCCAATTTCCACTGCAGAAAGGGGTGCGTTTAGCAATCTGTTTTTTTTTTTTTAATCTTTTTTTTAAACGTTTATTTACTTTTGAGACAGAGAGAGACAGAGCATGAAGGTCAGATTGAGAGAGGGAGACACAGAATCTGAAACAGGCTCCAGGCTCTGAGCTGTCAGCACAGAGCCCGACGCGGGGCTCGAACTCACAGACCGCGAGATCATGACCTGAGCCGAAGTCGGACGACTTCGCCTGAGCCACCCAGGCGCCCCAGCAATCTGTTTTAACAAGCCTTCCAGGTGACTGATGCGAGCTCACATTTCTTAAACACTGCTCTAAAAGATCTTTACTGGGAAGAATGTACGTGAAACACTCATCAGAGACGGCGGGCTTTTATTTCTCACAAGACTGCTAATCTGAATGGCAATGTAACTGACTGAGTGATTATCTCCAGACCAAACTGGCACTGCGCACTGATGATTACAATTGCTGCCTGCGAGCCCATTAGACTTCTGCCCCCAACAGGGATGGGAACAAGTCGGTGGTGCAGGCTTGGGAGTTCTAGGCACTCCCTCTGCTTACCTTGAGAGCTCAGGACCCAGCAAAGACTGCCAGCTAAGGATTTTTAGGATAGGTGAAAGTGCTAGAAAAAGGTGATAGGAGGAGAAGGGGGAAAAAATGGCAGGAGATAATGCAGTGACACAAATAGGGGACAAGGGTAGAAAAAGAAAAAGAGTGCGAAGGAAGTACGAACACAAGAATATGAGAAGAAAGAGAGGAGAGTCTATCTAAAGTCAGAGTTGAGTTCAGTAAGAAGCAAGAGAACAAAAGAAAAAGTCTGGCGGTCGCTAGCCAAGGGAGCCGCTAGAAGGGTTAGAGGCACCAGTGTGAAAAGTGCAGCAGTGCTTGGCAAACCATGAGCACCATGAAAAGGCGGGTTAGGACTAGGACTGCAATGTAAAAAAACAAAGTGTAAGAGCAAGAGATAAGAAAGCACATTAGCTGGAGCGCCTGGGTGGCTCTGTCGGTTAAGTGTCCAACTTGGGCTCAGGTCACGATCTCGCGGTTCTGAGTTCAAGCCCCACCTTGGGCTCTGTGCTGACATCTCAGGGTCTACAGCCTGCTTTGGAGTCTGTGTTTCCCTGTCTGCCCCTCCCCCGCTCATGCTCTGTCTCTCTCAAAAATAAATAAACCTAAAAAAAAAAAAAACCTTAAAAAAACAATAAAAGCACATTAACCAACCATGTTCCAGGGGTAATACAGGATCAGCCCTTTCTGAAGTAAGGTGATGAATCGGATAACCTCTATAGTCCTTCACAATTAATGGTTAGTACGTGGCCGCTATGTTATATGGAATGTGTGCACACAATTAACTAGAAAATACTTGTGGTATTTTTTTTTTGTTTTGGCAACTTGAATAGGTACTTTTATTGGCACATCTAGGCCATTTGTTTCAAAAAGTCATCTTTACACTACATGAAGAATAATTTTAAAAAATATTTACAGAGTAGTAAGGCTACTGAGAAATTCTTTTAAATTTTTGTTTTAAAATGTAACATACTTTAAATTTGACAAAAGCTCATAAAAATAGAAAAATCCTGTTTTGGCTGACCCAGCATATCTAAACACAATGGGGTGCCTTCTTAATTACTTCCTTTAATATGCTGAGCTTAGTTTCAGAATTCATTAGGGATCAGACTTCCAGGAGAATTTCCTGTTTGTTTTGGCTAAATTATTATTGGTGAATTATAGAGAAAAATAGAACATATCAATTGATTACAGATCGTCTTTGGAAAGTATGAAATGAAAATACAAGAAAGAAAATATATCTGCCCAGAATCTAGCTATAGAAACTACAGGATGATCAGAGTATATCTCAGAATACACTAGTGAAATTCAACTCTCTCATTGGCCAGTTTTAGTAACGACTGGCAGCATATGGGTTTGTTCAAAGCAACTAGAAACATGTTTACTTTTTCCTTTTTAGTGAGGTTACCAGATGGCCCCAAGAAAAGGATATGATTTTGCTCCAATTCTACATATCCAGAAAATAAAAATCTTAAATTTAATGTATTATAGCTTTCATGATTTCCTTGTGATTGTACACACTGAGGAAATGATGTTATACCAAGAAAACCCCAACCCTTTAGGAACCAATCTAAGCATGAAGGCATTCAAAGATATTCAAAGACATGCTTTGTGTGGCGTTCCCTGGTACCGATAGGAAACATGAGTTTATTAGGCAGAATGACGAAACATGCTCTTTGTTCTCAGAAAAGTTGCAACACCCTGTGTGTGTGTGTGTGTGTGTGTGTGTGTGTGTGTGTGTGTGTGTGTGTGTGTGTGTGTGTGTGTGGCTGGCTGTATTACTGACCAGAAGGTAAGCCATGTGGTAGCCATATGCTTCTGTGGTTAACAGAATCAGAAATTGCTTTCCTAGGTCTACACATTTCCTAGGATTTGGTTCTTCAAGTATAGATTCCATTATCCAAATATTGATAATGCCATATTATTTTAAAATATTGTATTCTGGAGTAATGTTTAGTATATGTGCTGCCGAAGCAGGCACAACTGAAGTAATGTTTAAATTCAATGACCCATGGTATTGGTGCTAGTTAGTCCAGTTGATTAGGGAAGATTTTTAATGAGTACTAAATTGGAATTACACAAGGTAATTAGTATTTTAGTCCCTAGTGCAAACAGCTCTAATCTCAGGACATCCCACAAATAACAAAGGGGATAGGGTGACAGGGTAAGGATAATTTCTATCAGCATCTTTAGAGATCAATGAATATATCACATCTGCTTAAATACTTAAAGTGTGGGTGGATTTAGGTGGTCCAAAATAACCATGTCCTGGGGAAAGCCATATGTGGGCATAAATCTATAACTGTGCCTGACACACAAGAATAAACTTGACTTGGGGCACCTGGGTGGCTCAGTCGGTTGAACGTCTGACTTCAGCTCAGGTCATGATCTCACAGTTTGTGGGTTCGAGGCCCGCATCAGGCTCTGTGCTGACAGCTCAGACCCTGGAGCCTGCTTCAGATTCTGTGTCTCCCTCTCTCTCTGCCCCTCCCCCGCTCACGCTTTGTCTCACTCTGTTTCTCAAAAATAAATAAATGTAAAAAAAAAATTAAAAAAATAAAAAAAGAAAGACAGAAAGACAGACAGAAAGAATAAACTTAATGCTGAATATTTAAGGAACTATTATACTCTTAAGAAATGTACTTTATTGCTTTATTCAAATACTGACTATTCACTGAAATAAACTGAAAAGCAATAGAAAATATAAGGTTTGCTTTTTTTGACTAAATACCTCTGTGATGATGCAAATTAATTTCTTTGGGGCAAAAGTTTTGTTTTTTAAAAACAAAACAAAAAAAATTCAGAAACCTGAAAAATGTAACTAGTCCTGCAATACTTTTATTTAATTACATAACTATTCATAAGTGACATTTACAATGTATGTGAAAAAACAGCTGACTGAATCTTTCCACCTACATAAAACTAACTTAAAAAGTAAACCTTTAGGGGTGCCTGGGTGGCTCAGTTGGTTAAGCATCTGACTCTTGATTTCAGCTCAGGTCATGATCTCTCACAGTTTGTGTGCTGACAGCAGGCAGCCTACGTGGGATTCTCTCCCTCTCTCTGCCCTTCTCCTGCTTGCCCTCTCTCACTCTCTCTCTTTCAAAATAAATAAACATTTAAACATAAAAAAGTAAACCTTTAGAAACGAATACATCTTAATATAATCCTTAAAATTCTCATAAATTAAATTAGAAATTTCTCTTACTTTTCCTCCAGTAGCTTTTACTTTCTATTCTCAAAAATTCATTCTAATACCAATTATAAAATGGACCCCAAATGATATAACTTAATAACTGAAAGTATTTTAAATGCCCCCCCCCCAAAAAAAAAACTCCCAAAAAAGAAGTCGTTTTAATGATCGCTTTCACTAAAGATATTTTCTTATTGAAAGGATATTCTGGAAAGAAAAAAAAAGATTTTGTTTACCATGAAATACTAGCTTACAAATTGATACTAAAACTCTTTTAAAAGAGTGATCCAAGGCTCACAAATATTTAGTGAGCATTTACTGTGTGCGTGGTGCCCAGCACAGAGGGAGAACAAAACATACTCCCTATACTTCGAGGAACTGATGGTGCCAGAAAATGGATACAACAACATTAATACAAGATTGAGAGACACACAGGGCAAAGGAAAGCAGAAGGGGTTGAAAAAATAAAGGAGATTCTTTCTGCCTGGAAGAATTAAGGACAGTTCATAGGGGAAGAATTATTTGAGCTAGGATTTATAAGGGTAGATATGAGTATCTGGTGGTGAAAGATGAATGGGAAGAAGAGCGGGATGATAGAAAGAAATCATGCGATCCAAAACATGGAGTTGGGACAGGACAGCCTACACTCTGGGGATGGTAAAGTCCAAGCTTTACCACTTGGTCCTCGGACTCGTCGATTCCTATTTCCTACTTGCAAATTCTCTCTCTCTGTTCCCTGAACTTGCCCTTCCTCTCATTCTCTCTACTATACTGTAGTCTATTAAGTGTGCAATAGCATTATGTCTAAAAAAAACAATGTACATACTTTAATTTAAAAATACTTCATTGCTAAAAAAAATGCTAACCATCATCTGAGCTTTCAATGAGTCATAATCTTTTTGCTGGTGGTCTTGCCTTGATGTTGATGGCCGCTGACTGATGAAGGTGGTGGCTGTTGAAGGTCAGGGTGGCTGCAGCCCTTTCTTAAATTAAAACAATGAAGTTTGCATTGACTCTTCCTTTCACAAACAATTTCTCTGTAGCTTGGGCTGATGTTTGATAGCATTTTACCCACAGTAGAGTTTTCAAAATTGGAGTCAGTCCTCTCAAATCATGCTGCTGCTTTATTAACTAAGTTTATATAATAGTCTAAATCCTTTGCTGTCATTTCAACAGTCTTCACAGCATCTTCACCAGGAGTAGATTCCATGTCAAAAAAATACCATTTTATTTGTTCATCTATAAGAAGGAACGCATCTGTGAAAGTTTCACTATGAGATCACAGCAATTCAGTCACATCTTCAGATTCCGCTTCTAATTGCAATTCTCTCTCTGTCCCCACCACATCTGCAGTTACTTCCTCCACTGCAGTCTTGAACTCTTTAAAGTCATATCCATGAGAACTGGAATCAACTTCTTCCAAACTCCTGTTAATATTGATATTTTGACTTCTTCCCATGAATCACAAATGTGCTTAATGGCATCTAGAATGGTGACTCTTTTCCAGAAGGTTTTAGTTTATTTTGCTTAGGTCCATCAGAGGAATCACTACCTATGACAGCTACAGCCTTATGAAATGTATTTCTTAAATAATAAGACTTGAAAGTCTAATGCTCCTTGATCCATGGGCTGCGGAGTGGATGTTGTGTTAGCAGGCATGGAAACAACATTAATCGCATTGTACATCTTCATCAGAGCTCTTAGGTGACCAGGTGCATTGTCAATGAGCAGTCATATTTTGAAAGGATTTTTTTTCCGAATGGTAGGTCTCAACAGTGGTCTTAAAATATTCAGTAAGCCACATTTTAAACAGCTGTGCTGTCACCCAGGCTTTCTTGTTCCATTATAGAGCAGATTTAGTGTAATTCTTAGGGGACCTAGCATTTCAGAATGGTAAGTGAGCACTGGCTTCAACTTAAACTCACCAGCTGCATTAGCCCCTAACAAGAGAGTCATCCTGTCCTTTGAAGCTTTGAAGCCAGGCACCAACTTCTCCTTTCTAGCTATGGAAGTCCTAGATGACATCTTCTTCCAGTATAAGGCTATTTAGTCTACATTGAAAAATCTGTTGTTAAGTGTAGCTGCCTTCGTGAATTATCTTAGCTGGATCTCCTGGATAAGTTGCTGCAGCTTCTACATCAGCACTTGCTTCACCCTGTGCTTTGATGTTATGGAGACGGCTTCTTTCTTTAAGCCTCAGGAACCCATCTCTGCTAACTTGCAACATTTCTTCTGTAGCTTCCTCATCTCATTCAGCCTTTATAGAACTGAAGAGAGTCAGGACCTTACTCTGGATTAGGCTTTGGCTTAAGGGACAGTTGTGGCTGCTTTGATCTCCTATCCAGACCACTCACACTTTCTTCATACCAGCATGAGGACTGTTTCACTTTCTTATCATCCGTGTGTTCACTGGAGTAGCACTTTTAATTTCCTTCAAGAACTCCTCCTCTGCATTCACAACTTGGCTAGCTGTTTGGCACAGGAGGCCTAACTTTCAGTCTGTCTTGGCTTTTGACACACCTTCCTCGCTAAGCTTAATCATATCTAGCTTTTGATTTAAAGTAAGAGAAGCGTCACTCTTCCTTTCACGTGAACACTTAGAGGCCATCGTTGGCTTATTAATTGGCCCAATTTCAACACTGCGGTGTCCCAGGGAAGAGAGAGGCCCAGGGAGAGGAAGAAAGATGGGTAATGGCTGGTTGATGGAGCAGTCAGAATACACACAACATTTATTGATTAAGCTTGTTGTCTTATGTGGGCACGTGGTGCCCCAAAACAATTACAATAGCAACATGAAAGGTCACTGATCACAGATATCCCTAACAAACATAATTATAGTGAAAACGTTTGAAATATTGAAAGAATTACCAAAACATGACACAGAAACACAAAGTGAGCAAATACTGTTGGAAAAATGGCACCAATAGACTTGCTCCATGCAGGGTTGCCACAAACTTTCGATTTGTAAAAACACACAGTATCTGCAACGTGCAATAAGGTGTGGCACAGTAAAACAAGGTATGCCTGTAAAAGGGAGTATTTAAAATCTTTGAGGGAGCCTTACCGGACATGGTAATTCATTGGATTTAGTGACTGTGGAAGAATCAGAGAATATTGAGGTCTGCAACTTGGTTGAGTAGGAAGATGCAGATATCATTGACATCGATAGGAAAGAAAATAGAAGGTGCTGATTTTGGAAGAAGAGAAGATAGATTCACTCAAGATATTTGCTTGGTACCTACTATGTGCCAAGCACTAGGCCAGCACTGGACTACAGATTTGAAAGACACATCTCTTTTCTAAGGAACCTCAAGTCCTCACTCACTCATCAATTTCTTTACTATCTAATAAATAGGTTTTTTGAGGGATGGGGTGGAGAGAGGGGCAGAGGAGGAGAGAGAGAGAAAATCTGAAGCAGCCTCCAAGCTTAGCATGGAGCCCAATGCTGGGATCGAGCTCATGACCAACCATGAATCATGACCGTGAGATCAAGACCTGAGCTGAAATCAAGAGTCAGATGTTTAACTGACTGAGCCACCCAGGTACCCCTCAATTAACATTTTTAAAGTACCAGATACTGGTGCAAAAATTAAGTAAGAAACCATCCTTGTCTTCAAGGAGTTCCCAGGTTGGTAGTGAAGACAGTCACCTATAAAAATGACCACCAAGCTTAAAGTGCTATCAAAGAAATATACCAGAATGTGTTAGATTTTGTTATTATTTTAAATTTAGAGAGTGTCAGGGGACCAGCCAGGTGGAATTATCTGTCAGGTAACTTTTGTCTGGCCTGAAATTGAGGAGTGGGGTTATGGCTAGGTGGGTTAGTAGATTTGCAGATTGTTCACATGGTTGAGAAGAAGGTTAAGGACAGTAAGTGGAGGGTGGCCAACACCGACATTCAGTGTATGGGAAAGCGAAGACAAAAAGGAGCTCCCCAAATGGGACAGAGTCTCGGGCATATACAAATAAGGAAAATAGGAAAATACTAAAAAGGAGTACAGGAAAATGAAGAACGTCAAATGGTGTGGTGGGCCCTAGTCTTCTTGGGAACAATCAAGAGGCAAACTGAAGAAAAGTGAGGAGGAATGATCTTTAATATGTGGTTTATCAAGGATCCCATCTTGCAAAGAAATCCAAGGAATCTGAAGAGCAAGTGGTCTGGCAACAGGCCACTGAGGTAACCTGCAGGAGAGCAGAACTGGGGGAGTGGAAATCATTTTATGAGGGTTTTAGGAGCGAGTAGATGGTGAAGAAATAGAACCAGTGAGTGAAAAATGGTTCATAGACCCTGGGCCCTACATGGAAGAAATGAAGTGGAATGTTAATGTGAAGGGGTAAGTACCAGGTTTAAGAGTTTTGTTTTTGCTTTTATTTGATATTTAGGATAGAAAAACTCAAGTAGTTTTCTAAGGGGAAGAAAGGACTGGCAAGGCATTAAAAATGAAAGAGACAAGAGTTGGGGATGGGGTGGGGCAGGGTGGGATGGGAAGGGACCAAAGCCTTAGGTGAAGCTGTCTTTATCCTTGGAAAGGAGACAAAAGACTCCTGTTGCTGAGAGGGCAGGAAGGAGAACAGGGTGGGCACAGAGAGAAAATAGTAAGGGGAAAACAGGGAATTTGCATAAGTTTTTGTTGAATGAAGAGTGAGGAAACAATATGAAATGAGGGAGGTAACTGAGTGGTTTTGAGAAAAACAAATAATTTGGTACAGTTACCAGTGGCAATGCAACTAGGAATCAACTAGAGATCACAAGTATTTGTCAATCATGAGTGTGCTATGGGAATTCTGTGCAGGGTAATTTTTGGTTGTACAGGACTATCATGTGTACTGTAGGAAGTTTAACATCACTGGCTCCTATCCATTCAATGTCAGAATTGCTCCCCTGTCATTGTGATAACCCAAAATAGCCTCATTTGTTTCTAAATGCCCTGGGTGGAGAATCTTTTAGCTGACATCAGACAGCCTGACTCTACAGCAGAATCAAATCACACTAGTATATAGCCTTCCCCAGTAACACTTAGGAACCTGAGCTCAGAGTCCAATAGTTTTAAAAGCTTTAAAAGGAGACAGTAAAAGAAACATTCCTAGATTATTTTATTCCCTTGGTTGAGAATATTTATATCATCCCCAACCTAACCTCCGTAGATTTAGTTCTAGTAACAGCAATTGCTAATCACACATAGCATTTTAAAGCTGAATACAGTTGCACAGGAGACTAATTATTGCAATTCAGAGACATTTTTATAAGCAACGTTTGTCTAAATCCTGATCCTAAGCCTGGTTTTATAAGCCTGGCCCTTGGCCCAGAATGTAGGGGTGGGAGGGACGAGAATAAAAGTCCCATGAAGGCGGCTAAAAGGAAATCAGAGGACCTGGCTTCTAAGAGAGCTCCTGCCAAGGTCTCCCAGAAGAGTACTGCTATCCCACACAAACATGGCTCAGGTCTTGGGAGTTTGAAAATACAGCTGCTGATTTGCCCCAATAGTCAGAAATACTGACATAGTAGCAAAGCTTTCTATGGAAGACTTGTACCTGTCCAGACAGAGAAAAGGCAAGTTAAATACAGCTTACCAAAATAATTTACAGGAACTGATACTTAGTACTATCTCAGAGCTAGACCTCAGCTTATCTGGCTGTTCCTTAAGAAATTCTCAGTATGCCTGATCATGACCTCAGGCTTCCCTGGGGAAGGCGAAGCCAATGGGTTTCAACGTGCTAATAGCTTTGCCCTACTGTAACAACCCCAGTCTACTGGGTCATGGCTCTCAATGAAGCCTTGCCTGAGTGATTCTTCAGGTTGCAATCCCAGCCCACTTCAAACACTCCCACTCAAAACACTGATGGTGATCTGTCTGGTTTTGGTCCCTGCCTGTCTTCCCCAAACTCTTGCATAAACCTTCCAACTGCAATGCCTGGCCTTCTCACCTTGTTTATCAAAGTGTGGTGGCACTGATAGGCTCTAATAGCTACTGATCTGATATATCCAAACACCTAAAACAGGCTAAGACTTTTGATAAAACCCACGTAGAGTGTGAAGTAATAACAAATGGCTTTACTTGGGGCTGACGGAATGCCAAAAATAATGTATAGCCTCACTGTCACTTCTAGGCATAAAACACCAATGAACCAAAATAAAGAATCCATTTAAGAAGGAACATTTTCCAAAATCAAAGACTACAGAAAAGATTATTTATACAGTAGTAGGAACATCTATTATACTACCTTTAGCTTTAATTGTTCTTACTGTTGATTTTGGATGGTAAATAAATTAATCTATTTATTGCAATCCTCTGGTCTTAGGCTGCTAAGGTATACGAATTTCTAAAAGTTAGCTATCAGAAAATGAAAAGAAGTTAAATAATAATGAAATGGTAAAGTGATTAAAATAAAAATTGTCTAGGGGTACCTGGGTGGCTCAGTTGGTTAAGCGTCTGCCTTCTGCTCAGGTCACGATCTCAGGGTTTGTGAGTTCGAGCCCTGCATCAGGCTCTGTGCTAACAGCTCAGGGCCTGGAGCCTGCTTCAGATTCTGTGTCTCCCTCTCTCCCTGCCCCTCTCCTGCTCGTGCTCTGTCTCTCTCTCTCGAAGATAAATAAATAGTAAAAAAAATTTTTTTAATTGTATAGTTTTTCATTAAAAATGTTAATCATCCTTAAAGAAAACATAACGTAGTCATATCAAACAATTCATATGTAATTTAGAGCTTTAAGATGTATATGCTATTCCATATTTTGAATATATTTCTTATACTCTTATAAAACTCCTTAATTTTAAGAAAATTGGACTATTTATAGTTCATTTAGAGTGAGCAACCAAAGAGACTTGCATTTCATTAATAAACCTTCTCTGGCATATGATTCACTTAAGATTCTGACACTGAGGCAATATTTGAAAGGCCAACATACGATTTATATCAAGTTTCTCCCTAACTCATGTCACACACCTCTCTCCTATCTCCTAAATTTAGTGTTTGGACCACCCAATTTAGCCTATATCAAAGGGTCTCATACTGACCTGTAGATGCTCCAAATCCTGTCAATTCAACAAGTGTACAAGGAGTGTCAATTTAGTAAGACTGTTCATTTTGAAGGATAACAATCATGTATTCTGCCTTTCATATCTCCTATAATGTGGGCAAAAGATAAAAGTCCTAGAATTAAAATAAAAGCCATTGATCTGCTGATTCAAAATATCCTTAACTACTTATGAGCCCCAGATATAAACATGGTGATCCAATCACTTAAGTTGAACCACACCTTATTACTAAATTCCCTTCCAGCTGGTCTTGGTGCAGAATCTTTTGGAAGTAATCCATGGCTTGAATAATTAGAAATATTTTTAAGTATGGGTAGGAGAGAGGGTACCATGCTGCGATGCCTATTTGTGTACAAGACATCATATTAATAAGCACATATGCTAAAGATTGATCAAGATGACTAGTTAATTTGAAGTATCTTAATCTGATTCTATGGGAATATTGTGTAGTGCATGGGGATGGATGTGGGGGTAGAGGATGTGGGGGATACAGTGGACAAATTGTTGCCATTGAAGTGAATCCCCTGGTGGTGAATATCATTCTCTTTGCTTTCCAAATGTCCGTTTCTCTAATTTAGGTCATACTTAGGTATGTCAAATTCAGGCCATCCCTAATATTGCATGGGACATACAATGTCTATTTATGTTTATCTGAAATTCAAGTTTAACAAGGCATTCCTTACTTTTTTATTTTATTTTATTTTATTTTATTTTATTTTATTTTATTTTATATTTGAGATACTGATGTTTATTTTATTTATTAAATATAATTTATTATCAAATTGGTTTCCATACAACACTCAGTGCTCATCCCAACAGGTGCCCTCCTCAATGCCCATCACCTACTTTGCCCTCTGCCCCACCCTCCATCAACCTTCAGTTTGTTCTCAGTATTTAAGAGTCTCTTATAGTTTGCCTCCCTCCCTCTCTGTAACGTTTTTTTTCCCCTTCCCCTCCCCCGTGGTCTTCTGTTAAGTTTCTCAGGATCCACATATGAGTGAAAACATATGGTATCTGTCTTTCTCTGCCTGACTTATTTCGCTTAGCATAATACCCTCCAGTTCCATCCACGTTGCTGCAAATGGCCAGATTTCATTCTTTCTCATTGCCAAGTAGTATTCCATTGTACATATAAACCACATCAAGGCATTCCTTATTTTATCTGGTAACTCTGCTCTGGCTATCTCAAGGGGCTTTATGAAATTCTAAGAAAATTTATTTCATTCCTTTAATTTTTGAAACTAGGCACGTAACTGCATAAAAAACGGCAACTTGCCAAGAGAGTACAGAAGATTGATGTAAAATCAAAGGAAGGATATTGGGATATTAGGTTTCTTTAAAAGGCTACATTTCAGAGATCAAGGACCTTGGCTAATGTGCTTGCTGTTCTATTCCTGCCCACAACTGATGTTCTAGGGAATGGAAGATACTAACTATTTTTTGAGTGAAAGATGGCAGATATAAATGTCTCAATTTATTTTGAGAATGCAAACACTTCTCTTTTATCATCAGGAATAAAAAGCTGGTTAATCCATTCCTTTTAGTCACCTCAGCTCAAATAGCTCAAATACATACAACAGGTAATGGTGAAAGTGAAGTATATAGACTGGCTGTGGCCATAATCCAGATAGCTGGCAAGTATAGAAAAAGCGCCAATGGAGTCATTGTTTAAAAGATTTCAGATACAGGCACCTTTAACAGGAATGTGTACATTTGCATTAGAAACTCACTTGACAATAGAGATTTAGGTCCACTCTGATTTTTACATATATTTTTATGAAGGGACAATGATTTTATAGTCTACTTAAAAGGCATTCATTAAAACATATTCTAGTTATTCTTGGGATTTCAATAAAGAGATGAGTTAAAGGCATTCCATGAGGTTAAAAGGAAGAAGAACCAGGAAAGTCATTCTAAGGAGAAGGAAAGGATCCAGCAATTTCTAGAGAGGAAAAAAGGAGAAAGGAGTTTTAGGAGATGAAGAGATATTCTTTAAAAATACATGGGGCACCTGGGTGGCTCAGTCATTAAGTCTCCAACTCTTGATTTTGGCTCAGGTCATGATCTCACCATAGTCGGATCAAGCCCTGCATGAAGCCCCACATCGGGCTCTGTGCTGGGCAGGAAATTGTCTCCTTCTACCCCTTCCTCTGGCCCTCCCCCACCCCTCTGTGTGTGTCTCTCTCTCAAAAAAAAAAAAAAAATAAATAAAAAATTAAATTAGATTAAAATAGAAATACATAAGTAAAGAAAACATATATGAATAAGGAAAAACAGAAATATGGTGATATAATGAAGTATTATACTATTTAGGTACATTAGGAAAAAGAAGATTGAAAGGCAGCTCTTGGCAAAGTCCAATTAATTCATAGAATATGTGCATCAAAATACTATAAAATAGGACTGGATTTTCTAGCCTCAAGAATGTTTAAAATATGAATACTTTTGCAAAAACTAATTATCATGTATGGAGAGCCACAGCTTATTTTAAGCACAGAATTTTCTTTGTTATGTCAAAAAGTAAAAGCTATACAGCACTGAACAACCTAATATAAGTTAACCAATACAGTGAACAAAAACCTTATTTGTTCAAATCCAAATGAAAACATACTAAATGACTGAAATCAAGTTTAGAGATATAAATGTTTTTTTTTTTAAGCAAAAACACGTATTTTGCAGGGTTGCCTTTGTCCCACTTGTAATAGGCCAGACCTTCTTTTTTTTTTTTTTTTAAGTTTTTTTTTCAACGTTTATTTATTTTTGGGACAGAGAGAGACAGAGCATGAACGGGGGAGGGGCAGAGAGAGAGGGAGACTCAGAATCGGAAACAGGCTCCAGGCTCTGAGGCATCAGTCCAGAGCCTGACGCGGGGCTCGAACTCACGGACCGCGAGATCATGACCTGGCTGAAGTCGGACGCTTAACCGACTGCGCCACCCAGGTGCCCCAAGGCCAGACCTTCTAAGTGATATGTCAGCGAGTCACTTGGTAGATCTACCAATGGAAAAAAATTGAAAAGATATATAAAAAAATTAAAAGATGGTCATATGGAATGTGGTTGTTCTGACATGGAAGTTACATAGAACAGCTTCATTGGTCAAAATTAGATAATCCCTTTTTGGAGGAATCTTAGCACTCTAGGTTGAATACACCTCATGTTTCTTTAGACCTCTAGGAACACTTAACATTTATGAGGCATAAATACATATATTTGCTTTAAAAAATTCCAATTTTATGGAGTACCTGGGTAGTTCAGTTGGTTGCATGTCTGATTCTTGATCTCGGCTCAGGTCATGATCTCATGGGTTTGTAGGATCGTGCCCCACGTTGGTCTCTGCACTGACAGTGCAGAGTCTGCTTGGGATTCTCTCTCTCTCTCTCTCTCTCTCTGTCTCTGCCCCTCCCCTGCTCATGGGCTCTCTCTTTTTTCTCTCTCAAAATTAAACAATTTTTACAAGAAATTCCACTTATGTAAAACCTATAGTAAAAATGAGATTTAGTGACAATATTAGTTGAATTGTTAACAAAATTTCAACTGACTAAATTTGAAGATCCAGTTGGCTTTATTCAGTGATTCATAAAGTAGGCAGCAACCCATCTAGTAAGAAAAAAGGAGCTTTGTGGGGCTATACAAAATGGAGGATTTTATAAGCAGAAAGAGGGCAGGATAAGGAAGTTAAAAGAATGGATTATTTCAGGTAAGTTACCTTCCTGTAGGGGAAGGCAGGGGTCTTATCAAGATTACCTCACCAGTAATGATCAGGACCTTCCAGACAGACTGGTTTAAAATTCCACTCCTGGGAAAGATTGAAACTGCAATTAGATTAGGAATTAAGTCTTGATTGAGCTTAGCAAAAGTGACTCCATTTTGGGCCAATTGTTTCCTTCCCTTTCTTTCCCTCTCCTTCTTTCTTTCTACACCAACATTTTGACAGAAAAAGAAAGAATCTTGGCCCTGGGAAGGGAGGAATGTCTGTGAGGCTCACTCTGGGTTTCTGTACTCCTTCCAGTCTCCATGCTCTGCTGGTTGACTTCTATGTGTGTCCCTACTGCTTTGGTCCCAACCCAACTGCCTTGGAATGATGTGTTTTTTCATCAGAGGACAAATTTGTGGGGACAGATGTAAAACACACACTGACTCAAAATGAGTTTGAGTCCCTTAAGTGTTAACTTCAAGGGAGGCTTTGCATCCCCCACTCTGCCAGGGACTGACACTGGGCCTGACACCCCATAGTCTCAGTGTTTCTCTTCTCTGTGGTCATGAGTATCTGTGCTACCATGTAGGATTTGTGCTTGTGGGGTTTTGTTTTTGTTTTGTCCATTTTATTTTTTGTTTCAAAGTTTTAATTTAAATTCTACTTAGTTAAATATATTGTAATATTGGTTACAGGACTAGAATTTAATGGTTCATCACTTGCATATAACACCCAGTGCTCATCGCAACAAGTGCCCTCCTTAATACCCATTGCCCATTTAGCCCATCCCCTGCCCACCTCCCCTCCAGCAACCCCAAGTTTATTCTCTATAGTTAAGAGTCTCTTATGTTTTGCCTTACCCTCTTTTTTTCCTTTTCCCCTATGTTCATCTGTTTTGTTTCTTAAATTCTGCACATGAGTAAAATCACATGGTATTTGTCTTTCTCTAACTGACTTATTTTGCTTAGCATAATACACTCTAGCTCCATCTGTGTCGTTGCAAATGGCAAGATTTCATTCTTTTGATGGCTGAGTAATATTTCATTGTATATATGTATATATACAATGAAATCTTCTTTTTCCATTCATCAATTAATGGACATTTGGGCTTCTTCCATAATTTGGCTATCATTGATAATGCTGCTATAAATATTGAAGTGCATGTGCCCCTTTGAATCAGTAATTTTGTATCCTTCATAAATACCTAGTAATGCAATTGCTGGTGTAGGGTAGTTCTACTTTTAACTTTTTGAGACACCTCCATCCTGTTTTCTAGAGTGGCTGCACCAGTTTGCATTCCCACCAACAGTGTAAGAGAGCTCTCCTTTCTCTGCATCCTCACCGATATCTGTTGTTTCCTGTGTTAAATGCAGCCACTTTGACAGGTGTGAGGTGGTAGGTCATCCTAGTTTTGATTTGTATTTCCATGATGGTGAGTGATGTTGAGCATCTTTTCATGCATCTGTTAGTCATTTGGATGTCTTCTTTGGAAAAGTGTCTGTTCAAGTTCTACCCATTTCGTAAATAGATTATTTGGTTTTTGGGTGTTGAGTTTGGTAAGTTCTTCATAGATTTTGGATATTAACCCTTTACCAGATATGTCATTTGCAAATATTACCATTCTGTAGGCTGCTTTTAGTTTTGTTGATTGTTTCCTTCACTGTGCAGAAACTTTTTATCTTGATTAAATCCCAATAGTTCATTTCTGCTTGTTTCCCCTGCCTCCAGAGACATACGTATCTAGTGAGAAGTTGCTGCAGCCAAGGTCAAAGAGGTTGCTGTGTGGTCTTCTCTAGGATTTTGATGGTTTCCTGTCTCATTGTTAGGTCTTTCATCCATTTTGAATTTATTTTTGTGTATGGCATAAGAGAGTGGTCCACTTTCATTCTTTTGCATGTTGCTCTCCAGTTTTCCCAACACCAATTGTTGAAAAGAATGTCTTTCTTTCCATTGGATATTCTTTCCTGCTTTGTTGAAGATTCCCTGACCATATAGTTGTGGGTCTATTTCTAGGTTTTGTATTCTGTTCCATTGACTTACGTGTCTGTTTTTGTACCAGTACCATACTGTCTTGATAATTACAACTTTGTAATATAACTTAAAGTCTGGAATTGTGATGCCTCCAGCTTTGTCGTTCTTTTTCAAGATTACTTTGGTTATTCAGGGTCTTTTGTGGTTCCATACAAATTTTAAGATTGTTTGTTCTAGCTCGGGTGTTATTTTGATAGGGATTGCATTAAATGTGTAGATTGCTTTGGGATGTATAGACATTTTAACAATATTTGTTCTTCCAATCCATGAGCATGGAATGTTTTCCATTTCTTTGTGTTATCTTCAGTTTCTTTTATAAGTATTCTATAGTTCTCAGAGTACAGATCTTTTTGTTCTTTGGTTAAGTTTCTTCCTTGATATCTCAGTTTTTGGTGCAATTCTAAATGGGATCAATTCCTTGATTTCTCTTTCTGTTGCTTCATTATTGGTGTATAGAAATGCAACAGATTTCTGTACATTGATTTTGTGTCCTGCAATGTTGTTGAATTTGTGTATCAGTTTTAGCAATTTTTTGGTGAAGTCTTTCAGGTTTTCTACATAGAGTATCATGTTGTCTGCAAATAGGGAAAGTTTAATTTCTTCCTTGCTGATTTGGATGCCTTCTATTTCTTTTTGTTATCTGATTGCTGAGGCTAGGATTTCCAGTACTATGTTAAATAACAATGGTGACAATGGACATCCCTGTCTTATTCGTGACTGTAGAGGAAAAGCTCTCAGTTTTTTCCCATTGAGGATGATATTAACTGTGGGTCTTTCGTATATGGCCATTATGATGTTAAGGTATGTTCCATCTATCCCTAATTTGTTGAGATTTTTAATCAAGAATGGATGCTGTATTTTGTCAAATGCTTTTTTGCATCTATGGACAGGATCATATGGTTCTTATTTTTTCTTTTATTAATGTGGTGTATCACGTTGATTGATTTGCAAATATTAAATCAGCCCTGCAGCCCAGGAATAAATCCCACCTGATAATGGTGAATGATTATTTTAATGTACTGTTGAATTAGATTTGCTAGTATCTTGTTGAGAATTTTTGCATCCAAGTTCATCAGGGATATTGGCCTGTAATTGTCCTTTTTAGTAGGGTCTTTGTCTGGTTTTGGAATCAAGGTAGTGCTGGCCTCATAGAATGTGTTTGGAAGTTTTCCTTCCATTTCAATTTTTTTGGAATAGTTCAAAAAATACACATTAACTCTCTCTTTCTCTCTCTCTCTCTTCCTTCCTTCCATCCTCCCTCCCTTCCTTCCTTGTAGGCTTCATGCCCAACACAGAGCCCAGTGTGGGGCTTGAACTCATGACCCTGAGATCAAGACCTGAGCTGAGATCCAAATGAGACACTTAACTGACTGAGCCACCCAGGTTCCCTGGTATGGGTATTAACTTTTCTTTAAATGTTTGGTAGAATTCCCCTAGGAAGCTCTCTGGCCCAGGAATTTTGTTTGTTGGGAGATTTTTGATTACTGGTTCAATTTCTTTGCTGGTTATGAGTCTGTTCATATTTTCTATTTCTTCCTGTTTCAGTTTTGGTAGTTTATATGTTTCTGGGAATGTATCCATTTCTCCTAGATTGCCCCATTTGCTGGCATATAATTTTTTATAATATTCTCTTATAATTGTTTGTATCTCTGTGGTGTTGGTTGTGATCTCTCCTCTTTCATTTGTGATTTTATTTGTGTCCTTTCTTTTTTTTTAAAATTTTTTCAATGTTTATATATTTTGGAGAGAGAAAGAGAGACAGAGCACAAGTGTGGGAGGGGCAGAGAGAGGAAGACACAGAACCCGAAGCAAGCTCCAGGCTCTGAGCTGTCAGCACACAGCCTGATGCACGGCTTAAACTCACAAACTGTAAATTTATGACCTGAACCAAAGTCAGCTGCTTAACCGACTGAGCCACCCAGGCGCCCCTCTTTTCTTTTTGATAAGGCTGCCTAGGGCTTTTCAAGTTTATTAATTATTTCAAAGAATCAGCTCCCAGTTTCACTGATGTGTTCTACCGGGTTTTTTTGTTCTATATCATTTATTTCTGCTCTAATCTTTATTATTTCCCTTCTTCTGCTGGCCTTAGGCTTTATTTGCTATTTCTTCTCTAGTGTCTTTAGGTGTAAGGTTAGGCTGTACATTTAAGACTTTTCTTGCTTCTTGAGGTAGGTCTGTATTGCTATCTACTTCCCTCTTAAGACCTCTTTTGCTGCATCCCAAAGGTTTTGGACTGGGCCTATTGTTTCTTTTTATCAAGATATTCACACCATTCTAAATGAATGTACCTGCATAATTTGTTAGAAAACTAAAGATCTACAGCCTCAGTTAGCAAGTGGAAAGCAGAATATTTCAGAATTTTTCTTTTTATGATGATGTTGTCAGACTCTAAATCCACATCTCATTTTCATGGGAAACCAAAATTTTGCAGATACTCACTAAGGTTGAACAGCATTTAATTTAATGCACGGAATCATGTAATAAATACAGTTCACCAAGATGAAGGTAAAGAATAAGCAAATCCAGTAAGACCACCTTTAAATGAATTAGTGAGAAAACCATTCCCAGCAAATGGGGGGAAAATCTTCAATTTTGAATTATCCTTAAAACAAATTTTATAAACATACAAAAATTAAAATTGGGCCAAGAAGCACATGGGTAGATATAAGGTAAACCCTTTGAATATGCAGGGAGTCCTTACTTTGCACATTTATTTTAGTTTCCTGAAACTAAATCTCTAAAAGGTGGGATGAGCTTTCCAAAACTGCCCCTCTCTTTCTAATTCAAGTGTTCCATTGGTGACTATTTTCCATGACAATGACTATCTTTTTGTGCTCTTCCTACCTTCATTAGAGTGTTAGATCTCCTCCCCTCCCTAGGATAAGATCATTTTTCTTTTTTTTTTAAATATTTTTAAATTTTTTTAATGTTTATTTATTTTTGAGAAAGAGACAGAGTGCAAGCAGAGGAGGAACAGATAGAGAGGGAGACACAGAATCTGAAGCAGGTTCCAGGCTCTGAGCTGTCAGCACAGAGCCCGACGTGGGGCTCAAACTCATGAACTGCGAGATCATGACCTGAGCTGAAGTTGGACACTCAACCAACTGAGCCACCCAGGCGCCCCAAGATCATTTTTTCTGAAAGGCTATTTCTCTAGCCTTCCACTTGTGCAAAAATATTCTTGACTTATGCAACAATAACATTTGCCTTTGCTTGGATCTCTCATCAAGAAAGAGAAGAGATGGCACAAAAACAGACACTCAGATCAATGGAACAGAATAGAGAACCCAGAAATTGACCCACAAATGTATGGCCAGCTAAACTTTGACAAAGCAGGAAAATATGTCCAATGTAATAAAGACAGTCTCTTCAGCAAGTGTGCTGGGAAAACTGGACAGGGACATGCAGAAGAATGAACCTGTATCACTTTCTTACACCATACACAAAAATGAACTCAAATTGGATGAAAGACCTAAATGTAAGACAGGAAGCTGTTAAAATCCTCAAGGAGAAAACAAGCAAAAACCGCTTTGATCTTGGCCGCAGCAACTTCTTATTCAAAACACCTCTGCAGGCAAGGGAAACAAAAGCAAAAATGAACTACTGGGACCTCATCAAAATAAAAACCTTCTGCACAGTGAAGGAAACAATCAGCAAAATTAAAAGGCAACCGACGGAATGGGAGAAGATATTTGTAAACAACATATCAGATAAATGATTAGTATCCAAAATCTATAAAGAATTTATCAAACTCAGCACCCAAAAAACAAATAATCCAGTGAAGAAATGGTCAAAAGACATGAGTAGACACTTCTCTAAAGAAGACATCCAGATGGCCAACCGACACATGAAAAAATGCTCAACATCATTCATCATCAGGGAAATACAAATCAAAACCACAATGAGATACCACCTTACACCTGTTAGAGTGGCTAACATTAACAACTTGGGCAACAACAGATGTTGGCGAGGATGTGGAGAAAGAGGATCTCTTTTGCATTGTTGGTGGGAATGCAAGCTGGTGCAGCCACTCTGGAAAACAGTATGGAGGTTCCTCAAAAAACTAAAAATAGAACTACCCTACAACCCAGCAATTGCACTAATAGACATTTATCCAAGGGATACAGGTGCTGTTTCAAAGGGACACATGCACCCCCATGTTTATAGCAGCACTATCAACAATAGCCCAAGTATTAAAGAGCCCAAATGTCCATCGATGGATGAATGGATAAAGAAGAGGTGGTATATATATACAATGGAGTATTACTCGGCAATCAAAAAGAATGAAATCTTGCCATTTGCTACTACGTGGATGGAACTGGAGGGTGTTATGCTACGTGAAATTAGTCAGTCAGAGAAAGACAAATATCATATGACTTCACTCATGAGGACTTTAAGACACAGAACAGATGAACATAGGGGAAGGGAAGCAAAAATAATACAAAAACAGGGAGAGGGACAAAACATAAGAGACTCTTAAATATGGAGAACAGAGGGTTGCTGGAGGGGGGATGGGCTAAATGGGTAACAGGCATTAAGGAATCTACTCCTGAAATCATTGTTGCACTATATGCTAACTAATTTGGATGTAAATTTGAAAAATAAAATTAAAAAGAAAAAAGAAAAAAAGAAAGAGAAGAGAGACCAAGTCGAATTGTAGGCTCATCATTTTCTCCATTAATCTCAGTGTACAGAAGTTCCCCCTTCATCTCTGGTTTCGCTTTCCATGGTTTCAGTTGCCTGTGGTCAACCCCAGCATCCAGCAGTAGGTGATCCTCTTTCCAACTTGTCTTCAGTAGGTCAGTAGTACCTCATGCTACTTCACAATGTCTGTATCATTCACCTCATTGTATCTCATCACATAGCTATTTTATCATCTCACATCATCACAAGAAGGGTGAGTACAGTACAGTAAGATTTTTGAGAGAGACCACATTCCCCTAACTTTTATTACAATATAGTGTTACAATTGTTCTATTTTATTATTGTTGTTGTTAATCTCTTACTGTGCCTAATTTATAAGTTAAACTTTATCATAGGTATGTATATGTAGGAAAAAACATAGTACATGTAAGTGTTCAGTACTAGTCGCAGTTTCAGCCATCCACAGGGGTTTGGAACATACCCATGGATCCCCACGGATCATATCCCCACGGATAAGAGGAGGAGCTATTATAGTCAGTATTTTTCATGAACTATACCCCCAGCTCTGCCCTGTATGTCATATCCAGGTATTTCCATGCACTGACCTCAAATAAACCACATTAGTATTTCCTGCCAAAATATCCTACATACCTGCCATATCATCTTTGTAGATACCAAAAAGAAAGAATAAGTAATGAAAAATAGAACAACAGCTTTGGCAGAAAATATCAGATAGAGAAAATGAACATACCTTTAGGTCATCACCTATCTTGGGTAAATTTGGTGAAGCCAATGTGTCCAGTGTAAAAATGTGATCTTCGTGAAAGGTTTCAACGTGTTCTTCATTAATGTGGACAGCAACCTGAAAAAAAACATTTTTAAACCAGGAAATGAGAAAAAAAGATTTTATGAAAAAGGAAGTTTGTGCTTATAATTTGGTTTAATTGGAATATTAACTGGTCAGTTCTTTACTCCCACCTTAGAAGCTCTGTTTCTGAAGCTTTTTTGGAACTACATGGAGCATATGGTTTGTCATCTCTTAGTTTAAAAAACAACAACAAAAACCATAGAACTTTCTTCTAACTTCTCTTCTTCTCTGCTTCTGCACAAGCATTTCTCTCTCAGCAGTTCCTGCTTCTGCTTGCTGTTGGTGAAGAATGAGTGGCAATGAACTCCATCTGGTAGTCTGGGTAGATGAAGTTGAAGAAACATAAACAAGTATGGCCTTGTAGCTGACACTAAATCAAAGACTCTTTGTTTCTTCTGGATTGATGACTGATGGCTGCCTCATCAGTACAGTCTCCCTGGAAAAGCATTTCCAGCTTCCTCACCCTGTCTCAGAACTGAATCAGGTGTGAGGCACACCTTTTCTCAACTGCCAGCAGCTTACAAAGGAGCTTTCTGTGTCAAAAGCAATGTCAGCTTCATTTTTTTTTTTAAAATCAGGGTGTGGTAAATCTGGCTCACACACCAATGTACAGTCAACTCATACTGTGACGGGAAATCTAGAATAGCATGTCTCAGACTGATTTATGACTGCATTAGTTTACATGATTATATGAGGGTGGAGCCATGTCTTTTTCTTCTTTGTGTCCTAATGCATAGCACAGTCAGTGCCTGCAACATACAAGCTCTCAGTAAATGTATTAAACTTAAGAGTTTTATTATTTGTTATTTTTCAAAGCTGCCCTTGCAATTACTCTTGTTCCTGTTCATGACCAACGTAAGTGCTGTGAGAACTGGAACCAAGTTTCACAGAGTAGGTAGGAATACATATCAACTGGCATGGTATTCTGCATATATTCTGGGATAGGACTATTTTACCTTCAAGCTGTCCCATCTTAAAAAAAAAAAATCTTGGGGCGCCTGGGTGGCGCAGTTGGTTAAGCGTCCGACTTCAGCCAGGTCACGATCTCGCAGTCCGTGAGTTCGAGCCCCTCCTCAGGCTCTGGGCTGATGGCTCAGAGCCTGGAGCCTGTTTCCGATTCTGTGTCTCCCTCTCTCTCTGCCCCTCCCCCGTTCATGCTCTGTCTCTCTCTATCCCAAAAATAAATAAACGTTGAAAAAAAAAATTAAAAAAAAAATCTTCACTCTCCTCCCATCCTGTCCAGCCTGCTTAAAAATGCTGATTAGTTTTTCTTGCTCCAGGTTACCAAGGCAAAAATTACTGATTACACTGTGCCACTGTTATTTTAGCATACAGAGGGTTCACAGCTTGTCCATGCTTCCTGCTATTGCAAGTTCTTGGTAAAACTGAGATCTTTGGCAATAACAGGTTTCACTCACTTTACCAGGTGATCTGGCAAAAATAGATGTAGCCATACTGAATGCTATTACTAGGTACTTACCTGCAGGTTCTCATTCAGGATATGTTCTTTCCAAATGTTAAGAAATAAACCAAATCAGAGGCATTTGAACATTTATTCTGATAATCTTTCAAATATTTCCAGATGGGGACCTTCACTAGCTATGAATCAGCTTATCCATTTCTCTATTTTTTATGACTTCACAGTGGCCTATGACTAGCAGATTAGTCATCTTGTCTCTTTATTAATGAGTGAAAAGGAGGATTTTTAAAATCAAATGATAAATCTGAATTGTAAATCACTTTTAAATATTAGTTTTATACTCATGCTATACACTGGCAGTTCTAGAAACTAGTTATCAATTTGTGATGGCCAAAATTTCCAGTAACTATCTGTAGATAGCATTGACTGGTGACACTACTCACCCCTTTTCCATCATGGAACATTCTAGCATTGTCCATGACCAACAAAACTGGATCATCTCAAGTTTCAGTGATATTACAGATAATTGAGAACTTGGCCATATTGCTAAATATCAAGTTGACCCGAGTACCACCAATGAATCCGTCAGTGTAAAATATTATATTGTGTTATTGTATTTTTTAAAACTCTAAGCAATTGTCTTTTCACAACAGAGGATAATTCAGGAAGGTCATGGTCCAGGTGGATTATAAGGGCAAGTCCAGAAACTCCTCTACAGAATATATTTATACTATGGCTTTTGATAAAGATGAAGTGACTCTAACAAGTGATTCTTATTTTGGGGAAGAGTAAGAGTCTCAAAGCTTCCACTTGGAGTTAAAGAAGAAAGGAAAAAGGAAAAAGAAAATTAGACAGATAGTGGCTTACAAATTTCTGGAAAGAATGAAAGAACAAATTCTCTGATATAAGAAATCCAGTGAATTCCATACAAAGTAAGAAGGAATGGATACATGGTGAACATAACATAACATGGTGAAATTATAGAATACCAAAGACAAAAGAAGCCAGAAAAGAGAAGACTCATTATCATTAAAGGACAGCCAAACTGACAGTTAATTTTTCAGACTTTATTTTTTAGGGCAGTTTTAGGTTCACAGTAAAATTGAGCAAAAAAAATACAGAGTTTCTATATATCCTTTACCCCTACACATACACAGCCTTCCCACTATCAATATCCTGTACGAGAGTGGTACATTTTTAAAAATCAACAAACCTACAGTGGTTCATTATCACCAAAATCAAAATTCATAGTTTACAGTAAGGTTCACTCTTGGTGTGCATTTTATGGGTTTGCACAAATGTATAATGACATGTATCTACCATTATAGTATTATATAGAATACTGAAAATCCTCTGTGCTTCACCTATTCATCCCTACCCACCCCCACCACTCAGCCCTGGCAACCACTGATCTTTTTACTATCTCCGTAGTTTTGCCTTTGCCAAATGTCATATACTTGGAATCATAACAGTATGTAGCCCTTTCAGATTGGCTTCTTTCAGTTAGTAATATGCATTTAAGGTTCCTTCATGTGTTTTCATGGCTTGATAGCTCATTTCTTTTTAGCACTGAATACTATTTCACTGTCTGATGGACCGTAGTGTACCTATCTATTCACCTATCGAAGGATATCTTTGTTGCTTCCAAGTTTCGGCAACTATGAATAAAACTGCCATAAATATCTGTGTGCAGGATATTATGTGAACATAAGTTTTCAACCCATTTGGGTAAATATCAAGAAACACAATTGTTGAATCATATGGTAAGAGTATGCTTAGTTTGTAAGTAACTGCCAAACTGTCTTCCAAAGTGGCTGTACCATTTTGCATTCCCACCAGCAACGACACAGAGTTCCTGTTGCAGACATCTGCACCAGCATTTAGTGTGGTCAGTGTTCTGGTATCTCATTTTAATTTGCATTTCCCTAATGACATATGATATTGAGCATCTTTTCATATGCTCATTGCCATTTGTTTATCTTCTTTGGTGTGGTGTTTTTTAAGGTCTTTTGGTCATATTTTAATTGGGTTGTTTGGTTTATTATTGTTGAGTTTTAATAGTTCATTGTATATTTTGGATAACAATCTTTTATCAGACAGGTTTTTTTGCAAATATTTCCTCTCTTAATGAAAAAAAGCATCAACAGATATAAAATAAAATTTCTGCATAATGACAAAAGGCTAAATTCACAAGTTTGGAAATGTGCATTTAAAAACACAACTTCAAAGTATGGAGAGAAAAACTGAAATAATTATAACAAGAAATTGAAAAATCTATTATGCTATGATATTGTAATATAGTCTCTTAGCAAATAATAGCTCAAACAGCCAAAAAGGAAAACAAAACAAAGCAAATCAGTTGGAACACAGAAGATCTAGACAATATATCAGCAAGTTTGAACTTGTGTGTGCGTGTGTGTGTGTGTGCGTGTGTGTGTATACACATCTGCCTATTAGAGAACACACACATATATGTATCTACACTTGCCAGTTAGAGAATACACATTTTTTTCAAGCATACAAGAAATATCTAGGAGACTAACCACATACTAAGCTATAAAGTAAATCTCAACAAATTAAAAAAAAAAAAACCCAGTATCATTTTTTATCATAATATAATTAGATTAGAAACCAATAACAAAATAAGTGGAAACCATAAAGATTTGGAAATTTTAAAATATACAAAAAATCCAAGTAACTCATGAGTAAAAAGGGAACATAAAAGAATAAAAAAACCATAAAATTAACATGCAGAATGTTGGCATTACAGCACTAAGAGAAGTATTTATAGCCCTAACTCATTATATGAGAAAAGAAAAAAGATGGAAAATTAATGAGCTAAGCACTCAGCATAAGAAGTTAGGAAGAGATCAGCAAAACAGACACACAAAAAGTAGAAGTAATAAAGGCAAGAGCAGAAATTAATGAAATAAAAAGTAAATATACAATAAATAAATTAAAAACCCAGGTATTAGTCTTTGAATGAATAATAAAAATGAAAAACCACCACCACCACCACAACAAAACTTTAGCAAGGCTAGATCATGAGAAAAACCCAGAAAGGACAAACAAAATCACAACAAGGGGGCATACTTTAGATGCAAAAGAGATTAAAATATAGAATGATTATGTAATTATTCACTCATGGTAGTAAATTTGAAAAAATACAACAACAAAGTCCTAGAAATATATGGCTAGAAAAACTAATGCGAGAAAAGAATTTAGGGGGTCGCCTGAGTGGACCAGTCAGTTAAGCATCCAACTTCAACTCATGATATCATGGTTTGTGAGTTGGAGCCCCATGTCAGGCTCTATGCTGACAGCTCAGAGCCTGGAGCCTGCTTCGGATTCTGTGTCTCCCTCTCTCTGCCCTCTCCTGCTCGGGCTCTGTCCCTCTCTCAAAAATAAATACACATTAACCAAAAAAAATTTTTAAAGAAAAAAAGGAAAAGAATTTAGGGGGGTCTGGGTGTCTCTGCTGGTTGGGCATCCAACTCTTCATTTCAGCTCAGGTCATGAGCTCACGGTTTGTGGGATTAAGCCCCACATCCAGCTCTGTGCTGATAGTGCAGAACCCGTTTGGGACTCTCTTTCTCCGTCTCTCTCTCCATCTCTCTCTATAATTACATCATAAATTTCCTTTTGTATAAATCTGTATTTTCCTCATGTCTACACTTCTTAGAGCTAGAATTGTCATGAAGAGTAGCAGCTCTGTAAAACAAGGAAGCTGCTTTGTCAGTGCTTTGTAGGATTAGCACTTTATTCAAGATTCTTTGGGCCTTAATTCTAAGAAAATAAATAGAACTTCATACAAGCCAAGCAAAATAGGCTTCTCCTTTGGATTATAATGCCTTCTAACATTCTTGGGCTCTTTGTTTTTATGTTAGTGCCTGGTAGGTAACAAAAATTAACAAAGAAAAATGGGAGAATTTCTTCCAAAAAGTAGCATGAACCTCAGATAAACTGGTTTGCTATAAAGCTTAGTAACACCAGGGAAAAAACTGGAACCACGTATCTTTCAAGATTACATGTTTTCTTGTCTTCATTGCCATTCTCAGAATGTATCCCAGTTCTCTGCAAGATGCAAAATTAATTCCTTTATGTAACTGAGCCCTTACAGTTAATATTAATGTAGCTATTTATTTTAAAAGTCTACTGCCACTTCTAAAAATGTCTGAGGGAGTTTACGTATTAGCCCATAGTTCAAAGGCATACTATTATGTTTAAATGCAAAATAAAATAGACTCTGGAAAACATAAAGAAGTTGATGCTATCAAGGACCAGTCATGTTCTGCCTTTTTTGAATGGCTTCCTACCACAAACACTACCTCTTTCCTACACCCTTAAGTAGAGGTTGTTTGTTCCTGAACTTTCCACCTAACAATAGGGGTTGGGTGGGTTTGTTCAACAGAATCAGCAGTACAATAACATTGTTAAGAGTGTGGACTATGGAGCCAAATCACCTGGATGGAAGCATGACTATGCACCTTGAGCAAGATATTAAATGTCACAGAGCCTCAGTTTCCTCACTTGTAAAATGGGGGCTAATAATAGTACTTACCTCAGAGGTGAGAATTAAATGAGCTTAGTATCTGTAAAGTACTTAGAACAGAACCTGGTGCACAGTAGGTGCTAAATAACAATTACCACTTGCCTATTCAATATTCTGCCAATCTCCTGTCAAAATTCTTCCTCTGAAACTTGTGCCTCTCAAATTTTCTATCCTCCATCACTTGCTGTTCCTCTCATCACTCTCTGATTAGTATCAGAGATTTTGGAGCATGGCCTATGATTTTTCTCTCTACCCCAAATCTGCCATAATCCTGCTGTCTTCAGAGTTCATGCGGATGGCCCTTCCAACACCCAGTGCTTTGGCTTCTTCGTCTCCAATGCCCCTCATCTCCACACAGATATCGACAACTCACCCCTTTTCCTTATTAGTACCTGCAGCTACTCCAACTGTAAGATCTTAAACCATACCATTCAACTTTCTTACCACAAACTCCCATTATCCTCATTGCTCCAATAATGCCTGCTTATCCATCAGGATTGTGACTGAAGTCTTATCCCACTCACTCCACGTGTCACGTGCTTTTTTCTGGTTTTGCTTCCATTGCCATCTTGCTTTGGTTCAGCACTGTAACCTCTTAAATAACATCTTCAGCTTCTCACTCTTCTTGCTCTTTTTTTCCTTCTGCAATACTTACCCAAAATGTGGATCAGTTCAGCGTTCTTTGCTTCTAACACCACACTAAGTAAATCACTCAACCATATGTATAGGAACCATTAACTCATGGTCTCACTTCTCAGCCCAGCTCGCCATTCCCCTCGCGAGCCCTGCATTTCTTTGCAAACCTCCTGCTCCCCTGCTCTTCTCTCCTATCAAGTCACCAAGTTCCACCTGAACCACTGCCTAAATACCTTTTGAATCTAAAAGCCCTGCTTGATTTCTTCTCTCATCATCTCTACCCATCTCTTTTACCATCTCCAAAATATTCTCCTCTCAGCTACCAAAGTAATCTTCCTAAAAATTCAAGTACCATCATGTTCCCTACATACTTAATTCCCTTCAGGAACTCCCTGCTGCTTCCTGATGGAGGACTGACCCCATAGCTTGACCCCAAGGCCCTCTGTGACTAGGCCGTGTTTACCTCTCTAAACTGCTTTCCCAATTCTTCCAGCCTGCACCTTACACACTCAGTTACTTGTCCTTCCTTGAATGTGCCATATTCTCTCAGACCTCATGCATCTCATATGCTACCTCCTTTGCAAGGATTGCCCTTTTTCTTCTTTTTCTACCTGGGTAACTCCTGTTGATCTGTTACGGCTCACTTCAATTGTTACTTCTTGTCAACTCTGGGGTAGAGACTTCCCTGACCCTTCCTCTTCCTGAGTAGGCTGCCTGGGTGTCTCTCTTTGTTCTTCTATGTGTGTTATCTCTTTTTAAGTATTTGCCATGTTCCTGGCACCAGTAAATGGTTCATGGATTAGTGAATAAGCAAAGACATCCCATTTCCATAAAATAATGGTAAAAACTACAGTAGCATTTCATTTTATACATCCATTTGGAATATAGGTTTTTAAAACTAGTGGAGTTAGTTTTGACGGGGTCAGTATTACAGAGTGACTGACACTCCAGGTAGCTGGCAACTCAAGCTCTCAAGTAACTGGCTCACCAAAACCGAGAATTTGATTGATTGCTACCACTTACTGGAAGCCCAACAATATATTAAACACCTAAGGCTGTCTTTTAGCTCTTCTAGAGGCAAGAGTGGATTTAGCAGCTCTACATATCACATCCCCATATAGCAACGCTTAATAGAGAAAGGTCTTTCTCTCTTGTATTTCTTTGTTAAAAAGGCAACAAAAATCCTTTTCCAGAACCCTTCCCCCATCCCTACCATCACAGTACAGTACAACCTTGGTTTGCAAAATAATTCATTCCAGAAACATGCTTGTAATCCAAAGCACTTGTATATCAAAGAGAATTTCCCCAAAAGAAATAATGGAAACTCAGATGATTCATTCCACAACCCCAAAATATTCACTTAAAACAATTACATGGGGTACCTGGGTGGTTCAGTTGGTTAAGCCGCTGACTTCAGCTCAGGTCATGATCTCATGGCTCGAAGAAGTCTCATTGAGTTCAGGCCCCACTTCAGGCTCTGTGCTGACAGCTCAGAGCCTGGAGCCTGCTTCATATTCTCTGTCTCCCTCTCTCTCTGCCCCTCCCCTGCTTGTGCTCTGTGTCTCTCAAAAATAAATAAACATTAAAAAAATTTTTTTAAAAACTACAATACTGTAATATAATACAAAATAGTAAACAAAATACAAAATACAAAAAAACAAACAAATTAACCAGCACTTACCTTTAAAAACCTTTACGGACGGTGTGAGGGAGACAAGAAAGAGGAAGCTTGTTGTGTAGGACTACTTTCATGATCACTAACAGAATCACTGCTATCTGTTGGCTCAGTGGAATTGTTTTCTTTTCGTGCAACTTTAACAAGGAACCTATCCAATGACACTTGCTTTTTCCTTCTTTTGAGGATTTCATGGAAATGTGACATTGCATTGTCATTAAACAGATTAATTACTCTCACTGCTACAGCCTTATTCGGGGGGTGCTGTTTTACAAAATTTTGCACTGTTCCCACATTTGACACATCTCCCTAATCTCATTTGAAGTGGGGGATTCCTTCACCTTTTTCTCCTCCTCCTCTGCAGAGGAGATACAAACATAGACTTCTGATAAAATCTTGCAATTTCGGCCACTCACATACCTCATTCGTACTTCTCAATGATTTCTTTCTTAACTTCCGCAATAATCATGTCCTTCTTCTTACTGCCTTTCTTTTCAACCTTCTTCTGCATGGGGACCATTGTATATGCTCACACAGATGTTGACTACAGTACAGCATTAATAAACTCTTGTCATGTACTGTATTTAATGTAACGGGCAATAAGGCAGCAGAGGAAAGGGTCTATATCTGCAGGCAGCCTGACCTAGAATGAAGCAAAGCATTCCTGAGCTTACTCTTGTATGGAAAAGCAAAGAACTGTCCATAGGTGCTTTGAAGTGACAAAAAATACACTAGCGCCCATTGTGAGCACCTTCCAATATTCTCAAAAATCACTCATTGCTGCCAAACACTGCAGCATGAGACAGAGCACCCAAGCATGGGAGACGATCACCCACAATCCTGCAGCGAGACAGAGAGAGAAAGAGAGAGAGAGAGAGAGAGAGAGAGAGAGAAGAACCATTGGCTCAGTTGTGATCATGTGACAGTCGGCATCACGTACTACTAGTATTACAAGGCATTTCTCGTTTATCAAGTTAAAACGTATTAGAAATGTTTGCGCATCTTGTGGAACACTCACAGAACAAGTTACTCACAATCCAAGGTTTTACTATAGTTCCTTCCAATCTCACGGGCCAAAGCCAGATCAAATTCCAAACCCCTAAACTGGTCACAGACATGGGAATGGGGGCATTATTTTGGCTTAGACCAATCCCATCAGGATATAACTGAGTCACCTGAAGGGAAAGGGCACTAAAACAAAATTAGAGTTATAATTAAGGATGAGGAGAGAAATGGCTGTTTGTGTAGGCAACTGGCAGTCTTTGCTAAAACGTGTGTCATCATTGAACAAATGTAGATTTAGCATTAGGCACATTATAGTTTGATTCCCATCTTTGCCATTTTCTGGTCGTGTGACCTTAGGCAACCTTTCTTCCCTTTTAAGACTCAATTTCCTCATCTATATAGCATTATTGTGAAGATTAAATGAGATCACATATATAATGTTGCTAACCCACACTGAACATTCATTCATTCATTTAAAAAGATTTTTTGAACATCTACAACGTGCCAGGCATTATGTCCCAGGATATAGAAGTGAATAAGATAGACAGGATCCCTCCCTTCATATAATTTATTAGCAATAAATGTTAGTTTCAAAATTTCCTAATTTTTCTAAGAAATTCAGAAGGACTTTGATTACTTTGACAATCACTTAAAATTTTTTTTTCATGTTTATTTATTTTTGAGAGAGAAAGAGACAGAGTACAAGTGGGGTGGGGGGTGCGGAAACAGAGAAAGAGGGAGACACAGAATCCAAAGCAGGCTCCAGGCTCTGAGCTGTCAGCCCAGAGCCTGATGCGGGGCTCGAACCCACAAACCACGAGATCATGACCTGAGCCAAAGCCATATGCTTAACTGACTGAGCCACCCAGGTGCCCCATCTTGACAATCACTTTTTAAAGAAACTCAGTGTTTTCAGGAGTACGTATGGCTTCTGAAGTTTTATATTTGATGTGTGAAGGTTCAGAAGCATTTATTTTTTCCTTTGGGTTTATTCTGTTTAATTAAAATTATCAGAGAGATTTATATCAGTATATTGTCACTGTGAATGCTATCCTGATTCCTAGACTACAGATGATTGGTAAAATGCAATATTTTTAGAAGCGAATAACCAAGACAATATCCAATATGATCTTACAGCCCTGAGGAAAAAAAATTCAGATGCAAGAGCATGCAGTCTGTCTATCTGAGTAGTCATATACTTGGTCTAGAGTTAACAGATCCAACTCATGGGGAGGGTTAACTGTCACTCAATAGGAACAATCAGGTAATTAGGGTGACCCATTCCCCATTCACACCCATTAACAATTATAAACAGTAGAGTTGAAAAGGCTTGTAAAGACTAACCTCTCACAAAAACACTTATGTGTGAAAGTGTAATTAAGATACTGTGGTAGCAGATTAAGGAGTCTCTCTTACCTTAACCTTGTTTTGAGATACAGTAAGAAATCTGGTTGTAAAACAGGAGATCTAGAGATATGATACAAAAGAAGGGAGAATAAACATTAAGTTTACAAATCTGGGGGCCCAGAAAAGAGGGACCTCTGCTCACTTATCATGCCTGACCTACCTCTATCTAGTTTTCTTTTTTTTTTTAACGTTTATTTATTTTTGAGATAGAGAGAGACAGAGCATGAACGGGGGAGGGTCAGAGAGAGAGGGAGACACAGAATCTGAAGCAGGGTCCAGGCTCTGAGCTGTCAGCACAGAGCCTGACGCAGGGCTCGAACGCACAGACCGTAAGATCATGACCTGAGCCGAAGTCGGACGCTCAACAGACTGAGCCACCCAGGCAACCCCATCTAGTTTTCTTATTGACCATATATACTGAGCTGTTTCTTATTTGCATTTTTCTTTGATCCTACCAAGGAACTGAGATTTTTTTTTTATCAAGAAGTGTCTTTATATACATGAAAACCAAGCATTACTGAGTCATTAAAAGTTGAACTGTTTTTCTAGTACTACCTATGGATTTTCTCCAGCGCATGTCCTCATTCAGTCTCTCTTAAGACCAAATGAGTACCTAAAAGAAGTGTAGGTGGCTAGGGCACAATTACTAGACATGGACAAAGGTGAATGGGCTTTGATGTCATCTAACATTTAACTTTAATCACAAATATGAGGGTCAGAAGGAAATCTACATATCCAGTGTGGACAATGTGTCCACAAAAGTTATCAAGAGGAACACAGACATAGGGAAGGCACTGAAAGTTTGTGGACAGAATTAACCAAGAGTTGAAACTAGAGACAAAGTCTGTTATTAAATTTTATGGCATGTGAGATTAAGTTTATGAGACCAAATATCTTGGAATCCTGAGGCATTTCTACAGTGAAATATAATATTTATAGAAAAAAGTTCAAGAAACAGACATGTATAGCTCTGATGACTTATCAACATCCATGTAATCACCACCAATGTCAAGAAATGGATTGTTGCTTGCAAATGAGAAGACTCCGTCTCCCCCTCCCAATAATTAATGTCCCCAGCAAAGGTAATCACTATCCCCACTTTGATGAAAATAATTTCCTTACTTTTCTTTCTTTTTTTTTTCTTTTAGAGAGAGCACGAGTGGGAGGGAAGGGCAGAAGGAGAGACAGAATCTCAAGCAGGCTCCACGCTCAGTGTGGAGCCTGACCGAGGGCTCAGTATCACTGCCTGGGATCGTGATCTGAGCCAAAATCAAGGGTTGGACACTCAATCTACTGAGCCTCCAAAGTGCCCTTTTCTTGCTTTTCTTTATAGTTCTTCCACCTAAGTTTGCATCCTCAAACACTAGTTTGTTTGGTTTTTTGGGGGTTTTTTTTGCCTGCTTTTTGAACTTCATATATAAATGGAATTTATACATATTCTCTTGTTCTTTACTTATTTAATTCAACATTATATTTGTGAGGTTCACACATCTTGTTGAATGTTAGTATAATGTATTCAGTTACAAAAAGTAAATACTATACAGTAAATTTTAGTTACTGTATAATATTCCATTGAAATAATGTACTACAACTTATTTCCCAGTTCTCTTCTTACATGTCTTAAAAGCCAAAGAAGTTTTAATCTCTTTTTCTAACTACATAGATTCTCATTATAGTGAAGATATGGACTATTGTTTTCACTTATTAAATTGGCTAATTTAAGGGAGAGAAACAAAAAGTTTCTTAAATTCAGTGTGCTTCAGAAAAGGGGTAATTGGAGAGAGTTGATTCTGATTGGGCTGGTGGAAGGTGGAAGGAGATCCAAGGAGGTTACTTTTCCCAATTTTTGCAAAGGAGAAACACTTGAGGCCATGCTCCAAACCAAATAGCTCTGTCCTCTGTCACTGAAAAAGGAGCAAGAAAAACATGGCTACATGGGCAGCGAGTATGTGCTTGATATGAAAGAGAGAAAGAGCATGTACATGTACACATGCACAAAAGGACTTCAATTCTAGTTGTTATTCCATTAATTCCTGATACTGGTTTTGATATATTTGCTGTGCGGTGGTCATGAAAGCAGAACTGTTCTAGTAATCACAGACTTGTTACAAAAAAGGGCTGCTACCTTGCACTGGACTGGGTTATTGTTCAGCAAATACTCAGCCTTCCTCCACCTCTCTCTTATAATGAAGTATATTTTCCTATCTTTGGGCTTGGCCATATGACATGCTTTGGCCACTGGGAAATCAACAGGTGTGATAGAAATAGCAGCTCTAAATATGCTTGACTGGTGGACTCATGCTCTTGTGCTCCAGTGATCTGCCAAAAAAGCAAGCCCTGGTTGGCCTCTCCCCTGGGCCCCAGAGGGAAAAATGTGGAGCAGACCTGAATCCACACCATAGCCAACCAATTTGCAACTTGGAGCAGAGCTGCCCACCCCTAGCTGAAGGTGACCAGTGCAAGAATACATGTTTGTTATTGTGAGCCACTGAATGTTGACTACTTTGCTATTATAATGACAAAAACTGTTTTATAGCTATAGTCAGAGTTGTAAAGATCAGGCCATTATCACTCCTTAATAGTAATGGAGCTCCATTTACCTCAATCTACATTTGCTCCATAAAACCAAGGATTCAGATTTCAACACTTTTTTTTTTAAGTTTATTTATTTATTTTGAGGGTGGGGAGGAAGAGAGAGGAGAGAGAGAGAATACCAAGCAGGCTCCTCACTGTCAGCACGAAGCCCAATGAGGGGCTTGAACCCACAAACTGTGAGATCATGACCTGAGCTGAAGTCAGAAGTCAAGAATCGGATGCTTAACTGACTGAGCCACCCAGGTGCCCCATTTGTTTTTTTTTTTTTTTTTTTTTTTTAAGCTCAAATACTTACTTCCCAGAGACCTATGACCAGATCCTTTTGGAATTTGAAGAAGGGGCTGGTAGGAGATGGAAATAGATAGCTTGGGGTCAGTGGAAAGGATCTAGCATCAGTTAGGAACTTTTTGAGCCTTGGCTATACCCCTTGGGAAAATGGCAGAAGAGACTACAACTGCATTCACGTAGCAGGTATGCTGTCCTGGGCTTATTCAGAGAGGTGGGAGAGGTCCTATTCTGGTGTGAGGTATACAAAGGGTTAGGGCATAGGTCAGTTATGGTTTTTAATAGCTAACTGTTGAGCTCAACAAAGCTATCCTCTAGGACAAGTATAGGTTTAGGGGTTTTATACTTCACGTACATGGAAGCATGGTAACTTTCATATCCTCCTGGTGAGACTGTAAGTTGATCTAACGCTTCAGAGAACTTGGCAGTAACTGGAGGTTACTTTGGAGAACAAGTACATATTAAATAATGTTGAAGATGCTCATATTTTAACATCTAGTAATTTGGTCCTGGATGAATCTGGTAATGGATGAGACCAATGGTGCCTCACCTGAAGGGGCATTTTTGTTTATAATAGTGATAGGAGGCTTACTACCACATGTAGGGGGTGGGGATCAGGTATCCTCTATGTCCTGTAACCTGAAGGATAGTTCCATTAAAAAACAAGACAAAACAAAACAAAACAACAACAACAAAAACAAGTGTCCTGGATCCTCCATGACTTTACAAGGCCTAGTAGAGGATTCATGTAGATGAAAAGTCTGTTTATAATTACCTAAGAGTATAACAACTTTGTTTCAGATAGAAATACCAAGTATTTTTTGGTAAGATTTTAATATATATCAACTTTCCAGGGATGCAGCTACTGGAAAAGTGAAGACTGTATTTTGTCTTGTTCAGAACCTCGTTGCTCACATCACCAATGGCAACACCACTTTTGAGTTTTGAGTTTCCAATATCACAAGATTCTATGAGTCTGCATTTGTAGGTAACTTCATTTTGTCTCCTAATATACTATAGGGTATCTGTAGCCACTGACATATTGAATACAATTATTTTATTAAAGTTTGTTTTCTTATATTTCTACTTTATTCCACAGTAAATGCATTACATTTGGTTGTTTTAAATGTGTAGATGAGTTAATTATGAACTTCATTTCAAGATAGTTAATGGGGTGATATATTGTTATATATATTTGTTAATAATAAAATACATTTATTATAAGAAGAGCACGTTGGGTCTGACAGTACTGAGAATTACTGCACTAGATAAATTCTCATATGCAACCAAAGAGATTAAAAAAAAATGTAGTATAGAACTGCTCTCCAACAGAGTAGTCACTAACCACATTAATGAAAATTAAATTAAATTAAAAATTAAGTCCCTCAGTCACATTGACATTTGAAGTGTTCAGTAGCCATATGTAGCTAGTGGCTACAGTATTGTAGAGTACAGATATTTCCATCAGTACCCAAATTTCTATTGGACAGAATTGGTTTAGAATATTAGGGCAACAATGTTTATAATATCAAAAACTTGAAAGCAACCTATGTTTTCATTAAAAGGGGAATGGAGAAGTAACTGGAATGCTATATATAGTGATGGAAATGAACACTTACATGTATCAACACAGATGAATCCCTCAAATAACACTGAGAAAATCAAAAGACCTAGATTTGAATGTCTTGCTTGACACATCTCTGAAGACAAGGGAAATAAAAGCAAAAAATGAACTATTGGGACCTCATCAAGATAAAAACTTCTGCACAGCAAAGGAAACAATCAACAAAACTAAAAGGCAAACAACATAATGGGAGAAGATACTTGCAAATGACATATTGGATAAAGGGTTAGTATCCAAAATCTATAAAGATTTCCAAACTCAACACCCGAAAAACAAATAATCCAGTGAAGAAATGGGCAGAAGACATGAACAGACACACACATATATATATAACATGTATGTATATATATATGTGTTTGTGTGTGTGTATATATATATATATATATATATATATATATGTATGTATATATATAAAATGGGTACTACCAAGCAATGAAAAAGAATGAAATCTTGCCATTTGCAACAACGTGGCTAGAACTGGAGGGTATTATGCTAAATGAAATAAATCAGCGAGAGAAAGACAGATATCATAAGCTTTCACTCATATGTGGAATTTGAGAAACTTAACAGAAGACCATGGGGGGAAAGGAAGGGAAAAATAGTTTCAAACAGAGAGGGAGGCAAACCATAAGAGACTCTTAAATACAAAGAACAAACTGAGGGTTGATGGGGGCAGGGAAAATGGGTGATAGGCATTGAGGAGGGCACTTGTTGGGATGAGCACTGGGTGTTGTATATAAGAGATGAATCATGGGAATCTACTCCTGAAGCCAAAAGCCCAGTGTATACACTGTATGTTAGCAAACTTGACAACAAATTATTTGTGTGTGTGTGTATATATATACATATAATTTTATATACACATATATAACATTTTATATATACACACACACACGTGTGTGTGTGTGTGTGTGTGTTGTGTGTGTATATATATATATATATATATATGACCTGACATTGAACATAATAATACTATGTGTTATTTAGGGATCCATATGTAGCAAAAATATTTTTTAAATGCATGGGAACGATAAACACCAAATTCAGGAGAGCAGTTATCTCTGGCAGCAAGGGAAGAGATGCAACTGGAGAGGAGTAAAATGGGGACTTACCTGTACTTAAAACGTTTTATTTCTTCAGATATAAGGTGGACATACAAAGATTCATTATTATTTGTATATTTTAATACAAAGAATATACATTATTTTGTGTCATTTTTGTAGATATTAAATATTGCAAAATAAAATTTAAAATGTTTTTATTTATTTATTTTTTAACATTTTTTAATTTATTTTTGGGACAAAGAGAGACAGAGCATGAACGGGGGAGGGGCAGAGAGAGAGGGAGACACAGAATCGGAAACAGGCTCCAGGCTCTGAGCCATCAGCCCAGAGCCTGACGCGGGGCTCGAACTCACGGACCGCAAGATCATGACCTGGCTGAAGTCGGACGCTTAACCAACTGCGCCACCCAGGCGCCCCAAAATTTAAAATGTTTTTAACATTTATTTATTTTTGAGAGACAGAGCACAAGTCGGGGAGGGGCAAGGAGAAAGGGGAAACACAGAATCTGAAGCAGGTTCCAGGTTCTGAGTTGTCGGCACAGAGCCCAATGCAGGGCTCAAACTCACGGACTGCGAGATCATGACCTGAGCTGAAGTCAGACACTCAATCGACCGAACCACCCAGGCACCCCATAAATATTGCAAAATAAAAGTTTAAATGGAAGGTGTTTCATGAGCGTCTAACAGCAAGGGGTAATGTTTTGCTTACCTCTCTAAGGTTAGTGTCAAAGTGCCTAGCACAGAGAAGATTCTCAATTAATGTTGGTTGAATAGTCAACCAAACATACCAAAGTTCATATGATAGTACAGTTTTAACTCTTAGACATAAACAGAATGCGCTTCAATCCCACTAGTTCAGCATATCCAGTAACACAAACCTTTTTTTAATCATGCGCTCATTTTACAAATATCTGTTAGGGGCCTACTATATGTCAGGCACTCCTCCAGTGTTAAGGGTACAACAGTGAACATGTAAAACAAAATTTCGTTCCCTCAAAGGACTTACATTTGAGTATGTGTTTTGGGGAGGGTGGCAGGGGAGAACCCGGAGGAGTATTACTAATAAAGAAAATAAATAGTAAAATAGAAAGTAAGTCAGATGGGATAAAGCCCTCAAGAAAAATGAAGCTGGGAGCAGAAGCGTTAAATGATTTTGGGCAATATTAAACAGGGTAGTTAGGTTCTCTTTGAATGAGTGACCTTTGAGCTAAGATTTGAAGCGAGGGAGCGAGCTAAGATTTGAGCAGTTGAGTCAGAAGGAGGAGAGAGCACAAGGACCTTGAGGCAGCCTGGAAAGGAGGCCAGGATAGCTGGGGGGGGGGGGGGGGGTTGCGGGGGGTGGGGAATGAGTGCCTGGGAGGGGGTGGGAGAAGAGGGAGATCAGAGATTGGGCAGAGCCTGTGACTTCGGCTTTTACCTTAGGTGAGTTTAAGGACTTGGAACAAAGGACAGAAATCAGCTGGCTTCCATATTTAAAGGATCACTCTATTTGGGGAATAGGTAATAGTGGCAAGTAGAAACAGGGAGACCAGTTAAGACATTACTGCATTAATTGAGGCCAGAGGTGATGGGGGCTGGAATCAGGGTGGCAACAGTGGTGATGATAGTGGTCAGACTTTTGACAAATTTTGAAGACACAGGCACGGAGCTATTGCTGATGGACTGTATATGAGACGCAGACTGTATATGGACTGTATATGAGAAAAGGACCAGTCAAGGATGACACAAAGGTTTTTTAGCTTGAAGTTGCCACTGACTCAGTTCCCTGAGAAGACAGGGAACTGGCTGGCTGGGGGCAGGAAGGGGTTCAGCATGGGACATGTCAAGCTTGCGATGTTTACTAGGCATCCAGATGGAGTTGTTAAGTAAACAGTTGGTATAGGAGCTTGAGGGTCAAGAGAGACATGGAAGCTGGAGAAATAAACTTGAGAGCCATTAGCATATAGGTGGTATTGAAAGGTTAAAGACAGGATGAGATCATCAGGGGAGTAAGAGTAGCTAGAAGGGGCGCCTGGGTGGCTCATTTGGTTAAGTGTCCGACTCTTGATTTTGGCTCAGGTCAGGATTTCACGGTTTGTGATAAGGCAATGCAGTGTTTAGAAGTCAGGAAGGAAGAGGGAGATCTAGCCAAGGGAGCTCTCAGCCAACAAGGTAGGAGACATCCATGGAAAAGCTAATGCCTTGGAAGCTAGGTTAAGGAAGTATTTAAAAGAGGAAAAGCATGACTAACCAGCATCAAATTATGCTCGGGGCCCACATAATATGTTGACAATAACAGAGCTTTGTATGAAACAAAGTAAGGGTTGTGGGAGACCTTGGCAAGGCCAGTTGTGGAGGATCGGTGGGGGCTGAAACCCTTCTTGCAGAGGGCTCAGGAGAGTGGAGAGAAACAAATAAACAGGAAAGCCAACTCTTTCAAGGCTCTTTTCCTGCTTTATCTGACTTTTAAACAAAAAGAGAAACCGTGCATTCCTAATTAAACTGACACAAATGCATACTGGAATCCAGTAATCTAAACATATATCTTATCTTGAAAGAATAGAGCACAAAGCTGCTAGAAAATTCCACTCATGTATGAGAATTTGCTTCATTTTCTACAAACAGAAAGAACTACCAGGAGAAACTGAACTAGGGATTCTGGTAAGGGAGGGACTATCCTAAATGAAGTGGTCACCTTCTTCTAATTTTGTTATGTGAAGCCAAATTAGTCCCCCTTAATTATCAATAAATCAAATTTCCCCCAATGTATATTAGTGGTTGGCAACTATTAGTTCAACTTTAAAAGCCTTTTATCTCATGAGAACTTTAACCTCCGAGACCAATTCACCTGTCTGATTCACCCAGGATCAGCTCAGGGGATTCTCAGATAAGGCCAGCCTACGGTTCAAGAATCACAGAGGCACCTCATGGATCTTGTTAATGAACAAGATGTGTCAGGACGATAGGCTTGTGATCCCTAGACCTGCTCTGCTCTCATCTCTACCCAGAAAACTATGCCGAGGGGAACAATATATAAAAGACTGGCTTTAGCATATCATTAGTAAACTTACACTTTTGGATGACCTTCAACCCACTGCCATCAGATCAGGTGCTAAAGAGAAAAGAAATAATTAAGACAATTTCCTTCTTAAAATATAAGGGTTTGATAAATTATAATATAACCCCAGTGTGGTCCATTATAACAAAGAATTAACTTGTAATATAGGGTGCTATTTATTAGCTTTTCAGAAAATCCAGGTGAAAACAATATCCAGAATTCATAAGTAGTAATCAGTAAATGGAGGAATAATTTGACAATCAACAATTTCTATGGAATAGAGTGAAGTTATTATTACAACTGAGAAAGCTGAAAGAGATAAGAAGGCAAATAATTTTAATCACATGTATTGAATCAAATATTATTTATTTAGCATATTCTTCTAATTTATATATTCAGTTTTTAGAATTAACAATTATAATAGCTAATAGAAACCTTAAAATTGCAGAAAATCAATTTTTGGTTGTGTTTTTTTTGTTGGGGACATCTTTCCCTTGCTCCTCAAACCGCAATATAATCAGAAATTTTTTTCCTTTCTTTTTTTTTAAATACATATTTTTTAAAGTTTATTTTTGACAGAGAGAGAGAGAGAGAGACAGAGCATGAGTCGGGGAGGGGCAGAGAGAGGGAGACACAGAATCTGAAGCAGGGTTCAGGCTCTGAGCTGTCAACACGGAGCCTGACACAGGGCTCGAACTCACAGACCACGAGATCATGACCTGAGTCGAAGTCGGTTGCTCAACCAAATGAGCCACCCAGGGGCCCCTTTTTTTCCTTTCTTAAACAGAATTGTTGAACTTGAGCTATAAAGTAGAAAAAGGAACTAACTTTTCTTTCTATTCATAAATCCATCTAGTGGATTTATTATTTAAACAAAAACAGGAATGAGAAAGAGTTATATGATCTAATAAATTATAGACACTGCATAAAAATAATGCCATATAAAAACATGGCAAGGAGAGTATTATAAGAAGACAATTAGGGTTTGGCATATAAGCATATCCTATCTGTACATTAAGTACATTTTTGAGTGTTATCTGGATCTCTAGCTTTTGACACAATTGTAAAAGTTAAAGAAGGAATCAAGAAACAATGCTGTGGGAAATAATCAAAAAGTTAAATTACTCTGAAGAAAACAGTTAACTAAACTTTCATTTTTCACATAAAGTTCTTTTATCCAAGCATGCATTATTTAGATGTATTTCACATTATATAAAGAGTGCACCAGCATTCAATGTTTATGTGCATTTCACTTTATACAATATACTCATAGCATCCTAATAAATAGTAGGGCCCTAGAAATCAACTAGTCTAGTGTTCTGACTTTACAGATGAGAGGATTCAAGCCCAGAGAAGTTAAGTGATTTGCTGAACGCCACAGTTATACAGTGGTAAGATCAAAACTCAGATCTCTTGAATCTCAACAAAATGTTTTCTTTGATTGACCCCCATCTGATAAAATTAAAAAGTGGTACACAGAGCAGACACTAACTGAAATCCACACAGATAAGTATGTGATTTCATCCTTCTATGAGAGAGACTAGTAAAGGAACCTAATATAGATTGGAGCATTTTTCTCTGTGGGTCACTGATGAGAAAAGGGAAATGGGCATTTCAGGCAGCAGGGAGATATAAACAAAGGTGCATATGCTGTCTTATTCCTGAGTTTAAAAAGGTCATGACATGACATGCTAGAGCAACTGAAAGTGGGGCTGGAGTGTGGGGAGCAAGGAAAGAAGTCCCCAGAGGCTCTCTGGGGAGACAGACAGGAGCTGGCCCCCACAGAGACATATGATCCTGGACTGGGTTTTATCCTAAATGGAAAGGAATTCGCAGCAAGATGCTAAGCAGGGGGGCCATATGCCCATATTTTGACTCATTAAAGATCACTCTGTAAAAGAAATGTTTTTCCCTCTTGAATGTGTAAACTATATATATTATCAAGTTCAGTAAAAGGGTAAGCAATTGAAAATCATCTCTTTCTCACTCCTGTCCTACAACCACCTAGTTCTCAGTTTGGTCCGAGTTCTCAGTTTGGTCCCAGTTCCCAGTTTGTCTGAGACCAAACACAATTACCTATTGTCCCCCCTCACCCCCCAACTTATTTTTTTAACAAAAATAGTTATATACACATTCTTCTGCATTTTGCTTTATTTCCTTAACCACCTTGGAGCACATATCACATCATCTCATTTAGAGCTAACCAAAAGCTATGTATGTGTATTCTATTGTATGGACCTACAATTCCTTATTTTGTATCAGCTCTCCATTGATGGACATTTAGGCTACACACACACATACACACACACATATATGTACGTCACAATGAATATGCACAGACATATATCATTTTGCCCTTTTGTAAGACACCTGAAGGATAAATTCCCAGAAGTAAACAGGCAGGTCATAAAGGTTCTATAAGATACTAATTTTGATAGGTATTGCCAAATTGCGGCCCGAAGTGAGTGAGTTAATTTATACTCCCACCAGCAATGTTCAAGTGCCTATTATGCTTTATTCCTTGCTAACACAATGTGTTATCAACATTTTTGAAATTTGCCAATCAGATAAATTTGTAGTTTGCATTGGTCTTGTGATGAGAAGAGATCATTTACCTTGCCCGTGGAGAACGACTGGAAGGGGGCGAGAATGACAGCTGCTCCAGCAAGCCCTGAGAGAGGTGGCTGGGGGTGGGGGAGGGGAGGTGACGGTAGAGGCACAGCATACAGTGCAGGTAGAGCTTATGCGATCTGGCCATGGACCAGATGTGGAGAAGGAGAGAGAGGGAAGTGTCAAGGGTGACTCTCTGGTTTTTCAATGACATGGAAGGAGGAGTTTGGGAAGCGACAGGAGACTGGGGGAAGCCCAGGAAGTCATGTTAAGAAGGAACCTTTTAAGAATGTGAGGTTGTGCCAGCAGAGTGCCTGGAGCCATTTGGATGTCACAAGGCTGAAGCTCAAAGGGCAGGTCTAGGCTGGAGAGGGCAGTCGTCCCCTGTATTAGGCTTTCCCTCCATGAAGTGGGGGAAGGGTTTAAGATCACTCACACTGAATCTCAACGTGACACTGCTTGACCGAAACATAAAATCTATAATGTGAGTTCCTTAAGACCTGATTCAAGTATTTCCATAACTGTCCCATAAATCTAAGCATGGGAAGGATACATCTTTTGGGAAAAGGAATATACATGATTTGAAAAGCTCTTATTAAAAATAAGCCATGTCTCCATTTCCACACTTTTTAATCTTTTAAAAAAGTAAATGTTTGTTTAAAATACAAGGACTTGCAGTAGCACATTTAGAAAATGCAAAAAAGTGTGAACAAAAACCCACAGTCCCATTATTCAGAGATCATTACTGTTATCTCTTTTTGGTGTTCCCTCTCTGACATACATGAGTCTGTATCATAGATTTACTTATATATATAATTCTAGGCATAGACTTTAATTTAAACATTACAATGTGAAATTTATGTGTCAGTATTCTTCAAAATATTTTATTTCAAAATTATTTTTGTAATATTTTATATATTTTTAAAATTACAAATATATATATATTTTTTTTAATTTTTTTTTTCAACGTTTATTTATTTTTTTTGGGACAGAGAGAGACAGAGCATGAATGGGGGAGGGGCAGAGAGAGAGGGAGACACAGAATCGGAAACAGGCTCCAGGCTCTGAGCCATCAGCCCAGAGCCTGACGCAGGGCTCGAACTCACGGACCGCGAGATCGTGACCTGGCTGAAGTCGGATGCCTAACTGACTGCGCCACCCAGGCGCCCCTACAAATATATTTTAAACTGTAACAAGATGGTCTCCCATGCAGAGGGATCTTTAATTATTTAACCACTATCACTGTGCATTGTAATTAAAAAATAATTTTTTCTGGATTGAACAGAAAGGATGTCCTTTTCATTTTCATTTCTTTGTTCTGAAGTGAGGTTTCAAATTTCAACATTCTTATTGTTATTTTTATATGTTTATATGTTAATGTTATTTTTTTATTTTCTTAAAAGTTAAAAAAAAATTTTTTAATGTTTATTTATTTTTGAGAGAGACAGAGAGAAAGAGAGAGAGAGAGAGAGCATGAGTGGGGGAGGGACAGAGAGAGAGGGAGACACAGAATCCAAAGCAGGCTCCAGGCTCTGAGCTGTCTCACGAAGTGTGAGATCATGACCTGAGCTGAAGTCAGACTCTTAACCAACTGAGCCACCCAGGTGCCCCAATAGTTTTTGAAATCACTGGTTGAAGCTGGGGGAAAATATCTGCTCAACAATAGCTTGTTTTTCCTTAAAAGAATAGCAGGTCTTACACGGATCATCAGTATATTTGCTCTTTAATCACTTTCACTGAGTACTTACTCCAACCTTGAACTTCGCATTTTGTGAAGAAGAGTAACACTAATGTACCAAAAAGCATTTGCTATTCGCCTCAAATCAGTTTATGGGCAATGAAGCCCTATTAATCTAAGTTAACTTTTACTCTCTTATCAGTACCACCTCGTGGTAATTTCTCTCTGTCCCAGAATAAATCAGCCTGTCCTCAATATCTCAATCTAATTAGGACAACTTTATTTCCTGATTTTTCCAGCCCCATTCTAATATCTTTCAGTGGAAATATAGAAAAGAGATGACTTCATTATGTATGAGGCAGTGACTGAAGCACTGTTTGTGGGACCAAAGGACTGGAAACAGATGTCCATCATAGGAGACTGTCACACCCATAGGACAGAATATATGGCTGTTAAAAGGAACTGAGGAAATTAGGAGGAATTAGGTTAAAAAAGCAAGGTTTAGAATAATTTGACTTGTGTGGAAAATGGAGGCGCTGTAAGTAATACTATTGTTGGCATTTTTTAAAAAAGGAATTGTATACATATATATATACGTATATATACGTATATATATATGTATACATATATATAAATGCTTGTCTGTGCATAGAGCATGGAAGAATTTACAAGAAAGTGTTGACCTTCTGGCGGGGTTTGGGAATTGAGGTAGGAAGCTGACTTAATTTTCAATCAATTCTCTGTTGCATTGTTTGAATTCTGTACCATGTGCATGTACTATCTTTTTAAAGTTTATGTATTTTTGAGAAAGAGAGAGAGAGAGAGAGAGAGAGAGCACGGGTGGGGCAGAGAGAGAGGGCGGCACAGAATCCCAAGCAGGCTCCAGGCTCTAAGCTGTCAGCACAGAGCCAGACACAGGGCTTGAACCGACGAAACCTGAGATCATGACCTGAGCTGAAGTCAGCCGCTTAACTAAGCCACCCAGACGCCCCTTAAAAATTAAAATGTAAACACGGAAATGAAATTATTCACCTCAACCTATGGCAACCATGCCTTCTGCCTCTTCTTTCCCTCACCCACCTGCTGGAGATCTGCATAGACACTTCTCTGTGCTTCAAACTTGCACCCCCACCCTGATTACATGGCTCTGGTCAGCCTCCACTGTCCTGAATTAATTTTTCACTAATTGATGCTAATGCCTTGTAGAAATGTTACAAACCTCATGGGAAAGCTTCTGCTTGAACTCTGCACTACTGATAATCTTAATCTATTCTGTCCACTAACAAACTATATCATTCTGACTTTTGTTTATCACTCTTGCTTCCTATTCTTTCCTGTCATCCCAAATGTTTCTTGCCCACGGAAAACTGCACAGAATCCAAGTCGCTATAAGGTTTAGAATAAACAGTAGCTTGCTCAAGATTTTTAAAAATAAAGTTGAGACAATTTTAAGGAGTTGCCAGTAGATGTGCCTTTTGGAATGCCGTGAGACCTGTGAGCAGGAATGGTCTGTCCGTGACATCTTTTCATCCCTGCGAGTTCTCCTTGTCCTAACATGTTCTATCGTAGAAGAGGAAGTGACAGAAATAAATCTTAGTGATGAATTTTCCACATACTACTGCTGTCGGCATCTCATCACAGAAAGTTAATCTGGAGCAGTATCTGTCCTATTACCAAACTACAGGAATATGAACCCTAGGTTTGTGTACAAACTAGTAACTTACATTCGAAGTATTAATCTCCAGCCTTGGTTCTGTTGAGTTCAACTACGCGTTTTTAATTATTCTATTTCTTTAAATCTAGAGGTTCATAAAACTTTCTTTGGTGGGCTGTGTGTGTGTGATATTTCCCTCTGACCAACAGAGGAGACTGTAGCAAACTGTTAAGCCAAGGACCTTTCTTAAAGTGTTTTCCAACACACTTATGAGATCAGTCATAATATTTATATATACTCAAGCACTTTGAAATCTCAAGCTGTTTTAACCAGCTGTCATTTTGGTGTCAAACTCCGGTCATTTTAATGTGAAACAAAGGTCAACAGAGGGTTTGTCTTATTCTTTTCCTATTAGTGAAATACTTTATTGTTATCAAACTCTGCTAAAGCCCCCAACAGCAAGTCCTTATTGCATATTCCCGTTATCTGAGTCACATGGGATTTTATGATTGTTCACAAATAAAATATATAGAAACGAAGAAATGTGAAAGTGTCAAATTAATATTTAAAGTAGTATCAACAACCAAAAATATAGGCAATCAGTATGGGCTATACAAGTTTGGCATTATTAAGAAACACTTATCTCTAAGACTGATATCTAGTACATACATAATACAAATTCAACTCTTACACCTAAAATAAGATGGCAAAGTTTGATTCTTTCATTGCTCATTCCAGAAACTAGACGGTAAAGTTCATTCCAAATTTTGCTAAATTGTTGGCCTTTAAAAAATAGATCATTTATTTCTAAAGCTTATTCTCTCAGTTTACTGTTTAACCCAAAAACTATATATACATATATATATATATGTGTGTGTGTGTGTGTGTACACACACACATATATGTGTATGTATAGTATATATATATGTGTGTGTGTGTGTATATATATACACACACACACATATATATATGTATATATATTTGGCCATTATCTATTTTCAGACTTTTTCTAGACTTTTTACTCTCACCTTATTAAATGTTTGCTAATGTGCATCAGGATAATGAATTGTATGGAACTATTTTATTACAAGAGTTAACCGACATATTGAAGAATAAGTGCTTAGAATTATACATTCAACTCATGACAAATGAGGAAAAGGATTTGAAGATATCCACTGGGTTCCCTGTAAGTGAAGTTTAGCCCTTTGGAGTGATACAGTCTTGTAATTTTTGTTTTTGCTGTCATTTTCACCTAATTCATTCATCCATTTATTGCACTTAAAGATACTGTGCCAGTTACATGAGCTAGGCTACTCTTAGTGCCGGCAAGTTGGTCTGAATGGTAACAATAACCTGACCTCAGAGCTTAATTTTACAAGAGAGAGTCAGTACAGGCATGATAAATAAACAGTATAATTGCAGGTAGTGATAAGTTTGTTTGTTTGTTTTTTATTTTTTTAATGTTTATTTATTTTTGAGAGACAGAGACAGAACACGAGCAGAAGAGGGCAGAAAGAAAGGGAGACACAGAATCCGTAACAGGTTCCAGGCTCTGAGCTGTCAGCACAGAGCCCGCCACAGGGCTCAAACTCATGAACCGTGAGATCATGACCTCAGCTGAAGTCAAACGCTTAACCAACTCAGCCACCCAGGCACCCCATAGTGGTAAGTTTTAATGATACAAAGAAATAGAGTAACAGACTGGAGAACAACTAGGGCAGGTGCTATTTCATTTGTGGTGATAAAGACAGACCTCTCTGGGAAGGTCCCATCTGAGCTGATACCTAACTTATCAGAAGATGTCAGGATAGAGCTTTCCAGGAAAGACGTCAAGATAGAGCAGCATAAACGAGAGGTCTGGGCTTGTCAAGCTCAAGAAGCAGAAAAAAAGCCGTGAATGAGGGCTGAGAGGTGGAAGGTGAGGTCAGTGGGATGGACGGGTGCCACAGGTGAGGCTCTGTGGCCATGGAAGGAGCTTCTATTCTGGTCTAATGGCAGTGGGAAACCGCCATGGGAAGATCACACTGGTTGCTACGTGGAGACAAGATGCAGAGCATTGCAAAGAACTGTGACTCTGGGAAGTTAGAAGGCTTTTGCAATGATGTAAGGCAGAGAGGACAGTGATTTAGGTTGGAGTTTAGCACCGGACATGGTAAACTGGGGTCAGACCTGGAAGTAGCACTGATAGGGCTCTTTCGGAAGCTTAAAGAGGATTAATACTTCCTACATGCACTTTCATTAAGAAGGAAACTAGTAGTAGCAAACAAAAAGCACCACTTACTTTTTCCTAAATGTGAATAATCTGATTTCTCTAAAAGCACTTTACTCATTGGCACGATTTAATCACAGACTATTAGAATTGGAAAAGATCACAGAGTAACATAATCTAATTATCTCTTTCTTTGCTCTGGCTTGAATAGGCTACAATCGGGGAAAGCACAGAATGTTGGGAATATCAACAGTGGGCATTAATGCTTCCTGCTGTATTTTCAATAAAAATACTAATATATCAAAATGACAAATCATTTTTTAGGTTCACACAAAAAAAATTCATAATGGACAGGATTCCATTATAAAACATCGTCAGCAATGTCTTTCCTTCAATTTTGAATTGAATTTGGAGTCAGTGAAATTGTCTCTAGATCAGATGTGGCTTATGAGAGAGAGGAGTCAGGGCTGACTCTAAGGGTTTTGGCCTTAGCAACTAGAAAAATAGATTTGCCCAACTGAGGGGAGGAGACTATTAAGAGGCACAGGTTTGGGGAGTGTGTGAGATTCAGGAACCTGGTTTTTAACAAGGCAGGTCTGAGGTACTAATGGGGCATCCAAGAGGAAATGTTGAGTAGGCAGGTGAACACAGGAATTTACTAGCTGGAAAAGGAGTTGTGGCTGGAAATATAAATATAACTTTCAATAGTATTTAAAACCGAGATTAAAGATCATTTTGAGTATGGGCTCCTTAATGTTTTTGTGCCCTAAGTCCCCTAAGTTGGCCTCTTTCAGATGGCAACAAAATTTCAACATTAAGCCTACTGCTAAAGGGCACTTCAAAATCTATTAAATTAATTAAAAATATATATATAGTTTTCAGACTGGGTGGAAAGGCATTTTGGGGGACAAGTGGGAAATAAAAACATACTGAAGACTAGTTGATGATATTAACAATTCTCCAAGAGGCAAAAAATTATGCTGTTGTGGTTACGTAGGAGAATGTCCCAATTACCAGGAGATACATGCTGAAGTATTTAGAGCTGAAGTGTCTTATTGTCTACAACTCAAAGTTTCAAAGGGGCTCAGGGAAAAAAAGTGTGTGTGTTTGTGTAGAGAGAGAGAAAGAGACAAAGAGAAACAGAAAAAAAGAAAAAGACCGAAAACGTGGGAAAATGTTAATTAGTGAGTGTCCGTGAATGGCATAAGGATGTTCATTTTACAACTCTTTCAATTTTTCTATAGATTCAAAAATTTTCAAAATGAAAAGCTGTGGAAAAATATTCCACAGAAATATATGAGACATACCTAAAACATGTTAAGTGATGGCTTTTACAGAATGAATAAAGAATTTTTAAAAAGAAAACTATACGAATTTCATATAAACAACTCAGAGCACCTGGGCGTCTCAGTCGGTTAAGCGTCCGGCTTCAGCTCAGGTCACGATCTCATGGTTCATGAGTTCGAGCCCCACATCGGGCTCTGTGGTGACAGGGCAGAGCCTTCTTGGATTCTCTATCTCCCTCTCTCTTTGTCCTTCCCCACTGTCTCAAAAATAAACATTTGAAAAGCCCCTCAAAGTAAAAATGATTAAACGGTACAATCATTTTATATGCATCAAAAGTGTACTAAACAGTGACACATAACATTTCCATTGTCCTGTGGTCACACACTGAATAGTCCTTGAGCAACCACACCTTCCTCTAGTCTTGTGTCCCATGAATCCATGGTCTCTAATCTGAATCGAATCTCAGTGTTGCTCTGAAATCAATCACTGACTTTCATCAGTCCCCAGTTTCTCCACTTGTCCAAAGGGGCATTTCCGATTTTCACCACCTTCACCTGTTCTAGTACTCTCCTAGCAGATGGATTTATTTCCAACTTCAAAGAAAACAGAAATTCAGATAGGAAGCCCTTCACCTGCACGCTACCCAACAACAAAATCTGCACTTGCTCTGTGGTAGACACTGCCACTTGGCTGGTCCAACTGCCACTCCCAAGTCCTGCGTCCCTTGACTTCTCCAACCAGGAGGATAAGAAAATTTTCTCAGCCTCCCCCACAGTGCTGGCCAATCAGACATAAGCAGAAGTCTCCCAGAAACTTCTGGCAACACTTCCTGACTAAAGGACCAGGTGCAGTCAATATCGCCTCTGCCCACTCTTGTCTGGCCTTGATCACAGCCCTAGAGGAAAAGGCCAAGATGACTAAGGTGATGTCAAGCCCTTAGTGCTGACACCATTGACACAGAAGCCATGCCCGTGTTGTGCACCTCAAACCAATTCTCACGTGACAAAACATAAACCTCTGCTTGAGTGAGGCACTATTAGCAGCTGAGGTTCTGTTGCCTGAATGGAAAGCATTCCTGACAATGAGCCCACCACTTTTAAAAAAAGACCCCTTATCCAGTACTGTGCATCCCATCTTCTTCTTCCACCTTCCCAGAGACCTCTCTCCATTGATTGCACCCACCCTTCAGTACCTTCAACATTTCTCTCTCCACTAATTGTTCTACATCGTCAGTGTCTAACACGCTCAAGTCTCTCCATATTAAATGAAAAAGTGTCCCCCAGCCTCCCATCTTCCTCTAGTGACTGCCTTATCTTTACCCTCCCTTTCACTAACATTCTTCTTAAAAGAGCTGTCTACACTCACTATCTCCCACTTCCTTCTTTCCTATTCATTCCTCAACTCAGGGCATCTGGCTTCATCCCCCGCTTGACTGTGTTTGTGCCAAGGTCACCAACAGCACCCTCATTGCAAAATCCAATGGGAATTTTTCAGTTTTTATCTTACTTGACCTTCGTATAGCATTTGACACCATGACCATTCAATCCTTTTGGAAATACTTTCTTTCCTTGAATTTTTAAAAGCATTCTGTCCTAGTTTTTATTGCCTCTTCTGGGAGATCTCTGTAAGCTTATCTTAAAGGATAGTCATTTGCAAATCCCCTGCACATTGATATGAAATACACACACACACACACACACACACACACACACACACACACACACACTGACGCCTCCTTGGTATCTCCTTGGCAGCCTAGATGTCTTGAAAAGTCCCACAGACTCCCCCAAACCTGCTTCTTGCCCCAGGGTCCTCCTCTGTGAGTGGTACCACCATCCACCCAGGGTCCAACCCAGAATGATCTTTCACGTCCTTCTCTCCCTTGTTTCTCAAATCCAGTTAAACAGGAAGTCCTGGGAATTCAGCCTCATAGAGGTCTGTGATCTGCCCATTCCACTTAGTCTTGCTAATCTTATCCCACATTAGGCCTCTCCTGGCATCGGTTTCCTAACCCCTCTTCCCCGAGCTGACCCCATGTCTGTGCTGCAGCTGAAGAGAACTTTAGTTTTTCCAGAACTGCCAACCTCTCTTTCACCTCCGGGCTTTCACGCGTGCTGTTTCCTCTGACTAGAATTTTTTTCACAAGGCTAAGTATCACTCCTAGGAATCTTTTGATTCTCAGTTTAAGTTGCCACTGCTCTGATATGCTTAGACTGGGTTGGGTGCTCCTGCCGTATTTTTCCACAACATCCTATACCCCTCACTATCATTGTTTTTGTTCTTTCTTAAGCTTATTTATTTATTTTGAGAAAGAGAGAGAGAGAGAGAGAGAGAGCGCGCTCACATGAGCAGGGGAGGGGCAAAGAGGGAGGGAGGGAGAGAATCCCAAGCAGACTCTGTACTGTCAGCATGGAGTCCGATTCAGGGCTCGAACTCACGAACCCTGAGATCATGACCTGAGCTGAGACCAAGAGTGAGATGCTTGACTGAATGAGCCACCCAGGCACCCCAACTCCTCACTGCCATTGTTTTTGTTTTCTTTTGCTCCATGAGGACACATTTGATCTCTAGTAACCTGTCTCTCCAGATTTCTCAATTAGATTGTAATGCCAGGATTCTGATTTTTATTTACACCAAGACAGCAATTCTTTTTAGAGCACTGGTGTTCATCAAAAATTGTGGGTTAAATCCCTGGAATGTTAAAGATTCCCATTTAGTTTTAAGGACCATTTACCCTACAATGAAAAAGGGACATAAATGCTGGAGTAAACAGTCATTAAAATGATTTTGGTAATCGCTAAAAATATTATTGGGATGGATATATCCACTCTAAAAGCAAGGAGAGATCCTCGGTCATCACTAAAGTATACAAATTGGTTATTGCCTATTACAATAAAAATTCCAAGAAAGAAATAAACAGAGTATATATAAACCACTACCTAAATCTATATAGATTGCCCATAGTGAAAAGGGTGCAAAATGCATTAAAAAAAGTTTGACATGACATCAAAGTATACAATCTAATTAAATGAAATCTAATCAATGCAATTAATGATCGGAGAAGCAGGGGCCAACCAAACTAAAAATGTAAAAGTAAGACCCTTATGCAACAGTGTTACAAGTAAACTCAGAATTAACAATGTGACATTATTGAAACATCCGGATTATTGCCAGGATTTACTGCAATTAATTTTATCTACTTAATATGCATGTGCTTCAGATTATAAAACCAAGAAGTTCATTTGTATGATGAACCAAAACACAGACTGACTGCAACTTTTCACACTTTTCCAACAATCTAATTGTCAACATAATACAATTTAATATGCAAAATTCAGTCCAGATAAATTTTAGAGAGAGCTACCTATTCCTTGAGTCTAGGGACAAAATAGGTGTTGTTTTTTTTTTCTTTTATACAAGCTATGTTCAGAAAACACAAGACCAAAGAACCATACTATCACATTTATTGCTAAAGGCAAAATATATTTCGGTACAATTCTGTGACTTTCCAAAAGAAAAGAAAAGGCTGTCTATATAACCAACATAGACAACATCCAAGAAAAAAAGATAAAGGCCAAAAGTTCAAGAAAAAATATACATTTCTTTTTCACCTATGAAGTTTTGATCATAAGATCGGTTGATCTTAAAATACAAATACCAATTGTATTTGGCTTGGGAATATGATTTGGGTCAAAATGGCTGGCAAAACTATTTTCCATATGACCTTCAAGTTCCATATTCATCTGCTTTAGGATTCATATCTTTCCCTAAAGCCATTATATTGTTTGTTTACCGTCAGGACTTCATGTGCCTCTATTTGTTTTGATCTCTACCATTAAATTTTAAGTTCCCTGAATGCAGATTCTGAATCATATGTGGTGTTCATATCTCTTATCAAGCCCCACACAACATGGAGATTCACAAAAATAATTGAATTTTATTTCATTTGGAGTATCTGAAATGAAAACAAACGAATAAATCCCACATCACATATTGTGGCACACTAGCTCTTAGACTCTGCCCTGGTCACACTGGGTGCCTGACTGCCTCAGAACAAATTATCTGATGGCCATACCTGTGTGAGGTGTCTTCTCTGGTTAAAGACTCCACTCCTCTGGCCACAAGAGTCGGCATACAAACCAAGCGTGGCTAATTAAAAAGGCCTTCGGAACTTTAAAAACTGATTCTGGGAGAGAATTCTTTTCCTTTATGATTTCAGGATAGTTTGGATACAAGCCTTGGCTGCTTCTCCAGCTTCCCAAAGAAACTGGTCTTCATAGAATAACATACAGACACAGAAAGGGGAGCAAGTGAGAGGCCAGACGAGCTGGACACTCCTAAAGCTAACTGCACCCTTACTTTTCCCACATCTAGGTTATAAGAGTCAACAAATATCATGCACTGACCTTCACTAGTTCATGTAAGGTTCTATCACTAGAAGCCAGAGTTCTAACTAGTTCAGGGACAGATTTGTATTACTGTAAGGATTCTTGGAATTCATGGCGTCCAAAATCCTCACGTTAAGTATTAGGAAGATGGATTAGTAGGGAGGTTAAATACCTTGCTTGAATTCTCACAATGAATTTGTAAGGACGCAGGAAACTGTGGCAGATTCTGCAGGTTGGCTCGTTCTCTCTCATTTTGACACCAGCATTCCCCAGTCTTCTTGCAGTTGGGTGCAGGCAGGTGGCCTGAGTTCCTGGCAGGCAGAGGCATCTGAGTTCCTGGCAGGCAGGATGAGAAATGAGCAACGAGAGGTGGCTGCTGCATGCCAGGAGCTTGTCTCTTCCGGAGAGCACAGTGGTGTGGCCAAGTGGTTCCTCTGAGACAATGAAGTAGGCTCGCTGCCACTTAGTGTCCTACCTGCCTGGTGCCCTACAGGCTCCCTACAACCACTGTTTTTCTTTTTTCTTTTTAGTTGAAGTGTAGCTGACATATCGTATTAAATTAGTTTCAAGGGTACAGCAGTTATTCAACAATCAGATACATTATGAAATGCTCACCATGATAAGTGTATTACAACCTTCCCTATGCTGTACTTTTCATTCCTGTAACTTATTTATTTTATAACTATATTTGTAACTCTTCATCGCCCTCACCCGTTATCATCCCCCACCCCTTCCCCTTTGTCAACAACCACCAGTTTGTTCTCTGTATTTATAAGTCTGTTTCTCTCTTTTGTTGTTGTTTGTTTCTTCATTTGTTTGGTTTTTAGATCCCACATATAAGTGAAATCATATGCTATTTGTCTTTGTCTGGCTTATTTCACTTAGCATAATACCCTCACGGCCCACCCAGGTTGTCATGTATGGCAAGATTTCATTCTTTTTTATGGCTATTATTCCATTATATATATATATATATATATATATATATATATATATATATACACACACACACACACATATATATACATATATATACATATATGTATAATTAATAATATATAATATATTAATTAATATAATATAATGTATTAATATATTAATTAATATAATGTATTGTATATTAATACATAATATATAAATAAATTAATTAATATAATATATTAATATATAATAATATAGAACATATTAATAATAATATATATATCACATCTTTTTTATCCATTCATGCATCGTTTGAAACCACTGTTTTTTGCCTGATTGTCTTGTTTTGTTTGTTTTTGACTGAGTGAGACCCAAAACTGGGTTCTATGGCTCTCGCAAGATTCTGGGAGCCACTAATATCCTTCAATAAATCTCTTTCCACTTAAACTAGCTAGAATTCTGTTTGAGACCAAGAAGCTTCACCTCAATAGAATTTGGTACCTTGAAATGGCGTGCTGCAATCTCAGATGTGGAACTCGGTTGCTGAACTCGGTCAGTGAAGGCACAGATACTGAAAGCGGAAAGCTGGAAACTCTTAATAGGGATGACATAAAATTTTGTCGACCTGTCCCCATGTTGTGCCTCGGAAAAATAGACTATCGTGTGCCCAACTTTCCACTAGAAGAGAAAAAAAAAAAAAAAAGGATGTAGAATGAGGACATTTAAGAGCAATCCCCAGAATTCCTAAACTCCTTCCCAAAGTTCATGCCACTTCGAAATGGTTTTTGGTTGCCTCCATTTCCATAATGTGTTTCTTGTTTTAATTTTTTCCAGCTTTATTGAAATGGAACTGACATACAACATTGTATAAATTTAAGGTGCATAATATGATGGTTTATGTCTATATTGTGAAGCGTTTACCACAATAAGGTTAGTTAGCACATCTTTCATTTCACATAATTACCATTTTGTTGCTGTTACGGTGGCGAGAATATTAAGGTTCTACCCTCATAGCCATTTTGGAGTATACAATACAGTATTGTTAACTATAGTCACCATGTTGTATGTTAGATCCCTGGAACTTACTCGTACCATAACTGAAAGTTTGTGCCCTTTGGCCAACATCTCCCCATTTTCCTCACACCTCAGCCCCTGACAGTCTTCATTTTAGTCTCTGTTTCTAGAAGTTCAGTGTTTTTAGATTTCACATATAAATGAAACCATTTAGTATTTGTCTGTCTCAATCTGAATTATTTCACTAATAATGCCCTCAAGGTCCATTCACGATGTTGCAAATGACAGGATTTCCTTCTTTTTTACGGCCAAATAATACTCCATTGTGTATATATACCAACCACATTTTCTTTATCTATTCATCTGTTGACGGACACTTAGATGGTTTCCATGCCATGGCTATTGTAAATAATGCTGCAATGAGCATGGGAGGGTGCATACATCTCTTTGAGATAGGGATTTCATTTTGGAATATATAGCTAGAAGTGGCATTGCTGGATCATATGGTAGTTCTGGTTTTAATTTGTTGAAGAACCTCCATACTGTTTTCTAGAGTGGCTGCAACAATATACATTCCCACCAACAGTGCACAAGGATTCCCTTTTTTTCTGTATCATTTGTTATCTCCTGTCTTTTTGATAATACCCATTCTAACAGGTGTGGGATAATACCTCATTGTGGTTTTGATTTGTATTTCTCTCATGTTAGTGATATTGAGCCCCTTTTCATGTATTTATTGGCCATTTATATGTCATCTTTGGAAAATGTCTATTCAAGTCCTCTGCCCATTTTTTAATTGCACCGTTTTTTTTATTGAGTTGTACAAGTTCCTTATATATTTTGAATATTACTCCCTTATCAGAAATATGACTTGCAAATAACTTCCCCCATTCCATAGATTGCCTTCTCATTTTGTGGATCATTTCCTTTCCTGTGCAGAAGCTTTTTAGTTTAATGTAGTCCCACTTACTGATTTTTGCTTTGTTTTAATTTTAAAATGTAAGCCTTGCCTAGTCAAAATTCATTTCCCCCTCCATTTTTAAACATTGGTAGAGAATGAGGAAAGAAGTGGAAATAGAACAGAACTTTTCCCCATGACACTAACATTTCTAGAAAATTTTACTTCTCTTCTTGGAAGCCAAAGGAAGGTTCTTATTTTCTCTCATTTTACCCACTTCACCTCTCTGCACCTCAATTTCTCCATATGCAAAATGTAGGAATTCAAAGCCTTTCAAATGTAATGTGCCAATGAATGAATGAGCTCATTGCATTAGCAAAACTGAAGCCTTGAGAAGCCTGGTCCTGTGGTCACAGCAGGTCTACTTCACTTGTGAGAGGAGAGCAAGAGCAAGGGAGGAAAGAAATCCTGTATGCTTGGAGGTAGCATGGCACAGGTCGCCCTGAGACCTGTTCAGAGGGTACTAAGAAAGAAGAGACCGTTTTCTGGGGAAATGGGATCCTGATGTGGGGGAAATGGGACACAGGATGGGTGTGCTGCTTCGGCAGAGCAAACCCAAAATAAACTTTACCAGGTTGCTTTGTTTGGGACTATAACCTAAATCCATCATTTGGCATACACGTAATGGGCAAATATATATGCCCATACTTAACGTCAAGATGTTTTAAAATTTTTGATAAACTTTAAGTAAGTATTATGAGAAAGGGCATATACGCAACAAATGTTTAAAGGTATTCAAAGGCAAAAGGGCTATGAATATGGCTTGACCATTGGCATACACTGCCAAGTTCAGAAGGGTCAAATAATGAATATTATAATTGATGTCAGTGATAAGAAAGTAAGAGGTTCTTACAGCTATACCTGTAAAATATATGTACATATTTTAACTGTAAAAATATGCATATTTACCCATTCCAGGCAGGCCCTGCTTGTGCAATTTCTCTTGAAAAAATTTCTAATGCCTTCTTCTGTTTATGATGTCCTGAAAGTCAAAGGACTACTTCTCCAGGACCCTATTAACAAAGAGTAGAAATTAACAGATGTCTACTGCAAAATATGAAACAAGCCTGTATTTGCATACCATGAAAGAAGATATATTTCTGGACCATATAATTATCTTTGATTTGCATGATCACTATAAAGAGTTTATTATTATAGGTTTTCCCAATTATGCCATGCTTGTCCACAAAAATAAACACCTTATTAAACGATAACACTCTTGGTCCTCCATAAATTATTAACAATAAATTTTATCTTAGGAATATAACTTGACACATGGGAATGATAGCTTGAAAAAAATGCTAAAATTCTATTTGAAAAACCCCTTTACTTTTTTCCATTTTCTATCTCTTTTATTTAATTGAGGCCTATTACTTTCTTCATACGACAGATGATTTTAAATGATATGTGTATCATTGCTATAGTTCAATTCCTCTTAAAGGACATCTACATCATACATGATCTATAGCCATTGGACAGTTTATTATAGAATGAGTCAGTTATCCTAGTTTGAAACAGAGTTATAATACATAAATATATAAATAAACAATGTCTTACTTGAGACTTTTAAGGATTTAGCAATGATCTTCTCTGAAACGTGTGGTCATCTGAAAGGTCACTAGAAAGGAGTGAAAGTCTGAGGTCTAGTTCTGCCTGTTATTCTAAAGACCTGCTTGTCCTTCATTAAGTCAGTTCATTTCCCCACAACTTAATTTGCCTTTTTAGTCAAATGAAGATCATATCAGCTTCCTAACTACTTCACAGAGCTACTATGATGAAACAATATGGCATCAGATGTGAAACATTTCTTCAAGGACAAATACGAGACATAATTATTTTAATGACCAATAATTAAACTTCTACTTTTCCCATTATGTTTACTATCAATTTCTCAGTCTAAAACCAACTTAATGAATCTGTTTGACAATTTAATTATGTGACTAAATTGAGCTTTATGGATACATCATGAAAAATAGACACATGTACTGTTTTCATGCAGCCTTTAATACAAAGCACCTTCCAAACAACAGATTAAAAGTTGGCTTTCAGATAGCAGCTACGCTGTGGTAAGCATAGCATCCCGTATAGAGAAGGTGAATCACCATTTGCACACCTGAAACTAACATAACATTGTGTGTGGCCCATGCTCAAAAAAAATTAATAAAAACGAATCAATTAAAAGTTTTAAAGTTGGCTTTCACAATAACCTTTCATTTTAAGTTCTACATTCACTAATTCTAATTCAGTGAATTATATACGTCAGTTAAACCACCTAGCCACTCATAGAGCACATATTCCTAGGTAGAGTGAAATAACTACACTCTGACACCTGCTTCCTGCTTCTGGGTTTTATCAGGCACCTAAAATTTCCCATATAATTCTCAATAGTCCCTAAATTTAAATCCCGACCTTACCACATGCTAGTCTACAAAATTAAACACAGGAGTTCCTGGCATTTGGGGAGTGGAGTGGGGCTTCATAAAATGAAATGAATAACAGACTGCAAAAATTATGCAACTAAGAATTCTCTAAAAATTTTGTCAAAATAAAATATTTGGCCAACATCTTGTTGAGCTTTCTATTTTGTACAAAAGAGAAAATTCCTAAATAGAGAAGAGTGTCAATAAAGATTGTAACACAGACAATTGAACCATACTATTTTAACATATCTGGGATTATAAGGAACAATATTATTTTCTTTTTTTTAAATTTAATAAATTATCTTTTTATGGCATTCAAGCCTTAATAATTCAGTTACAGAAGCTTTAGATCTTTTCCATTGATTCTACACTAAAATGAAACTCTTGCTCCTAGATGTTAAAAGTACAGAAGCTAGAATTGGACTGCAGGGAGTTCAAAGTCTGGCCCTGCCCCTCATTACCCGTTTGACCTGAGACAAATTATTCAACCTCTCTGCATGTTTCCTCATTTATAAAATAGAAATACTAACAGATCTACCTAAAAGTGTTGTTGTGAGGGCTAATTGAAAATACAAGTAGGGGCACCTGGGTGGCTCAACGGGTTAAGCATCATACTCTTGATCTCAGGTCGGGTCCTGATTTCACGGTCATTAGATCGAGTTCCATGCTCAGTGTGGAGCCTGCTTGGGATTCTCTTTCCCTCTCTCTCTGCTGCTCCTTCACTTGTGCTTGCTCTCTCCCTCTCAGAATAAATAAACTTTAAAAAAAGAAAAAAATACAGGTAGAGCACTTGGAACAGTGCCTGCCACACACTACCCTCTCAGTTAGTGTTACTGTGACTCTGTAATTGATGTTTCCCATATACTTTCCCATCTTTGATTAATACTTCTTAAGTGACAGAAGTCACTACACACCAAGATATCTACAAATAATCCAGAATAATAATATGGTCAAACCTTTGTGAATAAGACTGTCAGAGTTAAAAAGTCCTAAAAAAATTATTCAAAAGGGTTAGACTTGTAATTAGAAAGTTTATATAAGACACACCTATAATAATGTTGCTTGGAATAAATATACGAATAGGGAAAGAAAGTTCCTAGGCAAGGTCAAGTTAATTATCCATAATTTAATGAGACATTGACCATACTTCATTTTGTTTAATTTGGTCACTTACATTTTAAAAACTAATCTTGGTGCCTGGATGGTTCAGTCAGTTAAGCCTCTGACTTTGGCTCAGGTCATGATCTCATGGTTCGTGGGTTCAAGTCCCGCATCTGGTGAGCTTGAGCCCTGCCTCTCTCGTCTGTCTGTCTGTCTGTCTCTCTCTTTCTTCCTTCCTCTCTCTTCCTGCCACTCCTTCACACCCTCTCTCTCTCTCTCAAAAAAAAAAAAAAAAATCTCAAAATGCCTTGTATTAGATTAATGCAATTGATTTTTAATGGGTGCCCACAATAGATTTTGACATACTTTATATGTTGAATGCTTTTAGTGTAAGCAAAAAACAATTCTGAATCTCTGATTCCTTTTCTAGGGAATAGCTAGAAATTTTCCAGCAAGAATGGAAGGAACATTATTTGTTTTTACTGCTGAGGAACAACATGTACTAACTAGCTAGAAGTTAAAAATTTAAATATTCATAGCTTTCTAAAAGCTTTTTAAGAAAACCATATATGTGGCACCCAGAGAGCCTAACCATAACAGCTACACCATTAACGGTATAATGAGAAAGGAAATGAATAAAGTTTTGCCATAGGCATACAGAAATTTCAAATTGAATTAACGAGCTTGTTATAGAACAATCGATTAAAAACAATACACACTATAAAACAGAAGCAACCCAAAATTCATAGCCCATTAAAACTTAGCTAGGTTGGTCTTTATAATAAATGCTTTCATACATAAGTGATTAAGAATATGCAAAACCAATTCTTTTACACTGGAATAAGAAATCCTGTATTGTACTTACTCCATTTAAATTTGTTTCAGTTTATGTTCCATATGTTTCTTCATATCCTAAAATTTGAAGACGAACCCCACTCTAATTTTCCACACCAGCGTCTTCAAACATGAGTTCTGCAGCAAAGGATATGATAAAAATAAGCACGCGAGATTAAGAGGTGCAAACATCCAGGTATAAACTAAATAAGTCATGGAGATGAAAAGTACAGCATGGGGAACAGAGGCAAAAATACCGCAATAATGCTGTACCATGACTACACTGAGGGTGCCGAACACTGCGTAACGTGCAGAATTGTTGGATCACTACGATGCTCACCTGCAACTAATGTAACAGTGTCAACTATATTTCAGTAATTATAAATAAATAAATAAATAAATAAATAAATAAATAAATAAATAAATAAAGTGAAAACAAGCATTACCAGATTCCAGCCAAATATTGTTTCTGGTGGGACCGTCTGAGCCTGCCGATAGCGAGCTGGCTCCACGATAAAAAAGGGAGGTTGGCACATGCTCAAGGACCAAATGAGATTTTTTTTTTCCTCTTAAAATCAGAATCATTAAAAGAGAAGGAAAAGAAAAAAGTATTCATGAATTTACAGTGGATCCATTCCAACATTCCCTTAGTTTTCGTTCTTGATCAAGGTCACCCATTTTTGGATGTCAACAACAATTACAGCTAAAGCCCTAGGGCAATCTGGGGCCTTTAAGTCTATCAAGTCACTCTTGAATATAGCCTTAGCTTCAAACCACAACATTTGATATGTTAATAGCCTCAATGTCTTTTATTTTCTAAACAGTCTAATGTTGAAGATTTTCTCCTTGATACAATAATTACATGTGCAAATACTTTTTTTTTTTTTAAAGTTTATGTATTTATTTTGAAAGACAGGGAGAACACACGTGTGAGCACAAACAGGGGAGGGACAGAGAAGGAGAGACAGAATCCCAAGCGCAGAGCCTGATGCCGGGCTCAAACTCACGAACCTGAGAGATCATGACCTGAGCCAAAGCACTTAACTGACTGCACCACTCTGGCACCACAGGGTACAAGTACTTTTGACATTTCTTAGAGACTAGAGTTTTGGGGTTTGGTTGTTTTTGAAAGTTTTGTTATTAATTTGGTGTATTGAACATATGATCAAAGAATGTGGTCTATAAAATTGCTACTTTCTGAAACAGATTAAGGTAGCTTTGAGGATGCTTAAAAACAAGGTACATACTTGTCTTGTGTGGGGGAGAATGTTCTATCTGTAGCTTTTAATTCAACTTTTGTATTATCCCAATATTCTGTGTTCTTTTTAATCATTTATTTAATAATAAATAATAAATAAAAATAAATAATCATTATTATTTAACTCAATAAATATGAAGATGTTAAAATCTTCCAGGGCAATTGTATTTCTCTTTCTCTTTACGTATCTAAAGAGACGTAAATGTCTTAATGCTTTGTTATTTAGCACATGAAAGGGCATAACCACATTATCTTCATTGTGAATGATACATTTTATGCCATTTGAACCCTACCTTACTGTCAATATCATTTCCCTCTTATTTTTTCCCTTCTCATTCTCCCCTACCTTCTTGTCCTTCTTTTTCTTATTCCTTGCTTACTGATTCTTCCAACTTTCTTGCATTGTTTGGTTTCACTGTGCATCATAACACTTAGTTGAACTTTGATTTTAATCTATTCTAAGAGACTATCTTTTAATTGAGACTATCTTTTAATTACATTTATTTGCACAACTGTGATTTTGACTTAACTTTTAAAATACTGTTTTACACTTCCCGTTTTAACGTTTGCTTTATTTTCTGATTTTTGGAATAGTCATTCATTCATTCAACAATATTTACTGAATAATATGTGCCAGATATTGTGACATATAACTGTGTTTTCATGCCTTTTATCTTATGTAGGTGCCTAAGAAGGCACCCATCATTCAGGTTGCCTTGTTCAAACATCACTTAATAAAACCTTCCTTGGGGCACCTGAGTGGCTCAGTCGGTGAAGCATCCGGGTGTTGGCTCCTCACTTCAGCTCAGGTCATAATCTCACAGTTCGTGAGTTCAAGCCCTGCGTTGTGCTCTGCGCTTGCAGTGAGGAGCCTGCTTGGGATTCTCTCTCTCTGCCCTTCCCCGACTGGTGTGCTCTGTCTCTCTCTCAAAATAAATAAATAAACTTTAAAAAAATAAAAAAAATAAAAATAAAACCTTTCTTAACTGCTAAATTGAAATTATGCTTCTTTGTTATTCTTTTTCATAATACCCTTTAATATTTCTTCAAAGTACTTTTCAATTCTTTATTTGTGGGTTATTAGTTTAATGTCTATCCATATTACTAAACACCATGAGGATAGCTACCTTGTCTGTCCTGCTCACGGCTATATACCCAGGGCCCAGAAGTCACTGCTATGGAGTAAGGGACTCAAATGTTGAAAGAGAGAACTAGTTAACTAATTAATTATATAGATAACCTTAAAAATGCAGATTGTAATTATCTTAAATTTTAATTAAAAAACACTTTAATTCGAGAGAGAGAGTGAGTGGGGGAGAGGGGCAGGAGAAGAGAGACAGAGAGACACAGAGAGAGAGAGAGAGAGAGAGAGAGAGAGTGAGAGAGAGAGAGAGAGAGAGAGAGAATCTCAAGCAGGCCCCATGCTTAGCACTGAGGCCAACATGGGGCTCAATCCCATGACCCTGGGATCAGGACCTGAGCTAAAATCAAGAGTCAGATGCTTAGCTGACTAAGCCACCCATGCACCCCAAATCTTTAATTTAAAAACACTCTAACTCTCTGCTAAGGGATCACAGGTTATTTTCACTCAGTTTCCTGTTTATGTTGTTTTTTACTTTTAAATGTTTTTGATCACTACTATTGACAAAAATGAAATAATTTGGGGGTACTTACATGGTAGGAAGCATCACTAGTGTAAATAACATGTAAATGATTTGGTTCTAGCATCAAAAATTTTATAAAAATTGTTAAATAATTAAGTTTGGCTACAAAATTATAATATTTCTTTATTCGGATATGTTTAAAGAGAAATTTCTAGGACGAATGAAGTTTCCTCCAGAGACAAAAACCGGCGGATGTACCATTTGACCTGTCAAAGGGTCTGTTGCTTTGATTCTATCACCTGTTATCTTTCTAAACATCATCTCTAGGTTAAGAGAAAGAAGCTAACATCCATAAAACTTTACTAAAACTTGCTTATCTGAGCATACTAAACTACAAAACTGTTGGGGCAGGTCACTCTCCACTTAATACATAACGTGATGAGTGAATATATAGATACATTAGGGGAAAACGTTAAGTCATTATAATAACAATCCTTGTGAAATAATCTGATTGCTAACGTGCTTTAAAATAGACTGGAAAACCCATCATTTTGTTTCATGTGCCAACCTTTTCAAAAAACTTTCAGCTGTTCTCCTTCCCTTTTTAGTTGCTTTTTGGACCTTCCATTGCACAGACAGCAGTTGCTCTGAAATCATCATGGTAACAAGCACTTGCTTACCTGCTAAGACAAGGTTATAAATATAAACAATGATATTAATCTATGCCAACAATAATATGCCCTAGAATGGATCACATGACTATTATCGGAAACAACTGTATCTATTCTGAGTGCATACATAAATAAGGTTATCTTTTCTAATATGAAATAATGACCTTCATAGAAGTCAAGTGAAAGCTTTAATAAATTAGGGGGGGTATAAGATTACATTTCTGAATTTAGAGAAATATTTTGGGGGCTTTAAAGTTTATTTCTGTTAAGCTTCCAATCAAGCTTTTTCTTCTACATGGACAGAGACTTTGGAAATACTCTACTGGAAACAATCTAAATGTCAAACAAGAAAGGAATATTTAAATACACTACAATAGGGACGCCTGGGTGGCTCAGTTGGTTAAGCATCTGACTTCGGCCCAGGTCATGATCTCACAGCTCATGGGTTTGAGCCCTGTATTGGGCTCTCGGCCGACGGCCTGGAGCCTGGAGCCTGCTTTGGATTCTGTGTCTCCCTCTCTCTCTGCCCCTCCCTCCTCTCACTCTGTCTCTCAAAAATAAATAATAAACGTTAAAAAAAGTAAACATAAATAAATACAATATGATACATGCAGATAATGGAATGCTATAGGGCACTTTTGAAATAATGTAAGAAAGTAAATTAAAAAAAAACGGTAAAAAGTAAAATTAATTATGATGAAATACTCCTAATGTTATGTTTAAAAAAGAGGCAAAAACGGTATACAATATAATCTGTGTTCAAGTTTGCATGTGACTGCCACTCCTTTTTATGTCGGTTTGAATTACATTTCTGTCACTTGCAATAAAAAAATCCTAAATAGTACACATGTAGATTATTAATTAAAAAATTAATGTAAAAACTATATTAAACAGTTTGTTTTTTTAAGCTGACACTTTGTATTTTTCTTTTTTTCTTTTTTTTTAAGTAGGCCCAGCATGGAACCCAACACGGGGCTTGAACTCACTACCCTGAGATCAAGACCTGAACTGAGATCATGAGTCAGACACTTAACTGACTGGGCCATCCGGGTGCCCCCGAATTTGACACTTTTATTTTTAGAGGTTGCATCACTTTGTAGCTTTCAGAGTTTATTTTAAAGCAAGAAGATAAAAAAGCATGTATGCCTAAATTTTATGTTTTCTGTCATGGACATATCACAGTTTTGGACATACCAGATCAAAAAACGAAACATTATTTTTAATATACAGATATATATTCTCTATATTGATACTTCAATACCTACTCCACAGTCCTTCTCTATGATGTTTTATAATTGTGGTGCCACCATACACAACTAGCTTTGTACAGATAATGATTACCCTAAATCTAAGGAATTGCAATATTATAAATGTAAGTTTTAGAGTTTACATATACCAATTAGTCTTAACTAATATCAAGAAATCAAAGATAGTTGTGGGCTTATCTCTCTACCATGTTTTCTGCCTACTTTCTACAGGAAATCATAACTTTGTCTCTAACTAAATCACCCTATCATACAGAGGGAAATTTATGTGCTTTCCACCTGACCTCTAAACAAATAACAAAATAACACAAGAGAAAAGACCTTATATAGTTGACCCTTGAACAACACAGGGGTTAGGAGCACTGATTCCCTATGCAATCAAAAATCCATGTATAATTTTTGACTTCCCCCAAAATAAACTATTAATAGCCTACTGAAGCCTTACTAACAAAATAATCAATTACCACATATTTTGTATGTTATATGTGTTATATACTGTATTCTTACAATAAAGAAAGCTAAAGAAAATATCATTAAGAATATTATAAGCAATAGAAAATATACAGTACTGTACTATATTCATCGGAAATAATCCATGTGTAAGTGGACCAGTGCAGTTCAAACCCATGTTGTTGAAGGATCAGCTGTAAAAGGAAGAAGGAAGAGACCTTTTGCTCCTTGAACCTACACTGTTCCACCTTCAATACCTAAACACTGGAGAGAAAAACAGGATCACTTATTTTAATATGAAAACTGTTCATTACTTTTCATTAAAAGCTGTTTTTAATAAATGAGCTAAAAAGTTAAAGAAAGGAATGTATTACAAATTCCCTTAAAATGAGTAACAACTTACTTTAACTTGCTATCCATGTAAAAAAAATGGTTTTTAATGTTTATTTATTTTTGAGAGAGAGAGAGAGACAGAATGTGAGTGGGGTGAGGGGCAGAGACAGAGGGAGACACAGAATCCAAAGCAGGGTCCAGGCTATGAGCTGTCAGCCCAGATCTCGATGCGGGGCTCAAAATCACAAGCTGTGAGATCATAACCTGGGCTGAAGTCAGATGTTTAACAAACTGAGCCACCTAGATGCCCCTAACTTGCTATCCATTTAAACTATGTCACTGACAAGATCACAACAGGTCCTTCAAGCTTCTGACTACATCCTTGTGAAATGGAAAGATCTTTATTTTCCTCACCAATGATATTGTTGTTGCTAAGTGAAGTGTCAGGAAAGAGGGACTAATTACAGCTTTATACAGTTCACATTCTGATCTTATAAATGCAATTGTGCGCTACTTTATACATATCTATGTCCATTAAGTATAATCTCTCTCTGAATTAAACTACATCTAAAACATTATTCAGGAAGAATAAATTACGGTCTGAGAATAAAGTGGGCGTTAATAAGAACTGATTCTAAGCAAGGAGATGCATATCAGTGGATAAATAATATAAATGCCTGCATTATTTGGTAAATGTAATAGATGTATAGTTTTTTTGCAAACAATAGGAAATTTTCAAGAGAAGCAAAAGTCTCAGTTACTATCTTTATATCACTGAGAGCAGTCTGAAAGTTTTATACCTAACTTATTTAGCAATATTATGCAACAAATACAAAGAAATAAACTCTTCAAATGAAGTCTCAAAACAAAGATTATAGAAGTATTACAGCATAATCACACTTTTATCTTTAGCATTCATTTGACCAAACAAAATATTTCGTTCTTGGGAGCACAAACTTGTTGCAAGAGAAAGGACTTGAAAGTCTTGGAGACCCGGATTTAATTCCCCAGTTTAGCTGTGTCTTCTCAGGCAAGTTACGCAACCTCTCTGTCTCCCTTTCCTGTTGTGCAAAATGAATAAGATAACTACTTAGGGAAGAGAGTTGCTAAGATTAAATACCTCCAAGGAGCCTATCTCATACCATAGCAGTTGTAAACAATAGCTAGTGCTCCCTTAATTTTCCTCTCCCTTTCCCAAATAACCGTTCAAAAACCATGTGTATTTTGAACTGAATTTCCAGCTACAAACCATTCAAAGTGAAAGGCATTATAGCTGATTCATATTCTAAAATCTGAAATAGATCCTTGAAAGTCCCTCATATCTAAATGATTTGAAGTAGTATTATTTCAATAAGTTCGATAAAGTTCTCTCACAATTTGTTATATCTTATGACCCTCTTAGCCTCATCTTTAAACACATATACAAGTGCTGGTTTAAAATCAAGATCCTGGTCAGGGCACCTGGATGGTTCAGTCAGTTAAGCCTCCGACTTCAGCTCAGGTCATGATCTCACAGTTCGTGGATTTGAGCCCCACGTTGGGCTCTGTACTGACAGCTCAGAGCCTGGAGTCTGCTTCCAATTCTGTGTCTCCCTCTGTCCCTTCCCCACTCATGCTCTGTCTCTGTCTCTCAAAAATAAATAAACGTTAAAAAAAATTTTTTTTAAATCAAGATGCTGGTCAAACAGAACTATAACTGAACCTCTTAATTCATGCATATAATGTAAGTAAACAGCATGCAGTACAATAAAGTCAGCAAAGTAAACACTGGAAAGAGATAGTCAGCCTTGTTGTCTCTGTTAAACATGTCCAAGCACTGCATCTAAAAATATTTGAAAAATCTGCCTATTTTCCATCTGTTATATTTCTCAGAGGATAACTGAAAGTTCATGTGAAAGTTCACTGCAAGTTCAAATATGTCATATCAGGTCATTTGCAGGGTAAAGGTTCACTGGGAGTTTATTATTATTATTTTAAAGATTGAAGTGGAAAAAGAATATGTATACTAATTGAAGCTATTTTATATTGCATTATGACCACTGCATGTTTAAGTGTCATAAATAAAAAGTATAAATTTTAAAAGGCCATGTGCAATGCTTAATGGCAACAGCAACCATTATAAGGAAGGTGTCTAAGATAGTATTCTTGGAACTATTCTTAGAGAAGAAGCTATAGATCAGTTTTGGTTGTTCTAGGTATAATAGTTGCTATATTTATATTGTATTGAATACTTTGTTTAAACAATATATTTAAAAACAGTATATAGAAACAAAAAAGAGAAATATTGAAATAATAAATAAATATAATCTTACTATTTACCTGAACAGGGATGATTTTTAATTTGTAATTGCTTTTCAGGCTGTTTACAGCAAAAGCAGGAAGCCAAGAGAAGTATGTTTCATTTGGAACAAACTGACTAAAGCATTGACAACATCGAAATCAGATAGACATTAATCAATATTATCTGAATTGCTGAAGCAAAAATTGCTTTTTTATAAAACCTTCATATTTAAAAAAATACTTAGAAAATAATTTTCAGAAAAAGTCACAATGAACATATATATGTGTTCAAATATATACATATATACATATATATATATATATATATATATATATATATATATAAAATAATTTAGGACATAACTTTTGGGTTCACCAATTAAAAAATGTTTCTTTCTCTAAAGCACTGGTACATGTTAGAATTCAGCAAAGGATTCCAAATATATTGAGTAAAGGCACATTCCATGCTTTCTCAATTTCTCCTGTCAAATGTATGTCCTCAGCTTCACAATATAACTTTCAGGCCATAATTTGCTTCTTAAAATGAAAAGCATATTTGTTTCTCTCCAGCATGTCCATATTTTCTTCATGATGTATTGCCAATTGGTTTTAATGGACCATAGCATTCAGCCATAGCATTAAAATACAGTGTTTTTAATTTCATTAACGTATGTATATATTTATTTTTTTTAGCTGTTAAAGGGAAGATAATTCTGAGTAAGACGGAAAGATGAGGAAATGGTTGAGAAGTGACTGTAATAGTGGCTGAGGCAGGTCACTGACTTCCTTGACTACTTTCTCTTACTGTCTGGCACTCTTTAATCACAGCTTCCCACCTTACAAGTTGTTTTCTTCCTCCCACACTCTCTGGATTTGATGGGTAAGAATTTGAACTATAGTCTCTCCACGATCCTCAACTTTCCCCTTGTCCTTGCATTCCCTAGATGCTCTGATTGTCCCAGTACTGTTCTCTTCACACTCAAAGGCACCTCATCCATTCCCATGACTTCAACCATCACCTCTCTTGGACTGTCAAGAAAATCTTCGCCTTTTCCTCACAACCCCCAAGCTACTTCCAATTGCTGATATGTTCCATACACACCAAAAACTAAGTAAAATCCTGCTTCTTCCTGTTACTACCATTATTGCTATTATTACTACCATGCCATCACTGCTACTGCTGCCTCACTACTATTAATACTACCATTATCACTCTTTCTCCTGGGTACCATTTACTTACACGTTTACCATGTGTCAGACACTGGATTCAGCCCTGACCAACAGCAACCTATTTATAGTAATCTCTACAACAATCCTATGGGTAGGTATTATTACCCTTATTTTATACTCATGGAACTCAACAAGACTCAGGACTACACCACCTTAAGTGAGAGGTGCAACACACATTCAGATAAAATAGGTTCAGATAGGTGCTTCTATTCTTGTGTTAATGCAATTTATCTTTTATTAGTCTCCAAATATTTGGTGAACATCGAAGTGTAAGACAATAAGATAATGAACATTTTATTGAAAAGTTACTATTCATTTTTGGTACTGTTTTAACTGCTTTATTCACTCATCTTCCATAATAATCCATTCAGAGTAGATATTACCATTTTCCTTACTCTGCAGATGAGTGACATTGAGGAACATAAAGGTTGAGTAACTTGTCCCATCTCACAGAGCTAATAAGTGGTAGAACCAGGATTCTAGGCAATATCTCTAAAGTTCATGCTTTCTCATTGTTATTCTGGGCTGAATGGTGCATCTGATAAATCTGTAGGAATGCAAAGATCCATGCCCTCAGAGAGTTTATAATTTGGTTGAAAAGATAAAACCAAGATGATAAAATCTAAGAAGTCAGATTTCTTGTACTTCAACTATTTGTTTTACAGTTGCAAAGCTGTTACATTGGAAACAAGAGGCATGGAGACCAGCTAATGGTCTTGAGAATCTACATAGCCTTCAGAATCCACATAAGATTCTACAATAGCCTTTAGAAGCTAGATAAGAAAACTGGAAAATTTGGATGAATATAAAAGGAAGAAAATGAAGGATATTATGGAGTTAAAATTGACCTTACTGATGATTGATGAGATAAGGGAGAGCACGGAAGAGACCTGAGTTTAGTTCAGTAAGAGACTGACCACATCACCATCAGAAATGTATAAGTCTCTAATAGAAGCCAATGAATTTGAGGCAAAAATAAAATTATAAACAAACAAAAACTATCAGATAAGTCATCTGTTACCAAATAGGGGCAAACACTGCCCCTGCAAATGATCATTCTCAGAGATAAAATACAGACAAATATGAGTAAAGGGCTAAGGACACATTTCCCATTGTTGCCATAACCCTCATGTATTTATTGCTTCCTACTAATCTGGTACCATATGACAGCCAAAGAGGAGGAGAAGAGTGATAGCACCTGCTTGGCTCTGGACAAGGATCAGAGAAAGAATGAGAGACAAGACTGGAAAGACCACTGTCTAGATTGGGCTCTGGAATGTCATGTATAGATCCTTAATTGTTACTAGAGGCAAAGGCCTATGTATTGTAAGTTTCACATTGGTAAGATGGCTCTTGTTGCAGGAGCTTCTTAGAGTTGGGACCAAGAACCTTCTCACAGCAGAGCCCTGGATGGAATAGGGTATAGCCCTGGATGAATACTGGTATTTCAAGGTTCCAGTGTATATTTAGATATATATTTATACAAGGTTCCAGTAATACATATTTAGTATATTTTGTCCTTAAACAGAGAGACTCTATTTTAGGCACTATATTATTTTCCTAGGGGTATTGTCACAAAGTACCAAACTCTGGGTGTCTTAAAGCAACAGAAATGTACTATCTCAGTTCTGGAGGCTATTAGTTTGAAATCGAGGTGTAGACAAGCAGGGCCATGTTCTCTTTGACAGCTCTAGGGAAAAATCCTTCCTTTCCTTTCTAAGCTTCTGGTGGTTTGTCAACAATCTTTGGTGTTACTTTGTCTATAGATGCATCACTCCAGTCCTGTCTTTACATGTTGTTCTCTCTATGTGTCTTCACATTGTCTTCCCTCTGTGTGTGTCTTTTTCTTTGTCCAAATTTCTTTTTTTTTTTTTATCAGAACACCAATCCTATTGGATTGAGGCCTATTGTAATGATCTCATTTTGACTTGACTATCTCTGTAAAGACCCTCTCTCCAAATAAGGTAACATTCTAAGGTCCTGGGAGTTAGAATTTGAACATATCTTTGGGGGACACAATTCAACTCATTAACAGGTACAAAGGTCAGCTTAATAATAAACCAGAGACCATAATAATAGTAATATAAAATATTGTATATTATCTCAGGGAAATATGATTTTTAAGGTGCCAAAAAGAATTCTCTTGAAACTTAGCTCTGGATCCTAATAAGATAATGATGGCTAGGATATATAGTTTGTGTATCACAATATGAAAACAATATATAATGCAAATAAACAATATAAATTAAGAAAATAATGAAATACAATTTAATAAACACATAATAAAATTTCTAAAATGTAAATGCTATATAAACTTTATATATATGTGTGTTGATAACCTACCAGTCCGGCATCCAATCCCAACTTATGAATTTTCCACCAATACTCTGAGCATCACATTCAGTGAAGTGTCCTGCAAGGCTGCAAAACAAAAGAAAATGACACTAATATGGTAAGCAAAATTTTCAATACCTTCCCAAATATAAAAATCAAACCTTATTTTTCGGAAGTATTGTCATAAAATTGGGAAAAAACTTGGTTACTTTACATGGGTGCCACTTTGGTTTTGTTTGTTTTAATAAAATAATCTAATGATGCAGAAAGGCTAGCTTGGGATAATAGAAAAAATACTGGTCTAAGAATCACAGGAACCTAAGCCAAGTGATAGACTTTGAACAAAATGGGGCTAATGCATTAACCAGTGTGGTTATGATAATTAATTGAGATAAAAATACATGAAAGCCATGAAAATTGCAAAGTGCTTCAAAATTTAAGTTATTATCAGACTTTAAATGTGACATGAAGTTGTCATTATGTTATTTATAGGATAGGAGGCAAAATTTATAAGATATTACTATTTGACATGCTAATGGACTAAAACTTATCAATAAATCTATTATTAAAACTCATTCTCCTAAAGTTTGGAAGATCTTAAGCTCTTTACAAAGTGAAGAGCTTTAATCAGCATAGGATAATACAATACTTTTGAGTTTTAGTTGTTTGGCTTGTGTGAATCCAGCTTGTGTGAATAGTTACTCTGTAACCTTGGGCAAGTTATATAATCCTATTGTATGAAATTTCCTCATCTTTCAAATGGGGACAACAACATCTGTCTAATAAATTAATTGTGAGTATAAAAAATAATTTTGTGAAGTTCCTCTCACATAGTAGGCACTCAAGAAATGATTGTAACTTTGTTTCATAAAATTTCTTGAATCTTTGTATGAGACATATTTCTTTAGCTTTTTAACTCCACAGTATTAAAGAAATGCAATTATGTTCAGTTTAAAATGTGTTGAAGATGACCTACCAGATATATTTTAATTTATAAAAAGCTTAAGTTTAGTAAATTTTACTATAATGTAATTAAAGGAGTAAAATTACAACTAGCATTATTAGACTTACTTTCCAGGTGTTAACAAGTCAAAGCCATTGCTTTTCTAACCAAACTATGAGGGAAAAAACCCTACAAAAATTAATTATTTAATGTATAATGTATCCATTTACAGGTAGAATCTTTAAATAGTATGTGTTCGAGATAAAGTAATTAATTCCCTACTTAATCTAAAGTACAATTCAAGATTATTGCATAGATTTAAATAAAAAATTATACAAAGAAACTAACAAAAACCTCTCGTAAAAACTTGAAGTAGATATTTTGCTCTGGACAAGATGGAATGACCTGGGCCAAATTTATACTACTGCCTGAAACAACCAAAAAACCAGAAAAAAAAAATGAAATAATAGTGTTCAAGACAGTGGACATCAGGCAACAAAGAACAGTGATTCCCTAAGATATATAAAACAAATGAGATGAGTCTATGACTGAGTTTCCAGGCTACACACTGGGAGGGGAAAGCCAAGGGGAGCCCAGCAGGTACCCCGAGTTGAGAAGCTGAGTCTAGGGAGACAAAGCTGACTAGAGATCACAGGGCAGGTGCCCTCTTTCTTGTGTTCTCTCTCTATCTCTCAAAAATAAATAAACATTTAAAAAAAGAAAAAGAAAAACTTTAATCTCAAACAAGGCAGAAAAGAGAAAAGGGGGAACCAAGAGTTAGATGAGACAAATAGGTAAGAAATAACAAGATGGTGAATTCGGATTTTATAAAAAAGCAAGATTCAAAAGAAAAGGTACCAATGGCTTCCTTAGCATCAGACAGGGTAAAATTCACAGCAAAAAACATCACCAGGAATAAAAAGGTCATTTCATAATGATACAGAAGTCATTTTACCAGAAAGACATAATAATTAATTATGTAAATGTAATTGTCATTAACAGAAGCTCACTAGAGAACTAATGCCCCCCAGGTGCATTCAGAATGGTTGAGAGAAGAAACAGGGGTAAATGGTAGAGTATACTTTATAAAAGTTCTCTGCCCCTAAAATTTTTCTGGTGTAGGCGAGCAAAGAAACGGACTATTGAGGATCCCTCATATAAAATATAAAAGCTAAAATTTCAGTTAGACACAACAAGATCAGAAAATAAACCCAATTCTGTAAATTGTATTTCACTCTCTTATTTCACATACGATAAGACACAAACACATACACGCATTTAGAAAATTAGTTTACATTAAAAAATGCAAAACAGGATTTAAAAAAAAATTTTTTTTAACATTTATTTATTATTGAGAGACAGAGAGAGACAGACCGTGAGCAGGTGAGGGGGAGAGAGAGAGGAAGACAAACAGAATCCGAAGCAGGCTCTAGGCTCTGATTGTCAGCACAGAGCCCGATCCGGGGCTTGAACTCACAAACCAAGACATCATGACCCGAGCCCAAGTCGGACGCTTAACCGACTGAGCTACCCAGGCGCCCCAAAAAAATGTAAAACAGGATTTTTAAGAACCTAAATATTATGTGTTTATAATATTCATAAACATTTATATATGTATGTGTGTGTATGTGTATATACACTATGTTCAATAATTTGATTTTTGGTTTTTTAAAAAGGAAATCACCTGGGGGCTTCCTGGGTGGCTCAGTTGGTTAAGCATCTGACTTCAGCTCAGGTCATGATCTCGCAGTTTGTGGGTTCAAGCCCCGCATAGGGCTCTGTGCTGACAGCTCAGAACCAGGAGCTTGCTTTGGATTCTGTGTCTCCCTCTCTCTCTGCCCCTCCCCTGCTCATGCTGTCTCTCTCTCAAAAATAAACCAACATTAAAAAAACAAAAACAAAAACAACGGAAATCACCTGTCAGGCTCTGTGGTTATGAAGGTATGTATAATATTTAGGTTCTTAAATAAAAATGCTGTCGTGTGTGTGTGTGTGTGTGTGTGTGTGTTTTCAAGGTTATTTATTTTAGAGAGACAGAGCAGGAGTAGGGCAGGGTCAGAGAGAGAAGGAGACACAGAATCTGAAGCAGGCTCCAGGCTCTGAGCTGTCAGTACAGAGCCTGACACAGGGCTCAAACTCACAAACTGCGAGATCATGACCCGAGCCAAAGTCGGGACTCTTAACAGACTGAGACACCCCAGCACCCCTGTCTTGTGTTTTTTAATGTAAACTAATTTTTAAAATATCAAATTAAACCTAATTATAATTCACTAAAAAAACAGATCAACAGAGAAAAAAACTTCTAACATATCATAATTTAATAGAAATGTATTAGTGCCACCCTGTGGCAAACTTCACACCTTATAAAATTTTATACAGGCTACATTTCTTGGCTTTAGCTGTCTTCATTTAAAAAAAAATCAGTTTTTAACCTGCAAATATTCCTCTGAATGCCTTATTGTAAGAGTACTTCTCTGAAAACAATTTTGATGTCTTTTGTATTTAGGATCCCAATAACTGCTCGTGGCAGGTGCTCCATAAATGTTTACTCTAATGAGATGAACGTGCTTATGATTCATTAATACTTAAAACTAGAATTTATCTTAGTTACCAAGAAAATGAACAAATGTTTAGCTATAAGGATATCTGCTACAGCAGTAGTAAAAATATTATAACCAACACATATGTCTAATTGTATGTTGGTTAGATCATTTGCACTATACATATACTAGTATAATATACTGTTGTTAAAATGATATTGTGAAAAACATTTAATAACATCCTTGTTGAAAGTACATTATTTTAAAGATCAGATGTTCATAGTATAATCTCATTCTTTTTTTGAGATAGATATGTTAAAGTTTTTATATTTATAATCCATATCGTGTGGTTACCACAGGAGGCACAACGGACACCCCAACCCCACCATCTGAATTTGGTTCAGATGTTTCAGATGTAGAGATTGATTTTGAGGCCACACACATACCAAGAGCATATGAAAAGGTTTATTACTCACATAATGAGGCCTTCTGGAAGTGCACAGAAGGTTCTCAAGCAAGGTCCAAAAATGGCTTGAGAGTCAGGAAAGGAGACTTGGATTTTATGGCAATTTAAGGCACAGGACTGGGGTGAGGGTTTCCACAGGTGGACTGGACCTTGTGTGTTTTGAACTTCCTCCTGGAGCTAAAGAAGGAAGCAACAGGTGTTTCTTACCAGCCTGCCCAAATGCAGGGGAGAATGGTCTCTTCAGAATTTATACTGATCATGTCATTTCCTTTCTCTAACCTTTCTTTAGTGTTTTTTAATTTGTGGTCAAGGTAAAGTATAAAATCCTAACCATGACCTTCAGAGTCCTCTGCCCTCTGGCACCTGCTTACTTCTCCGAGGCTCACCTTTTGCCATCTTCCCAGCTCATTCTCTCCGTCCCACCATTTGGGACTTCTCAGCTCCTGCATTCCCCGAGCATATGCCTTCAGGCCCTGGAATGTGCCGGGTGGTTTCTTCTACTTGGAACCTTTGTTTTTTTCCAGATCACAAATTATATTCACCCTGAAGGTCTCAGCTTAAAGGTCACTTCCTCTGGAGGACATTCGTTGTTCCCTTCAGTACAAGTGAAGGCCCCCAGCTGTAAATCTCCTATGCTCCCTGAACATCCCCTTTCATAAAATTCAGCATATCTCAAGTAACAATTAATATGTTTGTTGAGGTCTTTCAGGCACTGAGCCAAGTGTTTCCCCTGTATTCTCTTATTTAATCCTCATAATAACCCATGTGAATACAAAGATGAAAAAGCAGACGCTGAGAGATCATGTAACTTCCCAAAGTCATACAATTAGTAAGAGATAATGATAAATACTGGCAGCCTCTTGAGTACCCATAGGATACACTTTGCTCAAAATACTTGCAAAACCAAGATTACAAAGGACACTACTTAATGAGTGGGAGGAAGGAAAGAGGAAAATATAGGTCAATTTCAGTAAGAGCTACGCTGCAAGAGAGAAACAGATTTGAAAAGGAAGAGAAGGTGGAGTCTGCTGAGGGAAGAACCAAGCACCAAAGGGGACGCGGATTTGAGGATCAATGTGAGAGGATCTGGCTTTGGTAGCTGCCTCTCATGGCAGAGTGCAGCCTTGAAACTACAGAACACGACTCATTAGGGCAAAGTTGTGCACTGGGTTTGGTCTGAATGGGTGAATAGGAGGGAGATCCAAGAAGCCTTCAATATGGACCTTCCTTTTTGTCTTTATCACACAATTATCATCATTCTCTCTCCATGTGCAGGGAAAGAGGCTCCACTACCCTTGAGAAGCCTGATTTGACTTGAGAACATATTACAACAGAGAACCTCAAGGTCCTAAGAAATTAGAGTTACATGAAAAGTTGGGAATTTGACCAGGAAAAGTTTAATCCACCCAATTTTAGAAAAAAATGACTATCTAGAAAAATTAATAGGACCAAACTGGTCCCCAGACATACAGAAGGGTCCTCAAACTGCAAAGACTTTTCTAATCATCTTAAAATTCTAAAGGATTCCCAAGTTTTGAATATAAACCCCAGAAGTTCCAATATAAAGGTACAGAAGTTATTACACCAACAATAATCAGTTTATAAATCAGTTTCATATTGCCATTTCTGAATAATTTAGTTAACGAGAACAAAATATTCCACGTTTTTAATGGAACATCACAGTTCTATGGAATGGGATTTAAAATTCATTGTGGAGGGCACCTGGATGGTTCAGTTGCTTACGTGTCCGAGCCTTGATTTTGTTTCAGGTCGTGATCTCATGGTTCGTGAGGTCGAGCCCCAAGTTGGGCTCTGCACTGACAGTGTGGAGCCTGCTTGGGATTCTCTCTCTACCCCCCCCCCCCGCCCTTTCCTCCCTCTCTCGCTCTGAAAATAAATAAACATTAAAGAAAATCATTGTGTGCCTTTTGACATGCTAGACCTTATTAAACCTCAAATAGGTAAGCAATTTATTTATTTCAACTTGCTTTTAATATTTTAAAGTCAACAAACTGGCATCTGAAAACACATTCTGTAATGGCCAAAGAAAATTAACTGTGTGTTAGTAAGTAAAACAAAGGTGATAAACGCAACACTCCATCAGAATATCAGCACCAAGGTCCAGGGCCCTGCTTATTAGTCTGCTTTTAGGGAAATAGGACATGGGTATTTTAATCCAGGTCAGATTAAAGCTTGTGATGAAAACAAACAAACAAACAAACAACTGCCAACGTATCATTTTGTTCAATGACTCAATTATGTCTCAAGTAATTCCAGGCATAAAGTAATGTGGGTAAAAACACTCTCCTACACACATCCCTTACTTTTTTTTAAATCATCTTTTCCTACAGGTCTGTTCACCCAGTATTGTATCAGCATTACTTTTATTCTATAATGCTAGTTTATCTGGGCACAAATTTCTAGAATGACATTCATTTATAAACCTCATGGATACTATCTCAAATCTCTGGCATTCAACTTTATTACTGAGAGGTTTGCTATCAGTTTAATTGCTGACCTTTGTGTGTTGTCCTTTCCCCTATGTGCTCTTGTGATCTTAGTTTTGGGTTTTTAGACAGTTGCACTATGATATATCTTGTATGGATTTCTTTTTGTTTAATCTGTTTGGGAGTGATTCTCCTGGATTCTGCAGATATATATGTTTCATCAACCCTGAAAAATGCTCTTTGGACATTACTTCTCCCCATTCTTCACATGCCCTTTTTCTAGAGCTTTTAACTGGAGAATGTAAAACCTTGTCATTCTTTTCACATATCTCTAACTTCTCTCCCATTTTCCATCTCTTTTCCCTGGGCTGCATTCTGGATAATTTTCCCAGATCCATTTTCTAGTTCTTTAGTCTTCCATTAATTGTATCTAGTCTGCTGTTCAATCGATCCACTGAGTTTTTATTTCAGTGATTATACATTTAATTAATAGAAGTTCATTTGGTTTTTATTCAAATCCATCTAGACCTTCTCTGAATCTTCCTTATTCCTTGCTCAGGTATTTATACTATCTTTACCTCTTTAAGCATTTTTAACATGCATATTCCATTCTGCATCGAATCATTCCAATTTGTGACTTCTGTAGACATTATTACATATGTTTTAAAATTTTGGACTCCTTTTAGGTTTGATGAGGCTTTATTTGTGGAGCAGCCTCTTTTAAGGAGACGTCCTGGATTTGGATGTTTTTTCTGCCAGATGACTTGGTGATACTAGCAACCATAAACTCCTCTAAGTAAATTACCAAATAAATTACTTGGACTACAATTTTCCCCACCTATGAAAGCAGTATACATTTGAACACCAACCTGTGTGAAGGCAGGTCTATAATCACAGATTCTCAGGGGAGATGCTGTTCCCCCACAATGAACTCTAGGCTCAGACACAAAGGTTTCCTTGTGATGTCTTCCTTCCTCCCTTCCTTAAAAAAAATAATAAACTGTTTTTGAGAACTAACATGTCCACTTATTTCAGGTCTCATTTTATTTATCAGCTCATCACTATTGTTTTGAAGGAGCTCCTCTATGTAAAATGAAGTTAACTGTTATTCTCAAAACACCTGCTAGTCTGCTCTTGGCTCAATCCTATTCCTGCCTTACTGCATTTTTACAGCCTCTCTTGATATAATATCTCCGTGATCCACCCACCATCTTTCATTAGGCTCAACATGTACTGCACAGCAATGAGGTACAGTGATGCTGTGACCAGAAGCCAGGGACACAGGTGGAGGGAATGTGTTTGGTTATGTCATCTAGCTGGGAACCAAGTGCCCCAGGAATGAAGTAAGTGCTGCATGAATGCTGCAGAGGTGGTGCAAGAGGAAGAATTTCCACTAGACCTTGTAACATCTGTGGTTAAACAGAGATAGAAATAGGTAGGGCATATGTGTTATGTTAAGTTGAATGGCATTGAAAAATGACCGGAGGCCTTCTACAAGCCAAGTGTTGGCCACTCCGAAATCTACTTTCAGTTTCTCGGCCTAAATCACTAGTTAGTTATTTTGATCAGGATCTGTTTATTGCGAGCTTTCTGTGGATAGGCCCTGTGACAGACAGGCACGAGGCATTTGGAAGCAAGAAGAAGGACCCCCACCTCACAAGCAGCTCATGGTGCAGGGAGAGGCAGACAGAAGATCACAGTACATCTCTCTTGTAGCTACATGATCCGTTCCTCAAGGGCTGGAGCAGATGTTTACTTACCTGTGTGTCCCCAGACTATGGCACACACCTGTACCTTCCAGGTTGTGCTCAATAAAGCAACCAAAGTATGAAGTACATGGAGACCCCATCCTTCGAACCTCTCACAACCAACAATCTTTAACCACCAAGGGTTAAAGTTGAATTCCTTTTTCTGTCTTGCTATTGGTTTAGATATACCAGAGGGACACCACTGTAGTAGCTGTGGTTCTCAGAGAATTTCTGCTTCCTTTACTCTAGACCCAGGAGGTTAAAACTATGGTGGTTCTTGAGAAAGTCCTTTTGACACTCCTGAGTTTCTGCTATTACTGGGCAACTTGGGAGAAAGGCTTTATCAACGCTTTGAAGCCACATGTGTCCAACTACATGCCAAAGGAAGGTAGGATGGAAGGGAGAGGGAGAGGGAGGGACAAATAAAGAACATAAAAGAAGAGACCTTACCAAAAGTACACACTCACCCTGTTAATGGTGTCTGGCAATTTCTTCCCACTCTCCATATCTGTGATAACAGATCTTTACAGAGTTTCCTTCTATAAATATTTTGCAAAAAACTATGTTAAACTTTCATTCATGGAGAGCTTACTCTTTATTATACGTGCTAAAACACAAAAACACGTAATATGTAAGGAGAATCCTATACATTTCATTATTGGAATAAAGAAATTAATAACATGCATTGAAAAAGGTGTTCTGTTTCAGGCACTTTTCATACAATGTTTCATTTGGTTTTCCAAATAACCCTGTAAAGCAGGTATTATAACCCCTATTTTATAGGCAAGGAACCTGAACCAATGAAAGGCTGAGTGAGGCCGAGTGGTGAAACACGTGGGCTTTGGACCCTGGCAATTTACGTCCAGTAAAGAGTCACGCTTCCCATTAAGTCAAAGTTAAGAATAAAAGTTGCCAATACATTTTCCTGAAATACGTGAGTTTTGTTTTGTTTTTCTCCCCCCAGAAATTATGTGCTCAGGGACTCCTGATGTGGGCATGTTTCCTCAGGCTAAGCACCAAAACACTGGAGAGAACATGGTTACAGGGTGATCTCTATGGCCTCCCAAAAAAGGAGGTCAGGCTAGAGTTGAAGAATATAAACAAAGCACCTGAAATTGTGTCAGCTACCATAGCACCAGCTGAAGTGACATAGATATGGTTACTCATGAAAAGAGCACGTAATCACCTTGCAGAGGCTTCTAAAGTATTGAGGAAACTTTCTATCACTCTGAGGTCTGCCCACAGCACACGTGGTGCCAAAGCCAAAAAACAACTTCACCACCAAAGGTTAAAGCCGGGAATGCTCCATTCTTAAGTCACCAATGGGAAATCTGATGTTACATTATGGAATATGGAATATAAAACATATATGCAACATACATGAAAAGTAAATTTTATATCGTGTTCAGTTACTATTACAACAGGGAACAGCCAGGGTTTAGGCAACAAAGGTCAAACTGATATTACCAGGCGGGGATCTGCTTCTCAAGCTATTACTGTTTTGATATTTGTTTTCTATAAACAAATTAAACAGATTAAAATCTCCTTAGGGATATTTTTCTTCCCATAAGAGAAAAACAGGTCTACAGTGGAATTCTCCTGGATAAGAGTTAACATGTTTGTCACCACACTGGGATCATGTATGCTGAAGACTGTCACATGCTAATGTTACATCATACTTAAAATATATCAACGAATTTGGGGTGACTGGGTTCGTGAGTTCGAGCCCCGCATCGAGCTCCATGCCGAAAGTACGGAGCCTGCTTGGGACTCTCTCTCTCTCCCTCTCTCTCTTTCTCTCTCTGCCCCACCCCTGCTCACACACATTCTCTTTCTCTCAAAATAAATAAATAAAGTTCAAAAAATATTTTAAAAATATATATCCATGAATAGTGCTGGCAGCAAATTCATTCGTGGCAGTTACTTTTTTAGTAGTATGTTTATAAACTACCGAAGTGGTATTTGAAGATCTATTGATTCAGTGAAGGCAGTGTTTAAAATGACTCTGGACCCTTCTTTGGACATAGAAGTTTACACCGAAATTGTGCTGCTCACAAACATGAGGTTATTTAGTATAAGTCAGTACCTACCTTTCTACTCTTACCAACATTTTGGTTCCTGCTGATGGATTTTGCGGCAGGTGATACATTCTGTATCATAACAGGAAGAGAAATGAAATAAAGAAATCCTTTTATTAACACTTCAATTTGAAAAGCCACACGTTTCAGGCGAACATCATGCTTTTTACTGGCGCCATTTCTTTCGTACTATCTGAGTTTGGCTCCCTATGGAATGTGAAAGATGCAAATCCCACTTGTGAAATACAAACATGTTTGCAGGTCTCTGGATACTTGTAATAACAGCACTAGCTGTCAGGAACACACACACAAAATCAGTTGACTATTTGAGCATGGACAGAACAGATCTGCTAATTATAATTAGATTTATCTTCCTAGAGCCATTGGCATCTCTCACAGAGGGCCTGTTAAAGGTACTGTCTATACACGTTCAGAGTTATGAGCTGTGACCACTACTGTGGACAAAGCTTTGAGGGCTGTCTTATTTCTATGAAGAAGGTGTATTTTTAAATTTTTTTTTAATTTTTATTATTTTGTGGGGGCAGTGGGAGAGGGCGAGAGAGAATCTTAAGCAGGTTCCATGCCCAGTGTGGAACCTCACGTGGGACTCAATCTGTCAACCAGGAGATCATGACCTGAGCAGAAATCAAGAGTCAGTCACTTAACTGACTGAGCCACCCACGCACCCCTAGATTGTGTATTTTTATTCATCCGTATCCTTCTTAAAGAAGGGGTTCTTATTTTTATACTACTACACAAGGGTCAAGTGACTTGTGTGGGGTCATTAAGCTTGTTAGTGACACAGGCAGAATGAAGACCCTGTCTTCCCACTCCTTGTCTGTTGTCATCTGTGGTGTCACACTCTGTATGGATTTGTATGTGTGGGTAATGACAAGGGTCACCAGACAGTATCTGGAGAGCTTTGAATGATCTGCTAAACCACTCCTATTAACCAGCCAAAGAATGATTATTAGGTGTACGTAATTCTAACTCATACCCACTAGTCCTCTTTCTAACCAAGCACAACACTTTCTTTGTGTTTTCACTCTCCTCTACCTACTCAGGTACATCGGAACTCACCCCCGCTCTCCTCCCCCAACTCCACTAGCATGTTCTTAAAAGTCTCCCCTCTGTGGGTTCCGGTGACATGGCACCATCCAGGTTCTTCCCCGGTCTCTGCAACAGCTCACCCCTTCCCCTCCCCTCACCTCTCATCTGTTGGTTCCAGCACCCCTCCTCTTTCCTCTTTCCTAACTTACCCTGCTTCTCCTTCATACCCATTCGCATCCCTCTTACAGAAATCCTTCCCAATCCTAGCTTCAACTGTTACTTCTGCTGAAGGGAACTCCTTCCCCTAAACCTTTGTATTTCTACCCTCTCATCTAAGAAGCACTAATGTCTTGGCTCTTGTTTGCCCTATGATGTTTTAGCTCCATGTCTGCAAGAGCAGTATAAACTTTTGTGGATCAGTTGACATTTCACGATTCCAAAGTGAAAGATAATATACAAGTAACATCTTTATCACCAATACTTGAGGTTCATATAAGCTTGGGTAAGTCTCCCTTGACACCTTGTTTTCTTTTTGCTTTACTCTTTCTCTGGGTAACTAACTTTTTAAAAGAGGATATAGCTCCTCCTAGTGGATAACAATCATATTTTAAAATACAGACCCTCCCAACTCTTCAAGTATTGTGAAATGCATCAACAATAAAACTAAAGTGTACGTAGTAACTACATACAGACTATTAATTATTCAAAGCTCTTCAGCTTAAATATTTTGAACAATAACAAATTCTAAGGGATTTATCCTTTTTAATTGGAGACACATTTTTAATACTTAAAGAAGAGGTATTCAGTAATGTCACTTCAAGTTACCTAGTATCCAACTGCAAAAGGCTTTCTTGGTTAGCACAATAAACCACAGCACTATGAAAATGAGGCCAGAGTCTTGGATTTGGTTCAAGTATGGTCAGCAGATTTTATGGTTCCACAGCTACAAATTCTATCCTGACTCCAGGAAGATGTCCTAATAAGATCTGCCCTGTGCCACAGAAGACTCAGGGGGAGGAGAGCAAACAGCCAGTACAATTTTAACTCTCTGACTGGAAATCAACCCAAATATGCTGGCGGGTTAACAGGGGCTATGTTTTAAAATATTCTTTCATCTACTGACAACTGCCTCCTTTCTTCAGAACCATATCCAGATGGCTCATAAGGCTCTATCAAATGTTGAGTTATGTAATTGTTTACTTTCTAGTGACTACATCAGTCAAGTAGTTATATATAGTTATAGCTGTAAATAAAGATATATAGATATAGGAATATATAGATAGATCTATATATCTTCTCATTCTTAATATTTGATATGCTGCTGAATACAGGAAATTAAGATTATTTAATATTTAAAATATTTACTATAAAAGTATATATAAACACCATTGGCTATTTAAATATTTTAAATTAAAATAATATAATTTTCAAATTACCATTTTAGCGAATGTCCTTTATATACGGAGCCATGGTATCTGCAGTCAAATGCTCTACCCTGAGCTATACCCCCAAGGGTATCTGTATAAAATCAGGAACACGGCTCAAGTCCTAAAATATAAAAACAAATGTGTTATCCACTATGAAATGCATCTAATTAACTCAAAGATAACAGTTCAGACTAATCAATCTTTTAATTACTTACAAGGTTATCGTAAATATTAATAGCAATATTTACATTATTTGAAAAGAACTAATTCCAGGTGAAGATGAAAATGTAATCAGTGGAAAGATCTAACATAGTGTTCCAAAGAAACTGAACTTTCATTATCCCCAAAGTGATAAAGATCAAACAGACTGATCACTTCTCTTTGTGATCTCTTAGTTTTAGGTTCAAAATTGTAATAAAACCTCTGATTCCCAACACTATCCATGCCCTGAGCATTCATCACCGAATTCCTACACTAATTCTCAGGAGAAGCCAATGGTGTTTCCTAAATTGAGAGATTATGGAAACAGATGCAGGAAACCAAAAGGGCAGATTAAGAGTTATCATAGGTGATGAAGTCATTCCAGAGTACCTCATTTGCAGTCAAACTATAGTTTAAAGCACAAATTAGATAATTAGTTATGTTCCTATGACTTTATTTTAGTTAATTCTACCAAATAAAAGCAGCTATTTACATAAACTATCACAAAGTTGTTGACATAGCTATAGTAAAACCTTTGCTATTCTCCAACAAGCTGAATAATTTAAATGGATTTCTCATCTAAATGGAATTTCTGCTGGGAATTCCCTGCTTTAGGCCAATTTCTAGGCCTTAAATATTAAAATAAGAAAATCAAGGGGCGCCTGGATGGTTCGGTCGGTTAAACAACCAACTTTGGCTCAGGTCATGATCTCACAATTTGTGAGTTCAAGCCCCGCATCAGGCTCTCTGTTGTCAGCACAAAGTCCACTTCGGATCCTCTGTCCCCCCTCTGCCCCTTCCCCACTGGCTCCCTCTCTCTCTCTCTCTCTCTCTCTCTCTCTCTCTCTCCCTCAAAATAAATATATAAACTTTTAAAAAAGGGGGAGGGTTATTTCATAAATAAAAAAATAAATAAATAAAATAAGGAAATCAAATCCACTGGTCCTAATCAATATTTCACAGTTAGGACTAAGATATTTATCATGTACTATATATGAGCATAATGTTAACAAAGCTTTCCTTAAGTATAATTTGCTTGTGTGTGTATATGTATATATATATATACATATACATGTATATATATATGTATATATATATATACATACATATATGTATATATATGTATATATATACATATATGTATGTATATATATATGTACATATATATACACACATATATATATGCATGTATATGTATATATATATATATACATAATTTTCATAAATATAACTTGCTACATAAGATTTTGTTGCTTGGATCTCTCATCATTTATTTAACCATTTCATTATTGTTGGGCATTTAGGCCTTTGGCTTTTTGTGTATGTTGTAAATGAGGCTATGTCATCTATCTTTGTGAACAAAGCTCTTCCACAGTCAGCTGTATTTCCTTAAGATATTTCTGACTTAAGTGACAGTAAATAAGAAAATGACTTACATTTTTTTTAAATGAGAAGACCTAACACTGTAAAGTCTTAAAATAAGTCACTTATGAAAACATTGTCTTGTGTAATTATCCCACAAAGTATGGTTACATGCTTATTAAACTGATTACAGACGATTTTACTTTTTCAGCAGTTAGCAGGTACATAGTTATTTGTGAAAGAAAATAGGAAAGCAAATAATCCAGCTTGTCTCCCTATAGCAGCTGAAAAACTAGAAGTAAAGCACAAAGTGTAATTTACTTTTTAAAATTTAACAATAATGTAAACAAAATTGAAAAGTATACGAGTAAAATCTTATTTCTTTTACATTAACCAAATACAGAACCTGGGGAAACCCTAGGGAATCCTTTATATCTTAATGAGCTTTTTTTTTTTTCAGTTTACTTACTTATTTTGAGAGAGACAGAGAGAGTGCAAGTGGGGGCAGGGACAGAGAGAGAGGGAGAATCTCAAGCAGGCTCTGTGCTGTCAGCGCAGAGCCCAATGTGGGGGTCAAACTTATAAAACTGTGAGATCTTGACCTGAGGTGAAATCAAGAGTCAGCCAGCTCCCTTAATGAATTTGTTTGTTTGTTTTTCTTTTGTTTTTTGTCTTGTACTTTACATTCAAGCCCTGCCATATTGGGATGATAATCCACATACTTAACCATGCTAACTGAAGGAAAAGTAAATTATTATAGGGTAACAGAAAAGACAAGAAAACAGAAAAGTATCTATAGCAGTGGCAGAAGATTTTCCCATTTCCCAGTACTCTCCAGAAATTATTTCCTTCGAATGGAAAGGATTTTTTGTAAAAGAAATTATCTATTGCCAACTCATCAGGCGTAAAATCCTCTTTGCTATTCTAAGCTCATGATCAATTCAGGCGAAAATCAACGCTGCCCCTCACAGCTTTCAGTGTGATGTAAATATGAGATGTCAAAGAAAAAGTTGCTGTTACCAAGCCTCTAGTTTTCCTCCTTCCTTCATTCGAAAATAATTTGTCTTCAAATTACTTCCTTGTTAAAAAATCTCATTCAAAGGCAATTCCCAAAGTACAAAACAAGCAACAAATCTACAGAAAAATGCAACCATAAAATATTTTGTCCTCCTAACCAGTGGTATGTTTTTAAAAAACTTTTTTTTAACATTTATTTATTTTTGAGACAGAGAGAGACAGAGCATGAACGGGGGAGGGGCAGAGAGAGAGGAGACACAGAATCGGAAGCAGGCTCCAGGCTCTGAGCTGTCAGCCCAGAGCCCGACGCGGGGCTCGAACTCACGGACCGTGAGATCGAAGTCGGACGCGCAACCGACTGAGCCACTCAGGCGCCCCACCAGTGGTATGTTTAAAGGTAGGGGCTTTGTGTTAGTGTGGTGTCCCTAGTCTCCAGCACTGTACTTAACGGGCACTTAACAAAACCTGGTTGAATTAATGTTTGAACGAGTAAGAAAGTACATTTCAAAACAGCTCTTCTTCTAAAGGTTTCTTCACATCACATCTCTCATTTTTCATACCCAAGGATTATGTAAGCCTCTAATTTCTTACTAACTGCCATAGAATCCTTTATTCTGTCATGTGGAAAGTCCTAAAATTGTAGGAAATTTATAAAGTCTTACAAGGTTTTCACAGATGGAAACTGTTTCACTAGATCAGAGACCTTGGCACAGCAAAGCCTTATGTAAATACATAAAATATATAATTAAGAATTAATTCTTAATTAAGAATAAGAAATAAGAATAAGAATTAAATAATTACTGAGATAATCATTTATACTTTTCCCCCATATAATGCGAGAGAGAGGGATGGTTTTTACAACTATGAAAGAGTAAACAGACATGAGGTGATGTATATACAGAAAACCCATTAAAATAAAAGGAGAAATTGATGAAAGACAAAGATGAAAGATAAATGGTCTTATAATTAATTTTATGTGATTTCTCCAGGACACTTGAGCTCAGAAAAGTCACCAGCAACTGCTTTGAGATGAAGAGCTGTACCATCCATTGAAACATTGTGCATCCCGTCTCCAACTGAGCCATTCTATAGACCACACACAGAACAGAATCTTTTCATCAGTGATTTCGGGGAAGGAAGAAAAATCTCACTCTGTGATTTCATGTCAAGATGTTTAGTAAAAGTGTGAAATTCAAACAGGGCACAAGTGGATGTATTTGTGATCGTGGGAATATTGTGGTAAGAGAGACAAGGAAGACAAGAACAAATGGATACGACAAAAATCAGACAAAGCCTGCTTTGTGGCTGATGGATAACTCAAATGACCACCGTAGGCTTCAGAGACGATGTAAAATCCAAGACGGAGACGTACGCTGCATTGCAAATTAGTGTCATGTACTTTTAAATGTTTCTTTGTTCAGATTCTTAAATCATATCTGCCAGGGTTTCAACAGTCCAGGAGAAAAGAGAGTGGCTCATCAAATCTGTTTTCTTGAGAAAAGTCATCTGACAAGTATAAAACACTGGAAATTTTCCAGAAGGAGCAGAACTGGCTGTCAGTCTGTCTGCCCTGCAGTGATGGGAACCTGCAAGCAGCCCAAAGCCCAAAGAGAAGGTAAAAGGAAGCCAAAGCAGCAGGGGACCTCGCTGGAGGACCCTCCCCCAAGGGCTGCAAGATGTCCTCACTAAAGTCACCCTCTATGACTCTGTGGGGTCAGAGTTTGCTTCAACTTTGCCCCCTCAAACTGTGAGCCCGAGGTCTACTGAACAACTAAATGAATGAACTTAATCATACACTGTTAATCAGAACTTAAAAAAGTAGAGTTGAGAAGATAGAAATAATCATCTTAAATTGTTTTTCTATGGTTTCTATTTACAAAAAAAAAAAAAAGGAAAAGAAAAGAAAAGTTCTCGTTTCTTGTTGAGAGCCCTGGGTTTTTTTTTAACTAAGGTAAACAACATGTTGGACTTGGTGTAAGTCTGGAAATAAATAAAGACTAATAGAAATTATTTTGGGTTCAGGAAATAGGTAGTATTCTGTTTTATATTCCCAAGGGCCAGCACACTGCTCAAGAAATATTTATTGATGAGTCAATGTCAAACTAAAATAGCTCAAACAATGGTGATATTCCAGAATTCCTGATGAATAAATATGAGACTAATAGATATTCCTGAGGAATAAACCTATGTACAATTGATAAATAACTGATATATTGTGCCAGGCAAATATGAAAAAAACCTGGTCCAGTCCTGTGAGTGCTTACAAGGCCTTTATACTTCATTGAAAAGTAAACACATTTCCAGGCCACGGCCAACTTCAATGAAGAAATCCCTTCTTCAAATGTAATGTCAAGCACACTGCAGGTCTAGGACAACTCTACTTTGTTGAGACCTCAAACGTTGGGATCATGTCCTCATGACCACATGGTCCACCCTGCTCATCCACTCAAGAACCCAGCCTTGTTGGAGCTGGTCTTCCGGGGAGGCGGGGCTTCCGGGGAGGCGGGGCTGTGAGATTGGTGGGGGTGTGGACCTAGGAAAAGCTTAACAGATTACCTGGATTCTTAAAGTCATTCTGAGCCTGTAAGATCACTGAGAAGGGGGTTGCAAACCAGGGAAAGGGTACATCACAACCAAAGCAGGACTGCTTAGGAACTTCCAGGGAAGCTCTGAAGTTGCCTTCATTTATCTAGCAGTCCTGTTATCTATAATTCTTAAATCTCAACGACCAGAATTCAGAACTGGGCCTGGGTCTCAGGGTCTCCCCACCTCACAACCTTCTGTGCCCTAGAGGCCTCAGAGCTAACCCAGTCTCAAGAATATGGCCTAAACCTTTGGATTTTCAAGGAAAAAATAACTCAAGATGAAAAAAATAATCAGTATCCGATCTGTCTGACTTCCTGCTGTCTTCTATTTGTGGTAGGAACTCACTTACTTCTTGTCCTCAAACAGTTTGTATTCTATACACCTGGCCTACACTATACCACAAGAGACTGAGTTATATTACACTATAACACAAGGACCTGTCATATTCCCCTTTAAATCTCTATGTTCTATTATTGTGTGCTGAACTAAAGTAAACAGTACCAGAGGCACCTGGGTGTGTCAGGTCATGATCTCACAGTTCATGAATTGGAGCCCTGCATTGGGCTCTGTACCAACAGCTCAGAGTCTAGAGCCTGCCTTGGATTCTGTGTCTCCCTCTCTCTCTGACCCTCCCCTCCTTGCGCTCTGTCTCTCTGTCTCTCTCTCTCTCTCTCTCAAAAATAAATAAACATTAAAAAAAAATTTTTTAATAAAATAAATAGTACTCATAGGGCAGGACCATGCTGAAGAAATGGCAATCTGACAGCTTCTCACCAGATCATTACTTGGATTACTTGTGAGTTAAGCGGCTGAATTTGCGTGGTTTTGTGAGACTGAGATGATAAGAATATATATTGCTTTCTTAGGCATAGCAGGGCCAAAGGATAAGGGAAAGTTATACAGGAACAATAGGATGTCAGATAATCATTTCCATTAGAACCTACAGGTATGAGGTATAGATGCTACTAATTTTTCGTTTTCTAATTTGCATTATGCTATGAACACTGAAATCATTCACTTTGAAAAGTTTATTACAGTATACTGCATACAATGTCCTCAGTAATATTAATGCTATATGGATATATGTGACTTTATAGCTTACAAAACACATTCACACATAAGTTATCAAAACTGCTTGTTTTTTAGCTTCCTCACGGCCACATGTTTCACGTACACTTATGTTTTGCCTGATACTCACAATAAACTTTCGAGGTATTATACTTTGTCCATTCCACAAATATGGAAAATGGACCTTCTGAGAAGTTCACACTATTTGTGCGTATGTAACCTGGGTCTGAAGCAAAGTTTCTCTAACTACTAAGCCAAAGGTCTTTGTATGCTACTAAGCATACAAAATGGTTTCACAATATGATCTTCAGTTTAGCCCTGTGATCTAAATATTACAAGCATCATCTTTTAGACTCATTCATTCAATAAAGATGTGTCAATAACCTTTCATGCTGATGTTTGTGTCTCCAACAAAATTCATACATTGAGTCCTAATGCCCAAGGTGATGGTGTTAGGTAGGGCCTCTGGGAAGTGCTCAGGTTATGAATGGGATTAGTGCCCTTATATAACAGTCCCCCCAGAGCTCCAAAAGGTGAAAACATAGCAGAAGTCTGTGACCTGGAAGATGGCCTTCACTCACCTATAATGGCACCCTGGTCTCAGACTTCCAGCCTCCAGAACCGTAAGAAATAAATGTCTGATGTTTATAAGGCACCCAGTCTGTGGTATTTTATTATAGCAGCCCAAAGGGACTAAGACATATGCCAAACTCTGTTCTAGCCACTAGAGACACAGCAGCAATAAAAACTGTCCAAATCTCTTCCCTCTTTGGAGTTTACATTCCGCGGAGGGGACAAGGAGAGAGAGAGAGAGAGAGAAAAGCCCGACAAATATTTGTCAGCTGGCCAATGTGGTGGAGAAAGATAATGTAAGGTGAGGGGTCAGGAGGTACCAAGAAGGATAGAGTTGAATGTGGCTATTGAATATCAAGTAATCAAGGGTAAGTCTTTGATAAGATGATATTTGAGTGAGCAGAGACCTGAAGGAAGTGAAGGAGCCAACCATGGGTTGTTGGGAGAAGGAATGTTTCAGATGGAAAGACTAGTAAGTGTCTACACTAATAAGCGTCCCCAAGACAGAGATGTGCTTGGCATATTGGAGGTCAGTGTGCTAGCAATGCTAGTGAGCAAGTAGTGAGGGGCAAGAAAGAGATGAAGCCAGAAACAAATCTGAAAATATATCACACTTTTAGGTCACCCTAAGAACTTTGGATTCTACTCTGAATGAGATAAGCCATTGGACAGTCTTCATCCAACACAGGACATGACTGACTGGCAGCATTACTCTTGCAAAACAAAACAGATGAACATAGGGGAAGTGGGGGTGAAAAAGAGAGAAGGGGGCAAACCATAAAAGACTCTTAATGATAGGGAACAAACTGAGTTTGCTGGAGGGAGGTGGGTGGGAGATGGGCTAGATGGGTGATGGGTAGGAAGGAGGGCACTTGTTGTGATGAGCACTGGGTGTTCTATGTAAGTGATGAATTATGAAATTCTACTCCTGAAACCAATATTACACTACAGGTTAACTAACTAGAATATAAATAAAAACATGAAACAAAACAAAACAGAATTATTGTTGCAGCTATGAGGAGAATACACCACAGAAGGGCAAGAGAAAAACCAGGGAGACTAGGTAGGAGGCTGTTGCTATAGTCCAACTAGAGGGACAGTGGTATAGACTGGAGTGAAGGTGGAAGGCAAGTTTGACTGCAAGGGTTTTGGCCTGAGCAGAGAAAGACAGGGTTGTCATTGAGATGGACAAGATGGGGGGTGGGGGGGAGTGGGGGGAAGGGTAGGGTGGCAAGCAGCAGATTTGGGGGTGAAGATCAAAAGTTCAGCTTTAAACATGATGTTTCTGAGATGGCTTTTACAGAAGATGCCAAGAAGGCAGCCAGGTTTCTTAATATGGATTTCAGAGGAGGACAAGTCCATGTTGGAGGCATAAACGTGGAGTCCATCAAAGTAGTGATGTTAAATATCATGGAAGAGAGTGCCTTTTATTTTATTTTATTTTTTTTAAACGTTTATTTATTTTTGAGACGGAGAGAGACAGAGCATGAACGGGGGAGGGTCAGAGAGAGGGAGACACAGAATCTGAAACAGGCTCCAGGCTCTGAGCTGTCAGCACAGAGCCCGACGCGGCGCTCGAACTCACGGACCGCAAAATCATGACCTGAGCCGAAGTCGGCCGCCCAACCGACTGAGCCACCCAGGCGCCCCAAGAGAGTGCCTTTTAAAAGGTAAGCAAGTCCAGGGGCACCTGGGTGGCTCAGTCAGCTGGGCGTCTGACTTCAGTTCAGGTCACAATCTCATGGTTTGTGGGTTCAAGCCCCAAGTCGGGCTCTGTGCTGACAGCTCAGAGCCTGAAGCCTGCTTCGGATTCTGTGTCTCCTTCTCTCTCTGCCCCTCTCCCACTTGTGCTCTGTTTCTCTTTGTCTCTCGAAAAAATAAATAAATGTAAAAAAAAAATTTTTTTTTTAAAGGTAAGCAAGTCCAACAAGAGGCCTGGGACACTGCAAACCCTAGCTTTTAGAGATAAAGAGGACCAGTCAAGGAGACTGAGAAGATGTAGGCAGGGAGGAAGGAGGGAAACTTCAAGAGACTTCAAGAAGAAAGCATTTTAAGGAGGGAATGACCAGTTTGGTCCAATACTGCTAGTAGGTCAAGGAAGATGGGGACGAAGATTGATCGCCATATTTAGCACTCATTGGCCAACAGATGAAGGTTATTAGTTCCAGCCTCCCTGAAGTGAGGTAAACAAGATTCCAAGAGATTAAATAAATTGAACAATCAAGGTCACATAGCTCATTAGCAGCAGAACAGGGCCCAGAGCCAAATACTGCACGTAGGCCTTCAGCAGTGAGCCCTGTTTCTTGAATCCCAGAGCAGGCTCTTCCTCAATAACGTATTATGATGTCATCATTCCCTTGGTAACTGATTCCTGAGGGGGAACTCTTAAAGACTTTTAAGACCGTAAACAAAAAGAAATAAACATCGATAGTAGAATTTGGGGGCACAATGACAGATAAGGGTTTGGTATTTCAGGGCAGGGACAAGGGCCTTCAAATCAAACGATATACACACTGCAACCAGGGCAGACGCAGACCCAAGTGTCAAAACACATTTCGATTCAAAAAAATGTTTACATCTCCTCAAAATGAATCTCCCCAGAATGTTCACTGTATGTCACCAGATGATTTATATGTAAATAAACAGATACATAAAAACCCCCAGGCCCAATGATCATATGTTAGTGTATATCTATAGTCAGGACTTGAATAAGGGGAACTGATTCCCCACCCTCTTCTCATCACTTGATTTCCTCCTTATAAAAGGATTCAAAAAGGGGAAGAGGAAGAACATATTTTTACTTCAGATGTTAATAAATCAGGCAAATCTTAGAGGGGGCCAAAGGCACAAGAAAGGTACAAAAATCACAGTTTTAACTGTCCCCACTCGGAACCTCAAATTCACAGCTGCCAACGTCTTCTAAACCATTTTGTAGATTTTCAAAGGGAGGAAGAGCTGGGGATGCAACTAGCAGACATCCAAGCTCCTAATGGAGAAGCTATTAGGCACTAGGATCGGGTCAGGAGGGAGGGACTGAGTAGCACAGGGCAAGGGAAAGGGAGGCAGGCGGGCACTTTCCATGAGAGGCGTTGAGCAAAGGCTGGTGCCAGGCCCACTCTTTCTCCGGGGAGGGGAAAGGTCAGTGCAAAGCTAGGACACGTGGCGGAGTAAAAGCACAGTTGGGCGTCTCTAAACTTGGCAGAGTCCAAGTGTCATCGCTCCTGTTCTGGCCCCCACACCTAGGGTCTCCCTCCAGGGCTGCAGCCAACTCCTCGCACCTCCGTTCCCGCCTTTTCTTCTGAGAACGCAGCGCAGAAAGGAGCGTGCGGTGGCCAGGGGCCCCGGGGTCAGTGGGAGTGAGCGCGGGGCGCAGGCTGCCGCTCGGTTACCTGATGCCTCAGTGTCTCCCCAGAAATCGGAGGCGGGCTCTTCAATCCCGGCGCATCACCCGCGCCGGCTTCGGCCGGGTTGCCCGGTGGCCGGGTGCCCGCGTCCCAGCGGGAGAATCGCCCGCAGCAGTCGCCGCGCCAGGGACCGCCGCAGGCTGCGCGCCAGGAAGGAGTCCCAGCGCCCGGCGGGCCCCTCGGCGGGGTGGACGGCGCCTTGCGCGCCCTCTGCTGGCCGGGCCCCACCTGTGCGCCCAACCGGGCGGTTTCGTTCCCCACTGGTTGCCACCCAGTGCTGGAGCTGTATCAACCATGACCACAAAACATGGTTTAGGATTGCTGGCTCGGCTCCTTTTTTCTGTTTTTGGAGTTTGTACCAATGATTTAAAGATCCTGGGGCACTTGGATGGCTTAGTCGATTAAGTGTCTTGGCTTTTGCTGCTCAGGTCAGGATCTCAAGGTTTCTGGGGCTGAGCCCTGCATCTGGCTCTGCTCTGACAGCGAGGAGCCTGCTAGGGATTCTCTGTCTTCCTCTCTCTCTGCGCCTCCCCTCCCCCCCCCACCCCCCCCACCCCCCACTTTCCCGCATTCCCCACCCTCTTTCAAAGTCTGTGTTTGAGAAGGAAAAATCCAACAAGATAAAGCTATGGCAGCCTCCAACTTCTCTTCCAAGGACCTAGAGAATTGTATACAGGCCAGCTTTGTTTTTCCAGCCATGTCCACGAAGAACCTGGTTTTCCTATAGCTATAAGTACCATCTGAGCAAGGCTGCTGGGAACACAGGATCACAGCAAACATTCCTACACAGGTATAAGAGGGATGCAAAGAAGTACGTGGAGGGTGTTTGCAAGCTAGTTAATTTTTGGTGGACAGAGCAGTGAGTCTCCTTTTTTACACTTAATGTTTGAGTCATTTAGTTTCCAGTAATGCACTTCTCATTCTTTCAAGTCCAATGCTGCTGGCTCTCCTCCTAGATGGAATTTAAAAAGCAAGAATTTAAGTTGGAAGTAAAATTTTATAATAAAAGGAAGAAAGCAGAAGCCAATCCTTTCTTTGTTGTAGGATAATTAATAAAGTTTATGGATCTGGGCAGTTACATGACTAATAACAAAAGAATTAACATCTGTTGAGTTCTTACTATTTACCAGAAGCTGTTCTAAGAGCCTTATTTATTTTATAACAAAAATAGGTTCTTCATGCTGTTTTATGTTTAAATGTTTTATATTTATTAACACATTAAATAAAACAACCTTATGAGATGGATAATATAATTATTCCCAATAAAAAAATTTTTTTAATGTTTGTTTATTTTTGAGAGAGAAAGAACGTGAGTGGGTGAGGGGCAGAGAGCCACCAGATTATCCCCACTGTAAGGTTGAGGAAATTGAGACATAAAGAAGGTCACACAGCTAGAAGTAAGCTGTAAAGCTGGAATTTAAACCCAGGTTGGGGCGCCTGGGAGGCTCAGTCGATTAAGCGACGGACTTTGGCCCAGGTCATGATCTCACGGTTCATGAGTTCGAGCCCTGGGCTGGGCTCTATACAGACCACTCAGAGCTTGGAGCCTGCTTCAGATTCTGTGTCTTCCTCTCTCTCTGCAACCCCCACCCTCCTTGCCCCGGCTCATGCTCTGTCTGTCTGTCTCTCTCTCTCTAAAAAAAAATAAAGGGGCGCCTGGGTGGCTTGGTCGGTTAAGCGTCCGATTTCGGCCCAGGTCATGATCTCACGGTCCGTGAGTTCAAGCCTGGAGTCGGGCTCTGTGCTGACCGCTCAGAGCCTGGAGCCTGTTTCAGATTCTGTGTCTCCCTCTCTCTCTGCCCCTCCCCTGTTCATGCTCTGTCTCTCTCTGCCTCAAAAATAAATAAATGTTTAAAAAAAATTTTTTTAAATAAAAACACGTTAAAAAAATTAGAAGCAAACAAACAAAACCCGCCAGGCAATCTGGCTCCAGTATCCGTACGCTCAGTTGTTACGTTATACTGCCTCTGTTAGAAGAAAAATTAACTCTGATCTCATTTAATCCTCACAACAAACCTACGGAGTGGGTTCTGTTATTATCTCTGTTTTACAGACAAGGCAACTTAGGCACAGAGAGGCTAAATAACTGTCCAGGGTATCGGAGCTACTGAGTGGTGCTGTGAGACAGTAACAGTCAGTCTGACCCTTGACTGACCACAGGAGGGGAGATGCTATTTTCATACACTCAACTATACAGAGGGAGAAGGAATTACCAAGAAAGTGTGTAAAGCTTTTATAACCTTCCAATACTTGAGCCCCTGGGCTTTAGGCTCAGTCCCTCCATGTCCTTTTTCGGGCCTAACTTGTCCGAAATGTCTCTCCTAGTAGCTCCACTGTTCCTGTACTCCACTAGTGAGGTCAAGAACATAGGGGTCCTCGACCAAACTCAGAGCCAGACTAAGGCCTAGCCATTTTGCCTACAGCTGGGACAACTCTTCCCTTGGGGGGTGGGGGGCAGAATATTTACAGCATATTTAAAGCACAGCGTATTTAAAGAGATGAGCTTTCATCCATTTGGGGCCAGTCCTCCAGAACACTTTGGGAAGGGACAACTAGGGACACCAATATCTCCAAGCCCTCTTTGCTTCTATCTTTTTTTTTTTTTAATGTTTATTTATTTTTGATAGAGACAGAGTGTGAGCAGGCAAGGGGCAGAGAGAGGGAGACACAGAATCTGAAGCACCTCCAGGCTCCAAGCTGTCAGCACAGAGCCTGACGCGGGGCTCAAACTCACGAACCACAAGATCATGACCTGAGCTGAAGTCAGACGCTTAACTGACTGAGCCGCCCAGGCGCCCCTTTGCTTCTATCTGAGAAACAACATTGCTTTCTAAGGGACAACAAGAACAGTCAAAGAAGAGATACAGCCATGGCCATATAAACAACTTGACTTTTCTCAGTTTTTGAAGTTCACTTCTTTCTCCCTGTGGAGACAAGGCCTATCTTGCCCAATATAGTGATTTGGAGATATCTGGGGCTGATCAAGGAAAAGATAAGACCCTGAGGAGGGAGTAGCACAGAGCAAGCTTTATTTGGGCACTACTTTTGACAGGTTTGCATGTGGGAAGTGGGGAAGGGAGTCCGACATGGTATGGGGGGGGGGGCCTTCTGGTTGCTATGGCAACACAGGGTCTTCCACCTGGGAGAGTGGGAAGCTAAGGGAACTCCTGGGGGACACGTTCATGGGAGAGGAGACTTCCAGGTCTAAGTGAGGCCTCTCAGGAGCCCCTCTGGGAGCCTCTGATCAGGGAACTCCAAAGGGCAGCAGCAGAGTAGAGGTCTTTAAGAGCTACAAAGTTTATTTTATCCATGGCTAGCAGATGCTGGATGCCATTTCTTGGCATTTGCAAAGCAGGCCAGTTCTAAATAAGTTCTAAAATATGCTTATTTTGGGTGTGTTTAAAACAACTGAGTATGTTTTAAATATGAAGATTTGGCTTTGGTGCCCATAGGCTTTTGAGTTCATGGGTCCCAGCCTGTTATAAAGAAATCAGCAATCCAGGGGTTAATATATGGGGGCCATTTTTTTGGCTTTAAAAAATTTTTTTTAATATTTATTCATTTTTGAAAGACAGGAAGACGCAGAATGTGAGTGGGGGAGGGGCAGAGAGAGAGGGAGACATGGAATCCAAAGCAGGCTCCAGGATCTGAGCTGCCAGCAGAGTCCAATGCGGGGTTCAAACTCATGAATCATGAGATGATGACCTGAGCTGAATGAAGTCAGACGCTTACCTGACTGAGCCACCCAGGCACCCCCATCTTTGGCTTTTTTATGTAACATCCCAAAAGAAGGATCTTAGGATGTACAGCCAAACACACATCTAGAATCCACAGCTCCACCGAGCCCACACTGATACCAAAAAGTCTCCCAGGCAAGTCTCACACCCACATTCTGTGTTCAGTGTTCTGTCCTAAGAGTCCAGTTTGAATGCTGGTGATCAACACTGGCTGATGACTGGTTCCTACCTTAAGATCCCTTCCTAATCAGAAAAGGAGAAAAATCTAACATCCAGACAATACATTACATACATACAAAAGGAATGGGTTAGGAGGATATTTACCTACAAGAATGTATGAGGCGGTCTGAGTGGATAGATACCCACAGAAGTGTGCCTATCGTTGCCTCATGGTGAAATAAGTTCACCAGCAGGTGGCTCTGTTACCTTACATATCAGAGAGGAGCTCCCTTCCAAATAGGGCCTCAAAAAAAAGCATATTTCTAAATTCCTCATACTCTGGTCACTAGATTTAGTAAGCCCTAAATTGGATATCTATAATGAGATATGCTGTATTAAAGCTATTCACGTTTCAATCCAACAGATTTACCCAAGTCCCTCAGGAAATTCAGCAGAATTAGAAGACTAGTTGCACAGAGAATGTCAATAAAAAAAATCAACTTACTAGACAGTCTATCTGCTTCTGGCTCCATAAACATGAAATAAATAAAATGACTATTCTACTACTCATTTCATATTATTGGACTTATTATCCAACAGCAAAGGTTCTCTTTTGTTTATATTGTTTATTACTCTTTAACTCAAAAGCATTTGAGGCCCAGATAAATAGGTGAACTTAAGTCCACAGGGGATTTCATTCTGGATATCTGAAAGTCTTTGGCATATCTGTAAGATTGGGGCAGGAGACAGAACCTTTCTTTTATTCTCTGTTCTGTTATCTTTAAACTCAGGTCCCAGTTCTGTCCCTTTTATTTTCACACCATATTTTCTTCTTGGACACTCTCGTTGTCTCTTGTTGACTCAACATCAGTCCTCACTCCCAAATCTGTCTCTAGCATTCCGATGCATCAGCTGTTAGAGGTCTCATTACTGCTCAAACGGAAAATGTTGGAAACTGGCCTCCCCCCCCCCCAAACCAGTTCCTTCTCATTTTCCTCTTTATGTTCATGGTCACCATCATTCCTACTCCCCAGAACTATTACCTTTGGCCCTCTCCTCCCCATTTCATCAATCCTTCCCTAAATCCTTTCTAGTGTATTTCTGTAAGGTGCCTGAATCTCCCCAAGTTGTTTCTTGAACATCTACGTGTAAGCACTTCTTGTGCTGCATTAAAGCATTGGACTAGGTGCCAGTCTATCTTTCATTCTCGTGGCAGCATGGAGGCAATGCTCATAATGCGATACATATCAACAAGTTGAATTACCAAAAGTCTAATTTTTTTAAAAATTTTTTTTAACGTTTTATTTATTTTTGAGACAGGGAGAGACAGAGCATGAACAGGGGAGGGTCAGAGAGAGGGAGACACAGAATCTGAAACAGGCTCCAGGCTCTGAGCTGTCAGCACAGAGCCCGACGCGGGGCTCGAACTCACGGACCGCGAGATCATGGCCTGAGCCGAAGTCGGCCGCTTAACCGACTGAGCCACCCAGGCGCCCCCCAAAAGTCTAATTTTTAACTTACATAGAAGAAACTCCTACCTTTTGGGTTTTTTTTTTTCCCCAATTCTTTTTGCGACAACAAATTGTTCCAGGAATGCCTTTGGTGTAAAACATAACAAAGAGGAATTACATGAGCTTTGAAATTGCTGAGCAGAAATCAGACCTCCTGGTATAAAGTAGGCGTGATTCCTCTCCAGTACAGTTTACAGTCCTGGTTCTCCTACAAATGAGCATAGTGATTATCTAGGGAAGCCTGTTAATAAAATGTCTATTCCCCGGGTTACTCCGATTCAGTAGATCTAGAAAAGGGCTGGGGTATCTGCATTTTAAAATAAAACAAAACAAAAATCTGAGGAGCATTTTAAAGAAATAGTCACGTAGAAGAAAGTCTAAGTATTTGATACAGAAATGAAACATGGTCCGTACGTCATTAAACAGCTTTATACGACTACCACCATGCCTGATTTGTGTTATTTGATCCCATAATTCTTTCTCAATAGCTGTTACCTAAAATTCTATCTTTAGAAGCTCGTATCTTTGATTTTCAGTTTTATCTCATGTTTAAGTTTCCATCTTGGTAAAAGTAACACCTCAGTCTAGATCATTCATACCTTACCACATCTGTGTTCATCAGATCCTGTTCTTGGGAGAACAGGTGGGGATTGCTGAAAGGAGAAAAAAGATGCCACAACACGTCCAAGGAGGGCAGGGTGCGGGAGCCAGGCTGGGAGGCACTGATGCGACTCCTTACAGCAGACAGAGATTTGCAGTCTGGGGCTCGACAGCAAATTGTGGTTGAGGAGTGGAGTTGGGTGGGGGACCCAAAACCTTGCAAGAGTTTCCGAAATGTCGGCTATGACCCCTCTTACTGGTGCTAGCTTGGGACATAGATGGGTGAGCTGGGCTAAAGCACGGGACCAGGACAGACAAGCCGAAGGAAAGGGGCAGATGAAGGTCATTTGGCTTTCGTTACCATGCATGTGAACCCCAGACTTGTGTGCTAGAGACATTTTTCTTTTTTTTTTAATTTTTTTTTAACATTTATTTATTTTTGAGACAGAGAGAGAGCACATGAACAGGGGAGAGTCAGAGAAAGAGGGAGACACAGAATCTGAAACAGGCTCCAGGTTCTGAGCTGTCAGCACAGAGCCTGACACGGGGCTCGAACCCACAGACTGCGAGATCATGACCTGAGCTGAAGTCGGACACTTAACCGACTGAGCCACCGAGGCGCCCTGAGACATTTTTCTTAAATTAGTGCAAACGCCTGACGGAGCTCCAACACACAAAGCTTCATAAATTCCCCTATTTTCTCACCTTCAAGTATTTTAATTTTGGTAAACTTGTGCTGTTGCTCAGGGCCGTCTGAGCAGGTGCTAGACAAGTGTGAGTACATCAGAGGCTTGTGTGTAGCCTTCTTCCCTTGTACTTCACAGAATGGATCCACGGTTCTTGGAAATTCTTCCTAGTGTTGTGGCACGGGGACTTGTCCAACCTGTTTTAACGGACATCATTCCAACTTGGATTTGTTTTAAAGTGTTACATAGTTTTGCTTTTGTTTTCCAAAAATAAAACACATGTCAAGTCTCCACTGGATTTTTTTAATGTTTGTTTATTTTTGAGGGTTGTGGGGAGGGGCAGAGAGAGGCAGACACAGAATCCAAAGCAGGCTCCGGGCTCTGAGCTGTCAGCGCAGAGCCCAATGGGGGCCTGAACTCATGAACGGTGGGATCATGACCTGAGCAGAAGTCAGACGCGCAACCAACTGAGCCACGCGGGTGGCCCATGCGGTCTCCTTTGGTCAAAAAGTGACAGAGAATGTCTCTCTTCTGGACTGATGCTACTCAGATGGGGTCACAGAAGAACCACCATGGTTCGTGCAGGGGCAGCCATTGTTACAGTGTTACACTGTTAACCTGATCCACCCTGTGGTATATCTGATTCCTTCGCTACAACTGTGAACAGATTTTTCTCTGGGACAAACACTTTCAAAGGCTGGAGTAATTTGTCTTTTCCTGACTAATCTTGTAAACCCTTTACTATTGATACGTTCTTCTTCAAACTGCACTTTCATGTTTTATTTTAGTGCTTTAGTAACATTTAGTATTTAGTAATATTTTAGTAAAATAAACTTTGTTCATTAAACAAGTACTCATTAAGGAGGTGCGTTGTTTTAAGTGCTGCAGGTAATAGCAGATAAAAATCCTTACCTTCATGACGCTTACATAAAATTTATTTTAATTTATTATTACATGATTATAATATTGTTTTAAAATTTTATGGGATTGTAATACCTTAATCCGATTTAGCATATCTGCCTAATAAGCTACATTTGGGCATATTTTTGTGGAGAAGCGTAAATACAGGTCTGAGAAGTTTGTATTTTCTTGGCTAGGAAGAAGAGAGTTCCAGAAGGTTTTTGATGAAGAGAGTGACCTCATCAGAATTCCTTCACGGGGTACCAGACACAACAGTCGTGTAGATGGATTTCACCATGTTTGGGGGCTAACTTTCACAGGGTTCCTCTACTCTACCCTCACTCTGTTGTTTCCTTGCTGGTCAAATCTCTCACAACCCTGCATCAAAAAATTACGTATGCTGGCTTCAAACCACCCACCCTCCAGATACCCGGGGGGCCTGCAGGTGGCAATGGTGAGCCAGCCATGAGCTTGGTGACTAGCCCCACCAAACCCCAGCAAACCTCACCTTATCACAGAGGGCTCCCCAGGCTCACCCAATCCCAACTAGCACTGGCTCAGCCTCTCTCATCCCCCTACCCTTCTTTATTTTTCTTCACAGGCTTTATTAGCAATCAATACTATATACTATTTATTGCCTCTTTCTTTACACTACAGTGGAAACTTCTTGACAGCAGGGACACTGTCTGCTTTGTTCATTGGATTGAACAAGGAGGGCCTGGTAAACAGTCGATAAACATTTAGTCTGAGCAGCCAGTGGAGGAATATCAGGGGACAGTGTGCAGTCATCCTTTAACCGAAGTTTGGGGTGCATATTTGATTAAGGGTTACTTGGAGAATTTTCCAAGGAAAATCCTAGATGGTATCTGTCGTCAGAGCCAGAAGTAGCTTACCAGAGCAGGAAGGTATGAGAAGTGTGAGGAAGAGGCCTTCCATACCCATAATGAGATGATGCAGTATTCCATATTAATGAAGTGCTAATGGGGAATTAACTTTAAAAACGTATTGGGTGAGATCCAGAAAAAGTATTGATAGGAAAATGTCAGGTAGCTTTCTGACTCAGAGGGATGCATGATTAAGCAACTGGTTTCCGGGATCTTGGTAAATGGATTTCCTCTGTGTTTATAACAGATGAAACACAGTGTTCTGAATTTTTGACTGATTTTGTTTCTTTATGGATGAGCCTGTCCTAAGTTAGCTCCGAAGGCTGTTCTTCAGTAACCTACTGGCCCAGTAATTATCAACTAAGAATGTGGTTTACACTCTGGTCTTCCTTGCAAAACAGTAAATATTTGGGCTTTTGCAAATCGTATCTCTGTTTAGCAAGTGGAGGTCACTGTTCTACCACTCAAGGTAAAGCATACACAGCTATCTATGTTTAAAGAAGGGTAATTAATGTATGTCACCTCTCACGGATGAAGCCAGGTCCTCCAAAATGTCAATAAAAAGTTACCCTTTGTATATGGTGTATTCTTTATGGATTACGTTTGAATTGAAAGGACTATAGCTGCAATCACATTAAGGTCATAAACTAACCCAAGGAGTTAGAATTTAAAACAAAGACACAAGTCTAATCAGTATTTGCTCTCATTCAAGACTGAAGTTCAGAGCAAAGGCAGGCATTAAGTAAGATAAGATGCATCATTTTGTTTATTTGATAGCATTTTCTATTCTCTCTACCTGTTCTCCTTCTTTAGGAATGTGTAACTTTTTTCTACAAAGATAATTTGTTTGACAAAATGACCAGAGTTTTCCTCAAACATTGTACTGCTCCTTTCACCATAGGCTGGTATCTCTACTCAGAGAGTTAAAAGGTCCTGTTTCTCTAGGGCATATTTTTGTGAATATTATTGGCCCCTTTGTAATTTTTTTTTTAACCATACTCACTTGCTCTTGCTATCTTCTGCCAATCACATTTAGTGGTGAGAACTGTTTCATGGGGTGAGGGATCTCATATTGTAGATTACATGAAGATAGAAAGGAACAAACCAGGAACTCAGTAATAGAGACTAATTTGGCACTTAAATCTAACATCGATTTATCTCAATTCAGAGCAGTCTCAGAACATTTCTTAATCTCCAGCTGTATTAAAAATGGCTGCTTCTTGGCCATATTTGGCTCTGAATGCAATTCTGATTGGGATAATCCTTCTTTCTCTAAGCACTAGGTTGCTTAATTTTCTAACATCCCCTCTATAGCACTTTTGAACACCCCGTGCCCTAGGCCAGATGTCCCAATTATACATCTGATGTAGCTTTATGAAGTTAAGAAGCTCAAAACCCAAGCTGTGGTTGCTGCCCAGCCCCCAATGAGAACTCATGTTGTTTTTCTGTCTTTGATTTACATAGTGAAACTAAAAGCACATTGTTCATAGACTATCAAGTAAACATTTTCATTTTCACTTTCCCTGGGCTATTTTTATGAACAAAGCAAATAGCCTAACAGACAAGGTTGTTTCCCTTAATGGGATATTTCTGCTATTAGATTGGACTGGTTTTCAGCATGTCAATAGGTCGTTTTTTTCTACCTATTTTGAGGAAATCCAATTCTGAGGAGTTAGGCCACAAATTTAGCTTATACCTATAAATAGCTTATTTATTAGGCAAATAGAAATATCATTGTTAGCATTGATTCAAGCTTTCTTGGACCACCTAATGGATGTATCTTCCTTTAAGCTACAGAGATAATTCAGCTCATCAAGTCCTATTGAACTTGAATCATGTAGTCAACATGGAAAAAAGGCTTCCCTTAAAACTGGACTGCAGATTGTCTTAAGACAATAAAAACTCAGGTTTGAGAAAGACTATAAAAGACCATCCAGCAACCTTGTCTCTAACTCAGAGAAGACAAGCAGATTAGATAGATATGACAGAGGTAAATATATGTTCATACAACCATGCACACATGTACTTAGATACATGTGCACACACATTATTTTTTTAAATAACTTCACTAACAATCCATGCCATCAGTGAACAGTTTCGATTCTCATAATAATATCTTGCATCTGTGGGGCGCCTGGGTGGCGCAGTCGGTTAAGCGTCCGACTTCAGCCAGGTCACGATCTCGCGGTCCGTGAGTTCGAGCCCCACGTCAGGTTCTGGGCTGATGGCTCGGAGCCTGGAGCCTGTTTCCGATTCTGTGTCTCCCTCTCTCTCTGCCCCTCCCCCGTTCATGCTCTGTCTCTCTCTGTCCCAAAAATAAATAAAAACGTTGAAAAAAATTAAAAAAAAAATATCTTGCATCTGTGTATCACCTTAGGTTAAGAAGAGCTTCATGACTATATTTAGAGTCATGGTTAAGAGCTCAGGTGTTGGGCTCACGGGTTTGAATTTCTGTTCTGGCATAGTGACCTTGCATATGCCACCACAAACTCTCAAAGACTCTCTTTGCTCATTTATAAGATGTAGATAATAATATCTACCTCCTAGTCTTTTATGAGGATGAAATGAGACAACATACAAAATGGCAACAGCTAAACTACAGCACGACATTCAGCACAAAGGATATGGTCAACATCTGTGGCTCTTTTACTATTCCTGTAGGTCTGTATCATTGTCACCAGATCAAAAAGTCTTAAATTAGCTCTATATAATAAAATTCAAATTCAGCAAACAATTTTGGAGCAGAGGTGAATGCAGCAGACAAGTGGTTCACAGAGTAAATTACCAACATATGAACACCATTAGCAGTAGATGTCGTATTTTCCATTCAGAACACAATTGGGTAATAGGCAATTTGGGAGATTATTATTTCAATAAACAGACCCATTGATCTCTGAACTAAATTAAATAATAATTTTGGCTTAAACACCACATAAGCTATTTTCTCAGAAAAATGAACCTAGAAGTGGTGGAAATCTGTTTTAACAAATATTCTTCTTTCCCAGAATTCATTAATCATTTATAATTTACCAGAGAAAAATTATTGGCTTAAATGTGGAAGAGAACAACTAGTTAAAATTTAACCAACCTAAGAGATACCGGACTGAATACAGGGCCAGTGTAGGTCACTAAATCAGGGCTGGCCATTTTGTCCCAAAGAGCATCTTATCTAATAAAATTCTGCTTGAGATTGTGGTACAAAGCAAGTCTTTTCTTTAAAATTGATTATTCATGTCAGATTCCAATGCAAGTCAGTAAAAGTCAGGAACACAAGTATATACTTCTAAAATTGGATAAGATAGACTGTCCAATTTCTTCAATTTAAGTGTTTATCAACCTTGTGCATATGACATTTTATATATATATATATGATTATATATTATGTGTGTGTTTACAAATATAAAAATTTAACACAAAGGTATGAATTATTACCCTAAATTCAACAAAACAACACTTTATGGTCTTTTAGCAAAAAGAACCACAGTGATGACATGCTCTGTCAGAACACATTGTGCATGAATTCTCACTAGTAGGAAGTACACCTTCTCACAAGGCACCCAGTCCAGTTCCATTAGCATTTCATCTTTGAATGGTGGAATTGATTTCAGCGGGATTTCCATCTAAATTAGACAACCAGATGCTTTCTTCTCCAGGTAGCATTAAGGAATCAGCCTGTAGTTAGTTACAATAGAGCCCTTATTACAGAAAATGTTCTATAGCCTAAGCAACAAAGCTTGTTCCCCACAAACCAAATCTACCAATAATGGTCAATCTTACAATTTTATGAAATGAAGTACTTATTTCTACAAATTCCAATTTTCACTTGAAAATATTTGGTAATACATAATCCTTATAAACATTTACTTAACTCTTGCTATAAATCAGGCAATGTGCTCAGCACATTATTTCATTGAATCCCGGTAATAGTCTTAGGAAGTAAGTATTATATTATAAATATGATTTCTATTTTACTATCACAGATACTGAAACTCACAGACAGCTTAAGTAACTTGTCCTGAGTGACATAACTAGTGAGTTGTAGAGATGGGATTCAAAGCCAAGCAGATGGACTCCAGCACTCTTAACAACTATCTATGCATATTCTTCTCAATTGGGCTACATTCTCCTTAAAAGGCAATGCTTTCGTCAGCTTTGATATTTAAATTTTAAAAATCAAGAAATAATTATTAGTGCAACAAATAAATCATGGTGCATGATTGATAGATACGTGTTTTAATTATATGTACTTTGGGTACATAAGTATGTACATATATTCAAAATTCTAAAGACAGAGTATATAGAAAAAATGAAGCGTTTTCTCCAACTTTGTCCTTCATCCTTCTACCTCATACCTCTGTAGACTCTAGTGGGTAATCTTGAAACAGTATTCGGTGTATATGCTGACATGCATGTGTATACATTCTGTTGTCTTTTGTATTTTGCTTTTTATTTTGTATACAGTGTTTGTTTTGTTTGGCTAGGAAAAAAAGCTTTTTTATGTAGTCAAAATTCAACAATGTTTTGTGTCATATTTAGCTAGACTTTTCATACTCAAGTATTATGAATGGTTTCTCTCATACTATTTTTCTAGTATTTTTGTGGTTTCCTTTTTTATTATTTTTTAATGTGTATTTTTGAAAGAGAGACAAAGTATGAGCAGGGAAGGGCAGAGAGAGAGAGAGAGAGGGAGACACAGAATCCCAAGCAGGCTCCAGGCTCCGAACTGTCAGCACAGAGGCCGATGCAGGGCTCGAACTCAGTAACCACGGGACCATGACCTGAGCCAAAGTCAGACACTTAACCAACTGAGCCACTTAGGCACCCCATGTGGTTTCCTTTTTTATATTTAAAGATGCATTTCATCTGGAACTTATTTTGGCATAAGAAGTTAGATACGCACGACACTTCTTTTCCCCAGGTAGCTTCCCACTTGTCCTAACACCAGGTTAATGACATAATTGAATAATTTTGAAGGCTTGCTTTTCAGCCCAGTTCGAGTCAATATCATCAAATCATTATTGAGTGTTCAACATAGCTATGCTATGTGCAGTATCCATGAAATTAAGTTTACAATAATGAGGTGGCCACAGAATGTATATATACAACAGAAGATTGTCGTAAGTGCTATGGAAGAGGTAGAGCTGGCCTCCAGAATTTGGGGTTTGCTTTTGGAAGGGTAGAAATCATAAAACAGGACCTTATGGTTGTGTAGGATTTTGACACCCAGAGACGCAGGAGTGCATATGAAGTCAATCCAGGCAGAAAGGGCGACATGTAATAAGAAAAACACCATGTGAGAGCTAGGGCTACATGGTACGCCATAAGGGGATGCTAACGCGAGTCAATCCAGTTGGACTAGAGGGTGTAGGAAATAGAATCAAGAGTGAAAATGAAGCAAAGGTAGGAAGGACATTTATTATGTTTAAATTCACTACGATGGGAGATAGGAAGTCCATTCAAGGTTTCTGAACAGGTGAATGTCACAATCAGAGCTATATTTATAGGAAGATTAATCTGTCAACAGTGTGACAAGTGGTTTGGAGCCAGAAGTGACTGGGGTGTTGGAAGAAAAATCAGTTCTAACATACAGTGTAGACAAGCAGTGTAGACCAGGAAGAAGAATGCCTCCTCTGGGATGATGTCTGTGAAAATACAAAGTAGGAAGAAAATACAAGTGACAGTGTGAAAATAGTTTTAAATAACTAGTTTTGACAACTAATTAGATGAATAGATAAGGAGGGTGAGGAAGATTATGAGGCTTTCATTGGCTGAGGGTATGGTGATGTGACTGGTAATAACTGGTAAGTCACAGAAGGTAACTATTAAGGAGGAAAGAAAAGGCAATACATGAGGTTTTAGTGTATTTGCTTTGCTATGATAATTATGGATTATTTATTGAGTAGGAACATTTATTTCTGTTTCACTTCAAAACAATCCTTTCTTTTGTAAGGATTTAGGATGAAACATCGAAGTGTTAGTATCTCTTTCAATCCAGATGTATTTCTCCCACTAATATATTTAGCTAAAATTTGCAGTAAGCTTGGTTTCAGAGGAGGAAATAATAAAAAAACAGGGATACTAATAATAGTGGCAATGCACAATTGTAAACAATCTATGGGAGATGGTGAGAAACATGTTTTCCCAATATACAAGGAAGCTCCGGGGCAGAGTGAAAAGGACAGCCTCTGCCGTGCATCTCATTTTGCCCCATTTTCCTCCAGCCGTGCTTCTAGTCACCTATATGGGATGTGGATTTTCCTAGCCCCTGTATCCAGGCTTTCCTCCGAGGTAACCAGATGGATCCTCGAGGAAAATCGAGTAGGCTCCTGTTTCCCCTCTGTGGCAGACGTGGTGCCACACCAGCTCCTTCTTCCAAAGGAAGGGAAGGGTGGAGCTTCAAAGCCCACTGCAAATGGGGAACCTGAGATAGTGGTCAGCATATGGGTGCAGGTGGTCAGAAGGTACAGACATCCAGTGATAAAATAAGTCCTGGGGATGTAATGCACAGCGTGGTAGCTAGGGTGAATAACACGGCCCTGCATATTTGAAAGCTGCTGAGAGACCAGATCTTGAAAATTCTCATCACAAGTTTAAAAAAAAAAGTATTTTGCAACTACATGTGAATGTTAACCAGTCTTATTAGTGGTGATCACTTCGCAATATATAAATATCGAATCAGCATGTTGTACGCCTGAAACTAATGTAATGTTATATATCAATTGTATCGCAACTGACAAAAAAAAAAAAAAAAAAAAAAAAAGGAAGAAAATGGTCAACAAAGAGGGGTAGGAATGTATTTCCAGATCATTCATTCTTGGGAACACTGTCAATTTGGGACCTGCTGCTTCCACCAGGCGGGCGGTCTCCTTCTGCCATGGCCACAGGTTAAAAATAGGTCTGGGGGCGCCTGGGTGGCACAGTCGGTTAAGCGTCTGACTTCAGCCAGGTCACGATCTCACGGTCCGTGAGTTCGAGCCCGCGTCGGGCTCTGGGCTGACGGCTCAGAGCCTGGAGCCTGCTTCCGATTCTGTGTCTCCCTCTCTCTCTGCCCCTCCCCCGTTCATGCTCTGTCTCTCTCTGTCCCAAAAAAAAAAAATAAATAAACGTTGAAACAAAAAAAAAAAATAGGTCTGTTAGCTCATCCCCTGGCTAAGAAAGGACTTGCATTACATTGGTTTGTGGCACCAGGCTTCATCTTCAGGTTGAGGTGGGTTTTCCCGTCGAGGTCAGCTCTCTGTATTTGCTCTCAGCCATGTACTGGAAGAGGTTGCATCACACAGCCTCCCAGTCCCCCTCCCCCCTCCCCGCCATGGCTAATGCTTCACCAGCCTTTGCAGATGAAGGTGCCACAGAGGAGAAAGTTTGAGCTGAGCCAAAAAGGAGGAGCTTACACCTGTGTGCCAAATCTGAGAACCTGACCGAGCATAGGGTGGGAGCCAGGATGAGGAAAAAGACGGGAAACACCTCCCCGCCTTTCTGGAAAGAAGGCCCCGTGATCAGCCCCAGCCACTGGCAGTCCGGCCATCCTTGGAGCTTACTTAAAGGGACAAGGGGAGCCCGAGAGGCCACTGTGCTGACACTTCAGGGCTCGGAGCACCGGTACCCAGACACCATGACTTGGTCCTTGAACCACCAGGGTTTAATCCTCTGCTTCTGTACTCTTTTATTGCTCCCCTCAACATGCCTGGCAGTAAGTGTGCTGTTTATAGAACATAGTTGTTTTACATGGGAAGCTGAAAAGTGAGGACACAGCTGATAAACTAGTGACATTTCTGGGTTTTTTTCCCCCTCCAGTATGTTGCTACGCGAGACAACTGCTGCATCTTAGATGAAAGATTTGTAAGTAGTTTTCATGTTTCTCACTGTGTTTGAAGTGGGGAGGGGCAGAGGAATAGAAGGAATTCTCTCACAAATCTCACTTGGCATTTTTAACTTTAAAAAACAAAAAACATAGTCTAGGTTTTACCTATTTTTATTAGCAGATATTTATGCAATTAAAAAAAAAAGTTTAACATTTATTTATTTTTGAGAGACAGAGACAGAGCATGCGTGGGGGAGGGGCAGAGACAAAGAGAAGGAGACACAGAATCTGAAGCAGGCTGCAGGTTCTGAGCAAGCTGTCAGCACAAAGCCTGATGCGGGGCTCAAACCCACAAACTGTGAGATCATGACCTGAGCAGAAGTTGGATGTTCAACCGACTGAGCCACCCCGGCGCCCCTATGCAATTTTTAAAAATCAAGATTTCTAATCACTTTAATTGTTGCATTTTCAGGGTAGTTATTGCCCAACTACCTGTGGAGTTGCAGATTTCCTGTCTACTTACCAAACCGGTGTAGACAATGATCTGCGGACTTTGGAAGACATCTTAAGTCGAATTGAAAACAAAACCTCAGAAGCCAAAGAATTGATCAAATCAATCCAAGTCAACTATAATCCCAATGAGCCACCAAAGCCAAGTGAGCAACTAAATACTACTAAGAAAATGATTTGTGACGTTCTTTTGCTGTTGTTTCAGTGGTTCCACTTGCTTATGTCTTTCTATGTCTCTGATCCTGTATTACAGACAGGATAGTGAGTGCTACTAAGGATTCCAAGAAAATGATGGAAGAAATTCTAAAATATGAGGCATTAATTGGAACACATGAATCAAATATTCGGTAAGCGTTTTTGTGTTAATTTACTCTCCCAGATTGACTTAGTTTTTATTCAACATTCCAAGCTTCAATGGAAATAATCTTTTATTTCTTCCCCACTTATAATATCCAATTGACATTATGCCTATCTTGAACACAGTGGAGGTAGAAGTTTTTAGAGCATTACCAATTGCATTGGGTTATAACTGCTTTTTAATAATCGTATGGGAGAAAGGTGTTCTAGACATCTTCATATGCTGTTGTGACCAGAATTCATCAAAATGGTCACCACCCACCCACCTTTGGCTTACTACATAAATTCATACTGATGGGAATTTGGTTGTTGAAAATGAAATTCCTTTAATAAAAATGCCAACAAAGAGGTGGTGGGGAAGTAGTAAGCAGAAGTATAGGGGAGGATCTTGGCTACAACAGTATATTATATTGAAGGCAGAGCAGAAAAAAAAAAATGTGCTTTAAGAAGCTAAGCATAACAAACATTGTAGAGCAACATGTTGATCATGGCACAATGAACGTGCAGTCATGTATTCTCCTCCCTTCACTTGAAAGTAAAATGTGTCTGTTAACAACTTCCCAGGGACTCACTGACTTTCTGAACAGAGGGTCTCGGATGCAGTTTAGTTTCTTACACAATTTCCTTTCCTAAATTTTTCTCAAAGTAGCATAGGATATTGAGATAAATGGTGACTGGAGAGCAGTGGTCCAGAAGGGATCTATCTTCTGTTTGTCATCAGAGGCCATTACTATTATTTTTGTGGTTATTACTAACATTGTAATTTGCATTATGATTGCCCATCATTGAAGTTAAAGGAGACTACTGTGCAGAAATTTTCTAAGGTGCATGAGGGAAAAAAGTGGTCAAATAGTTTGTCTATCCTTCTTTATTTCAAAGAAAGATACAATAGTCTGTGTATTATAGATGGTTTTCTATAATTTCTGAATATGTATAAGCAACCCTGTGAGAAACCACAAAAACAGCTTTTTTTTACTTCCCTCAGACTCTTTCCAAAACTATGTAAACAGAAACGTGAAGAAGAAAGAGAAAGTGTCTGTTATTTTATGTAAGATAATGCTCCAAATACTTTTCCTATGTAAGTTACAGACTGAAGTCCACAAATAGATCCTCAGTAGATCTACAGTGAAAAGGAATAGCTTCCACCTGTGTGAATTGCTAGGCAGAACCTTTCCTTCCCTAGGAATATTCTGTCCTAAAAAAAACATCAGGCAGTCGTCCTATTAACCAGGCTCAACACTCACGTAGGCTGTTTTCTGCTGCCCTTTATGCAGAAGGTAAAAATCAGGATGACCACTTACCATGATACTGCTTATTGATAAGCACTCTGTTATTTTCTTTTCCAAAAAGCTTAGAACTCTAATACACCTCAATTCGGTAACATAATTTTATATTTCTTCCAAGAATGAAGCCATTTATCAGGAAGTACTTCTGGAGACCACAAAGTATTTTGTAATGAAAATACAAAATTACTCCTCTGAGGGGAATATTCTGTTACCTTATTCTTCTGCTTATAGATTTTTGCAGGAAATATATAATTCAAATAACCAAAAGATCAATAACCTGAAACTGAAGGTAGCCCAGCTTGAAGCAAAGTGTCAGGAACCATGCAAAGACACAGTACAAATACATGATACAACTGGGAAAGGTATGTGAAAGGTTTATATTGGGATTATTTTTATCACAGCAAATACATAAAGCAAGGAGAATGTATAGGAATGTATACTTTGGAAAGTGTTTAGAATAATTTGCAAAGTGTTTATAGGACTGAATAGGAATAACACAGAAAGTGTTTAGCCATTAAATCTAAGGTGTCCAATTGCTTAGACCTTTCTTGAGTAGTTGAAAAGAGTTTGAAAGGAATGATGATGAGAGAAGAAAATGCTTCTTGGGACATGAATCGTTTGCAGCATGTTAAAAGCTCACTATGAAGGCTGGAACAGTCTAACAGGGATTTCAAACCACAGTAAAACCTTCTTCTGCTCCTTCTCCTCCTTCAGACTGTCAAGACATTGCTAATAAGGGAGCCAAAGAGAGTGGGCTTTACTTTATCAAACCTCTGAAAGCTAAGCAGCAGTTCTTAGTCTACTGTGAAATTGATGGATCTGGAAATGGATGGACTGTGTTGCAGAAGGTATTTTTTCCCTCACCCTGTATATTTAATGAACGCCCAGATAAACATCCTCCATATGCCAGAAACTTTTGCAAGCGCTTGCTGAACATTAACTCAATTAGTCCCCACAATTTCCCTATGAGGTAGGTACAATCATTATCTCTATAGGGGAGGAAACTTAGGCACAAGAGGTTAAGTAACTTGTCCAAGGTCACATAATAAGTAACACATAATAGGTCATATAATAAGTAAAAGAGTCAGGATTTGAACCCAGGCAGTCTGGCTTCAGAGTCTGTGCTTTGACTCTAGACTATGTTGGCACTGCTGTTATAGATTCACTATAGCATATAACCACTATCAGAATGACAAAGAACTAGAAGAGACCTCTTTCATGAGGCAGCACAAGATGTAAGGCTGCCCATCACAAAGAGAGAAAGTGTCCCAGAGGATACGGTTGGGTTATTCCAAGACAAGCCCATCTGGTATCTCTGGCACTCATTGCCCATTCTTTTACTTTTTGCTTATCTTTAATCCCTGTTACAACTAATCTGCAGGGGGCGCTCAGAGTGAGGGATGGAAGCGCTCGTTGGTAGATACAGATTGAGCAATTGGCTTGACCTTTCTACCATCAGTATAAAAAATCAGCAATATCAAGTTGGGGTTCTGAAGTCCTCTAGGTGCACCAGACACTCTTTTTAAAAAGTATTTCTCTTAATCCTCTGGTGTAATCCTGCAGCAACCCTACGAAACAGGCATCATTATTCCAATTTTACCAATGAGGAAACTAAGGCAGCTTGCCCAAGTTCACTTAGTAAATGGTGGAATCATACCGTCCATATTTTCAACAAGATGTTTATAGCATTTTCTTTGTGTGCACTGATAATCCACTCTCCCCTTTTGTCCATGCAATTGTGTAATTAGAGGCTTGATGGCAGTTTGGATTTCAAGAAAAATTGGATTCAATATAAAGAAGGATTTGGACATCTGTCTCCTACTGGAACCACAGAATTTTGGCTGGGAAATGAGAAGATTCATTTGATAAGCACCCAGTCTGCCATACCATATGCATTAAGAATACAGTTGGAGGACTGGAATGGCAGAACCAGGTACTGTTTAGAAAGGACTTCTATTTCTTGGTGTAGAGACTGTCTGGAATGTGCACTTTCCAACTATCAATAGACCAACATCAAAGACAGCCTGACAAATGCAAAGAGCACATCCAACCATTTTCCTCAGAAGTCACTTTGGTTCTTGGGCAGTTCAAAGACATAGGTCCTATCCAGGATGGGTAGTGTTTTGGTACAATCTACTTACCCTGGAACCGTACAGAATAATAGCTAATATTTGCTGAGCATTTAGTATGTACTAGACATCAAGTGTGAAATTATAATTTAATCTAGTCCAAATAACTATTTCATGAGGAAGGTACTATTATTAATCTCATTTTACAGATTAACTTTCCCAAGGTCACATTGCTGGTGTATGGTAAAGATTGGATTTGAACTCAGGTAGTTTGACTCTATAGCTTGTCCTCCTAATGACTATTTTGGTTGAAAACTGAATCCAGACTTTTCAAATTTCCTGGCAGTTCAATGACAATTCGGTCAAATCCATGAGCTACCTTAAAATTAAATCTTCTAGTTCCTTTGGTAACATAAAGTCCCCTCTATGCCCAGGGCTATCAGGGACCTTTGAGCATAGTATTCCTAGTTAAAATTCACAAAAATATTTCATACTTCTGTTGCGTCTACAAAATAATGAAATATATTGTCTCCAAACTTGTATTTTTAATTTTTTTTCATCAGAAACTACCACAGTCAGCAGATCTTCTCTTAGGAGAACACCTCCCATTTCCCAAGCACTGGAGATTAGGAAAGAGGCTAAATATTTTCTGAAATTTTCTATTCATGCACCAAGGCCCATTCTTTCCTGCAGTCCATAGAATTCTGGCCCTTATTCACAATTCCCTTCCCCCCCCCCCCAACCCTGGGGAAGATTCTGATCATAGAGCTTATGTTTTGTGGGCCACACAGGGACCATTTCATTCATGTGATGCTCTAGGAAGCCCTCCTTCTTGCCACTACAACACTGCCTTGGGAAAGAAAAATCCCTTTAGGACCTCATCCTTCAGATGACATTAGTGACTAATAGAGGTGTAGTTCCTTCAAGATCATTAAATTAATGATCACTCAGTGTCATTTGCTATGGTTTATAACTCCATGTGCAATGCTAAACACTTAGATAAAGGTGGAAAACATGAAATTAGATTCATCCAAACACCTGAGTTTGATATTAGGCCTCCATAGGCAAAAAGCATTAAAATGGCTGATGTTTTTAGTTTACATTGGGATGCCTTGAAGGCTTCTAGACCCATCCTGGGTGGTGTTGACGAGTTCTGAACTGATTCACACATCCATTGCCTCTTGCCAGATTTGCAGAAAATTTGACTCAATGAGCGCATTTCAGGCTTATGAAGTGAAGTTAAACATTCTAGACAATTTTCTTATGGAAAAGGGAACTTCTGAGGTCCCCTGGTCCTAATGAGGGTCAAGATATGATGTCTCTATTCCCTTCTTTATAGTACTGCAGACTATGCCATGTTCAAGGTGGGACCTGAAGCTGACAAATACCGCCTGACATATGCCTACTTTATTGGTGGAGATGCTGGAGATGCCTTTGACGGCTATGATTTTGGCGATGATCCTAGTGATAAATTTTTCACATCCCACAATGGCATGCAGTTCAGTACCTGGGACAATGACAATGATAAGTATGAAGGAAATTGTGCTGAACAGGATGGATCTGGTTGGTGGATGAACAAGTGTCATGCTGGCCACCTCAATGGAGTTTATTACCAAGGTATAGATTTCTTCCTTAGATACATGAATTAGTGTATAGTCTATATTTTTATAAAAGGTAAAAAACAGATATAAGAAAATAAGAAATAGTTAGTAAAGATGTTGGGGGGCTTATTATATAGCTCTTTATTTTAAACCAGAATTGGAGAATACTAAACTTATACCTCAAATTGGCCCCACTACAAGAAATCCACCCGGTTGATATTTCTTCTAGACTTACCATATGTATGATCTGGATGGGCTAACATTATCATATTTATGCTTGGTAACATATTAGCCTGGTGCGGCTTCCCATGAGCTGTGTGACAGATATAACTAGTGAGCAGTGAGCAGGTGTCCAAAGGAATGGAGTAAAGATCAGGGAAATAATGGTAAGGGCACAGTTCCATGAAAGCTTGAGAGGAAAGTACAGCCTGAGAAGTGCAGGCACTTATTTTAGACCGGGGGTAGCAAGCTGTAGTTTGCTCGAAGGCTGGAATACTTCTGAACAGTGGACTTACTGATAAACTATTGTTACTACTCAACAACTATGTATTGGGGAGGCCCTACTAATTCCAAAAGCTCTATTAAGATAAGCAATCTTACCTCCTCTGGGCACTGTGCTAGCCAATAGATGATTTGTAGTCCTCTTAAAAGCTATTTTATCTTTTGATTTTCACAACGTTCTCCCCCCCTCCCCACTTTTAAACGTATCTTTGCACCTACAAACCATGCAATTAGAAGACCCTCTCAGGGAAGGTGTTTGATCCACATGACTCAGAGTAGCCATGTTGATAGCTTGTGGTATACTCCAGCGTTGGACTCAGACAATCCTTTACAAAATCACATGGGATCTAGTGCCCAAGGACAAGGAGAAGGCAAATCAATGTAGTCTCCACTGTGTAATGGAGAAAAAAATAACTTTCCAAAACTGTTTTCTAAAGTACTTTCCAGTGAAATTGTGTTTTTAGATGACTCAAGGTCATCTCATCAGGAATTGTGACTGCTGCCATTCTAACCTGCTTGTGGAAAGATGATCAGTAATAACTGATTCCAGGATGGCTAAGCTCGGGAAGAGAGGCAGATTGGGGAAATTTGGGATTCTTGCTCTGTTAGAAAGGGAATACATTTATGTATGGATGTGATCAAGAAGTAGAATACAGATATAAGGGGTTGATTCATAATAGAGTGTATTTTAATTGTAAATCAGGATTTATGATTTTTTACGGATTTTTCTGATAGTAGATAACACTATAAATTTGATGTAAGTGACAATGTATTTTGTAATAAACCATTCTTTACAGACTTTCTGAGATAAGGATAATCAAGAGTAATTATATGTACATCTACAATTTATTTTAGGTGGCAGTTACTCAAAAACATCTACTCCTAATGGTTATGATAATGGCATTATTTGGGCCACCTGGCAATCTCGGTGGTATTCCATGAAGAAAACCACCATGAAGATAATCCCATTCAACAGATTATCTATTGGAGAAGGACAGCAGCACCATCTTGGGGGAGCCAAACAGGTTGGACCAGAACACCATGTTGAAATAGAATATGACTAAATTGTTTCACCCTGAGAATTAACTGTTAATTTCTATTAGTTTCAGAAACTTTTCTGAAAGTTTCATTTTTCTTACCCTATTTATTAATTTTAAGTCTTTTATTAAGAGTATTTAGCCTTAAATGGAAATTAACACTCACTTTGGATTATATTCCCAAATTACTGAGCTCAGAGTTGTTTAAAATGTGTTTAAGGAGATAACATTTTAGCTTGTTTCCTAAATCTATAATAATAAAATTATTGCCAAATTTTGAATTTTAATAACATGTCATTTTGTCTTGATTTTTTGTTTTTATTATTTCTTAAATATTTTAGTATATATGAATAAAATCAGAGTAAATTCTAGCATTTCAAAGGCCTAAGTATCTTTTCCATGTTTATTAACCCCAAATCATCCATCTTTAATTCTTCTTTTTAAATGGACAGAATTATATCTTTTTAATATATTTTTGTTTTGGTCTTAGGCTGGAGACATTTAAAAGACCATTTCAAAAGTGATTTGCTTTTTTAAAAGGACTTTATCTGAACAGAGAAATAAAATATTTTTCCTATGGGACAATGGACTTGCAAAGCCTCACTTCATTCTAAGAGTAAGGAAGAACCCATGTTGAGAACTCCACTAACAGTTTTATGCTGATGATAATTTATCTACATGTCATTTCAATAAACATTTTGTTTCCTAAGACTAGATACATGGTATCTTTTATTGATCATGAAAAACCATCACTTTCCTTCAATTCAGTAATTCCAGTTGGGCAATCATCAGTAGTTGCTGAGTTCTTAGTGTATGCTGAACCTTATCTTGACTCTTAGGTAGTTATGAAGAAAATAGAAATCATGGCTTTTGTCCTCCAGGGGATATAAGACAATTATAGGAGAATATAGTAAGCCTAAGTGACAAAATTTGGTATAAGAACATAAACACAAGTCACCATCACATAACTAAAGTTCATGGTACCCAAAGTACAACTGGACATATAAGGCTGTTTGGGAATTATCCCAGAAAAAACGTTTAGTTGCAGACCCTGCAGCTAGATGTGGGCACCCTGAGAGGACTTCATGTGACTCAGAACAGAGAGCTTTAGGGCATGCTCTGCTCTGTCCCTCCCTAGTAACTGATGAGGTGAGTGGAATGGAGCCATGACTTCATGCTGAATCCTGGGATGTTGAGGTTTTAGCAGCCAGAGATAGGAACTGGCAACTTTCTGTAAGGAATAGCAAAGTCTATATAAGTTGGCATAAAGTTGACCACGGAAAGTAACTGATTTTATGAGAGGAAGATCCAGTTGTTCTGTAGTCCTCAGCTTTGGCTTTGGATTCTCTTCCTTTCCACAATTTCTTTCCTAATTCTCTCACTTCCTTCTTTTCATGAGTTCTGATTTTTATTTATTTTTATTTTTTTAACATTTATTTATTATTGAGAGACAGAGAGACACAGAGTGTGAGCAGGGGAGGGGTAGAGAGAGGGGAAGACACAGAATCTGAAGTAGGCTCCTGGCTCTGAGCTGTCAGCACAGAGCCCGACACGGGGCTCGAAATCACGAACTGTGAGATCATGACCTGAGCAGAAGTCAGTTGCCTAACCAACTGAGGCACCCAGGTGCCCCATGAGTCCTGATTTTTAAATATCCTAATGAGGAGTTAAAAACAGTAAGTCAACTTCTAGGTATACAACCAAATACCTGTGAGGCTTTGGGATAAGAAAATTGATTCATTGTTTGCAACACTCATTCATTTATGTATGCCTGAAGCATTAATTCAATTAACATTTACTGAATGCCTTCTCTGTACTAGCCACGGTTCTGGATAGTGGGGATACTGCACATAGTGGTATTTTTCTTCCTCCCAAACCTGTTCTATTCCATCCAGTTCTCAAGTTCCAAAAAACCCAGCGACTCCTCTTCCAGTCTTCCTTGTTTTTCCTCCCCCATATCATCAAGTCTGCCAAATCCACCTGCTAAATATTTGTTATTTTCATTTCCTTCTCTATATCCCCTGCCACCATGTTAGTTGGGACATACAACATCTCCTGTCTGCATAATGGCAATCATCTCCTTCCTCTCCTCCATCTTGCCTTCAACCTTGCCTGCTCCCACCTCGTCATGCTTCAAACTACTTTTACACTCAGAATGCATACAAGACTGCATTCCCTTTGTGAATCTATAAAATTCTCTAGGTGAGCAATTTGGTCATAGATAAGAAGAGTTGATTAATACCGTAAGTTTTGTTGTAATAATATCACTTCAGTGATTTATCCCAAAAAATTATTTTTGAAGAATAGCCATGTAGAGAAATATAATACAGCCATATAGATAATAAGTGAAACATTTAGAAAATATTTCACAGTGGAAGAATGAACAAGATGATTTATTAGTACAATAGGATCGAATGCAATGATTACATAATAAGTATAATATCTCTGTATAAACATGGAAACATTTACAAAATAAGTGAAATTTTAAGATGAAAAAAATTCTAGAATAATTATGTAAAAAGTATCTATGCATACATTTTGAACAAAATGTAATCTTGACATGTATATATTCTTTGTACATATTTATTCTCCCCAACCAATCTAATGTAAAATTTAATAAACATACTAGAACACAAAATACATATAAGGAAGTCCAGAATCTTTTCTGATTTTTCAAATGATCACTTACTCAGTGCTTCTTCTAAAATATCAATTATAACATTCTTTCAAAAACATTTCAGAGCTCCCTGTTTTGGGGAGTGTCCCAAATATGTATTGGTCTGCATGTTGGATAAACCGGCAATGGTTGTTAGAGGGGGGCTGACTGATTGGTAGAGAACGGATTCTAACTTTCTCTGTATATATCTCTGTGTTGTTTGATTTGCTATAATGAGTACATATTAAATTTAAAGTTAATTTTAAAACCCAATGAGATCGAGACAAACAGATGAACTACAAAATCCTATTTGTTTAGTTACTAATATTCGATGGTAATTATCAAAGGGCTACAGTTTCAGAAATAAAGCATTAAAAATACTTCCAGACTCAGTTGGATGATGTCTCCACAAGTAAATAGAAATAGAAAGGATTATTTTGACAAACCTTAAAAAGTCTACTTTTAGGTGAAACGAAGAGTTTGAGGCTTCACAGACAAAGATTATTTTTCTTCACAGCTCAAATCATTAGGTGACTTACTCAACCCTTTCCCAGACATGCAAAAACTCAGGTCACTGCAAAATAGGCAGGCTAAGTGCAAAGCAAACATGCATGGTCCCACCGTTTGAAAACCTTGCAGAGGGAAGCTTCCAAAAAGGAAGGTCTTGTACAAGTGTGCTGATACCATGACTTCCGTTCCTGAAACTACAAGGCAGAGTTATTTCATCAACAGGCTGGAATAACCATTCATGAACAAATATCAAGATTTTCAAATCTACCTCTGAAGTGCTGTAGCTTTTTTTTTTTTCAATTCTCTTTATGCTTAGTAGTTGTAAAGATTATGTTTCAGATTTGTAGGTGGGTTGAAAATGAATGAGAAAGGAAGAATATTAAGTATAGACACCTTGACCAGATCTAAACTTTTTGACTCTGGACTCTAACCAGTATAAACTAGCCAAAGTATTTATGGTAGAGAGCTTTGGTTATTCAGCTGATAAGAGTGAAAAACAAAGTACACATGTAACCCTGTGGAAAATATAGCTCCTTGATGGTTTTTTATCAGTTTGATGTAGCTCCAAAAGAGTGTTTGGGGAAGGGGAAAGAATTAAAAATAGTAAGAGGAGATAAAGTAGATGGATAATAATAAGTTGGTGATAAACAGACCAAGAATATGGGAAAGATTGTTTCAGGTATCTTTTGGGGGGGCATGTATATCCCTCAGAGGCAGAGACTGAGTTAATCATAATCTTGGTACACTATTCTCATTCATCTGTGCTGGGTCATTCTTTTGATTGATTCTTTTATTCAAACTTCCTTTTCTTCCATTTGTCTCCTTAATAGACAATTATTTCAATACATTTGATGTGTTTATTTGCATACATTCTTATAAATCATGAATTATTCTTTTGTGTTATATATTTTTAAATTATATAAAAGGCACTGTGTTATAAATTAGTATTATCTGGCTGGTCCCCAAATTCTTTGTGACTGGTCCATGTTAAGATAGGTAGAAAAATTAAGGATTTTCTAATGTAGAAACATTTTTTCCTATATTATCTTTGCTCTGATTATAGTCACTGAAATGTAATTTTATATCTTTGGAATCTAATAATAGAAATTTGGGCCTATATTTTATACATCCTTTTTTAAATTTCATTTTTCTAGTAATTATTTTTATTTCATTTTATAATCTAATAGGTCTATGATTGTTTAGATATTTAATAAAATGGTCCTTTGGCTCAGTTGGCTAAGTGTCCAGCTCTTGATTTTGGCTCAGGTCATGATCTCACAGTTTTTGAGTTCAAGCCCCACATCAGGGTCTGTGCTGACAACACAGAGCCTACTTGGGATTCTCCCTCTCTCTCTCTCTCTCTCTCTCTGTTCCTCCCCTGCTCGTGTTCTCTCTCTCTCTCAAAATAAATAAATGAATAATTTAAAAAAAAAACTACAAAAAAAAAAGAGTGAAACACTGCTAAGGAGAAAAAGAGAAACACTGCTTCACTGTATTTATTATTTTTTTCATTCAACTCTACGTTAAGATCTACCCACAATCTGAGTATTTTGTAATTTCGCTTAATTTTGTTTTGAACCCAAGGGTTATAAAGTGAATATTACTTGGTTTTTTTTAAATTATCTATTTTTAATTAATATCTAAATTTATTGCATTATGGTCAGAGAACATAGTCTTGATATTAGTTCTCAGTTGTTTTTTTTGGTTTTTTTTTGAGATTTTATTTTTAAGTAATCTATACACCCAATGTGGGGTTTGAACTCATAACCCCAAGATCAAGTGTTGCAAGCTCTTCAGACTGAGCCAGCCAGGTGCTCCTTGATATTGGTTCTTCAGAGAGTCACTAATTATTCTGGGACAGAGGAAATTATCAGAGAATTAATTGATCCCATAAGAGTGTACATAAATCATAGTCATTCTCCAACAATGGTCTACACACCAGAAGAGTATTAATATTTTTTCTCTTAAGGAGAAAAACAAACAAACTAAAGACATACAGTCATCAGCCTCATAAACATAAGCCTTGATCCCAATGGCCCGATAGCCATGGCCAACTATGAGTACTCATAGTAGGTTTTACCATTGACTTGTAGAACACTCCTCTGTGTCAGGTTTGAAAGACTTTGGGAAGGCTATCTGGCACAATTTCAAGCTCTTGCTTACTTCAATTTAATTGGGAAATATCTGAAGGTACAAACTGAGATAAATTCTGGATCATGATATTTAATCAGGTTTACAACTAGGTCACAAATGAGTTTCCCAAATCCAAAATCCAGTACTCTTGGCCCTCACTCTCATTTCCCAGGTCCTCTCGCGGGTTTTCTTTTACTGGCAACTTTGAAAGCACAAAATGACCTGCGGTGGATGGGAAACCTCCCTAAATAAATCTAAGTGTTGACTTCCCCTCAATAAACACAGCAGGGCAGATTCCACTCTGTGATGAAAGTGGCTCTTTCAAATCCTCAGGGGCAAATAGTTAAAGTGTGACTTTAAAAAAAATTTGACCTAACGTTTAAGAGACCTTGGACTGGCAATGTTTTCCTTCCTAACTTGCTCTCCTTACATCACAAAGCTATGGTAAAGGTCAAATGAGAGAACATATGAAATTGCTTCAGAAATAAAAACAAAAACAAATTTTTTATTTTGTTTTGTTTTGTTTTCTTGCTGCTAAGATTGGTATTGCTGCATGGGATTTGAATCCAACGTCATTTAAGTCTGGAAATATAATTTTAAAATTTTAATGTTTTTTGCTGTTATTATTTAGCAATGTTTTTCTTTTTTAATAACTTTTATAAATTTTATAATTTTATTTTGTAATTTTTTTGCAGGAAAGTTACAAAGATACTACAGACAGTCAATCCCCTGTACCTGTCACCCAGTTTCCTCTAACGCTAACACCGGACATTACCATGATTCATTTGTCAAAACTAAGAAACCAACTCTAGTAGTTCTTATTCCCTACCTGTCACACGCTATTTATTCTGTTCCACCAGTTTTTTTATAATTTTTTTTATGTTTATTTTTATAAACATTGAGAGACAGAGACAGAGTGCAAGGCAGAGAGAGAGAGGGAGACACAGAATCGGAAGCAGGCTCCAGGCTCTGAGCTGTCAGCACAGAGCCTGACCAGGGGCTCAAACTCATACACCAGGAGATCATGACCTGAGCTGAAGTCAGACACTTAACTGACTGAGCCACCCAGGTGCCCCTCTGTTCCACCAGTTTTTACACTAACGTCTTTATTTCTGTTCCAGGATCCTAGCCAGGATACAACATTACATTTAGTTGCCACTTTTGAGTCAACTTTTGTAACCATTTCTTAGTTTGTCCTTGTTTTTCATGACATTGACTGTTTAGAGGAGTATATTCTGGTATACTGGTAGTATTTTGTAAACTGTTCTCCACCTCGAGTTTCTCTGCTGTTATTCTCAGTAATTTTTTGTTTAATTTTATCTAAGCAAAAATTTACCCAAATGCGTTCTTCAAATTGCCTTGGTTTTACTGTAGAAAGACCCATTTAAAATAGGTTCCAATAGGAATCACCAAGAATTAAATTGATCTTGATAATTAAATTTACTCATACTTTTCATATAATTTCTTGCTAAGGAACATCTAAGTTCCTTACAAATGCTATTTCCCCAGATCTCAGTAGATCATTATTAAATCAGTACCAACTGATACATCTTGTTTGCTAATCTCTAACAGAACCACAGTGAAATCGGCAGAGAAGTGTGCCAAATTTAATGGATTTAAGGTGTATGACATTAGGATGAAACCATGTTGGTGATATTAACACATCAATTGATTATTCATTTGTATAATGGTTTAACTTTTCAAAAATAGTATTTATATACTTTAATGCATGTTCAAGGCAAACAATTTGATACATCCAGTAAAATTTAGTAAAGCACATCATAAGTAAAATTAATTTATCTTGAAAATGAATTATTTAATTGATAAACACAGTCAAAAAATGAGAAGAAGTAAAGCAATGGGAAAAATTCAGGGGCCTCATTTTCACTCATCCTTCTCCCTTCCCCTCACTTCCTCCCTCCTTTCTTCTCATTCTCTTTCTTCCTCCCTCTCTGCTTCACTCACACATACACACGTGTCACGCATACACACACTCAGAACTACTTTAGTGGAAACTTGATTAAAAGTGCTTAAGCAGAAGACTGTGAGAATAATGCATTAGAACACAACAAAGAGAGAATTATTTATTATTGGAACATTATAAAATTTACTTTCAAAAATACCAAGAAACTATTCAATTACATGGCTATTAATCTGGAAACAGTTCAATTTTAACAAATAAAGTAGATTTCTTTCCTGGCTAAGTAGATTAAAGAGAAAGGCAGTGTGACAGAATCAAAGATCAAGGAAAGCTCTTCCCCTGCCCCCTCATCCATTTTATAAATCAAGTTCAGAATCATTTCTGTGTGTTTAAGGAAATCCCCATCTTTTCTCTAGAGCTATAATTGCTAGGGAAATTATTTGGAACCATCAGGGTACTGATAAGTTCCAAAAGTAAAAGTGCCATTAGTTACTCCTACATGTTATCATCAACTCATTCACCTTTCACAGTAAACAGCTTGGTTAAAAACAAACTTTTGCAACAGCCCTGAAATGCAGGAGACAAAGAGAGAAGATCAGATACACAAAGCTAAGCAGCCTTGCCAGTGTTTTCCAGTGACTCCTTTATAGATTAGTCACTGCTGTAAAACCTGAGGCAGAGGACCCGAAAGAGTATTGTGAAGTACCAGAATTGCCTAAAATTTTACAATCCAAGGGTTTCAAATTTTAGAAATTAATTTTAGCACTTTCTAACTGTGCATTTAATATTGTTTTGATAAACTATGTCCTGTCAAAGCAACATTGTCTTCTGGTTATTAGGACAATAATAAATGCACACAGATTCATACAGATTTATGCTAGAAGACATAGCGAATATTTTTCAGAAGCATCTTGAATTTTTAGACCTGAATTAAACCAGATATCTTAAGGAACATTTATACAAAATGTAACAGAAAATAATGCAGAGATGATTCTTTGCTCTGTATTTTAACAGTACTTTGAATACACATCACAGAATTTTTCCTTTCGTGTTGTATTAGGTTAAACCATGGGAAACTGCACATATTTATCATTTGGACCTATAAAAATGGCAATTTTATATGGCTTAACTTCTTAGCTACATATTGATTTCCTCACCGATTTTAGGTACAAAACTATACACGCGTCATTTGCCTTTCTATTTCAAGAACACAGCATGCAGGGCTGACAAGTCGTAGGCATGCAGTAAATGGTTATTACAGTTAAACAAATGAAGGAATAAGTGAACTGCTTTGAGAATTCAATACACGTGGAATAAATGCGTAAAGAAAGAGATGTTCTCTTACTTCCCTGGGATATAGCCAGGGAAGGACGAATATCTCACTCAAAAGAAAGCTGAGGATTTGTCTTCTTTTGTTTGGTTCGTACTTGTTATGTTTACACAATGGCTATATATGTTACTCTTCATGCGTAAGTTTCGATAGCTCAGAGCCTGAAGCCTTCTTCGAATTCTGTGTCTCCCTCTCTCTCTGCCCCTTCCCACTCATGCTCTCTTTCTCTCTCTCAAAAATAAATTTTACCAAAAAACGTTAAAAAATAAAAGCCCTGAAACATAATGACAGCTGTAGAATTTCTATTCTTTTTACATACATTATATACCATTCCAGGCCTGCCAGATGTTACAGGATAGCAAATATATGAATCCCTGCAATTAAATAATTGTAATTTGTGGAATATAATATTAATTTCAAGGGGATAAATAATCCCTCTCATTGGTGTTAAAAAATTAGGATATAGTCATCTCTGGGAAAAATACAATACTATAGAAGTTATGGCTTAAGAAATGAAATTTCTCAGATTTTGCCCACAATTTATATACTTGTAAAGACATCCTTATTGTCACATGCTTTTAAAAAATGGTACTTCTTGGGATGCCTGGGTGGCTCAGTCGGTTAAGTATCCGACTTTAGCTCAGGTCATGATCTCACAGTTTGTGGGTTCTAGCCCCACATCAGGCTCAGAGCCTGGAGCCTGCTTTAGATTCTGTGTCTCCCTCTCTCTGCCTCCCCCCCACCCCATTCACATTCTGTCTGTCTGTCTCTCTCTCAAAAATAAACATTAAAAAATTTTTTAATAAAAAAAAAATGGTACTCCTTGTATTATTTGTTGTCTGTTTGTCTGCATGGCTTCCTGGTGAAGCAAAACCTGCTTCTCCGTAGGTTATAATACATGGGTGGAGGGCCCAGCGTGGTTGGTGCCCAGTCCTGCAGTCCTACAAAAGGGCCTGGTTATGGAATTCTGGCACTGGAGAGACAACACGGGAACTTTCAATTCTGTGGCACTAGGACATTCTAGGAACAATAAAGGCTACCATTTCTGGGTCTCCTACTGTGTACATCCAATATGTTATATATATGCCATGTTATATAATCTTCAAAACAACTCTGCAATATAAATATTGCCATCCCCATCTTACAGATAAGTAAACTGCTTAGAGAATTTAGTTTGTCCATGTCACTTAGCTAGAATCCAGATCTCACTCTCTGCAAAGGCCATTATTCTTCCGCCATACTGTGCTGTGACAGCCTTCCATTCCTCTAACAAATACTTACTAGTACTTACTCTCCACCAGACCTTGCACTAGGCAATGTGCCTTGGCCTCATGAAGCTTAGTGCGAAGGAGACATAGACAAATAGCTTCCCAAATATACATTATCCTGTAGTGATAAAATATTATGAAGTAAAACAAAACTGGGTTAATGGTACGGCTGCTCTTTGTGTTAGCTAAAGAAGGTCTCTCTGAGAAGGTGTCATCTGAGAAGAGCCCTGGATGTGCAGATACTTGAGGGAACTGTGGAACAGCAAGGCTAAAAGCTAAAGGTGGTGCCTTGGAAATGCCCTGATGTGGCCCAGAGACGTGGCATTCAGTCAGACTGTTTTCTCTTAACTTACTTTCAATTAGGTTGTGTTCAACTAAGTCACCTGAAGCCCACCAGGGTGTTCTCTTCCATAGACTATGCGCACCTCCCAAGTGGAACACTTTCAATAAGCACACAAAATCATCTAAAGAGGTCAAGCCTCCAGCTTCTATCCATGCCTGGCATTTTGCCAGTTCAGTCATTGCCTATGAGTACAACATTCCATAGAATCACTGCCTTCCAAAACCTGGATGGGACTCTAGGGTCCCCTCTAAGTATTGCACTATGGAAGAACAAGAGATTGCTTTTTTTTTTTTTTAATGTTCTCATGAGTAGATTTCTTTTTTTTTAAGTTTATAAAAAATTAATTAATTAATTAATTTTAAAAAAACTACGAAAAAAAAAAAGAGAGAAACACTGCTAAGGTCTTCATTGTATTTATTATTTTTTTCATTCAACTCTATGTTAAGATCTACCCACAATCTGAGTAGTTTATAATTTCCCTTAATTTTCTTTTGAACTCAAGGGGCTCAATCCCATGAACTGTGAGATCATGACCTGAGCTGAAACCAAGAGCCGGACATTCAACTGACTGAGCCACCCAGGCACCCCAAGAAATTGCTTTCAATTGGAGAGATGAAATCAGGTACACTGTAAAGTGTTTTCTAGCACAGTGCCTGGCACTTAGCAAACACTCAATAAATATTAACTATTACTATTATCAGAATTGACTTCACATAGGAAGCACAATTCGAGGCAAGGTAGGCTTATCAGACAAATGACAGGATGCTCAGTTAAATATGTATTTCTGATAAACAACAAACTTTTTTTTTTTGTATAAATACATCCTAAATATTGCACAGGACACACTTACCTTAAAATTCATTTGTTGTTTATCTGAAATTCAAATTTAACTGGGAATCCTGTTTTTTTTTTTTTTGCTTGCTAAAACTGGCCATGGAAAACTTTCACATGAAGAAGAAGAGCAGGGAAAGTAAACTGGCAGGTCCAAAGGAATAGACACAGAAAGGAAATGATATTTTTAATGCACTTTATGTTCTTCAATAATTGTTAACATTTACCCAGTACTTACTGTATGGCAATCACTGCTCTGAGGGCTTTACAAGGATTAACTCACTTATTCTTCATAAAAACATGTAATTTGTCCAAAAGCACAGAGCTGGGAAATGGTGTAACTGAGATTATGGACCCAAGATGTTTGGTTCCAGGGGCTACTGTCTTAACCATTTTCGATGGAGGAAACTAATCTGTTCAAGGTAACTTACAGAAGGACTTCAGGGACAGCCTGTCACCAAAGTAATTTTTTAAAAGTCAGATCATCCAACCATATTTCCTACATAAAGCGAAATATCATTTGCCAACTCTGTTCACAACAGGCTACTGCTAGTCTGCCTCAGCCACTCTCCATACTTTTTCAAGTCTCAAGTATAGAGGTACGGCTTCCTATGTTTCCTTTTGCATTTCTGAAGTCATCCTGTTCCTGGAATGTGAGATCATCCTGGAATTGCTTCTACCTTGGCAACAACTTATCAAAAGCAAACAAGCTTGGGAGAATTGAGCAAGAACTTCTAGGACACCAACCTTAGAGAAGGAGCAAGGGATGTAGGAGTGCATATCGACTGTCTAAACAGGATGAAGATAATGATTAATCAGACCTCCTTGCAGATTTAAATACCATGGGAACTAGGAGTGGAAGCTGTCCTCCTTTCTTTCAGCGGGAGTGCTCCTCAAGACTCAGCCCCACCCTTAGAAAAGATGTTTTCCCTGAAGATCTTTTGCCTGGCCCTGAGTGTGGTGGGCACAGTCTGGGTATGGTAACCTTTATTTTCTCTTCTTGTTTTCTCTCTGGTATTTATTCCACAAAGAACTTGCAGGTCTAAGTCAGCCTTATGTATGTCCTCACACACTGTGTGTCCTAGCACGCTTATGTATGCTAACACACTGTTAGCTTTATCAGTTTTAGGCCATGGAGGCAAGTTCCTAGATGAGCCGGAGACCTCAAGAGTAAGAGGGAGGCTTAGCTGGACCAAAGTACAGAAATTCATAGGGGAAACTCTAGCATCTGTAAAACACAGTCTTACAACATTGTTTGTTTGAAGGGAAGAAATCTTTGCCATCTTTGTTCCAATAAAGACTTAGGATAGTTAATGCTAGTTAACAGAACAAAACATTCCTCTGATAAGAGTTTTTAAAACCTAATTGTTAATTTATTGCTATTTGTCCATAATAAGCAGAACAGTGGTTTAATATAGTTTTTCTGAAAGGTGGTTTTTATGTTTCTTGAGAAAAAAAGAAAAGCAAATTAGTTGTCTTTGAGAACATATGACATAGCAAAATCAGAAGAGAGTAACTGAGAAGGCAAGATGCTTTTTGGGAAGCAATCTTTTAAAATAGTTATTAAATATTGCAATAATTTCTAAAGTTTGACTCCAGAGATCTATAGAACAGAAGACTTCAATTTACAAGCTTTTGAAACACTTTGGTCTCATAAAAACGTGACAAATGTGTTTAAGACACTTTGTTACTTTCAGGCTATGAATTATTCCAATTTATTTCTTTCTCTTCACCACTCATATCCTGTTACCAGAGTAGAAAAAACTAAAGAGGGATTCTAACTTAATTCTCTTCCTTATAGTAAACTAATAAGTAAAAAATTTTATGGAAAATAGACTAACCTCATTTGTGAACATGGTTATTTTGGATAATGCATACGTTTTTGGCTATTTTTACCTATTGGCATAAATACTTAATTTTTGCCTGTTTTTATTGTTGTACCATTTTATTTTGAAGTATGTTTGAATTTATAATTTTATTTCTTAAATAAAAGAGACTATACTTGTTCCTTAAAATAAACTGTCCTTGATTGCTTGAATTATTATCATTATTATTAGAGAATTTTTTAAATGAGACAGCAAATATTAACTAATTATAAGAATAAACTATCTCTGGGCCACCTGGCTGGCTCAGTAGGCAGAGCATGTGTCTCTTGATATCAGGGTTGGGTGTAGAGATTAATTAAAAAAAAAAAGAATAAACTATCTGAGATTAAAATAGTTATAGCAAAATCCTTGTAAGTTGGTGATACAAAATAAACATAGTTAAAACTTAAAACCCATGTTAACTGATACAAAGTCCTGTTGGAAGAATATTTTTTTAAATGTTTATTTATTATTGAGAGACAGAGAGACACAGAGCATGAGCAGGAGAGGGGCAGAGACAGGGGGAGACACAGAATCCGAAACAGGCTCCAGGCTCTGAGCTGTCAGCACAGAGCCCGACGTGGGGCTCGAACTCACAAACTGCAAGATCATGACCTGAGCCGAAGTCGGTCACTTAACCAACTGAGCCACCCAGGCGCCCCTGGAAGAATATTTTTATGTCCTATTTTATCTCATAGATCACAAAAGAAAATTTTTAGAAATCTATATTTCTAATTAGAAGGTATTCAAAAAGTCAGCTATGGACCATTATTTTTGTTTTCAGTCAACTCTTTTTCTTTACAAATAAAAAGGAAATTTTATTACATGAGTGGATAACCTAAAAAACATTTCCCAGTCTGAATTGGCCGTCTTTGTATCTTTGGTATTGTACTTGCTCAAATAATAGACCCATAGGGTCAAAGTAGAAACTTGAAGGAGACACTAAGCTAAGATAGTTTGTTTTTTTCCTACTGAAACAGAAATTACAGGATAAAGAACTCTGAATTTTTCAATTACCTTTCTATCTGTAGACATTACTCATAATGAAAATGTAAATTTTAACTAATTTTGTAGATTCAAATAATTTTCCTTACATAATAAATCCTTTAAAGCTCCTACCATTTATTAAATGCTTGTTTTGTCTCAAACACAGTTAAAAAATGTCTTCACCTTATCTCCTTTAATTCCCGCAACTCCATGAAATGGGTATTAGGGTTTTCGGTCAAAATCGAAGAAAGCTTGATTTCTGAAGCTTGCAGATGCCCCATACTGGTGTTCTTAATCTCTGTAAGAACCTTCCCCCTAATTGGGATTTGAAGGCATGTTGGTGTCTTCTCCTATCTGCCTAATGTTGTTCTCTTTTGTGTGTATGAATGAATCCTTAAAGACTGGAGATGTCCAGGAAGGTGAATTTATAGCTGAAGGAGGAGGTGTGCGTGGCCCAAGAATTGTGGAAGGACATCACTCTGTGTGCAAAGAGACAGACTGGCCCTTCTGCTCTGATGAAGACTGGGTGAGCAGTTGGCATAGGGAGTGGGAGAATATTTCCCTGTGGTGCTAGAATTGTGCACAGGCTGGCCCAGTAGGTCCCAGAAAACTTTTCCAGTGGGAAATAATCTAATAGCTCATTACATGCCAAATTAAAGAAGACAAATGGAAAGCAACTTCACTCTGAAAGCACTATTTAAATTACCTCTCAAACTCTGGGTCATTAGTGGGATTAACAGATTGGATTTTAGTTGCATGTTCAGGGCTCAAGATTTTCTGGTGGCTATTTTATGGTTAAGTGAACCCTCATTCCAGTATTTCTCTACAACCTATGACTAGTCCTCTTAAACTACTTTTAAGTCAATAGATGATCTAAAGATATTGGGGTGGGGGGCGGGGGGAGCAACGGGGGCTGCATGGAAACCTTCAAAATTATACTGGATCCAAGATACAGACCCTTAATGTAATTTTTTTCTCTTCACTTCCAGAACTACAAATGCCCTTCTGGCTGCAGGATGAAAGGGTTAATCGATGAAGTCAATCAAGATTTTACAAACAGAATTAATAAGCTCAAAAATTCACTATTTGATTATCAGAAGAACAATAAGGACTCTAGTTCACTGACAGGGAATGTAATGGAACTTGTGAGAGGGGATTTTGCCACCGGTAACAGTAAGCATTACAGATTTGGTGCTTTCACTTTATAGCACACAACAAAACAACAATAGCCCTAAATAAATATTCTGTCTCCTTATAGCAACTTCAATTTTATCCCAAAGTACTTAAGATAGAAACATGTGCCTTTATGATATTCCTAAATTTTAAGGAGGGGCTTCTTTTTGTTATTTTTATAACATAAAAAAGGTTAGCTTAGAATTGTTTAAAGTCACAAAGTCAGAATTTGGTAGTGAAGAGTAGACTTTAAGTGTGCTCTTTTTTAAGAGTATATACTGAAAATAAGATGAGCACAACCTTTTGAGTAGATATTTTTGTTTGTATCTTACAGAGGAGGAAACAGAGATCATGAGACTCAACCAAAGACACAAAGCTATCATGTGATGGAGTTAGGAGTTCAATCCACAGACTCCACCAAGCTCTTTATGTTTTGTTTGATTTGGTTAATTCAAAATATAGAGCCATGTTCTTTCTCATAGGAGTATGACTAAGCCTTAGGACTAGGAAACACTCGATTTCCTCTGGGCGTGGGAAGCAAGTTTACTGAGGCTCCAGTTACTGAAGCCTTGCTGTAATTCTCTATATCGTTAGAAGACACTTAACTAATTTAATGCCAATGGTGCAACCACAATAATGGCAAGTGAATGATCATGTTGACCTAAAAAAAATAATAATAAATAAGTAAATAAAAAAGTTTAGGAACAATTTCAAATGGATAGGTTGGAAGAAAAACTTCTCAGTAAGAAAATCCATGAATATGTTTAAGTCTCTTGGCTAAGGATATGATGAAATAATTGAAATGTGATCAAACTATTTAATCTCCTAATGACATCTTTAAAATTCCAAATTTTTTCTTCTGCATCTATTTGAATTACTAACTGCTAGTAGGGCATCTTAACTGACAGCCATGGATGACTAGAGGACATAACATTGTCCAAAAATGCCTAACAGATTTGGAACTCGCAAATAAAATGTCCAGAGAACAAATTATTGTTAAAAGGGGAGGATATTTATAAGCAAGTTTCCTTCTTTACTGGCTATTATAAGCAAAGCACTTGGCAGATACTTCAACATCCATATTTTCTTTTTTCAGACAATGATAATACATTTAGCCAAGTGTCAGAAGATCTGAGAAGCAGAATTGAGATCCTGAAGCGCAAAGTCTTGGAACAAGTACAGCATATCCAACTTCTGCAGAAAAATGTCAGGGATCAACTGATAGATATGAAACGACTGGAGGTGAGTAACTTTGTGGCTCTGCCACCAGAATTTCCTTGTTTTTGAATAGCAGGAAGCAAATTCATTGAATGTCTACTGTATGTAGAGCAAGGTGTTATATCCATTATCCGACTATGAAGTAGGTATTATTTCCCCACTCTACAGATGAAAAAAAAAAAAAGCTCAGTGATATTAAGTACATTTTCCAAGGATACATAGACAGTAAATTTCAAAAGCAAATATTAAATCCCTGCTTGTCTTGTTGCAAAGCTCTGACACCACTGTGCCTCTGAATCTTCAATCTGAGTCTCACTGAGGCTCAATTCATTAGTGTTTCCTTTCAGAGGGAATGGTGCCTTACTCTTTATCTATTTTAAGACTAAGATGAATCCAAATAGCTCCTGTTGCTTATCCAGGCAAACCTTATAATACCCACATCTCTTCCACTGAGGGTATGACATAAATGAAAAACAGAATTGATTGGTAGGTCTCCAAGTAAAGAAATGAAACCAGTTTTCAAAAAATAAATTAAATGCGAAGAACTCAATAGACATAATTTTCCTTATTTATATCTGCCTCTTTTCTTTATCTTTCTTCCCCTCTCTCTAGGTGGACATTGATATTAAGATCCGATCTTGCCAAGGGTCGTGCAGTAGGGCTTTAGAACGTAGGACAGATCTAAAGTACTACGAAGATCAGCAGAAGCAACTTGAACAAGTCATTGCCAAAGACTTACTTCCCTCTAGAGATACGCAATATTTACCACAGCTGAAAATGCGCACAGCTCCAGATACGATTCCTGTGGAGTACAAGCACCAGCTTCAGAAGGCCCCTGCAGAGTGGAAGGCACTCATGGAAACGCAGCAGATGAAAATAACGTTAGAGAGGACTGGTACAGATGGGAATGCCCCAGGAGACTCTGTATCGCATGGAACGGGATCAGTGCCTGAAAGCCCTAGGAATCCTGGGAGCTCCACACCTGGAAGTTCTGGCACTTGGAACCCTGGGAGCTCCGGACCTGGAAGCTCGGGCGCTTGGAACCCTGGGAGCTCTGGACCTGGGAGCTCGGGCGCTTGGAACCCTGGGAGCTCTGGACCTGGGAGCTCAGGCGCTTGGAACCCCGGGAGCTCCGGACCTGGCAGTGGCAGCACCTGGGACGCCGGCAGCTCTGGAGTTAGCAGTGTGGGTACTTGGAACACGGAGAGTACCAGCTCTTGGAGCTCTGGGAGCACTGGAACTGGCAGTGGTGGCTCTTGGAGCTCTGGAACTCCGCAGCCTGGAAGTTTTAGGCCAGATAGCTTAGGGCATGGGGACACCAGGCCTACCAAGCAAGAGTGGGGCAAGTTTGAAGAGGTGTCAGGAAGTGTATCTCCAGGGACAAAGAAAGAGTACCACACGGGCAAACTGGTCACTTCTAAAGGAGATAAAGAGCTTCTTATTGGTAATGAGAAGGTCACCTCTGGTAGCACGACCACCACTCGTCGTTCATGCTCTAAAACTGTCACTAAGACAGTTATAGGTCCTGATGGTCGCAAAGAAGTGATCAAAGAAGTGGTAAACTCCGAAGATGGTTCTGATTGTGACTTGTCCCATGCTTTTTCTGGTAGCCTAGGGGATCTCCATTCTAGACACCCTGACTTGGCGAGTTTCTTTGAATCTGCCTCAACTGGAAGCAAATTTTCGAGTGTACTCCCACCTACCTTAAGAGAGTTTGAAAGTATGGGCTCGGAATCTGACATATTCACGCACTTAGGGGAACACGAGCTCCCTTCCAGTGGTAAAACTTCAACTCACAGCAAACAGTTGGTAACCACTAGTAAGACTTACAACAGAGGAGACTCCACATTTGAAAGCAAGAGCTTTAAAGTGGCAGGTGAGGCCGGAAGTGAAGCGGAACACGAAGTCCTCAGAGGAGCATATACCACCAAAAGAGGCCATGCTAGAGCTCGCCCTGCCAGAGGTATCCACACTTCTCCTTTGGGGAAGCCTTCCCTGACCCCCTAGACTAAATTCGCCCGCAGTGCCTCCCATAGCACCTTGAACTTCTTCCCTAGCCCTCTATTACACCTTATAGAAATGACACCTTTTGGTTTTTTGTTTTTATTTTTTATTTTTTTTTGGCACTAGACTGTAAGTTCCTGGAGGGCGGGGACTTTATCTATCTTATTCATCTCTGTATTCCCAAATGCCTAACAGTGCTGAGAGTCATCACTCAATAAATAACATGTTAAATGAATGAATGAATCCTTCTGAAACTCGATTTTAAATTTGTTTAGCCGAATTCTTTCACCATTCAAAATGTGTGCTGTTGGAATTGTCACCCAATTTATTAAGCATATTTTAAGTGTGTGTCTCAGTTGACATTAAGGTCAGGTTAAAAACAAGTTATATTAGCACTAAATGATGCTTAGATATTGTTGCTGGTTACTTGCTATTATCAGTACAGGCAAGTAAAATTTCAAATCCATTGAGGAACATCTCCCTTGCAATTTGTAGGTATAAATGTCGCTTACTTGCTTAATCTCCATCTCAGTGTAGGTGCATCCTTTCCCCCTGGAGGGAATGAAGGAGGGAGGGAGGGAAGGAAGGAAGGAAGGAAGCGAGGAAGGAAGGAAGGAAGGAAGGAAAAGGAAGCCAGTATCTGCCTTCATTTAATCTGGGCCATGCCTATCTTTGTAAAGTTAAATGAGAGTAACTTCTTCCAACCAGCTTAATTTTTTTTTTAGACTGTGATGATGTCCTCCAAACACATCCTGCAGGTGCCCAAAGTGGTATTTTCAATATCAAGCTACCCGGATCCAGTAAGATTTTTTCTGTTTATTGTGATCAAGAGACCAGTTTGGGAGGATGGCTTTTGATCCAGCAAAGAATGGATGGATCACTGAATTTTAACCGGACCTGGCAAGACTACAAGAGAGGTTTCGGCAGTCTGGATGACAAGGGGGAAGGAGAATTCTGGCTAGGCAATGAATACCTCCACTTACTGACCCTAAGGGGCTCTGTCCTTCGGGTTGAATTAGAGGACTGGGCTGGGAATCTGGCTTATGCAGAATATCACTTGAGGGTAGGCTCTGAGGCAGAAGGCTATCCCCTGCAGGTCTCCTCCTATGAGGGCACAGCAGGCGATGCTCTGATTGAGGGTTCCGTAGAGGAAGGAACAGAGTATACTTCTCATGCTGGCATGCAGTTCAGCACCTATGACAGGGATGCAGACCTGTGGGAAGAGAACTGCGCAGAAGTCTACGGAGGAGGTTGGTGGTACAACAGCTGCCAAGCAGCCAATCTCAATGGCATCTACTACCCTGGGGGCTCCTATGACCCAAGGAACAACAGTCCTTATGAGATTGAGAATGGAGTGGTCTGGGTTCCCTTCAGAGGTGCAGATTATTCCCTCAGGGCTGTTCGCATGAAAATCAGGCCCCTGGTGACCCACTCGGAGCAGAAGTGAGAGTAATCTGTTTTCTTTGTTTAGTGAAGTGGAGAAAGAGTAAGGAAGATAAAGGAGTCAAGATTCTTTACAATCTATTAAAAAATTCACAGGTGCTATTTTATTACCCTTTGTACTGTATCCAAATGTAACTGAGACATTTTACTACTTAAAAAAATAAAGTTATATGAGTTTTTTTATCCTTAAAGTAGCTCTGTGGGTTTTAACATTTCTGTCAGGATACACCAAGGAACATTCAATACATCATGAAGAAGGGGTCAGATGGATGCTCCTCTCTGCAACGCTTAAGGGTGTTGTTTTGAGAACTCCTCTCCCACACCATTCAAGGGCCATTGTAAAGTAAAAAAGTTATTTCATCCATTTGGTATGAATAGGTTGAAACCGATACTTTAAGTTACAAATCACTGAATTAAACAATGGCTGCACTTTGTAGAGGAACTTACAAATTATGAAGTATGTTCATCATCTCTGTTAGCAAGCAAATCCAGGAAGAGAGGAGAAGCATTTTCTCCTAACAGAAATAGAAATCTGTTTTTTTAGCCTTTCAATGAAGACCATAATGCATACTTAATTTTTTCCCCAGAGTCTAACAGATTTCTTTCAAAAACACATGGCATGAAAAAAATGCATTTAAAATCCTTTCAATACTTACAAAGTATTCAAAAAATACTATTACTGTATGTTGAATTCATAAACTCAATATATGTACATTGGCCAGTATTTTATTTGATGTCAGTTTTATCATTGTTCGTGGACTTGGCTCCTGTCCCCTGTTTTTTGTTTTTTTTTTTTTAATGTTTGTTTATTTATTTTGAGAAAGAGAAAGAAATCATGCAAACACGAGCAGGGGAAGGGCAGAGAGAGAGAGGGAGAGAGAATCCCAAGTAGGCAGTGCAGAGCCCGATGCAGGGTTCCATCTCCCAAACCTCACAACCTGTGAGATCATGATCTAAGCTGAGATCAAGAGTCAGTTGCTTAACCTTGCTTAACCGACTGAGCCACCCAGGTAACCCTCCAGCCCCCAATTTTTAACTCAAATTTCTTTCTAGTGAGTAGTTTCCATTTACACTTGAAAAGGTATTAAAATATTCCTAGCACCCTGGGCCCCTGGCACATCGCTTTCATTTGCACAGTTTCTACCCCAGTGTAACAGCTTCCTTTATCCTAGAAAAAAAGGAGAAGAAAGAAGAAGAAGAAGAAGAAGAAGAAGAAGAAGAAGAAGAAAAAGAAGAAGAAGAAGAAAAGAAAGAAGGAAGCAAGCAGGCAGACAGTCTAGGAACAGGGGCCAGAGCCTGGAGGGCAGACAGAAGATGAACACAGTGGCTTGCAAATGAGTCACATATGAAGCCCCAGAATTCTTGCATTTTCTTACATGCAATTAAAAATCCCTGGGGCGCCTGGGTGTCTCAGTTGGTTAAGGAGCCAACTTCAGCTCAGGTGATGATCTCGCAGTTTGTGGGTTTGAACCCCATGTCGGATTTATGCTGACAGCTCAGAGCCTGGAGCCTGCTTCAGATTCTGTCTCCCTCTCTTCCCACCTTCCTCTCTCTCTCTCTCTCTCACTCTCTGCCTCTCTCAAAAGAAACAAACATTTAAAAAATCTTTGATACAAATACACCTCCAAATATTAGAATAATCAGAGAATAATTTTTTCAGAAATAAAAGAAGTTTCAGGGCACCTGAGTGGTTCAGTCAGTTGAGCATCCAACTTTGGTTCAAGTTATGATCTCAGGGTTCCAAAGTTCGAGCCCCACATGGGCTTGCTGCTGTCAGCCTGTCAGAACAGAGCCTGCTTCAGATCCTCTGTCCCCCTCTCTGTGCTCTGCCCCCCGCTTGCTCTCTCCCAAAAGTAAATAAAAATTTTAAAAAAGAATTAAAAGAAGTTTCATTTATTTCAGATGTGGGCATTCCATGTCACCTCTATACCTGCCCCATTTACACTCACACATATGCGTGCCTAGAATTTGAGTTGAGAGTAGGAAGTATTTTATTTTCCAGAATGTCCTACTATTATGGACAGAGGTCCCCAAATGAAAGTGACTCTGAATGCAAAAGGCCATTCATTTCTCTTTTACTTTGAAGGCCTTGAGTTTATTGGCAAAGAATGGGTGACCTCTTTTAATGTAATAAACAATGGCCAATATTAACAGAATCGTGGATCATTGGAGATATAGTTTAGTTGTAAGAAAAGACACCAAGCATCTCTTTTCCATTTTGCCTTTAACTTATTGCTCTATTTCCCTTATTCCCAAAATTAAATATTAATTTAGCTCCTCTGACTCTCATTCACGATGGAAGCCCAACTAGGTTTTCACTGTTACCACTTTCTTGAAATTTCTCTCTTTTAAGTCAACAAGGGCTTTGTAGTTCTACATTTAACATCCTACATTCAAACCTCCTCCTGCTTGGCATGTTTTAAACATCTGCTGTTATTGTCCCCACCCTAACTCTTCAATCTGCATTTTTCTCTTGATTTTTATTCTTTATTTAAAAAAATTTTTTTTAATGTTTATTCATTTTTGACAGAGACAGAGACCAAGAGGGAAGGGGCAGAGAGAGAGAAGGAGACACAGAATCCAAAGCAGGCTCCAGGCTCTGAGTTGTCAGCACAGAGCTGGACGAGGGGCTCGAACCCATGAATGGTGAGGTCATGACCTGAGCTGAAGTCAAAAGCTCAACTGACTGAGCCACCCAGTAATCCCTCTCAATCTTTTTAACTGGCAATTCCTTCTTTAACCACTCCTTAAATGTAGGAATTTCTTGTTACAGTAACATTAATACTAATTTTTATCAGTTGGGATTAGGTTTGATGCATGTGGCTTATACAAGACAGAAACTTATTTCTTATTCCCAAAAAAGTATATAGTAATATGTCTCCTAAGTATCTTCAGGAAGCCATCATCCTAACAAATGGCTTTCATCTTCAAATTTACCTCATGTCCTGTCAAACCATGTCCTGTGGCAATCTGGAAGACAGAGGAAAGACAGAAGGGAAATGGAGTACCTTCTCTCTTTTAAGGAACTTCCCTGGATGTTCCATACAGCACTTTTACTTATATCTCACCATTCACAGCTCTGTCACATGGACATACCTAGGTGCAGGAGAGGCTGAGACACCTTGACTGTTAGCTTCATGTAAGGCTATCCTAATTAAAATTAGGATTCTGTTAATAAGGAGGAGCAGAAGAATAGATGTTGAGGTAAGCAATTAGAAGTCTTAACCAGCCCATCTTTTCTCACTCTCTACATGAGTATATGTTCTCCTTGGTTGACCTGACAATCACTGTAGCTTCGATTACCATCAATAGGTTGATGATATAGCTTAGTCTAAAACTTTGGCCCTTTAATACCCATATCTTCAACTCATACCAAACACCTCCAGTTAGATATTTCTCATTAGTCGAAGATTGAACTAATTACCTTCTCATCAAAACCTGTTGCATCTTCTGTATTTCTTGTCCCAGCAGAGGCATCATTAACCCCCAGCTTCCTAATCTAGAAAACTTGAGCTCCTTCTCAGCTTCACTTTTTAATTCTTGTGTCCAATCTACTTCCAAACCCTTTTCTACTCTAAAAATGACCACTCTTAGAGCACTTTTATGCTCTTATGGTATCTTGAGTTAATCTTTTTTTTTTTTTTTTTCGAGAGAGAGAGAGAGAGAGAGAAGAATCTTAAGCAGGCTGTATGTAGGGCTCAATCTCACAACCAATAGATCATAAGTCAAAATCAAAAGTCTGATGCTTAACTGACTGAGCCACCCATGTGCCCCTTGAGTTAATCTTTTCTAATTTGGGCTGTTTAACCATCTCTTAACCTCTCCCTTTACCACCATTGCTTTGCTCATTCATTCTGCACAAAGTTACCTTTTTTTTTTTTCTTTTTTAATTTTTTTTTTTAACGTTTATTTATTTTTGGGACAGAGAGAGACAGAGCATGAACGGGGGAGGGGCAGAGAGAGAGGGAGACACAGAATCGGAAACAGGCTCCAGACTCTGAGCCATCAGCCCAGAGCCTGATGCGGGGCTCGAACTCACGGACCGCGAGATTGTGACCTGAGCTGAAGTCGGTCGCCCAACCGACTGAGCCACCCAGGCGCCCCACAAAGTTACCTTTTAAAAAATAAAGCACTCCTGCTTACAGCCTACCTTGAGGTTGAGTTGAAACTTCTTTGCTTTGCATATAAGCTCTTTCACAAATTGGTCCCTTTTCAGCATCTACATTCACTGCATTTGGATTGCATTGAATTTCTCACTAGTATCAGAAATACCAGATCCTTTAATGAGTCTGCACCTTTGCATACACTGCCTAGAAGCCTCCCCTTGATCCTTAAAGATCCAGCTCACAGTGTTCCTTCTGCGAACTCTTCCCTAATGCCCACCCTAGAACATAGAGCCAGGAATTTTACTCTGGGCCCTCAGAGCTCTTGTTTCTACCTCAAAAATAACACAGTGGACCCCTAACTCTAACATATTTGTTTGCGTTATTGTGACACCAGATTGTGAACTCCTTGAGGCCAGAGCTCCTGTATGTAGTGTTTCCTGCCCTACTCCAGGATGTCTCACCTATTCCAAGATTATACAGTTAAGTTTTAAAAGTTTCAAGTATTTTTACTGTTTTTCTCTTTACGTTTAAATATTTAATTACCTAGAATTTATTTGAATATGTTATGAAGAAGGTCTACTTTTGTTTTCTTATGGATGGATAGTCAGTTATGCTGGGATCAGTTATTAAAAGCATTCTTTGCCAGTGGAATTGAAATGCCAATTTTGTTGAATAAAACAAATTGATGTGTATATATATATATATATATACACACACACACACATATAGGTATATATATATATATGTATATATATATATATATATATATACACTCTCCTGTGTTTTTATCACTTTGCTCATCTTTAAAGTATAGCTTTTTGGTGAAGTATTATCCTTCTTACCCTCCACTTATTTTTTTTTAAGCCAAAAAAGTTTTACTTTCAGATTTTTACTTCTTTTGTTTGTTCTAGAGCTTTACAACGGTCTTTCTTAATTTCTAAATAGTTACTCTTAATTTCTAAATTAATTTCTTAATTAGTCTTTCTTAATTTCTAAATAGTTACTCTTTTAGGGAGTTAGAGTGAGTCATCTTTCTTTTTTTTTCTATAACCCTGACCTCATGTGGAATTAGTGAATCATCCTTTAAATATTAATTTCCATGTATCTCATAAACTATTTAGCTTAAACAATTACTTAATTCCAAGTCTTTTAGATTTTTTAAGACATTCTTCCTGGACAAGTACATATTCATTCTTGTGAATGTTTCATAGGCAAAAAGAAGAATGTATACTTTTACATTTGTAGGTTATGAAATCTAATATTATCAAAAGCTTATTGCTGGTATTATTTAAATATTCTATAGATTTTCCTATTTTATGTAATTTCTATATCATATTTTGAAATACATACATCTACATGTACATATGCTTATATAAACATACATTTTTGTATGTGGTCGTCTGTGTGTGCATAATAAGATCTTAGTCTGTGGTTTCGTATATGTGTGTGATCTCTTTGTATTCTAGGAATTTTGCTTTGTATGATTGGTTCTTTTATTGTCTAGTACATGAAAGATTATGACTGTTAGATCTTCTGCATGGATTGTACTTTTTATCATTAAAGTATTTTTTTACTTATTTCATCCTTTTAGAAAATAATTCTACCTTGTCAAATATTAATATCGTCATCACTCCCAATCCTTTTTCTGTACATTTACCTAGGTATCTTTACACGTCACTTTCTTTAGAAAACTTTCCTAAAATAAAAGATGAATTTTAAAGCACAATTTTGTTTTAATTCATTTATTTTTGAGAAGAGGGAGCGCATACACTCACGTACATGGGGGGAGGGGCAGAGAGAGAGGGGGAGAGAGAGAAAATCTCAAGCAGGCTCCATGCTCCGTGCAAACCCGGCATAGGGCTTGATCCCATGACTGTGAGATCACAAACTGAGCCAATATCAAGAATTGGATACTTAACTGACTGAGTCACCTGGGTGCATTTTATTTTATTTTATTTTATTTTTATTTTTTATTTTATTTTATTTTTCTTTTTTCTATTAAAATTTTTTTTAAGTTTATTTATTTTGAGAGACAGAGAGAGTAGAGGAGGGGCAGAGAGTGAGGGATAGAGAAAATCTCATGATAGAGAGAATCTGATGCAGGGTTTGAACTCACAAACTGAGATCATGACCTGAGCTGAAACTGAGTCGGATGCTTAACCAACTGAGCTACCCAGGCGCCCCCGGAATACTTTTGGTCAATAATTACTAGAGTTTCTCTAATTAAGGTGAGAACATTTTATAAGTTGATTTTTCTAGTGAGAAATAGTCATTTAGGAAGATTAAATAACGTGATGATAAAGAGCACATCTGGGAATGAACTCACAAGAATATTCTTACAGGCTTAAACCACCTAAGTTCCACACAACATTTATTATCAGTTCTAGGATGATGATATTGGAGTTTAACATAATAAACATGGGAGTACAGTTGATCCTTGAACAACACAGGTTTGGACTGAGCAGGTCCACTTACATGTGGATCTTTTATGGTACGGTACTGTAAATATTTTTTTATGATTTTCTTAGTAATATTTTATTCAGTTTACTTTATTGTAATAGTATAGTATATAACACATATAACATACCAAATATGTGCTAATTGACTGTTTATGTTATCAGTAAGGTTTTTGGTTAGAAATAGGCTATTAGTGGGGTGCCTGGGTGGCTCAGTCGGTTGAGCGTCTGACTTCGGCTCAGGTCATGATCTCATGGCTCGTGAGTTCGAGCCCCGCACGGGCTCTGTGCTGACAGCCCAGCGCCTGGAGCCTGCTTCCGATTCTGTGTGTGTCTCTCTCTCTACCCCTAACCCACTGTCATTCTGTCTCTGTCTCTCTCAAAAATAATAAATAAACATTAAAAAGAATTTAAAAAAAGAAATAGGCTATTAGTAATTAAGTTTTTGGAGAGTTGAAAGTTAAACTTGGGTTTTCTGTTGTGTGGTGGTCTGAGCTCCTAGCCCCTGCATTGTTCAAGGGTCAACTGGATTATATATACCATGTAATTTTAATTATTTTCCCAGTGTTATTTTTGACATAATTATACTCTGTCATGGGCTCCCCTTACATTTCCAGTTTAGTTAGTAGACACTAGCGATGCAGCTGGTAAATCAGAACAAGATCGATCTAGGGAAGTTCACTAACCTCAAATAGAAAAGTCTAAAAGAAAAGGACAGCATATTTTTTTAATTTATTTTTTATTTAAAAAAAATTTTTTTTTCAACGTTTATTTATTTTTGGGACAGAGAGAGACAGAGCATGAACGGGGGAGGGGCAGAGAGAGAGGGAGACACAGAATCGGAAACAGGCTCCAGGCTCTGAGCCATCAGCCCAGAGCCTGACGCGGGGCTCGAACTCACGGACCATGAGATCAGTGACCTGGCTGAAGTCAGACGCTTAACCGACTGCGCCACCCAGGCGCCCCAAAGGACAGTATATTAATGTAAGTTCAAGCAGAATGCAAAAATCATACACTAAAGATTTTTTTTATACTTGAGTAACATAATACAACATCTAGTATTTTCTGAAACAGCTTAAGAAGTAGCACCATTTAGAACTTGGTAGCCATGAATATTGTACAAGTTGCTTGTAGGTAATGAACTTTGCACAGAAACCATTTTGGGGATATCATATTTTATCTATTTATTCATGCATTTATTAATTCATTTATATACTCTTTTTAATTGAATTTCAAGTACTTTGTAAATCTCATTTATGGAGAAAAATCCTTAGTGAATTGGGGGTGGGGATGGCAAGGGCCTGAAACATCATAGAGGGGAGTAGTATGGTGAGGAATTTGCACCTGGGGAAGAGATTCAAATGAATGATATACGAGAGCTGGAAAATATGTCTTCCATTTCCACATCATGAAAGCAACACTCGAAAACCACGTTGGCCAAAAATTTAAGATAACCTTCCAGGTTTAAGCTAAGAAATGTTCAGTTACTGAACACTGGTGCCCCTCTTCTTCAGCTCATTGCTGAAGGTGGTTGCAACATAGCACTCTGGAAAATATTTGCTAAATCTACCTTTGATTCTGTCTACAATAGGTCTATGACCTCAAGATCACAGGCCTACATAAGCTATTACAAAACTGCTTAGAAGTATCTCCTTTTGAGAGATAAAGCAAATGTAGCAAACAATTGGTGAATCTAGGTGAAGGACATAGAGGTATTCATTAAACTATCCTTGCAATTTTTTTGTAAGAATGAAACTTCTCAAAATAAACAGTTTTTAGAGAAATGAATATAATTCAGTCAAAAAACAAAACAGAAAACATATCGCCTGTTGCTCACAGCTTGGTTGGGAGAAGGAGAGAAAGTGGTTAATATTAGTTCCAGTAAGACTATTTGCATACGACTCTCTCAGTCTAATCACTTAGGAAATAAAATATTTGAATAAATAGAGGGTAATATCATGTTCCTGATTGCTATCCTACACACATAAAGAATCGTTAAGAATTCATATAAAGGGTGATTTATGCTACAAGAAAATTAACATTAGGGAAAAGACATGAAAAGTAACTCTCAAAAGAAGATGGACAAATGATCATTAAACATTTAAAAAATCTCTTACTTGCTCTAGGAATTAAGATATGAAAATTAAAGCAATTATCAAAGTTTTAATTACGACATTCAGCGTTAGTAAGGGAGAAGAAAAATAAAAACAAACACCTGTAATTCTGTCTGCCAAAGGTAAATTGATACCATTTTTCTGGAGAGTTACTTGGCAATATATATATATTTTAAAAACCTTTACAATGTCAACCCCTTTATTTCCTCCAGATAATCTTCTAAAAATTTATTCTATATGTATCATATAGAATACAGATTATATATATGCAAAATAAGGTTATGTAGAAGGATGTTAATTTCAGAATTATCTTTATTAGAAAAAGGTCAGAAGAATCTAAATTTTAAGTGACAGGGACTTGCTTAAAACATTAGAGTCCATTCAGATGATGGAATATTATATAGTCTATTACATAGAGTATTATAGAAAAATAACATAGAAGAATATTAAGTAACATGGAACATCTTCCATGACACAAGGTGAAAAATTCAAGGCTAGCACATTTACAGGATAACAAGAAAAACATAAACTAAGATAATAGCTGTTTTCCTATTAGTGTTGAGATTATAAGTGGTTCTACTTTTCCTATATTTCCCCAAATTTCTTCAAATAATGCGTACTATTTTAATTACATAAAACCACAGTCAATGTTGTTAAAATAAACAGAAATTATTCCATTTGCTGGTTTAGCCATAATTATGCACCAACACATTGTGCTTTTGTGCTGAGTTGAGCAACAGTGGAAGCTCAAGCAGGGAGCATCAACATGCCCCAGTAGGGGGAGGGATAGAATTCAGAAATCAATTTCAGCTCTGTGTACAAATGGTAGGTAGCATTTTTGAGCTGTTCCTGCACTGGAAAAAAACTAAAAGTCGAATGCCGAGAATCACTAGAGCTGAGAGACAACAGAGTAGAAATAATGCTTCCAGCTTTTAGAGACTGTGTTGTTTAAACCCGTCAAGTTTTAAACACAGGCGTTGGCCACCTATAAAATCACAATAATTTCAAAGATGGCTACTCGTCCTAAATATCGCCTCATGGTCATCATTTGGGTGAAAGAAAGGCTCCATGAAAATGATGGGAGTCTCAGGTAAATGCAAATGCAGACTGTATCAGTCATTCTAAAACTCCAGCCAGGGATCAGAATCTCTTGGGGACATTTATTTAAAAATACAGACTCCGAGGCTTTTCCCATGTAGAGACTCTGATGTAATAACTCTGAATTGACCCCAGGATATCTGTATTTTAAATAAGCATATCTAATGTTTGGTGAGTAAAAGTGAAACAACATCAACTAAGCTGCTGCAGCTGGTGGTGTGTCACATTAACCTTCATTTTTGGCAATAAACTTCATATTAAAAAATATAACTAACTAACTAACTAAATAAATAAATACCTTCATTTTTGGCCCATGTGGAAAAATCTGTGCTCAGTGTAATAGACAATTTGTCAGTTACATTGGTTAGCTTTTTTTCTTGGTTCCTAAAATGCAGAGGAACTGGAAGTTGACGTCCCAAGTACATATATCCTTCCTAGTTTTTTTTTTTTTACATAATTTCAGTCTTAAATGTATAAGAAAATATATTATAGTTCTCATGCCACAGCATGGGATTAATAATTTCCAACCAGTTTTTTTTTAATTATCTTCATAAAAGTCATTAGTCCTTTTTCAAACTGTTTTGTATATTCTAACTTGTGGACACTTCCTTTGTATTATATTCAAAATTGTGATGTTTGAATGGGCAAGATCAGATATGTAGCATATCTTATCAAATGATAACTTAAGAAAGCTTACTTCTTTCTAAATAGATATTACACATCACCCAGGAATGGTCTCCGTGTTTCTGCTATTTGCACATTAGCTAAGAATTGACTATCAGATTGTCTACTTTAATGGTTTTCTTTTAATCTGTGGCTTTACTCTAAGCTCTAAGGATTCATTAGATCTTCTGTGAGTTTGTAAGGGGTTGAGCAAAGTTCTGAGGGATACTGCCCTTGAATTGGGCTCTTGCCATCTTCCCATCCTTGATTCGATGGACTTTTGCCGTACTCAGCCTTGCTGCACAAGTCTTACTTCTGGGCACCTGAGTGGCTCAGTCAGTTAAACATCTGACTCAATTTCGGCTCAGGTCATGGTCTCAGGGTTTGTGAGTTCGAGTCCTGCATCGGGCTCTAAGCTGACAGCAGGGAGCCTGCTTGGTATTCAGTCTCCCTTTTTCTCAGCTCCTCCTCAGCTTGCTCTTTCTATCTCTTTCAAAATAAAAATAAACATTAAAAATTTATTTTTAAATTCTACTTTCAAATATTTCCCATGTGAAGTTTCTGCATGTGACTTTATTAGAAAATGGGTTCTATACAAAAAAGTGGGGGGAGGGTTATCCAAGATCTTGATAATCAGTGGATTTAGTCATCCACGATTTATGAATTTATGAAAATCGTGCTTTCTGACAGGCTGGTGATTCCGGAATCAAAGGTGAATAAGAGGTCATGATTAGTAAAACAGAAAGGTATATAAAACAGAAATTGCAGTTAAAGTGAGGCTTAAAAAAAGAACAGTAAATTGTCAGATAGCGTTGGGAGAAAAATGCTATTAATAATGGCAGCATCATATAAAAGGGCCTGACCTTCTCTGGAACGGTGGAAAATTCACTGTGACGAGAATGTAGATGTGTAGTGAAGGGGGCAGGAGAAGGTGCTGGGACCAAGTAGCAAACCATTTTCACCCCAAATCAAGGAATTTGGATTTTAACATTTAGATTACACAAAGCTGACATTAAGCAGGGAGGTAATTTGGTCAGAATTTCCTATTTTAGGACACTCTATGTGATGGCAGAGTAACAGATAGAGTACAGTTAGGGGTGAGACAGAACCTATGGCAGGGAAACCAGGTAAAAGTTGAAATTGGATTTGATGATGAATCAAAAGAAGGACAGCATTTCTGTGATAAAAAATTAATAACCTCTGCTTAGATGCAAAGGTTAAGAGGCTGAGCTATGGGACAGTAAGTTTCTGTGAAAATCAGTGGCAATGATGCTACGTTAGGGAAGGAGAGTCTAGGGGCATAGGGTTGCCCAGGGCAGTGAAATGATGGAGAACAGAGGATAAAGGCAGTATTGAGTTGATATACTCATTTCTTGGGAAGAAGTAGAAAGAACACAAAACCCACTTCTACTTTAGTTCCGGTGTTATCATGGAAAAAAACAAAGATCCAATTGATGTCAGTAGGCATAATTTCCAGGGACAATAGGCAACTGCTGCTTCCTACCCCACTCTTCCTCCCAAAAACCAATTGATGAATATCAGACCCTCATTGTCCTCTTGGGATCTCTGATCCCAAAGTCTAGCTAAGGGGCAGCGTAGTGGTTTTCCCATGGTGCAGAGTGAGATTTTGAATCTTCAATGTGTTCAGTGCCAGTTTGCTAGCTGCTCAAAGTTGTGATTGCTTCTCTTTTCTTCCAGGTTCAAAGCCTAACTCATTGATCATGTGGATTACAAAGTAAGAATAATTTATTTGCAACAATGACTAGTTTAACTAATAAGTCTTTTTGAAAGTTTTTTTTGTGACGGATCTTATATAAACAAATAGTATTAAAGTGGGCTTTTGAACATAACTTTTTAGTTTGCCTAATACCTTTTCTACAACAAGGATAGAATATTCCTCTTCCTAATTTGAAACTTTCCGCAACTGAAATTGAAATTATGAAGTGTTCACAATTACTGTTTTAGTTACTCCTTGGTGAGAAATACAAAGGAAGAATACAAAAATAACTTGTGTGCTATTTTTAATATCATTTAGCCTAAATACTTTTTCCCAAAAAGTCACACTCACGACCTTTTGATAGTTTTAGAGGGATATAATGAGCGAAAGCATATTCCAATGACATAATATACAAAAATGTTATTACATATAGAAGAATAAAAATCTATGTTTTGGGGGTTATTGCCGTGGGAAGAAGGGTCTGATCTTCATAGACATCTTCTTCATTGAATACCAGGACCCCTTCCAGTTCATCCATACAACTCCATCATCTGTGCCGTGTTTCGCCATGTCCCAGCTGTAATGTCCACCCCAGTAGTATCTGCCATTTGGATTGGCTGCGTGGCATCTATTATACCACCATCCGCCACCATCCTCTTTAGAACACTGCTTTTTGGGATCTGCAGTTATCCTGAAAGAAAATGTTTGTGGTTATTAGAACTGCAGGGCCGTCAAGTAAATTCTTTGCAAAGTGCCCTCAGAAGAGTGCTGCGTACAGTGATCCTTCAAGTTATATGCTGGTTCTGTAAGTAAAGTCACACTAGTACACAAAATGTCTTCCCTGCCCTACAACAAGAAAGGGAGAGAACTGGGCCTATGTGACAAGTCCATCTGTATTTGTTTCTTTAAACTGACATGACAGCTTTCAGCCGCCTCAGTGTTAGAGAACCCTGGAAAACAAAATGGAGGTTTCAATATACACTTGAGAATATATAGATATAGAAATTTATCTAAACGCTCACTATGTAAAGGGAATGTGCTCTCGTTCCAGTTCCATATTTTATAGTTGTATAAATTTCAGTCAATTACTTAATCTCTCTGCACTTCATCTGTAAAGTGAGAATAATAATAGCAACCTGATAGTGGAAATGTCTTAGAGTGATATATAAAGAGCTTCGTACAGTGGCTAACACACGGTAAGGGCCCAAGAAATGATAGCTATTAATAACATGAGCTATCATTAATGACTCTAATAACAACATCCATAGTGGCTTTTAAAGCAGGAGGGAAAAACACAATACATACCAGCCATCATTGTCCCTGTCGTACGTGCTGAAGTACATGCTGTTGTGAATGGTCATGGTCTGGTTCTCTCCCACCAGTTGAGAAGCTCCTTCTATGAGGGCATTGCCAGCTGTTCCCTTATATTTGTTCACTGAGAGCTGGTATTTGTTGGCCTCATTCTGTACAGTGAATCCTCCATAGAGTGCCTTCACCTTATCTCCTTTCCAGTCCTCCATTTCAATCAAAAGTTCTGTGGGACCCATGTTGGTAAGCTGGCTAATTTTATCATTTCCAAGCCAATACTCACCTAAAGGAAAAATAAAGTAAAGCCTCAATAGAAATAAAACGTTTGGAAATGAAAAACTGCCTTTCGGGGTGCCTGGGTGACTCAGTTGGTTAAGCGTCTGACTCTTGAATTAGGCTCAGGTCGTGAGATTGAGCCCCGGGTCAGGCAGGCTCTGGGCTCACAGTGGGGAGCCTGCTTGGAATTCTCTCTGCCTCTCTCTCTGCCCCTCCCTGACATGTGTGTGTGTGAGTGTGTGTGTGTGGGTGCTTGTGCAGTCACACACACTCTCTCTCTTTGAAAATAAATATTTAAAAAAAATAAAATAAAAAGTGTTTTTCTTCCCTTATCTTTAACTTTCACGTTCTTTTTGTAAACTCTTCTTAACCTCCTAAAACTCCTAAAAACTCCCAAAGACTCCCAAACTCCCAATACTCCTAAAGACTCCCAAAGCCATGTTTTTTTGTAATGAAAAAAAATTTTTTTACCCAAGGATGATTTTATTTTGTACTCCCAGTTTTACCTGGTACACCACAGTATTTTTTCCCATCTGCATTAGTTGCAATATTTCCAAATCCTTGTTTATATGGATCCCATTTCCTGCCAAAGTCAACACTACCATCTTGACGATTCTGAATTACTGTCCATCCTTTGGTTGAAGGAAACAAAAATAGCATCTATTAACCGACAACAATCTCACTTTGAGGAGAATGTCTAAATTCCTCATCTATTTAATTTATTTTATGCCCAGCTATGTTTAGTGCTTCAAAATGTGTACAATAAGGAAATAAATATGAATGGAAAACTTAAAGTCTTTGGAGACTGCAAGTGCTTTATCTCACTCCAAATTGTGAATCATAGATATTTTTTAACCTTTAAAATATCAGGATGAATTCCAAATCAAATGGATCATTGTTAGTTATGTCAAGCTAGGTTTTATTTCTTGGCACTCTATGACATCAAAATAATTACAGCATGATAGGTCAACCATCATCAAACACTTACCTCCATTCTCTGTGGTCATGTCACAGTATACTCTGTATGGTGTGATAGAACTGTGAGGCTGAATGAGATACATTTCAGATGTTTCACCTCCGTTCCTGATGATTTCCTCACATTCTGCAAACATAAGGTAACATACTATATTCAGGGAACTACAACATAATTTCTTGGTCTTTAGTCATCAGTTGAGTAAGATAACTGATTACATAAGTTACTGAGGAATGCTTTATTTCAGACATTTGAGAAGAAGTTGTAGAAATTGAATCATCCTTGAAACATCAGTTTTGAGTTCTAGGGAATGAGAAAAGCCCTTCTCCACCTTCTTTGTCCTAGGATATTCAGAACCTTCCAGAACACATTGGTAAGGAGAAACACCCACATCCACCTACATTCTTCCATCTATCCAAGCAAGCACGTGCATTAGTCAAGTGGAGCTACCACCATCATTGCACTACAACCTGTTCATCAAAAATTGGCGAATACATTAGGCTATGTCTGAACACAGCATGGTAAGGATGTCCTCATGATGTGCTCTAACGTCATTAGGATTTGTTGGGGAAAAGCCACTAAGCTTTTTAAAGTTACCTCATATTTTTAGAGTGTTTGTTTTTCTGGAACTTTCTAGAAATATGCTTATTAGTTAGTTACCTTTGCCAGACACCACAGGAATATTGCAACTGACTGTGCATGGGGTGCGGCAGTATTCCATCTGAGCTGAGACATCCGATTCTAATTTTTGTATTTTGCTTCTCAAGTTTTCCAGGATTGAACGGAGCACACGAAGGTTGATTGGGATATTGCTGTTCACAGTCTCATCTATATACAGTCGGTGCTTTTCCAGCTCTGAGGAGTACTCATTTATTGCATTTTCATTTTCTGGAAAAATGAAATTATGTAGGAATGATGAGCATTTTCTTCTGATAAAAAAGCTAGGTGTATTCATCCATACAGTTGTAATTTCAATTTTCTGAGAATAAACTAATAGCTGCAGAGAAATCATGATATGCAGTTGTACTTTAGGGGAAATTATTTGGCCCATGACATACAAATTAACGTAAAGTCTAGTTGCTATATTAGTAATTTACCTTAGGTATAAGCTAAAGATTCTGCCTAATAATGAATCCAATAGGTTCTTTACTTCTCTGGTGAGGAAAAAAGGAGAAAGCAGTATTTAGACCTTCCATCTCAGAAGTTCAACATCATATGGATTGGATACCCTTGATTTACTTATCCATCTCGCAAAAGTACACTAGAGCCTTGAAATTTACAAGAGGAATGTCATGATACCTTTGAAAAATGCCCAAATTTAGATAAGCTACTCATTGAAATGCCTATGCCAGTCTTACTCACTAGCTTATTCCTACCACCCAGCCAAGAGCACTCAAGATTCAGATCTCAAGCACTCAAGAGCATTCAGATCTCAAGATTCAAAGAGCTGGTAGCATTACCTGCAACACAATTGAGTATGCCATAGATTACCCTTTTGTATTCAAAACCTGAAGTATTAAATCTATAAGTGCTAAATTTTGCTCTGAATATTGCCTTCTGATTCACAGGTTTCTTCTAGAATAAAAATAAGGACTCACAGAGATTTTTTTTTTCTACACAAAATGATTCTAGCTGAGAATAAGTGCTGAATCATGCTTATATGACAAGTGGGAGGTAAAGGGGCCTAAGTGAGAACCGGAGGGTATTCAGGCTCATACTGAAAGCAATAGACTGCTACTTAAGCTCATCTAGAAAGGTTCATCTTCTCAGAATCATGCATTCCCATGCAGTCAAACAAGTTCCAATTCTAGAGCAGAATCAAACATAAAACACAGGATACCTACCTTTTATTTGTTTCTGCCTGTTTTTCCACATGTCTTTTAGCAGTGTTATATACTGAAAGGTGCTAGAAGAGGACTGAGACACAGACTCCACATTATTATTTAACTCCTCTATACTTTTTCTGATTGGTCTTTCCTGTTTTACCAAAGTATCTTGCAACTGACATCCTGTAGGACACAACACTCCCTGCAAACAAAGAAAATGGCAGGCATTAGAGGATTTGGATTACAGGTATTTGTGAAAATACCACACAGTGAAAACGCAATAATATCACGAGCCAGTATAAAAACTTGCAATTTCATTTTCTGTTATGTAAGTCCAGAAATTCTAGAGTCATCATCATAGTCCTCTGAAGATTAAAATTAGTACTTACCACAGAAAAAACAAGTAGGGCTGTGAAAATGTTACCACTTGAACAAATGAGGTGGGCAAAACACAAAGCTAAAAACAACATCCATGTACCTCATTCACAATCTCAGGCTCAAACTAAAGAAGACTAGAAAGGAGCCCTTATCCCAAGGCCCAGTAAGTTTTGTAGTTATTTCCAAAATAAAGAAACAAAATAATGATAATAATGGGGGTCAAGGCAACATTAGGAAACCATAATGAACATAGTCTTTCTCTGCATGGGAGACCCATTCCGACAAGAAACACTGATGCACTCACCAGGTCTGGGTCAGCATGAAGACAGCCCCCAGCATCAGGGGCTTTTCTTTCTACTTTCTTTTGGCTGGCCACTGTTTTGGCTGGTCGAGCCCGATAGCCACCTCCACTAACGGGTGGTGGGACAGGTCTCAGGCTGGGAGCCTCTTCCCTCTTCTTGTCGAGGGGCCGATGACCACGGGCATCCACAACACCCTTGGGGAACCAGGCAGAAATAAATGTAAAGTGTTATCAAAGATTTGAGATGTAACGATTCCAATACTCTCATTTCATAAATTAGGTTATCACATAATTAATGGTTTCTTTAAGGCCCATCAACTGGTTAGTCGTTGGTCTCTTCAGTAACAATAGAAAAACTGCGTGAAAAGTGTTATACCTGAGGGAGTTTTTAAAACGAGGTCTTAAAATAAAGCTGCATCAGATTATGAAGAGCAATGACATCAGATTCCTGAAACTTATACACTGGAATACATAAAATAGTAAGAAATCTACACTGTCAGGAGGAATTTTCTCAAGCTATTTGGATTACTAAATTCCTGTAATTATTGTTAATTATTTTCCCACTTTCAATTTTTATGAATTAGGCGATCAATTTGCCTAACTCTTATATAACAATATTTAAGAGGTAATACAGATTTTTTAAAAAAGTGAAATTTATTTTGGATTTATTTATAATCAGACAATCTTTGAGGCTAACGTGTTTGAAGAGGACTAAGGTCTTCTGGAGCCAGACTGCTGGGGCTCAAATCTTGACCCTACCACTCACTAGCTATCCAATCTTGGGCAAGTTATTTTTTCTGTGCTCTAGTTTCCTTATCTGTAACATAGGGATAATAAGAGTATCTGCTGTCTAAGATGATTGTAAAGATTAAATGACATTGCATCTCACACCCTCCAAAGAGTTCCTGACACATAGTAAGTACTCATTATTTCTACTGCAAACACACAGTAGATACTATAGTTTAAATGGCTTTTCCTATACTAATTCCAATCCTAACCTTATCTTATATCAACAAAATTATTTCTTATACCATTCTCATGAAATTCCTACATGATTTCTTTATCAAACACCATAATTTTCTCATATTTAAAATAATTCTCAAGGCATGAGACTAAAATTATTTGCTAACTTAAAGAATATTACCTTAAAACATAATGAGGTGGAAAATATGCAATGCAATATAAAAGTGTTTGCTTGGATTAACTAAATTGTCATGTGGTCTTTGTCAGCAATTATACTTTGGGGGGCTTAATTACAAATTAACAAATGACTATATTTGATGAAAAGACTAAGCTCTCCAGCTATTCAGTGAGCCTAGAAGTCATGCAATGACTCTATTTTGAATTTTGCTGTCATTTATTCATTAAGTTACAATAGCACTTAACATTTAGTGAGAGTGTGCTAGGCTTTAAACCCAGGCAAGTTGGCTCCGAATTCCACTGCATAATCATCATAGGTATCTGAGTATGTGTAATTGCAATAAAAATAATAACATGTGAGGATTTGGGGAAAATATACGTATTTCATGAGGTCCCAGAGCTGGTCTGTTCTACCAGGAATATTATGAAATGTGATTCACCTGTTTATTACAAATCAAATTACAACAGAAGAAAAATATTTTCTTTCTATTTCAGGGTGCCATTGGAGAGAGAGCATTGACCATCTAGCTTTACTAGAGAAAAGGAATTAAAAATATTTAAAGAAATTATATGGATATCGGGGTTCATGAAGATCAGTCAGTGAAATAACTGAAACTAGAAAATCCACTTTGGAGCTTAAACTAGTAAACTATCTCTGTAAGGATTAGCTGATGAGTAGAAATGTAAAAGTGCTTACCTAGGTATTACAAAAGTGTACTCTTATACATTCTTTCCATGCTTCTTAGCTAACGCAATTAACCAGACAAGTATCTCTTTATCTGTATACTTTGATAATTAAAACAACTGAGGTTCCCCTCAAATTCAACAAATGTTGCAAACAAATCCCTTCCTTGAAGTTTACTCTTATTTTTAGTGTGACATACTATGTTGTGCGCAAGAAATTTGATCATAATTCATTTGAGAATACAATTAAAATTCTTTAAATAGTTATCTCCCTAAATGCATTTCTGTATATCTGTTATCTTCAAACCAAGAGAAAGAAAACAGCAGAGATAGTAGTTAAAGAAAAACTGTTCTACGAATGAATAAATTATACTGAGCTACGTGTTTCATAACTATTAGTAATAACAATAAATACTACTTATGACTTAGATTTGCACACTTGAAAAAAACAATCATTTCATTTTCTATCACTGTATTTGGTCTATTCTGCGTTTATATTCATTTATAATTTTCATTCAGAAGTTGCCAGTAATTTCAGGAGCTATATATTACTTTCCTTCACCAAAGAGTAAGCTACCACAGCTTTTTTCTTTTAAAATACTGCTTTTTCATTTTTTTATAGTCTTCAAAATTCTTAGATTTGTCCTCATAATTGTAATAATGTGTTGCTAGAACTAATGAAAATCACAGTACTCAGGATAACAAGGAGAAAAACAATCTTACCACAGCTCTGTCTTCTTCTCCCTGGGAAAATATAGATAAACAAGAAAACAAGAAATCATTATTTTGTTTTTATGTAAGAAATACTATGTAACATTCTTTAAATAAAATGGGTCCCAATTCAATTTCATAACTAAAATCAATGTTAATTTCATTAAGATAAATATTCACATATGATTATGTTGTTATATTTTATATTAATAACATTGGTAATAATATAATAATTTTTAAATAGTCACCTCATCATAGTAATCAATAGCTTGTGACTTAATAATAAAAGCACACAGTAGTAGCAGTATTAGATTCTTCATGGTTTTAAACTTTTAGAAGCTCCAAGAAATTGTCCCTTACTTATGGACTTAACTGGGAGATCTTCAATCCTATATATAGCTGAAGCCTTTGTTAGGTAGGACTTTAGAAACGGTTACCCTCCTTAGTTAATATTTAATTTGTTGGTTCATCTGTTGGCTGAACCATTTTATCACTTAAGCAACATCTTCCCAGCAAGACTTATTTACTTGTCATAAAACTATTCTCTGTCGGCTGAATTTAGAAACACCAGGGTATTTCAATTCATTTAATTGGACAATACGAGGGAAAATTAGGGCATTCCTGAAAGAGATGTGTATCACCTTTCCTGTAAATTAATGTGCATGCTGCAGAGGGTCACAAAGAATGTGTGAAGAAATAAGTATTTTTAATCCAACCAAAAAATTTGGGCCTACTCACAAGGAATCCACTAAAACTGTGACTTCTCTAAAAGTATACAAATGTTTATGCTTTGAAGCAATCACGTAATTGAGTTTTAAAAGAGGCCAATAAATTAAGAATAATAGTATATCACCATGTGTTCATCCTTTCTTTGAGACATTAATCAGATTAGGAATATTAGAACTCATGCCTTATGCTCTGATAAACAAATATCAAAAAGAAAATACCATCTTCTCTTTTTGCTCTCCCCTCTTTCCACATTTTTTCCTTTATTAATATAAATTAAAATGTCTACACAATTCAAAACACTGTTAAAATAATTAATAAAGATTCCTAAACCAAAGGGTTATTATTGTGATTGGATACATAATTAACACTTTATTTTTTATATTACATTATATATATTTTAGAGTATATTATATTGTTTATAAAAACAATGTTATTTTACCATTAGTGAAGGCTTCATACATCTATTTCAAATAGCAGCCCAAATAATAAATGTGGTCCATTTGCTTTCATTATTTTCTGTAAGCCACCAAATCCATGTCTCTTATCTTTCTATTTATTTGTTGCAATCAGGATTAGCAATTCTTACAAGAATCAGTGGGGAACTCAAAGTCAAGAACACAAATCCCAGCAAATGTGTTACTTTATGGCATTTTCTGTGTGTGGGGGGGGGGGTATGGAAAGTGAGACATTCTCAAGATATTTGAAAAATAATTTTATTTGAAAGATAGCAGGTTATCCAGGTTTGGATCAGGAGAGTATATTTTTGGTGAAGTATAGTTGACATAAAATATTATATTAGTTTCAGGTGTACGACATAGTGATTCTACAATTCCTTACCTTAGGAAATACCACGGTAATCACCTGTCACCATAGGCATTATTACAATATTTCTGACTCTATTCCCTATGCTGTACTTTTCATCCCCATGACTTATTTAGTTTATAATGCAAGTTTAGGGAATCCTGGGTGGCTCAGTTGGTTAAGTGTCCGACTTCGGCTCAGGTCATGATCTCATGATTCATGAGTTCAAGCCCTGTGTTGGGGTCTGTGCTGACAGCTCAGAGACTGGAGCTTGCCTCAGATTCTGTGTCTCCCTCTCTGTCTGCCCCTCCCCCACTCATTCTGTCTGTCTCTCTCTGAAAAATAAATAAACATTGAAAAAATTATAATGCAAGTTTGTACCTCTTAATTCCTTACCTATAAACCATGCTTGGAAGCAGATTCTTGATAATGGCATGAGACTCACTAAATTATTCTCTTGGTTACATTCCCATAGGTTACATTCCCAAATTTCTTTTAACTCAAATTTATGAAGCTCAGTATTCAGTTTAAATTAAGTAAACTACTTCACTGGATTTTTTCAAATTTGTGTCCCATGTACTAGTACTGAGTAAGTACTGTATTTTAAGACTAGCTTAGTTTTAATTTTTCTTAGAAGAATACACATCTAACCATAAAAGCAAATATATGCATGTATTCATTAAAATAAGATGCAAGAACATTTGTCTTCAAAATGTAACTGAGAAAACTCTCATTTTAAAAATCTGGACAGGGTCTTATGTTCATGATGTCAGATCCTTACTGATTTGAAACGACTATCTGATAGGAAGACTAAAACAATTTTTTTCTTTTGACGTAACATTATCATATTATTACTTCATTTTCAAGCACCGAAACTAGTGACAGAACCATTATTTAATTTTCAGAAGCTTATTAATTTTTAAGTTTCTTCTGGCATATAATAGAATCGTGTACAACATTAAAATGAAAATTCCTTTAAATTCCCACTTGTTTCTCCTCTGGTATTCTTGCCCTCAGCAACAGGAGGTGGAGGATGAAAACTACTAGAACATATGTTCTATAATAGTAGAGACTTAACATTCATTCCACAAATAGATCTTGGGAGCTTCCAATGCGACAGGTAGTATGCTAGAGACACATTTGTGAGCAAGATAAACAAATTCAATAAAAATTTGTAGAATGAATGACTGAACTAGCATTCACTGAAACATGCCTCAGAAGCCAAGTCCTGATAATCATTTATCTCACTTAATTCTTGAAGCCACTAAGTTCTATAGATGATGAAACTGAGGTTCAGAGAGATTAAGTAAACACCCAAGGCATACAGGTAAGTTCGTCTGATGCTATAGACCATGCTCTGGCCCATTAACTACATGGCCCAACGAACTATAAACATTATAAAGAATTTACCAGTAGCTTTTTTGGTTGGTTTGTTCTTGTTTTGGCCAGCTCATTGTCTCAGGACTATAAGGTCTCAGACTAGCACACTCACACTTAGTCTTTATTTTCACCCTCAAGTATGGGTGTGGATGTGGATATTCATGTTGGTATGAGAGGTATGACCAGTGCAGTGATAATAACTATGAGACTTTTTAAAATTCTAGTTCTTGTTAGATATTTTTCCTATTGAGTTATGTACAGTTACTCTAACACTCTAAAGTGCCTGATATTACAAAGTAAATTACCATATTTTCAAAGAGAAGAAATAGTTTTGCAGACATTCTGCTTATAAAAATACTTAAAGTTTTAAGAGTGTTGATGCGATTGGTGGAAGAGGAAGGGAGTACAATTTGTTCAGTTATATTTTCAGGTCAATAGTACTGTGTTCTTCCTATTAGCTGATACCATTACATAAGTCAAGGACAGTAAATCAGTGACAGAGAATACAGATAATCTGTCCTGCCCAGCAAGCAGCTCTCTGGCATGAAGGGGTGACTTGGGGACACTGATTGTCAAAATACTTGTCGTTGATACCTTTCTAATTCATGTCAGGCCCCATCTACAGAACACAAGGCAATTTGTATTTATCAAATATTTATAGATCACCTACTGTGTGGCAAGTAGTTTTCTGGGGGGCAAGGATATTTTGGTGGATGAGATAGACAAATGCCCTCTACTCATGAAGCTTTATGTCTACAGTTGAAGACAGAAAATGAGAACTACTTGTAATAACATGTACTGAACCTAAGTCAGGGTAAGATGAGGTTTGGGGAATTGTAACTTAGGGACCTAACCTCCTTCAGAGGGAAAAGGGATTCAAAAGGAAAAGTCTTTTAGGTTTGAAACCTGTTGTTTGAATGACTGTATGGTTTATATCACACAGCTCGCACATGGTAGGTATTTTATAAATAACTGTGGAACAAATTTATGAATGTATGAATGAACAAATGATTAAATGAATGAAAGGAGATACTGATTATCTTTGTCTAAATAGGCATGGCATTTCAGAAACTATACCAAATCGCTGTTAGTCTCTGTATTTTTCTTTTCTTATCCTGAACTACAATTTGAGAACCACTATTCAAGAAGAAATTAATAAACAAGAGCTGGAGGCTAACTTAGACCAGAGCTTTGATGGGCAAGCTTGAGACCAGTATGCCAATGACAGTTGTAATTGGTCAGCCATTTGCAATGGGAAAGCACATTGCAGGGAAGAAGCGTAGGGGCTAGCTCTGTGTCTTATGGAGAGTCTTTCTATTGACTTGGAAGAAATCAGTTTGCTTTTCTGAAGGAAGCTGATAAAGACCATGGCAAGAGGGGAAAACAGGACATTTTCTTCTTTAACACAGTGCCACTAAGAAAAGCTAGAGAAAAGACAGAGATGCTCTTCTGCTCCTGTCACATTTAGACTCAAAACCACAAGGCTGTAACGGACACCTGTTAGACTGATGCTCCCTTCTCCTGGAATGACCCTTAAAACATAGGGCTCCAGTGGTCCTGATAGTATAGTGATGTTCTGATCCTCCAGCCACAGATGGTTGAGCTGGTGGTGGACTCCTTCCCTGAGCTAGCCCTATCAGCTTCTCTCCCCCAATGTAATATTTTCAGAGGAAATAAGCAAAGAATCAGGTTGACTGACCTGGTGTCACATTCATAGCAGCATTCTGGAGAGAGAAAGCCTGCCAACGTTGGCAGCAGACGTGACCAAAACCTCTAAACTTGCTCATTTGATTATTCTGTCAAATGTATGAGACACCTGATGTCCTTCTAACAGTACCCACTCCCCTGTTACCTTTTGGTAACTTAGGCTGAGATGGCTCCTGGAGTTTGCTGAGCTAATCCAAAGGGAAACTTAAGAGCAAATTTTTAGAAATCAGACTATTTTTTAAGCATAAATTTCACATTAGAAGGAAAAGCTATGTTTTCAAACAATGCAATAAATCACTAAAGGTTTTTATACTTTAAGTGTGTAGTACCAGCAATAAAATCTGTAGAAAATAAAAGTTTTTATTTTATTTCAGAGTATTTTAGGAACATTCATTTAAAAATATTTCACTATTTAATAACTATTTCTTGAATTAAAAATATTTTCAATAAAATGTGCTCAGGATTAGATTAATGGCATAACAGACATTTATGATTTTGACTTTTCCAATCCAAGAATAACTGTGCATTTTCATCGATTCAAGTCTTTTTGGAGGGATGTGTCCCTTAAATATTTTCCTAGGTCTTAAATATTTTGCATTTATTGCTGTCATAAATAAGATCATTTCCCCCATTATATTTTTTAACTGCATATATGAAAGATACTGATTTTTTCCATTAAGATTTTTTTTTTAAGTAATTTCCACACCCAACGTGGCACTCAAACTTACCCCGAGATCATGAGTCACATGCTCTACCGACTGAGCCAGCCAGGCGCCCTGGAAGCTATTGTTTTAAATATTGTTTTGTACTCAGCTCTCTTACTGAATTGTCTTATTTTTCTAATAGTTTTTCCAATTGAGGGAGAGAGAAAGAGCAGGGGAGGGGTAGTGAGAGAGAGGGAGACAGAGAATCCCAAGCAGGCTCCATACTGTCACTGCATAACCTGACACAGTGCTGGAACTCACAAACCATGAAATCATGACCTGAGTTGAAACCAAGAACTGGGTGCTTAACTGACCGAGCCACCCAGGCGGCCCTCAAAGAGCATCTTGTAATTTAATGTCAGAAATAACTTTTATATAACCTGGATAAAATGTGGCATTAACTTACCTAAATATATTGGAGAATAATTCATTTTCATAAAGTTTACAGTGAACAGAAATACAGACTGTCCTGACACAAGCAATTCTCTGCCTTACACACAAAAGAGGGCTAAGATTAAATTAATTGTTGTTGTGATAGTAGCATTTTTTCAGGAGTGAGCACATAATATACACATCCAGAGACACACAATTTCCTACTCTACAGACTCAATACCTGCAACTCACATCAAACTTAAGGTCTCAGTGCCTTCCATCCCCACATGTAAGTGTCTAAATCTTAACACCTCACTTATTCAATCTTTCAACAAATTTTGAAGGCCTACCAATTGCAAGTTATCCAGATACTGGGTGTGTGATGTGGATATCACACTATACTCACCCCATACGTCTTTTGGGGAACACAGATAATTAAACAAGTATTACCATCAAACATGGTAGTATATGAACTCAGCTAAGAAAACTGGAAATGTCACATTGCTGTTTTTTCTGTGTCAGCATAAACACTGACACATTTTTGCAAAATAGAAACACACAAAAAAGTAAATTATGAGTCATTATCATGTTTAATTTGACACTTGTTTTTGTGACATGGGCTGGGACTTCACAAAGTAGGAGAAATTGTGATAAGTAACACTTCCCTTCTCTCTCTCTCTCTCTCTGTCACATGCACACATCCCTCACTAAGATATTTCTAACTGACAGTGCAGCTTCATTATGTCCCAGGCCTTTCCAGGCATTAACTGGAAGAATAGCTCCCTCACTGTCTCCTGTGGTCCCAGAAGCTTTCCTCTTAACTCTGTTACCAGAAATCACTTGCTAACACTACCTTGGCATTTGGGCTCATTCTTAGCATTGCAATAAACAAAGATCAAACTCCTGAAGAAATGTCCAAGTATTCTTTTTAATTGGTTCTGATGTTAGAAATTCAAAAACACATGATAATTTCCACCATTCCTCCCTTTTGAATTAGTGAAGAATTACACATCTGAAATTCATGGGGCAAAGGACATTTTGAGTCAAACAAGGCTAAAGAATATTGCATGGAAAGAAAGTAGTGTCTGAAAGAGAGATTACATATTTAACCTTCTAAACTGAGAGAAGCAAGAAGAAATACTATCCATCTTTTTAGGAGTATAAAAACCAGAAAACACTTCCAGTGAAAAATCTGATGAAAATGACACTGAAATCCATATTCATGTGACCTCCTATCACTTACTCAAGGGCAAAGGACACAGTATTTGAAAGAGAATAAAGGTATCTTGTATATCGGTAAGTTTAAGAAAAAAAAAAGATCAGTTAGTAAAGAGAGGCCTTCCGTAAAATCTGTACTATTGGTTTTACAAAGACTTCATATTTACATTAATAAATCACTCACAATAATTTAGGTGGTAAACCCTTCTATCCTTATAAAGATAAGGGAAAATTCTTATTAGAGAAAAATGCTCCTATCATTATGAAGAGCAGCAGTGACCCCTACTGCTCAAATAAGGCATCTCTGGGTGTCCACCAGGACAGATTTTTAAACTTTCATGGGTTTTAAATCCTTTTATGAATCCAAAGAAATCTATAGATCTTTCACCAGAAAAAAAAAAATCAGGTTTTATATAAATATAAAATTTATATACAACATACGTAATTCATAGATCCATGAGCTACATAAGGGGGTCACTGGGCTCTATTTATCTACCTAAAACTTTTAAGTGGATAATATAATTCTATAGATTCAAGAGAGTCTTTTAAAAGGAGAATAATCTAGTGCAATTTACCTCAATTACTACAATATTTTTAAGACCTTGGGCTTATAAAAATTTTCTAGGATGATTAACATGTTAATAGACCCAACTAGACAGTTATTATATTGCCATAGTTATATTAGAATCTTGTTTGTATCTCTGTAATTTTACTGCCTTTTAAAATCATACTCTTTTGTATATCTATTGCCATCTATAGGGAAGTTATAATCTGATATAGCTTCCCAAGTACATATATATTTCTTTGCAAGGCCTACCACTAGTGGACACTGTTACAGAAAATCAGTTCATAGGCCAAACTGCTACTCAAATTCAAAGATGACTTTATTTTCAAGCAGGAACATGATCTTAATGTTTTTAATGAATAAAAAAAATCAGTTTCTTTTTTTAATCAGTGAATTTCTGGTGAGATTATCATTTCACATCGCTATACTTTTTATAAGATTATTTTTTCCCCTCTCAAAAGCATATGCGGGGTGCTTTGGGGACAAGATCAGTGGAACTGGGTAGGTTAAGGAGCAAGCAGGACCAGTGAAAGACTGGTCTATTCAAGTTTACAAATGCCTACCTCCATCAAGGTTTCTTTTTACGCAGAAAAGTAATGGGGCAGGATTAATCGAAAATTGCATTTTACCTGGGTGAAAAAACAAAATCTCAATACTTGGGCACCAGGCTGTGTATAAATAAAAGTGGCTCAAGGCTTCCATTGCATCCTTTTTTCCACCAGCTTTGAAAGCTGTACCCCGGCATTGTTGATGCCACATTAATTAGCAGACAACTAGGAAATAGCCAAGAATTATGCAGTTTTGAGAGATTAAACAACATCTATGCAGCGTAAAGTAAGTTTGGGGTTTTACCTTATGTTAAAAATCTTTTGCAAAATTTCTCAAATTGAAACAATTCCGCAATATTGACTCAACAACTGTTCACTGGACAGTGTAAGTGGGATTGCTTTTCGGAGTTAAGGCTACAAAGGCGTCTGAATGCTTCCAGACAAAATTAGCCAAGTAGCGGAAGCAGGCGACATAAATTGCGGGGGCGACCCCCAAAGAGTTTTAGCGCTGACCGGGGTTTGCTCTCTCCAGATCCTCCCCAGAGCTGATTACTTAGATTCGCTGATAAAAAGGATTAAGCTTCCGGGAAATACAACGGAAACAGCCACACCCTAAACCAAAATATTTAAGTCACAGAATAAGGCAGAGAACGTTATTTCAAGCTTTCTCCTAGAAAGTGAACGAGACCCTTAGGTACGCGGTACCAAGAACCTGCCAACTCAGGCCCGACACTACGTCCGCGAAGAAAAAGACCCGCCCTCTCGATCCCACAAGGCCGGCGGGCCACCAGCACGCGTGCGCGGACTGCGTCAGATCCGGCGCCTGGGCGCCCGATTCCGGAAGGGACTGCACAGTTGTGGCGGCGGTTTCTGTGTTGCAGGTTAGCGTTTCTTGTCTGCTGGAGCGGCGGGTCACCCAGCGGCATCATGGTCGAGGTAAAGTGGCACTTGGGCGCTGAGGGGTCGTTCGCTTCTGGAATGTTTTTCTTCGGCGGCAGGCGTGGGAGACCAAAGGTGTTCGGAGTTTGGAGAGGGTAGAGGCTGCGAAAGGAGGCTCTCTGGCTGAGGCCGGGTAGTCTCTTCTTAAGGTGTTCAGGGATAGAGGGAAGCCGGATGGGAGCATTAGTTGGAGGTTACCCTCAGACATGAAGCCGGAGAGAATTCTTACTGCCGTTTTACTCTTGAGCCTTTGAGCTTGGTAGTGTCCCCGGAGGCGGTGCTTCTGGACCGCTGATATTCCCCATCTGCAGAATAGAGTTCGTGGTTGTGTGTCCTAAAAGATTGGCAGTATTCTCTGGTGTTCACTTAGTGCTTTCCATCAGCTCTTCCCCAAGAAAACCTGCCATTTTGAAGTTTTGCATCTTTCCCTGTCTTGAACAACCATTCTGTTAGACAGCCTTGTCCGTCTTATCTCAGAAATATTTCTTGACCCTTGTCCGTGTCCACTGCGTTCACTTTAATTCAAACCAACACCATCTTTCATCCGGACAAGAGCATTAGCTCTTTGCTGGTGTCCTTGCTTCCATTTTTGTTACACCCTCCTCCCTCCGTAAATTGATCTGTTTAAAATGCAAGTTGATCATGCTTTTTCTGCTTAAAATCCTTTACTGGCCTGATGTTACTAGAGCAAAAATGCAGACTGTTGGAATGATCTTCAAAAAACCCTTATCCTGATCTGGACCTTGCCTACCCTTGGAACCTCATCTCGGTATCACAGCCCACCTTCCTACTGAACATATACAACTCTTGCGGCTCCTGGCATCATTGCAGATACTGAACTGCTGTGTACATGGCATTTTCTCTTTACTGAATTGTTCTTAACTCTAGTGCACAGAGCTAACTCTCTACTTAACTGACATCTCAGAGAGGATTTTTTTAAAATATAATTTATTGACAGATTGGTTTCCATACAACACCCACCGCTCATCCCAACAAGTGCCCTCCTCAATGCCCTCTTTGCCCTCTCCCCCACTTTCCATCAACTCTCAGTTTGTTCTCAATATCCAAGAGTCTCTTATGGTTTGCCTCCCTCCCTCTCTGTAACTTTTCAGAGAGATTTTTCATAACTATCCTAAGTTCTTTCTGTGTCTCATGCCCTTGCTTGTTTCCTTCATAGCACTTATCAAAATGTGTTGCTTATTTTCATCTGTTTTCTCTTGAGCACCTGGACCATGACTGTCTTTTCATCATTCTTTTGTTAGCATCTAGCACAGAACCTGCCAGACACATAGTAGGAGCTCAGTAGATATTTACTGAATAAATGACCAAGCTCAGGCATCACTAGTTGGTATGGGTGGGTCTCTGGCCAATGAAGAGCTTCCTCTTCTTCTCAACTTGACTCCTATAGCTTGCTACAAATAGCCATGGTGAGTGGTAGAAAGCAGTTTACATATTTAAACTTGTAAAGTGTATAACTAATTTGAATTTAATTTAGGTTATGATATGTGTAATTTGCAGATGGATATGTGATTATAATCTTTCTTTCTAGGAGGTGCAGAAACATTCTGTGCACACACTTGTGTTCAGGTCACTGAAGAGAACCCATGACATGTTTGTAGCTGATAATGGAAAACCTGTGCCTTTGGATGAAGAGAGGTAGGTATTGTTCCTTTTCAGTTGCTAGAATATTTTATCTACTTAATAACTGGGGGAAGAGAGCAGGGAGAGGGGGACCTTTAAAGATTAGTGAGTGATACTAACACTCATAGGATATCTATTCAATAATGATTGGTGTTTGGGCATGATTTAAGCTGATTTAACTTTTTTTGGCCTTGTCTTTTACAGTAAAAATCCCATTAATTAATTGCATTTATAAATACCCAGTAATTAGGAGAGTCCCTTTTAGGTGTTATATCTTATAATCAATCACTTTGTATGTGCTTTCAGCTTCCCGCTGCTCTCAGAGCCTTGCTGAGCTGAAATTGTACCTGGCCAGTACCTCTACTCCCATCTTTTCTCGTTAGTATGATGAAGATTTTTGAGTGGTGGCATATTTTTGGTTCTACATCTCCAGCTCCAGTCTGGGATTGCATTATGTGCAGTGTTCCTTCTTTGTCCTTTACCCTTCTTTTAAAATCTACTTAATTCCTAAAACAAGCATTTATATTTAATTTATAAAGTGAGCTATTCTTAAAATTTATATAAGTGCATTTCTTTAAAAAATACTGAACTAATTACGTACTTCGATTAGTTCCAATTACTCTTTTTAGATACATCCAGTAAAGGTTATGATAGAAGCTTTTGCTATATTTTTATATTTACACATTTGAAGGAAAATATATTGACTTTGAGGTTTTTAAAAGGATATATTAGTTTCTATGTATTTTTAAACCAGACCCTTGATAACTTATCATGAAAGGTTTTGTATTTATTGGTTAACAACCTAAAATGTTACTTAGACTTAATGGATGCTATGTGGTGGATTATGAACAAAAGTGTGGAAATGCACTTGGAAGTTTTGAGCTTTTCAAAATACTACTTTAAAAACTTCATAGAAATTTTTTCTACATGATTAGGCAAACCTAAGCTATTTAAGTACTTGTGTTTCTCGGCTATCTATGAATATATTTACTTTGGTTCATATTTTTAAAGTACTCAAGATACGTTATTATGTTCATAATTTTTAAATAGTCACAAACGGAAAATGGCAATCAAGCTGCGTAATGAGTATGGTCCTGTGTTGCATATGCCTACTTCAAAAGAAAATTTTAAAGAGAAATGTCCTCAGAATGCATCGGATTCCTATGGTCATAAACAATATCCTGCCAATCAAGGTAAGTGTGGCATTATCAGAAATGTGATTCTTTTTAAAAGTAGAAATGTAATTTTTAAAAATAGAAAAATGAAATGTTCTAGTGCCTGTTCTGGAAGGACTGACTAGAGCCAAACCCTATTGAACTAGTGTACCAGTATTACAATGGAAGTCTTGATTTCCTCATTGGAGTAGTGAGTGAGTTGAGATTATTGGTTGGTAGGTTTTTTCTTAATAGGAAATAAAAAAGTGGTAGAATCATAATCGCAGAAATTATTAGGATATAGAGAAGGTCACAGTGAAGACTAAAGGAAATATTTCTAACCCATGGGGAGACCATCTATGTATTTTGGCTGTAATCCAGAAAGATGATACTAAGCACTGGCATTCTAATGCATAAAAATAATCTAACATTCCACTGAGAAATCATTTGCTTGGAAGAAAAACCAGTTGATTTTTACTTGACCGAACAATCTCTCTACATACCATTAGAATTGTACAAGCTTTCTTGACATCATATTAACAAAAGGTCAGAAGAAGTAGCTGTGTCCATGGTCTTCAGAAACCAAAACAAAAATGATCAGTTTATCTTATATCTGACATTTGGGTTTAGTTGGGAAAAATTGAGAAATTCAGTTGATAATTTAACACTTATTAAAAGAGATGATACTTGTACATATGATAAATTTGCCAATGATCATAATGATTTTTCTCCTTTTTTTAAGGACAAGAAGTTGAATATTTGGTGACAGGTACACATCCATATCCACCAGGACCTGGTAAGTGAGCTATTTTATATTGAAAGTATCTTGTAGGTATTTCCTTGAATGAACCAATAATATGATTCCTATTGCCTATAAAATACAAGATAAACTTAGCAGACAGGCATCCAAGCATAGCATTTATTTATTTATTTATTTATTTATTATTTTTAGGCATAGTTTTTAGATGATAGTAAACTAATACTCAGTATCAGATACATTCATTGAGCAAACATTTCTAAGCACCTAAATTTATTTCAGGCACTGTGCTAGGAATTCAAAGACAGTAACACTGCTCCAAGCTAAAACATGCTTATATGGAGGTTTAAACAGACATGTTATTATCATTAAACTTATAAAAGTGATTGAAGTGTTAGTGTAGAATCAGGTGTGATAAAAGTGTCTACTAGATGTCTGTGTAGAAAATTGGCACACAGATGGAGTGGCTAGTATATTGGGGTGGAGGACAGAAAGCTTAGTATATCTAGTTTTAGTAATTTTATTTAAAAAAAAATTTTTTTTTTAACGTTTATTTATTTTTGAGACAGAGAGAGACAGAGCATGAACAGGGGAGGGGCAAAGAGAGAGGGAGACACAGAATCTGAAACGGGCTCCAGGCTCTGAGCTGTCAGCACAGAGCCCGACGTGGGGCTCGAACTCACGGTCCGTGAGATCATGACCCGAGCCGAAGTCGGACGCTTAACCGACTGAGCCACCCAGGCGCCCCTAGTTTTAGTAATTTTAGAAGACAGGATTTACCATAATGAAACCCCAGACAGATTAGTACTTCTTGTTTAGTAATTTACATTTACTCTTGGAAATACTCGGTTAGTATTTGGGGGCTGCTTAATTTTTTTATCTGAAGGTAATACCACAAAATAATAGAAATTGTCTTTACTGTCTTGGGTATGTTAATACCAAGCTGCCTGTGATTAAATCAAATTTGAGTTATGTGATTTCAAGTTACATTTATTATTAAAAAGTTAGAAATAAAAGACTCACAAAACATAATAGAAATTTTTATAGTATCACCACCTGGAGATATCCCATGTTTGCTTCCAGTATTTTATTTTAAACCTATGTAAATGAAATCAAAGATAGCTACTGAAAGCAATTGATGTTTTTCTTCAAACAGGGGTTGCTTTGACTGCAGATACTAAGATCCAAAGAATGCCAAGTGAATCAGCCGCTCAGTCCTTAGCTGTGGCATTACCTTCTTCTCAGACCAGGTATGAAGTATTATGCTTCTAATTATAGAGATTTTGAAAACATAATTCATTGTTTCTGTTTTTCTCATTTTAAGATTTCTTTATAATTATGTATTATGTGACATTTTCCTTTATCATTGCTTACAAAAATTTAAAGAATTGGTTCTGCAGAGCACATGACATGACAATTAATTGCTTAGAATGTGCTATTTCTTTTGCTTCAGGGTTGACGCAAATCGTAATGCACCTGCTGGAGGTGAATACCGACATCCGGCGGCTACTGACCGTTCACAGCCTGCAGGGATGACTTCAGTAAGTTTCTCTGTGTCAAATCATGCTGCAGGTTTCTAATTTTTGGAACTTGTTGCCTTATTTTCCTTTATTGCAAGAGTCTTCAGTTAAATACTAAATAAATGAAAATTTGCCTTGGAATTACTAAAGTAAATAGTGGCTGACTGAGCTAGTTGTTAGTATTTCATGGCCCTAAAATTTAAGTTGCTAGTGAATTGATAGATTTTTTAGAATTTAACATTTTGTTAATCTGTGTCTTTTACACATTGTACGTAATGCTTATTTTGGTGTATATAATGTGATGTTGCCCTTTATTATCCACTATTAAAAGTGCAAGGAATGCTATTCTAAAACTTGTGTTAATATGGTTTAAATATGAAAATCTCTTTTTGTTAAACCCTTAGTTGGCTGACACAGTTTAGTGCTGTTAGTAATGTAATATTCATAGGCTGTAGAACTTGTATGTTATAAATGAGCATTTAGAAATACATAAGTTTATGTGTAAGTAAATGGTAGCTAAATTGGTGAAAGTAGTTATAAAAAGAATAACTGAAAATACCTAGTTTGTTTTATTATGCTGTCACTTGAATAACTGCAGACTTTGATTCCTTAATTTATTATGCAGTTATTTGGCTTTATGAAATGAATTAATCTGTGGTCTTCCCACCACATTTCTTCTTTTGCCTCCATTCACAGATCTCTGCCCAGGCTTTCTGCCTCCTTAGGAGGAGGTAATGTAAGCTTCTTGAGGGCAGGAACTTTATGGCTTAAGTATGTTTTGGCTGCATGGATGGATGCTAATAGTAGATGGTACATCAGCTAGATATATTTATTTGGTTAGTTAGTTTTTAGTGTTTATTTCTGAGAGAGAGAGAGAGAGAGACAGACAGACAGACAGACAGAGCATGAGCAGGAGAGGGGCAGAAAGAGAGGGAGACACAGAATCTGAAGCAGGCTCCAGGCTCTGAGCTGTCAGCACAGCACAGAGCCCGACGTGGGGCTCGAACTCACGGACCGTGAGATCATGACCTGAGCCGAAGTCGGATGCTTAACCAGCTGAGCCACCCAGGCGTGCCTAGAGTACCTTTTAAAATGTTAATTAAGTATTTTTGGAAGGTAGTTTCTCCTTTGCAATATTAAATCAATAATGTTAAAATACAGCAATGACAGGCGGAGACATTAATCCACTTGCAATCACTCAAATAATGGTAGGAGCTTATATAGAGCATTTACAGAGTAGTGATAATGTCTTTGTAGTAACTGTATGAAATAGGCACTGTTATTTCCACTTTACAAAGCAGGCATAGAGGTTATGTAATTTTTACCCAAAGTCAGTCAGCTAGTAATTGGCAGAGCTGGGTTCATGAACCCATGCTTAGTGATATGTGCTCTTAACTCTAATGTTCTGCCTCTGAGATTTTTTTAATTGATTTTTAAAATTAACATACAGAAAATATAATTCTGATTAGAAGTCTTAGGTGTGCAGACATTTTCTAGTTATGCAAACATTTTAGCTGTCTTTTCATCAAAGGGGGTAAAAAGCCTCATAAATCCCCTTTTAAAATTTTTCATTTTTGATTTAACATGAAATGTTAGGTATGTCTTTAACAATAATGTAATCTGTTCTATATCTAGGCTGTTATGGAGGCTGGCAATGCCAAGAACTCTGCACTGATGGCTAAAAAAGCCCCTACAATGCCCAAACCCCAGTGGCACCCACCATGGAAACTGTACAGGGTGAGTGAATCTGTATATCATGCCATTACAGAAATGATGATTGCTTTCCAGTTACAAGAGCTGAAGGAGTAGAAAAAGGAGGAAAAGGAGTGAATATGAGCACTAGTAAAGTGATCTGAGACCAGACGAGGGAAGGGTTAGGCCCCAATCTTGAAAGATAGATCTTAGGAAGACTTCTTTAAGTAAAAGCCATGTATGTATTTCCTATAAAATACAGTATAAAATGTTGACAGAAAGCTATTAGGTGTAGAGAACAGATGAAATAAATTTTCTAAGTGTTTGAAGTGTTTAGTATGAAGGCTACGAGGAAGAACAGCATATGACAATGTTTCTTTGGCTCTATTGATGATCTTTTTTCAATTATAGTAAATTAAATGATTCAAAATGTACCAGATCTGAAATGAAGTATATATAGCAGAAAAACTGTAACTGCACTTAATTTACTAAATGTGCTAAATTTGGTTTTTTAATTGTACACTAACATAGCCTTTTTTTTCGTGTACAGACCTAATAAATTTTATTAGATACATAAATTTGGGTAATCACTGCCCCAGTCTGTGTATAGAAGTTCCAGCAACTCAAAAAACACTCCTATGCTATTATTTTACAGTCATATCCTTTCCTACCCATGGTAATTGTTCATCTGTTTTCTATATTATAGTTGTGCCTTTTCAATTTTGTTATATAATGGAATTATATGGTATGCACCTTTTGAGACCGACTTCCTTCACTCAGCTTAATGTCTTTGAGAGTCATCCAAGTTGTTGCATCTATTAATAGATTCCTCTTTGCTGAGTAGCATTTCATTGTATAGATATATCAGTTTGTGTATTCATTTACTGAAGATAAATTCTAAAATCTCTCAAATAATTTTACAAACTTATTTGAAGATGTGAGGACGGGCTATTCAAACTTGACTTATGTGCAGTGAGTTGAAATTGAATAAACTTTTATGTGTAACGAGTCTGCCCATTCTACTTTTTGTTTTATGCAGGTGATCAGTGGACATCTTGGCTGGGTTCGCTGTATTGCTGTAGAACCTGGAAACCAGTGGTTTGTAACTGGATCTGCTGACAGAACTATAAAGGTAATAAAGAAGGAAGAAAAAAAAATAGGACTTTGTATTTGCTATTTAAATTTTATCTTTTATTTTCCTGGGTGGAGATTTCTGTTGTACTTTCTCTGATTTCTTAGACCTGAGTTTGGGGTAAAAGTTACTATATTTATCAATTCACTGTTCTGAATAAATGTGTTTGAGAAATGATATTTAAGTAACAAGTTTTCCAAACAGTACATACTGACTACCTACCACTAATTCCTTGATTTTTACCTTTTTTCTCTTCTGGTTACAAAATTAAAGTATGCTTATTTATTAAAAAATGTGGAAAATATAGAAAAATATAAAAGAATACAGACCCATACATAATCCCAACACTGTCAAATAATTTGAACATGAATTTCTGTTTAGTATTTATTTCTATGCATATGTGTCATTATATTTACTTCTGAGCTCTTTTCCTGTGTGTGTAAGTGCGTATTTTGTTTATTTTGAGGTCGAGAGAGAGAGTGTGTGCACATGGGCATGAGAGCAGGGGAAGGGCAGAGGAGAGAGAGAAACCCAAGCAAACTCTGTGCTACCTGTGCAGAGCCCAACACGGGGCTTGATCTCAATGACCTGAGCTAAAATCGAGAGCTGGGTACTTAACTGAGCTACCCAGATGCCCTTTTATTTTATTTTTTTTATTTTTTAATTTTTTATTTTTTTTAAACGTTTATTTATTTTTGAGACAGTGAGAGACAGAGCATGAACGGGGGAGGGTCAGAGAGAGAAAGCGAGACACAGAATCGGAAACAGGCTCCAGGCTCTGAGCTGTCAGCACAGAGCCCGACGCGGGGCTCGAACTCACGAACCGTGAGATCATGACCTGAGCCCAAGTCAGACGTTTAACCGACTGAGCCACCCAGGCGCCCCCCCAGATGCTCTTTTAAATGTGTATCTTTAAAAAGTCATGCTTGATGTATAATTTATACTCTGGTTTTTTTTCCCACTTAATATTCTATCAGAGGCATGTTTCTGTGAAAAAAGGGTATATCACTTAGGTATTCTATACTGTTTTCCTGTTGTTAGACATTAAACTTTTTAGTTTCTTGATTTTCACCATCGCAAGTAATGCCGTAATGAATCGTTGAGCCTAAAGCTTTTTGCTGTATTTTAAATTACTTTGTTACTATAGATTCCCAGAAATGGAATTAATGGGTTAAACGTTTTTGAGGTTGACACTCAGAGTACAGCTTATTTTCCAAAATGGACTAATTGATACTTGCAGTGTATGAGAGAATCCTTTTCAGCACACTGGTTGTGTATTTTTAAAAATACCTACTAAATGTTAAGCAGAAATGGGTATCTAATCTTTTGAAAACTGTACATAAAAAAATTTCTGGTGGGTTTGAACTTTTTGATACCTAATAAAGCTGCTTTTAGGTTTTTTCAACATATATATTTATTTATTGAGGTATAGTTGACATACAACATTATATTAGTTTTAGGTACACAACGTAATGATTCAGTATTTATATACATTGTGAGATGAATACCACAATAAATCTAGTTAACATCTGTCACCATGCATAGTTACAGATTGTTTTTTCCTTTTAGAGAGAATTTTTGAGATCTACTCTCTTTTAACAACTTTTAAATATGCGGTGCAGTATTAATAAATAACAGTCACCATGCTGAACATTATATCCCCATGACTTATCTACTTTATAACTGGAAGTTTGTACCTTGACTCTCTATCCATTTTGCCTACTCCCCACCCCACCTCTGGCAACTACTGATCTATTCTCTTTATCTCTGAGCTTTGTTTGTTTGTTAATGTTTGTTTGTTTTTAGAGTGTATATGCCAGTAAAATCACACAGTATCTTTGTCTGACTTATTTCACATAGCATAATGCACTCAAGGTTCATCCATGTTGTCATAAATGGCAAGATTTCATTCTTTTTCATGGCTGAATGATAGTTCATTGTGTGTGTTTTTGTGTGTACATACAGATACACATTTTTTTTTTATCCACTCATCCATTGATGGACATTTAGTTTGTTTCCATAGGGTTGTTTTTTTTTAAGGTGTTGCCATCCTTGGCTAATTTAATGTCATTCATACTTTCAGTATCTATGATATCCCTTTATATATACTAAGATTTTGTCACTTATTGCAAATACTTTCCTAGTTTGAACGTGTTTTTTTTTATTCTATTTTTTCCCTGCTTAACAAGGAAGATTGGTGGGAGATTGTTTTTGAAGACTTATTTTTAATATCAAGATTCTAAAAATTTGCTTTGGAATAATCCAAAAGAAAAAAATTAAATATTCTTTGATTGCAGATCTGGGACTTGGCTAGTGGCAAATTAAAACTGTCATTAACTGGGCACATTAGTACAGTGCGTGGTGTGATAGTAAGCACACGGAGCCCTTACCTGTTCTCCTGTGGAGAAGACAAACAAGTCAAATGCTGGGATCTTGAATATAATAAGGTAAGCTTGTAGTTGAGGATTTAAAACATTATGAACCACTGTTTTTCTTTCTAATTATAGAGATTTTCACTTTCCTGCTTTATTTTCAGGTTATAAGGCACTATCATGGACATCTGAGTGCAGTGTATGGTTTGGATTTGCACCCAACAATTGATGTGCTGGTAACCTGTAGTCGAGATTCAACTGCACGGGTAAATGGAGTAGACCCTTGTGTTTATTTGTAAATATATTGCATCTTACAGTATGCATGTTTGGTAATGGAGTCACATGTTATTTGTTAAGAGAATTGAAGATAGTTGCCTTGACCTGTCGGTAGCCTAGCCCCTGAGTTTCTTGACTTCTGTGTTTTTTCACCTTCGTTTTCAGTTCTGTGGCCTCATCGTGTTTATTATTGGGAGTGCCCTGCCTCTGAAATGTGACACTTGCACCTTCCCTTCCCATCACTACAACTATTTTCCATGAGCTGTTTCCTTCAATAGTCTCATTATACCCATTCTTACACTTTGGGTACCCTAATCTTTCAGGTTTTTGTTGTTGTTGTTGTTCCCATCATCTGCCTCCTGTCTACATTCCCCAGCCAGCTTATAGATCATTATCTTTCTTTTAAACAGTTTTTCATTATATTCAGGCACGGTTGCCTAGTAAGTTCCCAGCCTTGAATTGATCCAGTTATCTGCCTGAGATGTGAATACCTGTTCTGACAGTATGTCTGTTGTGTTTTTATAGATTTGGGATGTGAGAACTAAAGCCAGTGTGCACACATTATCTGGACATACAAATGCAGTTGCTACAGTGAGGTGTCAAGCTGCAGAACCACAAATTATTACTGGTATGACTGATAGCTTTTAAATTTATAGTGTATTTAATCAGAATGCATTGTGATTATGCATATGCTTTTCCTATTCACTATGACTCTTGCTTTGTATTGTAGACACATTGGGTGTGCATTTGAAATTTACTGTGGTAATTTTTCATTTGATTGTTTTCATCTCAAACTGTACATATCAGAATATATCACATCTCAGTATCATGTAATGTTTGATCAGAAATGCTTCTGTTAGATACAATTAGACATTGTTTCATAGTATCAAAATTACTGGTCTAAGAAGTTGAAATTAGAAGGTGAAATACCCTGAGACCAATTACTTTTAGAGCTGGTTTGAGTCTTGTTTTACTTACAGGAGGATTAATAATAGATCTTTACTCGGGGTGCCTGGGTGGCTCACTTGGTTAAGCGTCGGACTCTTGATTTCGGCCCGGGTCATTCTCTCACAGTTGTGAGATTGAGCCCCATGTTTGGTTCCATGCTGAGCGTGGCGTTTGCTTAAGATTCTCTCTCTCTCTCCCTCTCCCTCTCCCTCCTCCCTCTCCCTCTCCCTACCTCCCTCCCTCCCTCCCTCCCTTTCCTCTGCCCTTCCCTTGCTTGTACACATGCACACTCTCTCAAAAAATAAAAATAAATTAAAAAAAATATTAGATCTTTAAGACTAGAAAGTAATTCATTCACTTGATGTATTTGATTAACTACAAGTTTTTTCTTCCCCTCCATGAGGAGTAACATCATGTATTTGCTTTGTTACTCGCATTTGTTCTAGCTGTTGAGTTGAGAGTGCATCAAGCATTTATTGCCTTTTTTAAGAATTAAATTTAAACCAACCTAAAAATTAGAACTGTAAAGTAATTAGCCAAGAGTTGATAGGACTTTCACTTAGTCTATATGTATCTATGCAAGACTCCTTCATATTTTGTTGTGTTTAATTTTTGCGTTATTTTTTCTGATCGAATTTTGAGGGTGTGTGTGTTTTTATTATAGGAAGCCATGATACTACAATACGATTATGGGATTTGGTGGCTGGAAAAACAAGAGTCACATTAACAAATCACAAAAAATCCGTCAGGGCTGTGGTTTTACATCCTAAACAGTAAGTGTATTTTCCTAATTCGCCTCTCTTTTTTCAATATTTAGTATAAGTATGGAAAGACCAACACTGGTACTATTTCAGTAGTTATTTAGCTGTCATTTCCAGGCCTGTGCCACTTACATGCATGCATTTCTTTTATTTTCCCTATGTCGTATTTTGCTTCATGACCTATATGTGATAAGGAAAATTTTCTACATGGTGAGCAAGGATAGTGTCAAACGAGACAATATGAATAAATCATTGCTAAAATCTGCGTGTCAAAGTAGAGGCTAATAGAAGATGGATTTAATGTTTTGGTAGAAATGTTACTGGGCATTGAGACATACACAGAGTAGTTTAATTTTTAAGTTAATATACATAGAAAAAAATAGTAGGAACCGTGACCTCATAATCAGGTTGTCCATAGAGGTGAGCATATTATCACAGCCTGTTTATTATATCACATCACCTTGACACTTTTCTGGTCACATTGATATCTTTTCTGTACCCATTATTTCCTCCTTCCCTCACTTTTTCTGTCTTCCTCACTCACTGTCTTTTTTTCCCCCCACTTCCTTTTTCTCTTTCTCTGTTTCTTTCCTTCTTTTCCTTTCTTCCTGTTTTCCCCTCTCTCCTTCTCTTGCTCTCTATCCAGAATAGTTTCATAACCCCTTGCCCTTAATGTGAATTTAAGGTTTTGTACATTTGTTGCTTTAACTCAGTATAGAGCATTGGGGAAATGAGAATAAAACATTAATCTTGGAATTAAAATACACTTAAAATATTTATTTTGAAGATCTGATTTGACTTGGAACAGATATCTTCATATTTTTACCTCTTGGTATGACAATAATATTTTGCTAAAGCTACGTGGACCCATAAATGCACATGTAGAGAATACAGCCCTAACAAGCTTCTTTGAACTCAACCATTTTTTTTTAACTTTGTTTACTTTGTCATTAATTCTTTGTAATCTTATTTCAGTTACACATTTGCATCTGGCTCTCCAGATAACATAAAACAGTGGAAATTCCCTGATGGAAGTTTTATTCAAAATCTTTCTGGTCATAATGCTATTATTAACACACTGACAGTAAATTCTGATGGAGTGCTTGTTTCTGGAGGTAAATTAAGATTTTAGAGATAAATGTGTTTTAGTCTCATTTTTTTTCTTTTGGTAAATGAGTAAACGTTTATAAAATTTCTAAGCCATCCCACCTAAGTATTATAACAGAACTTGCCCAGTTACTGTGTATTTGGATGATCATATGTGTGTTCATGCATATTTGTAATACCTGTAGCATATTTCATAGTTTAACCGTTTTTGAGTTCCCACATGATAAATCTAAGGAATTCATGCTGGGAACCACCTAAAGTTTGGTTGTGTATTCTGGAATTAGATATTGTTTTGTGGTGCTTTTTGAGCTCTATACTAAATTCTGAATTCACACATAAAAATAGACGAACCAGTATTAAGAGAAGCTTGAGTGCCTATGTCTTACATATCTTTATAACTATTTAATCTTTATTGTCACAGTACTTGACCCATGGATGGTACTTAAATGTTTGTCAAGCTGAATTGTTGATAGGACACCAAGTTTAATTCGATTTTTTTTTTCCTTTAAGCTGACAATGGCACTATGCATCTTTGGGACTGGAGAACTGGCTATAATTTCCAGAGAGTTCATGCAGCTGTGCAGCCTGGATCTTTGGATAGTGAATCAGGAATATTTGCTTGTGCTTTTGATCAGTCTGAAAGTCGGTTACTAACAGCTGAAGCTGATAAAACCATTAAAGTGTATAAAGAGGATGATACAGCGGTAAGTTCTCTATTTCACATATATTTTAAACTAAAAGAAATCATACCAATTTAGCAAGTGCTTTTTCATTTTAAAGGTATTGAAATTATCAGAAGGGAAAATAATCTTCATAGTATTAAAGAATTTGTCATCTTGAGTAGTGTCTGTTCATAGATTTCTGTATTGGTTTCATTGATGCCAGTGAATTATCCTTATTTACTATACTTGGGAAATCTTGCATCCACAATAACCACATGTTGGGGCTCCTGGGTTGCTCATTCGGTTAAGTATATGACTTTGGCTCAGGTCATGATCTCACAGTTCGTGAGTTCGAGCCTGTCGTCGGGCTCTATGCTGATAGCTCAAAGCCTGGAGCCTGCTTCCGATTGTGTCTCCCCCTCTCTCTGTCCCTTCTCTGCTCATGCTCTCTCTCTCTCTCTCTCCTTCAAAATAAATAAACATTAAAAAAAAAAAATAACCACAAATAAATAAATTCCTATGCAGATAAATTCTAAAATCATAAGCTTTGGTATTACCAGAATACCTAAATAGCAATTTTATTTGAGATGAAAAACCATGAACTGAATTTGTAGTGAACCAGTCGTCCTTTGTTAGATTCAGATAATGTCAAAAATTTGTCAACTATTTTTTTTTTTAATATAATGTATTGTCAAATTGGCTTTCATACAACACCCAGTGGTCATCCCAACAAGTGCCCTCCTCAGTGCCCATCACCCATTTTCTCCTCGCCCCCACTCCCCTGTCCACCCACAGTTTGTTCTCTGTATTTAAGAGTCTCTTGTGGTTTGCCTCCCTCCCTTGTCAACTGTTTCTGAAATTGTTAAATAACTGCTAAATATGTAATGCCAACTAATGTAATTTAGAATTGATGGCCTTGTTTTTGTTAGGGAGTTATTAATTAAAAAACTAACAATATTTGGTTTTATTTAATTTTCTGTTTTCAGACAGAAGAAACTCATCCAGTCAGCTGGAAGCCAGAAATTATCAAGAGAAAGAGATTTTAATGTAACATTGTCTTCATGGTGGCTCCCCCCCCACACACCCTTTTTAAAAAAAAAAAAAAGCTTGGTGTTGATGAGGATATCCAGTCATTTTGTGCTCTGGCTAGGAATGCAGAAACTCACATGCTTAAATCATTCCTGCTTCGTATTTTATAATAAACTGCCCCCCCCCCCCGTGTTATTTTCTAAAATAAATAATTTGAGATCCTAAGAAAATGCAGATATCAAGCATATGCAGGTTCATTGAACACAACTATTCTAAAGATAGAATATTTGTCAGTTTTTTTAAAAGACACTTTTTAAAAAAACTTCGCCAAACTGCTTACTATAATAAGGATATGTTTTGAGGGGAGCAGTTGTGTTTTTGTGTGTGTGTGTGTTTTTTTCTTTTTTTTTTTTAGTCCTTTAAGAACTAGTATCTGTGACTAATAATTTGGGATTAAAGGATTTGAAGTCTTACTATAATTTATGTATGTTTATTCCACAGTTTTTGAGTGTATGCTCTGCAAAGCTCTGCACTGGATACTGTTCAGGAAATAGACAAGCAAGTTGTATCTGGCCTCCAAGACTCTAGTTTATGTTACAGAAATGCAGTAAGGGAGAGGCAGGCAAAAAGCTGGAGTAGCACAGAGGGAAGAGCCAGTAATTTTTCCCAGAGAGCATGTGGAAGACTTCATAGAGTCAGGGGTATTTGAGCTGAGCCTTGAGACGGCACAGAGGGAAAACAGTTTTCTAAGATGAGGCATAAAGTGAATGAAACCAGACGTGGGAAACTCTGACGTGTTCTAGGAGCAAAGAGCTGTCTGCTGCAGTTGAGTAATGAGAACAGCTGGTTGGTGCTGGAGAATGTGCATGTTTGCAGTTTGATTGTATTCCAGAAGCAGTAGGATACCAAGATAGGTATCAAATCCTGGAGAAATAGCAAGATACCAGTGGAGGTATTTGAAGCTGTGGCAAGCCCTGTAGTCTTCTTTGAAGACTTTCTGCATAAGGGTTACTTAAGTTTCTGATACCTATGCCTTGTAAATGAGTTTTCTGATCCTTGCCCTTAGGATCCTGAGTCCCCATCAGTCAAGAAAATGAGTCCAACTTCACTTTCCATAGTTAGAAAACACAGTTACAAGAACAATTAAATTTTTTTCAAATTAAAAATATTGCACCATAATTTTGAACAAGTATTTCTGAATTATACGTATCCCATCTTGCATGCTATAGGTGGGAGTATAATTTTATAACCTTTGGGGGGGGTTTCAGAGTATATTGAAAATGCTCAAACCATTTCGCTAAACTCTTCATTAAAAATGAAATTACTAGGAAACTGCCTAATAGGAATAATCTGACAAGTGTACACAAGCAGGTTTATTGCACCTTTGTTCTTTAATAATTAAAACTAGCTCAGAGGTCCTACCAGTAAGGGACTGGTGTAATAGATTATGGTACCGTCATGCAATTTATTTCTATTCATTAAGAGTGAGGGATGTCTCTGGATTAACAATAAGATGTCCAAACTTTTATGTAAAAAAAAAAAAAAAAGTTGTGGAAGCTTTTTTTTTTGTAGGATAACTTGATAATGCTATAAAAAATAATGGAAAAGTAATACCACATTGTTGTCAGTGGCTTTGTGAGGGAGTGAAATTGTGGGAGAACTTTCATGATTGGCTTTATATATTTCTATAATGTTTTAATTTTCTATAAGCATGTATTTTGTAAACTTAAATAAAGAAATCCACTACACTTGCATCCCTGAGAGATTCTCATATATCTTCTAACACAAGAAAAATAGAGGTGAGGAGGGTCACATTCCTAAAGGCCAACCAGAAACCACAGCTAGCACAGGGAGGTGAGCTAGCTTCTTTTCTGCCTAGCAAAGCTTCAACTCTTATTAGACAAGTACCAAATTCTGAATAGCATTTACAAAATCCATCTCCCTTCATGCTATCTTGTATTATGATGTTCTCGGATCCTCTTGGAAAGAGTTCATTCACCATATGTGTTATGACCCCCATGAGATTTCAGGCAAAATTAATGCATTTGCTCTTTTTTTTACCCACTTGACGGAACCCCAACCCAGGGTAAGTTCAAGTCTCTTACCTTGCCTATGTCTTGTGTATACCCAAGCTGCAGAACTTTCCTACAGGAAAACAGCTTTGCTACCTGGACTCATGTTTCATTTATGACCTCTTACCTCAAGTGGGCCAATAACAATGATGACACACACCTTTCTGTAGTTAATCCCTTCTGCCTCCTGTTGCAAAGGATGAACTCTACCCACCTAAAAAACAACTCTGAATGCACAGTTGTTACTAGACCTAATGTTCCCTCCTAAGTCTCACCTATTTCTCTATTCCCTTTTAAGGCCAAACTCCTTGAGTTGTCATAACTTCATGATCTCTCACTTGCCATTCTCAACTGACTCCAGTCCAAACATAGTGAAAGTAAATGTGTTCAACTGTTCTTAGGGAAATGGAAGAAACTTAAGTAGTATGAAGGAGTTGGTAGGAAATAAAGCAATGAGAAAAAGATATAAAGTTAGCCTGAATGTCAATTTTTTTTTTTTTGGCACAAAAATAAAGTAGATGCAATTATTTAGATAAACCAATCAAGAAACACAAGAATCATAAATGTCCTAAAATAAATAAATAAATAAATAAATAAATAAAGGGGTGAGGGAGACAATTCTGTTCAATTCCATGCCATTATATGTTTTTTTTTAAGTTTATTTATTTTGAGAGGGTGGGAAAGGTAGAGAATCCCAGGTAGGCTCCATGCGGTCAGTGCAGAGCCAGATGTGGGACTTGATCTCACGAATTGTGAGATCACACCTGAGCTGAAATCAAGAGTCAGATGCTTAATCCACTGAGCCACCCAGGTGCCCCATCCGTGCCATTATTTGAATAGCCAAATAAAATGGTTAATTTTAAAGAAAAATATATTTTATGGCAGATTCCAGAAGATACAGAAAACTTAAATTCTTGTAGATGAAATAGTTTGTCAAGGAATTAATCCTTACCATTACCACTTGCACATACCACTTAAGTGCATTAAGCTTCAAAGTGGAATTCTAATTTCAATGCACTATAAATTTTATAGGATCTAGATAAGGAAAAGATTTTATGTGTTTTAAAATGTATTTCAAAGATATCCAAATCCAATGATGCACAAATAAAGGAAATGATTTCATCTTGCTTGTGAATACTGATGGAAAAATCATTATTAAAGGCTAATAAAAGAATCAAACAGTACTTACCTAAGTGAAGTTTATTCCAAGAGTGCCAGGAAATTTCATTATTAGGAAATAGTATAATTCATCATATTGGTTTATATGAGGAGAAAAATGAGCGTCTTCATAGATGGTAAAGGGGTATTTCAATATAATTTGAAATCCATACTTCATTAAATAAAAACAAGACCTACTAACATAGGAACAGATGGATATTTCAAAAACTTAATTACCCTATAATGAGTTGTTAATAGAAATATTCCTGTTAATGTCGAAAACAAGGCAGGGATATCCATCCACATCACTATTAGGTTTTTTAAGACTTGTCTGGAGTTTTCTAGCTTTTCTGGAAGTTTTTTTTAGAAGATATAGAGGTATATTGAGGCATCTGTGTGGCTCAGTCAGTTGAGCTACTGACTTAATTGTGGCTCAGGTTGTGATCCCAGGGTCATGAGGTGGAGCCCTATGTCAGGCTCCACACTGAGCGAGGAGTCTGCTTAAGATTCTCTAGGTCTCTCTCTCTCTATATATATATCTCTATCTCTCTTTCCCTCTGCCTCCCTTCCCCACTCATGCTTGCTCTCTCTCTTTAAAAAAAAAAAAAGGTAGAGGTAGAGGTATAATAATTGGAAAGTAGGGAAATAAAATCATTGCGGATAATTTGATTATGCACCTGGAAAATCTAAGAGAACTGATTGAAAACTATTAAAAGCAATAGCCTATTCAGTAAGGGCTTGGTACAGAACCTGATACTCATGGGGCGCCTGGGTGCTCAGTCGGTTAAGCATTGGACTTCAGCTCAGGTCATGATCTCACAGTTCGTGAGTTCGAGCCCTTCATTGGGCTGTGTGCTGACAGCTCAGAGGCTGGAGCCTGTTTCAGATTCTGTCTCCCTCTTTCTCTGCCCCTCCCCCACTTGCTCTATGTCTCTCTCTGCCTCTCAAAAATAATATATTATAAATAAATAATAAATAAATAAACATTAAAAAAACCCCTGATACTCAGAAATCAGTAAGCAGTAAGATCTAATGGAAAGAAAAAACTCTCATAAAATGACAAAAAGACGGAGTAAAATTAAAAAGAAATATGTAAGTCCTGTATGAAGAAATTTTCAAAATCCTCCTTAGGGATGGAAAAGAAGCCTTGATTAAATGAAAGGCATATTATGGTCTTGGGTAAGAAACTTCAGGATGTCATTTCCCTTTAAATTCTAGTAAATTAGCTCAATCCCAGTAAAACTGCATATTGTATTTTTTTATCTATTATAGAATAAAAGCTGATTCTTAGTTCTTATAGAAAAATTTAAAAGCAATGATACCTAAGATAATCCTGAAAGAACAAAAAAATGAGGGAGGGAACTAGTCTGGTATGGATACATGATCAATGAAATGGAGTACAGTCCAAAAATAGACCCAAAAACAAATGATAATTATGTGTATGGTCAAGATAGCCTAGCGTAACATGCTCAATCTTACTTAAATCCAAATTTAAAACTACAATGAAAGCTACAGTTTTCACCAATAGGACTGTCAAAGTTAAAAAAAAAAAAAAGGTAATAATATACGTATAGGCAGTGTAGGAAATAATTTTCTATTTTGCTGTCCCAGAAAATTCATTGGTGAGAGCTTTGTATTAGCGATACTTTTTAAAATTACAAATGAATATGATTTTTAACCCAGAAATTCTAGTTCTAAGAATTTGTGCCATAAATGTGCTTGTATGTGCCATAAATATGCTTGTATGTGTATGCATCATTTACAATGGAAAACTGTTGAAAGGTGTGTGATTACTGGACTAGGCTCAAGAAGAAAAGTGCATCTGGTAAAGTGAGTCTTATGTTAATGATGCCTTGCATGTTTACATTTTACACACAGCTGTCTTGTTCACGATTGCATATGATTCCCCAAGACTTTTGAGAAGTAAGTTGGACCAATACTCCCATTTTACAGTTGCAGAATCAGCTTTAATAGGCTCAAAGCATGATTAACAGGGGAGCCAGTGTGAGAATCCAGGGTGTGTGTGTGTGTTAATCTCTTGCTAGCAAATTTCTCATTAATTCCCAGAAGGGTTGCCTTTCCATTGATTTAAAGGGCACTTTAGGGGAAGAGTAAAGCAAATATTTATGTTTCTCCTGAACTGACAGCATTCCTAGCCAAAAGTAGCCTTGGTTCTAACAATGGCTTCAGTCCATATACCTTTTCCAGCTATTCAGTGTTTAACACATATATTTTTAAATCTATATATCTATGTCACTACCTGTCTACTGTTTATCAATCAATCATCTGCCTAAATTTACTTTGAGGTTAAGGAAATGCATATTTTTAGATTAATATCTGTTACGTGAATTCTTATAAATTAGTAATGTCTTCAAGGATTTGGAGATTTGGGAGATTTTAGGAAGAGAGAAAATTACTGATTTGAGGAGACCTGTATATTTGCTGAACAATTTTTTTTTTTTTAGTTCATATACACTTAGTAGGTGTTGTAGAAGATACCAGAATTATAGTGTGTGATATCTACTTTCCAAGCTGAATTATAATCATGGATGACAATAATAAATGTTTATGTAAGGATTGAATAAGAATATAAGAGATTTCTTTCAACCAGAATCATAAAGTGTTAAATGGATGTTATATCCTGGGAGTGTTTGGGGGGTTGGGGAGGATAGCGTATCTAGAAAGGCAATGTTTGTGAAGGAACTCAATCTTGGACTGTACTTTGAAGGATGGGGAATATTTAGGCAGATAGACAAGTGGGGAATGTATGAACCCGCTAACATTGTCACTAGATAAGCTGGACTGGAATTCGAACTGGGCTTCTGTTACTTCGGCTACTTCTGCCTCTGTGAGAAGAAAACAGGCTTGACCTTTTAATAGAGTTGGCCTGGCAACTGAAACTGGAGAATGTAATCTAGGAAACTGGGAAATTCTTTGAGACTACAGTTGGTTCAGACCTTGAAAATGATCATTTTTATGCGGGCACACACTATAGGCACATACTTGAACAACTTGGTTTCTGTTAGGGATGCCTGGCTGGGTCAGTTGGAAGAGCATGTGACTCCTGGTCTCAGGAGTTGTGAGTTTGAGCCCCACCTTGGGTGCAAAGATTATTTAAAAAATAAACTTTCAAAAAAAAAATGGTTTCTGTTAACCTGGACAAGCAAGATAATTAAAAAAAAATTTTTATGTTTATTTATTTTTGAGAGAGAGAGAGAGAGAGAGACAAAGCACAAGTGGGGGAGGGGCAGAGAGAAAGGGAGACACAGAATCAGAAGCAGGCTCCAGGCTCTGAGCTGTCAGCACAGAGCCTGATGCAGGGCTTGAACCCATGAACTGTGAGATCACGACCCGAGCCGAAGTCAGACACTTAACCGACTGAGCCACCCAGGCACCCCTATGGGCAAGATAATTTTAATAAGACACTCTTTATCATGAGAAGGTTTTGAATAATAGATACCCACCAAAAATAAGGACTGACTGAGTTAAAGCACCAGCCGTGCTGGGAGCCTCACCGTTCCTCACTGCAGACCGAGCCACTTACCTCAGGGAGAGCTGGGGCTTTGGTGGCTGTTCTGTGTAATCTGTGGGCTCTAAGGCCAGACTCTCACAGTGTCAGTGAAGTCTTGACCTCCGTATGAAAAGGAAGCAAGAGATGTGGAAACTTCAGGATTATTTGGCTGGAAAGAAATAGGAAAAAATAAGGACTGTGACCTATGATTCCATTTTCAGCAATGCAACAGTTGTTAAATGAGCATTTGATTTCTTCGGATGAATAGGATCATCGCGCTAATAACATGCAGAAAGATCGTTTGACAAAATTCAAGAAAAATGTCAGCCAAACTTCTGCGAGAAAGAGTGGGGGAGAGAGGTCAATAATTTCTTGAAGAGTAATTATTAGGAAGGAGCACTAAATCATTTTTCACAGTGGAGCATAGAGACAGGCACAGGAATAATTAAAGTCAGGAAAAATAAAAGAATGTTTGCACTCGATTTTAAAAATTCAGTGTGGTTCTGGGAACTAATTGAACTAATGGGATAAGAAAAAAATAAGAAATAAGGAAAGGCAAATTATAATTATTTATAGATAAAGCATACAAAGCAAGCAACAGAAAAACTGTTAAAATGAAAGTGCCCTGTAAAATGATTCCACACAAGAAAAATATTACATGTGAAAATTAATAGTTTATCTTAAAAACAGCAGTGAGCTGTTTTATATCGTCTAAAAACCAATCACCTTCCACCATGAACACAACCTATACCATAAACAGAAAATGTAGAAACTATATAAATAAACAAAAAACTATAAAACCCTATTGAGAATCTTAATACGTGGAAAGACACACTGTGCCCCTGGAAGAAAAAAACCCACAAAATTTTAAATATGCCATTTCTGTAAAAATTAATGTGTAAGTTTACTATGATCCCAATCAGACTTTTAGTGACTTTTGTGGGAAGAACTTTACAAACTGATGATCAAGTTTATGTGATAAAAGATAACAAAATGTGTTAGAAATTTTTGAAAGAGCAGAATCGTAAGAGGTGGGTGTGTCCATTCTACCAGTTATAAAATGCATATAATTACATCAGAGTTGTTTATTGCAGAAATAAAAAATTAAGTCAGAACAGAATAGACAGCTCAGAAACAGATATGGTTTCATGTGGAAATTCAGTATGGGCTCTGATACGGAAATATCTCAGTATTATATTGAAATAAAAAAGCTGTGTACTAGTCAATGTGCAACATTATTTACCACTCATCTAAATGTGTAATTTACTAATATAAATACCATTGCATCAATACATGTTGAAGGACATACAAGAAACAACACTGATACCTGTTTGAAATGGGATAGGGTCTTGGGTAGATGATAGACCCTTTTAATGTACATCTTTTGGTATAAAAGCATCTGCCCACGAATAGAGGACTGGTTAATACATGTTTTTCAGTAAAAATAAATAATATGGTTCTCTTGCAAAGAATATAGTAGACATTTAGTTGACGTAGAAAGATAGCCACAGAATATTGGGGGGAAATGTTCAGAATATATAGCATCATCTTAATAAAAAATCTTCTTAATATAGATCTCGAAGGATAACAAAGTATGAAGGAGTAGAAAGTAGAGGCTAAAGTGAGTCCTTCACCTTTCATTTCATTGGAAACAGTAACTACTTGCAGTCAAAAGGAAAATATCACCCAGCTAATCATATCTATTAGTTATTTCCTCACCGATACATCACTGTTCCATGTACAGACATATTCATGGAATAAAAGCTAGTCTTTATCTCCCAGTTCTCAAACGCTGACAATAATTTATAATTCATTTAATAAAAATTAGTTTAGTAGTGAGTTAGAGTGCATGCATACTGTGGCACAGGGAATAATATGCTGCCATTAAAAAATTTTTTTTAACATGCTAATGTAGAAAAATGGCCAAAATAGAAAGAAAAATTTGCAAGAACATATTAAATAAGTATATAGGCTTCTTTAAAGGTGGTTGATTGAACATCTACATCCAATTTGCTTCTCCTCAAAACCTCATTAAAATGATGGTAGTTTTTGTTTTAGTCATAAAACCACAAGGACAGGAATAAGCAAAGAGAAAAAGGAGAAACAAAATTTGGAAACAAGTGTACCTGAAACTAATATTATACTGTATGCTCACTAACTAGAATTTAATAAAAAACTTAGAAAAGAAAAAAGAAGGCATCTGGACAAGTGGTAATCAACACACTGGAGAAAGCTGAATCCTAAGCCATCAACAAGAGAACTAAAAAAGCCACCTAGTTTATAGAGCAGGATCCTCAAAGACTCAGAAATGGGCACTATCCAGTGGAAAGTAGCATAAGAGAAGATCATTAAAATGCTGAGACCTTGTAATTAGTGATGCCAGATAAAATACAGCACAAATGTGAATTTCAGGTAAACAACAAATGACTTTTTAGTATAAGTATGTTCCAAACGTTATTACCTATAGTATAAAAATTATTCATTGCTTACCTTAAATTCAAATTTAGTTGGGTGTCCTGTATTTATCTGCTGAGTCTGGCAACCTTACTTGGAATGGACATAGCCCCCAGGAGCACCTCTATAAGAAAGAAGGGGAGAGAGAAGGGTAGAGAACAAACACTGGCTTCTCCCATCGGCCTGCCTTGTGATTTGCCAATGGTGCGTCCTGTTAGCAGAATGTAACTAGAAGCCAGTTGACAAAAAGCCTAGGAAATGGTTTCTTGACCCACAGTCACACAGCATTACAGAGTAGAGGACAGAAGGATGGGTCTGGAGCTGACTGACAGTAAGTAAATAACCAGCAATTTCTGATATGAATGATATATAATTTTTGCTTAAGATATTTACAGATATGAAGACGCATCCTGGGTAATTTCTTTGTACACATGCTTTGGTTGCCTATTTTGGTGCTCAAACTTTTTGGGTGCTTCATTTTGGTGGGGAAAAATATCAGTGATAAGGGGAATGTGGAATGTCATAAAACAAGTACCACATGAAAGGTCCACTCAGAAACGCCATAGGAGGGGCACCTAGGTAGCCCAGTGGATTAAGTGTCCCACTCTTGACTTTGATTCAGGTCACGATCTCAAGGTTTATGGGTTTGAGCCCTGCACCAGACTCCAAGCTGACAGCGCAGAGCCTGCTTGGGATTTTTTTTTTTTTTTTTCTCTCTCTCTCTGCTGCTCCCCTGCTCACGCTCTCTCTCTCTCTCAAAATAAACAAATAAATTAAAAAAAAAAAACAAAACAAAAAGAAGAAAGACTGCTCATTCTGACTAGGGTGAGGGGTGAGGATGCAGCTTTGAAGAAGCTTTACAGAAACATTCGAATGAGATTTGCATGAACGAAGGGGAAACAGACATGCCCAGATGCACAGTGAGAGGTAAACTAAAGGTGAGAAAGTGTGTACTGTGTTCTGAGAGTAGCCACGGTTTGGTGCTGCTGAGTAGAAAAGATGATGGGGAGAGTTTGGTCACGTGGGAATAGCACCTTGTTGGAGGAGGGCCTTGATCGAGCTAAGAATTTGGCTTTTATTCTGCCAATGAATGCATGGGCACTGGGGAACCACTGAAGGATACTAGCACCAAAGAAAAAGTTAGATCTAGACCAAGCGCCTTCAGGGCCATGTTAATGGATGAGACTTCTCAGAAAGTACAGGGCGCTGGGTCTTAACCTTGTAGAACCCCTATTTATAAACACTCAGAGATATCTACCATGGGCAATCTTTATGGCACCTTCTGTAAATCATTGTTTCATTCTGCTTACTCCAGTCAAAACTAATTTTGTCAAATTTTCTTTTTCTTGTATTTTGAAAAACAGTAACACATTTTTCTTTCCTAAACATAAAATACACCCTAATCCCAAAAATATTTGGTTCGTCAAATTATATTAATACTACACTCACAAGCTATTGAGGTAAACCTGAATTGCTAAAGTTATTTCATGAAAACTCTGACAATGCACATTATATTGCACTGCAATTTGATGTGACTATTTTTCCTATTCTCGTGTGTGTGCGTGCAAGCGCACCTATATATTCAGGCTTTCTTAGTAACACATTTAGGCAGAATGTTATGCATTGAATGTGTGTGTCCTCCCCCAAACTCATATGTTGAATTCCTAATCCCATAGTGATGGTATTAAGAGGTGGGGTCTTTGGGAGGTAATTAGGTCCTGAAGGCGGAGCTCTCATGAAATGGATTAGTATCCAAAAAAAAAAAAAAAAAAAAAAAAAAAGCCCCTAGAGAACTTTCTGGTGAGCATACAGCAATAAGATGGTCACCTACAAACAAGGAAGCAGGCCCTCCCCAAACACCACTTGATTTGGGGCTTCCCAGTCTTCAGAACTGTGAGAAATAAAAGTTTGCTCTTTAAGCAACTCAGTCTCTAGTTACCCAAATGGAGGAAGACAGGCATGATATCTATAAATGGTGTCATACCATATACCTTGAGATTTGCTTTGTTTTCTTCACCAGTACACTTAAGGATCTCTCCTCCAACCCAGATCTGTACATTACTTCATTGTTTTCAATGATACTGTATTCTATAGTGTGAGTGTGCCATTACTAATTTAAATATTCCACTTGAAGAAATTTAATTTTCCTTTTTTTAACTTGCTATTACTGACCATGCTAGAATGAATACCTTTGATCTTAGAGTACATAATGAATATTTCTATAAGATAATAGCTGTCAATATGGGTCCCCTGGGTGGCTCAGTCAGTTAAACATCTGACTTCAGCTCAGGTCATGATCTCACAGTTTGTGAGTTCAAGCCCCGCTTCGGGCTCTGTGCTGACAGCTCGGAGCCTGGAGCCTGCTTGGGATTCTGTGTCTCCCTCTCTCTCTCTGCCCCTCCCCTGCTCACACTCTGTCTCTCTCTCTCAAAAAATATATAAACATTAAAAAAATTTTTTAAAGATAATAGCTGGCAATATAATTTCCAAATCAACATATATAGATCACCCCTCATCATCTTTATGTGTACAACCAAATTGCACCAAAGCCTTCAACAATTTACCTTGGTTTTGTTATCTTAATTCCTTTGAGTTCAGTTATTTCTGCTCTATAAAGTTTATAAATGATTTAAGTTACAACAGTGGAAAGATTCTCTCCCTCCCCAAAAACAGATTATGTGGAACATCTTTTGTGTCTAACAATAGGAACATTTTTTGGAAAATCCTAAGTGTCTGACAGTTACAGAAAACATTTGAAACATTTCAGGAAACAGTAGGGCTTCTTCTGGAATTCTCTTTTCTTAAAAATATCAAATTTATTTCAATTCTATTCTGTTTGTGTACTGATAATATTCTGACAGATAATATTTTTATAATGATTATGCATGATGAGGTATAGGATTGGGAAAAATTAATATGGATCTTCTCTTGGTGAATTAACTTTTTAAAAACAGCCTTATTGAGATAAAATTTGCATAGCATATAGTTCACTAACTTAAAATATACAATTCAGTGGTTTTTAATATATTCACAGAGTTGTGTAACCATCACTATAATTAATTCTAGAACATGTTTATGATCTCCTCATTTTCCCCCAACTCCTCATCCCCAGACAATCACTACTCAACTTTCTGACTCTGTAAATGTACCTAATGTGGATACTTTATATAAATAAAATCATTTAGTATGAGGTCTTTTGAGACTGGCTTCTTTCACTGAGGACAATGTTTCCAAGGTTCGTACATATTAGAGCATGTATCAACATTCCATTCCTTTTTATTGCCAAATGCTATTCTATTGTATGATGTTGGAGAAGGTCATTGAGAAGACATGAATTGCGGGTTGACCCACAAGCTGGACCTTGGCAATGAGAAGCTCCCCATCGCTCCCAGCTCCCGGAAGCTGCCCCAAGGATACAGCCTTAAGACAGTGCTGTGGTGTTGAGACTATCTGAATATGTATGTGACTCAACCCAGTTAAGGCCTCATGTAAGCTTTCAAGATTTGGAGGGCTGGTGAAGAGGTTTACGCATCTTGTGGTCACCCAAGATAAGCCTCATAAGGAAGTTCCCTCGTTTATTAAACTTGCCAGCTACCAATCTGGACTGGTCTTCCTCTTCCTTCTGTCCCTCCCTGCCCTCTGCATGGGGGCAGGGCAGTTTCAGGTTACACCTGGGAAGCTCCCAAAAAGGTAGTGAACCAATATACTTCGCCATCCATCAATTAATGAACACTCTGGTGGATAAACTTTTCTACATTCAGGAACCATAATAAATATTTGCTTGAGGGGCCTCTGGGTGGCTCAGTTGGTTGAGCGTCAGACTTCGGCTCAGGTCATGATCTCACGGTCCATGAGTTCGAGCCCCGTGTTGGGCTCTGTGCCGACAGCTCGGAGCCTGGAGCCTGTTTCACATTCTGTGTCTCCCTCTCTCTCTGACCCTCCCCGTTCATGCTCTGTCTCTCTCTGTCTCAAAAAAATAAACGTTAAAAAAAAAAATATTTGCTTGAGCATAGCTAAGGTATTTAGAAGAAAGATCGCAAGGTATTTTAGGACACTTAATTGCTAAGCAAATTAAATTTCCAGTTGTTAGCCATTTGAGCCATGTAATCCAACATTTCTGTATTACAAATGATACAGAGCAGGGATGTTTGCCTAACAGGAGTTAGAAGTTAAGAAGCGTAATGGTAAAAATAAATAGAAGATTTCTAGAAAATGGGCAAATGCTTAAAGTTACATAAAAGGGATATTATACTGTATCAAAATTACCATTCAAGAAATACAAATAACCAGGAAATATTTTTACTTAAACCCTCTTTAAACATTTTTTTCCAAATAATATCTTTTTAAGCAACATATGGATGAATTTGGTCTTCTTCAAAAGAAATCATCTCAATGTCTGTGTCTTTTAATAATGATAATGATGGTAAAAGCAAACATAATACACTTGCTATCTGCTTGGCATTATTCCAGGTGATTTTACATGTATTAAATCATAATCTTTAAAATGAGAGTCAGCTACATAATTTGCAGGACCAACATGCAAAACAAAAATGCAGAGCCTGCTGTTTAAAAATGAGAAGGTTCCATTAATAATAGGTACTAAAATATAAAGCTTTTTTCTTTCCTCTTTGTGTGTAGTGTTTTTGAAAATTTGCTACTTAATGTCATTCTAAGTAAAACATTAAAAAACTTAATGTGAATTTTAGCTCTCATCTTCAGATTTTACAATACCCATTTTCAATGAAAATATATGAGCATTTAACTCACATGAAAAATCATCAAAATTGCATTTGTAGTTCCTAAGTCAGACATGTATATATGGTCTGTTCTTACCAGATCAGCGGAAATGCAGCACAGAACTAACTCAATTGTTCTATTCCATTTCTTACTACATGCACATCTTACCAACATTCTGTCTTTGGTGTACTGATGAATGAGGAAGAACTGAAAGGGAGAGGAAGTATGGATTGCCCAACCTTTCCCTTTCCTGTCATGAGTTATCATTTTCAGCATAAGTGGTTGGCTAATATGGGAAGTAACGAGTACAAAAGGGTATGATGGGTTCCTTGGTCATCTTGTTTCTTATAACCCCATTGCCTTCATATTGTGTTTGGAGCAGGTTCTGGTTTGGATGATATTTTTGTGTTTTTATCACCCCCCAACCACACTGACCTCATTGAGCCATTCGGGGGTTGTAGTCTCTCTAGAAGTAGATAAATAGAAAAGGTTTCCAGCGCTCGCTTTTGATCACCTGCTTCACGAGTTACTGCCAGGATTATGCCAATATCCAGAGTTATGAGATAGCTTAAATCTCCCCAAACTATTGTGAAAAATGTTAAGATTAGACTTTGGGTATTATTGTTTATCAGGAACAAGCGTGCTTGTTGCCTTTTAATATTTGTGGTGTGGGGTTTTTTTGGCTTTTAAAAAAATTTATTTTCAGAGACAGCAAGTGAGCAGGGCTGAAGGGCAGAGAGAGAGGGAGAAAGAGAATCCCAAGCAGGATCTACACTGTCAGCACAGAGCCTGAAGTGGTGCTCAAACTCAAAAACCGTGAGATCATGATCTGAGCCGAAACCAAGAGTCGAATGCTTAAATGACTGAGCCACCCAGGCACTACACCTTTTAATATTTGTATGAAATTTGGCAGAGAATACCTTTTAAGAAATCCATAACATGGCACCAAAAAAATGCTTTCTCCTGAGTGTCTGCATTTTGAGGTAGAGAGAGATAAATTAGTGGTGAAAATGAACGGATGAGAAGGGTGGAGGGCAAAAGGCAAATCTGAGCTCTAGAATTCTCGACCACACTTTCCTTTCCAATGGCTTGGAATCTTAGCAAAGGAACATTCTTATTATCTTGAAAGGCATAACCTTCAATGCATATCCTTCAATGCATATCCATGTCTTATACTGAGTATACTTACACTTACTCTAAGCATAAGACATGGATATACACGCTAAGTATACTTTTATATTAACTATATAAGTATATGTATACTAAGCGTGTATATCCCTGTCTAATATAATATAATATAATATGATATAATATAATACAATATAATGTAATATGTAGTATGTATGTCTTATACACACCAAGTATATTTATATTTCACTAAGTATATCATTGCTTTGTTGAATCGACAGTATTCTAGTTATTGCCCGTCTCAGGATTCCTCACAGTGAGAGCAAAAAAAAAATTTTTTTATTACATTCATCAACAAGCATTCTTTGATGGCTTACTGTGTTATAGTCATGGCTGATGGCACTGGGACAATAATAGTTACCAAGAATTTTTAAATCTCCATTTTCTCACAAAAACCAATGGATCCTTAGTAACCCTTCCTAAATTGGATGCGTGCTTACCATTTAATGGAATGCCAAGACTTCTCTCTCAACTTTGCAGTTTCATTTATTTTTTCTGGTCTACTTGTAGAAATGTCAAACACTGCAAAATTTTTCTTCGACACATCTAGACTTCTGCTGTGTGCAGTTTGTTGCCAGATGTGAATGGATTGCTTTCATTTTAGGAAAGACAAAAACATCTCATGCTCACATTTGTGTTTGGGTCCTTGAAAAAGACCTTGGATCATCCTCACACACTTTGGTGAAGTAGGGTATGCAAAGTCTTCTACTTGTTTGTTTGTTTTCAATTCTTTTATACATAAAATACAAACTGGTTTTGAAATGCATATTGGCATTTGGTTACCTAATTATGTTACTGTATCAAATGCAAATATTGATAGTTAAGATCCATACATCATGGTTTAATTTGGTAAAAACTGAAGTTTACTGAATTCCCCTGCCTTGCAATGGGGGGAATGGGTGTGCTGCTTTCTACCTATTTTAAACTTGTGACTCTCCCATTTTTTAAAAAAATTCTTTTTAATGTTTACTTATTTTAGATATATTTATATAGAGAGACAGACCATGAGCATGAGCAGGGGAGAGACAGAGAGAGAGGGAGACACAGAATCCAAAGCAGGTTCCAGGCTCTGGGCTGTCAACACAGAGCCTGACGCAGGGCTCGAACTCATGAACTGCAAGATCATGACTGAGCCAAAGTTGGATGCTCAACCAACTAAGCAACCCAGACGTCTCTCCCATTAAAACCATCTAATGTCCCCTATCCATCCTGTATCTCTGCTTTATTCTTCTTGGTTTTCATTTTTAATATAAATTTATTCATTTCAAATTGTCTATTTCCCCCAATAGAATATAAACTTCTCACCTGGGTGGCTCAGTTGTTTGAGCATCTGACTTCAGCTCAGGTCATGATCTCATGGTTTGTGAGTTTGAGCCCCACATTGGGCTCTGTGCCATCAGCCTGTCAGCGCAGAGCCCTCTTTGGATCCTCTGTCCCCCTCTCTCTCTGCCCTTCTCCCACTTATGCTCTCTCTCTCAAAAAATAAAAAAAAAATTGTTTTAATTAAAAAAAAAAGCTTCTAATAGCAGGGATATATTATTCATCAATGTATTGCCAGCACTTGGAGCAGTGTCTGGAACATAGTAGGTACTCAATATGTTTTGTTAAATAACTGAAGTCAGATATTCCAAGTAATTGGGAAATTGGGTGAATCACCTTCCAGTGATCTGATCAGATTTTTTTTTTTTTTACTTTTGTAATGAAAGTAAACCATTGAATGAATTATTAAACAATGGGGGATTGGAAGTAATTTTAATGAGGATAATTTATACTTTTATGAATTTAAAAATGTAATTAACAGTTACCACTTGGCAAACTCACAGATTCAGGAGACACTTTGATGGCATTAAGCTGAAATTAGAAAGTGTGAGTTCTAATCTCACAGCAGTTGTACACCTCAGTTTTTCAAGAAGTGGCCATCTGGACAATTCTCTTTGAGCTAATTCCACCCTCTGCTGCCCCTTTTTGGTATAACTTGTGGTTTAAAGATCCTACAATGATTCAAAATTGCTTAAGATTTTTACGTCCAATATCATCTTCCATCGAGTGTACATTTCTGAAGAAGTTAACTCTGAAGTCTTGAAGCACTATGATAAATACATCTTGTGTTACAATTGTCTAATTTCTGTCTTGATTCCGAAATTCAGATAGGTGAGGATGGTCTTCATGAAGGCCAGTGGTTTAAGCATTTCATTTATCTGGATACAAAACTGTTCTCTGCGACTTGACACTGAGTAGAAAAGACCCCCCTGGGGATAAACATCTTTTCCCTGCGGCTTCATCATATATTAAATTTACGAAAGGCAAGGACTGACTGCTTTTCATGCAGCCTTTCTTTATAGCCACCATTTGTGGTGATAAAAAATAGCAACTGGAAATTTCTGAAACTGGAATAAAAGTGACCCACCACTGAGAAGAGCAATTACTTGGTTGGTGTCTCTGACATCATTTGTAAAACAATGCTTATAATTTCTTTAACATTTTCAGACATTTCAGTTTTTCCACTATCAGCACTCTCCCGATGATTGTCTCATATATTATCTTGTCTTCTGACCACGTGGCTGCCCCTCAGGAGGAGGAGAGGGTAATGTTTCAGAGCCCAGCCTCTAGAACTGCATACTCTGGTGTGAATGTGCTGCCACAGAACTCACCGTGCCACATGCCCATCGGCAACTTTGCTGTTTTTTGGTTTCCTCCCTCATAAAAATAGTACCAGCCCCATAGAGTTGTGCCTGTGAGGGTAAAGTGGTCATAACAGGGCTCGGCAAATAGGAAACGGTCTGTAAGTGTTAATTACAGTTTCCCTGGACACGGTGATTTTTAGCATTCTTAGCTGCTGCTGACTAAGTCTTTCATAACTGCTTAAAAATGTTGCAGGTTCTTTACTCCCACTTCCAGCTAGAGCTGCTAAATTAGTTCTAGACCCTAGGACATTGATCTCTCCTAAGGCCATCCCTGAACACCATCCACAGTCTTAAATGGGGCGTCTATGCTATTTGCAGATGTGTTTTCAATACCTTCCCGTGCCACATGTTTTTCTTCTTCCACAGCTTTTCTTTCTAGATGTGTAAAACATATTATATATATGTGTGTGTATATGCATACATATGTATATGTATATATAATATACTTGATATATTTTACTTTGTTAATTGCTGTTTAATTTCTTAATTTAAAAATATTAATGGAACTTCATGTACTTAGTTATTTATAATCAAACAAGGGTGAATTTTCCTCACTATTCAGCCTCCTACCAAGTATGTGCCTGTACATTCAATTCCACACCAGCTCCCGTTCAAAGACCCAAGATTTTTTCATTTTCATTCCTTTTTTTTTTTTTTTTGGAAAGCATATGGTAAAGACTGTAACTTAATATCCAATATCCCTCTCTTCTTCAAGAGTAAGAGAACTCTTATATTTTAGGGGGAGGGGGCAATGCATCCACTTGAAATGCTACATGTCTCAGATGTGTTTTGCAGTTGTGAGTGGCCATGTGGAAAAGTCCTAGCCGGTGAGATTTAATCAGAAATGTTGTGTGGGACTTCCAGAAAGGTTGGTTGCAAAATGTTGCCTCAGTTGGGAAGTGTGGAATTTTCACTCCTTCTCTTGTCAGTGATCAAGTGTGATAACTGGAATTCCAGCCTCTATCTTGGATAAGAGGTGACCTTGAAGATGGTAACCAAAGCTGGGATAATGCCCCAGAAATACAGAAGCCTGAGGTCTTTCTGGTCACAAGGCTGCTCTCCCAGCCCTGGACTGATATCCTCTAGACTTCTATAAGGTGATAGAAAAATAAACTTCTGTCTTCCTTAAGCTACTGTTACTTTGACTTTTCTGTTACACGTAGCCATGTATAGAATTTTAACACCGAGAGAAGTGGGTCCCCATCTGGGACAATTCAGATGGAGACTTATCAGAGTCTCAGGGCAGGGAGAGGGAGAGGGAGAGGAAATGGTCTTTTATTGAATGACCAATAGTCAGGGTGCAGGCAACAGTGAGAGGAATTTGTAGCTTCGCTGCCAGGGGCAAGGTGATGAGCTCACACGAATGGCAAGGCATGGTTCCTTCCTGATGCTGCCAGGGGCTGGAGCTGGCATTTGGCTGACTCTTTCCTCTTGAAAAGTTGAAACTCTCTGCTCTGGTTCCCTTGGTGCTTCTTTTTTAAATCTTAAAATCCTAATTTGGGAGTCAAAAATAATAATAATACTATAAATAGTTTTTTTTTTCTTTCTCTTTGAATTTCTGCTCTAACAATGTTAATTCTCCCCTGGGAAATATGACTGCTTCTGGCTGATGAGTGGAAAGATAAGGAAGTAGGAGAGAGAAAAACACAAGGATTAATATTTATGATACTATCTTGCTACCAGAATGTCTTCAAACACTGTGATTACATGAAAAAAAAAATTGTTCAAGCAAATCACAATTGGTATGATTTCTGTTTGTTTTTTTAAAATACTAACAAAAGAAAAATGTTCATCAAACGTCCTAAGAAGTATTGTCTTGTAGAGAGCATGCGTTTTTTAAGAGAAAATTCTCAAAAGAAGAACCCACGAATGCAGTAGATCTTGCCCAAAAGTAAGTATGACATTATCAACCTGTAACAGATTATTTTATGAATGAAAACCAGCTCTTTGAAGATAGAGCCTTGCCTATCTGCTATCCTCTTAGAAAGTATTTGTGATCACACTGCTTCCAATGCCTTCGGTGGCATTAAAAGTGAATGAAATTATTGTTTTCCAGAAGGAATTACTTGTAGAATGTTTCTTTTTATTCTTGTAAGGTACGAAAGTGGAGATGTATTACAGCCAATCCTTTACATTGGGAATGTTGCAAGAGCAAAATGTGGAGAGTGTCTGTGAGATGGTGGGGAGACCAGAGCAAAATACGGAAGCAGGGTGAGGTAAAAAGTGTCAAGTACCAATATGATTGAGATATTGGTGAAGAAAAAAAAAGAAAAAGATTCCAGGCATGAGTCTGTGACTGGGAGAAAGTACCAGAGTTCACTTTCACTGCAGTCAGAATGCCATCCCCGCCCGCCTGCTTTGTTCACCACCAGGGAGGGGTTGACAAATTTGACATTCATCTGTTATCAACACAGGTTAAAAATACTGGAGGAAATAGCTTGTAGGCATGTACTCCAGATGTGATGAAAGTAACTCTGTTTTATTGCTGGGTCTTAGCTGTCCCAGGTTCTCTACTACCTAATTTTTTTTTTAATTTTTTTTTCAACGTTTATTTATTTTTGGGACAGAGAGAGACAGAGCATGAACGGGGGAGGGGCAGAGAGAGAGGGAGACACAGAATCAGAAACAGGCTCCAGGCTCTGAGCCATCAGCCCAGAGCCCGACGCGGGGCTCGAACTCACGGACCGCGAGATCCTGACCTGGCCGAAGTCGGACGCTCAACCGACTGCGCCCCTCTACTACCTAATTTTAACAAGATATTACATCTTTGCATGACTCATTCATTCATTCATTCATTCATCAAACAATTATTAACATGCCGTCCTCCTTTTCAGCACAGATGCACATTTTTTTTTCTGTTTCTATTTGTTTTAGTTGTTTTAATTGGAAACCTCTGGAACTAAATGCACAATATATATATGCACATATTTATCTAAAAATGTTGCTGAATTTTTAAAAATCATTAAGCTTTGGCGGTAGCATAACAAATATGATTATTCTCATGTATAGGAATTATAGTGTGGGTGAAACAAGTTATACTTGATTTCCAAATGTGCCATAGATTTGATTTCAAATTTTATTATTTTGTAATATTATTGATTTTGCTAGTTCATTTGACCAAGCTATTTATTTATTTAGTTAGTTAGTTAGTTAGTTATTTTAGAGAGAAAGACAGATGGATGAGCAGGGGAGAGGGACAGAGGGAGACAGAGAGATAATCTTTTTTTTTTTAAGGTTTATTTATTTTTCAGAGACAGAGAGAGAGCGTGAGCAGGGGAGGGGCAGAGAGAGAGGGAGACACAGAATCTGAAGCAGACTCCAGGCTCTGAGCTGTCAGCGCAGAGCCCAACTCAGGGCCCGAACTCACAGATGGCGAGATTATGACCTGAGCCGGAGGCTGATGTCTAACCGACTGAGCCACCCAGGTGCCCGGAGAGAGAATCTTAAGCAGGCCCCATGCTCAGCACAGAGCCTGTTGGCAGTTGGATCCCATGACCAGGGGATCATGAACTGAGGTGAAATCAAGAGTTGAATGCTCAATTGACTGAGCCACCCAGGAGCGCTTGAAGAACCTTTAATTTCTTAAATGATGGAACCTTCCAGCTATCAGTCCATTCCAGCCAGTAAAAATCTATTTTGTCAAGTATAGTAACAGGAGAGTGAGGTGCATGGGTTAGAAATTCATATCAAGGGGAAAATTCTTCAAGAATTTTACCACAATTTAGTTTTATATACTGGATTCTAAACTTAAACTTGAATGGATACATTGTCATTTCATTGTGGAACCCACCAACTTGTCCGAATGCAGAAGCCTTTCACATTTAGACTGGAATTGCTCAGTACTGAGACTTAAACCAATTTTTTAAAATAATAAATCACATTAATAAATATGTATGGAGGAGAGTGAATGCTTTAGTGTTATTCCATAAATTGGCTTGAATCAGGGCTGAAAAATGGTGAGATATTCCTTTAAATACTTTCTGTTAAATACTTTGCAAGTGAGACTTGGTTTTGACTTGCAAAATTTACTCTAGTTTAATTTCACGAATTCACGGACAGCTGATTTTAGGTCTCCGACGTCTATACTCATGGACAATGATATATGAAAAAGGATGAGTGCCATTTATAGGGTTTTTGATAAATAAAGTAAAATATAAATACCACCTGCCACATTTTTTTACCCTTGTCCTATGCCCCAGCCACAGGGTAGAAGGGACTAGTGGACATAAGTGTTCTCAGGATAAAATACGATTCATGATTTATGTTGGTTCTCAAATATGCTGCATGGTTCCCCATTCTTCCAGCCCTGGGGAGAGTTGGAGTTGTAGAGCTGGGAATTCTCCTGATAGGATTGGTGTAAAGCTTTCTACAGAGGCCACGTCTATGATCAGTGTTTGCACCGGGAGGCTGCTCCCTTCCCCAGCTCCAGCCCATCCCTACAGAATCCTCATTTCATCTGACCTTTCATGAAAGACCAGGCTGGTAAATAGATAGCTATCTTCTCTTTGCTTGATTACTTTATCAATCAACCACAACAGTCTTCTGATTTGGTCATGCTAACCAATAAATATGTGATCTTTGCTATCTCTTGAAATAGACACCTACTACTTTATTAAGGACAGAAACATATATAGGTGATAATATCCAAATCAAAGGCTGACGCCAGCTTTATCCTTTAAAAATCCCAGCCCAACTTTATGCAATCATAAAGAGAAATTTCAGAAATATTCTTCTCACAAAGTGAAAAATGTTATTTTTATGTTTCAAACACTCGCAAAAGTTTGGTCCCTCTCTATATCCTCTGCTGTAACCTTTCCTTTATTCTCAGTGTCTTAGATCTTCCCAGGACCTGGCAGATAAAGTCTCCCGAAACTCCCTTTCCTCCACTCTCCAGTTCTGGTTCTCATCCTCTTCCTAAGTTGCTCTTTTTCCAAGTAACAAATTTTAAATGTGTAGTATGGTTTAATTTTTATATGTTAGGTCAGTGTAATATGTGTGATTATGTTTGAAAAGTAAGCAAGTTGGGAAAATAGTTGAGAGTCAAGGCTCACCACTTCTTGTTCTTGGATTAAAATCAATTCTTATTGGTGATATCTGATAACCATGTGCCATCTATAAAGACTTCATCATGCTAGACTTGTTTTAGTTCGTGTGGATCAGGATCATACTGTTCAAGGGGGTGTGCTCAATATTTTGCTCTCCTTGGAGTTTTTAGTACAGTGTTTTATGTTTGTTTTCAATGGTTGAGATCTCTTGTCCCTAACATCCCTACTTCCAAAAGAATTTTCAGTTATTTTAATTCCTTTTAGTTGTGGTAAAATACACATTGCATAAAATTTACCATCTTAACCATTTTTAAGTGTACCTGGTAATGGCATGAAGTACACTCACTCACACAGTGCAACCGAATTCCAGAACTCTTTTCATCTTGCAAAACTCAAACTCTTTCTTTGAATTGTTTTTAATGTTTGTTTTTGAGAGAGACACAACGTGAACAGGGGAGGAGCAGAGAGAGACAGAGGAAGACACAGAATCTGAAACAGGCTCCGAGCTGTCAGCACAGAGCCCATTGCGGGGCTCGAACTCGTGAGATCTCAAACCGTGAGATCATGACTTGACCAGAAGTCAGATGCTTAACTGACTGAACCACCCAGGTGTCCCAACAAAACTCAAACTCTTAAACAGTTAAATAATGACTCCTCATTCCCTTTTCTCTCCACTTCCTGAAAAACCACCTTTGAATTTCTGTCTCTATGAATTTAATATACTCTATTATTATTATTATATATTACTTAGAATTAATATACTTACTAATTACTTAGTATACTTATATACTTATATATATAATATATATACTTATATATATATTATATATATAATATATATACATATATATATTATATATAATATATACATATATATACTTATATATATATACTTATATACTTAGTATACTTATATACTTATATACTTAATACTTATATTATTAAGTATATACTTATATACTTAGTATACTTATATACTTATATACTTAATTACTTAGTATACTTATATACTAATATACTTATATACTAATATACTTATAATTACTTAGAATTAATATACTCTAGAGGTATACTCTAGATACCTCATATACGTGGCATATTACAGTATTTGTTTGTGTCTGGGTTATTTCACTTAGCAGAATGTTCTCAAGGTTTATTCATGTTATAGCATATGTCAGAACTTCCTCCCTTTTTAAGGCTCAATAATATTCCATTGTGTAGTCAAAAATCCTGAAACAGCAAAATTAAAACCATCCAATCAATAAAATAGTGTTTACTAAAAGCTTATTGTTTATGAAGGAACAGTTTGCAAACTAGGAGGTCTCAAATCAACAGTGGAATGAGGCTCCCAGGTACATTGTTGTAAGACTTTATACAGTGAAAATGTCATGATTCACTACAATTATTCCTTTCTTTTTAATGATTGGTTATAGCATTAGGGTTATCCTAGTGATAGAAGATTGGTTAAAACTCATTACTTCATGCCAATTTTTGTGAACAGCTTGAGTTTTCCTTATGGTTTTCAGAGGTATTTGTAAGAAGTGACCCAAGTTAAATTTTGCTAGTTTTGCAGAATAAGCTAAAATACGTTTCACTTATATGGCTCACATGTCTGCTAGGGAGTTTTCAAGTTTGACCTTCATTTTGCATTTTCCTTTAACGGTATGTATATGGCACATTTTGTTTATCCATTCATCTATCAATGGATGCTTAGACACTTGGGTTGCTTCCATTTCGGGTTGTTGTGAATACTGCTGCGATGAACATGGGTGTACAAATAGCTCTTTGAGATCTCGCTTTCAGTTCTCTTGGGTGTATACCCAGCAGGTGAATTGCTGGATCATATGGTAATTCTACCTTTAGTTTTTGGAGGAACTGCCATGCTGTTTCCAAAGAGGCCATTTAACACTCCCGCCAATGGTGCACAAACGCTGCAGTTTCTCCACATCCTTGCCAACACTTCTTTTCTGTTTTTGTTTGTTTGTTTTATTTTTAAAAATATAGTAGCTATTCTAATGGGCATGAGATGGTATATCATTGTGGTTTTAATTTGCATTTCCCTAATTATCAGTGAGGTCCAGCATCTTTTCCTGTGCTTGTCGGCTATTTGTATATCGTCTTTAGATAAAAGTCTGTTCAAGTGCTTTGCTCATTTTTAAATAGGATTGTTAATATTTTTCTTGTTGAGTTTTAAAAGTTCTCTATGTATTCTTGATATTAACCCTTTATTATATATATGATTCACAAATATTTTTTCCTATTCCACGGACAATCTTTTTATTCTGTTGATTGTGTCCTTTGACACACTAAGTTTTAAATTTTGATGTTGGGGTGCCTGGGTGGCTCAGTTGGTTAAGCGTCTGACTCCAGCACAGGTCTTGATCTCACAGTCTGTGAGTTCGAGCCCTGTGTCGGGCTCTGTGCTGATAGCTCGGAGCCTGGAGCCTGCTTCAGATTCTGTGTCTCCCTCTCTCTCTGCCCCTCTCCTGCTCATGCTCTGTCTCTCTCTGTCTCAAAAATGAATAAAAACATTAAAAAAATAAATTTTGATATAATCCAATTTATCTATTTTCACTTTTGTTGCCTGTGTTTTTGGTGTCGCATCCAAGAAATCATCGCCAAATCCAATGTCAAGAAGCTTTCCCTTCTCCTTTCTTCTGAAAGAGTTATAGTTTTAGTTCTTACATTCAAGTCTTTAATCCATTTTGAATTTAGTTTTGTAAATGGTATAAGACGAGAGTCCAATTTCATTCTTGTGCATTTGGATACCCAGTTTTCCTAACGTTTGTGAAGAGACTATCTTTCCCCTTTAATTGTTTTGACATCCTTGTTGAAAATCATTTGACCATGTATATGAGGGTTTATTTCTGGTCTGTATATACTATCTCATTGATGTATTTCTTATGACAGTACCACATTGTTTTGATTCCTGCAGCTTTGTAGTAATTTTTGAAAATTAGGAAGTGCGAGACTTACAACTCTGTTGTTCTTTTCCAAGATTGTTTGGCCATTGGGATTCGTTTAGATTCTGTATGAATCTTACGATGAATTTTTGTATTTCTGCAAAACAAAAAATAAAAAACAAAACAAAACAAAAAAGCAAAGGAACATCACTGGGATTTGAATATCTGGATCACCTTGGGTAGTATTGATATCAGAGTTTTCATTAATGGTGGCACAAAAGTAAACTCTACTTCAGAATTGCTGTCCAGTTTATAAAGGAGAAAAGGAGAACAGGCAGGTCAATGAATTTTCCAGAGATATGAATATTAAAGAGCATTCACCCTGTGCCCTTGTGACTAGGAACTCGCCATGTTCACCAACAGGTTCATCTTTTTTCTCCCAGCCTGCCTTCCTCTTAACTAGATATAAACATTCCTATAGAACTGCTTCCAATATTTTTACTGGTTAATTGGCAGAAATTCAAAAAGTGAAACGTTTGAAGCACCTGTGTGACTTTCAGTTCCAGAGAAAAAGGACTTTTATGATGATACCTGGCAAATAATAGGTCTATTATTAACATGAACTCCCTCTTTTGCTCCCTTCAGTACTAGGCCTTTAACTACCCCCAAAGAATTTTGCATTGTCCATTTGGCCTTTAATTTTTGCTTCTTCCCTTCAGGAGTGAGAACGTGAACCTTTTGTGACATGTCTACTTTTAAAATAAGTCATATGAAAATGTCTAATGACATTTTAGAAATTTGACAATAATTTTTTTTCCCTTCCTTTAAGGGCCATTCATTCACCTGTTTTATTCACATAGATAAAACCTAATAAAGCACACATTATGAGTTTCAAAGTCATTTTGAAATAATGGATATTATATATATATATATATATAATATATCCATGAAATAATGGATAACCTTGCCCAACCCTTGAAAGAAAACAGCTTACTTTAATAGATTTTGCAGAGTATCCTAGCAACCACCCCTTAGTGAAATTTGTCAATTTCTCAAAGTGAATTTTCACTAAATCCATGAAAGAGACACTTCAATTTTAGTTTCATTTTTTTCTATATCGTTCCAGGAATTGGATCTTCTTTGATATCTTCACTATTGTGACCTCATTTAATGACCATTAAAAGCATATTTGATGTTATCCTGCCCAGACTAGCTCCTTTAGTAGAAATGGATTCTATCAAACCATAAATAGATAGATAGATAGATAGATAGATAGATAGATAGATAAGGGAATATTTTTTAAATGTATAAGAAGCCTGAAACTTCATGCAAAAGTAGAATATGTGTTTGTGCTTTTCGGTTATACTTATGTATATGCAAAAATACAAGACAAAACCTTCTTGATACTAAGGAAATATTGACAAACACCGAGGCTTGGAAAGCACATTCATTCTTGCTAATCTTGATTTTCCTGGGTGATATGAAGGGGAGAAGATTGATTTGGTTGTGCTTTCAGATATTAGTTATTCCCAAATTAATGACTTTTTTTTAATCTGAATGCAAATCCAAATAAAAATTTCTCCCAGGTGTTTGGACAAGTCAAGCATGAAATAGCAAGAACTGAGCACACATTCTGCAAGTAGGATTCAGAGCTGAACAGGCTATGAAAATTAAACAGCATTAACAATGCAGCTCTGAATAACCGGGGAATAATGCCTGCATAGAAAATTTATATGTGTGAGCAAGACTTATTTTCGTCTTTCTGCTATCTTGAAAAGCAATATGAAATTGTTGTGTGCATTGGTCTTTGGGGATTTAGAATTCATGCATTGTTGACAAGATAGTCACTTAGTGTTTGCCTATGTCTCTCTGCGGATGTGTGTGTAAGGTCATGCATGTAGAAAGGCAGAAAATTATTTTAATTAGCATTATGAAAATTTAGTTACAGGGAGAGAATTTTCATGATCTAGCAGGCTTGCTAATAGTGCTTCCTTAATGTATTCTGGTGAAGTAAGCATTTAGAATTCAATATTTATAATGATAGGCTTCTTCTGGCAAAGTGCCCATTAGCAGAGTTGGAATTTAAAGAAAATACTTTTTCTTTTAAAATTTTTAGGTATTCAATAAATGTTTGTTGCTTTCACCACACCACATATTCTTTATAAAATTTTTAAGTGTAATCTGATTTATTTATTTATTTATTTATTAATAAGTAGGCTTCATGCCCAGGTTGGAGCCCAATGCAGGCTTAAACTCAAGACCCTGAGATCAAGACCTGAGCTGAGATCAAGGGTCAAATGCTTAATTAACTGACCCACCCAGGTACCTCCTATCTGAATTATTTAAAACTGTATTCTTTTAGTCATCTTTGAGCTGTTTTGACATTACTTTGGCTTTTTACATCCTTTTTGTTAATTTTTCATCCATTTTTAACTTGTTTAAAGATTATTATTTCTTTTTTTAATGTTTATTTATTTATTTTGAGAGAGTGCGTGCACATGGGGGTACATGCAGGGGAGGGGCAGAGAGAGAGAGAGAATCCCAAATAGGCTCAGCCCAATGAGCCTGATCTCAGGTCCGTGAGATCCTGACCTGAGCCGAAATCAAGAGTTCAATGCTTAACTGACTGAGCCACCCAAGTGTCACTAAAGATTATTTCTTAAACTTTAAAAATTAAAAAAAAAAATTTTTTTTTAATGCTTATTTATTTTTGACAGAGAGAGAGAGAGAGAGAGAGCATGAGTCGGGGAGGGGCAGAGAGAGAGGGAGACACAGAATCTGAAAGAGGCTCCAGGCTCTGAGCTGTCAGCGCTGAGCCCGACGTGGGGCTTGAACTCACGGACAGTGAGATCATGACCTGAGCTGAAGTTGGACTCTCAACCGACTGAGCCACCCAGGTGCCCCGATTATTTCTTAAACTTTTGATCCTTTGCACATTGAATCTTGCTTTCTTTGTTCTCTTTTACCTTTGGTTTCCTAGAGGGAATGGAGTTATTATTAGTTTCGGGTGCATCCCTGAGACAGCAACAAGGATCTGTAGGCACAGATCTACAGTGGCAGGAAATGACCACACCTTGTAGGTGGAACGTGTTGAAACCCATCCACTTGTCAGTGTGGTCCTTTTCCTTTGGCTTCTTTCATGCCCACCTCCTTCAGTGTTTATTCTGCCAGTAATCTTAGGCTGATTTAAGGATCCCATAGGCTGAGATGGCTTTTCATGACAAAGCACATAGAAACAGCACACTTGAATTCCTATTACCTTAGGCAGGCTCAGTTCATGCATCACAGAGTAGCAACTATTTATTGAGTAACCATTGTATGCTGATTACATGCCATACATTTGCTGTAGATTGGCTATTTGGAACTTGGGAAGCAGTTTCCCAAAAAAATATTGGCATTCCTGTATTTAAGTTCCCAGGTTTGTGAGCAAAAGCAGATTAAGTAATTGTTTAATTACTCCTCCCCATCTCTTTGATTAAAAACAAACAAAAAAAAAGTTCTGGTATATTGAATTCCTTTCTACATACAATTGTATTAATCTCAAGGAGTTAAGTTCTTATGTAGGTTAGTTTTAAGCCACTCCTTGTAGGGTTAGGTGAGATAACTAAAGGCAGAAATAGAGATGGCAAAAACCAGGGCAGACTGTGAACTTCAGCCTCAGAAGCCTCCTCTTGGGACAAACATGAGGATTGGTGGGGCCAGGGAGGAGGTGGAGGGGCGAGGTCGGGGAGGCGGATATCTAGCCTGAGGGACTGAGGGAAGCAGAGGCAGAGATGGGCCCAAACAACTGCTGACTGAACATTTCAGAAATACGTTGATTATTTTTGATAGGAAAACACAGAAATCAATGCCTTTCAGTATGCATTTTACCCTTCATAAAGCTAGACAAATTTATGAGCAGTTCCCTAAAATGGGCTAGGTACCAGGTCCCTAAAAGAGGTCAAGGGATGTCGAGTGGAAATTAATCGTATAATTACTAATGGACTTAAATTAAACCTTCAGTTTGCTAGCATAATTTGTTCCAGAAGCATGCTTGTAATCCAAAGCATTTGTATATCAAAGCAAATCTCAAGAACCATTGACTCAGTTGTGATCATGTGACATTGGGCATCCCGTACTACTCATACCGCCAGACATCGCTCATTTATCAAGTTAAAATGTATTAGAAATGTTTGTCCCTCTTGCAGAACCCTCGCAGAACAAGGGACTTGCAGTCCAAGGTTTTACTGTACTCTCATCTTGATGACATCACGCAGTTTTTCCTTAATGTCTACAATTTCTCAATTTCCCCATCTATCACCCCAGGGATTGTGGGCATCCAGCCAGGGAAGCCGAGAAATGAACATGGAAAGCAATGAAAAATATCATAGTGATGTTGCAATACCCTTAATTAAAAGCGAAGAGCATTTAAACTATGTCGAAAACAAAAGTGTGTTGTTTTGAATGCTGGTGCTTAAAGAGAGGGCAGTCTAATTAGGGGAGGATAAAGAGATTCTTTATCTAATTAGGGGAAGATGGCACTTGTGGCTACTTTCAAAGGTTTTTGCAATTGGTGGCATTGATTCTTTTCGAACCTGTGTCTTTTCAATATTTTCACAGTTGCCCTTTTTGTCCCCCCAAGCTTTGGTTCCACTAACAAATGGAACAAAAAAGGTATCAGGAAGTATAATAAAAGAAAGGTAGATTCCTGAGAAAAACTTGCAGACAGTGGGAAAAGGAAGAGAAAGGAGGACTGAAGAGGATATTGAGGGGGAAGATTTCTCAGAAATCACTGTGGTATAATCGACTCTTCGCATAGATCTTAGAAGCCTGGGAGACCATACTCATTTCTCCAAGTTGTGCTTTCTTCATTTATTAAGTGATGTGTTCAGACTGGCCAATTTTATAAATTTATGGAAATAGCATAATTTATAGAGCTGTTGAATCACCATGTTGTACACCTGAGGCAAATGTAACATTGTGTGCCATCTAGACTTCAGTAGAAAAAAAAGACACATAAAGATAAATTATGAAAATCATGCTAACAAGCAGTCAGATAAAACTGTGAGCCACTGAGTGCAGACTAATATATTTCTGGTGGATGGTGCTTTCGAATTTCCGTTTCCATTAGAAGCATTATTATTTTTGATTCTCACTCACAGCTCCCTTGGGAGGGACCCAAGATGTATATCACCTCTGCATCCCTGGGAAAAGGTCTGGGAATGTTATTCTTTCTTAAGAAAGTCTGCAGAAAGAGCAGCCAGTTTTTGTTTCCTTTCTTGCAGTGCAAAGCAGTGGGAAAAGTAAATGAAAGGTTGTCTGATTGCTAAAACAAATATACAAAGACATGAAAAAGCTCGACTTTGTCACTGTGCATTGCAAACATTTCACAAATTTTAATTTTACTAAAGAAGAAAATCATGTGAATTGTTTCTCTCTAAAATACTCTACTTGAAAAGGCAATTCGGTCTCCTAGCAACCAACACTTCTCCAAATGAGAAAAATGTCTGGAGGAAGAGAGAAACTACAATTACACACAATGAATAGGGTAGAATTCTCATGGGCTTGGAAGGGTATCTTAGCCCATTTCCATTCTCCCAGTGTTAGCTTCTGGGATCCTTAGAGGCTGCAAACGGGGTCACCACCAAGGTCAAATGTAGTGTCCTACCTTATGCCTATTCCCGGTGTGGGGGCCTCTTCCTTTCCCAGCCTCTCGGAGCTTTGCCCTTTCTGTGAGAGAGGCATTTTTATAAGCAAGTCTTGGAAATCTTTGAAAGTGGCCCAGTCCAGACCGGTAACCACTAGCCTCCTATGGTTACTTAATTTTAAATTGTAATTAATTTAAATGAAATGAAATGAAAAGTCAGTTTCTCATTCACACATGTTCTATTTCAAAGGCTCCACAGCCACATGTGGTAATGGCTACCATATTGGAAAGCTCGAACTTAGAACATTTTCCCCATTGCAGGGTTCAGGGCTCTTCTGCAGAGTGCCAGCATGAAGGCTGCGGATGGAGAAACTTCAGTTAGGAATGGCTGGGCTGGGTAAGGAGACCTGAGATTGCTTCCCTGCGCTTTACCTCCATTTTTAGAGTTTTCTCACCATACTCCTATATAAGATACTGGTGCTTTTCTGTAGCTGGAAAAGTAATTTTGATAACTGCTAAGTTATGTTATGAATGTAACTAAGGGTTACCGATATGGAGACCGTGAAAGGACGAGTACTTTTTTTGCAATCAAGACATTGACGTTTTCTACAGATTTCAATCTAAAAGTTTATAGCAGCAGTAGGAAGAGCAGGCCACAAGTAACACACTTCACCTCAGGATAACTCAATACAGGATAGTCTGAGAACCTCACAAGTGATTCTTTTTGGTTCCTATTTTGGGATCCTGCTATTTGGCCAGCATGTGAGGTAATGCAGATGTTCATGCTTGGGAATGAACAAGGATTTCAAGACAAATTGGTTTTTCTTTCTCTTGGATTTCCTCATCTTCTCTTTTTCTTTTTCCTCCTTATACACAACCTTAATCCGCTCTTTTGGTGCCACATCCGATGGAACAATTTAAAGCCTTAGGAGAGACGATGAAGCGGGAGCGGGGGAGCAGCAATCTTGTATTCTGATTCTATCTGCTCTGACACCTGAGGATACTGGACATCAAGACTGATCAGTGAAATACCTAGCACCAGCCACCTCAAGCACAAATCCCCCAACCTGAGCCTTAACTCCCACATGGCCGGGGTGGGGGGGGATGCCCACCACAGCCAATATGTGCATGTCCAAAATGGACGCTCCCTGTTTTGACAACACTGTTCATTTTGCATGGAGAGGCTTCTGCTCATGCTGTAATGGATAACAGCTGAATCTCTATGTCATTGGTCAAAGAGACTTTTCACACGCAAGTTTTCATTTTCATTCCAGGGCTTTCATGATTAAGCCCACACTTATAAAAATTTGTGCTACCAAAAATCAGTTCGAGGTTGATCTTTCCTTTTCTATACAATTGAAAATTCTTCCTGCAAAAAAAAAAAATACTCTTTCACATATAAATCTCTAGAAATCTTTTAATTTGAGAAAGTGTATGTCAGACTGAGAAATGAAATAGTAGAAGGAAACCAAGAAATCTCTGGAACTCTGACCTAGTATATATGAGGTGTGGATTATTAAGAAATGGCAAAACGTAAGGACTCTGAGTTTATGTGCCCAAAAGACACTGGCCATGACATGATTGAACAGCATTGCCAACAGGGAGGGTATTTATGGACCTGCTCAGCAAATGATACAGCACCCGTATTTCTGCCCACGGTGAACCAAATTTATATTAGAATTCAAGCAAGAATCGATTCATAGCACTAGTGGAGGTTTAAAACACTCCTCTCTTTCCACATGGCTGCAACACTCAGGGAGGAGACCATGGCAGAGAGTAAACAGAAGCACAGACCTGGTTGAGAGACTGAAAGTTGTAGGTTCATGATTTTGCTTCCTTAATATCCAGAGCTGGAAGCCAGAAATCCAGAGCAGAGTGAAAGGAAGGAGAAAAATCATCTCCCTGGAAATCAACTGACAAATAGTGATCAAAGAAGAAGAATGATAAACAGTCTTCAAATAAGACTCAGTTTGGTAACTATTTTTATGCGAATCAACTTAGTCCTCACACGCAGATTTCTGCCTAGTAGTAGAAAAAAGTAATCTTGAGAATCCAACAAAACTCAATCACTTCTGGTTTGAAATATAGTCAGGTCAGGATTTAAACTTATTCAAGTAGACTTTTTCTGGGCCCTCCCGCTTCACACACACACACACACACACACACACACACACACACACACGTATGCAGCTTCCTTCCCATACTGGAGCTCTGGGACACAGATCTTTTTCTCTCTTGTGGCTCAAATTGTCTCAGGGTCCCCTGCAAAGCTGTTGTCTCCTACAGCTCTAAAGAGGAACTGAGGAATGGGCCCCCCTGTGCTTTTGAGTACCTAAATATATTTGGGGTTTTAGTACTGCTTCTTTCTGGGATTGAGATGCTGATGACAAGGTATGGGGTGTGGTGGGGACACAGAGCAGCCATTTTGTTGCTTTTTCTCATTTTCGCAACCCTTGTCCCTCCAGTGCAGAGAGGGCTGCCCTCCCATTTCTGTGCAGAGGGAAACCATGCACAACATTGTACAGGCCGCCTTTCAGTGTGGTTTACAGTGACCTCAATGTCCCCAGCGCTCTACTCTCTGGGCCTTTGGAAACACAAATCCTTGTCTCTCTTAACAAAGCCAGACTCTTGCAAACGAATGCATGGCTTTCTAGTTTGTTATTCCCGTAATAGATTTACAAGAATTAATTTAGCACTTTAATGGTGTCTTGTTCTAGGTCTTACCCAGCCTCCTCCCAGAAACAGTGAATGCCATTGATTGAAATGGAAGCTTTGAGGAATCACTGGGAATGAACACTGTAAGTCAGTTGCTAGGTCACATGTAAGGCTGTAATGATGATGACGGTGGTATCCATCACACGTTGAGCTTTTGTCACTTGCCAGGCACTGTTATGATACATTTCTTTGCCTGTCTCACGTAGTCCTCAGATCTATTCTGTGAAGTAGGCACTATCCCCATCCTACTCTACTGATGAGGAAGCTGAGTCTTAGGGAAGCATGGGAAAGTTGACCAGGTGGTCCAGCTGGGAACCAGAGGAGAGGATGTGAACCCCTACCATCTGACTCTGGGGCCCTTACCCAGAACCACCACACTCTTCTTCCTCCCTGAGTGTTGTGAGTATCTCCCAGACTAGGGACAACTTAAAATGTTAATTAAACATTTTTTAAAATTATTAAAGCATTTTCTTAAAAAATTTTTTTTAATGTTTATTTATTTTTTAGAGAGAGAGAGAGTACAGGGGAGGGGCAGAGAGAGAGGGAGACACAGAATCCGAAGCAGGCTCTAGGCTCTGAGCTGTCAGCAAAGAGCCCAACGTGGGGCTCGAACCCATGAGCTGTGAGATCATGACCTAAGCTGAAGTAGGGCACTTAACCGACTGAGCCACCCAGGTGCCCCTTAAAGCATTTTCATCACGTGGTGTTAACTATGCACTCTTTCATAATTTGAAAGAAAAGATAACTTCCCAGCTAAGACTGTATTAGAGCAATTAAAAAGAGAAAGCCACTTGGGGCACCTGGGTGGCTCAGTCAGTTCATCCTCTGACTTTGGCTCAGGTCATGATCCTGGTTTGAGCCCCGTGTGGGGCTCTGTGCTGACAGCCTGGAGCCTGCTTCAGATTCTGCTTCTTCCTCTCTCTCTACCTCTCTGCTCCACCCCCCCCCCACCTCTCTCTCTCTCTCTCTTACATATATATATATATGTAAGAGAGAGAGAGAGAGAGAGAGAAAGCTACTCAATTTTTTGGAGTTACATTACCCTAATATGAAAAAAGAACCAGATGAAGAGAGTCTAAAAATGAAGCTTCTTAAAAAAAAAACTTTTTTTTAATGTTTATTTACTTTTGAAAGAGAGAGGGAGAGACAGACAAAATCCGAAGCAGGCTCTAGACTCTGAGCTGTCAGCACAGAGCCTGACGTGGGGCTTGAACCCACAAACTACCGAGATCATGACTTGAACTGAAGTTGGACGCTTAACCAACTGAACCACCCAGGAGCCCCTAGAAATGAAACTTTTAAAATATTTTTTAAGTGTTTATTTGTTTTGAGAGAGAGAGAGAGAATGCATGCATACAAGCAGGGGACAAGCAGAAAGAGAGGGAGAGAGGACCCCATGAGCAAGTTGTGTTGAATTCCAGGAATTCCAAGCGCTGGAGCCAGAACCAGAGCCAGATGCAGGGCTCAAACTCACGAACTGTGATATCATGACCCGAACTGAAATCAAGAGTCGGACACTTAACAAACTGAGCCACCAAGATGCCCCTAAAAAGAAACTTTTAATATGAGATAATATTAGAAATAATATATATATTTCTACCACTGATTCCTGATACAGAATTCCAAAAACCCTTGTTATTTCTCAAGTAACAAGAGCACTAGGAGCATCTTTTGTGTTAATGTGGTGACCCCTGGATGGCTCCTGGATGGCTTCTGGTCACCAGAAAGACCAAGCCATGATTAGAAACTTGGAACTTTCAACAACCCACCCCCCTTCTCCAGAGAGGATAGAGAGACTGGAAGTGGAGTTAATGGTCCATTATGACTATGTGATAAAGCTTTCATAAAAATCCCAAAATACAGCGTTCTGAGAGCTTTCAGGTGGGCATACACATCTATACCCCTAGAGGAAGATGCACTTCAACTCCACAGGGACAGAAGCTCCCGTGCTTGGGACTCTCCCAGACCCTACTCTCTCTTCATCTGGCTGTTCATCTGTATCCTGTATCACATGCTTTAATAAACTGGTAAACATAGATAACTGTTTCCCTGAGTTCTGTGAGCCGCTCTGGCAAATTAACTGAACCCAAAGAAAGTGTCCTGAGAACCTCCGATTTATAGCCAGTTGGTCAGAAGCACAGATGACAACCTGGACCTGTGATCAGCATCTGAAGTGAGGAGGGGACCGTCTTGTGGGGCTTAACTTGTGGGATCTGACGCCATCTCCAGGTAGCATCAGAATGAGCTAAATTGTAGGGCACTGCTGGGATGATAGAGAATGGTTTGTTGTTGGTGGAAAACCCCCACCCGTTTGGTGACCAGGAGTGAGCGTTTTGTATGAGTAATACAAAGACAACTATGGGTTTTGGGGCGCCTGGGGGGCTCCGTCGGTTAAGGATCCAACTTGGGCTCAGGTCATGATCTCACAGTTCATGGGCTCTGTGCTCACAGCTAGGAGCCTGGAGCCTGCTTTGGATTCTGTGTCTCCCTCTCTCTTTGCCCCTTCCTCACTCACACTCTGTCTCTCTCAAAAAATAATAAATAAACGTCAAAAAATTTGAGAGAACAAAAGAGAGAACTGTGGGCTTTTCCAGTACAGTTCATTCTAATGATCTAGAGGTCATATTTGACCTGCATATATGTGCTTGCCTGAGCCTGCAATATGTCTAAAGGTGTCTGTATTATTAACAGGGATGTGCACTACTGGTTTCTTCCATTCCCTACTATCTTACACTCGACTGATTCACACATTGATATTATTTGCTGGTTCTTGAAAATATTTGAGTTGCCACTAAAACCACTCATGAGTGTAGATATTTACTCATAAATACAATTCATTAGCTCTTTTTAATTTGCAGCTCTATCTCCTGCAGTGTGTGATCTGTAGCTCTCTTCAATTTTACTCACCACACATTCTGAATCCTGCTCATGAGAAGATGTCACCTAGGGCCACTAGAGAGTTCGCCTGTCAATCACTAGCACTCACATCTCCAAGTTGGTGTTCTCTAATTATGAAAGAAAACTCTTCTACATATTAGGGGTGAAATCGTGAGCTATCAGGATCACCGTCATTGCGGAGATTTGTAGATACCTTGGTACGTACAAGCAAGTACAAAATAATCACCTATCATAGTCAAGTAAGACTTCATCTAGAATCTCTTAAGAGACAGGTGTACTAGGAATCAACACATTGAAAGCGACAAGAACTGGCCCCAGGAGACAAGAAAATATGTGGAAATAAAAAGTGAGAGCTTAGAAAATTCAGTCTGGGATGTTTGTTTATTTGTTTATTGAGGTATAATTGACATATAACATTATATTGGTTTCAGGTATGCAAAACAATGATTTGCTATTTATACACTGCAAATGATCACCATGATAATTCCAGTTACCCTCTGTCCCCAAAGTTACAGGAAATGTTGTTCTTGTGATGAGGACTTTTAAGATTTACTCTCTTAGGAACTTTTCAATATACAATATTACTGACTATGTTCTCCATGCTCTACACTACGTCCCCATGGCTTATTTATTTCGTACTTGGAAGTTTGTACCTCTTGACCCCTTTCCCCCATTTTGTTCATCCCCCAACCTCCCTCTCCTCTGGTAACCACCAAGCTGTTCTTTCAATCTATGCATTTTGTTTTGTTTGTCAATTTGTTTTGTTTTTCAGATTCCACATATAAGTGAAATCATATGGTATTTGTCTTTCTCTGTCTCCCTTATTTCACTTAGCATAATACCCTCAAGGTCCATCCATGTTGTTGCAAATGGCAGTATTCCATTCTTTTTTTAATGACTAAGTAATATTCCGTGTATATAAACTACATCATCTTTATCCATTGACCCATTGATGGCTACGTCATGATCTCAGGGTTCGTGGGTTTGAGCCCCGCGTCAGGCTTTGTGCTGACAGCTCGGAGCCTGGAGCGTGCTTCGGATTCTGTGTCTCCCTCTCTCTCTCTCTGCCCCTCCCCTGCTCACACTCTGTCTCTCTCTGTCTCTCAAAAATAAATAAACGTTAAAAAAAATTATAAGTATTTAATTTATCATATAAATGCCAAAAATATATTCAAAATAGAAAAGGGTATTTCATGTGAAATCCAGCCAGCAATATTATCTGGAAGATTTACCCCATCTTTTGACATCATTTGGTTGGATAAATTATTAATCTGCATATCACAGTTTTGCAAAAGACTTTTAAAAAATAAGACAAAATGTCTTTCTACCCACATGGTCTCTGCAAACTGTCTGCTTTGTGGGAGATTTGTAAATGTGAAAATGGATGTGCAAGAGAGAATCTGATGTGTTGGAATGAAGTGCCTTTCTTGGAGTTTTAGAGAGACAACTGTACCCAACACACAGGGATAACTACTACAGAGACCACTGGCTTGTGCTTTGTGCATGACCAATAGCATTTCACAAGTGATGGTGCCAGATTTCCTACAGGTAAACTAGAAAACTTTAGCATTCTAGTGAAAAGGTGTTATATTATGGTTGTGCGTTTGTCGGGGCTGGGAAAGTCCCTATGGTGGTGCTTTATTATACTGTGCTGACGTCACACAGTTGGACTTGTCAAATCCATTTTACAGACTCCAGACCATATCTCCTCTATGCTCACATAAAGAGATACTTCCAGGAAATACTTTCCCATCAGTTGGCAGAAAATGATAACTCTGAGATCTGAATAATGTTAATTAACTGCATATTAACAGCATATGAGGGAGAGAGCTATAGTTATCATGTCTAATCTGCTGTTAGTGTCTGATCAAGGATGTAGAAGTGGCTGCTTTTCAGTACAAAACCGAAACATGGAAATAAAAGAAGGCAGAGAACGGAGAGTAGATCCTGGGAGGCTCTAGGTGTCATTGAAATTAAAAGGCTGTTTGTCACCCAAGTATCTCATGATCTATTTCAGGGCATAAGAATATCTCTTATTATACGCAAAGCAATTCAGCTAGGGTTTGATGCCTACTAAGATGACAATTTAACCTCAAAAATTACTGCTACCTCTATATTATTAATGTTTTTGTTTGTTATTTTGTAGCAAGGAGGTCGTTTGGAAGTTCTTTGGAAAAATAAATGTGGTGTATAGTTAAAAAAATGAAAGGCTGTTTGGAAGTTTTTTCAATATCTCATATTATGTGACTTTAAATATTTATGAAAATATTTGAGGGACGCCTGGGTGGCTTAGTTGGTTGAGCATCTGACTCTTGGTTTCGGCTCAGGTCATGATCCCAAGGTCATGGGATCGAGCACTGCAACTGGCTCAGCGCTGAGCATCAAGCCTGATTAAGATTCTCTCTCTCTCTCTCTCTCTCTCTCTCTCTCTCTCCTTCTGCCCCTCTCTACTACTCGCTTGTGCACATGCACTCTCTCTCTAAAATTAAAAAAAAAAAAGAAGAAGAAAATATCTGAAAGTCTACTTTGTGTGTATGTAAAAATGTGATTAGTTACATAGTTTGCCACTCAGGGGGTTAAGGTTTCACCACTTCATCTTGGGGTTGTATGGAAGCTGTGCTGGGAATTTTATCTGTATAACAATTGGCTAAATGTGAAAAATTAGCATTTTAGGTGAACATCTTGTGCTCCTAAGATCTGAAACTTTAAAAACACTAAAAAAAAAAATGTAGGGAAAAAGTGTCTTGATGTTGGTGGTTTGGGCAATGATTTTTGGAGTTGACACCAAAATCCTCAGGCAACAAAAGCAAAAATAGGCAGAGTTTCATCAAATTAAAAAGCTTTGTCACAAGAAAGGAAACAGTCAACAGAGTAAAAAAGGCAAACTTCAGAGTGGTAGAAAATATTTGCAAAGAATATGTCTGGTAAGAGGTTAATGTCCAAAATATATAAGGAGCTAATACAACTCAATAACAAGGAGATACACAAATAATCTGATTATTTTCCATTAGACAGGCAAAAGACCTTCTTCAAAAGAAGTCGTACAAATGGTCAACACGAATATGAGAAGGTAGTCAACCTCAGTAATCATCAAAAAATACAAATCAAAGCCACAATGAGGTGTCACACCTATTAGAATGGCTATTATCAAAAAGACAAAAGATAACAAGTCTTGAGGACTGGGAGAAAAGGGAATCCTCCTGCACTGTTGGTGGGAATGTAAATTGGTATATCCATTATGGAAAACAGTATGGAGGTTTCCCAAAATTTTAGAAAAAAAATACATGATGATCCAGCAATCCCACTTCTGGATATATATCTTTTTTTTTTTTAATTAAACAATGTTTTAATTAAAAAATTTTTAATGTTTATTTATTTTTGAGAGAGACAGAGCGTAAGTGGGGAAGGGCCAGAGAGAGAGGGAGACACAGAATCTGAAGCAGGTTCCAGGCTCTCAGCTGTCAGCACAGAGCCCAATGCGGGCTTGAACTCATGGACTGAGAGATCACGACCTGAGCTGAAGTTGGACACTTAACCCACTCAGCCACCCAGGCGCCCCCACTTGTGGATATATCTCTCAAGGACGTGTATTCAGCATCTTGAAACTGCTGCACTCCCATGTTCATCACAGCGTTATTCACAGTCACAAAGATTTTGAAACAACCTGAATGTCTGTCGATGGATGAATGTATAAAGACATATATATGTACTGTATTCATTATGCTAAGTGAGGCCAACACTGAATAATCTTATTTAGATGTAGAACCTAAAATAGAGTCATAAAAACAGAGGGTAAAATGGTGGTTGCCAGGGGCTTGGGGATAGGGAGAAATGGGGAGGTATTGGTCAAAGTGTACAAAGTTTCAGTTATTCAAGATAAATAACTTCTGATGATCTAATGTATAGTATTATAACTATAGTTAACAAGACTCTGTTATGTAATGAAATTAGCTAAGTGGGTAGCTTTTACGTATTCTCAACCACACTCAAACACACACACACACACACACACACACACGAAAGAAAATGGTAACCACATAAGGTGATGATTATGTTAAACGGCTTATTTATCTCACAATGTATATGCATACCAAAATATCAAGTGGTACACTTAAGTATATACATTTTTATTTGTCAAGTATACCTCAATAAGTGTGGTAAAAAAAATTGTATGATAAGAATTGAAAACCCAGTTAGGGAACACGGGCTCCAATCGCTTTCTCTTGTAGGTGCTCTTGACCCCCACGCCCTTTATCTGGGCAGAGCATCACTAAAGTCCTGGAACTAGGTCATTTTGATATTTTTGGCTTTGTGGTCTCCTATTTATTTGTGTCCCAGGATAGTTTATTTTGGTTCTCAATTCTACAGGCAACAAATACTTGCATTTTGTCTAGCTCTCAGTAGTCATGAAAATCTCAGTTTTGCTGCACCCAAGTTGGAGGTGTTTTAGTAAGAACAGACTATCCTAGGGGCGTCTGGGTGGCTCAGTAGGTTGAGCGTTTGGCTCAGGTCATGATCTCGCCATCTGTGAGTTGGAGCTCCGTGTTGGGCTCTGTGCTGACAGCTCTGACGGAGCCTGGAGCCTGCTTCGGATTCTGTGTCTCCCTCTCTCTCTGCCCCTTCCCCACTCATGCTCTGTCTTTCTCTCTCTGTCAAAAATAAATAAACATTGAAAAAAAAAAAAGAATAGATTATCCTAGAATCCCTGGACCAGCCAGAATTGCACTGTGTGTACAGGCAAGTCAAAAACAGCACAGACAACTTATCTAAATGGAACAGACACAGGTGGGGTATGGGGAGACTGGGAGGGAAGGAAGGACTGAATTTCCTCTGGCATTTGCCATTAGCCTGGTCATAGTCCTCATGTGGCCAAAGAAGGTCCCTTTGTCTTGAAAACTTAATTAAAAAAATGTTTACTTATTTATTTTGAGAGAGAGAGAGAGAGAGAGTGATCAAGGAGGGGCAGAGAGAGACAGAGACAGAGAATCCCAAGCAGGCTCTGTGCTGTCAGCACATAGCCCAATGAGGGCCTCGAACTGAGGAACCGTGAGACCACGACCTGAGCTGAAATCAAGAGTGGGACTGAGCTGTCCAGGCACCACCCCGCCTTTTTTTTTTTTTTTAATGGTAAAGATCTTTGAAGGAGAGTAAGAAAGAAAATTGAGTTTCAGAGAAAAGGTTAAATTGTCTCAAGCACTTAGACTAGTGGAGCTCCTGGCAGGATCAATGCCATGATTTTAGTCTTCAAATGTCTTTTTGGCTTATTGCTGTGAGTGTGAATTCTATTGTGTCACAGAGCCTGCTTTGTCTTCACAACTTAAAAGATACAAACAGTTTCTAGGATCAGTGATTTTTAAATTCACATCTTTGACCACCCTTGCCTCACATTTTCCATTTTCATACTTTATCATAGTAACGATGGAGGTGTGGGAGGTGGTTTAAAAAAAAAACAAAAAACCATAAAGAAAGCAACTAAGCCAAGTAGCCATCCCAGAGTTTGCTGTCCGGTCAGTCAGCCAATCGTTTCCATGATGAATCTACTTAGACTTACTTTTCAATATTGATTTATTTATAGGGCACGAACTGGTAATTAGTTATTGACTCTGTGAAAAACAAATTATTTATAAAGCATTTATTCTATGATGTTACATGATACAAATGAGCTTTAGAATGACCGATGACTTTTCAAAACAGTTGAGTTTATTCCTAAGTACAAAAGTCCCCCGTGGCTACCAGGCTTCTTATAAGAAATCCAGTTCTAAGTCATTTGAAAAAAATCATTCCGAGAACAGGCTTAAAAAAAAAAATAAGCTAGTACATGCAGTGAAATAATAGCTGAGAAATAGAGTCACACAAGGAAAGACAAGAGCTTAACAAAGCAGTTTTGTTTGAAGCTATATCAAAAAATTTGTGAATTTCTAAGGTTTCCATTTATCTACCTTATGGCCATTCACACCTACTTGCTCTTTTCAATGCCCTTGAGCAATGGCTTTAAATCTATTTTTGGTGTGCTATTGAATTGGTCACTTCACCTCTCTGCACCTCTATTAATTTTTTCAACCTCCCCTTAAAAGTAGCATGTTTCCAGGTGTCGCTGGCTCTTGGCTAAGCAAGATTATATAACATGTCATCGTCTCAACATGGACTTGAAATTTCAAAGTAAAGTAACTGCTTTAAAAAAATATTAGAGAACATGTGCCTCCACTTTTGAAGTTGTCACCATACCTGCTCTCCACTTATTCACTTATTTTTTCAGCAACTAGTTCTCTAGGACTTTTTACATGTCTTGCTTTGCATTTATATTGGCAAATAGAGTCAATATATTACTGCCCATGTAGAACTGATAGCCACAGTCTGGAGCTCATACTAGCTTCTCAAATGACTTTAAAAAGTTCTCTGAACAAGTAAGAGACCTAAACCTACAAATGGCACCTAAATAAATGTGTTCTTTGATATCCTCAAATAATCTGGTTAAGGGAAATCAATAGAACTCTCTACAAAAGAGTCGCTAAAAGTAGAGATATTGAAAACAAAGTTTTGATCACAAAACTCTAAATTATTAGGGTTGCTAGTGGTAATTGAGTGGCTGTTAATTTTAGACTTGGAAAAGGGAATATTAGGAGAATTTCTCCAATCCTTAGTTGCTTTTGTGTTTATTCATGTATTTATATATAAATTATAAAGGGAAGATCACTTTGCTTTTCACCCTCTCTTGCGATCACAAGATGGCAGTGTTTCTGAGCTTTGCTGCTGTAATAATTTGCCTTAAAATGGTATTGGGCAGAATTGCTGTAGGGAAGTCAGAATAAATGATGTGGAAGAACCTTAGCATGTAAAATAAAACCAACTAGCAAAGAAAAACAAACCGATGGTCAGGAATTTGCATTTCTGGAGGAGTGAGCTTGTGCCTAGGTCTTGTATATATTTGGATGTTTACAATTTAGTGACCTTTTCTGGAACTCTCAAAAGATTAGAGTTGGTAGAGGCCTTAAGAGGAAAGAAAGGTGATGAGGTTGGGAAGTAAGCTGGGATTTGATAATGAAGGGCACTGCATCCTGAACTAAGGAGATTTGATTCTGGTCCTCACTGAGGAGGCACTGAAGGGTTTTCAAATTTTATTTTTTAAAATTTACATCCAAATTAGTTAGCATATAGTGAAACAATGATTTCAGGAGTAGATTCCTTAATGTCCCTTACCCATTTAGCCCATCGCCCCTCCCACGACCCCTCCAGCAACCCTCAGTTTCTTCTCCATATTTATGAGTCTCTTCTGTTTTGTCTCCCTCTCTGTTTTTATATTATTTGAAGGGTTTTTAAATAAGGGGAGGGGTAGGAATAATCAGGTTGTGCTTTGGAAAGATAACTATGGTGGTATTTCATAGGTTGCCAATAGAAGGGAGAGAGAATAATTAGGTACTGCAGGCAGACTAGCTAGTCAGAAAGCAGTACGATCATTTAAATAAGGCATAATTATCTAGATGAAAATAATGTCAGAGAGGTGGAGGAGACATTTGAACAATATTTAAAAATGTAGTCAATAGGACTCAGTGATTATTTGGGGCCTTGAAAGAGAGAGAGAGAGAGATTCCTAAATTAGTTGAGTGGGTAGATAGTCACATCATTATAACTAAATGAGATATGTAAGAGAGAGAAAATGGTACCTGGGGATTGAGGTGCCTGGTGTCTGTATAATATCATCTGGAGGAGACTAGTCAGTCATCAGTTGAGAATGAGGAATTCATTTTGGGGGAAGAAACAGAGTGTGATTTTTTTAAGAGGTGAGGGAGTGAGCCAAGTAGATCTCTGAGGGAGAGCATGACAAGACAAGGAGGGTGCTTGACATGTTCAGGAAACAGTAAGAAAGCCAGCTCAATCTCCTAACATCTATTGATGCATCAAATAGTGATTGAATACCTATAATATGCCAACCACAAAACCAGGCATTGAAGAGAAAAAATTAATCCCTGAACCTCAAGGAGCCATGGAGGAGATAAGGCATTAAAAACCATATGGTTTGACTTTGCCACTGTGCCTTCTTTGTCAGGGCATTTTAAACTCCCTCTCTCTTAGTCTTCCTCTTTCCCACCTCCTTATTCCATCTCTCCTGTCTGTGGCCATCTCTTTTTCCAGCCATGACGTTACCCCATTTATTCTCCTCTTCCCTCTTATCTTTTCTCCTTCCCCATACTAGCCTATCTCCCCTTTTTCTCTCTAGCTCTCTCAGTCTCTCTTGCTTCTTTCAGGAGTTTTTTCCTAACTTTGATTTTCTGTAGTTTGAAAATGATATGCCTAGACATAGTTCTTTCATCATTTATGCTGCTGGATATTCTCTGAGCTTCCCGTAGCTGAGGTTTGGGGTCCAAAATTAATTTGAGGGAAATTCTCAGTCATATCTCTTCTGTTCCTTTCTTTTTTTCTTCTCCTTTTGGCAATCCCATTATGTATCTGTGACACCTTTAGTAGTTATCCTAAAGTCCTTGGGACAGTGTGTGATCGTAAAGTTATAGTTTGGGACATCACAGGGTCTAGGTAGAAGGCTGATACCACACGAGTGGGAAAGTGAAGGGAGTGTCAAGAATGAGGGACAGTTTATCACCCAAATCATAATCATCATGGTAATAACAATATTCTCTATATGGCAACTAATACTTTCTGAATTTTATGTAAATCATGAATACATGTATTTTCCAGTAATTGCTTTTATGTAAATTGGGTACAAGGGCCTCTAGATTACAATTTTCTATTTGTAGCATTCTGAAAACGTGTCATCTAAGTAAAAATGATGTGTTTGGCACACAAAAGCGGTTTTAAGGCAAATTGTCTAATCCCCCCAGCCCCTTCCATCCTGACAGTCACCTTTATGTCCTCCCTATCTAGGATATTGTTTTAATGTTATTTATTTTTATTTATTTATTTATTTATTTATTTATTTATTTATGTATTTATTTATTTATGTGTGTGGGAGAGAGAGAGCGAGTGCAGGGGAGGAGCAGAGAGAGAGGAAGAGAGAATCCCAAGCAGGCCCTGCGAGATCTTTGCAGAGCCAGATTGCAGGGATTGATCTCCTGAACCTCGAGATAAATGACCTGAGCCAGAGCCAAGAGTCAGACAGATGCTCAACTGACTGAGCCACCCAGGCGTGCCCTCCCTGCCTAAGTTTGAAAGCCATCCCTGGATGAGAAAATGAGAAGAGAAGAAAGCCAGGGGAGGTGGTTGTCAACCCCATCTGTGCACCAGAATTACCTATGACTTTAAAAAAAAAAAAATACACATGGAGATTTTGACTCAGTAGGTTTGAGGAAACAAAACCAGGACAGAAAGCCACAAGGAGACATTTGAAGGAGGGACTGGTCAACCTCGTCTAATGCAGCAGAGAGGTCAAATAAGATTATGTACCAGACAGTGCCCTAAATGTGTCTGCTAGAAACCCCCTGAAGCCCTCATAGGAGCATTGCCTTTGGAGTGTGGCCAGGACCAGATCATTAACTGAAGTGAAGGGAGGGAGGGGCGTGGTTCTTCTAATGAAAAGCTTTATTGAAGAGCTATGGGGACCCAGCTGAGGTTGGAACCTATGGATTTGCAATGGTGTCAATCTGCATTCCTTCGTACAGTTATTCAGTACTGTTGCAGGCACTGGGGGTGGAAAAGCAAATACAATGCAGAAGAATCTTACGTGTTAGAGGAAAAGTGAATAGTAAACAGGTAACCAAATAAAGATGTTAACTTCACAAAGTGATAAGGACACAAGCAGTGATGTGATCCCGAGTGATAGAGGATTACATGCAGTGTGATGTGGCAGGCAGTTAACAGCTCAAGGAAGACCGAAAGCAAAGCTAAACAGCACTTGTATTAATCCCCAAGGGGGTGTGGAAGGAGAAGGCTATGGAGGAGCCTGGAACCTCAGATGGATCAAGGGCCAAAGATGTTATGGTCATCGCTAAGAGATGGTTAGAGCGATAGACTCTCTTAGCCAGACTGGATCTGAACGAAAGTGAAGCTGTTCTCTGAGTTCCACAAGCTTGTTCGTACATATTCGTGTAGCATCATTTATCTTGCAATGTCATTCATTTTTTGAATGCTTGTCTGCTTCCGTGACTAGATTGTGGATTCTTCTAGGTAAAGGATTTTGTCCTACAAGATTCTTCCTTGAATTGCTACTACCTTCTACTTTTTAAAAAAAATTAAGTTTGTTTATTTATTTTGAGAGAGAGAGGCAGAGGGAGAGAGAGAATCCCAAGCAGACGCTGCATGTGGAGACTGACTCAGGGCTCAAATTCATAAACTGTGAGATCGTGACCTGAGCCGAAATCAGGAGTAGGCCACCTAACCTACTGAGCCACCCATGGGCCTTCTACTTAATAGGTCTGTCTGGTTTCTGGAATGCCAGTTGGAAAAATTTTACTGTCTCCCCACCTTGGGGTACTACAGCAGCCCCCCCAATAATTTTCTTGTGTGAGGAGTGGATGATCGGATCCCCCAAAAGAGCAGGCTTGTTTGTCTATACAAAGAGTCATGTTAGAGAAATCCTCAAAAAACAACAAAACAGAATTCAGTGATTTAAACGGTCATCTTTTTGTTGGTTTAAAGATTACTGGAAGAAACCAAAAGGCAAACAGGAATGGATTCAGCATACATGGGAGCCCTCTGCAAGAAGTGAGGAAAATAATTTTTATCCAAATCTGAAGAAAAAGAGGCTATGATAATTTACCACTCAGTAATTTATTCATTCAATAATATAGAAGATCATTATGTATTTCTCTACCCTCAGACATTATTCTTATTGTTTTACGCCAATTGTCTGCAAGCTCAGCCCACAAGAGGAAGCTTATATTCATTTAGATGCTTTGCCTTGGGAACAGCTTTGTAGTCTAATAGCCAGACTTTCTGGAATTAATAAAGAGATTTCAGACTTCCTTTTTTTTTTCAATTATGCTTTTAAATGTCTTTTGATTTCAAAACGCATTCATCATAATTAAAAAAATAAAAAGTTACCTCTAAAGAGGAAAACTATAACATTAACAAAATTTAACTACCTTTTGTATTGATCTTTAACTGCTATGTCTTCAACTGATCTATCAATCACAGAGTCCAAAGGTTGGGTATAGCACCTTCATTTTAAAATTGATTAGGTAAGGGGCGCCTGTGTGGCTCAGTCGGTTGAGCGTTCGACTTCGGCTTAGGTCATGATCTCACAGTTCGTGGGTTCGAGCCCCGCGTCGGGCTCTGTGCTGACAGCTCAGAGCCTGGAGCCTGCTTTGGATTCTGTGTCCCCCTCTCTCTCTGCCCCACCCCTGCTTGTGCTCTGTCTCTCTCTGTCTTTCAAAATTGAATAAACATTAAAAAATTTTTTTTAATTGACTAGATAAGGACTTCTAAGATCTTATGAGTCCAAATCATAGCTCTGGAAGATTCTGAAGCTTCAGTCCAAATTAGAGATGAAAGCCCCCTCTGACAATGTGTCCTTAATGTTCCAGCTGCTCATAATTTCTTTCAGCTTCATAAATCAACACCCTGTGTCCCTTCAGAGCTGCTAAGTCTAAATATAGATATTAAAATTTTCCTTTAAAATCCTTATTTGGAATTCTGAATGCATTTCTCTTTATAAGCCCCATTTTTAATGGAGCGTTTGAATCACTTAAATCTGATTCTGGACAGAGCTGGCAGGTGAGTTTTTTCCTTGGCTCACAACTGGTATTTTGCTGACTTCAAGTAAATGTGGGACATAGGCAAAAGATTTCTTGGTGTCTTCCCAGCTGCGTCTTAATGGCCAATGTTTATTTTTCAGCCCTTTTTTGTCTTTCTATCCTTCTATCACTTTCCATAAAAGAGACCATGTCTTTTCCCATAAAACAAAAACTCTCAACAGTTTGATGGGATTTAAAAACAAAGTTACAAAGTAGTTTTCTATACTGTATAGGCAAAAGGCTTCTAAAATAGTATGCATTACACATACCAGTGTAATATTGTAAAGCCTTGAATTGTCATCCTGCTTCAATTCTAAATGAAGCAATATGGACTCTGCTTCTCCTTTTTTTTTTCTCCTTTAATTTTTAAGAATCAAAATAGCTGGAGTCACTCATTTACATTAGTTTATTGACTCGCTGTATTTTGGAGCAAGTGCAAAGTCATTTTGATATATGGCAATTTAAAATAATTGCTCTTCTCAAAATAGAAGGAAAATTAGCTGGTCTGGTGGGTGCATCAGCCTATTTAGGCAATATGTCTCCATATGTCAGCTCTCTGCTCTCCGCACCACCTGCTTGAGTCCCCATCAGGGACGCAGACCGATGAGATCACTACAGCAAGCTATAGATCTTGGGCAAGTTAACTGGTCCGATTTTGCCTGGTAATAAGGAGAGTGTCTCTGGAAAATGGGAAATTGGAATCTGTCACCGCTTAGCAAACTGATGAGTGATTGCTATTGTTTTGCATCTCTGTAGGGTTAGCATGGTTTATTAGCTGTTCCTCAGCCCTGAGAGTTTAGTGTTACTCCTATTTTACAGGCAAGAATCTGAGATGTGTGTTGTGAAGCATAATTGTTGAAAACAAAGTGAAGGTGAGCGGTTTTCTGTGAGTCTTAGGATTCTAGCATTACCTGCCTTGAGCAAATTTAGCAATGGGGAGAGGTGGGGATTTTCAAGGTGATGGTGGCTAGGGTCATAAATAAAAACTCTCTCAGGGAATGACTCACAATGCTTTCTCCCTTACCAGTGATTCTGCCTCCCTAATTCCTGAAATCAAAATTCACAAACACTAAATGCCTATGTGGCCAAACTGTGACAATATTTTCAATAATTTCTGATTTTGATTGGGAATTAATCATTGAAGAACAAGAAGTATCAGAGTTATTTAAAAAAAACACATTTATTAAAAGAGAAGAAAAAAACATTTATTTATTGAACAAACTTACTGGAGGGAAGGTTCCACGTTGTCAGTCCCAGCTTCATTCTATTAAAAAAAAAATGAAACTTTGGATAAAATAATGTTCCTTTTGAGGAAAAACTATGAAATCATAAAGTTGGAAAAGACCTTCAAGGTAGTCAGTTCCAAACCAGCATTTCATTTTAAAGTTACTAGGTAATAATGAAAAAAACTGTTAGTACTAATTGGGAAGAAAATACTGATTTTAGTGCTCAATAATGTGTACTGTTGCAGGTGTGTTTTTATTTTATTTATTTTATTCATTTATTTTAATGAATGTTTATTTTTGAGAGAGAGAGAGAGAGAGAGTGAGAGCGCGCACACATGCGCACATAAGCAGGGGAGGGGCAGAGAGAGAGGGAGACACAGAATCTGAAGCAGGCTCCGGGCTCTGAGCTGTCAGCACAGAGCCCGACTTGGGGCTCAAACCCACAAACCATGAGATCATGACCTGAGCCCAAGTCAGACACTTAATGGACTGAGCCACCCAGGCGCCCCCCTGGCCAGCATTTAAAAAAATAATGAACCATAACAATAAAAATTAGGAAATATCAGAGTACATCTCACATTGTAAGGGTAAGTAGGGTGTCATGAAACTGTTGTTCCAGTTACAGTGTGTGTGTGTGTGTGTGTGTGTGTGTGTGTGTGTGTGTTGGCATATGATATAAAATGTATTTCTTATAGTAGGTCAGAAAAGTTTGAAAACCACTGCCTTTACATTTGAGTATGAGCAGATGAAAAGAAACATTCCTTGTGTGCGCATTAGCAAGTTTCCTGCCTCTTGGGTGGTGACTCCCCACTGAGTAGATTTCATGGCCCATTATATAACACTTACATTGTTTCCACAGCCAGGATTTATTTCTCTGCACAATGCAACCAGAACCCCATTTTCTGGCTTTGGGGCCATGTATTTTGCTTTAAAAGTAACCTTTGTGTTCTTTCCCAAAGACTCTTACCTTCTCCAGATAAATTGCGGCTACCTCTCAATTGTACCCCAAATGCACATCTAGTTAAGGTCTTAGCAGTCATGATTGTGTTTTATTTGCACAGTGTTCCTTTAAACCTTCAACAGGACTGTTTTTCTGCTGCAGATATACTTTTGTAAACATTTTATACAAGGATAAAACTTTGGATAGTTCATTTAAATCAAAGGAAAAATCATCTTGACATTGTAAGAAATGTTCTCTGAAATGAACCTGCCCACATTTCTAGCTGGAACTAATCCCTGGAGATGCTGTTGGCTGGAAGCAAAACCAACGCTGTGATAACTTCCGCCTTCTTTGCAACTGAGAACTCAGGTGTTTGAGAGACAACAGAGGCTCTGGGAACAAAGGTATTCACTAGAGAGAATGCTGGAAAGAAGTCATGCTGACCTTGGTACTTTCGAGGGAAATATTAGTTTCTTATCGCTGCTGCAACAAATTACTGCAAACTTAGTGGCCTAAAACAATACAACTGTATTATTTTAAAATTTTGAAGGTTGGAAGTCTGACACAGGTCTTGCTGGGCTAAAATCAAGGCATTGGCAGGGCTGTGTTCCTTCCGGGTGCTCTGAGAAGAATACATTTGCTTGCCTTTTCCAGCTAATAGAGGCTGACTGGATTCTTTCCCTCATGGCCCTTTCACACAGACCTTTCCTTCCCCATCTCCTTCTCTGACTCTGACTCTCCTTTCACTTATAAGGACCCATTAAAGATCCGTCTCAAGATTCATAATTTGATCACATCTGCAAAATCCTTTTTGTCATGTAAGGTAACACATTCTCAGGTTTGGGGGATTAGGATGTGGACATCTTTGAGGGGCAGAATTATTTTACCTCCCGTGATGATGCAGGTCTAGGAGCAAGGGAAGATGAGGTCGCAAATAATCCTTCAGATTACCTTGATTTGTGATTACGGCATTGATGCTGGTGACATGCTTGCAGAAGAAGGGCCGAGATACTGGAATCATTCACTCTGACACCTGAAGAGTTCAAGGGTTGGCCGCTGTGGCCACCGTGCAGCTTTGTAGAGGCCTGCCTTTTCCCTCTGTTTGCTGGTGAGTGCTTCTTGGCATTTAATATTCATCTGTGCCTCAGAAGGTCTTTATCCATTTGGGTCCTTAAAGCATGTCCTCTATACTGCATTTTTTATCGCTGTTCATTTAAGCTTCTCCCTTCTGCCTGGATTGGAGAGGCTGGGGCTTAAAGGGAAGAAGGAATGGTGTATAAAGCCCACAGGTGAAGTAGGTGAGCTGGGGATAAAAATACCTGAGAGATCTTGAATATAAAGCACGTGGCAGAAACTCGCAAGCTGGATTTATAAATAAAGGGTCACAGATACAAGCCTGTGAAGGCAGAGGAAAAGAATATATACATTTGCAGACACAGGAAGCTGTGTTCAAGGAGAAGCTTCTGCAAATTCAGTAATGTTCCTTACTGTAGATACCCTGGAGCTCAGTTTGATGTCTAAAACACTCAGTGTGCAGTGGTCAGAAAGGATATCGCTGACCGTGGGATTTAGGCCTGCTTTCCTGCAAGACTGTGGTTTATTAATTGAATGCATCTTGCCAGGCCAAGAGCTTCTGGAATTTCATTCCTCTGTTTCTCTCTCTCTCTCTCTCTTTTTTTTATAATGGATGCGAATAGTTATGGGAAACAAGAAATTGGCAATCATCAGAGGAAATCTGAGGGACACTTGAATTCATTAAGCAGTTTCTAGTATTGCCTCTCCAGGTATGGCAATCCTGTTTTATGGGAGAAATTATTGGGTGGAAGAGACTCTCCCAAGACCTCAGGATTTTAGGGCCCTCAAACTCCAATTCTGTGATTTTTCAAAGCACAGTTTCTCTCTTTAGGATTAGCTTGGATTACAAAATAAAAATATCTTTAAAAGGATGGAGAATTGCTATCATCCTCATAAGTTATAGTAGCTATAGGAAATGTCTGCATGACTTAAAGCAGATAAATACAATGATTATTTAATTGTTGTAAATATCTGCCCAATTTTTAGGTTAGTTTCAGAGTCAGTAGGGGCATTTTTGTCATGAATTGCTGAGAAGTTATTTGGAAAGTGTAGTGAAAATGTTGCGTTAGATACAAAAGAAGTTTATGTCAAAGAAAGATGGAAATAGGTAGATAATGTAAATTGTGATAATAGAGAGATAGGATGTTTTTCTCAATTCACATGCATTCGAAGGGCCTGGAACGGGGCGCCTGGGTGGCTCAGTCGGTTAAGTGTCCGACTTTGGCTCAGGTCATGATCTCACAGTCTGTGGGTTCGAGCCCCGCATCGGGCTCTGTGCTGACAGCTCAGAGCCTGGAGCCTGCTTCCGATTCTGTGTCTCCCTCTCTCTCTGGCCCTCCCCTGCTCATGTTCTGTCTCTCTCTGTCGCAAAAATAAATAAAAACATTAAAAAAAAAAAAAGAAACAAAAGGCCTGGAACACTCCTGTTGTGATCATGCTGCTGTTGTGATCGCACTAGGAAAAACAGAGCTGACTGATTCACTTTTGCGTTTCTCTTTACATACACACCCTGCTAGATCTAAGACATCAGGGCAAGACATTCAGATCCTGTGTGATCCAGGCAAACTTAATCAGGGAGCCGTGCTGCCAGATCCACATATGTTTCCCGAGAAAAATAAGCGAGATATTGACATGACCAAAAATCTGTGGCATAAGGTTTCTTACCAAATGTCTGTGTATTGAAGGAGTTTCTTGTAGATAGTATCTGTACCCAGTACATCCCCATCTGTGTGTGCTAATCGCGAACTGCGCTTGAATCCAGCAGGATCTATTTATTTCCAAAATAACTATGTCTTGATCAAATAGGATTCATGTGTGCCTGTCGTACTGAGGAGACACACAGGGCCGGATGTGGCTCTTTTCCCTGACTGCCTTGATTCAATGGGATCCAGGCATTTTCCAACTGAACAGCTGTGGCTTGGGGAGAATCCAGGTGTTTTTCTCACTGAATATTTGTGGGATTGGCAGGGTCCTGGGTATTTCCTTTGCTTTCTCTTGCTTGGAATTATTATAACATATATTATGTATATGTATTTCAGTGAACTTTTCTTTGTCCCAGGAAGCAGATCAGTTTCCTTTACTTCACACAAAGAGCAATTACACCTAGAAAAACATGGCCTGAATTAACTGCTATTTATCTTTTTCCTCACTAACTTTATCCTTCATGCTGTTTTATACAAATACATGAATATTCTAAAAATCCCTTTCAGTGAAAGCAAGTAGATTTCCTTTCCACACTGAATAATTATCTACTCAGAAGGTGTTGCTTTATTGAATGAGGGCGTCACACCTGTTCCAACGTCCACTTGTTAAGAACCTGTTGGACTTGGCTTTGATTTCTGATTGAAGAAGTAAGTGAGCCCCCCTAAATTTGGCAACTCGTAGACCCTGTTAGAAAATGGTGTGTGGTTTTGGTTTCCACATTATACAATATATAGGGAAATTGGAAGGAGTTCAGAGAACAGAAACAAAATGATTAAAGGGTTGGGGAAATAAGGAGCTGGGATTATTTTATCTGAAGAAAAGCTTTCAGGGAAAGCAAGATGGTGTATGTGTGAGTGTGCATGTGTGTGTGCCAAAGACAGAGTCAGAGAAGCCAAATCTTAAAGGCTATGTGTTTGAGCAGGTTTGATTGGCCTTTGTAGGCCATCTGGAGTCTGGTGGAGGGAGTGAGGAGAAGCTGGTCTGCCTTACCAATTACTGGGAAGGAGAATAAGCAATTTAAGAGAGAGAGGGGGGACTTGGCCAGAATCAGGCAGGAATTACTTTAGCTAGGGGTTCTGTCTCAGACCTACTTATATTATAATCTTCAAATGTAGCAAGAATTTTTGTCTACGTAACCCTTACATTTCAGCTTCTACTAGATTTGAAAAATACGATTGGGTATAGTATATCTAAAACTACTTAATGATAAGCCATGTCCTATTTCTCTCCAACTATATGATGAAATCTTGAGATAAAGTTTTTCTTCGTCTTCTCAAAGAGTCAGAGGAAATAACTATATGTTGATATCAAAGATAGGGACTAATACTCTATAAAGTTTAATCATAGTCTGTTGGGCTCAGAAAATATAATGGATGTGTATACAATCTGTTCTCAAAATGAAAAATAGGGAAAATATTATCATCTCTTTTGGACACTTAGATCCTAAGGAAGGGAGTAGATTTGATTACCTATCATGTAATTACCTATCTGGGCGAGATCCCCATCATGTCCAGGATTCTGATTTTAATACTGTATTATATATATATATATATATATATATATATATATATATATATATATTACAGACTATGATATTAGACATTAAATCATCTCTTCTTATAAAGCTCTGTATCAATCACGGATTGATTGATTGATTGATTGAAACAGAACCAATATATACATGGTAATTGGCTCACATGATTGTGGGGACTGGTAAGTCCAAAATTTGTAGGGTAGACCAACAGGCTGGAAAGTCAGGCAGGACTTCTATGTTACAGTCTTGAAACACAGTTCCTTCTTTTGTGGGAAGCCTCCATTTGCTCTTAGACCTTCAATTGATTATGTGAGGGCCACCACATTATCAAGTGCAATCTCCTTCACTTAAAGTCAACTCATCGTAGATGTTGATTGCATTTATAAATTACCTTTGCAACAGCATTTAGACTAGTACTTGGTAGTACCTGTCAAGCTTGGCACCATAGCCTGGCCATGTTGATACATAAAATGTAACCATCACGAGTTCTAAACACTCTTTAGCTCATCTTTTCAGAGAGATAACATATAAATGAAAAATAGCAGGGTTACTCCCTGCTGGAAAGGTGTCCTTAGGCTCGAAGGGTCTTTCTTCTGGGAGAGGAGGTGGGAAGAAACCTTCCATATTTCATAGGAGCCTCCTCCTCACTTGGCTTTAGGAAACTTTTCTAAATAATTTCTCTTCATTGCATTCTCTAGTAGTGACTTCTTGTGGCTATTGTCCTGTGCCATCCTACCATTCACACAAACATGCTGTCCAGAGTTCTTCCTTCTGCAGTTTAGAAGCAAGACAGTTTGCCTTATGCAGAAAATCTCAGAGAAGATAAATGGCCAGTGAAAAGCTCCACAGACCATGGACACCGAAGCAAGACTGTCTGGGTTCAAATTCTGATTCTACCACTTACACCGATGCGACTTTTGCCAAGTTACTTGCAATGCCCCTGAACCTCAGTTTCTTCATCTTTCACATGGGATAATAATTATAATTCCTTCCCTAAAGGGTTGATATGAGATGCGTTGAACACTGTTTTGAGCACTTAGTAACTATTTAGACCATTTAAATTAACTATTATGAAATTAAGGACTATCTACAGTCTGGGAGAAAATGTTTTTTGATGATGAACTATCTGTACTACTCAAACCATGTAACACTGGGTGAAGATTTACCTCTGGGCCTTTCTGCCCATGATAGCTGCTGTCTGTGTTACTAGGAAGTTGTCATCTCCCTCTCCACACACTCAGTGGGGCTAAGAAGCCAGAGTTTGATATGACAGAGAACCCCCAAACACTTCACCCCTAAAATATTTAATCACACAAACAACAGGGGCAAGAAATATAATGTTTGCTGATGCCTTCGGTGTGCTATCCCATACATTGGCTCACTTAATACTCATAACATCCTGTAAATGAGATAGTATAACCCTCAATTTAGAGAGAAGGAAACTAACAAGAGACCTAACAAGGTTGAAATAATTTGCCTACAATTATAGAGCAGAACCAGGGTCGCCCAGCTTCAAAACCCAACTCTTGCCAGTTATACCATGATGCTTCTCTCCAGAGAGTCAGACCTTGACCTATTTCTTGTAGGCTATTGGCTTCTGTGCTAGAATACAGTTACCTTTTTTTTGCCTATTTGAGAAATGCTTCCCCCCCCTCCCCCAACCAAATTGAATTCTCAATCTAGAATGCTGCCCAGGGCATTCAATGAAGTGTATGGTGAAGTGGGCAGGAGACCTTGAACTGCATATGCTTGAATTATAAAGCCTAAAAACTAATGGGAAAATAGATGTTTGAAGTTTCTGAATTTTCATTTGTTTCTAAACCAAACCACTGTTTACAAAGAATGTCAGTGGAAGATGTAGAATGACTAGCTGCTTTTCCTTTATTTTTAGACTCAAGTAAATATTTGGTAACGATACACTTTGCAAAATAAGTTGAAGTTCAAAAATTAGTTCAAGAAGCCCCATGGAATGATTAAAAGGAGTAAGTTGTGAGGATAGAATTCATCACAATAAAGGATTTCATGATCAGTTAATTCTGAACTATGGCTTCCAACACCTTAAATGGACTTATCCATCCATCAGCTAAACCAACTATCCATGCAGTCCTCTAACACATGTTTAGTTAATGGAGACCCATTTATGTGTCAGGTACTGATCTGGGTTCTGGGAGAAAGCAATGCTTAAAGTTCATGAAGAAGGTTGAGGTCACAGTAAACTAATAAGCAAATTTATAAAACGAACTAATGTCAGGTACCAGTAGGTGCTGTGACTGAAACACAATATGAGGATATATGGTTTATGGTGGAGAAACTATTGAGTAGAGGGGTCAAGGGAGGATTCCAAACAGTTGACATTTGAATTAAGACCTGAATGGGGGGTGCCTGGGTGGCTCAGTCAGTTGAGCGTCCGACTTCGGCTCAGGTCACGATCTTGCGGTCCGTGAGTTCGAGCCCCGCGTCAGGCTCTGGGCTGATGGCTCAGAGCCTGGAGCCTGCTTCCGATTCTGTGTGTGTCTCTCTCTCTCTGCCCCTTCCCCGTTCATGCTCTGTCTCTCTCTGTCTCAAAAATAAATAAATGTTAAAAAAAAAAAAAAGACCTGAATGGGAAAGAGACAAATCTTCACAGAGCATAAGAATAACTCCCAGGCAGAGAAAGTTTCTAACAATTCGAATGTACTGTCTTGGTCTGTTCACACTACTATAAGAAAGTACCACACACTGGGTGACTCATAAATAGCAGAAATTTATTTCTCGCTGTTCTGGAAGCTGGAAGTCTGAGATCAGAGTTATCAGCCTGGTCAGGTTCTCGGGAGGGCCCTCTTCCTGGTTGTGGACTGCTCACTTTTATGTCCTCACAAGGCGGACGACTGAGAGCAGCAAGCTCTCTCATGACTCTCATAACATTACTCCCATGACCTCATCTAATCCTAGTCTCCTCCCAAAGACCCCACCTCCTAATATCGTCACATTGGGTGGTAGGATTATAACATAAAAATTTTGAGGGAGACACATTCAGTCTGTAACAAATACCAAGATTAGAAAAAAAAAAGCAGTACAAGTGGATCCGGAGTGGAGGTATGAGATGAGGTGGGAAAGGTGAGAAGGGCCATGTTAGTTTTGTACAGTTGGAAGGAGTCTCAATTATAATCCAAGTATAATGGAAATATATTGGCAGGTTCTAAGCAGGGGGAGACACGATTTGAATTAGCTTTAAAAACAACAATCCAGGTGCCTGGGTGGCTCAGTCAGTTAAATATCCGACTCTTGATTTCTGTTCAGGTAATGACCTCACAGTTGGAAAGTTCCAGCTTCTTATTGGGCTCTGCACCGACAGCGACAGCGTGAAGCCTGTGGGGGTGAAGCCTGCGGGGATTCTCTCTCCTCTCTCTCTGTCCCTCCCTCCCTCTCTCTGTCTCTCAAAAATAAACATTAAAAAAAAAAACCTGTAAACAAACAAAACAAAACAAAAAAACCAATCCAGAGGCATGGCTGAGAGTTACTTATGGGGGGCAAGAGTGGAGGCCGAGGAACCAGTTCAAGACTGCAAAGGTTGAGGTGAAAGAAAACTAAAGACTCATAACCATTCTCCTTACTGGTAAGGGGACTTCACTGGTGAAAGGCAGCTGGATTTATTTTAATGACGTCTCCATTTACATGCAACATATCTGCTATAAAATAGTTTTATCATTATTTTGTCAGAGGTAGCGATAATGGTGTAGATTAGCAATTATATATAACTCCATCATATATTAAAAAGGCATTTTACTGTTGCTGGCAGGAACCACCACGCAGAGCTCTTGGTTCTCCTTAAAGGAGAGTAACGGTAACTAGGAAATTAATTCTTCCCTTCGGCTTAAATGCAAAATTGCAGAAACCATTTGCTAAATACGACCAGCCATTCTCAAGAAGGCAGAGAGTCCTTCCTCAGGCATTCTTTATTAGAGGCCATTTATCAATTTCTACCTATCATTACGGATAATTGCAGCGAAACCTGCGACTGGCGATTTATTGGCATTTTTCTTGCACTCAGACGGAAGCTAGTTTGAAGTGTTATCAACAGTGGCCCTGGCTGCAAACTTCCTTGCTCAGAGGCGATGGTGAAGTGCTGGAAGGTGGTCTGGTCTGAGCTACCCCATCTTTCTGCCCATAAATCAGCATCCTAAAGCATCCTGGAAGTGTTGTGATGGCGCTGAATGCATAAAAAAGTGTTCACAAGCCGAATCTATTGTCATTCTTGGTGGGAGAGGGGAGTGACAAGAAGCTCGCGCGTCGCTGAGCAGTAGCGCGGCATAATAAAGTGTGCTTTGCGCCATGTGTGCCACAGATTTCTCGGGGTTTCGCGAAGGTTTTTCCAAGTTCCGCCTTCCCCCCCCCCCCCCCCCCCCCTTTACAGTCATCCTGGCCCCAGCTGCGCGTCGGCCTTTGACTCCATCTGTCCTTCCGCTGGGGACGAGCCTCTCTCGCCAAATGGAGAACACAAGTTTGGCTCCCCAAAGTGATTCTAACCCCCACCCTCTGCTCAGCCTGAGCCAAGCGTCAGGCCTGCCGAAGGAACCGTCCAGGGGATGGAGGGAGGAGGGCGTGGAGGGGCTGCTCCTCTCGCCTCCCCCCACCCATCGCCACTTCGCACGCAGAGCCGGGGCAGCCGGCCGGCCTGCGCGACCCCCGCCCGCCTCCCGGTCCGAATTTCCACGTCCTTCCTCCTTCGCTCCTCTCTCTTCGGTCCCTGGCCCCGGCGAGAACGCGCCCTGCTGCAGAGCGGCGACTCGCAGGTTGGAGTTTGCCTTCGTGTGCGTCGCGTCACAGGCGGGGAGGAGAAGGGGGGGGGCGGCGGGGGCTGGGTGGGAGCTGGAGCCGGGCGGTCCTGGGCGCCCCCAGACGCCGCGGGGAGAGGCCACCCCCGGAGCCGCCGACACGGCCGCAGCCAGGGCCGCCTCCCCCTCCCTCCTTTCCTCCTTCGCTCGGGCTGCGCGCCCCCCTCAGCCTCCCCGCCCTTACTCCACCCCCTTCCCCGGGCCGACCCCCATCCTCTCCTTCTGTGTGTGCGCTTTAAATAATTTCATCCTTTTTGGCAAGGGAAATAATGCACCTGACTTTACCAGGGGGAAACAACAAGCCAAGCAGAACAAGGAACAGATGTAAAAGGAATAAAAGGAGAGAGAAAAAGAGATGAGACTCATTGAAAGCAATCCAGGGGCTGAGGAGGTGGCTGCAGCGGCAGAGGCAGCTAGCGCTTCCCTGTCTGCGTGAGCGGCAGGCGGAGGACGTTTTCACCAGTTGCAGCCTGAACCTCGGAAACTCCTGGGTCTGTTGGTTTGCCAAACAAAGTCTTTTTTTTTTTTTTTCTTTCGCCCAGACACTGAAGAGGCTCCTGGATTTTTCTGCCAGCCCTCCACAAGCTGGCAGTTACCCGGGAGCCTTCCCCAGGAGCTGGCGGAAAAATGAGCCCTTCTGGGAGGAGGATGGGCAAAGGGCACCGGCAGCGGGGGGCTCCGGCCACGAGGCGCCTTCTGATGCCAGGGAGGAGAGGGTCGCCCCGCGGGCTGCCGGGCGGCGGCGGCGGCGCCACGGGGGCTCAGCGCTTCCTGCTCGGGCTCTTCTTGCACGCGTGGCTCTGGGCGGCTTCGGGCTCATCTGCCCAGGTGTTCAACCTCAGCCTTTCTGTGGACGAAGGACTTCCTCCGGACACTCTAGTAGGAGACATCCGCGCCGGGCTGCCCGCTGCACAGCAGCAGGAGGCGGGCGGCTTCTTTCTATCCGAGGATTCCGATGACTCACCACTGTTGGACGACTTCCACGTGCATCCGGACACCGGCATCATCCGCACGGCGCGGTGCCTGGACCGCGAGCGGCGGGACCACTACAGCTTTGTGGCCGCCACGCTGCTGGGAGCCGTGGTGCAGGTGGAGATCCTGGTCAACGACGTGAACGATCACTCCCCCAGCTTTCCCCGCGACTCCCTGCAACTCGACGTTTCCGAGCTCAGCCCTCCAGGTACCGCCTTCCGCCTGCCAGGTGCCCACGACCCGGACGCCGGCCTGTTCAGCACTCAGGGCTACACCTTGGTGCAACCGTCCGCCCTTCCCGAGGACCCCGCGGGACCGTTCTTCCAGTTGCGCTACGGAACTCCCGGGTCACCGCCGTCGCCACCGTCGTCGTCGCCCCTGGAGCCCCTGGACCTGGTGCTGCTGCGGCGTTTGGACCGGGAGGCGGTGGCTGCGCACGAGTTGCAGATCGAGGCATGGGACGGCGGCCGCCCGCGGCGCACGGGCCACCTGCGTGTGGAGCTGCGCGTGCTGGATGAGAACGACAACCCCCCGGTCTTCGAGCAGAGCGAGTACCGCGCCGCCGTGCGGGAGGACGCTCGGCCGGGAGCCGAGGTCTGTCGCGTTCGCGCCACCGACCGTGACCTGGGGCCCAATGGTCACGTGTACTACAGCATCCGCGCCCGGCAGGCGCTCGGGCCACTGGGCGATGCGGCCTACTTCGCCGTGGAGGAGCTGAGCGGCGTGGTGCGGGTGCAGAGGCCGCTGGACCGCGAGGCACAGGCCTGGCACCAGCTAGTGGTAGAGGCCCGCGACGGAGGGGCCGAGCCCGAGGTCGCCACTGTGCGCGTGTCCATCGCGGTGCTGGACGTGAATGACAACCCGCCCGCCATTCACCTGCTCTTCCTTACCGAGGGTGGGGCGGCGCGCGTTTCCGAGGGCGCGGCCCTCGGCGACTACGTGGCTCGAGTCTCCGTGTCCGACGCGGACGGGGATCCCGAGCAGGAAGAGGAGGCCATCGGGGAACCCGGCGTGGGCCTCGGAAGCGGAAGCATCTCGTTGTCCTTGGAGGGCGGAGATGGAGCCTTCGCGCTGCGCTCTGGTGGCTCCCCGGGGGTATTTTTCCTTTGCGTCGAGGGGCCCCTGGACCGTGAGAGCCGCGACCTGTATGATTTGCGACTGGTGGCCACGGATGCGGGCTCCCCGCCGCTGAGCACCGAGGAAACGCTGCTGCTCCGGGTCGCCGACCTTAACGACCAGCCGCCTCTCTTCAGCCGGGAGCATTACCTGGCCTCGGTGTCAGAGGCCGCGGCCCCCGGCACCGCGGTGGTGTGGGTCAGCGCCTCTGATGCGGACGAGGCTGGCACCGACCACGCCCGGCTGCGCTACGCACTGGTCCACCTTCCCGTTCACTGCAACCCGGAAGGTGTGTGGCCTGCAGCGGAGTGCGGACCGTCCTTCACTATTGATCCTGAAAGCGGCGTGATCAGCACCATCCGGAGTCTGGACCGAGAGGTCCAGGAGGCAGTAGAGTTGAGAGTGGTAGCCCAGGACCTCGGAGAACCCCCACTTTCTGCCACCTGCCTGGTGAGCATCACCGTGGACGATGTGAATGACAACGAGCCCATCTTCAGGAGGCAGGTGTACAACGTCACCCTTGCGGAGCATGCCCCAGTTGGACACTGCTTTTTGCAGGTGAGTGCGTCATGCTTCTGGATCAACCTCTGGATTCCAGGAAGGCCTGGGAAGGGAGGTCAAGATTAAGTCTATCCAGGGAAGGAACATTGTGACGTAGGTGGTTGTATCCTGGCTCCAAAGCAAGGGGGTATGAACTCCAGTTCTTCCTCTACAGTGAGATGAATGGCACCTTCTAGGCACCTAACTTTGCTGTCAGGGGCTTGCACTGTATGATCTTTAAGGTCCTTTCTACTTCATATATTTGGATCCTGATTTTGCTTAAAGAATCCCAGTTTCCTTTGTGCAGGATATGTGCTCCCACATGGATTTGGGAGGAACCACTCACTCCCGAACACTCCCGAGTATGCAAATGGCAGTGTCTCATATTTTCGAGCATCACTGTGTGGCATCTTAGGGAAATAAAAGGATCCTCAAAAAATTTTTTCTTTTCAAATACAGTGCCTACCTTTAGACATTGAAACTGATTGAGTAACCATTTCCAGAGTTTTCTTACACGTTTTCCTACCTTCGTTTAGAGGCTTACAAAGGCTAGTTGAGGACAGTAAGTCATTTTTTTTTTTAAATCAGTTGTGAGTTGAGTTCCTTCAGGACTCTGAGAAGTAGTGGGGCTCAGTTATAAAATAGGAACTCTATACCTTGCTTTTTGGAGATTCTGATCTCTCCTTTACCTTCAGAATGTTGTGATTTGGCCCCTTCTAGCACCATCTTTATTGCTTCAAATTTCCTTTTTCCTTCCCTTCCCTTCCCTTCCCTTCCCTTCCCTTCCCTTCCCTTCCTTCCCTTCCCTTCCCTTCCCTTCCCTTCCCTTCCCTTCCCTTCCCTCTTCACTTCTTTCTTATTGAAGTATAGTTGACACACGTTACACTAGTTTCAGGTGAACAACAAGTGATTTGACAAACTGTATACATTATGCTATGTTCACAAGTGTAGCCACCATCTGACGCTCTACAACACTATTACAAAACCATTGACGATATTCCCTATGTGGTACATTTTATCCCCAGGACGTCTACACTCAGTAGTTAGAAGCCTGTATTCCCATTCCCTTTCACCCATTTTGCCCATCTCCCCATCCACCTCCCCTCTGGGTGGGAATTTAAATAGGTGCACCCAATGTGAACACTGTATAGAGGTTCCTCAAAAAAGTAAAAATAGAATTAACATATGATCCAGTACCGGGTAAAGAAAATGAAAACCCTAAATAGAAAAGATGTATGTACCCCTATGTTCATTGCAGCATTATTTATAATAGCCAAGATATGGAAGCAACCTAAGTATCCATCAATAGATGAATGGATAAAGAGGATGTGTTACACACATACGCGTGCGCACACACACACACACACACACACACACACACAGTGGAATATTATTCAGCCATAAAAAGAATGAGATCTTGACCTTTGTGACTACATGGGAGAACCTAGAAGGTATTATGCTAAGTGAAATAAGTCAGACAGAACAAGATACCATATGATTTCATTTATATGTGGAATCTCAAAAAACAAAACAAAGAAAGCAGAAACAGACCAATTTCCAATTTCTTATCTGATTTGAGATAAACCAGATTTCTAAGATTGATTTATTTACTCCAAGATAACTTGAATAAATACATACAGCCTAGAAGGCTAACTGGTGAGTGAACCTCTAAAGCTTTATTTAGTTCTCAGGCTGGGTTATTTTAAGATCTCTATTGTTTATTTCCTGGTTCTCAGGGGAGTAGGGCCTTAACTTTTGTAGGTTGTGTCTCAAATAATAACCTTTAGATAACCAGGATGCTACTATATTATAAAAATGAATTTCATGACTGCTTCTATTTTTTTAATCCTTTGGATCTGTGGGCGATAATAATCTCCATTTCTTTCCCTAGCATGATTGGCAGTTCTCTGAGTTGCTAGGTTATTCAAAGAAGGCTTGAGAATCAATTAATGCTTGCTGTTGAAACAGACAAATCCACAAATGTCAGTGAGTACCACAGTGAAAGTATCTACTTGTCAAGCAAATTTTGATACAATGCAAGTTGGCTGGTCTTCCTCCATCCAAGGTAGGGCCGGGCCTGGGAGTGAGTGACTTAGATCCCGTCCACCAGTGTTCCATTGGCCAGAACTCAGCTATGTGGCCTCAGGTGTACCCCAAAGGAGGCTGACGAATGTAAAGGAGTACATGGATGCCAGCGTGCACTGATCCTTTCTGCCATGGATTTCTAAAAATGAAGTCATAATAAGTGAGAGGTTGGACTTGATGATTTCTAAGATTTCTTCCATCTGGAAGACCTTGAGGATCTTGGTATGAAACAGTACAACTTGGCTGCATTTGAAGGAAAATAAGCAGGGTGGATTAATTGCGATTCCTTTGATTGAAACCTGTCTTTTCTAAAATTGTGAGATGATTCTGCCGTGAGGTGTGTTTATCCCATTATTATGATTCAGATCTATTAGGTGAGCTGAACTTGGCTCAAGTGTAGGACTGCATCTCCAATTGCAAAAAAAAAACCTTTCCTGTTTGCCAAATATTGCTGTAAATAGCATTAAATTGTGCTAATTAGAATTTCTGGAAATTCCAGTGATGTAGCCCCTCAACATTGCAGAAACCGTCTTACTCCCTGGGTTCTCTGGTGGCCTTTCTCCAGCAGCTGTGAGAGTGTCCTGTGTTCTGTAAGCCCCTGCTGTCTCTGTCCCCTGCCTTCGAGGTGGGCCCCCCAAGGTGTCTTCCATCTGTTTTATATCTTTACTCTATATCTTTTGTTGTTTTTTAAGTTTATTTGTTTATTTTGAGAGTGAGAGAGAGGGAGCACGCATGTGAGTTGTATGCGAGCGGGGAGAGGGCAGAGAGAGAGGGAGAGAGAGAATCCAGACACATTGGCAGCATGGAGCCTGATGCTGGGTTGGAACTCACGAACCATGAAATCATGACCTGAGCTGAAACCAAGAGTTGGACACTTAACCAGCTGAGCCCCCCCATGCCCTTCAATCTTTCTGTATATCACTTTATAAAAAGGAACCTTCCCAGCCACACTTTGGGTCTCATGGCCTCTTTCCCACAGGGCTTTAATTCCATTATACCAGTTCTTACAACCCTGCTTTCTTTCTGTTGCTCTCCATCAGTTTTCTCCCTTTAGACTGAATAGCTGCTCGATTCTCCTTTGTCAGAATCAAGCAAAAACAAAATGGAAGCAACAGGAAAAAAAAAGTTCTTTCCTATATTCCCTGTAAGGGAATAATACCGTGTCATCTAATGAAACAAATCCTTGAACCTTCAGGGTGTCTTTGGAGGTCACCCCATATCACGGATCCTTGCGGCTCTTCCACTCTTATTACTGCTCCTGCTGCGACCACAGTGCTGACCATCCTCCTGTCCCCCATGTAGCCTGAATCCTTTTATAGTCTCATACCCAGATCGGAACTTTACAAAGACTTTAAGCGTGGACATGACAAAGGGATTTAACACAGAGTACAAGAACCTGTAGCAGCCTGAGATAGGTGACCTCTGTTCCCAAATGGTTTTCACAACCTCGCAGGCACTTGCCTGGATTCCTCATTCCTTACTCTCCACTGTCCTCTACGTGTCCTTCTTAACAACCCGCCTCTCAAGAGCTCCTTTCAGTATCTCTTTATGGTTAAGGCAGAGAGAGATTTCTACTCTGCAGACACTCAAGGGTTTCCTCCCCAGACTCAGTGTCTGGCCCAAAAGATTCTCTTTTCCCTCAGATTACCGTCAAAAAGACTAACTGCAAATGCCAGGCAAGACCCCCCACTTTCCACTCCATGCCAAGCACAGTGAGGTGAGCTGTGCTCCCAGCCTTTATGTCCGGCATTTATACCTGACTCACCGAAGTGAAGACTGTTGTCTCAGGCTTCCTCAAATATCATTACTGTGTTCATTCACTAATTCATTTGTTTAATCAAACAGCAGCATTAATTGAATAAGCACAGCATTCCACAAACAAATATTTATTGAGCACCTCTTACATGCCAGGAACTGGTCTTAGTGCTGAGGATGTACCAGTGACCCAACCGGGCAGGGTCCCTGTGCTAACGGAGCACCCAGTGGGGTGCTGTCTCCTTCCCTCCACTGCCAGTCCTCTGGAAGGAAGGACGGATGCCCCTTCTTCATGCTGAGCATTCCGTAGCCCCCTGTTCTGACTTGCCCTCATCATTGTACTAAATCCTGTCTCTCAAAAGGCAGCTGTGTTTTTTTTTTAATTTATTTTTATTTTATTTTTTATTTTTTAAAATTTACATCCAAATTAGCATAGAGTGCAACAATGATTTCAGGAGTGGATTCCTTAGTGCCCCTTACCCATTTAGCCCATCCCCCCATCCCACAACCCCTCCTGTAACCCTCAGTTTGTTCTCCATATTTGTGAGTCTCTTCTGTTTTGTCCCCCTCCTTGTTTTTATATTATTTTTGTTTCCCTTCCCTTATGTTCATCTGTTTTGTTTCTTACAGTCCTCATATGAGTGAAGTCATATGATTTTTGTCTTTCTCTGACTAATTTCACTTAGCATAATACCCTCCAGTTCCATCCACGTAGTTGCAAATGGCAAGATTTCATTCTTTTGGATTGCCGAGTAATACTCCATTGTATATATGTACCACATCTTCTTTATCTGTTCGTCCATCGATGGACATTTGGGCTCTTTCCATACTTTGGCTATTGTTGATAGAGCTGCTATAAACATGGGGGTGCATGTGTTCCTTCGAAACAGCACACCTGTATCCTGTGGATAAACGAAAGGCGGCTGTGTTTTTAAATTTAAATCCAGTCAGCTTTTCTTAATCATAAAGCATTTCTGACTGTGGCCCGCTTCCTCTTTCATGAATGCCGCCTCTTCTTTCATCTTACTACCTTCTTTTTGTGTCTCCCTCTTGCCAGTTCCTCCTTTTTCCTCTTGTGACACCCGACTCTGTGATGGAGGTACTTCCAGGGGTCTGACTTCCTCTCACATCTACCTGCTTCCTACACTTGCTTCTATATATTCCTAGATCTTCTTCTTTTTTTTTTTTCTCTCTGTCTATAGGATGGAAACTTCTCTTATAAACTCACATTTAACATTTTCCTACCTTGTATACATCTCCACCTGGATATATAGTTTTGGCACCTCAGATCTAACATTTCCCAGATCAAAGTCATTTCCCTTCCAGTACTAGTTTCTTCCTTCCTTCCTTCCTTCCTCCTTCCTTCCTTCCTTCCTTCCTTCCTTCCTTCCTTCCTTCCTTCCTTCCTTCTTTCTTTCTTTCTTTCTTTCTTTCTTTCTTTCTTTCTTTTAATTTTTTGAAAAATGTTTATTTATTTTTGAGAGAGAGAGACAGAACGCAGGCAGGGGAGGAGCAGAGAGAGGGGGCGCAGAATCCGAAGCAGGCTTCAGGCTCTGAGCCTTCAGCACAGAGCCCAACACGGGGGCTTGAACCCACAGACCCCGAGAGCATGACCTGAAGTCGGATGCTTAAAGCCACCCGCGTGCCTCTAGCTTCTTTCTTTCTTAACTTGTGTTCATTAGCTCCTTTTTGAAACTTTCCCGTTTTTGTTAGTGTGTCCTTTCCACAGACGTGTTTGTGTGTCTGTGTGTGTGGATTTGCTGTTGTTGGAGTGGTTGTGTCTTGTATTGTGGAAAAGTAAAGCACCAGGGTAAAAAAAGCAAGATCACATCTCAAACCCATCAGTTGGGTAAAAAGCAAGGCTTGAGATCCCAGCCTGGGGCCGTGGGAGGGGGAGCATCTGGTGTGCTTGTTTGCTTGAACTCGGGGTCTGACTTTGAGGATCCTGTCTAGGAGGGTGCCTGGGCAGTGGACATTAAAGATGGTGTCTACCTCTGGGAAGACACTGAAGGATGGGAGGGCATGCTTCCTACAAAGCTCCATGAACCGGAAAGGGCTAAACTGTATCTTGTTTTGGATTCATTATATCTTTTAGGGTTATTTCCTTTAAAAAACTTTTTTTTATAATGTTTTATTTATTATTTAATTTTGAGAGAGAGAGACAGAGACAGAGACAGAGACAGAGAGACAGAGCACAAGTGGGGCTCCAGGCTCTGAGCTGTCAGCACAGAACCTAACGTGGGGCTCGAGCCCACGAACCTGAACAGGGGGGGATCATGACCTGAGCCAAAGTCTGAAGCTCAACCAACTGAGCCACTCAGGCACCCCTCTAGGCATATCTTAAATGCCACTTTCTCCCACTAAATGTTATCTAGTATGTCCCACTCTTTTCTTAATGTTCTTTGTAGTGCTACGGTTGTTTACTTGTATTAGTAAAACAGTATAAGTACCTTGTGGGGCTGCAGTTTAATGGTATTTGAATCCCCTGTAATACTCGGTGTCCTCTATCTAATGTATTAGGAGATCAGTAACTTTTTTGAATTGTATTGAAGAGCTACATCGTGAAAACAAAAGCTAAGTAAGAGTTACTACTGGTTAGAGCTTTTACTTTTTAATTGTTCACATTTTATCTGAGTGTGTATTATTTGTATTTTAAAGTTTATTTCCTCTGTGAAGTTTATCGTTGGTCCTCTGGAATTTTGTGGCCTGCATTACGTTGCTTATCCCTCACTTTACTACTATTATACCCTTATTGTTGACCTTGCATGCGTGCTTACATACTTACATAGTGTAGACAAGCTTTGATGCTCATATAATTGTATCACCCATATATGATTGTCCTCTTCTGGCTCTTTTCTTTGTTTCATTTATTTATTTTGCATTTTTCCCTTCTTGCCCTCAAAAATGGACCTATCCTGTCTGCACACATGCATTGAAAGCATGTGAGATTTTCCACAGCAATCTCAGTTGTCTCTAGGACGTGTCTAGATCACCTGCCAACTGTCATCTTCCCTGATTATCTGACTCCTGCTGGCCTTCTACCTTAGTTCCCAGCATGTGCTGTATATGCCTCTGGCTTTGCTCTGATGACCTGTTTTAAGCACTTGAGATCAACTGTAAAATTCTCTTCTGGGCTTCATTTTCATTCCTCTCCTCTTCTTTCCCCACACAAGTGCTACCCAAGACCCATCAGCTGGCTTTACTTCCTTTCCCTTTTTCTTGCTTGGAAAAGGTGATCAGATAACATGTTTGGATATGTTATAGGAATGGTATTGCCTAGAATCTGTGGATGTATCTCTAGTTAAAGTTAATGTATAACTTGCCAGTAATTTGTGTAGTTTTTGGTTGTATAACTAAAATAATGACGTGGTAGAGAGTTCATAGCTTTGAAGATTAAAATTAGGTTGCATGCAGTGATGAAAAACAGACAGACTATGGGGCCAGAGTCCCTGGATTTGAATCTCAGTCCCACTACTTACTAGCAGTGTGATCTTGGGCACTGTGCCTCAGTTTCCTCCTCTGGAAAATTTGAATAACAGCATCAGTGTCAACTTGGAAGAGTTATTGTGTGAATAATGAATTAATACATGTTTGCTTAGAACAATGCTTGATTCATAGTAAGTACTCAATACATATTATATGTTACTATATGTTAGTAAGACTTCTAGAGATGGTGAGGAAAACTGTTTTGCCTGATATAGCAATCAGTGATTAAAAATGACATTTCAGAGGTGGGTGCCTGGGTGGCTGAGTCAGTTAAGCATCTGACTCTCGATCTTGGCTCAGGTCATGATCTCATGGTTCGTGAGTTCGAGCCCCTTGTCGGTCTCTGCACTGGCAGTGTGAGGAGACCGCTTGGGATTCTCTTTCTCCCTCTCTCTCTGCCCACCCCTTCCCCACTCACGCACACTTTCTCTCTCAAAATAAATAAATAAACTTTAAAAAGTGACATTTCAAATAAAGATTCTCTTGCACTAAAGATGGAAGAAGGAGCAGAAATAGATTTAAATTGTGTATCGGATTTTAGCTAGATGTGTATGTTTCTAGCAATGAAAGCAGGAATCTGTTTTACTTAATTTGGATGCTTGTAACATCTCCTTATGGGTCTATAGATTCCTACTTGTCTTTAGGAAGGTTCAGATGACCTCTCAATAACAGTCCTTCCAACCCACACCCCCAGCAAGCACTGTGAAGGTCTTAGAGAGACTAGGCAATGTGATAGACGTCTGGTGGTGAAGGCCTCAGCACAGTGGATCATGATTCCTCATGGGTTCACCTCAGGGGTGCTAACCCCACACTGAGACTCCATGAGACTCCATGACCCCTCTCAGGTGTGCAGGGAATGATCCTTGTCTATGGAGTGTCTTTTGTTCTGTTTATCAGTTATTACTCTTTGGAGCCTTTTATTGAGAAAGCATGGAGCAAGATAGCACTGGACTTAGAATACCTTGGTTCTGACTTTGACTACACCACTATCTCTACTAACTTCTCTGGCCAGTTCCTCATCCATGAAATGTGCGTTAGTCATATATAAATGTGCTTATATACATTATGAGAAATAGACTCACACAATTATAGAGACAGAGATTTCCCACAATTCCATAATCTGCTGTCTGCAAACTGAGGACACAGGGAAACCTGTGGTGTAATTGAATCCAGGTCTGAAGGCCTGTGAACCAGGAGAACTGATGGTGTGAGTGCCAGTCAGAGGGCAGAAAAAGACTGGTATCCCAGCTAAGACAGTCAGGCTCATTCTTTCTCTTCCTTTTTGTTCTTTTCAGGCCTTCAGTGGATTGGATGATGTTCACTTGCTTTGGGGACAGCATTCGGCTTTATATGTACTATGATAATATATACTATGTGGTCGAAAGTGGTTGGTGCAGGAAGAGTTAAGGGCCTTTGCAGGTGAAAGGTTCTTTGTGCAGTGGATCAGGATGGAGGTTTCACTAGATGTGGACCTTCTAGGGAGTCCTCTGCCTTCTTTTGTGATGTTTTTATTTACAGACTTGTCTTGGATGCCTTCTATTGTAACTGTGCATTTTTGTTTTGCATAAAAAAGTGTAATGCATTCCTAGGCATGATCACTTCCAAAAGAGAATCATTCAGGATGGATTTCTTTTTAGTTTTTTTAATGTTTATTTATTATTTTTGAAAGAGAGAGAGACAGAGTACAAGCGGGGGAAGGGCAGAGAGAGAGAGGGAGGCACAGAATCCGAAGCAGGCTCCAGGCTCTGAGCTGTGAGCACAGAGCCTGACGTGGGGCTCGAACTCATGAACGGTGAGATCATGACCTGAGGTGAAGTCGGACGCTCAACCGACTGAGCTACCCAGATGCCCCAGGATGGACTTCTTAAAGTTGTGATCAGTAAGATTTCCTTTCTCTGAGGATTGAAATCTGGCAACAAATTAATTTTATTACCACCTCAACACCAGACATACTAATGAGCCCCTTGCCTTCTAAATTATAAATTAAAAGTGAGCAACTATAGAAGTAATTTATATTTTCATAGCCCATTAGGGAAATTAAGCTACATCATTTTCACAAATGCCAGGTTACTTCTTGACATATTACTGAATTAAAATTTGCATTTAAAAGGATTTTGTGCTTTATGGCACAGGTAGATCAGGTGAACATCATAGCAGATATCAATTTTAATTAAAACTCTATTTAGGATTGCATAGTCCATGTGACGGTAGTATGAATTAGAATAACCGGGGTGTGTGTGGTTCCTATAGTGAAGACATGAGAAGAGATAGTCCATAAAGGACTTACAGTGTCTGTCTAGAGTTTGGCCTTTGTTACGGAAGCAAACAAGAGAGATGGCAGGGTTTTGACGAGAGGTTGACATGTGTAAAGCAAGGTCTTAGGAAGCTTTGTCTCGGATTAATAAGAAGCAAGGAGGAAGAAGGAAGCAGGAGACGAGGTAAGAGAGTCCCCAGACTCTTGTCATAATCCCTGTTCAGCCCTGAGGGCCTGAACCACGGGAGTGGAGGTATAATGGAAGGTATGGCCTTAAAGGAAGACTAGGTACCACTTGAATAAGAAGTGAAGGGAGAGGTGATGGAGGAAGTAAAAGTTGGTGCTGTATTTTCAGTCTGGTTAGTCAGAGGAATAGGAAAAGCTGGAGGTGAGAGTTTTGGGGGGAAGATGCTCACTCGGTCAGGTGTTTGGTAATTTGAGTACGGATTCATGGCGAGTAGTCCAGGAGAAGATGTCTCGATGGCTATTTAGCTATTCAGAACTAAGTGCAGAAGAGCCGCCAGAGGTTGGAGATAGAAACTTGGAAGTCATTTATGTAGAGGTGATAACCAAAGCTGTGGAAATAGAAGCGAGGATACTGAGAGAAGAGTCCATGGCTGAAGATGCTGGCTGGGACAAGGGTCTTGCCATTCATATGTGGTGGGAGGGCAGGTCTCTGTGAGGCTGTTTTGTTTTCTTGATCTCCTCAGCCCAGTGGACCAGAGCCCAGAGAGATGGATGGCAGCTTACCCTGTTCTCTGAGCTCCTCCGCAATGCCTTGAATTACTCAGCATCCCTCTCCATGCTCCCAGGCATTAAGTAAGGCACATGTTACCTGGCTCTGCTATTCTCTTCTCCCTTGTCCTTCTTTCTTACAGACCTCCTCGTCAGTCCTCCATATGCATTTTAGCCATTTTTGTCTCTATTATAGCTTTCGCCATTCTGCCAAACCGGTCTTCCATTTTCCCATTTCGCCCAGTATTGATATCTTTTGTTACTTCTACTCCAGGAACCCTATCCTGCAGTCATACTCTATTAACCTAGAATCATCTAGAACTGCTCCACCTTTGAAATCTCAGCTGTGTATCCCAGTCTCTGATCAGAACCTCCTAGCATGTCCACTCTCTGTCTTTGATTTAATTTACTTTTTGAACCTATATATTTTTTCTAGGCCCCTTCTCTTCCATTTCTTTCTTTAGATATCAGCCCCCTCCTTGCTTTAGTTCCTCTATCCAGCCAGGATTCCTGAGTGCACCCTACTAACCCTTGCTCTTCTAGACCTGTGCACGTAATCCTGATGGTGGATAGGTCTAGCTGTATGCTCCCCCACCTCATATTTGCACCAGAGAGCACTGCTGGAGTAATTCTGAGTGATGGTCAGTTCCGTTGTAAGTGGCTGCAGTCAGCTGGGCCCTCAGTACTGCTGGGCAATCTTTTCTTCGCCTGGCATCTCCCCCACAACTTCACTCTCTTTCAGGATCACATCTTGCTCCTTTTCTCTTCACAGGTAATCATGCCTTCTACTCCGTAGAATCCAGAAGGTGGAAACTCACTTGTGTTTTGCCTCCCGCTATCAGACTTTCTTGTCTCTGTGCCATCCAGTCCCCAAGGACTAGGGGTTCTCCAGTGGCCAAATCAAGCCCAACCATGGCTTCTCCACATTTCACTTCTCCATCTTACTATTTTTTTTTAAAGTTATTTATTTTTGAGAGAGAGAGAGAGAGAGAGAGAGAGAGAGATCAGGGGAGGGACAGAGAGAGAAGGAGATACAGAATCCAAAGCAGGCTCCAGGCTCTGAGCTGTCAGCACAGAGCCCAATGCGGGGGTTGAACCCACGAACGGTGAGATAATGACCTGAGCTGAAGTCAGACGCTTAACCGACTGAGCCACCCAGGTGCCCCTAACCTCTTCCATCTTTCCTAACATTGCTTGTCATTGGTACCCTTTCTCCTCTATCTTTTACCCCTGCCTCTCTATCCTTTCCATCTCTTTAACATAGATGGTGCCTCTCCTATTGTTTGCAGTATTTACAAACCAAATCTATGGGCATCTTGCTCCTGTTTGCTCAACTTCCTTCCTCAGTACCCTGTTATAATGGCATCTGGGACCTGTTGGCCCATGTCTTTTTGGACCTGGCCATATGTTAAGAGCCCTTTCCCACTTGAAGAAAGATTCTGGAAGTTTCCACTACTGTCTTGTTTAGTGTCCAGTATCCCTTGATGATAGATTCAGTACCCGTAGAGCTAAAGTGGTCTTCTTCAGCATCGACTAGTGTAATGAAGTTGTGAAGAAAATGTAGTTGCTAGAGTGTAAGAAATGACAGGTAAGATTTATTATTGCCTGTTTATGGAATATTATATCCTGTAGTTGATTGAAGCCATTAACCAGTATCTTTCATAGGAGAAGAAAGGATTGAATCAGTTAAGAAAAGATATTCTAGGGGCGCCTGGGTGGCTCAGTTGGTTAAGTGGCCGACCTCGGCTCAGGTCATGATCTCATGGTCCGTGAGTTCGAGCCCCGCGTCGGGCTCTGTGCTGACAGCTCAGAGCCTGGAGCCTGTTTCAGATTCTGTGTCTCCCTCTCTCTGACCCTCCCCCGTTCATGCTCTGTCTCTCTCTGTCTCAAAAATAAATAAACGTTAAAAAAAATTAAAAAAAAAAAAGAAAAGATATTCTATTGAACAAACAAAAATGCCTTAGTCTTGATTACTGTCTAAATAATCTCACTACTTTTACCTTTTCACTCCATGGATTTTGGGCGTACTAACCCTGCTCTGTGTATGCTGTAGGACATTGTGTCTTTCCTTCTCAACAATTCTGTTTTAAATTTCCTTTTAAAAATTCCACAATATTAACCTCATTTCAAATTTTGCCATTTTTCCCCGTAAAAATGCAGAGCCTTAGATTGCCCACCGATGAAGTATGTGGAGCCCCTTTAGCCCTCGTTATTTCCAGGAGTCCTTGAGTTGAAGAGAGGAAGAATGATCTCGTGGATAAAAGTAGGTCCTTCGGAGCCAGGCAGAACTAGGTTTAAATTTTAACTCTGTCCCTTAGTAGATTGACTTGGAGCAGGTTGCCAAGCCTTCGGAAGCTTAAGTTTTCTCATTCACTAAGGAGGAATGATAGGAAAGGATCTACCTAAAAAGCAGTTGTGGGGACTAAATGACGTGATGGATGTCCAGAGCATAGAGCAGCGCCTGGCATGTGGTAAATTCCCAGGGAAGTTTATTAGCGCAGCTTCATTTGTGTTTGATCAGACTGAGAAGGTAAGTGAGACTAGAAGAAACAAATATCAGCCTTTTGTTTTAAAAACGTCAGTGACTAGTCCTGTTAAATGACTAGAAATATGATCCTGAGCCTCAAATGACATTCTAGGAAAGTGCCCTGACTCAACTATTATGTAGCGTTTCCGTCCCAAATTTAGTCAGGTTCTTACCACTGAGAACCACAGGAGCCATGGGAGCAGTGAGGAGACCTTGACCTTCTTGGTTTAAAGTAAAGAGTAGCCTGAGTAGCCTGTTCCTGACACTCTTCCATGGTTCACCTCTGCTCATACTTGCCAGTCTCATGGCCTTGACTCTGGCCACTTCTCTGGCTTTCCAAGGTCAAGCGCATACTTTAAGAAAAAGGCACCACCAGGTTTTGTTTTGCTGCCCCTGTCTCCTGAGATGTAAGCTGTCCGAGTGAAGGAGAGAAGTGTTGACTTCCTGGGATATGGCTGACTTTTGTCTCCATTTTCCAATTGATTGTCCTAGGAACTTCTTCTTATTCAGGAGCAGAAGTAGGGCAAAGGGAAGAAGGGGTGCTTTGTGTTTTCTTTCAATTACAGTAACAAGAACACCATCATTTGTAGTACCCTTTAATAAAAGTTTAGTGATACACACTACTTGAAGAGTTGACTGAGAGTACAATATGGTCACTGAGTGATTTTGAGTTATTTTATTTCTTGTAGGAAATTTACTAACAGAAAAAAAAAGACATCAGTTAAAACTTATTTGGATACCTTCTTTGAGAAATCATTCCTTAAAAGTTCTTTTGCACATCAAAATAGGAGACTTATTGTTAAAATATTATTATAATTGGAATATTAATGTAAAACTTTTCAGTTGTATTTTAATGTGATGTGTGTTTATTTGATATATTAAGATCAAGTAAATTATTTTTTATGCTTACTTTTAGAAATTGAAATTTATGTTTTCCATTTGAAATCATGGTAGTAATTTTTTTAATGTTTATTTATCTTGAGAGAGAGAGAGAGAGAGAGACAGAGAGGGAGAGAGAGAGAGAGAGAGAGAGAGAGAGAGAGAGAGAGACTGAGCATGCACACACATACGGGAGAGGGGCAGTGAGAAAAGGAGAGACAATCCCAAGCAGGCTCCATGCTGCCAGCACAAAGCCCAGTGGGAGGCCTGATCCCATGAACCTTGAGATCATGACCTGAGCTGAAATCAAGAGTTGGACACTTAACTGACTGAGCCACACAGGTGGCCCCATGGTAGTAATTTTTAATTGTTGCATTTTTTGATGGTATTATTGGCTTATTGGTTCATACTAAATCCTCAGACAAGAAAAGACCATCCACTTGATGCTTTTGAGAAATATATTATGGCAAAAAACAAGGAAGACCTGTAGCATAGCTTTGTGTTCACAAAGATAGCAAAGAGAAAAGAACGAAACAGAACTTGAGGCAATTTCTGATCACTTTGGTTACTGACAGTTGATCCAAAAATTCTGTTCAAGAGATTGTTCTCTACCTTTAAAAGCTCTTTTGTTCCGATTATTTGGAGTGTTCTTTTGTTCTTCATTTAAATTAGCTGTGTAGAAATAGCCATTGTTATGGTTATATTTTCAAGAGATTAAATATTATTTCTAGCCTTACCATAAATGGACTTCAACACTATTTGATTTTTAACAGTTGTCTAGTAAGAAACTTCCCGTGTTGTATACTCTGCTTGATGTCTGCATTTGGAAACACAGAGGACATTATTGTTTACATAGAGATTGTCTTGTCTTGTTCTTAAGAAAGTCTGTTATAAAAGAACCAAGTCACGAGGTGAAAAGCAATCTAAGCATATGCACTGTTTACTTTCCTTTGAAGTATAGAGTGTTTTAAGTACTGAACTGTTAAAAAAATACAAAGGCTGTTCTGTTACATTACGCATAAACAAGAACACAATATTTCAGTGCTGGCAGATACTTTGTTTCCTGGACTCATCTTACAACAATTTTTAGATGATATTTTTCTTGTGTAGAATCTAATTGGCATGCTTAGGTCTATTCCGTTTTCATTGCCTCTATCAGCGACCACTGACTGAAGAGAGGTGACAGGAAGTGATATTTATAAATTAATGTTTCACAGTGCTTTAGGTAATTTGCTCATTTGCATTAAAATATAGATTCTATGTATATTACAGTGTACTCCTCATACCATAAGATGAATTTGATAGGTTTATCTTGAGTCTTTTTAAAATAATTTTTTAGTGTTTTTATGTAGTTTTGAAGGAGAGAGAGAGAAAGAGAGTGGCGGAGGAGCAGAGAGAGAGAGAGAGAGAGAGAGAGAGAGAGAATCCAAAGCAGGCTCCAGGCTCTAAGCTGTCAGCACAGAGCCTGACGCTGGGCTCGAACTCACGAACTGTGAGATCATGGCCTGAGCCGATGTCAGATGCTTAACCGGCTGAGCCACCCAGGCACCCCATCACTTTTTTTAAGTATAAATTATCTTGAGTCTTGAATCTTAGTACATTTTAAAGGAAAGGCAGGTTTTTTTTGGAACGTGATAATATTCAGTTTTGCTGTATGCACAGAGGAGCACGATTATGCTCTTATCCAAATTCATAATATCTTAAGAATACTTTGCTATTATTTCTCTAAATACATTTTAACATGTGAAGTGCAATTATTACTTTCATCTGTAATTGGTGAAGATAACTGTTCTATTTTCTTAAAATGAAAAAATTAGGCTTATTCCATGTATAAAGATGAATCTTTCTAGAGGCTGCTTTTCCTCTATTAAATTTTTTTTTCTGCCTCATTCTTTCTATTCTTTGTTCTTGAGACTCCAAATACACATATGTTAAACCTTTTGATCTGACGCCTTGAGGTACTCTTCATTTTCCTTTTCAATGATTTTCCTTCTGTTCTCCAGATCAGATGGTTTCTGTGGCTTTATTTTCAAGTTCACTGTCTTCATATCCAATCTGTTGTTAAGCACATCCAACAATTTTTTTTATTTTAGATGTTGTTTTACTCATTTTTAGAATTTCCATTTTGGTCTATTTTATTGTTTCTGTTTCTTTGCTGATATTCACTATCTTTTCATTCATTACCAGAGTAATGAATAATCTTCCACTATAATAGCTGCCTTACAGCCATTGTCTGTGAGTTCCAACATCTGGATCATCCTGGGTTGGCTTTTTTTTTCTTTTCTATTGGGAATAAATCACATTTTCCTAGTTATTCATATGCTAAATAATTTGGCATTATATTCTAGACATTGTGTATATTATTGTGGAGATTCTGGATTCTGTTATATTCTTCTGAATAGTATTGATATTTTTGTTTTAACAGGCAGTTAACTTGGTCAGACCAAAACTGTAAACTCCTGGTGCCAATACAAATCTCAGTTCAGTTCTATTTTTTCTCACCTGGGTTATTTACAATCTGCCCCACCCATATGTAGTTCAGGGTCAGTGAGAGATTTGGCAGAGTTTATATACAGAATTTGGGGCTTGCCTAGAGAGCTTTCTCTTATCTGGGATTTTTCTTTACACTTTCTAATGGCTATGGTTGCCTGAGTTCTGAGTTAAGGTTCTTCAATTCAGAAAGAGTGTTTTTCTATTGGTGCACTAGTCACCCCGAATGATGCCTTGACTGATACCTGTCCTGAGGCAATAAGCTAAAATAATACTAATAGTAATAATAATAATAATAATAATAATAATAATAATAAATTACACTTAAAAATGGGAAATGCGGGGCGCCTGGGTGACGCAGTCGGTTAAGCGTCCGACTTCAGCCAGGTCACGATCTCGCGGTCCGTGGGTTCGAGCCCCGCGTCAGGCTCTGGGCTGATGGCTCAGAGCCTGGAGCCTGCTTCCGATTCTGTGTCTCCCTCTGTCTCTGCCCCTCCCCCGTTCATGCTCTGTCTCTCTCTGTCCCAAAAATAAATAAACGTTGGAAAAAAAAAAAAAGGAAACGCATTTTATGTCAGTCCAGTCTTCCAATTTTTTTGACCCCTTGTGAATATCTGACTACTTGTATTCAGTTCCTGGAATCTTCAGCTATTTTTTTTCTATCTTATTTAGAGTTTATGGTTGTTACATGCAAAAGATTAGGTGTTTTGGAGCATACTTGGTCATACCAGAAGCATAACTTCTATTCTTTCCTTAAACTCAAATTTCTATTAATTACCACGAGATTCAGATGAGTAAGGCTTACTGGTAAAAGCCTTTTGAAAATAAAGCCTATAGAATTGTGTTCTGTTTATATTAAATTATGACTGAGTAGCAGCTAGTGTGTTCAACTACAAGGTTTACTGATTCAGTGTTTCATACATTAATTAGTGTTAATTGTAATGAATGTTAACAGTTTGAAATCATTTAAGTGTACTTTAGTTTTACCTAGACTCAACAAATAATTTCATGTATTTATCATTCTATAATAATAATTGAACAAATTATGAAAATGTAGTAATAGAAGTCAACTTTATGAGTTATCTGATAATATTTCCACCATTGGGTTTGGCTGAGAAACCAAGGAAAAATAACTCACAGTGACCCATTTGAGGAAAATCGGTTCTTTGCAAGCCCTGTCCAAATGCAACCAACCAGCGAGGCTCATTAAGACCAAGTTTTAAATACCATTCCAGATAATTTTTTAAATCTGTTTTGCCCATATACGCATACCACTCCCCCCGCATCCCCACCCTGGCAAACACTGGTTTGTCCTCTGTATTTAAGACTCTATTTCCTTGTCTCTTTTTTTTTTCTTTGTTTTGTTTGAGAAACTTTTGTCTAAGTAGAAATTCATTTTGCTATGTTTCTCTTTTTGTAAGTCAAGGTTCTGAGCCCAAGCATGTCACAATTAACTTTTACTAAGTACATTGCCTTCTTATCATGTATCAGATAGAACCTGACATTTCCTTTGATGATTAGTTTCTTTCAAAATCATCTGTAACACAGATCTGATTATATTATTCATACTTTAAAGTCTTCAGTGATGTTGCATTTGTTGTAAGATTAAGTTCAAAATCCTTCCTTAATCCATTCTGCCTGCCTTTCTTTCCTTGTTCCAAGTAACTTTCCTCAATTCCTTCATATTTCACAAAATCACTAGGCTCCTTTTCACCTTAGCCCTTCGCTCTGTGTTTTGGACTGAATGTTTGTTTCTGCACCTCCCCACCCCCCCCAACTCCTGTGTTGAAGCTCTAACTCTCCAGTGTGATGGTACTTGGAGGTGGGGCCTTTGGGAGGTAACTAAGTTATGAGGTCATGAGGGTACCCTTACCCAATGGGATTAGTGTTCTTATAAGAAGAAGACATAACAAAGGAAATGAGCAACAAAATGAAAAGGCAGTCTACTGAATGGGGGAAAATATTTGCAAATCATATATCTGATAAGGAGCTAATATTCAAAATATACAAAGAAAACTCATAAAACTCAATCTGATTACAAAATGGGCAGACAATCTGAATAGACGTTTTCTCAAAAAAGACATATGGATGGCCAACAGGTACATGAAAAGATTCTCAGCATCATTAATCATGAGGGAAATGCATATCAGAACCACAATGAGCTATCACTTGATACATATTAGAATGGCTGATATCAAAAGGACAAGAAGTAACAAGTGTTGGTAGGGATGTGGAGAAAAGGGTAGCCTCGTGTTCTGTTAATGGAAATGGAAATTGATGCAGCCAGTATGGAAAACAGTATGGAGATTGCTCAAAAAATTAAAAATAGAACTACTTTATGATCCAGCAATTCCATTTCTGGGTATTTATCTGAAGAAAACCAAAGCACTAACTTGAAAAGATATCTGCACTCCATGTTCATTGCCATATTATTTGCAATAGCCAAGATATGCAAACAACCTAAGTGTCCATCAACAGATGAATAGATAAAGAAATTGTAGTATACACACACACACATACACAGACACACACACACACAATGGAATATTATTCAGTCATTAACAAAGAATGAAATCCTGCCATTTGCAACAACAAGGATGGGCCTTAAAGGCATTATGCTAAGTGAAATAAGCTGAGAAACAAATGCCATATGATCTCTCTTATATGTGGAATCTAAAAAACATACAAAACAACAACAACAACAACAACAACAACAAAAAGCAAACAGAAAACAAACTGAGCTCCTACAGACAACAGATTGATGGTTACCAGAGGCAGGGGGTGGGGGTGGGAGAAATGAGTGAACTTTTTTTTTTAGTTTAAATAAATTGAATGATTTATAATTAAAAAAAAAAAAGAAGAAGAAGAGGCCCGAGCTTGCTCTCCCCACCTTGGGAGGACACGGTGGGTGTCTGTAAGGCAGGAAGAGGGCTCTCACCAGGACCAGACTATGCTGGCCCTCTGATCTCAGGCTTCCAGCTCCAGAATGATGAGAAATGAATTTCTGTTTTTTTTTTTTTTTTAAGTCAGCCAGTCCATGGTACTTTATTATGGCAGCCTGAACTAAGACATTGGTTCTTCCCTTTGCTTGAAATGTCCTGTCTTTGTCCTCTCTGCTGTGGGTCTCTCTTCCCCCACTACTCTTACTTGTTCCTTGAAAATATCATGTCCTTAGGAAGCTTTCCTTGACCATCTAAGTCCCAAAGTCACCACTATTAATTAAGTCCTGTCTTATAAGCAGGATTATATGCATTATGCAATAAACCTCTTTTGTAGCATGCCTCACACAGGTGACTTGTATAGTATCTGCTCTCATTATAAGCTTCACAAGAGAGGCCTTACCTGTCTTTCTTCCTGCTAACTGCTTACTAAAATGCCCAGCACATAAGAACAGTGAGATTTGTTCAGTGATAAAGTGAAATGACCTGCCTGGTACCCACATAAATGAGTGTTGAATGCTTCAGGAATTGAGCATATTCTACAGCGTTCTGGTGACTTTCTGAAAATCAATGCTGTCATTGAAACATCTACCATAAACATTATAATACAGTAAGACAGTTAATATCCTTTTTATGTTGTAATTTAGTACCACACAATTCTCATTTCATGTAAAAAACAACATCTTTGTCAGTGCCTCTTTTTACTCTCAGAATATGAGGCTATGAATTTTGCATATTTGCAGAAATACTACTAGAGTCTTTTTGCTTCTTAAATGTCTCAAGTTAACAATCTATTGGTAAGTCCTTTAACTTGTCATTAAAGTTAACTTGTCATTAACTTATTATTATCCAAAGAAATAAGGAACTGATTTGAGGATATAGCAGTATTTTAACTTTTTAGTATATTCTGTCTACTCTCTAACTTGAAAAATAAACAAACCAGTTTGAAATGAAAAAAAAAAAAGAACAATTACAGTAGATATATTTCCTCTTTTTTTTGGAGGAATGCCAGTATTGTAAAGCATTTTTCCAAATCCTTTCAAGCAGAATATGAGCTGACTTATTAATAGTTATATGCTCAGTGGGAAATACTAAGAGGAAAGAATACAGATTGAGTTGAGTCTGTCTGGCTCTGCATATTATAAGCTGTGTTCTTCGAATCTCATTTTATTCATCTAGAAAATGGGATAATATTTACTCTGAAGGGTTATGTTGAGAATCCAACATTACGTCAAACACTTGCACATAGAGAGCACTTAAAAAGTCACAACTACTTCTCACAAGTGGAGACATAGAAACTCAGCTACCCATTATTCTTAGGAGTGTTCTTACAGGACTGGGTGAGTTCTGCACAAAGCAATGCAGGAAATATTTACTACGTACCAACAAATGGAATATAAGTCTTCTCTGTCTGCAGGATTAATTTTCCTTATTTACATTGACTTGCTTATCTTGTGCTAACGAATAATGAGATTGGACATGGCCACGGATGATACATCCTTAGAAAAACTAATTCAAGATACGACTGCATTGTATGCAGAAAAGTGTGGCTAATTTATTCCTTTCAGATTTCAGCCTAACTGGGGTGCCTCGGTGGCTCAGTGGGTTAAGCATCTGACTCTTGCTTTCTGCTCAGGTCATGATCCCACCGTTTGTGGGATCCAGTCCTATGTCGGTCTACCTGCTTGGGTAGCTCTCTCTTTCTCTCTGCTCCTCATGTGCATGTGCACTCTCACGTGCGTCTGCTCCTCACACGTGCGTGTGCACGCTCTCTCTCTAAATAAATGAATAAACATAAAAAAAAAGATTTCAGCCTATCAACTACATAAACCTACCCTTAAGTTTATCTTGCTGTCCAAGGGTTGATTTCTAGCTTTGATGCTCAGAATTCTATTGTATTGATATGTAAGATCCAGAGCTATTCTGATACAGCAAGGGTTCTGTTTATCATTTTTTAAACTTCTTTTAATTCCGGTATGTTCTATTAGTTTCAGGTGTACAATATAGTGATTCGACAATTCTGTACATTACTCAGTGCTCATCATAATAAGTGTACTCTTAATTCCCCTTCACCTATTTAACCCACCCCCCACCACCTCCCCTTTGGTAACCATCAGTTTGTTGTCTGTAGTTCAACGCTTCAGTTTAAATTGTAGGTTTTTTTTTTTCCTTTTTGATTTTGTTGGGTTTGACATATTAAATTTGGAGTAAATATTGAGTTTATGGGAGTTAAGTACATTCGTTCCTTTGTTATTTATAAAGAATTCCCATGCTGAAAAATAATTAAACCTGGAAATTATGATACTGTAATAGTGATCTTTAAAAGTGTTAACATATTAATTTTATTATAATCGAATATCAGAATGTAATGTAAACTATAACTTATTGCTTTCAGTTTCACTGTTTTACTGATTTACAACTTACAGAAAGCTGAAAAAATGTTAATACAAAAATCTATTCATTCCTTAATGAATGTTTTCCCTGCAGAAGAAAACATACTATTAATAAGAGCTTGTAATAAACATTTATTGATACTTACTATGTGCCGGGCAGTGTTCTAAGAGATTTGCGTGAATTAGCTTGTTCATTCTCACAATACCCTACACAGAAGGCACCATTATCATCTCCGTTCTGTGGGTGAGAATACTTAGGAGTGGAGAGGTTACGTATTTTGTCCAAAGTTCTGGAGCTAGTAAGTGGCAGAGTGTCTCAGATCCCGTTCCCTGGAAACAGATGCTGAGAAGGAGGCTTGCGTGGAGGGAATCTCTTGGGGAGGGCTGTTGGGAACAACACTCGGAAGGCAGGGACGAGCAGAAGGAGAAGGTGAAACATGATGTAGATATTGCACTGACCTCAGCCTATCTTCTACACAGCTCTGGCTTGAGGAGCCCTTCAGATCTGTTCTGAGTTGGGTCTTGGGAAGGGGCATTGCAGTGGGTGAGGCAGTTCTCTTGAGCTCAGGGCAATTTCCGGCTAGAGACTGCACTGCCAGGGCTCCAGCAACTGAAGGAATGAGTGTCTGGGGCCTGCAGGGGACTCTGAGAGACACATCCTACCGTCCACTCAGATCTCCTGTGAGTGCGACCTTATTTGGAAATAGGGACTTTGCACGTGTCAGTTCAGGCTCTCAAGATGAGATCATACTGGATGGGTAGGTCTTAAATCCAATACCTGGTGTCAGAAGAGAAAAGAGAGGGAGGTTTGACACACAGTGGGGAAGGTTGTGGGAAGAAGGAGGCAGAGACTGAGTTATGCTGCCACGCATCAAGAAATGCTGGAGCTCCTAGGAGGGAGAAAAGGCAAGGAAGGATGGTTCCCTGGAGCCTTCAGAGGGAGTGTGGCCCTGCTGATACCTTGACTTCAGACTTCTGGCACCCTTCCAGAACTGTGAGAGACTAAGTCCCTGTTGTTCAAAGCCATGCAGTTTGAGGGACTTTGTTAGGGCAGTACAAGGAAATATAGCAACTCTTGTGCTTTCTGGGCCCACTTCCTCCTATAATAAGTTGATCCCATGTGGGAACTGCCCCTCCAGCCCTGTGATTTGTTTCTTTCACTGGGGAAGCTTAAAATAGGAAGATAAATGGGAGAAGCCTAACCCTGCTTGCTGCGGCTGGTTTTCTTACTGTAATGATACCCAGCAGCTCCCTCTTCTACTGCCCATTCTGGAACCACCTCGTGTCTGGCTGGCACCCCTCTTGGTCAAGGTGCTGTGACCCAGCTCTCCATCCCTGAGGAGTCTTGAGTCTCTCAGGCTATATCTGCTGCTCCTGCCCATTTACTATCAAAATTGGGCGAGGCAGTACCAAAAAGCATTTCTGTGTATTTCCTGAGTGGCAAGGCTTTCCTCCCCCATCCTCATTGTATGATACCAGCTCTGCCTCCTCATCATGATCAGGGGCAGTGAGTCCTATCAAGATGGTAACTTTTTTCCTTGCCGTTGGTCACTTGGCTCCAGGAGACTGACGTGACCAAACGTCAACCGAAGCTTAGTTCAGTGGGATTATTGCTGCACCCCATGAGGAAGCACCCTCCTCGCCATCCAGGGGGAACTTGGATGTCCAGACATACAGAGCCTAGGGTCATGGTCATGGTGGCCAGTGTTTCTTTTACTTGGAGGTGGACTGGTCAGTAGAACCCCCTGCACTGAAAAAGTGCTTTGAAGTAACCATGGTCTTAGATTATCTGGAGCAGTGACTGAAGAGGTGACAGAATCAATCTAGGCAACCTCCCTCATTTTTGTAGGCTTGGGGTGGTGCCGTTGTTTTTCCAGGATAACCCAGCAAAGCAGGAGTCGAACCAGGGCCATAAATCACCTTTTCTAGTCAGGTGTAGTGCTGTTTTCCATTACGTTATGTGGATTAATTTTACTTAATTATTAAAATAAGTTAGCTGATATTGAACATATATATATATACTATTGAAAGATTTTCACATTTGGTTTTTAACTGAAATTTATTAGTATAACGAAGCAGCTTTTATTAGTAGGGAGAGATTTTATTTTGTGTGTGTGTGAGGTGTGTATGTATGAGGTATGTGTGTGTGTGTATGTGTGAGGTGTGTGTGTGAGTTGTGTGTGTGTGGTTTGTGTGTGTGAGGTGTGTGTGCGGTGAGGTGTGTGCGTATATTGTGAGGTGTGTGTGTGTGTGTGTGTGTGTGAGGCGCGTGTGTGAGGTGTGTGTGTGTGTGAAGTGTGTGTGTGTGAGGTGTGTGGGTGTAGGTGTGCTTCAGACAGAATTGGATAATCTCTGACACATGTCATTTCATATCAGTTTTGAGATCCAAGGCAGTTGTTCACAGGCTACCTGTTCCCATCAGTGTCAGCTGCCCATTTGAAAAACAACATTATAAAATGCATTAAATTTTTGGCACGTTAGTAAGAGTAAAATCTTTCTCTTACAGTAAGTCAAGAAGATGTCTTCTAAGAGTTTCACATGCCAAAACTCTAGGGGGAGAATGGGGACTTTCTAATATGTTGATAGAAAAGGTGATGTTTAAAAATACACCTATAACACTAGAGTATGTGGGTATGCTCACCAGACATTCTAGTTTACCTTTAGTGCTACCTGCTTGGGTAAGGCCACAGTGGATTGACATGCTGACCATAGTCTGATTTGTTTCTAGGAATGTGACAGAACTCACTTCTGGGATGATGTTATTATTGTGAGATTTAGAAAAAAAGTAACTGGAACCAAGATTACTTTCATACTGTCCTGTAATCACAAATGTTAGACTTGGAAGAGATCTCAGTACAGAGTGTTACTGTCAAGGGGATAAAGCATAGAAGAGGAAAGGGCCTTTTAAAACTGTGGATTATTTACATATGTGTGACACTGTTGACATCCGGCCAGAGAGCTGCTTTGTGGCTTCATGTCCTGAAGGTTTGCTGTCATGTTAATTAATAACTTTGCGCAGTCCAAACCACCTTCTTTGCCCAGAGCTGTACTTTAAATAGTAAGTTGTTTTTGCTAGAGACTCACAGAACATAAGATATACTGCATTTTCAGTGGAATCCTTAATGGCATCACTATTAAAATAAGAACATGATTACATTTTTCAGTCTGAAAGCTCCAGCACTGTTCACATCACCTACCAAAATGTGCATCAGCTTTGAAATCTGGACGATGAGCATATTTAGTCTCTGCTTCTGCTAGTATTTTTTTTTTGCCCTACATCTTTAGTGAAGGTTTAGCATAGATTTGCAATAATAAGAATTACTCTTCCAGGGAAGAGTTCAGTCACAGACTCTAAAGCATTCCCTAACGTTTAGAGAATGGAAAAGATGTAGAACTAATGCAGTGCACGTGACCGTGATGAGGCTTCGGTTCTAGTGATGGCAGAGATGTTTGCTCCCTGAGACTGCTGTCCTGTTAGGTTTGCGCAGATGTGTCTCAGAAGGGTCAGTGGATCTCAGGAGGTTTTCACTGAAAAGTGAAAAACATCCGTGATTGAGGACAGCCAGCAAGGTACTAAGATAAATCATTTCCAACTCCATTAGAAACATAGCTCTTTTTTACAGCCAACCTTGAAAATCAAGGAAAGCACAGTTTGATCAAAAGTGAGAAGGCTTTCACACCAGTTGCCCTCATGCTGTGATATGAAAAGAGCATTATCAGGAACACATTTTTCTTAAGCATAATTTAGTTCAGACCTGTGCTGGAATAAATAAACACATAAGCCTTAACAGATGCAAATAATAGGGAGTAATCTTTGTATGAGTAATTTAACACATTGTGTAGACAATGGAGTCGTTCTGATACAAAACTGGGCTGTCAGAGACACTGTGGAGTTGAGACATCTTTAATGTGTAACTTTAAGCAAGTCAGTGTGCTGTGAAGCCACATGGCAATGGTTGTAAAATCCAGCCAGCACATATATAATAAACAAACAAGCAAACAAACAACATAAATAACATGAATAAATGTATGTTAAGTTCTGGGCCAAACATAGAAACCATTTGTAGGCTTCTTCTATTCAACCACTGTGAATGGCTGGACGAAAGTTAAGTTTTGATGTTAGAATCTTCTGTGGCCCAGCTACAGAAAACCAGTAGTCCAGAAGATCCTTTTCTAGGTTACTTCTCTTGATTTCTAGGTGTGGTTGACTAAATTTAGGTGTATGTGAAACTCCATCTATACCAAAATGATCTTTAGTTAACGTTGACCAAATATTACCAAGTTTATAATGAAAGTTACAATAGAAAACTGTGGTGATAAAATCTCCCTTTAGAATCCTTAGTCCATGGGGTGCCTGGGTGACTCAGTTGATTAAGCAGCCAACTTCGGCTCAGGTCATGATCTTGTGGTTCACGAGTTCGAGCCCTGCGTTGGGCTCTGTGCTGACAGCTCAGAGCCTGGAGCCTGCTTCGGATTCTGTATTTCTGTCTCTCTGCCCCTCCCCTTCTCACACTCCGTCTCTCTCTCTCTCAAAAATAAATTAAAAAAAAAAAACCATAAAAAAATTAAAAAAAAAAAAGAATCCTTAGTCCTGCTTTATTAATTTTATGAGGGGGAGAAGACTGCTTTGAAAAACAAAGTCATTATGAATCAAACTTAAATCCAGGTGGTAGTGACACTCTTAGGACGTTCCCAGTATGAGTTTCCCCCCCCTCCCAATGTTTATTTATTTATTTTGAAAGAAAGAGATAGAGAGTGAGTGGGGGAAGGGCAGAGAGAGAGGGAAAGAGAATCTAAGCAGGCTCCATGCTGTCAGTGCAGAGCCCGACACAGGGCTCGAACCCATGAACTATGAGATCATGACCTCAGATGAAATCAAGAGTCAGATGCTCAACCGACTGAGCCACCCAGGCACTCCTACCCCCAGTATGTTTTTTTTGTTTTTGTTTTTGTTTAATATACAAGGCTTGTTAGATGAATGACTACATATACAGTGGTATCAAACTTTAGGCCCTCCTGTACAGTTGAATCTCATACAGCTGAGCCTTGAACAACACAGGGGTTAGGAGCAGTGGCCTCTGCCCATTGGAAATCTGTGTAAACTTCTGGATCCATGAAAACCTAACTGTGAACAGCCTACTGTGGAATGGAAGCCCTGCTGATAACATAAAGAGTCAAGTACCACATATTTTGTGTGTTGTATGTGTCACACACTGTATCCTTATAATAAAGTAAGTGAGAGAAAAGAAAATGTTATTAAGAAAATAATCAGGAAGAGAAAATATCTTTACAGTACTGCATGAATCAAAAAAGGTCCATGTCTAAGTGGACTTGTGCAGTTCAAGCCCATGTTGCCCAAGGGTCAACTGTATAATATTGTAGGTCAACTGTACCTCAATTAAAAAAATTGTAAAACTAGAAATACAAAAAAGAGGGACTTAGAGAAACAAACAAACAGAAAACCCCACTACCTACCACCACCAAAACACTCAGGGACCTAACTAACAATGTTTGAAAATTGTGCATAAGCCATTGATGTGTAAACACGTTATGTGAGGTAATAACAGTGTTTGCTGACAGATCTTACTTATTATTTGCCAAAGTTTGGTGATTTTTGAGTTTTACAAAATTCCTTCCTTCCTCTTTCTTCTCTCCCTCCATTCTTCCCTTTGCTTCCTTCTTTCATTCTCTCATTCTTTGTCACTTACTCATTCATTCAGCTAATACTTGTTGGCCATCCACTATGTTCCAAGACCTGGTCGAGTCACTGGAGATACAAGATAGTGTAGTGAACAGTTTTCAGGGTGTCTTCTTGGGGGAGAAGTCAGAAAATTAAAATAATGAAAAAATAAACTGTATTAAATGTTATAGAGAATACAGAGCGTAGTGATGGACCACAGAGTGGCTGGAGGCAAGATGGTGTCCTTCAGTGAGAGCAGAGAGGGAAGGTTTCTCTAAGAGGGTGGGATTCCAGCTGAGGCCTGAATGGTGAGAAGGAGGTGGCTGTGCCACACCTGGGTGAATAGCATCGAAGGCAGAAACGACCGGTAAGTACAAAGGTACTGAGACAGGTAGGAGCTGGTGTGGTCAGGGCTCAGAAGGAAGACCAGTGTGATTGGAGCTTCATGATCCAGGGGAACGTGGTAGAAGGGATAGGTAGGGGCCAGGTTATGTAGGGCATCACAGACCATAGGGAGAGGTGTGGATTTGTTCTGATACAGTGGAAGGGCATTGGAGTTTTCAGCAGGGGCATGATTGGAAACCTACTAAGTGTGTACTTAAAAGATGTTGCTGATATTATCATTCACTAAATCACACACTGTCCAATTAGTGAGTATACGGCAGAGAAACTCCTTTCAAATCTCAAATTGGAGTCTCTGATTCCTGAAACAGTTTCTCCATTTGATTTGACCTGTAGGAAATTCAGAGCTACTTTGAAGTTTTCTTCTAGCAATTATATGCTATTGCCTAGTATATGTTTTCCTTTTTAAAATAGATACTATATTTATGATGTCTAAAAGTAAAAACAATATAGAAATTTATACATTGAGGTTTCCCCCCACTCATGTCTGTGCCCAACCAACTCACGAATCACCCTCACCCCCTGTATATCTCTTACATTAGTTTCTTACGAGTCTTTCTAGCGTTTCTTTATGCAGATACAAGCAAGCATAAACGCATATTCTTCTCTTCCTTTCTTTCCTCACCAAGGGTGGGGTGTGTGTGTGTGTGTGTGTGTGTGTGTGTGTGTTCTTCTACATCTTGCTTTTTTTTACCCAAAGTCAAATCTGGAGATTTTTCATTTCAGTGCACAGTGATTTTTCTCACTCTATTTGAGCACAGGAAGGTTTTTCACTGAGTAGAAGTGCTATATGCTATTTAACCAGAGTTCATTCATGGGCTTGGGTTATTCCTTATCATTTGGTAATACAAACAATGTTGCAGTGAATAACCTTTTTCATATGTCACTATGCACTTGTGAGATTTAGCTATAAGATAAATCCTCAGAGTGGGACTACTAGATCAAAGTGCGCTTTTCATTATATATAATTTTGGTAGGTGTTTTTATTTTGCTAAATACTGAAAAATTTTCTTCGGTAGAATTGTGCTGTTTTGTACCTGTGTTAGCAATGTACAGTAAGTTATAGCACTGTTATGGTTGGCTTTACTGTTTCCTTCTCATTTACCCACATTTTTTTCTTAGTCTCAGCTCTCTAATGTATGTATTTCTATTCTTCTATGTTGTATATATTTTTGTAGGCCATTTTTTGGCCACTTTCAATTAGTACTTGAAGGAGACACTGAATAAATAAATACATTTGGGATCTTTTAATTATTGCACTTAACACCCTGTGTTATTCTTTTGCATTTCTACCATTTTAGTTTTAGGAGACCAAAGCCTGGAAGATAGTAGGCAATAAATCTTTGGTATATTAATGAATGGTTTAAAGTCTAGTAGTGTTACTACTAGGTTTACTGGAGGTAGGTGATACCTGGTATTCGGAGAAGGAATCAGTGAATAATTCCATGAATGAGTTAATGAATATAGGATTTTCCTTTTAAAGACTTCGTTGTATCCGTAGCAATGAAGCAATGTTATGGAATAGACTCATCTCATTTTATTTAACTGGATGTCATTATAACATAAATTAAAATGATATTCCATCAGTGCATGACTTTAGAGCAAATGTAATACTATACTAGAGGGCAAATGAGAATTTTAATGAAAACATTCATATGGAAAAATGTCCATTGAATAAATTGGAAGCTTAATGTAGAGAATTGGCCAGGCAAAATCATGATTCTTAGGCAGAAAATTCTGCATTAGGGAGCTTAAGTGACATAAGTGCTCTAAGAAAGTCCTGGAAAACTTTTAAAATAAAATGGCTTACACTTTTCTATGTGTAATAATATGTGATTATAGCTTATGCATTCACTCTTGCTGCATATTATAATCTTGATTGTTTTGTGAATTGTATAGAGATGAGCTGAAGAAACATGCTAAAACATTTAAAATGTGATATTACTGCTCATGAAACATGTATGTGCAATTAAAATCTCTGGTCATTGGGTAAGAATGTCCAGCTGGAGTACTGCTCACATTTAATAATCCTTTGTATATGAAACAACTAATCATGGAAGACCGTGGACATCACACAGGATAGCAGGCAGATGAGGTTTTGGTTTTAGGATAATGATGGTCAGGCATTGAAACAAACTTTACCTCGTCAAACTAATTTAAATGTGTACCTGCCAGATATTACACAACACAATGACTAAATGTGCATGTATCTTCAACATTTTTTCATGCTTATTCAATAATCTTGGCATAAGCATATGACAGAATGATTTCATCAGACTTCAGGGATTGTGATATTGAATATCACTCTGTAAGCATTTATAAAGCATATATAAAGATAGAGCCTTACTTTAAACAAGTCCAGTTTATAGAAATTCACATATTTTATAAAAAGACTATTTTCTTTATAAATGATTTCTTCAAAATTACCTTTAAGTATCATTTTCATCATGCATTTGAATTACATTTTAACCTGTAAATATCTGTTTTCATTAAACTTTTTTCCAGAAACATGTACATATTTTAAGTATTATTCTTAGAAATAATTATACTGCTTAGTTTAGAGTAACTTATAAATATTTTTTACATTTTTGACATTTCTGCAAACTCCTTAAAAGTTGGCTAATACGTCTCTTGAATATTTTTAGTATTTTAGCAATTTTAAAAGATGAGTTTCCATGTTCAGTTGGCTCTGATGGCTACAGAGTGTGTATATATATATGCCTATATATATATATACATGTGTGTATATGTGTATATATATAAATATAGGCATATACACATAAATATACATATATAGAGAATTAAAGCCATTTAAAATATAATATCAATAAGAATAAAATATTGAGATATGCCTTATTTTGTTAGTAAGTACTATCACATAATACCATTTTATGCCTGGCAATACTCCCTTACTTGTACAAGACTCAAGTTAAATATGTAACATAATAGTATGAACTCTATCAGAGTATCAGACACCTCAACAGCCAGCACATTTATGGTGTATCAAACTTATAAGTTACTTTTTATTCTGTACTAATATACTCCATAAACATGAATAGATTTTATTTTCATGAACAAATTTCAATCTTCTTTTTTTTTTCTTTTTTAAATGTACACCAGATTAGTTAGAATGATCTCTGGATGCAATTGGGACTTTCTCTTGCTGTGGATTTTCTTTAAATTTTAAAAAATCAGCAATATTGTGTAACTTTCCTAGATGTTATAGTAAATACTTGGAGGATGTATCAGACACTGACAAAGTATCTGTTTACAACATTTAATACCTGTGAATATGGGAAAAGAAGGTAGTTAAACTTTCAACAAAGCCAAGAATTTTTTTGATTAAGTATTACTTATATGCTAGAAAAGGAAGTTGTAGTAAAAAAGGAATTATGGTAATAGCTAAGTCCTAAATTCCCTTTTGTATAAAAATATGATATATACTACCTATATTTCTTGAGCTGAAGAAGTAAAAGCATTGGATCAATTGCTTAAGCTCTAGCAGTAATTCTCCTATTTGATTAAGAAGCATTGAGTATAAACAGTCTGTCTTCTTAAGCTGACAAAGAATAATTCAGTTTTTAAAGCTATAATTCTGACCCAGCTAACATGCTTCACTTTGATGAAATGTACTTAGACATAGACTAGGTCAGCTTCCCTACATGTCTTGCTGGGTAAGCCAAAAATGCAGGGTCCTGACTCTTTACTTAGGTTATTTATCAGGCTGTGTTTGCAGCAAGTAACCTGGAAAGATGAGGTAATGTCTCCGTTCAGAACAAAGAGCAGGCTGGGGCCCCTGGATGGCTCAGTTGGCTAAGTGTCTGACTTCAGGTCAGGTCATGATCTCACGGTTTGTGAGTTTGAGCCCTGTATCAGGCTCCACACTCACAGTGTGGGGCTTGTTTGGGATTCTCTCTTTCTCCCTCTCTCTCTGCCTCTCCCCAACTCACAGTTGATCTCTCAAAATAAATAAATAAACATAAAAAAAAATGAGCAGGATCTAAAAAAAACAGCAGGATAAAACAGCAGGATAAAAAAAAAAAACAACAAAGAGCAGGATCTAAAACAATGGGCTCTTGAAGCTCAATGTCCCTCTTCTGTAAAGCAGCCCCCTGCCTATGTAGGCATCCTCTGGCCTTCCACTTCACCCTAATTGGTCATGGGAAACTGACATGAATATGTTGACGTGATGACTACCGCTTTTGCCGTGAGTAAAAGAATCTGTCATTTCTTTCAGAGAGTCTTGGTTTTGTGTCTTCTGTCAGCCTCTACACTGGGTGATTGTAACGATCGCATTGCTTCTCTCTGCTTAGGGATCACAACTCAAAAAATGTTGCTTCCTGTGTTTTGTCTAGCTTTTTAGTTGCTAATGAGAAAACAGTAAGTCTAGTCCTGGTTGCATCAGGGAAGTGCATCATACCTGGAAGTAGAACTGTAGGGCTTTATTTTTTTGGTTTAGAGTTATATGTGAAAATTCATCATTTTTTTGTTGTTGTTGTTTTGTTTCATTTTTGTTCTCCATGAGCAAAATAGATATACAGTTTTTAAAGTCTTGACAACTCTACTCCAATATCTGGAACTTTGCTGTTGTCCATTGTTTCTATTGCATTTTCTTTCCGACTTTTATCTTGTATTTCTTGTTATCTATGATTGTATGTGGCTATTGTATTTTCAGAACTGTTTGTAAAAGTAATTGGAGTCTTAGGGTGATGAGGCAGTCAGGCTCAAAGATGGTCCCTGTGACTCTATCCTTGTGTAGTCTCCTTTCTTGAGTGTAGGTTGGGCTTAGTAAGTCAATTTTGACTAACAGAAAATGGCAGAAGTAATGGTATGTCACTTCTGACATTAGATTATAACTCACTTTATGCTTTCTGATTTCAGACTATACTAGTAAGCCATGGTAATCAAAACAGTATGGTACTGGCATGAAAATAGACACATGGATCAATGGAATAGAATAGAGAGCCTAGAAATCAACCCACACGCATACAGCCAATTAATCTATGACAAAGGAGGCTAGATTATACAATGGGGAATGGAGAGTCCCTTTAATAAATGCTGGAATGAAAAAATGGATAGCTACACACAAAAGAATGAAACTAGACCACTATCTTATACCATATAAAAAATAAAGTAAAGAATGAAGGATTAAAGACGTGAATGTAAGACTTGAGACCTAGAATAAAACTCCTAGAAGAAAACACAGCCAGTAAGCTCTTTGACATTGGTCTTAGCAGTATTTTTCTTTTTGGATCAATGTCCTCAGGCAAGGGCAACAAAAGCTAAAATATACAAGTGGGACTACATCAAACTAAAAAACTTGCACAGTGAAGGAAATTAGCAACAAAACGAAAAGACAATTTACATAAAATATTTGTTAATCACGCATTTGATAATGTGTTAATATCCAAAATATATAAAGACCTTACTCAACTTAATATCAAAAAACAAACAACCTGATTTAGAAATGGGCGGACGTCTTGAACAGACATTTTTCAAAAAAAGACATGCATATGGCCAATAGGCACATGAAAAAAAGCTCAATATCATTAATCATCAGGCAGATGCAGACCAAAACCTCAATGAGATACTGTCTCACACCAGTCATACCATTATCAAAAAGACAAAAAATAACAAGTATTGGTAAGGATGTGGACAAAGAGAACCCTTGTAAACTGTTGGTGGGAATGTAAATTGGTGCAGCCACTATGGAAAACACTATGGAGGTTTCTCAAAAAATTAAAAATAGAACTACTATATGATACAGCAATTCCACTTCTGGGTATTTATCTGAAGAAAATGAAAACACCCGTTGGAAGAGATGTATGCATTCCCATGTTAATTTCAGCATTATTTACAATAGCCAGGATATGGAAGCAACCTAAGATGAATAGATGCATAGATTAATGGGTAGATGGATTAAGAAATTGTGATATATATATTACTGAGCCATAAAGGAGAAGGAAATGTTGCCATTTATGACAACATGGATGGACTTTGAGGGTATTATGCTAAATGAAATAAAATCAGATGGAGAAAGACAAATACCATATGACTTTTCTTATATATAGAGTCTGAAAAATAACAAATGAAAAAAAAGACTGGAAGCAGGCTCATAGATACAGGAGACAGACTGTTGGTTACCAGAGGGGGTAAGGATTTAAGGGGTAAATGAAATAGGTGAAAGAGATTAAGAGGTACAAACTTCCAGTTATAAAATAAATAAGTCATGGGATATAAGTACAGCATGGGGAATATAGTCAGTAATATTGTAATAAGTTTGTATAGTGATAGATGGTAACTAGACTTATCATGTGGATCATTTTGTAATATATAAAAATATTGAAACACTATTATGTACACCTGAAACTGATAGGATATTGTGTGTCAATTATACTTAAAAAAAAGAAAGAAAGAAAAGAAAAAGAATGAAGGTAGAACAACAACAAAAAAGACTGTGGCTTCCATATTCCAAGAGAGGGTCTCCCTCTCTTGCTCTTGGAACCCTTGCTCTGGCAGAAGCCATGCTGTGTGCAGTCCTGTGGAGAGGTCACATGGTGAGGAACTGAAGCCTTTTGGCAACAGCCACGTGAGTGAACTTGGAAGTGACTCCTCCACACCTAGTCAAAGCTTAGATGATTTCAGCCCCATCTGACTCTTTGAATGAAGCCTGTTGGAAATCCTGAGCCAGAATCACTAAGCTAAGATGCTTCTAGATCTCTGATGCCCCATAGGAACTATGAGATGATATATACTTATTGTTTTCAGCCACTCAGTTTGGAGTAATTTTTTATGCAGCAAATGATAATACAGATGATGATCTCTTTTAACAGTTATGATTTCTATTTGTTTCTGCCAGGTACCCGGAGGTGCTAGAACTCTAGGACACCTAGGGAGACTGATAGCCCAGAATCACCTGTTTCCAGTCTCAGGAACTGAGATGATTCAAAGCTGAATTGCAGCCTATTTGAGGGCCTCCCTGTAGTTCATCCTGACTCCTAAGAGACAGCCTTTAGGGATCCCAGCCCAAAGTAGGGGAGTTTGGCAGGGCTCTCCCCAACCTTTTATAGGCCCTGGACAGCAGTCTCCATGATCTAAGCACTAAGAAGCTGTTGCAGATCTTATTCAGCCTCTCAGCTTTCCAGCTCTCCTCCCTGGAATGGGTATGGTTCCCAGGGGAGGAAGTTGCTCCAAACTTGGGATGTATTAAGTTGGACTCCCTTCCCAGCAAATCTATATCGTGAGTGCTTTGATGCCATCAGTTGGCTATTTCTTTAAATATTTTGTCGAACTTTTCTAGCTGTCCAGTGAGTAGACTGGATGGAATTACTTAGTCTGTCATTATTAGAAGAAGTCAAGCTGCACCTTTATTTCTCTGTCAGAGAAGTTACAAAGCAATGAAGGAAAAGTTTCTTCTTGCTAATGCTTCTTAAGTCACAAAACATACCCAGTGATAGGTTTCGGTATGGTGGCTTAATGAATTCTCTAGGAATTCCGTGTGTGCCCTCCATCTAACACTCTGGAGGCTAATCTGATGACCAATCTGATTTGATCTGCTTGAAAATTTTACACGGTGACTTTGCTGGTTTTCCAGTCTACATGGATGGGTTAACTCTGATGTTAATTCATTTTCTGAGTTTTACTCTGGTAGTGTTGTATTTTGACTTCACTTGGATAATGGGAAGCTAAGTGGCATATTTTAAAATATATCATGTCTCTTGGAATATTTTTCATTCTGTGCATAGTTAATCTTGATGGTTTTTATTTTTATATGCGCTTTCTAGTAAAGAAGTAAATAAGCTTGTGTGGCTTAAGTACCACCTCCAAGTCACATGGAAAATATATGTTTTTGAAAAATGCCATGATAGGGGAATTAATAGTTGAGAATCTTAAGACGTTATGTGGAGAAGAAGCCTGTGTGATTTTTGTGGATCCGTGTATGTTAATTTAGAAAAAATGTCAATATATATTCTTACTGAAAAAAAGTAGGGCGTGTGTGTGTTTGTGCATACTTGTAAATGTGTGCAGAAGTATACTTGTAAATGTATACTTGAAAAGATGCAGAAGACCCTGGGGAAGGGGATTGAAGATTTGGTAAAGGAAGAATTCTTACTTTTTCCTGTACATCTTTGAATTACTGACTTTTTATCATTTCATGTGCCATTTTAAATTAATTAGTTAACTTAAACACTAAGTGGACACACATTAGTAGTATAATCTTACATTAAAGAATGACATGCAATTATTTCCTTTTTATCCTTCTCTTATTATCTTCCTTTGTCGTGGTATCTACTAGATACTGGATTTACACATTTATGTGTTTTAAGTTGTGGATGGTATGTATACTAAGCTTCTTAGATTTTTTTTCTTTATCCAAATGTTTAATGCCTATACACACACACACACATATATGTACATATATACACATATACATACATATATGTGTATATATATATGTGTATACACACACATATATATAAAAGAGTTGCTAAATCTCCCTAAGTCACATTTCAGAACTTGAACAGTTGTCATTTGGGTATAAGAAACTCAGAGTGAGAAGTTCTGGAAGGAATTTAAATTCTATCACTTAATAGTTGTAAGACCTTGTACCAGAAACTTCAACAACTATTTCCCTCTTGTCTATCCCTCCATCCATCCAAGAACACAGAGTCAATATGAACAACTATTTCCAGGCACCTAATTTTCTGTCTGAGAACATGAATAATGATAAGATTTTTTCCCCACTTACCTTATAGATTTGTGATGAGGAGCAAAATATAGTATGTATGAGAGCTTTTGTAAGCTGTACAACAACATGCAAACATAAGGTTTGATTACATACAGTATTTTGCTCCATTGTAAAGTGTTAGGGAGAGAGCATTGAGTTGAGATGTTCAATTTTCCATATTTTGAAGTATGAAAAGATGTTAATAGAAATAGTATTTATGAAGCCAAAAATCTAAGGAAAAATGGTAGGTATATTATTTGTAACTTGGGGAGGGGAGCAACAAAAGATATCGTATGTCAAGGGGATAAACGTTCCCGGATAATAAAATATGGTTGTTATACTAAAGAGAGAGGAATGGAAGCATCTCATTTTTTGAGTGGGGGTGGTGAAGATGGGGTGGGGTGGGAGTGTTCCTGCCAGATGGCTTCTGTCCCTTTCCTTCCTCTGAATTTTAAAAGTGTGACCTACCTCTTGTGCTCTTGATTAGTTTAGCATCAAGTGCAGGACTTTGAATATCAGTTCCTGACCTCAGGGAAAACTTTCTGGGAAGCTGTGGAAATAGAACAAGGATGGCTAAGTCTTCCTTTAGAAAACTTCCCCTCCTCACCTATCCCTTGGACAATCCACTGAAAACTTCCAGGTTCTTAGTCTATGTTTCTGCAAATGATAAATACAGTTACTGAAGGATCCATCTGATGCAGCCATATGGTAATAATCTTAAGAGCACAAAGGAGGAACAGGCAATATTTTTAGCCCTTCTTACTATACACAGATTTAAAGGAGAACATTTATAGTTACTTAATTTATAATGATAATTAATATTTAATTACCTATAGAGAAGTTATTCTGAGTTAAGATATACTATTACCCCATGTCATGATCTTTTCCATCTATCTATCTATCTATCTATCTATCACCTATCTATCTATATTTTTTCCTCTCTCTCAGAAAATGTATCAAGTAGTATAGAGAAATAAGTGTTAGCATTTAAAAGATGGGTAAATATAAATTTCCTGTTAAAATATACTAAGAGCTGATATGGTTCTAGAATGACATCTTTTTTCTTAAAACTATATCTATCAGCTTTATTTAACTAGGTCCTGGGTGACTCTACATTGGATATATAACAAGCTGATACTGAAAGAGAACAGAAAATGATATTTCATGGAAGACAAGGATCAATAGGTTGTTAATGAGAAACTCTAGGTTCTTAGATAAGGCCTAAAATTTATTTGGACTTTGTCTTAGCATGGGCTGCCATAACAGTTGCTCTAGACTGGGTGGCTTAAACAACGGAAATTTAGTTCTCCCAGTTTTGCAGGTTGGGGGTTCAACATCACGGTGCTCCGTTCTGGTGAGAACTCTCTTCTTGGTCTACAAACAGCTGCCTTCTTGCTGTGTGGGCACACGGTGGAGAGAGACAAAGATGTTGTGTCTCTTTTTCTTTTTATAAAGCACTAAGCCCATCATGAGGGCCCTCGTCTCGTGACCTAATATAACCTAATTACTTCCCAAATCCCCACCTTCACATACCCTCACTCGAGGATTAGAGCTTCAAACATAGGATTTTTGGTAGGACACAATCAGACCTTAGCAAATTTTAGCGATGCCTAGCTTGGGACTGGTATTAGAAAAGCTCTCACTTGTGCCCCCTTCAGGGCTTAAAAGGGCCGGTGGAAATAGTTTCCTGAGGATCTGATGCTTCTCCGAACCTCATGGCGTCGTGTGCTCACATGCATCCTTTGCTCACTGAATTACTTCTCCTTTTTACCTTTTAACTGATTTTAGTTTTTCTTGGTCTGGAAGCTCAATTAGGTATCACTGGCATACAGTAATTCAAGGATAGCCTTGAGTCGAAATCTGAGGGTAAAAATAGGATTTGCACATGTTATCTGGATATTTTAGGCTGATGGTTTATTATTATTGTTATTTTAATCAAATAATGTATAGGTTAGTGATTTTTTTTTCTCATTGTGTCCCTTCCCTGTTACCGGCATGAAGTTGTAGCTGGCAATAAAATAATAACTAACGTTTATAGAATTCTTACGTTGTGCTAGCCAGTGCCATACAGTTTATATAAAATAATCTGGTTGAATCTTAACAACAACTCCATGAGGTAGGTCCTGTTAAGCCATTATGTGGATGTGGAAACTGAGTCTTATGGCAATAAAATAATGTGCCTAAGATCAAACAGATCGTAAATGGCAATGCCAGGATGCTTTTGTTGGGGGATATTACGGAGGTTTACAACTCTCTGGTGACAAAGGAAGTTCCATTTCACACACATGGAAAATTTTTATATCAGCGTTGAGTAAATCATTCAGTAAAGTATGTCTAAGAGAGGTAAGTTGGAGGTCATCAAAATAACAATATTTATGTAGAAGCACTTTTTTTCCCCCTACAAGCATTTGTAATTAAACCATTGGAAACTTTTATAAATTAAATCAGTATAACTAACTTCAGATAAGTTGGGGATACTGAAGATCAGATTTATAGGTAAGACTTGAATTTATCTGTGACAGTGGAATGGTCCCAAAGAATTTACTTTTACATCTGGATCGGGTTTTGCAACTTGGAGACAATGAGAGAGAAGGAGAGAGACAGGGACAGAGTGTATGTGTTAGTAGCTAAGACCACAAGGGAAGATGCAGCCATTGCTAAAGACACCACTGGAGGCAGTGAAACACCTTTGCAGAGGCGGGGGTGGGGGGGAGGGGGGGAGGGGGTGGGTGTCTAATCTTGGGCCCTCTAGTCTCCTGCCACATCCCATTATGCAAATCTAATGAAGCCAGGAGGCAGGGGAGCCTGTGAAATACAGCCTGCAGGGTCATCCTGTGAGACACAGCAGAGCTAGAGAAGGGGAAGCAATGGATGGAGGTGCAGACCCGCAGATGACATTTGTGGGGCCGTTGATGGGCGCTTTCTGCTCCTGTTCTCCCTTTTGTGACAACAGACGAGAATGAACTCCCGGTTTTTGAATTTTTCTTGATCTTCTGGAATCTCATCTGTTTCTTTTTTATGAAACATGAATTCCTCTTAGGAAGTCAGAGACCTATGGAGGCAGGAGTCTTATCACTTGGCCATCTGCTGCAATTCTAACCTTCCTTTTCCAGATTTTTAAATGGGGTTTCCCAAATGGACCCTATACTTAGAGGAATTCTGGTTTGGATGAGAAAATGCCTCAGAAGAAGCTTAACCCGCCCCCACCCTGAATTGTGAAATGGTGTATCATTGATAGGAGCTCTGACTCCTGGTCCAGCTTCTCTTTTACACATGATGGATGGGAATTCTCCATAATTCTTCACAGTTCAAGCCTCCATTAGTTAACTGCAGAGATGTTTCCTTAGAAATATGGCACATTATATGTGTAATATATATAAATCTAATATATAATCTAATATATAATATATATAAATATAATATATAATATCTATCTATATATATGAGGGTTTTTTTTTTTGCATTTTTGGAAGAGGTTTATGACTATAGTATTTTCTGTTGTTAAGTCTCCATTGACATTTTTTGGGGAAAAGATTTAGTAACTCAAGATACCACAATAATGTTTTTTTATTGTTTTGTAGGATTGGATTTGCTTTGCACACACGTGTGGACTATTTGTCTGTGCATTTGGAAACCGCATCCTTAGAGGACAGTATTTGAAAAGATAACATAATCAGTCCAATGAACTTGAGAATCAGTGAGTGTTGTAATTTAGGTTTGTTTTATTTTCTTTACACTTTCCAGCATATATACACATATACACATACTCATATATTACATGTAGATATTTTTATTGTAACACAGAAGATCATTTAATAATTCAAATTCTAGGCTTTATATGGTGTGTGCAAGAGATGCATTTTATCTCATAAGTGAGCTCACCAACTTCTAGAAGGCCATGAGCCCTGACCTGAATAGCCAATTGGCACCTTTTGAGCTTCAAACCAAAACCAAAACCAAGGTGAATTTCATAATGAAAAACACCATGAAGCGCTTATATTATGAACATAAAAATTAGCTCTTCTTTGGAAAGTTAGGGCTTAGAGGAGGGAAGACAAGAATGAAACTGCTGTGTTCTAGTTTGGCCTTTGGAAGCATGAAGTATCTACATACTAGGTTTATGAACTGAGTAACTTGATTCTTAACGAAAATTGAATTCCTCTGGAAATACTGGTCTGACTTTATACTTAAAGGAAATTTTAGGGGCGCCTGGGTGGCTTAGTCGGTTAAACGTCCGACGTCGGCTCAGGTCATGATCTCACAGTCTGTGAGTTCGAGCCCCGCGTCGGGCTCTGTGCTGACAGCTCGGAGCCCGGAGCCTGCTTCGGATTCTGTGTCTCCCTCTCTCTCTGACCCTCCCCCTTTCATGCTCTGTCTCTCTCTGTCTCAAAAATAAAGAAATGTTAAAAAAAATTAAAAATAAAATAAATAGGAAATATTACTTAAAATTTTAGCAAATTACTGCTTTCATTTGGGCAAAAGAAACGTTTCAAATTGAAATATATAATGTTTGAAAATAGTTTGCAATACCTTAATTCTCCACAGTTACCCACTCCTTTTTGTGTTGTGTGTTTTGTCTTCCTTTAACTTATTTTTATTAGCAAGAGGATGGATGGCGCTGTAGTTTTCATAAAATAATTCTTTGGAACAAACATTTATTTCTGTATTTGACTGCAGAACGATGTGGGGCAAAAATACTTACCAAAGACAGTTAAACATACAAAAACAGATCATACTGGGAGCCATGCTCGTGTTCTGTTTTTGCATCTGGTATTAATAGATTGATTTTCCAGATCAGTAGTTCTCAAGGTATATGGTCCCTGGACCCGCATCATCATCATCACTGAACTTGTTGGCAACGTAGATTCTTGGGTCCCATCCCAGGCCTACTGAAACAGAAATCTTCAGTAGGAGATAGGGGCAAGCAATATGTGCTTTAACACACCCTTCAGGTAATTCTGGGGGCCTCAAGTAGTTGCTGTAATTTGGTTATCACTTTTTCGTTCAGATCAGTCTGTTATAAGCCAGGTGCAACAGATGGCATAGATACTCTAAAAAACAAAATCATTAGCACTAATGATGTTGGTTGTTTAATTTGTAAAAGTCCTTTCTTGTGGAGAACACGTTGCATGATTGTTTTTGGCATAAGGCAGTGGTAGTACTCAAGGCAGGGGCTGACACAGGCTTTGTAAACTGCCATCACAGCAGGAGGGCCACAGCGATGGGAGCTACAGGGACCAAGCAAGCATGGGGAATACTCATCCATCAAAAGTGGGGCTTGCTTTCATTGGTCTTATGCTAGTAGGAGAAAAAAGGTACGAAAAGGACTTGCATGTTGTAAAGCACTATATAAATGCGACATGTGCATTCATTCAGTCAACACACACTTCACTGCTTTAGGTGCTGGGGAATCAGCAATGAAGACACAAGTCCATACCTTCCTAGAACTCACATTCTGGGGAGTTGCACTGTATTTAAGTATATGTTATAAATGAAGCCACAAATGGAAAGCTACAAGTAAGCTGAGAAAAAATCGCAATTCATAGTAGGCCCATGCAGCAATGACAGTTTACCTACTTAAGCTCAGTTACATGATAGTTTCAAACACATCTAACCAGGAAGTAAGAAAACAGGCCGGTCCATTTACTAACCCTCATGCTTATTGTAGCTCTGACTCAGAGTTTATTTTACAGTATTTTATCTGACTCACCATTTTTAAGTTGTCTGCATTTTCTAAGTCCATCAAATCTTCTCATTGCTTCATGCCTTTGCTCCTGCACTTTTCTTTTGTGCCGGTAATGCCCTTACTTTCTCTCTTTGGATTAACAAAATTGTACATATTCTCCGGCTCAAAACTCTCTCCTGGGACCCATTCCCAGTTTCCCAGTCTGAGCTAGCTGTCTGGTCTGCGTTGGAGTCTGGAGTCCCGTTATGAGGTCACGGGTCACATCTCATGCAGCTGTGTCATTGGCACCTGCCTGGCTGTTGGTGACAAATATAAGGGGTTCTAAAAATATCTGCTGCATTAATGAATTTAACTTAGTAGAATGATTTCTAATCCTATAGCCCTTTAGAAATAATAGTAAATTAAAAGAGAGTTTCCTGGTGGAGACCTAGGAGAGCAGTGAGGGGTGGGGGGGCCTTGACAATTTACAACAAAGGACAAAGCAGAAAATCTACCTAATAAAAAAAGATCATAGAAGTACATCGATCTGCAGAGCAAAGGTTAATCACTTGATAACACAGAGAATTAGCATGCAACCTTAAAAGAGGGCTAAAATATATTCAAGTATTTAAGATTTACAGAAATGGTTGCCAAATGATGTAAACCATCAACTCTCCGGGACACTTGGCTCTTTGGAGTTTCCAGACGCCCAGAGCGTTAGTGTTGTGGTGGTGGTGGTTGTTAGTGTTGTTGTTGTTATTTTCCATTTAGAACATTGTTTTGACTCACTATAGATTTCAAATATATTTTAAGTGATAGCGTGTATTTTACCCGTCTGTCTAGAATTATCCTTTTCATTAATTTTAGTTTGATAGCATTCTCTCTCAAAAGTAAATACTACGCTTTATGGTTTAGCTAGAGAAAATGTACTTTCTTAGATTTTTTGAGAGACACAAATATTTTTTTTCTCATGTATGTAACTTTTAACCTTTTAAATCATGTAGTGTGGTCATCTTTCATGGCTAAGAAACACTTCCCTGAACAGCCACTGACTCTCCTTTGACACACTATGATGAAGGAAAGAAAGACTGCGTGGCTAATGGAAAGCTGTGTAGTGGGGCTCTTATTTGGGCTCTAGTTCCTGGTCCGCCACCTAATAAATGTGGGTCTCATCAAATCCCAGAAATTCCACCAACAGCCATCTCCTTATCTGCAAAGTGGAGCCAGTACAAATCTACAGCACGGGACTGCTTTGACAATTAAATGGAATAGTGTGCGTGAAAAGCATTTAAAAAACAAGGATCACTTACAGGAATGGTGGGAACTTGTATCGCCAAATATCTTATATGTTAAAAGACAGGATCCTAGTAATTGCTGAAAGTATTTACATTTTCCATTCCCAATCTCTTCCTTCCTATGATACTTCCCATGACAATTTATAAAGTCAGATGATTCTTTGTTTATATAAAATGGCCCAGATCCAGTTGTTCTCATGAGCTGGCCTGGAGCTTTCTCCAGTCGGTTTGTTATTGAGCTTAAATGGTTGGTAAATTAATTATGAATCCTAAGAAGGAAATCAGATGTTATTAGATGAGAGTCAACAGCAGAGAGTAGGTCTAGACCTGGTAAGTTTAACAGTGGCTGGGATTTTTAAGGCTTGTGGGAGAGTATTTACTGCACTGGGCTTCTAACATACGCACGGACAAATTGAATGTTTATCTGTACATCTCTCTTATTTGAAATTTTTGTCTTCACACATTCTTTAGCATCCGAACATTAACATCTTTGGAGACAAAGCCCACAGGAACATATTTTGACAAAGAATAGTTAGAAAGCTGTGGTTCAGCATAAAACTGGAAGTGAGCTATGTTTCACTTACCAAAGCAATGAGGCTTTGCCTTCAATCCCTTTGGATCCAGGTCCCAGGGTTAGCTCGGCAGGACAATTCCCACCACAGCCCAGATTATTTTCTTCCTGAAAAGCAACTGTATTGTGAGCTCCTATCACTCGTTAACACCTTAGAGGACACAAGTTATCCTCACGTTTATCAAAAAGAAAAATATTCAGAAGACAGCGGGACACCTGGATTTGGAAGCTGCTTGAAGGAAAAAGCCTGAAAGCTCATTTTGGGGTGGGAAAGCTCGGTGCTCACTTTCGCAGCACATATGCTGTAATTGGGTGGGAAAGCCTGGAGGGGACGCCGATGTGCGTGACAGGGGAGAAGAGGCTGGTTACAACCCCAAAGTGGCAGTCAGATGGAGAGAGGAAGAATTGTGAAAGGCTAAAGATGAGTAGGATTGCGGCACAGGCGAATTTGCATGCCTTTCATTTTTGCCTGGTTGTAGTGTCCTGGGTGCAACGAAATAAATGAACGTTGTCTGACGATAGTTAACAGAATTCAGATTACAAACATAGTAATCAGTTCATACATAGAGGATTGTTTTTAAGGCTAGGTTTGTGTTTAGTGGGTAGATTGCTGACTTATTTCTCTCATTAAAACCATCTGCTTTGGAAGGCCTTGCGCATGTTATGTGGAGGGCATCGATACCCCGGAAAGTATGCGTGTATGTGTATACCAGTGCCATTTGGACCATGAGGATGTATAAAATTACCGCGCCGTGTAGTTTCAACTGGATATTTTGTTCTTATCAATTCTATTTGTCAAACCATTTAGTAGTTCTAGTGTCTTTAGTTTAGTATTTGTCACATGAATACTTTTAAAAATAAGCAATTGCTTAGCATTCATGAAATCTAATGTGCTATGTACCTACACCAACAGTATTCTCTTCTTCTAAAACCATATAAAAACCAACACAAAATAGCACTGTGGGTTGTTACGTCCGCTCAGGTGCTCTGAGAAGCAGGCCCCGTGACGGAATGAGGCCTGCAGAAGATTCAATGGCAGACAAACCTGTAAAGGATAAAGGACAGGGGAGCAGCAGGGACAGGTGGGAAGGGACTCAGATGGGGTTGAGGACTAATGCCTGTGAAAGGAGAGGGGAAAGGAGAAACAGCTGGGTGGAAAGGCGCTCAAACTGAATACAGCTCTGACAAAGTTTTGGCTAGACCAATGAGGTGCCCCAGAGCGAAGATTGCCTATTAGAAGGGGGCCCCTCATTGGGCAGGAGTGGCCAGTTCCGTACCGTGCTCAGTCATTGGCTGGGAGCAGGTGGGGGAAGATGTGGCCTTGGCCGAGGTCCTGGGGCAGATCCTAGCTGGAGGCTACCTTGCTTCTCCCAAGCAGCTTCTACCTTGTAAGGAGGTCTGAGCAGTCCAGGACCATGGCTACCACAATCGTACGGTACTGTAAACTGTTCAACTTTTCATCAAGCTTGAGAGTTGATATTTAAAACATTTACGCATGTAAATATTATCACTGGTAATTGGGGATTGTTACAAACACACTGGAGCGATGCAAAAACCACGGAATAACCAACATGAAATTGTATTTTCTCCGCAAACCTAGAGGCTAATCTTATTTTATTTGAACATTTACAACCATTATTACGTTTTAGTATTTATTTTCACCTATATCCAGGCTTTAGAAAGCAATTGTTTTCTTTAAAAGTATTTTTAATTGCTTTCTCTAATTCTAAATATAATACATGGTCATTCTAGACAAACTGGAACTATTAAAAAAACTTTAAAAAAGGAAATAAAAATCATTCTCAATCCTACCGCTGAAAATGAGTACACAGTTAACTTTTCATGGTGTCTCCTTTGTAATCTTTTAAAAGCTGTGCATCTAACAGGGATTGTTAGTAGCCTACAAATACCCACCGAATTAGGGGTGGGCTGGTTCCTTGCGGAAAACCCCAGCCCCACCCCAGGTTGTGTCACCATAGATCACCTCGAAGATGGCATTTGTGCTGAGCATGTCCGTGGAGCAGTTGCATGCAGTGGCTAGCGAGACATGATGGTACTTGGAGGGTATTCAGCAGGTGCCCAGAAGATCACTGGAAGTGCTTAGCTGGAGTAGGAGTATTTGGAAACACACAGGCAAGCTGATGATGCCCAGAAGTAATGCAGAGATAAGGGCTCCTTCATGAGTAGCTAGGCTGGCCATTGAAGATGGGCTATTACTAGTGTAACCCCATATGGAGCCTGAGAGGTCTACACATGAAGAAATATATATCTATCGTGTGTGTGTGTAAGAGAGAGAGAGACAGAGAGTGTAATTAATGGAGACCATATACAATTTTTCATTGTTTATTTTTTAGTTAACATGACAGAGAATTGGTTTTTGCCCAAATCATTAAATTTTCTTTGAAAGCATGCTTTTAAAAGGAATGCAGGATGCTTCATGGTATATGTGTGCTAGCGTATAATTCTCTTACTGATGCATGCTTAACTTTTTGATTTTTTAAAAATTTTAAAGTGTAATGAACATATTTTCACTTATATCTTTTACCATATCGTTGATTATTTAAAATGGATTCCCGCAGTGGGATTGCTGAGTCAAAGTATTGTAAGATCTTTAACACGTACCACCTGGTTGCTTTTAAGATACGTGTTGTTCTTCTCTCATTAGCAGTATATGAGATTGTCTGTCTCAGTAAATCCACCTCATTATTGTATCTGTTTTAAAAAAAAATCTCCAGTCTGTTACTCTACTTCTTTGTATCATTAAAACTTACCGCTATGGGGTGCCTGGGTGGCTCAGTCGGTTGAGCGTCTGACTTCGGCTCAGGTCATGATCTCGTGGTTTGTGAGTTTGAGCCCCGCGTCGGGCTCTGTGCTGACAGCTCGGAGCCTGGAGCCTGCTTGGGATTCTGTGTCTCCCTCTCTCTCTCTCTGCCCCTCCCCTGCTCATGTTCTGTCTCTCTCTCTCCCACTGTCAAAAATAAATAAACATTAAAAAAAATTTTTTTTTAAATCTTTCCATTGGACATGTTTTCTTGTGTTTTTCTACTTAGTCTTCTGATGACCTTCTGTTCTTGTCCTCCACCCATTTTTCTTATAGGAAATCAACACTGTTCATACTGATTGGAAAGAGTTCTTTTTATGAGTACCAACCTTTCGTATTTCTTCTTTTTTCCCTCTTAATATGCCTTTGCCTTTTCATTTTATTTGCAGTATATGCTTTTTTAATGTGTAGACATTTAAAGCTTTTTTGCAGTCAGATCTTTCTCTTTTCCTTTGTGACTTTTGGATCCCCCATCCCTGGATGAAAAAAATCGTTTACGTACTTGGAATAAGATCAAGTTGGAGTCTCAAATTAAACCACATGCCAAAATTAATTCCAGCTGGAATAAAGAATTAAATATAAAAGGAGCCATAAAATTCCGTTTGCCATAGCAGGGATTTGTTGGTCCCCCTCACTGTCTGGTTTGCTGCTGCTCAAGTAATCCTCACCGCTCACAGTGGGAGGATGATTTGAAGTGTGCAGGTCCTTCTTTGACTAGGTTTGAACTTCTGCCCTGAGGGGTCTGCCAGCCAGAAGAGCATCTCCAGCTCCTGTTACATGATCCTGAGCGAGTGCTGGAGGAAATTGCTTCTGGAAACGTTGAAGCAGTCTCTAGCCCTTCTCTTGCTAGAAAAGGCGAACAATCTTTGCTATTTCAAAATATAACCCTCTTGAGGTCATCTTTGACCACCCCCCCACTCCCCACCACTACTCTCGCCTTCGACAAATCTAGGATGCCGCGTGGCTCTTGTGCCTGTTGCGTTACTGGGCAGTGCCCTAAAGCCTGTAGTCTCAGTCCTCTATCAGATTCACAAAGCAGTTCGTTCCAGAGTTCCTGAATGCAGGCTTGATGCCCACTTCTCAGGTTTGGCCCCCTCCAGAGAGCAGTCTCCTGTCTCCTGGCTTTTACTGCCCTCTCGCACCAGGCCTGGACTTGAGCTTACAGCTCCCTGTGAGATCTGCAGTGCATTACCCTTGGTGTAATCAGCCCAGTTTCCCCTCGAAGTGTTAGAATATCTAGTCGTCCGTACTGCTTGAAGTGGGAAATGTTTGCCTGTGTTTCTTCAGATATTTATATCCTGGAGATGGTGCTTTTATGATCAGCAAATAAAAAGACCTCCAGCTGCCTGGATCCACCATATTATTTGTTTGTAATAAGTTACAAATATTGCTTTTTTTTCTTTCGCCTCAAAACATTTTTTTTCCTGGCACGCTCATGTACTAATTATCCAGTTTCAGTTCTTTGGATTAATTCAGATTTTTCACTTTTGAGATGGGTGAAATGAAACCCAACATTTTAAGTTTCTTTAATAGGACTTTTATTAGATAGGTAAACACCAAATATTAGTATTCCTCCTCTTCTATATAGTGACTGTGCTAAACTGTAGTATCAAGTTATATAATAAGCGGTATGTATCCATGTGAACACAGAACCTGTGATGACACTTGGCGCTGTAGATTTCGTGTTTATGTTGTGGCATATCACAGGAACTGGATTATTGCATTTGTACTATTTGTTCACGAGCTGTCTGGGCAATGACTCGAATGATAGGAATATCTCGAGAAAGGTGCTGGTTGGTGTCTACGTAGCTGGTCATTCTATCCACTTGGTTAAGATTCTCCTCTGCTGAAATAACCGTTCGGCGAACATTCACAGGGACACAAATATCTTTAAGTTTTTTGCCTATTCAGAGATGTCTGTCTCCATACCTCTTCCCCAGATCTCCCCCTTACCGGTTCCAAGTTCCTGACCATCCAGCCAAAGCACTGGCTACGGTCCATGAAGCGGCATAGCCTCCTACTTCTGGCCATTTCTTCTAAGCAGAGTGAACAACCAGAGGCACTACTCAAAACTCTGCCCACTGGGAGGATTTTCTTCACCACTGGCCTTCACGGATGTTCTAGAAAGGGACTGTGGTGTTGCAGCTGTCCACTTTCCGGTGATACCTACATACCATGCAGAATCATCTGTAAACTAGGCCTGAGTTCTCTCTTCCTTAGTCAGATGATTGAATGGAACTTCCCATAAAATCACATGTGTGGGCCGGAAGAGAAGAGGTAATGTAGCAGGAGTGCGGGCTGTAGGCACTGGGCACATTTCTTCATGTGACTTGTGCCTTCAGGCCATTTTGATCCTGTGTATAACACTTACATTTGATAACGGAGTGCTGCTGTGCGTACCCAACATTTATGGCTTGGAGGGTCCAGCAACACCCAGTTCGTGATGGGCAGTTCGGGTCACAATGATAACTTGGTGGCCCGTGGTTAACTGTCTAGTCTCTATTAAAGCCCAGTGACAAACTGAAAGCTATTTTGAGAAGGACAGTATTTCTCTGCAGAGCTTTGCTCCAGACTCCTAAGGGTGTGTGCTGTGAGTCACCTGTAGAAGTCTGCCCAAGGCTCCAAACAGCATGCCTAGCTGCCCTTGACATCACAGGCACCATTCATATGCTGGATCGTGTGGCCCAAGTGGCAGAACAGTTTGCACAACATCCTGGACCTGTTGCGGAGCCCTCTCTTGTCTAGGCCCCAATCAAAACGAATAGCTTTTTGAATTACTCAGTAAATGGAGTAGCACACCCAAATGAGGACTGCTTTGCTTCCCAAATCCAAAGAGATCTGCTAGGCATTGCACCCATCTTTTGGTTGTAGGAGGATCCAGATGCAACAACTTTTTCTTCACTTTAGAGGGGGTATCTCTTCGCTCCCCACACCACTGGAGCCCTAGAAATTTCACTGAGGAGGAAGCCTCCTGAATTTTTGTTGGATTTATTTTCTACCTCCTGACACATAAATGTGATTTACCGATAAGTCTAGAGTAGTTACTGGTACCAAGAGTTTCTTATGTTGTTTAGAATAGCGCCCAGGCATGGTGGGTGCCGAAGAATGGTTACTGTTATTATTTGTAGGGATTGGTGGAAAAGCTTGATGGGAGCATGTTTCATTCAAAGAGGCATAGTCTGAGCTGGAATTCCAATCTACTGAAAACTCTCTCCACTTTTTAAGGGAATGCCTGTGTTGGGGGCGCCTGGGTGGCTCAGTTGGTTGAGCGTCCGACTTTAGCTCAGGTCATAATCTCATGGTTTGGCTCGAGAAGTCGAGCTCCGCATCGGGCCCTCGTTGTCGGCATGGAGTCCTGCCTTGGATCCTCTTTCCCCCTCTCTCTGCATCTCTCTCTCTCTCTCTCAAATAAAAATAATTTTAAGAACAGAGAATGCATGTGCACAGCCCCAGGCAAATGTCAGTAAAGACCCTGTTACCCTCCCTATTCTCTGGCACCCCATAACTTTGGGAGATTGGAACTTTCCTACACCAAGAGAACTTTTGCTTTCATCTATGTAATTTTTCCCTTTTCACTGTCTTTTCCTTTGGATTCCCAATAGCCTCTGAACTATTCCCTCAGGATGACCTTCTTGCAGAAGTTCTGCTGGTTCTGCTGGCAGCAGCCGATGAGAAGTATGATTCTTCTCTAAGTATTTACCTTTGGAAGATCCATTCTATAATTTTTGTCCTTTCTGTACTCAAAGGAGGGACAGGGGGAGAGCCAAGCTGGTCATTGTCTCACGTTGATGGAGGTCTGGGAGGAGGGAAGGCTGTGATGTTTGCATGTCAGTGACTTTTGCACAGTTACAAATGCTATGAAGAGGCTAATAAATTGTAACAATGAAGAGCTCAAAATCCAAGGCTAACAAATTGCCATAAGGGGAACGCTCAGTGTTGCCATTTGTTGAATAACAAGTTAAAATTTGAAAATTCTAATTATTATTTTAACAACTTAAAAAGCCTTATTTATACACATTTTCACTTTTTTTACTTGTGGATAGAAGTAAGGCTTGGGAGGAAGTAAAGATTAAAGAAAATGATTTTATTAAACACTATTTTATTTATGTCTTTTTAAAACCTTTTAGGGCTCCTGGGTGGCTCAGTTGGTTGAACGTACGACTCTTGATTTCAGCTCAGGTCATGATCGCAGGGGTGTCTGCTCGAGCCCTGCATGGGGCTCTGTGCTGAGCATAGAGCCTGCTTAAGATTCTCTCCCTCTCTCTCTCTGTCTCTGTCTCTATCTAAAACACACACACACACACACACACACACACACACACACACAAAACAAAAAATCTTTTGATCACCTGTGGAATGAAGATAACAGAAAAAAATCAAGATTATTTTAGAAAAAGATAATTCAATTAAAACATGCATAATGACATTTTAATAACCATAATAATAAAAAATCTTCAAACTTTGAGCTGTTTAAATGACAAAGTATATCATGCATATATTTGTAAAACCCCATCCCTTCCCCAACCAGGGTGTGTGGGAACAGGAGGAGACAGAATGTGATTCTTTCCTCGTGAAGGTTATGGTCCAGTGAGGAGGCACACATCAGCCAGCCAATCACACAGGTAGAAGTTAAATGAAAGAGGGGGCACCTGGGTGGCTCAGTAGGTTAAGCGGCCGACTTTGGCTCAGGTCATGATCTCGCGGTCTGTGAGTTCGAGCCCCGCGTCGGGCTCTGTGCTGACAGCTCGAAGCCTGGAGCCTGTTTCCGATTCTGTGTCTCCCTCTCTCTCTGACCCTCCCCCATTCATGCTCTGTCTCTGTCTCAATAAATGTTTAAAAAAAAAAAGTTAAATGTAAGTTTCAGTGAGTGTCACAAAGAATGTTCTATGGCAATGCATGGACCTATATTGGAGGGGATGGCAAGGACAGGCAAGTCTTTCCTGAGAAAGTATCGTGTATGGAGCTGAAATCTGAAGTGTGAGTAGAAGTTCATTAGGCAGAAAGATTGGAAACACTGGCTCAGCTAGAAGGAGCAGGGACAGAAGGAAAGCCCTGTTTGGCTGGAGTAGAGAGAGCTAGGGGCCATGGTAAGGATGTTTGACCGTACTATAAAAAGCCACTGAAATGTTTTAAGCAAGGGGTCACAAGAACGTCACTTGAAGGTAGGGGGCAAAAGTGACGGCAGGGACATACATTAGCGGGAGTTTTGTGAAACTCTTTCATGTTAAGAGCAAAACATAGTTTGAAATTCAGCATGGAAAACCCAGGTCTGTTCAAAAATAGTTTTTCAAAACAGCGCCCCCCCCCCGCCCCAGATAAATGTGGTTTTAATAATTTGTATCTGAAATATTTACAGAGATAATTGTAGATGCACATGCCCTTGTGAGGAATAACAGTACACAGAGATCCCAGCTACCATTTACTCATATTCTCCCAATGGTAACATTTTGCAAAACTGTAATCATATAATCAAGATACTGATATTAATATAAGCCATTTATTTAGTTTCCCTAGTTTTACTTTTACTCCTTGAGTGTGTGTGTGTATATTTAGTTCAATATGATTTTGTCACATGTGTATGTCTGCACATCCACCACCACAATCAAGCATTTTTGATGAGGGAGCGCCTGGGTGGCTCAATTAAGTGTCTGACTTCAGCTCAGGTCATGATCTTGCTACTCAGAGTTCAAGCCCTGCATTGGGCTCTGTGCTGGCAGCTCAGAGCCTGGAGCCTGTTTCAGATTTTGTGTCTGCCTCCGTCTCTCTGCCCTGCCCTGCTCATGCTGTCTCTCTCTTTCAAAAGTAAATAAACGTTAACAAAAAAAATGAGATGAGAGAAAAATTTAACGCTCTAATTTGGAATAATTGATAACAAATTATATGTGAAGTGGTCAAAGAGGAAATAGAACCAATTTATTTGCCTTCTTTTCACTAGCCAGTGAGTTCCTTTACCTTGGAAATCTGGTCATTTCAAAATGTCTTTGAGAGGGTCCTGTTACGGAACTGTGGTGTGGCAGGGTGCTTACGTGGAGTCTGGGGCTAGGCTGCATGGGCTCAGGCTCCAGTGCTATACCTTTTCCTCTGTGTGGTCTTGGGCAGGTTACTTCCCCTCTCTGACTCATTTTTCTCATCTGTAAAATGGAGATGATAAGAGAGCCTACCTCCCAAAGTTGTCCTGAGAATAAGATATTGCGATTGTATAAGTGAGAGCTATCCTCATCATTACTTTAGAGGTAATTCCTTCAAGACTGTAACCTCTGTGGCAGTGAAAATTCCAGAAACAGACTCTGGGACTTATCTTCTTCATTCTGTGGAAACCAAGACATTCCCTTGACAGAAGATCTGTGATAACTTCAGAGTATGTTTCTCTTTGGTAGGAATCCAAATGTTGCTGTATATTTGCCTCCCAGAGATGTATTGACTATGTAAAATATGTCAATTTCAGAGCTGTGATGAAACTTTTATTTTTTTATTTTTACTTTTTTATCTTTTATTTATTTATTTTTTCAATATATGAAGTTTATTGTCAAATTGGTTTCCATACAACACCCAGTCCTCATTCCAACAGGTGCCCTCCTCAATACCCATCAACCACCCTCCCCTCCCTCCCACCCCCCATCAACCCTCAGTTTGTTCTCAGTTTTTAAGAGTCTCTTACGCTTTGGCTCTCTTCCACTCTAACCTCTTTTTTTTTTTTTTTCCTTCCCCTCCCCCATGGACTTCTGTTAAGTTTCTCAGGATCCACATAAGAGTGAAACCATATGGTATCTGTCTTTCTCTGTATGGCTTATTTCACTTAGCATCACACTCTCCAGTTCCATCCATGTTGCTACAAAGGGCCATATTTCATTCTTTCTCATTGCCACGTAGTACTCCATTGGGTATATAAACCACAATTTCTTTATCCATTCATCAGTTGATGGACATTTCGGCTCTTTCCATAATTTGGCTATTGTTGAGAGTGCTGCTATAAACATTGGGGTACAAGTGCCCCTATGCATCAGTACTCCTGGATCCCTTGGGTAAATTCCTAGCAGTGCTACTGCTGGGTCATAGGGTAGGTCTATTTTTAATTTTCTGAGGAACCTCCACACGGTTTTCCAGAGTGGCTGCACCAGTTTGCATTCCCACCAACAGTGCAAGAGAGTTCCCGTTTCTCCACATGTGATGAAACTTTTAAAGATAATCTCTTTAACTTTCATATTTTTAACGTAAGCTGTTATGGAGTAGACTTTTAAATCTTTTCTATTTCCTGAGAAATCCTATTGATTTATTAAGAGCTGATATGACATGTCTAACATGGGAGAGTTAGACTGATTATTGGAAGAGAAGATAAAATGTTCTCTGTGACAAGAAAATGGAGATGAAATTACAAGCAATTCTTTAAGGGATATTCTTATCCTCCATAAATTCAGTGTTGAATCTCTTTTCCGGATTGTACCCGGAGAGATTTTGGAGTCATTGTTTGGATAGGTAAAAAAAAAAAAAATTAATACTTTTAGGATTCTATAATATAGATTTATATATATTTATATAAATATATAATAAATATATAATATAAAATATTATAAAATATTATAATATAAAATATAATAATATATTATTAATATATGTAATAATATAAAATATATAATATATAAAATAGGTATTTATATTTATATATATTATACATATATAATATATATTATATATAATATATAACATATAATATATAATATGACATACAACATACAATATATAATACATACAATATATAATATATAATATATAACATATAATATTATATATAATATATAACATATATATAATATGACATATAACATACAATATATAATACATACAATATATAATATATATTACATATAATATATAATATTACATATAATACATATAAATAATATATAACGTTATATATAATATATAATATAGATAATATATAATATAAAATATATAATATTACATATAATATATAATATAGATAATATATAAATATATATAATGTATAATATTGCATATAATATATAATATAGCTAATATATAGTATATAACATATATAATATATAATATAGATAATATATAATGTATAATAATAATGTAGATAATATATAATATATATTATATATTTTATAGATTTATATAATGTATATATTATATGTGTCAAATATATGTGTCAAATATATAATATTATATATTCTGACATATGTATTATATGTCTCAAAAATATATATTATAGTATAATATATGTAATATATTATATATATATCAAAAAACCTGTTTTCCTTTAGTTATTTGCAAAAGAAGATGGAAAATTGCCTCCTATTCCAAATACCCTGGAGAAATGAAGTTCCTCTTCACATGAAGCAGGTTTTTTCAGTGCACAGAGACAAGAGAGTTTCACATATTTGTTCAGGAAAGAGTTATTTATTGAAGCATTATTAGGTTCTGGGCTCTATCCTAGGCCCTGGAGACATCAGTGAGCCAAAGTCCCCTCCTTTAGGGAGCCGTTCTGGTGGCAGAGAAAGGTAATAAAGTAACAAATAATGAATGATATGTAGTGGCAAATGGGGTGGATATAATTTAAGCAGGTGAGAAGCCAGGGTGACAGGTGTTGCTCTTTCCGATGAGGTGGTCAGGAAAGGCCTCTCTGAGGAGTGAACATTGATCAGAGACCTGAGTGAAGGGGGGAAGCCGGCTGCCATGCCTATCTCCGTGGGACCAGCCATCCAGGCAGAAGAGACAGTAGGTGCAAATGCCCTGAAATGGGATCCTACTTGCTGCCTGTAGGACCACAAAGAGACCAGAACCAAATGAGGAGTGAATGGTAATGTAGGAGAGATGAATTTGGAGAAGTGGTCAAAGGCCAGCCAGTGTAAAGCTTTGTGTTTTATTATGTGTATGAATGGAAATGAGTAGAGGCTTTCAAAGACCAGCAAAGTAATAGGGTCTGACTTGTCAGATATATAATTATATATATTTTGCACTTTGTGTGCTTTAAAAATGGACTTCACATGTACTAAGTAAGCTGGGAAACATACAATTTTAGTTTTAGTTAGTTAATTCATGAACTATTACAGTATCTTTGCTTCTAAGACTGCTGATCCGGTGTCTTATCTTTCTGGCTCCCAGAGTATCACTACAGTCAATGTGGAAACCTTTTGAACATACTATATTATGATATTGAAGAAATTTTGGCCAAAGTTTAAAATATGATCAAACTAATTTCCATTTAGCTTTTAAGTCAATGAGGTTTTCCATTCTATTTTAGTACATGATTCCAACAAAGAGTTAGCATCCTTTCTTTTAAAAACACCCTAATATCAAAGGACTGTCAGAGTTGCAATACCTCTTTGTTTTTGTCCTTGCCAGCAAAAGTTTGAGTCATTTTTCTAAAATACTGGCAAAGTTCAGAGACTTCATAGTAACTCTCCACTTACTGGTGATATATATGTGTGTGCCTTTTGCACATTGTAACTCCAGGCATCCCATGCTTTTTTCTTAATGACATGTGGGGTAATGAACATGTGAAAGACATTATTTGGTGCCACAGAGAAAGTCTGAATTATGTGGTAGGAATGGGGTTAAATTGTGATTTTTTTTAAGTGCCTCTCTTTATATCTTCTTTATACTGTATTCAGTTTTACAACTTGTTAACCATAGTGATAAAGAGGGTAAGATCTAATTGTTCCTGGGCAACTAATAGAATGATTTATGACTTCTATGTCTCAGAATACAATGTTCAGTAATCCATAGAATTTCATCACTCTATGAATCTTTAATGGGGGAAATAATTGGTTCTGCTCAAGAAGGCAAAAATTGGTTTTGCAGGGTGGGGTGGGGATAAAAAAAAAAACACCTAACACCAATGTTCTTTTGGCTCTCCAAAGGGTCACTGTACCTAAGTAGATATTTAGTATATCTCTGCAGGAAACAATGCCTAAAAAGACTCCTTAGAGGGACAATAATCTTTAAAGGTGTTGAGAAACACAGATTTAATCTTTGGAGATAGAAGCTCAGCACCAAAATAAAATGAGGAGCACCAACATGACAATAGAGAGAGGCTTTGAAGTTAAATTCCAATCGCAGATTCTTTAAGTACAATTTTGTTTGCTTGCTAGCCGTCCGTCTTACACCCAGCTTTCAGTACATCAGCCTATGTATAACTCATGCTGGCTCCTTACACGCCTGTCCTTCCTTCTAGGAGCTGTCTTTTGGGGGGAAGTGAGATAAGAAAAGTAAAGCGCTTGGCATAGAATGCTCTGTAAGTGGAAGTGTAGACAGCTGTGGGATCACAAAGGAAGAAATAGTTAACTTTGCTAGAAGGTGATTGGAAAGGATTCAATAGAGAGATGACTTTAGACCAAGGAGTTTGCAGACTTGGATGGGAAAACAATTACGTCTTTATTTTCAATTAAATCCACCTGAAGTTTACTGTTTCCTTCAATTATGATGTGGCGGACTACAGAATTAGCAGTATCTGGACTTTGTCACCAAATGAAATCATAAATATTTCCCCAGCACATTATAGTTGTTGCAGATATCTTGCAATATTATTTATGGCCATCAGTACTTTGAAATTGCAATAGTTACTGGACCTACCTCTAGATCTTATTATTTAATGTGTAATATGTAAATCTCACATCTAACTATATAAATATTCCAAACTTTTTGGGACAAGAGGTACCACAAAGTTGAAAGGAAAATGGCACTATGGGATGCATATATAAGACATAAAATATATATATTCATAATAAAATACGGGTCCTATGGCAAATTCATAGAATTAAGGAGAAAATTCATGGCTTATCAAAGAGGGACTATGGCAAGACAGTTTATAGAAGAAGATACTGATATGACCAATGCAAACGTAAAATTGCCTCTCAGGCCCTCAGGGAATTATGTATTTAAAAAAATTACTTGGGGCGCCTGGGTGGCTCAGTCGGTTAAGCATCCAACTTCAGCTCAGGTCATGATCTCATGGTTTGTGAGTTTGAGCCCCACGTCAGGCTCTGTGCTGATAGCTCAGAGCCTGGAGCCTGCTTTGGATTCTGTGTCTCCCCCTCTCTTTGCCCCTCCCATGCTCATGTTCTGTCTCTGTCTCTCAATAATAAATAAACATTAAAAAAATAATAAAATTACTTAACATTTTGGCAAAATGCCAAAAACTAGGAGTGAAAATGTAAATATAAAGGGCATGGGAAAATGGATCATTTTATAATGTTGGTACAAAGTGGTAAAGCTACCACTCTGACGGTAGCTTTCAGTTTTTATAAATGCTTATGACTGCTCATCCAGAATCCCATCTTCAGAAATCTCTCCTACAAAAATATGCCCATAGATGTATGTACAAGAATGTTTGGCAAAGTAGTGATTTCATTGTGAAAAATTGGAAGTGACTTAAATGTCCATTAGTGGAGAAATTTATTGAATACATTATCAAATTCTTATAAGAGGGTAATATGCAGCTATAGGTATAGCTATGTCTATGGACATGGAAACTCTTCTACGACATACTGCTCTATGAAAAGTCATAGGGAAAATATGCAGTATGATCTTGTTTATGTAAAACATAGCAAAGCCAAAAACTCAACAAAATCCAGAGAGCGTGGAAAATTGTCCTTATGGATACAAGCCCAACTTTTCGTAGATGTTCCTGCTGGTGGGAGGGGTGGGGGTTGGCAAGATGAGTGACAAGAGATTTTGTTTTTACTCTTCTGTAATGTTTGGACATTTTATTCATGTATTACTGCATGATTAAGTAAAAGGAAAAGAATTCCAGAAAATGATTGCATTTTCAATGAAAACAAAAGTATAAACTACTTGGGAATAAACCTGCCAGGAAATGTGCAGGACTTGTGGAAACAGAACTATTAAATTTTATTGAGATATATAAAAGAAAGCCCAAATAAATGGAGAAATGCACCATGTTCTTGAATTGGATGATTCAATATAAGTTTATAGATTTTAGTACAAATCTAGTCAAAGCCCATGGGAAATTAAACTTGATAAAATGATCTTAAAGTCCTCTGCAAGATAAAAAAAAAAAACATAGGCAAGAAGAGCTAAGAAAATCTTGAAAAAGAATAATGACAGTGTGCCTGTGCAGCCAGATATTAAATGGTATTTTAAAATGAAAATAATGGAAATAGTGAGCACTTGGCCCATGATTAAACAAGAAGACCCATTTAACAGAATGGAAAGCCAGAAATTATCTGGCTATCCACTGCAACCTCTTGAACATTGATTGGCATCTGTCTACTGGAGACTCAGTCAGCCTTCCTAGTTCTTCATTATCACCCAAAACAGTCCAAAATCATCCTTGACTCCTTTGTTACTTTTCACACTACCTTATACCAACTCAGTCAACTATGGAAAGCAGAGGGTGGTCATTGGATGGGATTTATCTGGCAAAGTGATTTTATTTTATTTTATTTTATTTTATTTTATTTTATTTTAATTTTAAGTTTATTTTGAGAAAGAGACACCATGAGTGGGGGAGGGGCAGAGAGAGAGAGAGAGAGAGACAGACAGACAGACAGACAGACAGACCCAAACAGGCTCTGCACTGTTAGTGCTGGGGCTCAAACCCACAAACCATGAGATCATGACCTGAGCCAAAACCAAGAGTTGGACGCTCAATTGATTGAGCCACCCAGGCTCCCCTGCTGGCAAAGTGATTTTAGGGTCAAAAGTCTTGTTTTTGTAGTTCCCTTGGGGAGGGTGATGTAGGCATCTGCCTGGGGTAGGGGGCATTTACATAGGGTTTGAGGATGGTCAATTTGAAATAATACTTGACCTTCTAAGAAAAAAGGAGTTTTGAAACAATGTGTTTCTAAGTAGGAGACTAAGGAGCAAAACCTTTTGGAGGTTTTCTCATATATGATGATAAAAAAATATTTTAGTGAATAGTTGAGAGGTACCTGCTATATAAGTCATCAAGGAAAAACAAAATAAGCCAAGTTTGGAGAATGTGCTACTCAACATCAAAGTTTAATCCCAGGAAAAGCAATAATGTTAGAGGCTGTAGCATAAATTGGTTATGTAGATTCTGAAATTTTACCCCTCAAATGAAACCTATAAATGGTAGGAGAAAAACTGATGATATTTGCCTTGCCTGATTATAAACATAAGGCTGTGTCTTAGTTCAGGCTGCTATAACAGAATACCACAGACTGGGTGGCTTATAAACAACAGAAATTTACTTCTCACAGTTCTGGAGGCTAGAAGCCACCGTGGTCAAGTTCTGGTGAGAATCCTTTGGGCTGCAGACTGTAGGCTTTTCTTTGCAGTCTTGCATGGTGGAAAGAGCAGAGAGAGCACTTTCAGGGATTTCTTTTATAAGGACATTAATCCCACTCAAAAGGGCTCCATCCTCATGATCGAAAAACCTCTCAAAGGTCTCATTTCCAAATACTGTCACATTGTGGGTTAGGTTTCAACGTAAGAATGTTGAGAGGGAGACAGTGATTTAGTCAATAATAGACTAACAGGCAAATATCTTTGTTTTTTGAAGTACTTGATTTTGTACAATTGTTCTATGGAGTTCCCAAAGATCCACTTGGGTGGAAGTTTGCCTCCATCTCTACCCAAGGAAAGCCTGGATTAGGTTTGTTTTGTTTTAGGTTTTCAATAGACTGCTGCCCCCCTTCCATGTCACTGAATGTTTTTCCTAGACTTTTTTCATCATGAGGATGATCAGTAGTAACATCTACATGGCCACATTTGGGATGTTAATTTAAAGCAGTGGTTCTCACTTTATTGTAGGCCTAATAGTCTTCTAGAGGGATATCTTAAAATGCACATCCTCATTTAGTAGTCCAGGAGTGGAGCTTAAAATTCTACACGTTTAAAAGCTCCTAGTAAGCTCCTAGCCTCTATGAGGCTGGGCTAGGGACCACACTTTAAGTAGCAAGGACCTAAACTGAAAAGGAGCCAGGGAAGGTTAATTTGACCTTAAAATCTAAATCAGCACTATCCAATAGAAATGTAGTATGAGCCACAAACGTAATTTAAGATTTTCTAGTAGTCACATCAAAAGAAGGAAAAGGAAAAGGAACAGAAGCAAAAGGAACATAAATTGTTAAAATTAATTTTAGCAATTAATTTAAATCCATATATCAAAAATCTTATGATTTCAACATTATAATCAATATAAGAAACTACTGAGATATTTTACATGCTTTGTTTTTGGATTAAATATTTGAAATCTCATGTATTTTATACACATAGCACAGCTTGATTTCTGCTGTAATACAGATATATCTCAAGTCCTCAATAGCTGCATGTGGCTATTGGCTACCATATTGGACCATAACAGGATAAAAGGAGCCTTTCTGGCTTATATAAATTTGGCCTAGGTGAAGATTTGGACATATTAGTTTCTACTTTATGCAGAAGAACTCAATGCATGCTTCAAGTGTATGTTTAAATATATGTGTATGTTACCTCACATATTCCAAAATAAATTCCTAATGGACTAAAGACTTTAAATGAGACCAAACAGTAATGTGCATAAAATAGAGATGGCAGATTTTCTGATCTTGAGAGTGCCATAGGCCTTTATTAACATGAATTTTCATGTTAACAAAGAGAAGTCATGAAAGAGAAAAACAGATTTGGCTACCTGAAAAGATAAAATTTAATTAAATAGAAACACTGCATCCTGAATTAGAAATCAAGCAACAAAGTTGGGAAAAAATATTTGTAACATATATTATAGTATAGATTATATCCTTAACCTATAAAGAGCTACTTCTTATTTGTAAGAAAAATGAGACGTGTACATGATACATAAAGGCAGACAAACGACCAATAAATTAAAAAGAAATTCAACTTCACTATTAATACAAAAATTAAAATTAGCAGTGAGGTTCAAAGTCTTCCCATCAATTAGGTGTTAGTGGGGGGAAAATAACATAGTGATAGAGGGAAGATTAGCTCAGCCTTTGGGGGAGCCTTCTGGCATAATGTCTCTATCAATCACTATAAAGATGGTTATCTCTTCACCCAATGTTTCCAGTTCTGGGAATTTAGCTGGATGAGGCAGATAGGTTCACAAAGTTTGGGTACAATGACATCTATCATAATGTTATCTATAAAATTAGGAATTACCTAAATGTCTAGTAACAGGGAGTTAACAAAATTCCCTGTTACAATATCATGGTTCATTATTAATTAGATAAGTATTCATTGATATGGAAAGATGAACTGTCAGGCTAAGTGTAAAAGCTAACTTATAAAACTGTAAGGATAATATAAGATTTTTTTTGCTTACATATAAACATAAAAAAATAGAATATTCATTAAAACGTTAATATTCTGAGTATTGATGGAATTTTTGATGACTTATTTTGTTCTCTGCTTAACTGAATTTCCTGTCTTTTCTACAGTGAATGTGTATCATGTAATACAATAAATCTTATAAAATATTGAAAGCCACAAGGAAATGACCATCATATATTAAATGGAAAATGACAGGTTATAAATGCAGTGGCATGATCCTAATTTGTATTTATAAAGGCATATAGTAATAAGAGGCTGAAAGAGGTAAATCAACAGTGAACATGCTGGTATTTTTTTTTTTTTGTATTTTCCTATTATTACCAAATGTTCTATAATGAAAACAATTATACCCATAAGCAGGCAAAAATGGTATTTTGTCCTTTTTAGGAGAAACACTCTTCAGGGAACATGTACTTGTGATTCTGACAAAATAGTTCATTTATTCAGTAAGAACGTCAGTTATTAATATTTGCTTTATACTTTCTAAAACTAATATTATCATAGACTTTTTGTATGTAGCCATTACATAGTCATGGAATTTAGGTTAACAGGATTTAGTCAGTAGTAGTTTGAAGGATAGTTTTGCTAGATATAGAATTCTTGATTGAGTTTTTTTCTTTCAGCATTTTAAGTATGTCATCCCACTGTCTTGTGGCCTTCTTGGTTTCTAAAGAGAAATCAGCTGTAATCTAATTGAAGAGCCCTTGAATGTGACAAGTTGCTACTCTCTTGTCACTTTCAAGATTCTCTTGTTGTTGTTAGCTTTTGACAATTCATTACCTTTAGTTGGCATATTTCCTTAGATTTCTCTGGTCTGTGACACTTTCTCAGGCTTTCCTTGCTCTTGTGGACTTTGATAGTTTTAATGAATATTGGTCAGGTGTTTTGTAGAATATTCTTTCAATTGGGCTTGTCATATGTTATTCCCATGATTAGACTGGGGTTGTGCACTTTCTGGGAGGAAGACCTCAGATATAAAATATAATTTTCATCATATTATATCAGGGGTACATGCTATCAACATGACTTATCACCAATAATGTTAATTAACTTTTTAATATTATAAATTTTATTGTGATATGCATCATCATATTTACCAGAGTATATAAAATATATATGTACAGTTACATGAATTCTAATAAAGAGAACACTCCTATGTACCCCTTACCTAGCTCAAGAAACAACTTGGAAATTTTCTGTTGGCTACATCTCCATAACTACAATCCTGAATTTTGTATTAATTATTTGCATAAATCTTAACACTTAAATATATATTTCCAAACAATGTATTGTATTATTCATTCCAGTTTTTTGAACTTTATATAAATGTGTAATTTTGCCTGTATCCTTCTGTGACTTGATTTCTTTCACCCAACTTTAGCTTACGGTATTTATCTGATGATGGATACTTGGATTTACTCTCTTATTCTGCCATCTTGTTATGTACTTTCTCTTTATCAACCTTTTTTTCTATTTCTTCTTCCCTTTCTTTTCTTCCTTTCTGTATTAGTCAAGGTCCTGGCATGAAACTGGTGAACTCTGAAATTGGGTAATTTGAAGAGAGTTGTTAAAGCTGCTATTTACACAGGTAAAATAGGTTTATAGGGTGTAGGAAACCCACAAAAATAGTGTGGTAGCCTGGAGCTCGTAAGAACAGCAAAGTCATTGTAGGAGTCTGGAGGAGTAAGGGGAGTGCAGTAGTTTCCTAGGGTTACTGTAACAAGTTGCTGGCTTAAAGCAACAGATACGAATTCTCTCCCAGTTTTGAGACAAGTCCAAAATCCAGGTATTGGAAAGCCATGCTCTTTTTTATTTAGAGTAGAATCCTCCCTTGCTTCTTCCTAGCTTCTAGTGGCTCTCAGTACTCCTTGGGATTCCTTGGCTCGTAGCTGGATCACTCTAAATGCTACCTTCACCATTACGTGGTCTTCTTTTCTGTGTCTCCTCTGTGTCTCTACACCCAGAACTCCGCTTTCTTTTATTAGGGCCCACCTAATTCAGTCTGACCTCATTTCAACTTGGTTACATCTGCAAAGGCCCTACTTGCAAATAAGGTCTTATTCATGGGTACCAGGGGTTGGTACTTGAACATATCTTTTTGGAGGACATAATTTATACCGCTACATGGAGAGGGAAGTTACAGGAATCAGGATGAAGGGAGAGAGGGAGAGAAGGAGGGAGAGATGGAGAAAGGGAGGGAGGGAGGGAAGAGAGACAGACAGAGAGACAGAGAGGAGAATGAATTTGTAGAGATCTCCTTTCAGAATCTGGTAGCCCCTATGAGGATGGTGTTTGGAATAGATGCTTTCACTCTTTCTCCCCAACCCTGGCCCTCAATCACCTATTCTACCTTGAAGGGCACAGAGCAAGGTAGACAAAGGTAGAGATAGGATGAGGGCACAGCTGTTGGATTGATTGAGCTGTTGGATCTTCTTTTCTCATTTCATCATTCCCTCTATTATTGAAAACTTTATTTTCCCTATCCATTTACTTGTCCCTTTGCCTGTTTTCATGCATATTTAACTCAAAGTCTAAAATCAGTACCTTTACCCTCCTACTGAGCAATGTAAGAACTTTTACTCCCGTCATTCTCTCCCAGCTTATGTACTATTATTGTTTATTTGAAACAGTTGTTATTATAATATGACTTGATGAGGAAATTGAGGCTCTGGAGGTTATGTGGTCTGCCTTAAGTCACACAGTCCACCACTGAAGAGTCTTTAGCATTATTATGTGTTTGATTCTGAGAATACGAAGGTAAAATATAATCCATATTGTAACATCTAGAACGGTGTGTGAAAAGATTATACTCACTATTAAGGTTGCTCTTTAGGTAAAGTAGCTAAAAGTATCTTGCTTTTTAAAGATTTGCCTTATGAGTTTTTGGAGTTTCACATTTACGTTTTAGTTTTACTCAAAACACTTTTATTCAAAGCACTGTGTTTTATTCAAAACATTTCCCATAGTCAAGACATTATAAAGATGATTGTATTATCTTCTGGGAAGGTGTCATGGATAGTTTCTACCTTGATGAATTTCTTGTTTTACAAATACAAATGATGGCAGAAAAACTACTAAAATAGGAAACTAAAATACATATCCAGGCTCAAAAAGAGCACCTTCCTCTCTGTGGAAAAGAAATGAAACAGAAGTGAAAAATGGTGATTGGAACCAAAGCCCTAAGCTTGTTCGGCATTGGTCCCAGGATGGTCTGGAGGCAGGAATGTGGCCACGAGTTCAGCTCCTTCAGGAAAAGAGGATTGAAGGTCCGTGCATCCTGGAGACTCAGTGACAGGTGACCAAAAACTGAACCAGGCTTGCTGTGGGCTTTGAGGCTAGGAATATGACATCCCAGTGTCCCCATGGGACAGGAGCCCTGAAATGCCATTACAAGTCCTAGAAGAGATTTAGCTGACCAATGGTATTGTCTGCATAGAAAAATCCAAGAAAATATATCAACTAATTATGAGATGACTTCTCTGAAGTATATAAGATTTAACACAAAAACTCAGAAACATTTCTATGTAGTAATACTATGCGTTGAGAAAATATAAGAGAAAGCAGCTTTTTAATAAAATACACCTAAGAAAAGATGTGCGAGACATTTTCTGAGAAAAGCACACAAACTGGTCTTAAGTGATACCAGCTGAGCAAGCACGCTTGTGATATAATCAAAATGCAACTTTAGTTTTGTCTCTCATCTTCCCTTTAAAATGTATCCAGCAAAGGAATCTTCCCAGCACCTGGGTTGCAACTTGAGCGGCCCCTGTCTTTTCTGGTTACTTGTAATAAGTCTTAGGTTCTCTTTAAGTTATACACACAGCCTTATTTCAGCAAATAGAACCCTGAGTACCCTGTCATAGCCAAAACTCAGAATTTAATTTAGTGTTAAATCTCTCCCAGCTGAGGTCTGTTTGCTCTTCTTTTTCAATATTGTAAGGATGTTAATGCTCCCCTAAATTGACCTGTAGATTCAATGCAAGCCCAATAAAAATCCCAGTGGGCTTTTTTTGATGGAATTTGATGAGCTGATTCTAAAGTGTGTATAAACAGGGAGAGGGCCAAGAATAACAGACACTTTTGAAGAAGAAAGAGGTCAGGGGACTTGAGCTACCAGGAAAGACTTATAATTAAAGCATAGTAATTAAGATAGTGCATCGCTGGCATAGGAATGGACAGATCGATCAATGGAAAAGAGGAGAACACAGAAACAGACTTGTGCATGTGGACACTTGATTTATTTTACACGTGGTTGTGTAGAGCCACAGGGCAAGATGGTCCTTTTCAGTAAATGGGGCTGGAACAACTGGAAACCTAGAAGGAAAAAATTAAATTGAATTTCCAAAAGCAGGTATACTAGATGTTGCTAAAATTGAATCCATACAAGTAGTTGCTTTAGGTGATGTGGAGATGTATACATTTTAAGACCATTAGTAGATGCTACACCACACAGCTCATGCTTAGATTAAAAAAAAAAAATGTATAATTCAGGCTTTGGCTGTGAGAACAGGTCCAAGAATTCTATAGCATCATCTGCTTCACAGAACAGACTTTATCTGGCTTATGACTGACTCTTCATTTTGGGGGATTCATTTTCACATTCCCTCATAAAGGATCTAATGAGGTCATATCTTAATTTTATTCTGCCTAGATCTCCATGTATCTGACCAGAGCCCCTAGGAGACACTGAAATAGACTTTTCTAGGGAGTGCTTTTGGATTTCTGATGCCACCCAGGCTTGAAACAAATGTCCTTTGCTCATTTTCTCTTTAATGTTAGCCTGTCATGAATTCTTAGGTGAACCCTGAGACCTTGTCATGGCCTTAAGGCATAGCTTAGTATGTCAGTGGCATAAATGTAGCTAGTTTAAAAAAGAACATCTCAGGGGCACCTGGGTGGCTCAGTTGGTTAAGTGTCTGACTTGATCTTGGCTCGGGTCACGATCTCATGGCTTGTGAGTTTGAGTCCTGTGTTGCATTCTGTGCCTGTAACACAGAACCTGCTTGGAATTTTCTTTCCCTCTCTCTCTGTCCCTATCCAACTTGTGTTCATTTTCTCTCTCTCAAAATAAATAAATAAACTTTAAAAAATTAAAAAAAAAGAACATCTCATAAATTGACATGGTAACAGGGTTTAGACTCACATTTGTGTTCTGTATATGCATGCTATACCAATCCTTCCCTACTTGCAGAATGTTTAATCCGTATGGCTCTTGCCCCTTCAACTAGATTCCAAAGTGCTAAAGACAGGGATCTTGGCTTAGAGGGCACCTACGCTATTATTGTCATCACATTATCATAATCACAGCTGACATTTATGCTTGTTGTGTGCCAAGCCCTCTCATAGGCACTTTATATTATCCAGTTTATTCCCAAGACATCACCATGGGCTGTGTCGCTGTTAGGACCCCTCTTTTGCAGATGTAAAAATTGAGGCATAGGGTGTGAAGTGATTCACTGAGGATCACACAGCTAGTAAGGGGCAGAGCTGGGGACAGCCACAGGGGGTTCTGGTGCTGAAGTCGTGGCTACTCACTACTGTATAATGCTTTTCATTATGTAGACAAGAAATTGATTATAGAAGAGAAATGTTCAAGTTTTGGAGTGCTGTGGCCATAGCAACTGTCCCTGGCTAACTTAAGTAGGAAAAAAAAATCTTAGAAGGATATTGGACACTTTTAAAAATTGCTCCAAAGTCCAGGAAGCTAGGACAGGAGTGTGGGCAGAAACCCAGGGAGGCTGGGTCATGTGGCAGGAGTGGTCTGATATGTCTGCTGCTCCGAGGTGCCCCCCTGAGCACAGAGTTCCAAACTGCCTCCTTGTCCTTGCTTCACTTACTCAAAAACGTAAGTTTTCTTGTAGAAATTTCTGTTTGGCCCAGCCTCGGACACCTGTGCGTGCTCCATCCGCCAAGGGTGAGGGGAGGGGTGTGTGGCCTCCCTCAGCTTTTCCGTAAGAAGTAGGACTGGGCTTCCCATCAAAACCCACACATTGAAGGATTCCCCCAAGGAGGAAGGGGAGTTAGATGTTGAGCAGCCAAAAAATGACAAACAGTCTTGACAGCTGTCCTCTTTGCTGCTGTGTGTCCATCCCGCCTGCCGGTTCTGCTCACCAACAGTGGCCCACTAGGCACTTGCCTCCCGTATCCGGCTCCACACCAGCAAATAGGAGAGTTGTCTGCATCAGCCAGATTTAGGATATTAAACAATAGCCCTGCGCTGCCACACAGGAAATAAATAACCCAGCTTGTATACCGCTGCCAGATTGCGCTCTAATTTTTGAAGATTTCCCGAATGTTTAGAACCATTGTAATTAAATGTTCTGCCAGAACCTCGAACGTAATTATGTTCAGCTTTTATCTTTTCAAACTTATTCCTTCTTCTGGGTTCTCGAAATCTATCAATAGCACTGTCTTTCTGCCCAATTCTCTTTTCTGTTCCCTTTGCCTCCAACATCCACATATTTACCAAATCTTAGCAGTTATAGATTTTTTAATGTCTAGAATTGACTCTTTATTCTGATTTTCGTCCCCTCTCCACCTTTTTTGCATGACTTAGTTTATATCTAATTGGATTTCGTACTTCTAGTCTTCCCTCTTCCAATCTGCCCTTCCTTATGGCCGCCAAATTTACTCTGAAGCACACCTCTGTCCACGAGACTCACTCACTTTACACTATTCTGTGACTGTAGCCTCCTGAGTTTGAGTTCAGAGCACCACATGATGTGGCCCCAGACTACACCCCCCAACCTAGTTCTTCCCTCACCACTTTCATACACTCTTCCCTCCAGCCACGCTGTGAATGCATATTTATGCATTGACTGCTTACAGTATATAGGGCAATTGATTACTTTGGCTGTATGTATTATATCACAAAAATCCTATGTGAAATGGTTTTATTCTTTCCATTTTACGGATGAAAGGAAAGAGAGTTGACATTTTGGGATTTTTGCCTAGGCTGCTCTGATAGGAAATGGTAGAACTGAGCTTCAAACTCAGTCTTTGTAGCTCAGAGGTCTTTGTTCTTTCCAGTACATTCTCCCACCTCTTTGCATTTACTTTCAGTACCCTTGTCTGGAATCCGCTTTCCATTTTTCTTTCCTATGTGACTAAAATTTCCCCATGCAAAATGGGTTTATTTATTTATTTTGAGAGAGAGAACACGAGCTGGGGAGGGGCAAAGAGAGAAGAATCCCAAGTAGGCTCCCGCTGTCAGTGCAGAGCCAGACGCAGGTCTCGAACCCACAAAACTGTAATAGCATGATCTGGACCAAAATCAAGAGTCAGATGCTTAATCAACAGCCACCCAGGTGCCCCAAAAATGGTGATTTTATTTTTTATTTTTATAATTTTTTTAATGTTTATTTATTTTTGAGAGAGAGAGAGAGAGATAGAGTACAAGCAGGGGAGGGGCAGACACATACACACACACACACACACACACACACACACACACAGAATCCAAAGCAGGCTGTAGGCTCTGAGCTGTCAACACAGAGCCTGAGGTGGGACTTGAACTCATGAACCATGAGATCATGACCAGAGCCAAAGTCAGGCACTCAGCTGACTAAGCTATGCAGGCACCCCTCAAAAACGGTGATTTTAAAGGATCTATGTGATTATCACTGTCACTACGTAAGGGTGGCTTTTCTCTATTTAACCATTCACTACTGCCTTTCACTGTCTGCTACTAAGAAATGAAGTCCAGTGAGAGATGTCAGTGATATTGAGATGAGATAAAATAAAAAAGAACTTTCTCTTTCTTGTTTGTCATATAAAGACCTGGGTGGCATCAGGATAGCCGAGTGGAGCTGGAGTTAGGGTAGGGAGAGCTGAGGCCCCCGGAAGATTCTGGCATATAATTCAGGTTGAAGCAGGCTACACATTCATCGTGAGGAGAAAGAGAGGCTAAGAGGTCAGCCAACCAGGGGAACTGAAAACAGGGCAGGGGCAGAGCATCAAGGGAAATGGCAGAGATCCTTACAGCTGGGGCCCCAAGCTGTCTCAGTCCTAGGAACAGGCTGGGGAGCAGCTGCAGAACGTTTTAGTAGTAGAATGGAGTGTCGTACCGAAGCCGTCCTTTTTTGCCCAGGGACAGAATGGCTCCCAGAGTACGGGTGGGCCCAGCAGAGAAGCAATTAGGCACACTTGACTGGGGTGAGGGTCTGTGGTGTGCGGACTGAGAAGCCGATGACAGTATTACTTCTAAAAAGCCCTGTTTAAAAATTGGTCATGGTTCATTTAAGCACTGTGGCTTTGGGAGTTACCTCATAGCTATGTGTTTCTCCTTAGTTAAGTGGAGCCTGATGAACCAGAAATGCACTTTCTGTTATATAATGCAGAGATCTGGTGGAATGGAAATTCAGTTCCTGCTAAGTGTTAAAATGTTCAATTCTCCGAAATAACTAACCACCCTGTCAGCTTCAGAGCTCCAGTTTTCGTGATAAAAGGCACCTGCTAATTGGTATTTGGCTTCTAAATCGAACGGTGCTCTTATATTCCTACTAGATGCTTTTTAGCAGCATTTGGACATAAAAGTGATGTCAGTCGATTCAGTTAGTCTATCTGGAAGAAATGCGGCTTTTACTTAACTTAGGGATTTGGGACAGGTAAGAATCCTCCAAATGCCACTTGAGGGATAATGGGGGCTGCTGTCTCCCAGCATTTGCATGACGCAGCTGGTCCCCAAAGCTACTTTTTCCTCTGATGGTGCCAGAGCTTTTGAAAACTAGTTTGTCCTTTCATTCAGCTGCGACTTTGGGGTGACTTTGATGGTAAATTTCTTCGCTAACAGGATAGACCCCCACGGGCCCTGTTGCACAGCCCTGGTGAATAATTTCTGTCACATTATTTGGCTGTGGTACCTCAGCCCAGACATCCTGTTTATCTGCTTCTGTCAAGGTGTGCTTATCAGGAATCTGCTTTGTGCAGCTCGACTTCTCACTTGCTTGGAAAAGATGTTAATTAAAAAAGAAATAGAGCTGCCAAAAGTGAATTATTAAGTTTCATGGTTATCTTTGGACCCTGTACCCATGGTGGATGTCATTATCATGGGGGGCGGAGGAGGTCTTAGAACGGAGGGCTCCAGCTACCGTTCGTTACTTGGTGGAGAAGTAGGCAGTATTTGCAGATAACGCAGTCCTGAATCTTAAATAAGACAGACTCAAACAAAGATTACCTTCCAGTTTTGTGTCGGACCTTTCATTTGTGGTAAAGGCTTAGTTAGGCACATACGCCTAACGAATTTACTGAGAGCCCCTGAGGTTTCTGATAAGTTGCAGTTTTTAAAATTCTGGTGTCAATGTTCATACGTTTCTTCACAGTGAGCTTTTGTGCTGTTTATCCTGAAGTCTGGGAGATTCTAGTTTGATTTGGTAATTCAGTTTAATGTCTGCATGATTCATTTTCTCAAAAGAAAATTCATTTTTGTTGTTTAGAACTGTAGCTTGCTTTCATCTTCATTTCCTTGTTCCTGCATGTTTTTTTCTTCCACCCACTGTAAATTTTCATTTTTGCAAGCCTGTATTTTCTCATTTTTTAAGCTGCCTATAATCATTGTATAAAGACAAGTGAAGTTTTTTATTTTCTTTTTCAGATAGTATACACATTTGCTTGATATGTTTGTAAGTTCTTTCCTGGATTCACTTTTTTAAAATTTTTATTTATTTTTTAGGGAGAGAGAGACAAAGTGTGAACGGGGGAGGGGCAGAGAGAGAGGGAGACACCGAATCCAAAGCAGGCTTCAGGCTCTGAACTGTTAGCACAGAGCCCGATGCAGAGCCCGAACTCACGAACCTTGACATCATAGCCTGAGCCGAAGTCAGATGCTTAACTGACTGAGCCACCCAGGCACCCCTGGATTCATTTTTATTATCATTCACACTTACCTCAGTGACTTACTTCTCCTTATACCCTGAATTATAGTTATTTAGGATCTGATCAACTTCTTTCTTGAATTCGTTGATTCTTAAAGTTCCTTGCTTCTATCTGCTGTTTCAGAAGCAGCCCCAACTGCTATTTCTTGTCAAAGAACCTTTTTGCATTTGAATGCTGTTTACTCATTTACTAAGTAATAATTCAACAAGTATTTGCTAAGCTCCTACTGTGTGAATCTTAAGTGTAATAACATGTCAAAACTGATTTGAACATAGTTTTTAAATACCAGCAAGCTTGAAGAAGAAAAAGCATGATGCTCTAAGACCCTTCTGCTTAAAAGGAAATGTGGTCCCTGGAGCATCAGCATTGGCATCACCTGGGTGCTTGTGAGAAATGCCAGGTCTCTGCTCCCCCCGCCCAAGATTTACTGCCCCAGAACCAAGATACTCAGGTTATCTCTATATGTTTTAAATTTGAAGAAAATTGTGCAGGCATGTATAAAATGTTAAAGATGCATTTGTAGTTTTTAATCATTTGCAAGTTATTGCTAAAATGTACAAATATAGATTGCAGAATAAGTTTCATTTCTGTGATGAAAAGAAGCTCCACTGGATTATCTGCCTTCAAAATTTGAGTGACATATTGCAGGGGCTTTGAGCCAAGCTCGCCTTTTGATTTGTTGGTAGTTCAACAAATCATTCTGAACCCCTCGTACATCTCTGTGTGCGATCTAGGAGGGAATGAGACAGTTCCTGGTTTCATGGAACCTACATTTTAGCAGAAGACCACAATTACCCAATTATTAAAATCGTTTTGAGGACATAAAAAGTAATAAAGTATTGGTGCTTGCTATAACATGAATGAAACTTGAAGACATTATGCTCAGTGAAAGAAGACTGCATGTAATGCGATTCTATTCATATGAAAAGTCCAGAATTGGGAAATCTAGAGAGACAGAAAGTAGCTTAGTGTTAGCTTAGGGCTGGGGTGGGGAGTCTGGAGGCTAGGGCAGTGACAACTAAAGGGTATAGGCTTTTTTTTGGAGGTAATTAAAATGTTCTAAAATTGATTGTGGTGCTGGTTGCACATAATCTATGAATATACCAAAACCACTGAATAGTTTAAGTGGGAGAATTTTATGGTTTGTGAATTGTATCTCAATAAAGCTGTTAAAAATTACTGTGGACAGGACTATGGAGAAGGAGCATTGTATGCTATGAGCAGATGTAATGGGGACTTGAGGCCTGGATACGAGAGGCTTCTTTGACTGAGTGTCCCTTCGGCTGAGCTTTGGAGAATGAGTGGAAATCACGTGGACAAGGGCAGGAGACGTGCAGAACATTCTAGGCAGAGGCATTCTCAGTGCCTGAGGCCTGTGCAGAAAGGCACAGAAAACAAATGAGAACCTTAAAAGCGTGATGGAGCCCAGGATCTGAGGGGAGACCAGTGTCATGAGAAAGGCTGGAAGATGGTGGGTCCCAGGTGATTGGGGGGCCTGTAGGATGTAAAGGACTTTGGCCTTTACACTAAAACAACAGTTACTGAAGAGGTTTAATAAGAAACAGGTGTGGTGTTGTTGTTGCTGTTCAGATCATTCTTGCTTTTGTGTGGAGAATGGGTTGGATGAGGAGTCTGGGAGACTGCTGGAGATTGGTAGTTCAGAGTTTGGATGGGTGTGGTCATAATGGAGAACGAGAATGAGTAGTGGATGTTTCAGGGTAAGTTTTGAATAGAGAGTCAACAGAACTTACTGGCGGAGTGGGAGACTGGACAAAGGAAGGGTGGATCAAGGATGACTGTTGGGTTTTGTACATCTTGATGAGTTCAGTGTTGGACACACTGAGTTTGAGGAACCTGTGGCCATTCAAAGGAGATGCTGAAGAGTTGGATTTAAAGGACTAGGACTTAGGGTGCCTGGGTGGTTCAGTCAGTTAAGCACCTGACTTTGGCTCAGGTCACGATCTCATAGCTCATGAGTTCGAGCCCTGCATCTGGCTCTCCGCTGTCAGTGCAGAGCCTGCTTGGGATCCTCTGTCTCCCTCTCTCTCTGCCCCTTCCCTGCTTGCTTGCTCTCTCTCTCAAAAATAAACAAACATTAAAAAAAGTTAAAAATAAAGGACTGGAGCTCAAATGAGTGTTCCAGGCAGATGATAAAATTGAAAGGCTGTCCGCATATGGGTGGTTATTGAGGTCATGGGCAGAGATGAAGTAACTGAAGCAGAGAGTATAGTGTGAGGAGAAAAGACATTCAAGACCAAACCTCTAGGACTTCCAGCATTTAAAGGCTGGATAGAAGAGGATGAGTCAACTTAGGTGACTGAGAAGGGATACTTAGAGAAATAGGAGGAAACCAAGTTCATTGACATCAGGACAAGAGAACGTATCATGAAATTGTGAACTTTGTTGATTGATGCTCAGAGGTTAAATAAAACAAGAATGGAAATATTTATTGGATTTATAAAACATAGAGGTTATTTGTGACTTTAGCAAGAGCTATTTCAATGGTGATAAGCCAGATTGGAGCAGACTAAGGAGGGAGCGAGAAGTAAGGAAACAGAAATAGAGAGTATGGAAACTCTTTTGCACTGTTTGGCTGCAATGAGGTGGAGAGAGAAAAGACTGGCTAGAAGTAAAATGGGTTCAAGGTAGCAATTTAAAGGCTTTAAGTGTGTTTAAACACAGATGAAAAGGGTCTCGTAGAAAGGGGACATTCTTCGAAGGGAAAGAAGTGATGCTTGAATATTTTAATGCTTAATTGGGTGTTACGTATTCTATAAATATTTACTGAGTTTTCATTTTGTGCCAAGCGTTATGCTAGAGCTAGGCTTCTAGCAGTGAAAAACAGTTTCTGTCCACATATTCTTCCATGATGTCATCTAGGTGGCTAAAGTTCCTTAAGACCAGGTTCTGAGTCTTCTTTACTCTGCTTCCCCAGCATCTAGGTAATGCCTGTCATATCAGTGTTGTCAATAAAAGTTTGCTGAATTATGTTAATTGAACCCATTATCAGTAGGTGTGATTGAGGGGTATTTTTCCAATAAGGGTGGTATACGTATTATACCTACTAGTAATTACCAAACTACTGGTAGGCATTGGTAAAGACTGGTTTGGTTTAGTAAGTACCTACCATCCATTAATACTGAAAGAATTATCTTGCCTCCATAGCTACTGACCCACTAGAAGGCTTCACAGAAGACTCCTTTCTGTCCCTCCCTTCTCCTCTCCATCTTGTCTTTCATCCCATTGAATCTACCTCTAAACATATGTCCAGTCCATCCTGGACACTCAGACCTCACGGCCATTGGTTTAAGCCTTCAGTATTTCTCACCTGTGTTAATCTAATTAATGATCTCCTAACTCGTCTGACTTACTCTGTTACAAGCCATCATTCTGTACTGCTGCTAAGAGAGTGTTCTTCAATGCAAAGTGGATGTCACTTCCAGTTTAAAAGACTTCAGGATACATTCAGTCTTTTGTCATGTCATGTCCTTCTTGCCTTTATGGATCCAGCCTCCCTTCCCTACACTACACTCCCTCCCTCTACGCTCATGAGTCCACATCCACTCATACAAAAATGCTTTTCCACTCGCGCTTTCTTCTGTGGCTCTGCTTGTCTGTTTTGTTTTGTTCTAGTTCTAAGACTTAGCTCAAGCATTACCCCACTTCCTCTCCCAGAAACCTTTCTTTCTAGGGTACTTTTACAGTGCCTGGATATTCTTCCTAATGGCATCCCGCACTTAAAAACATTTTTTTTAAATGTTTGTTTATTTTTGAGGGAGAGACACAGCGTGGGTGGGAGAGGGGCAGAGAGAGGGAGACACAGAATCCAAAGCAGGCTCCAGGCCCTGAGCTGTCAGCACAGAGCTTGATGCGGGGCTTGAACTCGCAGACTGTGAGATCATGACCTGAGCCAAAGTTAGATGCTTAACTGACTGAGCCACCCAGGCATCCCACATCCTGCAGTTTTTAATATAATTGTCACTTCTCAGTTTCCCATGTAATATGGAATTTGCTTGAGCTCCTCATAAATTTTGGTTGAATGATTTAGTATCTGAGTAGATGAAAAACCTAATTATGATGATTTAGGTCTAGAAACTTACTCATTCCTATGTAAACACAAAATAATTTTTGCACTGATTTAACATGCCCTGAATAACTCAGAAATACAACTACCAAATAAATTGAGGGAAGCTTATACTTTGTTGTATTTGTAACTTACCATTTTGCAGAATACATCGCTGATGGCTGCATTGCCTGATTCAATTATATCACCAATTCAGGAAGCCTGGATCAGTCTGTGCTTGTAGCTGCTGTGTGCACACTGACTTTGTGTGAGTGTGTGTATAAGTAGATGTATACTTATTTAGCCCTTATGTTTTTTTTGTCATTTTATATCTTTCATTTAATTAAAAAAATAAATAGGCAGACACAGAACTTGAAATGATTTATTCCTTGCCTATTCCTCCACTGGTCTACTATTATTTTATTTCTCAGATATTATTACAAGTGTGCCCTGCTTGAGAGAGAGAGAGAGAGAGCGAGAGAGAGAGAGAGAGTCACCTGGAAAATTGCCATTTCAAAGTTCTTAAAGAGCTGCTGGGAGAAAAATCCATAAAACAGAGCAAGTTAACAGTTATTAGTGTATTCATAAACTGAGACATAAGGTCAAACATAAGTCACCTACTTATGTCACTGATGATCGTTTTTGTTCTACAGCCAATACATTAATGCATGTGCGATTTGAATTCATTTACAGAAACATTTATGCTTTTTAACAAATTCTATATATTTTTTAATTTTTATTTATGTTTAATTTTTAAAAAAATGTTTATTCATTTTTGAGAGACAGAACATAAATGAGGGAGTGGCAGAGAGAGAGGGAGACACAGAATCAGAAGCTGGCTCCAGGCTCTGAGCTGTCAGCACAGAGCCCGACGCGGGGCTTGAACCCACAAACTGTGAGATCATGACCTGAGCTGAAGTCAGATGCTTAACCAACTGAGCCACCCACGCACCCACCCCTATATATATATTTTTATTTTTAAATGTTAAATATGAAGCATTCATGGGCAGCTTTCACGTTGATTCTCTATACATATATCTTTTGCCCTTATTTTATTTTACAAAATATGTCCAAAAGCATATTCATTGTTGTCTTGTTTCTCATAATTCTAAACTTATTTACTAAAAATATGTGCAAGTATTTTCCTCATTATGTTTCCTGGTGTAGTCAACCCTGAATCATTATGTATTGAAATATAAACTCTTTTATTATAAATCACTTACCTTTAACTTTTCCCTTTAAAATCACAGCTAGGAGATGATATTGATTTTATAAAGGATAGAAAAGGGTAGATAATACAAATATTTAACATACAAAGAAGGCATGGATTTGAAAGGGGAGAACAACTGGTATTTAGTGTCAACTCTCTATAGCAATAACATAAGCTTATATTTTGTTACATTGACTTTTCTAAAATAAACATTTTTAAAGTTTTTTTTAATTCCAGTTTATTAACATAGAGTGTAATATTAGTTTCAGATGTACATTTAGTGACTCAATACCTATATACAGTGCCCGGTGATCGTATTTTTAATAAATACTTTTTAAGCCACTTTGATAGATTTTCTTGTTTTCTCTGCAAGGGTATGATAACCTAACCTCCCTCTTGTAAATGGTGAAAGAGGAGAAGGGAAGCTCAGTGAATAGATTAAAGGCAGCCACCTCCAGCCAGGGGAGACTGGGCAGGGGGCTTCAGCCAATGGAAAAGTAGTGTCCTATCCTTAATCAGGCACTGGTCTGGGCACTGAGACACCTGGGTTTGGTCATTGATACATCAGGGCCATCTACCTAACTTTGAGCACATTCTTAAGAGTTTTCTGAGCCTCATTTTCTACAGATGTAAAATAAAAGGAATAGATTTGATTAATTTGATGGTTTTTACAACTGTTCCAATAACTGTCCCTACAAGAACACAGTGTGATACAGGTACATTTAAAACTATCCTAGGGGTGCCTGGGTGGCTCAGTCAGTTAAGCATCCAACTTCGGCTCAGATCACGATCTCGCAGTTTGTGGGTTCAAGCTCCAACTTCGGCTCAGATCACGATCTCGCAGCTTGTGGGTTCAAGCTCCAACTTTGGCTCAGATCACGATCTCGCAGTTTGTGGGTTCAAGCTCCGTGTCGGACTCTGTGCTGACAGCTCAGAGCCTGGAGCCTGCTTCGGATTCTGTGTCTCCCTCTCTCTCTGCTCCTCCCCAACTCATGCTCTGTCTCTCTGTCTCTCTCAAAAATAAACAAACGTTAAAAAAAAAACAAACAAACAAAACTATCCTATAGAGGCGCCTGGGTGGCTCTGTTGGTTAAGTGTCCGACTTTGGCTCAGGTCATGATCTCGTGGTTTGTGGGTTCGAGCCCCTTGTCGGGATCCACGCTGACAGCTTGGAACCTGGATCCTGCTTCAGATTCTGTGTCTCCCTCTCTGTCTGCCCCTCCCCTACTTGTGCTCTGTCTCTCTCTGTCTCTCAAAAATGAATAAATGTTAAGAATTGTAAAGCTATCCCATTAACTAGGAAGAATTTTACTTTCAGAAAATGTGACCGTATAAATGGAACAAAATAAGAACACTTGTTCATGAAAAAGGCCACCTTCCAAACCAAGAACGGTCAAGTGCTTTTCCCTGTTGGTGACTGTTCACTTTTTCTGCCATCCACCGGTGTTTGCTGGCAGGTAAGCAATGCTGAAATGGTTAGGGAAAATATTGCGGGAGAAAAGATTAAAACTGAGAAAATTCTTTCTATTTACTTATTTTGTTTTCTCAAAGTTGGGAAAACAGCATGTGATTCTGTTTTGGTGGGAGAATATAGAAAGATAATTGGAAGTCTAGTTGATTATTAAGGTAGTTTTTATTTTATTATTATTATTTTTTTTTAAAGTTTATTTATTTTTGAGACAGAGAGAGACAGAGCATGCACAGGGGAGGGACAGAGAGAGAGAGGGAGACACAGAATCTGAAACGGGCTCCAGGCTCTGAGCTGTCAGCACAGAGCCCGACGCGGGGCTCGAACTCACGGACTGTGAGATCATGACCTGAGCCGAAGTTGGACGCTTAACCGACTGAGCCACCCAGGCGCCCCAAGGTAGTTTTTATTATTAAGAGGCATTTTTGATCCAGGCCCCCCTCAGTCCAGGACATTTTTTTTTCCAGGCCACAGTAGGCTTGTTAGACTTAACAAATAAAAATACAGGACAACACATAGTTACGTTTGAATTTTAGGTAAACAACAAATAGTTATTTTAGTATAAGTATGTTCCAATAATTACATGAAACCATCTGATTTCTGAGATAGTTAATGTTATCAGACCACGAATGTTTGAGGATCTGGGGTCCAAAACTGTCACAAGGGTTTTGCCTTGAAGCAGCTTATGGGGATCACATTTGCTTTGGGGGAGTTCATTCAAACAACCGTTGAGTAAGAACAAAGTGCTTGGGCTTGAATATAAATAGCTGTTGAATTTGGCCCAGGAATTCTGGTAAGGGTTACCAATCCTGAACATTAAACTGTCAAAAATCTGCTCACAGTTATACCTGAAGTCCACAGTGTAGACTGGAAAGAATGACTGAGGCCTCCCCTGACTAGCATCACACTCAGAACTGCCCCGAGTGGGTAAGGGGTGGGGGGGTCTTCGTATGGTTTTGGCCGTGTGAATCCCATTTGTATAGCTTCTAACAGAGGACGACCCCAATGCGAGTGTGCTCATGTGAATATTGCAATGAAGCAGTGCTGTTCTGCATCTGTGATCCATGCAGCTGGGGTGCCTGGACGGGGGCTGGGAGAAGTGACAGGGACAGATGGAGTCGGCATTTGACAGGGAAGGAGCAGTTCGAGTTAGCTTTGGCCTTGGAGTGTAAAAACATCTGGGAAATAAAATGAGTGAAGCTTACTGGAAATGTGAGCCTTTGCCAAGACTGTGTAAGAAAGGTGCCGTGAGGAACCAGAGCAGACACTCCTTCCCTCTTCTTGGCCTCCAGCCTTGAGAGTTAAAAAACACTGGAGACATCCTATTGTTGCACATGGGAAAATTGGCCATATTTATAAACATTGATTTTGGCTTTTCCCAGTTGCCCTTCTGTGGTAATAAGCTGGGTGCTCAGGAGTGTGGGTGGAGCTACCGTGCCAGAGCCTCCTTCTCGAGGGGGTGGACGGGGGCAGAGCCTCCTTCTCGAATCTTGAGGTGTGAGAACAGTCCTCTCCAGAGGCAGGAACAAGAGGAATTTCAAGGATCGGATGGCAGAAACAGGAAACAATAGTGAGAAAATTCAGAGTGTGTGAAGACTTAAAAACAGAGGGAGACTGATTCCTCACTGGATGGGGACTAGCCCCAGAGGCCTGAAGGAAAAGGAAGGATGTTGGGTGAACACAGCGTCCCTGGCCCGGTCAGCTGCTAAAGACCAGCTGCGGGGGTGGACTGTGAGGTCAGCCATGTCCCTCTGGCTCCTTCCAGGCCTCTTCTCCCAGCAGGAAATAGAAGACTGGGCAAAGCGCAGCGTGTTCCCTGTTTCCAGTGGCCATTCCACCTGTGTCTCCGCTGTGGACCCTCCTTCTAGGCTGTTCTCTGAGTTCATGTTGCTCATGTTCTCTGGCATCTCTTATCCTCCTGTGCCCTGTGGGTGCTCCCCAAACTCTTCTGACTCTCCTCCAACTCGTTCTTCTGTCTCCGTCTCATTCCCACAGTACCAGCTTTCAAACTTCCTTGAGTTTCCTGATTGAATGTAGCTATTAATAACAATTGTTGAGGAATCATTTCCAATGTATGTTTACTTCCTTATAAACCATATATAGAAATTATGAATATATGTGTATAAATGCAAGTATATACAATGCATGAAATATTATAAGTATATAAAATATTAAAATATTTATTAAAGTACATCTATAAGATAGAAATATTAAAACATAGAAATAAAACATGGAAGAGATCAAAAATTATTAAAATAAATTTGTTTTCTTCCCACCACTCTGTCTACCTCCTTGGCCAAAATTTGGGGTGCACCTGTGCCTTTCAGAGAAACCTGCTGGGCAGGTTTGGGCCGAATTCAGTGTCATGGTCATTGCCCTCACCAGTGCCCCTCACCTCCTGACTGGCTCCACCTTACTGGAATGCCGGGCCTGGAGAGACCACAGTTCTAGCTCCCAGTATTTGGAGTCAGACTCACTGGAGAATCTTTAGCTGAAAGTACCTCCCGGCTTTTCTTCAGTATCAGGAGTCAGTGATAAATATCGGAATAATCTCATAGCGCCTCTGGTTGCTTCTCTGAGCAAGGAGATATTTTGACAAATGGCAACTCGTTCAAGAGCAGATCTGGGGGTAGGTACGCTTCTAAGTGATAATGTGGTAACACCCCCCAGAGATAGTAAATCTCTGGGAACTGGGAGAGGCCATGTTTCTGAGAAACCTGAGAATATTGAAAATAAGGTGGAAGTTTTAGGAAACTCTATTGCAAATGAGTCGTGGGCTCCAGTCAAATGTGTATGCAATTAAATTAATATATAAGTCAAAACAAACTATGAAATATTTCACCAATATTTGAGAGAGAAGATTATAAATGAATCCTACTAAGTAATGGAAAATACCACTCAAATTACTGTCATATTCCTGAAAATACTGTTTATCTGTATGCTTCGTTTCCTCATCTGTTGATTTGTAGATAACATCAGCTTCGTTAAATCCATTGTGGTTCTGACTAGGAGTTGAATCAGTGAATTCAGTGATCATGTATTTAGCCAAAGAAAATAGCCATTTGTTAGGCAGTTGAACAGCTGTTAGAGCTTGTTGGAAGACATATTATAGGGGACAAGCCTTTTGCTACACCCACATGAGCTCATTTTGGAACTGTAGACCCAACTTTCACTCTGTTAGCAGCTGTCAAGAAAAGGAAGCACTTCCACCATTGAATTGCTGCATTCCCAGTGGTGTGACAGCCATGGAAGATTCAGATCTTTCTAAACTATTCCCTTTTATCCATCTACTCTTGGTTTCCCCCATAATCCATGACATCTCATTTAAGAAAGAGGTGGGTAGGGTCTCACTTTCAGTCTTTCCTTTACTTCTCTATCTTGAATACATAAATTAACTTCTAGGTATTCATGTAAGAAAAAGGCTTACCCCCATCTTGGTAGGTATTAATGTATTTTAGAAGCATAGTTTTAGGCAGGAAATGGGGAGATTATGGTTGGAGGGCAATTCAATGCCGGTTGGTGACAAATTTTTTTTTGGGTTGGGAAACAACTGTACAGTGATGTCAGAGATGCTTCTTGAATAACAGCCTAATTTTTTGGCAAGTATCACATTTCTCTTGGCAAAACAAAAAAAAAAAAAACAAAAAAACAACAACCAAAAAGGTTGTTGGGAAGTATGTTTTTTGTCTTCATTCTATATTACACCCAGGGAGTTTTCTGCTTTGCTTCTCTTTGTTAGAAGCTCAACTTTAGGAAAATAATTTAGAGAGCTATAAGCATTTTGTGTTTTGATTGGCCTTAAAGAAATGCTGCGTTCAGACTCTGAATTAGTTCTTTGAAAATATGAATTAATAACTCACTTAGTGTTTTGGAATCGTCTAAGTCTATAGAGATATTACTCTGAATTGGAATATACATATATATTTATTGAACAAATATTCATTGACTGCCTTGCTGCTCTAGAAGCTGAGGGTAATAGTGAACGGGACAAAATACCTGCCAAATGGACCTGTTGTTCTTTTTTTTAAGGGATGGGGAGGGGAAGAGTACAAAACAGTAAATACATAAATTAATAAGATCATTTGGGATATCAAATGCAAAGGGGAAAATGGAACAAATGTATTCAGGTCCCAGCGAGAAACAGAGAGTATACTTAAATTAAGAAAAAATTAATAAAAATTTAAATTAAGAAAAATTTACAAAGAGATGGACGGGGCAAAGTAAGGTAACCTCATAAATTAATGTAGTATTTTGAGGCTGGTAACAGAAGCAAACCTTGGGGAGGAGGACCCACCCAGTTACCTGAAGGATAGAGAGGGCCAGGTGGAGAAGTCTGCCATACAGGGGCTCTGACCTTCAGTGGGACCTCAGCCAGCTCTTGGGTCTCTGCAGGGAGGGAAGTAAGTTGCCCGTCTCACAGGTTTCCAATGTGCCTAACCCACTGTAAATCAAGGGGTGGGGGAGCTGGATGATGTAATCTGTACAGGTCAGTCTTCTAGGGCCTAGAGAAGGTGGGAGAAAGGTCAACAGTGTGGACTGAGAGAGGCAGGGAGGCTATTTAGCACCAAAGAGAAATGGAACATTACATGAAACGTCCAACAGTTGGTGATGTAAAGTGTCATACAGTTTGTTTCTGCCAACGAGGCACTCACAGTTTCTGTGAGGTGATGAAAAATAACTTTAGGAAAAGAGAACTAATGATATAATAAAATTGGTTATAGGTGATAAAAATGTTATACATGAGAAATTATATTTGAGAACAGGTAGAGATTGCTTCTACTTTGGAAGATGAGGAAACATTTCATGGAGCAGGTGTAATTGGAATTAAGCTTAAGGAATGGACAGATTATTAATAGTTGGGAAAGAAGGAAACCTTCCAGGACTCTAAAATGTCATGGGTCAAAGTGCACAGATGGGACACATTTTGGGAGCAATTTGGCTAAAGTGGTTGAAAGAGTCTACAATCCCTTTGGAATCAGACACCTGTAATTAAAATAAACCTACTGTCTTCTAAACTCCCACTCAGTGTAGAAATCCCATCTGTAGGTGCTAGCGAGCTTCCTTTCTTCCTGCCTCTCTTCCTTTCTCTGTTTTTCTTCCTCCTCCCTCCTGACCTCTGTGCCTTTCAATAAGCCGTTACTGAGTATCCATAATTTGTGTAGTTGCAGTAAATTAGCAGTAAGACGCTGCTTTGAACAAGACCATGTTTCAACTCTGTCAGGGACTTTAGTTTCAATTTCATCATCCCAGAAGGTCTCTCAGTAATTCAACAAGATGACAATATAGGAACGAACACTTATTGAGCACTTTTTATATACCAGACATTGTTCTTATTCAGAAGGACTTGGTTTTCTTATGAAGGGTGCATTAGAGACTCAGGAGAAAGAATTCCTGAAATGAGTACACATTTTGGCCCTACAAAGGAGGGTTTGATTGTTCTTATTTTTTCAAGAGATAAGGTTTATTTTAACGTGTTCTTTTTTTTCATTTTATTATTTTTTCATCATATTAAGTATATTATTTAATTCCCATTTCCCATTTAACCCATCCCCCACCTCCTCCCTCTGGTAACCTTCAGCTTGTTCTCTATGGTTAAGAATCTGTTTCTTGGTTTGTTTCTCTTTTTCTTAATCTCGTGTTCATTTTTGTTTCTTAAATTCCACATATGAGTGAAATCATATGGTATTTGTCTTTCTCTGACAGATTTATTTTCCTTAGCATTATACTCTCTAGCTCTATCCATGTTGTTGCAAATGGCATGATTTCATTCTTTTTTATGCCTGAATAATATTCAAGTATATATATGTGTGTGTGTGTGTGTGTACACACACACACACACACACACACACACACACACACCTCACTTCTTCTTCATCCATTCATCAGTTGATGGACACTTGGGTTGCTTCCGTAGTTTGGCTATTGTAAATGATGCTGCAGTGAACATAGGGATGCATGTATCCCTTTGAATTAGTGTTTTTGTATTTTTTGGGTAAATACCCAGTAGTGCAATTACCAGATCGTAGGGTAGTTTCTATTTTTAATTTTTTCTATACTCTTTTCCACAGTGGCTATACCAGTTTGCCTTCCCTGAAGGTGGGTTTGATTGTTTTAAAAGAAGCACTCATTTGCTCAGATATTGCTGCATATCAAGTGTCCATAAAATTTTAATTTTCATAAACTGTAGAAGAGGAAGATTTTCTCAGTGAGAGACCCATAGAAGTTGAGCCTGGGTCCAATGTGACTTCCTTCCACTCCATGGGAGCATTTCCTTCACTTCCTTCTTTTTGGGATTCTGGGCCTCGGTTCAGCAGTGAGCCAGACAGGGTAAGACTTCTCAGCGGAATGGTAGGGAATTGCGAGAGTTAGCCAGTCCGAGGAGGGGACTGCCAGTGAGGCTCACCTCCAGAAGAGGCTGAAGTCTGTGATGATGGAACATTATTCCCCTCCAGTGGACCTGGACTGGCATTTGCCAGTCAGAAATCTGACTTGGCGTTTTGCATTCACAGAGATGTTTCTTTAGAGGCTTGCTGTGGTTTCTTTTTATTTCCAATGTTGACAAGACAGGGTTCGTTTAGAAAAAAAGAGCTTCGTGTTTCACAATTAGCTAGAGTATATGTTCAATTTTTAGGAGCTGAATTTGCCTTATAACTCTTAAATCTTTCTTTCTTTTAAAGTTTATTTATCTTGAGAGAGAGAAACAGCAGGCGAGGAGCAGAGAGAAGTGGGGACAGAAGATCCAAAGCAGGCTCTGTGCTGACAGCAGAGAGCCCCATGCGGGGCTCGAACCCATGAACCATGAGATCGTGACCTGAGCCAAAGTCAGATGCTTAACCAACTGAGCCATGCTGGCGCCCCCTAAATCTCTTCTTTTTAACTTCAGGCTAGTTAAAAAAATAAGCTATGTACAAAAATAATGACCTATTTTAAGAAAGACCAATATATTTAATTTTCCCTGCTCCACATACATGAATTATAGATTAATCTCCTATGAAAGTTCCTCCAGAACTATTAACCTTCTTGGATAGACTTTCAGTGCTAGTCTTGTTAAATTTGTTCATTAAACATAACTCAGGCGCCATCATAATATTTCAACGGGAGGAATCACTCGGTAGCAAATGAGATATTATTAATGTGACTTTAAAATGACACAGCTGAATGTGTTTCACACATGAAAGAAGTGTTTTAAATTTGCAGTTTTACCACTAACATTGTGGAGTATTTGAGAAATTACTCGTAAGATTATACCCGTGTTAACTTTCTCATTTTCTAACTTGCTTTCCGAGATGAATTCCATATCACGCACACATGGAGAGGAAAGGCACTGTTGAGAGAACGAGAGGGTCTGCCCATGAAACAGGTGGTCTGAGGGTGAGAGAGAGACTGGGCTGGGGGTAGGTCGGAGCAGCCGCAGGCAGCGTCCAGTTTCAGAAACTCTGGCCTTTGGAAGGAGATGGGGGAGGAAAGGGGTCAGGAAAGAGGGGGAAATGCAGGGAAAATGCATGGAGACAGGCTTTTGCCCTGTCCCACCCACAGAGAGTGGTTCCCCTGGGGCTAGTGTGGCTCTCACCATGAAGCAGACTTTGCAAGCATTGGTGCAGCCGGCCTTCTTCCAGACCCTAGAGACAAGAAGCACTGTACAAAAGACCCGGAAAAAAGAGACTCAAGTTTGGGTAGAGGAGGATCTCACCCGCAGAGTCAGGGATTATCAGAGTGTGTGCTCTTAGCATATGAAGGAGAGAGACTAGGACATCTTTGCCTTGGTGTGAATATGCTCTAAAGCGTGTGGAAGGACAGGGCATTCCCGGGACTCTTTAAATCCCTAACTGACTGTTAATGAGCAGGAGAGAAAGGTTTTTCTGTGTATATTCAGTTTGAAATGTCTGTCTGGCCAGGGTCTATGCTGGAGTCATTTGTAGTTCAGTTACCACGTAACCTCTGCTGTACCGCACACCTGTGAAGCCTCCGTGATTTGCGCTCGGGGAAGCAGTTGGGATTGATGTAAGAAAGAAGAGAAAAAGTAGCTTTCTTGCAGCAAACTAATAAAAACAGGTACGAGACATCTGTTGAACCAGAACTAAGGTAGATGTGAATCAACTTCCTAAAGTGAGATCTGTAATAAGTGAGAAAGTTCCCATGATGGGCAAGGAGGTAAAGAGCTCTCAATTCCAAGCAAAAGATCCTTAAGCCAAGAATTTGGGCATTTTAGTGCGTATCCTGTCCTCCCCCACATTGTCATAAAGGACATTTCTGCAACCACTTATTCTCTGGCTCATTGCAGACCCCAATTTTGTGGAGCAGTCTCAGGACCGCAGAGGGCTTTGGGAGCGTGGGCATCTCCATATTTCTGGCAGTATTTGGTATCCAGTTGTATCCACAAGGGAAAGGATTAGGGGACCTAGCATCTTTCTTCTCTGGTGAGAGATGCAGACCCCAGAGGAGGGGAAGATTGGACCTGATGCTGACTGCTCTCCTTCCAAGACAGGCATTTATAACCTAGCTTCAGAATCTGTTAGAAGAAGATTTGGTGTATGCAGTCATGTGCAATAGGCAAATTGGTATTGTTGCCCAACACAATAGCAGAAGAGAAAGGAAAGTGGGATCTATGCTGCAAACCAGAAGAAATTCACTTGCCACAAGTGTATTTAACACATGATCCTTCTGAGAGAAAACTGTATAATTGATTTGTCAGGATTCCAAAAGGTTTTCTTGGAGTAAGGGGTAATGAGATGAAGGCATCTCGTTAACATTCCTGTGTGGTGTTGGTTCTCACAAAGGAAAACAGGAGGGCTGTCATTTGCACTTCCGGCCATAACAGAGTAATTCTCCTACCACAAACGGCTATAAAAGCAGAAAGAACACTCAGTGCAACTCTTCTCAGGTGTTAAATAATAGGCAGAGTAGGGCTTCTCTAAAATAAAGAAGTAAATAGGAGCCCGAGAGAGGCAGTGGTCTTGCTGAACTGAGAGGCAGCGATTGGGGCCTGGGGCTGCTAAACTTTGTGGGTAAAGTGCTGGAGAAGAGGCAGTTGTCCAGAGGGGACCCACAAATCTGAGTGGGTGTTTATCCCAGGTCTGTGTCCAGGACTGAGCCGAGACGGTGTGAGGCATAATAGAGAGCAGTTGCCGTGGGGAGGAGAGTTGGCACAGAGAAACCCAAGTTCACCAAGTGCTAAGAGATAAGTGGGTTCCATCACAGAGTGAGGAGACCTCAGTGAAGAACTTGGGCATTCTTCTGAGATCACAGAAAGGCCACACCCTACAAGAACCATGCCCTCAAGTAATGCCATGCCCTAAGAATAAAACGCCAGCTCTTCAAAGGAAAGCAACACATTTCAGGCTTGTTACTGTGTGTCACGTACAATACCCAGTGTAAAAAAAAAAACCAAAAAAAAAAAACTTACCAAGCAAATGAAAAACTAGAAAAATGTGATCTAGAGAAATAGACTTCAAAATTACCCAGAGGTTAGATTTAGCAGACAAGGACTTTAAAATGGCTTCTATAAATAGGTTCAAGGACTTAAAAGAAAGGTCCTAATGATGAAACAAATGGGGATGTTAGAAAAAAAAAACTATAAAAAATAATCTAAATGGGAACTCTAGAAATGAAAAAGAGAATATCTGAAATAAGTCCAATGTGAGGAATAGAAAACAAAAGAGTATGGGGGTACCTGGGTACCTCAGTTGGTTTAGTGTCTGACTTTTGATTTTAGCTCAGGTCATGATCCCCAGATCATGGGATAGAGACCCGCATCAGGCTCACGCTCTGCTTAGGATTCTCTCTCTCCCTCTGCCCCTCTCTCCTGCACACACTCTCTCTCTTAATAAAAAAATAAAAAAAGAAAGAAAAAAATATATTTTAAGAAAATGAAAAGAGCTTAGTAACCTTTGGAACAATATAATCTGTTATATACATAATTGGAATCCCTGAGGGAGGATAGTATGAATGGAATAGTATAAATTATATATGTTTTAAGAAATAAGGGCTAATTCCCCAGATTTGGAGAAAAACATCAAGGTGCATATCTAAGAACATCAGCAAGTGCCAAGTAGGGTAAATAAAAAGAGAAATGCACTTAGACATATCATTACCAAACTGCTAAAGACGAAAGATAAAGAGGCAATTGTGAAAGTGGTTGGGGTCGGGGGCACATATTACACACTGGGAGACAACAGGTCAAAAGATGAGCTATTTGGAGAACAAGCGTCAGAGAGGTGATGTGGCTTTGTTTTTTTCGGATGAGATAGACAAAAACTATTCCAACAGGTAAAGGAGAACTTTTCATAATGAAAAAGGGCAATTAATCATGAAGATGTAACCATCCTAACGTGCATGTATCTAATAACAGTTTCATAAAACCTGAATCGGAATCTGACAGAACTAAGAAGAGAAGTGATAAAATACACAAGTTACAGTCCTACTCAGTAATTGATGGGTCAAGTAGACAAACCAAAGCAAAACAAACCAAAACAAAAATGCATATAAGCAACTCTTTTCTCCACTTGGCATAGTTGGCATTTATAGAATCCAATATCCAACAATTGCAGAACACACACTGTTTTCAGGACATGCTCAACATGGAACAACATGGAATGTTCAACATCATAGATCATATTCTGGACAATAAAAAAGTCTCAATACATTTAGAAGATTGAAATCACAGAGACTATGTCTTCTGACCACAGTGAAAGTTGGGAATCAATAATGATAGGATTTTTAGGAAGAAAAAACCCCAAATATTTAAAAATTAAGAAATATTCTTCTAAATAACCCATGGATCAAGGAAGAAATTGAAAAGGAAATTAGAAAATTTTGAACTGAATGATAAGTATACAGCAATAAAATTTGTGGGATGCAGTTAAAACAGTTAGTAGAGGGAAATATATTGTTTTACATGCTTTTGAAAGAAGAAAGGTATAAGATGGAGTGAAGTAGTAAATAGAAGGAGGGAATTATAAAGAGAAAGGAGAATTCTATTAACTAGAACATAAATTTTAGAGATAATTACCATATGGAAACTTCTTTGAAAAGATTAATAAAATTGATTAGTCATTAGTAAGAAGAATCGAGAAAAAAAAGAAAAAATGTACTATTACTAATAGAAATTATTACAGATCCTACATATGTTAAAAAGATTATGCAGAACTTCATGTCGATAAATTTGATAACTTATATGAAATGGACAAACAACCAACTTTACAAAACTAACACAAGAAGAAATAAAAAAATCTCAGTAGCTCTGTATCTACTTAAGAAATAGAATTTATAGGGGCACCTGGGTGGCTTAGTTGGTTAAGCATCCGAATTTGGCTCAGGTCATGATCTCACGGTCTGTGAGTTCAAGCCCCGCTTTGGGCTCTGTGCTGACAGCATGGAGCCTAGAGTCTGCTTCAGATTCTGTGTCTCTGTCTCTCTCTGCCCCTCCCCTGCTCTCTCTCTCTCCCTCTCTCTCTCTCTCTCTCTCTCTCTCTCTCTCTTTCAAATGAATAAACATTAAAAAAAAAAAGAAATAGAATTTAAAATAACTACCCACTCCCCTCCAAATAAGATATCTCCAGGCTCAGATGGTATTATGGGTGAATTCTATCAGACATTCAAAAGGATTAATACCAACCTCACATAAACTCAGAAAATAGGAAGTGAGAGAATGTTTTCCAACATGTAGGTGAGTCCAGGGTAATCCTGACATCAGAACCAAGACACTCGACCAAAATCAAGATACAAGTAAACGAAATTATAACCAGTATCTTTCAGAACATAGATACAAAACTCCTCTACAAAATATTAGAAAATCAAATCCAATCATGCATGAAAGGGGTAATAAACCAAGTGGGATTTATCCTAGGAATGAAGGGTGGTTCAACATTTGAAAATCAGTGTAAATTAGCCACATTAACAGAAAAAAAAAGTGAGAAATTTCCATAGCCATCTCAATAAATACAGAAAATATATCTGACGAAGTTCAACACTTAAGATTTTTAAAAATTGCTGTCAACAAACTGGGAATAGGACATAATAGAGAGCATCTACAAAGAAATTTATAGCTAACTTTATACTTACTGGTAAAAGACTGAATGCTTTCTTCCTAAGGTCAGCAAAATGGCAAGTATGCAAGAATAGAATACCACTCTATTCAATATTGTACTATAAAAGTGCTTACCAGAACAGAAGTCATGAAAAAGAAGTAAAAGGTAAAATATTAGAAAGAATGAAGTGAGTCTTTATTCAGAGGTGATATGATTATGTAGAAAATACTAAGAAATCTGTAATTTACTACTAAGTGAATTTAGTAACATCCCAGGATGTAAGATTAATATACAAAAATCAACAGGTTTTCTATGTATTTGCAGTAAAAAATGTAAATGAAATTTTAAAAATTTCATTTTTAAATAGTATCAAAAATAATATAAGAGATATGTAGGATCTGAACACTGAAAACTACAAAGCTTTGCTGAAAGAAAATAAGGAAAATAATAATCTTCATGATTAGTATACTTAATACTTCTAAAATGTTGCTTCTTTCCAAATTGGCACATAGCTTTGTCACAGTCCCAATCAACATTCCAAAAGGCTCATTTGAAAAAAGTTGCAAGTTGAGTCTAAACTCTGTGTGGTAATACAGAAGATCTAAAATAACCAAGCATTTTTTTAAATGCTTTTTAATTTTATTTGGAGAGCGAGAGCACAAGCAGAGGTGGGGAAGAGGGAGAGGGAGAGAGAGAATCCAAAGCGGGCTCTGCACTGTTAGCACAGAGCCCAATGTGGGTCTTGAACTCATAAACCGTGAGATCATGACCTGAGCTGAAACCGAGACTTGGACACTTAACTGAGTCACCCAGTTGCCCCTAACCAAGCATTTTTGAAAAAACATTTTTTTAAATTTATTTTCAGAGAGAGCAAGCAAGCAAGGGAAGGGCAGAGAGAGAGAGAGGGTGAGAGAGAATGCCAAGCAGACTCCACGATATCCGTGCAGAGCCCAATGAGGGGCTCAAACCCACAAACTGTGAGATTATGACCTGAGCCAAAGTTGGACGCTTAATCAGTTGAGCCACCCAGGCGCTCCCCCCGAAAACTTTTTAAAGTTGAGAGACTTGCCGTGATTCAAGACTTTGTATAAAGCTATGGGAATCAAGAGAGCGCAGTATAGGGGCACCTGGGTGGCTCAGTTGGTTCAACGGTCCACTCAGGTCATGATCTCACCGCTTGTGAGTTTGAGCCCCACGCCAGACTCTGTGCCAACAGCTCAGAGCCTGGAGCCTGCTTCAGATTCTGTGTCTCCTTCTCTCTCTGCCCCTCCCCCGCCCACGCTCTGTCTCTCAAAAATAAACATTAAAAAATTTTTTTTTAAAAAAGAGTGCAGTATTGACATAAAGACAGACAAATTGGTTAAGCAGAATTAAGGTGCAGAAAGAGATCCTCATAATTAATTTTTGACAAAGGTACCAAGGCAATTCAACAGTGAAAGGAAAAGTCTTTTCAATAAATTATTGTGGAATGATTGGATATCTCTAAGGGGGGAAAGCTTGACCACAATATCACACTGTACACAAAAAAATGAACTTGAAATTTCTCATAGACCTACATTTAGAAGCTAAAACATTTTAAAATTCTAGAAGAAAACACAGGAGAGTATCTTTGTACTCTTGGGGTAGGAAAAGATTTCTTGGGGGTGACACTATTTCAAACCATAAAAGAAAAAAGAAACTGGTAAAATTAAACTGTGTAAAAATTGAAAAGTTCTGCTCATCAGAAGGCACCATTAAGAAAACAAACAAAAATAATAAGGTACATAATGGGAGAATATATTTGCTATACTGCTATAATCAATAATAAAATATCAAACAAGTCTACAAAAGGAGTAAAATACCTGACATGACACTTCACAAAAGAAGATATATAGAAATGTCCAATAAATCCATGAACAAGTGTTCATCATCATTATTAATCAGGGAAATGGGAATTAAAATCATGACACACTACTTTATATCCATTAGAATGGATAAAAATAAAAAATATGAGAACATCAATGTTGACAAAGGTATTCAGCACCCAGAACTCTCACATGTTGCTGGTAAAATACTTGGGGAGAAGTGTTTGGTAGTTTCTTTTTTTTCTTTTATGTTTATTTAACTTGAGAGAGAAAGGGGTAGGAGGGACAGAGAGACAGGAGAGAAAGAAAATCCCAAGCAGGCTCTGTGCTGTGCTGTCAGAGCAGAGCCTGATGTGGGGCTCGAACTCGTGAACTGTGAGATCATGACCTGAGCCAAAACCAAGAGTTGGATGCTTCACTGACTGAGCCACCCAGGTGCCCCATGTTTGGTGATTTCTTATGAAGTTAAAGGCTACACCTACCTCAAGACCCTGCAATTCCTCACCTAGATTGTTACCCAAGAAAAATAACAACATATGTCTACAAAAAGACATGTATAAGAATGTTCATAGCAGCTTTATTCATAATGGCCCCAAACTGGAAACAACACAAATGTTCATGATGAATGGAAAAATAAATTGTGCTATATGGATTTAATATAATACTACCCAGCAGTATAAAAGAATGATTCATTAACACATGAAACGCTATGGATGAATCTCAAAGTCCTAATGTTGAGTGAAAGAAACCAGACAAAAAAAATCACACATATGATTTCATTTATGTGAAATTAATGAACTAGCAAAATTAATCTATGTCAATAGAAATTACATGGTTGCACATTGGGGTAGAGAGTGAATGAGTGGAGGAATAAGGAAACTTCCTGGGGTGATTGAAATGTTCTATATTTTGATTTGTATGTTGGTTACATGGATAGGTTTATGTATTATATATTATAAATATACATACATCCAAACTCATCTAACTGTATACTAACACCTATCACTGAACATAAATTTTACTGTAATAAAAAAATGAGGGGAAAAAAACTTAGGTTAGAATGGACTTCTCTATTTCATTTTCTGGATCCACATGCATGGGTGGGGTAGACAGAGAACAACATGGAGATAGGGTAAAGGAAAAGGTGACTGTGAGTGCAACATGGCATTGGAGAGAGGGAGAGGTTTCATAGCTATCGTGAATATGAAACTGGGGGTGGGAGGAAGGAAAGACGACTAATTTTTTTTTAACGTTTTATTTATTTTGAGACAGAGAGAGACAGAGCTGAATGGGGGAGGGTCAGCGAGAGTGAGACACAGAATCTGAAACAGGCTCCAGGCTCTGAGCTGTCAGCACAGAGCCCAACACGGGGCTCGAACTTATGGACCTTGAGATCATGACCTGAGCTGAAGTCGGATGCTTAACTGACTGAGCCACCCAGGTGCTCCGGAAGGAAAGATGTCTGGGAAGAATATTTAGCAAGTTCTGTTTGTTTGCAGCAGTGTGAGGACTCATCATCTCTTCAAGAAAACCTGAAGAGCTCCATTATTCTCGGCTCTCAGAATAGATTTGTGTTGGTTTGCAGTGTCACCATACTGAGACAAGGCATTCATGTGGGTTTCAGAGAGCGGGCCCAGGCGTTTTCAACTCTCTTGTTTAACCACCAGACTACACAACACTCTGAAAGGAAGTGGGTACTGAGGAGCTCAGTGTACATTTCTGGTTTCCTGCGGGAGAAGGGCCATTCAAGGAAGTTTCTTCAGGGGTCCTTACATCATCAAACAATAAGGGCCAAACCTGACAGTCTAGTCAGTTTAAAGAGAAATGCTACTTTTTACAAATGAAAAACCCTGGTGATTTCTTCGTGGGTTGCTTGTACAGAGTCAAACGTTCCGTGGATTTGTGCTCTCCTGCAACTTGTTCATGGTAGTTTGGAATTCCCTCTCTATTCCTTTGTTCCCAGGGGGACCCCTAGGTTTCCCTGACTGTTGTGAAACAGCTTGGAGCTATGAAACCTTAGCAGAACATTCTAGGCACAGCTGGAATTTACTTTGTTTACTGCTCAGCTGCTAAAGATCTGCATTAGTTACGGATGGAGTTGGGTGTATGAATCCCTTTGCCACCAACTCCCTCTGCTGGCCTGGAATTTGCATCTTACTACTCATCCCTTTTCCCCATCTAGTATGATTGCTGTCTCCTTGGAATATAAAGATAGCAATCCCAAACTAAAACAACATGTTTATGAGGAAGCTCCATAAAATTTAGTGACATTGTTCCCGGCTCCCATTTTCCTGCCCACCTTCCTTCTGTTGTCCCACTTTGTGACTCAGTGGTCCTTAAGCACCCCACCTGGCCAGTATATCATTGTAGAGCTCAGCAAGAAGGCATGTCTCAAAAACTGTGGGCTTTTTTTTTCTCCTAAATGCAGAGTACTGAAAAAAATGTATCTTTATAAAATATTTCTAACTATTAACAGATTTGTGTTCGCTGGTTTTTCATATTTCTTGGCAGATTTTAATGGTAAAATCTTGCATGCCATCTGATTTGAGGGAAGGATTAAGAGCAAAGAGGGAAGGGTGGGTAGGTAAAAGTTGAATTATTCTTAACAGTTCTGGGAATGATACCATATTTTAAAATCAATCCAGAATGGAAAATGGAAGTTGCTTTCAGGCATGGCAATCTAACATTTACAGCTAGTTTCTGTTTCCAGTTCTCCCAGAAGACAGATATAATGAAATCTTCCATGAAACTCCAAATCTCCTCTTAAGATGATGCTTTTGGAGGCATGGAAAAAGCCCGCAAACGCTGAGGGCTTATGCTGATAAAGGGGAAAGTAAGTCTGTTTCCTATTCCCCTTGGACCTAGTGGGAAGGAGGCGGGAGTGGAGAGGGGAGTCCTGACCAAGAATTTGATGATGTTAAAGAAAAAAATAAGTCCTATAGCATCTGCCAGTGTTTTGCTCCGCAAAGTAAGACCTGTAATGAATTACCTCTATTAAATTTAGATCTTCCTCGACTTTTGATGGGGTTGCATTTCAATAAACTCATTGCAGTTTGAAAATACTGTAAGCTGAAAATGCATTTAATACAGCTAAACTCCAAACATCATAGCTTAGCCTTGCCTACCTTAAACATGTTCATAGCACTTACGTTAGCCTACAGCTGGGAAAATCATCCAACACAAAGCCTATTTTAGGCACAATGTTGAATATCTCATGCAATCGATTGAGTGCCATACTGAAAGCGACAAACGGAACGAAGGTGTGGGTACAGAATAGTTGCAAGCGTATCGGCTGTATACCCTTTGTCATGGCATGGCTGGCATGGACCTGCCAATGCCCAGCATCCTGAGAGTGTCGTACCGCGTATCACTAGGCAAGGATAAATTCAAAGTATGGTTTCTGTTGAATGTGTATCACTTTTGTACCCCGTAAAGTTGAAGAGTCCTAAGTTGAAGCATCTGAAGTTGGGGCCCATCTGTAGAATACCTTAATGAGTTTGGGTGTGCACATCTAGACACATCTAGATGCACATCTAGACCCCAGCCTTCATTTTGAATAGGACTGGAGAATTAAACTTCTTATATAGTAAATTTATATGGCTTTAGTGATTGGGGCTCACAGTCCATTTGGGGGTGTCCTACTTGGTGCTCATTGGAATGAGAGTGGTTGGGAGTGGCGTCATCGTGGGGGCGTCCTTATAAGGAGTGGCATCCAAGAACACTTTTTTTTTCCCAAATTATTCAAGAACTTGGGAAGTTATTCTATATCATGAGTGCAGTATTTAGGACATGCCTCATTGTTGAGCCCTACTGTGATGTCTTAGGCGTGTGGCTGAGAATTACTGAGTCACATGGTGTGACAACAGAAGGGCTGGAGGTGGGACAGATAAAGACATTGAGGATGGTCAGGGAAGTGAGAGCTGGTAATAATAATAACTAAGTTTTACTGAGCTTATTACATGTCAGGCGTTGGGGGCACATTATTTCATTGAACCTTGACCTTTGCCCCTGGAAGTGGCTGTCACTGCCATTTGACACAATTAGTAAATGCTGGACCAGGATTCAAACTCCTATTTAGTACCTCAATTCTTTAGGGCATAGAGAAAATTTATCTTATGTAATGCTTTTTTTTTTTTGAATGAAATTAAAATCAAACCAACAGATATCCATTGATCATAGTATAAAGCCTTGTGGGACATAGATCTTGGATTATTCAGCCTTAAAACAGTAGGAGATCTTGCATTTTGCAAGAACATGGATACAGCTGGAGGACATTATGCTAACTGAAATAAGCCAGTCACAGAAAGAAGAAAACTGCATGATCTCATTTGTATGTGGGATGAAAAAAAGGCTGAATACATAGAAACAGAGAGTAGAATAGTGGGTTACCATGAGGCACAGTACCTCATAAAAGGGTTGCCACAGTTTTGTGAAAAAGCAAAATGTATTTGGTAAGAATCCTAGGAAGTGTAAGTGAACTGTTTTTATTTTATATGATACAATATTTTATTTAAATGGAGCCCATATCCTAAATTGAGCCACTTTCAGGAATATAAATGGGTTCTCTTCTTAAATGGAGAGCAGGTGTCCTAGACAACCCTAATTTCAGACTTTTGACTTAATTTATGCAAGATGTTGAAAACAGAAATAGAGAAAGTAACAAGTCATTAAGTCCTAGTCCAAATCATAGATGTGGTAGAATATGTTGCTTACTTTTTTTGCCTAGTAAATATTCATTCAGATAACCTTTTATGTCCCTTCCTTATCTCAATTTTTATGGACTTTCCAGGGTCGTTAAAGTACACATTTGACTGCATGTTCTACATTCATAGTGCAACGTCCTTGTTTACTCTTGGTTTATATGACCTGCCTCCATGCCTCCTCCACTCCACACAGACTTGGGGTAGAGAGCATGGCTCTTACTTTTTTGCTCAGGTTGTTTATTTCACCAAGAATATCTTCGTCTTCTCTTAGGCTATTCAGTTCCTACCAGTGCTTTAAGGTCTTGTTTAAAGACATGATGGGAGGAAGGTTTAAGACATACAGATAAATCAAATAGTGAATGGTTGGTATCATAAGAATGAGACAGGTAAGTGGCTATGGTAGTTCAGTGGAAGGAAAGACTACTTCAGCTGAGTGCATCAGGGAAGGCTTCTTGCAAGAGGTAGCAATTGCATTGGGCCTTTGCATTCAGATAAACGAATGAATTATGAGTATGATTTGATCATATTAAAGTGGATGGGGAAGGAATCCATGCAGAGAGTACAAAATGAGGCAAAGCCTGAGGCAAGGAGTATGTGGAACATACTGTGGATTGTGGATTGTGAATTTTGATGGAACACAGGCATTACAAGTGAAGTAAAATAAGATAGGTTATAAAGGTGGGTTAGGGACACCATGAAAGCTTTGAATGTAAAAGGTTGGCATTGGTGGATCAATAAACACTTTTATCTTTCTGAATTCAGGGAAATTAAGAGATCTCAGTCTTCAACAAATGGGCATTATAATGTCATCATTATTACTTTCAAAGCTGATTAGAGAAGGGGCTTCTAGACCAGTGGCCAAGTGGGCTTGCTAATACCTCACCCCTGAATTCAACAGCATTACCAGATAGGCATGGAAACTGAAGACCTACCTATCTTGCATAGGCAGGCCCCTTACTGTGGGTCCCAGAGAGCAGGGATTATTCCCTTTCTTCCTCTCCTCCCCATCTCTCACCTCCATTTCCTTCCATCCTTCCCTACCCACCCTTCTCCTCCATTTCCTTCCATCCTTCCCTACCCACCCCTCTCCTCCATTTCCTCCCATCCTTCCCTACCCACCCCTCCCCTCCATTCTCTTCCCTCCTCCCCTCCCCACCCCTCCCCTTCATTCCCTTCTCTCCTCCCTCCTTTCTTCCATAATTACTGAGTATCTGTTATGTGCCAGATACTCTTCTCCGTGCTGAGGATAAAGATTTAACAGACAGACAAAGAACTTAGAATTCCAGTATTCCTAAGGTAGACCAAATCTGAACAGAAAATCCCAAAGAGACCTCAGCTGATTGTGTTCAATTTTTTCTCCTAAACTCAGGATGCTATATAACCACAAAAATGACAAATGTTTACCTCACCCAATTTTCTAAACTATAAAATGGTAATAAGAATTCTTCCCTTGAATAACTCCTCAATTTTTTAAGTCAAATGAAAACACATTGAAATGTTCATGTACTCTTCATGCATAAAGAAACATTTAGTTAATAAACCTTAGTGTTTTCAGTTTATGTACTCTTTCTTCTTAGCAACTCTTATTACCATAATTCCTCTTTGTCCTCTGATTCATTCTTTAACTTTCCTTCTTAACTTGTCTGGTTTTCTCCATCAAGGATATTTGAATACTTTTCAAGACAGCCCACCCTGGCATTGCTTTCTGTGATAGTCCTGTAACTACTCTGCATTGGAAAGAAAGTTTGCTTGTGCTTTGGAAAGGCTTTAGCTCATCATTTAAATTTGATAAACATCTGGGGCACCTGGGTGGCTCAGTCAGTTAAGTATCCGACTATGGCTCAGGTCATGATCTCATGGTTCTTGGGTTCAAGCCCCACGTTGGGCTTTGCACTGGCAGTGTGGAGCCTGCTTGGATCCTCTGTCTGCCTCTCTCTCTGTCCCTCCCCTGCTTTCACTCTCTCAGAAAAAAAAAATGATAAACTTCTGGGTATACCAATAAAACTTGGTCCATGAGAAGAAAATGTTTCTAGGAGAGCAGGGGCTTTTATTGAGTGCTTCTGCTGGACCAAATGCCATGCTGGGCAGTGAACAACATAGAAATGGTCCCTCTCTTTGCAGAGGGAAGACCACAGTTGATATGGAATAATCCAGGGGGCTATGGGGATAGATTGGAAGCATCTGCAGGTGCATGTTATGTTAGCAAAAATGTTCATCAGATTTTCAAAGTGGAGTATACAAGGAAGTGTGAAGCATCTTTGTATTTAAATAAATGGATTATGAACACAGTGTAGAAAGACTGTGTGTTACTCATAGATGTCATTAATAATGCTCTTAATAATACAAAAGCTAACTGTTTTATTTTTTTAAGGATTTTCAGGAGCTTTACCCACATTATCTCATTTAAAGCTCACAACAGTCCCATGAAATAGGATGGCAGAGCTGGCTTGTTGGCTATCTAACAGTTTTTTTTTTTAGATCTTTATTTATTTTTGAGAAAGAGACAGAGCGTGAGCAGGGGAGGGGCAGAGAGAGAGGGAGACACAGAATCTGAAACAGGCTCCAGGTGTCAACCCAGAGCATGACGCAGGGCTCAAACTCACAAACTGCAAGATCATGACCTGAGCTGAAGTTCGATGCCTAACCCACTGAGGCACCCAGGTGCCCCCTATACAACAGTCTTATTAATCCCTTCATCCTTGGCACACAGTGCCTGCTTCTTTCACTCTCAAAAAGGGCATTTCCTTGTTTGCCTTTCCCCAATCCTTCCCCTAGGAGTGAATTATAATCGGTCTAAACAAATAATAATACTCTGAGTTGCCTTGCCAAATAATTGGTTAAGCCTGTACAGGCCATGCTGTCTTGAAACTTGAGGGAAGAGCTAGTAGGAACTTCCAAGAAGAGGTTCCTGGCTCTAAAACATGGATGCAAGGCAAACATGTTCTTTCTACCTCTGCATATGATCATTGGTGAGTAATGTATGGCATCCAACAGCAAACTTGGTCCAAAGTGAGGACCAAGCCCAAGCTGGACCAAGTCTGGTGGCAGGGAGGGGAGGAAATGAGGTGTAAGGACTGAAAACCTGAATGAGATTATTGAGCTGCCGAATTAACCAGTCCTGGAATCCTCTCACCCTTGGACTTCTTGACAAGGGGAATAATAAATATTCTTATTGTTTACGATGTTTTGGTTGAGTTTTGGTAGTTACTGAGTTCAAGATGTTTTGGTTAAAAGCATGCCTACAGTTATGTTATTTCCTTTTTGTAAAACTGAGGCACTGAGAAATTAAATTAGTTACTGCTCAAGATCATTGAGGTGCCAAGAGGGAAAAGCAGGTTTCAAAGCTAGTCTGCCCAGAGAGAAGCCTTGTGCTTAACCAATAGCTGTAATACCACTGCCTCACCTTGATACTTCATTTCTTTACAAGTGGAATAGTGCTGACTTAAGTACATTCCATTTCAAGAATGAAATTTGCTGCACTGTATCGTCTGGCATGGAGTAAGAGGTTGGCAGTCCTTATGCCTTCCTGGACTCTGGCCCCCTGCATTAATAACAGTTATGGAGCAGCAAGAGAGAAATGTGAGTAGGTCTTTCCACCTCTTCCACCTCCTTCTCTTTGCCACCCCGTGCCTGTGACTTGTGAGAGAATTAATGGATGAATATATCATGGATATAAAAGCTGTGTTTTTAATTATGTGATCAATCTTTCTTAGATTGACTCTTAAATTTTTGAGTATGGATATACCCGAGACCAAGGAATTATCCCCTATGCACATCAAGACTATTTCTGTATGTGTTTAATGAGTGGTACCAGCCTGGGAATACAAATGAGGCCATCTGAAGAATGTCTCCTCGCCCTTGTGGAGACACCACTAAACTGTGATATAATTAATTTGGAGTGTCCCTGGATATGCTCTGGGAGTGGTGAGCTGGGGCTTCTTAGACCTCACAGAGAGGAGCATGTTCAATTCAGGGCTGAAATGGTAGAGGAGAGGACTAGTAGGACATTTCTGGGAAACCGGAAAGTTTAGACTGGCATATGCCATAATGAAAAATGCTGTAGCACACCTTGGCAGGAAAATGCTTCTTTTTTGCTGAAAGGTTTCTTTTAGACGTAACCAGTCAGTGCTTACTTGGCACTTGTGGCCTTGGGATATGCAAAACATGGTGATTATGTCACCATGAGTTAAAAGATTATCAGTTAAATGATTGCGTGATTCATCGATTATATGAAGACTCATGGCTTGTTTTTTTAAATAAGCATTTACTGTCCTCATCCTGTCTCATTTGCATATGTGTTAAAATATGAGGCCAGTTGCTTGTCCCCAGCCCAAAGCTTTCAAGCCCAAGTGGTCATTGGAACATTGCAGGCTGCATTCAACAGCTATGTGAATGACTTAGGGAGGCTCCATTTGCAAGGAAGAGGTTGTGCACTTAATTCATTTTAGCTGCTTGGTTGGAGTGATCCTTTGGCCTTTTTTGGCCTCTGTCTCTTAAGTTTGCATTCCTTGGTCAGTTATCCATCATATGTTTTGCTTATAACATCTATTTCTGTAGGACGGTCTTTATTAAGTTAATGTATTTTCTATTCCACCTAATTAAAAAAAGACTAGGAAGCTACTAACATAACTGTATGAGATTCAGAAAGATAAAATTAAGGAAGGCAGGGCAAAAGGAATATGAAGTGGCATAGTAGGAGGAAGCCAGGACGAATTTAGTATGTGGGAGTAGAGTCCGCAAGGTCAAGATCATGCACACGCATGAAAGCTGTAGTGACAAGGATTCTTGTAGTCACTGAGTTAGAAACGTTACTGCTGCTCAGGAGAAGAAGCATTGACTTCTCTGGAACTAAAGCCTTGGGAAATTGTTTTCCTGTAGGGTCTTTATAAAGGGCACATTGATGTGTAGTAGGGGATCTCCTAAACAGTATGCTTATGATATGCTTATACAGCTCTGTAACAATGAGTGCATCAGCGCAGGGAGGCAGAGCAGTGCAGCCCAGGCTTCCCTTGGGTCTGCACGCACTGCCTTCTCTTTTCCTCCTGGAAAGCAAAGCTACTAAGTGGAATCTAAGTTTCCAGACCTTAACACTTGCCGACTGTGATTGTGATGCTTTTGCAGGTGTGAAAACAGCAGTTAATTGTGTTTGAGTAACTTAGGGGTCATACTGGAACTCATGGCCTTAAGTTTAATATAGACTGTGGACTTATTCAGTTTGCCTTCCCACTTTTTGTCTTTTCATTAGGACTCTTCAAATCCATGGGCCCACTTGGAGTTTAGAGTGCACCTGTTTGTGTTTATATCTGAGAATGCTCCCTTCTACTGGGAAGACCCTCTGTGTATAAATTTAGCGGACCTCTTTGTTTTACAAAACATGCAGGAGAGGTACATTTAAAAGACAAAAGTCATGTGGCACCTGGGTGGCTGAGTCAGTTAAGCCTCTAGACTCTTGGTTTCAGCTCAGGTCATGATCTCACAGTTCATGAGCTCAAGCCCTGAGTGGGGCTCTGTGCTGACAGTGTGGAGCCTGCTTGGGATTCTCTGTCTCCCTCCCTCCCTCTCTCTCTCTCTGCCCCTGCCCTGCTCTCTCTCCCTCTCATAATAAATAAACTTAAAACAGAGAGAAAAGTCACGTGATTCTAATTTATGATAGTCATTCCCCAAGGAGAATGAGATGCTTTCTTTTCTTTTCAAAAAAAAAAAAAAATTAAGTTTATTTATTTATTTTGAGAGAGAGCACAAATAGAGGAGGAACTGAGAGGGGGGTGGGGGAGAGAGAGAATCCCAAGCAGGTTCTGGACTGTCAGCACAGAGCCTGATGCAGGGCTCGAACCCATGAACTGTGAGATCATGACCTGAGCTGAAATCAAGAGCCGGATGCTTAACTGACCGAGCCACCCAGGTGCCCCAGAATGAGATGCTTGCTTGCTTGCTTTCCTTTTTATTTTTAAAAAGCTAAGAATTTTGAAAATAACATTTCTTAAAAGTGCATACTTATTGCATCCACTCATCTATGAGTATCATTATGAAACAAGTTTAATAAAAAAAAAAATTTCATGAAATCTTTAGAAGATTTACTCCTGGATGTAAATAAAAATAAAGTGTGGAAAAATAGTCACAACAACAAAAAAAGGATGGCTGCCAAAAATTAAGATGCAGGCATATACTCGGAATATGTTTTGAAATGGAAAGACACAGAGGCCTTTCTTCTGCATGTGCGCTCTGTACTTCTAAGCCCTCGTTTAACTAAGCCAGGGCTGGCTGAAATAACGTTTAATGTTTAACATGAATCCTTTGAAAGACTCTAACAACTGGTTCCCCTTTCTAGACTTTGCTGGCCTTTCAGGGTGTCCTTTGTGGGTGCAGTGGAGAGAGGGTGGCCCTCAAAAGTCATACAGCATAGAAGCTTTATACATAAGCCAAAGCATGCTCAATAGAAAACATTGTTTACAAAAGAGCGTCATTTAAAAAGTGAACGTTCACCATGATTGCATCCCAAGAGAGAACACCTGTTAGGAGTTTGGGGCATGCTCTTCAGATTTTTATTTTCTCTGGAAATAGTAATATTTATGTAACTCTGCACGGTGGTGTCCTATCTTGAGTTAGGAATTGGTCAAGAGGAAGTGAGCCTTACCTTTCAGCAGGTCAGGTGGTTCCACATGGCCCGTCCCTTTCACCTGTTTTTCACGCTGAACACATGGCAGAGAAGCCGTGTCTGCTTTTCTTCCTCTGCTGGTGAACACACACAGAACCCCAAAGCATGTAAAGTCCCCTTTGTACTTTAATTCCTTCAATGCTGTGAAACCCTTACCATATCAAGAGAGTGGTGAGAAGTCAGGCATGTGCTCCTACACTAGCTGCTCATTGCCCTGTCCTCTGGCCTGGTCTTTGTTCCCATTTGCATGTGGCCACTCTCCTGCGGAAGCAGCGCTTTGCCTCAGTCTGTCAGTCTTTTTAATTTTTAATCTTCTTCTTTAGCACCTAACTCTTCTTGCAAACTTGGCTTTTATCATTCTCTGATCCATCCTTTTTGCTTCTGGAGTGGAGGAGGGATGATTCTAGTTTTGAGGTGGAGGGGAGGAAGAAGGCCTTGATCTACCTTGGAAAGCTGGGAAATACCCAAGGAATGTTCAGACATCTCTCATGACGGGGAGCAGGTAATGCCCCCCAGACTACCTATTACAGTATGCTAAGAGAGCCCTTGTCTCGCTAGGGTCATTATATTTTTTTAAATATTCTTTTTTTAAAGTTTATATATTTATTTTGAGACAGAGAGCACAAGCAGGGGAGGCAGAGAGAGAGAGAGAGAGAGAGAGAGAGAGGGAGAGAGAGAATCCCAAGCAGGCTCTGTGCCATCAGTGCTGAGCCCAATGCTGGGGGCTCAATCTCACAAACCATAAGATCATGACCTGAGCTGAAGTTAAGAGTCGGATGCTTAACCGACTGAGCCACGCAGGTGCCCTTAAATGATTGGGAAAAAAAGAGAGAGATAATATTTCATAACAGTGAAAATTACATGAAATTCAAATTTGGGTGTTTATAAATAAGTTTTATTGGAAAAGGGCCATTCATTTACATAGTATTTATGGCTCTTTTGTGTTAAAATAGCAGAGTTGAATACTTGGAACAGAGGCCTTATGGCCTGCAAAACCTAAAATATTTATTATCTAGCCTTTTACAGAAAAGTTTGTAAATAACCTTCAGGGGTCAGTGATGCCCTGGGCCTGTGACTCTTATATGACTGTACTTGGTTGGCTTTTAAGAATGAGTAGGAGAGGCTTCACTTGCAAATAGCTGAATAAATGGATGGCAAATACTTATCAACTACATTTTTTTTTTTAGTTCAGTAGTTTTGATGCTCAGCTTTTTCATAATATTAGACCATAAAACTGTATTTATAAAAATGAGGACAAAAAATTGAATGAAAACAAAAATCACTTATTCCCCATGTTACATTACTTAGTATTTGGATTATTTTCTATATAACTTTAGCTTTATTGACGTATGATGAACATATAAAATTGTAAGATATTTACAATTTAAAAAAAATTTTTTTAACGTTTATTTATTATTGAAAGACAGAGACAGAGCGTGAGCAGGGGAGGGGCAGAGACAGGAAGGCACAGAATCCGAAGCCGGATCCAGGCTCTGAGCTGTCAGCACAGAGCCTGATGCGGGACTCGAACTTACAAACTGTGAGATCATGACCTGAGCTGAAGTCGGATGCCCAACCGACTGAGCCACCCAGGTGCCCCTAAAATGATAAGATATTTAAAGTGCATAGCATGGTGATTTGGTATACATACACATTGTGAAAGGATTTCCCCCATCTAATTCATTAATACATTCACCACCTCACATATTTACTCCCTACCCACCGCCCTACCCCCTGCTTTTTTTTGGTGAGAACACTTAGTTCTAGTCTCTTAGAAAGTTTCAATGATGCAATACAGTGTTATCAACTACAGTCCCAGTGTTTTACATTAGATCCTCAAACCTGATTCATTTTATAGCTGAAAGTTGTATTTTTTATAGCTGTAATTGTATTTTTTTAGCCAACCTCTTCCTATTTCTCTACGCCTGCCCCAGCTCCTGGCAAACAATTTTCTACTCTCTGTTTCTAGGAGTTTGACTCTTTTTAAAATTCTACATATAAGTGATCCCACGCAGTATTTGTTTTTGTCTGATTTATCTCACTTAGCATAATGTCCTCCAGGTCCATCCATGTTGTGGCACATGGTGGGATTTCCTTCTTTCTCATGATGAATACTCCACTGAATATATATACACCACATCTTTTTTATCCATTCATCTGTTGATAAACTTAGGTTGTTTCCATATTCTGCCTACTGTAAATAATGCTGTAATGAATGTGGGAGTGCAGGTACCTCTTCGAGATACTGATTCTCTTTGGGTACATACTCAGAAGCGGGATTTCTGGACTATATGGCAGTTCTATTTTTAATTTTTTTGAGGAATCTCCACGCTGTTTTTCATAGTGGCTGCACCAGTTTGCATTCCCACCAACAGTGTGTAAAGTTTCCCTTTTCTCCATATTCTTGCCACCCCTTGTTACTTCTTGTCTTTTGATAGCCATTCTAACAGGTGTGAACTGCCATCTAGTTGTGATCGTGATATGCATTCCCCTGATGATTAGTGATGTTGAGCACCTTCGAAAAGTGCCTGTTGGCTGTCTATAAGTCTTTTTTGGAAAAATGTCTATTCAGATCCTCTGTCTTTCCTTTTCTTTTTTGTTTTTTGGAGTAGAGTTGTATGAGTTTTTTTTTAATATTTTGGATATTTACCCCTTATCAGATATAGAATTTGCAAATATTTTCTTCCATTCTGTAGGTTTCCTTTTCATTTTGTGGATGGTTTGCATTCCTATGCAGAAGCTTATTACTTTAATATAATATTAGCTTTATTTTTACTTTTGTTGCCTTTGCTTTTGTCATCAGATCCAAAAAATCATTGCCAGACTGATGTAAAGGAGCTTACCCATTATGGTTTGTTTTTTTTTTTTTTTCTAGGAGTTTTATGGTCTCAGGTTTTATGTTCAAGTCTTTAATTCATTTTGATTTGATTTTGTGTGATATAAGATAATGGTCCAGTTTCACTCTTTTTCATATATGGCTGTCCAGTTTTTCCAACACCATTATATATTCTTGGCTCCTTTGTTATAAATTAATTGACCATATATATGTGGGTTTATTTCTGGGCTCTCTGTCCTGTCTCACTTACCTTTCTGTGTGTTTTAAAGCCCAATTCCATACTGTTTTGATTACTATAGCTTTGTATTATAGTTTGAAATCAGCAAGTGTGATGCCTCTAGCTATGTTTTTCTTTCTTAAGATGGTTTTAGCTCTTCAGCGTCTTTTGTGGTCACATACAAATTTTAGGATTGTTCTATTTCTGTGACATATGCCATTAGGATTACATTGCATATATAGCTTCTTTTGGGTAGTGTGGACATTTCAACAATATTCATTCTTCTAACCCATGAGCATGGAATATCTTTCGATTTGTTTATATTTTCTTCAATTTGTTTCATCAATGTTTTGTAGTTTTCAGTATACAGATATTTTAGCTCCTTGGGTAAATGTATTCCTAGGTATTTTATTCTTTTTGATGCCATTGTAAATGGGATTTTTTTTAAAATTTCTGTTTCTGATAGTTCATTATTACTGTATTGACGCTAAATAGATTTTTTATATTGGTTTTGTATCCTGCAACTTCCCCAAATTCATTTATTAGTTCTAACAATATTTTTTTGGTAGACTATGGATTTTCTATATATAATATCATGTGATATGCAAGAGATAGTTTTACTTCTTCCTTTTTGATTTGGTGCCTTTTATTTCTTTTACTTGCCTAATTGCTCTGGCTAGGACTTCCAGTACTATGTTAAATAAAAGTGGCAAGAGTGGGCATCCTTATATTACTTTTGATCTTATAGGAAAAGCCTTCATTGAGTATGATGTTAGCTGTAGGCTTGTCATATATGGCTTTTTTTTTTTTAATGTTTATTTATTTTTGAGACAGAGAGAGACAGAGCATGAATGGGGGAGGGGCGGAGAGAGAGGGAGACACAGAATCAGAAGCAGGCTCCAGGCTCTGAGCCATCAGCCCAGAGCCTGACGCGGGGCTCGAACTCACGAACCGTGAGATCGTGACCTGAGCTGAAGTCGGACGCTCAACCGACTGAGCCACCCAGGCGCCCCTGTCATATATGGCTTTTAATTGTGTTGAGGTACATTCCCTTTACACCCACTTTGTTGAGAGTTTTTATAATGACTGGATGTTGGATTGTGTCAAATGGTTTTTCTACATCTATTGAGAAGATGATGATTTTTATACTTCGTTTTGTTAATGTAGTATATCATATTTATTGATTTTCAGATGTTTAACCATTCTTGGATCCCTGGAATAAATCCTACTTGATCATGGTGTGTGTTCCTTTTAATGTACTAATTGAATTTGGTTTGCTGTTATTTTTTTGAGGATTTTTGCATCTATGTTCATCAGAGATAATGGCCCATAATTTTCTTTTCTTATAGTGTCCTTGACTGGTTTTGATATCCAGGTGATTCTAGCCTCTTAAAATGGGGTTTGGAAATATACCCACTCTGGCTTATTTCCTTTTAATTTTTATTCTATATGTTGGGTATTTTTTTTTTTTTTGCAGAAATGGGATATCATATATAGCTTTTAGTTGACTTTTTTTCTTTTTTACTAAACATGTGTCTTTAAATACACAATCTTCATGGCTACATTGTATTCTATCTTTGAAAGAATTATAATTTATTTAACAACTTTATTGTTGAACATTTGGGTTCTAGAATAAATAATACAACATTATAAGTCTTTAATACAAATAGCTGTCTACATACTGTTTTTAGAAATATATTGAGGGGGTGCCTGGGTGACTCAGTTGGTTGGTTAAGCATCTGACTCTTGATTTCGGCTCAGGTCATGATCTCATGGTTTATGAGTTTGAGCCTTACTTCAGGCTCTGTGCTGATGGTTCTCTCTCTCTCTCTCTCTCTCTCAAAATAAATAAATAAACTTAAAGTAAATGTACTAAGTGGGTCAAAGGAAATGAATATTTTTAGGTTTGGGAGGATGTTTACCTCATATATATGAGGAACAAAGTTACTTCTCAGATAGGCTTAAAAATGAGTACATATTTATTTCATCCTTGCCCCACTTAATATATTACTTTAATGGTTGCTAGTATTTTAAAAATATTATTTTAATTTTTATTTATTTCATGACTAGTAGAATTGCATATCTTAAATATATGTTAATCTCTGTGACTTGTTTGTTCTTGTCCTTTACCCATTTTTCTTTTATAATGGAAAGTCATTATTATCATTTTTTTAATGTTTATATATTTTTGAGAGAGAGAGTGTGTGTACAAGTGGGGAAAGGGCAGAGAGAGAGGGAGACACAGAATCCGAAGCAGGCACCAGGCTCTGAGCTGTCAGTACAGAGCCCAACGAAGGGCTCCAACTCACCAATCATGAGCTCATGACCTGAGCCAAAGTCGGATGCTTAACCGACTGAGCCACCCAGGCGCCCCAGTCAGTTATTTTTAAAGGCCTATTTCCATGTTAAGAACATTAGCCTTTATGTATGTACGTGTATATAAACACACATATATATGTATATGCTGTACATATATATTGCAGATATCATGCCTAATTCACCTTTAAATTTTTTTGTGTATGGTATTTTTGACATAATGGAATTCTAAATGGTTATGTAGTTGTTGTATTGATTTTTTTCCTTTGTGATTTTTTGTCCATGTGTTTTAGTTTTATAATCCTTTTTTGTTTTGAAATTTCTTTCCGATGTAAGAATCAGCCAAAAATTCCCCTATGTTTTGTGTGTGTGCTTTAAACAATTTCATTATTTGCGTTTAACATATCTGTGTAGAATTTATTTTCATGTGAGGTTAATATCAAACTTGATTTTCCCCTCATGTACTTTGCCAATTTTTCTAGCAACTTATGTGGATAAACCTACATTCCTCAGTGGTTTATGATGTTTCCTTTGTAATATAAAAATAATTTAGGTTTACCAGGATCTGTTTCAGGTCTTGCTTTTGTGTTCTACTGATTTGCTTGCCAATTCTTTTTTTAGATTGCACTTTTTAAATTGTTTATTTGTAATACCTCATTGGACAAGTTACCCCTCACCCCACCCATAGATCTCCTTTTACAAAATTTCCGTTGGTTGCTTTTTTGGGAGAGGGTGGGACAACAAATAGTAGGATTAGTGGTTTCTTAATTCCATTCTTCAATTAAAGCAATAAAAACATGTTATCAGAGCAGTAAGGTTGCTTTTTTTTTTTTTTACTGTAACTTGAAAATGGATATTCAGTTTATTCAACTTCTCTGTCAGCTTCTCTGAAAATACATTTTAGGAGGTGAAAATAAAATACAGTTCTGTTACCAACCTCTGAATAGTTCTACATGCCTTAAGATAATTTTTTTTTTCTTTTGCCGGTTTTAGCATTTTGGATTTTATTCTATAATGATATAGCTTGGTTAATAGATTGTGTTTTAGACATTAAAATAGTATTCCTCAGTGAGTGTTTGATGGGACTTATGGAATATCTTGCTCTTTTGTTGTTGCTGTTGTTTAGATTTTATTCCATAATCATAAAGTTAGCTCTGCAGTCCAGGAGGACTTGGAATGGGATACGGAAAATTTGGAACGCGAGGAATTGTCATGTGAATACAAAGATTATAGGAGGTTGCAAGCAGATAGGAGCGAGGGGTACTCTCCTGAGCAACAGAAGGAATGGCCTGGTGGTTAAGATAAAATGCAAGTCAGGGGCGCCTGGGTGGCTCAGTCGGTTAAGCATCTGACTTCAGCTCAGGTCATGATCTCACAGTCTGTGAGTTCCAGCCCCGCGTGGGGCTCTGTGCTGACAGCTCAGAGCCTGGAACCTGCTTCAGATTCTGTGTCTCCCTCCCTCTCCGCCCCTCCCCCACGTGTGCTCTGTCTCTCTTCTCAAAAGTAAATAAATGTTAAAAATTTTTTTAAAAAATGCAAGTCAAAGTTAAGGGTTGTCCACGGTGAGCAATGGTGACCTTCTTTCTGGTCCTGCCATTCCTAAATGCAAAGTGTTGCATGGTTTCCATAGTATTCATGTACTCTTTTTCACTTTGCCAAAGATCACAGGATTGCCATCTAACTGTACCGTCTTGGCATTCTTGGGAACCATTTATATTTGGCCTAGCATTTGCCATGGACAAGATGCTGCGACCTGTATGATTCGATGAAATTCTCATCATCAAATTTCTCCCTTTAATGGACTTGTTGCCAGTGCCATTATGGCATTTGAAGTCACCATCCTGCCACATAAACCCCACATAATTTTTTAAAAGCAGGAACTTTTATAACTAAATCCCTTCTTCCCAGTGCTCAGAGCATGAAAGTTTTCTGCTGTCTTTGAGAGTTTGTCTGGAAACAGCTCTCAGGAGATGTGGCCAAAGGGCACGTTGGTGATGGGGATGTCAAAGAACGTGGTGGAGCTGAGCATGGCTGCATGGCATGGTGTGGCCCCCAGGAGTGATGATAGTGTCTGCAAAGCTATCTCATTCTTGTTCTTTTCTTTCTTTTTAATTTCAATTCCGGTGTAGTTAACATACGGTGTTATGTTAGTTTCAAGTGTAAATATAGTGATTCAACAATCCTATACAGTCCTCAGTGTTCATCCGTGATAAGTGTATTCTTAATTCCCTTCGTGTATTTCATCCATCCCCCCACTCACCTCCCATCTGGTGAACTTCAGTTCTCTATAACTAAGAGTCTTCTTTCGGACTTGCCTCTTTTTTTTCTTTGTTTGTTTGGTTTCTTAAATCTACATGACTGAAATCCTATGGAATTTGTCTCACTGACTTATTTCACTTAGCATTATACTCTGTAGATCTATTCATGTTGTTGCAAATGGCAAGATTTCATTCTTTCTTATATCTGAGTAATATCCCATTGCAAACATATACATACATATGTAATATATATCATCTTCTTTATCCATTTATCCATTGATGGATACTTGGGCTGCTTCCATAATTTGGCTATTGTAAATAATGCTGCAATAAACATAGAGGTGCATATATCTTTTTGAATTAGTATTTTTGTATTCTTTGGGTAAATATCCAGCAGTGGAATTACTGGATCATACAGTAATTCTATTTTTAATTTTTTGAGAAACCTCCATACTGCTTTCCACAGTGGCTGTGCCAGTTTGTATTCCCACCGGTAGTGCACAAGGGTTCCTTTTCTCCACATCCTCACCAACACTTGTTTCTTGTGTTTTTGATTTGAGCCATTCTGACAGGGGTGAGGTGATCTCTCACTGTGGTTTTGATTTGTATTTCTCTGATGATGAGTGATGTTGAGCATCTTTTCATTCTTGTTGTTGTTCTCATGAGTTTTTTTCCCAAGGTCAAAATAGGGAGGATGACCATGAAAGCTATTTCTAAAACATGCTTGCATTTTATGGGCAATATTAGATTCATTCATTCATGCAACAAATACTTACACATTCTCACTATGAGCCAGGCACTAGCATTGTGGATGCTGGAGAGATAACAGGGGGCAAGATAAGTGTAATACTTGCTCTGGAGAGTAAATTCCAGTAGGAGAGAAAATTAATAAACAAATAAGTAAAAATATATAATGCAGTGCAAAATAGAGATAAGGACTCTGAAGATAAGGAAGACAGGGTAAAAGGAAAGAGTATGGCAGAAATGAGTGTGACACTCTTGGATAACATGATCAGGGAAGGCCTCTGTGATTAGGTGGTCTTTGAAGAAACTTGAAAGAAATGGAGAGGCAAGTTATACAAGCTAGTGGGCTCTGGGACCGTCAAGGAGCCCAGCATATCCAGAAGGGAGTGAGTTGGAGAGTAGTGGGAGATAAGGACAGAGAAGTAGCTAGGGTCAAGTTAAAGGGTGTGATTTTACTGAGGTGACGATGAGAAGCTGTTGGAAGGTTCTGAGCAGGAGAGTGACATGATTTGATGCCACTTGAGTTGTATCTCTCTGGCTGCCTTTACAAAAAGTGGATGATGATACCGTCACTCAGAACACTGGGAGAAGAGTGGATTCGGGTGGTAGGTATCAGGAGTTCTGTTTGGACATACCACATTCGAAGTGCCTGTTAGTCACATGAAAGGTGATATCTAATTGGTAGTAGGATGATGCATGGATCTGGAGCACAAGACAAAGATACCGATATTGGAAAAACATATGTTGGTTTAGTATATTGGGCCTGGGTCAGATCACTCAGGAGTGTATTCATTTCCTAGGACTTCTATAGCAAATAACCATCAATTTGCTAGCTTAAAACAACAGAAATTGTTATTACTCATAGATGTGGAGGCTAGAAGTCCAAAGTCCTTCAGGACCTCTCCCCCTCCCTTCTATGTCTCTTCTAGCTGCTAATGCTTGTTGGTGTTCCCTGATTTGTGGCCCATCACTCCAATCTCTGCCTCTCTCTTCTAAGGGCACTTGTCTTTCGATTAAGGGCTCATCTGGATAATCTACAACATGCTGCTCTCAAAATCCTTAACCTAACCATGTTTTGCAATATAAGGTAATATTCACTCTTCTATCATATAAGGCAATATCCACAGGTTCCAGGGATTAGGACATGGACATGTCTTTTGGGGGCCACCATTCACTCACCACAGGCAATGGGTGTGGATTGAAAAGAGAAGCTGACTCAGGACTAAGCTGTGGGACACTAGAGTGTTCAGAGGCCAGGAAGAGAATTCAGAGTCAGTGAAGGAAATTGAAAGGAGGTCAGTGAGGCGTCTGGTGAGGAAGTGTTTCAATGAAGAGATGATGTGCTGTATGGAAAGCTGCTGAATTGTGTAGAAAATTAGGATTGAGCCTTGATTATTAGACTTGATAAGACACAGTCATTGGTGAACTTCCCAAAGTTGTGTTCAGAGAGTGGCATGATTGCATCTGTTGTGGTCCCCAGTGCTGAATCCACCTTCCACTGGAATATTATAATCCTGTTTTCACTGTGGGATCAGTGGTTGGCCAAGCACTTAGAATCTAAAAAGTCATTTTGTAATTTCTTTTTCTTCTTTCTATTTGAAGTTATGTTTGTGAGCGTATTGTGTCAATAACTTGGTTTCTTCAAGCAAACTGTTATATGCTCATGGTAGAAATTTTTGGAAATGACAATAAGAAAATTAAAATGGGATATTTCATTTGAAATTTCATCTAAACAAGCCATTTTTTTGCAACCATTTTTTTTTCTAGGATTTTTTGTTTGACTGCTCATGTTTTTAATTGGGCTTTCAGGCTTTTCTATCAATGTCACTGAATTCAGTGATCTGATTTCCCAGGAGTAGGTAAAGAACAATGTTGCTGACAATGTGTTGCCATATAACTTTAGGTTCCTTTTGGGTTTTTGGATAGCACTGTGAATGGCTGGGCAGGTAACCTCCAAGAAAACTTCCAAGTTGTTGGAAAAGGGACCCTCCCAGATCGAGAGGCCTGTGCTGGTGAGTCAAGTGCAAATAGATCCTTTCCATTTATAGAACATCAAAAACATGTATCCAAGAGCCAGTGTTCTCAATTTGTCTCTACAGATATTAATATAAGGGAAGTGGAAAAAATTAATTTCAGAAAGGTAATAAGGGAATCAATGAAATCTTAATATCATATTAATATTTTGCATTTTTATAATATCTGCATTAAATTTGTGAGCAATCAGACTGAGGGAGAACAATTCTTGTAAGTAAGTTTACAGTAAAATTCACCAGACTGATCTCAATCTAAAACAGGTAAATTGAGGGTAAGATGAAGAACACAGGAAGAGCACTGAAAGCGCTGAAATGTGGCTCTTTGAGTAGATTCAGGAAAAAAAAATCCCCCTGAGATCTACCCTTGATCCCCAAATTAGCACAATAAGGTGGTGATAATAGACTGACAAGACATTTCTCTCTTTGATTTAAGCATCTGTCTCTGAAGAAAAGGCCCAATGAGCTTATTTACCAATCAGATTTCCTCTTGAAGATTTGGCAAAGCTTTTTCCATTATCTGTTATTTAAATTGCCTACATTTATGTGTAAGACAGTGGATATTGGAAAATATAGACCTCAAACAGATGCTAAATTAATTATAGGTATTCAAGACCTAATCCTAGTAGGTAGAGTATGTTGTTCTAGAATACTAGATCAGTATTTCTAGGAAGTTGAGTAAAACTAGGGAGGAATATATTCTTATTTTAGAATCTGAGAATCAGAATCTGAGCTGCTGACATAAATTGAGATCAGTACTCTTATCCCACTTTTCACTTTTCTATTTTGCCTTGCCAAAAGTCCAGATGAGAGAAAGGTCTCAAAGTGGAAATAAGGAAACTTGCTTTATATAAGCCAAATTACTTGTTAATATGTGCTACTAAAGGCTGAGAATGAGTTTTAGAATTTAAGGTTCATTGTATTTATCTTCTAATCAAGCCAAAATTATTGAGAATACCATATGTTTTTAGAAGATATATTTGGTGTCTTTGGGAACTTGAGGCTACTAAATCACTAACAGCTGCCAGAATGGAATAGACCAAATGTACTTGGAATTTAGTTCTTTGTAGTTGGGAAGTTTGTGGATTTCCTGGTTCAGCCCATCTGATGAGAAGAATAACTCACAAACGTGTTAGCTGGTTGCACAGAATAAATAATATTGCCAGAGAATATGCAATAGACAAGAGTGAAAAGAAATTTACAAGACTGTGTCATCAGTTGAAAACAAAGGCAATTAAAGAGGGGATTAATATTGCCCATTGTTGAGTTTCATCAGATGCAGTGGTTCTCAGCCTCGGCACTGTTGATATTTTGGGCCAGATCATTATTTGTTGTGGGTTATAGGATGATTAGTAGCAACTCTAGCTTCAACCCGCTAGATGCCATAGAACCCTCTCCCTAGTTATGGCATTTCCAAATGTCCTCGTGGGACTTGACCCTGATTGAGAACCACTGTGTTAGACTACTCAGAGAACCCCCAAAGTCACATCCCAGTTGTATGCTCAAGATAGAGGGGAATGAAGGGAAGCCTTACTGAGAACATTGATTGTTGAACATGTTATTAATATGAGGTTTCGTTTGGGAAGCATAATAATTAAGGTAGAACTCCTGCATGCATATTGTACTAATAAAAAGTATATCACTTTATTTTTCAACCTAGAGTTAAGTGCTGTCCAACTGCCTGGATTTGAGTCCCAGTTTTGACAGTTTTTAGCTATGTGATCTTTGACAAGTTACTTAAGCTCTCTGAGCCTGACTTTTCTGGTCTGTAAAATGGAGTTTGTTTTAGGTTATAAGTGTAAATCTATGTTAAGCAGTTAGAATAATACCTGTTCTATAGCACTATAGTTCTTTTACTTCTTCCTTCCTTCCTTCCTTCCTTCCTTCCTTCCTTCCTTCCTTCCTTCCTTCCTTCCTTCCTTCCTTTTTTTTGATTAATCTTCCCTTAAAGTGCTTCATTTAAGTGTTATGTAGATGTTTGCTGTTACTGTTAGGAGGGTTAGCAAATGAAAAGAACTATACCAAGCCTATGAGCTCAAAATGTTTTGGGTTAAATCTAGTCTGTTGTGTTTCTCACTGTATATCCCCACAGTTAGTATAAATAAAGTGCTTTCATAATTTCAGTTACTTCATCTTTTCTACTGGGCACAAGACTACTGCCAACAGAAATGGTATTTATGGTCAAAGAGAAAGGGATCCTTACCTCTGGGCATTTGCAGCTCCACGTCAGTGTTTGGCAAGCCGAACATGGGCTGGATTTCATTTCCATGCACCCACAGGGCGTAGTGCCTCTGTGTAGTAGTCAGTGTGCTTGACTGTACAGGTCCTGATGGGGGCATTGTTCCTGGAAGGAAACCTGGCTTGGAAACTCAAACCTCCTACTCCAGGGTGAATTCTGTCAACTGGATAAGGTTACTAGTAATCATGCCATTTACTGTCTTAATTTCTCTGCCCTCCCTTGCTGCTCTGAAGGGTGGGTGCTTGAAGAGCTTGAAGAGCTTGGATATGAAAGGGACTCCACAGATACATTGTCAAACTGTTAGCGTATGGATGTTTTTAAACCCTTGAAGTTGGATGGGATCACGGAGGCACAGTGAGAGGAATAAGAAGAAAAAGGACCAAGGGCTGAACCTTAAGAATCTCAAACTTTCAGAGATCACATGAAAGTATAGGAATGGGCAAAGGAAAGTGAGAAGGAGAACTCAGACAAGGAGGAGGAAGGTGAAGTGAGTTGTCACACAGAAGGTAAAAGGAGAGAGTTAAAACTGAAGCCTATACTTTGTTAATGGCTGTAGGGGTTACTTGGTTGTGCAAATGATGATAGTAATTTATGACCAACTGAAAAGTAATGTTAACTTTTCCATTTCCTTACTGATCACCCTCTTGTTTTGTAGGTTAAAGCTTCTGATGCAGATGCAGGACTCTATGGCTTTGTTGAATATTCTCTTTATGATGGATTCCAAAGCTATGACACATCTCAGGCATTCCAGATCGACCCACATGATGGGAGAATCTGTGTTTCTCAAGACATCGACAGGGAGAGGGATCCAGCTACCTATGACCTCTTGGTGAAAGCTAAGGATGGGGTAAGTGTTCACGTATGAAATTTTAAACATACTCAAAAGCAAACCACTTTGTACACATCAGAGAGTACCAATGATTATCAATTAGCCAATCTTATTTCATAAATCACTACCTCTCTCCTTTGCAAATACCAGACATTATTATATATCATTTCATCCATAAGTAGTTCAATAATATCTGAAACAGATAATTACTTTTTAAAAACATGACTACAATAAGTTAACAATAATTCTTTAATAATATCTAATATCCTGGGGCGTCTGGATGGCTCAGTTGGTTAAGCAGCCGACTCTTGATTTAGGCTCAGGTCATGGTCTCAGAGGTTTGTAGTTCGAGCCCCCCATCAGGCCCTGGACTGAGAGTGCAGAACCTGCTGGAGTTCTCACTCTCCCTCTCTCTCTGCCCCTCCCCTGCTCATGCTCTCTCTCTATCTCTCAAAATAAATAAATACACTTAAAAAATAATATCTAATACCCAGTCCATTTAAAATTTTCTGGATTATCTAAAAACATCTTTTAAAAGGTGGCTTATTTGAAGTAAGATCCAAATGAGTTCAGAAATTGATTTGATTGCAATATCCCTTGAGTTTCAATCTGTAGCAGTCCACTCTCCCCCCACCCCCACCCCACCCCCCGCCCCCGCGCAGCTTACCTTTTCTCTGATGGTATTTGTTTTTGGAAGAAATCAAAATTTTCCCGTAAATTCTCCACATTCTGAATGTGACTGATTACATCCTTGGGATTTATTTAATGTGCTCTTTTATCGTATTTTCTATGAAGTGCATTTTAAGCCAGAACCCTGATTAACTTTGGGTTCATTTAGGTGGCGCTGTGTGCTTCTTATTCTATATCAGCAGTCACATGCCATTACTCCATTAGGGTGTACAATGTGGTGATTTTTGAATTCTATTATTACTTTTGCATTTATTATTTGGAATTCCTCTACTAAGAATGTTCTCTCATCAACTATTTGATTATCCTGAAATACAATTCGTAGAGGAGAGGTAAGATAAGGCTTGATTATTTCTCTTTATCAGTTTTAGAATAATGAGTTGGTGCATTTGCTATCCCCAAAGGGTACAGATGATTTTTTTTCCTATTCTGAAATTATAAAATTATAAAATTCCTGGATTTTTATGTTTGATGCGTTTCATGCGTTGCTGACATTAGTCTTTCTGATGTTCATATTGACTCATCTTAGTTCAGTAGAAGCACCTTCAATTTGACTCTTAGGTCTTTTTTTCCTTATGGTAAACTTTTAAATTGACATATAAAATGCATGCATAAAGGTGCACAAATTGTAGTACAGTTTAGTAGATTTTTGCAAAATAAACACATCCATGGAAGCAGACGAAGAAAGGGCCCCTCTCTTGGCCTCTTCCTTATCCCTCACCCCCACCTTTAAGGTTAATCACTGTTGATTCTAACAACAATCACTGTTGACTTTAAACTTTAAGCTTTCAGCTAATAGATTTATACACTATGTGTTTTTATTGTTTCTTTTGCCAAACATTATTTCTGAGAATCATACAGGCTGTTGTGTGTAGCAATAGTTCATTTGCTCTTATTGGCTTATAGTATTCTTTTATGGGAATTTGTGATAATTTTTTATTCAATAATTGATGGCATCCGTTTTAGGCTACTACCAATAGTGCTTCTATTAATATTCTTACACATGTAACTTGATGAACAAATGCAAGCATTCTATTGAGTATATATTTAGGAGTGGGATTGCGAGATCTTAGGAAAGCCAAACAAATTTTCAAATGGTTGTGCCACTTTATATGCCCACCAATAGAGTAGGAGAATTTTATTTTCTCCACATCCTCCCAACATTTGGTATTTAATGTCTTTTCAATTATACCAATTCTGGTACCTATGTAGTGGTGAATCACTTTGGGGTTTTACTTTGCATTTCCTTGATGACCAAATGAACTGATGAGCAGTTGATGAGCAAAATACATATGTTTATTGATTCTTTGTATAACTTGTTTTGTGAAGTGTCTATTCAGTTCTTTACCTGTTTTCTATTGTATTGTTGGGTTTTTTCCTTGTTGATTTGTATGAATTCTTTATATTTTTGGTATTCAAGTCCTCTGTTGGATGTATTTATTGTGTATATCTTCTTGCATTCTGTGGCTTGTCTTTTCATTCCCTTAATAGTGACTTCTGAGGAACAGAAGTTGTTAACTCTAATAAAGCTCCGTTTATCAATTTGCTTACCTTTACAGCTGGTGCTTTCTCTGTCCTTTTAGGAGTATTTTTTACCTTAGAGACATGAAGGTTATATCTTAGGTTTTTTCAAAAACATTTTTGTGTAACCTTTCACAGTCATTTTTTTCAGTCTAGTGAGAGGAAGTCTTGTTATTTCTTTTTTTCCAGCATGGATACTGAGATGATCATTCTTCCATCATTAGAACGTCACTTTTGTTGCAAAGCACATGGTTATGTATGTGTATGTCTATTTGTCTATACTGTGCTTAATTAAACTTAATTATTTAAGCTCTATAATAGGTCATGATATTGTGTATTCTTTTAGCTTTGTCCTTCTTTTTCAAGATTGCCTTGACTATTCCTGGCTCTTCCATTTACACTTTCAAGTACATTTTAGAAACAGTTTGTTCAATTTTTATTACATTACAGCAAAGATAACCTGTATACACACTGTTCTGTATTTGATTTTTTGCACGTAGTCTATTTTGGAGGCTTTTCTTGTTTCTTTTTTATCTACTTACTACTCCTTGGTTGGGTATTGCTAACACCTCTCTGGTGTAATCGTTCTGTTTTGAATGTGGTAGGCAGATCTACGTACTTAAGACATGAGTTGTTGGGAAAAATGAGTCTAAATAAATTTGCTATAAGTAAACATGTAGAAACTACCATGAAAATGCAGTCATTTATATTTGGTGAAACTACCATGATTTGATTAGATTTTTCAGCCCTGACTGTGTGGTTTCAGGAATTCTTGCTTCTTTGTAAGAAAAGATCTAGGAAACAAAAGTAGGAGTAAACAGAGGAATTTAGATTAATTCAAATCTACGTGATTATTCAAAGCTCAATGTATGCACACAAAAATATTAACGCAAGACTTCAAAAATATATTCTTAATAGATTTTGAGACAATTGTAAAAGGCCATCCTAGAAGTGAAAAACCAGTTTAAATCCAATTCTGCAGTAGTTAAACATCTGTTTCTAATTAGTTGATTTCAGATGATCTTGTAAAAGTGTATAAAGAAATTATCTTAATAGAAGTAAGATCGTTTAATGCCGGAAATTTTTTGTCTCCCAAAAGCAGTGCAGTTAATTAGGATTATTGGCAGTGGAATAAAAAAAAATCAACCCAGATATTTAATTTAAACCTCCTTGCTTTTGTTTGTTTCCATATTGAACCTGCTCTACACGAGTTATGAAGAATGCTTCCTTTTCCTCTCAGCTTACCAGACTCTATTGCAATGTTCACGTGCATCTTTAACCGTCTCTATAAAGCATTGCCAGACTGAACAAAAGGGATGTTTTATTTCCCAGCCAAAAGGTATTTTATTTTGTTTTAATTTTTTTAAGTTTTATTTATTTATTTGGAGAGAGAGAGAAAGAGCATGAGCAGGGGAGGGGCGGGGCAGGGGAAGAGAGAGAATCTCAAGCAGGCCCAGGCTTGAACTCACGGACCATGAGATCATGACCTGAGTTGAAATCAAGTCAGATGCTTAACCAACTAAGCCGCTCAGGTGCCCCAAAAAGGCATTTTATTTTAAAGATAAATGAGAAATTGTTTACCAACAGACTGTGAGCAGCTTTTTGCTAAATTTTAGAAATCAAAGAAGAGATGATCTCTACGTTGATGATTGCTATGCTCTGAATGTTTGTGTCTCTCCTCCCCAATTCATATGTTGGAAACCTAATACCCAAGGTGATGATATTATTAGGTGGGGCCTTTGGAAGGTGGTTAGGTCGAGAGGGTAGAGCCCTCATGAATGGCATTAGCATTCATATAAAAGAGGCCCCAGAGAGCCCCTTGGCCTCTTCTACCTTCTACCTTCTAAGGACACCAGGAGAAGTTGGCAGGCTCCCTGCCTTCACCAGGAGTTGACTGTGCTGCCACCTGATCTTGGACTTGTAGCCTCCAGAACTGTGAGAAACAGACGTCTGTTGTTTGTAAGCCACGCAGTCTATGGTACTTTGTTATAGCAGCTGGAATGGACTAAGACAATGATGTATGTGAGTCATAACATCCTTCTGTTTAAAAACCCCTTATTTTATAGAAGGAAAACTCTCTGAAAAAGCACAACATACTTCAGTTTTGTTAGAGCAGAAACAACCTTCCTGTCAGGGTACTCCATATTCAAGATTTCGCCCTGCTGTTTGGTTGATTTCTTCCTAAACCAGGCCTTGGCACAGACTCGAGCTGCCCTGCACTCTGAGTAGTTTAATATTGGTTTCATTATTATTTAGGTAGGAGCAAGGGAATGGCTGCCACTGGGGGAAAAAAACAATCTGTTATGCTCACACATTCCAAGAAGGAGGGGGGCACGCCCCATGATGGGATGGGGGTGTGGTATATGCCCAATGGGAAGCCCTGGGGTGGGTGAGGAGGCTGAGGGAGAGAGAGAAAACTGTGGTCAAGTGCCTTTCTTGTGGTTTCCATGGGAAGGAATGGGAAAGGCAAAATGAGCAGGCTTAGGCTTGGTTAGTTTGAGTACTTTCAACAAGCTCTTGTGCATGGAGTCTGTCTCTAGCTGTCTGTCACTTGACTGTGGGGTGATTAGGATAAATGAATAGTGGTTTGGTGTATGAAAGCCCAGTAAAGGATGTGGTGGGGGTTTGGGCTTCAAACTGGTTGGTTTGCATTTGAAAAGCATGCTCACCTGGTCCTGGACAGTCCTCCAGGATCGGCAAGGCCCAATGTCAAAGCATCAGACACAGAAAATAGAAGACATGGCTAATACACTGCCCTGGTGCGGAGTTCCCTCTCAGAGGAAGGCAAAGGGCTCACCAGAACTCAGTATACTTAAGGCCATGAAAAAGAAAATCTTTGCAGCTACCTCATTTCACTCTAGTTTATTGGCAGTAGCACCCACGTGATAATGAGAAAATTCACTATTCAATTTCACTTTCGGCCCAGCATAGGCTCTTAAATCATCAAAGGCAGTGCTTTTGCCATGGCCTGGGCTGCTTTCAGCCCTTTGTTGTCTTTTGTGTCAGACCCCACGTGCTCCCACGCAAGCTTCACTCAATACTGCCAGGTCCTGGGCAGATAGTCCACGTACTTTTCATCCGATGCCGTTGGTGACTGCTCTTCCTCTTCACCTTCCTCCCTACTTTTCTCTCTGGTGGCATCCTCCTCCCCATCGTCCTCTCTTCCTTCTGTATCTTCTACCTTATCTCTGTCCTCTTCCAAGTTTATGTCCTTTACATGCTCCCGAGTGTGTGACTCCACGTGTACTAAAGTCCTCCACTTCTCCATCCTGTGGGCATCAGAGTAATACAGATCATTCAGGAGGAACTGGCAGTTCACTTGTTTCAAATGTGCTCCCACAACAATAGAGCAACTCATGCTTCTTGGCCAGCATGGCAGTGGTGTCAGGACGTGGCTCTGTCAGAGGGCTTCTGGCTTCATCAGAACCATCTTCCTCTGTCCTGGTGCCTGGGGCAGATCATTTGTTCAGTGCTAAGCATCACCCCATCCTCTGTGACCACCTTTTTGACCACATCCGGGGATTCCTGGGTCCTGGCTTCCCCGCATTCCTGCTTGTTATCACTTTCAGGCTCTGCTTTTTTGTTTTTGTTTTTTTTTGACTTGCCTATGTTTTTCTTCTCTGACCTAAGTCCCTTCAGCTGTCTTGCAAACCAGAGGCTCTTTGTGGTGTCACGGAAGTACAGGCCATCAAATAAGCCACCTCCAGGGTTTCTTCCTCTTCCTGACTACAGACACGCCCCAAAAAGGAGTGTCTGTCTGATGATTCACAGCCACCAAAATGCTAAATCTAGCAGTGAGCTGTATTCCCCAAGGGATAATCTGAGTCCACACCTATTTGCCTTTCTTTTTTTCTTCCTGAGAATTTAGTGGAACATATTTGAATGTAGGGTGTGTTTGGCCACCTTTATTGACTATTTCCAATAGCCTCCACAGATGATTGTCCTCCCCTGTGGAGTGGAGTCACAGACGTTTGGCAGCCCAATTTGGGTGTGGGCCCTGTACCTCATGGGACAGCTTGCTCCACATGAATGTGTCCGGGCTAAAGGTATGCATATCATAGTGATAGATACAATCCCTTGTACCCTCATGGAAAACACCAAAAAGAATTAACTGTGTCTTCCAGGCTACTATCTGATACCCACTTTGACTTAAGGAACCTCTTATTGGTTTGACTTGCTCTCAGGCCTTGGTTACCAAATGAAGGACCCAACGATCTGTGTAGTGGATAGGGTCAACTCCTCTTTCTCCGGATGATCAGAGAACAACACATTCAATGTTGGTGAAGGTGGGGAACATGTGTTTCTATAGTCTGAGTCTTTGTAGCATCTCGTGTCTGAAAGTGGGCTATCAAAGCTTCAAGGTCTCCTCTTTCCCCAGCTCTTGGACATTTTCTTCTCCATCTTAGTGGCCTTTTCTCCTTCTAATCCATCATGTGGGTCCAAAGCCACACAGGGAGACCTAAGGAAGGAGCTGCATGTGTAGCCCGCCTGGAAGCAGATCTTCACGGGCGCAGTCCTGGTGTTGCTTTTTTTTTTAAATGAACGTCTTTTTAAAAAATTTTTTTTAATGTTTATTTATGAGAGAGAGACAGAGAGCAAGTGGGGAAGGGGTGGGGGGGGGGGAGAGAAAGGGAGACACAGAATCTGAAGCAGGCTCCAGGCTCTGAGCTGTCAGCACAGAGCCCAACGTGGGGCTCGAACTCACAAATCATGAGATCATGACCTGAGCCGAAGTTAGATGCTTAACCGACTGAGCCACCCAGGCGCCCCTAGTGATGCATTTTTAAAGACAAACTAGAAAATCTCTCCCCCTGCCCCTCGCCCCAACCATAAGCATTTAACAGTTTCCTATTTTTCACTTTGTTTTGGACTTAAAATTGCCTCCAATGCTCCTCCGTTTGCCTCAGAATATACAAGAGGAAGCAACGTACGTGCTTATGTGGCTGTGTGTGTACATGTGTGTATATATGTATTATCCAATGTGCAGTATTTATTCTGTTGTCTGCATAATCTTTATAAATTTCCTCTCTGATGAACTGTGCATTTCTATAGGGTGAGCCTGCCTCTGTCATAACCATTCTGTGCAGTATCCACTAGCAGCATATGTCCCTAATCAAAAAGGCTGGTAACCATGCAGATAGCAGTCTACCTTGGATTTGAAGAATAAATGAACTCAGACAAGACATTTTAGGTTCAAGATGTTGGATTTTAGGCCAGCATGAATGAACTTAAAACCATGAACTGCACCTTGACAGAAGACCTTTAACTGTGCATAATTACCCTGATAATCCCTGGTTTTTCCTCTGATACTTTCTCTCTCTAATATACATCCTGAAAGCTCTTTGGAAGGAAATCGCTAGGAACCCATTTGCTGGTGGTCACTAAAAGACTGTTGTCAGTCAATACAAATTTTGTTTTTCTTAGAAAATACCTAGATGTTCTGGGCTTCCTTGCTGCTGCTCTATTCATCCTTGTGATGACTGTCAAATTTTTTTTTAACTCAATCACTTCTCCTACTCCACTGGTATTACTTCTGAAATAATCTATTTTGGCTGCTACTGCTGTTGCTATTTATCTCCTAGAAGCCATGAGAATGCTATAAATTGCATAATGAAAACAAATAATTGGATTACATTGGAAAGCAAGTGGCTTTTCCCAATAAAGTGCTCTAATTTAATTATTCCATGCTTATCTCCAATTCCTTGTTTCCTGTTCCCATTCACTTTCACCAAATGAATCTGTCTTTTTGGTATGTATGTATTAACATTCTGTCTCCATTTTTGTGACATCTGAATTTGGTAGCTGAAATATGTGTCTGAGATAAAGCTATTTCAACTCTACCTCATCACTCCAGGCTTAGGGGAGAGTTGTGTCCAACTAGCAATATAGAAGATAAATTGAGTTAGCCCTTCAGCATTATATATATTCATGAGAAAACTTGGCTATTAAAGTACTACACAGTTGTGTGTACAGCCAAAAGATCTCTAGAAGAAACCTTGCTGAGTAAAAAGCTCACGTTCATCTTTCCCCTGGCTTTATTGAAGTATAATCGATAAATAAAAATTGTATACAGTGTCATGTGTTTTTTGTTTTATTTTTAAGTGTTTCTTTATTTTGAGAGAGAGACAGAGAGAGAGGGAGAGAGATTGAGTGCATGCATGTGAGCAGGAGAGGGGCCGAGAGGGAGAGGGAGAGAGAGAATCCCAAGCAGGCTCTGCACTGTCAGTGTAGAGCCCAACTCGGGGCTGGATCTCAGGAACTGTGAGATCATGACCTGAGCTGAAACCAAGAGTCAGATGCTGCTTAACCAACTGAGCCACCCATGACACCACTGTCATGTTTTGACATGCGTATACATTATGAAGTGATGACCACAATCAAGCTAATTAACATATCCATCAGCTCACATAGTGAGTGATAAGAGTGTTTAAGATCTACCCTCAGCAAATTTCAAGTACCCAGTACAGTAATATTAGCTAAAATCAATAGGCTGCACACTAGACCTCCAGAGCTCACTCATCCTGCGTAACTGAAAGGTAGGGCGCACTCATTTTAATTTCAATAGATTATATTATTCACAACTTCCAATTTTCAGTTGCTTTTTTCCTATCTTATATTTCATTGATTACCACTCCCCTCACTCCAGTTTCAGGAATAAACTGCTGCCCTGTTGCTTATGTTTTCTAGCTAGATTGTCTGAACTATATCTCAAACTGATTGCCTACCATTTTTTCAAATACACTACCAGGATTAATCCCTAAATGTCTGAGATACCACTCTACCTCATTCTTATCTCTAGAAGTTTAAGCTTCCTAGCCATCCACTGTTATCCATATTCTCATCCCCATTCTGCTCTGTTCATCCTTTAATTTGTTTTTTTTTTTTAAGTTTATTTATTTATTTTGAGAGAGAGAGACAGATGAAGAGCAAGCAGGGAAGGGGCAGAGAGAAGGAGAGACAGAATCCCAAGCAGGCTCCGCACTGTCAACGCAGAGCATGATATGGGGCTCAAACTCACAAACCATGAGATCATGATCTGAGCTGAGATCAAGAGTTGGACCAACTGAGCTGCCCAGATGTGCCCATCCTTTAATTTGAATCAATTACCGCCTCACCCGCTCTGTCCTCCCAAACTCTTCTTCCATGCCCTCAGGAACTCATGGTTCATCATTTAGCAGACTCCCTTAGAAACTTGTCCTGGTCTCTGACTGCTCCTTTAAGTTCTCGCCTTGGTTAAAACAGCCTGCTCCTGGGGTTACTGATTCCTGTCAAGCTTTCCACAGAGAAGCCCATATTCCACTAATCACGAACCGAGTGGGAGGTGTTGAGGTGGGTGCGTGCCTAATTGATTGCCCCATGCAACATCTGAATCATTTCTATTCCTTTCTCTATCAAAAACCAATTCACTTTTGAAATTTATCTTGCCAGGCCATTCCTTGGACTGCTTTCTTGTTGCTATCATATTCTAAACCTCCGTGTCATTTAGGACCATTACACCTTACAGTCTTCCTCTCTACCACTGCATCTATTGAACCATCCAACACCCTGAGCATCTCACTTCCTTGACTTTCTCACTTCCAAGGATCATCCCCTATAATTGCACAGCCTCTGAAATCTTGATCTCAAGCATGCTGTATTCTGATAAGCACTCTTACCTTTCCGTGTCACTTCCTGTAGCCTCTCCATTCTAGCTGACAGTTCTTCCAGGTTAGGATCTCTAGTTTATTGACCCACCATTAAGTCATTCAGTTGCAAAATCCCTTTAGTTCCCTCACTCCATAATACTGTCCAGGTGAAAATCCAGCACTGTCTACACCAGACTCTGCCTTTTCTCCAAATAACACTTGAAGGAGAGGTCTTTCCCTTCCTGACTACTGTCGTTTACATTCTTTGCCTTTTTTCCTATTTTTTCCTATTCCTCCAATATTGTATGCTTTCAAGCTTAGCACTTTCCCAAACTACTCCCAGCTTTCACAACATGCCTTGAGGGGATTGGAATTCAGGTAGGTTGGTTAAAAGTCTCTTACTATAATTTTTTTTAGTTTTGATTTAAATTCCAGTTAGCTCACATACAGTGTAATATTAGTCTCAGGTGTATAGTATAGTGATTCAACACTTCCATACAATATCCGGTGCTCATCACGACAGGTGCACTCCTCAATCCCCATCACCTGTTTAAACTGTCCCCCAGCTCCCCTCCTTTCTGAGGTGATCCCCATTCTTATTTTTTTTTAAACTAAAACAGTTGACAATTTTATTTTCACATTTCACGATACAAATGGAAATTGCTTTTTTTTTTTTTTGTCCCACTACTCCCTTGCAAAAACTATTCTCTGTTTGATAGGAAGGGGGAGCAAGTCTTCCTTGTCATGCTGTTAGAAAACACCCAGAGGCACAGCACCATGATCTCCTGGTGAAGAACAAGTAATATAAAATGGATATAAAGAGGTTCCTGTCTCTCCTTATCTGTCTGGTCGAGTCATTCCTGGCCGAGTGGGTACCATCATGGGACGGGCGGGAGGTCTCATCATTGGGGGCCCAGGCATCATTGGCATGTGGCCTCCCATAGGCGGCCTCATTCCAGGAGCAGGTCCCACTGGCATCATCCTAGGAGGAGGAGGTCCCATCATTGGCATCATGGGAGGGCCCCCCCATATAGGGTGCTGGCATCATACCAGGGCGAGGAGGACCCGGGAGACTAGGGGGAGGTGGAATCATTGCCCCTGCAGGAGGAGGAGCAGAGAATGGAGTAGGAGGAATCTTTCCTTGCTGAAATGCAGAAGTTGTTTTGTCGATCAGGCTCTGGGCTTGCTCTTCCATCCATTTCTGATAGTAGTCTTTCACATTCTCTTTGTGTTTCCTACCACTGCAGTGTGTCTTTCTCACAGATGGAGAGTCATGGGTGAGGTATGTGTCGCAGTAGTCACAATAAAACTTAGGCATGTTGCTTTGCAGACCGTTGGCCACTCCCTCCCGCCCCCATTCTTATTTTTTAGTTTTGATCACTTAATTTTTAAAATCATAGTAACACACTGTTTTCTCTTACTGTAATTTAAAAAATCAAGTGATTAAAATTATGTCCAAAAAAACCCACGACTCGTGGATAGGGAAAGAATAAGACAAAGTTAAGAAATATTCATGGATGGAATTTATGGGTTGTATTACCTATTCCCAAACGTAGCAGCTGCAGATAACAAAAATGTACTCTCTCACACAATTTCTGAGGGCCAGGAGTCTGGGTGGTTGTGACTCAGCATATCTCAGAGGCTGCATCATCAGGATAGTCTTAACCAGGTGGACTGAAGTTTTGTTACAGAGAATTGGGAGGTAAACACTAGGAGGGAAGTGAAGGAAGATGTGTGGAGAAATCTAATCAGCTTTCCAGGCTCCTCCAGACTCTGTAACTGCACACCAGCGGGAGACCGAAAATCTTGTTTGTTTATGGGGACCCATCTCCAGGATCCCTTCAGCACAGAGCTTTCTCTCCATTTAGCATATGCCTACCTCTGAATCATGAAGATCCACAATCCTTTTTCTGTAGTTCTGAAGCCCCAAAGCTCTCAGATAGAAAGTTTGTTTTGTTTTGTTTTTATTGTCCTTCTTATTTTATACCAATATTATATCAGCAATATGTATACCAATATCACGTTAGCAGTCAAAAGTAATGGCATATGTATTTTGGTATAAACTAAAGATAACAGAGAGATTAACGATAATTTTGAAAAAAGAGAGAATTATACGATACGATTTTATAAGATTCCAAATGTAAAAGAAACAATAAGAGAGGAAACACAGTACCATCATAGTTTATTGAAACAGAAGCCCTGCATGAGCATTAGAATTGACCTAATTCAACATCCCCTCAAAATAGAAAGTTTTTAAATCTCATTTAGTGAGAAACCTGACTTGAACGGACCTGAGGCCGTTCATGTTTAAATTCATGTTTAAATCCCTCTAAATGTGTCTTTCCATACATTTTGCTGCAGAATATTAAGCGTTTGGTTATGTAGGGCCACCCCAGACCTGACTAGGTATATGTGTACCACATCACCTTCCTAAAACTTGAAACATTCCAACACTAATCTATCTGGCCCCAAGTATTTAGGAAAAGGAGGCTGTAAAATCTTATAATGATGTGATTAACCATTATAAATGCTCTCATACATATTGTATCTCTCCTGCTTTACAGAAGATGCAGCCCAGACTCAGGGACTATCTGATTTTCTCTCATCTGTGGTCCCAGTTGCAGGCAGGGCAGACATTAGACTGAGATCATTTGGCTCCAGATTGTTCCACTGTGGCATAAACCCTGTTATACAGTGTTTGTCGCATAGATTATAAACAGGGACTCTGTCTTTTTTCTGCTAAGACTAAGTCCGTGGTTGGCATTGCCCTTAGCATAGTGTTTTAAAAGGTAGAATTTATACCACAATTCTTTAAAAAGTCTAATTTAAAAGAAGTCACCAGGGGTTTGGGGGATAAATGAATCTCTAGTCCCGTTCCAGATCTGCAATTTGCAGTCTCATTTACCTTGGGCAAGTCACTTAGTTTCTCAGTGCTTTGGTTTGCTTATCTATAAAAATGAGAGAAACCATCAAAATCTTTAAAAAGGGAGATTAGAACAATTGAAGGAGAAAATATATACAGAGCGCACTGAACATACATTCACCCTGGTTATTGTAAGAGAAAAGCAACCCCACTGATGAATTCAGTAGATAAAAATTGAATTCCTAAAGCAGGAAACCTGAGATCTATAATAATTTTCCTGTAGAAAGGTTCATTGTTCTATAAGAATAAGTTTTTCAGTTGGTTTGTCTATCATTTTACTTGTTTTTGGTAGCATTGCCTGATTTAGGATCGTCATGGACAGCCTAGGAATTAACATCTTTGCAAGGATCCCAAGGTGGAGAGATTGTCATTTCGCCTATCTTCCCCACTTTCTCATCACCTTCTCTCACGCGCTTTCTTATCCTGCACTCACACTGAGGTGACTTCCAGAATCCCAGGAGAAATATAAAAGGAAGGGGAAGGGAAAGGTCAAAGTTAAACAGAATGGAGAAGGAGGCCAAGTTGGAGAAACAGCAGGGTCTCTGTCAGGTGCCATGCAGGACTGTCTGTTCACGATCAGTCACCCTCCACTGTGGACCCACAGTTCATCCGGGGCTGCTGCAGACACAGCCCTGTCTGTCCAGTAATACGGGCCAAGGGCACTTCCCTTGTTTTCACTGGGTCGTAACCTTAGCCAGCCCTCATTTCTCCTATTCTAGTTGGTAACTGGCATGGCCCGGGCACCTTATTCCACTTAGAACATGGAAAACCACTCTATCTTTGAAGGTGTACTTCCCAATTGTTTTTTAGTCGCCAATGTCTAGGGCACTTGGGACCTCAGAGCATGAGAGCCATTTCCAGGTTTGTTGTTAACCTCACCCCAAACAGTACTCTCTTTCTGCCCTCCCTCACCCTAGGCCGGTGCTTCTTCCACCGGCCTCTTTGTCTCCTGTGCCAAATCTTCTTTTTTTGTCAGAATCCTCTTTCTTCTTTGCTCAGTGTATCCCTGAACAGTGGGAGAGGGAGGGGGTGGGAGAGAGGGGAAGGGAGAGGGGGAGGGAGAGGGTGAGAGAGAGAGAAGGAAAAGTGAGTGAGAAAGTCCAGGCTTTGTGACTTACTAAGGACTTTTGTCAAAGATGAAAGTATCAAAATATACCAGACAGAAATGGAAAATGGTGCTTTAAAGTAGGAACACATGTTTTGCTTTAGAAAAGTAAAAATTGCAAAGGATTGTTTTCTTCTATTGTATTCTCTCCCCTTTTCCTGATTTTTACTTGGAGGCAACTCAAAATAAAAGGGATGGGATCTATTCCTCTACTATGCTATGCACTCTATTACCTTTCTAAAACATGAAAAATCCAGAATTCCAAAGCAAATCTGACCCCAGATATTTGGGATAAGTACCTTCACTGCCACCATCCACTCCAGACTTGATTCTAATCACCTCCTAACTGGTCTCCTTCCTTCCACCCTCGCTGCCCTTCAGTTTATTCTGAATGCTACACCTAGAGTGACAGTTAAAATCTAAGTCAATTCAAACTACTCCTCTGCTCAAAACCCTCCAATAAATCCTCCTTTCAACGGCCCACAGAGGCCTCCATGACCTGCCCCTTGCCATGCTGACATCACCCTGCTGGCTTCCTTGCTGTTCCCTGAACAGGCCTGGGATGTACATTGTACTCCTGCCTCAGGACCTTTGCCCTTGCTCTTTCCTTCAGATTACTGAAGTCAAGCTCCCTCATATAGGTCAGTCTTTACTCACATGGTACCTTCTAAGTGAGACTTCCGCTGACGATCTTTTCTAAAATTACGTCTTGCTCCAATATTTCCTTACCCCTCCTCTTTAGCAGTTAAGATTTATCCTAGGGGTAAAAGTGTTTTGTTTTGTTTTTTCCCTCTTTGGACATCAAGAAAACTTGCCTTGAATATCTTTGAACTGTAGGCTGAAATTATTGCCTCCTAAGAGTTTTACGTGGTACTCTCATTCATCTTTAAGAGTCAGTGCTAAAGTACTGATACCATGCTCTTACACGTGAACTCATATCTCAAGGTTAAAAGTAATATGAATGAACTTCTTTGTTTTAAAATTCTTTTCTAGGATCTTTGTCAATTATTCTGCATCTCAGTGTTCAGGAGAAATCCATTTGTAATCACTTCTCATTTATCCAACAGGGTGGACTAAGCGCCCAAGCTTTTGTTCGTGTGGAAATAGAGGATGTGAATGATAACGCACCTGTCTTTAACCCATCAACCTATGTGATGAGCATTAGCGGCCAGACCCAGCCAGGCACCGAGATCATCAATGTTCTTGCCACTGACAGAGATTCTGGGATATATGGAACAGTGACTTATGAATTCATTCCCGGAGACCTGTCGTCCCTTTTCACCATTGACTCCACTACGGGTATGTGATCTTGGAACGGTTTTCCTCTGAAATCAGTAGCTTCTGCGTAACAGCCAGAAAATTGGCAAAAGTGCTTTTTTATTAGCAGGGATGCTGCAGGGCTCATTTCACCTTCCAGAAGGCAGTAAGGTATATTGTAAAGATCTGAGACTTCGTGGTTAGATGAGACTTGGGTGGGAGTTCAAGCCTTGTTTCCTACTGGTCTTATGATCTTTCTTGGCCTCAGTCTCTTTACTTTAAAAGAAGTGCTCTTGGGGTACATGGGTGGCTCAGTCAGGTAAGTGCTGACTTCGGCTCAGGTCGTGATCTCACAGTTCATGAGTTCAAGCCCCATGTTGGGCTCTGTGCTGACAGCTGAGAGCCTGGAGCCTGCTTCTGATCCTGTGTCTCCTCTCTCTGCCCCTCCCCCATTCACACTCTGCTTCTCTCAAAAATAAAATAAACATTAGAAAAAAAATTTAAAAGTAGTGCTCTTAATCCCTATGTGGCAAGGTTTTCTGAGTATTAAAGGCAGCCAATTATGAGAAACAGCTGGCCAATAGTATTTATTTTGCAAATGTTCATTTACTCTGTTCATATGATCTTGCCATCTGTGGATGATTTCCATCATTTCAGTGTATTAATAGATAATATTAGTACAAAGAGCATTGCATGGACATCCAAAGTAGATCCCTTTCTTCTACTAGGTCTGGCATTCTCTAGTATCTTTGGGTCTTAGCTTCCATGTTGTTAAAATGGTACCTAAAGCGACATTTAGTTCTCTAATATGGTAACTGCACCTGCCAGACAAGTTCAGTGGGTAAACTGAATCTTCTAGAAATAATCAAAATACAGGAGGTTATCATTCCCTTCTTACTGGTTTATTGGTAAAGTAATGTTTGAAATATTTGATTACAAGAAAATAGGAAATTTCAAGTACACTGTATTACATTGTAATACTTTTCAGATAGTAGAGATACTCTGGTCCTGAAATGATGCAACAAAAAAACCCCATTTTTTCTTTTACATTTTTCCTTCTTTTATATTTTTTAAATTTAATCTTACCTTATTGTAGTAAGAACAGTTAACATGGGTTCTGCCCTCTTAACAGACTTTTAAGTATACAATGCATTATTGTTGTTGACTCTAGGCACAGCATATAGCAAATCTCTAGAACTTACTCATCTTGCTTCACTGAAACTTTATGCCCATGGAGTAGCAATTTCCCATTTCTCCTTCCTTGCTAACCTCTTGCAACCACCATTCCACTCTTTGATTTTATGACTCTGACTATTTTAGAGACCTCGTGTAAGTGGAATAATGCAGTATTTGTGCTTCTGTTACTGGCTTCATTCACTCAACATAATGTCTTCCGGGCTCATCCATGTTTTTGCATATTGCAGGATTTCCTTCTGTTTCAAGACTGAATAATATTCCATCGGATGCAAATACCACGTTTTCTTTATCCATCCATCTATGGATAGACATTTAGGTTGTTTCCACAACTTGCCTGTTGTGAACAGTACTTCAGTGCTCATGGAAGTGCAGATATCTCTTTGAGATTACATTTCTCTTCTTCTTTTTTTAATGTTCATTTATTTATTTTGAGAGAGAGCGAGCAAGCAGCAGAGGGAAGTAGAGAGAGAAGGAAAGAGAGAATCCCAAGCAGGCTCTGCACTGTCAGGGCAGAGCCTGACGCGGGGCTCAATCTCACGAATTGTGAGATCATGACCTGAGCCGAAATCAAAGAGTTGGACACTTAACTGACTGAGCCACCCAGGCGCCCCGAGTTTATATTTCTTCTTAAAGTACCTGACCGGAGCATGAGTAGAATATGTTTCTATTGTGATGATGGTAATGTCAGGTGCTACAATAGGCATTTTCTGTAGATGGTCTTTATTGGAGCTTCACAATCCCCTTTGCAACAACCAGATTCATTAGCAACAAACAGTAATTTACACAGGAAATCATCTACCAAGTGAGCTTGGCTTCTCACCCAGGCCTGGTAAGGGGAGAGTCACTAATTCTTGTTTGGAAGGTGCACTTGCATCCGATGTGTGTGACTGGCTGAGGGATTAGTTGTTTTTTACAATGGCAGTCTCTTTTTTTTTTTTAATATATTTTTTTTTAACATTTATTCATTTCTTGAGAGACAGAGAGAGACAGAGCGTGAATGAGGGAGGGGCAGAGAGAGAGGGAGACACAGAATCTGAAGCAACCACCAGGCTCTGAACTGAGAGCACAGAGCCTGACGCGGGGCTTGAACTCACAAACTGTGAGATTGTGACCTGAGCCGAAGTTGGATGCTTAACCGACTGAGCCACCCAGGCGCCCCTACAATGGCAGCCTTAATAAGGTAGAACTTTCCTTGCTCAAAATAATACACTGACATGGATCCTTTAACATTTCAAAGATCAGAAGAAAATACCTTTTTTTTTCCTTTGGGAAATTGCTTATCTTGGCTTTTTCAAAATTCATCTGAACTGCTTGTCAAGTTGTCAGGCCCTCTAGGACACTAGCATTGCCAAAAATATATAGGTCAGCCAGTAATCAGGGCACAGGATCTAAAAACATTTAGTAGATTGTTTTTAAAAGACATCAACATACTCCTCGTCTAGTTTCCCCTGGAAGGTCTTGAAGAATGAGCTGGACTGTGTTCTGTTTTTAGAAGAGATCTCTTGTTGCTGCACTGGCTTTAGTAAGCCACAGGCTTCCATTCCTGGCACAGGCTATAAGACAAATGCCATTGTTAATCAAGGAGAACGCTTTACGTGGGTCATTATCTAGGGAAGTATCATGGTATTTTTTTTTATAAAGCAAAGACCAAATTCGTAATGGAAGTAGCCTTGGGTTATTATTGTTGGCAGTTTTGATGCCGGTTCATTTAGGTTGAAGATGTTTTTCTAACAGTGCTTAGAATTGGGTTGCACTTAATCACAATTCATGAGAAATTCATGAGGCCTGGTAATGCTTTACTTTAACCTTTAGAAGAGAATTAAACAGCATCACAACTAGCTAAGGGGAAAAGTTGCTTAGTGAACAGGCAGTCTTTAATTTGAACAGCCGAATTCAAGTTCATCTGTTGGCTGACCGCAACTCTGAATACATTTTCTATACTGTACATAATAGTTAGGCTTCTAGGCCGTGCCATAAAAGCTAATTTAATTGTCAGTGTCCTTAAAAAGTGGAACAAGGATCTGTGTTGGAATATGGTTTTCCTCTTCTGCATCTGTTTTTTGGTTGTAACCTATAAAAAGTTGGACTTTCTTGCTTTTGCCATTAGGTCTGTCTTTACAGAAGCCGCCAGTTTAAATACAGGGTCAAGGGATTGCTTCTATCAATATATATTTGTAGAATGAATGAATAAATGGAAGGAATGAATAAATCCTGATTACATATTCTTAAGAAACTTCAAGGGAGCGTCATTGATAACACAGGGCAAAACTTTGCTTAAAATCCTCGTTCCCCATCACAGTGTGGTAGGTAATGCTGTGGCCTCCAATCCAAATTCTTTCCAATCTCTCTGTGCTAGCTAGCACTTTTCTAGATGTATATGCTAACTATACTAAATATATTTGTATTTATATGTAGTTATATATAGCATTACATACTTATATAGATGGCTAGCTGTATAGTTTTATATTATATGAGAAAGAGTTGGAAAATTGATGAGCTAATTTCTACATTGTCACCTCTTCCTGAATCACTCTAAAAATCTCTCTTAGACATCCATTCATTTGCTCATGGTTGATGCTTCCTCTATCAGACATGCTATTTTATAAGCTTCCACGCTTTGTGCTATAGGCTCATGTTTTTCTGAAGACAAGAGGTTTTCCATTGATCTGTTTGTACCACAACCAAGACTCATGCTTTAAAAATAGAGCTCTTTGACTTTCTGTGTTCATCTGGTAAGAAAAATGTTTTGGAGAAAACTGGAAGGGGATGTGGTGATGTCATGGCTGTTTTCTCTTGTGGGTTTATCTTCCTGTTCTGTTTCTGGTTTTCTAAGTTTGTTGTTGGTTCAAAGCACATTTTTGTAAAATGTGCTTCGGCACCAGGAGAGAGATAGTGAGCTGAGCCTTCATTTCTCTTACTCTCCGTTAGCTGGGTTCCTTTGATGTGGGCACGAGTCAGACCACACTGTTTTGAGTTTTAAAAGAAGGAACTACAAGAGCCATATTTATTAATAGCTCTTTTTATGTCTTTAATCCCATTTAATGAATTGTATGTAGATTTTTTTTCCTACATTGTTTGAAGTGTTCTCTTTAGTAGCATGAAAAGAGTAGTGGTTTAGCTTTTGTGTTTGTCCTGTTTATTTAGTAACCTTACACTGAAGCAAACGTTACTGCTAATTCAGATTATTTTAAGGTGTCAGACTGAAAATATTTGTGTTGGTCGTTTACAGCAGTCCAACGGCCTCTTTACTAGGGTTACCTTCAGTTAAATTCTTCAGGTTTACCTCTTTTTATAGAAGCAAGTCAATGATGTAAAGAAAAGTCAGTTAAAGTTCTAAAGAGTGTAGCTCATCTGTTCAAGGCAGAAAATGGAAGTAAGTTCATCCTCCCAAGACATATTTATTCACGGGGTGCCTGGGTGGCTCCCTCGGTTAAACTTCCGGCTCTTGGTTTTGGCTCAGCTCATGATCTCACGGTTCATGAGTTCAAGCCTGGTATCAGGCTCTATGGTGACAGTGTGAGGCCTGCTTGGGATTCTCTCTCTCTCTCTCTCTCTCTCTCTCTCTCTCTCTCTCTCTCTGCCCCTCCCCCACTTGCATGTGCCCGAATTTTCTCTTTCTCTCAAAATAAGTAAACATTTCCAAAAAAGAAAAAATTTAAAAAAGACATATTTATTCAATACCTATTACGTGCCAGGCACTGTTTTAAGTATTTGGGATACATTGGTGAGTGAGAGAGATAAAAATTCTTGTTCTCATAGAGCTTACAACAAAAGCTTATGTTGCCCTGCCTATTGTCTGTTCTATGTTTAGTTGTGGTGTATACAAAATCCTAGTTTAGCATTACAGAAGAACAAGTAATTAAAAGGGTAACCGAGAGACTGAAACTGCCACACAAAGGCAGCCATGTCTCTGTGTTTGGTTGCAATCTTTTGTTTGTACAGGGTGTGTGGATTTTAATATAGACTGTAAGTAATGTAACACAGACTCTGTTTTTCTTTATTTCAAGGGCAAATCTTTTTCTAATGTGAGTGTTAGGCTCACATTTCATATCATGTAATGATTCTCATAATTCTTCATGATTGCCACTTCGCTACATTTAGAACATTCTGATGTGTAGCTAATAAATGAAAACCACATCTCATTTCATAAGGGATGTGAACCTACCCATGCTAAAAAAAAATGACTTCCTTTTATTTGCAAGACAGAGACTAAAATTAATCACGAACACCAAATCAGTGTGTGTTTCTTTTGTAGGAAACAAAAGCACATTGGAGAGTTTTCCTATTAATTTTTCTAGTATAAGATCACAGACTGCTTGGGGATGGAAGAGACTTTCTGATTCAGCTCCCTTATTTATTTAGCAGAGGAAGAAATTGAGGCTGAAAGGGATTCAGTGACTTGCCTGAGGATACACAGTTGGTATATGGCAGAATTGGATTTAAACCCTCTCTTGGACCCATCGTCGGTTCCTGTTTTGGTCTGTCTCAGATGATAACACCTTTTAATATCTTTTCCGTACATTGCCTATATGAGCCTTACATCAACTTACGGCATAAACAAAACAGAGGCTTTTGTGCCCATCTGCAAATTAAGAGAATAAAGACCTTAAGAGTCTTAGTGACTTGCTGAGGGACATAGTCACAAACCTGACACTTGAATTTACTTCTCAGACTTACATTTCAAGGCCTTTCCATTATTATGCCTTTTCCCCCCTTTTAAACTAAACTCAAAGCTAAGATAAATATGTTTCATTGTCTCAACTAAATAAGATAGAAATATGATCTCTCGCTGTGACTTCTTGTATAAGTCTATTTGAAATGCCAAATTACCTCTTGATTTATTTGCTCTTGTCGACTGAATACATAGAATTCCATGACATCTTCTAAAATGGGTACGTTTTCCTTAAAAATCCTTATATTGTTGATATGAGACAAAATTTTCAGTCCGTTCCATGCCTTTCAGCCACTACAACTTAGTAACCCCAGTGTGTGTGAAATAAATAGTATAATGTCACCTATTCACTGAATAAGTTTCTATATTCTCACAAAGTGAATATAGGGAAGACATCATAAATACTAATGACCAATAAGAAATTGGTATTGACATCCCATAGTTTTTGGTTTGTCTCTGTTTTTGGGAAAACTACACTTGCAGACTCCACGATTGGTAATGGTCATGATTTTGTGCTTGTTTTTGTTTTTAGCTATCTCATACCTTACAAGTTTAGCAATGACCCCCCAGCTTATTTTCTAACTACGAATGACCACCTTGGTTGAGGATCTCATCTTTTTCAGGAGATTGGGTAATGACAGTCAGTATTGCTTCATTAGCAGAATTATATGTATATTGGATTTTAATTAAGAGAGGACCTTTGTCTTTAAGTTCTTTAATTAGTCTATCAATTAAAATATTTCATCCCAACACTGTCCTCTATTTAAATAAGAAGTGACAAGGTAAAGAACATAGACAAACATTATTGCACATTATAATTGGTAAGTACAAATCCAAGCACTGGATAATTCAAGCATAAAATAACCAGTCCTCATTAATATCCAGTAAATGAATCAATGTCTGGTTTTTTAAAATTTTTTTAAAAGTTTATTTTTGAGAGACAGAGACACAGATAGAGTGCAAGCGGGGAGGACAGAGAGAGAGGGAGACACAGAATCTGAAGCAGGCTCTAGGCTCTGAGCTGTCAGCACAGAGCTCAATGCAGGGCTCGAACCCACAAATTGTGGGATCATGACCTGACCCGAAGTCAGACGCTCGACAGACTGAGCCACCCAGATGCCCCTCAATGTCTATTTTTTTAAAGTTTGTCTCCTGCACTGCTGGTTAATAATAATTTGCAAGTGTCATGAAAAAAGAGAGCTAAGTAATTGCTGTATTTTAAAATATGAAAATACAATGCCATAAATTCTAAGCTGAAAATATAGGCAAAAAGAGACATTCATTTTATTGACCATTTTGTTATTTATTACATATATATGCATATTTATAAGTAATATATGTTATAGAGCTGTATATAATTAATTTTTGGCCCTCCCTTTTAATAGATACCTCCATTTATTTAAAATTGTTGGATTCAAGGGGTGCCAGGTGGCTCAGTCAGTTAAGCATCTGACTTTGGCTAGGTCATGATCTTGGGGTTTATGAGTTTGAGCCCCACATCGGGCTCGCTGCTGTCAGTTCAGGGGCCTGATTCAGATGTTCTTCCCCCCCCCCCCGCCCCTCCCCTGCACGCATTGCACTCTCTCTCTCAAAAATAAATAATATAAAAAAATAATAAAAAATTAAAAAATGTTGGATTCATGTAAATGGGTTTTCTTGAGCCTCTTTATATTCAAGTGCTAAAAAAAGTGAATGTTTTGAAACATCCAGCATGTAGAAGGACAAACTTGATCCTAATACTTCCCTCTTCTAAGTGGTCAGCATTAGTTCAAAGAAACTCGCTAGCTTCTTCCTGGTCTTTAATACGAATTGCTTCACTACGCAAGATTGGCTTTGAAAGTAAAAATAAATAGTAACTGCTCAAAAGAGGCCTAATAAAATTCATACGTAGAGACATAAACTAGACTTTGTTCAAATATAAAGACATATTTGGTCATTTTACTCCCCTGCCTTAAATATTCTAGTGACTTTCCATGGCTCTTTGGCTGAAGGCCAGATCTTTGTTATGGTCTACAGGGGCTTTCATGATCTGCTCTGCTTTCCGCTGTGGCCTCAGCTCCAATAACTCTTTTCATCTCTGCGCTTGTTCCTTATATCAACTACCACTTCTCCTCCTCCTCCTCCTCTTATCATCAGACTTACATGAAGCAAGCTCATTCTACTGACGCATCAAGCCGAGTGCCAATTCAACTATCAGGCTGTAGTAGAAACCATAATATCATAGGAACTGAACACTGGAGGCTTCATGTCCAGCCTGACTTTTCTGTCGGGACAGACCGTGGAAAAAACAAAATCGTATCTTAAAAAGTTTATAAATGGGCACTGATTTTTAAAGAAGAGAATGAGAGGGGCACCTGGGTGGCTCAGTTGGTTAAGCCTCCAACTTTGGCTCAGGTCGTGATCTCGCGGTTCGTGAGTTCGAGCCCCGCGTCGGGCTCTGGGCTGACAGCTCAGAGCCTGGAGCCTGCTTTGGATTCTGTGTCTCCCTCTCTCTCTGCCCCTCCCCTTCTCGTTCTCTCTCTGTCTCTCTCAAAAAAAAAAAATGAATAAACATTAAAACTGTTTTTAAATAAGTAAACACTAAAAAAATAGAGCATGAAATAATCTTAATGTTTAGGGGTACCAGGGTTTAAATAACCTGATGGATCTTTCCCATAATAAAGCTACCCTTGCCAGTAGAACAAAAATATTACAGCTTGCTGACTTAACAGCACTGTGCTTTCCTCTGCTTTTCATTGAGAGTGAAATGAAAAGTCTGAAAAAAAAAATAGGCAAGTCTATTTGCTAATAGTATCTCTTCCTTTCTGTGGCCTGGACCTGGATGTGTACCTATTATTTGCCTCTCTTTTTTCTGCTTTTCCTGGACTCATCAGCTACCCTTTGGGTTATCATATTTTTGAAAAAACACTTTCACACTTCAGGGACAATCAAGTTTACAGGCCCTATAGTCCCATCATCCCTTTATGGTAATTTAGCATTAGCCTCCATGCAATCAAAATGTTAAGGGCAAACTCCATGTATCGATCACAGTAATGACTGTAAAGAGTGTAGGCCCTCAGAAGAAAGCTCTGGAAAATCTAGAGTATTCAAGAAAGGGATTAAGGACCATAGAACTTGAGATGAATCTCACAGGATAGCTCACATTTGGTCAAGCAAGAGGGAAGAATGAATAGTGATTCAGGAGAAGCAAACAATATACATGAAGACATTAAGATGGGAATTAGTAAACATTTGCAACCAGAAATTAAAATGTAGGTTTGGGGGGCGCCTGGGTGGCTCAGTCGGTTGAGCGTCTGACTTCATTCAGCTCAGGTCATGATCTCACGGTCTGTGAGTTCGAGCCCCGTGTCGGGCTCTATGCTGACAGCTCGGAGCCTGGAGCCTGCTTCGGATTCTGTGTCTCCCTCTCTCTCCGCCCCTCCCCCGCTCATGCTCTGTCTCTCTCTCTCTGTCAAAAATAAATAAAACATTAAAAATTAAAAAAAAATAAAAATAAAATGTAGATTTGGGCTGAGATATATGTAGAGATAGAGATATAGTAAATTCCCCATTGAGTGAGGATACTAGACGTAATGTAAGATTTATAAAGGAGATCTCTGGAAACAAATTTTATTATTCTGAACTTCGCTCACATCGTCCAAGGTAATAAAGGTGGATAGAGAGTTGATAGTTTGCAGAGAGCTGCTCTTGACTTGTGAGTTCTCCGGTGAGACGCCTACACCTTACTGACCACTTAGAGAACTTAGTATGTGTTCCTTCAGTTTGGTGCTAGCAGACTGAAGTCAGACTCTCACATCAGAAATCTAAAGAGGGAGTGTCTAACAATGGAATAAAGAAGAGGTTTCCAGGGCACCTGGGTGGCTCAGTCAGTTAAGCATCCAACTTTGGCTCAGGTCATGATCTCACAGTTCATGAGTTCGAGCCCCTCATCAGGCTCTGTGCTGACTGCTCAGAGCCTGGAGCCTGCCTTGGATTCTGTGTCTCCCTCTCTCTCTGCACCTCCCCCATGCGCGCTCTCTGTCTCTCTCTCTCAAAAATAAACTTTAAAAAATTTTAAAAAAATACAAGAAGAGGTTTCCGAATGGAGACAAACTCTAGGAGTTTATAGGGGCAAAGAGTACTTAATGGTCTCTCCTGGATGTGGGTCATTTGTGAGGGAGAGAGCCGACAACCTGGGTGTAGAATCATTTCAGATGCTGCCCAGAAAGGGCCAGCAGGAGGAGTTTTGAACATTTCTAGCTTTGTAGGCATCAAAGAAGCAAGCAGTAAAGTGACCTGTCTAAAGAGAGATGTGCTCACCTCGGTTAAGGCAGCTTCAGATTGGAGGTTTGAAGCTTTCTCCAAGAAAACAATGACAGCATCCATAAGAGAAAGTGGCTTTTAAACAGCTGCCCGGCCAAAGAGTGCCACCCCAATAGTGCCTGTCAAGTCAGAATGTTCCTGCTCCTCTCTCCTTCCCTCTTTTCCCCTCCCTTCCATCCTAGATGGTCAGGAACTCACACTGTTAGCAAGATGAGGAAGAAGAGCTAGATGGGGAAATTACTTCTGACTTGCAGCCTGTGTCCCACCTGAAATTTGAATCCAGTTTTGAGTTTTGATTATTAATGGACCTTCATATTCAAATTATTAAATTGAGACGGTTTTGTGACTTAAACTAACAAAGAATAAAATATCTAGGAATAAACTTAACCAAGGAGGCAAAAAGACTTGTACTCTAAAAATGGTTGGATACTAATGAAGGAAACTGAAGATGACACAAACAAATGGAAAGGTATTCCATGCCCATGGATTGGAAGAATTAATATTGTCAAATGTCCGTAGTACTCAAAGCAACCTATAGATTTGATGCAATTCCTATCAAGACCCCAACAGCATTTTTCACAAAACTAGAACATATAATTTACTACAATTTGTATGGAACAAAAGAAAGAATTTTAACGGGTTGACAGTGACTGTGGAAATTATAGGAGCCTCCTTAATTTTCACTTAGATGCAGGGGAAGAACAGTGAGCCATATGAAATAAATTTGAATAGGAGAAAAAAAGTGGCTCTATGATTGCACCCCATGAGCTGTTTTCATCGCCATACTTGTTACATATTTATGGCAGTAGGAGATCATCATGTCTGGAGAGACGGGCTACAGAATGACAGAAAGCTACACTGAGTGAGGTCACTTATGAAGCACTTTAAAAGCATGACGGAGAAGTTCAAACTTGATTTGTGTAGGGAATAAGGAATGACACGAGGATTTTGAGCCTTAGCACGTCATGGTGGTATTTAAGGAAAATTACCCTGGGAGTGGTATGCTAAGTGGACTTGATTCCTGTTGAGAGGTCTTCTGGCTTGTAGACAGTTGCCTCCTCTCATTATTCTAACATGTTGGAGAGAGAGTGAGTTCTCTCCAGTCCTATAAGATCAGGCTCCACCCCTATGACCTGATTTAACCTTAATTACTACTCCAAATGCAGTCATATTGGAGATTCGGACTTCAACATATGAATATTTAGGGGACACAAGTCCATAGCACATATGCTCATTAAAGCATAGGAATGTAAGGGGCACCTGAGTGGCTCAGTTGGTTGAGCGACCGACTTCGGCTCAGGTCATGATCTCGCAGTTTGTGGGTTCGAGCCCCACGTCGCGCTCTGTACTGACAGCTCAGAGCCTTGAGTCAGCTTTAGATTCTGTGTCTCCCCCTCTCTCTCTCTCTCTCTGTCCCTCCTCTACTCATACTCTGTCTCTTTCTCTCAAAAGTAAATAAAAAAAAAATTAAAAAATAAAAATTATAGGAAGGTAAGAAGGAGGTAATGAGCTGTGCCATAGTCTCAACCCATAGAAGATATTCTCTCTTTATAGTTGTTCAGATCCTTCCATGTTTTCCAGCATGCATATTTTTCTCTGTGCGTGTGTGTGGGGGGGTGCGGTACATATAAAGTATGCGTTAGTGTTTATGATTATATTTTACATATTGTTCTGTAATCTAAACATTCTCAGTTAGCAGTACTTCATGGATTTTTCACAGTGGAGAATATTTTAAAAATATTGTACGAATTATTTTTAACACAGTGAATTGATACTATAGATTGATTTTTACAATTTTTTTCCATATAAAATGTAGCATGTAAAATCTTTCTACATGAAAACATGTATATATATATTTTAGATGCTACACTAATATTCTATTGTATTAATATACACATTGTATTGAACCATTCATTCTTTCCTTATGCTGTCTCTTTAAGGGTGAGGATTCTGTTTCCTCTCACCCTCCCAGCTCTCCCAGAGCCTGCTGATTTTTTTAAAATTCCAAGTTTTAAGTCTCAGTTGTAAGAATGCAAACTTGGGCTCCTCTGGTTTTCAAAGCCAAATGTTATGGGGATTGTCCTCCCCATGAGGGTTCCCCCATGTGGGGGTCTCTACTCCTTACAGGCACTGTCCTGTCCTGAAGACAGCCCCTGAGTCCAGTTACTTCTAGACCCTGTCTCAGCCCTTCCTATCCTCTTCGATGTGGCCCCCTCCCTCCATTTAGTTGTAGAGCTTGTTCTCCCAGGCTTTAGGTCATTTTCTGGGTTATTTACACCGATGTGAGCGTTATCTAGTTGTATCCATGGGACAAGGTGAGCCTAGGGTCCTCCTACTCTGCCATCCTCCCCAGAACCCCCATTCATTCTCTTCTTGATGGATAGTAAAGTCACTTGTGATATTGCAAAAGACATCCTCTCCATTTCTTTCTATGCACTTCTGTGAGCAGAGGGCAGGCTTCTAGGTTACTGAATATGAATGGTTTACAGATTGATACATAATGTCTAAGTGCTTTTGAACAGTGTACAATAAAACCACATCATTTATTATCCCTGAGTCTCATCACTTAAAAAGTTTGTAACAAACATTAGAGTAAAAACAAGAGGCAGTTGTTTTCCTTTCACATTTCTGTTTTTATTTTTATTCAGTTTGAACATTATCATATTTACTCATGTGCCTTTCTTTCTTATTTAAACTATCTGTCCTGGGGCACCTGGGTGGCTCAGCCGGTTAAGCGTCCGACTGCGGCTCTGGTCCTGATCTCGAGGTCCAGAAGTTCAAGCCCACATAGGGCTCTGAGCTGTTACGAGCCCACCATCAGGTACTGTGCTGATAGCTCAGAGCCTGGAGGCTGCTTTGGACTCTGTGTCTCCCTCTGTCTCTGTTTCCTCTGCTCATGTGCTCACTCGCTCTCTGTCTCTCTCTCTCAAAAATAAACATTAAAAATAAAATTAAACTATCTGTCCTTCTCTACTGCTGACCTCACTTTTGTTTTACTTGTATTTTTCCCCTTTGTTGCAGAACTCTTCATTTATTATTGGGATACTAAATTGTTGTTTCAAAATGTCTTTTGATTTTATTTATACATCATCAAGTAAATTAATGAACTCATGACTGAATAAGAAAGATTTAAAAATGCTAATTAAAATACGCATTAAATTTATGATAAGCATGTGTACACAGGCCACTGTAGGATCATAGAAGGTAGATCTCAAGCAAAATGGAGGGTATATGAAAGTCAGCTGCACCAGGTGAGGCTTGAGCTGTGCTTTAAAATGTGACTGGAAGTCAGAAAAGATGAAGAGATTGTTCTAGGAGGAGGATGCAGTAATCTAAATGGAAAAGAGCAAGGTCTATCCTGGAAATTATAGGTATTTCACTGTGCTTAGGGCAAAAGTACTGTACAGAGAGTGGTGAGATGGGCTACCGAGGTGAAAAGGGTTCATTTACCAGCAACTTGGTTTATTTAGATAAGGCGCTTGAACTTCACCCTGAAAACCTGGGGAGGCACCGACATGTCTAGACTTGGATTTTAGGAAGACTGTTCTAATACAAGTATGAAAAATGGTTCAGAAGGAGTCATCTGGAATCAGGAGGACCACGTATAGTTGAGGCAGATGTTAATCCTGTAATTGTCATAATCATCTAGAGTGCACAATGAGGCCTTCAAAAATTTCTCTGTAATCGGAATTGAGTCAACTGTGGAAGAATATATACCCAGGGAGCAAGGATGATTGGGGGCTTAGACTTTTCGTTTTCTTCTGTAGACAGACACTTCTGTATTATTTGAGCTTTTATTTTTTAACCAACCATATATTTTCATAATAATTTTTAAAGCTCATCAATAACAGATGGGAAGAATCTGACTTAGAAATATATGTGGTAAGTATTGAGTGCTTTGGTGGAGTCAGTATGAACCTAATTTTAATATGGCTGCTATAGCTGGTGTAAGAATACTTGGTTACATTAATATTTTATAAGTATTATAATAAGGAGTGTTTATACTCTTTTTTGTAATATATTGTATCTGCAACTATGTGTTCACCAATCAACTTGGAGCATGTTCAGGAGAAATGAACCAGCCATGAGTGAAAGGACTTAAAATCATATTAGGTAAGGAACTGTTATGGAAAATGGGGAAGTTGTCAGGAAAGATATTTGACTTTGGTTATTGATGATGTGCTCTGTTAAAGAGACACAAAACATATTAAACTTCTAGTACAAATAAAAAAAAGAAATTGGAGTTGTGAGAGGACAGATTTTGACTTAAAAAAGAAAGAAACTCGGGGCACCTGGGTGGCTCAGTCGGTTAAGCGTCTGACTTCAGCTCAGGTCATGATCTCAAGATTCGTGAGTTCAAGCCCCACATCAGGCTCTGTGCTGACAGCTGAGAGGCTGAAGCGTGCTTCAGATTCTGTGTCTTCCTCTCTCTCTGCCCCTCCCCTACTCACACTCTGTCTCTCTCTCAAAAATAAATAAACATTAAAAAGAATTTTTTTTTAAAAGAAAAAGAATGAATGGGTGTCATTTTTTTTTTTTATGCCTAGGAAGCTGACAATTCAGGTGCTTTCACCAGCCTCTCACAAACTGGCAAAAACCACACTATTCCTTCATTTAACTTACACTTGTAGCCGATTGACTGTATTGTGATAGATTCCACCAAGTCCACCTACATGTATCTGTATGTAAATTCATGTAATAAGTTTCAAGCTTTTTTCTTTCTCTAAAACAACCTGACATGTTCGGGCATCTGAGTGGCTCAGTCGGTTGCGTAGCTAGCTGACTGTTGGTTTTGGCTCCTGTCATGCTCTCACGGTTCTTGGGATTGAGCCCGATGTCAGGCTCCATGCTGATGGTGAGGAATTTGCTTGGGATTCTCTCTCTCCCTCTCTCTCTGTCCCTCCCCCACTTGCACTCATTCTCTCTCAAAATAAATAATTAAACATTTAAATTTTTTTAAAAACCTAACATGTTTATTTCTGAAGCTGGTTATATCCATTTTCTTGTTTTCAAACTAGCATGCAAAAGGGTCATGTTAATAATATTAAATAATTGGTTTTCTCAGCATTACTGGATCCTTCCCCAACTTAACCATTCACAGGTTCTCCTCTCACACACACTATTTACATAAGCCCAACTTGCCACTCTTGTCCCTATGGTTTTAGCACTTATTTAAATTTTCTTACCCATAGCTATCAACATTATATCTTCTCACCAGCAAAGATAGAATAAAGCCAATTGAGCAAGAGAGCTTCCCTACACTAGTTGAGGTCACATATCAAATACTTCAGAAGGTGAAATTTTAGTTTCATTCTGTAGAGTTAGGATCCTGAAGCCCGGGCAGATTGTGATCATTTTACAGTCCTGCATTAGCTGAGATTACATTGGATTATGGGGTCATACTCGACTATCCCATCATCCTGGGCTGGTGATATGGTTGTAAGTCCTAACAAAGGTGACACAATTTCTGTTTACTGGTGAATTGATGTACTTCCAAGATGTCTAATGTTTAAGCTCTAGGAAAATATTGCTTACCTGACAGAATTTGGACATCATTTTGCAAATAGGCTCAAGTTCTTGTATTGGAAGATAGAGCTATTAGGGTTCTCTAGAGAAACAGAACCAGTAGGAGAGATAGATAGATAGATAGATAGATAGATAGATAGATAGATAGATATAAAAGATACTTGTTACAAGGAACTAGCTCATGTAATTATGGAGGCAAATAAGTCCCCAGATCTGCAAGTGGGTTGGTAAACTGGAGACCCAGGAGAACAGATGATGTAGTTCCAGTCTGACGACTGGCTGTCTCAAGACTTAGAAAGAGCTGAGTTTCAGTATAATTCTGAAGGCAGGAAAACAAAACAAAACAAAACAAAACAAAACAAAACAAAACAAAGCAAAACAGTCTCAGCTCAAAGGGAGTCAGGCATGAGGAATCGCCCTTACTCAGGGAAGTGTCAGCCTTTCTGTTGTATTTAGGCCTTCAACTGGTTGGACAAGGCCCATCCACATCAGGGAGGGCAACCTGCTGGAATTAGCCTACCCATTTAAACATTAATCTCCTCCAAAACGCCATCACAGAAATATGCAGCATAATGTTTGACCAGATGTTTGGGCACCCCATGGCCCAGTCAAGTTGACATAAAATTAACTATCACAGTAGAGTTAGCAGATTGGCTCATCAGTATTTATTTCATGTTCCCTGTTTTTCAATTCTTCCCTTCCCCTACCCAGGAATTATTTACTTAACATCAACTCTTAGTCATTTGGAATCCACTACACTTCTGTTGATGGTCTGTGCTCGAGACGGTGGCGGGCTCACATCTGTCATTAATGCTGACATCACCATACACATTCTTCAGACAATGCTGGCACCTGCTGAATTTGAAAGGCCTAAGTATACTTTCTCAGTTTATGAAGATGTACTTGAAGACAGTCCTGTGGGAACAGTGAAAGCAAAAGAGTCCTTGAGTAAGTACTTCTTATGCCCTGTTAAAATCCATTATTGGAATCATTTCTTGTGTTTTCTTAGGCTGTGCAATCTTGAATGAATCTTTTCCTCCCTCCATGCAAGAAGAATGGAGACCACACAATCTGTGACTCGCTCTTTGTTCTTTCAACATTATTTCTATCCTACAATTTTTCCTAATCAAAAAGGTAATAAATACTTTTAGAAGTTTAAAACAATACAGAATGATTATAACAGAAAGCATGTATCTATAACCCACTCCTCCAAATAGACACATGTGCGCTCGTGCGCACACACACACACACACTTTTAAAATTTTTTATGAAAATATGTCCTACTACATTTTTTGTTTTACAGTTATCCTTTCCTCCCCACTTTATAGATGGAGGACAGTTTTCCAAGTAACTGGACATCATTCTGTTTTAATTTTTAAAAAGATTGCATAGTCCTTTCACTTAGATGTAAACATGTTTTGCTATTAATTTGAATGATTTACAATCATTTTTTGCTAGTCCTTGCAATATTCATGCAAATGTCCATGTATGACTTATAGAGGTTTCTCTGCAGGGTAGATTCCTGAAATGAATTGCCTATCTAAAGATCTTGTCCTGCTTACAGTCCATTTCTTCTCTGTCCTCTTTCCCTTCCCTTACTGTTTTTTGGGGTTATTTGCCATTCCTAGGTAGATATAGAGAAGCATCAAGCATAAACTTAACCTGTCTTCCCCAAATATGTAAAATAGGCATCCAAATTATTTTCTGAACATCTTTCTCTTTTACTTAATGCAAAACTACTGAAAGGCAGAGAGTGAAACCTGGGGCTTGCTCCTTGTCCATGGGACATTACCTTTGTCCACTAATACATCTTAACCATGTATCCACTTTCCAGGAGACGTTGGGGAGCTGAGGAAGAGGTAACACATTGCATAGTGTTTTCTGTGAATGTAGTATAGATTAATGCTTTCAGTTTTCAGTATTTCCAGTAGGTGCATTCTTTTGGCATATGGTGATTGTTTTCTCTTTCTCTGCCCCCATACTCCCCACCTTTTTTTTCCCCAGATTCCTCAGAGCCAGTTTCTTACAGAATCTCCTCTGGCGATCTGGACAGAAAGTTCTCTATTCACCCGTGGCTGGGTGTCATTCGAACCCAGAAGCCTCTGGATCACGAAACCCAGCCCGTGGTTGTGCTCACGGTGCAGGCGCAGCTCGGCGGCTCCCCTGCTTACGGCAGTACAGAGGTCAACATAACTGTAATCGATGTCAATGACAACCATCCAGTATTTCCCAAAGCCTCTGATGAGGTTAAAATATCCCAGACCACACTGCCTGGCACAGCCTTGTACCTTGCCCGTGCACAAGACAAAGACAGTGGGCAGAATGGATTCATCCGATACACCATTGCAAGCCAGAGTCCAAGCATCTTTTCCATTGACTCGGGGCTTGGTGTGGTGTACCTCAATGAGAGTCTGGGAAGTGGGACGCCCCAGAAGTGCACACTAACTCTCATGGCCCAGGACCTGGGCGTTCCTCCTCAGGCATCCCTATTAGTGCTGACAGTTGTGATCGAAGAGCAAGAACAGAGCCCATCTTTGACTTTTGCAAACTTGGTCTATCAAGTGGAAGTTAGTGAGTCTGTCTCACTGATGACCCAAATACTGCAAATACACGCCTACCCACTTGGGCCACAGGGCGCAAGCTTGCAGCTCCTGTACTCGCTGGAACCCAGCGCGGACTCTGCTGTGTTTGGCATCCGCCCTCACACAGGTTGGATTTATTTGCGGCGACAGCTTGACTATGAATCCACACAGACATATAATTTTAGAGTGTTTGCCTGGATCCCGGAGGACAGATTGTCGCAAAATGTGAGCACTTCAGTAATTGTTCATGTCCTGGATGAGAATGACAATTCCCCTACCTTCTTGCATGATGTGTTGTTTTTGAAAGTCGAGGAGAGCCCTGTTCCCCAAGGGGTAATAGGCAAAATTACAGCAATTGACAGAGACTCGGGAAAGAATGGACAGCTGTCATATTTCCTTTTGTCTGATGGAAAATTCTTCAAGATGAATCCTAACACAGGTAGCATTTTGTAGCTTCCACTTACTCCTTTAAAGTTGAAATTAACAAAACTCAAATCTTTTAGTTATAACGCTAGTACAAACATGCAGTGAAAGTTAGTTTTTAGTAGATAACTTACTCAGTTAGAATGTTGTGATTTTAAAATGAAGTCAAAATTGAATAGAATTTCACCTGTAATGATTCATTCTTCTCTTCCCTCACACCGACATATTGCCAATATATGGTTCTTATTCTGAATTAGAGGTATGGTCAGAATTGGACTGAATGAATCCTTGTGCAAAGTCTGATTTTACCCCCGACCATTCTTTTTCACTTGTAGATTTTTTAAAATGCCAAATAGTTTATAAAAGATAAGTGTCATCAATGTAAAACTAGAAAATAATCCATCAGGTAAGATTTCAAAATCACTCTATTGATGTATTTCCCCATTTGCATTCTGGTAAGGGAACCATGGTGAAAGGGCATATATTTCCACTGGGTATTTTCCCAAGTCTTCATTATGAAGTTAAATGTAAAAATGCTATTATATTTTTAAATTTGTATTTCAGAAATTTACAAGGATTTTATTTCATTCTGCAACCACCTACAAATGAAATACGTTGATATTGCAATCATATAGCTGAGGAAACTGCGACTCAGATAGGTCAAACAACATGCCCAAGGTTGTGGAGCTAGAAGGAAATAGAGAAGGCCTTCACTTCATACAACTCCAGGAGATACGGTTATGTTGTAGCCTTTGTCATTGGTACCCCCTGCCCTGTAGTGGGACAGAATTTGAATTCACTTCTGATTAACTTCAAGCCTTTATGAAGCGCCTGTTATGTGAATTAGGAACAGGTGCCCCTTCCTCCAGCAGATGGAGCTTTACACTAGGGCACATGACTTGCCAGGGAGGCTGCAAACTGGATTTCAGCTCTCATTCACTCTCAAGCTGGGACGCTCTCTGCAGGGCACAAAGTGCCTAGCTATACAGGGTGACCTGCTTGCTCTTTACTTCCCTCCGGTAGACAGTTTTGTAGGTCTTCTATTTCACCTGTGTTTTTTTTTTTTCACTTGGTATTTAAAAAATAAATTAAAATATACAGTTGGCTCCCCTATGATTTTCTCTCTCCTGCGATTATCCAGCACCCAGATTCAGAAAGACCAGGTGTCCTTTCCTCGAATTGATATATGGCTTTTAAGCAAGTAGTTTAACTTCAGAGCTCAGTTTCCTCACCATGACTAGAAGGGATAATTCCTGCTGTGCTTCGTTGTCCTGCTCTGAAGGGAAGAGAGCTAAAGTCAGTGAAGGGACTTGGAAGACTACCTTCTGTATTCCCGTTCACCAGGGATGAGTGCAGTGTGGCAACAGAGGAGTTGAGACCACCCTTCAGAGCATGGTGGCGTGCCTGCCCCCCCACCCTGATGCTCTGAGCGGTCTCTGTGGTGATCCGGACTGGCTCCCATGGAAGCCCAGCCTGCCTTGGCATTTCCTGTGTGCAGCACCACGCTGGACTCCACAGTCTTTTTCACCACTGCCCTCCAGACTGCTACTTGTCAATCGGAGTTGGTTCGTCAAATAAAAATGTGCTTGCCATTCAGGGTGTAGGGTTTTCAGAGGAGAAGTACAGTTTGGAACTCTCAAAATGCAGTTGCTGTGTATGTGATTTTTGTCAAAAATCTTGTAAACACTACATAAATGTAGTTTATGTGGTAAACACTGAGTTTCGGCTCAACAGTACGGCACCTTACCCAAACAGGAATTTTCCTTTCTGTTCCTAATTTCACTTTTTGTTTTGTTTTACACACTGTCATTTCATTTGGATGAAGAGGGCAAAAGTAACAGGAAGTCGCTTCGTATTGACTTTCTCACAAATAGATATTTCCATAAGGAGTGAGGAAGTTAATGGTGGTGGAGCCCTGAAGCAGGAGCTGGGCTTTGGGGAGAGAATATGTGGCCTCCAATGCCCCTGGCAACACGTGGAGGTAGCTGCGATTTTCTGCCTGAGTCTCCACGGCTGAAGTCTCTGAGGTGGAGAAACTGAGACCAAAAACCCAGAACTTGTAATGTCAGAGCTGCTTTTCATGATTTTATAAAGCAGTATGAAGAATGATATGCTGGGGGCGCCTGGGTGGCTCAGTCGGTTAAGTGCCGACTTCAGCTCAGGGCATGATCTCATGGCTCATGAGTTTGAGCCCCGTGTCGGGCCCTGTGCTGATGGCTCAGAGACCGGAGCCTGCTTCGGATTCTGTGTCTCCCTCTTTCTCTGCCCCACTCCTGCTCATGCTCTGTCTATTTCAAAAATGAATAAACATTAAAAATAAATTATAAATAGATAAATAATTTTAAAAGGATACGCTGTAATTTTAAATCTTCTAAATTATTACAAAATTCACACGGAGTACTTCATCATTTATTTTTATGAATGCGTTTTTCTTTTAGTTCAAATGGTCAATGGTAGATAGTTTGAAATACAAAGAGGGACAAATTTAAAGTGGTATTTTCAGGAGAAACTTCAGGAAATTGAACAGTGGAGTCAAACTACTAATATACATCATCTTGGAAACTGTGCATTTACTCTGAGTTCTCTATCTGGTTTTCCTTTCTGTGATTTAGCTTGGATGTGGTTCATAATGGCAAGATTCTAGTACGTGGTGACAGCCTCTTTTGTTCTACTCCATATTCCTTAGGCGAATTGATCAGTTGGGTGGCATTGGACCATGAGCATCAGGTACACCATCAGGTGATTGTCCTAGTGACCGACCATGGCTCCCCACCACGAAACGCCAGCATGGTGGTTTACGTCTCAGTTACTGACATCAACGACAACAGGCCATATTTCCCACAGTGTCTCCCTGGAAAGGAATTGCACGTCAAGGTTTGTAGAGTGAAGTAACCTTGCAATGAATTTGTGATGTTCTTAGTCATTTGTTTTGAGCGCCATCTTGTGGTCAAATGTGTGAATTTATCAAATCAGCCTTGGTGTGGCAATGCATACATTTCCAGAAGATCTAGAAATTATTCACATGTCAAAACAAAAAACCCCCATAAATTTAAAAAAAAATGATTGTATGTGCTATTTGAGATCACCCATCTAGTGTAATGATAATGCAGTTTCGCCCATTGCGCCCAAACATAATGGTGCCCCATTGTCAGTAATGCTCGAGTGTGGATTGTTTTTCCAGTAACTTGCATGCATCTCTTTGTGCAGAGTTCCTTTTGGGTGATTCATACCCATCTCTAAGCTGATTAGTTAAACATAGGGGAACAATTTGTAGCTCTAAAGTAGACGTGCAACCAGAGATTATAAAATTTGATCTTTGGTAGCACATGCAGAAATTTCTCATTATGTCTATATTTATTTCATCTTTTTCATCTCCACGTTTTCTATGGTTTATAGTACACATAGTAAGTTAGAATATTTGTCTATGTACATAATTAATAAATATATGTTGGAGGTACTTTACTTTTTTAAATGAATGAATAAAAAGCTTGGAAGCTATACTCCAAAACAACTGGACACTCAAACTGTGTTCAGATATGCATATTGAACAACTCAAAAAAGGTACCGAGACAGTTAATAGCTTTCAAATCATCCTCCAAAGCTGTATTTAAGGAAAATTCTACCAAAGCAAAGCGTTCTTATAGTATCATTTTGACTTTAATTATATCATTAAAATATCCCATGGCAGTGTAACAGGACTCTTCACTTGGAGTTCAACTCCACGTGTACATTTCAAAATCCTCTGAAAAGTTCCTGTTAACTAATGAGGTATGTTACCTGTATTAGGTGTGTTCCCTGAAATAAAGGTTTATATCAATCTCTAGCATATTTGGGGAATGAGAAGATGCTAGAATTCTTAAAATATGTCCAAAATCTAAGGTCATTTAGTCAATTTTATTTTTTTCCCTCAAAATTAGTGCAAATGCTGCAAATAGTCTGTCCAAATTGAGTGAAAGACTTAAATTTATAGTGCTGTTTCTTTTCATGGATTTTCATTTATGTAAAAATTATTTATATAATTTATGTGGTAGACATTTGAGTTATATGTGGATTTTAAAATGTTTAAATGTTTTTATGTTTAAATATTTAAATGTTTAAATGTTTAAATGTTTTTAAATGTTTAAAATAGTTTTCAAAATGCTTAGTAGTAATGTGTTCTTTCACTTAAAGATTCATATTTCTTTCTAAACTTTGACTAATTTTTAAGCCATTTGTTTTAATAACAGGTTCTGGAAGGTCAGCCAGTAAATATGTTGGTGACAACTGTGTTTGCAAAGGATTTTGACGAAGGAAACAATGCAGAAGTCGTATATTCAGTATCTCCAGGTAAAAGTCACCCTTCATAAAAGAATTAAGAGCTTTTAGAATTTTCTCTTTTGTCTACCAACTATCTACCTTCTTCTGGGAAAATGGTTAATGATGAAAATAACACCAGGTACAAACAAAATAAATTTGTTATTATCTAGAATCACCTTTATTTTAAAAAATAACTGTGCTTGCTTTGGCAGCACATATACTAAATTGGGGCCCCCGGGTGGTTCAGTTGGTTAAGCATCCTACTTCGGCTCAGGTCATGTGATCTCACAGTTTGTGAGTTCGAGCCCCACGTCAGGCTCTGTGCTGACAGCTCAGAGCCTGGAGCCTGCTTTGGATTCTGTGTCTCCTTCTCTCTCTGCCCCTCCCCTGCTTGCACTCTGTCTCTCTGTCTCTCTCTCTGTCTCTGTCTCTCTCCCTCAAAAATAAACATTAGAAAAATTAAAAATAACTTAAAAATTTAATGTAAAATCATAGTGGTTTTTGTGTGTCTCATATAGAAACCAACCAACCATCCACCTTAATGAATATTTTTCAGTAATCTGAAATGCAAATCAACTTTTATTGAAAATAAAGTATTTAGTGAATCAAAATTGTATTAAGTATAAAGAAATATGATTATGAGTACCAAGAATCTATGAATCTTTATGAAGACTAAATATTCTTAAGGTCAAAGTAAGCCATACCTGGAAAAGGTCACATGCATTCATATATATATGTGTGTGTGTATGTTGGAACTTCATATTTATGTTTTTGTTTTAGAATGTACAACTCTCAGATTTGTTCCAGTGATAAGCTCTAGTTGGCATTACATTTTATACTCTTTTCAAAAGATATTTGTTGCTTTGTCATGTTTGTGACAAACATAAGAAGGCAAGAGATAACATTACCTATTATGCAGATAATGTCCACGTGGAAAACCCAAAAGATCCTGCAGCCAAACCATTGGAATGAATAAGATAAAAACCTTCTGGGAACTATGTCAATATACAAAAACCACTAACATTTAAAAAAACGAAGCACATTTTCAAAGATCTCACTCACTGTAACAAAGAAAACCAGAGGATATTGGGGCAGATTTACTGTGAAGTAATGGAGTTTAAGTTTCAGGGCCTTCACCTGAAGGGCTCTTCTGGGATGGGAGTAGGGGGCAGTGAACAATTTATATTTGTAATATGGTCTTATTTTTCTTAAAGAGAGCCCCTTACATAATATGTTTCAAAACCCCCCAAATCAGGATCATCCTGATAGGAGCAGAGGGAGGAAAATTTCAGTGAAAGACATTCGAGACCTTTAAAGTAGAAAATAACAAAATATTTTTTAAATGTTTATTTATTTCTGAGACAGAGCATGAGTGGGGGAGGGGCAGAGAGAGAGGGAGACGCAGAATCCGAAGCAGGCTCCAGGCTCTGAGCTGCCAGCACAGAGCCTGACGTGGGGCTCGAACTCACAAACCATGAGATCATGACCTGAGCCAAAGTCAGTCGCTCAACCGACTGAGCCACCCAGGAGCCCCAGAAAATAACAAAATATTAATGAAAGATCTTAAAGAAGAATGAAATGAAAAGGCGTATCATGTTCATGCTTGGGAAAGTTCAAGATCCTGAAGACGATGTGATGGATTGTTGAGTGATAATGAGCCTGCTGCATGCACACACACACACACGGACATACACAGAAAAATTAACATATTAAGCTCTCATCCTGCTCTAATACCATTATTTAGAAGGAAACAAAACCATGTGATATATTACTCGTGAATATGTGGACTAGAAACATAAACCACTACTTTTAGAAAAGGGTCTAGTTACGGAGAAGGAGGGGAATGTGATCTGGAAGTATACCCAGATCCTCCGCTGTAGTGTTACTCTGTCATTTATTAAAAACTTCTGAAGAAATTTTGCGAATTGACGCATTTGGAAATGTTTACATGGATGCTCAGCATATAGTTCCGAATGTTTGAAATATAGATTATTTTTAAACCTTAGCTTCTAGAATGATACTTGGGGCATAGCAATATAAAAAATGATGGTATATATTTTGTTATTCATACCTTTGCTTGTACTTCAACCCAACTGCTAAATAGAGGAAACTATAAAATATAAGAAAAATAACAAGATAAAAATAAATATAATACAAATAAAGACATGTATAACATTCATGAAAATTTCCTACAGTATTCTTGTTAAGAATTAAATAAATGGATCAAAGCATAGAAATCACAAAGAAATAGATGTTACATAAATTCTTGCTCTACCCTCCAACTTTCTTTTTTTTTTAATGTTTATTCATTTTTGAGAGACAGATGGACAGAGTGTGAACAGGGGAGGGGCAGAGAGAGGAGACACAGAACTCCAAGCAGGCATCAGGCTCCACGCTGTCAGCATAGAGCCCAACGTGGGGTTTGAACTCACAAACCATGAGATCATGACCCAAGCCGAAGTTGGATGTTCAACCAACTGAGCCACGCAGGCACCCTCCAACTTTCTTAAGAGCAGGAATTCTTTTTTATTTGTCTTTATATCTTCTATAACTGGTAAAGTATCCTTGAAGAAACAGCTGGCTCCAGGTCTCGGACAGGAAACTATAAGATGAGTCTGTGCCATTTTGTCCTACCAGCTACAGGAAGCCTACTACAGATTACTAGGATCATATTACAAAAATTCAGGAATCAACTTTAAGAGGATCCCACTCTTCAAAGAAGGGACAGTTTGAACATCAATAAGAATAATAATGGCAATAGATTGAAACCCTGCCAATGTGTTTAGTTCATGCTTAATCATTCTTAAAACAGAAACTAAACAAACTTTTCGTTGTCATAGTTGGAGCCCTAGACGATGTTAGTGAGCCAATCCATTATTCTGAGCACTGTTAAAACAAGTTTAGCATCAAGTATTTATTCTGACTTTCCTGGGATGAACTGTCCCATTGGATGACCAATATGTAGATGAAAGTTTCTCTTTATTACTATATTCCAGCTAATAAATGAAGAATGGATGATAGACTCAGAATATTGTACTTTGCAACACTGAATGTATCTTTAGTGTATGTATCTTTAGCTGTGCATCAGTGGGGGCCAACATCAAAAAAGGAGGCCATCAGACATGTGCTTTTGAAGGAAAATGCAAAATGGCACTTTATGAAGTAAACTTGCCCCCCCCAAAACTGAACCTGAATCTGATTCACTTTCTAGAACTACCTTCCCATTTAAGGAACAGAGAACAGAGGAACATATTAAGCCACATGTTAGAGATGAGAAACAGTGAAATCCAGATCATGATAAACTTCAGGATACATGATCCATTTCTTGACCAAATGAGTTGCAAGAACAAAATGAAGAGCTGGATAACAAAAGTGCACAGATTGAAGAGCTATGCACATAGAGACTCTATGTTGAACCTGAGCTGAGCTAACCAAAAAAAGAAAAGAAAAGATAGCTATGAGACCATGGAAATTTAAAACTCGCTTTACATTTGATGAGATTAAGGGATAATTACTAATTAAAAAACTTTTTTTAATGTTTATTTTTGAGAGAGAGAGAGAAAAAGAGAGAGACAGAGCATGAGCCGGGGGAGGGCAGAGACAGAGAGGGAGACACAGAATCTGAAACAGGTTCCAGGCTCTGAGTTGTCAGCACAGAGCCTGACATGAGGCTCGAACTCAGGAACCAGGAACGGTGAGATCATGACCCGAGCTGAAGTCAGATGCTCAACTGACTGAGCCACCCAGGTGCCCTGCTAATTATTAATTTTTAATAGAATAATGAAGTCCTGTGACTATATTAAAAATGTTTCTTTTTTTTTTTTAAGTTTTTTTTTTTTTAAAGTTGTTTGAGAGAGACAGAGACAGCATGAGTAGGGGAGGAGGAGGAGAGAGAGAGAGGGAGAGAGACAGAGAATCCCAAGCAGGCTCCACACCGTCAGCACAGAGCCTGATGCCGGGCTCAAACTCATGAGACTGTGGGATCATGACCTGAGCTAAAATGAAAAGTCAGATGCTTAACCGACTGAGCCACCCAGGCAAACTTTTCCTTATTTTTTAGAGATGCATGTTGAAATATATACAGAAAAAATGATAGGATTTCTGGAATTTGCTTGAAAAGAAGATGGTAAGGGGAAATTATATGAATGGGGAATAAAGATCAGTCATGAGTTGATAATTATTGAAGCTAAAATGATAGGCACACAAAAGCTCATTGTTGCATTCCTTCCACTTTTATATATGTTTGAAAATTTCCATAATAAAACATTTAAAAATCTGTTACGTTTCTTGCCTATATTTTTAGTATTATTTTATGTTTGTATACTCACAGAGCTGAAAACAAATAAAGCTTACAAATTATGTGGTTATGTAGATTAGTTAATTCTTTATTTTCTGCACTGTCAGTTAACATCGATTTCTTAATTTCCGTGTGTGTCTATAGAAGGTAGTTCTGATCACTTCAAGATTGATGCCAACAGTGGTGAAATCAGAACAACCACAATACTTTCACATGACTACAGACCTTCCTACAGGATGACCATAATTGCCAGTGACCAGGGGGAGCCTCCTCTTCAAGGACAGGCAGTCATTAATATTCAGGTAATGTTCCATTGTCACTGTACAGTGTGAAAAGATATTCTGAGGGGTGACTGGGTGGCTCAGACAGTTAAGCCTCTGACTTTAGCTCAGGTAATGATCTCGTGGTCTGCGAGTTCAAGCCCCATGTCAGGCTCTGTGCTGACAGCTCAGAGCCTGGAGCCTGTTTCAGATTCTGTGTCTCCCTCTTTCTCTGCCCCTCCCCAGCTCATGCTCTGTCTCTCTCTCTCTCTCAAAAATAAATAAACATAAAAAAAAATAAAAAACTTTAAAGGTGTTCTGAAGGTTTTTGTTTGATATTTATACAAATGTTATGGTCAAAATTCCTTAAATAATGTGAATGCTGTATTTAGAGAGCACCGAAGATTCATGTGTGTCTTTTTATTATGACTCACGAAATGATTAGACCCAAATAACTTTTAACTTTTGACTTTGTACATTTCCTGACAAGATACTTACCTTTCTCACTGCATAGGCTCACTGCATTTACATTGCTCTGCCTATGAAGAACAAAAAAGTGTCTTGTCTTTTACTTTTTCCTAATTGCAAGGACCTGGTAAATTTGTAGGAGAAACTTGTATGTAAACACGTGGTCAATAATAAGTCACATAGTTCTTTGTCATTATTTTTAAATTTAGAAAAGTCACTTGAGAACCGTATTTTACGGCTTTGCTTTAATCATAATGAGCAAACAACTTGTGGGAAGTCTTCATTGTAGGAAAAATTCACACTAACCAGTCAAAGATGAGATGACTGTGCTTAGCTAGATTTCTTTGTTCATGCACATGATAATCAGTAATATTAGTATAGATGTGTGTAATAATCAAGAAGAGATATCCCTAAGAATTCGCTTTCCAAATTATATTATTTGATTGAGGATATGTGGGTTAGGAGAAAATTCTATATCATAATACTTCCAAGTCTCTGGTTTCAGATAAACAAAGACACATGATACATAAATGTGCACAGATGTGGCCATTATGGATATATTGGTCTCTAGGATTTAGAGTAATTTGGAGAACTATCTATCCCACAGTCTTGTTGAAGAATCACAAAGCTACAATTCAGCTTAACTGTAGCACGGTCTTACCAAACCTCATTTCACACATTAGAACAAACAGGGAAGTGGAAAATTCTGTACTTTCTTATCTCCCAGATACTATTGCACATTAAAACAAATGGGGAAGTGGAAAACTGTGTACTTTCTTATCTCCTAGCTATTACTCAATTTTCAATCTTCAGAGACACCTTGGAATTATATAATAGAAAAAGACATTTTCTCACCAATTAATATGTGTATCATACAAATGGAAGGGATTTGCTTCTGAAATACTATCATCACATCTATTGATTCATCTGTTACAAAGGATCCCAAATTAACACCTCCTTTCCGTTCTTATTTCAGGTGATACCTCTATCGAAAGGGAGAGCTATCATTTCTCAGAATATTAGACACTTAGTTTTACCAGAAAACTTGAAGCCCGCAAAAATAATGAGCTTGATAAAGTCAGCTGATCACCTTCAGCAACATCATAATGGAAAGTTACATTTTAGTATTGCTGCAGATGACAAGGATGGGCACTTCAAAATTGACGGCTCAACAGGAGACTTATTCCTTTCTAAGGAACTTGATTATGAAATGACATCCCATTATTTATTCAGGGTGGTTACTAAAGACCATAGCAAAACCCCTCCCCTGAATAGCACGGTCTTCCTTAATATTGATGTGGAAGATCAGAATGACCATTCCCCATCTTTCCAAGAAGAGCTCATCGTGATAAGCGTGGAAGAGAATGTCCCTATAGGGACGCTGGTGCATGTCTTCAATGCCAAGGATGGGGATGGCAGTTTTTTGAACAGTAGAATTCAATACTTCATCGAATCCCACCACCCTGGCATGAGTCCCTTTCTTATCCACCCCTCATTTGGCACATTAGTCACTGCATCCCCCCTTGACAGAGAGAGAGTTCCAGCTGTCATGCTGACAATAACAGCATCCGATCAGGCTGTGAATGTGACAGACCGGCGCGTGGGATCACTGATGGCAAAGGTAGTGATTTTGGATGTAAATGACCACAGCCCCACTTTTATGTCTTTCCCCATGGCCCACATCAAAGAGGATGCCACAGTGGGCTCTTTGGTGCACCACATAACTGCTCAAGATCCAGATGAAGGAAGGAATGGAAGAGTAACATACAGCATCCTTTCAGGAAATGAAAACATGGCCTTTATGCTAGATGAGTCATCAGGTACTGTATGCCATTGTCAATTAAAGTCTCTGATCACTTGCTTACATTTGTCCTTTTTGTTTTCCTATGTTAAAATAATTCTCAAGATATACTGGCTTTAAAGAAATGTGACTTGATTTACTGTTTAGCTTACGTATATGATAGGCACAGAGGTTGTATTTAGAGAACCAACTGTAATTGACCTTTTTGTTGAAATTAAAATCGACTGTGCTTTGTTGCTAGCTCACATTTCATGGGATGAATATACAGTGTCAAACTTCTTTGAGACTTTGCACTGTGGGTCCTCACAGGGCCCAAAGTAAATTGAGGCAGAGCAAGACTAAGCGTCAGCATTGATCAGACATTAGCATAGAATCCTATCTGTAAGATTGTACAAATACAGGGGCGCCTGGGTGGCGCAGTCGGTTAGGCGTCCGACTTCAGCCAGGTCACGATCTTGCGTGAGTTCGAGCCCCGCGTCAGGCTCTGGGCTGATGGCTCAGAGCCTGGAGCCTGTTTCCGATTCTGTGTCTCCCTGTCTCTCTGCCCCTCCCCCGTTCATGCTCTGTCTCTCTCTGTCCCAAAAATAAATAAACATTGAAAAAAAAATTTTTTTTAAAAAAAAGATTGTGCAAATACACATTTGTAAATAGTTGGAAATACTGTATTTGTAAATTATTGGATTGATATGGGCATTAAGACCCTTACTTTCACATCAGTTGTAACATTTTATTTTTTACAGAAGCATTTACTCACCGTCCCCTCTGTCACTTATTCAATGTCATTAACTGTCACTTCACTTTTCTTGCTGTCACCGTATTGCCAGATAACATCTCCTAGAAATTTTGATGTGTTTTGATGGAAGATTACATGTATAGAGTGTCATTCTTGTGAAATTGGAAATTAACATCCCTCAACCTGATTTGAAAAGATGGACTAGCAAAATATAATAAAGCCATTTCTGCATAAGTCTTAGATAAAACATCTCAGATGTACATACCATTTGGTCCAACTGTTTGTTAGGAACATTACTTGGAATGGGACTGAATGTATAGGATTTGGAAGTCATGATTATAGTCTGGCTATATACCATTGGAAAATTTCATCAAAATATTTATTAAATCCTGTACATATGGTTCCATTCTGAGGCACGCATGACCATCACCTAAAAGCCCAACTGACAGAGAGATAGTCCAGACTCAGCTGCTGATTTCTGTTAGAGCAGGGGTCTCCAAGGACCTGTTTCAATGACACTTAAAATGTTTTCCAGCATGGCTAAGGAAGGTCTATTCCAGATCGTTAAAGAGGATGGATAAAATTATAATCATGCTTCAGTAATACAGGTATCACAACTCTTGAGCAATGGTACTGGCTGTTTCAGTGGAGATATTTTTCAAAGACATAAATGATCCTTACTGGATGCATTCAGAGAAGACAGGCTATTTTTCTTCACAAAGCTCACATTTCTTATGAGGAAGACATAGTGAGTTTTGCATGGCTTTGGCTCTGAAATATAAAGTGATAAGTAATTGAAAAACTATCTTATGAAATCTAAAAGGGCAAGCTTCTTTAATTATATGAAGATAAGTTCTCATAGGATAAGCATGTGTTAGAGAAGCAAACAGCAATCCTAAAAGAAGAATTATGAGAACTGGAATCAGGTAGCAGCTCTATGTGTGCAAACTTTGTAACACTTTGCTTAGGTAAGTTACGTGCTTTGGAGTTTATTACCTGAGTTATAAAGTCTTAACTATCTTTTGTTATGAAAAAAAAAAGATAGTTAACAGAGAGTAGTATAAAGAGATGTTAAGTCTTTATCTTAAAGAATATAGCCATACTCACCTTTTTGTAACTTGGTCACTTTAAAACATTAAACACGACGTGTCATTTGACCTGGCGTGTATACTCTCGCAACCTAGATTTGTTTTTTTGTTTGTTTTAGTTTTGTTGTTCGGTTTTGGTTTGGCTTTGGGGTTTTTTAATTTTTTTTTATTTTAAGGAGAGAGAGAGCATGTGAGAACAGGGGAGGGGCAGAGGAAGGGAGAGAGACAGAGAGAATCCCAAGCAGGCTCTATGTTCAGTACAGAGCCCAATGCAGGACTCGACCCCATGACCCTGAGATCATGACCTGAGCTGAAATTGAGAGTCGGATGCTCAACCAACTGAGCCACCCAGGCACCCTTGTTTTATTATTTTAAGTAGGCTCCCTGCCCAGTGCAGTGCTTGAACTCACAACCCTGAGATCAAGAGCCATGTGCTCTATCGACTGAGCTAGCCAGGCACCTCTAACCTAGATTTTTTAAATGAAAGTAAAAGTTGGATAGGTAAATAATTTTGATGTAATCATCTCCATAGATAATGATATATGGTAGATTATTTCTGAATTCTCATTCATTTTATAATTTAAACTAGAATGTTTGTAGTCTTTTAGTCAAAAGAATCATTTTTATTTTTTGGCAATATATATATTTTTTATTCTTGGTAATATATAAACTCAATGTCGGTTTAATAAGATTTATTTTTTTTAAGTTTATTTATTTAGTTTGAGAGAGAGAGAAACTAAATAAATAAGCAGCCTCTTATTTATTTATTTACTTATTTATTTATTTACTTATTTACTTTTTATTTATTTATTTATTTATTAGGATTACAGAGAATCCTAATAAAGATTACAGAGAATCCTCTCAAACTAAATAAATAAGCAGCCTCTTATTTATTTATTTATTTATTTATTTATTTATTTATTTATTTATTAGGATTACAGAGAATCCTAAGCAGCCTCTGTGAGAGCCCGATGCGGGGCTCGATCCCATGAACCATGAGATCATGTCCTGAGCTGAAATCAAGACTTTCAACAGTCAGATGCTTAACTGACTGAGTCACCCAGGCACCCCAATAAGATTTATTCTTGAACAAAGAAAACATCTGAATTTTTAGCAAGTTAGGTAATTTAGACAAAGGTGGAGTAACCATGACTTCTTTAAAAAAATGTTTCTAATATTTCTCTTCTCCTCTTTCAAATCAGGCTTACTAACAACAACTTGTCCTTTGGATTATGAAATAAAAACCCAGCACATTCTGACCCTTCTGGCCCTGGATGACGGCATACCCGTGCTTTCTTCATCCCAGACTTTGACAATTACTGTTCTTGATGTAAATGATGAGGCACCAGTATTTCAGCAGAACTTGTATGAAGCTTCAGTTAAAGAAAACCAAAATCCAGGGGAGTTTGTCATAAGGGTTGAAGCTATGGACAGAGATTCAGGTAATTTAAAAGTATAGAAACTTGGCAATTAATGCCAAAAACAAAAATTCACATAATTTAAACTAGTTATGGCTCAGAAAAATGAGGACAGTTGCTACTTATCTCAAACTTCTAATACTTCTTTAATTAGCATACACGTAAAAACATATACACACGTAAAGATAATGTTTGCTTCAATATGGCTTTTGTTTGTATTGATTTATATTATTTATGGTAGAATGATACACACCTAATTAATTTGTATGCAACTTACTGATTTGATCTTGATAATAAACTGAAAAAATATAGACAAAGTATCACATTTCCAGGTGTAATGGTTAGATACATTGCATACAAGAAGGTAAATGGTTCAGAATTCCCCTATATATAGCACAATGGAAGAGAGAGGATGCTTGGGTTTGAATCCTAGAACTACCCTTTACTTTAGCTGTGTAACTTTGAACAAGTAGCTAATTCTATCTGTTGCTCTGTTTGCTTATCTGGAAAATGGGGATAATGATCGTGCCTAATTTGTAGTTCTGTTATGAGTATGAATTCATTATTACATGTAAAGAGATAAGACCAGTGACTGGCACAATAAGTGGTCAATGAATGTTAACTTATGTCATTACTGTTATTACTCTTATTAATGTCAGCCACTATGTCCAGACAAATGACTTTGAAGTGAATGAATTGACTGTAGCTAGTAATTTGTAAATATCTTAGAATTGCTTTTCAATACCACTGTGACTTTTTCTATGTAAGATTCAGTAATTTTAATAATGTTGTTTATATTTAAAAAAATAATGCTGAAAATTACAGTGAAGTGTTTGCCATTGAAAGCATATGCCAATTTTCCCCATCTGAGTTCATACAAATTGCTTAATAAGCTCGTCTTTTTACCTTTTGCATATATTTATTTTTATTATAGAAGATTCAGACGTACATTATAATTGGACATCTGTATACGCTACAAAGTGGTTACTCCCGCAAATCTAGTTACCATCTGTCACTCTACAATTGACATTTTTTTACCCCTTTCACCCACCAACCGCCTTCCCCTCTGGTGACCACCAGTCTATTCTCTGTATCTATGAGTTTCTCTTCACTTCATTTTGTTCCTTTTGTTTTGTTTTTAGATTCCACATGGGACTGAATCATAGGGTATCAGACTTTCTCCTTCTGACTTATTTCACTTAGTATAATATCCTCAATGTCCAAAGGTCCAACCATGTTGTTACAAATGGCAAGATTTAATTCTTTTTTATGACTGAGTAGTGTGTGTGTGTGTGTGTGTGTGTGTGTGTGTGTGTGTATCACATTTTTTAATCCATTCATCCATTGATGGACATTTAGGTTGCTTACATATCTTGGCTATTTTAAATAATGCTCTAGTGAACATAAGAGTACAAGTGTATTTTGAAATTAGCATTTCCATTTTCTTTGGATAAATACCCAGTTGTGGAATAGCTGGATCATGCAGTAGTTCTATTTTTAATTTTTTGAGGACTCTCCATGATGGTGTTTTCCATAGTGGCTGCACCAATTTATATTCCCACCAACAGTGTGTGAATATTTTCTTTTCTCCACATCCTATCCAATAACACTTGTTATTTTTTGATAATAGCCATTCTAACAGATATGACATGACATATCATTGTAGTTTTGATTTGCATTGCCCTAATAATTAGTTTTGTTGAACATCTTTTTATGTGGCTGTTGGCCACCTATGTGTCTTCTTTGGAAAAACGTTTATTCAAATCCTCTGCACTTTAAAAAATCATGTTGTTTGTTTTTTGTTGTTGAGTTTGAGTTCTTTATATATTTTGGATATTAACCCCTATCAAATGCATGATTTGCAAATATCTTCTCCTATTCAGGAGGGTGTTTTTTTGTTTTGATGATGGTTTCCTTTATATGCGGAAGCTTTTTAGTTTGATGTATTCTCATTTGTTAATTTTTGCTCTTCTTTCCCTTGACTTTGGAATCTGATCCACAAGAACATCACTAGGATTTATGTCACAAAGTTTACCACCTGTGTTTTCTTCTAGGCATGTTATCGTTTTAGGTTTTACATTCAAGTGTTTAATTCATTTTGAGCTAATTTTTGTATTTGGGGTAAGATAGTGGTCCAGTTTCATTTTTTTGTGTGTAACTGACTAGTTTTCTCAACACCATTTATTTAAGAAACTGCTCTTTCCCCATTGTATATTCTTAGCTTCTTCTTCATAAATTAATTGTCCATGTATTGTGTGGGTTTGTTTCAGGGCTCTTGATTCTGTTCCACTGATCTCTGTGTCTGTTTCTGTGCCAGTCCCATACTGTTTTGATTACCATTGCTTTGTCTTAGGAAATCAGGGGGCATGACACCTCCAGCTTTGTTCTTTCTCACGATTGCTTTGGTCATTTGGGATCTTTTGTGGTTCCATACAAATTTTAGAATGATTTGTTCTACTTCTATGAAATATGCCTTTGGACTTTTGATAGGAATTGCATTGAATCTGCGGATTGCTTTGGAAAGTATTGATATTTGAACAATATTAATTCTTTCAATCCATGAACGAGCCAACCTTTTTAAGTTCACCTTTGTATATAGCAAGTGGCATTACATAATCCGTATAATTAAAAAAAAATTTTTTTTAATGTTTATTTTTGAGAGAGAGAGAGAGAGAGACCGAGTGCAAGTGAGGGAGGGGCAGAGAGAGAGGGAGACACAGAATCCGAAGCAGGCTCCTAGCTGTCAGGACAGAGCCTGAGGCGGGGGCTTGAACTCGAAAACCGTGAGATCATGACCTGAGCTGAAGTTGGATGCTCAACCAACGGAGTCACCCAGGCGCCCCATCAGTATAATTTTTTTAACAAAAATTGTAATAGATATGTCCATGGTAATATTAGTGTTAACAGTAGCATTTTCTTCCCAAATTGTTCATCCAAGGGGTAAAAGATAGACTTCCTTGAGCTTTTAAACTACATTGTATACCATTTTAGATGCTTTGCCCCTTGGGAAAACATCATCTTTTAATGAAATGCATTTTGCATAAATCTGTATATGATGCTGCAAAAACTTTCTTTTCAAAGACTAACCTAATTTTCTCTCTTTTGACCAGAATGGGGCAGTATGATCACAGAATTACTCTTACTATGCTCAAGGACACAGGGCTGGAGTGTGGTACCAATTCTTCCTCCCAACTTGTACTTATAGAATTTATTTAGCACATTTTTGGCAGTATGGTCTTAAGGGTGATAGAAACAATGGAAAATACACATAAGCTTTGTGTTTCACAATAGTTCAATAAAGTTCTCTTAGAATGCTCTCTGGTGTAAATTGAGCAACACAGGGCCCTGAGCAACACAAAAACTACTTCCCAAAGTTCACAGACATATGCTGAACATGTCACCGATGTGAATCCATGCAATCATTAGGAGTCATTACTCGTCAGCAATTATTAAAATATATAAAATGCTTCCTCTTCTTGACCTTACTTTATCTTACTAATTTTAGTTTTGGTAATGGACACTGCTAAGGAATCTCTTGCTTCAATGTAAGAAGAGAGAGAAAAGCATTTCTCTCAAATTTTTACATGTATCAACTAAAACTGATTATCATAAATATGCATTCCACTTTTTACTGTCAGGTTGCCTACTGTTGGTGTTATTTTCTTTTAGAATAAACCTGTTACTTAAACTGAATTGAAGACTTCGTTATGCCAAAGGTTATGGTTTGCTGGATGGAAAATTTAGATGCAAAATTTTTGTTTTTCTGGCTTTGCATTGATGGATGTTTGAAATACACATTAGCATCTTCATGAGTCTCATGCACCTTGACGTGTTGTGGAGACCATTTTGGCTTACTGTTAATCTCAGTGTTTTTAATGAGGCCAGATTTGTTAAGCAAGTGCCTTTGAATGTATTTTCCCTCAACCTTTTGTTGTTTTTGTTTTTTGGTTTTTGTTTTTTATCTTTGCTTGTTGGTTTAAAACAATGAAAAAGAATTATGCATAAGAACTAGATGACGTAGTCAAGATTTTAACATAACTGGTGTCACATCGGAATTTATGAATGGTTTACTTTTTAGTATGTATTTTTAAAAAATAGTATAGCGTTACTTAATACTAGAAAGCTTAACATATGTTTTTAAAATTGTAAGCCTACAGTGTTGTTTGGCCTTCAAAACCCATGGGACTTCGAGCCCTGCATGTTTATGATGTATGACTCACACTAGTACTAACAGGAGTTTTTTCATGTATTAAAAGGGAAAAACAACTACCAGGTTTTAACTAAGATATTAAAACTGCTACAGCTTTGGTACCACCAACAAGAGTTCTATTGTTAAGGAGAAAAGATTTACCCCCGGGGGCGCCCCTCCCCTAGTCCCTGGAGAAAGGGTGCCCCCGCTAGGGCAGATGAATCTCTCCTGCTGATATATTTGCTCAATAGTGGTGAATACAAGATCATTTAACAGCACGTAGCCATGCAAAAAATGTCAAATTCTATAATGAGATTTTATTCTCTATTCCATAAAAAAACTGTACAGTTGACCCTTGACCAACGTGGGGATGAGGAGTGCTGACTGCCCCCCACACAGTCAAAAACCCACGTTTAACTTTTGAGGCTCCAAAAACTTAACCACTGGTAGCCTGCAGTTGACCAGAAGCCTTACTGATAATGTAAACCGTCAATGAACACATGTTTTGTAGATTATATGTATTCTATACTATATTCTTACAGCAAAATAAGCTAGAGACAAGAAAATGGTTTTAGGAAAATCAGAAGGAAGAGAAAATAAATTTACAGTACTATACTGTATTTATAAAAAAAAAATCCACGTGTACATGAATTCGTGTAGTTCAAATCGTGTTGTTCAAGGGTCAGCTGTATTCTCTGTCTGAGTTTATTTGGAATTAACTCTGGATCTGATATCCTGAAAAATGTCTTGTGCTGGATTACAACTTCACACGACAGCCTATACTTGGAGCGAGGGAGAAACACTGCCATGACGGTATTTCATCTGTTTCATTGACTCTAAAACAGCATTCACTGTAAAATGCATCTAACTTCAGAAATATTCAAACGTGGGGAAAAATAAGCCTTAAAATTAATGAAATAGTAAGCATGAAAAAAAAGAATAAGAACCACTTATAATTTTCCTCACCCAGAGACAATCACTATTAAAACTTTGATTTAGTCTTATTTAATGCAGGGAATTGTCATTGTCTAATTATTTACTCATCTCTCTGCCCTTTAGGCTGGGAACTTCTCATGGATTCAGGGCATGTTTTATTCACTTTTATCCCAGGTCCCTAACGTAGTGCAAGCTAAGACAAAGTAGCTCAGTAAAGATTTTGACTCTGTGATTTGAGAAACTGGAACATCTGTAAAATAACCTGCTTCAAGTTGCCTTCACTCTTCAGAATTCATTCATTTGTTTATTCAATTCAGTCACTCAGGCATGATCCTATTTTGCTTTAGAAATGTGTGACTTGTGTGGGCATTCTACGGTTGAGGAGTTCCATGACAAATGATCTTCCTAAAAAGTAAACCTGAAAATAACACTCCTATGGTCAGAATTCTTTATTAATTCCTCATGGTTTCGAGGATGAAGTTTTATTTTCTCTTGTTTAACAGCCATTCACTTTATGCAGTGACTCTAGCTTTCTTCTCTATCCTCAACTGCTATCCCTCTCCCACCCTTGACTCCAGGACAGGGCTCTGCAAACTTTTCTCTGTAAAGGGCAAGGTACTAAATATTTTAGGTTTTGAGGACCATGCAGTTTCTGTCACTCAACTCTGACGTCTCACCAAGACAGCAGCAACAGATAATACATAAAGAAATGAGAGCAGGTGTGTTTCAGCAAAACTTTACAAAAGTGGCCAGTAGTCTATAGTTTGCCAGTGGGTGGTCTAATAGATACATCTAATTAAGACATCTAAGTTACTTGCTACTTTCTGCACATTAGATCCAGTTGTGATGTCATCAAAGTAGTGGTTCAGTATGATGTTCTATTGGATCCCAAGATGAGCAATATCTCTGTCAAGTAGATGATGGCCAATAGTGGAAGAGATTACATAGAGATGTACTCTGTTGTTTCTTCTGGGTAAAAGCAAATCACTTCTTTGTTTTGTTTTGTTTTGTTTTTTTGTATGTAATTTATTGTCAGCTTGGTTTCCATACAACACCCAGTGCTCATCCCAACAGGTGCCCTCCTCAATGCCCATCACCCACTTTCCCCTCTCCCCCACCCCCCATCATCCTCAGTTTGTTCTCAGTATTTAAGGGTCTCTTATGGTTTGCCTCCTTCCCTCTCTGTAACTTTTTTTCCCCCTTTCCCTCCCCCCTGGTCTTCTGTTGAGTTTCTCAGGATCTACATAGGAGTGAAAACATATATATCTGTCTTTTTCTGCCTGACTTATTTCACTTAGCATAACACTCTCCAGTTCCATACACGTTGCTACAAATGGCCATATTTCATTCTTTCTCACTGCCAAGTAGTATTCCATTGTATATACAAACCACATCTTCTTTATCCATTTGTCAGTTAATGGACATTTTGGCTCTTTCCATAATTTGGCTATTGTTGAAGGTGCTGCTATAAACATTGGGGTACAAGTGCCCCTATGCATCAACAGTCCTGTATCCCTTGGGTAAATTCCTAGCAGTGCTATTGCTGGGTCATAGGATAGGTCTATTTTTAATTTTTTGAGGAATCTTCACACTGTTCTCCAGAGAGGCTGCTCAAGTTTGCATTCCCACCAACAGTGCAAGAGGGTTCCCGTTTCTCCACATCCTCACCAGCATCTATAGTCTCCTGATTTGTTCATTTTAGCCACTCTGACCGGCGTGAGGTGGTATGCCAGTGTGGTTTTGATTTGTATTTCCCTGATTAGGAGTGACGTTGAGCATCTTTTCATGTGCCTGTTGGCCATCTGGATGCCTTATTTAGAAAAGTGTATATTCATGTCTTCTGCCCATGTCTTCACTAGATTATTTGTTTTTCGGGTATGGAGTTTGGTGAGTTCTTTATAGATTTTGGATACTGGCCCTTTATCCAATTTGTCATTTGCAAATATCTTTTCCCATTCCATCAGTTGCCTTTCAGTTTTGTTGATTGTTTCCTTTGCAGTGCAGGAGCTTTTTATCTTGATGAGGTCCCAATAGTTCACTTTTGCTTTTAATTTCCTTGCCTTTGGAGACGTGTCAAGTAAGAGATTGCTACGGCTGAGGTCAGAGAGCTTTTTTCCTGCTTTCTCCTCTAGGGTTTTGATTGCTTCCTGTCTCACATTCAGGTCCTTCATCCATTTTGAGTTTATTTTTGTGAATGGTGTAAAAATGGTCTACTTTCATTCTTCTGCATGTTTTCTGTCCAGTTCTCCCAGCACCATTTGTTAAAGAGACTGTCTTTTTTCCATTGGATACTCTTCCCTGCTTTGTCAAAATTAGTTGGCCATACATTTGTGGGTCCAATTCTGGAGTCTCTATTCTATTCCATTGGTCTATGTGTCTGTTTTTATGCCAATACCATGCTGTCTTGATGATTATAGCTTTGTATTAGAGGCTAAAGTCTAGGATTGTGATGCCTCCCACTTTGGTCTTGTTCTTCAATATTACTTTGGCTATTCGGGGCCTTTTGTGGTTCCATATGAATTTCAGGATTGCTTGTTCTAGTTTCGAGAAGAATGCTGGTGCAATTTTGATTGGGATTGCATTGAATGTGTAGTTAGCTTTGGGTAGTATTGACATTTTAACAATATTTATTCTTCCAATCCATGAGCACAGAATGTTTTCCTATTTCTTTGTAGCTTCTTCAATTTCCTTCATAAGCTTTCTATAGTTTTCAGCATACAGATCTTTTACATCTTTGGTTAGGTTTATTCCTAGGTATTTTATGCTTCTTGGTGCAATTGTGAATGGGATCAGTTTCTTTATTTGTCTTTCTGTTGCTTCATTATTAGTGTATAAGAATGCAACTGATTTCTGTACATTGATTTTGTATCCTGCGACTTTGCTGAATTCATGTATCAGTTCTAGCAGATTTTTGGTGGAGTCTATCGGGTTTTCCATGTATAATATCATGTCATCTGCAAAAAAGTGAAAACTTGACTTCATCTATGCCCACTTTGATGCCTTTGATTTCCTTTTGTTGGCTGATTGCTGATGCTAGAACTTCCAACACTGTGTTAAACAACAGCAGTGAGAGTGGACAACCCTGTCGTGTTCCTGATCTCAGGGGGAAATCTCTCAGTTTTTCCCCATTGAGGAGCTGTGGGCTTTTCATAAATGGCTTTTATGATGTTTAAGTGTGTTTCTTCTATCCTGACTTTCTTGAGGGTTTTTATTAAGAAAGGATGCTGAATTTAAAAGCAAATCACTTCTGATTGTTTTTACAAGTTGGTATAGAGTGTTTGTTCTCAGAAGATGGTCTCCAGGGTCAGGGCACCATCATTCACAGCCTCCAGAGGCCAATTAGCAGAGGGGCATTTAAAGGTGCTGGCATCCTTCTAACTGATATCTTTCCCAGAGTCTTTATAAAGGAAGGTCCTCTGAACTCTTGGGAAATGTACCCAGGGTAGGGGTAGAGTGCTGGGTGGGCATGTCATACATGGCAAACCTGTCCTAACATTCCCAGTTCTTCAAGCTTTGCGAATCTTACTGTATAGTATGCAGAAGATGCGGCATCTCAACCTCAGTGAGGATAGGCCACTATTAAATCAGTCCATCAAAGAAACTGTCAAGAGACATAACTGTATGAATTAACACATGACACCAAGAATTCCAGCCTAAACCAAAATTGTGTTTTATTTTCCTGGATCTCACATCCTCAGAGATGATTTCCACACATATTCCCCAGGTTTATTCTAATATAAATTAGAAAAAATTGTGCCATTCTTTAGAAGTGGAGCCAGATTTGCACATGACTGCCTGCAATATGTTGGGATGACTGTACTTATAGGTCTTCATGTGAATAAACGTCTCCTTGCTAGAAGTTACCTGTTGTGTCTGCCACTCAGTTTGAGTCTGATCTTCAGGGAGATTAATTTTAGGGCTTGCAAGAAGCTTTCTGGTTTTTAGTTATGACTTGGCTGCAGGTTTAAAGCTTCAGCTTATAGTTTTCTTTCTGTAAATTCCTAGTACAGTTCAGAAACAGCTATCTCACATCATACTCCTTTTTACTATCATACGGCCATTTGGTTCTCTAAGGAATTTGAGTCCTTTGATAGTAACTTCCTCATAATCGAATGCAGGTGATAATTTAATTGATTGTGCTATCACTGCAAGTCATGAAGTACTAGTATCCCATTTCCCATAATCAAAGAACCCAGCACTGTATGCAAGGCCAAAGACATAACCAAACTCAGAATCCCTGATACCTGAGACCCATCCTGCTGCCAAGTTCTCTATCAGTCAGGTGCAGCCAGGAAAACCAGAGATTATAATACAGGTGTTGGAAGTCTAAGTAAGCAAAAGGGAATCCGGAGATAACCCAGGAAAAATAACCATAGAAACAGCTATCACCCCTAGAAGAGGTCAAGGTTATCAGAACCTAAAGAGAAAATTAAAGGGCCTTGCAGAGCCTGGCTCTGGGAGTGCCAGAAGATTGAAAGCCATGAGCAGTTACTACAGTAGATGAAATGACAGCGCTGACAGAGACAGCGAGCAAACAGAAGGGGGTCCCATCGCCTCTCCTTCTGACTTTCACTCTCCCTCTGGTGTCCCCTGGCGGCAGACCAGAGGATGGAGTCCATTGGCAAGACAAGACTGTGGCTTACAGATCCCCAGCCCCAGCATCATGGGCCAGAGCAGAGCAGGATGGATTTAGATCCAAGACAACAATAGTTTCATAACTAATAGCCACGGAAAGAACTGAAAGAGGAGCATTCAGAGAGATCAGCAACTACTAAGACCTGACAGAAAGAAATGAAACATGTTTGCAGAACAGAAGGGAAGCCAGCGGGACCAGGAGCATAGCAGTGGAGTATGTGAGAAGAGGTTGGAGAAATAAGCAGAACCCATATAATGTGGGGCTTTGTAGACTGTACTGAGGTGTTTGGATTTTACTTTGAATGCATTCAAACATTCTTTCTTCTTTCTTACGTGTTAAATCCTATTCATCTTTAGAGGCTCAGCTTAGACAGAAGGCAACCATACTTTCCCAGTGATGTCTTATGTGGAATTGTAGTTGCTTGCTAACTCATCCTTGTGCCGTGCTATTCTGCAAGCACTGTGAGGAGAGAGAATTTGCCTTCCTGCTGGAAGTTATATTCTTAGCCCCTGGCATGGTACCTTAGCATCTACTGTCACTCTCTATATATGTTTATTTAATGAGGTAATGAAAAACTGTCTACCTCGGGTGAGTCTTCCCTGATCCACTTCCTCAGTGATTTCATATTTTCTATGACACTGTCTATAATTCATTGATATAATTGCTTGCCCCACTAGAGGGAAAGTTCGAGAACCAAGATAATTACTTATTATTCAAGGGTATCTTTCCAGTGCCTGGCACTCAGTATATGTGCATATGTGCAATGAACACGTGAATGAGTGAACACACAAATGAATGAGTGAACACATGAATGAATGAGACAACCAAAGACCTGAAGCTTAATGCAGACACATGGATGTCAGCTGCATATGGGTAAAAACTTGAAGACAGTGGATTGGGAAAGAGGTGGGATGAATTCCTTCCTCCACCATCTTTTTTGTCTCTCCCTCTCATCTGTTTCACTTTGTTCCTTCTTTTCCATCTTTTTTTAATATGAAATTTATTGTCAACTTGCTTTTCCATCTTTTTAAACATCAGTGAGCAATATCTGAAGCCACAGAGAAGAAAAATCAGATAAAAACTAAAATAACCAGTAAATTTTATAACCAGAAGGTCTTGGTGACTGTAGAAAGAATAGCTAGGTATGACATTTTCAAGCTAGCTGCAGAGAACGGATAGCATTTTTAAAATAAGCTTAGCTATAATGAGAAGGAAAAAAAATCTTGATTCCTCTAGACAGAGAAGAATATAATTTAAGGGAAATAATTAATGAGAAAGACTAGACATGAGGAAAATTCCTAAAAGGAGCACTGGAAGGATTACTCTTGCCATTGAAACAGAAACCAGGAGTTAGAGTTGAGTTTAGACGCAGAAAGTTGAGGGAGTGCTTTCCTGATGCCTTCATTTTCTCTGGGAAATATGACAGAAAGCCATCTGTGGAAGTGAGCCCAGAGGTGTTGGGTGGGAGACCTTGAATAGGAGAGGGATGACATGGGAGAGTTGGTAGGGGACTGCTGGATGATGATGACATTTCTGCAGCCTCAGTCTGTGCTGTTGTGACATTTTCCTCCAGCCCCAGCTATCTGCTGGGTATCCAAGGAGGGCCGAGAGATGGTTGGAATGATGCTGGCTTAAGGCTTTGCTCGGCATCTTTGGCCAAAAGCTGCCAGACTGAGGAAACTGTCACAGTTGTGAAAGTGATCATTCAGGGGTCTGGGCTGGAGAGAGAAAGAACTGAATTGAGAGGGGTGTCTTGGAGAAATTAAGAGGTCACAGTGCTATAGGTCTTGAGGTCTAAGAGCAATATATGTATGTGTCCACACACACACACACACACACACACACACACACATATACCTCTCACTAGGTGTATGTCATAAGTATACCACTGAATATCTTCAGATCCCAATTCCAATATGGTTAGTAAGGTGAGGAAATTAGACAGAATAATCTCTATTTTATTTTTATTTTCTTGGTGCTCACGTTTGATGATGCTGTGTTTCTTCTGGATGATTATAGGGTATAAGGTGGAAGAAGGAAGGCACTAATTAAATTCTAAAAGAACCATATTTTAAAGTTATTTCACATAATTTCAGTTATGAAGGGTGTGAATTTGGGAGTGTGAAATGTATGTAAAAAATGTATGTATGCAAACTATAGGTATAAATAAGAATCTTGTTTATCCTTCATAATATACTAGGAGGATTAAAGGTGAATGGCTTGTTGTCTCAGGAATCAAAGCTATATAGGATAACGGAAATAATAAAATCTGAAAGTTTCTAAGAAGTCAGGAAAATATTGGGTACAATGGTAAGGCACACTACAAAATCATGGGAACAATGGGAGGAAGAGAAAATATAAAGAATTGAGTTTATGTTTAAACATTTTCTGGGTTTGACAAGTGTTGGGAATTAAAATATTAAACATTTTAAATAAAGATTAAAATAATATATAATGCAGGGTATAACGTAATGTATAATGTATGATGAAATCCTATAAGTGAGTGAATTGATTTCAAAAATAAAGGGTCCAAAATTAAATGGTGCTGTTCTCCATGTCAACTCCCTGAAGGCAGAGGCCGCAGCTGTTTGATTCACCATTGGCTCTTGGGCCATTGGGTGTCACACTATGTGACACCATATAGTGACACCAAATGGTATACACCATTTTCATAATGTACTAAGAGATAGACAGAAATAATACATTCAGCCTGGAATTTTTAGAATTTTTGTCTTGGCTACGGAAGAGAGATTATGTGATCATTACGAGACCAAAGTAGTCTCCAGGATTATTAAATAATCATTAGTGGAATAATAAGCCTAATGTCTACTGATAGAATGGTATTTTGGGGGGACCTCTGACCATACCATATCAAACCTATTGATTGTATCTTATTAGACTTTATTTTCTCTTAAGGCCATTAAAATGCCTGCAGACTATGTCAAATATCCTTTCCCTTTCGAGTGACATAGTACATTTATTCTTACATAAAACTGGCCTTATATTCCACTCCCTCCAGCGCTCAGTCCTATGTTATAGCCTCTAGACCATAGTGGAATGAAAATTTTTAAGATTGGCAGGATGGAAATTTGAAGTTTTTTGGTGTTGTTGTTAAGGCCAAAGAATAGTATTTCATCTTTTATTGAAGTATAAAATCATATACTCTAAGTACTATGTCTGCTCCTAGATTCTTGTCAGTTAAGAAAGAAGATAGGAAAATAATTAAACGGAACTTGTATAAGGGGCAAATAAGCTACAACAGCCTGGGATAAACTCATTAAGTTAATGGTATGAATGATCTTCATAATCAATGATGGAGATGATGTAATACTTTTCTTAGGGAAGAAGTGAAACCCCCCAAATTGGGAAACATTATTTTCAAAATGCATGATAACATGATACCACATCTCTCGCTCCAAATACGAGACTGAATGCTAAGTAAAAAACAAAACAAAAATATGCATATAAGCAAGTCTACGTGCTTTCCTCCTGTACTGGAGAATAAACAAAATACCATAACTGAGCACAAGTTTTTAAATAGAGGGTTGATCTAAAGAAATTGTCATTTGGCTCTCAAGCTTATAATTATGTCATTAAATCACAATCAGGGGTGTTAGAAGGAGTAATTAGGAATATATTGTAGGGTTGCGCACTCATAAGAAATCTTTTATGGGAGGGAAAAAATCTTAAGCATTCACTGTGGGGAAGTCTCCTAAGACTTTTGAAAATCAAGCATTTCAGCCCATGAGGCTTTTATTTAGCAAGAACAGCCGAAAGAAGGGTGTGTGTGTGTGTGTGTGTGTGTGTGTGTGTGTGTTTTGGATGTTGTACCTTAATTTGAAGGCTGTTTAAGTGTCTTGCCTTTTTCATCTATGGCCTGACATGTTCACAGGAAAAAGAATAAGAAAACAGATGACTGGTTTCCAAAGGGATAATTACTAAGTTTTTCTTTCTATTCTTCTTAAGGAATCAATTCCAAGTTTCAGTTTGAAATCATGCCAGGTGCTTCATCTGGGTTGTTCAGGATAAATCCTGACACTGGAGAGGTAGTGACAACCACCACACTTGACAGAGAAGTTCAGGAAGTTTTCACCCTTCGAGGTAAGGGATCCCTGGACGATGCTAAAAAAACAAAAACAAGCAGCAGGAGGGTAGTGGTAACATTTTACATTTCTGCAGAGTGTCTTGAAATAAAATGCGCTTGACCCAGTGCTACCCAGGTAGTTTGGTCTGATGCAGTCTGGTTGGGGCAGTGCATGCTAGGCATGAATTCACGGCCACAATCTGTGTTCTCTTTTATTTCACATCAGTACTTGTGCGAGATGGGGGAGTCCCTTCGTTATCTGGCACCACCACGATTCTCTGTACTGTGGAAGATGAAAACGATCATGCACCAGAGATTATTGTCCCCAGTCATAGCATTGAGGTTCTGGAAAACCAAGAGCCAGGGGTTGCCTACACTATTTTGGCTTCTGATATGGATGCTGGTGATAATGGAGCTGTCAGGTATCATATAATTGGTAAGTATTTTCTTTTTTAAAATTCTCCTCAGGACACTGCCCGAGTTGACACACTGGTGATTATTCTGTATTTGGTGTTTATCACAGTGTCTTTAGAAAACACGCCAAGAGCTGTTTGTTGCTGTATGTGTCCTTTCCACAGACACCATGAACCGACGGCCTCCGAATTCTTAAATCTCCCCTCAACGACACTTGTGAATTTTTCTTTTTTAAAAACATTTTTTAAGATTTTTTTTTTTGAGAGAGAGAGAGAGAGAGACAGAGTGCAAGTGGGGGGAGGGGCAGAGAGAGAGGGAGACACAGAATCGGAAGCAGGCGCCAGGCTCTGAGCAGTCGGCACAGAGCCCGACTTAGGGCTCAAACTCATGAACCATGAGATCATGACCTGAGCCACAGTCGGATGCTTAACTGACTGAGCCACCCAGGTGCCCCTCTTGTGAATTTTTCTATACTAGTGGATGTGCAGATGGAACATATAACTTTATTCCATTTTTGTGGCTTTCATATGATCGCTAATGTTTTTATTATCTTGAGCCATCAAGAATTTTGTCATGCCCTTCTTTTTTCAAAAAAAATTTTAAAGTTTCTGAGAGACAGAGTGTGAGCAGGGGAAGGGCAGAGAGAGGGAGACACAGAATCCAAAGCAGGCACCAGGCTCTGAGCTGTCAGCACAGAGCCTCACACAGGGCTCAAACTCACAAACTGCAGGATCATGACCCAAGCCAAAGTCAGATGGTTAACGGACTGAGCCACCCAGGCACCCCTGTCAGGTCCTTCTTAAATGGAGGCTAGAACAGACAGAGACAGTTCCCAGATCTGAATATCGGTGTAACACTTAAGATCTACACTTAAGAGTGTATCCCACTCTTGATAAAAATCTGTAAGAACTTCTACTAGAAGATAATTTTGTGATATTGCTCCCTTTGGATCGGAAAAATAAAGATCTCTGGCAGAATAATGGTAGCATTTGTATGGAGAGAGCTGCATCTTCTTATTCATTTAAGAGAAAAAGTGATTGAAGAATCTGATTTTTGGCAGGTGTCGGAGTGCACATAGAATATGAGTTGAGGAGAGAGAGGAATGCTTCAGAGACTACATCTTATGGAGGAAACCGCTTTCAGATCTTTAGATCTTGTAAAAGCAGTTTTGGAACTAGCCTCTGAAAGCTATCACTCTCTATTTGCTAAAAATTCTAGGACCAGTCGCATTTTCTATATACCACCATTTTACTCCAAAATGAGAATAGCTTTATTTCCTTTTTGCCTGATTATAAGAATGATACGTGATTGTTATAGGATATATATACAGATTTATGGAGAACAAAAGTAGGAACACACAAAATTTTTGTCTTGCTGAGATAACCCCTTTACTATTTTGAAAAGTGCTCTCCCATGAACCTTGTGAATGGAGACATCAATTTTACATATATTGGACAATTTATATATGCTATTTTGCTACCTCATTTTTAAACTCATTTTTAACATACTGTTTGAACCTTTCGGGTGAGTAAATAGACATATATGTTAGCATTTCTAATGATGTTTCCTCTTATTGCATATGTATAATATCACTTATTCCATCCATTCCCCTTTATGGTCTTCGAGGTATTGACCATAATAGCAGTCTTATTATAAAAATGCTACCATTGAACAACACTTGCTTAATTATTTCTTTATGATAAATGTAAGTAGAGTTATCATGTTCAAGGGCATATATATTTTAAATGTTTACATGCAATGTCATATTTCATCCTGAAGAACGATACCCTTTCAAACTAACTTGTGTAAGTGAGCCCCATTTTCTTCTTTCCTACCCATTGCATTGAGTCCTTTCCTTCTTCTATAAACTCCACTTGTTCTCTAGAACTTCCCAAACAATCTGTGATTAAGGACCAGAGTTGGATTTTTTAAATTTCCGATCTGTTGTACACTGAAATTTTTGTTAAATACAATAAATATGAATGACTGTGAGAAAAAAAAGGCATAGCCCCATTTTTTAAAAATCTATTTGTGCAGATGTAAAATTATTTTGTCAAGTGGCGGTAAGATTTTCTAAATGCTTGCTCTCAAATTCTGTGCTTGTCTTCTTGAGCACTGATAACAATCCCCAGATTGCCACTTGTCCCCTCTCACTGCATCAGGGACTTTTTTTTTCTCATTGGCTTTTTCCCATACTGTCAAAATTTCCCCTTCTCTTGTTTTTCCCATCAGTATTTACCAGCCTTTTTCATCTTGAAGACACACATCTTCCCTCAGGTGTGTGTCCCTTCTCACTCTCTTTTCCTTCACAACCGAGCTTCTTAAAAATCATTGGCTTCTCTCTGGTTTCTGACCTTACCTTGCTTTCACTTCTTATCCTGCTACCATGTGTTCTACTGAAACTACCCTTGCAGAGAGACGCTTGGGATCTTGTTGCTAAATCCAGCGGATCTTTTCACTTCTTAATTTGATTGTCCTGCTTTTGTGCCTTTGCATACCCCGCCCTGGACACTTGGCCCCACCTTGACTTCAGAAGGTCACTTTCTCCTGATCCTTCATGTCCTTTCTAGACAAGCCTTTCCAATGTCCTTGTGCTGCGGGTGGTCTTCTGACTTATTGAAGTTTCCATGGTGTTTGGTGCTTAGTATTTTTTTTTTTTTTTACTTTCCTCATAGACATACTCTCACTGAGTCATTGCATCCAGTCCCTGTCTTCAGCTACCACTGCCCCCCTATATCTCCCTATCTCCCTGCATTCTATGTCTTAACCCCATTAAAGGACATTTTTTAAGTAAAATAATGACTTTCATACAAATATAAAATTAACAACTGCCAAAGATTTTTTTAAGTCATGATTAATGAGCAAAACAAAAAGATGTTAAAATTGTTCCAAGAAGAATTCTTGTTTTTAGCTTATTTATTTTTGTGAGAGAGACACAGAGAGAACCCTCACTCGCAAGCAAGTGGGGGAGGGGCAGAGAGAGAGAGGAAGAGAGAGGATCCCAAGCAGGCTCTGCACTGTCAGTGTCAAAACCAAGCTTTGACATTGCTGCCCAGGCTTCTTCCTAAAACAGAAGTGTGATTCATGATCCTTTCCTGTCTAAAACCGTTCAGGGGCTCCCTACAGATGTTAAGGTAGACTCCTCCGCAGTATACACAGGGCGCTTCATGATTTAACCGTCTCCTTCTCTCCTAAATTCATGTCTTCCCAGCTGCCAGCCCTCTCTCTGCCCTCTGTTTGCAAACACCCAGGGAACCCTGTATTCTAGTTACACTAAAACATTTGCAGCTATTAACTTCTCATAGTCGTAAGACTTCCTTCAGGCTCCAAATTGTTTCACCTCAAAGACCCAGTCCTCATGCCCAACGGCATCACACTACCAATGTGGAATGCTTCCTTCAGGCTCTCTCCTCTACCTACAACGCGCTTGCCAAACCTTTAGCCTGGCCCCTTCCTCTTTAGGGATCAGTTGTGATGTCACTCTCTCCAATCGTTCCCGCTCAGCCAAACACAGGATTGTGTGCCCTTCCTCTCCGTCTCAGCGCCCCGTGCATATGATTTTCACACCACACTTTGATGTCCCGGTACTGACCCAAATTCCTCCTGCACCGTAATTCTTGGAGACTGGGATCATGGGTTACTCTCCTCATATTCCCAGTATCCAGCACATGCTTGGCATGTGGCAGGTTCTCCTTAAATGTCTGCTGAGTGAATGAATCATTTTATCAACTACAAATGCCACAGAAATGTAGGTTTGTCGGATCACCCCTATGTGTGGTACAAATTACTTGTGTGTTATGAATAAAATGCAAATGCAAGTCTCTTCTCCTCAGCCCCTAGCTGTTCTTTTGAATGCTGTTCTACTTCTTCCCCATAGACCCCTGGCAGATGCTAGTAAATCCTCACACTGTTTGGAATAGTGAGCCTCATCCAAGAATGTGCCCTTCATCCAAGATATTGCCGGAAAGTCGTGGAACTGTATTTTTCCTGACTAAAAGTTATTTATTTATTCCGAGAGACAGAGAGAGCACCAGCAAGGGAGAGGCAGAGAAAAGGAGAGACAGGGGAAGACAGAATCCTAAGCAGGCTCCATACTGTCAGTACAGAGCCCGACATGGGGCTCAAACTCACAAACCATGAGATCATGACCTGAGCTGAAACCAAGAGTCAGACGCTTAACCAACTGAGCCACCTAGGTGTCCCATTGTTGTTTTATCTCAATGAAAACATATATTAATCACAGGAAAAATATATGAATATAAAAAGTTATAGATGCAGACACAAAAATTCATACTCTTGCAAATCAAGTCAAAGCAAGTAAATTATTTTCTTAAGTTTATTTATTTTGAGAGAGAGCAAGCAGAAAGAGGGGCAGAGAGAGAGGGAGAGAGAAAGAATCTCAAGCAGGCTCCACACTGTCAATACAGAGCCTGACATGAAGCTCAAAACCATGAACTGTAAGATCATGACCTGAGCTGAAGTCAAGCATCGGACACTTAACTCACTGAGCCACCCAGGCCCCCCTCTAATTATTGATTGAATTAAGATAGATATAGAATTATATTATTTTGTTTATCCCCTGATAAAAGAAGCTTCATGAGGGCGGGGACTCTATCATGTTCACTGTTGTATCCTCCATACTTACAAAAGTGCTAGGATGAAAAATCATGAAATAAATATATGTTGAATGCATGAATCCTGCATATATCTCATCATATACATGAATGATATATGTAGCACATATACACATGAATCATATGTGTGTGTAAATATAGCCAGCAAAGGGCTGCTACTTCTTCAATTCGAATGCATTTTGAGTTTGTATTTGTTTCCTTTCGTAGATGGAAATACTGATGAGTACTTTGCTATTAATGAAACATCAGGAGACCTCTCAACCACTCGCGCTTTGGACCGGGAGCAAGTCAGCAATTTTACCTTAGTCATCCTGTGTTCCGACCTAGGGGATCCACCGAGGAGCTCTCTAGTGCAGTTGCAGGTTAGAGTTTTGGATGACAATGACCATGGCCCTTCCTTCCCCACGCTGCATTACCAGGCCTCCGTGAGAGAAGATGCTGAAGTGGGGACAGTGGTTCTGGTACTATCTGCTGTGGACAAGGACGAAGGTCTGAATGGGCAAACTGAGTATTTTCTGGAGGGTGAAGCTTCTGGTACATTCACCATTGATTCTGTGGCGGGTGCACTGAGAACCTGCCACACCTTGGACCGAGAAGCCAGATCCCAACATACATTTCGGGCTGTGGCCAGAGACTGTAGTGTCCAGGGCTCGAGAAGCACCACAGTAATTATAAAAGTGCATGTCATGGATGTTAATGACAATGATCCGGTGTGGGAGCAGAACCCCTTTGAAATTTTTCTTTCCGCCCAGTCACCTCCTAACCAGACAACTGCCATTCTGACAGCCAGCGACCCTGACTTGGGACCCAATGGAACTGTCATGTTTAGTTTTGCAGAGACCCAGTCGATATTTTCTATTGATAAGTATACAGGAGAAGTTCAACTTCGGCACAACCCATCTCCAGAATATTTTCCAATCTGGCTGCAGTTAAAAGTTACGGACCAAGGCGTCCCAGCTAGGACAGCCACTGGCCTCTTAGTCGTTCACATGGAAGGAGAAGATAGAAAGATTTCCTTCAGCCACCCTCTGTATAAAGGGACTGTGACTGAAAATTGTGATGCAGGTGAGTGTCCCCTCAAGTTTTTGTATATTGCATCTGTCTGGGCAAAATGTTTAAAATGAAGGTTTATACAACAAGAGTGCTATTGCAGATTCAGTCATAAATTTCTGAGTTCAGCCAATTTTCTTTTATTTTTTTAAAATTTTGTCAGTGTTGATTTTTGAGAGACAGAGAGACAGAGCATGAGTGGGAGAAGGGCAGAGAGAGAGGAAGACACAGCGTCTGAAGCAGGCTCCAGTCACTGAGCTGTAAGCATACAGCCCGACCCAGGGCTCGAACTCACAAACCATGAGGTCATGACCTGGGCTGATGTCAGATGCTTAACCGACTAAGCCACCCGGGCATCTCAGTATGCCAGTTTTCATCCATAGTACAGTATTAAAACAATACCTTCAATCAGGGCCCCTGGGTGGCTCTGTTGGTTAACTGTCTGACTCTTGGTTTCGACTCAGGTCATGATCTCACGGTTTGTGAGTTCGAGCCGTCTGTGAGTTCAAGCCCTGGATGGGGCTCTGTGCTGACGGTAGGAAACTTGCTTGGGATTCAGTCTCCCTCCCTCTCTCTGCCCCTTCCCTGTACACGTGTGCTCTCACTCTAAATAAATAAATAAACAAACTTAAAAAACAATACCTTCAAATATAGTAACACACACACAAACCTTTAAAAATAACAAAGAGTGAAAATACTGAAAAATAAATCATTTAGGGCTTTTGAAGTTTCAGTTAATTTAGGTTTACAATCTCAAAAATAAACCCTTTTATTTAAATGTATATGAATCCTCAACAAGTGTACATTTCCTAAAGTACTTTCTTAGAAGTACAATAAAAGAGGAGGCATGTTGTGGTTAAATGCTTGAGCTCTGCCTGAGTTTAATTCCAAATTCAACTACTGTGCCTCCTTGGGCAGCTGAATCTCTCTGAGCCTCAGTTTCCTAACCCATAAATTAGGAATAATAATCATGCCTACCTCATTAGGTTCTGGGAGCTGAATAAGCTAGTTCATGTAAAGCACTTACAGCAGTGTCTAATACATAGTAAGCATGTAATAAATAGAAACTACCACTGCTAATATTATTACTTCATTTCGATAGGGTCAGCAGTGGCTTTCAAACAATGCAGTAATATCTGATCCTCAAAGAATTTGGGGCAGATAATACAGCTCAGCACAGGCTTCTGCGAACAGTAACTATTTTTCCTAATAATGCTGTTTGTTTTCAATTATTTCCTTACATTTATGCCATACTGGGAAGCATAAATAAAAATCAGTTTTAATTATCTTTCTATCCAAAAGTGAAAAGACTTCCTTACAGACTTCCTTACAGTTATAAATTGAAAGACATTTGACTTGGGTAATTATATCTGACTAGAGAGTGCAGGGATGAATCTGCTGATTCTTTCCACCAACTGGGCAAAGCACATGGACTCAGAGGAGCTTGGCTGTTAAAGGTCTGCTGTGTGCTGTGCACCTGCTCATGGCATTTGTGGTTTGTGTTTTGTCATTGTATCGTGATTCAATTTCAATTTATCTGCACCTACCTACACTATTATTTAAAAGGCACTCTGCATTTCTCTCATTTGATGTATTCATTTCATAGTGAAAATATCTATGTTACACATTTTATACTGCCTTCTCTATGAAAAGAGAATATTCAGCTTAATATTGAATATTAAATTAGGGTTGTTTTCAGTTGCAGATTATTAACTTGACTTTGACCCTTTTTGGAATTATGGTTATTCCATAGATTGCTTCCACAGAAGGTCTCTTATTGATTCTAAACATAATTCACAGTAAATTGCAGTTTTCTGCACTAAAGGAAATAATAGTGACTTCAAACTAAATCAGAAATTTGCAACATGTATTCTTATGTGTAATGAGACTTCCAAATAAGCGTTAAATGTTAAACAATATGAGATGCTCCTTAGAGCTATACTTCTATTACTCTTAAGAGGCATGCATTTCAACACCAGAGCAGAACCTGATGGAAAGTAAAGTTAGCAGTTTCTAAATAATATAGCACAAAAACAATATATTAATCTTAAAATTGATTTGATAAAATTACAGTATCTTTGAGCCCAGCCTTTGTCTGCAGCGCAAAAAGGAACATTTGTCTAAAAGCCCTTGGCACTTGGTCTTTCTGCTGCTACTTGAATGTTTCAGTGACTGAGAGTTTAGAAGGGTGGTTCTTGAAATTGGGTGTGAACCAAATGATCTGTAACCCACCCCTGAAGGATCTGCTTCATTAAGTTTGGGGTCCAGGAATTGTTTTTCACGAGCTCTGTGGGTGATTTGACTGCATGACAAAGTTGGAAAATCTCTTCATTTGGAAAGTCATTCACAAGTTGAACCTAGCTCTCCCTCCTTTCTGTCTATCCATAAATCTAGTTCTTCCCTCTGGAGCACTCCTCTGCTGTACACAGTCACTCTTCAGATATTTTATTTGCTCTTTCCACTACTTTTTTAATTAGAGAGAGAGAATGAGAGAGAGATTGCATGAGCAGGGGACAGGAGCAGAGGGAGAGAGAGAAAATCTTATGTAGGCTCCATGCTCAGTGCAGACCCTGATGTGGGGCTTGATCCTACAACCTTGGGATCATGACCTGAGCTGAATCCAAGAGTCAGATGCCCAACCAACTGAGCCACTTAGGTGGCCCTCCTTGAATTTTTTTTTTTTTTTTTTTGTCGAGTGTTATATACCCAGTACTTATCTACTGGGCTATATTAGTGAACTAAAAGACCTAAATGCTTGTCCTCATGAGGCTAATAACATTCTAGCGGGGATACTGAGGCAGTGTCAATGAACATAATGAATAACTATAGTATATGTTAGATGGTGATAAGAGCTATCAAGTAAAGAAAAAGCAGAGCAAGGAAAGAAGGAATTAGGAGGTCTTGGGTGGGGGACAAACAGCAGTTTTAAATAGTAGGTAAGGGCAGGCATCATTGAGCTGACACATTTGGACAAAGACCTAAGGAGAGGAGACAGCCATTTGTATATTTGGGGGTACAGTATTTCAGAAAAAAGGAAGAAGCTAGTGGGAGCCTGCCTGGTTTGTTCAAAGAACAGCAAAGAGGACTGTGTGACGAAGCAGAGTAAGCAAGGGCCAGAGCGATGGGAAATGAGGTCGGAGGACGACCAGACCACGCGGGGCCTTGTAGACCACAGGGGGATGTTGGCTTTTACTCAAGTAGTTTTCCCTTCTTTAATTCCTTCAGTTATCTTTCACATAATAAGGTTTCCAACCGCTACTAGCGAACATTCACATTCAGTATAAATTCTTCAGAGTAATAGGCATTAAATATATTATTCTTCAAAAGAACTGGCATGGAAGTCATCATTGTTATTATACTTTTTCACATCAGTGGATAAAATTTCTAAATATTAAGTAATGTGCCTGGGCTTTCCCTAATTGTTAGAATATTCTTTTCTCAATTTACCCAGGATCAATTTGTTTGCAAGATTAAGCCAAAATAAAAATCAATATCCAAGGTACCCCAAAGAAAACAGTTCAGTATGAAATTAAGTTATGGATTAGTAAATACAATATTTATGGTTGAATTCAGGAGTGAATTAAAATAACACTAATGAAAACTGCCATGGGGGTGCACACTTTGCACCTGTTTTCATTTTTGCAATGTGCCATTCATTTGTATGTCACAGATTCACTCTGTGGATAAGAGGCAGCCATTATGGGAGGGAACTATCTTGATTTTAACCTGTTTTCCCATCACTCAGGCAGCAACTCATCAAATCGGTACACCTTCAGTCTACTCCCGGCCATCACAATTGGGATTAATCGATATGGTTAAGAGTAACCTGGCCTGAGATTAAAAGTTAGTACAGAAGACAGTGAAGACCAAATTACTTTCTTGCCTCTGTAGGTGGGCTTCCTGTTTGAGATTCAGTCAGAAAAGCTAATGATGGGAAGACATCATCCTGCTATATGCATCACTGTGTTTTCTTTGACCTCTGATCACAGTTGTCCTTCTTAGTCCTCTTGTATTTAGAATAACTGGAATAAATTTAACTGTTATCTTTATAATAGAACTTAAGACTTTAAAAATCAATTTATTAAATCTTATACATAAAAAAGACTAGAAATACTTCTGGTAGTACGACAAGCATATGGAACCCATTAAACATCCAGGTAGGTATACATTTCAAGACACCTGAAGCAATGGGTTGGGACCTCATTATGAAGAGTAAACTATGACATGTTTGAAGGACATAAAGTCTAAATTGAGAGAGAAGCTAAACATTGGGCATATAACAGGAAGGAGAAAGACAGAAGGGAAGGATGATGGTTAAATAGGCCATTGAGTATGATTAGATGCAACTAACCTGTACCTGGTTCAGCAGGATTTCCTAACCTCCTGTGAAGAACAGTGACCAGGTACATAACATATTGATTGACATTTCAAGCCGGCCAAAGCTTTACTTAGACATGAATTCAGTTCAGACTGCTGGATCATATCATAGACATCAGAAGGTGATTTTTTTTTTTTTTTTGCTTTGAATTCCAGTAGTTTTATTTATCTTTTTTTAAATTTGTTTTAATGTTTATTTATTTTTGAGACAGAGAGAGCCAGAGCATGAACAGGGGAGGGTCAGAGAGAGGGAGACACAGAATCCGAAGCAGGCTCCAGGCTCTGAGCTGTCAGCACAGAGCCCGACGCAGGGCTCGAACTCGCAGACCATGAGATCATGACCTGAGCCAAAGTCGGAGGCTCAACCGACTAAGCCACCCAGGCGCCCCAAGAATTCCGGTAGTTTTAAAAGACTGTAAATCCATTGATTAGTCCTAGAATGGCCTTGATATAAATTATTTAATAACATTTTATAGCCTCCAGCATTATTTCCTCCCAAATATGTCTTTAGTTTTTCATTTTGTTTTCAAATGAAAAACATGTCCCTTTTGGAAGCTTAAATTTTCCGTGGGCTACTCAAATATCCTATCAGTAGGCATCAATTAACATCTTGAGCAAATTCTTTGTTGTATTATCATAAATTTTCATCACTCCAAACTAATTTTAACATTTAAATGTTCTTTTAAGAAAATTAAAAGTTAAAACAAATAGCCCTAATGTATTTATATTTGTTTAACATTTCTTTCTGGCCAAGCCCACAGATTTGAGTTTTGATTAACATTGCATTCATCTATGAATAATGTTAAATGTAACACCAACTGTTTAAAATGATATATAGTTCAGTATATAGTTCCCATTTAAAAGCAACTCTTTGGTAGGTAAAATCTCTTTAAGAGTTGGTCATGATGTATTCACTTATTCACAGAAAGAGTCACTCTCCAGGATACCAGTTGTCCATAAGAGAGAGAGACCACCCATACAGCAACATGAGAAAAAGAGTTGAAATTCAAGTGATTCCCCACTCTTTACACTTGCCACTGTTCCTCTTCAAACTAGATGAGAGGGAATATAACTGTCCTGAATTTTTTGAAGTGAAAAATAAACCACTTGGTTGCCTGTGGTGTTTCAATCCATTCAACAATTTCAGTGGACCTTCTGGAAGCCACCATTTATTTCTTGTTTCACTCCCAATGCTTTGGGTATCCTGAGGAAGATGAATCAGTAGTCACAGTCCCTAGTGTGGATTATTCGCAGCTTCATGCATTTCTTTTAGTTACCATGAGGGGAAAATATGAAATTATGAACTGTATCGATATGGTGCTTGAAAGTAAATACTCAGACCTTAAGAATCTTGAGATAACATTAAAACATGACGATGTACAGGGGCATTCTAACTAGTGAATTATGCATATTTAATTTTGTATCATAAACGCATCTGATCTTGATAGTTTGGAGGGCAACCCCTTCTTCTTTGGTCCTTTGGCAGTAGGTCCAGTAACTTTTGGCTCTTACTCTTGGTAGACTGGGCACATGTATGTAGAGTGTGGTGTGATAGGAGTTGGTGTAGCTGAGTGGGTCACCACCATTCTCCACTCACAGTGTATGAGCTGTCCTTCTCCTCCTATAAAGTGGAAATGATAAGGATTTCCTCACAGGGCTACTGTAAGGATTAAATGAGGTCATGTAGTGTACTAGTCATTTTTTAAATTGTTATTATTACTGTTCTCCTTCTGTCTCAAATCTTTCATTGAATTCTATAAAGTTCACTGGGTATAAATTCTTACCAGAGCAACCAGTTGTTACACAGCAATAATATAACAACAGTGAAATGCTTTCAGGTTTTAAAGCCCTACCATTCCATTCCACTCCATTTTGTCTCCAAACAAGATAGCAATCATACTTTCCAAGGTGACAAAGCTCCCATAACTATGGAAGTTATGGGAAGAGTTCCCATAATCTGTGTCATCTATAACTTTGGAACAGGGCCCAACATATACATTTTTATGATAATGACAAAAGGGGAAGTAATTATGTATCACCTGTCACCCCTTTTTCATTTTATTTAAGGCCAGTCTCATATTTGGAATGAAACTCATTGGAATGAGTGCTATCTAACTAGCCCAGTATGGCATTTCATCACCTTACCTATGACTAAGATAGCTCTGGAGGAGATAGAGAAGAGTACCTTCGATGAGGTCAGTCTGTCTCAGAGCAAGATAAACATCTCAAAAGGCAGCTTTCATCTTTGGAAATTAACCCCAGTCTCACATCTGGGCCTCAGCCATTATAAGCTCAACACCTCATCTTATTAACAAGCCAGGGAGTTACTTCCCCCAGGGTTGGAACTTATTAACCAATATGAAGGAGACTGATACACAGACCAGAATGTCAGTTTTTAGGTATATGAAAAACTATATTTGCCATGTGGATTACAACAGTCCTGCCAGGATGAGCAGGTCTCTCTTTCTAGGAGAAAGGACACAGGAAGCCACACTGTAATCAGAAAGTTGTTACAAGTTATTGCTTATTAATCCTAAACAGTTGAAGAGGCTCTCTTGAGCTTTCCAGTGTGATCTTGATGACCTTTAGATTGTTGAAACAGTGACAAAACAGGTTTTATACCTAGCTGACTTTGAAGTCTTGTGAAGGCCTGGGGAGAAATCTGAGTTAGGAAGTTAGGAGGGTACTGTGGTAATCCACATGATGAATGAGCGCAAAGTTACCTGGGGAGATTTGATTTGATTTGATTTGATTTGATTTATTTTTAAGTTTATTCATTTATTTTGAGAGAGAAAGAGAGAGAGAGAACATGCACAAGCAGAGGAGGGGCAGAGAGAGAGAGAGAGAAGGGGAGGGAGACAATCCCAAGCAGGCTCTGCACAGAGCCCCACATAGGGCTCAATCATTGGGAGATCATGACCTGACCATCAAGAGTTGGTCGCTTAACTGACTGAGCCACCCAGGCACCCCTGAGGAGCTTTTAAAAATTACCTCTACCTAGACATCCACAACCCCCACGCAATTAGATGAGATTTTTGAAGGTACATCAGGCATCGTGAATGGGTAGAAACTCCCATGTAATTATGCATGCAAGCCAAAGGTGGAGGTAGAGAGAGGGCCTAGAAGAAATGCAAAGTAACAGCAGTATTTTGCAAGGGTTGAAGCAACGCATCTACCAAAGAGACTGAGGTGTAGGGGCTGGCCAGGGCATCACCAAAAGTCTGGGAAGGTAGTGTTAGAGAAGTAGGAAGGTGATGGGTTCAAAAGGCAGGGAGTGGTCAACAATTTCTAATTTGTGGCAGAGGTTAAGTAAGATAAGGACGGAAAAGTGAGAGCTAGTTTAGTTGGAGGTCTGTCCCCAGTGCAGAAGTGCATGAGGTGGTCGGCTGCTACCCAGCACTCAGAAAACCTCTCCTTCACGGGGTAGGGGGGTGTTTCCGGGGATGGTCTGAGGATGCCATCTTGATACAAGGAGGTAAGGACACAGTAGAAAGGAAGGCATGTCTGAAAAGATAAGTCCATGCATCGAGTATAAAGGATAAGACAATAAGAGAAAAAGACACAATTAGCAACATGAGGAGCATCCGGAAAGGAGGTTCTGTAGAGTAAGTCCACCTTGGTGAAAGAGTTCAGGATTTGGCAGAGAATAGAGGCCAGGAACGGAGACCACCAACATGCACTCCAGAGTCAACTGCAGCTGCTTACAAGGAATTATGTGCAGCCAGATAAAATTTAGCAACTTCAGGGAGGATCAGAAACATTAGGGTGAACTAAGTCACTAGAACTATTTTAGAAGCTAAGGTCCAGTGAGGTGCAGAGCGAGCGGGGATGAGAAGTTCAGTCTGTTTTCAAAGGCTTGGCTGTGAACGGTAACAAAGGACCATGGCAGTGGCTTGAAGAGTCTTGAAGATCAGAGGGGCATTTTGTTTTGTTTTTTAAAGCCAGAAGAGATTTGGACATTTGTGATTTATAGCACTGTTAAGTTTACTGAGAAATCTCATTTATATTTGAGTATAAAACGGGAATAAAACACTTGGAAATATCAGGATTTCTTTTCTTTCCTTTTTGTTTTCAATTAGCATCTATTATTTGTGGATGTTGAACCCTGATTTCAGATTTTTATATTTTGAGGACAGCAATGCCTCTCCCTCAAGCTGTGACAATCAAATGGAATCATTAAAATACTTGATTACAGTATTCATTATGTGGCAGCTAAAAACATCTTAGATGGCGTTTCTTTAATCTAAGTAAAACATATTTTTAAGATTTTTAAGACATTGACTTTGTTTCTTGAAGTAATTGGAAATGTGCCAGGTATCTAACCACCAATGTTGAGAAGTACTTGTATTGAAAAATTGTGCAACCTTTCTTTCTGGACATATGCAGGCTCTGGATTCTAGCTGGCTCAGGGATGCCAGGAGCTGGAAAGGAGCAAAAGGACAGCTCTTGAAAACAAAGGGAAATTGGAGTCTGGTCATCAACCTGGAGGTGCAAACTAGACAGGGAATCATTGGAAAATGAGGGGAGATTAGCAGCCTCAGGTCTGCAGACAAGATTTGAGATTCTGATCCAACAGTGAAGCAACACTGAAAATTCTCAAGCTCATGCTTTAAATATAGTCTTCTGTAAATCACAAAATGAGAGAGGTAGTAGGAACATCAGGGAGTCACTTTAACACTTGCCTTTCTCTAAGTTGTTATAAGTGAATTTGAAATGATTCAATGCATCCATTTATAGATAATCTTCCTTTTAAAAAATTTGGCCACCAAAATCTGTAACCCCATTAAAAGTACATTTCAGACTTCATCAATTTTGTTGACTTCTCGTTTCATGTATTAATTCTGTCTTGGTTTTCTGACACATCTCTCTTTTCCTAAAGCTCATAAGAGGTCAATAAGCACTTTTCATAGCTTCCTCTATTAATTTCCTTAAGGTGTTCACAAAAGCAAATGTGTTCAAGATTGCATAGCATTTACATTTCAAAACATGGTTTTCATCTGTTCACAAATTTTGGAAAATTATTTATTTTGAGATTTTCCATGCTTTGTCTCATCCCAGGGGTGAATTCTTTGGAAAGCTTTAGTAACATATGTGCAGTCATTTCTGATGATGGGAAGAGGAAAATCAACTTTTCTTCCTTTTCTAATTGTGGTAAGAGACACATAACAGAAAATCTACCATTGTAAATAATCATTTTTAAGTGCACTGTATGGTAGTGATAACAATAGGCCCGTCATTGTGCAGTGGATTTCTAGAACATTTTCGTCTTTCAAAACGGAAATTATACTCATTGAACAACTCTTTCCCTTCCCTCCAGCTTCTAGCAACCGCCATTCTACTTCTGCTGCTCAGGGTGTGGCTACTTTAGATACCTTGTATAAGTGGAGTCAATGAAGTATTTGTCTTTTTGTGACTGGCTTATTCACAAAATCAAGGTTCCTCAGTGCCTATGACAGGATTTCCTTCTTGTGAAAGGCTGAATAATGCTTTATTGTATGTATATACTACATTTCTTTATCCCCTCATCCATCCAAGGACATTTAGATTATTTCTATCTCTTGGCTGTTATAAAAAATGTTGCAGCGAACATGGATATGCAGGTATCCCTTTGATATCTTATTTTCAGCTCTTTGGATATATGCACCCAGGTGGGATTTCTGGATATATGACAGCTTTAATTTTAATTTTTGGAGAAACTTTCATACTGTGTTCCATAGGGGCTACACCATTTTATAACACCACCAGCAGGGTCCAAGGATTCCAATTTCTACATATCCTCACCAACACTCGTTATTTTCTGTTTTGTTTTTGTTTTCTAACACCCATCCTAACTGAAGTGAGGTGATACCTTGTGGTTTCGATTTGCATTTCCCTGATGATTAGTGATACTGAGCATCTTTTAAAAATCTGTTGGTCATTTTGGGACACCTGGGCCACTCAGTCGGTTAAGCTTCCAACTCTTGATTTTGGCTTGCGTCATGATCTCAAGGTTTGTGAATTAGAGCCCCGCACTGGGCTCTGTGCTGACAGAGAGGAGCCTGCTTGGGATTCTCTCTCTCCCTCTCCCTCTCCCTCCCTCCCTCCCTCTCTCTCTCTCTCTCTCTCTCTCTCTCTCTCTCTCTTCCCCTCCCCTGCTTGTGCTCTCCTCTCAAATTAAATAAATAAACATTAAAAAAAAGAAAATATGCATGGGCATTTCTTTCTGGAATCTTTGTTCTGTTCTATTCGTCTCTCTGTATCTGGCCAGTACCATACTGTTTTGATTACTCTAGCTCTGCACTATTGAAGTTAGTAAGTGTGACACCTTCTGCTGTTTGGTTGTTTTTTCCCTCATGATTATTTTGGCTATTTGGAAGCATTTGAGATTCTATGTGAATATTAAAATTCTTTTTTTCTGTTTCTGTAAAAAAAAGCCATTGAGATTTTGATATGGATTGCACTGATTCTTTAGATTGTTTGGGGTGGTGTAGACATTTTAATAACATTAAGTCTTCCACTCCTCATGGAGTGGCTACAGAATGTCTTTCCATGTATTTTGTCTTCTATAATTTATTTTAGCAATGTTTTATAGTTTTTAGTGTATAAGACTTTCACCTCGTTGGTTAAATTTATCCCAATTTTTTTCATGCTATTGTAAACGGGATTGTTTTCCGAATTTCTTTTTTCAGATTGTGCATTGTTAGTGCATAGAAACACAAGTGATTTTGTATTCTACAACTTTGCTGAATTCATATATTAGTTCTAACTAGTGTGTGAGTGTGTGTGTGTGTGTGTGTGTGTGTTTAATCTATAGAGTTTTCTACATTAGGTTCTACATAGATCATGTCATCTAAAAGCAAGGATCATTTTATTCTTGTTTTCTGATTTTGATGCTTGTAAGTTGAAAGCCTGATTTCTTTGGCTAGGACTTTCAGTACTATATGTAGCAAAGAAGTTGCGAGAGTGGGCATTCTTTCCTTGTTCTTAGTTGAAAAGCTTTTCGATTTCACTGTTGAGTAAGAATGTTAGAGCTGTGGACTTTTCTTATATGGCCTTTATTATGTATGGTAATTTCTTTCTGTTCCTAGTTTATTGAGTGTGTTTATCATGAGTGTGTTGAATTTTGCCAAATGTTTTTTCTGTGTGTATTGAGATGATCATGTGATTTTTACTCTTTATTCTGTTAAGGTGGTGTATCACACTGATTGATTTTCATACATTGAACTATCATTGCATCCCAGGAATAGATCTCACATTGTTATGACATGTGATCCTTTTAATGTGCTGTTGAATTCGGTTTGCTGGTATTTTGTTGAGGATCTTTGCATTTATATTCATCAGGGGTAGATTTCTTGTAGTGTCTCTGATTTTGGCATCAGAGTAATGCTGGCCTCATAAAATAAGTTTGGAAGTGTTGTCTTCAATATTTTGGAAGAGTTTGAGAATGATTGGTGTTAATTCTTCTTTAAATGTTTGGTAGACTTCACCAGTGAAGCCATCTGGTTCTCTTTATGGGGAGGTTTTGATTATTGATTCAGTCTTCTTACTAGTTATATATACATCTGTTCAGATTTTTTTCTTTCTGTAAATTCAATTTTGGTTGGGTGTGTGTTTCTAGAAATATGTTCTTTTCTCCTAGGTTATCTTATTTGGGTGTATCATTGTTCATAATAGTCTCTTATGATACCTTTTATTTCTGTGGCATCACTTGTAATATCTCCTCTTTCATTTCTAGTTTTTGTTACTTGAGTCTTTTTACTTTTTTTCTTTGTCTAGGCTAAGGATTTGTCAATTTTGCTGATTTTTTAAATTTTATTTATTTTGAGAGAGAGAGAGAGAGAGAGAGAGAGAGAGAGAGAGAGAGCGCCCAAGTGGGAAGGGGCAGAGAAAGAGGGAGAGAGAGAATCCCAAGCAGTCTCCACACTGTCCACGTGGAGCCCAACGCGGTGCTCGAACTCATGAACCACAAGATCATAACCAGAGCGGAAATCAGGTGCTTCACTAACTAAGCTACCCAGGTGCCCCAATTTTGCTGATTTTTTAAAAAAAACTTACTTTAAGTGATTTTTCCTCGTTTGTTTACTGTTTTTCACTTATTTCTGTTCTAATATTTATTATTTCTTTCTGCTAACTTTGCTTTTAGTTCCATTTTCTAGTCCATTGGGGTGTAAATTAGGTTGTTGATGTGCAGTCTTTCTTCTTTTTTTAATGTAGGCATTTATTGCTGTAAAATTCCCTCAGCATTGTTTTTGCTGCAGCCCATGTTTTGGTATATTGTGTTTTTGTTTCATTTATTTCAAGACATTATCTAATTATCCTTTAGATTTCTTCTTTGACCTGCTAGTTGTTTAAGAGTTGTTATTTAATTTCCATGTGTCTGTGAATATTCCAGTTTTCCTTTGCTGTTGATTTCTACTTTCATTCCATTGTAGTTAGAAAAGATACTTGGTATGATTTTAATATTCTTAAATTTGTTACAACTCCTGTTGTTCCCTAACATGTCATCTGTCCTGAAGAATGTGCACTTGAGGAACAAGTGGGAACACATAAAAACACTTGAGGGTGTGTATTATGCTGTTGTTGGGTAGAGTGTTCCATGTATGTCTCTTCGGTCCAATTTCTATATTATTCAAGTCCTTCATTTCTTCATTGATTTTCTAACTGTTTGATCTGTCCATTATTTAAAGTGAGGTATTGAAATCTTCTACTATTAATTATGTTGCTATCTGCTTCTCCCTTCAATTCCATCAGTATTTTCCTCATATATATGGGTGTTCTGCTGTTAAGTGCATATATATTTTTAATTGTTTTATCTTCCTGGTGAATAGAACTTTTTATGTAGTGTCCTTATTTGTCTCGTGACAGTTTCTGACTTGCACTCTATTTTGTCGGATGTAAGTATAACCTCCCCTATTTTCTTTTGGATATTATTTGCATGGAATATCTTTTCCCACCTTTCTACTTGTGGCCTATCCCTGTCTTTATATCTAAAGTGAGTTTTTTGGTGGTAGTATATACTTGGATCTTGTTTTTTTAACCCATTCAGCTATTCCATGTTTCTTGATTGAGGAGTTTCATCCATTTAGATTTTTAAAAATTACTGATAGGAAAGACTTAATACAGCCGTTTTTATACTGTTTTATGTAGGGGCACCTGGGTGGCTTAGTCGCTGAAGCATCCGACTTCAGCTCAGGTCATGATCTCATGGTTCGTGGGTTCAAGCCCCACGCCGGGCTCTGTGCTGTGACAGCTTTGGAGTCTGCTTTGGATTCTCTGTCTCCCTCTTTCTCTGCCCCTCCCCCACTCATGCTCTGTCTCTCTGTCTCTCTCTCTCTCTCAAAAATAAAACATTAAAAAAGTTTTTTAAAATTGTTTTGTGTATGTTTTTAATTTTGTTCTTTTCTTCTCTTGCCACCTTCCCTTATTTCATTAGTTTTTTGTAGTGACACGTTTTGGGTCCCTTCTTATTTCCTTTTGCATTTCATCTATAGATAATTTCTTTGTGGTTACCATAGGGGTTACATAACACATCTAATAGCTTTAACAATCTATTTTAAACCAGTAACAATTAATTTCAATCACATACAAAAAACTGTCCCTTTACTTCTCCCTCCCACTTCATTACTGATTTCATAAATTACCTCTTTTAGTATTTTTATCCATTAACATAGTTTTATAGTTATACTGATTTCTTATGCTTTTATCTCTAAACTTTACACCAGAATTAAAATGATCTATGTACCACCGTTACAGTGTTATGAGATTTGGTATTTGTATATTTACCTTTACCAGAGAGCTTCATATTTTCATATGCTTTTATGTTGCTATCTAATGTCCTTTCCTTGCAACTGGAAACATTCAGTCTTTCTTGTCAGGTAGGTTTAGTGGTGATGAGCTCTCTCAGCTCTTGTTTACCTGAGAAGATCTTTACTTCTTTCTCATCTCTCAAGGGCAGTTTTGCTGGATATAGTATTCCTGGTGGCAGGTTTTTTTCTTTCAGACCTTTGAATATTTCCTACCACTCCCTTCTGGCCTGGAGTTTTCATGAAGGTTTTTTGGTCTATAAACTATTGTTGTTCATTCAATGTCTCTATAAGGGATGAGGTCTAGGTCTTTCTGTTCAGCCATCTTGCTGATGTCACTCCCACTTTTTGTCTTAAATGATTGAAATATGTTCAGTATTTCAGGGGCTGGATGATTAAGAGATATTGGATAGTTTAAAATCATCGAAATGTTTAAAAAATCTCAAGTCAGTCATCAATACAATGCTTGCACTGCTTAGAAATGACAAAAGTAAAACTAGAATTATTTACTCATGGGTAGCTCTGAATAAAATGTTTTTATTGTTACTTCATCTAAAAATTTCCACGAATTTTGATTTTTATACTCACATAACATTGTTACACAATTCTGCTTTTATCTATTTTTTAAAAATATTTAATCCCTTTATTTTATTTTTTTTAATGTTTATTTATTTTTGAGAGAGACAGAGACAGAATGCAAGTGGGTTAGGGGCAGAGAGAGAGGGAGGCACAGAATCAGAAGCAGGCTCCAGGCACTGAGCTGTCAGCCCAGAGCCTGATGCGGGGCTCGAACTCATGAGCCGTGAAATCATGACCTGAGCCGAAGTCAGACGCTCAACCAACTGAGCCACCCAGGCGCCCCCTAATCCCTTTATTTTTGAGAGAGAGAGCATGTGCACGTGAACATACACACGAGTAAGAGAAGAGCAAAGAGAATTCCAAGCAGGCTCCACGCTGTAAGCACAGAGCTGATGCAGGGCTCAATCCCATGAACTGTGAGATTGTGACCTGAGCTGAAATCCAGTTGGACGCTTAACTAACTGAGCCACCCAGCCACCCCCATAATTCTGCTTTTGAATAGATAGTTCACTGCTGCTGTAGATGGTATTTGGTTTTTTTTTAATGTTTATTTTTTATTTTATTTTTGAGACAGAGAGAGAGAGAGAGACAGAGCGTGAGCAGGGGAGGGGCAGAGAGAGGGAGAGACAGAATCTGAAGCAGGTTCCAGGCTCCGGGCTGTCAGCCCAGAGCCCAATGCAGGGCTCGAACTTGCTAACCGAGAGATCATGACCTGAGCCGAAGTCGGAGGCTTAACTGATTGAGCCACCCATGTACCCCTGATATTAGTTTTTTAACTGTATTTTTGTAAAGAAAAAAACCAAGAACATGGAATGTATTACACTTTTGATGCAATGTTACATTTACAGTGAAATTCATAAAAGCTGAAAATGTAAATTTTTCTATATGTTTCAGTTGCCTGATGGGATTTAAAGGTACATTGTTGGTTTTCATTTTATCATTCCTACCTTGGTGTGAAATGAGCAGTAATTGTAAAACTTCTCTAGATGTCCAGAGAAAGACTTTTACTTAAAATGTGCACAATAAGCCAAGACTTAGAAGGATTCAAGGTCCATTAGTTATTTCCTCTTTTTGGGGGTAGTCTCAAATTTAACTTCATCCAAGGAAGAACATATATAACTATTTGTAGCTCTTTGCTGACGTTAGCATCTACTTTGAAATATTTTCATCGAATGAAATTCTTCGTGTGCTACAATTTCACTTGATATCATGAACATTTTATTTGCAATAAAAATAGGATTGTTCCTTTTCTAAGAGAAGCCATCTGTGATTCTTATTTACAGTTCTTTGCTCATCTTTGTTCTTTTACATGTAAGCTATCTCCATGTTTTCTTTTGTAATCGGGTATATAATTAAAGCATCCTAACCCATAGAGAAAAGGCTGTCAGCAAGACTTACGTCTTTTTTTGTACATAACTGTTTCTCTTATTACTGCCGTTCTTAAGAATATACGACTGGCCAGTTGAAATAAAATTTCCTGTGTTTAAAAACTAAATTGTATTGTAAGCACAGAATTGTGATTACGCAACGAAAGTAAAACATACTGCACTACTGGGAAGGCATATTCCTACCGAAAATGTAAGGCATTTTTATATTAGTCATACATCTCCTAACATGCAGTAAAATAAGTATCAGATTATGATGCAGCTTGAAAGATTCTCAACATGTGCAGCAACTTGATGCACGAGGATTAATTAAAATCCTTTACATTGTCACCAAATGACTTCATAATTGGCTTGAAACGAACCACCACTTGGAAGCCTCAAAAAATGGTTTTAAAACTTTGTCACAGTTTATGTTAAACATAATGTTTTTAAAGGGAGTAATATATCCAGTTTTGCTTTTCCCATTCTTTCTCCATAATGAATTCTATTTTATGTCTTTTTTCAATGAATTTTCAATTTCGTGAACAGTGTCATATACTTGTTTCCTTAAATATGTATAGCGATCACTGCATTTTTCTTTGAGTGTTAAGTGTTGAAAAGGCTCCTGGGGAATATATTATCTGTTCCAGGGCCTTTTCTTTCTTCTCTTCTCTTTAGTGAAACCCTTTTTAGTATCCAGAAAAAAGCAGATCTATTGATTTGGCCTGGTTTAGGGATTGTTTTTACTGTACCTTTGAGCAAGATGGCTTTCAAGCTTGGTCCCTGGGGCCTGCGCAGTAGAAGTCAATGAGGAGGCCCGGCAGAGGCCCAGAATAGGTGTTTTCTTTTTTTTTTTTTTTTTTTTAGCTACTGCAAATTCCACTATCAGATATTGTGTTATAGCAGTGAGGCATATATATATATATATATATATATATATATATATATATATATATATATATGCCTTTTTTTTTCCCATAGTTGCTGTTGGTTTAGAAGGGTCCTGTGGGCAGAGAGGTATTCTTCTAGCCTCTCAGGCTAGAACACTTCAGTGATCATCTCCATCTCTTACTTCCTCTGTCTCTTCTATTACCTCCTTTCTTCCCATACTTTTTGGGCACTTATTATGTACAAAGGGACAAACTTTTAATATAGGGAAGAATATGATTGATTCTCGAAAAGGCATGCTATGCGTAAGAAAACAGCCCCTCTGATTTTCAAGTATATGAAATTTTAGAGGCGAAACTTACCTGGAGTTGCAGAAATATATGGAACACAAATATGCAGGAAACCTCCTGTGCTCTCACAGAATGAAGTCCAATTTAGTGCAAAGATAAGATTGGTCTGCGAGTGTGTTAAGTACAAGTCCCTGGATGAAAAAGAAGTACCACAGTCTAGGTGCCAGAAGGGCTGATAACAAAAAGGAGAGATTTGTTTTCTCTATCAGGGATGGTAAATGAGCAGGCTCAGAATTGTAGTCAGGCCACAGCTGTGTTTTGTTCGACCCATGTGATGGCTTATGTTTTTCCCCTAAATTAAATTATGTTCTGACATTTATGAATTGGGAGATTTCACATGAAAACAAATATGAATTTTTGAGCTTCTCTTGACCAGAATTTAAAACTTCCTAAAGCCTGTTTTCTCTTCCCTACTGGCAGCAATGAGTTGAAGCTGAGTGCCTCAGGCACATCAGACAGTCTCTTGCTTTTTCCACCCATCTGTCTTCTTCATTTGCCCATGCTCTTACTTTTACCGAAGGCATCCGAGTTAATGATCCCTGCTGTGTGCTCCTCTCTGACACCACGTCAGCACCTGTGTTCTTCTCAGATGTTCCCTTTCAGTTTTCTTCTTGTGCCAATAAGCACGAGAAGACTCACATCATCAGACATCAGGGAAATTAAAATTAAAACCACAATGAGATACTACCACACATCCATTAGAATGACTAAAATTAAGAAGACCAGTGGATATGGAGCAACTAGAATTCTCATATGTTGCTAGCAGGAACGTAAAATGGTATAGTATCACTTTGGAAAATAGTTGGACAGTTTTTTATAAAGTTAAACATACACTCACTGTATGTGTTTACCCATGAGGAATGAAAACATATGTCCACACAAACACTGTTACATGGATGTTTATAGCAGCTGTATTCATAATAGCCTCAAACTAAAAACAATCCAAATGTCCATATATAGAAAAATGTATCAACACATTGTGGTATGTCCATTCAGTAGAATATACTCTACAGCAAAAATGGAATGAACTCTTAATATTTGATTCTACAAAAATAATGCCAATCAAAAGAAGACAGATACTGTGTAAGTTGTATGTGTATGAAATTTTAGAAGCAAAACAAAGTAATAGTAAATCAGTGATTGTCTAGCACCAGAAGTAATAGGAAACTGGCTATGGAAAGTCACAAGGGAATTTTTTGGAGTGATAGAAATACTCTACATCTTGATCATGATGGTCGTTACACAGGTGCATATAGTTGTTCAAACACACATAAGAGTATACTTCAGATATGTGTATATTGTTGCATGTAAATGTTACCTTAAAGTTGATTAAATAAAAAATAATTATAAAAAACCAAAAAGATGGGCAACTAAAAGAGGAGGACAAATGGACAACCTGGAGAGGAAGTAAAACAGAAACAGCAAAGGGCATGAGATATTACACATGAAGACAGCAAAGTGCTGACTTGGGGCCCAAATGGATTCTTGAGAACCTTCCAGTGAAATCCCAGTTCTAATCACATCGTTGCCTCCCTCAGTGCTTGCTAATTCTTCCTTCATGCTGATAATCAGTCTGTTCCTATCATTTGAAATGTCATACGTCTGCCTTCCCCGCTAAAAAAGTGTTTTCTGTCACATTACCTTGTTTATTCTTCCAGGGAACTTAGCACATCAGAAATCTACTTTGATTATGTATTTGTTTAATGGTTTATTGTCTGTCTCCTTCCGTTAGCTAATCACCATGAGATTGAGATCTTTTCTAACTTACTACTCTGTCTCTAGCACCTGGCATGGGATCTAGCTTATTGAAGACTCTCAATGACGAATCATTGAATGAAGGAACAATGAAAATGTAGTAAGCAAATAATAAGTACCCAGTGTTTGCTCTGGTTTTTCCCTGAAATTTTCTTTTCCTAAAGTTTTTTCTTTTTTTTTTTAACCTAATTTTTGCAGGTACTTCTATTGTGACTGTAAAAGCTGTTGCTCCTGACCCAATACAAGACAGCATTAAGTATTCAATTTTTAGTGGAAACGAAGATGGGGTTTTTTCCCTGTGCTCCAACTCAGGTAATCCTTCTGTTTCCTGTAATAACTTTATTTCCTGCTCCATTTAATGTTACTAGTAAGAAATACTTCTGCAAAGGAAACTCAAAATTTGAAAGGTAGAAACATGAGAGGAATATATTTGAAAAGGTAAACAAGAAACACATTTTTTATGGTAGCTGATGAGAAATTGTGAGAAATCAAGATCACTTCTTTACTTACATGTACTTGCTAAGAATCCTGTTCTTCACATTTCCAAATTAGGCAGTATCTAGCCTACCCTTTGAATTTTCGAAGACAAATTGGTTTCTACTTATAACTGTCTCATCTATTTGGGGCAGTGGGAGATATAGTAGGGAGACCATCAATATTGAGTTTGAATTGAAAATAACCACACATGTCTAGCCATAGGGCATTTTCACCATGAGATTCTTCTTAATGCGCCACTGAATGTCAACAATGCAACAAAAAAGGACAGCTGGAAAGGTTTCTGTGTGGTGGTAAAGAAATTACTTCCAAATACAGCATGTATTAAATTTAGCTTTAATAAGACCATTATTGTGTTTTAAATGAATACCAATTGATTATTTGAAACATACTTTTTGACCAACAACTAGATACATATCTACTGCTGCATTGTCAAACCTCAAGAAGAATGTTTTTAATAATTTCTATATTACCATACAACTGCTTTATTTAATCTGTACTACATGCACATGGGAAGAATTGAGAAGGGGGTAATTTCTTAAGCAAATGCCTTCTCGTCCCGGGGAGTGTTACGACTTTTTAGTCCACACCACCTTTGGTTGGCAGCCTTTCTGAGGTAGCTCTTCATCTCTTCACCCCAACGTCTGGTTCAAGGGTGGTGCAGGAAGCACCTTGTCTGTTGACAGGAGGGTCATTTGCGAACATCACAAAGCCTTAATTTTCTAGTAGTCCGGGTATCTTAAGTTCCGGGAAAGGAGCATAGAATGTTTAGGCATAAGGCCAGTAGCCGAGACTGCACATTTCCCCAGGCTACCCACATCCTTCTGCCACGTCACCCTTAACATGACCCAGGCATGGCCCTAGTTTTTCTAGAGTCTCTCGTCAAAATTCAGGTAAAATATGCCTACAGTTAGTCCAAGGAGGTCATCCACAGATAACTCTTTGCTTTTCAATTAAATATTTGTTTATGTTGAAATTTATTTCAAAATTTTACTGTGAAACAGCTACAAGATGATATGCTAAGACATATAAAACTATTTAATGAGCAGGTACTTGCCACCTATCTCCAGAGAGGAGACATTAGTAGAACCTCAGGAAGCCGTCTTGTGTCCCTTCCCTCTCACATCTCTCTTCCTTTATCTGAGGTAGTCTGTAACCAATAATCTGAATTTGGTATTGATCACTGCCTTTTTTTCATTATAATTTTCCCACTGTCTTTGAATCCCTAAACAATATATTATTTCATTTTACCTTGCTTGAAACATCACAACAGAATCATGCTAACGTACTCTCTTCTATGACTTGCTTTCTTTTGCTCAACATTTTTACTGTGACTTATAGTGCATAAACCATTATGCACACATTAATGAGGAGTAGCAAAGAATAAGTAGCAGCCGAGATCATAAAATAGAACACAACCATCATTGGTGCTCCCTCTGGGCCCTTTTCTGATTGCATCCTTTTCTCTACTGCTCCAGGCTGACTAATGTCCCAACTTCAGGGATAATCACTCCCTCGTGACTTACAGGAAATGCACTTCTATACAATAAAGCTGTTTAAGGTTGCTTATTTTTGAATTTTATATAAATGGATTCATAGTCTATGTATTTTATTGAAATTTGATTCCTTTTATTCAAAATTAGAATCCTTCTTGTTAATGTGTGCAGATGGGTTTCTTTCGTTTTCATTTCTTTGTGGCTTTCCGTTGTCAGTCTATGTCACAACTTATTTATCCATTCCACTGCTGATGGACAGGGAGGTTTTCCTGTGTGGGGATACAATAACAAGCGCTCTTAGGAGAAACCTTGTACGTGTCTTCTGGCACATATGTAAAGAGTTCTCTAGGCCCTAGAGTATAGGCTGGGCATATACATCAGAGGATGCATATGTTCGGCATTACAGATAGTGCCAAATTGTTCTACAAACTGCTTTGTCCCACTTCACGTGCCACCAGCACTGAATGGGGGCAATCGCGGTTGTTTGCGTCCTACTTTCTTATGCCAATCTGGCAGGTGCGAAGTGGTATTTCACTGGGGTTGTAATTTGCATTTCTGTATTACTAATGAATCTGAGCATTTTCTATAGTTTATTGGCCATTCCTATTTTCTCCCATATGAAAAATGCAGACTGATATACTTTGCTATTTTTCTACTGGGTTGTTTATGTTTCTCTTTCTGAAGCCTACGGATTTTTAACATATTTTATTAGCATTTGTCCTTTGCTTTTTTTAAATGTTTGTTTATTTTGAGAGAGAGTGAGCAGGGAAGGGGCAGGGAGAAAGGGAGACGGAGAATCCCAAGTAGGCTCTGCGCTGTCAGCACAGGAACCGTGAAATCATGACCTGAGCCAAAATCAAGAGTCAGACACTTAACCAACTGAGCCACCCAGGCACCCCCTTTGTCTGTTTTTTTTTCTTTTGAAAATTTTTATTTTGTGACTTGTCTTTCACTCTCTTACTGGCACATTTTATTTTAGTTAGAATTAATCAGCCTTTTACTTTATGATTTTCCCGTTTTGTAGGTGAAGAGACTCTTCCCTATCCTGAGATCATGAATATATTGTTACATTGTCTTTTAAGCTTTTTATAATTTTCCTGTGTTTCATGTTTACATGTGTAGTGCATCTAGAATTGAGTTTCATGTTTTGCATGAGTTAGGGATAACTTTCCTTTTTCTTTTTCTTCTTTTTTAAAAAGAGGATTACCAGTTATCCCAATGGCAAAACTCTCACGGTCATGTTATTTTCCCATGACCCTTTAGAGGCTCCTTGACTCCTTTGTATTCATCTCCTTTTCTGTCCACACAGCACTATCACACTCCCTTAATCACGTAGGCTTTCTAATCAGTTTTCATACCAAGGAAGCAGCCCCATCCTCCTGTTCTTCAGGAGTATATTAAATGTTATTGGCCCTTTGCTCTAATATAAATCATTGTACCCACTTGCTAAGTTTTCACACACACACACACACACACACACACACACACACACAGCCTATTGGGATTTTTTTTTCCAAGAAAAGAAGATTTATTCATAAGTCTTTGGGTGATGGAACATCTATCCACACCTTTCATGCATTTAGCCCATGTAGTCATGGCATGCATATTTAATTTCAGGTGAAAGCTCACCCTAATTAACAAAGCAAATGTCCAAAACAGTTGCATAGCCCCAATCTAGAATTAAGTAATTAAGTTATCAGGCCAAAGTATCCTCCTCACAAAGCCCTGTATAGCTATGTAGGATAGTTAATAATCATCTACCAAAGCTTCTCTTTTTTAAAACTGTGGTAAACTCTTTTTTAACTCTATTTTTCTCTCTTTTAGCAAAATTTTAAGTGTGCAATACAGTAGTGCTAACTATTGGGGTAGTGTTGTCTCTCAGATTTCTAGAACTTAGGCATCTTGCATAACTAAAACTTTATACCCCCTGAACAGCAACTCCCCATTGCCCCTCCCCCATGGCAGCTGGCTGCCACAATTCTACTCCTTGCCCCTAGGAATTTGACTATTCTAGATACCTCATATAAGTAGAATCATGCAATATTTGTCTTTCTGTGACTTAACCTAATTCCGCAGGGTTCGTCCATGTTGTCACATATGGCGGGATTTTCTTCTTTGTTAAGACTGAATAATGTGCCATTGTATGTATAGACTACATTTTTTTTATTCATTCATCCATCAACAGACATTTAGGTTGCTAGAATTTTTTTATTGGAATTGTATCAATTCTAAATATCAGTTTGGGGAAAACTAATATCTTTATGGTATTGTCTTCTAATTCAGGGATGATATATAAAATCACATCCATTTATTCCTTAATATATTTTAATACAGGTTTAAATTTTTTATACCAGGCATGAATGGTTCTTGTTAGATTTAGTCTAAATACTTTATACTTTTTCATGCTAAAGTAAATGGAAAAAATGATTTTTATGACAGTGCTGTTAGGTATACTTCAAATTGGCTTTTACATTTTAATTTAGTACCTAGCAAACCTGTAAACTCTTATTGGTTCTAATATTTTTCTGAACATTCAAAATATACAATCATTACCTGAAAATGACCATTTACCCCTGTGTTTGTTGGAGTTGTATAGCTATCTTCTAACATTAACCAATATCCTGCTCCTGAATAATACAAGAGACTTAGAATTCTTTATCTCCAAATATCCCTGTTTCAATTTATAAATTTTTGTGGGTTATAATTTTAGTTCTTTCAAATTAGACATGATGAATATTTTTAAACAGATTTATCTGCTTCTTTGCTAACTGTTTTTTCTTACATCTCAGACTTTTTTCTGCTTTCATCTTCTTTCTGCCTAAAGTACATCCTGTAGTGAGAGTCTGTCATAGTAAACTTCTTCAGATTTTGGTTGTCTAAAAATGTCTTTGTTTAATTCTTGTTTTCCAAAGATATTTTTGCTGGTCTAAGTTCACAGTTATTTTCTCTCATCACATTTAAGATATTATCCTATTGTCTTTTGGTTTCTAATTGTTGCCTTAAGAAGTCAGCTGTTGATCTAAATATAACTTATTTGTATCTTTTTGGGGGGAACTCTGGTTGGACAAGTATTGAGCCAGACACTCTCTCCTACATTTATCTTTCATATTTTTATCTCCTTGCCCCTTTGTCTTCAATCTAGGGAACTGTATTTTTTATTTCCAGAAGTTCCCTTTCGTTCTTTGTCAACAATTCCCGGTCTTGTAAAAAAAATAATATCTCTTTTTGGGGTGCCCGGGTGGCTCAGTCAGTTGGGCATCCGACTTCAGCTAAGGTCATGATCTCACGGTTTGTGGGTTCAAGCCCCACATCGGGCTCTGTGTTGACAGCTCAGAGCCTAGAGCCTGCTTCAGATTCTGTGTCTCCTTCTTTGCCCCTCCCCCACTTGTGCTCTGTCTCTGTCTCTCAAAAATAAATAAATGTGAAAAAAAAATTTTTTTAAGTAATCTCTTTTTTAAAAATCGAAGTATAGTTAACACACAGTGTTACCTCAGTTTCAAGTACAACATAGTGATTTGACAAGCCTATAGGTTATATACTTCACTCACCGCAAGTGTAACTGCCCTCTGTCACCATACACTGCTATTACAATATTATTGACTATATCCCCTATGTGGTACCTTTCATCCCTGTGATTTATCCATTCCATAGTTGGAAACCTGTAAGAAAGTAGTCTCGTATTCCTTGCTCATGTTTCAAAGCTCTTAAAAATGTATTTAAACATATGTGAAAGACACAATCTGTGTCCAATAATTCCAGCATCTTAAATCCTTGATGATTTATTTATATTTCTGTGGATTTGCTACCTTTCACTCATGGTACTTTATTTCTCTGTGATTTTTGTACTCATTAACTATGAGCTGCTCATAATCCTTGAAACTTTTTCTTGGAGGATTCTTTGCAGACCAGATTGAATTCATGCCCTTGAGAGGGGATTTGTTTTCCTTCTGCAAATTGCCCGGGTACATCATCAAGCAAAGAGTAGCCTAAATTTAATTATTGAAGGTTTTTACAAATATATAGCTGTGAAAGTATGGCTACCATAAATTGTGCTTAAGTTAATGAATTCACAGCAGAAACTTTTTCTCCCTCCCAACCAACACCAAGGTCAAGAAAAACAGGTTTCTGTGCATCAGTTCTTCACTTGTTTTTGTCTTTTAAATATTGATCATTCACCTGAGGCATAGGTAGCCTTTGAGTTTACAGCTTTATTCCAGGTTTTCCACTAGACTCTTCACCTTTTGGGTTCGGGCCTCTTCCCTTGCTTTTCTACTCTGTGGGACTATCAGAGATGAATCTCAAGGAAGAAGGTTGGAGACTTTTTGAATAAAAATGGGATTTTAGTGCTTGCTTAACTCCATGGATTACTGTTTTCAGTTATTTTTTTTGTCCTCTGAGGATTGCTTTCTGCTATGCCAACTCAATTCATTTCAATACACACACACACACACACACACACACACACACACACTCTTCATCAAGCATTTTAGTTGTTTTTATTATGAGGTCTTCCAAACTGCTGTCAAGAAACTTTTTTAAAAACCTTTTATTATATTAAATTCATCTTTCATGCCACCTTCATCGCATAATCTTCAAACTTGTGTGTAAAGGTACCTAATATAGCTTTTATAATAAATACATATTTTTAAATAAGTGGGGTTTTTTAAAATTTTTTTTAATGTTTATTTATTTTGAGAGAGAAAGAGACAGAATGCTCTGGGTTAGGGGCAGAGAGAGAGGAAGACACAGAATCTGAAGCAGACTCCAGGCTCCAAGCTGTTAGCACAGAGCTCAATGCGGGGCTCGAACTCAGGAGCTGTGAGATCATGACCTGAGCCAAAGTTGGATGCTCAACCAACTGAGCCACCCAGGCGCCCCTATGATATATATGTATTTTAAGCCATTATACCAGTTAAAATAGAAAACTGGTGTGTATGAAAAATCAATAAAGTTCTCTAAGGTTATGATTACTCTTCTTAAAGGTAAAAATGTGAGAAATCCATTTTATTAGTTACTGATTTAATAAGTTACGATAACATGGATCTCTGATGAGAACTGTTTTCTGTCTGTTTGTGCCACTCTCTTTTGTAGTCACAAACCAAAGGTTTACTTTTATATTCAAACTCCTTGTCACTTTAGCTTAAAAACATCTACTCACTGTCCAAACCAGAAAGAATTTTGAAGTTTTACCAACGTCATGTATGTAACTAACAAATGGTAGTATTCAACCATGATTTGGTAGATTAACATAAAACAAAATGATCAAATTTGCAATGTTTTGAGGATGCAGTTTTAGCAGGAGATAGTTTAAAAGCTTTTGGACAACATAAATATTTATCACATTCTGCTTTGGGTATATACATATGCACATGCACAGTTTGTAATGGATTGAAGTAACCTGATTATGCTCTTGAGCATTTAGCATTTGAAGAATCTAAATCTCGTTTTGATGTGTATTTTATAACTTGGGCAAAAGCTCCATGTGTACATATATCAGAAAGAAAATGTTACTGCAGTTTCATTCTCACGTTGTTATATCACTGGCACAGTAACACGTAAGAATGAACACAAAGTTGGTATCCACAAGGCTTTTACTGTAAGGAAAACATGGCCTACTGCCCATAATGAGAGCTCAGTGGTTCTCGCATCTCACTGGTGACAGTAAATCCTCGATATCTCTGAGAAGAATATACACATATCATCCAAGGCAAAGGCGGGTCTAGTAGGTGTGCCAGCCCTGAGTCATCTGACAGACGGGTTATTGTCTTTCCTACTTACACAACGTTCACAGCATATGCCAATTATTATGCCAAAAATAAAAACCGAGCAAGGAAAGCATTAGAACTGCAGATCCATTCCAAGTGCAAAATTCCAATTATCAAAGCCTAGACACAAGCATTTTATTAAAAAATCCACTTTGATCTGCGCTATAATTGGCACACTTTCTACTAAGTGACACTGGCAATATAGTGTTGCGTTTCTATTTTATTTTTCTTTTGCTAACAGTAACAGAACATGATAGCAAGCTAAGTGCTCTGCTTGGTGGAGACAGAGTGCTGGAAGAGTGCTTTGGGCCTACCTCAGTCTAGGGTTCCTTGGCCATTTGGGGCTGTGGGCTCAGCCCTTGTTCCAGTTTCTGAAGACCAGCTTCTTTCATTATCAGCTCATCAAAATGCATCTTTATGATTTTCCCAGCTGCCAACAGTCATATCTACCCTAAATTTTCCGTCAGGGGTGTTGGTAACATCAGATGGTGGTTTGTAAATGTAGTTTGGTTTTCTGAATTGATAATTGGTGACAATAAATAAAAGTGAGTTTGTGAAATTTCAACTTTTGTAGTGTAGTGAGTTACTCTTATAGAATATACTTAATTTTTCTTAATAACAGAATAGAAGCTATAAAACCCCCCCCCCCAAAACAACAACAACAAAAAACCTCTCAATACCAAAGTTAGGATACGAGAGCAAGGTATGATTCCCATTAACATCCAGGTAAGTACCTAAGAGCCTGACGTTTTCTTGGGCTAGGCTGGTTGTCTAGGGAAACTGGTTCCAATAGAACAGTAAGAACTGTGGCTTCCAGGCCATATTTCCAGAAACAGTACAGGTTCTTTCACCTGACGATCAAACTTCAATTAGTCCATGGCTATTAAATGTTTTCTTTCTAAATTTAGAGCTTTATAGATACTTGTCTATACCTGATGATGGTGGGGATGAGAAACATGGGTAGGACACTGCAATCTATATCATGTTCCTGCAAAGGAACATTCTAAATATGCACTCTATTCTTTCTCCCAGCAATCCTGTAAAGTCATTATTAATATCCTCATTTTCTAGAAGAGGAAACCCAGCTCCATGGAACCTGAATAACTTACTGGTGGTAGAGCCAGGTAATTTACCTAAACTAAATAGCCAGGGCTAGGATTTATGCTTGGTTTCAGGTGTCTCAAACTCCAAATCTGTGCTCATTCAATGAATCTCCATTTGATGGAATTTCTGACAGTAAGAACTAAGTAAATTATGATACTAAGATAACAATAGTAATAAATTCAGTAAGAAATTTGACAGCAAAAAGGGAGAAAAAACAGAGCAGAAAGTAGAGAAGGAAATTATATTGGGGGGGGGACGTTTTCTTAAATTGGGGGAGAAACTTGTACAAGGTATAAGCCTCAAGAGTCAGTTTCCCTAACCTGGTTAGGGTTAATGTGTATTATTGAGTGCCTTTGGTAGGCCAGACCCTGAGCTAAGTAGGTACTGGGGATATGACGGTCGGTGCAAGAGATAGGCAGCCATCCGTACCTTTGTGAGCTTCTAAACCAAGAGGAGTAACCAGACTGGAATAGGTGAGTACAGTAAATGCAGAAACTTTGTGAGAGTCTGTTGCAGGCTGACCATAGAGACGGTACATACAGAGGTGGCTGATCTGGAAAGATCCCTGAGGAAGCACAGAAGTGGGGACCATGCCAGGCAGATGGAAAAGCATGCATGGCGACTCTGAAATGAGAATTTGAGGAACAGAACATTTATGAGAGTTGTGAGCAGAGCAGAGAGAGTAAAGTGGGGACTGGCACAAAGGAGACTCCTTAGGCAGGAAAGTCCTGAGCAAGTTGACCCTGTGGTGGTTAAAAATGCTGAGCTCTATCATAATCATTGTGGAAAAGCATGGAAGGGATTTATGTGGAACAATGACAGTGTCCATTTGTATTATTCAGTTCAGAATGGGAACTGGATTAACAGAGACCAGGTGAGTGATCTCACAGGACCCCTAAAGCAAAGGACAAGATGGAAAATACCGGTGGCTTGGAGGAAGGCAGCAACAGTGAAGATGGAGGGTGGATTGAAAAGACATTTGAAAGGTCAACTTTGCAGACATGGTGATGGACTAAATATGTAGAGAGAAGGGTGATTTAAGAGACAGCTCCCACATTTCAGCTATTTCATACTTTCTTTCTCTCCTCATGTCTGAACCTTGCAAATACCAGCACATTCTCAACTTTTTTCACAATGACCCCAGTCGGGAGGGAAGGGAGGCTGGCCAATGGGAGACTTTCAGGGACAGGTGATGGTGCAAGCGTTTGAGTCAAAGGTGATTTGGAACTTCTTAAATAATTAACTACAACATCATTTTTTTTTTCTCCCTTGGAATAAAAATAGGAGAACTCACTGTGAAAGAACCCAAGTTTCTGGATTTTGAAGTCAGAAATGAAGTACAACTCATCATTTTAGCAGAAAGTAGGGGGCATAGGGCCTTCAGCAAAGTAGCAGTCTTGATACAAGATGTGAATGATAATTTACCGTGCTTTGAGCAGAGCGTGTACCAAGTATCAGTGCCTGAAGGCCAGTTCTACAATGCTCGCATCATACAGGTAACAGAAATGCGTTTTATGGATGTGTGAGTGTGTGGGGATTGTTACCAGTATACATCAAAATATCTAAAGCTTTTTCTAGGACATAAATGAAATGTTTCCAGGGCATATAAAATGTGTGATGAACTGGATGACAGCTTAGGTTGAAAGAAGTCTGAAGCTTAGAGTTTCTGAGTTCACGTTTCTTCCTCTCTTCATCCCGTGCTCAGTTAGTACCCACCTGCTGTCCCTAGGGACTCTGTCCAGCACCAGCAGGGAGTATACAGGGGCACAAAAACAGCTCATCTTGCCATGTGTACAATTTAGTGGGGAAGTCAGAAAAGTAAGTATATAATTTAAAGGCACGTTATTAATGTTAAATAGAAGTGCCTATTTAATGTCATGAGAGCAAAGAGGAGACACAAACTCTTCCTGGAGAAACAGCATAAAGCTTCACAGAAGAATGATATTTACACTTGGTCTTCAAGGGTGAGCAGGTACTCGCCAGGGGGAGCTGCAGCCAGAGGAACGTGGACCGGGGCACAGATGCATGGGAGAGCTCCCTGGGTTCAGAATTTGCGGACATTTTATGTGAAAGGCATAGATCTGCTGTTTCCAGCCTAATGCCATCTCAGAAAAAAGGGCCAGGCCGTGAAAAAGATCATCTGTTGTTAAGGTAGTCTTGTTCAGGCTCTAAAACCCACTCATCCTTGATAGTCTCTCTTCCTACTTTGGGACTAGTACCCAGTTTTACCTTTCCCATCACAGTTGAATTGCTGTTTTATACTCAAGAACTTGGACATTTGGAAATGCACAACCCCGTGGGAACCCCCACGGGAAATCAGTATAAAAACCCCTTCCTGGCAAAGTCAGCGGCATACCAGGGCCTTCCCTTTGGCCTTTGTAACCCCTCTACTGTGATCCGGCCCCTAATGATGATCACACTCCTTTCTCTCTAGGTGGATGGGGTCAGGAGGCTAGATGACAGGTTAGTACACTTGGTGGACAAGACCTCCCACAATGCTCTGCTGTGCAGCTACCCTCACCTGCATATGGAGAGATGCCTTTGTTTGACTTCCAGTTCAGTTCCAGATACACATGTGCCCCTCTGTTGGTGCAGACAAGACCAGTGCAGTCTGAGGAGTCTTGGAGTCTTAGCTCCATGCCCCAGGATTTCCTCTGCTCTTTTTGCAGATTTCTTTTGTGTGACAGCAGCCTGATGGCTGCAGTCGCCAGCCTGTCCCATAAGTGCTGTGTCTTTACTTCGGCTTCAGCCATGACTGAGATGTTGAAGAAGAAAGCAAGGGCATTCACTTTTCCAATCTGTATCACCCTGCGCAGTGATACCTGTCTAGCGGGGATGACAGACGCCTCCAGAGCCACTGTGTGGCCTGCTTTGTCACAGAGGGCCCTGCCCTGGGATGCTGATACCTTGCACTTCTTTGTCATGCATCCTGACTTGGATAGAGCTAGACTGCTCAGTGTGGAATACAAGAAGGTGAAGACACTGTTAAAGCCCAGGTACAACAAGTGAGTGAGAGCCTGACCCACCAGTGCGTCAGATTAGGTCAAACTCCAAGGAGGCTGAGTCAGGGACAGATACAATGAACTTTGTTCTTCACATTTTAGGTCATTTGACTTTTTCAGGAAGCCAGACTGCCATCTCCCTGTGTTTCTGTTCAGAGAAATAAGAACGTAGAAGGCTCTGGAGTTACAGTACTTGTGGTAGTTCTTGCTTTTGCCGGCACACTGTCCAGACTTCCCACTTTTGGTTATAGCCCCACAAACTTACCTTAGGGACTGCTCATCCCCTGTCAGATGCAGTCTTGGTGAGATTGTCAGCCAAGGTAGTGACTTGTCCCCTGTCCCTGTCCCCTGTCAAAGGTGTTGTCATCTGCCTCAGTCTCATACAGACTTTCTCTCCCTAGAATTTGAATCTTGAGTGGTAAGACACCAGCACAGAGGCACAGGAGAGCTGACTTATCTTGGTGGAAACAGTTCAAAGCTGTGCCCCCAGAGTGGCCCAGGTTCTTGGCCTTCACCCGGACACTATCTTCCTTTTTCTTTTTTAATGGACTTTTTAAATTTTTTATTTCTATTTGAAAGAGAGAGAGAGAACACATGATTGGTGGAGGGGAGCAGATAGAATCTTAAGCAGGCTCCATGCTTAGCATGGAGCCTGACATCGGGCTCAATCCCATGACCCTGGGGTCATGACTTGAGCCAAAATCAAGAGTTGGATGCTTAAGTGACTGAGCCACCCAGGTGCCCCGGATACTATCTTTTTTTTTTTTTTTAATGTTTATTTATTTTAGAGACAGAGGACAAGTGGGGGAAGGGCAGAGAGAGAGGGAGACACAGAATCTGAAGCAGGCTCCAGGCCTGAGCTGTCAGCCCAGAGTCCGACACGGGGCTTGAACCCACGAACCGTGAGATCATGTCCTGAGCCAAAGTCGGACACTTAACCGACTGAGCCACCCAGGCACCTCAGAATGCCGCCTTTCAGATCCATTTCTCCTGGCTAAGTTAGCCCTGGCAGATATGTACTGCTGGCATCCTAAAACCCTAACTGATACACCTCCTGGGAGACCTACTCTCTGTAACACTTCAAGCACTCAGGGGACACGATGGGTTTTATTCTACCCAGATGCATATGAGTTTCTTTTCCTGGTGATCTCGAAGGAACTGTGTATTGCTGCCTTTCCTTACTGAGTAGCTAACTTGGGTGCCCTCCTGATGAGGTCCTTGATGTCCCACTTGGGCCACTCAGGATCCCCTGAGATCTGGCAACAGTGTGAAGGATAGATTGAGAGGGGAAGGAGCTAGAAGCAAACGCCCATCAGGACAGCAGTCACCCAGGAGAGAGATGATGGGGATGTGAGGTGCAGTCAGGCCAAAGCTGAGGGACACAGAGGATAAAAATAAGTAGAAAAAAATTTTAATTAATCGGTAAATTTATTCTTAAACAAGATCTCGAATTCACTAATAGAATTAGTTTTGTGATTAAAATGTAATGCAGACTAAATAATATATCTCCATGGAGAATGATGCAAAACTTCTGTTTCATCCTCAATATTACTTTGATAATTTACTGAATAAATGATCAGGATCTAAATTTGCTAGCATGAAATCTAGGCTGTTTCATTAATTAAAAGTCCTTCTAAAATGAGACTTTCAATAAAATATGAAAAAATCCACATCTGGCCTATTTTACAGGCAATACTTTAAGCAGGAAAAACAGCAAATGAACGCCTACCATTCACTATGCAGAGATTTCTTCCATTTTCTGGTACTGGCATGAATCTAAATATAGTACTGGAAACCCTCTATTCAAGCAAATTAGATTTCTTTTCAAGTACAGTACCTTGTTTTATCATACTTTATTGTACTTCACAGGTACTGTAATTTTTTTTTTTTTTTTTTTACCAACTGAAGGTTTATGGCAGCCTGCATCAAGCAAGTCTATTGGCACCATTTTTCCATCATGTTATGTCACAGTTTGGTAATTCCTGCAATATTCACACTTTTTCGTTATTACTATATCTGCTATGGTGATAGCAATCAGTGGTTTCTTGAGATGGAATCCCTACCTGGTGAACGTGCTGTGAAGACTGCTGGAATGACAACAAAGGATTTAGAATATTCCAGAAACCGAGTTGAAAAAGCAGGGGCAAGGTTTGGGATGACTGGCTCCCATTTTGAAAGAAGTTCTCCCGTGGGTAAAATGCTATCAAACAGCATCACACGCTACAGAGAAATCATTCACGAAAGGAAGAGTCCATGGATGTGGCAAACTTCATTGTCGTCTTATTTTAAGAAATTGCCACAGCCACCCCAGCCTTTGCCAACCAGCACCCTGGTCAGTCGGCAGCCATCAACACAGAGGCAAGACTCACTGAAAGTTCAGATGATGGTTAGCATTTTTTAGCAACAAAGTATTTTTAAATGAAGATATGCACATTGTTTCTTTAGATACAATGCTATGGCACACTTAATAGACTACAGTAGAGTGTAAACATAACTTTTATATGCACTGGCAACAAAAAATTCATTTTCCTTGCTTCATTACAATATTTGTTTTATTTTGGTGGTCTGGAACTGAACCCGCAATAACTCTGAGGTATCCCTGTATTTTTTCCTCTTGCCTAAAATTATAGTTCAAAACATGTGCTACTCCCACTGAAAGTTATTTGGAAATCCTTTGAATGAGCATGCAGAATAGTTTTCTCACCCATTTCCTACCGTATTATAAATGTAAGCTTCAGCCATTTGTTGCTAGTCCTTTGATCATTGTTTTTAGAGCGTGTTTGACAATTCATAATTATTTCACAGTGTATTTGAAAAACAGCCTAAACCCATATTGCAGATTACACTCTTATCTAATGGAAGAGTTGCTTCCTCACAGGTTTTTGCTACCGACCTGGACAGTGGATTGAATGGCCTCATTGAGTACTCTATTCTCTCTGGGAACCAAGGGGATGCCTTCCACATGGACGTGCTGAGTGGTGTAGTGACAGCAAATGCGATTCTAGATTATGAGTTCACCAATTCCTACAGGTCTGTCCCAGACTCAGGTCCATTTTGCTCATTTATTCTTCTTGTTGCTGACAAAATTGTTGCTTTGGCCATGACTTCCTGTTATGTAAGTTTAAGTTGTAAAACATGTTCCCCTTTGATCCAACTTATGATCACCCTTGCGATACACTGAAGGAGTCTTAGAAAGTATTTGCTATTTGGAAAAGGTGATTACACTGGAAGAACTTTAGGGTCCCCTGTAGTTCTGAGCTTTTATGAATGTTGGATGTTATTAAGTACTAAATGAGAAACCTTAAAAAAGACAGTATTTGTGAAATGCCTACTGAATTATAGAGTGCTCTATAATTGTTATTGTTTTTTAAAATAGTGAAGACTGAATGACATTTCTTTTTTTAATTCTTTTTTCTTAAAGTTTATTTCTGAGAAAGAGAGAGAGAGAGAGAGAGAGAGAGAGAGAGAGAGAGAATATGAAAGGCAGGAAGAGAGGGAGACAGAGAATCTGAAACAGGCTCCAGGCTCTGAGCTGTCAGCACAGAGCCAGATGCAGGGCTCAAACCCACAAACCTCGAGATCATGACCTGAGCCAAAGGCAGACGTTTAACAGACTGAGCCACCCAGGCACCCCTCTCTTTTTAAGTCTGTACTCAGTTTTGTGTATGAAAGTACAACCCTGTCATCGGGTCCTTGTGGCAGTACTGTATCCTAATAGAAATGATCTTGTTAAGCATACATTCAACATTAAATATATTTTGTCTAGAGTTCAAGGTACACAGAATTATGCAGAATTCTATAAAAGAGAATACTAGTGTTGTGGGTCTTCTAGTTATTTTCAAAAGTCAGTGCTACAAAAGTCTAGCTATACCTGCAGATATAGTTATGGCATCACAGTCTATAAAAGAAAAAGGAAAAGACTCTAAGAAATGCAAAATGTCCAAGTATGGGGATTGCCTCAAGAATGATGGCCCAGCCTTGCACGCGATTTGACAGGCGAACATGCTTTCTCTGTAAGTGCCAATAAGGAACGAGCCATAGGATATATGAGTGAGTGGGAGAAATCAGGTGCATGCTGGGGCTTATTCTGCAGGCCTGAGCCAAGGCACACGCATCTACTCTGACTACTTTGGGAAGAAAACATAGGAAACTTAACCTTGTTTGTCTCTGGAGAAGTGGTCATGGGGGAAAGCTGGGGTCAGAGGCTTGGCTTTCTCATTGTGCATTTCAGGGTGCTTTATATTCATATATTTCGTACATTCTTTTGAAAGGCCTTACACATACAGCGTTTCCCTCAATCTTCAGAGTCCCCTCCTGAGGAAGCTAAGGACCATTTTCTCATTCACTGGGTAAGACAGCAGACACACGGTGGCTTGCTGAGGGCCACAGAACCACTTAATGATCAAACATAGGCTCACGCCCAAGTGTTCTGATTTTGACTCACGCTGTTTCCACTGTACGGCCTACAGAGCAGACCTACACAGGGGAAAAACAGGCATATGAAAGACCTGAGTGCCAATGTTCTCCTAGGCCAGACTACTTTCATGTTTTATGAAGAAAGTGCAGTAGACGCATGTGGTTGAGCTGCGAGAACGGATTACAGTGGGATCTGTTACAGGGCGGATTGGATTAATTAACCTCTGAAAACCTTCCCGGCTCTAAAAATTTGATTGTTTAGTTCTTTTTGTTTAATATATTTCAAAATATGACTTCAAAAGCATTTTAAAAGTTTAAGAACTTACCCTGTAATAGCCAGTAGGATTTTTTTGAGTAATATTTTAATGTAATCAATTGCTATGATACTTATTGTATAAATATATTGAAACCGGCTGTACAAGTATGTTAAAACCCATTTCTGCTACATTGTTTCTACAGTCATTTTAAGCCTAGAGCCGGTTTTGTCTCTCTGTAGATGACTGCAGGTAATTCTCAGCCTAGTGCCACCTGAGTGATTACAAATTCGGAGATTATTGAAGGTCTGCTGTGTTCTAGGAACTAAGCATTTCCGGATTGTAATGACTTTCTGCCCTAACGTTCTTCTTACTCAATGGAGCCTAATTAGCAATTAAATCTGACTGCTTTCAGCTTTTTCCTATTTGCGTCATCATTTCAATGTTCCCAAGGTCTAAATTGGCCCCAGTATTTAAAAGTGCCCCTCTCCAATTCCCCATGAAGACTTTCACGCAAGGCTAGAGAAGCAGGAATTGAGAGACTTTGAACTATACACACACTGCCACTGAAAGATAAAGAGACGACCATCGCGCGCACGCGCACACACCCACGCACCCCTGAGCCACCCTCCCCACCCCCGCCCCCCAGTCTCCACTATCACCAAGGCCAGGAAATATTTTAAATCTCCTGCCTGTTCATGTTCTCCCCTTTGGCTTCTCTTCCTCTTTAGGGCTTTCGCTGATATTTAAAGTGGTGGGAAATACAGGATGATTTTCCCCTAGCCTCCTACATCATTAGTGGATGCTTTGGAAATGGTGCCATTTAGCCTTTTGACTTTGCTTTTGAAGTATTGCTATTTTGTCAGATTGAAGAAAACATTCCCAATTCTAACCCCCTGTTTTACAATATAAAATGAAGGGAAAATCAGTTATGATTATACTCAATATAAATGCATTAAATAAAAATTAAATGATTTTTAGATCTCATATTAAGCCACATATAAGAAAATTCAGTGGAGACGTGATGACAAATTATAAAATAGCCCTTAGGTTCTATCTGACTGATATTTATGATTTTTTAAAAACTATTTACCAAGCATGAGGCCAGGGATGTAAAGATGTGTGAAAGAGTTCTTGTTTTTAGGGAACTCAAAAATCAAGTGCCATTATAACCCATGACAGAAGGCATATTAATAATCACAATATTTACAGGTGTGCTGGGTGGCCCAGTCAGTTAAATGTCCGGCTCAATTTTGGTTCAGGTCATGATTTCACAGTTTGTGAGCTCTGCACTGATGACATGAAGCCTGCTTGGGATTCTCTCACTCCCTCTGTCTTTGCCTCTCCCCTGCTCATTCTCTCTCTCTGTCTCTCTCTCTCTTAAAATAAGCTTAAAAAATAATACAATAGTTGGCATTTATGGAGCTGCTTTATATGTCAAATTTTCATAACAGGTTAAGATTTATAGAGAGAGGAAATTGAAGTTCAGAGAGGTAAAGGTTTTTGCCAAAAAATATGCAGCGTGTAAATGGTAGAATGGATGGGATTTTTGCCCATGTGAGTGGTCATTGTAGGGCTTCCTACTCTACCATGTGAATGAATCTGTAAAGTCCATACTTGTATATTTATGAAACCCAAAACAGAAAAGGAAAAAAAAAACTTTAGGCAAATATGAGTTAAAGGTTTAAAACTTCAATTTCTGTAGCATAAATATTCAAGGTCAAAGAGCAACACTAAACTCATACTCTCCACGGAGGGCTCATTATGACCTGCAGAGAAATAGTGCAAAGCAGTTATGTATACAAGGTAGGAAGTGGACTGCAAGATTTTTTGATTATCTTTTCCAAGATACATGACTCATAAACAGCAGCGCTGGAATGGCAACCCCATTTTGTTGATTCCCCATGAAAAAGGAATAAAAGACATTCTGGGAAAAAAAGCCAGAAATTCATGGATATGCAAAAGTGTTTGGTATGTTTGGCAGTAACAAGGGGTGCATGCACCTGAGAAGCACCTGAGTGTGGGGTAATGAAAAAGAGGCTGAGGACACAGAGGAAAGGAGAAAGGTAGTCAAAGGTACAAAGTTTCAGTTACAAGGGAAATAGTTACTCTTAATTGTGGATGTGATATGCAACATGGTTGACATAGTTTTTCTCCATTTTTTGTGTCTGTATGAAATGATGGATGGCAGCTAAGTTATTGTGATAATAATTTCACAATATATGTAAATCACATTTTTATGTTATACAAGCTCACCATGACCTGAAAAATAAAACAAACAAAAAAAGAGGCTGGTAGGTTGCAGTCAAGTTTTGAGGGACTTTATACTACATACAATGGAAATTTTACTTGATTCTATAGTCTATCTAAAAGCAATTGAGTGCATGTTCAGATCTTTTTTTTTTTAAGTTTATTTATTTATTTTGAGAGAGACAGGAACAGCATGCGTGGGGGAGGGGCAGAGAGAGGAAGAGAGAATCCCAGGCAAGCTCCACATTGGCAGTATAGAACCAGATGTAGGGCTCAGACCCACAAAGCCAGGAAATCATGACCTGAGTTGAAACCAAGAGTCAGATGCTTAACTGACTGAGCCACCCAGGCGCCCCTCAGATCTTTATTTTTAAAAGACATCTGGTAATGGATGCGTCACAAGATAGAGAACCAGCATCAGACAGATTAGTTAGGCTAGACAATGGCTGTGAAGGATCTGTTGTTACCAGGATGAAGCAGCAGGGATGGAAGGAGGGCGCATACTTGCTAAGTGATTCAGATATGGAATCCATGGAAACAGGGTCAACAGTTGAATTTATTCAACAAGATACAAGATAGAAAGTGATGCTGAAATTTCTTCATAGGAAAGGCAGGAATTGGGATTGGGACATTTTTCAGGGCATTTTGAGTTTGAAGGACTAGTACAAGATCAAAAGTAAAGACACTCCTAAGGCAATTAAAATACCGATCTGGAGCTCCGGAAAGAGGTCTTCATCCAAGATTGAGATTTCAGCTTCATCCAGGGAATGAGAATTTGGGGGATTATCACTACTTGAGGATGAGGACGACAAATAGCCAACAGAATAGATTCAGGGCATAAAAGGAACAGAACCTGGAAAAGATCGTTCCTAGAAACCACAGGGAGAGGTTGGATTATGTAAAGAAGGATTCAAAATGTGTTTGGATTAGAATCAGCTAAAAACTATTCCTTGCTTTAAGGAGTTTCAGGAGATATTATGTGTATGTATTATATTTCTTATTTCCAAAATCTATTTTTTAATACGTAAAAAAATCTTATTGTTTTGCTCTAACAGCGAATATACTCAATTGCATTTTCTCAAATGTTAAATGAGATACAAGACAACACCTTTTTGATTCCTGAAAACCTCAATATCATCTGTCTTTTGGAGGATCCAGTTTCCTGTGATGTCTGTGACACTTTTGTATGCTCATATGGAATATCCACACAAGGTGGTAGCACACTGTCATCCTGCCATCAGATGTCAAAGCAAGCTCTGCTTTGCAATTATAGTTATCTGGAAGAGGATACTATGTAGATTTATGACAAACACAATATAAAGCTCCGTTTTGAATTGGAAATAAGTGCTTCCAGATAGTTCTGTTTTGATATCACCCATTTTATGGCTGCTAATGCCATGGTGAATCAAGCTGCTTATCAGGTGGTATGAAAGAAGATGATCTGAAGAGTAACTGCTTTTAAAATCTGCTTGTCGGCACACCTGTTTTCATCCCTGACAGCCGCTCACGGCGAGCCCGCCATCTTACCCCAATCCCAAAAGCTCTTTCTTGATCTTTCTGCTTTTCCATAGCGTTTTGTTCTTGTTTCATACGTGCATTATCTTCAGGTATCTCTTCAAGGACATTAATTAGAATTGTTTTCATATTTTCTTTTGTCCTTTCAAGATCTCTGTTTCCTTTGGGTTTATTTCTTCTCCTTGTCTGTGTTGCACTCTCTTTTCATACTGAAGACTTGCTGTAAGTAACTAACCATGCATGGTTCTGAGTGAGGCAATGGCAAAGTCATTAGAATCTGTGAGTGGGCCGCCAGAGCTTACTGATCAGCACACTTCACTTTCAGATAAACTAGAGAGGAAGTTGACTACTTTGCAGAATGACATAATCTAGAAAGTTCCTTTTTCTTTGGGAGGGGCTTTCATTTCTACAAGGACAGTCCCTCAGTATTACTTACTGAGTATGAAAATCAGGCCTTCTTTTGCCTGGGAGTGAAGAACAGTGGGCAAGGGGATTTGATTCTTTATGTTCTTTATGTTGAATTTAAAATAATCTGCAAGCTATTTTTAGCTCAGTGTCTCACTGTACCCTTTATCGTGTCTTATGCCTCTCATTGGTTACTTGGGGGCGAGTCTGTTCCCCACTCCTCCTTATCTTCTTCCTAATATATTTTAATCTGTGGTTTCCTTTTACCCACCTATTGTAACCACTCCCAAATCTGCTTGCATTTTCCAGAAACTTGTTGAAACTTCTCACCACCTGTACCCACCAATATCTTCTCCCATTTTCTTTTAATCTTATGGACATATACTTTAAGTCCTTCTGCTATCATTTTCATAGAATCTCAGGAGGAAGAAGAGATAACACCTGTGTAGATATAACTAGAAGGCATAGCTCTTTTCACAGGTGTTTCTGATGTTGGCTGATAAGCTTTTGCTTTTCTTAGAGTTTCAGAAGAACATGGAATTCTTGGTAGACATTTAAGATACTGTTGAGAGGGAGTTTTGAAAAATCATCTACCACCTTCAGTATTCATTATGGGAATCAGAAAGGATACCGCCTGGTCAAGGTCCCGTCTAACATTTAACATGATAAAAGAAGCTTCCTGTGGTTGATAGAATAAGAGAAATATGCTCTGAATTAGAATAGGCTGGTTCTAAATCTGTTCTGTTTCATTTATAATCTCTGCTGATGTGCTAATCAGGACAGCAGTTCTGAAACCTGGAGCCAGTTGGACTTGCTACAACCAATAGTTTTACAAAGACTGCCAAGGAGCCATCATAGAAACCTTGAGGTCTCTCAGAAGTTATGTGTACAATCTCGGTGGATCTGCCTTCATAATTTTTCATCTGTCCTTCAAGCCACTGAGGAACTTTTTACTCATCCTTTTATTTTGAAACTGAATGGTGTACTTTCTACCATAACAAAGATTCTCATTTAAGTTGACATAGGCATTATATAGAACCCCTGAAACTGTAACATAAAAATAAGGGTGGTTACAGCTATTGTGGAATTGACAGAGCCATAACTTTGATGTCTTGGCTGAGCTTTTAGCATGACATTGGGGAGGGGCAGGCAGCAGAGGCAGAGAACATTATGATTTGTTTATTTTTAGTAAAATCGTTCCATATGTACCTGACTTACGTCCATGCTCACAAAACAAACTTTCCACATGGAATGATTCTGAAGCTCCAGAAGTGTGAAATTCAAGTAGTTGTTTTACTGATGTCCCAGCTCTGATAGTGTAGAAGGCAGGCCACATGCTTCACAAACAGTAGTTCCAGTGATTATTTGCTATTAAATGGGATTTAAACCAAGAAAGAGTTGATGTTTAGGTTACACCGTTTTTAAATGTTAGATTGGAAAGGTAGAACATTTAACAGATAAGCTAAGGGAAAAGAAAGTAGAAATGTGTCAACTTCGAAGACTCAGTTTCTTAAAGGGTAGCATCAACCACTGGCTAAGACTAATACCACTCGAAACTAAAGATTGTCTTCTGATTGACAGCTTAGCTCATGACTCAGCTACCCTCCTGGAACTCATAGTGTTTAGAGCGGAGTGAAAAGCTAACGATTATATATTAGGGCATGATATATACACAGTAAGTAAGACAGGCATGTTGAAAATATGTAGTGGAGCTCAGATGGTAAAGCACAGGCTTTCTAGTCAACCAAGATCTGGGCTTGAATCCTGGCTCTGTCATACAATACATTCACAATCTTAGACAACCTTGAGAAACCAGCACTCAACATATATTTTTAAAAATCAAATGAGATAGCTTACTTGTCTTCAAGAAACTTACGGGAGGGACAGATAATAAATCATTAAGAACAAAGGGTGACAATCGCTGTGTCAGAGGAATGTACAGGGTGCTGTGGGATAGAGAAAGGAGCATCCAAATCAGACCAGAGGTCAGTGAAAGCTTCTCAGAGAGATGTGAACTTCAGAAGATCAAGAGGGTAGGATGAGGATAGGGATTCCAGGCAGAAGGCAAGTCATAGGAGGTCATGTGTACATGCTTGAGGCCTGGATTACCTCGTAGACATGGAGAGCCAAGGAAGTGTTTTTTATAGGGAAGTCAGCTTTTCAATTCAGGTTTTTAGATGGAGCGGTTGAGTTGCAGTGGGGGAGATCAAGAGGGGCAGATGAGACTTTCAGTAGGGATTTTGGTGAACAAACAAGTAATCCAGTTGAGAAAGGATATAGTGAAGATTGAACGTTCCAGGTAAAGATTATGAGGGAATGAGGCTACAGAGATCAACTTGTTCTGGTTTGCCCAGGACTCTCCTGGCTTAAAAAAAAAAAAAACAAAACAAAAACCTGAAAGTCCCATGTCTCAGGAAACCCTTCAGTCCCGGGCAAAGCAGGATGTTTGATCAGCCTACCGGAACTTCTGAAGGCAAGAGTGCAACGGCTGGGGACACTGATCCAAGTGATATTCAGGAGGTAAAATCCATAAGATTCATAATCAGTTGGGTGTTGGAAAGGTGGTAATAGAAATGGAGAAGTTGAAGACACTAATAAGGTTTCTAATTTAGTTTCTGGAGACAGTTGTACCATCATCCAAGAGTGATGGAATCACTACATGTAAATTCTTGTCAATCATGAAATTTTTCACCTGACTCTATAATTCTGGCCAATCATCCATTTTTGTAAATGTGTTAATCATGCAGTGTCCTCTCTCAATTCTATAGTTTCTATTGATTTGGAATTTGGATCTAAAAAAATATCAATACAAAACACTCACTTAGTGGCTCTGTCTTTTGTTGGTACAGTAAAGTGGAAATATGTAGTAATATCCAGGCCATTCATGATAAGGTGGAGGCAGTCTACTTATCCAAAGAACAGGTGTCGGTGTTCTTACTTTTTAGGTTGTTCTTGGTAGGAAAGGACTGAATTCTACGGTCTGTCTCCAGAAATGGTTCCTTTGTTTTAAATGCCACATGACCCCTGGTGGCTTGCTGGATTTTATTTTCTAAATGCATCAAAAATAAATAAATTTCAGGGGTGCCTGGGTGGCTCAATCGGTTAAGCATCTGACTTCGGCTCAGGTCGTGATCTCACAGTTCATGGGTTTGAGCCCTGCATTGGGCTCTGTGCTGACAGCTCGGAGCCTGGAACCTGCTTCAGATTCTGTGTCTCCCTCTCTCTCTCTCTGCCCCTACCCCACACACACTCTGTCTCTCTTTCTCTTTCAAAAATAAACAAACATTAAAAAAAACCAAAATAAGTAAATAAATAAAATTCAGGGTACCATTCTTATGAAATAAATTTCTTAAATGATACCATTTAGAAAAAGGCAGGCAGAGAATTATAAAAGTAGCTAGTCAGCTCATTTTTACGTTGTCAGCTGGATATTTGATACTTGTTATTTTTCTAATTCTCTGGATAACGGATTACATTCCTTGATTCTTTTCCAAACCAGCTTGATTGTGCAAGCCACAGATAAGGGGATGCCCAGCCTTTCTGGTACAAGTGTGGTCAAGATACAGGTGACCGATACAAATGACAATGCCCCGGCTTTTCTCCCCTCTGGAGCAGTGGAAATTGCAGAAAGTAAGTGTGGCAGTTTGGAATCACGGTTTTAACTTGTGTAATATCATCTACCATTTTCTTAGCCAGGCATTATATCAAATAGAAGTACTAATCCTCAACAGCCATGCAACCCAGACTGCTTCTGTCTTCATTTTGCAGAACAGAAAATGGATGGTCAAAAGTTCAAATATCATATGTCAGAGAAGTTGAATGTCAAAGCTGGGATTTGCATTTAAGTCATCAGGAGGCCAATTCCCAAGGCGCAAAGTGTCATTCCACACAGCTTCTTTTTTGTGTGCCGATAGTTCTCAAAAATGAAATCTCCTCTATGGAGAAGCCTACTTAGCCGACTGTGATGATCCCCTGAGAAGGAGTGATGTCCTTAGATGATTCTGTCAGTCTTTGCAGTATATTTATGGCAAGTAGTAAGTGAAGGGGTACTCACCACACAAAGCCATTGCTTCCCTCTAGTGTAAACTAAACTCAAGCATTTACAGAAAGACTTTACCCACATTCATGGTGGAGGGAGAAACTATTAAGTTTTACATGATGTGCTAATTAATCTTAATTGTTTGGGTCTCTGGGTTATATGACTCCATAGTCTACAGTCCCAAATTTGTCCATGGTCAAGGGCTGTACTGGTAAATCCAACCCAACTCTTTTATCATTGAAATTGCAAAAAGGGCTCACCCCTCTCTTGTCACTGTCCTTTTACTCAATATCCAACTCACTCCTAAGATGTTTCAAACCTTTTAGTATGCTCACTTTCCAGACAAATTACCATGCACAGAGGGATCTGTTTGTAGATGTGTAGAGATACCTAAAAATACTCTAAAGTGTTCTACAAATAAAAAGTTTTCCAGTTCTGCCTCTCGTCCATTTGATATATTTTCATTTGCTTTTACCGAAGGTCCTATTCTTAAGCACATGCATTAGCATCAAAATGCAGCAATGTACCCATTGTAAATACATCACGAGAACAGATGGCATAAATCAAAACGTACTGAATCGGGTAAGGGATGGTTGATGCACAACCAGAATGTTCAAGCCTGAAATATGAAAATTACAATGAGCCTCATAGACAGGAGAACTGTTCTGAGTATGTGGCCCTCTTCTTTCTACCCGCACCATACTTGTAAGCTGAAAAATGAGGTCCCTTGGAGCACATGGGTGGCTCAGTCAGTTGAGCGTCTGACTTTGGTCAGGTCATGATCTCGCAGTTAGTGAGTTTACTGCTGTCAGCACAGAGCCCGCTTCAGATCCTCTGAACCCCTCTCTCTCTGTGCCTCCCCCACTTGTGCTTTCCCAAAAGTAAGTAAATATTTTAAAAAATGAGGTCCCTTTTGTGACAGTTTAGACTAAAGAACATATAGTGTGTTAGGCACTTAGCATGCCATCTCTTTTGTGATTTTTGTTTTGGTGAATAATATTAGAGATTTGCTTTTATCACTAGCACAATGTATACTTTGTCTTTCAACAGTCTGGATAATTTGGGGAGTCAGATTTTAAGAGAAGGAAGCAGTGTATGTGCCACCCCAAAAGAAATAATTTTACAAAATAAGTACAAGGAACTATATTTCTAACTTTAGTATACAAATATTTTCACTTAAATCTTGCTTACTTTTCAAAACTGTATGCTTTGTATTAATGTTTTGAGTAATAACCTTCTTCCCACCCATATCCCCTATGTTTATATGATTTTAATACAGAAACTATGTATACAAATAAGTGGCTGAGAATGTTTCTTGGTCCTGGAATTGTGTTGCACGCATACGACAAAAAATGCAATATAAGAATCGAATATGCTCTACCTCCTCAATTCCCTACTCAGTGGTAAATTTTCACTTTATTGGGCTCATAAATTCTTCAGAGTTTTTGTTCGGCTCATAATGAGCTTTGTATGAGAAATCATGCCAAGAAACAGCAACTCATGTTGGACTTAAAGTTAAAATGTTTGGATTGAACTATTAAAGAAAAGTATTTCAAAGGATGCATTTTAATGGAGGCTGACATTGGTCATGACTATTCCAGATTCTTTGCCTGGTGTGATTGTGACTCAGATATCCGTTCATGATGTGGATTTGAATCCAGCTTTCATCTTCAATTTCGCCAAAGAGAGTAATCCTGGAACCAAGTTTGCCATTGATCGGAACACTGGAGCGGTGATGCTAGTGAAAACATTGGATTTTGAAGAAGCTACTGAATATGAGCTGCTCATCCAAATTTCTGATACTGTGCATTACACAGAGGGAACACTCATGGTCCGTGTGTTGGATGTCAACGATAATCCACCAGTATTTTCTCAAGATTCTTACCAGGTAAAGAGCTCAAAGATATGCTGAAACCACAGCCAGACTGGAAAGAATGGGGAATAATGTAAGCCTACCATTGTTGATAAACGGATTTAGGCAGACAGTATTCATGGTGTTTAGAGCCTTACTTGACACTGAGGGTTTTATATTCAATATCATGGAGGCTATGGTAAGTACATATGGAATTAAGTAGCTCATTCAATTCAGTTTCTTATGTATGTATATTGCCATTGTTTTCATTTGTAGAGATTGGAGTCCAGTTGGCCATAACAATCAGAACTGACCTAATATTTGTAAAGCTACCAGACAATAAGGTGGTTTAGATTCTCAGCAGTTAACTTGGGAAAACCCTTTCTTTCCTAGAGATAGTTTTAGAATATATTGATGAACATTTTGCAGAGATAAGTCATGAACAAAACTGTAAAGTGGAAATTTGATTTGCTGTAGAGCTCAGTGTATGTTTATAGAAGTAAGGACAATAATAGCATTCAGCTAAATACTTGGAAATGGGCGTCAGGACTTCTGAATGTAGCAAATGCATGGTTGAAGCATAAACACAGAAAGGAAACTAACCTAAGTAATGATTTTCTGTGAAGGCTTGCTAAATTATACAATGTACATAATGTAATACTATAATAGTGAATTTGCTAACTATCCTCTACCATGCAGAAATAATTTAGATGGAATTTTTGTCATAATAAAACTCAAAAGTAAATGAAAACTTTTTTTCATTTTGTTTTTCTGAATTCTAGGTCTACAAAATAATGTTCTTAATATGTCAACTTTATAAATTAATGTGTGTATTTTCCATAAGCAAAATGAATACAGTGATTTTTACTTTCTGGCCTTGTTCCTGAAAATATCTCTGCCTGGAAGCACACGGCTCATTTCTGTCTTTTTTCCTTCAGGCCACTGTTCCCGAATTGGTGCCTGTAGGGTACTCGGTGCTGACTGTGGGAGCCACAGACGTAGAAAGCAATGAGAACATTTCTTACAGGATCCTTTCTTCGTCGAAGGAATTTTCAATTGATCCAATGAATGGTGAGTTATTCATAGTGGCTTTAGTGTTCGTAGGTTCGAGTTACAGAGTGGAAGGCTGCAGTAATCTTTTCCAAATGCTCCTAAAACGCTTCCACCTCACCCCCCCCCCGCCCCCAGTATTATAGATGCCACCCTTCTTATTTCTCTGCACATCAAATGCTGTGGTAGCAAACCCTGGTGTTATTTATTCTTCTCCAACATCTCAATGGCTGGAAAGCAAAAGGAATTGATTACATGCTGGCAAATGTGCAGGATTTCAGAGACCCCAGTGTAGTAAACACCCAGTTGATCAGTCCAAGTAAGGACAGTTTGGGTAATTATCCCAGGCCTCAACAAGCAACAGAATGCAGTCGAAGGGATTCATTTAGTACTGAGGACTTCGTGTTACAAGAGTGTGGAAGCTTTTTTTCCAAGCCAAGTACAAAAAGTTCAGTAATAGCATAATACATTCAATAAGGACAAAAAATTGAAAAAGGGAAATGATTTGCACATCTCTACTGAGAAAAATTGTGGTACTTTTTCTGGTTTATTTGATGCCTTCCAAGGTTCTTTGTCTTTTTATCAGAGAGCAAGTCACTTGTGGTCATGAAATGCACTGAGGCAAGTGATTTCAGATTAGAACAGTTAAGAATTGTATAGAGGAAACATAGCAATGAGTAGAAATTAAAAACTAAATTTGATATGATATTATCATTAGGAAAACAAGGTCCCTAGCAGAGCACACTCCAGAAAAGAACAGGTCCTGGGACATGTCACACTACGTGTTCCCCATCTCTACCCACCATTGCATTATTTCATAAGTGAGAGCTGATTTAAAAACTAACCTCAGGGGGTACCTGGGTGACTCAGTTGGTTAAGTGTCCAACTTCAGCTCAGGTCACGATCTCACAGTTTGTGAGTTCGAGCCCCACGTCGGGCTCTGTGCTGACAGCTCAGAGCCTGGAGCCTGCTTCAGAGTCTGTGTCTCCCTGTCTCTCTGCCCCTCCCCCCACTCATGCTCTGTGTCTCTCTGTCTCTCAAAGATGAATAAGCACTAAAAACATTTTTTTAATAATAAAAACTTAACCTGAGGATGACAGATGGTAACTAGACTTATTGTGGGGATCACTTTGCACTATATACAGGTATAGAATCCTTAGTTTTACATCTGCAAATAACATGCTGTCATATGGTAACTATATCTCAATAAACAATTAACCTCAGGATTGCCCTAAAGAAGAATTTAATCACCAAAGACCAGTGTGCGGCCCATGGATGGAGGGTTGCAACAAGTCGGTCATGTTGCCATGCAGGCTGTGGGTGAATGCTGCTGTATGGATGTAAACATGTCAGATATTTGGCTCTAAGATCTTTTCTTCTCTCTCTTTTTTGGGGGATGCACAGTGCTCAGGTGACATCAGCTGCTGTCCTGGCCACAGCCCGTCACAGTGTATAAGGTGGTCGCTCTGAGCACTCCATCCTGGCAACATTCTTCCTTGACATGTGTTATCAATACTTTGCAATTACGATATTGATTAGGAGGTTTTTAAAACATTAAATGTTATCAGATCAACTTAGTTCAGGGTGGGACCCTAACTACATATTTCTATATTAAAAACAACAAAATTTGTTAAATATATTTCATCAATAAGAGGAAAAGCCACTTACCGAATTAACAAAAAAGGTTTAGGAAAGACACCTTTATAATTAAGCAATAGTTGAAAATCTGCATTATCATATATATTACCTTCATTTGACTAGACTGAACGTCACCCAGTATTTCCAGAATAAATAGCTTATTCTAGAATATCTCTATACATGTGTCTATGGGTAGTAGAATGGAGTATATGCTTTTCAAATAAGAATACATTTTCTTAAGAAACAGTAATGGAACAGTTTATTTTACAAAAATAAAATTAAGAGACATTTGTAGCAAAGTCATCTTCAAACAGCACATATATTTAATAGAGTGACTGCCAGGAGTATTACTTCTGGATCTCAAGTGTTACAAAAGTCTAAATACAATAATTTAAAATTTCTCTTTGGAGTTACTCTTGGTTGTAACCTAAATAACAAACTTAGCAAATAAAAACAACACATTAGTAAATATTTGATAAATATTTGCTGACCAGTGGATCATGAAAATTTAATTTCACAGCATTGAAATGCTATGTCTTGTTTTTCAGGCACAATATTTACTAGCAATCCTGTATTACCTCTGGATAAAATATCAACAATTCAGTTTCTCGTTGAAGCCAGTGATGGTGGCATTCCTGACCTGAGCGCTCTTACCTTAGTAGAAATAGAAATACAAGATACGAACAATTATGCCCCTGAGTTTGCAGTAGAATATTATAATCTTAGCTTGAGTGAAGATGCTCAAATTGGAGGCACGCTTCTCACATTTTCAACCATGGACCGTGACTGGACCCGTGAAAACACATACGTTGATTATTCGATCATCAGTGGTAATTCACAGAATAATTTCCATGTAGCAACTAGTTTCATTCATTCAGAAGATCCTTATAAGCAAGCTGGTTACCTGGTGTTGCTTCGTAGCCTGGACAGAGAAGTAGCTGCCAGTCATAACCTTGTCATTGTGGCATCTGACCATGGCTGCCCTCCATTGAGCTCTACAGCCATTGTATCAATAGAAGTACTTGATGTCAATGATAATCCACCTAAATTCAGCAGTCTGAAATATCATGCCCATGTCAAGGAAAGTACCCCTCTAGGGAGTCACATCACTGTGGTCTCTGCAAACGACCGTGATGTGGGTCCACATGCAGAAATCATCTACCACATCATCTCTGGAAATGAGAGGGGGCATTTTCACTTGGAAGAAAAAACTGGAGTTCTTTATTTGATTAAACCTCTGGATTATGAAGAAATGACAAAATTCACCTTAACTATTCAAGCTTCAGATGAAGAAAGGAAGCATTTTTCTTTTGCGGTTGTGTTTATCAATGTCCTGGATGATAATGACCATGCACCTCAGTTTATGTTCTCAAACTTAAATTGTGTTGTTCCTGAAAATGTCCCGGTTTTCTCCACTGTATGTTCCGTAAACGCTTTGGATTTTGATGCAGGTCCTTATGGAGAATTGACCTATTCTATTTTATCGCCCTGTTCCACCACTCACGGGATGCCTCGTGATCATCATCCCTTCCTCATTGACCCTTTAACAGGGGATATTCACACTAAGCAAGTCCTTGACTATGAAAATGACAATAAATACTGCCTCACAGTTCAGGCAAAAGACAAAGGGGACTCAGCAGCCTCTTTAATGGTTTGGGTGGATATTGATGGGATAGATGAGTTTGAACCCATTTTTACTCAAGATCAATATTTTTTCAACCTTCCAGAAAAGAATAAAATAAGACAGTTGGTTGGCAAAGTGGAAGCATCAGATGCAGATGCTGGTATTGATGGAGTTATTCTTTACTCTTTGGAAACTCCATCTCCTTTCTTTTTAGTAAATAAAACTAATGGAAATATTTATTTGACTAGAGCACTTCCCCTGATAAGAAGTCAAGTCCGTGAACAAGACACCATTGAAATGAAAATAATCGCTCATAGCCCCAAACCGGACTCCAAGTTTACATTTTGTGCTGTTTTTGTAAATGTGTCTTCTTTCTCAGAAGGACAACACTCAGCAATATCAGGTAGCAGCTTTTCCATCAGCGTCACAGTCTCCTTTTTGGTGTTTCTGATACTCATCTTCATACTAATTGTATTGATTTTAAGACATAAACAAAAAGACACAACAAACAATTATGAAGAAAAGAAAACATCATCATCCTCAGATATCAATTTGAGACTGACCACAGATGGCAGCATGCTCAAGCCCTCCCAAAAAGCTAATGAGTGCCGTAATGAGGCGGTGCCTGTGGACTCCATGCCTGAGTGGTTGAGTTTAATAAGTATCATGGAGAAAGACATTGTGAATCTGTACAGGCATTCAAACTCCAGCGGCCACTGTTCTGTGGAAGGAGAAAGTGCAGAAGATAAGGAAATCCAGAGGATAAATGAGCATCCTTACAGAAAGGACTCTGGCTCAGCTCTGAGTGATCGGGAATCCAGGGTCCCAGACTCCGGAATCCCGAGGGACTCAGATCAGCTCTCCTGCTTGTCTGGAGAAACTGATGTGGTGGTCACTGCTGAAACAGCAGAAACCAGCCATACATTTGAGGAAGATAAAGAAGGCTGTGGTACAACCTATGCTCAAAATAATGTGTTACCCCAGACACTAAAGAAGAGAGAGATAAAAGAGAACATCCTGGCTGATGTCAGGAGAGAGTTCGTCTTTATTTCAGATGATCAGGAAGCAAGGTGTGCAGCGCTTTCCACCCAGAGAACCTCTGATCATGATGTGAGAGGCAGCTACCACTGGGATAATCTCCTCAGTTGGGAACCCAAGTTCCAACCTCTTGCCTCAGTATTTAACGATATTGCAAAACTAAAGGATGAACATTTACATACACCGGGCATTCCAAAAGAGAAATCTTTAGTGATTCCACCACCTTTGATAACAGCAGTAGCCCAGCCTGGGATTAAAGCAGTTCCACCAAGAATGCCAGCCAGAACCCCAGGTCAAGTGCTCCAGAAATACCCACACTCCCCCCTTCCCTACCATCTCAGTTCTCTGCCGGAAGCCTCGACCCCTAGCTTTTCACCATCTCTTTTCCTGCTGACCACACAGACCCCTGCCAGGACCCCACTGTTTTCAGATGGGGAATCATTAGGAACACATCTAAGTGGTACGTGCCGTGAACTTAAAGCAGAAGATGAAGTTCAAATATAACATGATTGTGATGCCCAACACCCGCTCACCAATGGTCATGAATGGTTGAACAAGACATTCTTAGGCTAGCTTCTTAAGATTGGCTACAACGTAGTGAGGGATTTCAGAACCCCCTCATTTAAATTTCTTGAATTTCATTCAGCCTTAATGAGAAGTTACCCCCTCTTTTAACCTTTATGTTTTGCTCTCAGGACTCAAGTTTGTATATATAACTCGTGTATATTCTGTCATTAGTTTTCTCTATGATCAGATCTGCAAAGGACACAATGAATTTGACTGACTGCCAAAATGCTTGTATGAAAATATATGGAAATAAGTATAGTGTAGTCTGGTCACATTACTGCTGGTTATACTGCTATATCTAAAACAAATTAGTAAAGACTGAATAAGGAATGAGTATAGAACATAAAAATAATGGAAAGGAGAAACTGGGGAGGATAAACTTCGATTTTAAAATGAAGTGATTTTCTGTAGATCCGATATGTTTAGAGATATATTTCTCTACTTTCCCCATATGCTACACGTACAGAGTTTTGCCATAATTTGAATTTTAATGTGGTGTCTTTTGGAAATCTAATGAGAAGTTAAGAATGAAATTTGTCATAACTGTACCAAATAAGAAAACTATTCCTGATTAAATGAACCAGAATGCATGTTCTTGATAGAGGGCCAGGATTGATAAAAGCAATAAGTATATGGTTGACTGCCACCTAAGATATATTTCCTTAGCCTTCTTTATAAATACAATGAGTTTTTTTTTCAATGCTCTGTCTTATAACATGGTACAGGTATACGCATTAAATTCTGAAGATTAATATTTGTAGAAATTCCTTCATTTTATTTTCTTTGAGATACAGTAACTTTTGGTGTGAAATAATTTATCCATTCAGAGTCACTTTTAGAAGTTTGCATAGATAAAATTATGTTATTAGCTAATAACAAATTTCATAGAGTAATTTAGCAATATATTTTTAAATGAAGATTTTTTATATAAATATTTCTACTATAAAAGTTAAGAATGGATGTCAGAAGTCTCTCTTCCATTTGTTCATATTCATGTTTAGCTTTAACTGTCATTAGAGCAGTTTGGAAACATGGTGAAAATAATTCTGTTTTGTACAGCTACTGTTTCAGATATATAGTGGTGTTATGTGGTGCTTACATGTAATGTTCTATCCTTCTCTCTGGTGAGCCCGAGAATCCTTCAAAGATTCTTATCCCTTCCAGGAAAGCAGAGTGCATGCTGCTGCTGATGGTCCAGAAGTCATCCATGGTAGGCAACACAACCAGGCGTTGGGATAAGAGTTTAGGATCCCAATGTCAAGCCTAGAAGGCATCTGATATGGTTTTCTGTTTGTTTGTTTTTTAATTTTTTAATGTTTATTTATTTTCAAGAGAGAAAGAGAGCGAGTAGGGAGGGGCAGAGATAGAGGGAGACAGAATCCAAAGCAGGCTCCAGGCTCTGAGCTGTCAGCACAGAGCCTGATGTGGGGCTTGAACTCATGAACTACAAGATCATGACCTGACCCTAAGTTGGATGCTTAACCAGCTGAGCCAACCAGGCGCCCCTGCTATGGTTTTCTTAATAGTTAATATGAGCTTCTGCTGTAGAAATATTTCCTTTATTTTTTTCAATAGGCCTCATCTGTAAAATTCCATGAGCTACTTCTCTTAGCTGGAAAACATTGCAGGATGCCATGTTTGATACCTGGTTTTGTAGGTAAATAATTCTAAGACTTCCTATGCTGATTTTATTAGTTACGTATCTTCTGACTCTTAGATCAGGAACAAGTGTATAAAATCATATCATAAATTATATAAAACATGAAGGTTTTTGGACGAGCCTAGAATCCTAGGGAAAGTCATTTAGTCATGGAACAATTAAAGGATGGATGCATGTTTCTTTTTTTCATGGCATACAGGGAAGAAGATTTCATGGTTTTCCTAAAAAACATTAATCATTTCAGTGTTCCAATATTTATTCTCTCCTTGGCTTCCTTCAAAAGATTACTTTGAGCCTACAAAAGAAAACCTACACTGATTTTTTTTCCTAATTATATATGGAAGTGTTGTTTTGTAACAGATTTATTTCTAGGAACCAAAAACATTTTGTTGTTTTTAATTAAACAGGTTCTTTATTTACTTCTGTTTAAAAAGAGTCATCCATCGAATTCTTCCCTGAGTTACTGGCCTATGATTTATTTCCCATTCCGGACATAATTCTGCATTTTTCTAGACATTTAATAAAAACAGAAGACATGAAGTATTTAGAGCTATTCCTTAGCAATATCTAGTGGATTTTTAATTGATGACTTCATTATACCGTATCCAATGCCACACGGCCACCAAACCACTGCTGCTAGTAGAGTTAAACTGAAAAGGTGAACACACTGGCTGTTTGCAATAAATCATACATCGGCCCTTTCAACTAGAGTGCTTTTTTCCTAAGTAAACAATATAATTTGTATAGTTTTCCTTCAAGTTTAATATTAACTTGCCTCATATGTTCTGTGTTACTTTGCTGATCTACACACCGGCTTTAGCACTCTGGAGGGGGTACAGAACTTGTTAGTGGAAAATCATATTAAGCCCCAAATTCATAAGCTATAAAATAAAAGACAGTTGTCTCTTGTGGAATTTTGGCTGCCTGAAATTCTGGACTTTCTTGTTGGCAGCCTTAAAAATACTGGTGTAAATCAGTACCAAATGGATATCAAAATTCCATGTCCTAGTAGTAATCATTGAATTGGCCTCCAAAACAGATTCCTGGGCAAAGAAAGGGGAAAAAAAAATGCCTGTATCTTTAGGGATTTGGTCATTTGACTGTTCTCGAAGAATATTAAAACATCCTATAAACTACTGACTGCGTTCGTGCACGCATACCTGGTCTGTGTGTCGCTGTCCAGTTGAGACAGGGGTGTGCTTCTCACCCTCAGTTTCAGAACGCTACTTGCTGTGTTTTCCAGAATGATAGGGATGAAAATTAATTATTAATTTTAAAGGTTTTTCCAATGTTTATTTTTGAGAGAGAGAGAACACGGGCAAGCAGGAGAGGGGCAGAGGAGAGAGGGAGACACAGAGTCCAAAGCAGGCTCCAGGTTCCGAGCTGTCAGCAGAGAGCCTGACGTGGGGCTTGAACCACGAACTGTGGTCCCACGTGGGGCTTGAACCACGAACTGTGGGATCATGACCTGAGCCGAAGTTGGATGCTCAACCAATTAAGCTACCCAGGCGCCCTAAAAATTAATTATTAATTTTAAAACTATTTCCATCCAAATATATGTTTTGTTATTTTTGTTTTGCCATTTTACACATACCTTAACATTAAGTAAAAAATAAAAAACACAATCAAAAGGATCTAAGATGATGATGTACTTCAAAGCAGTCAGGTGTATGGAGTGAATATGGTTAGTGGATTTTCACATGATATTATGGATAAACTCATTGGGTTTATCTTCACAGCATGTTTTGGTTGAGCTCCAAAGTACATAGCGCCATCTGTTTGGTCACAGCTGAAGAGAGGATGGAAGATCTTTCTGTCCAAGAGGAATACCAACGTCAGTGAAGCTATAGCTTTGCTTGTGACCAAAACTAGGCATCCAACATAAGTCACTAGAGGTAGGTTACACCCATTATAGGGATGGAAGGAGAGTAGGAAGGAAGGCCAAAAGAGGAAATAGAAGACTAAATCTGGGGTGTGTCCAGGTGGCTCAGTGAGATGACTGTCTGATTCTTGACTTCAGCTCAGGTCATGATCTCATGGTTCCTGGGAGAGAGCCCTGTTGTCAGGCTCTGTGCTGAGAGTGTGGAGCCTGCTTGGGATCCTCAGTCTTCCTCTCTGCCCCTCCCCCAAGCATGGGTGCATGAGTGCGTGCGCACTCTCTCTAAATAAGTTTTAGGGGCGCCTGGGTGGCTCAGTGGGTTAAGCGTCCGACTTCGGCTCAGGTCATGATCTCACTGAGGTCTGTGAGTTCGAGCCCCGTGTCGGGCTCTGTGCTGACCGCTCAGAGCCTGGAGCCTGTTTCAGAGTCTGTGTCTCCCTCTCTCTCTCTGCCCCTCCCCTGTTCACGCTCTGTCTCTCTCTGTCTCAAAAATAAATAAACGTTAAAAAAATTTAAAAATAAATAAATACATTTTAAAAGTATAAAAAGGAATAGTTTTAGGGCACAGGTAGAGAAATGAAAGAAGGCAAAAGGGAAGGACTTGTAAAAACTATTTTTAAGTGTAAAGATTTTGCTGAGTCACTTGTCCATTGTAGGTTCATCTTGTTGAGGAATCTTTTCTTTCTTTCTTCCTTTCTTTCTTTTAAGGAATCTCTTTTGTCCTTCTTTCTTTCTGTTTCTTTCAAGTATCTCCCTTCATTGTCTGAAAATTTAGGTTTATCAGGCTGTGAACCTAAAGCTAGGTAACAATGACCTAGAATACATTGTACCATGAAAGGCAAATTTGTTGTGGTGTTGTTTTTGTTGTTGTTGTTGTTGTTTGGAGGTATATTTCTTGTGTGTGAATTATAGAATAAAAAAATTGGGAATTATTACCTTACTTCTCACTCCACGTAACTGGCATTTAGAGTGAGACAATTTTAAGTGGGTGACTTTACATATTTATCAAGCAGTGGATAGTTTAAAAAACAGTTGGGGCAGAATATAGGATTTTAGTACCTGGTTCTTTTTTCAGGCAGCTCATCTGTTTTAAAAATGAGTGCTTGCCTGATAGTTGTGATTTATATTAAAATATCACATTTTATAGAAATTTTTAAACCACAGTATAACATACAGGCATGGTTGATAGTTCTCAAACACTGTGGATTTTATTTGAATTCTGGCAGTATAAATTATTTTGATTTCACATAGATCAAATGTGGAATTTGATTATGGCAGTCTTAAAATGATCCAGCCCAAAGTGGCTAGAGTATCAAACTATACCTTTCTCTTATAAACTCAGCACTTGGCTATTTGATGACAATTTAGCACTTCCTACTGTTTTGGTCTACATAATTTTCCTCATTTCACCCAATATATTTGCTAAACCAAAACTGTGAAGTGAGTAATAGAAAGGGATAAAGCATACCAAATAAGTAACAGATGCAAAAGTGCATCTCTTGAATGAGAAAACATTATTTTGGTTAGAAAGCTAAATACATGGATTTCGTTGTTAGATAGTAAGCCCTCAGGGCAAAGGCCTGGTCTCCACTTGTATTATGAAATACAGATGTTTCTTAGAATGAATGAATACATATGTGAATGAGCACAGGGGGTGCTATAATGTGAGGGTGTGATACATGGGCCTCCTTGAACCCATTAGGTGTGAATTCTAACACAGTTCTGTGATTTAGCCAATCACAAGGCAGAAAGAAAGTTCAAGATCTTGTCAAAATATTATAGAATATTTAGATAAAATCAAATAAGAATTTTTTTCTGTAATCTGGTTTATTTTCTCTTTCTTTCTCCCTTCCTCATATTCATATATTTCTTCTGAGTTTTAGACATAATAGAAACAAGTTATTGATGATGTTCAAAAGCATATTGTTTGAGGCAACAATTTTATGTGATCAAGCACATTGGTTTAATTTAATTTCAGATCCTGCAATAAACATGGCTGCCCTATGGCTAACAGAATAAAGTTCTATCAATATGAAAAGAGAATACAGTTCTGTAGATATGCCTAGAATGTTTAAAATCAAAATTTATTAACATTTAAAGTAAAAACAATATGAAGAATTTATGAAGGCTGTTCTATATGTGCATATACCTAGTATGTGCAAAAAGTGATATTTTAAACAAGTATAGATTATTAATAAGTGTATAGTAGGGAGGAGGTAAATATGGAGTTATTTATCCTCATACCATAAACAAAAATTAATCATAGTTATATTAATGAGTAAAAGTTAAAATTAAATCATAAGAACTGGAAGAAAAGCAGAATAAAGGTGACAAAAACCTTTTTTAAATATAAAGGCAAAGGTAAGCGTGTTAAATTTGAACTTATGACACTAGAAAGCACTGTAATAAGAAATGATAATTGAGAAATACTTCATAAATTTAATCAAATATTTACTACTTAGTGCCTCTTGTGGGCAAGGCATGGATCTGGGCTCTGGGAACTTAGGAGTCAACAGACTAGAAAAAGCCAGTACGTTTACGGTGCTTATGTTTTCCTGAGGGAGAAAACAACAAAAATATGCTTTCAAGTAATGTTAAGTGTTATGATATAAAGAAAACTAAAGACAGATATAAGGAAAAGCAAAGATTGACAAGGTGGTAGGGGAATACAGCAATACTGTTTTAATTATATGATATTTGAGTTGAGTGAAGTGAATGAGCCATGTAAAGGGGAAAGCAGTGAAGGTACATGCATCAGCAAATACAGAAGCCCTAGTCAGAGCCACGTGGAGTGTTTGGGAAAGTATAAAGCCAGCGTGGCCTAGAACTAGTGGGAGGAAAAACAGTAGGAAGTGAGATCCTGGAGGAAACTAGAGTTTACACCCTATAGGACCTTGTAGACTGTGATGAAAAGCTTCAGAGTTCGCTCCAAGGGTTACGAGAAGTCACTGGTGACATTATCTGATTTATATTTTAAAAAGAGTGGCTACTTTGTGGAGGATAAACCAAGGGGTGGGGAGGAAGTTAGTGCAATAACAGTATCCCAGTTACCTGGTTATTTCAGTAATCTCAGCTGGTGATGATTATAGCTCAGTGAGGTTGTTATATGAAGGTGAACAGAGTCAAGATATATATTGAAAGTAGTGTTGCTAGTTCTTGATAATGAATTGAACACAAGGTTTGGAGAAAGCTAGACATGAGTGTAGAGTTTAAGAAAATTTAGGGCTATAGAGAAAATTTTTGGAATCATTGGATTATAGATAGTAAAGTCATGGGATTGGGAGAGATAACTGAGGAGTAAGTGGAAATACAGAAAAGATCCCAGGACTGATTCCTGAAGCACTGACCAAGAAGTCAAAAAAAGATAGAAGATCCAGCAAATAATAAAGAAAGATAGAAAATAAGGATATGCAGTATCCCAAAAGCAAAGTAGAGAAAGTGGTTTAGATTGTAGTTGGGGCAACATCAGTGTAGATTTTTAAATCTTCCCAAATCACTGTACCGAACAGAGAATGTAGAACAGTAAAAGTAAAAACTCATGTACAGCATCTTCAACAAAAAGTGAAATCTTTCTGGGGCGCCTGGGTGGCTCAGTCGGTTAAGCATTCAACTTCAGCTCATGGTCATAATCTCACAGCTTGAGTTCGAACCCCACGTTGGGCTCCGTGCTGACAGCTCAGAGCCTGGAGCCTGCATGGGCTTGTGTGTCCTCCTCCCTCTCTGCCCCTCCCCTGTTTGTGCTCTGTCTCTCGCTCTCAAAAATCAGTAAACATTAAAAAAATGTTTTACAGTGAAATCTTTCTTACAAATTCTAGAATATGGGCAGGTAAGTAAAAGCACCAACTATTGGCAGTAACAGAGGGGAGAATGGAGGAATCTCTCATTTTCTTTAAGCCTGAGAACAAAGAATCAGCAAAAGTACTTACCTACTCAAGGGAAGTTCTATTCTTGGAGAAGAAATGTAGCAGGCAGGTCTGAGATTAATTATGAAAGAAGGGCTGCAGAGTACCCATTTTACTGCAGATAAGTGTAAAAAGACTAAAGTGTATATTATGTTGGTGTGTTTAAGTTCCCAGAGCTTCTGGAAATATCCAACCAAAACTGCCTTCTAGAGGAATAGAATCTCACACTAAATAAAGTCTACCAAAAGTAGAACTTAAATTTATATGATTAGTAATGGGAGAGAAGTCCTAGATACAAAGCAGGAAAGGGGACTAGAGAAAGTAGAAGGTACAGTGAGGTCCTACTTATAAATGCTTGGCAGAAATAAGAGAAGAGGGGGCCCTAGAGCCATGAATCTAGGAAAACAATTCTGTTCTGCCACCACTCATATGTGGTAACTTCCTAAAATAGAAAGCCCCATCTCAGTAAAGCATGAGCAACAGAAAATAATTGCAATATATTATGAGCAAAAAGTCAAATTCTCTGAATGATGTGCCGATATACAATGAAGACACATTAGAAAATACAGCACAAAAGGCCAAAGAAAATTATGACTTAATATTTCAAAACTGGCTAAAGGAAATTAAGAAAACAATAAAACTATAAAGTTTGTATAATTAATCAGAAAAGTTCAGAGACATAAAGGCTAGCTAAGAAGAGGACATTAAAAGAAAAATAGTTCAATGAACAATTAAAAACAAAAGAAAAAAGTCAGAAGACTAAACTGGAAAGAACAAAAAGTTAATAGACATTAATGAAACAATAGTGAAATAAAAAATGGAAATAAAAAATGAAAAAAAAATCAAATGGATTTGAAAAAATGATAAAGTTTTAGACATGATAGATTTAGCAGAACAGAAAAAATGATTTAACACACGTCTAAACATAATTCCTAAAGGAGAAAACTAAAGAAATGAAACAGAACAAATATAAAAAATGTAATTCAATAAAGCTTTCCAGACAAAAAACAAAATTTGAATCTACATATTAAAAAAGAATACCATATAAAAATCAATGGAGAGCAGTTAACACCAAGATATATTTAAAAAGTCTATTGAGCTTTAAAGAAAAAGAGTATATCCTTTGGACTTCCAGATAAAAATTCAAGTTACTTACCGGGAAAGAATGTTAAGATTGGCTTACTTTTCAACAGCAGTATTTTAAGCCAGAAAACTGTAGGGTACTATTTTTAAGATACTTGAAGATAATGTAAGCCAAATATTTGTATATACCTAAACTTATCTTTAAGTATATATGTCATAAATGAGGTTATGGCTATGAAAGACCTCAAGTTGACTCCTAAAGAATCAACTAGGGGATGAATTCAGACAACTGAGAAATACTGGGGAAGGTTTCCCATAAGGACATTAAGTATATTGAACTGTAGAATTGATGGTGGATGTAGTGTTAGAATAGCATTTAGTTAATATATGCCCTCACAATATAAATAAATTATAACTACAAAAAAAATAGAGATAGAAAAAAAGAGTATCTGGAAATAGAATACTTCCTAATTGCCTTATAGACACAAAATAGGAGTAAACAGCATCAAAAGTAGGAAGAAGATGCAATTAAAAAGAAGAAATGAAAAGAACAGAAATTAATGAGTTAGAGAAACAAAAAAATCCACAGAGCTTATTAATAAACAAATTGGTTCTTTAAAAGTTAAATCAGTTACATAAATCTGAGAAAATACAAAACAATAAAATAGTATATAAAATAATATGCAAAATAAGAAATAGTAAAGGGGGCATAATGATAGATGTCTAAATCAAAAGACATTGCACAGCTCAATACAAATTCAATTGAAACTCTAAAAGAAAAAGATAATTTTCTAGGAAAATATAGCTTACCAAAATTAACCCTAGTAAACAGAGAGATTCTAAACAGAATATATTCAAAGGATGAAATAAAGATGCAAAGAATCTTTCCACACATAGTTCTATAATGAAATTTTACCAAACCTTTAGAGTATACAAATGCTATTTAAACTATTCCAAGCATGGAAAAGCAAGAAAAATAATGAATATAAAGTTGATAACAAAACCTGAGAAATACTGCACAAAGCAGAAAACTACAGCCTATTCCCACTAATAAACAAGTATGTAAATTATAAAACATTAGCCAAAAGTTAACAACGCATTAAAAAATAATACATCATAGGGGTGCCTGGGTGTCTCAGGTGAGTGTCTGACTTCAGCTCAGGTCATGATCTTACGGTTCCTGTGTTCAAGCCCCATGGCAGGCTTGCTGCTGTCAACATGGGGCCCGCTCTGGATCCTCTGTTCCCCTTTGTCTCTGCTCCTCCCACTCTCTTTCTCTCAAAAATAAACATGTTTTAAAAAAATAATACATCGTAATGTGGAAAATTTATTTCTGAAAGACAAAGATAATTAAATTTTAAGAAATTTTTATGTTTCTAATTGCTTTCTTGTTTAACTGTACAGATTAATTTCTACAATATTAGATTATGGTGGTGATATGAGGCCTCTTGGCTTTTTCCTGGCTTCTACAGCAAAGAATAAATACCATTCATCAAATTAATAGAGCTATAAAGAAAAAATAATATGAAAATTTTCTTTAATGGCAAAACACACAAAATATAACACCCATTTATGTAAACAGCACTCAGTAGGCATTAATGGATACATCCTTATAATGGATACTTCCTTGAAATTGTAAAATGGTATGTAACCCAAAAGCCAGTATCTTCCCCAATGGAGATACTTTAGACCTTTTGCTGCAAAATCCAGGAACAAGACAATATGCCTGATATCTCCACCAAAATTTAATATTGCAGAAATTAGTCTGGACAACTAAACAAAACAGAAACATAAGAATTTGAAAGAACAAGGTTAAAAGTATTTGTATATGCTATATTGTTATTTCTGAAAAGCTCAGAATAATTGATGTAAAACTAATGAAGTAATTCGGTAAATTTGGAAGCTATAACTGTAATATGCAAAAAGCAAATCAATATTCTTCACATATATGAACAATAATCAATTAGGAGATGAATGGAAAAGAAAATTTCATTTACACCAGAAAAAAATCTAAAACCTTTACAATACCTAATACCCATACGAGGCAAGTTATAATATCTTCTGAAGGACACAGAGGAGACTTAACTAGATGTTTTTAGATAGACTCAATGCTAGAAAGATGTCAATTATTCCTAAGTAAATTTATAAATTTAACCTGATCCTAATACAAATACCAAATTTTTCTGGAATTAAGTAACTTCATTGTACAGTATCTTGAAGAATAAACAAGAACGCAAAGAAGAATAGAAAACACTGAAAAAAATATGAGCTGTGTATGTGTGTCTGTGTGCACACGTGTGTGTGCAAGAATGCACACATCAACCCTAGCAGATATAAAATTATATCACAAAGTTGTCTATAATTAAAATGGGGATAGCATTGGTGCAAAACTAGACAGACTACTAGAACAGAATAGAAAATCCAAAATGAATCCAAGTGCATGCAAAGTCTTCCTGTAATGATGGCTTAGCTGGTTATATAGCCACTGTCCTGCTGAGAATAAATCAAAAGCTGAATAATAATAATAAGGAATAAAAAACAGTTTTGTGTTTCATGTGTGTAAGAAGCATCAAAGAACTGCTAAGGTAGTGAAGAGAAACCATGAGTTAGGAGAGAATAGAAACACAGAGAGGTATACCTGATATACTGTGTCTCAGACCCCCATAGGGCTGAGTGGAAAATGTCAACTACAGGGTTTGAGGACTAAAAAGAGCTCCTGACAATTTTATGGGGACAAAAATTGTAGTTAAAGGTGTATCATGGAAGACAGGCTCTGGTAAATACACCAGCCTATTATAAAATGGAACTCCCAGAAGCTACCCCAGCAGTAAGGGTAAACCAGAAAACACAAGCCTTCATGAAGCCTGTAGCCAAGATTTGAATAAAATCAATTCCACATTTGGATATGGTGATCTGTCCCTACTCTAACTGCTTGTCAAAAGTAATATTTAGTTCTCTATAGAGAATAAAATTATTCTGAACATTTGTGATTATTCATAATAATATCTATGTTGAATCCAAAATGGCTAGGTGTACTGAGGAAAAGGCCACATGACCAAAGCTAAAAGAAAAAATATAATAGAAACAGACACACAGGAGATTCATATTATTCACATTTTCCTTTTTGGGCTTTAACTGTTCAGGAAATTAGACGCTGAATGGATAACTTCAGGGAAGAACTGAACTATAAAAAGATTATAAAGTAGAAAACATAAAAATCACTTTTTAAACTATAAAAAAAGGAAAAGTAAATTGCAAAGTATGAAATACCACTGCCTCTTCACACCTTCTAAGGTGGCTATAATAGAAAATACAGATAATAATAAGTGTTGCTGAGGATGTGGAAAATTAGAATTCTTATATACTACTGATGGGGATATAAAAAAGGGCAGTCTACGAAAAACAGTCCAAGAGTTCCTCAAAAAGTTAAATATTATATGAAGTTATTACCACAATGACCTAGCAATCCCATTCCTAGGTATATACCTAAGAGAAATGAAAGTTATGTTCATACAAAAACTTGTCTATGAATGTTCATAGCAACATTATTCATAATAGCCCAAATGTAGATATAACCCGTGTCAATTAACTGATAAAAATATAAACATAAGGTATAGCCACACAATGGGATATTATTTAGCAATTAAAAGGAACTAAGTACTGGCACATGCTATAGCACAGATGAATTTGAAAACATTATGCTAAGTGAAAGGATTAAGTCACAGAAGACATATTGTATGATTCTGTTCATATGAAATATCCAGAATAGGCAAATATATACAGACAGAAAGCAAATTAACAGGGCCTAGAACTAAGAGTATTTGGAAAAGATGGGGAGTGCTTTCTAATGGGTATGGTATTTCTTTTTGGAGTCATAAAAATGTCCTAAACTCAGTTGTGGTTAATAGTTATACAAATCTGTGAATGTACTAAAACCATTGAATTGTACATTTTAAATAGGTAGAGTGTAATCAATAAGGATATATAAAATAATTAAATACAATAATTGTCAATTGTTAAAAATTACTAAAAATGTAATAATCAAAATAAAGAATTCAGCAAATATGTTTAAGAGATTAGACACAGATGAAGAGAGGATTAGTAAATTAGAAGATAAATAAAAGAAAATACACAAACTAAAACCTAGAGAAATTTTTGGAAAATATTGAAGAGAGAATAAGACATGTATGGAACATGGTTTAAAGGTCTAATATGTGTGTAATTGGAATCCCAAAAGGAGAATGGAGAGAATAGGCCAGCAGCAATATTTAAAAAGATAGTGGCTGAGAATCTTCCCAAACTGGCATTAAATCACCAGAGTGTGCTACAAACCCCAAACATGATAAAAAAAATTTAAGAAAAACTATAGCCAGACACATCACAGTAAATTTTCTATCAAGCAAAAGGAAAAATATTAAAAATATTCAAAGAGAAATGACACATTATCTTGAAAGAACTAAGAGAATATGAAAATATAACATGATAATGGCAGCACATCAGATTAGTGAAGAAAGGGAAGAATTTTTCCATAAGTGAAGTTTGGATAACTGGAGAGCCATATAAGAAAAAAAAAAAAAAGATCAAGTTAATCTATTCTTCATATTACACACCTGGATAAGCTACACAAATAAATACAAGAAAGAAATCTGAGTATATACTTTTATAAACTGAAAATGGAAAAATCACCAAGAGTCAAAATATGGAAGCAATAAGGGAAATAAGTGATAAATTTGACTAAACATTTTTCATGGCAAAAAAAAAAAAAAATCTCTAAGCCAATCACATGCTCAGGAGGCTGGATTCTCTGGCCCCCATATTCAACCTTGTGGTAAGAGAGGTAGGGTCAGGCCAGTTCCTGAAATGACCCAGTGTCTATCACCATAACACCATGAATTAGATGGTGTTTCACATTACATGTTCACTTATAAAACTACTTGTAAATATACTTTTTTTGGTTAAACCATGAATTGACCAGTTTTAAGTGGTATTTCACAGGGTAGGGTTTGCCTGTGTGCTAAGCAGAAGGTGAAAAAGTTATAATGCTAATAACTGAATCTTTATTTGGTCTTTAAAACTGGATTTTTATTCTTCATTTTTAATTACCTATTTCCTTTTCTGTCATTGCTAATCTGTAATGTTTTTCTTCAGATAATGTAGCAGAAATAATTTGCCTATTGTTAGAATATTAAAGTAGTTCTCAACAATGAGACAAAACTCATTTATAAAGAAAAAACTCATTTATTTTATAAAGTTTTACTTTTTCTAATTTAATTTATTTAAGAATATATTTTCTATTTCCTATCTAAATACTCTGGGAGATCCCTATATTACATGCTAATTACCAAAAGCATAGGTGCTTAATTTTATGAAATGGACAAATTGAAAGTAATGAAAATAAAAGGCTTCAGATTATTGTCAGATTACATGTCACATAAAAGGGAAATATATTAACCTTTGTGAACTTAAATAAATAATGGCTAAATTTTATTGAGTGTTCCTTATGTGCTAAACATTTTGCTAAATGTTTTATGTGTACTCTATTTTGTTCAATCTTCAAAATAACCCTTTAGGGTAGATGCTAATGTGGTCCCTTTTTACCAGTAAGGAAGCAATAGCTTAAAGAGTTAGTAATTGGTAGAGCTTGGACTCTAACTCACTGGTGTTACTAGATGCTCTTCTCTTAACTCCTTTGCTACATTGCCTCATACTTTAAAGTTTCTTAAGAACGTCTAAGTTATTTTTTTAATCATGAACTTCAACTTGGCCCCGTCCTTTATTATCTGCAGATCATGTTCTACAAATGACAAATAAGCCATATGGCAACTGGACAGGTAGTTTTTCCTGTATTGGGATCTGTAGGTAATTCATAATTTAGGAACTATTTTACAGACACATTATAAGTATAATTTTTCTGATTCTCACCTTTTCTTACATACAAAGAAAATTATCTAAAAAATAAAACTAGTTAAATTTCTGGACAAAATGGCTGTAAACATTTGCACATTGTTTCAGTTCCACTGCAAATAGCAAAAGAGATTAAATGTTTTAAGCAAAAATAAAAGTAAAAATGACATAGGTTCAAAAACAATATAATCATCTCCATGACCATGGACCAACTAGTAAAGTTGAACATACTTCATCCTACAGGTTCGTTAATTCCATTTCCAAGTATGTATGCTAGAGAAAAATCTCCCAAGATACTGAACCAGAGTAGAACATAAATTCAACAGAATGTGCATGGCTGAATTTTGGGCTTGCTCTGCTCCAGGAAGTAGGCATTGCTAGACATGGACATTCAGGAAAGTGCCAAAAAGGGTCTATGTGAATTGAGAATCATTATTAGGCTAAGTGCCTAATGCCAGGGGCTGAGTAGGGCTGCTGAGCTCCCTCACCGCATAAAAGGGTGGACAAAGATAGGTTGCTAATCACCTGGGATTTGGGCTGCTAGTAAGCTGAGGAACTTGAGAACCTAAAGGTAAGTACCCAATCTCATGAATAAGAACTAAACCAATCTGCCCACGACTCAGTGATTATTTCCTTTTACAACATCCCACTATTAATGACAGTAGTACTACTTTGAAAGCCATTAGATCTGATTCTGGAATTAGCATTCCCATTAATGTCAAGAATAATAGAGAGATTTCCTACATTACTATTTTAAAGTGTACTTGCAGTTGTATATAATGCAATAGGATTAGAGAAAGGAAATAAGAGGTATACATTTGGAAAGAAAGAGACAAAACAGTCTTTATCTATAGACAATACCACTCTCCCAACAGGGGTTCTATGCATAAATTATTAAAACCAATAGGAATTCAGCAGGTTTATAAATAAATAATCAGCATCAAATATCATTAACATCTTTATATGCCATCAGTAATTGACTATGCAATAGAAGAAAAGCTCATTCATAATAATGAGGACTATATGATACCCAAGAATAAATCTCACAACATCTTGAAGACATTTTTAAAAATTTTAACAATATTATTGCAGGAAATAAAAGACCTAATTAAGCGAAGGCATGAATGGAAGGGGAGACTCAATCATTTGAAAACTGTAATTCTCTATGAATTTATCTACAAACTGAATGCAATTCAGTCAAAAGGCCAACATGTATTTTTATACATTGGACAGTGTTATTTAAAAATTCATACAGAAGATAAAGATCCAAGAATAATGGATAATATTGAACAAAAAGAAAGGATGGGGAGGAAGGAGTCACTTTTCTTACCAGATGTAAAGAGATAGAATAGAATAGAGAGGCCTAGAAATAAAAATATGTATGAAAATCTCATATGAAGATGGCTTACTAAATTAGGAAAGGTTGGATGATTTAATAAGTGGTGCTTAATAAGTTATTTGTGTAAAAATGAAATTGAATCTCTCCATCTTACAAAATTAAAGTGAAAAAACTTTTAAACTTTGAAAAGAAAATATAGGAGAATATGACTTTAGGGAAGATTTCATTAAACAAGATACAAAACACACAAACACAAAAGAAAAAACTTATGAATATAATTACTTCAAAATTAGGAATGAGTATTGAAAAAAAGACACCATATGATGAAAGTGATGAAAGAATCCATAATCCAGAAGAAGGCATCTACACATATATATTATGGAAAAAGGCTTAATACCCATAACTTATAACATCAATAAGAAAGTGATAGCTCAATAGAAAAAGAACAAGGAAAGGAAGCTCATATGGTCAATGAGATGCACTATTACATACCTATCAGATTGGCAAAAGTATAAAAATCTGACACTACGAAATGTTGGCAAGACTATAGAGAATCAGGAACTTTCACATGATGTTTGTGGGAATTTTACAGTTTTATGTATCAATATATACATATATATACACACACAAACATATATGTATATATTTATAGTTGTTATAGCCATTGTGGAGAGTAGTTTGGCAATATATAGTAAAGCAGGAGATAGTCTCTCTGACAACCTAGTTAATTCCATTTCTATGTATACTCTAGACACAATCTCTCTTATGCATATGAGACACATAATAATGCTTATTGCAGGACTATTTCTAAAAGCAAAAATTGGAAACAATATAATTGCCCTTCAATAGGAGTATTGACAAATATCTGTGGTATATTCATAATGCTATTCACCAGTTAAACTGAGTGAGCTAAAGGTATTTGTTTCCATACGAATAAGTCTCTAAAATATTATACTGCAGAGTAACAAATACCATATGACATGCTTACATGAAATTTAAAACATGAAAAACAAGACTATATAAATTCTCTGTCAATGTATACATATGTAGTATATGTGTAGTATACTTAGTATAAATACATGCTTAGGGAAATAAACAAATTCGCAATGATGTTTACCATTAGAAGACAGGGGCATTGGGTATTCCAATGTGTTTGTAATATTTTACTACTTTGAAAAGTCTGAAGCAGATCTGGCTAAATATTAAACTTTCAGTAGACAGCTGGGTTGTTAGTGAGATATTTTAGTTAAAAATGCATAGTACCGATTATAAATATCAACATCACATAAAAGGACTTTACGTGAAAAGCATGACTTTATCTAAGTTCACACTTCTAACTTAGAAAAACAGATTTTTCTTCTAAAGGACAGTGCTTTCTCCATGCAAACTGCAGCAGTGAATCCAAGCATTCAAGTGCTGTGGAAAATTTTTTGGGCAGTATGCTTTAATCAGCGTCTTCTGCCGATGATTTTTCTTTTCTTTCACATTACAAAGAATGCCAGTAGAGTGAGTGCAGTCATGTCGCTGTACTACATTAGTAGGGGTGAACCACAGAACCTGAGAACTGCCGGGGCAGGGTGGGGGGGGTTAAATACACATTTTAATTTCGAGCAAAGAGTCCCTTGTTTCTGTGATGAATGTGATGTGGCATTTTCTGATTGGCAAGTGACCCATAGAAAGCACCCAGGGAATAATCATGTCACAGTCCAACTTCATAATGAAGTGTAGTTTTGTTTGTGGCCTTAATTGCATTTGTTGGAAGCTCAGTCCTTGATTTCCTAATCATGTCTGTGTTTCACTTGCCCTATGCAAAAAAAAAAAAAAAAAAAAAAAAAAAAAAAAAGAATAAGCGGAGGTATGTCTCCAAAGCAGTACAAATCTAGGAGATTTGTTTGGTACAGTAACAGTAGAATGTCTATCTTGTTATTTAACTGCTATAGCCCTCCCAGGAAATAGCTGAGCCTTCTTACCATGTGGGCATTTTATTTTTTATTTTTTAGATGTTTATTTATTTTGAAAGAGAGAAAGAGCGAGAGCTCTGAAGGGGCAGAGAGAGAGGGAGAGAAATTCCCAAGCAGGCTCCGCACCATCAGCACAGAGCCCCACGCGGGGCTCCAACTCACAAACTGTGAGATCATGACCTGAGTTGAAATCAAGAGTTTGTCACTTAACTGACTGAGCCACTCAGGTGCCCCTGTCACGTGGGCATTTTAACCATAACTGAGAATGTGCCCTGTAAGCTAACTGCTGCTCACCTGATACTTCTCCCTAAACTGTGTCACTTCAACTGATAAATGGGTTGGTTTAAGGGTCTAGCTCCTTGGTCCAGCTTTATGTACACAGATGCTTCACCCAACCACTCACTCTCCCTCCAGAATAACAGAAGGAAGTTTATTTTGCACCTCAATCAATGTGACAATAAATTTCATATTAAAAAAAAGAAGTAAAAAACAAATACATAAGAATAAAAAAAATTAAAAAAGAATAACAGAAGGAAGTTTAAAAATACGAGAATGTATATGAAATGCTTTGTATGCTGTAAACTGTTTTACAACGGTAGTAAAACCATCCTGGATGTAGGGAAGAGTCACATTCACGGAACTCCATGTCCCTTCCTTTAAAGGAAAAGGGATGCTTGGTGGCTACTGGCTCTTTGGAACATGAGGTTTCCTTCAAGGAGAGGTGGGTGGAAAGAAAGGGTATGGTGTTCACTCTCACCAAGCAAGTCCCAATTTTCTCACGAGGATGAACTATCACAAGCCCACAATCAGTGTCTGGCAAGCAGCAGGTTCCCAGTGTACCCGTGCTGATTCCAAAAGCATTATGCCGCGCTAACGAATATAGTGGGATGGGTAGAGGAAGAGCCCATCCTCAGTTAAGCATGGCAGACTGCGTGCAGAGACAATGTGGCTCCACCTGCAAACTGATCTGCGTCCACTTTCACAAGCACTTCTGCTAAGGGAACGTCCTCCCCACCCCTACACCTCACCACCTCCACATCATTCTTTTAAAAGCTCTTGTCTAAGAATTAAGCAGATTGTTTTGAGAAGAAAAAAATGAAAACAAATGATAAACAGCAGAACATTCCGCAATCCTAGGAAGATAGTGCATCTAGAGGAAAATAGGTAATGCTGGTTAAGCGTTAAGTTGCCTGGGGCGGAGGAGGGACAGAGTCTAAGAAAAGACGTCTGTGCACCTCTGTACCTTGTGAAGTGTGTTGTGATGCCATCTGACAAGCCAATTCAGTCATCTGAATTAATTAACTCCTCAAGAGTACCCATTCTCTAAAATGATGTCATTTTTCTTAATTGAGACATAAATTAATGCATCAGGATTCAGAGAAGTTTGCCCTTATGAAATGCTAGTAGCTAACGGAATATAGGAAAGACCCCCTTTAAGTCAAGGTTAACACCATAGAATGTCCCCTGAGGGAAGGCAGGTTATTGTCCGGGCACTCACTCTAAATTTCTTATAGGACAATACCTTTGGACAGTAGTAGGTGATAGTAGGAGGAATTGTCGCTTATACCCAGTACGATAACCTAGTTTCCCACTGGGGTTATAGAAACATTCATTTAAGTATTTTCATTTCTTCAAGGTTTATGTGGACAAGCAAAGCCATAAAATACATCTTATCTTCCCGCCCCTCCTTTGCCAATCCTCTTTCTAGAACAGCACTCACGTTGCTTCCACCTGAAACCACCCTTCCTTGGCAACTAGTTTTCAATAATTTAATTGAGGCAGAGGCCAGAGGGGCAATACACAAACATTCAGACCACAGCAACAATGTGACAATTTATTTTCACCGGAAATAAAAGATCATCTTAAAAGTTCATAATGCTCATAATGGCTATCATTGCTATCATTGTTCATCGCAAGAGGATGATTAGAGATAACAAGTTGATTTAAGATAATTTAAGGATTCACATTTTCTTCATTTCATAGAATATTAGTTAATAGTGTAAAATTGTTATCTATTAGAAACAATGATAACAATGTATGGAAATTTTCTACTAAAAGGCAGTATTGTAAGAGCAAAATCTGGACCCAGACTTCTTCATGAGCTCTGTCACCCTAGCAAGTTCTTAACCTGTTGTGTCTTAATTCCCTCAGTAGTATTATCAGGGCAATAATAATGCCTTCCTCATAAGGTTGTTAATCAACATAAAACAGGACAGCGTCTTGCACAGAAGTGCTTCATCAACATTAGTTCTATCTTCTTTAAAGAAGCATTAACTTTCAGTTTAGAAGCAAAAACAGCTCAAAATCTATACGAACACTGGCACCATCTATGCCCAATATCTTGCTCTCAAGGGAGTCAAGTCACTTTAGAAGCTGATGATTTCTGTGGGGTCTAAAGTTTGACATTTAATAATGTCAAGTGGATTCTTATCAAAAGACTCTCCACGGTAATTGTCAATTTGTTATTCACAGCCCTGTCACTAGAATTTGTCCACATCTGGTAACACATGAACACTCCACTAGCAAATGTATTTACAGAGGAAGCATGACACATTGAGTCCTTTCTTTCATGTAGGAAGACCACTTCCCTAGATTTAATTAGTTTTAACTGGAAACTACAGACATTCATGTAGAAATGTAAGGAAAGTTTTATGGGGTTGCAAATTCCTCAAGAGAAACGGTCACAGTTTGAAATATGCTCTAAAGCTAATTTTGCCACAATCTGAACCCCATCAATATATTATAATACTGCTTAAAAGAGGTTTAACTGGGGCACCTGGGTGGCTCAGTCAGTTAAGCATCCGACTTCAGCTCAGGTCACGATCTCGTGGTCTGTGGGTTCGAGCCCCGCGTAGGGCTCTGGGCTGATGGCTCAGAGCCTGGAGCCTGCTTCCGATTCTGTGTCTCCCTCTCTCTCTGCCCCTCCCCCGTTCATGCTCTGTCTCTGTCTCAAAAATAAATAAACGTTAAAAAATTTTTTTTAAAAAAAGATCTTTAGGGGCGCCTGGGTGGCGCAGTCGGTTAAGCGTTCGACTTCAGCCAGGTCACGATCTCGCGGTCCGTGAGTTCGAGCCCCGCGTCGGGCTCTGGGCTGATGGCTCGGAGCCTGGAGCCTGTTTCCGATTCTGTGTCTCCCTCTCTCTCTCTGCCCCTCCCCCGTTCATGCTCTGTCTCTCTCTGTCCCAAAAATAAATAAAAAACGTTGAAAAAAATTTTTTAATAAAAAAAGATCTTTATTCATCCCTAGCTTGACCCTACAGAAGTGACAAAATTTAGAAAGAAACACAATTTTTAAAATGATTTTATTCACATTTTCCTGTTTTTTATGTCTCAGCTATTTCCATCCTGAAAATAACTTTCCTTTCCCTTAGGAAAAAAAGCAAAGACTGCTATGGGAATAAATAAATGAAGTTGTCATTAGAAACTGCTAGATATCTTTTCCCATTCCATCTCTTGCCTTTTAGTTTTGTTGATTGTTTCCTTTGCAGTGCAGAAGCTTTTTATTTTGATGAGGTATCAATAGTTCATTTTTGCTTTTAATTCCCTTGTCTTTGGAGACTTGTCAAGTAAGAAATTGCTGTGGCTGAGGTCAGAGAGGTTTTTTCCTGCTTTCTCCTCTAGGGTTTTGATGGTTTCCTGTCTCATGTTGGGATGAGCACCGGGTGTTGTATGTAAGCAATAAACCATGGGAATCTACCCCCAAAACCAAGAGCACACTTTACACACTGTATGTTGGTCAATTTGACAATAAACTATATTTTAAAAAAGAGAAAGAAACTGCTAGAAATTCTAGAGAAGAAACCTGACTTATGATGCCAATTTTTATTAGGGAATTTTAAAATATAATTTTTCCTATAAATTTCCCTCATATTACAAGATCACTTCTTCTATTTGGTGGGCCGCCTGAAAAAAACAATCTGTGACTCTCTCTTCCTGTCCCCCCACCCAATTCCTTCCCTTTGGCCAGCGAGATCCCTGGAGGGAGCATGTTTTGGGAATGACAGCTAGGAACTTCGGTACTGGTCCCATCCACTACCTTCATAGCCTTAAGCAATCACTCAACCTGTAAACTTAGTTCCTCAACTTAAAATTAGGGAATGGAGAGGGATGATCTTCAGGAGCCCTTCCAAATGCTGACATTCTATAAATGCAGTTTTTAGAAGATGTCTTAATTAGCTGCCCTATATCAGCTAATACAGGAATCATTATATGTGTCCTTGAAATGTGTTTTGTTTATTTTGTCTTGTAACTGAATCTATATGCCTACACAATGATGAGGCAACTCTTCTGGGTCTTTCTTTCCAAATACTCCCCAGCCTCTTAGAATAATGGAGCATACTGCCCCCAGGAGAGCGCAGTGTTTTGAAAGGAGATAGCCACATGGAAGGACAAAGAAGGATAAACAACATTTTGATATCAACAATTTATTGTTTGCACAATTATTTTTATTTACGGAGTTCAATTTTTTTCAGCACAAAATGCCCTGCATGAAACGGAAGCACTGGAAACTAAAAAGCCGCCTAACATTTATGAACCTCTAAAAGTGTGCCTAAGAATACTTTGGAAACTTGCAAGCTCCCGGAGACAGCCTCAGAGAACCTAAGTGAGCTGCTCAAATGCCAGGCACAGTGAAGGAGAGAGTCTTGTGCAATGACTCCCCTGTTTCCAGCTTCTGCCTTCCCCTATCCTGGGGGTCTGGGAACACTGATGTTCTGTGGTTTGCACTCATTTTCTGTAACTGAGCTTTCATTGGCTTCCCCTTGGTCATACCTCATCTTGTACTCAGCTCCAATGACCAGATACAGATCTTCAGGTTCTCTCCTGAATTCACCCATTAGGCGTGTCTTTGTCCACCTCATTTTCATAACTTCCTGAAAAAAGTGATGTCGTTTCCCGGAAACTTGGGTAGCCATGTTTTGCCTTGCCCGCCAAACCATTCAGCTATCGTAATCCTCCCTCTGAGGCTTTGGTCCAAAGCTGTCTGGTTCTTGATGTCTATGCTACTCTGATAAAAGAGCATAAATCGCAATCAGTCTAGCCCCACAAATTGTAGTGGCGTCTATGAGATGCCTGGCACTACATTAGGACCAGGGGTACAGTTAACAAGTAAGGAATTGTTCTTGTCTGAAGTTGCTAACAGTCGAGGGCCAGGGTTCTCCGTCTGTGGCCTCAAGGTCATCAGAGCTCCTGAAAAGCCACATGTACTTCAGGCCTTTTCAACCATCAGTTGTGGGATTTGAGGGTTTTTGTTTGTTTGTTTGTTTTTGCCTGTGTCTGTTTAACATCTTTCTTGAGAACACTGTGCACACAGTCTGTTTACCAAACATAATTCAATGATAAATTGAGATTGCAGTTTCGTCTGACTGCTTTGGAGAAGATTCCACTGTTAAATGGGAGCATGGTCATTTTCATTTCTTTTTAATCTGTCCCCCTTTAAGGAAAATACTCTTAACAGTAGACTTGTGTTACATGATTGAAGTGTTGTAAGTCATTTGCTACATTGTCCCCAGATGGGAGATGCAAAATAGGGTGTTTGCCTACAACTCCTCTTCTAAAACTTAGCCAACAAGTGGGTAGGAAATAGAGTCTTCCAATTCTCTGATTGTATTTATTTAGTTCATCTGCTTGCAAAATATTTCTGTATCTCATTTTTAAAAATATTATCCCAGGGAGAGATTGACAAAGAGAGTTACAAAATTACCACTTTATATACATCAAGAAACTAAGCATATGTGAGTCAGAGGGTCTCCTGGGAGGACAGGTTTGTCAGCAGTGGCGTTGGCATGGGTAATAGAGATGTGACAGGTGTCTTGCCAGTCCTGCTTCCTGATCCTGCCCATTTTTTTCCTCATCCAATTCCATGGGCTTGGTGGTCTGAGTGGCCTTTTGCTTCCCAGGCCCATCATCTAGATGTCCAAATGGTAAGGCTCTTGTTAATTTTTTTCATCACATTCTGCCAGCTTCTATGTGCAGCCCCAAAGATACCTTGATGGTTAGGCCTTCCCCATTCCCTGAGAAAGTGGTCAGACCCAAGGGAGAGCTCCCAGAGATGCTCTGAACTCTGTTCCTAACATTATTCTCAGGGACCTGAGGGGTGGAGGAGTCCACAGAACTTGGAGTCTGCAAATGAACTCGGTAAATCTTATCTATATCAAAGCCAGACAAAATTATCACCTTCAGGAGAGAACCCAACAAGGCTCAGGGGTGGGGCAGTCCTAAATGTGCACAGTTATGTCCTTCACCCTTAAGCCTACCATTAACACCAGCCTATTGAGCTTACTGGCTACTGCCCTCCTGAATGCTCAGCCTATATCTATTGCCTCTTTGTCCCTGGTTGCCACAGGGGAGGAGTGGATGGAGAGAATAAGCATAGAAACAGGACTGGTACTGACCATGGGACACAGCTTCCAGAAACAAAAAATAATTGGGATTGTGTGTGGGAGGTAACAAACCAAAAGGATTAATTGATCTAATTATGGTCCAAAAATACCAGAGGATTTCACAAAAGATTTCTTTTTTCATTGCTCACTTGGGTTTAGGGACCCATATATCGCAGTCTGACAGGGTCCAAACACACCATCTAATGAAAGTTGAATGTCTTTGCTCACAATGCTTGTACTGTGTAACATGGAAATGAAACATTTTGCTGCTAATGTAAATCATTTCCTTCAACTTACTTTGCCTTTTGTCATTGTGTGGGTGGAAAGTAGAAGTAGGGCAAAGGATTCAGGACAATTAAAGGGTACAGGAAGGCAGAGAAACCATCCAGAGTCTAGGCTGGCATCCTTCAGCTCCTACATCTATTCCTAACAGAGGTCACCCTATATTTCCTTTGCCTGCTACCCAGGGCTGGGACAGGGACAGAATCCCTTGTGGAAGCCAGCTAGGGGGTCCCTGCCAGCCTCTGTAGGAAAATAAACCACAAATCAAGAGGAGGGCATTTGCATTCAAGGAAGGAGATTCTTAGAATAGTTCCCAGTCCCATTACAGAACCAAGTACGTCAAAACCAGATGATTTCATTTGTGCTGATCTCTGGAGAAGAGGGAGGAGAAAACATGTGATTTGCCACATTTTGAGGGATTTGCCAAAGCTTCTTCATCAACCATGCACATATCCGTGACTCTTTTTAAAAAGTCTGCAAACCCCTTAAACAGTATGACAAGGGCAACATCAACACTGACTAGTAACTTCATCCTTTTAGCCCACTGGACACTATACAATGCAACTTCCAAACATTTATACCAAAGGAATTGCTTAAGTAATGGGCAAAGCTCCCAAAGAGCCAGACTTGCTAGTCTCATTAAGGCACAAGTGTCCAGGATCTGGCTGGCGGTGTGTGAGCTTGGGTCTATTTTTTCTTCTCTCCACTCCAAGTATCTATCACTCCTGGGCACACAGCCCACTGCATCTGGAAAGCACTTCAAGGGATCATGTTCTGTGATCATCTTCAGCCTCACACCAGTCTCTCCAAGTAATGGTAGCCAAGGAAATTTTAAAAGCACGTCAGTGGAGAGGCCACATAAACTCAACTCTCAAGGCAGACAGCCACTACAGTGAGAATTAGCTTCACAATGGCAGAAAATGCAAGACAATGAAAAAGCACTGCAGTACTGTAGACTGGCTCCCGCAAAGCATTCAGGCCATGTCGGAATTGCAAAGTAGAAGGGCTGGGTTCCTCTGCAGCTTTCGCTAGGAGTGCACTTTCAAAAGGGACAACGGTCTTCTTGGGTTGAAACAAGACTGGAAGACTCCTAAGAACACTTAGCAGAAGTGGAAAGGAAGCCACCACTTGGTGATGGTGATGCCAAGGTCGAGGTATCTAGAAAGTGTGGTGGTGTGGCAGGATTACGTTTCTTAACGGATTGCTGCCTGATGAGCTGTGAGTAGGCCTCACACTTATTTTCCTATAATAGTAGCTTGATAAGAGTGGAGAGGAAATGAATGGCAAAGGAACCTACAGTACTAGTGGGTCCTAGAGGGCTCTCTGCTCCAAACCATTCTCTAAAGAGACAAAACCTAGTGGTGATGGTTGTACAACTGTGAATGTGCTGTCACTGAATTGTACACTTAAAAATGGTTACAATGGAGGGTGCCTGGGTGGCTCAGTCGGTTGAGGGTCCATAATCTCGTGATTCACGAGTTTGAGCTCTGTGTCAGGCTCTGTGCTGACAGTGTGGAGCCTGGAGCCTGCTTCAGATCTGTGTCTCCCTCTCACTTCGCCCCTCTCCCGTTCTCTCTCTCTTCTCGCTCTCAAAACTAAACATTAAAAAAAATTTTAATGGTTAAAATGTAAATACTATGTACATCTTACCACAATTACAAACAAAATCCAAGTATGTAGAAATGAGGCCATGCCAGGCAAAGCATGAGATGTTTTAGAGACCAAATGAGAGAACCAGAGGGCTCCATTCAGTTTGACTTTGGAGGCTGAACCAGAAGCACAAAAGAGCTCATTCTGGAATCACAGTAATTGTAGATGAATACATTCTTTTTACTAATGTAAATCATATCTTTTGGCTTTTGTCATGATAGAGATGGAAGGCAGAAGTAGGGCCTAGGATGCAGAGCCATCATTGAGGGCAGATAGGGCTTCCAAGAAGATGTCTTCAAAAGAGTTTCCCTGCTCTTTACTACATTACAAAACAAAGGTAAAACCAAAGCCATTCCCTCTGCTCAGCAGAAGTTCTCTGGGTAGGCTTTAGAACTGATTTTCTATTATTTCTTTAATTCTGTTATTCAAGGATGCCTGCTATCTGGTAGACTCGGCTGGATGAGGGACCAAGAAGCTTGATTCTGGCAGCAGGAATACCAGGAGACTGGACCCAGGCACAGCAAGTGAGCCTAGATAGACATATCATGTGGGAGTAGTGAGTCCAGAAATCAGGGCCATGAATATCAGGAAAAGGGCCATAGCCGAAGCAGGAAAGCCACAGTGGAACAGGGTTCCAAAACCAAGGCCTTTTGCCCAGGAAAGGGTCAAGAGCATCAGTCCACCTTACTAAGAAAGTAGTTCTCAAGTCCTGGAAAAACTCTGAAGGAGATGGGAGAGTTAAGAGAAACTTGGAAGAAGGAAGTATATGTGCCAGTTAATAGTAGCAGAGATTATATCCATATATGGAGAAAAGACTACATGCCATGCAAAGTACTAAGCAAGACACATATATTCTATTTAATCCTCAAAGCACTTCAGGGAAGGTATGACTGCTCCTATTTTGCCCATAAGAAAACAAGTTCAGGTTAAGAGATGATACACTTTGCTTGGTTGGACCTCTCATAGTTTTATTTGAGGGAGAAGCAAACATACCCTATGTTTCTCAGTGATTTTTCAATAGGCAGCAAGAGTAAGACCACTTCAGCATTTTGACCTGGACAACCCTTTGCTATATAGGATTGTTTCACTATTACAGGATATTTAGCATCCGTAGTTCCCATACATTAGAAGCCTATGCACTCTTATCTCTATGACAACCCGGAATGCCTTCACTCACAGCAAGCCATCAGAGGACCACAGTGCCGTCTCTTTTATATAGAGAAAAACCTATGTAGGCAATATTTATCGAGTAGGCATTCTGTATCAGGTACTATTCTAAATGCTTTACACACAATAACTTTTACTTAACAATCATAAGAAGTAGGAATTGTTACTGTTTCCATGCTAGAGATGATGGAACTGAGGCAAAATGGTTAAGTAACATTACCCAAGGTCATGCAGCTAGTAAGTGGCTAAGTCAGAAATGAACCGATACAAGCCCAACTCTAGAGCCTAAATGCTCCCTTACTCCTTTTCTGATGCTAGATCCAGCCTCTGACCCCCTCCAGCTCTGAGTTTTATTATTGTTGGTTGGGGGGTGGGTGGGTGGTGGTGGTTTCTTTTGTTTTGTTTAATGAACACTGCCCCCTCCCAAAGTGTTGATACCCTCTCTGATATCAACCTTGAAGATAGGTTCCATTTTCCCTTAATAGATATTTTTTCTCTATTGTTGAAAAATAGCTGCCAAATCATGTCAATAATCTGTTAACTTTTAAATTTACTTATACTTATTTCTTTAAACTGCTTTAAAACTGACCTCCTCTGAGTTTCAAAGATTCCTATCCTCCTTTGATTTCTAGATTTAGTGAATAGTTTTATGGATTTTTTTTCCATATTCCTTTGCTAAATTCACTTTTTTGGGGGATATATTCCATAAGATTTTCTATATTATCAATTATGTTATCAGTGAATAAAAACAGTTTTCCTTCTTTTCAAATGTACACGAATTTTCTTTGTTGTCTTGTTTTTGTTGTTTTCTTTTCTTTTGTTTTTGCTTTGTTGTACTAACCAGAGCCTCCAATATAAAATTGTTTAGAAATGATGAGAGGAAACATTCCTGCTTTGTTACTGATCTTAAAGGGAAAGCATTCAATCTTTCACTATAAAGTATGTTGTCTGCAAATATTTTTTAGATGCCTGTTCATCAGGTTGAGAATATTTTCTTCTATAACTAGTTTGCTGAGAGAGATTTTTAGTCATAAATGGGTGTTAAATTTTATCAAAGCTTTTCCTGCATTTATTAAGATAATTGTATGGTTTTCTATTTTAGTCTGATTATGTGGTGCATTACACTGATTGATTTGTAAAGTTAGACCAAAGTTGTGTTCTTGGATAAACCCCACTGATCATATTATCATTTTTTATATATAGCTAGATTTAGTATACTAAATATTTGTAAGAAGTTTTGAGTCTAACTTCATAAAGGATATTAGTTTTCTTGTAGTATATACCTCTGGTTTTAGTATCATAGTACTGACACTCCTATGAAATGTTTCTTCCTCAGGATGCCTGGGTGGCTCAGTTAGTTGAGAGTCCTACTCTTGATTTCATCTCAGGTCACGATCTCACAGTTCCTGAGATCCAGCCCCACATCAGGCTCCATGCTATGAGCAAGGAGCCTGCTTGGCATTGCCCCTCCCCTGCACACACTCTCTCTTCCTCCCCACCCTCAAAATTAATAAGTAAGTAAACATTTTAAAAAAATGTTTCTTCCTCCTTTTACTTCTCAAGGTATTTAAATGTAAATCTGGAATTATGTCTTACTTTAATATTTGATAGGATTGACCTGTTTAGCAATGTGGGCATGAAGTTTTCTTTATGGAAAGTTTGTAAGCTATGAATTCCTTTAGTTATGTAGAACTAGTGAAGCATATCTATTTCTTTTAAATAGAGCCTTAGTAGTTTACTCCTTCTTTCTAGAAAATTTTCCATTTCATCTAAGTTGTCAAATTCATTTGGTTTAAAGTTGTTAATAACATTTTTGAATATATTTTAATGCCTATAGAATTTGTAGTGATGTCTACTCTCTCATTCTTAGTATTGATAATTATTTTCCCTCCCCCTCTTTCTCCTTTTTTTTTTTCCTTGAACAATATGAATAAAGCAGAGTTTCTCAACCTTGGTTCTATTAACATTTTGGGTCAAATAATTCTTTGCTGGGGGGAGCTGTCCTGTGCTAGCAGTTTTAAGAGCATCCCTGGTGTTTACCCACCAGATGTCAGTAGCAACTACATCACTCCCAATTGTGTTGATCAAAAATGTCTCCAGACATTGCCAAATGTCCCCTGGTGTGGATGGAATCACCCTTTGTTGGGGATCACTGTGCTACAGCTTTATAGATTTTTGTCATATTGATTTTTAAAAATGTATCTTCTGGTTTTTCATTTCACTGCTTTCTGCTCTTTATAATTACCTTCCTCTTATTTAGCCTGGGTTTAATTTTTCTAGCTTCATTAGTTTAAGATCTTTCTTTTTAATGGAAACCAATTTGACAATAAATTTCATATCTTGAAAAAAAACTAATATGAGTATTTTATATATATATAATATATATACTTATATATGTAAAAATATACTCTCTTGGTACGGCTTTAGTTGCATCTATAAATTTTTACATGTTATGTTTTTTGTTTTCATAAAGTTTACATTATCTCATAATTTCCTCTTGGATTTCTTTAACCCAGGGGTCTTAGTCTGTTTTGGCTGCTATAACAAAATACCATAGACTTGGTGTCTTGTAAACAACAGAATTGTTTTTCACAGTTCTGGGGGCTAGAAGTCCACAATCAGGGAGCAAGCCTGGTTGGGTTCTAATGAAGGCCTTCTACTACCAACTCTTTGTGTCCTCACAGGGCTGAAGGAGGTAGGGATCTCTCTGGAATTTTTTTCTAATGACACTAATCCCATTCATGAGGACCCTGCCCTCATGACCCAATCACCTCCCAAAGGCTCTACCTCCTAATACTATCACACCAGGCATTAGCTTTTCAACAGATGAATTTTAAGGCAACCCAAACATTCAGACCATGGCTTAGGGGTTAGAGTGTGCTCTCTAATTTTCAAATATTTGGAAACATTGTCCAGTATCTTCCTGTTACTGATTTTTAACTTAAATCCATAGTGATAGCCATATTTTTTATCATTTCAATTTTCAAAGAGTTTTCAAGAGTTGCTTTTATCTCAGCATAGTCTATTTTAGTGAGTGTCCCATGTGCACTTGAAAAAATTGTGTATTCTGCTGCTGTTTGGTGGAACATTCTGCAAATATCAGGTCTATTTGGTGGTCTTTTTATAAAGTCGTCAATTTCAGTACAGATTTTCTGTTTATTTGTTCTGTTAATCAGCAAGTGAGAATAGCTATAATCTCTGTATAATTGTAGACTTGTCCACAATATCCCTTTCTAGTTCTACCAATTTTTGTTTCCTGTATTTTACGTTTTTGGTATTATGGACATACACATTTGGATTTTATCATCCTGATGAATTTACCTCACTAGTCATTATGATCTCTATCTTGATAATAATTTTTGTTCTGAAGAAGTCTATTTTGTCAGATATTACCAGAGCCACTATAGTTTTTTTTATAATTAGGTTTGCACTTTAAAGCTTTTTTCCATCTCTTTACTTTTAAACTATGTGTGCCTTTATGTTTCTTAACAGACAACATATAGTTGGGTCATGCTTTTTAAAAATCAAAAACTGACGATCTGTATCTTTTAATTGGAGTGTTTGGGACATTGACATTTAATGTGACTATTAATACAACTGGTTTTAAATCTACAACCTTGCTCTTCCTTTCTGTTTATGCCATCATCTCTCCCGTTTCTGGTTTGTTTGTTAGTTGATTTTTCTCCTGTTTACAGGTCATATTTTCTTTCTGTCAACTTTGCTAATTTTTGCTTGGCTTCTAGACACTGAATCTGAAGGATTTTACATAGTAGGAAGCTAGACTATCATACTCTTTTAAGTAGTATTACACTTTGTCCTGGTGTGCACATAAGCTACTTGAGAGAAGTTTGATCATTTTGAGACTTATTTTTAGATTGTCTGGGAGTAGATAGAGAGCAGCCTTTACTCTGGGCCTAATTTATCTCCACTATTTTGTTAATGCCTTTCTGAGAACCCTACACAATACCTTGTGCATTATGATATCTTTCCACTCTAGCTGCTGAGAACACAGACTATTCTTAGCCCTCTTTGAGCTACAGAAATTGTTTAGCTTACTGCTTTCAAATGGTTCTTTCCTGCACCTTGAGTAATTTTTTCTCACTCATGTACAGATTAGGGTTCAGGCAAGAACTCAGAAAGATCCCTCTGCAGAGTTTATTCTGTGTGGGGTGGGGGAGGGGGGATGCTAGGTCAGTAATATGTGTCTAGCAACTTCCTCTATGATACTCCTCCCCAAAAATTTCTAGCTGATTTATTCTTCCTTGAAATCCAATCTCCAATATCTCTCTGATGAACTCGGTGAAACTAAGAAGTTCTTTTTGGTTCCCCTGCCTGCCGTGCATCCTGGACCTCAAAACTCCCTTTGGCCATGAACTGGGGCAGTTGTAGGCCCAGCTTATTGTGTTTCCTTTCAGAGATCGGAATTCTGTACTGCCTGTTTTATAAATGTTTTTAAACTGTTATTTCATACACTTATGCCAGTTTTCTAGCTGTGTAGAGCAAGAGGTAAATCCAGGGCCTGTCACTGAATTAATTGAATGTGGAAATCTATCACCTTCATTTTAACAGGTTATTTTCATTAAATATACAGTTCTGGTGGTGATTACTTTGTTTCTGATTTTAAAGGTGTCTTTTTACTGTCTTCTAGATTCTATTGTTTCAGATGAGAAAAGAGTGCACATTTGTGTCATTGTTCCCTTGTGCATAACTTGAAAATTTTCTTGGGTTGCTTTCAAAATGCTTTTATCTTTGATTTCAGGCAGTTTGATCATGATATTTTAGGCAAACTTTTCTTCGCATTGATCTTGTTTACAGTTTGCTGAACATCTTGAGTTGTAAATTTATGCTGTTCCCTAAATTGGCAGAGGTTTTGGTCATTATTTCTTCTAATATTTTGTACTGCCCTAATCTCTCTGCTTTCCTTCTGGGATTCTACTTTCATGTATGTTAGACCTTTCGATATTGTCCAATAGGTTACTGAGGCTTTGCACATTTTTTTGCATTTTTTTTTCTTCTCTGTTCCTCAGATTGTCTACTTTATAAGAAACTTTCTTCTGGGGCACCTGGGTGGCTCAGTCAGTTAAGCATCCAACCCTTGGTTTCAGCTCAGGTCATGATCTCATGGTTCATGAGCTGGAGCCCTGCATTGGGCTCTGTGCTGACAGTGTGGAGCCTGCTTGGGATTCTTTCTCCCTCTCTTTGCCCCTACCCTGCTGATGCTGTCTCTGCCTCTCTCAAAATAAATAAATAAACTTGAAAAAAAAAAAAGAAACTTTCTTAACATTCACTAGCACTTTCTTCTGTCATCTCCAATATCCTGTTAAGCTTATCCAGTGGATATTTTATTTCAGATATTAATGTTTCAGTTTTATTATTTTAAGTGTTATTTTAAAATTTTTTTATTTCTCCTCTGACATTCTCTATTTATTCACTTACTTGAACATACTTTCCCTAACAGCAGTAAGCCCGGTTAGAAATCTCCATTAAAGTCTTTGCTAATTTCAACATCTAGGTCATCTTTGGGTTTGCTCCACCGGTTGCCTTTATTTGAGCCCTCGTCACATGTTCTTACTCTTACACATGTCCACTAATTTTGTATTATATCCCAATATATCAAATGATATGTTGTAGAGGTTTCAGATTCTCATAGCCCTTCTTTAGAATATTGAATTTTGCTTTATCAGGCAATTTTCTTGACTGCACTCAAATATAAATTCTATATTTCCTGTTGTGTGAAGCAGCAGAAATCTATTTTATTTCTTTCAGCCTCAGTTAGGCTGCTTGGAGCCTGCCCTAGTGTTCAGGGATCAGTCAAGGATTTAATAGAAACTTTAATACACAAAATCCAGGGATCTGCCTCTAGGTTTCTCCTTTCTGAGATTTTCTCTCCAGTTTCTAGCTGCTATAGTACCCCTGAAATTAGTTCACTGCTTCTTCAAGCCAGTAGGACTAGGGACTTTCTGCCACCTCATCTGAATAGACTTGGGTCTGCTTTCAGGAAAAAAGTTAAGACAAAATGACATTTTGAATCCTATGACATTTCTTCCCTCCAAGTATAGTCTGCTATCAAGTTTCTGCCTGTCTTTTTTGCTCTCCAGTGCCTTTGGGTAGTTGTTATATTGTCCCCACAGTTCATAGTCATTTGAAGGATACTTGGTCCAATAGGAGCTTTCTTCCATTACCAGAAACTAGCATCCCATTGCTCTGGCTTTGGATTCTTTAATATACAAATTCAATGCCTTATACTTGTCCATCATAAAATAATTTTTCTGTTCATTCTCACAGATAAATCCAATCTTTCATAAATTCATCTATTCTCACCTCAACTACCCAAAATGATATCATCATCCTCAAATACGAATATTTTGCTGTGTTGTCTCTTCTCCAAATCACTTATTAATTCATGAAGTCCCTATAGAACTCTCTTATTTACTGATTTATATTCAGAGAAACACTCATTTATTTACACCCTTTGCTCCTGTCTCTAAACTTCATACAAAGTAAAATAGCCTCTTCACTACACCATGACCAGATTTTAAAAGTAGCTTGTATGGAATCTTGTCAACAGTCTTTTGAAATTCTCATTAGACTATATCAACTCATGCCTTTTCAGCTCTTTAAGGACACCAGTAAATTATTAATAACATTATTCAAAATGTTCCTTTGAAGAACACATGTTGCCTTGTAGGTTATTTTAAGAGTTTGATAGCTCAATCCTTTATTAATTATAACCTAATATCAGTTTGTCTGGATTGGAAATAAATGTAATAATTTAAAGCCTCTGGACTCTTCCTGGAATTTTTTTTAACTAAGATTACATTTATATAATCTGCTAGTCTTCTGACATGGGAGTCATAATATGTCAAACTTTATATTTTGGCCCACATCCTTGCTGTCATACCTCAGTTGCTTTAAAAGTGTGATCTGAGTTTGGTGATTTAAACTAAATTTATTTTGCTAATAATGACAACTAATATTTATTGTACGTGTATTACATGCCAGACAATGTTCTAAGTGTATGATCTCATTTTTCTCCTCCAATATCCCTATAAATTAACTATATTCCCATTTAGAGATATAAATCTATTGGATCACATCTTAGGTATTGGCCACCATTTGGCCTAATGCTTCCTTTTATTTTTTTTTAATTGGAGGAAATTTTGGAACTGCACGCCTTCTTTTTTGGTATATCTTTTTTTAATTTCTTAATTTTTTTTTTTTTTTGAGAGACAGAGCATAAATAGGGAGGGGCAGAGAGAGAGGGAGACACAGAATCCGAAGCAGGCTCCAGATTCTGAGCTGTCAGCACAGAGCCTGATGCAGGGCTCCAACCCATGAACTGAGAGATCAGGACCTGAGCCAAAGTTGGAAGCTTAACCTACTGAGCCACCCAGGTGCCCCTCATAGCACACACTTTTGATGTCATATCTAAAAACTCATCACCACAGTCACACATACACAAAAAACATTATTCTTTTTCCCCCAGCCTGATGTGGGGCTCGAATACGTGAACCACAAGATCATGACCTGAGCTGAAGTCAGACGCTCAACCAACTGAGCCACCTGGGCACCCCAAAACACAAGGTTCCTTGATGCATTATTTAAACTAGTTCTATAAGAATAATACAAGCTTCCCCCCAGGCAGAGAGGACTTTAAATAGTAGGAGAAGCGGCAAACACAAGAGGTTGTCACTTAAAAAAGTGGAAGTGCTGAAGCTGGCAGAGGAGATAGACTAGCATGTTGTAGGATAATAAATCACATTTTATTACTCTTAGAGCTTCATTCATTAATGTTTGAGTAAAACAGTCATGTTTTACAATTTTTTTGTGTGTGTTTCTTACTCAATTTACCTGCCCCATATGTCTGTCTTTTTCTTTTCCCATTTTGGTCTATAGTGGTATTTTTTCTGTCATTCTGTTTAAGGTCTCCCCTTGGGCTCCTTCTCACTCTTGAGATATCTTCTCATTTTTTCAAACTTTGCTTTTAGTTGAAGAGTTTTGTCCTTTAAAAAATATATATTTTCTTTTTCCCTCCTTCACGTTTCATCTGCTTAGCCAACTGTGACTCATTTTCATTTTTTGTGTTTTTAACTGCAAGCTTCCTCCCATGGTGCTCTTTCTGTGCCCCTCATAATTTTCCTTTATCTCTTCACAATTTATTTTCAACTTCCACAATTAACAGGCTTGTTATGATTTCTCCATAGTGGGATCCTTTTCCTTTCTTCTCTCCTTAAACTTCCATCTTTCAATCTGGTAATGCACTGAGTTGAAACAGGATTTCATTGCTTTCCACTACTTCAGTCATTGCCCTGCTTTTCAAAAGCAGGTCTTTGAAATTACCTGCTTCTATTTGCAGGCTATAATCCTCCCTTCAGCATAGATAAAAATGTGACAGGAATAGCTAGAAGATATTAGAAGTTGCCTACGTTAATCACAAAGGCTATCTGTAACAAAAGCACATCTGAATGTAAGGATGGGAGTGTAAGACCTCCTGCTGATTAAAGCAATATATCTATGTGGTAGAAGGGAGCAGAAAATCCTCTCTATCAAGGATATGAAAAATGAGGTGGAGTTGTTTTTATTTTTGGTGTCCTGGAGCTATAAACCATTGAAAACAAAAGCAATGTTGAAATCAACATTATTTCAAAAATGTTTTTACAGTCTTACTGCCTTCCTTTGGAGGTGGCACTTTATACAACCTTGCATTTGTTTGGTTCTTATTTCCAAAGTGTTTTTAGTATCATCTCAGTTAATTCTGTTAATTACTCTGAGAAAAAAGGACGTCAGGGAAAGGTATGGGGTTTCACTTGTCTGGCATAATGTAACTATTTAATAGCAAACAAGGATTGGAATCTATGTCTGTTGAGTTGTGTACTTTCTCAGCTTTCATTTCCCTGCCACTCTCCCCACGCTACCTCCACCTCTCCCGGTTCTAAATTCCTGTTTTTCTCTCCTTTTATAATTCCTAAGATCTTTCACATTCCTTGCTAGGATGACATGTAATGGAGGGAGAAGAAAGTAGTCATCAGTTTCCTGTATGCGAATGAAATTGGCCATAGATAGTCTATGTAGTTAAGTTTCATTTGCTAATTATTCAAGTTCAAAGTTAGTTCCTGTTCCTGAGGGTTTCCTTAAAAAAATTTAGCAGACAATAAATTTCATATTAAAAAAAACAAAAAAGCCCAAAAAACAAAAAAAAAAATTTAGAGAGAAAGGACAGAAGAATCAAGGGTGGAAATGATAGGGAAGACAGTTTGGCAGGAAGAAAGACTAGGAGCCCCACGTGGATAGGAGGCTGAGGGACAGAAAACATTTAGCCATCTTTCTTGTTTTTACCTCCATGGCCCCTCATGGTATCAGTGACACCTGTGACCCTCTGCAGTTTCTGGACAATTCAGGAGTCCAACTTGTGCTTCCCTTTGCTTCCTTGCGGAGGGAACAACTGAGCATTCCCAAAAGGCTTCTTTTCTTTATCACAAGCATTCAAAAAGTGTTTCAAAGTGCTTTCAAGATGTTCTGGTTTATGTCAGCTGCCTGGTATACTTGCTACAAAGCCTCATAGACTGAGACCCTGTGTTTTTATGAAAATACTCACAATCCATTTTTCCCTACCATTATCAAGTTTGTGCTCAAGGTCACCCATTTCACTGCTCACCTTTAGCTTCCATTGTACCTGACATAGTGCTGAAGAGGTATGAGGGAGCTCTGGGCTTGCCCCTAGGTAAAGCAGACACAGTTCTGTTGCAGAGCATGACTTTGCTTAGTGTCTTATAATTGTTTTGTCATCTGGTAGGCTTCCTCACTAATGGCTTCAATTGTAGGCATTTTTGTTATCAGCCTCTGGTGGGGGTGAGGCAGTGTGGGAAGTGGATAGGCGTGGAGGCATAACTGAGCATATATACTCTTTGTCTACTTAATCCTGTAAAAATTTGATAGCCCCATTGCACTAATTGATAGGAGAAGCCAGCTGGATAGCACAGTGTCTGTGGTCTGTGGTCATAATTCTTGGTCCAATCTAAGTTGATGAAAACTTCTCCTAAAAATATTTAGTTCTAAAGCTAACTTGAATAACAAATCTGGTGTGAAATAGATCTTATCCTGTTTCCCCGCCATCAGTCACTTTTCAGATTTCATCCTGGAATACAAACATGCTGGTTAAATTTAGTCTGTCTAAGGAGAAGCACTACATGTGCTTAATCGCCAATAGCACTTTATGTGGGGAAATTCTGTTTTCTGCCACCCTCTGTAGCCCTGTAAATGGCTAAGTGAGCTGCCTTTTCCATAGGCAACAACTCTTGCTAATGCCCTTCCAAAGAGCCACAGAGAGCAAGAAAAGTATATCGTGAACATTATTGAAAATAAACTGGTTTTTGAGACAATGAAAACATTTTATTTATTTATTTAAATTAAAGCAGATGGGTAGTGGCCTGTTAATTCACATTGTCCACGAAATTGCTTCAATTTGATATTCATTCATTGATGTTTCATCTTGATAATTCATGTCCATTGTCCCTGTTTTAAAATGGTCAGCTTCAACTGCCTATTATGGTCCAAAAATTAACCAAGTACATTGTATTGCTGTCATTTACACATAGCCAGCAGCCTCAGTTAGCTAAGCCACTTGATCCCACAGAGTAGTCAGAGCTCAGAAGATGGTATTCTCTTTGATAATGAAACCATGTTGTGCTCTGAGATTTGCTAATGGGAATAGAGTATTTGCTAGGACCAAAAAAGCTAAAATTGAAAAACTTCTCATGACAAGTTAGAAGTCAGCCTGTGCAGTCCCTTAAAGTACAGCATGTACATACATTTCATCATCCCTGGCATCAGCTTGACAATGAACAAGGAAGAAATGACTGATTCACACAGGTTCCAAGTGGTTTTGTAACCTGATAGTGACCATTTCTAAAATCATTTTTAGCCTCCACAAGTCTGAGATGTGTGAAAAGGCATATAGAAACACCTTCATTTTCAAAATAAAATCTTGGTACTATTTTTAAAATTATTTACTTATTTATTTATTTTGAGAGAGAGAGAGAGTATGAGCGAGGGAGGAGCAGAGAGAGAGAAGGAGAGAGAGAATTCCAAGCAGGCTGCATGCTGTCAGTGCAGAGCCTGACGCAGGCTCTCATGAACCATGAGATCATCATCTGAGCTGAAATTAAGAGTCAGACACTTAACTGACTGAGCCACCCAGGTGCCCAAAAATTTAGTACTATTTTTTTACACTAAACTGGTGAAATTAAACTAATGGCTTACATTAAAGTGTCATCTTTTGCAACTGGCACAAAATTTAAAAGTGCTCCAAACATCTCTCTAGATATCTAAATATCTTAAAGTGTTCTAACTGCAGTCCAAAATAAGTGACTACATAAGAAACACTGCACCTCAGAAATGAAGATGTAAACATTTATTTGTGGTACCATAATAGGGACGTACAGATCCATTTTCTAAGTGTCCCTAGAGTTGTACTTATCAGCACTATTATTCATTTATAATTATTTCTAATTAAGTAATTATAAGCTGTATTTACATACACGCTTTTCTTTTCTTTTCTTTTAGAAAAAGATCATCCAATCACATAATTAGATGATGAAGAATTTAATTTGCACAGTATCTATTAAAGAAATCTTTTTTTTCTTTCACAAAGTACATTTAAATTATATTAAAGATTGATAAATGGAATGAAGTGGAGAAATTATGGTTTTCAACAGGCTTACACTAAAAATCCAAAAGATCCTTTACAAGAAAGGAATTGCTAGACCTGGAAACAAAAGAAAAACTAAGAGAATCCTAAACCTCGCAGCTTTTATTTTGAAAGGATAAAAACTGCTTTGAAAATCAAATATTTTATTCTTAAGAGCCTGAAACATTTTCAATAAGGAAATAATTTTCAATTTTCTATTAAATAAGAATCATAGGAGTGGTGTTTCAATTATGTAAAATTCTGGATTAGTGGAGTACAAATTAAAGAGGAACTATGGTAAAATAGAAACAGATTGTACAAGTTTAGGTTTAGAGGTACTTCAAACATTCAGCCACAGAGCAGGATTTTGGAACACGCTGTGATTATTGATGATGTGGGTAGCGGCTGTCTCCTGAGTTTGGACGGGGCTACACGTCTGGGTTGCCAGAGCTTCATGTCTCATAGTATGCCATATTGAAATGGCTTAGCAATCTTTCCCCAGAATTTAGTGTGAGAGGAAGATAAATTGGAACTTCAGAGCAAAAGTGAGCAGCTGAGTTTTCGTCATGGGAGAAAGGGAAGATTTATAACTGGACACATATGATAGTCATTTATTTTGTTATTAATGCTTTTGAACCTAAGTGCATCTAGCATTGCAGATATCACACAAGGAAGGGGCCATGCTTTGGGCTGAAATGAGCTCAGAGAAAGAATCCAAGGATTTCTCTGGTAGACCTGAATACTCTGGGCAAGCTTTTCCCATCGCTCCTTATTTATTCCCACTTTGGCCTCCTTTATCATTCTGTTATGGGCTACATATATTCACTGATTCACACAAGCACATATTATGGAATTTAGGAAGAAAACAACACCTCAGATCCCAGTCGGCGTCTGAGCTAACTGAAGAATAGGGTAGGATCCCAGTGGACAGAGATCAAGAGATCTGATTTAGTAATAATAAAGCCATTTGTTCACTAGAGTTTAGGTGTAGCCAAAAATGAGCTTGATAACATTTTTTGAATTAGACATTCACCCTCAGAACATAAGCTTTCTGCAGGAAGGAGTCTTCTCAAAAAGAAAGTAGAAGTCCAATTTCACCTCTGAGGCTCATCCATCCCATAAATGGTAAAGAAATTTCGGGAGGGTTACCTTACTGCAGTGGTTTTCAAATGTGTTCCAGGTCCTGGAAGATCCACAGACCTTTTCAGGAATCCACAAGGCTCCTTTTACTTAATAAAATACATTCATGATTTTCCATGAATTAATAGGTTTTTTTTTAATGGTTTGTTGTTTTTAATGAAGAGTTTTTCACTGTATGGATGTACCAGTTTCTTACCCACTTACCCATTGAAAGACACCTGAATTGACTCCAGGTTTGGACAATTATGAAGAAAGCTCCTATGAACATTCCCATATGAATTTTTGTGTAAGCCCAGTTTATCATTTTTTTTTCTTCTTTGCATGGTGCTTTGGTGATATATTTAAAACTCTTGGTCAAATCCAATGTCACACAAATTCTTTTCGCTTTTTGGAGGGAGGGATCTGTAATGTTGGATTTTACATTCATATCTACAGTCTTATTTAAGTTTCTTTTCACATAAGGTGTAAATTAGAAGTCAGTCTGGTCCTTTTTCATGGTAAGGATGGGAGTATGTTTCTTGCAGTTGGTTACATCTTAGTGTGAAAACAAGTCTACAAAATTGTTTGTTTGTTGTTGTTGTTGTTGTTATTTTAATCCAGGAAAATACAGTTACTTTCCTTTTTTACCACTTTCTTGGGTTTTTCTAAAAATTTTATTGAGATAACTTTCACATATGAAAATTATATATATTTAAGGGGTACAGGTTGATGTTTGGATGCAAATATGCATTGTGGAAAAATCACCACAATCTAGCTAAATAACTTACCCACTATCTTTCGTTATCATTACATGTATGCGTATGTATTTAAAAGATTTAATTTAAGATCCATAAATTTATGTTATTTATGTCAGTAGGCAACATTGTTATATTTGTTATATTTAAATAACTTCAGTAAACATTTTTAAATCGTTAATTATTGTTACATTTAAATATTGTTATATTTAATTGTTATATATTATTATATTTAAATAACTTAAGTAAACATTTTAAAAATAATTCATTTATAATTTCTAATGTGGGGTGACTTCATTTCCTTCCAGACTGAAGTAATAGGGAGATATATACCCTCCCACATTAGATAATTTTTTTAAAAAGACAAAATATATGAAAAAATGGTTTTAGACACTGGACAGCCAGTCATGTCTGGCACATGACTATGGCCTGAAGAGAGGGGAAATAAACAGAGTCAAACAATTGCCCCCGCTCACTTCCTAGAGCATTTCCAGGCTTCCAGGTAAAGAAGGTGAAACCTACATGACGTCTAGCCATCTTTTTGAGTTGAGAAAGTACAGCTGGCAGTGTAGGAAAGTCAGGCAACTAAAGTTCACAGGGAAGAGTGGTGGAGACAGAGCTGTACAGAGACTGAGCACTGGAAATATCCAGAAAGCCCCCTTAAGACTTCAGCTGGGTGCCGAGGAGTGCATACATAAAAGAAAAATACATAACGCTGGGAAAGAACTACCTGAAAGGAACACTCAGAATAATCGGCTCACACGTGGCTAGGATAGTTTGGGTTTCCCTGTGTCAGAGTGGAAAAAAAGCCATGTAACATGCAAGACCCCAGATAGACAGACTACTCAGAAGGGCATGGTCTCAGGGCGCCTGAGTGGTTCAGTCGGTTAAGCATCCAACTCTTGATTTGGGCTCAGGTGATGATCTCACAGTTCATGAGTTCAAGCCCTGCATCAGGCTATGCACCAACAGCACAGAGTCTGCTTGGGATTCTCTCCCTCTATCTCTTTGCCCCTACACTGCTGGCTCACTCTCTCTCTCTCCCAAAATAAATAAACTTAAAAAAAAAAAAAAGTGCATGGTCTCAGTAGTGAGGTGGTAAAATTAGCCCCAGACTAAAAGCTGTTTTTGTCTTGCTAAAAAAAGCTGAAAAGTGTACCTCAAAAGGATCAATCTATTTATAAGTAACTTTACCATGTCTCAAAATAAAGCTCAAAAATATGTTAAAATGTATCAGACTGTCCAGCATCCAAAAAGGTAAAATTCATAATTTCTACATCTAATAATAAATGACTGGGCATGCAATGAGTCAGACAATCCGACCCATATTGAGGATGACAGCATATTTCTCGTCAGAAATAATGCAACTTGGAATTCTTTACTGAGAGAAAATATCTTTTAAAATAAAGGCAGAATAAAGACTTTCTCAGATATACAACACCAGGACATATTCACCATCAGCACACCTGCATTGCAGGAAACAATAAAGTCCTTCAGGCACAGGGAAAGTAATACTAGAGGGAAATAGGGATCTACATGGAAGAGTGAATAGCACTGGAAGGAGTAAATATGTGGAGATATATATATGTATATATCTATATATGTATATATAGATATATGTATGTGTATATATACATATATATATTTTTCTAAACTTTATACACACATATATATGTATACATATGCTATATACATATATATCAAATATATTTTTCTAAACTTTAATATCATGGTTAAAGTAAAATTAATAACAATTTATAGTGGGATTTGTACCAAATGTAAAATCAAAATGCATGAGGTAGGGGGATAGGTGAACTAGATAAAGGGGATCAAGAGTACACTTATCCTGATGAGCACTGACTAACGTATAGAATTGTTGAATCTTTATACTGTATACCTGAAACTAATATAACACTGTATGTTAATTTTAATTCAATAAAAAAAGAAAAAAAATCTTTTTAACTTCTAGAGCTAACCTAGCATTAAGAACAGCTTGTTTCATGACGTGAACTAACAGAACCTGGAATATCAAATAAAGGCTACGTGAAAAATGTATCAAATAGTTATTCAGCACCTAGAGTATACAGCACATAGTACTAATGGAAGTGAGTTTGGGATTAGAGGAAAACTGGATTGGATGTACTATATATTTGTCACTTCAAATTATGTGTGATGGTCTGAATATTTCATTCTTATAATCAGCAAAATACTTTAGGTATGTGTCAGAGAATTTAACATTGACCTCACTAGCACTTAAAGTTATTAAAAGTTTTCCTGAGGAAAGGAAACGCACGGTGATACTAAGACACAAACCGGAAGAGGGAAAATGGAGGTGTACAGCATAAGGGTCTTATAATGTACATGAGTTTATATATTACTTGAAGATAGATGATAAAGAAACAAAGACCTCTACTATCAACCCTAAGGCAACCATTAGAAAAACAGAAAAGGTATAGCCAGTATATTAGTTTCCTATTGCAGCTACCACAAGTTACCACAAACCCAGTGGCTTATAACGACGCAAATATATTGTCTTACAGCTCTGAGGTCAGAATTCTAAAATGGGCCCACGGGGTTAGTTTTCTGGAGGCCTTAAAGGAGAATCTCTTCCCTTGCGTTTTCTGGCTTCTAAAGTCCGTCTACATTTTGTGGTCCATGTCCCCTCCTCCATTTTCAAAACAAGCAGTAGAGTTATCTCTTCTCTGACCTGCCTCCCTCTTCTAAGGACTCTTGTGATTACCTCAGGTTCACCCAGATAATCCAGGATATGCTCTCCATCTCAAGATTCTCAACTCAATCACATCTGCAAAGACGCTTTTGCCACATAAAGTAACAGATTTTGAGGATTCGAATGTGGACATCTCATTATTCATGGTCACTATTAGCCTACCACAGCTAATAAACCAACAAGGTAGATAAAACAGGAATAGTTAAAAAAATCTATTAAGCCAAAAAAGCAGGAAAAAGGGAAGAAAAATGAACAAAGGACATTTTGGGGAAATATAAAACGGTAGCAAAATTGTAGATTTAAGCCCAGCCATAACAATGGTATTAAATGTCAACACTCCAGTTGAAAGGCAGAGATTTTCAAATTAAATAAAAAAGTAATATACAATGATATGCTTGCATATAGCATATATACAATATACAATACATTGCATATAGAATCCCACTTGAAGGGTAAAGACACAAATTCGAGGTAACAGAACAGAAAGAGATCTATTGTGTTAGCGCTGATCATAAGAAAACATTATCATTTCTTAATGAGAAACAGATCACTTCCTCTAAAGGATGCAAAAATCCTAAATGCTTATGAATCTAGTAGAGTTTCAAAATGTATGAAGTAAAAAACTGATAGAAATAAAAAAGTAGACTGATCTACCATTATAGACAAAGATATCAATATCCCTCTTTCGATATTCAATAAAATAAAGGGTAAGAAAGGATAGAAAAGACTTAAAAAACACTATTGTTCAACTTGACCTAAGCAACCTTTATAGAATATCCTAATTAATAGCAGCAAAATGCACATTTTTGGTGGTGTGCAAAAAGAAAAAAAGAAATAAAAAATACTAAAAACCATTTTAAATTGAATGAAATTAAAAACACATTATATTTTGATATAATTATCATTACAATGATATAATTATCATTATATTTTGATGCAGTGATAAGAAATACAAAGTACTAATATGCTTACATTAGGAAAATCAGTGACTTAAGCTTCCAGCTTCACAGATTAGAAAAATAATAGTAAATTAAAGTTGAATTAAGTAAAGGTAGAGAAATAACAAAGGAGAGAGAGCACATATCAATGAAATTGAAAACAGAAAAAAACATACAGTAAATTAATAAAAATAAAAGTTGGTTCTCCGACAAGATATATAGAGCTGACAAATCTCTAAACAAACTGATGACGATATAAAAAAAAGAGATCCAAGTTTCTAACATCAGGGATCAGAAGAAAGCATATCACCACAGATTCAATAGACATTAAAAATATAAGAACCTATTATGAATAACGTTAAACCAATATATTCAACAACATAGACAAAATGGGCAAATTCTCTGAAGGATACTGTATTAGTTTACTAAGCTGCTGTAATAAAAAACATCAAACAAAATGGCTGAAACAACAGAAATCTATTGTCTCATTGTTCTGGAGCCTGTATGTCCACGATCACAGTCCTGGGGGGATTGGTCCCTTCTGAAAGTTACGGGAAAGAGTCTGTTTCATGTCTTACTTCTGGTGTTCTTCTGGCAATCTTTTGTAGTCCATGACATGTAAAAGAACCATCCTGACCTCTGCCTTCATCCTCACATGGTTTTCTCCCTCCCCTTCACATAGTCTTCCCTCTCTCTGTCTCCTCACGTGGCGTTCTTATGTCAATCGCATGATACATGAAATTGCAGCTAATTCAATCTGCAGAAGCACATGTGAGAATCTAGCTGTCTTCTACTAACTGAAACATTGAAGAGTTGTACAAAAATGTAAAACAATGTTATTATTCTCACTAAATTTATTTTTGTTCTGGAAAATATAGTTAATTTTCATAAACATATATACTTTAACATGAAATAAGCTTGTTACTGTTATTTTTTAAATGAATTAATAAATATTTTAAAGATTTGCTCATTTTAATTCTTAACATGGTGATTACCAATAAGCAGAAACTATGTAAACAAAAGCTCTTTGGGGTCCTCAGTTTTTAAGAGCGTGGCAGGTTCCTTAGATCAGAAAGTTTGCGCTCTGGTCTAACAGACCATTTTAAAGATGACTAAGCTGAAGCCTACACAGTAGAAACAAATTGTCCAAAGCAACTACCAGCCGGCAGAGCTTAGACTCAAAGCCAGGATTTTCCACTCCAGATGTTTCCACCACACCACTCTGATCCTCTTTGCCCTGAGTCTAGGTGAAGCTTTTCTGTTTCTCCCTCCTGTCTGCCCAACTGCAGCCACTGCTCCCAAAGGCACAAACATATCAGATTCCAGTTATAAACAGGGGTCACAACTTGTCACAAGCCACACTGACCTGCCTCTCCTCAACACAGATGACCTCTCCATGCTCACCTGGTTTGGGATTATTTTAAACACATTCTCCTCCCAGAGGTCAGTTACTGTAAACAGACTTTGCATCTCTACACCATTCTAGGGTGGACTCATGGAGCTTTTTCCCTGCAGCTCTATTTCTAAATTCTGTTTCTCTTCTTTAATTCATTGGCACAATCATGCATTTGCATGAATTTAGAATTTCTGTAAATGAACTCTGGAAAGCTTGGCCTGTGTTAAGGTTACTTAGAAGGAATGTGTCTTAACATGAGGGGTGGCACGAAGGATGCCATATCCCTGTCTGTTCACTCACCAGCAAAGAATATGTGCACTTTGGAAATGAAAGGCATCATTTCTACAGATGCTAATGGACGAGGAAATTTCTTCTGTCTTCAGTCGGCGGTGCCCAGGAAAATAAATGTAACAGGACTAAAAACCAATTCCTCGGGCATATTTTTTTCCAGGTAGTAACAAGATTACTTTCCTCTAAGATACATATAGGTTCATTTGAATATTAAGACTAATTACTTAACACTTGCAAACACCTCAAAGGAAAACTAATTGTTCAGTTCACAGTATCACTGTTGAATTAGGACAGGTAGGAAGTACAATAAAACCTCAGACTGAGAGTAACTTGTGCTGTAAGTGTTCTGCAAGATGAGCAAACATCTCTAATAAATTTTAACTTGATAAAGGAGTGAGGTCTTGCAATACGAGTAGTACGTGACACTGAACATCGCAAGATCACAACTGAGCCAACCGTTCTTGAAATTCACTTTGATATACAAGTGCTCTGGACGACAAGCATGTTTCCAGAATGAATTATGCTCACAAACCAAGGTTTTACTGTACTTCTAGTAGAGGTCCTTTTTGCATTCCATTGCCACCTTGTATGATGCCAGGTACCTTCCAGACTGAAGTCACTGCAGTCACTGCGTGCTTGAGCAATCTGGTACTTCTGGCCTCGAGTTTCATCACACAGTTCGCTGGGGTGGAACCTTACTGTTTTTCTTTTTTTAACATTTACTTATCTTTGAGAGACAGAGAGAGACAGAGTGCGAGCAGGGGTAGGGCAGAGAGAGAGGGAGACACAGAATCCGAAGCAGGCTCTAGGATCTGAGCTGTCAGCACAGAGCCCGATGTGGGGCTCGAACTCACGAACTGTGAGATCATGACCAGAGCTGAAGTCGACACTTAACCAACTGAGCCACCCAGGCACCCCAGAACCTTACTGTTTTGAGCTGTCATAGCTATTGACCAAATGGAGCTGCCCTGAAGATTCTCTTTAGTGGGTCCTACTCCCCACCCACGTCATGCATTTCTCTCACAAGTAAGTAACGTACCAAATATCAAGAGATAACTCTTTGTAACTTTCTCCCCTTCTGACTTAAAAAAAAAATTTTTTTTTATTTGGTATACTTAACGTGGACATTTGTTGGAAGGGAAATCTCTTGATGGGTTTTGTGGGAGATAATGCCAAATAGAAAAGAAATACTTTCATTGACATGTGGATAATTTGAATCTGATCCCTTGTTCATCCAGAGTCCTCAGCATGGCTCAGTAACTGATCTAGGAGGAAGTTTTCATATCTGCTTTTAATTATTTCTGTTTTCCCCAATGCTTAGGTTATTCCTGGAGAATAAAGCCTTAGCCAAGTGGTGACGAAGTGCTCATTTTTCCCCTCAGGACATTAAAGATTCAGCACACCTTTGATGAGCCTCCAAATTGCTGCAGAGGCATGCTTAGGGCAACTTTTTCCCAGAGGCCACTTTTGCAAAGCACTGACTAGTTGTGCAATAAAGGGAAAGAAAGAAGGGATTGATCTCCCACTCCCACCCTCCACTCCACTACCAGGAAGGGTCAATTTACCCTCCATATTTCTTGTTTCCCACCAGACTTTCCAATGATGTTTCACTTAACAGGAAGCATTTATTACTATGAACACTGAACCAATGAAATAAAAAAGGGAAGTCAATATTCAGACATTGTTTTAACCATTTCCATACTCAAAAATCAACAATGGAGGAAAAAAAATGCTGTAGCAGTACTGAGAAGCAGCACTCAGTTGTGAACATAAGACATTTCTGGGTAGACAGTAAATGTTTCAGCACATCGCATCCCAGTGGGTGTAAAAATGGGGGCTAGAAGAGCCATGTATGGGAACTGAATTACAAAGCACAGAGCTCTGTCTGCAGAACAGGGCAGGAGTAGGAACAGCTGGTAGTTCATTTCCAAATCCACTTTTCATTCATTGTAACAGACCCGCTGCACTGTCCTGAAACCCAGAGTAGTTCAAGACCATGTGCGGAAACAGAAGACACACATTTGACACACATAGGTAACCTGTGTGTTTTATTTTATGTTTCTTATTTTCAGCGTTTAATAATTAAATGCGCCTGAGAGTCCGCTTCCGGGGCAGTCTGTGAGGAACACATGAGCCACGCTGCAGGCAAGTCCCAAGGCAGCCAGCACAACTGCTGGAGGCTTTGGCCAAATAGCTAAATGCTGCTGGTGGAAAATGTGACCCTCAGCACATTGGCATGTGACTGCTGTGACTGCCATTGGAGAAGAGGAAGTAGACAGCACTGGATGGTTGAGTTTGGGCATCCCTGCCAGCCACAACCTGCTGGGGTCGATAATGGAGACGCCCAAATCAAATGTTAACAAGCCTACCCCCCCCCCCCCCCAATATAGGCTCATGTAAGCTGAATGAATTCACTTCAAATTCTCTTTATCTCATACTGGGGAGAAAAGGTAAAAACAAAAAGTTTGATCGTGATCCTGACAACGGAGGGAAAGTTTTAAGGGGAAGGGAGGATTCCTTCAAACAAATCTCTTTTCCTTTGCGGGTTTTCCTTCAAAAGAGTTCTATGCTTTATTCACAAAGAATGATACATAACTTGAGGTCCCACTATATTATTTGGGGTGGAAAAGTTTTGGCAGCTGAAGCATAAAGCCCCACGTTGTTGCAATTATCTTTCCTTTACATCCCCCCTCGTGTGTTCCCCAGTGAAGGAGCAGAGCTGAAATGTGGGGTACAGCATCCAAGGAAAGAACTTAGCAACTCTCATGATGAAAATGTGCTGATTTTAAAAGGTAGTAAAGAGCATCAGTGATAGAGTTCTACAGACTCATTTCTTATTCCTTTTTTGTAGATATAAACAGCTTTTTACTGTTTATATTTATGCCACTTAAGTCTATGAAAATATTTTATTTAGATGATAGTTTTGCTCTAATTAGCATTGGGGCTGAATCATGTTACGTTTGTACCCTCAGAAGGCAATTTGGAAATAAAGGTGAAAATGATGTTACCTGCTAGGAAAAACTGTGTAACCCAAGTGGGCTTGTCCTCTCTCTCTCTCTCTCTCTCTCTCTCTCTCTCTCTCTCTCTTTCTGTCTGTCTCTGTCTGTCTCTGCATTTCAATAGATGGAAAAACAGATTGGATTTTAAAAATAAAATATATCCTCGATCTTTGCTAAGCCTGAATAGAATTGATTACGAATTAAAGAATTTATCAACAAACAGAGAAAGCGTAGAACACACGTTGTTTCCTAATTAAAACCTCTTAAAAATTAATAAACACCAAATGTAGAGGTCTAGATAGATTCATGCATCAGTACACACATACAGGCATTATTACATGTGGAGGCACAGAAGTTGTTCCTTATTATTTGCTTGCTTGTTGATTCGTCATTACTGCCTCAGAAATGGGAGAAAGCTACAACAGATAATGATATGGAAATTCTGTGTGCAGACACCTTCCTTCAAAATACAAGTCAGATCCTTCAGTTGTTAAAGCAAGGAAAGGGAATACAATCGCCTTGTTTTCAAAAGGGCATTGACTTTTTCTATGGTGCTTTGGGGGCAGAGGTGGGCGGACAGGAGTGAGCTTCACAGAAGCTGCTAGTTAGGCTCTGAGTCTCAGCTTTGTAGGAGAGGTTGAATGGGGAGAGGTGTTTCCAGAAATGGCTGAGAGCAAGAGACAAATACAAGCCACAGACAAGAAGGGAGGCCAGAAGTTAGTCCCTGTGATGAGAGTGAGGAATCAAGTTCAAGAAATTGATACAAGTTATAAATAGAAAGTGAGGTGGAGGATCAGGAACCAAGGTTATGTGCTGATAAAAACTGTAATTTACTATATATTTTTAAAATGAAGTAGGATACAAAAGCGTTCAGGATACAGACCATCAGTGAGACAGGGAAGCAATGGAAAGCAAACAACAGTGGAAAAGCTGTGCTCTCGGATGAGCATCGGTTTCAGAATTCTTCATGTTAGAAGTGAAGATTTAACTGGCAAAAAAATTGCAAGACACTGTTTGCTCGGGGGTCCAGCCTGGGGAAGGCACTCCTGACACAGAGGCAAAGCCTGACCCATTTAACGAACCCTGACAATTGTGGATTTTTTTTTATTTTGGTTTTTGATGGTAGTTTATTTAGCTGCTATAATTTTTTAAACGCCAAAGAGAAAAGTAGTGATAAAATATTTACCCATGTAGGTGTAACCATCTTAAACTTTTTTCCTCTTTCTTCATGCCAGACTCAAGACACAAACACATTCTAAAAAACAAGCATGCAAACAAAGACGAACTGACTCTAAATCCATTTAAAGACATGCAGATCTTCGCTGAAGGGGTCTTGGAGAAAAGAGAAACAGATTGTATTGCACAGCTTCGGAAAGCTAAATTTCCTAACAGTCCTCCTTGAGCATTTCTTTTCCTCTGGGAATTCTACTTCTGAAGCAGTTTCTGCCTCCTTACCACCTTCTTTACCTGCTTCTCCTCTCTTCCCACCCTCCTTGCACTCTTCAATTTTGCCCCTCACATCTTGGCTTCTGCTGGTGGCAGCTCGTCTACCATAACACAATCTCTGCACCCAATCAAAAATGACTAGACATGCAGTGAAGCATGATTGGCCTTCTGAGCTTTTCCCCTTCTCCCCACTTCTCACCCCTTTCTTTCGCAAAACAAACTTCAGATATCTAACATGAGAAATGGTTCTTTCTGTTCAGAAGAAGATAAGGATTTGAAATACTTCGAGTTTATTTTTCTCTGTCACATAAGGAATGCAAATCATTGCTTTGAGTTCCTTGCTCAGCAGGATACAAATTTGAGTCAAGCATCTCAATTTAGATGCTGGCGTGGAATAGAAAGAGGACTAGATCCAGTTGGGACCATTGGGCTAGAGTCCCAGCCCAGCCACTAAACTGATTGATGTGTACCTGGCAAGGCTAGACAATTATGAGCTTTGTGCAACATGAAGATGTTGGCCTGGACGAGAGTGGCTTTAGCAATGGCCAGCACTTGTGTAATTTATCACAGATTGCAAAGCCCTTGTCACAGTTATTATCTTATTAAATTTTCACTTGGTCTCTGAGGCATAGGGGTCCCCATGTGACAGATGATGATAATCACGGGGATTAGGTAATTTGTCCAAGGTCACACAGTTAGAAAGTGGCCAGAGCTGTATCAAAACCACAGATTTTTTGGTGTAGAAGTGTGAAATTTTAGTGCTTGAGATTTGAGGATACAAATCCCCTCCAAGGATGTTTCATGTATCTATTGAGAAAGACACAAATACATGTGATGTCAATGAGATCCAAAAGCTTCAGAGACAACTAGATACTTCTATTGTATTTTAATTTCTCATAAAAATTCATTTGCACCTTCTTAATTACATTATTTAGCATAGGAATCAACATTCCTGCAAATTCACATTTCTAGTCTTTTGAATAAGCTGACACTATACAGATGGCACCCCTATTAGAGAGTCAACATGCTGGTGATTTCCAAAATGTACGAATCCCTGGAGAGCTTGTTAGAATGCAAATCACCAGAGCCCATCCCAGACACTCAGGTGGTCTGGTGCTTTTGTCCAGGTGATTTGGGCCAATGGCCCAGAGAGCACATATTAAGAAACACCGCCCTCGTTTACAGCCTCTGGATATCCATAGCTACTGGGTTTTCTTGAAATAGTCAGAACAGGCTATTTCTTTCATGAAGCACTCTGAGTTTGAGTCAAGATACAAAACCCACCCCACAGCCTCTCTGATATTGGCCTGCCGTGGCGCTGAAAGTCAGGCCTTCCATTTAAAACATTATCTTTCTCCTAGGAGGCCAATTTGACTTCGGGGTTAACGTTAAGCTTTCATGTTATTCTGAAATAGTTTATGCAGAGAAAAAAGTCATTTGGAGTTTGGTTCGTTTAGGAGGGAGGAAGAAGGAGATGTGATGAAGAACAAAGAAAGGAGGCACAGAAAGGGAAAAGAGAAAAACCACCAAGAAGAACACATGTTACATACAGCAAGGTCCTCAGCCTGGGTGCACATCCACTTGGGAAGATCTACGAAACATGAATTCCCGTGTCCCACCTCCAGAGATTCTGATACCATTGGTCTGGGTGCAACCTGAGCATCAGGATCCTCAAAAATTTTGCACATGATTTAAATGTGCAGCCCAAGTTGAGAATTGCCGCTTTATACTTTTGCCCCTGCTAGCTCTGCTTTGCAAAAACGATGTGAGGTTTGGATGCAAGTGAAAACCGCAGCTATAAAAGAAAATGTCCGGGGAGCCCAAAGGGGAGCAGAAAACTTTTATTTTCCATGTTGCTACACTCCTGGGGACGTAGGATGTAGTCACCGGATCAAAATGTAAGGTGTTGAAAGGAACAGTATGCGTCTTGCACTTTGGTCTGTAATGGCATAGATGTGCATCCAATGGATCTAGACAATAGTGATATGATTGCAAGCCCTCTGGTGTTTAGTGCACATGTAAAAGTTTATGGTTTATTGAAATGTGAACTAGCAAGGGTCTCCTGGCCCGCAAGTGGAGTCGTTAACAGCATGCGGACTGGCCGCTTCCAGTAGAGAAGGTAGTTCTCTTTTCTCTGCGTGTTGAGGGAATTGCGTTCGTGAGTTTTCATGATTTCCACAGACGTAAAATCCCAGCCCTAATGTTGCAGTTCCATTAACTTAGTGGATTACAGTTGCGTGTTCTGGCATGACTTCCAGCAATAGTCCTGATACTGGTGAAGTCTTGCTGTTTGACATTGACCTATAAAAAGTGTTATAATGATCTAAAATAAGGGAACGAAATGAAAAATAAAACCAGCCACAAAGGCATTTTGAAATGAGGTAAGATTTGGAAAGGCTTTGGCACGTGCAGTGTTCTGTAAAGTCAAGTCCAAGACTCAGCCTCTCTTTCATTTTAAAAAGACTGTTGCAAACAACAATAACAACAACAAAACAGTAATATTTATGTGATAAAAGACTGGAGATCATCAGTCCAGACCAAAGCAGTGTTACAGACGACCAAGGGTCCGCTTGCTTACAGTTTACCTTGTGCATCTTACAGCCAGCCTCAGGCAGTCACAGAAACCACTAGGCTGCTATATACAAGTGCCTAAGATGTCAATCGGGAAGCACTCCCCCAAAACATCTAATGTCCATATGCTTCACCACCACTTAATGGTCAAAAATAATATCATCCACACTCTTCTAAAGGAGAAGCCGACACACGCCAAACTCAAAAACAAAATGAAATATTCCGGCCACCACCTCCTACCAAACCAGAGCGCAGGGCCACCTGCAGAGAGGATGTCTATTTCAAGTCTGAGAGAAGGCTTCCAGGCTTGTATATCCCTTAAAAACCTCCTGTCTACTTTTAAAGTGAAAAGCTGTGTAGAGCAGTGGCGAAAGCTCTGTTTTGAAGATAGGAAAAGCCGTAGTTCTATCATTCACTAGCTGCCTAACCAGGTAGGCTGCTTATCTTCTCTGAGAATCAGTTTGCTTATTTGTGAAGTGGAAATAACAATACCCGGCTATTTCATAGGATCATTGTGAAGACCAAGTGAAACACTGAACGTGAAGTGCCTAGTAAACTGCATGGAACAAAACAGCTTCTCCATGATCTGCAGCTGCAGAGAGGATATTCACATGGAATTATCTTAGATTTGGCATCTAGTGGATGTTGGAGGTAGAGGACAAAGAAAATTCAAGATGACCTTTAAATATTTTGCTGGATAGCTGTGTCTCCTCCTCCTTTATATCATTATCTTCATTACCAGGATGCTCTTTGGGATTTATTTAATGCTTTTTATCCAAAATTTTAATAGTAAATTTTCTGACACTGGGTCACTTTCTGCATTTTATTAGTAACCAAACTTCCTTTTCTTAGGCAGGACAGAAATGTTTTTTTTCTACCTCCTACCACCTTGTACTTAACATGTGGCCAATAAATACTTCCGGAAACGAATGCGTGAATGAATGAATTCTTCTCTGTCCTTAGAAATATTTGAGTGAACTAAATGATGACCAATTCTGCCCTGAATATTTCAGTTCCTGTTGAAGTCATTAATATTTATCCTGAAAACACTGGCTTCATGGTATCTGAAATAGTCAGCACTACCTAAGTAGTTTACCCATGCATAATACTGTCGCCAGTGTGTTGGCTACAAACTTCGTTATGAATAGGGTGGACAATTAGGGGCATTTTTTGGCCTTCCAGCATGTGGGCGTCCTTCCCAAGATTTGGGAAATCTTCCATTGTATGGGTCTTAATTGGAAGTAAAGTGCCACCTCCCAGGAGCCCTGAATACCCTTATTGTTCTATACCCCTAGCAATTGGAAGGGACCTAAACTCAGCTCCACTGATGATCACCACGGGACCCTGGGGTCTGGGAGTGAGGATGACACAAGGAACAGAGATAGGTGACAATACCTTCCAGAGCAGGGAAAGCGCTTGCCTCTAGAGAGATATCAGGGTCAAGAGTCCAGTGATGCAGCCAGGTGTCCATCATTTGTGATGTGACAACACTGTTCCCCACATGTGTCCTTGCCTAAATTGTCTCCGGCTCCTATGAGCCTCCATAGGTGTCTACTCATTTTCTAAATCTGGTTCTCCAGACTTTCAGTTCAGTCTGTAATCTACAAGGTATGGCTCCAATAAATTCCTTTTCTGCTTGTTAACCAACGTTGGTTTGTATTGTTTTCAACCAAGAACTCTGACAGTCACTGTCCGGGTGAATGGAGTTTTATAAAAGATTAATAAGAGCATACAATCTTTTTTAACCAATCTTTATAAATCAATTGTTACTACACTCTTATTTAATTAACACTAGTGAGCATTTTCTTTGCATTTCTATAACGCATCCAATGCCTAGCATGGTAGGCACTCGATAAATACTTCTGTTGAAAGAATGGAGAGAAGGCAATAATTGAAATAAAAAACTCAATAGGTGAGCTTGACACCACATCGGACATGCAAAAGATAGCTGAATAGGAAGACAACTAAGTAGAAAATGTCCAGGCTGAAAGAGCTCCAAAGAAATATAAGTTTTTGGTTTACGTCCCCCCATGAAACTTACAATCTAGCTAAGAAATGGAGACTGGAGACTGACATCTAAGAAACATTTGCAAACAACAAGACATAATTGTATATAAATAAGGAGTAAATGGGGGAAAGTGATGGAAGAATGTACGTATTGTGTATGTTTGACATTCCTCCTTTGGTGTTTGTCTGTCAAATTATCCCTCATTTGCCAAGCATAAAGATGTGGGCAGGAAACAATCCAGAACAGAATATCCATGTTCTCATTGTATTAGCTTTGAATGATGTCAGCTGAAGCATTCATTCTCTGGGATCTGTGTATTGACAGAGCCATAATACCAGGTTTGTCTGTTGGGTTTGTTTCAGAAATAGCTATTGTGCCCTCTAATTAGAGAAGACAAGAAACGAGAAGCACTGTTCAGTGACATCCCTCATCCCAGGCAACCTCTGTTGAAGTTATTGAATCATACAGAGGGCTCCTCTCTCCCTGTATGCTTTAGCAAAGCACACTCAAGTTAGATAATGTAAGGAGGATTTAATAGAGGGACTATTTTCAAATACTGTAGGGAAGTACCCTGGGGTACTACCCTCAAAGGGACAAGAGGAAAGAGTAACTGCCAAAAACTGGAAGGAGAGAGTCATAAAGAGGTGACCACCTGAGAGGAACAGTGACCATGGATCAAGGGAGTCAGCCTTTCCTAGAAAACCCTGCTGGAGGGGACCCTGGAAAATATGCACTCCAGCTTCACTCTCTTCTCTAACTCATTGAATAAACGTAACCAGAAACCAGGGCAAGAAAGACTAACTATTGTCTATTTAGATCAGCCCCCAGGGGCACCTGTGTGGCTCAGTTGGTTAAGCCTCTGACTTCAGCTCAGGTCGTGATCTCACGGTTCATGAGTTCGAGCCCTGCATCAGGCTCTGTGCTGACAGCTCAGAGCCTGGAGCCTGCTTCAGATTCTGTGTCTCCCCCTCTCTTTGTGTCCCTCCCCCACTCATGCTCTGTCTCTCCATCTCTCAAAACTGATAAAAAAAAAAAAAATTAGATCAGCCCCCAGAAGCAGAAAGCAAGGTGGAGAAGAGTAGGGAATTAATTTGGAGGGAAAAAGGAACATTATCTAGCATACTACGGAACAGTGGTTTTCAAAGTGGCACATTCTCACCTAATATTAGAGATACATGAGGATTTTCCAAGGGGTACGTGTCAAGCAGAGCTTTAAGACAATCAAGTTCTAGACCCTTGAGCTGTATTGGTACTCTTTCCTAACATTGATCTCCCTGAGAATGTACATTTGGCTGAGGCCACTTCTTCCCCACCTCCTCTTTTACAAATGCCCTTTAACAAAAAGACATATGTTACTCCTCTAGAAGGAAAAACATACCTCTTATCTGTATTATCATGAAACATAAAAGACGTTTGAAGTGACAAAGGTACAATTCGAAACATTGGCATCTATAAACTCCCTTTCATCAAAATGTATAATGTATTGAATTTATTAATCAATTGTATACCAATAAATTTGCAATGGTTACACCTACAAGAAAAAAATTTTTTTATATTTAGAGCAGTAAATGCCAACAGTGGCTGCACATTATAACTAGTTGGGGGAGAGATTACAGACACCTTAATGTTAAGCTGCTCCCAAGACAAATTAAAAAAGAATCTCTAGGGGTAGAACCTACACATGAGCAATTTTTAAAGCCCCTAGGTACTTCAAAATGCAGCCAAACGTGAGAACCATTGAGTAACAGACTTAGAGAACTAGAAACCATTGGTCCTAGGAAATTAAATTTTTAAAAAATTATGTGCCCGTGTTGTTTAAGAAAAATGATACATGGTGACTGATAGACTTTAAAGCCTAAAGTACATGGCATAGAGATCTTAGGTCTTACATAGGAAAGAACTATAATTACAAAGAAAGGTGAGCTGACATTCTTTGCAAGAAATGTCCAGTTGAGGCGTTTGTGGAGTATAGCTCTGGACAAGAGGCTGAAACTCAAGTAAAGGATCATGGTGATGAGGCACAGAAGCCCACAGGCAATTCTATGGTCTTGAAACACAAAAATTATAGTTTGGGATGCTAAGGCATGTAGGATTTGGAGGCCCAGAATGTAAAGAAAGAAAATACAAAGAAATGAGCCCACCACTTAGTGCTGTTCCCGTTAAGGAATTGGCTGACTATTAATCTGCTCAGGGTAAATTGCCAGGTCACTAAGCAAAAAGCTTCAGAAATGCAGAGTAGCAGTTTTTTGTTTTGTTTTTTGTTTTTTGTATTTTGTTTTCAGCAGGGCCTGAGGGCTAAAGAGATAAAGAAATTTGCGTATGTCCTAAGAGGCCCCTCCTCAGGACTACCTTTTCTCCTTAAAGGTGGAACTTTACTGACCTAGGCCCTCCCTCAACTTCTTAGTCTTCATTGTGCCCTCTGGTCATCTAGCCCTGTAAAAAGGGGAACTCCTTGGTACTGTGGTGAGAATGCTTTTCACTGCACCCCACATTGTTGCTGCCTGTCATCTCATTGGCTGCGGGGGCCTGACATAAATTAACTTCAAATATACGGCACCAGTAAGACCTGAGGCTCAATGAGGGCCTTTGTGTAGTATCTGTTGACCCCTAAGCTATTTATTTAGGTATTCCCTCAACAGGGTAACGTGTACATGGTCTTTTATGTGTGTCCAGGTTTGGAATAAGCTAGAATGTTTTCAATTTTAAGGTACGAAAGGGCAGAGGCCATGCATATTTAATTCCCCATGCTTTCGTGATGATGATGTTGGTGATTTGGGGGCTTCATCTTTCTTGCCTCTTTGAGTCTCACAATAATGTCTCAAGTGGCCATTCTCCCTGATTTTTCCAGCTTTTCACCAATGAGTTGGCCTCCAGATATAATGGCAATACATGTGAAGCCAGTCATAAAGAAGCAATGCTTCTCAAGCAGTGTGTGAATCAGCAGCCGCAAGTTTGCATTTTGGAAATGGTTTTGGCAGTTGGGGAAATTATCCTGAGCTAGTCGGGACTGTTATCGCTGAGTGGAAAGAAGGAGTCATCTGAGGGTGAGGTGGGGCAGAGTGAAATGAGTGGAGAAGAGGTAGCAATTAGGATAGCGCAACAGCAGCATGGGAAAGGTTAGAAACAAATATTCTGCTGAAACTGAATGTGATTTAGAGCCAGAGAATTCCTGGCAAACCACATAAGCCAAACCTCTCATTTCACAGATAAGCGGCCCAGAGAGGTCGTTATTTAGTGAGTTACACGAGGAAGTCAAGTCACGGCAGAAGCCCACCCGAACTCCACAGTTCCATTTCCATGCCTACGCTACCTCAGGATGCTTCCAACACACGCTCTCCTCACTAAGAACATGATGGGCTTTTCTATTTGGGCTTTTTGACTCCTAGGAGTCCTTAAAAGCATGATCAACCAACAACTTGGCAACACTTTCACAGAGAGTCAAAGAGGGCAACAACTTTTCAAAAACTAAGTTGCCTGCGCCGTATGTAGATTTTTTTTCTTCAATCAGAGCCTTAACACCATCCGGGATGTGATGATGTGTATGTTGACTCAGCCCTCTTCCCAGCCTGTGGTTCCCTGACTTTACCCTCTGTTCCTACACATGAGTCTACTCTGAGACCCACAGCTCAGATACTGCCACTACCAGGAACTGCAGTCTTAGAACTTCACTCTCTAATTTCTGTCTCCAATTCTTCCATTTCTCATTCTAGTTATATCTGTTCTGTGAAATTTCCAGTCCCACCATGCCTCTCTACCCTCCCAAACATCTCTTGGCTTCAGTTTTCTCACCCAGCTTGGACCCCATAGTCAGTAATTCTAGCAATGTCAGCACCAGCATCTTTGAGTTCTTCACCCCCCGTGATCTCCATATGTTGGGTCCAATAATTCATTACCCTCACTCAACCCCACCACAACCATTTTCTGTTCTTGACCCGCTGAGTTCAGCAGAACATAACAAAGTTACAAGAGTTAGTCACCTGTATATACTTATCATTGCCACCCTCACTTGGGCCCTCATTACATCCCATCAATCTTTTTATTCTCAGCCTTTCTTATTTCCCACAGAGCAGTGATATCCGAGTTCTCAAACCAGCTCCTTCGCGGCACTTGCAGGAACCTTAGAGGGGACCTCACCTCCTACGACACCAAAAAAGGACCACTGATGTAAACTTCTTCAACTTCTAGTTTCCCACCCCCAAATGAACATGTCTCACCTACCCTTTACCTACTTTTACCTTCTCTCAAAATATCTGGAGCTGGTTAGGTACCAATACTGGTGCCTTGTCCATTCCATCCACATCCTCTTTCCTAACATTGCACAGAGACCTTAAAAATAACTGTTTCACTAAACGTTCCTCTTTCTCTCTTTTCACTTGCTAATTGAATGTCTCAGTGTATTTTTAAGTTTTATACACACACACACTCACACACAGAAACACACATACATACACACACGCGAATTTAAGAAGTCTGTGTAAGCCAGTAAAATTAATGTCCTTATTATGGATCATCGTTACAGAGCTCCGGAAAAAATAAATGTTGGTGCATGTTAGGTTTATGCACTGAGTTGCTACCCAGTCTCTTAGTGGGTAATTCATGCTAGTTCCACTGGTAATAAAATACTGATTCTCAGCAGTTTACAGCACATAGTTAACCTACTGACATCATATGAAGGGGAGTTTTCCAAAATCCCAATCTTTTTATTTCCAAAACTCCTAAATCAACAAACCAGCTCAGGGGTCACTTTATAAGGCATTTCTGATCCCTATGAGCTCCAGGTATGTTTCCCAGAATTCTTTTTTAACTAATTATCAACTGCACACATGAAATTTCCCCTGTGAACACCATTTCCACTGGGAGAAATTACTTAGCCATCTGTACATCAAAAAAATAGACACTTTGATAGTCCAGGATCCTGGCAAAAAACCCATTCTGTATTTCACATAGGAAGGTTGAGAGAAAATACAAAGGTATGACATCATCTAAAATCAAAATATTTGTCCCTTATTATCAAATAAACAAAAAAATATTCATTTTAACATGTCTTGACTTCTATCTAACGTATATCTATAGTGCCATTAAACAAAACCCCATATTTTAGGCGAAGGAGATTCTATGTTCTTTTGCTAAATCTCAGTATTTTCAGTTTAGTTGTTTTCAAACCCCAGGCTGATGGCCATCGCAATGTTCAGTCTTTCATAAATTTAGGGAAGACACCCATTCAGACTTCCTGAGGCATCCCTAGGCAGTTGATCCTGACCCTGGAGGCCTTAATCCACAGAGAGGGATGGAATGGAGAGAATCAAGGCATTTGTTATTATGCTTTATCGTGACTTGTTCATAACCTACTTATTACACTTGGCACATGACATGGTGTCCACAGCTGTACCTCTTTCCTGAATTTATTTGGAGCTAATAGATGATGGCCCCTGAGCCAGGCTGGGCTGGCCCCCATGAATAGTGCCTTTTTGCAAAGCTATTTCACCCTGTGTCTGAAATAACTTTGCATAACTCATTATTTTCCTTTATTGAGTCTAAATAAAGATGCATGTCATCTGATATTTATGAAGTAATGCACACATGCTCTTAATATGGCAGGCAATGCACAGGGCTTGGGGGAACTGAAACATTCAAACTTTCTCTTGCCTTTTCTTCCTCCTTTTTTCCTCAAAAAAAGAAAGAAGAGGGAAATTTATCTTGCGTAGGACTTAACAGGAAACTCTAAGAGTTTGGGGTAGGGTTTAAGGCATTTTTTTGTGTGTTCATATGTGTTTCATCTTTTCAAATAGCCACAAGGTGAAACCTGGGGAAGGTTTGACGAAGTGTTAAGGATTTGCAGATATTTAGTACCTAGGACATTTTGAAGGTTCCAAGAGCGAGAACCTCTCCTCTTGCACTTAACTGTCATGGTTTCCACTGGTGTCGCTGTAGCCCTGAACACCTCTGTGTACTATACCAGATCCCCAAACAATAAATGCAGTAAATTAAATGTGGCTCCAGTGGTTTTGGACCCGAACCAATAAGTTATCTTTATTAATGCATTCAGGGGGGAAAGGTCTCGATTTTATTACATTGTTTCCTTAACGTTGCCTTAATGATAAAGGCAGGAACAGCACTGAACAAAAAACACAGGGAAGAAATCTGTGGCTTTTGGAGGCCAGGTTGATTCCCCCGTGTGCTTGGTACAGTTAGGATTTGGCACTCTACCACTCGCCCACTCCTGGGTTCCAAAAGCAGCCCCCTCCTCGTTTTCTCATGCTGCCTCTCTTTGCTTACTCTGACATTTTCTTGGCTTCGGCTGAAATTTTGACACATAAATCCCACTTGTCAAATGATATTGTAAAACAAGCATCCAAGTGTCAGCACATGGCACTACAGTCTGGGGACTAGAAAAGAGAATGAGGAACACCTCCATGGAGGCTTTCATCTGCCTCCAGCCATCTGCAAGTAATTTGAAACCAGTTTCCAATGCAGCTAGGTTATTTGGCCTGGTAACACAGGCCCAGCAAAAAGAGAGGGCCAGAGTCATCAGAACCTGTTAACTCTGTAAGGAGTAGATAAAACCGTATGTTTTTAAAACCTGTCTCAGACCAATCCATTAGCATTTAGTCAGACGGTCTGAAATCTCTTTTTAGTTACAAATCCCACCGAACGGCTCTGGCCCATTACAACCTCACGTTTGCCAGACACCCCTTTGCCTCTTGGCCTCAGACCCTGGACTTGAAAATTGCTGAGACCCTGCTAAGACTTCTGTGATCCTTCTCGAGTCTGAATCTGGGATGCTTCCCCATCACTTAGGGATAAAATAGAGACTCAAAGTCAAGATGTGGAAAGTACCTTATAAAGAAGCAGGTACTCTCTTTGGCCAAATCCATTAAATATCTGTGGTTATTCTTCATTCTCAGCCGACTTACAGGGATTTCTGTGGAGCTTTTGGTCTGGTCTGCAAGGATGGTAGAAAGCTCATGCAAAACAATAAAGTGAGAACCAAGGAAGACAGATCTAGGGAGGGGACGACTGCTAGAAAATTGTAGTCAATTCCACATTTCTGCTTAGACGTCAACCTCCCTGGATGTCAGCTTCCTCATCTATAAATGAGAACGCTAATTAATAGGTATCTTACGAAATGGTTAGATTAAATATGGCAATTTAACTTAACTGCTCAGCAAATGTTAGTATTGATTATCTTCTTCCCCACGACCTCCCACAGTAAGGATCCACTATATGAGCCAATCAGAGATGGTTTTACTGTGACGCTGAAGAAAATTAAGTTTCCTAGACTCTCTTGTGCACTTTCACCTAAGAAAGGATCCCAGCAGTGTGGCAGGATGCTCACATACTTTAACATTTGAAATCATAAAATATGGCCACAGCAACAAACCGATTTTTGAATGACAGCAATTCAAAAACAATTTAAGGTCAGCTCTTGTGCAAGAAAGCTTGAAATAATCTGAAACCTCCAGTTCTTATAAAAAAGAGATTTGATAGAGCTGCTTCCAAATTTGACAAGAATCCTCAATATTTATATAACGTCATTAACAAGTTTGTGAAGATGAAAGAATGCTATTTAGCCATGATAAAACAACAAATGTTGAGCATCCATGCCCAAAGAAAGGAGATATACTGATGGAAATATTATTTTTCACTTCTCTCAGTAAAAAACGTCACAAAAGCACCATCATAGGAAGAGGTGAATGAAGAGCATGCAGACAGAAATGTAAGGGGAAAAGTATTTTAGAGGTGTGTAATGACATCAGTTAATTAAAATATACGTAAAATTTTAAAGTTTGCTGGGGCGCCTGGGTGGCTCAGTCGGTCAAGCGTCCGACTTCAACTCAGGTCATGATCTCACAGTTTGTGAGTTCGAGCCCCGTGCCGGGTTCTGTGGTGACAGCTCAGAGCCTGGGCCTGCTTCGGATCCTGTATCTCCCTCTGTCTATCCACCCTTGCTCGTGTTCTGTCTCTGTCTCTTAAAAGTAAATTAAAATGTTAAAAAATTTTTATCTTAATTTAAAGTTTGTAATGTGGTAATTATGGTGTTTTCAAATTTTGTAATGTGTTGCGATTACCCATCTCATTATAAAATAATATCCACTTCCATATTAAATCATTTCATGACTTTTAGTATTTTTCTCAAAGACGACCCCTCAAACTATACCAGCTGCAGACCCCAGGAAACCTGGATTTGCCTGTGTGGCCAAGGAACAAACGACACACTCCTGGGACTGAAGGCAGGCTGGACTGTACTAGCTTACTTGTGCACACCTTGTCCTTCCTGCCCTGGTCTCCAGTCCTGGTTTCTACTTCCTGCCTTCAGATGAGCCCTCCTGAAGTCCTGTGTCACTCTAGGAAGGCCCAGACACCAGCACGGCTCCCTGTACCCTGCTTCCCCTCTTCTCTGGATCTACCCTTGTCAATATTCACCTGTGCCAACTCATGCTCTAGGTCAGGACTGCAAGACCATTCACAGTTTACCATGTGACAAAAAAAAAAAAACACCTAAATAAATATTAGACGACATAAATTAACCATGCTATCACATCATTAGTGAGTTCCCCAAAACTCTGAAGAAGTATATCTAAAAGGGAGGATACCAACTTTTGATGATATCGGGACAGAAGATACTTCCTAGATCTCTCAGTGATAGAAGTTGCTTTCCTAGGTTGCTGGCGGTTAGTTGGATAATATTCCAGGAGAACCTCTTATATGGCAGCCAGCATGGAAGAGTATCTAAAGACAGCAGCTGCCTGCTTTGTTTCAATTGTTCAGACCTTTTCACAAACTATTTCCAAGATGTTTGGATAACATAGTCATCCCAGAGGACAAACTTAAGGGCTTTAGTTTTATAAAACCCACCCCAAGTTGGTAGTGTCCCCATGACTCACCATCAGTAAGACAACACAGACCTGTCCCACTGGGTTTACCAGTCACCTTTTTAACCTCTTTCTTGTACACATGGAGGCCCATCTACTTCAGTGGTCCCCACACCTGGCTGATTGTCAAAGTCACATGAGAGCATGTGAATAAGTACAGCTCGTAGCCTACAGGCACACCAAGTTGGCATTTGGGGAACACGGGGCTGGGAATATTTGACATGTCCCCAGATAATGTCAATGACTGATTTGTTCTTCATTCTCAGATATATTTTTCACTCCAGTTGCTGGCTAATCTCCCTTATGCTATTTTACCAACTTCACTATTCAATTGTCCTTCTTCCATAAAGCCTCAATCTACCATGCTATGTTGAAGAGATTCCACTCCTCCGTGTTCAAGGACCAGAACATTCATTCATCAAGTCCCCATCAATTTTTGTTTTGGCAGTAACAACCCATGCATTCTGGGCCTACGTAGACCACATTCCACTCAACGACCAAGTTGATCTTTGCAAAATCCAAATCCAAATATGCCGCTTAGACTCTGACCCAGGCCTTGCACTGTGCAACCTTTTTCCCTGCACGTCAGTCTCCTTTGATACCATCTTCCATATCAGTCACACTGTGCTCTTCCAGCCTGCCTCTCCTCGGTTCTTGGCATGTTCCATGTTGTTTACCCTGCCCCATGACCTTTGCATATACTGTTCCCCTAATGCTTATTGCCCAGTCAGAGACTAAGCATATTTGAAAGCCACTAAATCCCAGGCAACCAAAAAATGAGCAAAAAAACCTTCAGAGTATATTTGGAAATTGAAAAGAAAGCGCTGAAATAGTTATCATAGGAAGCAATCACTTTATTGGTCTTCCTAGATTATTTGAAATTTCAGTTTAGTTAAGTATTTATTTTTATTTTTGTTTTTATTTTTTTATTAAAAAAATTTTTTTAATGTTTATTTCTGAGACAGAGATAGACAGAGCATGAGTGGGGGAGGGGCAGAGAGAGAGAGAGACACAGAGTCTGAAGCAGGCTCCAGGCTCTGAGCTGTCAGCACAGAGCCCGACACGGGCTCGAACTCACAAGCCGTGAGATCATGACCTGAGCTGATGTCAGATGCTTAACCGACTGAGCCACCCAGGCGCCCCATGTTAAGTATTTATTTTTAAACACATGAAGCAGGGAAGGCAGGTGGGAAGAAGCACACCATTATTTCGTTCTGGGCCCCACTCCCAGAGTCTCATTCAGTAGGTTTGGGGTGCATCTGAGAATCCATGTTAACGATGTTCCAGATGCTGTTGGTGCTGCTGGCATTGATCACCTAGTATTTACTACTCTGACTACACAACAGAGTCTACACAACTTGCTGAACTCTTAAAAATATAGATGCCTGGGTTTACCTGTGACCAATTAAATAGCAATCTCTGGGGACAGGACCCAGGAACCTTTATGTTAAGTTTCCCACATGATTTTATTATGTAGCCAGTATGAAAAACCACTCATTTAAGAATCACAGACTTAAGCCACAATCTCCCCCACCCCCATGGAACATTCCTCACCTTCACCTGGATAACTTTTACCTGTCCTTTAGATGCCAACTCTTGTCACTTCCTTTTTATATGTGTCTCTGCATCAGAGGCCATCTCAGATTGTAACGGTTGATCACTGATATGATGATTTAGGCACTGCCTGTTTCTTTGCAAGTCTCTATGTTCCATGTATCTGGGCTTATCACTGAAATCCAGAGTCTAATGAAGTGCACAGCACGGCCGAGTTGCTCAATAAATATTTGTGAAATGAGCAAACCATAAACTACGTAGTTGTCACTTATCTCTTTTGCATATTGTGAGACCAACTCCAAGAAATATTACAAAGAGCTTTGTGACTTTGTTGGCATCTCAGTATTTAGGAGACAGCTCTATCTCAAGCCACAGTGCCACAAACAAGCAGAAGCATAAGACTCAGAGCCCTGAACCAGTGCCTAGGTCCTAGAAAGAAAATTCTATCCATGCTCTCAAGAAAGAGCAAGGAAGATCCTTTTGTTCTGTAAGTTGATGGCAAAAAACAATGTCATCCATGAGAAATCAAAAGCCCGTATTTGCCCATGTGTAAGGAGCCCATGTGTGAGTAAGGATTTACATAGTCTTATAACACCAAGCTAAAAAGTTCATTGTTAGGGACAGGACAGGAGCTATAAGGGGAGACTATCTACTGATGATGCACTAACAATACAAAAATTCACAAACGTCATGAGAATACAAACCACTAGGTTGAGAGACTTAATGCAAAACAACCAGCAATAGCAAAGGCTGGGAGAACAACTAAATAAGTACATTTAAAATAAGTTTAAAATGGGGCGCCTGGGTGGCGCAGTCGGTTAAGCGTCCGACTTCCGCCAGGTCACGATCTCGTGGTCCGTGAGTTCGAGCCCCGCGTCAGGCGCTGGGCTGATGGCTCGGAGCCTGGAGCCTGTTTCCAATTCTGTGTCTCCCTCTGCTCTGTCTCTCTCTGTCCCAAAAATAAATAAAAAACGTTGAAAAAAAAATTAAAATAAGTATGCTTAAAAATGATTAAAGATATAAATGCAAAAATAAAAACCTTAAAAAGGGAAAAAGGGATATTAAAGAATCTTCAATGTTGAGTACATCACAAGCACAAGAGGTACCTGGGTAAACCAGGAAGGCCTCAAAGCTTTCCAAGTGTTCTTCCACACCCTCAAGGGGGCTGAGGACAGACCAGAGAAGGGGACAGTCCTAAAGGGAGGCTTGGGAGCAAAGAAAGAGGAAACAGAGAGTCCTTGCATGGGCAGAGGTGCCTGGAGGCCAGCGAAGGCCTGCTGTCTCCTTAGCAGATGTGCAGGGTCAGAGGCTGATGCTGAGACCAAGGAGGCCAGGTTAAACAGTCTGACCGGAAGCTGTCTCCACACTCCAAAGAAAGAAGAAAGTCATCCCAGGGGGAAAGGAAAGAAAGGAGCACAGGAAGAATGGAGAACAGCTGAGTATTTACCCAACGGGGCTGACTCTAACTCAGAAGCAACTAACTACCTTGAACGGACAAGTTTGTTATCTACCGTCAAGAGGAATGGGGACTGAGTTCACAGAAATAAAGTTACTAAGCTGTCATACCTGATTGTGCTTTTTGTAACTCTGAAATCCTTACCTTTACATGACATAAGTGGGCCTTTTGCTAGTGTGTAGGGAGAAATCTTATTCCACAAAGAATTCCACCCTTGCATTTGTCTGTTTGCAAGTAAGATACTGGTACTCATTTTAAACATTGTGTTTCGTGCTTTAAAGGACAGTCCCCTGCCAAGGATGGAGACACAAATGTCTGCAAAAAGATTTTCTCATTTCTTGTCCACATTCCCCCATCTGTTGGTTGTGGAAGATATGTATGAACCCTAATTCTGTTATAGAAACAGCAGTTCAGACCCAGCAGGAACACTTTCATGATAGATGAACACGCTGGTCTTCTGCTCATATATATAGTCAGTCTTGTAATCCAGTGGATGCCAGGCTGCCATTAAGAGAAGGGAGTTCTGCTTTCTCTCTCTGTGCTGAGCAATCAAGGCTGTCAGGAACTGCAGAGCTGAAGGTCAAATTTTAGACATAGAAAATTCACACTATAGGGGCCTCTGGGTGGCTCAGTTGGTTGAGTGTCCAACTTCGGCTCAGCTCATGATCTCACAGCTCATGGGTTCGAGCCCTGTGTCAGGCTCTGTGCTGACAACTCAGAGCCCGGAGCCTACTTCGGTTTCTCTGTCTCCATCTCTCTCTCTGCTCCTCCCCTGCTCACATTCTGTCTCTCTCTCTCAAAAATACACATTAAAAAATAAAAAAAAAAGAAAATTCATACTATACAGTCCAGGGGAATGTTAGCCATTTTCCATCCACTGGAAGCCAGCATCATGTATAGATTGTAGCACTGTCATCCCCTCTCTGCTTGCCATCATTAGTATTCTTGACCAGGCAGAAATCATCTCCCCTCACTTTAATCTTGCCTGATAGCCCATCTCCATTCACACTTGGACCCATTAAAAGAGACAATTAAGAAGAGTAAGATTAACTCAGAGTCTTCTAGTCTCTATTAGAAAGTTTCCTAAATAAGAACTTTTTAAAATGTCATCATTGCAACTTGAGAGAGAGAGATTCCGGCTCTTTTCTGACATGGATTTGCATCAGAAAAATCCCTACCACCTATAAGAGCCAAAAGACACCCAAAAAAAATACAAAGTACTTTAGAGTAAACCTAGAAGAACGTACAAAACATTTATGAGAAGTTTAAAATATGCCTGAGAGACATAAAAGTAGATTTGAACAAATAGAAAGATACACCTTGTTCTTGGATAGGCTGTGTTCACATCCTAAAAGTGTTACTTCTGTCCAAGTAAATGTAAAAACATACAGTGATAAAAACATCACAGTGGGTTTTTCCCCTGAAGACTGACAAATTGATTCTAAAGTTCTTATGGGAAATAAACATACAAGAATTGGCTAAGACAATCCTGAAGCTGATCAGCAACTACTGTGAAAAACTTAAGCTCTCTTCCCTGTTTGCATTCTTCTCTCAAAGAATGTCTAAGCCCCTAGGGAGAACAGCAAACTCTCCTGCCCCAGGGCATAGATAAAGACACTTTGTTGCTGGGGGAAAAAGGTGGGGGGGGGGGGGATCCTCTAATCCTGCCGGAGTGGCAAGAAACAGTCCTGAGCCCTGGATCTTCTATCAACAGTATAGTACTCCTCTCTCTGGGAAAGTGCTAGGATACTTACTCTCCCAGACAAGGCCTGATATAGATACATGTAGTGTTTGACTGACTGCCATGGGGAGGAAGGGCAGAAAACTCTACACCAAAGGTCCGGGCACACAGGGTTTACCAAAGACTGAGGCGGGACCAAGACAACAGAGAACTTCCCTGGGCGCTCAACTCCGACCTAGCAAGGAATGATTAATAAGAAAGAACAAGAGGCATGGGGGTGTGTGAAGCGAGACCACAGAAAGAGATCTTCTTTGTGGTACAGGTGGGCAGAGATGTCTGAAAACTGAGGGTAAAGCAAAATATTGAGAAAAAAGACTCCATCACTCCAATCTGCACCCAAAGCACAAGGCATCACTATTGGAAACTGAAGGCAAGAAAAACAACAGAATTCTGAAACCTAGCTCGGGTCCTGACTAAATTGACTCAATTTTCTTATTGAACTGCCTGAGAGGGGGTATACCTATTTTCACACATATATTCTATTTATTTTAGTCTCTTGGTAGTCAGTAAAAATTATGAGGCACAGAGAAAAGCAAGGGAGGAAAAAAAAATCCTCAGACAAAATAATCAATATAAGCAGATTCAGAGATGACCTAGATTTTGGAATTTTGGAACTAGCAAATAAACTTTAAATAACTATGATATATGTAAAAGTATCTAGTGGAAAATATGTACCACATGCACAAACAGAGGGAAAATTTTAGCAGAAAGATGAAAACCAAAAAAAAAAAAAAAAAAAAAAGGACTCAAGTAGAAATGTTATAAATAAATATATGGCAGAGGTAAATATGCATAAGAGATGAAGAATTCCATTGATGTGGCTATCAGTAGATATGACACAGCTGAGGAAACAACTAGTGAAGTTGGAGATACTTTAATAGAATTACCCAAAATGAAACACAGGCTAGGATATTACAAGGAAACAAAAGAAAACAAAACTATCCTTTTGTAAACATACACACAAAACTTCTCACTAAAGTATTAGTAAATCAAATCAGCAATATACAAAAAAGATAAGACATTATGACCAAGTGGGGATCTGTCATAGAAATTCAAGGCTGGTTTGACATTTTGAAATCAATTAATGTATTTCATGTTATCAACAAGTTTAAAAAAAGACAATAGATGCAGGGAAAGTATTTGATAAAATTCAAAATCCATTCATAATAAAAACTCCCAAAAAATTAGAAATTAAAGAGAACTTCCCCAACCTGATAAAGAGCATCTATGAAAAGTGTATAATTAATATCCTATTTCAAAGTGATATTAGATAAGGAGCAAGGCAGAAAGCCTTGGGTGGCTCATTTGGTTAAGGGTCTGACTCTAAGTTTCAGCTCAGGTCATGATCTCACAGTTTAATGAGTTCAAGCCTCATATTGGGCTCTGTGCTACTGGTGTGGAGACTGCTGGAGATTCCCCCCCCCCTTCCCCTCCCCCCCTCCCAATCTCTCTACTCTCCCTGGCTCACTCTGTCTCTCTCAAAATAAATAAATAAACTTTAAAAAAATTAAAAAAGAAAAATATAAGGAGCAAAGTAAAGATACACTCTGTCATGACTCTCTTCAACATCATACAGGAAGGCCTAGCCAGTCATATAAGACTGAGAGAAAAAGAAATAAAGTGCATACAGATTTAAAAGTAATAAATAAAAATGCTTTTTTTTTTTCATAGGTGACATAATTGTTTACACAGAAAAACCCAGACTACAAAATAAGCTACTGGAACCATAAGTGATTTAGAAATATTAATATTCAAAAATCATTTGTATTTCCCTAATAGCTTATTTTTAGAAATGGAAATTGAAATTAGGAAAACACAGTACTATTTACTATAGCACCAAACATAGGAAATTTTTAAGTATATATCTAACCAAAATATGTGGAATACTTTTGTTGAAAATTAATATACATTGATGAGAGAAATAAAAAAGATCTATTTATGGAATGAAAAACTTAATTTATGAAGATGTCAATTCTCTTTCAAATTGATGTATAGATTCAAACCATGCCAACAAAATTCAAAGTAGGCCTTTTTCCTATAGAAATTGACAAAATGAGTGTCAAAGAAATAAATAACCATAACATGTAGGGTACCAGCAGATATAGGGCACAAGTATAAAACTACGATAAGAAAATCTGGGAGGAAAGCTTTGCTACATTGTGAGGCAAAGATTATATAAGGCACACAAGCACAAATGGTTAAAAAATTGATTACTTGGACTTGATTAACATTAACATTTTTCTTCTCAAAGAAGACAGTTTAAAACACAAAACTTAACACTTGGAGAAAATACTTGCAAAACACATAACTGGTATAGGACAGAGATCCAGAACCTATAAATAATTCACAAAACTCAATAGTAAGGAACCAAAGAATCCAAATTTAAATAGTGGGAAAGATATTTGAACAGATTCTTTAGCAAAGACGATGTACAGTTGGCAAACAAAAACATTAGAAGATGCTTAATATCTTTAGTCTTTAAAGAAATGCAAGTTAAAAACCACAATGAGATCCTACTATATAACTATCATAATGGCAAAAGAAAGAAAGCACAGGAAAAAGGCAGGAAGGAACATGGAAGGAAGGAAGGAAAGAAGAAAGAAGGGAGGGAGGGACGAAGAGAAATTTTGACAGTAATAAGTGTGGATAAGGATTAAGGATGTGTAGAGCAACTAGAACTGGAACTCTAATTCATTGCTGGTAGGAATGCAAATTAATGCAGACACTTTGGGAAACAGTTTGGCAATCTCTTATAAAGGTAAAAAATACGCTTAAAATAAAAAATCAGCAATTCCACTTCTAGTTATTTACCTGAGAGAAGTGTCCATAAAAATGTTTACAGGGGTTTTATTCAAAGTCATGCCAAGTGTCCAAATGTTGAATACATTTAAAAATTTGGGGTACATAAACACAAAGGACCCCTACGCATCAATAAATCTGTTGATTGGCACAACATGGATTCAACTGCATTATACCAATACACTATATTAAGTGAAAGAAGCTTAACCTAAGATTCCATGATGTATGATTCCCTTTACAGGTAATTTTGGAAAAGGCTCAACCATAGGGACAGAAGACAGTAGTGCCTGCCAGGGGCTGAGTATTAAAGGAGGGGACTGAACAGAAAGAATGAGGAAACTTAGTAGTGTGATGGAAATGCTATCTAGCTTGACTGTAGTATGGTTACATGACTTACACACTTGTAAAAACCTCATAGAACTCTACCAGGGTGAATTTTACCGTGCATAAAATAAAAGCCACTTATGAATTGTAAACACAATTAAACATAGAAAATAATTAAATTAACTTTGAAATACAATTCCTCTAATTGTACATCCTCTATGGGATACATTCTAAGGAAAAAAGGAACTGAAATAAGATTTAAACTTAGTATGCTTAGTGTTTGTAGTAAAAAAGGTATTGTAATTATGAAACTATTTTATGTACAGTATAGGATAAAGCAAACAAATGAATATATTAATATTATTAGGAACTAATATTTGAACTATAAAAGAAGTATTAATATAAAATTAAGGTAAGTAAGAATCTTACAATTCCATTTTTTTATTTGGAATTAATACAAACTCATAATTTATATTCATTCTAGCATTGTCTACCTACAGCAGCTAGAAATAACTTCCCCCATAGGAATGAGTAGAGTTAATGTTTAGCTGTTGAGTTCTAAACGATGATTTCTAAACATTCCACACTATAAGACACCATGGCTTGCTACAGTAGTTGCAAATTCCAGGTTTGGGGCAAGGAAAAAACAGGGGCAATGCAGTGTAAGAAAACAACAAAGTGCTCACATACTAATGGCACCATATCAAAGAAACACAGGAGTCATCTTGGAGTAACCTCCACTAGCCAAATTGGGAGCATTTAAGTGTCAAAAAGAACAAGGATGGCTATGAATCAAAATACACTAAATTTTTTAAAAATGAGTCCATAATGATTATAGAGAAGGGGCAAGACTGAGAAATTTAAAAATCTCTTCTTTGTAGAATACCAGTTAATAAATGAAAAATAAATAATAGTACTGGGAAAGTTACCATTTTGCAATCCCCAAGTAATAATTGTAGCAGGCAAAAATCATTAATGGATCATGAAAATATAAGATGAGAAGTTGTTAAAAAACAGAAAGTCACACAGTCAAGTGTTTCCCCACGGATTATTTATTAATCCCAGAGGGAGAAATATACCTCACTCTAGAGAGACCCCTCTGGTCACTACTTTGACCAAGTGACCAAAATTGGGATCACCAGTGGCGGGACAATCTGACATCAACTACTCCTGGTGTAAAGCATTAAGAAATATACAAAACCAATGTAATATTCTTGCCAAAGCACCTGAATATAACAATGAAAAATCAATCAGGCAAATCCATAATGTAGAAGATTCCATAAGACTAGACTGGGTTCTTCAGAAAAGTCATTGGCATGAGAACAGAACCAAACAGAAATGTCAGAGACCTATTCTAGATTAAAAGAGAATGAAAAGACAACCAGATGCAATCCATCAACCATGACTGAATCCTACATCAATCAACCAACCAACCAATACAACAAAAGACGTCTGGGAAATAATTAGAGAAATTTGAATATGGACTTCATATTAAATGATACAGTTTAGGGGTATATAATAATAGTTCTGTGGCTACATCCCTATGCCTAGGAGGGATATGTTAAGGTCCAAGGAGGTCAAGTGTCACAGTGTCTGCAACTTACTTGCAAATAGTTCAGTACAGATAAATAAATAGATAAATAAGTAAGAGAAAAATGTGAATAACTGATAAATCTAAATGAGGCCTATGGATTTTTGTTATACTAGTCTTTATCTTTTATGTAATTTGGAAATTCTAACAATAAAAATTTTGAAGAAAAAATAAGTGCCTTGATCAGTGAAGCACAGGCCGGAGAGATGTATCTGCACCGCACTGAACGATGTATTTTGCATTGCGGTTGAGAAGGAGGGGCTAACTTCTGAGGCTACCTGGGAAGGCTCTGGTGCTGCTGGGAAAATTAGGGGCACAGATTCCCATGCCTAGGGTTCCACTGCCCAAGGCCAAGGTACAGACCACCTTTTCCTCAATGGAGAATCTGGAAGACACACACAATAAATACTAAACAACAGAAGTCTGTGCTTCCCACCAGTTTGAGAAACGGCATTAGACCAAAAGGTTATTAGTTTTAATTTTAGCTAAACCGCTGCCAAAAGAGTATGGCTGCCTTCATATTCCTTGGGAATTGATGGAAAACACAGGCTTCATTAGAAACCTGCAGCAGGATTTCAGCGAGATTGCTTTGGGAAGTCATGCTCATCCATTAATTGGCTCAACAACCATTTATCATTACTCATTTTTCCCTAATCATTAGCATCACATCTAATCAAATTTAGATATAAGCAAAGACAAAGATTTGGTATGAAATTCCATTACTTTTTAAAAATCTTGTCAAGCATTTGTAAAACAAGGTTTTGTTTTCTTTTTTCTTCTTTACTAGATGTTTTATAGAGGACTAGATGTTCCTCAAAGAATATTGTGGGGAGAGAGGGCCATGGCTGGACAGAGAGATGAAAACAGAAAGTTTTCCAGTGAAACAAAAGGAGAAAGTTCTCCAAGCCATGTGTATACTAAGGGCCCATCCCAATCAAAGGACTCAATCCACTCCACTCCAATTAGAAGAGTAGCCTTTGAAAACTCAATTTTAATAAAATTCAAGCCAGGGCTTTGGTTGCTCAATCTTTTTAGCCAGGTGCCAAAAATCTGGCCAAATGTATGGAAGCGGATTCCTCTTCTATGAACTGCCACAAGAACTTTGATGTTTATCCTAGCAGAAAGAATCTAGGTTGATTACCCTCTCTTCCAAAAGACCATCCCTTTCTTGGTAGAGAGCATTCTTCCTGATTTATCCAGCTTGGAAGGACACCATGAACTTGATGTTCCAAACCTACTTACTAAAGATCCCTTCCCTTTTTTGGATCAATCGTAAAAATCAAAGACTGTCACACAACAAAGTAATTAACTTTTTCATTTTTTTCTTGAAAAAAATCTATTTTTAAGATAGCCCAAATATACTCCATATTTGCATTTTCAGTTCATTATTACTCTTCTTAAAAAGCAACAAAATTAAACTCTATCCCTTTGATACTATCATACATTATTTGAAAAATGAGCTTGCTTTGCGTTTCCCAACCCACCTGAGATTTCTCCTGACAAACTCTTACACAATGTACTTACAGCCTGTTATTCTTAAGACTTCATTGTATAATGTAAAAATATAACTGGATATTCCAATGAAAATTCATGTAAATACCTCAGTACATAACATTTTTTTAACGAGTTACTACATATAGCACCTCATTCCTGTTAGCACTCAGTGCAAACATCTTGTCTTAATTCAACAGCTTGAATTTTCTTAAGACCTTGAGCGCTTGATTAATTTCTGAATCTCAGCTGACACTGCCCTAAAAGGGTGAAAGAATTAATCACTCTGATGTCATTCCAGATGGACAAGCACAGGTTTTAAGATGCTTGTTTTGCATGTGGGAGTGGAATTTAAGACATCCCATATATAAAATTCTTAGACAGCAATTGAGAAGTTGGTCATGGACCTAGGCACTAGAAAAACATGTTTGTTTTTTGATGCCTCTGCAAGGTAAATTTCATTATTCCTTCATTAAGAGTTATATTGGGTAGTTACACAGCACCCATCGTCATCACTTGTAAAGGGAATGCTAGATGCTTTGTTTATTTTATGCATAGGTACAGCCAACCAAACACGCTAAACCACTTAAAGGAGTTTATTGACACTGGGAAGGAACAACAATTTAGTAAAGCAAATGACGCAGATTGTATATTGTGGAGTTTTCAAGGTTTCTCTCTCTCCTTCCCCACCCTGCCCTACTTTTCTTTAGAACAGCTTTCTACATTGAAAACATGTCAAAAATTTGGAAAGCAACAAGCAATCAGCTATTTTTTTTCTCCTAAAGCTATGATTTGGTTTTGGGCCAATCTCAAGCAGTGGGCTTTTCAAATAGGACCAGTTTTACTCATCCAAAAATGGGAAGATCTATCCAACAATGAATACCTCTACTTGTTAGGTCGTCAAGCCTGAGCTAGTGAGCAAAGGTCAAGCTAAAGCTTAATGAAGAGCGACTTTATAACCACCAAATTTTAAGGCAAACAACTAAAGAACACTAATATCATTCACATATTGAGTTTTAGTTTTGATCAAACACTACAGTTAGCTTTATGTCCTGCGTGAAAAAAAATAATACTAGTCTCAGTCTATCATAACCCATATGAATAGATTTCCTTTAAAAGGCAATATGTGAATTTTAGAGCACATATTGTAGCATGGCCTAGAACTAGGTGATCTGATGATGATTTCATCACTGGTCATTACTGTATCAACAGACCTCATCAGTTAACATTTTGGTTTGGAAGTAATGTTACACGGTGGATGAGAACACAACCAAACTGGATTTTGTCCTGTCATTTACTAGTTCTATGACCTTGGACAAGTTAATGGGCCTCCGTCTGCGTCAATTTCCTTGTCTGAAAAATGGGGATGATCATACCTTCTCCTAAGTGTACTGACTACATTAAGATATAAATGAGAAAATATCTGTAAAGCCATTAGCACATCTCCTAGCATGTAACAAACAGTTATTGATAGCTATTTCTTTCAAACTTTAGAGGTTGTCTTTCTAAAACAGTAATTGGTTTAGTTCACAGAACAAATACATCATTCTAATTCACCAGAAGACATTTCTTGAGAAACACTGATTTTTTTTTTTTCCTAACCTCATCTCATACCTGTCTAGTCTGCTATGGCTTCTGTATCCCTGTGGACAATAAAGGTAGTATTTTCTTGCTAAGTGCACTACACTTGGTATCTCATTAGTTCTCACAATAATTGTATGAAGCAGCAACCATGACTGTTTTCATGTTACAGGTTAAGAAACGGAGGCTTAGAACCCTAACGTTATATAAACAGTTAAGTGATGGAGGCAGCATTCAGATCTGTGAAATCTGATGTTCGATCATAATCACCAACTTAATATCTGTCAGGTCCTATATAAGCTATTTAAATTATGCTGTAGAGAAAAAAACAACATTTAGATGGTGCAGAAAAGGAACCATGTGCTTGAGACTCACCTTATGGAGAGAGAAAAAGGTGGGCTCAGCAAAGCTTGTAGTTTGTGTTTTAGCCCCTGCAGGACAACAGAAACATCCCTCGGTTCAAGAGCATGGAGTCTCCTGGCTGATGGTCCTATCTGTACACCACACACATGTTTAAATCACATTCCAAGTAAGCTGTTGATTCAGCCTTCTGATCCTAGAGGGTGGAAACAAAATCCAGTTATACGTAGCTAAGAGATTACCCTCCAATTCAGAGAAAGATTGTAACAGGGAGAGAACAACGGGGTTAAATGTCTATTTCTACCTAGACAAGCTAAACTGCTCTGAGATTCTGGGTCAAATACAAGCTGCCCTGGTTCTCATCCTTGTGCAGAGCATGGACCCGATGGAATATGAGGCAGACCTGGCATTTTGTGTTTATTAACTCATTGAATCCACACAAGAATCTTCCATAGGTAGCACTGTGATCAGCCCTGCTTTGTTGAGGAGAAAACCAAGGCAGGAACACTTCCAATAACAACCTGCACTGTGTTCCACAGTAGACACATGGCATGGGCAGGATAGAAGCCAGGGAGATAACAGCACAGGCCTGGTCCCTGGAGCCCCACAGAACACACACATGGGAAGGAAAACACCCAGTTCCCGGAACTTTTGACTTAACGATGGTATCACACACACACATACACACATGTGCAGCTTCACTTTTACCTCAAGGTCTCAGATACATATAGGCTTAAAGAAAAAAAAAAAAGAGGTAACTGCCAGGGACTGTGGGGAGAGGGGTATTGGGGGTTGGTGTTTAACAGGAACAGAATTTCAGTTTCAAAAGATGAACAAGTTATGGAGATAAATAACTGTTATCCACCCATGATGGCTGCACAAAGTGAGTATACTCAATGCCACTAAACTAGAGAGTTAAAAATGGTTAAGATGGTAAATTTTGTGTTATGTATAAATTTGGCCCTACAAAAACAAAAACAAAAACAAAACAAACAACAACAACAAAAAAAACCACACAGTAAAAGCCACAGGAGAAAATCTGTGGTTGGGTTATCTGGCCCAAAGTGCCAACTGTGCTAAGAAGCCCTGGGTCACAGGAGATGGGACAGATTGAGTGACGTCGTGTATTGATTTGACTGGTTTTATTTTTAGAACTTGAGTACTTGCTGTCTGCCCTTTCCCAGAAAGAATATAGGACAGAGATTTATTAAGCTCCTGAGAAATTCAGCAATTGCTGAAGAAAGATGCTTCTTTCAGTGGTACTCTGAATTTCCACAGCCCGGAATAAAGGTCTCATTGAATAATGACGGTCAAGGTCCAAAACAGCTTCCAGGCTGAGATGGCTCTGTCCTCTCTCGGTGTGTTTTGGGGGAAAAGTGATCTATTTACAATATTATCTCTGCTGGTTCATTCAAAACTACAGAACCTTCAAGTGAGAACAGATTTTCAGATTTAGAAGATAATTTTTGCCCATTAATCGGCAGCTGGAAAATAAGAACAGAACCCTTGGAAGCAGCTAAAACCCAAAACTGTTGCATGCAGGCCTTCTGTCCATAAGGATCCTATCTCTCAATGAATCAAAACCTTACCCTTGAAGATCGAGGTTTTCATACCAAGATAAATAAAACTATTAATTTTTTTCAGAATGTCTGTTAGAAATATAATTCCACATACCTGCTGGTTTTCCAAAAATTCGGGCTTAAAAATGGAAAATAAAATTTAATACCATGTTATTACTTACAGTTGTCATTGGCAGAGCTTCGAGCTGCCTTCTGAATTTTCGAGCACCACCCAGAGTTGTTTTTCTTTCAAAAAGGATTTTTCCCCTCAAGATTTTATGAAGATCGCTAAGTAGAATTGCATGCAATCCTATGAAGGGTATATTTTATTCATTTCACTTCCAGTTTGATTCTTACAATGTGAACTCTGTAATTTTCCAGAAAGAAAAAGCTGTGTGTAGTGTGATATTGGCATTGCGCTATGTAGATGTATAGGATTTACACTGTACATATCTGCATGGGCTTGTGCCTGGAAATCTTGTCTAAACCCTCTGTCTCTACAGACCCCTGTGGCGACTTTATCTTTGGAACCAAAATGCTAGAAAATTGTTTGTAATATTTAAACTTTTACCATGTAAAACTTTGATGGTGATAATGATAGAGATGTGTGAGACAAAGTGAAGCAGTTTGCGTAACATTTTTTGGAAAACTTAAATTATTTCTATGTGCTGTGAATAGATAATAGAAACCTTCCCTTCATTCACCCATGTAACAAATACATATTGAGCACCCTTCATGTGCTAGACACTGTTTTAGGCGATGGAAATCCAAGGTGAACAAAAACAGATTTGGTTCCATCTTTGTAAAACTGAGTTTTTATGGGGGGAGGGGGATTGTAGGCCTTATACCACCAATTAAGCATAGCTCATTAAACTGTGAATTATTTAATTATCATTGTAAGTGCTACAAAGGAAACTAGGAGGTGCTATGAAAGTTTAACTGGAGAATCTGGCCGTGTCTGAGGGGCAGGGTCAATTTCTTCAGGAAGGGATGTTTGAGCTCAGCATCACCTATAGACCGAGTCAAGAGTCCCCAGACCTACAGTTTGAAGGAGGCTTTACCTCCCATACCACCAATGCCTGGGGTGCCCTGAACCTCTGAATCCCCATCTAAAGGACCTCATCTGTGTCTAACATCCCAAAGGGGCAAGTACGAACACCTTCAGTTTTGGGGGTGGTCAAGAAGGGCTGCTTGTAGAGTGTGAGAATGCAAGGGCTTTGATGTACACATTTGATGCTCACAGTCCTTTCACAATGTGAAAAGAAACCAAGGATGGGCGAACAAGGGAGATGAAGCTTTGGCCACTAGCATGGAACCATGAGTTGTGGTCCTTATACCACAACATCCTCATGTGGAACTTCAGGGGGGTCTGAGAAGTCTAAATCCTGTCTATGGCAGGTGAACCTTCATTTGCACTCTTGCTTTGAGCCCTAAAAATGTTAGGGGTGGTCCCATTTGATCTGGACTTTGCAAGAGGAGTTGGTATTGACTGGGCAAGGAGAGAAGGAGCCTTTCGGGCAGAGGGGCCCATATGGGTGATGGCTCTGAGGCAGAATGGAAAATGAGGTGTTTAAGAACCTAAAGGAAGCTGGTATGTCTGGGATACAGAGTCTCACTGTAGCCTGACTGAAGATCTGTCCAGAACAATACATCTTTGAAGGAAAATACTATGTGACCATAAATGAAAGGTCTCCACAACACATTTTTGAATAGCTACTTAAAAAAATTATGAAATGACTTCTATTGCTAAACTATAATTGCAACACAACATATACAAAAAAAAAATCGAAACAGATGTTTGTAAATAATTTTCTTTCAAATACTGAATTATCAGTGTTCCATTACCTTCATTATCCCATGACAATATAGACAATCATTTCCCATGTCCCTCGAGACTCAAGCCTACGACATGGGTTCTGTTCCCACTGCTTTTCCACCTCAATTTTTGTATTCAATAAATATTCATAATATTCATTCATCTTTTTACTAATTTAACTCAGCTGCAATATAGAAATAATATTACAATAGAGATGTTAGGAGGATGAAAGAAGCTAATATATAAGAAGTTCTCAGAACAACAGCAGGAAACCACCAGGCTCATAAAAGGATGATATGGTCTCTGTACCCATGAGAGCTTCCAATTAGAAGAAAAGCAAACATGCAAGCAATTCTGTTGTACGTACTTAAGAGCAGCAAGATTCTAAAACCACAGAGAAGGAACCGATTATTCTACCTGTACAACAGGGTGAGACTTCACAGATGAGGAAATATTTGGTCACAAGTCCAGAGGGAAAAGGACAGCTATCCCACTGGACAAAAGGGATGACATGAAGGTATGGGGTAGAAGAGTGTGTTGGGAAGGTGGGAAGGTGGGAAGTACTAGGAATGACCTGGTACTCAGCAAGTGCTAACCCACCCTGAAGACTGGGTCATCAGGATGACAGAAATGGTTGGGTCTAGGGTTGGGAGTTGAGCATGCTGGGACTCAAGAGTTGAGCCAGAATGCGAACGGACTTGCCGGAGTTGGACATTTACGTGGTAGGGGAATGTTTCTCAAAGGGTGGCCCTTGGACCTTAGACACCCCTGGGGCTTCGTGTTAAAATTAAGTCTCCCCAGGGGCTCCTAGGTGGCTCAGTCCAGGAGCAGCCAACTCTTGATTTTGGTTCAGGTCATGATCTTGTGGTTTGGGACTTCAAGCCCCGCATGGAGCTCTGCACAATAATGAGGAGCCTGCTTGGGATTCTCTCTCCCTACCTCCCTCTCTGCCCCTCTCAGCCTCTCTCTCTCTCAAAATACATAAAGTTAAAAAAAAAAAAAAAAAAAAAAGGCCGGCTGGGCCCACTCCAGACATAATGAATTGGAATAAGGGGCCTGGGGCAGTTTAACAAGCTCTCCAGGTGATTCTTGTTTATACTGGTGGTTGCAGTACCAGGAGTTTTTAAAGGAAGTTTTTCCATAATTCATACAATGAGCTTTGTCTTACAAAGTGGCTAGCTATATCCAGATTGCTGAGAAAACCAAGAAGCTCCCCTTTCAGAAGAAAAATACCGATTCAGAAATGGGGTTGCCTTCTGTGAAAATAAATTAGTATCAGACCTTATTGGATAGATATGGGCAGGGGAATCTCAAAGCAAATATATTTTTGCCTATATCATTCTGATCCCTAGCACCCTGACATCCAAGGGAGAAAAGATCCAAATTCTCCCAAAAATAATAAGACTTGTTAGTTTTTCCTTTATAATGGAATACCTATTAAAGACTCCTAACCTAAAATAGATTCAGGGTTTGTGAAACACTGCTGAGAAGGTAACAGAAGTCACAAAGCAATGGCTGGTGTGGAAGTCGGTAATGTTTCAAATTTCCAGGAACTAAAGTCAATGAAATGCAGTACTTTCAAACCTTCTTCCTTAAGATTCATTATCCTAAAAAGTTATATATTACTCAGTGCAGGCTCCTTATGCTTAAGGTTTTTAGTTTTACAACTCTCCACAGAGTCTGAGTGTTTAATAAAGAGAATAGAGAGTTTGCAGAAACCTCAACACATCACAAAATTCTATTTGGTTGATTACTACCCTTTATTCTATGGAACATGACATTTGCAAAGCATGTTTAAAATGGGAAAACCCTTGGGGTGCCTGGGTGATTCAGTTGGTTAAGCGTCCGACTTTAGCTCGGGTCACAGTCTCGTGGTTCATGGGCTCGAGCCCTGCATTGGGCTTTGTGCTGACAGCTCAGAGCCTGCTTTGGATTCTGTGTCTCCTTTCTGTCCCTCACCCGCTTGGGCTCTGTCTCTCCCTATCTCAAAAATAAACATCAAAATTTTGTTTTAAAATAATGGGGAAACTCTGGCCATACGGTAAAAGGGGAGGAAAACATACAAAATAATATATATATAAATATTTAATATACATATATGTATATATATTGTATATGTATATATAGTCATTAAAACTAAATCCCTACATATAAAGAGTAGGAGAACATAAAATATCGGTTAATTTTTGATTCCAGGGATGGTGACATTATCAGTAATTTCTGGTTCCTTCCTTGTGCTGTTTTATAATTTTGGAAACTTCTAAAATGAACTCACCTTAGTTTTATCATTTGAAAAAAGCCCCAAACTTGTACATGATGAGGGTGTGGGTGTGGTGGTGCAAGAAGCCGAATGAGGCACAGCAGTTGGTGGTGAGGAAACTTCCCCTTCGCCTCAAGCTGGACACACTTCTTCCTTTATGCTCCCCTCTCTGTTGGGATCTCCTTGCTAAAGAGTGAGTTTTTGGAGAAGTTCTTTGAGGTTTGCAGCTGCACTTAACTTGTACCTGCAAGTTCAGCACCTAAAGCAGAGTCTGGCCCAGAAATGTTCCAGGGTTGAGTGACTGCTCTTCAGTTCCTCAAAAGCCAATGCTGACATCTCATCCCGTGGGACCAGGCTCTGGAGTCTGCTGTTCAGAGATGCCCGCTTCACCTTGGGAGCTGATCTCCAGCCCAGGAAGAGTGAACAGGAACGATGATTTCATGTTCCACTCCGGAGAACTGTAGGCAGGGCTAGCTTTCTGGTGTTAGGATCTAAAGAGAGAGCTCCCGGCTCTAAAATACCCACGCTGGCTCCCAGCATTTTACCATCAAGGCTTCCTTCCTTTCAGGATCCGAATTCTTGTAATGGTTCCCTATTAAAATGCAAATACCTCCAGGAGGTGTTAGGCCTTTGTTAGCAAACACCTTGCTTGTTAACTAACACCTGAGCTGACACACATCTGAAATCAAGTGGCTGGTGGGAAGTCAGCTCTTGGAGAGATGGGGAAGTGGCGGAAAGCAGGCAGTTTGAGGACCCCTGAGACCTTAGGATGAGTGGGCTCAGAATGTCACAAGTCGTCTAGATCTGGTGGTCAAGGTGAAGACCCAGGTGGGACACATGGCAGGTAAGAGTACTGTGGGCCTAGTTCTCCAGCCTTTCAGGTAGTCAAGCTTTCTAGTCAAGTGCACATGAGGGTTAGAAAATTAACTGGTAAAGGGTCTGTTTGTTTGTTTGTTTGGGTTGGTTTGGGGTTTGTTTGTTTGTTTGATTTGGGGTTTGTGTTTTGGTCTGTGTTGTTTTTGTTTTTGTAAATGAGATTGGTCGTGATTTTTTTGACTCATGAACATAAGGATTCAGTGTTTGGGCACCAAACATGCACCTCAACTTTTAAGTTAATAATGTCTCTATTTACTTTTCTGTCTTACATTAGTTAATCAACACACATTTAACTCTTGTCATTTCTCTACAAAATTCAAAGCCTTCATTTCTTATTTTAAAAAATGTTCTCTCAAAGTCTTTCGGCTGGTCTGTGTCTTTCTGTCTGGAAATGCCATGACTAGAGAAATATGCTGAATTTTCCCACTTTTGTGTGTATTATTAGTCATCATGGGAGAGCTAAATGGCACTCTGGATTGAGTAAGATTGCCTGAACGGTTTTCAAATACTTGGGGTTCAAACAAACCCAAAATGTGTTTTGCCAAAACATTTGCTTTTCTCTTCATTTTTTTAAACCCATGTTTATTTCAAGGAGCATTTATTCCATGTGTTTTTAATGCATTTATACTCAGTTCATTAAAATGCTACTCTATAACAGTTCCTTGGCGTCCGAGAGGCCCATGGAACCCTTCTGCTTTGAAGGGGTAGATGTGCTGTGCCCACCCCAGTCTACAGTCTGGAATGGCCCAGCTCCTTCCTGGAGCCCATGGAGTCTAGGACGCAGAGGGTCTGGCACACCAGAGCACTTGTGCCCCAGGCCCTGGCGCCAGGGTGCCCTGTCTACCTCTGCTGTGCACATGGGCCAGTTAGTAGTCAGGAAGGTCCCTCACAGTCTCTTGGTCAGGATTTAAGTGTTTTTGAATTGCATCCCTGCCTTTGTGAATCCTGATAATGCTGAGGATTTAAGGGCCAGGCTGAAGCCCACAGGGCCTTATTAAATATCAATACTGAGAATGAGGGGGTGATTAGGGGCTGAGAAGGTCCCCCATTGTCTCCATTTCTGTAGTGGCAGGGAGTGACTCAACTCTCTAGGAAAGTAATAACAAACCTGTCAGATTGAAATTGCTAAGTAGCAAAAGACCCCCTGGATAGGCTATCTCCCCATTTTGTTCTAGATGCACTGCCCCACCTAAAAGCAACTGCAATGGAAAGCAGTGAGATGCAGATACAGCCTGATGTTTCTGCAGCAGTGGATTAGCTTAGGGTAGTCAGGTCGTTCCCCAAATAAAATGTCTCCATGTATGCTTCTGGCGGTTCTCTGTCAACATGGTCAGATCACACGTCAAGAACTGACGCAAATTCTCTATAAATGTTATCCCATTTCATCTTCACCAGAGTCCCCTGAAGTACATACGATTAGCCCCACTTTGCAGATGAGCAAAATGAGGTGCAGAGCAAAAGCAACTTGCCTCAGGTCCAGCGGTGGGCAGGATTTTCTTTGACTCAGACCTGCCACATTGGCATTTCCTGGGCCGGTCTAGGCCTGAAGCTGGGCCCCCAGTCACTTGAAAATCCCAAGTCTCACTTCTTTACTGGAGACCAGCCCTGGAGGAATAGCAATTATTTTGATAGGTCTTAGTGAGATAGGAAAACTGAGGGATTCCATAAAAATCTGCTTTTTGCTCCTTTTCCTGCTTCTATTCTTGCTATGACCTGTACTCTCACACACTTTACACAGGCTTCATTGCAAATAGTGTTCTCCTTGTGAGAGACTAGGATTTAATAATGACTTCTTTAGAATACATAATATCTCAGGAAGGACCAGGTGAGATGACCAGAGGAAGCTATCACACATATATTCCAGATCAGCAGTGCTAGATTTCTGGCTCCAGACCTGGGCCCTTGCCTTTGTTCTCATTGGTTCCTGGATGCCTGAGGGGACACTTGCACCTGACCATTGACCTCAATAAAAACCCCAGTCCCCAAGCAAAGATGAGACTCATGTGCGTTTCTTTTCCAAGCCCCCAGATGCTCCATCTGTATCCGCACTCTGTATCTTCAATAAACTCTGCTCTCACTTCCTGCTGGCTCGCATTTGATTTCCATCCCTCAAGAAGCCAAGGACCCTCTTGGCCGCTCCTGCAAGATCCCCTCTGGGTCCTCAGACCTGGCCTGCTGGCATCATCTGGAAAAAGACAACGCTGGGGAAGGGGAGGGAATTTGCACGGGCCAATCTCCGAATTAGAAGGGACTCAGATTATTTTGTCCATCTTCTCTGAACTCTTTCTCTATCAAGAAAAAAAAAATGTGCCCTAGTTACTCATTGTCCCTCTTAAAGTGCAGGTCACTTCATGGAAGACAAAACTCCAGATGTGGTCTGGCCGGCACCAAAGGGTGGGGCTGTCTGTCCCTGCTTTCAACACTAGAAATGTGTTAACAAAGCCCCAATGTTTCTACTTCCCAAATCCACCCATTATGTGGCTACGTCATGTCATGTAACTGTCGCCTCACATTCAGGTACCAGTTAACAAACACTTCAGCCTTTTTTTTTAAATTTTTTTTTCAACGTTTATTTATTTTTGGGACAGAGAGAGACAGAGCATGACGGGGGAGGGGCAGAGAGAGAGGGAGACACAGAATCGGAAACAGGCTCCAGGCCATCAGCCCAGAGCCTGACGCGGGGCTCGAACTCACGGACCGCGAGATCGTGACCTGGCTGAAGTTGGACGCTTAACCGACTGCGCCACCCAGCCGCCCCGTCTTCAGCGTTTTATTCATTTACTTAACTTCTTCCTTATCTTCTCATTTCCCATGAGCACCTGTCCCAGTTAGGTTCCACGTGGTCTAAACAACTTCTTCCTGCTCCTGAGCTGCCTGTGTCGACTTTTCTGTCATCTCAGCTCCACTGGATCTGGCTGCCCATTTCTTTTCAAGTTCTTTCTCCTTTGCAGCGAGTACGGACATGGGTAGGGGAGGAAAGGTTCGTTTTTCTAGACCTATCTGTTTACTTCTGTATTGTCCCTGTTAAAAGCCCTAAACTTTCGTGTTCTTTTCATTCAGTGAATGGTTGAAAAAATACCCCTTTTTAAGGTCTCATGTATTTTCGGAAATCTTCAGCTCATTCTGACACTGCGTCTATCTGTGATTTTTGTCACAGGCCAGGCCATGATTTTGCATCCTCCTTCATTTGAGGGGCCTCCTTCCACCTTAAGAATGAGTCCTACCCTAGCTCCAAGAACACTCTGGGAATGCATAATTTCTGGAAACTTTCCTTCTTTTTTATTCAAAGTTTTAGGGTCCGAATTTTGTCTATTTTGAGCCTCCTATATCTTTTGTGCATATTTCCTTTAGAATACTCTAGCTATAGGGGCACCTGGGTGGCTCAGTCGGTTGAGCGTCCAACTTTGACTCAGGTCATGATTTCACGGTCCATGGGTTCAAGCCCTGCGTCAGGCTCAGAGCCTGGCGCCTGCTTCAGATTCTGTGTTTCCCTCTCTTTCTGCCCCTCTCCCATTCACACTTTGTCTCTCTCTCTCTCTCAAAATAAAGAAACATTAAAAAAATATATATTGTCTATAGAATTATCTAAACTTCCTCTGAATTTCTTGAAATCTGCTTTTCCAAATTCCAAGTTATGTGCAATGCCAAACACATTCATTTCTTGACAGAATCATTCAGTGATAACATGGTCACACTTTTTTATAGTTCCTATTATTTCCAGACTCCACTTTAATCTGCATTACTGCTCAGAATTAAGACCAAGTAGCAATTCCATTTATTGCTTCCTCTGCATGCTGAGGCAAATAACAAATTAAATGAAGGCTTTACCTTTAGCAAAATAAGCCATTAAGCAGATGTCCAAATAGATGAAATTCTCCATCTCTACCCTCAGGTGCTTTAGTGATGGTTTTGTAATCTACAAAAAGAAAGAGTTACCCATTTCTCAGAGGTAACTAGCGGGGTTGCTTGACTTTACTTCCTCCGCAGTGTTTTTCTGATCCACTTTCTTGTTATTGTTTTCCAAGTTGTCTCCAAAGTTCTTCCATGTAAACTCTCACAGATCATGGATTTCTGTGTACTTATGAAAATGGCCCAGGGTATAAAGTAGAATATGTTGATGTATAATCACCCTTGCCTCTTTTATATGTTGGGGGTGGAAACACTTTCCTTAGAGGGTTATTGAGAGAGTTAAGCGAGGCAGTGTTTGGACAAGGGGTCATGCAAACTGGAAAGTATGGCACTAATGTTTACAATTATCTTTACTGAATTATTATCACTCTGCCTCTTCAGTGAAACATGTCTGTGAAATGAGGTATACCTCTCCTTTACAACTTGGGTCTTGTTCTACAACTCTTTGTAAACCCATAATTTACCTTCCTATATTAGATTGTTAAGGTCCTACTGCTGATCAGATATAATCAATGTACTAGGTGATAAATAAAGAGAAAAACTTCTTGAAGAGAGGGAATTTCTTTTATTTTGGAACACCAGGCATTAAGCATGTACTAGGATCAGACTCTAGGTGTCTGGAGAATATTCCCTTTCTCCTTCACCCTCTTGGACTGGATTTTTCCTAAACACAGTCAAGCTCTGCATAAGAAAGGGAAATAACCATATGAGGCTGGCTACTATAGGTAGAAAAAAAAAATAGCACATTTATTTTACTATCAGAGAGAAACAGGAAGAGAAAATAAATTATTACATAGTGTACAACTTAGATTTCCAAACTTAAAGCCATAGTATTTACTTTTAAATATCTTCTATTAAGATGTAATTCACATACCATAGGAATTGCTATTTAAATATACACTTTAGGGGCACCTGGGTGGCTCTGACTTTAGCTCAGGTCATGATCTCACAGTTTGTGAGTTCGAGCCCTGTGTTGGGCTCTGTGCTGACAGCTTGGAGCCTGGAGCCTGCTTCAGGTTGTGTGTGTGTGTGTGTGTGTGTGTGTGTGTGTGTGTGTCTGTCCCTCTCCCACTCACGTTCTCTCTTCTCTCTCTCTCTCAAAAAATAAATAAAACTTAAAAAAAAATTATAGTATACACTTTCATAGTTCTGATATATTCACAGATATGTGCATCATCACCACTAACTTTAGAATATTTTTATCAGCCCCAAAGAAACCCTGTACCCACCGGCATTAGCAATCACTCCCCATTTCTCCCCAACTCCACACCTGCACAGCCCTCCACAGCTGCTAATCTTTCTCTAGATATACATTTACCTATTATAGACATTTCATATGAATGCAACCAGTACATGATTGTGACTGGCTTCTTTCTATTAGTATAATGTCTTCAAGTTTCATCCACATCATTAGCATGTGTCACTTCATTCCTTTTTATTACAAAATAGCATCTCATTTTACAAAGATTTCCCATTTTATTTATAATTTTGTCAGTTTTTTATTTGAGGTTGTCTCCATTTTTTGGCTTTTATGGATATTGCTGCTATGGACACTCATGTGCAAGGTTTTGTGGAGATGGATGTCTTCAATTCCAGGAGTATGTTTAGCACTTTGAAGAATGGCCGAAGTGTTTTCCAGAATTGCTGTACCATGTTGGTTCCCACCAGCAAATTTATGAGGGTTCTTACTTCTCTATAGCCTTGCTAATGCTTGTTACTGTCTTTTTTATTACAGCCATCCTAGTGAGTATGAGGTGGTATCTCACTATGGTTTTGATTTGTACTTACCTAATGACATGATATTGAATATCTTTGTGCTTGCTGTGTTTTTCGACATTTTTCTTGGAGAAATGTCTACTCAAATCTTTTGCCCACTGGTGGAGTTGTCTTTTTATTATTGAGTTTTAGAATTCTTTTTCTATTTTGAATCCCAGTCCCTTATCAGATATATGATTTGTCACTTTTTCTCATTTAGAGGGGTGTGTTTTCACTTTCTTGATTGTACCATTCTCGGCTCAATTTTCTTTCATTCATTCATTCATTCATTTGTTTTTTAATTAACAAACACTGAACAGACTCCTATCATTATATCTCCATCTCTCTACTAGGGCGATAAATGGGAGAGGGATGGGCTGCAAGAGCATAGCATTGGCCCCAGTACTGGGAGTTTCCCCAAGTCTCTGGGCACTGGTTTGCTCTTGTTCGCATCCCAAACTCTATGGTGTTGATTCTCTTGATCAATAACATGTCATTATGCAGATAATGTAGAGAATATGCGTAGACAGTATGAGTAAATCCTATTAAAATCCTTTCACATCTGAAAGAATTCAGGTTCCAAAGAAGCCACAGTGATGCATGTCCAGGTCTGTGTCTGAGAGAGGCATAGAATCACAGAGGCCTTTCTCAGCTCAGAACACATCGTTACCTTGCTTTTGCCTCCTGTGTTCAGAGGTAGAGCCCTGGACACCTGCACAAAATCAGAGTCCTGTGACTGGAGGCTAGAGGGATGGGTGGCAACCAAAAGCATCTACTACAGATGTTTATGATGTTTATGAAGAATTCTCTTCACCTGTTGATTTTGGTCATGGTGCATGACCTGAAAGGAAAAAAGACCTTCTTTGAAGACTGGCTTTCAGGGATCACCTCAGGCATCCAACCACACAGTGGACAAATAGCTACTGAGCAAATCCGTCCTCAGAGAACCTACCCAGAGTTGATCACAGGTTGATTATAAAAGCATAAAATCAGGAACAGCCAGATGGAAGAGATGCACAGGGCAAGAAATGTGGTAAAGGATGTGGATCTTCCATGCCCTCTCCAGACTCCATTCTCCCCAAAGCTCCACATGTTCACCAACCCAGAATCTCTCAGTACAATTTTTTTTTATGATAAAGTTCAATTTCACCTATTCTTTAACTGCATATGTTTTTGGTATGATATCCAAGAAACCATTGCCTAATACTAGGTCATCAAGATTTACTTCTATGTTTTCTTCTAAGAGTTTTATGGTTTTACCTCTTAAATATTGATCTGTGATCCATTTTGAATTAATTTCTTTATGTGACTTAAGAAGTAGTTGAAGTTCATTGTTTCATGTGGGATTATACAGTTGTCCCAGCATCATTTGTTGAAAAGACTATTTTCACACCATTGACTTGTCATGGCACTCTTGTTGCAGTCAATTGACCATAAATGTAATGGTTTATTTATGGACTTTCAATTCCATTCCACTGATTGTATGTCTGTCCTTATGTCAGCATCGCACTGTCTTCGTGACTGTAGCTTTGTAGTAAGCTTTGAAATTGGGAAGTGAGTCCTCTCATTTTGTTCTTCCTTCTCAGGATTGTTTTGACTATTCTGGATCCCTTGCATTTTCATATGAATTTTATGATCAGCTTTTCCATTTCTGCAAAAAAAGACTGTTGGGATTTTGATATGGATCACATTGAATCTGTAGGTCAATTTGGAAATTATTGTTTTCTTAATAATACTAAGTCTTCTGATCCATGTATATGGGATATCTTTTCATTTATTTTTATCTTTAAATTTTTCAACAATGTCTCACAGTTTTCAATGTATAAGTCTTATCATTTTTTGTTAAATTTATTCATAAATGTTTTTCTTGATACTCTTTTAAATGGAATTGTGCTCATAATTCCTTTTACAAATTGCTCATTGCTAGTCTATAGAAAGAAGGAGATTTCTTAGGATTTACCATATACAAATCATATCATCTGTAAAGAGAAATAGTTTACTTCACCCTTTCCAATCTGAATGCCTTTTATGTCTTTTTCTTGTTCAAATGTCCTAGCTAAAACCTCCACAGCAATGTTGAATGGAAATGGAAAGAGCAGACATTCTTACCTTGTTCCTGACCTTAGAGAGAAAGCATCCCATCTTTTCCATTAAGTATGATGGTAATGGAGTGGTTTTCACAGATGGCCTTTATGAAATTGAGGGAGTTCCCTCCTGTTCCTAGTTTGAAGAGTATTTTTATAATGAAACGGATTGCCTCAAATGCTTTCTGCATCTATTGAGATGATCATGTAGGGATTTTTTTCCTTTATTCCATTAATATAGTTTAGTACATTGTTTTCTTGGGGTAAATTCCACTTGGTTGTGGTATATAATCATTTTTATATGTTGCTGGATTTGGTTTATTAATATTTCTTGAGGATTTTTGTGTCTCTGTTCATAAGGAGTATCAGTCTGTAGCTTCTTGTCTTGTGCTATCTTTGCTTGGTTTTGGTTTCAGGGTAATCATAAAATTAGTTGAGAAGTATTCCTTCCTCTTCAATTTTTTTTTTTGAAAGTGTTTGTAAATGATTGTATTAGTTCTACCCTTATTGGAATTTACCAATGAAGCCATCTGGACCTGAGCTTTTCTTTGTGTGAAGATTCCGAATTACAAATTCAATCTCTTTGCTTGTTACAGGTCTATTCAGATTTTCTATTTCTTTTTGAGTCAGTTTCAGTAATTTGTATTTTTCTAGGAATTTTTCTATTTCTTCTAAGTTATCTAATTTGTTGCCACTTAATATTTATTTAATTTATTACTATTGTCCTTGTTTTTCCTGGTATTTTGGATTTTTTCAACACAAACTTTGAATATAAATTCATATAAATTTTTTACCATATGCCACAAAATACACATGTTTTTGTATACATGTGTCATTACAACTTTACCGTTTAATCAGATCTGTTTATGCCCCTTAGAAGGCTGGGGTGACTTAGCTACGTAGCTCAATGGGGAGCACATGGTCCAAATTATTATAATTCTTGTCTCATGGTGATATTAGTACAGCCAACACTTATTTAAAAAGGACTGCTTTTTAAAGCTGTGAGCTAGTCTCTCTTTTAAAATTCATTTCCACGTTCATTCTTTGCTACCTTTTGTGGAATGTGGAAATTCACGTATGCAGTATAAATTGCAAAAAAGAAAACCAGAAATTCAAGAACTCATTTTTTCTTTCTTTTTTTTTTTTTTTTTTTTACTATTTTTGAGACACTCAGAAGTAATGAGAAAGGAAGATAATTTGGTTTCTGGGACTGTCGCTCTCCACTAGGATATTTTGAGAACTCTCCCACCTGAAGTCAGACCTCTTAATGTAACTTTTATTTAACAATAATCATAGTGCTTTAAAGGCTAAGCAAACACAAGGTTGACAAACATGGCATAGATGTAAACAACTCATATTGATTTGTGTTGTTAGCTTAAAGAAGAATCTAGGTTCCTTCTAGATTTGTCTAATTCAATAGTCAGAAATTTCTTCCAGGGTTATAAAAAATGAGGGTAAAAAAATAACATTCTTGTCTTTGCTTTTCATTGAAAGAACAAAGTAAATTCTTAACGTCTACTAGAATAGATAAAGCAGAGAAACTTCCTTGTTTTTAAACATAGCACTAGGGGCGCCTGCGTGGCTCAGTCCATTAAACATCCAACTCTTGATTTTGGCTCAGGTCATGATCCTAGGGTCATGGGAATTGAGCCACGGGTTGTGGGGCCTGTTTAAGATTCTCTTTCTCTCCCTCTGTCCCTCTCCCCTGCTCACACACTCTCTAAAACCAACAGACAAAAAAGCAAAGCACTAAACGCTAACCATATATTATATTATATGACCATAAAGCCAACTTCAGTACATAGTAATTCTGTTCCCATAGTTGTTCAGGAAGTCATATATTTTCAATACCTCTCCTTCACTCATTCACTGAGATGCAGTGAGTCTCTTAACTGTCTCCACTAGGGTTAATTCTGAGCCATCTCATCTGATTTATTTTCCTATTGAGTTACAAAGAAAATCTCCTGGCCAAAAGGAAATATGATGTGGATTTGGGTTTTGCCTAGAAGTCTTTCCAGTTTGCTTTACTCTAATAATAACTTCTATAGCATTAACAAGCAACTAATTGATCAGAAATTGAAGGTAAAAGTGTCTAACTCAGGCTACCTATTTCTACCTTAAACCGTTTCCTGTCCAATTAAATCTACTAGGTAAACATTTTTTGTGGAATTCTCAAGCTGATTTTCCCCTAACGCTTTTTTTTTTCCAGGAAAGAAACACAGCCCAGAGAACAAAAATGAAGCTCCATGGAAAGCCCCAGAAAGAATTTAAGTGAAATTACCCTGGGGTCCCTACCCGCAAGACCTGTCCTAGCAAATATTTGTCAAAGGTGATGGCTATTGGCTCTACTACCCACCAACTTGAGCTCTCCTGTAACCGTGCAGTACCTACCAGCCCTCGGGATGGCAGTGGCATGACCTGCAGGCCTGTCCTTGTCACCCCATGAGGCACCCCCAGAGGAGATTACACTTCACATTTACGCCTTCCTCTTGCCACGTAGAAAAGCATGCCACAATGTCCCTGGGACATAATCCATGGATGCTTTGTCTTGTCCTGATCATAGGCTCTCAGAATATAGGTTCTGTGGTCCAACAACATCAGCCTCCTAAGGGTTTTTAGAAATACAGATTCTCAGGGGCACCTGGGTGGCTCAGTCTGTTAGGCATCCGACTTGGGCTCAGGTCATGATCTCACGGCCGGTGGGTTCGAGCCCCGTGTCAGGCTCTGTGCTGACAGCTCGGAGCCTGGAGCCTGCTTCGGATTCTGTGTCTCCCTCTCTCTCTGCCCCATCCTACCCCCTCCCTCTCAAAAATAATAAACATTTTTTTTAATTAAAAAAAAAAGAAAGATAGATTCTCAGTTTCAACCCACACCAATAAATTCAAATTTATATTTTTATTTAATAGGATCACCCGGTCATTCCCACGCACCTTAAAATCTGAGAAGGACTTCTTTAGAGCCATGGTTTCCAAACTTTAGTGTGTACCAAAATCCTCTGGAAGGCTTGTGGAAACAGATTATGGGCCCTACTCCCAGGGTTTCTTATTCAGCAGGTCTAGAGTAGAGCTGGGAATTTGTTTTTAAAAGTCCCTAGTGATGTTGGTAAGGCCGATCTGGAGACTCTACTTTGAGAAACACTTCCCTAGAGGAATCCCATCCCACCGATGACTAGGAATGTTGAGGAGTCTTCAGAATCTAAAATGATTTGATCTGCAAGTTATTATAAATAACTCATAATGTTATTTTTTTCTGCTTTGCCACATCCCCCTGCTGCCTGTCGAAAGTCTGTTGGTCTGGTTTCCCCCTGACATATCACTCCACCCTCCCAATGTGCCCTCCCCTGCCCCCACGCTGGAACACACCAGGGTTCTGCCAAGTTCTGTCTGACCTGGCTATGCTGGGAGATGTCTCCCCTGCCCTGGCATGGGCTACCTCTTACTGCATGAGCCCCAGGACTGTCCACTCTGCCCACCCCAGCCCTGTCCCAGCCCCTCCCATTCACCACTTCCTTCTGGCCATTTGACCAGGCCAGCTCAGCCTCTGCCATCGCATACCTCTACACTTCACGCGCCTCTCTTCCCCTTTTCCTGCTTAGCAGAGTCCGCTGTAACGTTTTCAAGAGATTTCCATCTCTGCCCTTGGATGGGAGTTCTAACACAATTTTGGCAACTTACAGATTTGCCAGGAAGAACCCAGAGCCGGATTTGGACATCACTGGAAATGCTGAAGGGAGTGGCTCCAGCCTCAGGGACAGAGCAGGCTTGGGGGGGGGGGGGGGGCGGGCGTAGGGGGTAGTGCGGTCTGTTCCCTGCAGGCAACTGGGCTCAGAAAGCATGCCCATTTCTCTGAAGAAGCAGCTAACACGCCCAGGTCCTTTGGAAAAGCGGTGTTGTCCATGTACATGTTTTCAAGCCAGTTTTTCAAGCCATGGTTTAAATCCATCAAAAATGTTTAGCTAAAAAAAGTTCAAAGTGTGGTTTATAGGAGTCCTACTTGAACATGAATCAGTGATATAGACTAAGGCTGTGGGAAGACTACAGACCACTTCCAAGCCTACTCTTCTTTTTTTTTAATTTTTAATGTTTATTTGTTTTTGAGAGAGAGAGACAGAGACAGAGCATGAGAAGGGGCAGGGGAGGGGCAGAGAGAGAGGGAGACACAGAATCTGAAGCAGGCTCCAGGCTCTGAGTTGTCAGCACAGAGCCTGACGTGGGGCTCGAACTCACAAACCATGAGATCATGACCTGAGCGAAGTCAGAAGCTTAATCAACTGAGCCAGCCAGGCGCCCCGCAAGTCTACTCTTTAGAGCATTTGTTACTTCCAAGGCAGTGAAGACTATTTCCTTTAAATAAAAGCACTACCCCTTCACCCTTGCCCCTAAAAGGAGTTCCATGTAAAACCCTCCCATTTGCCTGGATGAGAAAAACATCTTTAATACAGTTGTACAAATGTGATTTCCTCACTGGTGAATATCACATTTTTGTGGGTTCGCAAAAAATAAAACTCCTTTTCCTTTTGGCTGAAGATTGCTTCTGAAAAGGAAAGGCGGTTTTGGGTTCTGGTGCTTTCTTTCCCAGGCAGGACATGTTTTTTTTTCAGTGGTGAGAAACTGCCTCTGAGATACATACATTCAATTTTCACCTGCAACTAAATTGGTTTCACACTAAATTTCCCATTTGGACTAGGAAAGCCATGCTTTACCTGGTGAACTGGTGAAGTGTTATCCTGGACCAAATTTGTCAGGGCCTATAAAACTGTCAGTCACAGAGGAACTTTCCCCACAAGCCAGGAACCACAAAGACATTAACCCTTTTGCAGTGAAATCAGGTAAAAAAAAAAAAAAAAAAAAAAAAAAAAAAAATTTAAATCCTCAAACTGAAGGCAAGCCATGTCCTTGTGGCGCCCAACTGTACCTGGTAGCCAGGTGGGATCTCAGAGATTTGTTCCTCAGCTGAGTGACCAAGATACTTTGCAGACACTTTTCTCCCTGTTAAATAGCACTCAGCCTCTTACACTCCAACCCTTAAGAAACCCTCAGGTTAGCTATAGGGCAATGAAGTAAATTCTTATTCAGGACAAGTGATGCTTTCCAGATCATGGATTCACCAGACATTTTGTTTTCCTCACACTGAATTTTTATTTTCTGGGTTTTGGTAAATTCCTTTCTCATGGGTTCCTTTACTCACTAGGGTGCTGAAGAGGACATCAGCGAGATAGTATTGTTCATGACCTTCTGGGCCCCCCTCTGGTGAGAATGAGGAGTTTTTGTACATTCTGCCATTTTTGCAAGGAAGTTGAACCGGAAGTCAGCAAGGTGGCCCTCAGTGCTTTATGCACTAGTTGTGCTGCCTCAGGTGACTAGCAGTCTCTCAGGAGTCAGTTTCCTCCTCCATGAAATGAACCTAACACAGTAGCATTGCCTCTAAAAAGGGTAGTAAGGAAGTCAGTTTCCAAAGTCTAAACAGAAGGCAAAACACATGTATAATCAAAATTGCCCTTGTAAATCTCCAGTGTAGAACGGATCTGTTTCCTAGATTTGAGCTTATATTCAGGGGCCACATTAAAGGGGGCTGTGGATCTGTCTTTCCTCTGAGTGAAGCCATCACCCTACGAGGAGCTCTGGGGAAATGAGATCCTAAAAAACAGCTGATTCACAGCTCAGGCTGAGGCAGGGACTTACCCAGGGGGACAATGCTACTTCCTCCTGTCCTTCCTCCTCCCTATGTGCCTACTCACTGGTAGAGATTGTTTATGGAATTCAACTAAGTAAACCCACACTTATGTGAAAAACTATTGTATTGTTTATGAATGTGAGAATAGTAATGATGGTGATGAGGACATATTTGCCTAAATGTTCTAGAGAAAAGACACTTTTATATGTCTACCCTCTCTCCTATTTTCATAACAACCCTATGAGGTGATTCCTGTTAATTGTATTTTACAGGTCAGTAGTGAAGTTCAGAAACGCAGGGCTGAGACAGGGACCTGGGCTCCCTCCCTAGCTCTGGATGCTTCCACAGGAGCACAGCTGGCTGCAGGTTAGGCACAGAGAGAATGACGAGATTCCAAATCAGCCAACATTGAATAGCCCATCTGCCAGGCATAGAACAAGGCTCTTGTGCATACATTCTATTTAAACATTTTGTTCTTATGATTGAAAATAATTGGATTCATCATTTGTAACCATTGTAACCACGACTGTAGTCTCTGGTGCATTTACAAAGTATAAACATAACAAAACAACATGTTCCTAACTTTTTGATGTATTAGTTAATATATCTCCTTGATGTAGGGTGCATTTCCACAACTATCCTGTAGGGAATCAAAAATCTTTACAATGGTTTGGCAGTGAGGTGCCTTACTACTTTACTATTTCACTCTTTATAGTTTGAATTGAGTATTTTTAAGTGCTTTCAATTTCAGTGTTATTTTTAATTACAAAAACAACAACAACAACAAAAACTTGTAAACAAACTAAATCCAACCATGGAAGATCGTACTAGGATCCATTTTTACTCCAACACCACTTCTGACACCAAAGGTAGGGGTTTGTTTGTTTGTTCGTTTCCCACACTGACCAATTTTCTGACACAAGCTTGGTGTCCTACAATTTAATTCAATTTAATGCTGACGCTTAGCAGAGTGGCAGTGAGTGGCAGTTCCCACAAGTTAAGGAGTCAGTCCCATTAGTCTACCCCCACCTCAAATGCCAGTCATAAGTCTAGGCCATCTACTCCTCACCTACTGGCTACAAATTGGGGCTTCTCACAGCCCCCTCCTTGGGTTTGACACTTTTCTAGAAGAGCTCACAGAAGTCAGGAAAATAATTTGCTTACTATTACCAGTTTGTTATAAAGGATACACCTCAGGAATGACCAGATAGAAAAAAAAAAAAAAGCACAGGGAAAAGTATGGGGGAAGGAAGGGGAACATGAAGTTTCCATGTGTCCATGCCCTCTCCAGGTACCCTGCCTCCTATCCCAGACCTCCATGTGTTCACCAACCAAGAAGCTCTCCAAACCCTGTAGTTTAGGGGGGTTAGAGAGGTTCTGTCTTGTAGGCAAAATGGATTAAATCATTGCCATTGGCAATTAATCCCACCAGCCTGACTGGTGATGAGTGTATAATGATACCACATAACAGGGCCCTGATTTCCTCCTGACCAGCCTGTCCAACATGCCACCACCACATTGAAGGATTCTCTTCCCCACAACTTTTTTATCTAAGGTTGGAATTCTCTTCATGCAAAAGAACATACTAAAACCAGTTAGAGCTTCCATATGGCTCATATATCTATTTTGATTTTACATCTTCATTCTCCGGTAAAATGAACTATGCATGAGAAAAATGAAGGATTAAAGCATTTTAGAATTACATGAGGACTGTAAAATTACATACTAGTTATTCTTGTGTGGGGGGGGGGAGAGAGAGAGGAGAGAGAGAGAGAAAGAGAAAGAGAGAGAGAGAGAGTGGTTCAAAAGGATTGACTTGAATTATCCACAGAATTATCTCAGTTTCTCCTCACTATGAATGGGTCAACCACCATGTGTTGGTGAGCTAAGTTTAAAATGTCATGACTTGTAATTATACGAACCAAGAAAGTACAACAAAATCCCCTAAGTATCTGTATTTCTAGACTAAATTTTTATAGCTCTTTAAAAAGTAACTTGTAATCTCTCTTGTTTGAAGCTAAAATTTAAACAATGAGTTTTAGCGAAATAAGATGGAGTCTCATGGTATATGAAACCTACATGGAAAGACTTCTACAGATTTGAAAAGACAATCTCTTTGTTAGAAATCATCACCATCCTTACCTCTAGGGAAGAAAATCTGCAGTATGGACTTGTAATTTTTTTTAATGGTATTGAGTTCCAGAATTTTCACACTAAATTTCATGTTTCACTCTGTCTAGCTAGGTCCCTGAGAAGATAGAAAGAAATGCTTTTGCTGTGGTAATTCTGTCTCTATCAAGACTCCATGTTCATTTCTCAAGTGATTAAAAAAAATACACTGTCCTTTTAAAAGAAACATGTTGATCTTTTAAATCCATCCCAAGTCTCTTTTTGCCTCTAGCAAAGGCTGGTTAGCCTCCAAGTAATCGAAATTTCATCCTTTTCATCCTGGCAGAATATTGTAAAGATCTTTCACAAAACTTGTTGCAAATATTTTCATCCATGTTTGCCATTCAAAACTCCACAGAACTCAAAGGTGGCTACAAACCCGCATTCTATAGAGTGCCATGATGGATCCCAGAAAGGGGCTGAGAACCAGCCAGCAGATCGAAAGCAGCGGGAGCCTACAGTTCCGACACCAGCACAAGGTTAAACCTTTCCAAGTAAAACACATCTGTCTTTCCCATTGTTTAGACTGATTCCATGCGGACTTCAAGAAGACCGGGTTCAGTGTAAATGTGACTTAAACTTCCATCTGTGAAAGCAATTAAACACCACATCCTGGTTCTAAATTCTTGTGCTGAAACAAAAGCAAGTCCCTATCCCACCAGTGAGCTTATCAGTTCTTTTTTTCTTGGCTAAAATGCCAAATAACGACTGCTGAGGAAGGAAAAGAGAGGGAGCAGAACTATCGGGTGTCGGCCTTCATGTGCAACTGACCAGGAGCTCTAAACCTTCCCAAACCGGAAATACCTTCTGAACTGGAGGGGTTTCATCTGGGTTAGATACAGTCAGAACCCAGGTTTCCACCAGACCCTTATTAGGGAAGGTGGGTGCAGAGAGTGAGAGAAGAGAATGATTTGGGGGAGGACTTTTTTTTCCTTTTTTATAGTTATTTTTATATTTTTTACATTATAAAAATACTAAATGCTAATTACATATTTAAACAAAAACTATTGAGAAGAAGTAAAAATTATGCAAAATCTCACCACCAAGAGAGAAGTAAAAATGAATATTTTAGTGTATTTCCTTCACATTATTCTATAATGATTGGCCCATCCATGCATCTACTGGTTGGATTCAATTTGCTTCACCAAATTCAGGTGTGAACACAATTGTGTCTATTTTGTTTCTTTAAATTATTCTTAGGGGGAAAAAATAAGCATGTCCCCCTTGAACTAACCAAGACCACTGGCATTCCCTCAGTCTAAGGACCTTAGTCTTTCCCTGCAATCTGATTCATGCATGACCAAGTGGGTTTTGGTCACTGACACATGGTATCACAACTGAACACTGTCATCTCTTCCTCTAATCCGATGGACACATGACAAGCCATGCTTTTGCTGTGCCCTTAATGGCCTAGATCTCCCCACAGCCGGCTGTGGTCATCCTCAGTTGGGCTCCAGTTTCAATTGTTTTAGGTCTTACAAGTTTGGCCTTTTTTTTTTTTTCTTTTCAGGTTTTATTTCTTTTGAGAGAGAGACTGAGAGCAGGGGAGGGGCAGAGAGAGAAGGAGCAAGAGAATCCCAAGTAGGCTCTGTGCTGACTCAACGCAGGGCTCAAACCCACAAACCTTGAGATCCTGAACTGAGTCGAAATCAAGAGTTGGAAGCTTAACTGACTGAGCCACCCAGGTGTCCCATTGGCCTTTGGCTCTTGTTACAGGATAACTAGATCTGGCATTTTCTGGGCCACATGCAGCGTTCACTCATGAACCCTTGGCCTCTGATTTGAGTCTTACATGTTTAATAATTGCTGAATATTCTTTTATACCCATGATCATTTACTTAGCCTTTCTCCTCTTTTTGGATATTTAGGGCTTTTATTTCTATTTTCTCTAATATTTTAAATAATCATAATGAGCATTTTTGTTCATATATCTTTGAACATACCTTGATTACTTTCTAAAAGCAGAATTACATGAGGCAAAGTATATGAACATGTTAAAGCTGTTTTATATATATTGTAAAATTGCATAGTACACTCTTCCAATCAAAATCATAATGAGATATCCCCTCACACCTGTTAGAATGGCTATCTTCACTAAGACAAGAGATGACAAGTGTTGGCAAGGATGTGGCCAAAAGGGAATCCTAGTGCGCTGTTGGTGGGATTGCAAATTGGTGTAGCCACTGTGGAAAACAGTATGGGGGTTCCTCAAAAAACTGAAGATAGAACTTCTACATGATCCAGAAATTCTACTTCTGGGTATTTATCCAAAGGAAACAGAATGACTATCTTTAAAAGATATCTGCCCTCCCATGTTCACTGCAGCATTATTTACAAAGCCAAGACATGGAAATAACCTTAGTGTCTTAGTGAAATTATGATTTTGTGTTTGTGTGTGTGTGTGTGTGTATATATATACATATATATGTATATATGAATATTTATATGTATCTTGTACATATAAATTATAGATATAAATTAACATATGAATTATATACATAAACAATATATACAATGGTATATTATTTAGCCATAAAAATAAGAAACTCCTGCCATTTTCAACAACATGGATTAACCTTGAGGGTATTAAGCTAAGTGAAATAAGTCAGTCAGAGAAAGACAAATACCATATGATATCACTTACATGTGGAGTCTTCAAGAGAAAAAACTGAACTCATAGACACAGAGAACAAATCAGTGGTTGCCAGAGGCATAGGGGATGGGGGATGGGTGAAATGGATGAAAGGTGGTCAAAAGATATAAACTTGCAGTTTTAAAATGAGTAAGTCCTGGGGATATAACATACAGTGTGGTGACTATAATTAACAATACGACATGGTGTATTTGAAAGTGGCTAAGGAATAGATCGTAAAAGTTCTCATCACAAGAAAAAAACAACTATAACTGTGTGTGGTGATGAATGTTAACTAAACTTATTGTGGTGATCATCTCATAGTATATACATATGTCAAATCATTATGTTCTACACCTAAAACTAACATAGTGTTATATACTGGTCATATTTCAATTAAATGTATAATATAATAATGATAATATAAACAATACTAGAAAAACGGTATCATTAGTAACATTGGAAATTGGAAAGTAAAATAAACTTTTTTAAAAAGAATGAATGAATCAATGAATGAATGAATGGGGAAAAAAGTACACTCGTGGAAGCACAAAAAAACAAACACAAAAGCAGTATTGTCTACTTCCCCATGTACAAGGCTGATGTGACCAGAACGAATTGGTGAAAGAAATGCTGTCACAGTTATATTTACATTGCTTTATATTTCATGTAGGTACACATCTAATTTCAAAAAGCAATTTAATAGGGATTTTCCTAAAGTAATCTTTAAAAAAAACTTTCCAGACAATGATGTGTAAGACTGTCCATCTCACTCAACCTCTTGTTAGTGTCCAGTGTTATCATAATAAACAAACCTTGCTAGTTGAATATTTGTAAATTGGTGTCTTGCTGTTTTCATCTGCATTCTTTAATTTCACACTAAAATATTACAATCGTCAGTATCTCTAGTATGGACTATAATATGTCTTTTTTTTTTTTTTCTGTGATTTCTATGTCCCCGTGTAAAGGTACAGTTCTGTCATGCGCTATCACATCAGGGATAGTCAGGTTATTTGAGCACAAGTCAGCGCTGTGAAAACATGAAAATACCAAATGCCTTGGGGAAGAAGTGACACCTATTTTACATTTCCCTCTATTAACTGACTGAGATATTTGCTTTGGGTTGCAAAAGGAAGGTAGTTTTGAAATTTTTAGCTGGGAATTCTGGTTTTTCAATTTTTTTAACCTATTATCTTTTTTTTTTCTTATTTTGTCATCTGGTAGATAGAAATAAGTGGCTAAGGGTTACTACCAGTACAAAATAATTGAGTTACATCAGTTCACGCAGGGAATCAGAAAATTCAGCCTTTTACATTGGTTGCAATTCATGGTGTTTCACCAAGTGCTATGACCTAAAAAAACTGATACTTTGCCTGACGCTATTAAGATAATCACAGTCAACCTATGAGTATTTTGATCCTGGCTCTTCTGTAAATGGTCATTGTAAAACTGTTCTCAGACACAAACTCTTCGGGAATCTTACTCTGGTGTAACCCATTGACAATTTTTGTGGTATTTTTTATTAGAAAAAAAATGACAGAGGCCAGTAAAGATAATTTTAAAAGTAATTAAGATCCTGTTTTGTAACAAAATGAGATTCCCAAACTCCCAAACTCTAGGGAACTCTTCTAGATATCATCAGGTCCAACTGAAAATTCAATATTCCAGGAAAAAAAAATTGTTCCACCTTTAGAAGAGGGTTTTAAATCATTACCTGGATGTATCATTTTTGGTTCAACTAGACCTTCCATTTATGAATTTCAAACTGCCAATACTTTCTTGTTGTTATTTATTGCCACTGTCTCTTCTTCTATCACATACATTGTATGTGACCCGAGTCCAAACACCCCCTCATAAAAGGCACTTAATTAAACCAACAAACAAACCAAAAGATTAAGAATTATAGGGGACCTCTCTAAGAAACATAAGGGCCCAGCATTATAAACAACATGGAAATAGATCATAGAATCCTGTCAAGTATTCTAAACCTAATTTATGTGGTCAATAATATAATTCTTTCCATCTCTGCAAGAAACTTATCCTCCACATTCTGGTGACTATACAGTTTGAATACGATTTCTCCTCTAACCATGCCCCCATTAAAATGTAACACATGTCTATAGCAAGCATTAAATCAAAAGACAAAGTACAGGAAATCATTTTCATGTGTTGCCTGTGCATGAAAAAGATGGGAAAGAGGAACCTTTGCAATTAATGCTATCTTAATATTTCATGGCTCAGTATGAAGAATCATGCCTATTCTTGACCAACTCTCTACTCTTCTTGAGAAATGATACAATCTCAATTCATTCCTACTCTCAGATAAACCGTGAGGTTTGTGCTTAGTGAATTGTATCTAAATAGACTTTATCATATGAAAGTAAAAGTAAAGAATATTTATGTGTGTGTTCGTCCCATAAATGTGATTATAACCAGATACAAAATCTAAAGTGCTACTACAGGTTTTAACTGCCTCTACCAATTTCTCAATAAAAGCAAGAATCTCCTAGAAGAGGAAATATATTCTGGAAGTGCTGAATGTGCTCTAAGAAGGAAGGAAAAGCACAATTGCTTGTAAAACCAGCATGAGTGTCGACCTCTTTCTCTCAAGCATACTGTCGGACTCACTGCAGCGGACAAGGGCTCGGTGGTTAGTGTGTGAGGGCAGTTCCCTCAGTATGGCCCTGCCATGAGGTACAACCTGTCACTGGTGACATCAGGGTCAGGTTCATGGCCTCATGGGTTTGGGGCAACCTTAGGTACTTAGCGTCATCTCTGTTTGGTAGGTCAGCATCCAATTTATCTAAATCGAAGCCCAGAGGCATTGAGTCTGGAGTATCTTCTTGAGAAGAGGTATACAGGCATTGCTAGTTGGGGGGTTCCAATGTTCATTTGTGAAAAAAGAAAAACTTCCGCTTACTGAGACAGTCCATGAACAGAAGAAAGATTGATTTTTGTTCCTTCCATGTATGTAATGCAATTAGATACACTTCTCATGATATATATATATATATATATATATATATATATATATATATGAATAATTTAAATGACACAGAAGCTCCTTTATTTACAGACTGGCTAGTTTCTGGGAAGTATTCTCAAATACAGTTGCTTATAAACCAAAGTGATTTTACAACAGCCAACTGTTAACCCATTTGTTGGCAGTGAACAGAGTCACGATTCTTATGCTCTGGCGCATATCTTTTTCTTTAAGCATGAGAATGTTCAAGTAGAAAGTTTGTGAGAGGTAAGCATCAATAATATCAATAAATGTATAACTCATGTGCTGGCTTCCTAGGACTGCTGTTCCAAATTACCATAAACCAGGTGGCTTAAAAGGGCAGAAATTTATTTTCTCACAGCTCTGGAGGCTACAAGTCTAAAATTCACGTATTAAAAGGGTCGGTCATTTCTGGAGGTTCTGAGAAACTGTTCCAAGCCTCTCTCCTAGCTTCTGGTGCTCGTTGCTGCCAACCCTCAGTGTTCCTTGGCTTGTACATATATGACTCTAGTCTCTTCTCATGGTGCCTTCCCTATATGCCTGTGTCACGTTGTATCCAAATATCCTCTGCTCATAAGGACATTAGTCATTGGATTAGGGCCCACCCTAATCTAGTATGACTTTATCTTAATCTGATTAGTTCTGCAAAGACCCCATTTTCAAATAGTCACATTCACAGATACAGGGTTAGGACTTCAATATATCTTTGATGGTGACACAATTCCACCCATAGCATCTTCCAAATTGGGTGTTTCTATTCAACTAGAAATATTAAAATCATCTTTGTGCAGATGAATGAACAAGTCTTGAAAACTTATTACTTATATCTTATACTCCACTGGGAACTTTAAAATATATATCCACTTACTTTGAGAAACATGCATATTCTACTATTGACATAACAGCAACGGTTTGTGTATATGTGTATTATTTATGGAGGTATTTATGCATCCCTTCATCACACACACACACACACACACACACACACATACATACACACACTATCTTTTTATATTAGTTTTTATATTACAATACTCCTGCTTGAAAATGTAATGAAGATTTACTGTGAAGCTTCCCTTGCTAGGAATATTTACCCATGTATAAACTGATCATATCAAAAAAGGCTCAACCATCTTTGAACACACTCCACAAATCAGTGTCTTCCACTGGAGAAGAACACCCTTCCATTAATGAGATTCAGCATGACTGTTTATTAAAAAGTGAAAGGGTGGGTCATCAAATGATACATTTCAAGTAGAACCCTGTTCCCCTCTCCTTTTCATTTCTTGAATCCAATGTTCATGGACGTTATGGTTGACTATTCATAAAACCTGTTCCTTCTTCATCCTGCACCCACACCTAGATGATGCTTTTAAGTCAGATAAATGTGGCCATGAACCTGACTTCTAGTCAGTGGAGCATAAGCGGAAAGGATGTGTGCCATTCTAAGCCTGGCTCATGAAAATCTCCTATGCATGTTTCCTCTTTCCTTTGGCTTGAGTCAGACAAGCAAAGCATTCTTAGAAGCCCCATACTGATGGAAAGAGCCACAAGATGAAAGCATCCAGGGTTTCAGAATCACTGGCTGGTGATCACCAACACCATCTTGAACTGTATCATGTTTGAGTCATTATCGTCATCATACAACTTGGCTTATGTTTGTTACAACTCCTAACACTACCTTAATTTAAACACATTTGCTCCGTGTGGGGACTTGAGCTCACATATCTCAGGATAGAGGCAGTGAGAATGACTGAAAAGGCGTGTCATTATTATTTGATTACAGTGCTTCCCCACCCTGCTAGTGCCATGAAGTTTATACAGCTGATCACTCACTTAGATGATTTACATCAAATAGCTGAATTCTGTATATATGATACTCTGCCATGCATTTTTCTCTCTTATTTCAGGTCATAGCCTTGTCTCCTTAACTAAACAGTAAATTTGTTAAAGACTTTTACTTTGTTTCCTACAGCTCTTATTTCAGAGTCCAGAACTATTGAAATGCTCAATATATGTTTATTGATCTTTGAGTAGATTGATTCTTAAAAAAGCCAAGGGCAAGTTTTACCAGCTAAGTAAGTTTCAATGTACTCAATGACTTTTAAAACTAGTTTCAAGGCCATAAATGAATAAAAAATGTAAAGCATATGTATATTAAATATACTTAATGTATAAACATCTAGAACCAAAAATACTATTAAAATAAATTTAAATGTGTGTTGCTTTCTTCATTCAAGGAGATGAAAGAGGTTTTATTAGGTTTTTCTTATAGCATTTTGAAAGAAGGCAGGACATTTTTAGAAACAAATTTACTTTGAACTGAGACTTTCAATGTGTTTGCTGCCACACCTCTTCTAATTTATCAAATCAGTTAAAATTAAATTAAAGGGGAGAAAACCCACACTATTTCTCAGGTTTAATCACAGTAAATAGGCTCACAAAAGCTAAACACAGGCCATCTGTAAATTATTTCCTATTCCTGTGTAAATTTTGTTTCACAATCGAGTACTATGCTGATGAAAATATACTTCAAGTCCTTGTCAGATGAGCCTCATTTTATTTAAATGACCTACATGAGGACCTATAAGCACCATGTAACACCAGGACATGAACGGAAAGGCAAGAAGCAACACAAAGTAAGGATTTGTCCCTGTAGTGGCTGTTGTCTCTTTCTGCCCAGATTTTCTCCATTTTTCTGGTAACATAACCTACCCACCTGGCCTGGTAAGAAGTCCGAAGATTCACGTTAGACCAGTTATGGTATCCTTCTGTCTCCAGACACTGTGGAAGCCAGGATGACAGGTGATGATCAGGTGATCCAAACTGAGCTCTCTCCAGAAATTATTCCACCTGAGGTGGTAGGACAAAACTTTTCTTTTTTTTTAATGTTTATTTATTTTGAGAGACAGAGAGAGCACATGAGTGAGGAGGGCAGAGAGAGAAAAGGAGAGACAGAATCCCAAGAAGGCTCTTTGTAGTCAGCACAGAGCCCAATTCGGGGCTTGATCTCAGGAACATTGAGATCATGACCTGAGCCAAAATCAAGAGTCAGACGTTTAACTGACTGAGTCACCCAGGCGCCCTGATGGGACAGAACTTCTTTACTTTTCTGGTGGTGGACTTGCTGCGCTAAAGTGAGGGATGCCTTTGTCCCTCACACTGATACAGAACATCTGAGAGTAAGAGGATGAGGTCAGCACAGATAAAAAGCAGAGATGCCAAACAGAAATGGGAAAGGGATAGTCTTGATAGCATTTGAGTCTTAATAGACATTGAGTCATTCCTGAGGTCAATACTGTCCTTTGTCCTGAGTTTGGTTTTGTAGGCCTATAAACTCCCATTATTGAGTTAAAACTGGTTTGTGTTAGATTCTTATTTGCTTGAAACTAAAAGTCAGTTCCTATATTAGCAGTCCCAAAGGCTGATGTTTTCCTCTCACTCTGGGGTGGGACCATACTTGGTTTCTGCTAGTTTGATTTTTCTTCTGCCCTCAGTTATTTCACTTTGCTATTGCTCTGGCTCTAGTTTTCAAATGGTTTTCCAACAAGACCTTAATGCTGTACTTATACTATGTATGCATGATAAATTGTTCTGGAAGATTAAGGATAATATATGTTTCTATTGAGGAAATCACATAAATCTTTGTGTATAATCTACCTAAAACTCTGGACTTTGTACTTCATGGCACCTCATTTCACAACCCATTCCATTTAACAAGCTAGAAAATGGCTTGCAAAGTAGGCTCAATGGAGTAGTAGACTACTCCAGGAGACAACTTCATTGTTTTGGTAAGAGTGTTTGGCACATAAAACAACTTCCAATCTTTCAAGCATCCTGTAAAGACTGGGATTCTGGGAAAGTAATATAATAGGAATAATAAAAATGGTATCTTCTAGGATTCGTGAATCATTGAGATACTATCAATGGTGAAATAGTATTCGGTGAATTTAGAATCAGAAAAACCTCAGAAACATATTTGATTGTCAGTGAAAGAAACATAACTCCAGTGATATCAAGCAAGCTTAATAACCACTAGTTTAGTTACAACTGATATTGATCATATCAGTGGTTGAGTCATACTCACAGAATGATTGACCATGCAAATCAATCATGGGAATATAACCACTTTTTGTCTATAAATAAATGTTAATTTTTTTATTCCAGCATCTTCCTAGTTTATATGCCACCTGAACTCTTATATACTGCAGAGGTAGAGATGATTGTTATTACCTAAGTATTCATTTTCTAAATGTAACTTTCTCTGTAACTCTATAAAGAGTTTGACAAGATCGAATAGTCAGCATAGCATGAAGATACTTACTAATCAACTCTCCATTAATAATATTAGTCTCCACCAAAACATCCCACCCAGCTTTGCACTGGTGTTGTCTCCTTCTTCTCCTCCTTCTCCTTTGCTTTCACCTTCACCTTCTCCTCCACCTCCTCCTCCCCTCCTCCTCCTCCTTCTTCTTCTCCTTCTCCTCTTCCTCCTCCTCCCCCTCCTCTTCCTCCTTCCCTCCTCCCCCTCCCCTCCCCTCCTCTTCCTCCTCCTCCTCCTTCTTCTCCTCCTCCTCCTTCTCTTCCTTCTTCTTCTTCTTCTTCTTCTTCTTCTTCTTCTTCTTCTTCTTCTTCTTCTTCTTCTTCTCCTCCTCCTCCTCCTCCTCCTCCCCTCCTCCTCCTCCCCTTCCCCCTTCTTCTTCTTCTTCTTCTTCTTCCTCTATTCCCAATATCTTTCTGATTGCAACATGATACTGAAAACCTTGGAAACAATGTAAGGCTTTACATAGATGAGGAAAGTTTTTTTTGTTGTTGTTTTTTGAGAACTACTGGAATCATGTGGAAAATTATTAATAATAAGAATCTAGCAGATTTAAATATATCAGCAATTGACAAAAGTCAATAAATATGGGCAAATAAATAAATTATCTAGATGTCAAAGTAAAACAACATTGGTCTTTGGAAAAACTAATGAAAGTCTTGAATATTTTTGCAAAGTAACCTCTGTATGATAGTACTCTACTCCATAATGCTATTTGTCATAAAAAATGTTTTTTATCCTGTCTTTGTATGTTCTAAGAAGTGTAATAAAGATCAAATTAAATAATAATATAAGTTTTTTGTTTAATAAATGAAACTATTTTCATATTTTTAATTTTATTTTTAAGACTAAACAAACAAATCTTAGTTTTCCAACTTACTTGGAAAAGTTGGTATCCAATTTAAATGTATTCATTTAAATTGACTTTTCTTTTTTCCAATTTTCTTTTGGTAATGAAGACCTCTGTGCTTTTCTGACAGCCCTCATGACATTGTTGGTGTTTATATGTTTCTTGTACCAAACTGTGAACTCTTCAAAGGCAAGTATCTTCTTTAATTCATGTTTGATTCCTATAATGCCTAGCTAAGTACTTTCCCATAATGTCAGTGGAATGAATGGATGGGGGATTAGATGAAAAAAATAGGTATTCAGCACCTACCTTGTCAAAGGCCCTGCAACTTCCACTTAAGAGATTGTTCTGGGTCCTGGAGGTCTAAGCAGTCTATTTCTAGAGGTAGGGCCCTGGACTAGATAATCTCTTAAAGTCTTTAAAATGTAGCAATTCCTAATCTATTTTTGCATTTTCCTTCCTTTGAAAATATAATCTTAGGTTTATTTTAAATCTAGATACTCATCAACTCATATTAAAAAAAAAAAAAAACAAAACAACATGTTCCCAAGATATCGAAAGAAACTGATCACTCACAAAACTATATTTTGTCACTAACAAGGACCATGGGAAATCAACCAGCATAACTTCCAAGAATTACAATACATGCTTGAGAATGGTCTAGTGTAGATGCTAGGAGCCAGAGGCATGATAAACTGTTGCCAAAAAGGTCTTAGGACAGTCCAGAAAGTGGCTAGAAAGCTAGCTGGACTTGATATGAGGTTGGCACCAGAAGGGTTTGCAAACTCAGCCCATAGTTGCCGACATGCCTCTTTGATTCACTTAATGGAAAGTAACCCTAAATGGGGCCCTCTCTGGCTGGCCTGGAACTGTATGGCTCAGACTAAACATATTAAATTCATTACAGCAAATTGGTCTTTGGCCCCTGGTGGCTGCAGGGCTACAGGGAGGACAAAAAGCTCTGCTGCTGTCAGGATGTTGGAAATCTGCCGCTGGAGATACAGATGGAGGTAGGGAGGATTTTCCACAGATTCAAAAATGGGAGTCATTATCCAATTAAAATAGATTGATTTAATGGCTTAGAGGATGATATAATGTGCCTGAGGAGGGACCCACAAAGAGCTTTTGTGAGCTTGAACAAGCACTCTAAAAAAGCATCCCTAGAGTTCCGTACAGGACCATAGAGCTCTGCATTTGGAACACTACATTTGTAGGCCTTTAAATGACACACTCAGGCATTATATCACCTTTTTGCCCTAAAGAGCGGACAATGACAAGTAACATAATGCAATTCGACTTATTGATCACCTACTATGTGTCAGGTGCCCCGCCAGGCACAGGACTATGGACACGTCTTGAAAGTGCTCTAAGACTTGGCTCAGTCTTCTAAAAAGAGTCAAGGGAGGAAGACTGAAGTATCTGGATATCTCTGGTTTAGGCAACTCTTACACCATCCATCCAAGCAAACATTTCTTGGGAGGAAGATAAGGAGGCAGTGAATAGAGAAGTGGAACAAGAGACACAGGCATAGGAGAAAAAGCAAAGTATAATCACAAAGTTGTGCAACCACCGATTTCAGAATATTTTCATTGCCCTCCAAAGAAATCCCATGTTGGAGATGCGATGTCATCCAGATGGCAATGTAAGCTGTTCCTAACTTCAGTGTCCCTCACAAGAAGGCCAACAAACAACTCTCCACAGATAACACACCATTGTGAAAATCTCAAAATCTGGGGGTGAGGCTGAAGCAGCCCCCTAGACCAGAGACCAAGAAGGACCACATTGCAAGGGTAAGAAGAGCAGTTTCACTTTTGTTCCTCCCCCAGATTAGCACAGCACCAGACTGAGAGGGCCTCCCTGGGCTTATGGCTTCTCCAGTGAGAAAAGAGAACCTAAGATGGACATGCAGCTCCACAGCATTGTGGGATGCTTCCCAGGAAGGTCAGTAGGGTCTTGTTTCACAAGAATCACAAGGAGAATCTACAGGGCTTGACCATTGGAGATCAAAAAGAGATGGAGAACAAAAGCCAGGCTTACAGCACCAGTGCTCAGATCTTGGCAGAACGTGTTACTGCTGGCATCTGTGCTTAAGCAGAGATCCCAGCCAGTGGCTCTGCCCATCTATAGAGCTGAATCAGTGGCCTCATCTGTCCAGAGAGTGTAGTTGGCAGTTTTGCCTGACTTGGGTTCCCAGTCAATGGGCAATATCAGCCATGGAGTTAGTTCTATGGTTTCACCCAGGCAGAGAAGCAAGTTTGAATCATGATCAAACTTCTGAGAGTAATCTCCAGTCCCTCCCCACAAGAAAGCTGGCCAGAGAACCCAGGTGGCTATGGAGCCCATCCTACAGTCCCCCTTGGGCAGTGAGCCAAGCCAGCAGCCTTGCCAACTGTTGAGTATAGCCTCTGGCTCCACATAACCAGGGAGCCTTAATAGTGACCCCGGGCAGCCTCAGAGACCAGCCTATGGTACTGCCCAACCATGGAACACAGCCTATAACCCTACTCAGCATCAGATCCCAGCATACAGCCCTGCCTAATTACTAAAAGGAGCCTATGTTCCCCCCTTCCCCGGCAAGGAGCCCAGCCAGTGATCTCATTCACTCTTGATGCGTTGCCTGCAGCCCTACCCTCCTGGAGCTCAGACAGAGACTGTGCCCAACTATGGAGCACAGTCCCCAATCCTACCCAACTATGGGATACAGCTGGAAGCATTGCCTGAACAGAAAGCCCAGCAAGTGATCTTTTCCAACAATAGAACATAGCCAGTGGCCTACCTAATCAGAAAGCCCAGGCTGCAGCCCTACTCAATTGAAGAGCACAGCCTGAGGCCCCATCCAACCAGCCTATAGCCCTGGCCACTCATGGAGTCCACCTGGTGGCCCTGTCCTACCAGGGAACAAAGACTGTGAACTCACACAACTAGAGGTGATTACAGAGCCCAGCTAGTGGTCCCTCTTAACTACAGAGCATAGCCTGCAGCCTCACCCAGCCAGCAGGTCCACCCAACCTTTGGAGACCAGACAGCAGCACTTCCCCACAACCTCAGAGCCTGGGCACTGGCTTTGCCATACTAGAGACCCCAATAAATAGCAAGTCCTGCTTTCCTGAAGACACTAGCAGCTGACCCATCCAGTACCCCAAATCAGCTGCCTAGTGAAGGTCTTTCCTTGCCAAAGCACACCTATAAAGTCCGGAAGAGGAGACCACTTACTCAAATGTGGAGATAACCGGCACAAGGATACAAAGATCATGAATAGGCAAGTGAACATGACACCACCAAAAGAAACTAATAAAGCTCCAATGACTGATCCTGAAGAAATAGATGTATGAACTGTTTTACATAGAATTTAGAATAATCTTCTTAAAGGAAAAGAAAAAATGCTGAAAAAGGTCCTCCAGTTGAAATAGACACTAAATAGTAACAAGGAAATATGTGAAAATATAAAACACACTGGTAAAGGTGAGTCAAATTCAGAGTCTTCTAATACTGTAATATGGTGATGTGTTAATCACTTAACTCTAATATAAAGGTTTAAAGGACAAAAGTATTAAGAATAATAATAGCTATGATAATTTATTAATGGGTACACAATATAAAAGGAGGTAAATTATCACATCAAAACATGAATTATCGGTTGAAGAATGAAAAGTTAGAGTTTTTGTATGAGATTAAAGTTGTCATCAATGTAAAATAGACTATTCTATCTATAAGATATTTTATGTAAGCCTTATTAAAGTAATGACAAATTTAAAACTTACAGTAAAAACACAAAAAATAACAGAAGGGAATCAAAGCATTTCACCATGGAAAATCATCAGCCCACAAAGAAAGATAACAAAAAAGGAAGAATGGAACAAAAATTGCAAAACAGCTAGAAAACAATAATGTGGCAACAGTAAGTCCTTACCTGGCAGTAATTACTTAAAATGTAAATGGATTAAATTTTCCAATCAAGGACATAGAATAGCTAAATAGATTTTTTAAAAATCCAACAATATGCTGTCTATAAGAGATTCTCTTTAGCTTTAAGGGCACACACAGATTGAAAGTGAAAGAAAGAAAAAAGATATTTAAAGCAAATGGTAACCAAAAGAAAGCAGGGATAGCTATACTTATATCAAGCAAATAGACTTTAAGCTAAAAATGGTTAAAAGAGATAAAGTTGTTATGTAATGACAAGTGGTCAAATCATCAAGAAAATATAATAATTATAAATATTTATGTACCCAACATTGAAGCACCTAAATGTATAAAGCATATATTAACAGAATTTAGTAATAGCAATAAAATAATAGTTGGGGACTTTAATACTGTACTGTCAACAATAGATAGATCATTCAGATAGTCAATAAGGAAACAGCATAGGACCTAACAGACATATACAGAACATATACAGACATATACAGATAGAATTATCAAATAGCAGCAGAATACACATTCTTCTCAAGCACAGAGAAAACATTTCCTAGGATAGATCATAGGTCTCAAGAGAATCAAGAAGTTAGAAATTATATCATGTATTTTTTCTGACCACAGGTGGTATGAAAACAGAAATCAGTAACAGAGAAAATCTGGAAAAATCACAGATATTTGGAAATTAAACAATGTACTCTTTAACAACCAAAGGATCAAAGAAGCTGTCAAAACAGAAATAAAAAAATATATCCTGAGACAAATGAAAATGTAAACAACATAACAAAACTTATGAGATGCAGGAAAAGCAGTTCTAAGAGGAAGTTTATAGCTATAAATGCACTCATTAAGAAAAAGAAAGACCTTAAATAAACAACCTAACATTATACTTCAAGAAACTAGAACAAGAATAAACTTAGCCCAAATTTAGGAGAAGGAAGGAAATAACAAATATTAAAACAGACATAAATGAAATAGGGATAATAAAACAATAGGAAAGATTAATAAAACAAAGAGTTGGTTCTTTGCAAAGGTAAACAAAACTGACAAACCAGTAGTTAAACAAACTAAGAAAAAGAAAGGGGACTCAAATAAATAAAATCAGAAACAAAAAAGGAGACATTACAACTGGTACCACAGAAATACAAAGGATCATAAAAGATTACTATGACCAATTATATAACAAAGGATTGGACAACCTAGCAGAAATGGATAAATTTCTAGAAGCACACTACCTGCTGAGAGTGAATCATAACTACTAGAAGAAAATCTAAACAAACCAGTAATAAGTAAGGAGACTGATCAGTAATCAAAACCCTCCTAACATAGAAAAGCTCAAGACCAAATGGTTTCATTGGCGAATTCTACCAAACATTCAAAGAATTAACAACAATCCTCAAACCCTTCCAAAAAAATTGAAGAGGAAGATAACACTCTCAAACTTAGTTAGCAAGGCTAACACTACCCTGAAAACAAAACTAGATAAGGCACTATAAGAAAACTACAGGCCAATATCTCTGACAAAAATAGATGTTAAAATTCTCAACAAAATACTAGGAAAACAAATTCAGGGATACATTCAAAAGATTATACGCCATAATCAAGTGACTTTCATCCCTGAGATTCCGGAATCTATATTGAAATTTTGAAAATTTGATTGAAATCTTGATTCAAAATCAACATACAAAAGCCAGTTGCATTTCAAAACACTACTAATGAACTATCTAAAAAAAATTAATCCCATTCACAATAGAATCAAAAACACTAAAATACTTACTAGTAAATTTAACCAAAGAGATGAAAGATCTGTACACTGAAAACCATCAGACATTGATGAAAGAAGTTAAAGAGGACACAAATAAATGAAAGATATCTCATGTTTATGGATAAGAAGAATCATTAAAATGTCCATACTCCCCAAGGCCATCTATAAATTCAGTGCAATGGCATTCCAATGGCACATTTGTATAAAAATAGAAAAAAAAAAGATTCATATGGAACCATAAGACCCAGAATAGCCCAAACAATCTTTTTTAAAGTTTTATTTTAATTCCAGTTAGTTAACATACAGTGTTATAGTAGTTTCAGGTGTTTAATATTGTACTCAACAGTTCCATATATCACCATCTGTTCATCATGACAAGTATACTCCTTAATCCCCATCACCTATTTAATCCATCCCTGACTCAGTAGCTAAAGCAGTCTTGAGAAAGAAGAACAAAGCTGGAGGGATCACATGTCCTGATTTCAATCTATATATTAGGCTATAGTAATCAAAGCAGTATAGTGTTGGCATAAAAACAGACACACAGAGCAATAGAACAGAATCAACAGCTCAGAAATAAACCCATGCATATATGGGCAACTAATATTTGACAAGGAAGCCAAGAATACCTACTGGGGAAAATACAGTTTCTTCAATAAAATGTTCTGGGAAAGTTGGATATTCACACACAAAAGTATGACAATGAACCCCTGTCTTACACCACTCACAAAAATTAACTCAGTGAATTAAAGAATTACATGTAAGACCTGAAACAATAAAACTACTAGAAGAAAACAGAAAAAATATCCTTGATATTGGTCTTGACAATGATTTTTTAGATATGACACCAAAAGCACAAGCAACAAAAGCAAAAATAGCCAAGGGGGACTATATCAAACTAAAAGACTTCTGCGTATCAAAAGTCATGATCAATAAAATGAAAAAGCCACCTACAGAATGGGAGAAAATATTTGAAACCATATATCTGATAATGGGTTAATATAAAAATATATAAGGAACTTATACAACGCAATAATAAAAAAATAATAATCCAATTAAAAAATGGGCAATGGTCCTGAAGAGAAACTTTTCCAAAGAAGATATGCAAATGACCAACAGATACACAAAAAGTGTTCAATATCATTAATCATCTGGAAAATGGAAACCAAAACCTCGAAGAGCTTTCACTTTATTCCTGTTAGAAAGGCTATTATCAAAAAGACAATAGATAGTAAGTGTTGGTGAGAACACGAAGAAAAAAGATGCCTTGTACACTGTTGGTGGGAATATAAAGTGATACAGCCACTACAGAAAATGGCATGGAGTTCCCTCTAAAAATTAAAAATAAAACACTCATATGATACAGCAATTCAACTTCTGGGTATATATCAGAAAGAAATTAAATCACTATCTCAAAGATGTATGTGCGCTCTCATGTTCATTGTAGGATTATTTACAATAGCCAAGGCATGGAAAATACCTAAGTGTCCGTGAAAGATGAATGGAGGAAAAAAGGCCTTCAGAACATTCTATAGAAGAAGCAGAATGATATGAAGTCACTGTACCAACAGACATCTCACTTTCCCCACTGGGAGCTTTTCAATCAGGTAAATGCAGGTGATTATAAATTACTATTTAATAAGCATGGTGAACTTGACATTCAACGGGCAGTAATTAAAGAAATGACAACTTTTTTTGAGCCCAGAATATTAAACAAACCAACTTATTAAATAAAATTATAGTAAATGTATGTCTCTTGTCATCCACTAGGAAAGTATATATGGGACAATTTTTAATGATCTTTTTTTTTAATCTCAATTCATGAAATTTATGATGTGGAGGAATGGAGGGAAAGGAGCAGAAACTTTAGTCATGGGCAGTTGTACTTGACCATAATTTATGAAAAATTTAGCCCATAAAACCTCTCTTTGGCTCAACAGATGGGCCATCTTCCTACTAATTGGTTCTCTAGTATTTCTCCTTATGTGCATGGTGCTAAGAATCCAACCTGCAGAGGGTGCAGTACTGAGCAGCCACAAATACCAATGCTTAGGACTCCTGGTGGGAACGGATGCTTGGCAGAGGGATTTCACTTGCATTCTTTCTCTCAACTCCTGCTTCCACTCAACATCAAGTCCAGTTGACTTGGCCTCTTCAACATCACTCACCTCTTTCAAATCTTTCTGTTTAATATCCTGGCTCTGGCCTCAGCCATTGTCATCTCTTCCCTGGCTACTGTAACAACCTCCCAACTAATCTCCTGGCTCCCTCTCCACTGTCTTCTTTTCATTTCATCAACCAACAGATTGGACTCACAAATATGAGCATAACATTCACCAGTTAAGCCTAAAGGAGCTAGAAAGGAACAGCAAATAAAGCCTAAAGCCAGCAAAAGGGAAATAATGAAGAGTAGAGCAGAAATGAATGATACAGAAACAAAGAACAAACAAACAACAACAAAACCAGTAGAACAGATCAATGAAACTAAGAGCTATTTCTTTGAAAGAATTAGCGAAATTGATAAACCCTTAGCCAGACTTATCAAAACTAAAAGAAAAAGCACCCAAATTGATAAAATCATGAATGAAAGAGGAGAGATCACAACCAACACCATAGAAATACAAACAATTATAAGAGAATATTATGAAAAATTATATGTCAAGGAAGTGGGCAATATGGAAGAAATGGGAAAATCACTAGAAACTCACAAACTACCAAAACTGAAACAGGGTGAAATAGGAAATTTGAACAGACCTATAACCAGCAAAGAAATTGAATAAGTAATCAAAAATCTCCCAATAAACAAGAGTCCTGGGCCAAATAGCCTCCCAGGAGAATTCCAGCAGACATTTAAAGAAGAGTTAATACAAATTCTTCTCAAACTGTTCCAAAAAAATAAAAATAGAAGGAAACTTCCAAACTCATTCTACAAAGCCAGCATTACCTTGATTCCAAAATCAGACAAAGACTCCACTAAAAAGGAGAATTACAGGCCAGCATCCCTGATGATGACATGGATGCAAAAATTCTCAACAAGATACTTGCAAATTGAATCCAACAATACATTAAAAGAATTATTCACCATGATAAAGTGGGATTTATTCCTGGGTTGCAGGGCTGGTTCAATATTCACAAATCAATCAATATGATACACCACATTAATAAAATAAAGTATAAGAACCATATGATCCTGTCAATAGATGCAGAAAAAGCATTTGACAAAATACAGCATCAATTCTTGATAAAAACCCTCAACAAAGGAGGGATAGATGGAACGTACCTCAACATCATAAAGGCCATATACGAAAGACCCATAGCTAATACCATCCTCAAGGGGGAAACACTGAGAGCCTTTCCCCTACAGTCAAGAACAAGACAAGTATGTCCTCTCTCACCATCACTATCTAACACAGTACTAGAAGTCTTAGCCTCAGCAATCAGACAACAAAAAGAAATAAAATGCAACCAAATCAGCAGGGAAGAAGTCAAACTTTCACTATTTGCAGATGACATGATATTCAATGTAAATCCTGAAAGAACTCCACCAAAGAATTGCTAGAACTGATACATTAATTCTGCAAAGTTTCAGGCTATAAAATCAACATGCAGAAATCTGTTGCATTTCTATACACTAATAATGAAGCATCAGAAAAAGAAATTAAGGAATCGATCCCACTTGTAATTGTACCAAAAACCACTAAGATACCTACGAATAAATCTACCTAAAGAGGGAAAAGATCTATACTCTGAAAACTATAGAACACTTATGAAAGAAATTGAAGAGGACACAAAGAAGTGGAAAAGCATTCCATGCTCATGAATTGGAAGAACAAACATTGTTAAAATGCCTAAACTACCCAAAGCAATCTATACGTTTAATGTAATCCCTATCAAAATTCCACCAGCATTTTTTGCACAGCTAGAACAAACAATCCTAAAATTTGTATGGAACTACAAAAGACCCTGAATAGCCAAAGAAATCCTGAAAAAGAAAAACAAACTGGAGATCACGATTCTGGATTCCAAGCTGTATTACAAAGCTGCAGTCATCAAGACAGTATAGTACTGGCACAAAAACAGACACATAGATCAGTGGAACAGAACAGAAAACTCAGTAATGGACCCACAACTATATGGTCATCTAACCTTTGACAAAGCATGAAGGAATATCCAATGGAAAAAAGACAGACTCTTCAATAAATGGTATTGGGAAAACTGGAAGCGACATGCAGAAAAATAAAAGTGGACCACTTTCCTACACTATACATTCGAGATGGATGAAAGACCTAAATGTGTGACAGGAAACCATCAAAATCCTAGAGAACACAGCCAGTAACCTCTATGACCTCAGCTAGAGCAACTTCTTACTAGACACATCGCTGCAGACAACAGAAACAAAAGGAAACATGAACTATAGGGACTTCATCAAAATAAAAAGCTTCTTCACTGCAAAGGAAACAATCAACAAAACTAAAAGGCAGCCTATGGAATAGGGAGAAGATATTTGCAAATGACATATCTGATAAAGAGTTACTATCCAAAATCTATAAAGAACTTATCAAACTCGACACCCAAAAAACAAATAATCCAGTTGAGAAACGAGCAGAAGGCATGAACAGACATTTCTCCAAAGACATCCAGATGGCTAACAGACACATGAAAAGATGCTCAATACACTCATCATCAGGGAAATAAAAAATCAAAACCATGATGAGATATCACCTCATACCTGTCAGAATGGCTAAGATTAACAACACAAGAAACAACTGGTGTTGGCAAGAATGTGGAGAAAGGGGAACCCTCTTGCACTATTGGTGGAAATGCAAACCGTTACAGTCACTCTGGAAGACAGTATGGAGGTTCCTCAAGAAACTAAAAATAGAACTTCTCTACAATCCAGCAATTGCACTATTAGATATTTACCTAAAGGATACAAAAATACAGATTTGAAGGAGTACATGCATCCCAATGTTTATAGCAGCATTATCAACAATAGACAAAGTATGGAGAGAGCCCAAATCTCCATCGACTGCTGAATGGAGAAAGAAGATGTGGTATATATACACAATGGAATATTACTCAGCCATAAAAAGAATGAAATCTTGCCATTTGCCATGATGTGAATGGAGCTAGAGTATATTATGCTAAGTGAAACAAGCCTCAGTCAGAGAAAGGCAAATACCACATGACTTCACTCATATGTGGAATTTAAGAAACAAAACAGATGAACATATAGGAAGGGGCGGGGAATAGAGAAGAGAGGGAAACAAACTACTAGAGACCCTTAATGATAGAGAACAAACTATGGGTTGACAGAGTGAGGTGAGTGGGTGATGGGCTAGATGGGTGATGGGTACTAAGGAGGGCACTTGTGATTAGCACTGGGTGCTGTTTGTAAGTGATGAATCACTAAATTCTACTCTGGAAACCAATATTGCTTTGCATGTTAACTAACTAAAAAATTAAATTTAAAAAATATGGAAAATTAAACAAATAAATGGATAATGAGTAAAAAAATCTTCAATGGCTTTCTGTTATGTTAAAGGTTAAAACACACAAACACACACACACACACACACACACAAGAGCAGGGGCTCAGGGCTTGGAGGGGTCTCATCTTGCCCCTCCCCCTCTTGCTCCCTCCTGCAGATATACTGGGCTTCTTTTCAGGTCTTCACACATCCTACTTCTTCCTGCTCCAGAGCATTCACACGTGTTTTTCTCCTACCTGCCAACTCCTTTAGCCTAAATAACTCCATCCTCTGGGTCTCAGCTGAAATGCTATTTCCTCCATGACTCTAGCCTTTGTAGACTGCACGCACAAGTTAGGCAGCGCTTTATCCTTATTCCTGTAGCGCTTCTCTATCGTACCTCAGAGCACTCTGAGCTTACTCAATGTCTATCTTTTCTGGTAACTGAAAGTCTCATGAGAGGAGAAACAAGGTCCTTTTGTTTAATTTGCAACTATAAATTGCAACATAGCAACAAATACAACTATTCCCATTTTAGAGATAAAAATATTGAGGCTTTGAGAGTTGAAATTTTTTTTCCACGGTCCTTAAAATAGTAGGCAAAGCTGAGCAGCTAATCTTTGTCCATTACACTCAAAAGTCTAAGCTATTTTCATTATTTCACTTGCCTCCTTACCTATGATTCATGGAGAAAGTAGAAATGTAAGAAATAAATACCTAATACCTATTATATTCTAGGAGATGTATGTTGTTTTGATTAATCCTCACTGCCCTCTGTAGTCTTGTAACTTATCTCTGACTAGATGTGAATCTCTTGAGGTCGGGGATGATCTTTTATGTTTTTGCGTATTTGGGATGTAGCATTTGTTCCTGAACAGAAATGAAACAGTGTGCTAAGTGATGAGTATTCACTGACTGCTTGGAGAGTAACTTTGGAAGAGACAAGTTAAGCACGAACCAAACCGCGAGATCATGACCTGAGCTGAAGTCAGATGCTGAACTGACTGAGCCACCCAGGCACCCCAAGATGAAGCTAATTTTATAGAATAGTCTGATAAAATATTAATAGAAATATGTTTAAAAACTCAGAGAGATAAAAATTAAGGAAGAATAAATCAACAACAAAAATAAATGCAGAATCTTAGAAATAAAAATGCAGTATATATGAAATAAAAAAATATATATACTAGATGAGAAGTGGATGAAGAATGGTTTAGAGAACTGAAAGATAGAACTAAGGACTTCACCCAGAACACAGAGGCACTGAAATCAAGGATATAAAGGAAAAATCCACAATCATAGCAGGATATTTTGAGATATCTCAGTAAGATAATAAACAGATTGAGCAGAGAAAAAAATTAGCAAGGACTTAAAATCTAAACAAGAAAAATAATAAGCTTGAGCTAATATATACATTTGCAGTATTGACCATATTCTAGGTCACAAAAGATACCTAAACAAATTTTAAAGATTCAGCAACATACAGGCCATCTTCTCTAACCAAAAATTAATTAAATTGTAAATCAAATAAAAAGATAATTTAAAAACTCTCATGTTAGGAAATTCAAACTCCAAACCTTAACTTACTCATGAGATAAAGAGGAATCACAATGTAAATTATTTAGAATAAGATGCTAATGAAATTATTTCACATGAAAATTTATAGAAAGCAGCTGAAATGGTACTGATATAATTTAAAATCAGAACTGTAAATGAACGCATGAAACCCTAGCACCTAAAAAATGAAAATAAAAATAAGCCTATAAGAGTAGGTGAAAGAAAAAAAATAAAGATGTGAGCAAATATTAATACATAAGAAAAAAAGAAACAGAGAATTGAGGACATAAAAAGCTAGCTTTTGGAAAAATCTAATAAAATACACAAATCTCTAGCAAGGCCAATAAGAAAAATAATGTGAAAACCTCCAAAAGCATGGAGGTTAAAGAACACCCTACTAACGAATGAGTGGGTCAACCAGGCAATTAGAGGAGAAATTAAAAAATATATGGAAACAAACGAAAATGAAAATACAACAATCCAAACACTTTGGGACGCGGCGAAGGCAGTCCTGAGAGGAAAATACATTGCAATCCAGGCCTATCTCAAGAAACAAGAAAAATCCCAAATACAAAATCTAACAGCACACCTAAAGGAAATAGAAGCAGAACAGCAAAGGCAGCCTAAACCCAGCAGAAGAAGAGAAATAATAAAGATCAGAGCAGAAATAAACAATATAGAATCTAAAAAAACTGTAGAGCAGATCAACGAAACCAAGAGTTGGTTTTTTGAAAAAATAAACAAAATTGACAAACCTCTAGCCAGGCTTCTCAAAAAGAAAAGGGAGATGACCCAAATAGATAAAATCATGAATGAAAATGGAATTATTACAACCAATCCCTCAGAGATACAAGCAATTTTCAGGGAATATTATGAAAAATTATATGCCAACAAATTGGACAACCTGGAAGAAATGGACAAATTCCTGAACACCCACACTCTTCCAAAACTCAATCAGGAGGAAATAGAAAGCTTGAACAGACCCATAAACAGTGAAGAAGTTGAATCGGTTATCAAAAATCTCCCAACAAATAAGAGTCCAGGACCAGATGGCTTCCCAGGGGAGTTCTACCAGACGTTTAAAGCAGAGATAACACCTATCCTTCTCAAGCTATTCCAAGAAATAGAAAGGGAAGGAAAACTTCCAGACTCATTCTATGAAGCCAGTATTACTTTGATTCCTAAACCAGACAGAGACCCAGTAAAAAAAGAGAACTACAGGCCAATATCCCTGATGAATATGGATGCAAAAATTCTCAATAAGATACTAGCAAATCAAATTCAACGGCATAGAAAAAGAATTATTCACCATGATCAAGTGGGATTCATTCCTGGGATGCAGGGCTGGTTCAACATTCGCAAATCAATCAACGTGATACATCACATTAACAAAAAAAAAAGAGAAGAACCATATGATCCTGTCAATCGATGCAGAAAAGGCCTTTGACAAAATCCAGCACCCTTTCTTAATAAAAACCCTTGAGAAAGTCGGGATAGAAGGAACATACTTAAAGATCATAAAAGCCATTTATGAAAAGCCCACAGCTAACATCATCCTCAACGGGGAAAAACTGAGAGCTTTTTCCCTGAGATCGGGAACACGACAGGGATGCCCACTCTCACCACTGTTGTTTAACATAGTGCTGGAAGTTCTAGCATCAGCAATCAGACAACAAAAGGAAATCAAAGGCATCAAAATTGGCAAAGATGAAGTCAAGCTTTCGCTTTTTTGCAGATGACATGATATTATACATGGAAAATCCAATAGACTCCACCAAAAGTCTGCTAGAACTGATACATGAATTCAGCAAAGTTGCAGGATACAAAATCAACGTACAGAAATCAGTTGCATTCTTATACACTAACAATGAAGCAACAGAAAGACAAATAAAGAAACTGATCCCATTCACAATTGCACCAAGAAGCATAAAATACCTAGGAATAAATCTAACCAAAGATGTAAAGGATCTGTATGCTGAAAACTATAGAAAGCTTATGAAGGTAATTGAAGAAGATTTAAAGAAATGGAAAGACATTCCTTGCTCATGGATTGGAAGAATAAATATTGTCAAAATGTCAATACTACCCAAAGCTATCTACACATTCAATGCAATCCCAATCAAAATTGCACCAGCATTCTTCTCGAAACTAGAACAAGCAATCCTAAAATTCATATGGAACCACAAAAGGCACCGAATAGCCAAAGTAATTTTGAAGAAGAAGACCAAAGCAGGAGGCATCACAATCCCAGACTTTAGCCTCTACTACAAAGCTGTCATCATCAAGACAGCATGGTATTGGCACAAAAACAGACACATAGACCAATGGAATAGAATAGAAACCCCAGAACTAGACCCACAAACTTATGGCCAACTCATCTTTGACAAAGCAGGAAAGAACATCCAATGGAAAAAAAGACAGTCTCTTTAACAAATGGTGCTGGGAGAACTGGACAGCAACATGCAGAAGGTTGAAACTAGACCACTTTCTCACACCATTCACAAAAATAAACTCAAAATGGATAAAGGACCTGAATGTGAGACAGGAAACCATCAAAACCTTAGAGGAGAAAGCAGGAAAAGACCTCTCTGACCTCAGCCGTAGCAATCTCTTACTCGACACATCCCCAAAGGCAAGGGAATTAAAAGCAAAAGTGAATTACTGGGACCTTATGAAGATAAAAAGCTTCTGCACAGCAAAGGAAACAACCAACAAAACTAAAAGGCAACCAATGGAATGGGAAAAGATATTTGCAAATGACATATCGGACAAAGGGCTAGTATCCAAAATCTATAAAGAGCTCACCAAACTCCACACCCGAAAAACAAATAACCCAGTGAAGAAATGGGCAGAAAACATGAATAGACACTTCTCTAAAGAAGACATCCGGATGGCCAACAGGCACATGAAAAGATGTTCAGCGTCGCTCCTTATCAGGGAAATACAAATCAAAACCACACTCAGGTATCACCTCACGCCAGTCAGAGTGGCCAAAATGAACAAATCAGGAGACTATAGATGCTGAAGAGGATGTGGAGAAACGGGAACCCTCTTGCATTGTTGGTGGGAATGCAAATTGGTGCAGCCGCTCTGGAAAGCAGTGTGGAGGTTCCTCAGAAAATTAAAAATAGACCTACCCTATGACCCAGCAATAGCACTGCTAGGAATTTATCCAAGGGATACAGGAGTACTGATGCATAGGGGCACTTGTACCCCAATGTTTATAGCAGCACTCTCAACAATAGCCAAATTATATACAGAATGGAATACTACGTGGCAATGAGAAAAAATGAAATATGGCCTTTTGTAGCAACGTGGATGGAACTGGAGAGTGTGATGCTAAGTGAAATAAGCCATACAGAGAAAGACAGATACCATATGGTTACACTCTTATGTGGATCCTGAGAAACTTAACAGGAACCCATGGGGGAGGGGAAGAAAAAAAAAAAAAGAGGTTAGAGTGGGAGAGAGCCAAAGCATAAGAGACTGTTAAAAACTGAGAACAAACTGAGGGTTGATGGGGGGTGGGAGGGAGGAGAGGGTGGGTGATGGGTATTGAGGAGGGCACCTTTTGGGATGAGCACTGGGTATTGTATGGAAACCAATTTGACAATAAATTTCATATATTAAAAAAAAAAAAGAAAAATAATGTGAACATGCATGAATAAACATTATCAGGAAAGAGAGGAAATGTAACTATGGAAACAATAGAAAACTTTAAAACTCATGAGAAAATATCAAATGCAATATACACTCTAATTCATTTTTTAAAACTTAGATAATATCTCATAAAAATATCTATTACCAAAATTGTCTCAAGAAAAAATAGAAAAACTAATAAAATCAGTAACCATTAAAGAAATTGACTAATCAATTTTCCTTTTAGCCGGAGTGACAGTGGGGTGGGAAAGTGGAAAGAAATTGTTCTAGAAGTAAGTTCTAACAAATCTGTAGAAGCAGATAAATCTGCATTTTGTAAAACTGTTTTAAAGAATTGAAAATGAAAGGTGTCCAATCTTTCTAAAAGGCTAGTTGATCCCCAAATTAGAAAAGGTAGTACAATTATAGTCTAAGTTTATTTATGAATACAGATGCAAAAATTAGCTGAGTTTAGTAGAATTTTATCATGACCAAGTAGAGGTTAGTTCAAAGGTGTAACAAAAGCTGAATATCAGACAATCTACTAATTTCTTACATGACATTAACAGCTGAATGGAAAAAAGTTTGATGCGAAAAAATCGATAAATTTCAACATACTCATTCATGATGGAAATTCTTGGTAAGAATTTCTAAGAATTCTTGGGAATAAAAGGAAATGTCATTAATCTGGAAAAATGATTTTTGTCAAAAACTTGCATCAGACAACATACTCAGTTATAAAACTGTCAATCCAGTTCCATTAAATAAGGAACAAGATGCTTTTAGTTGCCACTAGCTGCTATTCAGTTTTGTACTGAAGATACTATCCAATACCACTCACAAACAGAAAGAAAAGAAACATAGGAATTAAATACGAAAACTCAAAACTTCACCCTCCCATTCAGTTTCCCAGTCTTCATCCAACCTCATCCAACATGTACCCTTACTATTTCTGATGAATCAAGTCCCTCATTCCACTCTGCTTTGAGTCAAAGACACCCTCTCCTCTGTCACATAGACAGAAAAGTAGTTAATTTGCCACTCTGTGGGTAAGGGAAGAAGACATCCTGATTTGTAAGTTTGATTTTTCTATAAGAAACCAAAAATTGCAGGCACCTCTCACATGGTGAAAATTAGCTTTCTCCTGAAGTCCCTCATTAAGTTACCAATGAGATTTTCTCTAATTACATAACTTTACCTTTATTGTCATTTGTCATTTTCTGAACTCTGAATTAAAAGACAAAACCTTGTCAAAGAAGACCTCCATGATAATCCCCTTAACCCAGCTCTTAGGATTTTCTTCTGATTGACAGAGGCTCCATTCTAAAACATGATTATATCAACATTATCAGTCCTTGAAATTATAGCTGTTCTTTGACACACCAGTCATACTTTTAGAAATTTATTCTAAGGAAATTATCAGACGCTATGAAGGATATCTGTTCCAGCATTATTTATAATAGTAAAATTTAATGTTTAACAATATGGAATTACATATTATAGGTCCTTAATCTCATGAAACATTTTTCAGCCAATAGAAAAACCCTGCTGTAGGAAAACATTTATCAACATGAGAAAAATGTTCTTGATATCTAAGTAAAAAACTAAGCTACAAAACTTTGTTTGACAAACGTCACTATTATTTTGATAACAGTTACACGCCTGGGAAAAATCCTGAAAAACTTTACAATAAAAATTTTAATTTGCTTATCTCAGAACAGCATGATTACAGGTATTTCTGGTTTATTTATTTGTTGTTTTTTTCCTTTGTGGGTTTTTTTTTTCCCCCATGGGTTCCAAGTGAGAGAAAAAAGTAGCCCCTGACATTTATCGACTGGGAGCTGTACTGGCTCTAATAACCACGGTGTTCTCCTGAGGAGCATAAACAATTTCACACCTTCATCCTGGACTGTGATACTGTAAGGGAAACAGTAGACCATTCTGTAAACACATGTAAGCACAGACAAAAACAGAAACACTGTGCAAACCACAAACAGCCAAACATGGGTGACTGCAGCTTCTTTGCCAATTATAGCATTAGCCCAGTCTTCTTCCACCTCCTAGATAAAAACTACTAAGATACCCAATCAAAGAATTTCCATTGTCCCGCTTCCTGACAGCACCCAATCCAGAGCAAAAGCACATGCCATCACATCATCTAATACAAGCTTAATCCTATAACAAGCCCTCCACACACACCCTAATTGCAGCGATTCCCACCTGCCTCCCTTGCTGCAGTAAAATCAGTAAATCTAACTTTGTTTTACTCTAGGTTTGATCTTGGTCGTCTTTGGCCAAAGATGGTCATTAATGTAAAATGTATGCATGGAGCATGTATTATTTTATAATTAAGGGAAAAAAACATTTAAAACTGAAATGAAATAATCTTCATACATTAATATTTCAAGTGACTTTCAGCCTCCCGGAAAGAGGCAGATCCTTGGCTGCCACTGGGTTCTTGTATTTCCAACCAGCCAGTGCTCCAACTCAGCACGACTGAGCTGAGATCCTCAGGTATCGTTGCCTTTGGAAACTACTGAAGGTATTTCAGGCACATGTTAAGCACAGTTTCTCAACAGCAACACTATTGACATTTGGGCCAGATAATTATTCTTTTTTAAATATTTATTCATTTTTGAGAGAGAGAGACAGAGCACTAGTGGGGGAGGGACAGAGAGAGGGAGACACAGAATCCAAAGCAGGCTCCAGGCTCCCAGCTGTCAGCACAGAACCCAACACGGGACTCAAACTCATGAACCACGAGATAATGACCCAAGCCAAAGTCGGTCTCCTAACCGACTGAGCCACCCAGGCGCCCCCAGATAATTCTTTACTATAGGGGGTTGTCTGCATTGCAGGGTGTTTAGCAGCATTCCTGACCTCTATCCACTAGATGCAGGTAGTACCCTTTCTACTGTTACAACCAAAAATGTCTCCAGACAATTTCCTCTAAGATGCCAAGGGAGGGGCAAGGTTGCCCAATGATGTGGAGGGAGGACAATGGAAAGCAAGAAAGATCCCCTGAGGCGGGGGGAGCGGGGGAGGGAGGGGGAGGCTGGTATTTGAAGGCCTAGGGTTGGTTCCTCTGTCTCTGTGGGGCATCCTTGAGAATGGAGATTTGTCATTCTTGCCCTACCTACCTCATGAGGAGAGTGTGAAGAAGTGAAAGAAAAGATGTAAACAGTCTTGAAAGTAGCTAATGAGATAACTATTTAGTCAACAAAGATTTATCAAGCGCCTTCTGAATAATTGTGTATCTATGGTGTTCTAGCACAATCAAAAAGTTCCAACTGATGGGGCGCCTGGGTGGCTCAGTCGGTTAGGAGACCGACTTTGGCTCGGGTCATAATCTTGTGGTTCATGAATTTGAGTCCCTTGTTGGGTTCTGTGCTGACGGCTGGGAGCCTGGAGCCTGCTTCGGATTCTGTGTCTCCCTCTTTCTCTGCCCCTCCCCCATTCATGCTCTGTCTCTCTCTCTGTCTCAAAAATAAAAATAAACATTAAAAAAAAAATTTAAAAAAAAAGTTTCAACTGAGAAGGTACTGGACCCTGAGTCTGACTGTATGAACACAGGAAAATGACAAAATGGCATTATTAAGGCTAATCTAAAATAATACAAAACAGCAACAATGATTCCTTCACAAATAGTCATAAAATTAAGGTAAATTTATTTAATTTGGATTTGCCTAATGTTGCTTTGTAGGGAAAACCAATTTTCACCTAAGAAATTAAAAAATCAAATCATTTGTTCTAAAAGCAGTCTTTCATAGAGTTTTCTAAATCTTGGCATTACTTTTAATGTAGAACTGTGAACTACAGTCAGCTAGCTCTGACTCATTCTTGGCGGATTTACTGAGTCAGTAGAAGGAGGGAATAAACTAAGCAATGACAAACAACACATGTTAATGTGTCCTTAGATGCTAGGAACAATCACTTCTGGAGCATCTAAATGAATAAGAATTATAGAGCAAAAGGGGCACCTGTGTGACTCAGTTGGTTAAGCATCTGGCTCTTGATTTCAGCTCAGGTCATGATCTCTCAGTTTGTAGGATCCAGTGCCGTGTGGGGCTCTGTTCTGAGAGTGCGGAGCCTGCTTGAGATTTTCTCTCTCCTTCTCACTCATGCGCTCTCTCTCTCTCTCTCTCTCTCTCTCTTTCTCTCTCTCTCTCTCTCAAAGAGAAAGAAAAGAATTATAGAGCAATGATCAAAAATGAAGAAATGTGGGGTCACAAAGTAATAATTTGAATAGCTTTTAAATAAGAGCAGCATAATCCAAAATTAATAGATCTCATAGGACCCAGCGTGGGTCCCACAGGACCAGCCAAGAGGGCTGGCTTGGGACACAATAGGTATAAAACTCAAGCCAGAGGAAGCCAACGCAGAATTCATTGAATAGCATGAATGACAGAAAAAGTATTGCAGAGCGTCTGGAGCCTCAGAAAGGAAAGGAGAATGAGTCTCTTCATCCTTACAGGGTTATATTGGAAAAAGGTCCAGGATACCCGTTCTTTCAGGAATCCAGGGTAGGGTTCAATCAAAGGCCAGTGACAGGTGAATAATAAGTGTTATTTGATAAATCACTGAAGGTAGAGGGTATTTATGCCATCATCCGTAGGGGCTGTTTTGAAGTTAATGTTCTGTCAGGATCTGGCTTTATTAGCCGTTAGTGTTTGGAGCCTAGGACAAAACTCAGAGAAAGATTGACTTTCTTGTTACTCCCTTGGAGTAGGACCATAGCTTCTTTGAGTTTTACTCAAATACAAAATATAGAACATGAATAGATGGGGCCTAGCAGAAAAACAGCAGAAATGCAGCCTTTCTAAAATGGAGTCCCTTCAAATTCCCTATCTCATCAATAAGACTTTTCAGGCAAGTAGCATAGTTTACTATGTGAACTCCTTGTAACATTTAAAAAATATATTCCAAATAATGAGGTGAACCTTAGAGTCTTAATGAAATTGAGGATTTCTCATAATGTTTCTCATAATGTTTTTTTCTAAACATGATGGTTTCTATTTTTCTCTTCTGTTTCCTGAACAACAGAAATCAGCTGTTTTCATTTACAAATATTTTATTGAAAATGCATTATGAGGGACCTTTTAAACCAGCTCTTAAACAACCAAGTGGAATGCTTGCCCGTCTTTGCAAAAAATCAGATGTTTCTTATCTCACTTTTTTAAGTCTAAAAAAAAAAAATGGGAACTGGTCTGGGGGTATAAATAAAGTCTCACAGAACTGAGATGCCAAGATTAAAATCTTTCTCCTACATGGTTATTTAATGCAGTAGTTACGAAAGGAAAATAAGACCATTCAAAAATGGGTTCAAAGAGTAGAAAGATGTTCCAGTTAAACTGTGTAAGAGACTTGGAGGGTCACATGGTCCCAGCGGTTAACGGTGGAGTTTCTGCTTATTATTTACATTGTAGTTAGTTAACAAAACAAGTTTTGGTGAGAAGGCTGGCCACCTGGTGCAGCTCACTCCTGGAGACTTGCTTTTCAGAGCCAGGAGGCGGGTACTTCAGTCACCTCCCAGCCTCCCCAGCTCTCAGAAACTTCTCCCCAGCATGGGAACTTGTTATTAGTTTCCTTCTTTCACACTCCCTGGCGAAGTTTCACATTTTCATATATATATATATATATACATACATACACACACACACATATATATATATGTACATATATATATGTATGTATCTGGCAAAGATCACAAAATAAATGAAATAAAGAGAATTTCAAGATACAAACTGGTATGGGGGGCGGGGAATCTCAACGTTTGACATTTGTATCTAGATAGAAAACTTGACACAATAATTTGATCTCGTTTTACAATCTTTCTTGTGCTGTTTTGGGGTTGTTTTTGTTGTTGTTGTTTATTTTTTATTTTTATTTATGTATTTTTTTAAGAAAACACTGCTGTCTACAAGCAAGTCTTTTTGGTCAGTATCATAGGCAGTAGGCTGTGCCTATCTTCCTTCATTAAGTTTACACTTGACACTTGGGACTCCAGGAGACTTGAATTTGGAATTGTTTTCAGAGTGGATACTGTTGACCTCTATTCCAAATTAAAGATACCAAAAGGTAAGCCAATGTGCTGTGACAGTTTCATCGGGAGGGTTTTCTTGTGTCAAAACCCTCCTTATCTTCATGTTTAGATACTCATGCAGCATGGGCATTTCCTATTGCTTGGGTCATTACACTGAGGTATGAAGGATTAGAGTATCTCGAAAGGATGGACTTCTCATTGTGAGGATGATAACATAATGGAGGGAGGAAGACAATTCTTTCTCCTTTAAAAGAAATGGGAGAGATTCTTACTTATCTGGAAAGGTTTTCCTGTGTCTACCTGGCCACTGGGGATGCCACTTCCCATTCCCTTAGCACATGCTACAGGCAAAGCAAGGGAGTTCCAAGCCTCTGATATTTAAGAGGAGGGTGGTTGAAACTTTTTAGCAGCTTGTAATTTTAATCACCCGCAGTGGCATGGACTTTACTAGACTGTTGATTATCCACCTGTCTATACATTAGAATACCCTGGAGAGCTTTTTTAAAACACCTAATGCCAATTAGTCTGGAATGGGACTGTGGTATCTGCATTTTTTAGGAGCTTCCCAGGTAACCCTCATGTTTAACCTGGAGTGAGAACCATTGAATTGGACTCTTGGTCCATTTCTCATCTACTGAATCAGAAGTTCTTGAGGGAAGTCCCTGGTGATCTGTGTTTGCCAAGCATTGCCAGAGGTCTGAAGAGAGCAAAGAATTTGCAGACTCAATATTTATTAGGTTCTCACTGTAACCCTGCTTCATGGCAGAGGGCCATGAAGATGTTTTCTCCCTTTTGCAGATGATGAATCTGTGGTTTAGAAAAATTAAATGATTCACCCAAGTTCATCTAGCCAGAAGTGAGAACTTGGGACAAGCCTTTGACCTCAGAACCCCATACCCTACTGTTGCTTAACCCATAGAATGTCAACTATATAGGTGGATGGTAGGTCTGGTTCTTGGTTAGGTTCTTAATAAGTACTTCACACTTTCATTATATTTCCATGTCCTCTTTGTGGATGGATGGCAGAGATTTCCCTAAAACTGTGCACCCCTCAGTGTCCCTCATCCCCTCTGAATGCTGATCCCCCTCTGGAAAAAGCTGACTCGGTGATGCACAGCATCCCAATGCTGACAAGCTGGGCTGCCTTGGGGCAGCAGCCACAGGCCCTCTAACTGCACTCATTGTGCTCCTGTTGTATGCAGAGTTCTGTGAGATTTAGGGATAGAAATACACAGTCTCTACTCTCAAAAGTTGTAGGACACTATCCAGAGTCAATGGAACAGGTAGAAGGAGCATTTACAGAGTATCCCATCAACTCGAAAGGATGAATTAGAAAGTCCAACTGAAATAATAGCAGGGTGCAGATGGGAATAGTCATGAGGGATGACTCAGAAGGACTGGCTAGATTTTGAGCCAGATTTGTGGTGAGAACATTCAACCAGGTAGCTTGGAAAATACATTAGAAAGCAATCAATCAATGTCAAGCATTGTCCTTAGAAATGTGGGTCTCCGGGTCCTGTGAGGATGTTTTATTGCTGGCGGAATAAAAATGATTATGTAAGGGCATGTTCAAAGTTCAGTGTGGATGCTTTGTATTTTATTTTCCTTAGCTTGGCAACCTCCACAAATAATGGTGCACAGTAGAATTAAAGGGATTTGAAAGGCTCTTCCTGGAACTCAGATCATACATACTGGTTGGGTATTTGCATCAGATTCCTTTTTATTCATTTGCTCTTTCTGCTGGTAAGCCCATGGTGTGTCCAGCACGTTGGAGGAATCTTTGATCCCATCTCAAATAAAATAGACTAATGCACATTTATTTTTGCCATTTTCATTATCACTAAATGATATGCCAAAAAACATTTCAATATAACCTCTGGAGAAAATAAAGCACTTTCCTAACTAACATCAGTCTGTCTCTTCATAAAATGGAACCACACATTTGGAATGCTCCACTCTCCTCAAGCTACTTCAGAGCTGTGGTACATGAAGTGCCTGTCCTGGGTCTCCTTCTGGAAGAAGCTGGTCTCCAGAGCCCAAAAAAAATGATAGGAAAAGCGAAGCACAGCATAAATATGTATTGAGGAAGGTCTTACAGTTTTGTACTTTCTTTCTTTTGGTATAGTCTTGGTGCTCTTTCGTTTCAACAGAAGACTATTCCCTGTTGTTTCTATGTTAATCATGAAACTGGAAAGCTAACTCAATAGCAGAAGATATATGTGTTTAATGAATCACAACAAAGGCAAAATAGGGCCAGATTGGCCACTGGGTAGTTTAGGAAATATCATGGGGCTGGCACATTGAAGAACCAAGAAAACAAAATATAGCCTGCTCTCTGGAGGTAAAGAAATGTCCAGTGTTTCCACCATTTATTCATCCAAAAACTATTTGCCGAAGACCTCTGTAGATGTTGGGAATAGAGCAGTGAACCACACATAAAAGTCCCTAGTGCTAAAGGGAAGATACACAAGATAAATAAGGTAGGGACTCTCCTGTCTTCCTATCTCTAAGTCTCATAATACGCTGCATACCATAGGAGCACAATGAGTGCAGTCAGAGGGCTTGTGGCTGCTGTCCCAGGGCAGCCCAGTTGCTGGGGCTAGAGACTGTGCAGCACTGAACGGGCTCTTCTCAGTAGAACTTCCCTGGGCCTCTAACTTAAAAGGTGAAGTTCAAGCTGCACCTTTAGCATTATGTGGTCACCACATGGCAGTAAAGTCATTTTGCAGAATGTGGAAGCAGATGAGGCAGTAAATATGAAAGATTCATCTGCACAGGCTCCAACAAGATGGCAGCTTGGGCCCCAGTTCTTCCTGGGTGTTTGCCCTTTACCCTGATAGAATACAATTCTGGAGAATTGAGTCGGTCTCCATTGCTGTTTTATACCACCTTTCCACCATCCTTCCACCTTCCTGGGTATTTTCCCTTTCTCCCTTTCTCTTTTCCTGATTCTTCTTTCTACCCACACCCACTCTTCTTCTTTTCCTGCCTTCACTATCCATGTAGAGTTTTCCACAGGCTTTGCATTCAACATTATGCAAATGCAAAGGTGAGCAAGACTTGATCTCTGTCCTGTGGAAACTCAAAACTCGCTTGGGGAGATGAGGCCTGAACACAGGCAGGAGCTGGATGGCCCTGTCAGATGGATGGAGAGTTTAATGAAAAGACATTAAGCAAAGATGTTGACAGTGTTAGGAGAGCTGTAAGGGATGGCGAAGCACCTAGGAATTAGTCACAGAAGGAAGCCATTATATCCCCGAAGCCCAAAGGAGCAAAAGAAGGTTCTGAAACCCAGAGAAAACTATGGCCATGGAAGAGGGGCTTCCCAGCAAGAGCTGTAGCCTCATGCATTCCACACGGATGCTATCTTTCTCCTTACCCCTCTTTTCCTTTTCATTTGACCTCCTCCATTCTCTTCTTATGGCCCAAATTCAGTCTGTGTTCTCTATTGGCCCTACTTTTCTTCCTCAGAAAATTCCATCCTGACCTGATAAGGTAGATGTAAGACCAAGCTCATGGCCCCTTCTTGCATTGTATAAGCCAGCATATCGAGCTTTGGTCAAGTGGTGATGGAGGATTGTTTGTTTGTTTGTTTGTTTGCCTAGCTTGTCCAGCTGAGAAGGTGCTAAGAACGGGCCCTGAGATCGTGAACAGAGCAGGGGAAGGAGACTGGGGACTAAATTCCAGCTGTCTCACCACTGGAAAGGTCTGCATCCAGTTTTCTCACACCTCACCATAGTGAGTATTAACTTTCCCTCCAAAAAAATACAAACTTGCTTCATGTAGAGAAGGAATATACCTCCTGTTAAGTGACTCAAGTAATAATCATCCCAGAATTTTTGTTCTTCTTCATCCTGTTTATATTAAATACCACCATGCTACAGGTGCCTAGGTGGCTCAGTCAGTTAAGTGGCCAACTCCTGGTTTTTTGGTGAGTCAGACTCTGAGCTGACAGTGAGGAACCTGCTTAAGATTCTCTGTCACCCTCTCTCTATGCCCCCCCCCAACTCTCTCTCTCTCATTATCTCTCTCTCTCTCTCTCAAAAAATAAATAAAAATTTTTTAAGAACCACCATGCTAGTTGAAAATGAGTTGGTCTTTACCATCTGGGATATAGAACCAGCACTAGATTACTAATTCCTAATGCCTCTCTCTTGTTGGCTAGGGGTGAAGGAGAAACTCTCTCCAATCTGCCACAAACAGAAAGATGAAGAGGAGAGAAATGCAATCAGAAGATGAAAGAATTTGAAGAGAATTTGTGACATATATTGGACTCTCTTTCACTAAATACTTTGCACCTTTAATCTTTAAAGAAATATTTACTTGTGTTGTGGGTTGAATTGCGTCCCCCTACCCATATTCATATGTTGAAGTCTTAACGTTCAGAAGGTGACCTTATTTGGGAAAAAAAAAAAAAAGTCGACCTTATTTGCAGATGTAATTAGTTAAAATGAGGTCATGCTGGGTTGGGTGGGCCCCTAACCCAGTATGACTGGTGTCCATAAAAAAAGGGAAATAGGAAAAAGGGACACAGACATGTGTGCGTGGAGAACACGACGTGAAGGTGAAGGCAGAGATGAATGTGATGCATTTACAAGCCAAGGAACAAGGATTCCCAGCAAATCTCCCAAAGCCACACAAAACGCCTGGAACAGATTGTTCCTCACAGCCCTCAGAATGAACCAACCCGGCTGACACCTTGGTCTTGGACTTCTGGCCTCCAGAGCAGAGAGACAATACATTTCTGTTGAGTAAGCCACCAGGTTTGTGGCACTTTATTATGGCAGCCCTAGTAAATTAATATAATTTAAAACCTGGTACTTTAAATACAACCAGGAAGTATCTTGGCTGCAGAGCCATGAGTTTCCAAGTTCACCAGCATTTAGGCAGGGCTGATTTTCCAGGAAGCTGCACAGGAAGGAAAGTTCCAATTTCAGCAGCCCCCTTTGTGGAGATGGCAGGATCTGGAATGGCGAATCTTGTTAAGATGCTCCACAGCGATGATGATTATCAGGATTTGCTTATAATCCCCACTACCTCCTGTGCGGGTCCCAGAAATATTCAGGATGGAGCTTTCTAAGATACCTTGCTTCTCATAGCCAGGCAACCAGGAGGGTAGTTACTAAGATTAACAAGACTATGGTTATACTTAACAGATAAAACCTGAAAAACTCAGATAACTTAAAACTTGTAATATTAAGTAAAATCTCAGCCACTGGTGTTCACTTACAAACACATATTAATGCAAATCACATCTGTAAGTCAGACTATAATGAAACTCTTGGCAACCTAAATGATTGACATTTTCTGTTGCTTAAAATAATAAGAAGTGATTGAGTCCCCAAATCTAATCCTGTCTTCTCTTTGCCTGGAATCTTAAGGTCAAGTCGATTGTCCTAGACTTCCAGATTCATAGGTTCCAACTATAATGACCCTTGTCAAATAATGCTATGCATTTCTAAATACTTATACAAGTAGATTTTTTTAAAAAGCTATAGGCTCACGTTTACCCATACAAGTTAAAAGAGAGGAGTTGGTATATATCACGATAAAAAAGAAAGGGGAGGGCAGATAGAAACCAGAGAATATAAGAAATCCAAAGAACAAAGCACAGGGAAGCCCAGAGCAAAAACAGACAATAACTTACAAGCAGAAGACAAATTAATAGGAAGAAATCAAAAGAGATGAGACAAAAGAGGCTATTAGAGGTCCTACAGGATTGCTTTTTGAATTCCTGGCAAACATTACTTATATCTCCCAAGAAACTCATCTATAAAATGGTTCATGTCAACTACATTTGGGTATGACCAGCATGGGAACAATAAAAGGCACACAAATCAAAATTACACCGTTTCCTAAACATGCTTTATTGTAAATTTTATATTTAATTACATTGAGTTTTGACACATGCAGAATTCCATCAAAATGTTTTTGTATAATTTCCTGGGAGGTACATTTACCATAAACTATGTTTGGCTAACCTTGAAGGAACTGTTCTCTGAGTCTGCTTGCTTGAGCTCCTCAGATCAGAGCTGCAGCCTGGAACACAGTGTGGGGCTGGGATGAAATCAGTGATAGGGTTGGCAGGTGCTCAGCCAGACTTGGACGAATATTTCAAATAATCGCCTGTATATTACTCTATAAGCTTCTGCAATTTTGACTTCAATGAATTTTTACATTTTAAACACGTTTAAAGTTCACACACCTTTAGTTTTTACACAGAGGCTCAAACTGGATCCAAGGGTTTTGGGGTGGTTTTTGTTGCTGTTGTTTTCTATTTTGGTTGTTTTGTTTTCTTCCTTCCTTCCTTCCTTCCTTCCTTCCTTCCTCTTTCTTTCTTTCTTTCTTTCTTTCTTTCTTTCTGTCCTGTTATTGCGATGAGAAGCTGCAGGACTTATTTTCAGTTCCATCATCATCACTGAACAGCAGTGCCTGGGACCAATCTTCCTGGACCCCAGCTAAATGTGCACTGTGGCACAACTCAGATGTTAGCCACGTTTAGTCATTTGACTGTGGATAGCCGCATGTACTCCACTGGCCTTGCGAACTTCTGAGCCAACCCCAGACACCTCAGCCCCTGCTTCTCTGCAGTCATGAAGGCTGTACATCATAAAGGAGCTGGTCCAGGTCACAGAATCACTTATGGAATTCAAATTCTGAGCTATTCTCTATTAACTGACAGACTGTGCTGACACTTGAAACATATACCACTAATCAAATGCACAGATGTGTAGAATATTGTCTTGGTGCTTACTAAAAACGAGTGCATATTTTAACAAGTTTTGAAATATCTTACCTACAGGAAGTGATAGGAGGGGAAAAAGTGTGGCCAATATGATCGATATTCTACTATTATTAGCAACATACTAACCAGAAGTCATTTTCTCTGTTGTGTCACAACAGAGTTAGTGATGTTTTGGTTTACATTTCTTAATATGAGGGGTGGCTGAAGTTTGAGATTTAAGGGCTAAAGGATTTTATAGGGTTTTTTTTTAAGTTTATTTATTTTGAGAGAGAGAGAGAGAAAGAGAATGAGTTGGAGAGGAGGAGAGAGAGGGAGAGAGACAGAATCCCAGCCAGGTTCTGCACTATCAGCGCAGACCCGACTTGGGGCTCAAACTCACAAACCTGTGATATCATGACCTGAGCCAAAATTAAGAGTAGGTCACTTAACCGACTGAGCCACCCAGGCACACCAAAGATTTTGTAGGTTTTAAGAGATTTTTTTTCCTCTCTCTCACTTCCCCCAGCTCATTTTTACCTCTGTAATGTTCCCACTTCATTAATCCTTCCCCTGCAGCTTGAATATCCAGGGGAATGAGATGAGCAGGTGGGTGTGGAGGGGGGATCCAAATTTGGAAGAGTGGCTTGAAAGCCCAGTGTCCTACACCCAGATATTTAACAACAGAGCAAACTTCCTCATTCCCAATTGCTTGCTCATTCCATTTGTCACTCTGAATTGATGATCTGTAATCATCATAATAATGATAATACTTTATAATTTAAAGTGTTTCTGGACACAGTATCTTCTTTAAGACCCTCAGTCCCATGAGTTAGGCTCATAGCATTAACCATAAGCCATAGCATTTCAACAGAGGTCTACATGGAAGATGTGTAGAAAGAAAAAGCATGCTTAAGAGCTGGCACACAGCAGACCAGAGCCAAAGTACAGCTGTCACTCTGAGTGTAGAGAATTGGGTGTTGGTTCATTTACTGACCTTGCATACAGCAAGCTCTTCCTGAGAGCTGTCCTCTCAGTTTTTGGCACACTTTGGGTTCAGAATGCTCATGACATTGGTTCTTTTTTTTTTTTTAATTTTTTTTTCAACGTTTATTTATTTTTGGGACAGAGAGAGACACAGCATGAACGGGGGAGGGGCAGAGAGAGAGGGAGACACAGAATCGGAAGCAGGCTCCAGGCTCTGAGCCATCAGCCCAGAGCCTGACGCGGGGCTCGAACTCACGGACCGCGAGATCGTGACCTGGCTGAAGTCGGACGCTTAACCGACTGCACCACCCAGGCGCCCCATGACATTGGTTCTTAAGACACAGGTTTCTCCCACCTGCCACCACCTACATACCCATGAATATTCTTTCCTTGTTCCTTCAAAGGGCTACTCTGTAGATGAATGACAGGCCTTTACTACCACCACTTCCAGTGCCGCAGTTTAACACCTCTGTGCTTTGCACCCTTCTGTCTACTCTTCTTTCTTTTTCCTTGTTTTCTCTTGCTTCTCTGAGTCCTTCTGCTTCCTGCTCATGTGATCACAGGTAAGTTATTTTACGTCTCTGTGCCTTAGTTCTCCCATATGTAAAAGGGGATGATATTAACACAATCAACTTCCTAGGATAGGTAGGAGGGTTGAATAAGTTACTACTTTAAAACAGGTATTTGCTCTATATTAAACATTCAATAAGTATTAGTTATTGTTATTGTTGTTCCATGTTGTATACCATATAGAGACATTTCCTTCGGGTTGGTTGGTGAGTTAACCAAAAAACCACTTGTGGAGGATAGTCCTTCCATAGCTTCTAATGTGGAATCTGGGGCTGCTTTTTGTTTTCTTTCTCTGCTAAGTTCCTTCCTTATTTTGCTGTTATTAACTGGGGCCTTGTTTGGGTTGCCAGAAGCCTGGTTTTTGAATGTAGTTTTCCTGAAGTAATCGGAGAAGACATTTATTGCCGTGACTGCATTACTTGGACCCTAAAGAGTCCCATTCACTTTATTTTTTTTCAATATATGAAATTTATTGTCAAATTGGTTTCCATACAACACCCAGTGCTCATGCCCTCCTCAATACCCATCACCCACCCTCCCCTCCCTCCCACCCCCCATCAACCCTCAGTGTGTTCTCAGTTTTTAAGAGTCTCTTATGCTTTAAGTCCCATTCACTTTAAATGATGAACAGAGAATGTGTCATAGTTGGAGAAAATTTGATAAAGAAGCCCCAACATGATTAAAAGTTTGGGAAATAAAATTTGTGAATGCACCCAAGGTCCTATGGTCTTGAGAAGAGAAAGTTGAGGGGAGGTTTGATTACTGCCTCTAAATACTTCTGTATTTATTAAGAAAGGGATACTAATTGGCTTCTCTGTTGAGGCTCAGATAAGAAAGAAGTCAATGTTTGGGTTTTTTTTGTTTTTTGTTTTTTGTTTTTTAACGTTTACTTATTTTTGAGACAGAGAGAGACAGAGCATGAACGGGGGAGGCTCAGAGAGAGGGAGGCACAGAATCTGAAACAGGCTCCAGGCTCTGAGCGGTCAGCACAGAGCCCGACGCGGGGCTTGAACTCACGGACCGCAAGATCATGACCTGAGCCGAAGTCGGCCACTTAACCGACTGAGCCACCCTGGTGCCCCTCAATGTTTGTTTTTTAAGGCATTCTCAGTTCTGGGATCCAGACGAAGAGTCATGATTACATTTACATTCCCACCTAATCACTCCAACTGTAGTTCTAATTTTACCTCCTTCTTGAAGACTTCTTAAATCCTTATCAATGTCTAGTATATTTTGTATCATGCCTTTAACAGTTCGCCTCCCCCATTATATGGTAAGCTCTCCAATTGGGTCTAATTCATTGATGAAACCAAACAATTCACATTGTTCTTTGAACTAGTAAATGCTTAGTACAAATGTGTTCAATTAACCCACAGTTATAACCTGGATGTTCCTAGGCTTTGCCAGCCTAAGTACCTGTATTATTCTCTGTGCAGGAAAGGATTAACTCTCTGTGCAGGAAAGTCCAGTAGGCCTGGACTACCCAAACTCTGCATATTTCTAAGAAAAGCTTGTCTTAGGGACTGACCCTCGGCCAACTCTTGGGAGATAACTTCTAAGCCCTCAGAATATTTTCCCTAAGAGTGTTTTTATATGCCTGAAGACCTGGGCCATGCTGTACCAGTTTGACCAAATAGTTTAAGCTAGGACATATGATTTATGGTAAATTCTCCATGTGCCTTTTTGCTTTGCTGATTTTAATCTGTATTCTTTTGTTGTAATAAGCCATACCCATAAATATAACAGCTTTCCTTAGTCCTATGAGTCCTTTTAGTGAATCATTAAACCTGAAGGATGGTTTTTAGGGACCACCTCCAACAGTTTCCTATTACCGCTATAAGAAATTACAATTTAATGGCTTTAAGCAACACAAATTTATTCCCTTACAGTTTTGGAGGTTATGGAAATAAAATGGTCAGCAGGGCCACCTTCCTTCTGAAGGCTCAAGGGAGAATCTATTTCCTTCCCTGTTCTAATATCTAGAGGCTGACTGCGTTCTTTCACTCATAGCCTTGTCTTCTATCAAGTTCAGCATTATAGCAACTGCCGTCTCTTTCTCTCTGCTTTCATCATCACATTGCCTTTTATTCTTCCTCTGATCCTCCTGCCTCCTTCTTATAAGAACCCCTATGACTATATTGGAACAACACAGCTACCAAGACAATCTCCCCAACTCAAGATCCCTAACTTAATCACTTCTGCACAGTCCCCTTTTCCATGTAAGGTGACAGATTCACAGATTCCAGGGATTAGGATGTAGACAGCTTTGGGGTTGGTGTTATTCATCCTGCCATAACACCACACAAAGGCCAACATTACAATGGCTCTCCATTTCCCTACTTGCTGGGCAACTGTGAGACCTATCTCCCCACCTCTTCCCCTACCCAAGGAGCTAGCCCAGATATTTCTTGGAAATATTTCTTGGAATCCTTGGGGATATCTTTCATATTTTGCCTCCAGTACCTCTTCTTGGGCTGGGGAGCAAAGGGAGAGTGCAGAGAGTACCTCTCTGAGGACAGTAGAGCTTGTGTCTTCTTGGAGGATGCTGATTTCCAGCTACTCTCATGGATTGCTTTAGAAGAGAAGGCATTCAAAGCAGTTGTTTTCAAGTTGCAGTCTTAAGGAGCACCACCACCAGATTCATCTAGAAAATTTGATAAGTTGGATAATCCTGGCTGCACCTTCAACCCATGAAATGAAATTTTGTGTGTGTATATGTGTGAGCACATGTGTGTGATTTGCTTTTAAAAGTCTGTTTAAAAACAAGCTCATTCCTGAAATAGTAACTCATAAGAAAACTTACGAGTTTTCATAAAGTTTGAGATTATTTGGCTTAAAAAACAGCATTAGCATCATGGAGAAAAGCAAAACATCTCTTTTCTTTTGTCTCCCAGAAAAAAATGTTTCACTCTCACCTTCCTAAGCATGTGTTTTTTGTTTTTTGTTTTTTTTGGAGGGGGGGGTCCATTTCCCCAGAGCACCCCCTGAAGCCTGAATTAATGTAAAGCTCTAAATCTGGTCATCACTACCATCATCGATTTATGCCAGATTCTCCCAAACTATTAATATTGGCTTGAAAAATCCTCCTTTCTCACAGCACTCTAGGGCATGTACTTAATCTTTTAATAAGTCAAATAAAAATATTTCTAAAATGGTATAATTCTGAGGTAACTGGAGATATCCCAGAATACTACAAAACCAAGGCAGGCAATCACCAGTTCAAGTAATCTGCTGAGCATGAAAATAAGTTGGTATAAAGTTAAATAAGGAGTCAACAGTAGGGTTGTGAACCTGATTATCACTGCCTTGACACAGAGTTTACCAGGGTGTGGGCACATTGGAAAAGGACATATGCAGTCTTCAAACTGGTCCTGATTTATCTGCTTACTTACCTGTATCACAACAAAAGAAACTTGGGAATTGTGGTCCTGCTGCTCAAAACCCTTGAAGATAATCAGTCTTTGGGGAAAGGGCCAAAGAATATTTGGGTCCTTTTTGCTGGTATAACCCTGGCTACGTCTACTTCCACATATTATGCCCAGGGCACAATTGATTCAATGTTGTGGGTCATTTAAATTGTGCAGCTGGGTCACCAGGCATTTAATCCTGGGGAAGGGTGAAGCAAACACTTATTAATATAGCCTAAGATGTAAGTGGCCTACCACCGATATTTTGAACAACTAAAGACATGCCCATAATTTGACCTCTATGTTAAAACACACTAACAAAAAAAACTACTTAAGCTTTTTTTATTTGTTCTACTTTTCCAGAAATCAAGCTTTTATGTTCATGGTAGGCAGTTTTGAGATAGCTTCAAGTTTTACTTTTGTGAGTGACTCTCCCTTCACACAGTTCCTGTGAGGGAACCCCGCCTCCAGTTGCCAGGCTATCATGTTGGACAATTTTGCTGTGTTTTTAAAGAGCTTACAAAAGAAAATTATGCTTGTCAGTATGTAAACTCTTGCTATAAGGAGACGCTTTGTGAATTGAAAGCCTTGCCTTCAGAATTCTCAAAATGATGGCAAATTTAGCCAAATTGGGCAAAAGTGAATCAGGTTTCACAAATTTAGGAATGTTTATTTAAATCTTTAAAACATATGTTGCCACAGCTGTGTTTAGCATAAAATTATGATGAAAATAATCCTAATGAAAATGACGGCATATTTATATAATGCCTTCCATCCAACAAGCGCCAAACCTGCTACACAACTGATCTCATTAGGCCTGACTAAATCCCTTTGAGCTACAACATAAATATTAGTTCCAATTTGCAGATGAAGAAATTGGGACACGGGCAAGATTATTTACAGCTAAGTAGATTAAGTTATAACCAGCCCGACTCTCCCATCTGTGGAATAAGTTACAATTTAGTCAGAGACCCTGAAAGGGGGACGGATGAGGGAAAGGCATCCTTTCCTCTAAATTCCCTATGTGGCTTGCCTGTCCTGGCATTGGGGGAAGGAGGGAAGGAAGAGTATAATACCAGAGATTTTTTTATGCAATATTCTTTCTAGGAATTCACTGTGTGGATCTATGGGAAGATATTATCTTTTCAAAACATGCCAGTGAGGGTAAGAGTTGAGAAGGTGGCAGAAAGTCTTACATCTTGGGTTTCATGGATGGGAAACACAAGGCATAGGAAGGAAGAAGCTAATTTGGCGCCCTATACAGCAAGGGCCAGGAGTCACCATTACCATTCAACTCTCTGTCTTTTTGAAATGTTAGGATTTGGTAAGAACTTTTTACAAAATGCCCATGGTAGGCTCAAATACTTCAACTTCGTCTATGGAATGTTGTCTTTCCCTAAATCCAGATTTTCTTTACGTAACGGAGTTAACCCAAGCATTCAAGCAGATTGCAGTTTAGTTCCTACAAGAGTCCCCCTGGGTTTCTGCCAGTTAATGGCTAATTCCTGCATGTCCCCTCCTTCTGCAAGGAGCTGTGAGATCATCACCTTACAGTGTGTGATTCAAATAGCTAATTTAAGAACCTGCATAGCACCTGAACACTAGAGATTTTACCAAAGTACTAATTTTGTCTCCACTTTCAGCAACACATTTTGAATTATAGTTTACAGTAGAAAACAAACCTTTGCTTAATCTCTGCCAATCAGTATTGATGTTAGGTATGTGCTTTCCAAATTCAATTAAAAAAAAAACCCAAAAACCAAAACAAAACAAAAACAAAAACAAAAACAAAAACCTGCCTTCCTTCTATTCAGAAAAAAATTCCATGAAGCCATTTTTGCCAAAACTTGAATTTAAGTCTACCCAGGAAAAGCCATTCTCTAGAAATAGAGGGGGAAAAAAAAAACTGTTTGAATGTCTTATAGACTTTATCTAAATTTGAATTCTCAGAGTGCCACACTATATTTAATTTTAGTAAAAATGTAGTCAGCCATTCGTGGAATGAGGCTCTTATTTCCATATTCCTTTCCCAAGGAGGTGGGCTGGGGATAATCTAGGCTTTTGCCACAGAATGGTCCCTGTTCCCGCCCTGCCTTGATAATTGGTTCACTAGGTATGTGACCTAGGCAAAGCCACTCAGCCTTCCTGAATGTCAGCGTTCTCATATGTAAAATGGAGATAAAATTATAGTGAAGTTTAAACAACACAGAGCTTGTCCAAAGTAGGCTCTAAATGAATGATTTCCTTAACTATCCTCTTTCCAGCCACCAACCCTCTTCAAAATCTATAAAGATTTACAAAATCAGTGTATATTTTACCTATGGGTTGTGTGCATGTGTATGTGTGTGTCTGGACTAGGTACACCAAAACATCAATAGCAGTTATCTCTGAGAAGTAGAAGAATAAATAATTTTCACTTTCTCCTTTATACTTTTCTGACTTTCTAAACTCACCGTCATTTATAATGAAGATGTACAGTTTGAGAAATTTTAGAAAACTAATTTTTAGAAAATCACTGTGCAGACCTATCTTCTTTGAGAAAAACAAATCAAGTTATAAATATTTATAGTTTTTTTTTTAAAAAAAGCCTAGAAATGGCTAACCCAATTTTTTCCAATATTATATGAAAGGAAATTGAGGCCCCAAGAGATAATTGCATCCAAAGCTTCCAAGTTGAACTGAGGCTGGATCCCACTTCTTAGTGTAACAGGATACCCTAGAGCTCTCCAGCCCAGGAGTATAAATGAGGCGGCAATTTGACCTTAAGAGTCCTGTTTAATGCCTCTATCTGTCACTTGGAAGGCTGCAGCCCTCCCTCTCCCTTTCTTTTTATGGTTCTATTCAATGTGTACCCTGCTCATTCAATCCACTGATCTGCACAGATTTGTATAGGTAAAGTTAACTGATCTCTGTATAATAGTGGTCACTAAATTATTTGACATGTGTAAAGCTTATATTAGGGGCCTTGCCATCACACTTTCTCAGGGTCCCAAAGATGGGTGGCTGAGAAGCAGGGCTGTGTCTAGAGTGAAATGAATGAGGCACTTACCCCAGGTACCAAATTTGAGGGGATGCCACGAAGTTCAGTAAACAAGATAAATAATATTTTAGTGGAATATTTTTAAAAATCAAAATTAATAAAAAATAGTAAATTTTTTAAATAAAGACAGTGCGATACAATGTTATACATGCAACAATGTGAATGAAACTAGAGCGTATTACGCTAAGCGAAATACGTCATGCAGAGAAAGAAGAAATCACATGATTTCACCTATATGTGGAATTTAAGAAACACAACAGATGAACATAGGGGAAGGGAAGGAAAAATAAGATAAAAACAGAGAGGGAGGCAAACCATAGGAGACTCGAATACAGAGAACAAACTGGGGGTTGCTGGAGGGAGGTGGGTGGGGGGATGAGCTAAATGGGTGATGGGCATTAGGAGGGCACTTTTGGAGATGAGCACTGGGTATTATATGTAAGTGATGAGTCACTGGGTTCTACTACTGAAACCAATATTACACTGTATGTTAACTAACTTCAGTTTTAAATAAATAAACAAACAAACAAACAAACAAATAAGTTATACATGTTGGTCTTTATCTCTGATCCCTGGCAAAGAGTTCCTAAAACCTTTGGAATTTCCTGAGTGACAGGATGATTATATATTATTCATAATGAGCCTACTTCAACCATACCTGAGTTTATCCTAATGAAGTGACTCTTGGCTGGGCCCTAAAAGATTTCATAATGAAGCTTGTCACCGGAGGAACCAATATGTGATTAGAGGGTTGAAACTTTCAGCTGCACCTCCCAACTTCCAGGGAGGGGAGAGGGGTGAACATTGAGTCCAATCATCAATGGTCAATCAATCATGGCTACCTGATGAATCCTCCATAAGGACTCCTAAAAGATGTGGTTTGGGGAGCTTCCTAGTAGACAAACATGTGGAAGGGTGCTGGCATGCCCCGAGAAAGCATAGAAGCTTTGCACTCTCTGCCCCAATACCCTATGCATTTCTTTCATTTGGCTGTTTCTGAGTGTATCTTTTATAATAAACCAGTAATAGTAAATAAAGCACACTCCTGAGTTCTGCCAGTAATTCTAATGAATTATGGAATCTCAGGGGGGAGTTGTGGGAACCCTTGAATTGGTAGTTAGCAGGCAGAAGTGTGGGTAAGTTGGCTACCCCATTTGCAGCTGGCATCTCAAGTGGGGCAGTCTTGTGGGTCTGAGCCATTGACCTGTGGGGTGTGCACTATCGCCAGGAGTCAGTGTCAGAATTGAGTTGAATTGAATTGTTGGACACTCAATTGGTGTTGGAGAATTGGAGAACTGGTGTGTAAAAAATGACAAGTATTTGGTGTCAGAAGGGAAGGAAAAAGCATACATTTCATGTCAGAAGTGATGTTAAAAAAAACACAGATAAAATCAGTAACAATACTGTGCCAGGCCATATTAGAGTCAAAGGCAAGAGGAAGGACATTAATAATGATCCAACCTTAATTTAAAATTTTGATATTATGAATGATTGGCATTAATTTTTATTTTTTAAAAATATTGTACTAAAATATTTACCTTGATTACTGAGTTTCTTGGCTAATTAAATGAATAAATAAAATAAACAAATGAATAAATAAAATACGGTTACAGTAATCAAAGAGTCTGTAATGGAAGCAAACATTAGGCTCTGGATTTTGTTCTTTTTTTTTTTTAATGTTTACATATTTTGAGAGAGATGGAGAGCGTGTGTGAGCAAGGGAGGGGCAGAGAGAAAGGGAGAGAGAATCCCAAGCAGGCACTGTCAGCACAGAGCCCAGTGTGGGGCTTGAACTCACATACCATGAGATCATGATCTGAGCTGAAATTAAGAGTTAGACATTTAATTGACTGATCCACCCCCGTATCCCTAGGCTCTGGATTTCTTATCTGAGTGAGTAGCCATGGAGAATGAGCTGCTTCAAAATTAAGTAAATGCCCTCTTCCAAGATAAAATCCCAGAGCTTTTCTCATTTGTTGACTGTCCCAGTTTCTTGAAATCTAGAATCAAGACAGTAGCAATCTAACAACTATCACCACTAAAATGCAAAGGACTCGAGTCCTGGCAGGATCTTCACTGGAGATGGTCACAGCTGGGCCCAGCACACAGAACTGAACAGGCTGTGGGTCTTAGAGCTCACTCAGGGGGTGACCAGCAAGCAGCCCCATGGGGACAGCAAGGCTAGAAAAGGAGTCCAGAGTAGGATCCAGAGGAAATGGACCAGATAGTCCCAGGTTCCCGCCACAAGAGGCAGACATCAACCCATGGTGACACAGGTGATAGTGGCCCTGGTTAATTCCTTGTTAGAGCCTTAAAGGAATCAACTTTAAAAAGAGCAATTCAGATTCCATCATATACATGGTTTTAGCATCAACCTTTGGCAAAAAAATTAAAACGCTATATTTCTTCCTTGTGCTTCACATAATACATGGTTTTAGATTCCTGGACCTTTAATATAAGCTTCAAATTTCTTATCAGCAACATGGGAACACCACAGCTTTTCTAAAACTCAGGGCACCAGATGTGCTAGAAGTTCAAGTGGGCTCTGTGAAACCACTGTCTTTAGGCAGCTTGGAGCAACGGCCAACAGGACTGATAGCAATGGAATTCTATTAGCCAAAACTGAGGGTCTACAAAGAGCATCACATTTTCAACTGGAGGCCAGTTGTTTTCCCAAACAATTGGGATTTTGGATTTTGGATTTTGGACTTTGGATTTTGTCAACTGAAAGATTTTTTTGTTCATACTCCACTCAAAAGGGTCCTTTGAAATAGCTTACCTGGTCTCCACAGCCACTTTGGATACTTTTGGAGCATCAGAAGTAATAAAATTCACCAAATTTCATCACACTCGGTGACAACTTTATTTGATAGGTTCTCGTTTTTGTTTAAACTATCCTTACATGAGTTTTCTTTTCTTTCTATATTTTATGGTATCTTTAGGATGGCTCTGCAATTTGTAAACTATTATCTTTTCTTTTTTTTTAGGTTGTGATGTTGCTGCTCTTTTTAGGTTTGACTTTCATTTTGCTTTATGTTGGTGTTGGTTAGGAGAGAAAGGATACAACAGCACTCTTCCACTCAAAATTTGCAATTATTTATATCTCGGTCCCTTCATTGACAGAGATGGGGAAATGAGTCCTTTAGAAGTTAAGGACTTAACCAGTGTCACCCAGCTGGTTGGCGGCAGAGGCAGGGATGGGGACTCAGCTGCCCAGCACTGCTCTCATGAAACCACACAAATTTTGCCTGGAAGCAAAGTCCACAGGACACCTACTGAAAGAACCAGAGTTGTTGCAGGTGTTAAATACCACCCTCCTTAGCATGCTATGAGATTCCCGAAAGCTTGCCTGGAGCCTGGAATAGGGGCAAAAGGCATGGACCTTAAGTGATTGCTACTTATACAAGGAGCAGCTGGTGAGACCTAGTCTTCTTCTGTCTGTCAGACCTTACTGCTCCAGTGACTTCTGGGAAGTTCCACCCCCAAGTCTGCTCCATGAATCAATGAGGGCCTCCTCAACATCCTCTAAAGACACCCATTGTCCTTCTCTACTAGTACGCTTTGGCTCCAAAGCATTGCCCACAAGCACTGCACCCCACACCCATCCCCTTCCCGGTCCCTACGAAGACACTCCTCTCCCTGACTCCAGACCAGCTACTGCCCTCACGTCAACATGCTGGCCTCCATCTCCTACCAAAGGTGATCCCACTTCATCTCCATCACAGGGCCAAATATGTAAAAGCTTTTTGTTCCCTGGAAGTCACGTAAAGCAATGCAAGCAATGTTAGCCTAGTTGTGAAAAGACACACTGGTCTTTTATTTCTTATAAGTCACTGTTCTCAAAGGTCTTGCTTTCTCCTGACGTATTTTCAAAGAGGAGACTGCACTCCATGGGGGTCTCTCTCACAGCCCTCTCTCTCATTCATTCTGCAGAAATCTCCCTCCCTATGTGGGCATCCCCCGAAGACTTCCTAGCCAACCCTCCCCTCAACTCACTCTTTCCCCAAACCCCAAGTGCTACCTCTTCAGTAGGCGTCTATAGCCCTGGGCTTTAGTGATCTCCATTCAGTACTATGAAAATCTATCCAAGCAGAAACACATACCATCTTGATCAGTTCCAAGAAATGGGAGCACAGAGGAAAACATTGGAAGGATAAGTGATTTAAATTTCCTAGTCATATTTGGCTGGTGCTCATGGGGAGAACAGATTCTTACGCATTATAGGGAAAAATATGTGAAAGCATTACTCAAGAGCTTTAAATTTCTTTATGCTAAAAGCTTTATGCTTTAATCTTTATTTTAAAGCTATCATATCCAAGGCAATAAATTACACAAAAGAGTTTAATGATGGGCATTTTCCCCCTGGTTGCCTTAAAAATAAAGTCAATTTGTTTTTTAAAATTCTTACTTTATGAAATAGAAGACTACACTGGATCTGCTTGCTCCCTTCCCTCCTGTACTAGTTTCCTTTGGCTCCTGTAACAAATTACCAGAAACTTAGCGGCTTAAAAGAACACAAATTTATTGTTTTACAGCTTTGGAGTTCGGAAATCATAAAATCAAGGTGTCAGCAGGGCACATTCCTTCTGGAGGCTCTAAGGGAGAATCTGTTTCCTTGCCTTCTCCAGCTTCTAGAAGCCTCCTGCATTCCTTGGCTCTTGGCCTCCTCCTGACATCACTCCTCTCGCCATCTCTGCTTTCATCTTCCCATCTTCTCTGACTCTGACTCTCCTGCCTCCCTCTCTCACTTATGAGGATCCTTGTGATGATATTGGGTCCACCTGCATAATTCCAGATAATCTCCCCATCTCAAGACCCTTAGCTTAATCATAATCTACAAAGCCCCTTTGCCACGTAAGGTAACATCAAGTCCTGGGGATTGGGATGTGGACATCTTTGGAGGCAGTTATTCAGCTTCCCACACTCCTTTAATCATCTTACCTCATCTTGACTTCCCTGACCTTGCACTCACACCTCTCGTGTCATCCTGGCCTCTGGCCCTTCTGGTCCCAGGCCAGACACCAGAACCACGGTCCTGAGCAGCCCTCCACCTGGGAGCTCTCAGGCTTACTCCCTTAGCAACTCCAGGCCTTTACTTTGTCATCCCCTCCTCAATGAACCTCTTCTGATCACTTTATTTATAGGTTCATTTCCTGTCTCATCTCCAGACATTTGCTGTCCCCTTCCCTAATTTATTTTTCTTCATGGTAATTATCATCATCTAACACATTATATATTTTACTCATTTAATTTTTTTTTTTATTTCCTCTTTCACTTCTCTCAAATTTAGGCTCCATGAGGGCAAGGATGTCTTTCTTATTTTTTTTTCTGCTAAACCTTTGGACTTACAAAAGTGTCTGGCACATAATAGGCCTTCATTAAATGCTGGTTAAATGAATATGGCTGGGTCATTCATTTATTAAAGAATCTCCGAAGTCTGTATCTTTATGTTTTATGTCTCGGGCTGGTTAAACTCTGGATAAAACACTTATCCAAATTCCTGCAGAGCCAGGGTCTGGCTGCCCAGTGAGTTCAAGGAGCCCATTGGAGGAAGAGGTCTGGGTCCTTGCTAACCAGCACACATACATTCACTTAATCCTCAGTTGTGTAAGATACTCTCCATTTTCCCTCCCCAGGAACCTCCTTTGTTCAGTTGGGTGAGAGAAGGGCAGTCTCCAGGCTGAGTGTAGTGGCAGAAGGGATTTGGGGCCCAATTGCTGTTGAAATAGACTTTCCACCAATCCTTCGTATCTTCGATGCATCTCACCCTTGCTTCCAGGGGTACCAGGAGCTGTCAGTGCCTGAGGCTCTGGAGGACTCTGCACTAGGGGTTTTGTGGAATCCTTGTTACCTACTATTGTCCACTTTTTAAAAAATCTTGTACTGCTCATTCCATTGCTTTCCAACCTCGTAAGCTGTTATCCCTTCCTTAGGTGTTTATGCCTTTAACCAAATCCTTTTACTATTATTTTATTTGGGTTTTAGGAGGAGTAATAGTAGATGTAGTCCATCCCATCGCCTTTATTAGAAATATCCCATATTTTCCTACTGTTTTGGGGTCTGGGGATCAATACATTGACCCGTTGTGTACTTTGCACGTGCCCGTTTATTGGGTACTTAACTTGAATTTTAGAAGAAACGTGTTCCAAATTATACCCATGGTGGTATTAGGCACACTTTCATTTATGAATGACACCTCACCATTGAATATCTCTTTAAGTTACACGGAGCATTTTAAAAAATTATCTCACTTAATCTTGTGAGGTAGACAACGATCTAAGACTTAGAAGAATTAAGTACCAATATGCCCAAGATCAACACAGCTAGTCAGTGGTGGGCCAGCTCTCAAACATGTCTTCTGGCTTCTGACTGTAGCATGTGGTCTCTCTCTCTGTCCTTTTGCCTTTCTTTTTACAAAGAAAACAAATTAGGAAAATGTGTAATGTGTAACTTTTCATAAATGTGACATAGCACAGAAAGCTTGCTGAAAAAAAACTAGTTACATTCCTGAAATGTGAATCCTGGAAACCTTCCCACTCTGGTCCTGCTCAGGGAAGACATTTTGTTAGCCTGGCGGGATGGCCATATCAGTCGGGGCTCAACTAAAATGTGCTGTCGGGACTGCCCATTCCACACCAGGGCCTGTCGGTGATCTGGCTCACGCTGACAGCCTTCCCACTTGGTCTCTGTGGTTCTTTCCTGGCCTCAGAGATTTCTGAAGTCTCACAGAAAGCATCTCCCTCTGGTCCCCACGATGCTCTCACATCTTTGCTCCCTTAAGGAGATCTGCACATATGTTTCCCATGACTGTGAACTATGAGAAGTTGTCAGGGCCTTTCAATCACTATAACGGCCTATAAAAGCTCGCTGTATTTTCAGTTTTACTAAATATTTCTATAATTCAAAAATTATGGAAATGGATAATGTTTCTGTTCTTTGGGAATATATTTAACAGCTGTGTGCATACCAGATGCAAATGAATATATAGAAATAAATTGTGCATTTTATAGACTACACTTCTTATTACCCGCCTTCCTCTTTAGACACCTCAGGCTCTGCTCCTGCCAGAATGGCAAAGGTGCCGAAGGACTTTACAAGAGACAGTTTGGTTCTTAGTTCTCCCAAGAGAAGAGAGGACGTCCATCCAACCAATATGTGAACAAAAGCATGACTCCTCCTACCTAAGCTGGTGCTTCTCCAGTTGAGAAGCAACTTGCTAAAGGTGATCCCAGCATTAGAGATGGCGGTAAGTTACCAGCCTTCCCTATTCCAATTTCCACATTTGTAAAATGGACATACTGAACCAACAGAGTTACTCATGATTCAATGTGGCAAATTAGGTTCCCAATAAATAGATCAGTAATCATGTGGTGGACAGCTATAATGCTTTTTTGACTGCCCAACCTCTGAATCTTTAGCCAAAAAGGCCAGTCTTTGCTCTTCCTAACCTCTGGCAATTCCTGCTCTGTATGATTTAAAAATGGGCCAATTGCTTATTGCAAGCTGAGTTTGAATCTGAGGCAAGTGAGACAAAAAACAAGAGCAACTGCAGAGCTCTGGTAGAGCAGAGGCCTCCAGGTCCACTCCTGCCCACAGGGTGGGGGTCCAGCACTCACCGGCAGTGGCTGCAGTGCCCGACCAGGCCATTTCCCTGTGCACCCCTTCTTGCTTCCTCTTCCATTTCTGAGTTGGTTTTGCTGGCCTTCCTACTATTCTGTGAACTACTCAGTAGATCTCTCTAATAAACTCATTTTGGTATAAGATAACTTAAAATAGACAACTTCTCTTGTTTATAATTAAGAGCACTGACTATTAGGCAACACAACTTTGTTCTCTACCCTTCTAGAGTTTGAGGGACCCTACCTTGTGCATCACAGGGAAGTTCCAAGGACATTATGGAGATCAAAGCAGAGATTCTCCGGAAAGCTGCTTGGTGGAAACCAACCATAGGTCTTATGAAGCGGGTTTACCTCTTCCTGGTCTCCCTTCTGTCTTGTCCTTCATACTGCAATTCTCTAGCTTGTCAAGGCAACAACCAAGCTGAGAATGGAGTCCTGAACAGTCAGGAGGATTAAAAGGTGGGCTGCTTGGCACAGGCTGTGACTCGGGTTTTTGTCAGGGTCCACTGATTAATGAGGGTTAATTAAGAAAGGAGACAAAGAAAGCAATAGTCCCTGTAGCTAGATACCCCAAACAAATCTCTACAGAAGAGCTCCCCCTCGTCAACCTGCAGCATCAACAAGCTCCCTGCTTCCCCAGACACGTGAGCAAGACCTCCTTTTGTGAACTCGCTCATCCGGGGTTTACACACATACTTCAAAGAGGTGACGTTATACACTTTGGTTCTACACCAGTCTGTCTGGGTTTAATGTTTACTTGTTTTTGAGAGAGAGACAGAGAAAGAGAGACAGAGAGAGAGACAGAGAGAGAGAACAAGTGAGGAAGGGGCAGAGAGAGAGGGAGACACAGAATCTGAAGCAGGCTCCAGGCTCTGAGCTGTCAGTGCAGAGCCCAACACAGAGCTCAAACTCAAGAACCCTGAGATCATGACCTGAGCCTAAATCAACTGACTGAGCCACCCAGGCACTCCCAGCCTACCTGGGTTTAAATCCCAGCTCAGCCACTCACCAGCAGTGAGACTTTGGGAAGATTATAAAGATCTCAGTGGTCTGGTTTGCACATCTGTGAAATGGGGATAACAATAGCGCCTCCTTCACAAAGTTGTTGTGGGGATTAAAGACATCAGAACATCTCAGGTGCTTAGAACTGGATCCAGCACAGCATAGGAACTCAATACATGGTAGCCATTATTATCAAAAATTGCTTATTGCCAAATAAATGCTACTTGTAGCCTGAGGGTACTACTTAAAGTAACTGAAGTTACCTTACAAGATGACTATAAAATTATTGCTTGACAAGACTCACTAACTTAAACAATAACTGGCATCTTACAAAGAACTTTTTTCCATAGAGAGTAGTGGTTAGTTAAGGGCATCAGTCTTCACATCAGACGAACTTGCTTTCAAATCTTAATCTGTCACTTCATAGGCAGGTGAACTTGGGCCTCAGTTTACATATCTATGACATAGGGTTAATAATACCTACTTTTGTGGGTATTTTGAGGGTGAAATTATATAATATACACAAACAGTGTAGCTTAGTTTCTGACACATGGAAAACATCTAATAAATAATGATCATTTTCACAATAATAAGTAACTCCTCCAAGACCACATGACACTTAAAAAGGCAGAAGAGGGACCTCAAATTCCACATTTTCCGACTACACACATTCATCCCTCCAAAAAGGCTCCATGATCATCATGTCATTGTGATTTCCATTTTTTGTAGATGATCTGTCAGGATCTGTCCAATTTATTCAACTAGAGAAATAAGTGATCCTCTAAATTATTCTAGCTTTGTTTCTATATCTAGTGATGCTCTTTTAATACCTCAATTCAGGTGATCCCAACTTAGGTTATTGAGGGTGAGGAAAACAGAAGCTAATTCATTTTCATATCAAAGAAAGGACAGGCTTCATCCAAAATTGCATTTTGTTTAGTCCGGGTGATTTTTCTCTCTTGCTTCTGAGCCCTTTGGCTTTTGATACCTCGTATTGAGTACACCCTTGTCACTCTTTCACCCTTCTTTATGTTAAACAGGATAATTTCAAGCCTGGACGTGTGTCAGTTTCCAGAGTGAAGAGCCATAGTTTCAGAACCTTAAATTAAAAACAGGGAGAAAATGTCCTATTCCGTTCATCAGAAAGAACTCCATCTTTCTCAAACTTGCTTTTCCATATTTCATCCCTGTTCTCTCTCTGAATCGACTTGACAGAAAAATTATTTGGATGTGTTATGTGCTGTCATCTCAAGCCAACAAACTGATGGTTTAATGCAAAATGACATGGCAGCCCGGGAATTTCTTACTGAAACCTACCTCACACTAAAGTTGCGGGAACAAGTGGTCCCACCTGGGAATTTTAAGTAACAGTTTGACATTGCCCTATTCTTCTAGTTGTTGATTTCTTAGAGAAGGAATTAGCCCTGGAAAGGAGGTGGGAGGCAACAGGAAATATATTCTCATGTCCCAAAGACTAAGTTATTTCTACCAAAGGAAGGGGAATCTTCTCCCATCTTCTCCAATGGAAACAAATTTCTCTGTCTGTTCCTCAGTCTCTCTCTTCCCCCGCCCTCCTTGTTCCCTCACTCAACCCACAAAAATGCTCAAAAGAACTTGAAACATCAAACAACTCAAAAACAATGTCGGGAGTCAACTTATTATTCGGCTTTCAGGATTACTAGGTTGCCAAGTGAAATTGTCCAATATTGAGTAATTGAGTAGTTACAGCACAGCTGGTTGGCAGAAAGCCTCTTGCCTGGAACAGTGGGTCTAGTTCCTGATACTGTGAGATGTTGAGCAAGTCATTTGAGCTCTCTGGGCCTCAGTTTCTTTACCTGGGAAAATAGGCGGTAGGTGGTGGAGAAGGGTTTGGATAATTTAATATTTAATGATGTACATATTTTATGGACCTCAGCTGGGGAAATTCTCACTGTCCTCTGAGAACAAGAACTAATGAGGACTAGAAGTCTTCCCTCAGAAATAGGATAATTATTAGTTTATATGTAGAAACTGTATAACTAGGGATCTGCATACATGGCAACTAAAGAGGTGAAAGAATAAGATCCCAAGAAAACGTAGAGCTCGAAGGGCTCATAGGAATCCTCTGTCCATCCCCTCCTTCTACAAAGATGGAGCCAGAAGTCCAGAGTGGCCAAGAGTCACAAACCCACATCCCCTAGTTCCCAGCACCCTTCTCCATACATAGAAGGCCTGATGCTGTCTCTTAACCACCAGGATTAGAATTACTCAGCCTGTGAACTCTTGTTCTGCTCTCTCTTTGGCAAACTGAGTTTTAGGACCAGATGATGGATGGATTCCCATCATTGCCTTTGAGATGTTAGATAAGACTCTCTCACTTATGCATTTTTTGTGGGTACAGAGGGAGAAGCAAAGAGAGACATCAACTGGATGTTCCTTTTGGTGAAATAGCCCTGATAATGAGTCAGTGCTCTTACAGAAGAACAGGCCTACGGAAATTACTGGCTCACTTTATGTGAAGTATTCTGCCTTTACCTGGAATCTTGTCATTTATATAGACATTTTTTCCTTGAAAGTCAGAAAAAAACATTTGTGTCTCATGGATTCTTATTTAATAATTATTCTCCCACTACAAGTAAAATTAATATGCTTAGGCATAAATATGCTAGCTGATTCTGTCTTCAGCTATGCATATGTCAACTTAAAGTCTGTGACAACTATCATGTGTCAGCATTAGCTGGTCTCAATTACATTTTTATACATAATTAATCTGTTTATTTAACTGGTGGCTATATTGCTCACTAGGAGTGCTTGTATTTTAAAAAGAGTTTAAAAATCAACAAACAACTTTATGAACTAACAGCAATACAACCTGAGGTATCATTTTTCCAGGTTTGACATATTTAGCAGCCCTGAAGTTTGCCTAAAGCCATCATTTGAAAAAATCGTCTGCTCCACATTGATGGAAAACAGAGAAAGGAAAGTTCTATTGCATTTGACATAAGAGGAAAACCAAATTCACAGCTGAGAGTGTGAGGAAGGGAGAAAAGTTAGTGTGTTCCCTCTTTCAGCAGCTAACCAGTTACTTTCTATGGGGTTGGATGTGCACCAAATTATCAGCTAAATCATGGGCAATGTATTTTAATCATATAAACCTTTAGACAACACAAATATAAAAGAATATTTGGGAGGATAAAGATTTAATTCTTTCTTCATTGTTTTAGCAGAAGGATGTCAGATAGTTTTAAACTCTACCCTCTTGGTGTACTATTTTAATAAAGGACTGAATTATCCAAGTACCTAGCTTTAAAAAATGTGGTTACACGTATTTTGAAAACCAAGCCAAGAAATACAAGACCCATAAAATCCTGAAACGTATTAAATGACGGTTCTTTTTTCCTTAATCCACCACCACAAATATCAATTAAATGTAATTATATTAAATAGGTTCCCTTGAGAGCAAATAAAGATTTGCCAGAACACAAATTGCTACCCAGGTGAACAATATATAATTTTCCTGAGTACACAGACAAATACAGATGGTATATTCCAGAATGTAATGTAACAAATGTGTGTTTACTGTAACATATACATTTTTTTTTTTTTTAGCTACCAAATGGCAGAGGGCCAAAAATTACTAATAAAATATATGTGTTTTTCTTTCTCTTTCCTCGGATGAGAGGATAAATATTGCATTTTATATTAATAACTGCTAATTAAAAGGCTATTAATCTGGGACAATAATAAATAAATGGACTCAACTAGGAGCAAATGCCAGAAATGAACTTGCAAGTTCTGGTTAAAAACAAAAGTTTAACTTATTTAAACAACTATTTTTCTTATTAAAAACAAATGTTTTACTGTGCTTGCTATGAGAGGAAGGAATGAATCCATAAATAGGAAAGTAAAACAGGTAGAATAAAATGTATTTTGTTAACTCTTTTAGGAGCTAATTACTCCACTCCTATAGAAGTAAAAGAGCAGAAAGGGAGGTGGGAGGGGAGAGCAAAGGTTCAAACAACTTTCCCAATTATGAAAACGAGCTGCCCAACAGATGTTTGAACTCAAAGATCTCAAGGAATAATTCTCAGGAAAGCTTTTTTCTCCTCCTGCAAATGCCATGCTTGTGTTCTTTTTCATTATATGATTTGTAAGGTATGAATTTCTTCTGTCAGATGTTTTCAGGAATGGAAATTTAATTCATTCTCAGTGTTGTACAGAAAACCTTGAAGAATAATCAATTTAAGATTGACCATGCTGATAACGTCAAGTATTTTTAGTCTCTGCCCTTTTTTGAGGAATAAAAATAATTATCTAAAAACAGAATCTTGGAAGCATAGGCATTTTCCTTTTCCTATCGCTCATTCTTTTCAGATCAGAATCCCCACCCCACCCCCGTTCCTGACTTTCATAATAAGAATGTGACAGTTTCAGACCTAGGAAGTGCTATAGGGAAACATAAGTTGGGGCTTTTGAACCTACTTCATCCTCAGCTTTCTCAGCTAGAAAACATCAGACATGGCCACGAAGCACCCTCAATTATTAACGATTCTATGATTTCCTACATAAATGTCAAATAATATGACCTTGACATAGGATTTATCTTGATGAAGTAGATGCTGCTATAAAAGCAGCTGTCTGCTCTTTCCCTCTTCAGGGCCCAGAGTAACGCTTGGTGTCACTTTCATGAGACACTTAGCTTGAGGGAACCTCCTCCCTACCAGCAAATCCCCTCAGGCTGCCTGGAGCCACTCCTTAGGGGTTGGGGTCACTTGGCTCTGTGGAGCTAGTGCTTGGGGAGTATGAGGACCAGAAAATGTGAGATCATTCACCGTGACCAGTGGTTAGGTGGCTGACCTTCTCACGAGGCCAGGCTCTTCTCCAAGAGGGGTGGGCAGATGGATTCCACAAGGACCTCTTTCCCCTTCCTCACCTACTGACTTCTCCATCACACCCCCTACCCCCCAACATTAGTACCCTTAAATCCTTATTTCCCCCAAGTTTCTTCTTTCCTCTGTTATGCATTACTGAACCCCAAGCTTTCTGTTCATTCTTGTAAATCCTAACAGCCTCTTCAACACTGGTGGGTGAGCTCTAGCTGTCCTCTCCTGCCCAGCTCTGCAGGCTGGTGAGAATCTGGGAGAAAGCTTCCATCCTGGGACAGCAAGGGAAGGGAGGCTACAGAATGGCTCTGCATTCCTCCCTTGCTTTCTATCCTTCCTACTTTACTCTACCTCCTTTGTACTCTCTTTCATTTCTCTGTCTCCCTCCCTCCCTTCCTTCTATTCTTCTTTTCTTTCTACTTTTTCTAGAGGACCTCACAAACATTACTTAATCACACCCCAGTTCATCGCACATTATCTACACTGGTTCAAGAAGGGCTACTCACTTGTGTTATTTAATTAGTTAGTTAATTCTTCCTCTTCTCTCATTCCCTTCCCCTTTTTCCCTACCCATACCAGGAAGTCATTCTAACGTTTAACACAAATCCTCTTATTTGTATATGTGCTTATTAATTTATCTGAGTGTTATTATATTATAGATCTCATGTTTCTTATAAATTGTCACTCAGTCTCTCATGCTTCATACTTTGCCGGTTACTTCTACCAGCTACAGAGCATTTCATGACATATTTCCAACACATGTCTCCTGAATGGTGACTGTCGTCCACATACCTTCAACCACAAACAGCACCATAATGATCCCCCTTGCACATGTCTCTTTATGGATACTTGTGAAAGTTTATCTGAGACACCGACTCAGGAGTGCAATGCCTTAAATTTGACCAACTACTAACTACCAGGTTCTTCTCCAGAGGCTCCATGCCAAGTTTCACCTGTGGTGCATAAATGTTCCTCTATCCCACCTTCCTGACAACATCTGGTCCTTGGAGGCAATTTAATGGAGAACATGATTATCACAATTCATAAAGTGGCAGGAAACTTCTCTACATCCTCTGATGCATTGCTTCCAAAATTCTTCCCAAATTTCAAAAAGAATGATGTCATACATTTGGGTACATATTAGAGATTTCCTTTTTAAAAAGAATGTGACAATATTATTAGCAAATTGCAAAAAGAATGGAAAGAAAACTGCATCATCTCGATCTAAGAAGTCACCAAATGTCCTATGCTAGGAAAAAATAAATGTTGTACAAGACTCCAAAAGAAGTACATTAGGGTCTACTGGTCAGATTCAAGACCTAGCTGAAAGATGGTCTCATCTGGTAACGCTCTCATCCATTACATCTTAGTTTAGTTTCATCCCGCAAGATTTTCCTAACCCTCAAGGTTGTATAAGTACACTTCCTGAGCGTCAAGCCTATTTGCTTGCCTGTCTCCCACCTTAGGCTGTTAGGCAAGCTCCATGAGAGCAGTGCCTCCTGTCTTGCTTGTTGCTGAACACTAATGCCTAGAGTGTCTGATACATACTGGTCATTGAACAAATACTTGTTGAATAAATGAATGCATAAATAGGTGAATTGATTTTGGATTGTCAAAGCCTAACACAGTGCTTGATCTGGACCTTGGGTTAAATAATGGATACATTGCATGAACATGTGTCCATGTCTACCCCTCTTACACCATCTCCCCTTTTCCTCCTTGAGCTCCTCCATCATATTTATTCCTCTTTGAATTTTTGCCAGATTCTAGGTAGGAGGACAGGGCAGCAACCAGCAGAGCCTTAGCTCATTTTGCTGGCAGCTGCCCCTTTCTCCCTCCAGCATATAAGGTGTCAGGGAAACTAGAAACGACTCATGCTCATGGAAAAGTTGTGAGACCCAGGGAAGGAGTGAGAATAGGCAAGAGGTAATAGGCACTTGGTGTGCATGAGCACACATACACACACCGTCCTTGTTGTGCATGAGCACACAAACAGCTTCCCTGTCCTCCCTTCCCCTGTCCTCCCCTCCCCTACCCCATCTAGGTTTTATCATTCATGACAGTCTAATGAAGGGCTGGTTTGGAGGTGGAGGTCCCCTGATTACACACAGATCTATATGTGCACATACCATAGAGAAAATGCATATAATCATATTAAGACCATTTGTTTTCATATCTATACATTTTATAGTGATCTAAAGTTGACAGTTTCTAGGCATAGATTTCCCTAAATAAGCCCTCCCTATTTTTTCTGGATGTGAAAGACTATTTTCACAGCCAGAAAAAAAGCACTTGAGAAATTCTTGGGGACTGAGTGGAGCTTCAGGCCATCTTCCTTGGTTAACAAGCAGTGAATAACTCATCTTAAATTGTGTTTCTACCTAATTAAAATCAGCAAAAGAGCCTTTTGAATCAAAGCCATCCCACCCAAACTATTTGGACCAGAGAACTCGGACATTTGATAGCTTAAGCCCAAGCCAGTTGCATTCCAAATATGATAACATATTTGCTTGTGCAACAGAGTCTGCTCAGTGTTTTGACTGAATGGGCTCTCACCTCGCTGCATCAACCTTGGCTTTCACACAGAGATTTGCAATGGGACATTGACAGCACAAATTACAGGGCCCTGCCACAACCTTCACTTAGCAATTACTTTAAAAGGGAACATTTATACTAAACTTATGTTCCTTAAGGACACAGTCTATAACTTACAGCTTTTAGCATAGGGTCTCATCCATATAGTAAGGTATCAAGATTGGTTGATTTATTGATAAAAATTTTAAAACTCAAATTAGATCTAAAACTCAACTTCTTTGGTTGAGGACAGTTTTCTTGCCCTACCTCTGACACAATCCAGGTGAGAGTCCTGCCTCCTCTGGCATGAGATCATCTTCTCAAATCCTTTGGGCTCCCTAGAAGGGGCCATTTAAAGGCAGAATAAATAGCATCCATTTTTAATAAACCCAGTTACCTAAACCAGCCAAGAAAATTTCTTTTAAAAAGAAAAAAATATATATTGGACAAGCATATTTTTTAGAAGACCTCCATCCCTGGAAAAGAAATAGGGTTTTATGTTTCCATGACATGGAATTTTCTCTGAATGACCTGATCCAGAGGGCAATTCTGCCTATAATTAAATGGTATGAAAACCCTCAATAACACCACTGCATGAAAGTGTTAAGCTGCCCAGGCACTGCCTTCTAGTACTTAGACTTTTTGGAGAACAAAAGGATGAGCTGGTTTGGGCCAAGTGACTTAGGTACATTGGGATGAAGCATGGGATCTGTCTTCCAACTCTAGATGATTATAAGTGTCTTATGGAAATGTATTCTGTAAGCCAGGACATAAATGCCATCTGAAATTATTTCTGGAAGAAAGCAGGAATGCATACACACTGCATTATAGATGTCCAGACGCTAGACCCAAATAAAGGGAAGACCTGAATGCCTAGAACTTCAGTCTGACTAAAAATAGTACCTAATATTTATTTGGCAGTTATCACTGTTTTAAGGCATTGTTCGAATCACTTTGTATACATTAACCCATTTAATATTATTACTGTCCCCCTTTTACTGATGAGGAAACTGAGACACAGAGAAACTAAGCAATTTACTCAGAGTTACACAGTTCAACCAAGGCAATTTGGTTCCAGGGACTTCTTCTTTTTTTTAATGTTTATTTATTTATTTTAATAGAAAAAGGTAGAGAGTGAGTGGGGGAGGTGCAGAGAGAGAGAGAGAGAGAGAGGGAGAGAGAGAATCCCAGGCAGTCTCTGCACTGTCAGCACTGAGCCCAGTGTGGGGTTCAAACTCACAAACTGTGAGATCATGACCTGAGCCAAAATCAAGAGTCAGATGCTTAACCAACTGAGACACCCAGGTGCCCCATACAGGGCCTTTTTTTTTTTTTAAGAGGATTCTATATTACTTGCCTGATAGATGGTCTGGGCTTCAAGGGTGTCAACAGAAGAAACATGAAGCCCAGCACCTGTATACCAGGACCTCACAGTATAAAGAAGAAAAGGTTATGGTGGAGCTTCTGGACAATACAAGGGTTGGGTGCACATCTAACAGACTCAATCCCCTGGAATAAAGCAGAAAAGACTCCCATGGTGAGGAGAATGCCTCTGTGGTTGTTATTTGGCATTTCCCCACAATTTAAATGAGTAACTGCCTCACCTCATGAAGACCATTCCACCTGCCCTCTTGAAGATTCTCCAGAGTGCCAGCACAGCCCTGCTGAGAGCAAGGCCTGCCTCCCAGGGCCTGCCTCTTTCTCCTTCCCAGATCCTCTTTTAAAAGCAAATCTGAGTTTGTTTCAAGAATATCAAAGTAAATGTTTTCAATCTACCAGAGCCTGTTTACAAATACGAAGCTATTCTATACTTTCCCCTCACGTAAAGTGTGGCCCTGACAACACAACAGGACTTACACAAAAGATATATTAAAAGATGAATATGGGTGTGCTCTACAAAAATACAGTTAGTTCTTCTATAGAGCAAGCTTCCTTAGCGGGTTTAAAAATACGATTCAAACTCCAACCCCACCCCCAAGCTCTACCATATACACTCCATCTTGTTTCATTTTAAGTGATTCCCCGCCCGGCAACACATTTATCATGTGTTTACTGCAAATGCTTATCTGGGAGCTTATCAGCAGATTTTCCCCCAACACCTAAAGATATGTAGAACTAATCTGTAGTTGAATACAAGTGGTTCTATAAACATGGGGGTCTCCACCACCCCCTTATTCTTGGCACTCTGTGAATAACTAAGTCCACATCTCCCTTGGGCAATGGATGAGCACATGAGCTTGCTGCTGAAAAGAAAAAAACTGCTGTTCAAATTACAGATCAGGGCTGGAATGAGCATCCTGAGTCATAGCTCCAACCCGCAGATGAATATTGGCTCCAAGGAGGTGCATCAGAGCTGACAGTTACCTTAAGGTAAACAATTTGACTGTAAACTACAGTTTTATGGCCCCGGTAAGTGATTTCCACTCTGCCTCACAGGTGTTATGTGCATATTTTTTTTTTCTTTGTTGAGGAAATTGTAATATCCTACTCTTAGCACCACAGAATCCCCTCTCCCAGAGAGCGTATTAAATGACTTTCCAGTTTCCAAGGCTTAGTTAAGAGCTCTGTAAAAACAACTACATATTTTACACAGGCCGTTGCTAAGCATGTTGACTGATTCTGTCCCTAAAAGCCGTTTTCAGCCAGGAACCCATTCAATTCCATATGAAAGGACTGTAAAAAGACTGCTTTTTTCTTCCTTTTCTCTTTCGTTTTGTTTTGTGTTGTTCCAACATCTTGCCTAAAACAGTCAAATAATAGATCATCCTTAGCCAACATGTTGGGAGTATAGAGACATCTAATTTGGCAATAAATTTCATATTAAAAAAATAAAGAAAGAAAATAATAAAAAGAACATTAAAAAATAAAATAAAATAAAATAAAATAAAATAAAATAAAATAAAATAAAATAAAATAAAATAAACTTGCATGTCATCCCTGCCAAGTGCTCATATTCAAAGGCCAGGATCTGGTTTATTCAAATGTTGTAAGACTTTCTTGAGAAGCCATGCTTCTATCTCTGAGCATCCTCTTTAGTTTACTCTCTACAGTTTGGCTGGATGAGCCTCATGAAAGGAAAGAACTTCCTCTACTCCCTGACGGAGCAATAGAGGAAGGACAAGTACCACAGTTGCCTGTGGTTCAGTACTTTGTATGCATCTCAGTCAGTCTGGGCTGCTCTACCAGAATGCCATTGGCTGGGTGGGTTAAACAACAAACATGGATTTCTCACAGTTCTGCGGCCTGGGAAGTCTGCAGAGCACAAACACATCCCATGTCCGGTGACTTCCCATGTCTGGTCCTACTTCCCAGCTTGTAGATATCTACCTTCTTGTTGTACCCTCACATGGCAGAGAGATAGATTGATTTAGGGCCCCTTTATCTCTTTACAATGGCACTAATCCTCATAAGGGCTCTGCCCTCATTACCTGACTATCTCCCAAAGGCCCCACTTCCTAATATCATCCCACTGAGGGTTAAGGTTTCAATATATGCATTTGGGGGTCACATAAACATGTAGTCCATAACAGTATATTACCTTCCACTTAACTATCTTTAATGACATGTGCTATTTCCCAGTAAATTTATTCATTCTCAATTGTGGGGAAATAGGTTTTCCTTACATTAATGGGTTAGAAGAAAGCTTAGGGCAGAAAGCCACCACCACAGGGCGAAAGCACCCAAGGTTAGCTAGCAAGATATTGTAATGGGATCAGATGGGATTTCATCTGCAGGAAATTACTTTCCATTTGGCACCAATGTACTATTGTACTTTGATCACAAATACCACTTGCCCCCAGACCCTTTGCTTCTTATACACACAAGTAAATGATTACTGTCTGTCTTTGCCACATTCACAAGCATAAGATCTTGTTTTCTTCACATTTACCACATGGGTAATATCTTGTGAGCTCAATAAATACGAAGATGAAACCACTTTTCATCTTGTCTCCTCCTGGACATTAGCCTCTCTCATATTCAATTCTGCATCCACTCTCTTGCTGGACAGGAGAGAACTCCAGACTCATAGTCTGCAACACTTATTAACAGGGCAGGATGCAAATTGGGTCTTTCTGTGATATTATATTTTCAGCCTGGCACAGTGCTTTATAATAGGTGTTCAATATTGTTTGAATAGATGAATGTTTAGCAACTCAGATAGGGGTGGAAGAGATTTTCCCAAATGATGTTTAAGAAGGTAGTCAGCCCCTAGATAGGCCCCATCTCTACTATAACCATCTCCATTATAGGGATGTTGTGGCCACACCTTTTCCTCCTTCCTGATTTGAAGGTCCTTGTCTGATTTCTGCTTTAACTCTTGGGAGGAAGAAAAGCTGAAGAAGGGGTAGATTCAAGAGGCTCCTCCTCTCCCACACTCACAACAAATTTTCTCAGTGACAACTTTACGTGGAGACTATAATTGCTTTCTTAAAAGTATGGTGGGCAGAATGGTTCTAAAGCCTTTTCTTGTTAGGGAGAATTTATTGAGTGGAAAAAGAACAATCAGTCCAAAGTTTTCTGTCTGTTCTTCAATTAGATATGAGTCTTAAAAGTTAACTCAGATTTCCCTCCAAAACCAAAAAAGCAAACACATTTTTTATTAATTAAATATGCTTCTTGTTGCTAGTATGTTTATTTTAAATAGGTCACATTTTATTTTTTCAAATGTTTATTTATTTACTTTTGAAAGAGGGAGAGAGAGAGGCAGAGAGAGAAAGAGACTGATCATCCCAGGCAAGCTCCATGCTGTCAGCACAGAGCCTGACATGGGGCTTGAACTCACGAATGGTGAGATCATGACCTGAGCCGAAATCTAGAGTCAGATGCTTAACCGACTGAGCCACCCAGGTACCCCTAAATAGGTCACATTTTAGATATACTGAGCCGTAGCTTATTTACTTTCCATATTGATAAGCAAACTTCACAACACTCTGGTTAGAGTCAGTGTGTGCCTACATTTCCTCTCATTTGGAAAGGAAAACTCTGGAGTTGCTAGGCCCTCTGGTTTAGCTCCTTGACTTTGAGACCTGGTTTTCTCATCTTAAATTGCCATAATGGGTTAAACTTCCCTGGGTGTCAAGGAGTGAGGTGGGAGGTGTAGAAAAGACTCAGAAGACCTAACCAAAGCAGTGACATCTTAATCTGAGTTAATACTGATTCACTTTATATGATTTTCTTTGATCAAAATGAAGCTTTGACATAAAAAAAAATAAGTCTGAAAATCCCTGGTTTAAGATGCCTGAGGTCCCTTGGGTTTCCAAATTTCCATGGTAGAGATTAATTTTATAATTTTACCCCTTATATAAAATTTGCAATAAAATAGTTGAATCTTTGATTTTAAAGGCAGTAATAGCTATGCCTTCTCTGAGGATGATGAGCTTTTGGTAAGGAATGCAATACCATCATTTATACGGTTTCTCTGGAAAGCCTGTGTCCCCATTTAGAAGGCCAACTTTGTGTAAGAATCCCAGGAGGGGCAAAGCAGAGGCAAGGACTGAGGGACTGTACTTCTGCCATTGACAGAGGAGATGGTTGAGGGTAAGAAGACAAAGGAAGCAGGAGAATTTCCATGAGAGAAGTTGTGAGGAGAGAATGGTGCTGGAAAGAAGGAAATCAGTGTGGAAGGGGAAAATTGTTCTAAAGTAGCTACTTAGCTTGGAGAGGAGGAAGGATATGTGAGGATCCTTTCACTTGGAGGACCCTGCAAAGTCACAATGGGGAGAGGGAGGAGGAAATGAGAAGAGGTAGAGAAATGACAGAACAAAATGAGGAGGACATGGTGACAGCTTGACATGTTTTGAGAAGGCTTTCTGAAAAGTGCTTCCCAGTGGAAGAGAAATAAAAGGTTAAGCTCCAAAGGTTTGGTTGTGAACCAAATACAAATTTCACAATATAAGGAGGGAACAAACAGCAGGAACACACACACCCCAGAAGGGAAAATGAGAAGAAAAGTAGTACTTAGAGGATTTGGCCAAGGAAGAGTATGTTTTAAGCCACATATGAAAAAGATGCATCTTTGGTGGAAGGTAACAGCCCTGAAGATTAGTTTCTAAGACAGACTATCACTGAAGGGTCTTATAACTGCCTCATAAATGGCCATATTCATTTCACAGCACTCGAAGGGCTCAGAACACACTCTTAAAACATCTTAGAGCTAAAATCTGAGGATTAACTATGACCAGGTTTTATTCACAATGCTTTCATACATGCCATCTGCACAACATTTATTTCTCTTAACTTCCTCTTCTTGTTAGGTTTTTATCAACACTTTAAAAAGCCTTTGAAGAAAGCAATCTACACATTCAATCACATCTCAATCAAAATTGTAATGGCATTCTTCTCAGAGCTAGAACAAACAATCCTAAAAATTTGTATAGAACCACAAAAACGCCAAATAGCCAAAGTAATGTTGAAAAAGAAAACCAGCATGGCAGGCATCACAATCCCGGACTTTAGCCTCCACAGAGACCAATGGAATAGAATAGAGAACCCAGAACTGGACCCACAAATGTAATCTTTGACAAAGCAGGAAAGAGTATCCAATAGAAAAAAGACAGTCTCTTTAGCAAATGGTGCTGGGAGAACTGGACAGCAACATGCAGAAGAATAAAACTGGACCACTTTCTTACGTCATACACAAAAACAAACTCAAAATGGATGAAAGACCTAAATGTGAGACAGGAAACCATCAAAACCCTGGAGAAAACAGGCAACAACCACATTGACCTCAGCTGCAGCAACTTCTAACTTGATATGTCTCTGAAGGCAAGGGAAATAAAAGCAAAAATGAACTATTGGGATCTCATTAAGATAAAAACTTCTGCACAGCCAAGGAAATAATCAACAAAACTAAAAGGCAACCAATGAAATGGGAGAAGACATTTGCAAATGACATATCGGATAAAGGGTTAGTATCCAAAATCTATAAAGAATTTACCAAACTCAACACCCCAAAAAAACCAAATAATCCAGTGAAGACATGGGCAGAAGGCATGAACAGACATTTCTTCAAAGAAGACATCCAGGGGCGCCTGGGTGGCTCAGTCGGTTAAGCGTCCGACTTCGCTCGGGTCACGATCTCACGGACCGTGAGTTCGAGCCCCTCATCAGGCTCTGTGCTGACAGCTCAGAGCCTGGAGCCTGCTTCAGATTCTGTGTCTCCCTCTCTCTCTGGCCCTCCCCCTGTTCATGCTCTGTCTCTCTCTGTCTCAAAAATAAATAAATTAAAAACAAAAACAAAAACAAAGAAGACATCCAGATGGCTAACAGACACATGAAAAGATTCTCAGCATCACTATCATCAGGGAAATAAAAATCGAAATCACATTGAGATACCACCTCACACCAGTCAGAGTGGCTAAAATTAACAACTCAGGAAACAATAGATGTTGGTGAGGATGTGGAGAAACAGGAACCCTCTTGCACTGTTGGTGAGAATGGAAACTGGTGCAGCCACTCTGAAAAAGTGTGGAGTTTCCTCAGAAAATTAAAAATAGAATTACCCTACAACCCAGCAATAGCACTACTAGGAACTTATCCAAAGAATACAGGAGTGCTGATTCGTGGGGGAATATATACCCCAATGTTTATAGCAGTGATTTCAATAACAGCCAAATTATGGAAATAGCCTAAATTTCCATCAACTGATGAATAAAGAAGATGTAATATACATACACACACACACACACACACACACACACACACACACAATGGAATACTACTTGGCAAAGAGAAAGAATGAAATCTTGCCATCTGCAACAATGTGGATGGAACTGGAGAGTATTATGCTAAGTAAAATAAGTCAGTCAGAGGAAGACAGATATCATACGTTTTCACTCATATGTGGCATTTGAGAAATTTAACAGAAGACCATGGGGGAAGGGAAGGGAAAAAAATAGTTTCAAACAGAGAGGGAGACAAACCATAAGAGACTCTTAAATACAGAGAACAAACTGAGGGTTGGTGGGGGGAGCAGGGGGGAAATGGGTGATGGGCACTGAGGAGGGCACTTGTTGGGATGAGCACTGGGTATTGTATATAAGTGATGAATCATGGGAATCTACTCCCGCAGCCAAGAGCACAGTGTATACACTGCATGTTAGCTAACTTGATGATAAATTATATTAAAAAATATATTAATAAATAAATTAATAAATAAAAAGTTTTGAGGAAAACAAGGAAGTTGAAGATTTCTACAAAGGAAAAAAAAACTTAGTTGAAGGAAGTAACTCGATTGAGGGTCTAGGGGACCTCACTTTGCAAATATAAAAAGTGATTTAAATATCATAATTAGTTCTGTGGAAAGGAAAACCAAGTCTAGTTTCGGTCCATATTCACTATGAGCCCTCCTTGCCATCCAAAATAGGCAAGATGAGAATCTGTGATAAATGACAAGCTCAGAAGGCAATGCTTCCTTCAGATTTGAATCTTTCCACAGAAATTCTGCTGAGTCTGTCATGAAATTTTCTAGTGTCTCTCATTTTTTTTAAGTTTATTCATTTATTTTGAGACAGAGAGAGAGCGTGGGGGAGGGACAGAGAGAGAGAGAGGGAGACAGAATCCTAACCAGGGGCCCAAACCCATTACTGTGAGATCATGACCTGAACCAAAATCAAGAAAAACACTTAACTGATTAAGCCACCCAGGCACTCCAGCGTCTCTCATTTTTGTTTTAATTTTTTTTAATGTTTATTTTTGAGAGAGACAGAGAGACAGAGCGCGAGCAGGGGAGGGGCAGAGAGAAAGAGGGAAACAGAATCTGAAGAAGCCTCCAGGCTCCGAGCTGTCAGCACAGACCCCCACTCAGGGTTCAAACTCATGAACTGTGAGATCATGACCTGAACGAAATCAAGAATCAGACACTTAGCTGACTGAGCCAACCAGGCACCCAAGTGTCTCTCATTTTTAAAATAGCGACAACTAGCACCCTTTATTGATATTAGGAGTAATTTTATTTATTTAGTTAGTTATTTGCCTCAAAGAAGCAAATAAGCTCTATGACTAAGAAGGAAAGTTGATCTTAAACCATTTCCTAAAGCTAAGGGCCCACAGCCCAATAATGCCATTAAATATTTCATGCAAATGATAAATGTGAAAAGACTTAGTTTTCTGCCAAGCCATGATGGAGAACTCCTGAGGTGGTGTCCTCAGAGAAGGACACAGGATATATCATTGCTCCTTTCCGGAAGTGACTAATTGAGATGATTTGCAAATCTTACTCTACAGAAATCCCTCTCCTTGGGGGCAAGACTCTTCCTTTCTTGCATGCTATGGAAGGAACACAACAAAAGCAAAACCAAGTCTGGTAGGGAGCTTTGATAGAAGGGTGGAGAAGCATGGTGTTCCTATGATGGCCAAAGCCCACCAAGCACCACTGCACCTCCTCTCACCAAAGCCCAAATATGCAGAATCGGGACTTCCAGGCCCCATCCAAACAGCTCTCCCCTCCCCAAGCCTGGCTTCCCTGCTCCAGCAGGGCCAGGACCCACAGAGCCCCCTAAACCAGTGTAAGCCTCCTCACCTTTACTTCGCTGTCCCTGTGTCTCCTTTGTCTCAGGACACAGCTGAAACCCCACCTCCTCTGCACAGCATTCTCTAACCTGCCTGTGCACACTCCTCTCATGTTTCTCTCAATTCCATCCATGCCCAAAGTGTGATCTGTGAGCCTGGCGTTAAATCTCAAAGTACCTTTTCTGTTTCTCTATATCCAGTATATTTGTTTTGCTCTCCCATTCAAATGGCCAACGAAAAGACAAGCAGGCATCTCATATCTTTTGTTGTCCTCCTGATCTTAGCATAAGCCTCACTCAGGAATTACTTGCTGAGGTGACTCCATTCAAATTGAACAATGAGGTCAAGGGTGAGGCAAAAGCAAATACCTTCCAGACAGAGGTCAGAACTCTTTCTGTTTCCCAAGCTTGCAAAGGGGGTAACAGACTTCCTCACCAAAGTCCCTCTATGCTCACAGTTGGGGTCAAACAGTAGCATGTGAACATGTGAGAAGTACTCAGGGGGAGTAGAGTTTTGAGAGTGTATTGTTTTCCTCCTTGCTAATGAAGGTCTTTTCTCTCTCCTTGGTATTTCCCAATTTAAAAAATTGTCTGATTTTAGAGAAAACTAAAAGAATGTGTGTGGTTTATTAAAGCCAATTTATAAGCCTTAGAAATCTGATATTTTTCCTTTTTATTCATTCATCATACATTTATGAAAAATATTTAGTTACTGAGGGGCAACTCTGTTCACTACAATAAGTGCTAGTTGTACACTGATAAATAAAACATGCAAGGTTGTTACCGTCACAGAACGAGTTATCTCTCCTAAGTGAGACAGATTCTGAGCAAGTGAACAAACATAGAAACAAAGTGTTAAGGGGTGGATTGGATGATGTGTCAATTATGTCTCAATAAGACTGTTAACAAAAAGGTAAAGACTACAGAGAGGGGCTTTTAGAAGAAATTTTTTAAATGTTTATTCATTTTTGAGAGACAGAGAGAGAGAGACAGAGCGTGAGCAGGAGAGGAGCAGAGAGAGGGAGACACAGAATCCGAAGCAGGCTCCAGGCTCCAAACTGTCAACACAGAGCCTGACGCGGGGCTCAAACTCACAAACCATGAGATCATGACCTGAGCCGAAGTCGGACACTTAACCTACCGAGCCACCCAGGCACCCAAAGAGAGGGGCTTTTATAAGCTGACCATCAGGGATACCTGTTTCTACCATGTTCTGAGTGCACATGCCCGGTAATTATCATCTGTATGTCCTCATGGGATACCCGGTGCACACTAGGTGCTTCTTAAAATATCTATGGCCCAGACAAAGCATGCTGAGCCAGGATTGAATCTTTCCTCATTGAAGATTATGGAGAACAGAAGGAAACACACATCTAGCTACTACCTCCTGTCACAAACGTTCTGGTCACATTTTAACTTGGCTAATTGGATCGGCTGTTCCTGTGGCCACTCCTCTCCCCCGCTTTTGGGGGATAACTTTAATCTCCAACTGCTTCATTTTCCACTTTGGTGAGTCACCAGGCAGAGGATGGAGAATGTAAGTCATTACTTTCCTCATCTTCGCAGGTAATTTGATACTGTACATGGTCCTTTAGAATGTTTCTTCTGTATTTAAATCTTGGCAAGGGCATGCTACATTGTTTGCAATTCTTCTATTCTCATTGCCAACTTTTTCTGGAAAAATCATAGAAAATAAGATGCAGGATACATCAAGCCACAGCCACTTGGCTCCCTGGAGTTATAGGGTTTTTCTCATTCCCTTGCACCCCTCATTGGTTTCAGCACTGGCTCGCTCTCTCTCCTCCCCTGTTTTTTATCTCTCCCCCGCCCTCTCTCCCTTTCTGTCCCTCTGTCTCTCTGTCTCTCTCTCGCTCTCTGCTAATGCTTCTGAAGAGACCCTCTGGAAACTCTCCTGAGACCCCCAGTTGTACTCAGGGGCTGCTTGAGAACATGCTAATCCCCTTCCTCCTTCACACCCTGAAAATTAAACATTCCAAAAATGCCCTTCTTGCAGGTGACATTGACTGGCTTAATCTCTGACAGGTTTTCTACTTGTGTTGACATGAGAGGCAGAGAAAAATTAGGTGTTCTCCAATGGGTTCTCTAAGAATACACTGAAAGGAAGCTCCTAATATAAACCAGCCCAGAATTCCAATGCTTTGGACATGTCCTACAATCTACACATTGTTAGAGCTAGCTCCTTTAATAACAGCAGGGACTTGTTGGACTTCCAAAGGATAAATTAAATTACCATTTGCTGCCCAGTGTATCATTTAGGGAGGTTTTCCCTTCAGGGCCAAACCCATGGTTACAGACATGAGAGTGTTCCTTTGGTGAACAGATAATGAAACTTGAGAGTTATTTACCATCGTTCATTACTAACTACATTAAAATATAAGCCTTGGCCCTTGAGTCAAACTTTGTTTTCTCAACATTTGGGCTTGAATGTTTTCAATATATTAAACAAGATTCTGCAGTAAAACATTGACTCTGTACTGGTCAGCTTTATGTTAGTCACGTGTCTGAAGTATTTCTTCCGAATAGTTCAACCCAGGTTTATTTGTGGATGGTAGTGGATCTTTATCCCCAATGCATCTATTGAGGATCAGCTGCCGTGGGGACATGCCCAATTTTAAGAAGAGACTGATATGTTGTGAATAGACAATGAAATAGGGAGTTTGAACTATCCGAAATGGATTATCCAGCAGCAAACTGAATAGCATTTTTGATCCAATTATTGCAAGAGGGGTGGCATCAACAATTCAAAGATTCAGTCACGGGTTTGGCAACAAACCTGAAAATGCTCAATTCCTTATGCCATATAGGCACAGCCAAAGGATGTATCACTTCAGTATATGTTTAAGATGACAACTCAAGGGGCACCTGGGTGGCTCAGTTGGTTAAGCATCGGACTCTTTGATTTTGGCTCAGATCATGATCTCATGTTGATGCATTGAAGCCCCATCTCAGGCTCTGTGCTGACAGCATGGAGCCTGCTTGGGATTCTCTCTCTCCCTCCCTCTCTCTCTCTCTCTCTACCCCTCTCCTGCTCATGCATGCTTTCTCTCCCTCTCTTTCTCTCTCTCTCTCTATCTCAAAATAAATAAGTAAACATTTTTTAAAAAGACAGCTCAGCAATTATAACATTAATACAAACACAGTAGGGAGCTCAATCAGGGGGCTGAGCACACAGGTAAATTTTTTCTCTTAAAAATTTTGGAATTTGACAAAATAATCAATTAGATGATTAGGTCTGTTATGTGTGTCTCCTTGAGTCTTCTTTACAGACTTAACCCCAGGAACATGGAGCTGCTATGTGTTGTCACTAGACTGAAAGCTACATATTTTGTTACCTGAAAGTTTTCCTTATATTTCTGAAAAACAAATATGTAACTAACAGGGATAATTGGGCCAGTGCAGACTTGGTTGTTCCTTCCAGTCTCAGGTCAATGGAATCTTCACCCTTACCTCACCTGCAATTCAGAGCAAGCAAAGAAAGGACTAAACAGCAGGTGCCAAAATATAAATGGAGCATGCAGCAGATAGTTATCCCTCTCAGGGATTTAGATCTGATTTCCTTTTAATATAACTTAGGCCATATTTTTCTCTATGAAAATACTGAGGTGTGTTGTGGGTTAAATTATGTTTCCCAGAAAGATATATGGAAGTCCTAACCCCTGGTATCTGTGAATGTGACCTCATTTGGAAATATGGTCTTTGCAGACACAATCTCATTAAAATGAGGGCATCCTGGATGAGAGTGAGCCCTAATCCAATTACTGGTGTTCTAATAAAGAGAGGGAACTTCAGACACATGGACACAGAGAGGAGGAGGCCATATTAAAGGAAGCAGACATTGGACCATTGCATCTACAAGCCAAGCAACATCAACAATTACCGGCAACCACCAGAAGAAGCTGCAAGAGGCAAGGCAGGCTCTTAGAGCCTTCAAAGAGAGTACAGATCCTTCTGGACTTCTAGCCTCCAGAACTGTGAAGGAACATATTTCTGTTGCTATCAACTACCCAGGTTGTGGAAGGAAACTAATACAGACTGATTTTCATCTTTTTTCTTCCATTTTAGTTACTTAATCTTTAAATCTTCAATTTTAACTTCTACAGCGTTTGCCTATCAGGATTTGAAGATGACATTTTTGTTTAAAAACCTGTATCTGGACATGGCAGTTTTCCTTGATGACTTTGCTGTGGAATGTTTGCATTTCAAGGGGAAAGAAAAGGAAATGCTTATTTGTGTGTTTAAACACAGTGTTCCTGCCAGGATAAAATAAATGTCCATGATATGACAGTTAAATGGGGATTCATTCTGCCGCAGAAAATCTGCAGAGAATGAGCTTTCCGGCAGCATTGCTCCCACAGGTAAGTGGACACAATTCTATTGCAGGAGAAAACTAGGGCTCACCGATGGGTTTCTCGGTGAATTGTCTCTAGTTCATTGCCATGCATATTTACATAGTTAAGTGCTGATGGAGTGACAAACAGAGAAGATTCGAATCTTCCTCATAAAATGACCCTATCTCTTAGAGTGGTAGTGAGTATTAAACAGTAGAACATAGTTCCTACTATGCCCTGAAAGCCCGATGAAGAGAAACCACTGTCATTATTAGTAACTGTAAAGATACTTAAGGTTTTCTTATTGCAAATCACTCTGAATCTTTTGTGAAAGGAAGCAAACTCTAGAAAAACAGGTAAAGTATATTTAGGAGGTAAAATTTACTAGTTCTTTTTCCAGAACACTTGAAAATTTCTTGATACCCCAAATTCTCTCACTTCTATAGCCTGGCTGAAAATCTGCCCAAACCCCTCCCCACACCCCTCCTCCAAATGATAGCAGCTGATGTTCACCCTAGCTTACACTGATAAGCTCAATGTTAGCTATTGACCTGGACAATGATCTGGCCTACAAATGTTGTATCTGCTCAACAATAACCAATGAATTGGAAAATATTCTATTGTAGGGCTTAAGGCCAAGCCAATACTGCATTTCAGCTATGCTCATTCTCTTTGATCCAGGATAACCCTTAACTTCATTGATACCTATAGATACTAAGTTTTAAGTAAGGAAATTTATTTTTTGTTTGTTTGTTTCAAATTTTTATGTAAATTCTAGTTAGTTAACATATAGTGTAATATTGGTTTCAGAAGTAGTTTCATCACTTACATACAATACCCAGTGCTCATCACAAGTTCCCCCCCTTAATACCCATCACCCATTTAACCCATCCCCCACCCACCTCCCCTCCAGCAACCTTCAGTTTGTTCTTAATAGTTAAGAATTTTTTATGGTTTGCTTCCCTCCCTCTTTTTTTCCCGTTTCCCCTATGTTCATCTGTTTTGTTTCTTAAATTCCATGTATGGGTGAAATCATATGGTATTTGTCTATGACTGATTTATTTCACTTAGCATAATATTCTCTAGTTTCATCCACATCATTGTAAATGTCAAGATTTCATCCTTTTTGATGGCTGAGTAATATTCCAGTGTGTGTGTGTGTGTGTGTGTGTGTGTGTGTGCGCGCGCGCGTGTGTGTGTATACACACAAGCACACACACACATATATATCACATATTTTTTATCCATTCATAAGTTGATGGACATTTGGGCTCTTTCCACAATTTGGTCATTGTTGATGATGTCGCTATAAATATTGGGGTGCATGTACCCCTTTTAATCAGTATTTTGTCTCCTTTGGGCAAACACCTTAGTAGTGCAATTGCTGGGTTGTAGGGCAGTTCTATTTTTAATTTTTTGAAGAACCTCCATACTGTTTTCCAGAGTAGCTGTACCAGTTTGCATTCCCACCAACAGTGTGAGTGTTCCCCTTTCTCCGCATCCTCAATAACATCTGTTGTTTCCTGTGTTGTTAATTTTAGACATTTTGGCAGGTGAGAGGTGGTATCTCATCATGGTTTTGATTTGTATTTCCCTGATTATGAGTGATGTTGAGCATCTTTTCATGTGTCTGTTAGGCATCTGGATGTCTTCTTTGGAGAAATGTCTGATCATATCTTCTGCCAATTTCTTCACTGGATTTTGGGGGTGTTGAGTTTGGTAAGTTCTTTGTAAGTAACGTAATTTCATTTTGTGGAAAACAGTAGTTTGAATTCAGGCACAAAAGCTACATTTGAGTATGACTGCTTTTAGAGATAACATCTGTAAGGTTTGGTGGGTCATGTGTCCATATGTGATTTTTGCCTGATGAATTCCTGTTTGCCCTTGCCAAGACCCAGCTGGGACTGTAAGCAAAAACCCTTGGAGTACTCTCTCTAGAGAGCCTATGCCCTTCTGTGGTTGCTGTTGCCACCTCCTGTCATGATTGCTGAGCCTTCCTTGACTGGGCAAGTTAGACCCAGCATTCCTCGGGGGCCCACAGACCACCAGAGGGTGCTCCCACCTCTGTCATCAGTGTGTGATGTCTTGCCTTCAGTGGTGAGAACCTTTCCCTCCCATGGGCTAGGACCTTCTCCTTCCTCACTGCTGGACTGAGGAGACAAGAAGCGCCAGGGATGCTTGCTTTTGTCTTACTTACACAGATGAGTGTATGGTTTCAGTATAACAACCCATAGTTATAGTAAAAGATTTCACTCTGGCTATAAGCACCAAGCAGAGAGTTAAGGAAGTAGCCAGTATGTTCAGATAGAAAGCAAATGTGGAATAGCAGTGATTTTCCCAAGTTGTTTCTCGATATCAAATTAATCAAGTTTATTCTTATATTTTTGTAACTTTATATTTTAAAATGATTTGAAACTTAGGTTGTAAAAACAGCACAAGGTGCACCGCATATGCCCTTTTCCCTGAGTCAACAACTGTTTATTTTATTCCATTTGCTTAATAATTCTCTCTTTTGATAAGCAGATAGATAAATGTGTGTGTATCCATATGCACAAATGCATGTATATGTATATATACATATATATGTACATTATTTTTCAAACCATTTGAGAGTAACCTGAAGACATCATATACCTTTGCTCCTTAATGCTTCATTGTATATTTCTTGGGAACAAGGACCTTGTTACAAAACCACAGTGCGATTTTCAAAATAGGGATATTTAATTTTGATGTAATTCTATTATTTAACCCACAGCCCTCTTTCAAAGTGTGTCAAAGTCCCCCCAAATGTACTTGGTATCTAATTGCTTGCCATTCCAGGATCACTCCAGGAACACATAGTGCATTCAGTGGTCCTGTCTCCTTAGTCTCCTTCAATCGGGAACACTTCTCCATTCTTTGTTTTTATAGACCTGATCACTTTCAAATATTACAGGGAATTATTTTACTGAATGTTCTTCAATTTGGGTTTGAATGATGTTTGCTTATGACAAGATTCAGATCACTCATTTTTGTTGGAAATGTCACCAAGTGGTGCTGTGCCCTTCTCAGTGCACCATATTAGGAAGCACATGCTATTAGTTTGTCCCATTATTGGTGACATTGATTTTGATCATTTGGATAAGGTGATGTCCACCAGATTTCTCCACTGTAAGTAACTATTTGTCCCTATGTAATTAATAAGTAATTTGTGGAGAGATACTTTGAGATCATGAAAATATCCTGTTTCTCACTAAATTCACTCACTAGCTTTAGCATCAATTGTTGATTTTCTGCCCACCATTCTTTATGTATTTACTACATGGCATTCTGTTTTATTGTTTCTTGATCGTTTGGGTTCTATAATTATTAGTATGTATTTTCCCTTATTTATTATTTTTACTTCTCTCAGTATGAACTTGTAGAGTTTTAAAGTTCTTTTTTTTAATTTCTTTTAACATTTATTTTTTGAGAGAGAGATAGAGTGTGAGCAGGGGAGGGGAAGAGAGAGAGGGAGACACAGAATCCAAAGCAGGCTCCAGGCTCTGAGCTGTCAGCACAGAGCCCGACGCAGGGCTCAAACCCAGGAACCATGAGATCGTGACCTAAGCCGAAGTTGGACGCTTAACTGAATGAGCCACCCAGGCGCCCCTGAACTTGTAGAGTTTTTTAAAAAAAATGTTTATCTTTTTGGAGAGAGAGAGAGACTGGGGGAGGGGCAGAGAGAGAGAGAGAGAGAGAGAGAATCCCAAGCACGCTCTGTGCTGTCAGTACCAAGACTGACATGGGACTCAATCCCACAAACAGTGGGATCATGACCTGAACCAATATCAAGAGTTGGCAGCTTAACCAACTGAGCCACCTAAGAGCCCCTGACTCATAGATTTTTATTTTACCCAATGTGTTATAATCCATTACTGTCATTATTCATGATTATGATTAAATTCACCCTAGTCAATCAGTAGGAGCCCTTTCGAGCTGGCTCCTCTGTCCTCTTGGTATATCTCCATTAATCTTCAAGCACGTCCTTACTTTTTAGCAAAATAAGAGGCTTATGAGCACTTCTAACAAAATAAGTACATGTTTGCACTAGCTACAGCCACAAAAAATACCACTGAAGTCAGCTTCCCTCTTGCTTGCCCTTGCCCTGGAAGGCCTATGGTTGGAAGGGAGGGGCTATACCAGGCAGGGAGGCTGACCCTGGTACCTTGTGTCCTTCAAGGTGATATATAAGCATGTGGTGGCAGAAGATTCTGTATGGGCTTGGGGCTTGGGGGCTATTGAGTAGAAGGAAAATGTGCTTATTTCATTTATTTCTTATTCAAGCATCTTTGAGTGTCCTTTGTCATAGTCTTATGACAAATTCTCTGTTCCCTGCTATGCAGCAGGGATGCATAAGAGAAAAATAATCAGATTCAAAATGAATCAAAAATTGTAGATACACAGTGCCCGTGTCTTGGCTACCAGTATGCACAAACTATATTCAGATCAGGCATCTTGGCACCAGGAGACAAGAGCGAGAGGCAGCAACACAGAGCGTAGGTGGGTTTTAGAGGCAAGTGTTCATGTGGCCTCAGACACTTCTCAGTTGGCTCACAAGTATAATGGGATGGAGAAGACATGAATCCTGAAGGAAACATGGATGGAAGTTTGTATTTCATACTTAAACCTAAATTCCCATTCCCCTACCACAAAGGGTTAAGGTGGTTAAATTATTCTCCACTCATAAAGAAAAGAACGTTAAAAGATTTATTTTAACCACTAACCCTGCTCAGACCTTAAAAGAAAATTAATGGTATGAGTGGAGGATCTAGTTCATTGCAAATTTTGTCTTAAGATCACACTGGCCTAGCAGATTATATGATTACAGAGTATTAATCATAATACAGACAAATTACACCTTCTCTTAATGGGAGGCAACAACACAATTGGGAGTTGAGTCCTGGAAAGTTGAGTTCTCCATAATGCTTACTGAAAGGAAAAGGGAGTAGTAAGTTAGTCACAGATTCATCTAGAAAATCAAATTCTGTGAAACTGTAAACAAATTGCCTCAGGGACATTTCATAGATGGCCTTAAATCTGTATTTGCCAGATATAAACCTTACCCCTGAAAGTGGGAAAACACAGTATCCCAAATCTACACGCATGATGACAGACTTGAGAGAGAAATAAATTATACCCATAATAGCCTTGATTTCATCTTTTGGGCATGGTTAGAGCGAGCATACACGTAAGGCCAAAACATGTCCTCACATACCTCATAACAAAGTAAGCTCTTTTAAACATCTTTTGCAATAGACAATTTTATGGTTTGGTTAGGCACCCTCACCCTCACCTCTCTGCTTAGAGAGGAATTTCCCCTCAACTGAAATCCAGAGAAGAGGGGTGGGGGGGGGTGGGTTGGGGAGAGAAGTGAGGCCGCAAGAACCAAGTGGTCCTTCTGCTATTTGGACATGCGGTGACTTTAAAAATGATGTAGAAATAAATGTGTTAGCATGTGGAAAGTTAGCCTTAACAGAACATATAAGGGGTCTCTTGGCACGCAAAAGGTGTCTGATAAAGTGTGTTCCAGACCAAAGCTCCAAATTAAGTATTTGAGAATGTCATCCAAAAGAAAGTGGTGGGGGACAGGGGCCAAAGAGTTGGCAAAAACACAGCTGAATCGTGAAACTGTACCCCAGACTGCCAAGTCTCAAAGAATACTCTTAGGTGCAATTTACTAAACCAACTAAATAAGAGGCAGTCATAAATTACCGATGAACGCAGATGTTGGTGGACTCCGCAGTCACCTCTAAGCCTATTAAAACTTTAAACACTCCGGTGCCTGATAGCCTGGCAGGCTGGAAATGGTGCTTTGGTGAACTGCTTAAAGACGACTCTGTGTATGTGTATGTGTGAGAGAGACAGACAGACAGGCACTGAGACAGACAGAAAGGTCTGCTACCGGGCACACATTCTACCCTGCTGGTCCTGCCTCCTGGTCCCTCAGAAAATAAAAGAAAAATGCCTGTGGAAACAACCACATGGTGCCAGTGGAAAATGAAAACTGCTCCAAGAGCAAAGGTGCCAGCAGAGCTGTTGAAGTCACAGTCTCAGTGCTTTTGAGAAACAAAATGCGTTCCCCGGGGGCTTACGCGAAACACAATTCCACGGAGATAATGCGTGAGGAAATGCAAGCGCGAACCTTACATTAGGAAACCAGCTCCTACACTTCCATCCCACAGAGCTGAGACTCTGTCGCAGGGCCAAGGAGGAGACACTGTTTCCACAGCATGAGGTCTCCTCAGACTAAGAGGTACACCTCTGCTCTATTTGCCTCAGAATAGCGATGATGGTTTGACACCTGTTAGTGCTACATTTTACAATCTACGGAAAGCTATCATACACATTTAAACCTCTAAGGATCCAAGTCTCTTAAAATGCTGAATAGCTTTTATTCTGAACTATGTGCTTAAGGAATGCAAAAGGTAGTTCCTAAAACGCTGCCTAAAATGTTGGCTGGTAGTGAAGTTATGGGATCTTCCTTTCTTGTTTTGAGATGATGATCAAATAAAAAGGAAAATGGTCAAGAAGCAGACAAACTGAATCACTATGTGTCTGGACAGCAAGCACCATTCATGCAACTTGCCTAAACTCTTTCAAAAGTCCAGACTGGGACTCTACATGGCACATTCATCAGATGGGCAGATTCAGTCTACTCAAAACTGACAACTGAAAACATAAATAATCCAGTAAAAAATAAAAGACATATAAAGACTGATAAACAAAACAACTTTGAATGCAACATAAATGGCATGTATTTAATCTCATGGCAGAGAGTATATACCCAAGTCGGACAGAATCTCAATTGTATCACATACTAGTACTGATGATTTTTGGGTAAGTTACCTAACTTCTCTGTGTCCCAGTTGTCTGTAAAATAGGATAATCATTAAAATACAGACTGGTATCAGCCAAGGTTCACCAGAGAAACAGAACTAGTAAGATATGTATAAATCCTATTTCTATATATAGAAAGAGATTCTAAGGAACTGATTCATGCAGTTCTTTAGCCTCATGGAGGCTAGCAAGCCCAAAATTTGCAGAGTGGGCCAGCAGGGAACACACGAAAGAGCTGGTGCTGCTGATCATATCAGAAGACCGTCTGCTGGCAGAATTCTTTCTTGCTTAGAGGAGGTCAGACTTTTGTTCTGTTCCGGCCTTCAACTCATTGGATGAGGTCCCCCTCCACATTATGGAGGGCAATCTGTTTTATTCAAAGTCCACTGGTTTAAATGTTCATTTCATCAAAAATACCCTCACAAAAACATCCAGGGTGATGTTTGACCACGTATCTGGGCATCCTTGCCCAGCCAAGTTGGCACATAGAATTAACAATCAATCCACCTCAAAAGATTGTTGCCAGAATTGTATCAGTTAGCGTATGTAAAATGATTAGTTTAGGGCTGTGATGGGCACATAAGTGCTATTTAAGTGTTAGCTATTGCTGTTATCATTACCATTATCATTCTTATTAGGTAAGAAGTAATGAGTTGTAGAGAAGCCACTTTGATGACTTTCCAGGAGAGAGAGACATTCTGCTCCCAAGCAGTTAGGAAAAGCCTCATAAAGAGATGGAAGGTTTCTGGAAGTGTGGGAAGAAGGCAAGAGTGGCTGGAACACTATGAGACTAGGTGTGCTTTCAGGGAAATCAGACTCAGAGCAGAGGAGACTGTGCAGGAATAAGAGGAAAAGGGTTCAGAATAGAAGGTGAGACCCTCAGGCCTCGTTTGCAGAGCCACTGGAAGTCTCCCTAAGGCCTCTGGGTGGGGGCGGTGAACGAATTGAGTGAGGGGGGAGCATAAGATAACTTTGGCAGGAAAGTTGGAGGAATTGCTGAGCAGGAGATGGGGACTCTTTTCTCAGAAGAAAAGATCATAATCTTCCCCAAAATAATGAATGAAGAATGATCATTTACTCCACTGCCCCTAAGGACTATAGAAATGAGGAGGAAGGCATATAATAGAGTTGAAAATATGATCAGGTTTCTTGCTTAGGATATTGACAACTGCCTGCAGATAGATCCCGGGAAGGAGGAAAGCTTGGCCCAGTGGGAGAGTGGCAGAAAATGAAGAAACTTCTTTCAACAAGTGGCATTTTCATTCAGTCTTTTCCCTTATGATGCAACTTATCTCTCACTTTAAATAAACCTACTCTTCTGAACTTGTACTATTAATGAAACAAGACACTAATTTATTCTGCTCACTCAAAAGGCTCAGACATAACACTGCATGTTAGACAGGGACAAATTATGTTCCTGCAGCCTAACTCCATTAAACATTAGAGCCCAAAAGAAAACGAAAGGAAGAAAGTTAACTTATGAGATCAGGACACCAGTAAATCCTCATGTATGGAAGGTTAAGAGGGGACCACTCAGAACCAGGAACTAAGAATGAGATGCAAAATTAATTGTTCAAGACCAAGAAGACTCCCTCCATAGATGTCACTTCAAACCCTTTGTTTGTGTAATTTTTTGACTTAACCGAAGACTTGTTTCACTTGTGAAAGCCATGCACATTTTATAACAGGTTTTAGTGAAGAAATCAAATTCCTCTTATATAATTTTATGTAATTCATCTTTTCCATCTTATTCTCTCCACATCTTAGTGGTTAAAAGAAAGGAACTGTGATCTGAGTCCCACCAAAGTGCCTGAAAATGATGACGGCACTGAAAGAACCAATGACCTGACATCCCAGATGTCATCGTTTAAACAAAATAGTGGTTATCATCCTCTGACTTGTATTCATCTTGGTCTACAACTGCCTAAACTACCTTGAAAATTCTCAAGTGCCCAAACTAGAAAGCAAGGAGGCAAAGCCATAGGAATAAAGGCAGCCACAGCTTCCCTTTCCACCTTCTTTGAAAAAGAAAAAAGAACAAGGTCAAGTTTACTTCTATTTGATGTATACTTATCAAGTATCAATTATTGAAAAACTAGACATTGTGCAGGAACTAACCATTGAATACCTTCTATGGGATAGTCACTTTGTATCCATCAATTCAAGAAGAAACAAGATCCTTTTATTAAAGAAAACTGATATAAAGATATTGGAACCCCCTCCCACAAAAAATGGTTAAGTAATAAAGCATATTAGATAGTTGCCCTAACAGGTAGCAGAGATGGCATGTTCAATAGGGTTTCTGTAGATAAGGAGAGGGGTGAGTGTTGGGAGCTGAGAGCTGAGAAAATACATGGGTTTTCAGCTGACTTCCAAAGATAGGCAGGATTTGGATTGACAAAGAAGAGGGGTTATCAGTATTGGTGGAGGAGGAGAGTAATGGAGAGTTGGATAGCAACAGTGAGAATGGTGGGTTTGGGGTCCTTCTAGGATCCCCTGAGATGAGTCTTCCTGAGTAAAAAGTGTGTATCAGTGAGCAATGAAATACAAGGGCAGAGAGGTCATATGGTCACAGTGTATCAGACTGACCTCTGGGGAAACCCATACTTGCTTTCTTCTCTTGCCAAGATCACAGTCCAGCTGAATCACTTTGGTGACTTAGAAGAACTGGCCTCATGCTCAGCACATAGTAGGTGCTAATTTAATGTTTGCTGAGTGAATGGCCAATGTGCTTTGCTAATGTCCATTTCTCCCATCATGGTGACCCATTCCATAGCCATTCTGACTATGCACATGAAATGAAGAGGTAGGTCAGACCCCTGAAAGCATCTCACTTGCCCAGGTACCACACACTGATAGTTTGGGTTGAATGTGGGAGATGATCACATGCCAACTGTACTCAAGTTTTTGTAGTAGGTGATGATGACAGAGTGTGAATCTTTCAGACATTTTTCTTTCCTTGAGGATTTCAGCAAAGCAGGAATTTGGGAAAACAATATGTCGAAAATGAATGAAGAGGGAGAAACTTTAAGAAAACAAAATACTTCTTCCTCTCACAGTGCCAAAATTCCTTGTAAGAGTAAAAAGGGCCCTGGTTTAATGATTGCAAAAAAATTACCATTAGCCTATTATTTACCATACTTTCTTTAAAACCCAATTCAAGAAAAGGATGAGTGTAAAATTGTAAAAAAAAAAAAAAAAATCATTATTTAGAGAAGGAAGATTCAAGAACTTACTAAAGTAGTTCAGCTTCAGAGAACTGCCCTGGCATTACATCAGTGGAAGCTTAAGAACCAGTACATAATTTGGCCCATTCCTTCCCCCAACAGTGGTGAACATGGAAACACATCAAAATGAAGCCTCATCTTGGGTTTCTGAGAGACTGATGTGCAGCAAACCTCTGCCAATTCACATAGGACATATCATGGCTATGAAAAATAAACTTGTGTTAAGCTAAAATTCTGGATTATTAATACAGCAACAACTAGGCTCTATTGAGACAAAAATCTGGAATAAAAATAGAAGGATAAAGAAGGTGAATAACAATCTTAAAATATGTAATAAGTGTCAAATCCTAACATCTACAATAAATTATTTTGTTTGTGTAGGAAACAATAGTGTATCACTATCTGGTTTATTTCCCTTACCTCTAACACATATACCCACAATACTTTAAAACAAATAAGGCAAGATGTTAGGATTCCCACAAAGAGTCATTATATATTAAAGACATTGAGCATGCAAAACAAATATAAAAGTATATGAGCTATGAGATATATGAGATAAAGATAAAAATATTGTCTGTGTGCATTCCATTAGCCTACCCTGGAGCCTACCCAATAGCTAATATATTCAACATTTAATATGTGCCAAGCAAGTACTTTGCTAAGTGCTTTATATACATTATTTTGTTTAAATCTCATGACAACTCTAATATTCCAATTTAAATGGCGAGGAAACTGCAGCTCAGAGAGGATAAGTTACTTGCTCAAGCTCACACAGCTAATAAATAGTAGACTAGAGATGAATCCAGAGTTTGGCCTTAGAGCCCACCTGCTTAAGGTATATGCTATATTGTTTCTTCACTTTTCCCAAATTCAGAGGGATTAAAGAGTTCTCCCAAGGTCATAAAATTAGCAGCAGAGCCTCAACTAGAGTCTAATTTTCTTCTTCCTCTTCATTGCCCTGTCTCACCACAGCCTCTTCCGATTGTCTTTATCTCCTCTTCTCTGCCAGATCCCTTGCCCCTATCCAGAACTTCCTGTTGGAATCCTGGGTATTTCCTAGCGTGTAGAGGAGGGGTGTTACTTTAGAAAACTATCCTTCCCTACTAAAAAAAAAAAAAAAGAAAGAAAGAAGAAGAGAAGAGAAGAGAAGAGAAGAGAAGAGAAGAGAAGAGAAGAGAAGAGAAGAAAAAAATGGCAGTGGCACAGAAACACCAACCGACTGAATTAAGCCAGTTCATCCTCCCAGCCATCTCCAGGTCCATCACCTGCTGTTGGTATTTATGCAGTTTTAATGATTGTTTTAAGCTTCCCAAATGGACAGTCAGAATAGGGAACGCTGCCCAAAGGAAAGGTAAACACTGAGGAATTAGCATTGGTCCACGTGCTCCTCCTGTGGGGAGGCTGTCCGCACTCAGCCAGCTGTGAGGAACCCAGGGGACACTCTCTGGGGCCAGTGGTCCTCCGTGAAACCAGCTTCCACTTCGGGGCAGTGTCACCGTCCGCAGAGGGTCGGAGAAGGACTATCGTGACATGCAGTTCCAGTCAAAGACAGCAGGTAACATTTCTTGTGAACACTTTAAAAAAAAAAATTTTTTTTTTATTACATTTATTTTTGAGAGACAGAGACAGAGCACAAGTGGGGAGGGGCAGAGAGAGAGGGAGACACAGAATCCCAAGCGGGCTCCAGGCTCTGAGCTGTCAGTAGAGTTCGACCTGACCTTGAGATCATGACCTGACCCATCTGAGGCTTAACGTACTGAGCCACCCAGGCGCCTCTTGCGAACACTCATCTTAGGGAGATTTTAAGGGTCAGGGAAATCCTCTAGAACAACTTTTTCCGCAGTTGAAGACCAGGAAGCCGTGGAAAGGGAGGCTTGGCTGCTCTGTGGCAGCCGGCTTGGAACCGAGGCGAGAGGAGCCGCAGCCGCGTTGTAAACATTGCCATAGCTCATCGTGGCAAAACAGAGGATGATCCCGCAGGGCCCAGAAGGATTTGACATGTCCTGTCCCTCAGGGTTTTTGTGGGAGGGTTGGGGAGGGGGGACGGTTTTATTTTCTTTCAGACTTAGGTAACTTGGATGGTGGTTGAGGGAAGGCAGAGAAATCAAGATTTCCATTTACAAAAGAAATTTAGAGCCTGGGAAGGCGGCTTGGGAGTGGTGACTACCACACTTCACTGACCACGCTACACCCCCTCCCTGGCGGGGCGCCCTCCCTGGCTTGCGTCCCCTTGAGGGGGAACACCCTCAAGCTGAGCCCCTGCCAGGAACCCGCCCCAGCCTCTCGCTGAGGAAGAAGCAAGATGGCCGCCGCCGCCACTTCCGCGCACGCGGAGGGGAAAGCCACACATTTCCGGGCAGAGTTCCTCACGGTGCTCTGGGAACGCCGGGTGGGAGTAAGTAAGAAAAAGTGAGTAAAAGACCAACGGTTTTCTCCCTTTGCCTCCACATTTATGTATGAACCAACAGCGTGGGGATTCCCAACAGACTTCTACCACCATAGCTCTTCCCCCCGCCCCTCCTGAAAGTTAGTAGATGTGAGCCAAGTTTTCTCTCTTCTTTCCCTGGAGAAAACTGAAAAAAGGCCTGTGTCCTGCATTTTAAAACATCTGGTGGGGCCATCAGGAGAGAAAAAACGCAAAGGCTGTGTATAATTTAACTTACCTTTTGGGATAGTTTTTATTACAATTACACTCTTGGATACACAAAAAAGTTTGGCATTTCCCCCATTAGTTAATGGGTTCGGAATTTTATTAATCAATGTCTAAATGTTCATAAAATAATGCCACCTTTTAAAACCAGGGGCAAGGACCATTTCCAAATGCTTCCAGTCAGAAGGAATAATATTAAAATGCAGGTTGCATATGTGCTAAAACCAGTCTTTGGGGAGTGGGGCATAAGCTCTCAATTATCCCAGCCACCTCCAGAACCATAGATCAAGGCCAGAAACGTACCCTAGGCCTGAGGACCGGGCCTGCAGAGCCCTCAGGCAGCCACGCTGAACGCCTGCCTCACTTCCTTCCACCCAAGCCCTACTCAAAACCCACCTCTAGTCTAGCCATGACAGCAGTGGGTCACCAGTCACTGGCTTCTAGGGAGTGTGTTGATGCTCAGTGCCATGTGGTTCTCCCTAGGGATCACATGCTGTCCTCTGGGTGCTAGCAAAGTTTAAAGTTCATCTTACATCTTCCCTTTTTTCAGAGTACTTATTCCCTCTATCATTGAGCACAACTATTTATGTCAGCTTCTCCCACTGGTTGGTAAAATTAATGAGAGCAGGAACCATGTTTGTTTTGCTCACATTTAATATCAAGCACCCAGCACAAACACTGATACATAGTTGATTAATAAATAGTTAATAAATACCCAGTGATTCCACTCCTAAGTAAACACCAAAATGAGTGTATTTGTCCTTAAAATATCATGGATGCAAATGTTCACAACAGATCTGTTCTTAATAGCCCCAAACTGAAAACAACCCAGATGCCCACCAATAGTGGAAAGGATAAATGGATTGTGGAGTATTTGTGCAGTGAAATGCCTAAGAATAAAAAAAAGAACCTACCGCTCTATTCAACAACACAATATTGAAACATAATAAGCCCCCAAAATGTGTGATTGCATGTATATTAAAGTTCAAAACCAAACAGAACAAATCTACAATGGCAGAACTGAGACTAATAGTTACTTCTGCAGGGGGATGGATGGCTGTAAGTGGTTGGGCAGGGGTCAGGGGTGTTGACTGGGAAGAGTCCAGAATTGCTTGAAGAGCTAGAAGTCCTTCCTTCAGACTGAGATGCAACAGATGCTGAATTATCCCCCATTGAGAATAAGTACTGAAGGAAAGCTATGGTTTAGGGCTCTGCCTAAGTATTTGGCCTAATTAATTGCCCTATAAAAAGAGAAAGCTCCATGAAAGCAGTGACTTGTCCTTGTTCATCCTGAATCCCAGCACCTAGAATAGGGCCCATCAAAGAACGAAAGTCTTACAGAATGAAGTAAAACTTTGGACCCTTCTACCTTCCATGACCATGCTTCTCTCCCTGGTGCTCCCAACCAGTGCCCTGTTATGCTCATTCAGCCCTTGAGAACCTGCTGGGCCTGGAGGGCCAGCTGCTACCTCCAGCCAGTGTGTCTAAATGGCACATCTCAGATTCCTACCTTTAGCCAGTTCTTTCTCCTGGGCTTCATCTTTCTCTTCCACACTCTCCCACTTACCCAGACTTGATGCTTCAGCTACCTTTAACATTGCCCTCTCCTTCACATACCAAGCCAAAGCCCATCTCACGCATCTGTTCTCTCTTTTCAGTTCCTACCACTATCATCCTAGCTTAGGCCTTGATTACTTCAAGAAATACCCCTCAGGAGGCTCCAATCCATAGTTACCTCCAGATCAATCTTCCTTGAGCATAGTTTGAGTCCTGGCACTGTCCACAAACTTTCAAAGGCTTCCCACTGCTATCAGGTAGGACATCATATTCCTTGGCCTGGCACTGAATGTTTTCTAAAAACAAGCTTTGGTGCACTTGGGTGGCTCAGTCGGTTAAGTATCCAACTCTTGATTTCAGCTCAGGTCATGATCTCATGGTTCGTGAGTTTCAGCCCTGTATCAGGCTCTATGCTGGCAGTGTTGAGCCTGCTTGGGGTTCTCTCTCTCCCTCTACTCCTCCCCAATGTGTTCTCTCTCTCTCTCTCTCTCTCTCCCTCTCCCCCTCCCTCTTTCTCAAAATAAAGAAACTTAAAAAAATAAAAATAAAAAATAAAAACAGACCTCAAAATACAGTTGACCCTTGAACCACATGGGGGTCATGGGCACCATGCAGTCAGAAATCTACATGTAATTTTTGACTCCCCCAAAACTTAATTATAAATAGCCTACTATTGACTGGAAGTTTTAGCAATAACATAAATAGTTGATTAACATATACTGTGTATGTTATGTGTATTATTACTGTATTCTTACCATAAAGTAAGCTAGAGGAAAGAAAATGTTATTAAGAAAATCCTAAAGGGAGCGCCTGGGTGGCTCAGTTGGTTAAGCGCACGACTCTTGATTTTGGCTCAGGTCATGATCTCACGGTTCATGAGATTGAGCCCCAGTGTCAGGCTTCACACTGGGTGTGGAGCCTGCTTGCAATTCTCCCTCTCTCTCTCTCTCTCTCTCTCTCTCTCTCTCTCTCTCTCTTTTTCCTCTGCCTCTCCCCAGCTTGTGCTCTTGCTCCCTCTCTCTCAAAAAAAAAATCCTAAAAAAGAGAAAATACATTTACAGTACTCTACTGCATTTATCAATACCATAGTTTTTGTCATCTGTTTACAAGATGAATCATTTGTTAGTACCTACATCAGTATTGTCTTATGTGATATCTTTATGTTTATACTATATATCAAGAATGAAAAGATAATGTGACAAAGAAATTCATATTTATAGGTATCATGGTTTATGCTTTGATAATGAAGAAGCAGTATTATGATTGCTTTATGGCAGGCCAGTGTAATCAATATGATTGCTTCATGCTAGCCTATCTAATACACTAACGGATTAATCATTATAAAATTTTTATGGCATACAGTATTATAGTCATATTTATAATGGAGAATTAGAAACACTTTTATATTTAATTTTAAAAACCACTTACCTGTGATGATAGGCTGATACACAGTTTCTCCAATTACAAGAGTGAGAGAGATATACTGTGAGGCAATGTAATTCTTTGAAACACAGTACATCTCTCTCACCCTTGTAATTGTCAATTTTATATTAAATATCACTCAGCTTATGCCTATGTAAGGATAGACTATCCACTTCCATACAAGTCATGTACATAATGTTCTACAGGACAAATACTCAAGTGATGATGATAATGACATTTTTGCTATATAGTTCTTAGATTTTTACATGAAGATGCTCACACACATACACAACAGATAGGTTTATTAATTGTATGTCATTATGATTATTTACAATTTATTAAGTGGAAGTGGATCACCATAAATTTCTTCATCCTTATTGTCTTCACGTTGAATAGGGTGACAAGGAGGAAGAAGATGATTGGTCTTGCTGTTTCTAGGGTGGCAGAGATGGAGGAGGTGAAAGAGGAGGCAGGAGAGGCAAACACACTTTATGTAACTTTACAGAAATACGTCATAATTTCTACCTGACGTTTTTGCTTTTTCATTTCTCTAGAAATGTTTCTATACAGTACCAATCCTTCTCCCACCGTTTGCTTTAGTTTCACTGCCCACATCATGTCCTAAAAGAAGTCAATAGCAGTCTTGAATAATCAGAACCTTTCTGCCAGATTGTCTATGTCAATTTGTTTTCTGGCACTGCTTCTTCTATGTCTTCCTCCTCATCGTCTGGCTGTGGTTCAGAATCACTCATCTCCATCAATTCATCCTCTGGTAATTCCTCTAGCATGGTCAGAAATCTACAATCAATTAGCTCTTGAATTTCTACAAGATCCATATCTTGAAACCCTTCACACCTTCCTCCTCCTCCTCTTCTTCCTCCTCTTCCGTCTCTTCCACTCCTTTGCCCCCTCCTCCTCCTCCTTTTTTTTTTTTTTTTTTTTTTTTTTTTTTGCCATATCCACAATCTCTTTCATGATTTCCTTGATTGGCTCTGCTGTAAATGCTGTGAAGTCATGCACAACATCTGGACACAGTTTTCTCCAGCAGGAATTTATTGTTTTGGGCTTGATGGCTTTCACGGATTTTTTCTGTAACAATGATGGCATCTTCAATGGTGTAGTCCTTCCAGACTTTCATGATATTCTATAAGGGTTCTCTTCCCTAGCGCTGACAATCCTTTCCATAGAGTACCATGTGCAATGAGCCTTAAAAGTCCTTATGACCCCCTAATCTAGAGGCTGAATTAGAGACATTGTCTTTGAAGGCAAGTAGACCACTCCAACACCTTTGGTGCCAAACTCATGGTATTCTGGGTGGCCAGGGGCACTGTCCAATATCAAAAGAATTTTATTTTTTTATATGAAATTTATTGTCAAATTGGTTTCCAACACCCAGTGCTCATCCCAACAGGTGCCCTCCTCAATACCCCTCACCCACCCTCCCCTCCCTCCCACCCCCCATCAACCCTCAGTTTGTTCTCAGTTTTGTAAGAGTCTCTTATATTTTGGCTCCCTCCCTCTCTAACCTTTCAAAAGAATTTTAAAAGGCAGTCCCCTACTGGCAAGACACTTCCTGACTTCAGGGACAAAGCATCAATGGAACCAATCCAGAAAATGGGTTCTTACTCTCCAGGATTTCTTACTGTACAAACAAAAGACTGGCAGCTAATGTTTATTTTTCTCTTTCAAGGCTCAGGAGTTAGTACTTTCGTAGATAAGGGCAGGGCTGATCACAAACCTGACTGCATTTGTACAAAACAGTAGAGTTAGCCTGTCCCTTCCTGCCTTAAATCCTGGTGTTCGCTTCTCTTCCTTACTAATATATGACCTTTGAGTCATTTTTTTCCAGAATAGGGTACTTTTGTCTGCATTTAAGACCGGTTTAGGCAGATATCCTTTCTCCTCACTGATTTTTTAAGGGCTTCTGGGAATTCATCTCCTGCTTCTTGGTCAGAAGAACCTGCTTTCCCTGTTCTCTTGACATTTTTTTAAACCAAACCCCTCTCTCAAATGATTGAATCATCCTTTATTGGTATTTGATCCTCCATCTTCTTTTTGCTTTAAGTTGTCATGTAATGACTTTGCTTTCTAAAAATCATATTAGAGTCCATGGGTGTGCCTTTCTTATAGCAATCCTGCACCCACATAAAAGCTGCCTTTTCAATATGAGACAAAAAGGTCTTTCACAAAAAGTGCAAGACTTTCATTCCTGATGGCATAGTTCAAGTTGCAGCGATAGCTTCATGAAATTTCCTTTTTTTCCCCCCATAGTGGTCCTTATGCTGGATTCACTTATCTTGAAATGGTGGGCCACCACAGCTGCAGACTTCAGTCTATGGTGTGTATCAAACAATTCCACTTTTTTTGTTTTTTTTTGTTTTTTTTTTTTGCAATGTCATGATTTGTCTTTGTTTCTCTTTGTTTCTTCCAGATCACCAGTGGCGCTTCATATAGGTCCCGTGGTGTTTTTCATTGTTTACAGTATTGCACTTAAACTGATGCAAATGCATGAGAACTGTCAGAGATCACTTTTTACTGTGGTACGCAATGTCCTGGAGAGATGAACTGCTCACGTGGAGCATATGCAGTTACGACTCAATACTTCATCTTTATGTTTGTTTACACTTCTCTCCAATGCACCTGGTGCCGGGTATGCTCTGTGTTTGTGAGCATAGTTTAGGTAACTTTAAACTTGATAAAATAGACTAGTATCTACATATATTTTAGGCACTTGTGACATACCTAGCTTTTTCTTAATTTTTTTTTGATATTTCTAAGAAAGGCTACGTGGTTCATCTGTGAATTTTTTCAAATTAGTGCAGAATTCCAAAAAATTTTCTGTTATATTTATTGAAAAAAAATCAGTGTATAAGCTGATCCACTCGGTTTAAATCCATGTTGTTGAAGCATCAACTGTACCTTTTTAATCTTTATCTCCCATTACTCCTTTACACACACTCTATATTTAAGTCAAACTGAACAATCTGAATTCCTCAAATAAATGTGGTGGTTTCCTCCCCTCCCCTCCATCTTTGCTCATGGCTTTCCCTCACCTGTGAACACCTTCCACTTTTCTCTCTCCACCTTGTCCCCTCCCCCTGTAGCACCATTAGTTCGATTTGTAATCCTGATCAGCCTTCAAAACACCCATCCCACATGTTGCCTCTCTCATGCATACTGCTGAAATTCCTAGATGTTTACCCCCAGCTCCTGCTCTCAATCACATTTAAAAATCTCTTTGTGTTATTCTTATGGTACTTACTGTATGCTGTCTTATACTGACTTAAACTACAAGCTCATTTAGGACAGAGTACAGGTCTTACTCCTCTTTCAACCCACACAATATTTATATTGCCCTCACATTAATATTGATTAAAAGAACAAATGCATGAAAGAAAGAAAATCAATCCTTAATTAGCTTTTATATTGAATAAGACTGCATAAATTGTTTTATACTTAGATGTAAATGAATGCTCAAAGGATTATATACGCAAAGATTTTTTTTAATGTTTATTTATTTTTGACAAAGAGAGAGACAGAGCATGAGCAGGGGAGGGGCAGAGAGAGAGGGAGACACAGAATCCAAAGCAGGCTCCAGGCTCTGAGCTGTCAGCACAGAGCCTGATGGGGGGCTCGAACTCACAAACTATGAGATCTGAGCTGTCAGCACAGAGCCCAGCGCGGGGCTCGAACTCACGGACTGCGAGATCATGACCTCAGCCAAAGTCAGACAGTCAACTGAGCCACCCAGGCGCCCCTATACACAAAGATCTTTTAACTGTAATTGGAAAAAACCATTAAACGAAAGAGTGGCTGTAATGATGGAACTTCATCTATGCAGTGTTGAGCTTCTTCATCTATGCAGAGCTTTGTGGCATACCTCAAATCAGATGAAGAACTCTTCTGCTTTGGACAAAATCAGTCTTAAGGACTGGCTAGGCCTGGATGTTTCAGGGTTTCCAGGAGGTGTTTGTCTCCCACGTAGCCAGGTGCAACCTTACAATACCGCTCATCTCCAAACAAGATTCACTGCCATGCTCTCTGCCACTCACTAATGTGTAGCTTTGGGAAAGTGACCAACTTGTCTGAAGCTTGGTTTCCTTATCTGTCAAGCAGGACTGATAATCCTACTTTGCCAGATGCTTATGAGGAAAAGCGATCCAATGCAGGCAAGTAGGAGGTGCCAGGGTAGCCTTTAGCGGTACTGTTTCTATTTGACCCTCTACCATAGCAGGCACCCTTGTGGTTCTCTCTGGCTCCATATGGCTTTGGCAGGAAAAGGTAATCTGCCTCTCTCGCTCTCTGGACACTGAAGGGAGGTGTTCTAACCTTTTCCCCAGTCCTTGTGGGACGTTATAATAGGAGGAGGTTTGAGGCAGGCTCTTTGATCCTCATGAATTCTTTCACCTCTGAATTCACTAGGACCAAAAGAGCTTTTCCCAGGAAGGAGAAAAACATCCCAGGCTGTTGAAATAAACATGGGATCATGTCAGATGCCCATGGGATCATCCAGAGGAAATCATCATAGGGGAGGGAGACTGAAGAGATCTTGTGGCAGAGGCTTCAGGACAACACAGGGTCACAGGGTCAAGCACACAAAGTGAGAAAAGGGAAATGTATGTGCCAGTTCCTTTTGATGAATACATACTATTAGCACCAGGAGCAAACACGCACACATGCACATTAAAAATACCAAAAACAAATGCAAAATTTTCCCTTGGAAAGAATTATAGTCTCTGGCAGAAAACCATGAAGTAAATCGTGAGGGGCCAGGCCTGTCCTGGCCCGTTTTCGCTCAGACACTCCATACATGAAAGCTACTGCTCACTCATCAGGCCAGAACCCCCAGCCAGGCCTTCTGCTCTCTTTGGCTCTCCTCAGGGAGGATTCAGTCCCACTGCCAATTGGCAGTAAATCCGAACAAATTGGCAGGGTCCCACCTTCCTTTAAGTGAATGCATGTGCACCTCTCAAACTCACAGAGGATACCCATTAGCCTGGTCCCCTGCCCCTTTCAGCAAGGTTAAGATGGGCCTTCCACCAATGCTGACAGAGCCTAACTCTTACCACTGGTCATCCCCTGAGGAGCAGGAAAAAGACCTGTGCTCCCCAAGTCCCTGTACATATAAAGACTTTCTGTTCAAGGAGTCAAATGCTGGCTCTACCACACATTGGATTTTCCCTATACATTTCTGTGGCTGTGTGCTATGTCCAAAGTTGAGAGAAGTTGGTAGAGATTAAAAGCCCCCCAAAACTTAGCCAGTGAGCATGAATCGAAGCATGCTCCAGGGAACACAGCCCAGAAAAAATTGTTAATTAAATCTCGGTTGAAAACTCAGTCTGACCACAGTCATCTTGAGTCTAAAATGGATCAGCTAAGAAACAACGAAGATTCATCCTGTGGGCACCCAGCTGGAATTTTGTCACTGCCTGGTGATGGGGAAAGTGGACTGTCTGTACTGTATGCTTGGGAGTACTTGACCCATAATGGGCAAGCAAGGCCTGAAGTTTGACTGAGGAGTTGAAGAATTTACACTTGGCTTTCTTCCTTTCTGAGGGACTTCTCTCTCCTTTGGTATGTTTTCTTCTTTGTCACATTCTCTCCCCCACCCCAGTTTAGGGAAACTCTTCAAAACAGTGGATTTCCTATTTGATAATTCTATTTAGCCCTTTGAGAAATGTTGGAAAGGGGATCAATTGCCAGTCAATACACAAGCATGTGTCAGCCAGGGTGGGCTAAGGTTGATGGACGGCAAGGTGAGGGCAGCAGACTTCCTGTGTCCCTCCCTCTCCCTCCTAAATAGTTGTCCATCAAGGAGTTGGAAAAAAAAAAGGTAGTAAGTGACAAATGTTTAAGGACAGTGGAGAAAGTTTGGAAATCCTTCCACAGAGAGTGGGAAATAATAGCAACCAGAAGGCTGCTGGGGAGTGCGAAGTACCCAGCTGTGATCCGAGGCCACCTACATGAAGTGGTGTAGATTGCTGCCCATCTATGTGCAGGGCTGTGTGGCTTGATCCAGCTGCTGTTGGCAACCTGGGTATAAACATGGACAAAACAGGTGTGATCAAGGCCAGACTGGAGAGTCTAAGGGTCGGTGAGTCAGAGAAGAGAAGGTCATGAAAGGAGAGGGATCCAGTTCATGGGCAAACCAGCAAGTCTGCAGAAGAGGGAACTAAAGGCAGGAGGCAACTGCAGGATAGAAAATTCAGGCCTCAGGGGACCAAGGAACATTCTGTAGGTCCCAGCTCAGACTCTGTCTTCTCTGTGGGGCTCTGCTGAACAAAGATGCCAAAAGGATCTGCTGAGCTCAGGGAGCCTGGAATCCTTGAGTCTGATCTCACTTGGTCTTTAGCATACTCTGGAGGCCTCCCCATTGCACACCGAGTTCAATTCCTTCTCCACAAAGCACATATTCTTTTGCTTCACTTAATCCTCACACACAAGGTTGGGAGGAGAGGCAGGGAGCAGACAGGAAGAGACAGGAAAGACAGAGCTATGGAAGGCAGGGGTGGGAAGGATGGTGCTACATGGCTTTTTCTTTTTTTTTTTTCCCCAATACCTTGATGGACAACTATTTAGGAGGGAGAGGGAGGGACACAGGAGGTCTGCCACCCTCATCTTGCCGTCCATCGACCTCAGCTCAGGCCACCAAGTAAGGACAAGAGGAGGCCGGCCAGCCAGCAGGCAGTCCAGCCTCTGCCCTCCTCACTTCCCAGCCCCATCCCTCCCTCTGGGAACAAAAGAAGAGAAGGGCTGCACTGCTGCCCCTTACTCCCACCTTCTGTACCTGCCGCATCGGGCAGTGAATGCTGTGTTTCATACCCACGATACAGAGGCTCTGCAGCATCAGCAAGCCCTCCCCAGGGACTCAGGGCCAAATTCAGTTGTGGTCTGTCCACACACCACTTTACGTTCTTTCAGGGGATAAACAAAACAAGTGCTCTGGGTTTCAATTATTTTTTCTGTGTTAATTTTTGAAAACTGACACATAGCACATCTGAGGAAATGCTCAGTAAAACTAAAATGCCATTTGAATGCAATATCTGGTTCCCTGGGTATACTAAACTCGGCTTCGTCTTGCTGATATTTCTGCTTGGCCAGCCTGAGTGTCCTTGGCACTAATGTCTCACCTGAATTGGCCAGTTGATGAAGGTCTAGGGAATTGTGCACTTATTACAGAGGGTTTTGGAACAAAATTGGGGAAATCTTTTGGAAGGCAATTTGATGATCCTGTTCACATGTTCACCTTGTATAACCATCAATTCCACCTCTAGGAAGTCATTCTAGAGAAACATACAAGGATTTATGAATAAAAAAGCAGAAAAGGTTTTATCAAAGCAGAAAAATGTTAAGAAGTAGAAGTAGAAATTTAGTTGGATGAGTTATAGCACAAAGGAATATCTCTAAACCATTAACAATTATATATTACTATGTATCACAAAAAGATGTTCATGATACAGGGGGTAAATAAAGTGGTTACCAACAGTATGATCCTATTTTGGTGAAATAGATAGGAAAACAAATAGGAAGGGAGGAAAGGAAGGAAAAAGTCTAAAGGATATACACCTTAAAATGCTTCTTTGAGTGGTAATTTGACTCTTTCTTTATGCTTATTGTATTTTATAAATGTTCCTTATAAAGTGTTACTTTAATTAGAGGGAAAAATCATGCTACTTAGACACACACACCTTGTTAGCTCCGCTGACTGTCTGAGACCAGATAAGTATGGACTAGCCCCTGCTGAGGGCCCTGGGGGACAGGCTTCATGTCCTCTGTGGCTGGAGCACATTCCGGTGCTGCTTACCCACCCCACCATTCCACAAAGCCAGGCAGCACCAGGTGATGGCAGGAAAGAAGAGCATGGACAGCAGGACAGTAGGATGCCTGGCCATCCAGGTTCTCCTACTGTAAGCACAGGCATGTGACCCAGACCAAACCTCGGTTATAGAATATTTTTGTTTTCAGAGCCCAAAATACTGAATCTATAGGAAAAGGAGAAAGTCCTGATGGGCTATGCTGACTCTAAGTAGGCTATTGCAATCTATAGCTTTACATTCTTGGTCAAAATAGTTTAAACATTTGCTTCCTATTGAGGAAGGGTGTTTAATGCGCTGTCCAAATGGTGCTAGGTTGCTAAGTGTCATAGAGCATGGAGCTGGGAGAGCCAGGAGGGCTGCAGTTCGTGGCAGCACTAGCTGCGTGATATTGGCATCTCAACTGATCATCCAGGCTTCACTAATAACCTGTATATTAGTCCATACTTTTCACACGGAGGAGCTCCATGGTTCAGTGGAGGTACAGGCGGTGGGGGGAGCTCTAGTGGAGGCCAAGGAAGAAGCCACACGTGCAGCACCCTGGTCCCCTTGCCCCAGTATAACCAGGGCAGCTCTACTCTTTCTCTTTTATATATTAAGGTTCCAAGGTAAGATTTCATCAGAATTCTGCTATAATAAGCTTGAAAACCACCAGTCTAATAATGCAACTCTGATATTCTTTGTAACAAAGTATCACCCCTAAGCACAGTGACTTACCAGTATTTTTCAGTTGAGGCAGTCACTGATATCACCTGGACCTTTTTTCCAGTTGTCAGTGTGATTTATTTATCCACATTTGGCCATATTTGGGTACAGCCTCAGAAATAAGATTCAAGTATTCACCAGGCAAGGATGTGTTATTAACTCATCTTCCCACAAAGAGAGGGGAAAATCCATGAAACTGGCATATTTACAAGGCACCTGGCACCAATTTGACCTGGCCCCGGGTAAGTAGCTCCATGCAAGAGTGCTTAAAAGTGAAGTAGAGCTATTTTGGGCTCTTTGCTTGGGTTTTATTGGGTATTTTCTTTCCAAATGAGGAAATGGTTCATTGCTCTATTCTCCATGGTACCCGCTATTTCACAATGGTGATGTCTATGTCTGTGCATATATACCGTCATGCAATGCCCTTTGGTGGTGGATGTCTGCATTTTAGAAGTGCACTGAACAAGGGAGAATATATGCCAAACTTTATTTCTCAAAATGAAAGCAACCAAAGCAGAACTTTCAAAGCTATCTCATTCTTTGATTAAACAAGATTAAAAATTCTCTACATTCCTGGAAATAAGAAGGACAGAGAAGTGAGAGGAGCAGGAAGAGGGGAGGAGGGAGCAAGAAAGAAGAGTAGAAGATAAAGAAATTAAAATTCATTTATTTTGGAACAAGATTTTTAATCTCAAGTACACTAGATTTCAGTTCTGGATGGGCTGGAGAATTCTTAGCTTAAGTTTCCATCCACTTTAAAAGCAAAACCATCTATGGGAACCATGCATGGGGACCTAGATTTGACTGCATTTTGCTCTCATCTCTTGTATAGTGTTGGTGGTGACCATGAGGAGCATGAAAGTCATGTTGACAGAATCCCAAGCAACTTTTCCAAAACAAGACAAAACAAAACCCTCACCTTTATCTCCCTCCAACACACACTAGATTGGTAACTGCTCATGGTGTCATGCTGAACCCCCTCTCCCCGCCCATCATGTCCATCCTGCCCAGGCAGTGGTAAAGGTCTGGGAAGACTCTCTGAGAGCCATGCCTGGGATGGACTGGCCTCCCACTAACATGACCAACAGAAATCTAACCCCCTACATTAGAATGTGAGGAGACTGGGAGTTTCCTGTAGTTACAGAGGATTTATATTGAGTTTCAATTAGGATGACTATTGCCTATATTCAGCTTCCACAAAAAGCTGAATGTTTTATTAAGAAACATCTCCATACCTCTGTGGAAAGGCTTTGAAGGATGATAATTTTTTCCAGTTATAGCCACTTTTATAACACAGTGCAGAGAAAAAAAGGCGACTTCAGGATAGGTTTGGGTTTGCACTAGGAAGAGATGCACCAGGAAGAGACTATATCTGGATTCCATAGTACACCTACTGGCAATAATCACAAAGCTAACATGTGTTGCTTTATGGCAACATGTGTTGCTTTAACATGGCACCATTTGAGAAACATCTCTGAGGCCCCTCACCTGAACTACCTCGTTAATCCTCACAACTGCTCAAGTGTGGTAGGTCCTGTCAGTGTCCTTATTTTACACAGGAGGCTGGGTAACTTGCCCAGTCACACAGCTAGGAAGTGGTAAGCAAGACTGAACCTGGCACTCAGGTATGAGAACCTAGGATTGAACCCACTATACTCTACCACCTTCTTTCAAAAATGAATGAGATTGGTTCTGCCTTTGAAAGAAAGTACTATCAAGTGGAGGAAGGAGGAAGCAAACCTGATCACATACAGTATGGAGAGTGGGACAACGTTGACTGGCTCAGTGCAGAAGTACAACATCACAGTTCTGAATTGAAGCATTTCCACTGTAGGCAGGCATAAAAACACAGCGACCAGCAGAGCATCTATTTGGTTCTGGGAACTGAATAGAAAGTCAAATATTTTACCTAAATGCCTTATTTATTTTCTGCATTCCTTCATTGCAGTATTTATATCTCTGGTTACAATTGCATCAAAACCTGGCAAAATTTGGCTTATCTTTGAGTAAGGAAAGAATGGAAACTTCCCATCAGAGAGCAGCTATAAAACGAGAGATGCTCCCAAGCTGTGGCTTTCCCTTAACCAAGACCATTCCTATTTGTCAGGTTTTTGACCCATCTGTATGACCATGGTGATATCATTCTGACACTCTGGAAAGCAGCATATATCATGTGTGATATATTCTGTTGAAGAAATATATAAATAGTGCAGGGGATCTGATAGCCAAATATGCCATTAGCAGGGATTAATTCATTGTTTTATCTTAATGCTATTCATTGTCACCTTGCCAGAATGGGACACTAAAGGAAATGGGGGAAGATGAGGCAAGACAGATTTGGACTGAAGAACTTCTGAGCTGAAGGGAATACTAGAGCGAGCTATTTAGTGAGAAGAACTGAGGTGGATGATCAAAACTGGAGCAGGGCAGGGCTACCCTGAGAAACAAAGGCACCCTGTGGCAGTCATACACTAGGGAGCCATTGGGTTGAGGCTGGCACAGAGGCACCCAGACCAAAATGGAGTGGACAGGAGCACTCTGGAAACATTTTACTCTTTTCTATTGGGTATACTTCTTGAAATCATTAAGGAGATGGGGAGAGAAAGAATGGATTACTTACATATACAAGTCTTCCTTCAAATGAGAAATAAAGAAAAAATATGACTTCTAGGATGACACCATGATTCATTCCCAAGAAAAGAGAAGGTGAAAAGTGACCATGACAACTAAGGTGGCTTCTTTTAGCTTTTCTTGGCTGGAAGAATCTGCCTGGACCCGTATTACATGACAGAGTAAACCTGGACTTCCCAGGGTCACAGCGGGATACAACAAAATATACACAACCATGGCCTTGGTCCCGAGCCCTAGAAACAAAGAAAGGCAGAAACCTGTCAATGGTCAGAGCTTTCCTGTGAAGGAGTAGTAATAGGTGGAAGACATGTGAGGGGACAGTGGAAGTCATTTATTTAAAAATAGAAGTCTGGGTACAAACTCACTTCTGGACTCCATGGGACCTGGGCTATTCTTAGAGTAGAGGTGGGAGTGAAGAAATCATAAAAACATTCTCTCACAGGTAACCAGCCAATGTGGATTTGTGCCCAGGCCCCAGTCCCATCCTGGAAGAAGATATGATAGACAGTTGTTGAACCCCATGTCCAACTACTTTATTCAAGTGAAATCAAATTAAGGTGGATATCAAAGGCATCTTCAGGATAAAATAAGGAGGAAGGTTTAGAACATGGTAAAAATACTACCCTAGTATGAAATAGGGGAGGGAGCAGTAACCCCCCTGTTGCCTAGAAGCAAAAGGCAGACAGAACCGTGTTTAAATCCTGGCTCTCCCAGTTATTAACTGTGTGATTGTAGGCAACTTATGCAACCTCTCTGAGCCTCAGTTTCCCCATAAGTAAAATGGACATAAACCTTAGAACCTATCTCAATGGGTTCTTGTGAGGATTAATTAAGATAAGGCACAAGGTCTGGCACTTATTAAGTATTTCTGTGAATGTGGGCTTTTATATAAAGTGTATACAGGAGACCAGGGGTCCATGTGTCATCCAACTCCCCCCTGCAACAGCTTTTCTGCTGGGTTACCATCCACACCCAAGATTCACTCAGATCGTGGGTCCTGGGGCATCACTCCTACTTGCTGTAGCCAAAGGACAGCTCCTCCTGATAGTTACCTCCATCTGTGCAGATCATGCTATTCTCAGGCCTGTGCACAGGACTCCAAACTTGCCAAGAGGTTGGATAGTTTCAGTGTCAGTGAAACCATTCCTACTAAAAAAGTTTGGCCAACCTGTCAAAGACTTGCTGTCTAGGCTGGCAAATACATATGGTGTACTGGCAACCCACAGATTCCCTTTGGCCAGTCGACTTTTCCCTGGTGACAAAGCAAGATCGAATCCTCAAGATGGAAGTGTCATCCAAAAATGTGAGAAGGAATATAGAACGAGTTCAAAGTTTTCTTCTTCTCTCTCTCTTTGCTTGAACATTGAGGTACTATTTATATATAGTAAACTTTATCCTTTTTAGGGTATACAGTTCTATGAATTTTCATAATTGTCTTCAGTCATATAACCAACATCACAATCAAGATACCAAGTTTTTCCATTACCCTTAAGCCCATTTGTATTCAACACCTTCAACTCCTAACAATCACTGCTAATTTCTTTGTCTTTCCTCAGAATATCATTTACAGAATCCTACAGTCTGGAGCCTTTTGTGTCTTGCTTCTTACATTTATCATAGTGCTCTTAAGATTCACTCATGCAGTTGCATTTTTCAGTACCTCGTACGTTTTTGTGGCTGAGTATATTCCATTGTATGGACGTTGCTACAATCTGTGTAACCATTCACTACTTCATAAACACTTAAGTTGTTTCCAGATTTAGGCAACTATGAATAAAGCCAATAAAAACATTCACATACGGGTTTATATGGAGACATACCTTTTCATTTCTTTTGAGTAAATATCTAGGTATGGGATTTCTGGATCATATGGTAAGTGTGTTTAATTTTATAGGAAACTTAATAAGCTATTTTTTTGAGAGAGAGAGAGAGAGAGAGAGAGAGAGAGAGAGAGAGAGAGAGAGAATGTGAGTGGGGGAGAGGGGCAGAGGGAGGGATAGAGAAAGTCTTAAGCAGGTTCCACACTCAGAGCAGAGCCTGATGCCAGGCTCCATCTCAAGTCCCTGGGATCATGACCTGAGTCAAAATCAAGAGTCAGATACTCAACCAACTGAGCCACCCAGGGGGCCTGAGCTATTTTCAAAGTAGCTGTAACATTTTGCATTCCTGTCAGTTGCTCTGCTTCCTTGTCAGCACTTGGTGGGTTTTTGTTGTTGTTGTTGTTGTTGTTTTTGAGCCATTCTAATAGCTGTGTCATGGTACCTCTTAGTTTTCAATTTGTATTTTACTATGATTAGTGATATTTAGCATCTGTTCATGTGCATATTTGGCCTTTCATATTTCTTTCTTAATAAATCTGTTTAAATCTTTTGCCAATTTTTTTATATTGGATTGATTTCTTTTTCACGAGAGCGTTTTTTTGTTTGTTTTTTTTTCCTATAGATTCTGGATCAGTCCTCTTTTAGGTATGTTTTTTGCAAACTTTTTCTTTCCATTTTTAGTCACGTCTTTTAATAAGAAGTTTTAAATTTCTATAAAGTTCAGTTTATCAATATTTCCTTTTATGGTTTGTCCTTTTTATATACTATCTAAAAAATATTTGCCTAATCCAAAGTCACAAAGATTTTCTTTATGTTTGTCTAGTTTTATAGTTTTTGTTTTACATTAGTTCTATGATTTGTTTGATGTTAATTTTATATATAATATGAGGTGTAGACAAGGTTCATTTTTTCTTGCATATGGCTGCCAAATTTTCTTGGCATCGTTTGTTAGAGACTGTCCTTTCCCTATTGATCATATATGTGTAGATATATTTCTAGACTGTACTGCACCACATTCAACTATGTGTCTATACTTTTGCCAATACCAGTCTTGAATACCGTATCTTTATAGTAACTGAGGTATCCTGAATCCTCCAATTTGCCTTGGCTTCTCATCCTTTTTTATTTTCCACATACACTTTAGAACCAACTTGTGTATTTCTAGGAAAAACATGCTGAAATTTTGATTGAGATGATACTGCATCTATAAACTAATCTGGGTAGAAAATTGACATCTTGACAATACTGAGTCATCCAATTCATGAATCCAGATATATTTCTACATTTATTTAGGCCTTTTTGTACATAGTTTGTTAGAATTATCCCTGAAAGTATTATTTCATGATTTGGGTTGTTATGGTTAATGTTGTTTGGGGTGCTATTGTAAATTATACTGTTTTTTTAATTTCAATTTCTAATTATGCATCACTAGTATATAGAAGTACAACTGATTTTAATATAGTGGATTTGTATCCTGCAACTTAGCTAAATTCATTTATTGGATACAATATCATTTTTCTCAATCATTGAGATTTTATATGTAAACAATTATGTCCTAAGAATAAAGCATTTTATTGCTTCCTTTCCAATATGAATTCCTTTTATTTCCTTTTCTTGTTGCACGGACTAGAATCTCTAGTACAAAATTGAATACAGTGGTAAGAGCAGACATCCCTGCCTTGACAACCTTAGGTGAAAATATTCAGTCTTTTATTATTAAGTATGATGTTACCTATAGATTTTCTGTAGGTGCTCTTTACCAGGTTGGGGAAGTGCCCTTCTATTTCCAGTTTGTTGAGAATATTTATCATGAGTAAATGTTGAATTTCATTAAGTTCTTTTCCTGCATCTATCAAGATTATCACATGCTTCTTGTTTTCTAGGTTGTTGAAGTACATTAATTTTCAAACATCAAACCAACCTTGCATTTCTGAGATGAATCCCATTTGGTCATGATGTATTGTTATTTTTATATATTATTGGATTCAATTTATTATTTTTTAAAGGTTTTTTTTTTATATTTGTGAGAGAAATTGGTCTGTAGTTTTCTTACAATATCTTTCTCTGGTTTATGACACCCGAGTAATGCTGGTTTCACATAATAAACCAGGAGAGTCAGTTCCAAGTGGGTTTTCAGTACTATCAGAAATCTGAGAGGGAATTCCAAGATCTGACCCTAACCTGTGTGCCTTTCCTTTAGCGTTCTCTGATTTGCAGTTCTAAAGTTGGAAAAACTGTCACGTCTGTTTGGTAAACTTCAGCAATTGAAGAGAAATGAAGGTTGATTTTCAAATGACCATTAAGAGGCAAAGAAATAAAATGTCACAGTTATAGGATCTTTTCTTCTGAGTAACAAGGAGACTGTGCCACTTATATAATGGCTGGTATAAGTCTTTACTGACAAAGTGGTTTTTGTTCAGGGCCTTGGTTACCATAAGTAAGGATCATTAGAGAAGCAGTCCTTATTCAATGATTACAACTCTCCAAAAAAGAAAATGAAATGAAGTGCCAATATTCCCATTAAATTTTCACTTTGTCTGGGTATTTAGATGAGAAGAATGTGTTTTCCCCATGCTGAGGAAGTACATTTCAAAGATTCACATTTCTACAGATGATACCATAGATCAGTGCTATACAAAAAGATTTTCTGTGGTGATGGAAATGCTCCATATTTATGATGCCCAATAAGGTAGTCACTAGCCATATGTAGCTACTGAGCACCCGAATGTGACTTGTGTGACTAAAAAACTAAATTTTAACTGTATTTAATTTTTTAAGTGTAAATTTAAATAACCACATGTAGCTAGTGAATAACAAATTGGACAGCGTGGTTGTAGAGTGCCAATATTGACTCTTGAAAACTCTTAGAAAGAAAAGTTGACACTAAAGAAAGAGTCAGAAAGACTTGGGAACAAGTTGTACAGCTAGAAATGTAAGGTTTAGTGGACAGCCTGCAGGTGAAACTTACATCAAATTGCAGACCAATAGAGTCTCAATTCTTACATCAATTATATTCTGATTTATTTTGGTATTATTAGCATCAGGCTATCAAAAGGACGAGGTTGACAATGGATAGCAACATGATTGGTTTTCTTTGGAAATAGATGTTCTGATGGTGTTGTGTATTTTTTTATACATACACTCTATAGGAGGCAGCCAATTGAATATTCACTGTGGCTCCTCTGAGGTTTGATTCCTACACAGTGAATAAATGTTTTCACTCTTAGGGTTGGTAGCATGAATTTCTGAGCTTTAGATCACCAATAGAAGATTCAAAAAGGAATCAAACTTCATTTTTGATTTTTGGTTCTTGTAATTTAATTTTAGATTCTACCTTTCCCTTTCTTTCTTTCTCTCTCCCTGTCTCTCTCTGTCTTCCTCCCTTCCTTCCTTCCTTCCTTCCTTCCTTCCTTCCTTCCTTCTTAATTACAACTAGTTTGGTGGTTTATTTTTATTTCTTTTTTATTTGACTATAATTGACAACGTTACATTAGTTTCAGGTATACAACATAGTGATTTAACAACTGTATATGCTATGCTATGCTCACCTCATGTGTAATAACTAAGATAGATGAGGGGAACACTTAAAAATAAATGGCATGCTTTGGAGTGGCATTGAGCTTGACTCCATTTTTATGCATTTCTCAAAGGACCTTTTATGTTAAATCACTTACTTGCTATCAGAGATACTCACAGTGAACACAACTTAGAGATTCATCAAAATGACAAAACTGAGAGTCTCCAGGGCAGGAAAAGGTCACCAGACTCTGTACAGCGCTTGATCTGTTTGAGTCTTTAACAAATGCTCTCAGGATGGTGATGCCTTTGTTCTCCTCTATTCTGGTGGAAATGATTTAGTGAATGCTCTGCACCTTTTTCTCCCTTCAATGCCACCCTTGACCCCTCACCCCCACCCTTTCACATTAGATCTTTTTGCTTCACTGGCCTTTCCGGATGAGGAAGAGTCTCACCAAATCAAGAATGCACCTTTTCAGAAGAGGTCAATTAGTCCTGGGGAGTAATGAGGACTAAGCTGCCCTCTCCACTTTGACCATTGATTTAAACACTATTCACAGGCTCCAGGGTGCTAGTGAGGCAACGCTCTGGAAACTGATGAGGGACTCCATCTCCATTCCCATAACCCATGCCCAGTCACCCCAGAGAATCAGCCACCAGCCATAGCTCCCTCCCACCCAGCTACATGGTAACCAAAACAAGCCCCTTCTGTGTACACTTTCTGTAGCGTGTAATTGCCAACTGGTGAAAGAGATGAATAGAAAGGAAATGTATTGAGAGAGCTTTGACAGAATTTTCGTAACAAGGGTTAGGAGGCCCTAACTCCACATGCCAAAAAGCAAACTTTATGGCATGGCCCATGTCTGGAGGCTGAACAGTGCCAGGATGTGCTCCGTACAGAAACTGGTACCTTCACCAGTGCCACACACACTACATAGGCCAGCATGGGCTTCCTGAAACCAGTGACTCTCAGAATTAGAAGACCTCGGAGATTCTTGGAGTTTTACCCATTCACAGCATGAAGATTCCCTCTTCAAATCCTCTACAAGTGGCCACCCTAAGACACCATTATTTTCCCAAAATAGATTCAAATTGAACCAAATAATTCATGAGCTATCATACTTTCCTTGATTTTATCATTTCTGCTCCAAGTTAAATTTCCCTGACTCTGAATTGTGCTTCATAAGGCATGATTTTGAGGTTATTCCCTGTTCTGGTCACTCTTATAGTCAAGGCCAGTTAGGATACTGAAGCTCAGCTACATCTATACAGATGTCTTCATTGGCTTCTAAATGTTTTATCTGAGGTTAGCAGAGTGGGGTCAAAGGTGTGTGAAGAGTGGGGAGGTGGGAGGTCAGGGGAAAAGGAAATGGCAGTAGCTTTAATCTATCTCTGAAGCAGCATTGGGTTAGGGTAGGAGTTCATGGAGACAGGAACAAGGCTTTTCACTGTTAAAGACTTCAGTCTTAGAAATAATTGTGTAATTTTTGAGCACCTATAAGGAACCATACGAGGCATTTCACATACAGTAATCCTAACAAGAAAGTAAGCCTTACTATTCCCACTTTGTAATGAAAGTTTGAGGCTCATAGAGATTAAATGATTTGCCCAAAGTCATATAGCTAATAAGTGGCAAATACAATTATATTACTCCAAAACTTCTCACTTAGAATTATTTCTCCTGGGCCAATGCCACATCTTAGAATTATGCAACCTCTTGGGGTCCAGATGTTTTCTGTTTTGACCTTTCAGATCTGTCCAGTCACTCCTGTATGGGTCTGACTTTACTGAGTTCAGCCCACCACCTGCTATGACCTTCAATTCTTTCTTGATTCCTTCTGACTTGCCTGCTCGGAACTTGGATATCTTCCTGATCCCACAAACTAGCCTCAGTGCCTAGTTCTCCCCTCATTGTTACATGTGCACATACTCTTCAGCTCCCCCAAGAGAAAGGGAGATTCCAGTCCTCTGAATCACTGAGTCGCAAGTTCTGAGAAATGATACACTTGGTGATCAGAGAAGAAATTTATTCTTTAGACCTAGGCCTCCAAGTGCCACTAGATAAATTTTAAATTCTTCAAATATTTGTAAATCTTGCTAAAAGTTCACAAATTCCTTTTTGTGTGTGATTTTTCCCAAAGAATCTAGTGTCCCATGGATGTTTCCTGAATTGTCAGAGAAAGAAAAAATGGAACAAGCATCCAGTTGTTTAAAGGCTCATTTAGTTGGCTTTCAGCTTAGCTCATACTAAAATGACATAGCTTGAGTCAAATCTCCAGAGACCATTTTTAAGCAATTCTGCTTATAATGCAATTCAGTTGACTGAGAGCCATTAGAGAGTTCACATCAAAAATCCACTGAGGCTGAACAGTGGTACTGTTCAGTACCACTGAGGCTGGACACGGTACTCTTATGGAAGAAACTGGCTCTCATGAACTGGAGAATACTTCATACTTTTAACAATTGTTTATGAACTAGAGCCCCATGTGGTCCAGTCTCTGTAAGCTATAGCATTCAAGTAAATACAGTCCAACAAGTAGAAGTAATTAAAAGCAATTCCAATGTTTTCTTGAACATTTTAAACCATGTCAAAGAGAATCAATTTATAACCCACAGTGGTGTTGCTGAAAGTCTCTTTCTCTATTATTTCCCTCTCAGGATCAGTCATATTCCCAACTTTCCCAAAGCCTTTCCCTATATATTTCATTCTCAACCTCCATTCCCCAAATCTACCCCTAAAAACAAGTTGGCATGGACTTCCTCTTTTCTCTTGTTATCCCCCTTCTCCAGAGCTCTTTTGGGAACTCATGGGAACCTGCTCTGTGTTCATACATATGCAGTCCCACAGTCCAAGGTTGTTAACACTGTAGGGCAAAACTTGACTAATGGAGGATAGGAGGTGATTAATAAATGTTCCCTTATTTCTTCCTCCTGCTGATTTCATAAGCATTTCACACTAGCCTAAAGAGGTAGTTTGTGAGATACTTAGTATCCTTTAATAAATTCCTTTGTTTTTGCTTGAAGTAGTCAGAGTAAATTATATTATTTGCAACCAAGAATCATGTCCAATAAAGATTCCAATAATAGAGTTAGTTCCAGTTTCTCTGGGCCCTTGACAACTCTGGTTATTATCAATTAAAATAAACAAACAAAATAAAACAAAAATATTTCCTTGGGAACCATACCTATAGGATAAGAAAAGCAAATAAATTTCCACAAAGTACCCACAGTTGAGCTAGCTCTTACTCTGAGCTACAAATTGGGTTTAGGATTCATGTAAGCCAGGGATGATAGGAATTTAGCTGGAAGGCTATCTCCATCCTTTTATTACTTTGATTATGTCATATCGTGACCCTAGGTTCCATGTGATGCCTGGTGGAAAACATATTTTGCCAAGCATGACTGTTCCTGATTGGTAAATTAGAAGAGGGATGTTTATGACCTACAGACAGATATCATGGATTCCTTCTCAACCGAGGACCAGATTCCCAAAGCATTTATCCAAATTGCCTTGCCTCACAACAGTTTCTCAAACTTGTCCTCTAAATTACCCCTTATAGCAGAGTGTATACATTCTCTCCGGGATTTGGTAGCAGAGTAGGAAGTAGCATAATTTGAATTTATTTAAAATCTTGAAATTTTCCTTCCCTTCTCCTATGTTCATCTGTTGTGTTTCTCAAATTCCACGAGTGAAATCATATGATATCTGTCTTTCTCTGTGACTTATTTTGCTAAGCATCATATACTCTAGTTCCATCCACGTTGTTGCTAATGACAAGATTTCATTCTTTTTCATCACTGAGTAGTATGTATATATATGTATATGTGTGTGTGTGTGTGTGTGTATATATATATATATATATATATATATATATATATATACACACACCACATCTTTTTATCCATTCATCAGTCAATGGATATTTGAGCTCTTTCCATAGGTTGGCTATTGTCGATAGCACTGCTACAAACATTGGGGTGCATGTGCTCCTTCGAACCAGCATTTTTGTATCCTTTGGATAAATACCTAGTAGTGCAATTGCTGGGTCATAGGGTAGTTCTATTTTTAATTTTTTGAGGAACCTCCATACTGTTTTCCAGAGTGGCTGCACCAGTTTGCATTCCCATCAGCAGTGTAAAGGATTCCTCTTTCTCCACATCCTCGCCAACATCTGTTGTTTCCTAAGTTGTTAATTTTAGCCATTCTGACAGGTGTGAAGTGGTATCTCATTGTGGTTTTGATTTGTATTTCCCTGATGAGTGAAATTTTGTTCTTACCAAAAAACTAATTTACATTTTTACTTCTATTCTCTAAAATTTCAATGTCTACTTTTATATAAAAATAATAAAGGACACTTCCAATTAAATAAAATAGATGAGACAATGTATTTATCTCTGCTCCATCCCAAAATGCCCCTAAAAAGAATTTTCAGTAATAAAAACCTACAAAGACAAAGAGATCATGACAGAGAATGACACTGAAAAAGAGAGGCAACTAACTATGGAAGATGCAAAGCACACTGATTAATCTTAACTGACTTAACATAGTAAAGAAAGTGAGGGCCTAAAATGACCATGATGGGGAACACCAAGCAAAGAAACAAATATCCAGAAAATTTGGGCTGCAAAATTCTAGGGATGTCTAGGAATTTATGCACCAGAATCTCTGAAAACAGAGTTGAAGATTGGGGCTGAAAACAGAAGAAATTGGTTGAAAGTCTATTTAGGGAGCACACAGATCCTCCTTCTTGTACTTCCAGATAACTATGGCCCCAAGACTCCCATTGTAGAAGCAGATAGAAGGTTTATTTTCAGAAAAAACTAAGCCAGAGAAGCTGGGTAACAGAACTTGCATAGTGTGGGAGGGAAGTCCCCTATGGAAAACAGGATTAGGTGAAACTATCAAACATTGAGTACCCAGCCCTCTTCACCAGTTCCCAAAATGCTGGCAGCCATATACACACACACACACACACACACACACACACATCAGAGGAACTAGCTGGCCCTAGAGGAAAGGCCTAAAGAAAGTGACCTCTGTGGAGCACCAGGTAAAGCCCCAGACCCTGCATCAGTTCATGGCAAGGGCCAGGAATGGGAGCCATCAGCCCATAGTGTGAGTAATAAGGGATTGCCTGCAGAGAATTTAAAATCAATAATTAAATCACCTAAATGTTAGTTGGCTTTGTATTATTTATTTTTTATGCACAATTATGCAGCAATTTTAAACAACCTTAGTGATAAAATACTTCCCACATAAAACTCCATTCTATATCTAAGTTCCAAACAATTGCTCTGGCTACTGTGGAATATCAATAATATGTATATAAAGTACAAATTAGCACATTTTTAATTCTCTACCTGGAAGTTCATTTGAGAAACTCCCCATCACCAAGCCCATTCTTCCACTAACACAAACTCAGCTGTCTGTGTTCCTTTCATGAGTACATTCAAAGGTTCAAATTATCTGAGTTTGCTTCAGCACAATTTATGTCCAATCCCTGTGGCACTCCATATTCCTGTGCTTAAACAGTAGATTCAAAAGTAAACAACAACACCATAGAAATTGAAAAGATGGAAGAAAACTCTGAATTACTGAGTTTTGTCATTCTACATAAACACTCTGAGTTTTTATTTATATTGAAAATTTAAAGCAATGACACAGAGAAGTATGAAGAATAAGAGTTTTGTTTGGTAATTGCAAAATTTAGTATATACATGAAATACTAATTTGATTAATTTCTTAAAATTAAAATTCATCCCTTTTAGTGTTAATTGTTTGCAACTAAAAATCATGAAAATAATTACCACTGATCTCTATCACCATTGCTGAAAAGAATTTTGGTTATCCATGCATGATATCCATGCATAATCAATGCATGAATTGATCTGATCCGGTGTAGATATGCTAGGTACACCTCTACCTTGAACCCTACTTCACTCCTATATCAGCACAGTCAGCCAGTGGCCATCACATACATGAAATGCAGAGACTCAAATTAACAAACCAAATACATGAAGCAGTGACCAAGCTGAGATAAAAGGAAACTTAAACCTCAATCTACAATCCTCAGATAAAAGAAAATATTGCCTCCACAAATAGAAATAAGACTAGAAGAAAAGAAACTTTCAGAGAACAAGAAAGACTCAGTGGGAATTAAAAATATAAATGCAAAATAAAGAATTAATAGGAAAAGAGAAGGTAAAGTTGAGAAAATCTAAAGTAGAACAACAACAAAATAACAAACTGGAAAATAAGAGAAAAAAAAGATTTTTAAAAATAGATGATCAATTCAGAAGGTCTGACCTCTGACTAACAGGAGTTCCAGAAGGAACACCAAGTAAACAGATGGAAGCAAAAATCAGATAATACAGGAAACTTTCCCAGAACTAAAGGCCGTAACTTTCCAAATTGAAATGGCCCACCAAATACTCAGGACAATAAATGAAAAACAAACCACACCAAAGCAAACCACTGTGAAATTTCTGCATTTGGGAATAAAGAAAAATACCCTAAGAAATCCCAGACAAGAAACACAGGGCATGTACCAAGGGCCAGGAATCAGCATAGCGTTGGATTTTCCAAAAGCACTCTGAAATCTAGAAGATGCTGGAGCAATGCTATCTTTAAATTTTAAAAGAATAGTTTTAATCTAGAATTTCATAGGCAGCCAAACTGTAAATCAATTTAAGTGTACAATAAAAGTTTTATGATATTCAAAGTCCTCAAAAAGTTTACCTTCTACATATCCTGTATCAGAAAGCTACTAGAGGATGTGTTCCATAAAAACAAAAGAATAAACTGAGATAAAGCAATGCAAGACAGCCAGGAAATGAGGAATATAGTTCTCCAGGAGTGACTATGTTTAGATGTGAAGAGAATTCCTTGAATAACAAAAAATGGAATACCCAAGTCAGCAGCTATCCGGCAAGCCTTGGAAGTCTTCAAGTTCAGATTGGAACAGGAAAATGAAATATTCCAGAAACAATATCTCCAAGAAAAAAAAGTAGAACCAATTCCTGAAGTCATGTTTCCTGGAGAATGTGGAAACTAATTAATGTAGGAATAAGACACGAAGCAGATTTTTTTAAAGACCATTTAAACTCTAGGAAAAGCAAGAAGGGAAATGTAATCATAGAGAACTGTGAGTGACATTGACATTGTCCTAAAAATGCAAACATTGGGTAATAATTTAACAAATAATGATGATTTTACTGCATGGGAAGGATGGGGGGCTGGAGAGAAGTATGTACATGAAAGAGAGATCAATTTCCATCTTTCATAAGTGAGTAATTATAGTGAGAAGTAGCACTATTGCTATATTATTTAGAAATATACAGCTAAACGCCAAGGAATAAAGTTAGAAGAAATGAGAGTAGCTGCCTCTGGGGAGTAGGGCTTGTGATAGGAAGGCAGGGGACTGCTATTTTGTTTTCAATCTTATGCTATTATTTTATTATTTAAAATTATGGACACATACTACTTTTGGCAAACATATTTAAAAGAGAGAAGCAGGATTTCAGAATTCCAGGTTTAAAGTGTTAAAATTAATATACAATTACAACATAAAATGGTGAGGGCCACTTCATGTTCTAACAAAATACTTCCCTAATTTCTCTATGACAGATCAGGCCTCTGGGCCACAGGAAGGCTTTGAAGGGAAAAACAACACTTATTTAGCACCTACTGCACACTAGTACCATTGTAGAAAAGTTTCAGAGATCGTTGTGACCGATCCTCACCACACCCCTGAGGAAACGAGGAAGTTATTTCCTCATAAGACACTACATCCTTAGAGGACAAAGAAGTATTGCAGGTATTTGTTTATATCTCTGCGTGTGAGCCCCAGGCTGTCTGTAGCCTGATGGAACCATTGATGATCATCACAACTTGGTGAGGTATGTGAACCCATTTTAGAGATGAGAAAACAGAGTCCTGAGAGTCAAGTGGCTTAACCAAGTCATTAAAATAGTAAGTGGCAGAGCTATGATATGGCTCCAGCCTCCAGTATAACTCTCCACTCTCTGAACTTTTGGAGAACAAAGACTGTCTTCTCCCTGTTTGCACCCCCAGCACCAAGCACACTATGTCTGGCACATAGGAAATATTCAACCAAAATCTATTGTCTAAATCAGGAAAGGCGCTGGTTTATCAGCCTAGGAGAATTTCCAGCAGATCCAAGCCCCCAAATGCTTCCTCCCTTTACCTGCCACGCATGTGACCTGCACAAGGTCTGTCTGGATACAGCTCCCGAAGGGACAGGTCCTCCATCAAAACAAGAGGGAACTATTCAGCTCTCCTTCAAGTAATTCAACGAGTTGGTTTACAGGTCTAGGACGCAGGCTTTCATACTGAAATGTCACACACTTCAAATTGCAGGACAGTGACAATTTCAGTCTTTAAAAATAGCAAAATCAGGGGCGCCTGGGTGGCTCAGTGGGTTAAGCGTCCAACTTCGGCTCAGGTCATGATCTCACAGTTCGGGGGTTCCAGCCCCGCGTCGGGCTCTGTGCTGACAGCTCAGAGCCTGGAGCCTGCTTCAGTTTCTGTGTCTCCCTCTCTCTGCCCCTCCCCGGCTCACACTCTGTCTCTCTCTCTCTCTCTCAGAAATAAACATTTAAAAAAATTTTTTTTAATGTTAAAAATAGCAAAATCAAACCTTTAATGCAAAAGAAAACGAAATTGTGGAAACAATTTTGAGCCCCCAGAACTTTTGAAAATGTCATTAACAAACTGTGAAATTGAGAGATAAAAATCAGATGCCCTGAGGGGGAACAGCAGTGCCCCCAGTCCTGCCTCTCACCCTGAGTCATGGAAAGCCTAGTTTCCACTCTGCAGGTCCAGGAAGCAGGGGGTAGGGAGCTAATCCATGTCTCCTGCTCCACGCTGGCTCCCAGGGTGGTGGCATTTGGAAAACACAGAATGACTGAACTCTTCAACATGTGAAGTTGGGCCTGCCGGAGACTGAAAGGATAGTACATGGAAACCATCACCCCTGGGAGAAGGCCTGGGAGGCAGAGAGGAGCTCTTCAAAGAATTCTGGAGAAGTACATTCATTCTCCAGGCTTCTCTTTGCTGATTCCACACGTCTGTGAGAGAGCCCGAATTACAGAAACTATCTCTAGGGCTTCCATAATAATTTAAAATTATTCTCAGGGGGGAAAGTACTTGTTGTAAAGTGCTGTAGAGCATGCACAGAGAGCAGGGTAGAATACAAAATATTTTCAAAAGATCCTTCTTGTTCTCTAAGAACTTTACAGTCCTTGTAACATTAGCAGAATTTATGTTCTGCTCTGGAACAAAAAAATTCAGAACTGGCTATCTTTATTAGTCATAGAGATGCTTCACAAGACTCAAGGGACAGTGAAAGAAATATGGAGAAGTGTGTTTGATCCTCGCAGGTTGGTAGCCTATCTAAATTCTCTGCCACAGTTGCCAGACTCAAGAGAAAGGGAGCCTGAAGAGAGGGAAAGTGTCAGTGAGGCACCAGTGTGGTCTCTGAGCCCATGTACAGAATCTATGAGTGTGAGGGGGCTGCATCCTGCAGTCCAGAAAATACAGATCTAATGCCCGCCCCCTCATCCTCAGGAAAAGAAGCACACTCAAGCCCCCCAGAATAGAATTCAGGGATAAGAAACATGGGAATATTTCCATGAAAGTTCACATACGAGACCACAGGTCCCGCTTTCCTGCACCCGCCACCATGACTTTCTTGTTTGCTTGATCCCTGGCTCACAGGAATTTCTGAAGAACTTACCCCAGCCCTCTGGAATATCACACTTTCAGGCTCTTCCCTCTGAACACAAAGTTGCAGAAAACGGCAAGAGTAGAAGAGTGCTTATAATACCAACCCTGGGTGTTAAACACTGGGAGGACTCTGTCACAAGACCAGGTGCCTACTAGACCTCCTTGGAGCCAGCTTCCCAGGGCACAGTAACCCACCACCATCCTGCTTCTATTGGATGTCCATTAAAAACCAACAGATATCATACTACAGAAGTGCATGCTTTTTTAAAATCAGTCATTCTTGGCATGGGCATCTTTCATTTTAACAACAATAGAAGGGAAATTACTGGAGAGTGGGGGCCAGCTTATCACAGGGAAACATGTGTTGGCAAGACTAAATTGCCTATCCTTACCTTCAGGAATATTGTCCAACCATCTTTGCTCCAGGAATCCTTGAAACCCTGCATCAATATTTCCTGGAGAGCTCCATTTCCTCCTTACCCAAATGTACATTGGCGTAACCATCCCACGTTAGGGCAGAAACACAGGCTTTACAACATGATTTGTCTTACAATCTTTTTGCCCACTGGTTGGAAGAAGCATTATTGGTCTGCTGCTTGGCTTTGAGGTCTGTCACTACTGTGCAAGTCAGTAGCCCCAAAGTGCACTTATGCTTCAAATCAATATGGTCTCCATCACATTCATCATACTTACCACCCCACCCCCAAACATTTTAAATGTTGCTGAGTATATTTCACTTTTCTTGGGTGCTATTCAAGTTCAGTAAATGAAATCCTGCTCTCTGCCTTCAGAATCTTTCTATATATAAAACACAAGCCTTGCAATAAATGTTGCCTCGACACTGATGGTGGGATCAAAATCAGTGCAACCCCTCTGGAAGATTATCTGATATAATAAAACCCCCAAGATGAACATACTTAAAGTCATATGTAACTTCCAACAACTTATCCTGTGGTTATATTTAAGGGTGTTCCTAAAGATGTCTGTGTCAGTAGTTTTTAATAATTTGAAAAAAGTTGAAATTAGTCTGAAGGTCCATTAATAAAACATTGTTTCAATTAATTATTGTGCATCCATTCACCATGCGAAGATCTATTGTGCCACCAATAAGAATAATGTCATGAAAGTCTATTTACTGACAGAAAAAATTCACACAATGCAATATAGAATGCTTCAGTGGCGCACAAAACAATGTATAGTATGATAAAGTTTATAACATATATATGGATAGAGAGGATGTCTGTTCATTCATCCATTCACCAAACACATGTGGAGCATTTCTATGTTCTTCCTGTTCCAGGCACTATTCCAGGCACTGGGGAGACAGCAGTGAACAAAACATCCCACGCTCACACAATTTACAATCTAGAAGGGTGGAGAGAGCGCCAGTAAACAAATAAATATAAATATAATTGCAGAAAGGCATAAGTGCTGTGAATAAAAGTAAAGTAGGGTAAAGAATTAAAGTGTAGAGGAGGGAACTATTTTAAATAGTGTGCTTGGGGAAGAATTCTCTGAAGAGATGACATGTGGATAGAAATCTGTAAGAAGGGACGGACAGCAAGGCCCTCCCTGGATGAAACCCAGTTCAAATGCTCGGAGTAAAGCATGGTAGGCATAACCATGGCACAGCAAGGACCCACGGCTGGGAGCTAGTGGGAGGTGAGGTGAGCTTAGCAAGGGTTTTGGGAAACCACTGGAGGGTTTTGAGCAGGAAAGTGACAGAGGATTTTGACTGCTGGGTGGGGAATAGTCTGTAAAGGAACAAGAGTGGAAGCAGAAAGACCAGTTCAAAGGTCATTGCCATAGTTTAGGCAGGAGATGCCGATGGCTTGAACAAGGGTGGTAGTAAGGGATCTGGTGAGAAGTAGTTAAATTAAAAGTACAATCACCAGGTTTATCTGTTCTACAGGATTTGGCATGAGGTAGAGGGAGGAGCGAGAGAGATAGCAGTGAAATGTTTGGCCAAATAAGTTTTTAAAAATGAGAATGCCACTTATTGATTTGGGAAATACTGAGGGGGGAACAGTTGGGAGGGGAAATCAAAAGGATATACACCAAAGTATATGATAATTACCATAATTAACACCCTCATTTGTGCTTGCTTGCTCTGGGCCAGGCACTGCCACCGCATTTACATCCACTCATTTAATTATCAGAGGAACTCTTTGAGATAGGTTACCATTATTGCATTTGGGAATACAGTTTACTTTTATATTTATCTAAATATACTCATTTATTTGCAATGAACATGTGTACCTTACATAATAAAGTTGAGTGCGTGTGCGCATGTACATGCACAATAATCCCAGTGAGAAAGAAATTATATATTTATAAATTTTCATTCTTGGCGAGTCCCTGGTGATTGCTCAATATAGGTTGATGTGAGACTGTTTCACAGCTCAGCATATTTTCAACTTTTTTTCCTGCCAGGTCAGATAAGTTCATACACAAGACCTAGTCTCATCGACACTCTCAGGGGAACACACAGATCTCTGTATCCTAATTTTGATTCAGTGCTTTTCACCCTCGACTTCTAAAAACACTGGAGTCCAATGAGAGAAAAATAAATATTAAAGGAATAACCTTGAGTCTGCTTTCATTTTTTATATGAAATTTTGCAAATGGGTTACTTTAAACTATTACATTGGGACGCCTGGGTGGCTCAGTTGGTTAGACATCTGACTCTTGATTTTGACTCAGATCATGATCTCATGGTTCATGAGATAGAACTGTGTGTCGATCACTGACAGCACAGAGCCTGCTTGGGATTCTTTTTCCCTCTCTCTCTCTCTCTCTCTCTGCCCCTCCCTTGCTTGCTTTCTCTCTCTCTCTCAAAATAAATAAACTTAAAAAAAAAAAACGATTACACTTAATATATCCTCACATACTATTTTCAACAAATCCCAAATGGATAGAGGCTTACCAGTGGATCCCCACGCCAAGCTGAGAGCCTCTGGCTTAGATGATTACATGAATCACGTTGTTGGAGGGCATTGATTTTTTTAAATTTCAACATTTCATAAATAAGAGTTCTCATTTAGTTTTGTTTTTCCTCTTTAATCCCTAGTATTTAACCACAAATTTTGTTTTCTCCAACAATTTCCATTTATGTGAATGTATTCAATGAAGTATAGGGAGCAGGGTGATTGTAGCTCTGGAGGTAGTCCACTGGGTGAACAGGGGGACACTTGGCTCAGGGGTCCCTGTGGTTATCATAGTGACACTCTCTTGACTGGAGAATTGTGCAACACTACCTGCTATGGGAATAACGGATTTCCATGGAATTCTGACTGTACTTTGTTGTTATCTGATACTTTCTGGGTACATGAGTGCTTTGAAAATGAACAAATCATCTCCAGTTTAAAATGAAAAGCCAGATTAGATCCTCTGCTCATTCTGCTCCTCCATCAATGCTTAGTAAACCCCTTGATGCTGGAATTTTACCAAAAGCAGTCATGTTCAATTACTGTTACTCCAAAACAAATATCTATTTTTATTTTCTTTTGAGAATGTAGAAAGGAACCCCATCATAACATGAGTCTTATTAAATGGAATTGGATATGCCTTGGATCTAATTGAGTCTCCTGAATCATGAACATTGGAACTGGAAAGGAATTAGATATTGTATGGTCACTTAATAGATGAAGAAAAAGATGCTCAGAGAAATTAGGGTATCTTCTCAGGACCACACAGAAAGGAAGACCAGAACCCAGTTGACCTTGTCCTGAGCACAGTGCTCTTTCCACCCACTAGACCATGCAGTCTTTCTTGTACACAAACACTTGCCAAAGCCACTGCTGGTGGTCTCAGTTGGACCCGAAGTGGTCCCGGATTAGGACTCAGGAACTGCCTCCCACAACCACTCCACATGACTCTTGTCTTCCATGGCAGCAGAACTAGGCCATCCAGGAAAGTGGAAAACCCACTTGGGCAGCAGAACCAATGCTCTAGCACCTTCATAGTTGGAAGCCATGGAACATTTGGCCTTACCTTGAATTCCAACATTGTAAAGGTCATTTGGAAGGACTAAAGAAGAGAGAAAGGGAGAGAAGATGGAAAGAAAGCAAAGAATACTCATGGACATGTAGAAAAATAGGGGAACATAGGTCAGAAGCATTTAAGAATCAAGTCTTTACCTTTTAAAGGCCATTTCCAATAACAGCTATTGTCAGAGAGCTTCTACTTTGCGTATGAATATTTGCTCAAGTTCTGAACAAGAGAAACTTCAGATCACAATTATTTTCTTGATTTATACCTTCTCTTTCACCTCTGGCTACACTGCCTTTAGCAAACCAGCTAGTAACAAGATCTTGCACAGTGCACAGCTTGCACTGTGGTCAAGAGCCAAAAAGCTTATGACAGGAATAGTTTTAAAGATGAAAAGTTGGCAGTGCCACCAGTTCTGCAGCAATCAAGAGCAACATAGTATTAGCTGTGAGGATACATTTAGGTGTGGAAACACGATCTAGACTTGATGCCAACTGTAGAAAAATAGCATTTTCCTGCCTCTAATTATTTGTCACAAGCTAGTAAGCAACCACTGACTTTCACATACACTGCAGGGTATTAGAAACAGGCTGGGTTTGTCTACGGCCATACCACTCTGAACGCGCCCAATCTCGTCTGATCTCGGAAGCTAAGCAGAGTCGGGCCTGGTTAGTACTTGGATGGGAGAAACAGGCTGGGTCTACCTAATGAAATACCTTACCCTCTGTTCTGATGACAAGCGTGACAATTCCCAGCTAGCCACTCTTGGCAAAGATTTCCTCAGAGTGGTGATAAGTCAGACCGCCACGTCAGTTATGCAACTGGCACTGGAGTGTCAGGTCCAAAGGAGCAGGTCTGTCCTAGAGTCGCACTGTTGAACTGTCCTGGCTTGCTCAAACTCCTGCTTAGCTATCCCTTGAATTTACTGATTCAGTGGAATGTGCAAATAATGCTAATACGTCACATGCAAATGAATTCACAGAGAAAAACTACCTCTCTGCTCTTATATTAATAATGACTGGGGGGAAAAATAATGGTTGGCGATCTTTCAGGACACAGTCTGGATCACTGCTGTTGGCTACATCACCTTGGATAGGTTCTTGCCTTCTGGGCCTCTGTTCTCAAATCTATAGAATAAAGCAGGGAGAAAAGAGGATCCCTCCATCACCTCAGGCTCTAGCATTCTGTGATTTGGCTTTGGAAAAAAAGCATCTATCTAGATGGGGGGAGGGGGTCAGAAACAGAGAAACATATTTTTGTAGCTACAAACAGCCAGCCTTGAGAAGTTACAAGGGGTCTTCTTGAAGGCCAAGGCAATCCTTTTCTCATGATAAGGCAGGTGGCAGCCTGGCCTAGAGGAGAGAGTGTTCATTTGAATGTTTGGATGAGGGTCTGCAGAAGCATTAACATCTAAATAGGCATTTCTGTTCAATAGGGGAGTATACCAAGAGCTTTACACGTATGTAACCAAAAGCTGGTGTTCCTTCACAGAATGTCCCCAGATTATGCGTAATTCCAGGACATAGCACATGGTCAACATCATCCTCCGTGGGATTCAGAAAGTGTCAGTTGGTCAGATACAGATTTCGTTAATGTAACCTAATTCTTTAGACCTGCACGCTATGGTCCGGCTCTTCTACAAATTTGGAATCCTGATACTTCATGATTTCTGACGCTCTGCTGACTGTCTGCAGAGTCAGCTGCCATGATTCTAAGACAACAGTCCTGCTCTGCTTAAAGTACCTGCTATGGCACATAACACTTCTGAGCCCCAACTTTTCAAATAATCTCCAGAAAATATTACTGAGAGATGAGGTCATTGCAGTGATAGACTAGACAGTGTGCAAAAGCTATATCCCATCCTAGTACTGGATTTATGTGGAGAATTCTATAGCAAATAACTGTCAGAGAAACTGTGCCACATTTTATTCTGTATAGATTTACCTTGTTCGAAGCAATCTTAATCTACAAAAAATCTGGCAATATTAAGTTTGCAAATTATAGAGTAGTTGTTTTACAAGATGTTTATTAACCTTTTCATGAACAAAGGAGTAAAATTAAGTCAAACATCTATACCTGAAACCCCAGAGAAAAAAATCTTAGTAATTTACAAATGGATCCAGAATAGCACTACACCCAGGAAGTACCTGCTATGGGCTAAGCATTATTTTAGATGCTTTACCAATGTTAACTCTTTTACTGAACCCCAGAACACTTCTATGAGATAGGTTTTATTACTATGTCTCTGAGACACTGACAGATTAAGTTTGCAAAAACATCTACCAAATGGAGAACCCAGATTTGGGCACTCTGAATCCATACTCCATGTTTCAAATCTCTCTACAATAGTGACATTTTAAAATGTTAACTTTACTTAATACATATACCATGATTTTTTTTTCTTTTTAAGTCTTAGCTTTAAAACCAAAGTACTTTGATAGTTCAGAATCACAGCCAGGTCTATGAACACTTCTTCTCATGGATTTTGAAGGAGAGACATACATTTGTCACAAATCTCTCAGTTGCAATGACAGAAATGCAACTCAACTTTAAGTAGAGGACTTATTTTAGATATAAAACAGACATAAGGTAGAGTTGGCCTCAAGGACTCCCAAGGACTTACAATATGTCATCAAAGCTCATTTTTTTCTCTCTCATGCTCTCTTTCTTCCTATCTCTCTCATGCGCGCACGCTCTTTCTTCCTCTGTGTGTGTGTGTGTGTGTGTGTGTGTGTGTGTGTATTCTTAAGGGACGGGGCCATGCCTGTGAGCAGCCCCAGGCTTACCTGATTCCAGTGTAGCACTCCCAGTGTGAGTGAGGACCTCTGGGCCAGTCATGCCGTCAGAGGGCTTCTTGACCATCAACAGCCAGAATTAGGGCTGTAAGATGGTTCCACTGGCATTCATTTAGTTTTCCTTTTATTCATGGGTTCTGTTGAAAACACTTCCCCCTCAACAAGTTGCAAGAATGTAGTTGACATACTTTGGTTTGGTCTGCCCAGAATTCTGTCTCCCCTTCTTTTACTAGCACCACCTGTTCCTTGGAGAACCACTCCCCTTCAACTGTGTTTTGTTTGGGCGGGGAGGCAATGACTCATCAAATTCTGCCTCTCTGCCCATAATGAGAGTCGAGAAGAATAGGCTTTGCAGACAGTGATCATGTTCAGAAAACAAGCCACTCTTGGGGTGTATAGAAAACATCTATGCATGTGGACAGTAACTGAAATGACTGTTAATGCAGAGCTATGAGTGCAGAGTATCACCAGTATCCATTCCTCCCTTTCCAGAGTATTGAAACCCCACTTGTAGGCTGGACATACCCCAACTTTTCTTATAGCTAGGAGTGATCATGTGCCTAAGTTCTGGACAATGAGTAGTAAGATGAAAGTGTTTTTATGTTTTGTGAAAAGACAGTAGGGAATGTCTTTGCCTATTTTTTTTTCTTTATTCCTCCTTCATTTATGTTAGCTGGAATGGAGACATGGTAGCTGGAGCTAGAGCAGCCACCATGGATCATGAAGTAGCTTGGAATAGAAAGATGCACGATGCAGGAACAAAAAGGAAGTTTGCCTCAGTCCCAGAGGATTCATGTACAGAACAGCCATCTGCACTCTCTACCCTTAGACTTCTGCAGAGAAATAAATTCCTACCTTGTTTAAACTACTACTATTTGGGGTCTGTATTACTTATAGACACACCCAATCTTAACTGAACTTAGAAATACAGGAATATTTAAGCATGCCACGACATAGGATCCTAGAGAGAGAAGTGGGACTACTGAAGGGTGCTCACTTGGTTAGCAGGCAGAGGATAATAGTGAGCTGGTGGGCCTCACAAAGAAGACCTCCCGGGGGCCAGGGACCACAGCGAGCTTCTGGCCCGTGTTACATCATTTAATCCCCCAGCATCAACCCTCTGAATTTCTCTGTAGTTGTCCTCATTTTACAGCTGAGGAAATAGAGAGTCAGCTAGATCCAATATTTTCCCTAAGGTCACAGTGCTAGTAAATGAGGAAGGAACAATTTGTGTCCACCCGGAACTGTCTCCATAGCATCTGTTGTCTCCATTACTGGTCCCCTGTCTCTTTGCTCCCTGGTCGAGGGGCTTCACTGTGGGTAAACCCAACACATGGAAACATAACACAAAAATTAGTCAAGTGTGCCAATCTAACTTCGTTCAGTTTTACAGTGGAATATTTTTCAGCCATCAATGGAAGGAAAGCCTGGCATTGTCAACAACACGGATGACCTCGAGGGCATGATGCTAAGGTGAAGTAAGTCAGACAGAGAAAGACAAAAACCACGTGATCTCACTTGTATGTGGACTCTAACAAAAGCCAACCTCACAGAAACAGAGAATCAAATGGTGGTTGCCAGGGATTGGGGTGTTGGGAAAGTGAGGGAGATGTTGATCAAAGGGTATGAACTTCCAGTTATAAGATGAATAAGTTATGGGGATGTGATATACAGCATGTTGACAATAGTTAACAATTCTATGATACACACACACACACACACACACACACTTATACACTTGAAAGTTGCTAAGAGAACAGATCTTAAATGTTCTCACCACACACACACACACACACACACACACACACACACACACACAAAAGGCAACTGTGTGAGGTGATGGATGTGCTAACAAACCTTACTGTGGTAATCACTTCACAGTATACATATATTAAATCATCACACTGTATACCTTAAACCTACACAACATCATGTGTCAATCATATCTCAATAAAGCTTCATTCAATTCTTAAAGTTGACTTACACCCAGCTTTCAGGAATATACATGTAACATCATTCTAACCACTCCTCAACTGAGGACATTCTCCTGGTGAGACAATCCCCTTCTCCCCTGGGTGGAGGAGACAGCAGTTTTGCTTCGTAAAATATCCCAACCAAGAAATGAAGTTCGGAGATGCACCACCTCTTCCCACACTGCAGAGCACATTGGTTTAGTCAGACTCTGACCTTTTTTGCGCCGGGGTTGTTTCCTTGTGAGACTCGCCTCCTCTGTGAAAGTCCTCGGGCCCTGCAGAAATCCTGCAAGAGTTCAACGCCAGCGCTTGGTCAACCACTATTATGGAGCTGACAGATTCTTGGCTCTTCCACATTTTCTCTTCTTCTTCTTCTCTTATTTATTTTTTGAGTGAATAAGTAGATCTAGTTAGGTTTATTATAGGAACAAAGTTCTTCTGGAAAGCTAATTCTTTCGAATGGTTGAAATGAAAAATAATACCCCCTCCCCACCCTTCAGAGCCCACTCTGATTTAAGCAGATGAAAACGCTAGCATTTCTAAACCCAGGGCTTTATTTGGGATGTAGAATATAAAGTGCCTTTTCTAGCCATTGTGACAGGAAAGGAATGCACAGGTTTCTCAAGAGCAGATTGCAGGGCCCATGCTGATCTAATTTATGGATCTTCCTGCCAGGAATAAAACCTCATGGCTGTGGCACTTATTCAATGATTATTTGATATTTTATGTATTCAGTGAATATATGGAAATATTTTTAAATTGGGTTTTTAAACTACCTATTTTTTTTAAGTAGTTTTCCTCTTTAACTTCTGGACAGCCACATTGAAAAGTCTTCCTCACATGAAGAAGGAGATTAATGATTATCGGACAATGCATGAAAATGTGACAATGATTAAGCCCAGACAGATTATAACATTAGTCAATGGGAGACACGTGGTACCGAGCCTAGCATTGGTTTTTGATGCTAGCAACAACCATTTGGAATAACTTGCTTAGCAAGCTAACCACCTCTTATTTTTGCCCTTTATCTTAATGAGAGAGGAACAACGAAATTCAAACCCTGACTGGAGTGTGTGCCCACAGACAGGCAGATGTGTGTTCACCATGAAAGAGGGCAGAACCTGTGACAATAACCGAGGCACTGGTCAAAGAAAAAAAGACCTGAGTGCAAAAAAAAATCTGTTTTGTGAACGTAACATGGTCAGGGTAAGGTGGTTTTTAAAAAGTCTTTCAGTTGAGCTGCTCATTTTCTCAAGTGTTAACCCATTAAGAAGACACATTATTAGCAGGGCTTGGGGGGGGGGGGATATAAGAAAACAAAATATTTAAAATATTTTTTTAAATGTTTCACCGGTTCTAAAGATGTGTTTTATTTATCTTGCCATAGTACTATTGGGTCAGTTTCCTAGGGCTCCTGTAAAAAACTACCACACACTTGGTGGCTTAAAACAACAGATTCTCTCACAGCTCTGGAGGCCCAAAAGTCTGAAATTAAAAAGTGTCAGCAGGCTTGGTTCCTTCTGGAGGCTCTGGGCAAGAATCTGCTCTCTGCCTCTCTTCTGTCATCCAGTGGCTGCCCACAACTCGTAGCTTCGCTCAGCGTGTACATGCGTCAGTTAAATCCCTGCCTCCTGCACACCACCTTCCTGTCTGTGTGGCTGTGCACCTCTGCCTCTTCCATCTCTTATAAGGACACCCACCATTGTGCTTAGGGCCCACCCTGATCCAAAATGATCTCATCTCGAGATCCCTACCTTAATTACAATAGCAAAGACCCATATTTCAAATAAGGTCTCATTTGCAGGTTCTGGGTACACATGGTTTTTTTGGGGCAAGGGGTCATTATTCAACCCACTGCAGCAATAATGGTGTCCTTCTCCTGGTAATCCCTCAGGTTCTTAATCTTACTATCATCTCTAATCTCTTTCCTTTTCGCTCTCTTTTTTTAAGTTTATTTATTTACTTTAAGAGAGACAGAGACAGCGTGAGTTGGGGAGGGGCAGAGAGAGAGGGGGAGAGAGAGAGAATCCCAAGCAGGCTCCAGGATGCTGGCACAGAGCCCAACACGGGGCTCAAACCCATGAAACCACAAGATCATGACCTGAGCCGAAATCAAGAGTCAGACACTTTGACTGAGGCACCCAAGCACCCCTCTTTCCTCTTCTCTCTGCTTTGCTCCACTTTCTACTTCCCTTCTCCTGTGACACACAAAATACATTTTGTAACTTGATTATTCCTATTGCATCACTGTGTTGGACAAACAGGAGGAAGGTGTAGAAACCTATAAAATAAAAGACTCTCATTGTTGGATTTAACCATTTTTAATCTTATTTAAATGTGCACAGCATAGAACTAGGTTCAAAGTTCTATGGCATACCATTCTCAGCCAATCATAAAACAAAAACAAATCTACAGATTAATACAACAAAAATATAAAACCAATGAAATTTTTACAAAATATTTATTTATTTTGCGAGAGAGAGCCCTCACGTGAGTGGGGGAGGGGCAGAGGGAGAGGGGGAGTCTCAGGCAGGGTCCCAGCTGACTGGCTGTCCGTGAGGAGCCCAACAGAGAAGTCCAGGCCCAGGGCTTGAACTCATGAACTGTGAGATTATGACCTGAGCTGAAATCAAGAGTCAGATGCTTAACCAACTGAGCCACCCAGGTACCCCTAAAACCAACAAAATTTAAATGTAATCATTCCAAAAAGGTTTGTATTGAGGTTCTATTATGTATCAGGCGTAAGAGGTGTAACAGGTGGGGGAGACACAGCAATCAACCAAACTGGCAAAAATACCTGCCCTGGTGGATTACACTTCAGTATATTAGCGACCAAATGGGAAGAACCAGGTATTAGTAATATCCCAAAGCCAAACGCTATTCACAACATGACTATATGTGACTAATTGCTACAGGGTGACATCATTTGAATCCAGCATCTATGCTACTGTTTTCCATGTGATGAGTCAGCTCTGCAATCTCTTTTCTCTTTTTTAACAAATGCAAACATTTCCTCCACATGGTGAACTACATCATTTGGCAGACGGACATCATTTACATATGAAGCCTACCTTTTTCTTCTCTCATTAGCCTCAACAATTAAACACCATTATTCGGACACACCATTCCACTTTCTTGTGTACCAAATCAACATGTCAATACATTAAACAACTTAAAAAACCAGAATCTTGCCCTATGGAAGCTCCCTTCAAGTGCAAAATTCACTGCAAACAAGTAACTCTGTCTGTGGAATTGATTAAAATAATTTGACATTCACAGTCTGAATCTGGTTTTGTGGGGGGTTTTTTGTTTTTGTTTTTGTTTTTTTGTTTTTTTGTTTTTGGTATGTCCAGACACGTGGCTTGATTGAGATTCCCTCTATTTCTAGAGCCTTAAATCCAAAAGCATACTAGCATGGAAAAAACACTTGCTCCACTGCAGTATTTCATGAATGCATCTCGTTCTTTTTTTCCCCAGTATTTAGGTTAAGAAATGGGATATGTTAGACGTATTTGTCAAAGTTCTACTTAATACTTCAAATTTAACACTTTGGCGCGGTCATTACCTACCAAAACATGAACAACCCAGAACCACCACTAACCCCTCTCATTCACAAGGCAGAGAGAGAGAAGGAGGGATGGAGGAAGAACAGCAATGATTCCACAGTGACCACTTATGGCCCTTCACATATCCTTTTGCCCCATGCTACCTGGCCCTCTGAATTCTCAGACCATTCACTAGAGCAAACACTCTAGAGCTAATCATTCGTTATTGCCATAGAGATATTTTTTAAACATTATTTTAAAATCATTTAGGACAATTTTGTTCTTTGGGCACTTCTAGTGTTTAGACTCCTGGGTCAATAAACCTTCTACTGAACAGCAGTTGAGGAATGGGTGAGGAATGGTTATTGTGATTTTCACATTAGAAGTTGCCAACCTAATAGCAGCCAGACGTGCTTACCAGCATATTTGAATGTTAAATGCTATCATTTTGGTAATTACGTGGTGCCAACATTCAACCACAAATGCCAAGAAAACACAACACCTAAATCACATGGTGGGGTTCAGTTAAAATGTGGTCATCCAGATGATCAAAAAGAAAAGGCAGCATTTTCAAATTCTTAGTGAGAATTTGCTGACCCTAAGAATATAGACCCTGATTGCAAAACCCTACAACATGCTTCAGACCTTCTGTGTCCATTCCCACTGCCCCTGTCGTGCCCACTCTAGGCCCTCAGCTCTTACTCATGGCCACATCTTCTCTTTGCCTTTGTTCCCATCCATTCCAACCTACTCCTACATGAGTCACATCTTCCATTAGCTCTGCTTGGCTCCTTCTGTTCTGTTTATGTTTTATCGTCTAATAGGTAAAATGGGCCAAGTTTTACATACTGGCTGCCTGGAGTGATTCAAAAGCTTTGTAATTCCCATAATGTCCAGAAGACAACAAAGTCAAAACCATCTGAACTGCCCAACAAAGTAATGCATAAAATAGCCCATGACTCCAAGCAAGGTAATTTGCAATAAGAGAGAGCAAATGAGCTATAGAAGCACTCACTTTAGTTCATCACATCCCAGAAATCATTCTCCACGGGTCTAGCCACGGCATGGGAGCACACACAATAATAGCAGCAAACACCCTTCTAAGACGCCTCCATATAACTCACTTATCTTTGTAACATCCCTATGAGCTAGGTACTATTATTACTCACATTTTGATGAACGTGGAGATGTGTCACCAAGATCCCTCTTCAAGGAAAACCTGCCCCTCAGTCGAGGGGGAGAATGGTCTGCAGACAGCCTCCAGCCCCCTGTGACTCCATCAGCTGCAGAGTTGCCCTGTGTATGGTCATGCTCTTCTCTCAGGCAGCCTGTGTAAGGGGGTGAGTCAGGGAAGAAGGGTCAGCCACATCAGCCTGCCCTGGGATTGTTCTAATGGACACTATTCCCCGCAGAGCTCCCCACTGTGTCAGCCTCCACATTGTGGGGCTTGCATTACTGTTTGAGCTCTCCCTCTGTCCAGTACACTTCCTTCCCTCTTCCTTTTGCAGGTGCTGACTTCTAACCAATGCCCTGCTCTTCAAACTATTCCTCCTCTGCTTCTGCAGATCCCAACTCATGACAGGCCCCTGGGGATTCCCTTCCCTCCACTTCTCTAGGTTAAACCTTCAACACTCAGTCCACATCTGCCCTCCTCCATGAAGCTTTCTCCAATTCTAATGAGCTTGATCAACCTTTCCTCTGAAGCCACACAAGCCTTACATACCATGATCCTAATTTGCACCTTGTTTTATAAGTCTCCTTTTATCTGTGTGTCCTGAATCCTCACTACAATAAAGGCACCTTCAGCACAGGAATCAGTGTCTTCTATAAATATTCTTTTTTTATCATATTTTTAGAAATTTAGCATTATAGTCTTAGCACTCAGAATTAACAAATGTCCCCCTTTCAAGAAATTGTTTCCAGAATCTTACCACCCCCCCATCCCATCACCCTCCCCATGGACCAGGAGACTCCATTCACATAAGGCTGATGTGTCGCTTACACATATGCAACATCACATAAATGTTATACAGCATTTTGTGTATGAATAATTACACTTCACACAGGGAGCATCATATTCTGCTGTTGTTCTGAAGTTTGTTTTTTCTACTCAACACTATGGTTTTTCCACTAATTAACTGCATTCCTGATACACATATTGGATACCCCAAAATATTATTGATAATAACAATGATGGTGAAAGACACACTGAGTCAGGAGAGTAACTAGAAATTCATGACCTTAAATTTTTCATGACGTTAAGAACTGAGAGCTAAATGTATACTGTCTATATCCCATGTTCTCAGTTTCCTAGCTGTGTGATCTACAGCAAGTCACTTAACTGATCTATGTCTCATCTATGTTTCCATCTTCAAAATGGAAAAAAACAGCAGCTACTTCACCTACTTCGCATAGTGATAAGTAATTTAGTTAGTGCATTTCAGGTTCTTAGAAAAGTGTGTGGTGCATAGTGGGCATTCAAAACACTGTATTTAAGAATAATCATAACTGGGGTGCCTGGGTGGCTCAGTCAGTTAAGTGTCTGACTTCAGCTCAGGTCATGATCTCACGGTCCGTGAGTTCAAGCCCCATGTCAGGCTCTGTGCTGACAGCTGAAAGCCTGGAGCCTGCTTCAGATTCTGTGTCTCCCTCTCTCTCTCTCTCTCTCTCTGCCCCTCCCCTGCTCACACTCTGTCTCTCTCTCTCTCTCTTTCTCTCTCAAAAATAAATAAACACTAAAACAAATTTAAAAAAAGAATAATCATAACTATTAATATTATCATAGCACACCAAGGATGTTAGCTCAAGAGATCTGAATGATCCAGATTTTGAACCTTGAGAAAATACAGAAGAGAAAAAATCATTGAGAAGTTTCTTATATTATAAAGAATAATTAATTCTACCATTAATATTTGCCCCAACAGCCCAACTCTTAAAAGCCGAGGCATTTTGCTTCTTTTACCCAGTTAGCTTCAGGCTTACGGCCAATCGTTTGTCAATTATTTTAACCTCTTAACCTAACTCCGCAGAACAGATTATTCTCAGAGAAAGCTGAAAAGTGAATTTGGCTACATCTTTGCCTGCAGTTTCTCTGCTTGCACTTTAAAGAAATCTTAGTTGGTAAGGAGAAATCCCCTCTAAAGCCACTGTGACTAAGTTATTCTAGAGCTTCAGTAGTTTTTCTTTCTTTAAGCCAGGTTTTTTTTAAAAAAATTGTTACCCTTACACTCTCTGTATTTATTTATTTTGGCCTCGGTGGACTAGACCACAGCTAAAACTTTATGGACCTCATAAAGTTCCCAACATTCTCAGACACGGGTCGTGATGTTTGTGCACTGGGCAGAAAACAAAGGTGCATTTATGAGGAGAATGGACATGCTCAGAGATTAATGAACTGAGGTCAGGCATATAGGCTTAGGCTACAGCTACACTGCGTCACAGGCAACACATGGCTTAAGTGTGTCCCTCTCTTTCCAGTCTCCCTCTCCTGTCCTTTATTCCCTACAAATGACATGGGGCCCTGGTGCCGGGGCTGTTCCTCAATTACCAGGACCTCCCACCATGTCACTGCCCATGTCACTGTCGAGGGCTTGTCCTGACCGAAATTAACTATGTCTGGAACTTTCCATCCTACCCTCACACAGTCATCTTCAAAAATTATCTGTCCTATGTCTCCTTTCCTCACAGTTTGGCTTCCTTATAGGTGAAAGTTGGTTAATCTGATAAAGGAAATTAATTTGTTACCTCTACCACATAGGGAAGGTCTTTCAGCAGAAGCTTTCTAGAGCCAGCATCTCAGTCCGAAGCACTGGTTCCATTGTAAGGAAGTGGGCCAAGCTTGTGGCACTTTTGAAATTACACCACACCAGTGGCTGCCTAATTTACCCACTGCTATGGACTGAATGTGTGTTTCCCTTAAAACTTTACATGTTGAAACTCTGTCTCCAAGGTGATGGTATTTGGAGGTGGGAAGGTAATTAGGGGTCGATGAAGTCATGAGGGTATAGCCTTCATGATAGCATTGGTGTCCCTATGAAAAGAGGAGACACTGGATCTCTGTCTGTCTGTCTCTCTCTCTGTTCTCTCTGCTCTCAGAGAGAGAGAGAGACAGAGAGAGAGATCCAATGGAAGGCCATGTGAGGATATAACCAGGATGAGAGTCCTCACCACAAACTGACCCTACTGGCACACTGATCCTACTTCTGGCCTCCCCAACTGCGAGGTATAAATGTTTGCAATTTAAGTCACCTAGTCTGTGGTTATCTTGTTTTGGTAGCCAGAACAGACTGAGACAGTTACCCACAGCACTGGCCCCCAAAGCTTGCAGGAGTGTGCAATATGGTATTTCACTCTACTTGTGCACAATCAGACATCATACTTTCACCTTGAACTTTATGTGCTTTATAATTTTCAATATACTTTTATATCGCTTGATCCTCAGAACACCTTGCTAGGTAACACAGGTCTTGACAAATTAGTTTTCTTTTCCCCATACCAAACAGAAATTCTCTTACCAAAAGGCTTGCATGATATTGATTACTTAGGAGACTATATTATGTCAGCTCAAAAGCACAGAACTTCGTTTCGATGATTAACGTTGAAAAGAAGTAAGAAGTAGTTCTTCTTGTTATTTAGGTAAGAATTACTGCTCCTGAAAGAAAGTATAAATCCTCAGATGGTCAGTGCATATGGCCTTTCCATCTTTTAAGATCTAAAACTCAGTAGGAATATATTACAAGATTAATTATGCCCAAAGAAAATAAGCATTGCCGTCAATCTTCAGATAAGATTAGGGTTTTTGTTTTGGTTTGGGTTTTGCTCAAAAAAAATCATCTATGTGCTTTCTATCATGCATGATGTTTTTAAAAACTGCTTTTAGCATTAACATCTTGCCATACTTCCTGTCCCTATATTTTCTCCCTTGTTCCTTATGTCTGCACAAGTTTTCAATTTAGATTATATTTCCAGCAGATGTTATATCTTTTAGAGTGTTTGCTTTCTCTTCATTAAAAAGGACGTGTAATACATTTTATTATTTTGAAAGAAAATAGCCTGAGTAAAGATGTTCAGAAATCTTGAATTATTGCTTCTTAATTTTGTGTTTGTGTGTGCGCGCGTGTGCACGTGCACGCTGTTTCTGGGAACAGGAAAGCTATAGGAAAGAAGGCTTGTGTTTCACAAACACTGAAGGAGAATAAGACTATGTTCCACTAGCTCCTAAAAGTGTAATATAGACAAGCATTTAAAAACACAATAAAAACTTCTACTGAAGAGCATTTTCAATATTCAAAACCATATATGTGTAAAATAGGATGTTCATATTTTCTAAAGCATTCTTGATGCTCAGTATAAATATCAGCTCACGATGCTAATGAACAACTCTCTGGGGATTTTAAGCATGTAAAAATCTGCATCTAGCTATATTCACACAACTTTAACTACAATTCATTTTAATAGGCTGGTAGCTCTTGAATGAAACTGTGGCTGCATCAAAAAATTGTCTTTTTCCCTTTAAAGTAGAAAATTTCGCCCAAATTGTCAGTGCCCTCCAGTCCCTCTCTCCCCTCTCTTTTCAAAAAAGGCAAAGATTTCAGTTATTAACACCCTTTTTAGATTTAACTCTATATTATCACTCTGGAGTAATTTGGATTTTCAAACATCCCTAAAATATGTAAAGACCTCTGTTTCTATTAGTGAAATCCTAGACATCAGTAAGCAAGGGTGGGGCAAATTTGGAGAGGCAGGAAAAGGGCACTTTCACTCAGCTCCTGAGATCACCTGGGTTGCTTACTCATTTCCCAGCAAGGTTGACCTTGTTAACTGTAACATAAATAGCAAAAAGCACTAAACGACAACAGAATCTCTATGGCACTCGGAGACTATAAAAGTCTCTTAGTCTGTGAAATTGGCACACAGAGTTATTCTTGGTTTCTCACCTCTCTTGAGCAGGGAAGCCATTTTCCATGCATTATGGGGTATGTTATCCTGATTATCTTACTTTCAACTAGGTGATCTCTAAGTCACCAACAGTTAGGAAATTCTAGGATTTCACTCAGCTCAGTACTCTGAGAGTTTGGCACAGGGATAAAGGCTGACACCCAATAAATATGAATGAATGAAAGAAAGAAAGAAAGAAAGAAAGAAAGAAAGAAAGAAAGAAAGAAAGAAAGAAAGAAAAAGAAAGCAAGCCCAATATCTGAGATTAAGCTGGGATTGAAGTTCCAGGAGACAAGAGCAGGATTAACAAACTACTGCAAACACCTGAAAGAATATTTCCAAGACTGATACAATTTGATAGCTCATTATCAAATTAGCACTCTTTGGAATGGTGAGTCAGCCTTAATCAATAAACATTCTTTGAAAATGGCATTAAAGGAGTGAGTTTCCTCAGCAAAGTATTGATGCAGCTTCTGAGCAAGGAGTACCTAGTCTATTAGAGGAATAAGACAGAGAAACTGTTAATTAGGAAATGCTGTGATGAGAAATTCTGTTCTGCATCGGAGAATTCCAACTAATAACCAACTCATCTCATCAGCACTTCAACTAGAATTCCAGCACCTCAGAAAAACATATTTTAGGGATTTATAATTCATACTAAACTTTTTAGATTACATACACAGTCAGCCAAAATAGACAAAACAAGCCTTTTCCTCCCCTAAATTCCTCCTCCTTGGTTTGGTTAGTAACAAACAAAGATTTTCATTCCACAATGAGATCTAGTCTTAAAATAGATCTACCACCTCTCCCTAACAAAAACACATAAATGAATACCTGATATTGGGCTGTTTCCTGGGATTCCATAAATTGAGTGGGAAGGAGAGGATCTATGGACAGGAGTTGAGAAAGAAGTGCTAAAAGTTGGCTGGAACAGATGAAAAAGTCAGAGACCTAAAGCTCAAAGAAGGGGGCCTGCTTACCCAGAGTAACCAGGACATCTCCACATCTGAGCACTCTTCCTTCACTGAAGTTTTAGCAAACAGTAGCCACAAGCCACAGCCAGGGGACTGGTCCACAACCACTGACTGGAGACTCACAAGAGCTTCATCCTCCATCAAGGATATCAGCATCAAGACACCAGCCCTTGTACTGCCAACATCAACACCTCTCACTTCCCTATATCAGGTCTACAACAAGAAGCTGGAAGAGCTAAAGCTGTGAGAGGTCTCAAGGAAGACAAAACACTCTCCATAAAATCTCAGGGGACCTGGATTTCTCTCCTGTTGGCCCTCACCTCACCACAGCCAGCACTCCAAATGGGAAAGAGAGCCACTGCCCAGGGCTGAGCACCATCTCAAGAGTTCCATGACCCCACTTTCAGATTTTAATGTCAAGGAGATGCCCCTCATATGCTTTCATTTGCCCACAAGTAAAGCAACAAATGAAAGATCAATTGATTATTCTCAAAGCAGAGAGGAAAATGTATTTTTCAAAGGAATTTGATGGTTGGCTTGATTTGAGAAAAACTGTTCCTGATTAGTTTATCTAGAAATGCTTAAATTTAAATTGAGCATTCATGGATTAGGGGTTGAGGACAGATTTATTTGTTTATGTGCTATAACCAATTTACTCTACTAAATTAAAAATTAATATTTTTCCAAAAAGGTTTTCAAAAACTTATATGAGACATTTTCCCTTGAGATACATGCTTCTGTGTATGTGAGCATCTTGCTAACTCTGTGTGGGGAGAATGCTTTTATGCGAGAATTATTAGAGAGTTATTCAAATTTTGTCTTCAAATATTTTAAAGCATTGATACTTTGCCTTCAACCAAACACACATTAATAGAGCCATAATGGGGCACCTGAGTGGCTCAGTTGGCTCAGGTCATGATTTCACGGTTTGTGAGTTCAAGCCCCATGTCAGGCTCTGGGCTGACATCTCGGAGCCTGGAGCCCGCTTCAGATTCTGTATCTCTCTCTGTCTGCCCCTCTGCTGCTTGCACTCTGTCTCTCACATTGTCTCAAAAATAAATAAGCATTAAAAAAAATAGAACCATAATGATAAAATATGATTTATGAAATTAAAAAAAAGATTAAAACTATGAAGATTACTTAAAAATAATGAAAGAGACATACCAACCACCTGTCTTCTAATTATGCAATTACATTTAAATAAAATCCTGAGACAAAAAAAAATCTTTGACTTCCATAAAAAATCTTATCTTCCAATATTTTTTTCATGTTTCTGTTCTAAATAGCAAAAGTATAACCCCCTACTTTACTTCCCTTTGATTTTTCTGTAAGCTCTGTGAAACAATGCATAATCTCCAAATTTCCCCCAACTCTCAATTCTCACTGTAGTTTCTCCAAATAAACATAGACTACATGAAATCTTCCCCATGAAAAAGTACATCACAATGTAAATAAATGGGGAGTGGCAAATGAAAAGAACTCACAAATGAATGCTGTACTTAGTAGGTGTCTCCATAACATGGAAATCAGAATATTTGCCCCTAATTTCTCTGGTGGTGAAAAAAATCATTTACACTCTCACAGAACCCATAGAACTGTGGCTTACATATCATATTTTATAAATCTGATGTCATCAGTTGCATGTTATTTCATGTTTTTCAATTATAATAAATATTTTCTCAGAGAAACTGGAACATTCAACAGATACACTGAGAAGACTATCCCCTCTTCATATATCTATACACCTTGCTCCTTGTTGCTGCACTTACACATCTATTCATTCCTCCAGAATACATTTTGTTCCTCATTTTCAATTAAAAGTTTACTTTACTCATGTATTTCTTGGCTTCCTAACCCAATTCACATGCAGAAAAGAGCGGAGAAAGATTAAGGATAAAAAAAAAAAAGAGTCTTACAGACTGGTTAGATAATATCAAGTGGTAGAACATGCATGTCTTTAGAATCCAAGAAAGAGAAAGAATAGGAAAAAAATGGAGAGAAAACTATTTGAAGTGCTGACCACACTTTTGCTAATTTGGTGAAAGTTATAAATGTACAGATTCAAGCTGCTTTATGAACATCAACATGGGTAACTACACATCAGACTTAGAACTCAGAAATCAGAGTCAGAATCAGAAGCCAAATATAAAAAGTAAATCTAGAAATCAGCAAGAGAAATATGACACATTGTATACAGTGGGATAGTAATTGAATAATTGGCTGACTTTTGGCTTCTCATAAAAAACTGTGGATGTCAAAAGAGTAGAACACATTTCTAAAGTGATGAAGGGAAAACTTGTCAATCCAGAATTCTATATCCAGCAAAAATATCCATCAATAATGAAAACAGAATAAAGACATTTTCTGTTAAAAGAAAACTAAGAGCATTTGTCACTGTAAAACTCATACGACCATAATTTTGGATAAAGTTTCTATGAAAACTTGAAATCTCCAAAACATGAAATTTTATATTCAGTATGATCTCTGCTAGTACAAATATTATGCACAGAAAAAATAAAATAAAAAGAAACACAACAGAATGCTAAGAAATAATGATTCAAAGGTGGTCCAATTGCAGTTGATTTTCTTATTCTCTGTATTTTTTATCTTTCCTATCTTCTGTAACATATGTGAATGATTTCATCATCATAAAAATAAAGTGATATCAACATTAAACTATAATTTATAAATAAAAGTAAAGTTCAAAAAGTAAAAATGTATTAATAGGAAGGTATTGTGCTGAGCATTTTAGAGGAGACAAAGATATATAAGAGATAGTCCCTGTCGTGGAGGATCCTGGACTCTGGTAAAGCAAAATAAGACAAGTCGACAATCATGTTAATGTTAAGAAAGTATGGGAATGCACTAAGCCTCAAACCATGTGCTATGACATTGTAGAGCAGGGGCTTCACCTTCATTCAGGAGGAAGAGGAAGAGTTTATACTGAGAAGATACTCATCAATTTTGACTTAAAAAGATGATGGGAAGGGGAGAAACAGTTAGTCATTGCTGTAGATTAGCACAAGGCATGGAGATAGAAAGGCCCAGAATACGTTTAGTCAGTAGTTACGGTCCAGCTGTACTTGAGGGTAAGGGTAATATAGTAATATAGGGAGGTGAGGCTAGAGAGATGGATTTTGTGGCAGTCCTGAGTGCCAGGCTGAGGAATCTCAGTTATTAGTCATGGGGTGTCCTTGATGCTTTTCTGAGCAGAAAGAAACTTTCAAAGTTCTACATTTGGGGAAGATTAATCTAGCAGAGCTGAGCAGTAAGAGCCGTTAAGGGCTCTATAGCAATGATTCAGACAAGAGGCAAGAGTGGTGTCAGTGAAAATAAAAGGAGAGGATATTCACTCATTAAGTAAATATTTATTAAGCATCTATTTTGTTCCAAGTCTTGTGCTAAGTGCCAGGTCTATAGAGGTGAATGAAAGAAACACAATCTCGGCTTATTACATCGTGGAAAATAGACAAGTAAACAATCACCAAAAAAAAATGACACTCGAAATAAACACAACTAGCTGCTGTATTAGAGAATAAAGAGTTGTAGAGGGGGCAACATGATCTGGAAAGGCATCCCTGAAGGGGTGACTTTTAAGCTAGATGTAAAGATGAGAGGGAAATGGGAGAGGAAAACTCCAAGCAGAGAAGCCAGCACAGAAAAACCCTAGAGAAGGAAAAGCCTAGTTTATCCGAGGAGCTCAAAGGAGGTCTCTGGTGCTGCCACATTGATTGGCAGCGGTGTGAGATGAGGTTGGACACCTAGGGAGACACCCAGCCATATAGGGCCTTGTAGCCCAAACTCAGGAGAATGAGATGATACTCTAAGGCCAAATGGGAGTACCAGAAGCCCAAATGACCAAAGGAATGATCAGGAAATGCTGCTATAATTTTAAATTCTCGAGGAAGCAGATGCCACGATGCAATCAGAAGTACAAGAGCTTTGCTGCAGGGAACTCCCTGTGATAAGTAAAGGGGAGAAGAGGTGGGAGCAGTCGGGGATATCTTTCAGACACAGCATGGATCTGACCCCTGGGACAGGAGAGGGGAAGTGAAAAAGGATCGGGAAGGAAGAGTCCGAGATGGCTGTGCATCTCTGAGAAAGCCTCAGGACGGCGGGGAACCCAGAATGCCTGGCTCTGGTGCTCCGCCTGAGCATGGCCGGTGGCGGGGGTGCAGGGCTCCAGTGTGACTGCTGTGATTGACACCGATGGCAGAGAAAGGCTCTCAGCTGACCGCCCTCTGTGCAGGAAGTTCTCACTGAAGGGACATCTGAGCAGGGCCTCTCCATGGCTCTCACCGTGGTCACTTGAAAAAATCTATTTTAGGGAGTTATAAACCTAGGTTTTACCAAGGTATCAAAAAACAGTAACACTGAAGATGGGAAGAAGGAGTTTGGGTTAAAGCATTTTATGATTCTATCTTCTTTCAGAATAGGATAGAGACACCAATTAATGTTAGGCTGCTGGCAGTATGCATATTAACATTTCAAGGGAAACCACTGAAAAGAATTATGAAGTGTAGGTAATCACTTTTCAAATCAGTAGAGGGACCTGAGGAAGAGAAAACACTTGATCACTCTAAATACGGCAGGAAGAAAAGAGGAAAAGGATGAAAGGGAAGGCAAGATGAGTAGAAGAAAGCAATGCAGAGCTCAGAGAAGTTAGCTGGAAGGGATAAAAAGTGGAGAAAGTACAGGCATGGTCACCTTTTTGCCATCTCATCCAAAGTGACTGACATATCTGTGGGGGTTAAGGACTTTATAAAGTTAAGCACTGGACAAACTACAAATAATATAATAAGAAAATTTGGAGGGAAGTATAAATGAGTTAATTCCTCTTCCTTCATAATGAGGAATTAACAGATGTTATCTAAAGTTAACAAACCGATTCACAGAGGTATAGTCTTGAGGTAAAGCAAAAGAGTTAAAAGATGCAGGTAGTTGAAAGTAATTGGGTCTAAGGAACTGCTGAGGACACGGGAGTAAAGGTAAACTTTCACATTTATATTTTTTTATGTCTACATCTTATAGTTTTTAGCCAAGTGAATGCATTACCTTCATAATAAAATAACAGCTACCTGAGAATGGATGAAGGCACCTACAAAATGTAGAGAAGGGAGCTGAGTTCTGCCCATTAGAGGCTTGGCCAGAGGTGGAAGCATCAGTAAGGGAGACCCAGAGGCATAGCCAGCAGGGAAGGAAAGAGTCAGAAGAAGGTGGCGCCATGGTTAACTGAGGGATGAGGGTGTCTCAGAGACAGTGACCTTCAACACTAGTGTTCAGTCAGGCTGAAAGAGAGGCTAAGGTTGAAACCAAACAGTGACTTTGGGTTTTAGCAACAAGGGGGCCATCGGTCACCTTGACAGAAGCAATTTCAGAGGAGTGAAATACTGGAAGAGTGACAGGGACATTAGGAAGCAGAAATAAAATGAATAAGTAGAGAAGGAAAAAAAGATATCTTGGCAGTAGAATAAAAAAGAAATTGGAAACCATGGATGCTAAAAGCAAACAAAGGAAAATTCATAGACGACTCCATGCCAAGTGACCAAAGAATGAGAGGTACCTTTAACAAAAACATAAAAGCTGAGAGGAGTGGGTGAGGAGTGTGGAAGGAGAAAGTGCTGTCCTCCCTGTTCAACTACATTGTCCAGTTTCTGTTTACAAATCAGTCGTCAAGAGTTCTCAAATTCACAGAATGCAGAGACACAAGTTCGAAGGCAGGCTAAGAGAGATGGAAGTTACAGAGAATTGGTTTGATTTCTATTCTATTTGCCTCGACAAAAAATTTGTTAAAAGGTACTGGATTTTCAGCCCTCATACTGGCAGGATCACTCACACTCAGTTATGCCTTTAGTTCTGAGACCCAAAAAATTTCCAGAAGGAAGATTTAGAAATCTGTTTTGAATTATAGCACAGCTAGGCAATATTCTTCTTAGCCAGTGGGGTTTTTCTCTTTATTGTGCTTCAGAACACATTGGAAGAGAAGGACATTGGAACAGGGGAAAGGCAGGAGGTCTCTCAAATTCTCCCTTCCAAGTTTAATAACTTGAATATATTCTAGTTAAATCATGTTTAATAACTTGTATCCATTTGACTATGATTTTTATTTTCTGTAAAGCCAGTTTCCGAATTTTAAACTCCTCATAATAGTGTGATCCTCAGAACAGCGAATTTAGAGATTGTTATTGTCAGTGAGCCTTCATCATCTCCAGGCTCCAACATCCTTAAATTGGGAACACAGATTAAAAAGTGTATTCCATGGGGGTGCCTGGGTGGCTCAGTCAGTTGAGCATCAGACTCTTGATTTTGGTTCAGGTCATGTTCTCATGGTTGTGAGATCAAGGCTCTGTGTCAGGCTCTGCCTTGACAGGGTGGAGCTTGCTTGGGATTCTCTCTCTCCCTCTCTCTCTCTCTCTCTCTCTCTCTCTCTCTCTCTCTGCCCTTCCCTGCTCATGCTTTCTCTTGTAAAATGAATAAATAAACATTTTTTAAAAAGTGTATTCCATAGAGTGTAGAAAGCTTGGGAAGGGTAATCTGACCTTTGTCTTCAGTAATTGTGGAAGATGTTTACTCAGAAGTACTAAGCGATTTCTAGACCACTTTAAATAAATAAATGGATGGAAAGGTTAAAAAAATGAATGAACATAGGAAATCATCAACGATATATAGGAGTGATCAGTGATGTGAAAGAGGCCAGTGACCCAGTGAAAATTTTGTATGACACAGATCAGACACTGTCTGCTTAGACTTAGTCTTAGAATGTGAGTTCCATGAGAACAGACACCTCTTCTGTTTTCTTCTTACCTCTGTGTCCCCACACCAAAAACATTACCTAGAGTTAGGGCTCAATAAACTAAAAAGCAAAACGGAAATGACCATCATTTGACACTTTAGGAGGGAAATATTAAGGAACAAGCAAACAAACGAAAATCTACCCTAACTCACAAAATGCTATTTTCCCCTAAATCCAGGATGCTCAGGATTGTCTTTAACAAAAAAAAAAAAAAAAAAAGGAGATTTTTAAAATTGCTTTTTAAAACTGTAAGAGGAAGTTCTATGAACAGAAAACAACAATTTGTCTCTTTAGCACTTTGCCTGATTTGGGATTTAGACGCATATTTTATATCCAGTCTCTACCACACTTTACTGAGAAAGCCCCTTTAACTATCACATCACTGACTCCTCCAATCAGAAGGGTTATAAGACCCTGGAACAAATTACCCAGGGATTTTTGAGATCTGCTTTTGGCAATTTCTATGAAAAATCATTCTGAGAGATGGTGAATTTCAACTTCTATGCAATTCTCACAGTTCTGTTTTCGCTTTTCACTTTATAACACAACAACCAGGTGACCACACTCCTCAAAGAAGGAAAGAATAAAGTTAAAACTCCTTTGCAACAGGGATTTGCACTGATCTTAAGACTTGGGACTTTGCAAATGTTCACATCAGGAAAATCTGAAAGTGTATGTATCTCTCTGCGGGAATCCATATGTCAATAGACACATTTTCCGTACAGCTATGAAGATATCTGCCAAAGTATGCTTCAAATCTAGTGCTATTTCCATTGCCCAAGAAAGCCAGAAGATATTTACCCTCAAGTGATAATGACTTTAGGATACAGGAGGAGCTGGTTATGACCTGCAAATCAAACACACAAAAAGCTGCTCTGACACCATTCCCCACACCAGTGCTGATACTTCCCAGAGAGCCCTCTGGTTCTACCAACTGACAGCAGCTTCAGACTTTCATATGGAAAGTTCATCATTGCTGCAATTAGTTTTTATCATCCCATTGTTTCTTCCTGTGTAATAATAAAACAGAGGACTATGCAGAGACAAACAGTACCAGATGCCCCATCAAAACCTACACTTCTCAACTCTAGGAAACACAGATCAGCCCAAGTTCATTGATCTAACTTCACAAACCCAGCCACTGATTATATCTCTGAATCTCTTCACATTGCTTTTCATTGCCAAGCTTGGACATTTTTCCCATTGTTTAAGTGTTCATATTTGGATTTTTAAAAAAGATTTGATAAAATTTCTTTGTATTGAGGCGGATTCCCGCTTCATCCTTTAAATCTAAAATATCTTGCTTCATGAACTTGCTTTTTATTTTTACTTTTGAAGGTTATTTATTATTTATTTTTAAAGAGAAAGAGAGAGAGCAGGTGAGGGGTAGAGAGAGAGGGAGAGAGAATCCCAAGCAGGTTCCTTGCTGTCACCATGGCTCCATCTCATAAACTGTAAGATCATGACTTGAGCCAAATTCAAGAATCAGATGCTTAACTGACTGAGCCACCCAGGTGCCCCAAACTTGCTTTTTAAGGGGTACAAAAAGGAAAACACTTATTGAGTATATACCATTTCTAGGCACCTTATAAATAGTATATTTATACTTTTAAGTCTATGTAATAGATATTGTTATCTCTGTTATATGGATGAAGAGAATGAAAGTAATAGAAGTTAAATAACTTGCTCAAAATACTACATAACTTATAAGTGGTGATTCAGGGATACGAATAGAGATCTATCTGGAACCAAAGCCAATGGTCTTTCTACTCCACCACACTGCCTCGTCATAGATCTGGTAATGCGGAGAATTAAAAAAATATATAACAAGGCTGCAAAGTGATCTATACAGTCAATATCATCATCGCAGTATGATTCCACATAATACTTACAACAAGAAGAATCAGAGTCCTCCCTTATATTTTTCCCAAAATGTGCACAAATACCACTGTCTCAATGCCTTAAGTATTAAATGAGAGATTATTTAAATTAACCAACCATCTACACTATTAAATTATGTAGAGATATACCATTCTTTAAGTCCATTGGAATTGGGGTCAAATGACCTGAGTAAAGAGGTGCCTGGGTGGCTCAGTTGGTTGCGCGCTTGGCTCTTGATTTTAGCTCAGGTCATGATCCCAGGGTCATGAGATTGATCCCCGCATTGGGCTCCATGCTGAGTGTGGAGGTTGCTTAATATTCTCTCCCTCTCTCCTTCTTCCCCTCTCCCCTGCTTGCACTCTCTCTCTAAAATAAAAATTAGAAAAAAAAATGACCTGAATGAAGACCCAGCTTCTCCATTTAATATCTGTGTGGATTTGCACAAGTTATTAATTACTAAGATTTTGTATTTATAAAATTGTGTGTGGTGGAGAATGGTAGAGTTCTCCAGATATACCTCCCAAACTCCCTGAAGTTAGGTTGAGGCCACGTGACTAATTCAAGCCAATGAAATGTGAAAGCGTATGACCTGGGTCACCCTAGTTCAAGGCAAGTATAAACCAATGTACCATCCCGATCTCTTTCTTTCTCAGCTGAAGCAACCTCAGAGGCCGAATGTTCCAGATGTTCAATTTGGTGTAGCTGCAAGATTGAGAGGGGTGGCCCAGTTGCCATCAGACTTTTCCTAAGTGAGAAAGAAATCTTTGTTGTGTTAAACCACTGAGATTTCAGGGTTACTTGCTATGGCAACTGAAGTTAATGAACCCCAACTAGCACATGGAGATACAGGCATACCTCATTTTGTTGCACTTCACTTTATTGCACTTCAGATACTGGATTTTTTTTTTTTTTTTGTAAATGGAACATCTGTGGCAACCATGCATCAAGCAAGTCTACTGACACCATTTTTCCGACTGCATTTGTTCATTTTGTGTCTTTGTATCACATTTTGGTAATTCTTGCAATATTTCAAAACTTTTCATTATTATATATTTGAATTGCTACAATCTCATAAGAAAACTTTAACATATGACGAGTTGCTTCTTATGGATGAGCAAAGAAGGTGGTTTCTTGAGATGTAATCTACACCTGGTAAAGACGCTGTAAAGATTTGTTAAAATGACAACAAAGAAGTTTGAATATTACATAAACTTAGTTGACAAAGCAGCAGCAAGATTAAGAGGATTGACTCCTATTTTGAATGAAGTTCTACTGTGGGTAAAATGCCATCAAACAGCATCACACGCTACAGAGAAATCATTCGTGACAGGAAGAGTCAATCGATGTGGTAAACTTCATTGTTGTCTTATTTTAGGAAACTGCCACAGCCACCCCAGCCTTCAGGAACCACCACCCTGATCAATCAGCAGCCATCAATATCAAGGCAAGACCATCCACCAGAAAAAAAAAATTACAACTCACTGAAAGCTCAGATGATGGTTAGCATTTTTTAGCAATGAAGTATTTTTGATTAAGGTATAGACATTGATTTTTAGACATAATGTTATTGCACACTTAATAGATCATACTATAGTGTAAACACAACTTTATATGCACTAGGAAACCAACAAATTCATTTGACTGGCTTTATTGTGATGCTAACTTTAATGTGATGGTCTGAAACTGAACCCAAAATATGTCTGAGATATGCCTAATAACTTCTGTCATACCACTTCGGAGTATCATGAGATTCAAATAAGAATACCGAAATAAATATTTGTTAGCTTTATACTTAGGTAGATGTAAGGCTTATCATTCTTATTATTCATATTTTTAAAGAAATCTGACTTCATTACTCCAAAACTTTTGTAGTGTCACAATTATGTAAAAATTGTTGTAGTTATGACAATTATTTACTAGAGAAATGGTGCTTTTGATCTGCTTAAAATGTTGTTTTAAGTAAAATGAATGTTTCACTTTGTATAAACTAATTTTTTGTTCAACAAGCTTCCATAGATAGTACAAATACAACCTTTAACTGAATTCTAATTGAACTAATGCAAATATCTAACTATTCCTTTCTTAATGAGGCTCTATTGGCATTTACTTTCCAGGATATTTCTCTCTTTTTTCTGGTCATGTACACAGTAGAAGAGAGAACAGCTGGTCTGCACATTGACTTTCATCTACATTAACATGGTAGTGGGCCAGGCATTCAACCCCCACCCCCTAACTATTGGTCTTGCCTGAACAAACTCAACTCATTTACTAGGAACCAGAAAAATCAGCATTCCAGGCAGAGCAGATGAACATTGTCATGGCCCTTTTCTCTCTATCCCCAGATGCTTGTAAACTTGAATTTAGAAGTGAGAGTAGAACTAGAGTTAGAGACCAAAGTATTATAATCACCTAAATTCACCCCCACAAAAAGATGCTACTTGGAGCTATAAAATGGGCTGGTCAGGAGAGGGGGAGGGTGGTGGGAAGAGAGAGAGAGAGAATGTGTGTTTTGAGAGTGAAGATAAGATACACAAAAATGTGTATCAAAAATGTCTGTTGATGGATGAATGGATAAAGAAAATGTGGTAAATATATACAATGGAATATTATTCAGCCATTAAGAAGAAAGAAAATCCCTCCATTTGCCACAACATGGATGGACCTTGAGGGCATTATGCTAAGTGAAATAAATCAGACAGAGAAAGACAAATACTGTATGATTTCACTTATATGTGGAATTAAAAAAAAAAACTGAACTTATAGATACAAAGAACAGACTGGCTGTCACCAGAGGCAGGAGGTTGGGGGGTGAAATGGGCAAAGGTGGTCAAAAGGTACAAACTTCTAGGTATAGAATAAATAGGTTCTGGCGATGTAAAAAAAGATGAATATCAAATATTCCCTGCAAAACTTCTTTCAAAGGCCTCCTTGTTTCATTCTGAAGAGGAGGATTCCAATCTCAAGCAATGAGAACACCTATCAGAAATGAAATTTGTTTCCTTCCCATATTTCAGTTATTAGTTCATATAAATGGTCAAGTGAGAGAGGGAGCATACCTATGAAACTATGATGCTATTCACACACACACAAACTATAAGGTTGTTTTCAGTCAAACTGTAAGTTTGGTTAAGCTTTAATATTATCATGAACCATGCAGGTGCGCCTGGGTGGCTCAGTCGGTTAAGCATCTGACTGGGGCTCAGGTCGTGATCTTCCAGTTTGTGAGTTGGAGCTGCACCATCCCTCCCCCTACCCCCCGCCCCCATAGGGCTCTATGCTGACAGCTGGGAGCCTGGAGCCTGCTTCTGATCGTCTGTCCCCCCTCTCTCTTTCCCCCACTCATGCTCTTTCTCTGTCTCAAAAATAAATAAACATTAAAAAAAAAAAAGAACCATGCTAAGTCACAATGAAAAGTGGCAGAACTTTGAAGAACTGAATCAAAGAAAGGCAGTGGGGATGGGGGGAGGAGGGCAAAAGGAATGGAAGGAAGGGAAGCTGGGAAGGGAAGGGAAGGGAAGGGAAGGGAAGGGAAGGGAAGGGAAGGGAAGGGAAGGGAAGGGAAGGGAAGGGAAGGGAAGGTGAAAGTGTACCACCACAGAGCACAGGCTAGCCTTCCGCCAGTCCTGGGGTCTTCAGTCCTCTGCAGTCAAGCCACAGCCTCAGTGAGTTAACAGAAAGGTAAGAAGGTAAAAGTCTATCTGGGAAACTATGCTTTTTCCCTTAAAAAGAATATTTGAATTAGGAATAAAAACATTCTCCATTTCCTGGCATATTTTACAATTAAAAAAGGCTTTTATAAATCTGCCGGCAATCTAGCTGAAGAAGATCCAAAGCGTCAAGGTTTGTTTTTTTCCCCTGAATTATTATGTTCACATAGTTTTGTGTGGTTTTTTTTGGTTTTTTTTTTTTTTAGAAAAATAAGGCAATTATTAAAAGGGTTTTTTAACGTTGGCAGAAGAAACATTTCATTGTTACAAGAAACTTTTATTGAGAAGTGCTTTACGAAGTGAGAGCTAAGGCAGCTAAAAATTGATTTTTAAAGTGGTTTGGTTTTGTTCTAAATCACAAGCCAACCCTCACATCCCCAGCCCTTCCTGCTTTCAAACGTTCAAGCCTGGCCAGAGAAGCTGTCCCACGGGGTCACACTCTTGTCTGTGACAGAGAGAGAGCCATGCAAGACAGAGGTTAAAGGTCTTGTTTTCCAGGCGATTAGTGAGTAAACAGCCAGAAGAAACCAGCCAGCAGATACCCACACAGGCACTGCCAATAATGGCTTATGTCTGAATCGATCACCTTTGCTGCTGGCCCAGTGCTGATCACTCACATCTGCAAGCAGCTAGCGTCCCCCAGCAGCTTCTAAATAATACCTCGGGAAAAGGTGTAACAGAAAGTCCAGACACAGGAGAAGACAGAGCATCTTTACCTAGATTTTGAAACTCACTGCTGACTTCGGTTAGCTAACAGAGTAGGGAGCTTCCCTAATGGAGCCCTTTTTGGCTCCCTAATCCTTGAGGAATCTGTCTAGTTTTCCCTCTACCACCCCACAGATCCTTAGACTGCAGCCAAACCTTGAATGTGAGAGGAAGACCATAAGCACTAGTCCCAGACCTTCTCCTTATTACTAGGTCTGATTTCTCAGTATACATAGAACCACTAAAGCTAGCCACCTGCTCCAGTCCTGTCCTGCCCTCTGCACTGCCAAGTCTTGATGGTGGAGTATATGACATGTGATACCACTGCTTGACTGGTCTCTGACCATCTGCTATCTTATTTCAGCCACAAAGCAGTGATGGCAAACAGGTTTCCTCTTGTGTGACAATTCTTATCAGTTATCTTTATGTCTAAAAATCTGTGTGAAGAAGGAATCGATATATCTGCATTCAAGGGGAGCATGAAAAATAGGGGGAAATATACCACTTCACTTAAAAACCTGCAGCTGCAATTTTGTAAAGAAGTATCAAAAGGGAGAAGAAGTAAAACCAGCTGGAGGTAAAATAAAGGAAAGGCCAGGGTTATGTGGCTGCTGGAGATGTAACTTTGTATAGTTTTTTTCTGGAAGGCCATTTGAAAATATACAGGAAAAGCCTTAGCAATGTTCACAGTTCTCTGGCTCAATCTTTTTACTTCTAGGAACTTATACTAAGGAAATCAGCATGGATGTACACAAAGACTTGTCTATAGATATGTTCACAGAAGTACTGTATATAATAGCTGAAAATAGAATCTACATAAATGTTCAAAGAGTATTGTCTAAACTATGTAACTTAGAAACAATAAAATATCATGCAGTCTTTAAAAATTATATTGTAGAGAGCCACTTAAAGATATAGGAAAATGTTCACAATATATTCACATATCAAAATATATTTCACATATCAAAAAGCATCTAAAATAGTATGCATAGCATTACCCAAATTCATTTTAAAATATAGAATATGAAGATATATATGTATATATGCTCTAAAATGTTAACTCTACATATCCTAAATCCTCTACAATAATTAGGTGCCACTTGTGTGATAACAGTTTTTAAAACTTACTTTTAAAGAACATAACAGACTACCTAAAGAAGTCCTGAATTAGGTGACTTAGGTGAAATATGACTTAGGTGAAAATGTAACTAAGGACAGAAAGTGAGAAATATTATACAAAACAGCTACACTTGTGGTGAGCATAGCATAATGCATAGAATTGTTGAATCACTATGTTGTATACCTAAAACTAATGTAACATTGTGTGTCAACTATACTCAAAAAATAAATAATACAAATTGGGTTGCCTGGGTGGCTCAGTCTGTTAAGCATCTGACTCTTGGTTTCTTCCCAGATCATGATCTCATGGTTTGAGGGTTCGGGCCCCACATGGGGCTCCACACTGACAGCACAGAGACTGCTTGGGATTCTTACACTCTCTCTCTGCCCCACCCCCTGCTCGCTCTCTCTCTCTCTCTCTCTCTCTCTAACTAAAATAAAATAAAATATAAACTTAAAAAAGACACAACTTTGTTAGTTGTTCAAAATAAATAAATAAATAAGAAAAAAAGGGTAGTTATTTAACGTATGAAAAAAAGTATTAAAGTCTCCCAGAGGCATATTCACTATCCAAATGGCTATGTCAGGACATGTGAACAATTAAGTGGACCAAGAATAGACTCACCCTGCATCAGCAGCATCAATCTTTTTTTTTCCCCTGGTTGGTGCTTAACTATCTGATACAACCACCATAACACATTTAGAATTATGGCTTTATCAGGACCATCACTAAGTGACTTAATAAAGAATAAATCGGCCATAACATCAAGGGACTCTGAACGCACGTTGCTTAGAAGTGGTCATACGGTCACCCAAAATGTGAACCACAAGGTTTTCTTTGAGAAGAATGTATCCTGCTTTTATATAAGCAAGTAAAAGGACAACTTACATCAATAGATTTCTGGCACAGCTCACAACATTAGCTCACAAATTAGAATTTGTGTCCCATTGTGAGCACCACTGCACCCCAAGATGTTTGATTGCAGGCTGTCTCTACCTTAGCTCTAGTCTTTCTATACTGGAAGTAGGGTGAATAATCCATCAACTCATTTTTCCCCCAAAGAATGAATATTGTTGACAACATGTCTGGAAAAATGCTCTTTGGAAGTCTGTAAACATTGGCTGCCTTTTTGTGAATCAGAAAATTCTCTTTTCTCCTGTTCTCACTTGTACAGAAGTCCAATAAAGGAAATTCTTGTTCCAATTTACTCATTTCCAGAAAACTCTAACCTTAAATAATTGACGGAAGTACACTGGTTTACCCTGATTCAAAATTGCATTCAGTCTATTTATCAAGGAAGCACAAGCTAGCTTAATCTTGACTTTCTCAAGTGGAGAGAAAAAAGCAGACACCTTGATGATTTGGGATCAGATTCCCACTAGACTGTTTCCAAATGAATGACCAGTACAAGCACTTGCCCCTGTGGTTAAAGCAGTCATTTAGGAGGAGGAGGAGGAGGAAGAGGAGGAGGAAGAGGAAGGGGGGGAGGAGGAAGGGGAGGGGAGGAGGAGGAGAAGGAGGAGAAGGAGAAGAAAAGAAAATAGCCAGATAACCAAAATGAAGAAAGGTAAATTAAAGAGGAAGAAGACTTCTGTTTCCCACAGTCCCAATTAGCAGGAGAAAAATGGAATTTCCAAATGTGAAGAAAGACAAGACCTTAATCCTCAGCATAGAGAACTTGAAGATGAAATCATTGAAGTTAGCTTTGCAGGCTAGCAATTTATTCTCTGTAAAATAAAATGTCTTGAGTGACCCATCCATAAAGTGTCGTTCTCTACCCTGTAGGTCTCTCTCATTCACATCTATCCCCTCATCAACTTAAAAAAATACCCCCATAGGTGGTGCTTTGTCTGGTGCACAAACATTCTGTTATTTTTGTCTGTCACACTTGTATTTCATAGTTTTAAAGAAAGGTTAGGGGAAATCGCTTTGGAAGAAGCAAAGATGTTACCTTTTTAAAGGTAACATTTTATTTGAAAAGAATTTTCTAGAGGAGAGGAGGGAATTGTAGCCCCAAGCCCTAAAACTTGATATCGTTCATCCTGAGAGGGAAGAAACTCCAAGAACCAACGAGTGCTTACTTCTCCTTCTAGTGACCTTGAACCCACTGCTAAGTGTCTCTAGGATGAAACTCCCACAGAGCTGTCCATATATTCCCTTCCAAAGTCTTGACTGGAGGGAGGGTCTTTTGGCCACAAGTTTGTTGGATACATTGAATGAGGTTGTTTATGCTTGATACCAAACTGCTTGGAATCAACATCTTAAATGCTGTAGTCCATAATATTTGAAAACAGAAGTGCCACCTAGAATCTAAACTATATGTAAACCCTTTATTTTACTTCTGTGCCTGGCACCGGCTTATACCATTCAGACTTTTAAAAGCATCTTTTCTCTAATCATACATAGTATGAGATTTTCATGCTTGTGCCCCCATACACATATATTGTGATTTTTTATGCTTTCGCTGCATTGGTCTCCTTGAAATCACACTTTGGTTTTGTTTTAAAACAGCATAGGTAATTTTTAAATACCTGACATCTTTGCTTCTTCCAAAGCTATTTCCCCTAACCTTTCTTTAAAACTGTGAAATACAAGTGTGACAGGCAAAAATAACAGAATGTTTGTGCACCAGACAAAGCACCACCTATGGGGGTATGTTTTTTAAGTCGATGAGGGGATAGATGTGAATGAGAGAGACCTACAGGGTAGAGTACTACACTTCAGACACATGTCTAAGTGGAGGGCTTGCTCAAAGGAGCTCAACTGGGAAACTTAGACAACAGTTTGTTACATGTCTCCATATGTTGACAGAGGGCTTCTATTGCTGTTATGGAAAAACAGCTAAGTCCACATTGCTTTATCTTCATGCAAAATAATAAGCATGGCCACTACTCAGAGGAACTCCAAGGAGAACATTAAGAGACACTCAATTCTCCTTTTGAGAGACAAATCTCAGGAAAGCGATATTGTAGTTTGCAAGGGCTGCTGCTTACTCTGATCGAGAAACTGCCTTTACCTCCGAAGAGACCCAGCCATCCCTAAAAGTGAATAAATCAGAAGGCACAGGGCTTTTCTCTCTTGGCAGCCTGACCCTTGCCCCCCCTTTCCTTCTCTCAGGCAGAGGCCTTTTAAAATTTCTTTTCGTTTTTGTTCTGGATCACTGCTTCCATTTCTTCCGACTCCGGAGTGGCTGAGCTTGTCGCCAAATCCAATGGCTCCAGGAAAAAGCCTGAAGCTTCTCTAGACTCGGAGGGTTTCATCACAGCCTTCTCTTTGTGCAACATGCTCCTCAAAATTTTTTCTCATAGAGGTATTTTATAACCTAATGTTTTATTTGGACAAAATAAAAATTCTTCTAAGAATCCCACAGAAACAGCTCATAGGAAATGACAAATAAATAGTCCAACTATAGAAGAAAATATAAATTTTTCCTAAATTGGAACAAATCCTCCCCCACATACACACACATATACACAAACACACACACACATATGCATCATAACAGATTTATGTTTTCCTCAAAATGCTAGCAGAAGGTTCACAATCTGATGGAATTTCGGAGATCAATGCATTTAAATGGGGAAAAATAATCTTTATTTTCACTACTTTCTACTTGAACTTTAGTAATTCCTTTCATTATTACAGTTCCTTTGGTTGGTCACACACACACACACACACACACACACACAAAGCACAGGTATTTTCATATTTCTCAAAATTTCAGAATTTACCATTTGTTTATTACTACTTCAAAATTATGCTAATTGTGAGACTCAATGCTTATTATTATTATTATCATCTGATGCCTTTAACAAAGAAACAAAAATGTTAACATATCCCAAATTTGTTTTTCTTCTTAACTTTATGTATTTTATAATATGCATTTTTACACGCCATTCTGAGAAGGTGTCCATAAACTTCACCAGTCTGCCAAAAGGGTCCATGATTCTTTTTTAAAAAGCAGGAAAGGCTTTAAACCAGAGTTTGCTCATGGTTTGAATGGATGCTGATGTGGTTGGGACAGCTCATTACTTTCATTTAATCTCTTTTTCTTTAAGTGGTGGTCAGTATTGTCCAATTAATGTTTCATTTTCTATTCAAAGACACATTTTCCATCTTTTTCTGGTGAACTACAGAAACAAAGGTAAAATCGTATTTCCTGAGTTTGGAATGAGAAATAGTTTCCTTAAAGCAAATGCTTCTCAAGGTTCACCTGAGAAACACTGCCCCAGCCCTCACTGTCACTTTGAACAATGCCTCTTTCTCTGTGCCTCTGTTAGAGGGCAGAACTCAGTGCCCTCATGGTCGGTATGAGCTCTCCTGGTTCAGGGTCATTTAAGAGGCTTTCTTCTGCACAGTATCACACAAAGATGCCTAGATCTCCCCCCTAAGCGAGGAATGGCTCTTGTCTATTTACATGGACAGGCATCACAATGAGCAGCTCTTGCTGACCTATGCCACTACTACACTTCACGGTAACTTCTGTGCTACATTCACTGTTACCACTTCCCTTCACAGGCTTCTAAATGTGATAGGCATGGGTTTCCTTCCACCACTCTTGGATATAGAAAATCTCAGTTTCATTCATTTCTCTAAATCATTAAATCTGCTATATGACCTCTCACGCAAGGAAGCCAGTGGCAAACTCTAGTCAGTACTGAGAATCACTCCACACCCTCAAATGAATCGTCCTCAAACCCAGGGCTTCCCTAGGGCTGGAAAACTACGTGAGGTATCAGTTTTGGAATTGCCATCATTTGCATTGTCCCTTCTCCTAGTCAATTCCTCCTGATTCCCAAGAAATGCAGAGATGCCCTCTCAGTGGGCACCGGTCCTCAGAGAGGCTCACCACAGTTTTCAAGGCTGAAGAGCACACAGTCCACCCTTTACAGGTCTCCCAATCCTCCACAGAGGGGCTCCTGCACCAAACGCAGAGAGCCTCCAGGCCAACCCTATCCATGCCCAGCTCAGCGAGCCCAACCTCCCTTGGTTTTCCTGCAATGGCTTCCACTCTTGAGATACTCCTCTGTCTTCTCCTCGCGGAGGATCCAACATCCTTTCTTTCAAGGAGCCCAAGTTTTCAGAAAGCAAAGATGAGACAGGCATTCCCTTGTGGATGCCTCGCAATTTCTCCTCTTGACCTATAACCCCAAAGCCCCTGAGCTAAGGGAACATAAATGCCTGACTGCCTTATGGTGATAAAAGCAAAACCCTACAGCAACAGAAATAAGACACAAATTAATATGCAGGTCAAATATCCTGCATATAAAAGTAAATACATCTGCTAGAGACACATTTCTAAAGAAAATAGATCAGTTTAGGTATTAATGTGTATTTATAGAAACAGAGCTGTTTTATGTGGCAACTACAAATGACATTTTGGGGGGGGGGGAGTTGATTCATTGTCAGTTGACTGCCTCTCCCTCCTTCTATCATAATACACTTTAGCCTTCACCAATCTCAGAGTACAGAACAAACAAGAACCACTTATCCAGGGAAAAATTACCATCATTTTCAGGGGAGCATCCTGGAGAATCCATATAACCAGTGGCATACCAGGATATCACATCCAGTAACACCACAACCACTCTAAAGATAATAGCAACAGCATCCCTCATCATGCCACATGACCCGTTCCACAGGTCTCTGCTATTCTGGCAAGGCCTTGTCGAACTTCTAACTGAATTCCCACTCAGAGAGCAAAAATATTCCAATTCTTATGGTCATTACTCACTCTTAAAAGATTAATTTAACAAAAATGAATACCCACCACAGTAATGAATGTAATTCACTGGGAGAGTGGTTTGAGCAGGCTAGCCACACTGGAAAACATTACTTCTTAAATTAATGACAGAACTGGAGATTATTTTCAGATTTGGTCAGCATTTTTGAAAAGTAATGATTAACCAGGGTGGGAAAAATCCAGATTAGTATTAAGTGTTTGCATGTTATGAGGCAGAATAAGCTAACTCCAAGGCTGGGACTTGTTATTCGGCCTCTCACCATCCACTTTACTGGCCAAAAGGGACACAGGAGGTCAGACTGTGCTGTAAAATTTGAAGAACTAATAGAGCTGGTACATTAAGGCCTCAGTTATGTGGAGCCACCATAACAAGAGCTAATAATAATAGCTAACATTCATTAAGTGCTTACCATGCCAAGCCAGTGGGAAAAGCACTTTAGATGTACTATTGCATTTATACCGCAAAACTACACAACAGAGGAAATATTACTATTATTAATATTGTTATTACTTTCCAAATGAGTGAGAATATTTAAGAACAGAGAGGTTGAGAAATTTTCCCATAGTCACACAGCTGGTACATATGGATACAGAATTTGATTCCAGACAGGATAGCTGCAGAGCCCACACCTTCAACCACTATTCAGTGCAGCGGCCAAGGACAAAAAATGCACACACCCACACATACACACTCGAAACTCCCCCTACATTTGTGCAATGTGAAAAATCACTTTCACAGACATTAACCATACTTAATCCTCTAAAATAACGACAGCTAACCCATGGGGGAGGGTAAGGAAAAGAAAAAAAAAAAAGAGGTTAGAGTGGGAGAGAGCCAAAGCATAAGAGGCTCTTAAAAACTGAGAACAAACTGAGGGTTGATGGGAGGTGCGAAGGAGGGGAGGGTGGGTGATGGGTATTGAAGAGGGCATTTTTTGGGATGAGCGCTGGGGGTTGTATGGAAACCAATTTGACAATAAATTTCATTAAAAAAATAATAATAAAAATAACGACAGCTGACAACAGAGCCCTGGCAACATTTCAGCCTCTGTTCTAGCACTTTACATCTATTCACTTACTGAATTCTTAAAACAACCCTATAGGGTACTTACTATCATCACTGCATTTTACATATGAGGAAACTGAGGCACAGAGAGGTGGCTATTTGTCCACGATCACATAGCTAGAAGGTAGCAGAAACGGAATTTGAACCCATTCGGGTATACTGACTCTTCTGCCAACCTGATAAAAAAGGTATTATTATGCTTATTTATAGATGAGGAAACAAAGTCACTAAGACTGGATGTGGTTTGTCTCAGAAAGGTGTTGTTGATGTATTGTTAGTTTTCTTTAATTCCAGGATAGTTAACACACAATGCTATATTAGCTTCAGGTGTTCACTACCGTGACTAAACAATTCTATACATTACTCAGTGCTCATCACCATAAATGTATGCTTAATCCCCTTCACCTATTTCACTGTTGCCCGCCCCCCCCACCTCCCCTCTGGTAACCGCCAGTTTGTTCTCTGTAGTTAGAGTCTGTTTTTTGGTTTGTGTCTTTTGTCTTTGTTCATTTGTTTTGTTTCTTAAATTCCACATATGAGTGAAAACATATGGTATTTTTCTTCCTCTCACTTATTTCACTTAGCATTATATCCTCTAGAACCACCCATGTTGTTGCAAATGGCAAGATGTCATTCTTTTATATGACTCATATTCCATTCTATATCTATATTATAGCATCTATATCTATATATATCTACGTATCATCTCTTCTTTATTCATTCATCTATCAATGGGCACTTGGGCTGTTTCCATAATTTGGTTATTGTAAATAATGCTGCTATAAACATCAGGGTGCATGTATCACTTAGAATTAGTGTTTTTGTATTCTTAGGGTAAATACCCAATAGTAGAATTACTAGATCATTTGGTAGTTCTATTTTTAATTTTTTGAGGAAACTCCATACTGTTTTCCACAGTGACTATACAGTTTGCATTCCCCCCAACAGTGCATGAGGGTTCCTTTTTCTGCACATCCTCACTAACACTTGTTGTTTCTTCTGTTTTTTTATCTTATTTAATTTTTATTTTCAGTTTGTTTGTTCGTTTTGAGAGAAAGAGAGAGAGCATGTGAACAGGGGAGGGACAGAGAGAGAGGGAGAGAGAGTCCCAAGCAAGCTCCACACTGTCAGCACAGAGTCCGACCCGGGGCTTGATTCCACAAAACCTCCAGATGACCTGAGCCTAAATCAAGAGTTGGATGCTTAGCTGACTGAGCCACCCAGGTGCCTCTTGTGTTTTTTATTTTAGCCATTCTGACAGGTGTGAGGTGACATCTTTCCATTTGTTTGTGTTGTCTTCAATTTCTTTCATCAGTGTTTTATAGTGTTCAGAGTACAGGTCTTCCACCTACTTGATTAAGTTTATTCCTAGGTATTTTATTCTTTTTGGTGCAATTGTAAATGAGATTGTTTTCTTAATTTCTCTTTCCACTGCTTCATTATTAGTGCATAGAAATGCAATGGATTTCTGTATATTGATTTTGTATCCTGTGACCTTGCTGAATTCATTTATCAACTCTAGTAGTTTTTTTTTTTTTGTAGAGTCTTTAGGGTTTTCTATATATAGTATCATGTCATATGCAAACATTGAAAGTTTTACTTCCTCCTTACCAATTTGGATGCCTTTTATTTCCTTTTCTTGTCTGATTTCCTTAGCTAACACTTCCAATACTATGTTGAATAAAAGTAGTGAGAATGGACATCCTTGTCTTGTTCCTGATCTTAGGGGAAAAGCTCTCAGTTTTTCACCATTAAGTATGATGTTAGCTCTGGGCTTTTCATATATGGCCTTTATTATGTTGAGGTATGTTCCCTCTCAACTTACTTTGTTGACAGTTTTTATCATGAATGGAAGTTGCACTTTGTCAAATGCTTTTTCTGCATTGATTGAAATGATCATATGGTTTTTATCCTTTCTCTTATTGATGTGATATATCATGTTGATTGGTTTGCAAATATTGAACCACCCTTGAATCCTAGGAATAAATCCCACTTGATTGTGGTCACTGATTTTTTTAATGTATTATTGGATTCAGTTTGCTAATATTTTTGTTTTGTTTTGTTTGCATCTATGTTCATCATAGATATTGGCCTGCAGTTCTCTTCTTTTGTACTGACTTTATCTGGATTTAGTATCAGAGTAATGCTGGCCTCAAGCTTTCCCACTTCTATCTTTGGAATAGTTTGAGAAGAATAGGTATTAGCTCTTATTTAAATGTTTGGTAGAATTCACCTGTGAAGTCACCTGGTCCTGGACTTTTGTTTGTTGAGAGATATTTGATTATTGATTCAATTTCATTGCTGGTAATCAGTATGTTCAATTTTTCTATTTCTTCCTGATTTAGTTTTGGGAAATTACATGTTTCTAGGAATTTACCCATTTCTTCTAGGTTGTCCAGTTTGTTGGCATATACATTTTCATAATATTCTCTTATAATTCTTTGTATTTTTGTGGTGTCAGTTGTTCTTTCTCCTCTTTCTTTTCTGATTTTGTTTGAGTCTTCTCTCTTTTTGTGATGAATCTAGCTAAATATTTATCAATTTTGTGGATCTTTTCAAAGAACCAGATGCTGGTTTCATTGATCTGTTCTATTGTTTTTAGTACCTATTTCATTTCTTTCTGCTTTACTCTGTTATTTACTTCTTTCTATTGGTTTGGAGAGTTTTTCCTCCTCTTTCTAGCTCCTTCAGGTGTCAGGATAGATTGTTTATTTGAGATTTTCTTGCTTCTTGAGGTAGGCCTATATTGCCATAAATTTCCCTCTTAGAACAGCTTTTGCTAAATTCCAAAAATTTTGGACTGCTATGTTTTTATTCTCATTTACCTCCATGTAGCTTTGGATTTCCTCTTTGATTTCATGGTTGAACCATTCATTGTTTAGTAGCATGTTATTTAACTTCCATGTATTTGTGCTGTTTCCAGATTTTTTCTTGTGGCTGATTTCTAGTTTCATAGTGTTGTGGCTGGAAAAGATGCATCATATGACTTTGATCTTTTTGAATTTGTTGAGACTTGTTTGTGACTTAATATCTGATCTATTCTAGAGACTGTTCCATGTGAACTTGAAAAGAATGTGTATTCTGTTGTTTTAGGATGGAATGTTCTGAATATATCTGTTAGATCTACCTGGTCCAATGTAGCTTTCAAAGCCTTTGTTTTCTTGTTGGCTTTTGTATTGCTATTGGTTACTTCCTTTATGTTGGTTATTAACTGCTTTATGTTTGGGTACTCCCGTGTTGGGTGCATAAATACAGTTGTATTATTTTCTTGTTGGATTGTTCCTTTTATGATTATACAATGTCCTTCTTTGTCTCTTATAATAGTCTTTGTTTTAAAGTCTATTTTGTCAGATGTAAGTAATGCTACTCCAGCTTTCTTTCCACTTCCATTTGCATGATTAATGCTTTTCCATCCCTTCACTTTCAATCTACATGTGTCTTTAGGTCTGAAATGGTCTCCATTTAACCAGTATATAAATGGGTGTTGCTTTTTTATCCATTCCATCATCCTATGTCTTTTGATTGGAGTCTTTAGTCCATTTACATTCAAAGTAATTATGGATAGGTATGTGCTTATTGCCATTATGTATGTTGTTTTATGGTTGTTTTTGCAGTTCTCTATTCCTCTCTTGCTCTCTTCTTTCATGGTTTGTTGGCTTTTTTAGTGGTATATTTCATTCTTTATTTTTTTACATACATATCTATTATTGCTTTTCAGTTGTGATTATTATGTTTATATATAGCATCTTATGCATATAGCAGTTTATATTAAGATGATGGTTGCTTAAGTTTGAACTCATTCTTTACTTTTCTCCCTACATCTTATGTAATGGTGTCACACTTTATATCCTTTTATTTTGTGAATCCCTTGACTGATTTTTATAGATATATTTAATTTTACTGCTTTTGTCTTTTCTACTTTCTTATGCCTACTTATGGTCTTTCCTTTCCACTCAAAGAGTCCCCTCTAACATTGCTCATAGAGCTGGTTTAGTAGTCATGAATTCCTTTAACTTCTGTTTGTCTGGAAAACTCTTTATCTGTCCTTCTATTCTGAATGATAGCCTTGCTGGATGGAGTATTCTTGGTTGCAAGTTTTTTTCTTTCAGCACTTTGAATATATCATGCCTATCCCTTCTGGCCTGCAGTTTCTGCTGAAAATTAGCTGATAGCCTTACTGGGTTTCCCTTGTATGTAACTGCTTTCTTTTCTCTTGCTGCTTTTAAAATTATCTTTATCACTGTCTTTTGACATTTAATTATTATGTGTCTTGGTGTGGACCTCCTTGGGTTGATTTGGGTGGGGGGGTGGGGGGATGCTCTCTGCCCCCTGGTTATGGATTCCTGTTTCCTTTCCCAGATTTGAGAAGCTTTCTGCTATCTTCAACTAAATTTTCTGCCTTCTTTTCTCTCTCCTCTCCTTCTGGGATCCCTATAATGCAAATGTTATTATGAGGGATGGTGTTGCTGCATTCCCTCAGTCTGTTTGCAGTTTGTTTGTTTTTTCTCTCTCTCCCGCCTGTTCAGCTTGATTGCTTTTCATTATTTTGTTCTCCAGGTCACTGATACATTCTTCTGCTTCCTCTAGTCTGTTGTTAATTCCCTCTAGTATATTTCAGTTATTGAGTTATTAAATTCTTCATCTTTGGTTCTTTTTTATGATTTCTACTCTTCCTTGAGTGTCTCACTGAGGTCACCCACCACTCTTCTCAAGCCCAGTGAATATCTTTATGACCATTTTTACCTTAAATTCACTATCAGACATATTACTTATCTCAATTTTGTTTAGCTCTATTGCTGTGAACAGATTCTTTCATTTGGGACATATTCCTCTGTCTCCTCCTTTTGTCTGACTATGTATTTCTATGTGTTAGGAAACTTGGTTATGTCTTCTGCTCTTAAAAGTAATGGTCTTGCAATCAAAAAGAATGAAATCTTGCCATTTGCAACTACATGGATGGAACTGGAGGGTATTATGCTAAGTGAAATTAGTCAGTCAGAGAAAGACAAAAATCATATGACTTCACTCATATGAGGACTTTAAGAGACAAAACAGATGAACATAAGGGAAGGGAAACAAAAATAATATAAAAACAGGGAGGGGACAAAACAAAAGAGACTCATAAATATGGAGAAAAACTGAGGGTTGCTGGAGGGGTTGTGGGAGGTGGGGGATGGGCTAAATGGGTAAGGGGCATTAAGAAATCTACTCCTGAAATCATTGCTTCACTATATACTAACAAATTTGGATATAAATTTTAAAGAATAAAAAATAAAGTTAAATCATTTTTTTAAAAAAAGTAATGGTCTTATAGGGGTGCCTGGGTGGCTCAGCCAGTGAAGAATCCAACTCTTGATTTCAGTTCAGGTCATGGTCTCACAGTTCATGGGTTCAAGCCCTGCCAGCAGCATGTAGCCTGCCTGGGATTCTCTTTCACTCCCTCTCTCTCTGCTCGTCTCCTGCCCATTCGTTATCTTAAAATGAATAAATTTTTTAAAAAGTAATGGTCTTATGAAGAAGAGGTCCTGTAGTACCCTACAATATAATGTCTCCTGTTCACCAGAACCTGGTGCTTCAGAGGTGTCTCCTATGTGTGTTGTGTGCACCCTACTCTTGCGGCTGGGCTGCATTTGCCTTCAGTCCAGTCATCTGCAATGGCTCTTTTTGCCTATTGTGGGCAGGGTTTGGTCTCTGTGTTGTAGTGGGACAGTCTGGGACTATCTTGAACTTGAGTTGTCAGACCAAGGCACTTTTCCTGTGTTGTCCCCTGAGAAGTTTTTGTGGGTAGGTGGGGCCTACAGTCATACCAGATGTCTGTCCCCAGCCCACTACTGGGGCCACAGTTGGACAGTATGTGTGGTTATCTTCCCCTCTCCCTGGGATAGGAGTCACTTTGGAGTGGTCCTTGTCCCTGTCAGGGCAGTTGCACACTTCCACAAGTTCGTGGCACAACTTTGGATAAGCTCTGGCCAAGGGTATATTGGAAGGTGCAGGTCTGCAGGAAAATGTGAGGGGAAGGTACATGGTGCCAGCAAGGTCTCAGGCAGTCCACTGTGGAACAGGACCTGAAGCTGCCTGGGAAAACACCTGCCCAGGCTGAGATGTGAAGAGAAGTCCTCATGAGAATGTGGGGGCAGGGCACAAGATCCCTGCAGGTCTGTTGCAAGAGGGGAGCTGTAGCCACCTGGGAAAATTCCGGCTGAGGAGAGGGCAAATCCATAGGAGAATGTAGGGGCAGGGTGCAAGGTGCTGGCAAGCTAGGTAGAGAATATTAATACTGTGCTGGTTCCCATAGGTGTCTGTGTATCTAGGGTGGGGAGTGAGGGAGGGAAATGGCATCTGCCAGCTCTTTTCTTCTTGAAGACATCTCCCAAAGATCCCTGACCCTCCAGCATATGCTCTGAGGTTAGTAAATAAATCTCTTTCCTGTATACCTCAGGCATTTTTAAACTACTGCTTCTCTGCTGTATCTCAGCAGGGCTGTTTGTTGTACTGTCTCTTTAATGACAGGGACTCTGCCCTCTTAGCTCTCCCAGAGCAGAGGGAGCTCCAGGTGTTAAGCCTTGCTGATTATTAGGCCCGTCTAGTTTTCAAAACCAAATGTTATGGGGATTTACCTTCCTCATGCAGTTTGCCTGTACCTGTGATACCTGAGACGGGTCCAGTCCTCTCTCCACTCTGTGTCAACCAGTCCCTCCCTCCCGCTGACAGTCCTGTAGGTCCTTTTGGCTCCCAACCACATCTCTGGCAGCCTTCCTATCCTTTCAATGTGGCCTCTTCCCTACATTAGCTGTAGAGAGTCTGTTCTGCCAGTCCTCAGGTTGTTTTCCGGGTTATTTACACTGATGTATTATCTAGTTGTATCTGTGGGATGAGGTGAGCTTATGATCCTCCTACTCCACCATCTTCCCCAAAAATCTGCTGCTAGCTTTTAAAAGCTACAAAATGTTGAATAAACTAATATGTTATTTTGTGGTAAGACCAAGTAGTGGTTAAATATATACATGAATACACTCAGACATTTAAATAGGTATGCTTTTGAAATCTTGGCCTTCTTCCCATCACTGTAACTCTGCTCACATAGTGCTTCTACCAAGTCCTTCAAGACCTGGATCAAAATGCTCTTCACTGGGGCACCTAGGTGGGCTCAGTCGGTTAGGCATCCAACTCTTGATTTCACCTCAGTTCATGATCTCATATTTTGTGGGATTCAGCCCTGCATCAGGCTCCACACTGACAGCACAGAGCCTGCTTGGGATTCTCTCTCTGCCTCTCTCTCTCTGCCCCTACCCCTGCTCTCTCTCAAAAATAAATAAATAAACTTTTTTTAAAAATGCTCTTCCCTGCAGAAGCTATGCCTGATTGTCTGAGCTCTCCAGGATACATCCCTAACTCTACCCACCAAAATCTTTGTTGTGTCATGTGTATTAGAATTGTTTTACCACCCTAACAAAAAAGTTCTTCTTTTTTTAATGTTTACTCACCTTCAAGAGAGAGAAAGTGATGGGGGGAGGGCGGGGGACAGAGCATCCGAAGCAGGCTCTGCACTGACAGCAGAGAGCCTGAGGCAGGGCCCAAACCCACGAACCATGAGATATGACCTGAGCTGAAGTCCGACACTCAACTGACTGAGCTACCCAGGTGCCCCACAAAAAAGTTATTTAAGAGGAGTGACTTAAATGTTCTTTGAAACCTCCTCCCATCTCCTCCATAACCTCAGAAGCTGGCAGGCACATCCAATACTTGCTCCATAGAAAAGAGTCAGAGGCCCTTGTTGGTGGGTTACAGATTTCAGGTTAGTTTATAGGTAGCACCAAGTAATAAAATTCATCATTCAGTCAGTCAGTGATTCAAGAAGCAGTGAGTGAAGAAGTAAGTTCCTGACTGCATGAAATGTATTAAATCTCAGTGAAGAAAAACATATAATAAGAAAACAAACAAGTAAATATAGCTTATGACTGATAGTGATAAGAGCTATAGGTAGAAACATAGTTAAGAGGACAGAGAGATGTGGGAGGCAGACAGGGAGGGGGTGGCTTTTTTATATAAGGAGTCAGAGAGGGCCTTTCTAGCAAAAGGAAGATTGATCAGAGATCTGAAAGAAGGACATGCAGATGAAATGCACTCATATATGCAAAGCACTAGGATAGACTTGGCCCATTGTGAGCATAGCATAAGTGCTCTCCTTATGGAAAGAACATTCCCCACAGATGGGTTAGCAGGTACAAAGACTCCAAGGTAGGAATCTTCCCAACATCTTTAAGAAACTTGAAGGAAATCTGAATGGCTAGAGTTGAGTAAGTGAAGACAGGGGAATGAAAGTGATGTGTTCAGAGAAGTACTGGGTTCAGGGAGTTGGGGAGCAGATTCTAGAACTTAAAAGCCTATAGTAAAGGACTCTGGCTCTAAGTGAGGGACTATTTGGAGAGGTCAAAGTCAAGAGGTTTGATTTATATTTTTAAAGGATCACTCTATTTACTGCATTGAAGTTAAAATAAAGCAGGTGGGCAGTGGCAAATGCAAGGATAGAAGCAGGAGAGTTAGGTGGTAGTTGCAACAATCTGGTCAGAGAAGATGGACAATTTGGACCAGAGAGGTGATGATGGAGGTGATGATGAGAAGTGGTCAGATTCTGGATATATTTGCAAGGTGAGCTCAATAGGATTTTCCGATAGAGCAACATGAGAGAATGAGAGGATTCAAGGTTTTTAAGGCTTTTGTTACTTGTATGTCATTTTCATGGGCAACTAGAAGGATGGAGTAGCTTTCTATGAGCTGCGGAAGGCAGTGAGAGAGCAAGATTTTGGGTTTTATGAGGTGGAAGATAGAAATCAAAAGTCCAGTATGGGTCATATTAAGTTCAAAGTGGCTATTAGACTTCCAAGTAGAGGTACTGAGTGAGAAAATGGATACACAGTTATGGATGGGCAAGCAGTTTCTCCCTTTTTATGATGTCCCTGATGTATGGAGAGCTTCAGGCTAGAGAGATGAATTGAGCTGTTGCTAGCTCGTGGGTGGCATTTAAAAGCCATGAGACTAATTCATATAGAGAATAAGTATGGAAATAACAGCAGAGAAGTTAAAGGACTAAGCCCTGGGACATTCCAGTGCTTAGGGATTAGAAAATGAGGTAGAAAAGAAACTAGGAGGAACAGGAAATGGAGAGCCAAAGTGGAGAGCCACAGAAAGCTCAAAGTTTTTCTGTGAAGAAACAAAGGAAGGAAGAAACAAATGGAAAATAAGGAATCAAGAAAAGGGTCAGGTTGTTTAAGGTGAGAAAAATTACAATACGTTTGCAGGCTTGTATTTGTTTGCTAGGGCTACCACAGCAAAGTACTATAGACTAGGAAGCTTAAACAGAAATGTATGTTCTCACAGTTCTGGAGGATAGAGTTCCAAGGTGTCATCAGGGTTGGTTTCCTCTGAGGCCTCTCTACCTGGTTTGTAAATGGCCATTTTCTACTTGTGTCTTCACACAGTCTTTCCTCTGTATATGTCTATGTCCTGGTCTTCTCTTGTTATAAGGACACCAGTCATTGGATTAGGGTCCACCCTAATCACCTTGTTTTAACTTAATTACCTCTATAATGATTCTGTCTCCAAACACAGTCACATACTAGGACACTAAATGTTGACTTCACATATGAATCTGGAGGAGACATAAATCAGCCTCTAAGAAGGCTGTTGAGAAAGATGCCAGGGAGAATCACTAAAACAATGTTCTTGTATAAGCAAGGAGGGATGGGATCAGGTGCACAAAGGGAAGAGCAGAATAAAGACAGGACATGGATAGTTCATTCATAATAACAAGAGAGAAGGCAGAGTGCCTTAATACAGATATGTATGGATGGGTGCATGTGGTGAACACACAGTTCTCTTCTAATTTCTTCCATTTTCTCAGTGAGCTAGGTGGCAAGGTCATCACCAGAGCATGTGGTTGGAAAGAAGGTGTTGAAAATTGAAAAGATAACAGAAGGTCTATAGTGGTCATTTCAGATAGTAGATGATGTGGTATTGTAGCTGAGCATCACCAAGGTCCCATTTAAGGTTAGCCAACCTAGATTACAAGTGAGGTCTGTAGACATGGATGTATTTTGCTCTCACAGTGCTCTGCTGCAAAAGCCAGGCCCAGAGTAGACAAAGAATTAGATAGATTAAACCAGGATGGTAAGGAAGACGTAGGCTGCCAGACAAGTATGACAAACATAAACTAGAATAAGGGATTTGTGGGGGTAATAATAATGACAGACAATGGCATTTCTGCTGGTAGGGAGATATATTAGTTTCCTGGGGCTGTTGTTACAAAGTACCACAAACTGGGTGGTTTAAATAACAGAAATTTATTGTCTCACAGTTCTGGAAGCCAGATGTTCAAAATAAGGATGGCAGTGTTGGTTCTTTCTGAGGGATATGAAGAAAGTGTTCCAGACCTCTCCTTAGTTTTTAGATGGTCATCTTCATGTTAACATGGCATTCTCCCTGTGGTTTTTGTCACCAAAATGCCTCTTTTTATAAGGATTTCAGTCACATTGGATTAGGACCCATATTAATGACCTTACCTGAATTTGATTATTTCTGTAAAGGTCCAATTAAGGTATAAGGTACTGGGGTACTGGGATGAAGACTTCAATGTATGAATTTAGAAGGGACACAATTCAACTCATAACAGAAAGGAAACCAATAAATAAGGTCAGGTATAGGAGAAAGACATTTTAAAATTGGTAGATCATCCACCTTATGAACTAAAAAGAAAGAGTAAATTAAATACAAAGTAAGCAAAAGAAAAAAATAATAGGAATTATAGCAGAAATCAATGAAATAAAAATAGGAAATCAATAAAGAAAATCAATAAAATTAAATCTGGTTATTTGAAGAGATTGATAAAATTAATAAGCCACTAGCAAGGCTAACTAATGGAAAAAGAGAGAAGACACAAATTAACAATATCAGAAATGAAAAAAATAGACATCATCACAGATTGTGGATATTAAAAGGACAATAAAGGAATACTGTGAGCAATTCTATAGCCACAAATTTGACAACTTAGATAAAATGGACCAATTCCTTCAAAGATAAATTTGCCAATTCACACAAGAAGAAATAGACAATCTGAATAGGCTTATGTCTATTTCTTAAGAAACGTAGTTAATAATTAAAAACCTTGCAAAACAGTAATCACCAGGCCCAGGTGGGTTTACTAGTGAATTCTACCAAACATTAAAGAAAGAAATCATATCAATTCTCTAGGATCTCTTTTAGAGGATAGAATCATAGGGGATACTTTCTAATTAATTCTATGAGGCCGGTATTACCCTTTTACCAAAACCAGACAAAGACATTATAAGAAAAGAAAACTATGGAATAATATTTCTCATGAACATAGATACAAAAATACTCAGCAAAAAAGCAAATCAAATCCAACAATGTATAAAAAACATTATACACATAAATATACTCAATCTTTGACAAAGGAGCAACAGCAACACAATGGAGCAAAGTCTTTTGTTATAAAACTAAACATATGATTCAGTAATCATGCTCATTAGTACTTACTGAAAGGAGTTTAAAGCAAACTGCCCACACAAAAACTTGCATACAGATGTTTATAGTGGCTTTATTTATAATTGCCAAAACTTGGAATCAACCAAGATATCCTTCAGTAGGTGAATGAATGAATAAACTGTCGTACATCCAAACAGCGGAATACTATTCATCTCTAAAAGGAAATGAGCTATCAAGCCATGAAAAGACATAGAGGAACCTTAAATGTACATTACTAAGTAAAAGAAGGCAATCCCAAAAGGATACATTCTTCATGATTCCAACTATATGCCATTCTGGAAAAGGCAAAACTACTGAGACAGTAAAAGATTTGTGGTTGCCAGGGATTGGAGGTAGGGAGGTGAATAGGCAGAGAACAGGAATTTTAGGGCAAACTACTCTGTATTATACTATAATGATGGATACATGCCATTATACATTTGTCCAAATCCACAGAATGTACAACACCAAGATTGAACCCTAATGTATACTATGGACTCTGGGTAATTATGATGTATCAGTGTAGATCCATCACTTGAAACAAAGGTACCACTTCGATAGGAAATGTTGATAATGGGGAAGGCTATGTACGTGTGGGGGCACAGAGCATATGGGAAATGTATTTACCTTCCTCTTAACTTTGCTATGAATCTGAAACTGCTCTTTAAAAAGTCTTTTTTAAAAAGAAAAATCAATGGATTGTTGGTCCTGGTGGGGTTGAAGGACTTTTGGAGTTAAGGACCAGAAGGAGGCAGATGAGAAGATATTAAGGGAAGAGGAAGAGTGGAATGCTTATAAACTTTTGCTTAATATTAGCACTATGCTGGAAACATTTGTACATAACTCAGTCAATAGCTCACACCAGCGGGTACCTCTCATCAACCCAGAATTTCCTGTTTTCTCTGCTCTGTTTTTCTCAAGTGGACCTCTGTGGTTTTTACTTTCCAGCCAACCTGATTTTTACTAGAGGAAGCGTCAGTAAAATCTCAACAGACAACTCTAGAGGTTTCTTTGACCTCTAGGCAGAAAAAAGTTGTTGTACAGTGACATGGAGAAATTTAAGATGTTAACTATGTGCCGGATGGTGAATGATACATTGAAGAAGCCCTTCCAGAAGCAGCAGGAAATTAGAGACAACTATCTTTTTCATATACGAATTTTCTTCTCTCTGTGCCAGATATCCCACTAGCATTGCTGCGGTTCAACAAATAGTCATTGAGTTTCATGTCTCAGGCACTGTCCCATGAGTAGGTACCAAGGTAGGTAAAACATGATACCTGCCTAGAGAAGCTTTTAGTTTTACTAAAAGAAAGTGAAAATAACTAAGGTAAATAAACAAAAATTATAGAAACATAGAGTAGGAAAAGTGGCATATTATAGACATAAAACACATGAAGCTGATGGAAAACTATAGGGACCAAGAGTTGGGACTGGGAATTAAGAAAGGCTTTGTAAATGAGGTAATATCTGAGGCAGAACTTGAAGAATAAAGAGAACTTCAATGGCAGAAGTCTGCGTGTCTGTATGAGTCAAGACACAGAGGCTGAAATCTGTGGAACATGTTTGCGTAATGACAAGTAGATTAATTTGCTTGGTGTCAGAAGAGCCTAGATGCACATGCACATAACCCAGAATGTCATTAAAAACATCTGATGGTTTTGAGAAAGTAGAAGACAGAATCAGAAATGCGACAACATGAAGAACATTCTCTCAAAGAACCTAAAATGGACTAGAATGGAGAGTTCAAGGGGCAGAAAGGTGTGGTTTACAATTTAGGCAGGGGTGGGTGATAGGGATGGACAGGAGAGTGATGACTACAGAATACTGCAGAACTGGACTCTATGTGACTTGATAGTTTATTGGATGCAGGAGACAGTAAACGAGTTGAAGAAGACACCAAGGTTCTGAACCTGAGGACTTGGAGAACATAGAGCTATTCACAGATATGGAAGGCCAAAGGGAGAGGCTAGTTTGAGTTCATTGTTTTGAAGTTGCTGAATTAAAGATGCTTGAGGACACTCAAGTGAAGTCAGCTAGCAATCAGTTGGAAATATGGGATCAGAGATTAGAAAAGTGGATAGGGCTAAGGAGTCAGAAATTTGGGTCTTTTTCACAGAGGAGCTTGTTAATATGGATAAAGTACGATAACGGAACTTTAGTTAGAAAAGACCTATGGAGAGAGAGATGGAAGAATTGCTGATAAAAGCCAGAGAGAAGGCTCAAGAAGGGATGCGACTGAGGGGGGGTACTCAACTATGTCAAATGTTGGAACGTTATAGATGCAAATGAGAACAGAAAACAAACTGCTAAATTTGGCAGTTAGTGAGACAATGAGAAAACTTCAAGACTTCAAGGAAATGGGCAATCCTATACCATCAACTGAAGTCTGCCTTGCTATATTTCAATGAGAAGCTATCAACTTCTGATTAAGAGCATGGAATCTGATTAAGAACATGGATGTGTGAATTGAAATTCCTGTTTGGCCACTTAAAAGCTCTTAACCAAGCAAGTTAAGCTTTCTTCTTTATAAATGAAGCCTTATATGAGACAAGCTTTATCTTTGTCATCTGTAAGAAAAGCCGGATTTGCTCAGTGATCTTAGGTATTATTATTGATAATGTTCACTGTACTGATAATGTTCATTGTACTGAATGGGCTGAACACTTAGATATTCTATATAGTTCATTACACCATAATGACTATCATATAATCATAGAGAAGAACTATATAACACAAAGGGAACCTATACATATTTCTTATAGGTTTAGACAGAGATTCCATTCAATGTGTGTAACAGCCTCTCATTCTTCCACTTGCTCTCATTCCCAAACCAAGGGTTACCAAACACAATAAAACAAAACCAAAAAACAAACAAAAACCAAAACAAACAAACAAACAAACAAAAACACCCACAAAGTAGAAAGGCAAGAAATTCTTATTCACTGGGGGAAAAAAACAGATTACCTTTTTAAAAAGTTATAGGGCTGCATAGTTACTATGAAAACAAGCACAGCGCAGGCCTATGAAGAAAGTACTAACATAACTACAAATGAACACTTCAGAATATGACAAGAAGGCAAATATATCTGTTCATTTTCTGTTCAAATACATAGGAAGAGGCAAATACACTCCAATCATTAGCCAACCCTGAACAATGTACAATGTAATAAATCAGATAAAGATATTTGATGTTCCTCTTCTATAGTAAACTAAAGTGGTCATAAAATGCAAAATACTTTATCCCAAATGCACTGCAGTTTTATAGGCTTAAGACAAGAAGGAGAATGGAGTCTGTTTCCCTCTCATTCTTGCTTCATTGTTTTTAATGTCCAAAAGGCCAGTGACAGTCCAGGCTGACTTTAACATATTTATGGGGGGTTGAGAGAAGGGATAACGGTTCAGCCATTTTGTTTCGCTTTTTTGAGAAATTCTTATGTCACATTTTTTGCAGTTGTATAACGTGCACAATTTCAATGTTTATAAAATGCTAGTAGGGATTCTGATCTTGCAGGAAGATATTTTGGAGTCAGGAGACAGAGGGCTTGTCTACCACTACCCTATCTGATCTATGAAATTCTACTTCAGAAAATGTTGAAAAGATGGGCATAGCATGTGCTGGGCTTCAGCCATGTTGTGGCATATAAATAAGGGTTAGCCAGCCATCACAAATCACACAAACTGTTAAAATACTATGAAAGAAGAATGCACGATAACTAGTTTCTCAATTCAGAAATGTTGACATTTTGGCCGATAAACGTTATCCCATGAAAGCAAAAAGATGTTATACTGTGCATAGTAAGATGTGTAGCAACATCCCTGGCTTCCATCCACTAGATGCCAGTAGCACACTTCCCCCACCCCAAGTCATGACAACCAAAGATGCCTCTTGACATTGCCAAATGTCTCCTGAGGGGAAATGTGCTCCCAGTTAAGAACCACTGTAAGATGGAAATAAAAATCACAGACGATCCCTTGGAATTTTCCTTTGTTCTAACTACTGTGCAAAAAACAATCACTTCTTTTTTTTACAATGAGGTTTCATAAACTGAAAATCCAAATTTCTCAATATTTGCCATGTTGGAGAGAGGCTTTCTATGTTTAGTCACCAAGTAGAAGCAATAATCCTGGAAGATTTCCCATTCCTGGTATTATCAAGAGATTCACATAGATCATCCATAACAAAACCCAGACATTTTGTTAAGTTTTGAAGTACTGTCCCTTAACGTCAGATGTCTATGATCAAAAGAAGCCAAACAATACACATTTAAGATTTGAACTGTGGGACAAGAGTTATGGGGCAAGGGTTATAAAGAGGAATCTTATTAAGTTTACTTAATTCTACAGAGTAATTGCTGAAGAAATAACTTTGCACAATTCTTTCCAAAGAACAGCACAAGTTTATTAATCATTCTTCTCCACTGGCTCTTGAGATACCCTTAAATGTGTGTGGGATAATGAAGTTCCCAGATATTATGAATTACTGACACTTAATCTTTTTTGTCTTGGAATAATCATCCTTTGGATTCATTCATAAAACAAAACAAAACAAAAAACAAGACAAAACAAAAAAACCTAATCAAACATAGAAACTAAGAGGACTACTTGTTCTAGACTCTGTTTATCTGGACCTCAATTTCTCATCATTAACTGTTGGAGGTTACACTACCTTATCTCTACAGCCCTTTCCCAAATGAACAGGGCGTATATTTTATTTTTAAAACCCGAGTCACCTAATAAAAAATATTGGGGATGGTAAGAATTGGTGAGACCATATGTTCCACTTTTGATACTCTTATATTCATATTCAGATGTGTGTAGGTTAGGTAAAGGCACTACATTTTGTTTCAGACAAGGCAACAAAAAATCTCTATCTGGAAGACTTGGGTCACATAGTGTCTCTCTTCTACTGCAGTACAGAGAGAATGCCTCTTCTCCCCTTATGACAAGGCCATGAGTTTGTTACTCTGGGAAAAAAGAACTTAGTATAGAGAAAGGGAAATTCCAAACCTCTTGCCTGGTGCACTGTGGAAAGAAGATGTGAGCTAGATAGAGTTCAGTTTTTCCAAAGCCTTCTATTCCTCCAAGAAACTTCATTTGTGGGTTTTTGTTGTTGTTGTTGTTATCATTACATATATAAAAATTTAATATGCAACTCAATTTTTGAAGGAGAGAGGAAAAAGAATGCATACCTGATCATTCAACTTGGCACATGAGTTGGCACATAGAAAATTCTGACTCAGAAAAAAGCAAACCTCTCAAACTGGAAAAACTAGGTGACTTCACCCAGACTCCTTCTCAAGGTGGTAAGTCTTCCGCAGGTTGTGCCAGTACCATTAGAAATGCTCAGAATATGGCTATCTTCAAACACGGATCCACAATACCGCTTTGGCCATAATTTGGCTAAAGCCATTAGCTGCTATCTTTATTTTTACAATGAAATGATTTTATGAAATTAAAAAAGTTTATTATTCAGAAATTTTTCCCCCTTGGAAACAGACCACCTGAATTGGAGACAAATCTCTGCTGGTAAGAATGAAAATGCATCCCAAGCTAAACAAGGCAAAAACTATGCTCTTCACAACACGGTATTGTCCAGACTCAGTTTTGATTTCCCTGTACAAGAATTTCATATACGCTTTTTCCAATAAGATCTCAGTGTGAGGCAGACTCACTGATGAGCCCCAGAAGTAAAGAACCCAAACAGATGTTTTACTATGTGGAGTGGGACTCAGAGACCCTGCCTTAAGGTTTTTTCCTGAGATTTTGGAAACTCCCTATTATTATCACAGAGCCTGATTTTTTCTACCTTTTTATACCCTTCCCCCACCCCTTGCCAGATGTCCCACAGCTTTCAAAACATCCTGATAATTTTTTTTTATATAGCACTACATATTTTTATTGGGATCTTTCAGTGTATTAGGTTTTGTTTAGAGCTCTTGGGTTTTCATTGTTTGGGTTGGGATTTTACTTTTATGAGGTGTGAGGGTAGAAGAGGGGGGTGTGTTTTGTTTTTATTTTGATTGCTGCACACTCTTCTAACCCTTCCCCTGGTGTTGACCCCTGTGAAAAGATGATAATCTCATTTCCTACATCTTGAGAGAAATTCCTAACAGGTCAAGAATCTTATCAGGTTTAGACAGTTATTTTAGCCTTCCTTTTCCTTCCCACTGACATTAAACCCCAAATGAGTCAACATGTGACATGTTCCATGGTTTCTTTTCAAATATCCTTGAAATTGGCACATGGTTTCAGTTCTATTCTGGAATAGTCTGTTCCAAAGAAGTGCAGCTTTCTGATCCTCCTTACTTGTCAGCATTGTATTTCTAGAAAGAACACCCAGGAAAGTTTTTCCCTGGGCATAACCTCCAAAAACTAAATTTCACCTGAAAGCAGATGTCCTGAGTCATATACAAAAAACTTTAAAATCTTCCTCCCAAGACCCAGGGGGGAAAGAAAGGGACAAAGAAAAATATAATGGTAAGTATTGTCAAAGGCATTTGCTTCCACACCCATAATGGAAATCTACTTCTTCTCTGACTCTGAAGCTAGAAAAAAGGACGAATTTAACTGTGTAATCTTCTACCCTACCCTTATGGTTGGACCTGAACCAGTCTGACATGGAAGAAGTCTCACAGGAGAGCAGAACAGTAGTCTTCTTTATTCTTGGAACACCTGTTAACAGGTTATAGAGGGTTTTATACACAGCAAGTAGAACTCCAGTTTTCTCTCACTCTCAGTGTAAAAAAAAAAAAGGCTCATTAAAACATATCCTTTGCCAAAGTTTCATTGCTCGAAAGAGTCAATGTAACTTTCAACCCTTAGGCACTCTGCAAATTGTTTTAAACCTTTCAAAGAGCCTTCTTGTAAATTCTGAATTTAAATCAATTTCCCATCATTTTCAAGGCCATTTCTGAATTCTTATCTATTTAACTACCACAGTGATTAAATAAGTTAGTTTTTAATGAGCTAGCATATTATACACATGCTTTGGTATCACCATATATATATATATAACCATATATATATCACCATATATATATATAACCATCTCATAAGCTGAGAGGTTAGCATAACAAAATGTTCTGGAAAGTCAACAGGTAGCTAGAACCATTTAAAATAGAATAAAGATATTACATATTCAGTTTTGGGAAGCTTCTAAACAATATGATAAACTGAGTTGACACACAAGACACTCCATTCCACTACAGACACATAGAAATGCTGAATAAAAAAATATATTAATAACAAAAGAAAATTAAGCTGAGAGTGAAAACAGGAAAGACAAAGTTCCATATACCAGAAAAAAAGAGAACTCAAAACGACAGTGATGAGCTGAAGACAAATGACCCACACAGTTTCAGTTTCAGATACAGATCCAAGAGGCTGAAGTCTGGGTTTTGGTATTCAGGGAAGCAAAAATATAAGAAATCAGGCTCAAGAAAAATGGGGGGATCGAACTGTGCCTTCTGAATAAAGCTGGGCCATGAAGAGCTGACCCATACATGAGATAAAGGAATGAGAGAATAAAACACCTCTGCCCAGGGGTGCCTGGGTGGCTCAGTCTGTTAAGCGTCTATTAGTTTCGGCTCAGGTCATAATCTCACGGTTTGTGAGTTTTGATCCCCACGTCGGGCTCTGTGCTGACAGTGCAGCGCCTGCTTGGGATATTCTCTCTCTCTCTCTCTCTCTCTCTGCCTCCCCCCTGCTCGCTCTCTCTCTCTCTCTCTCTCTCTCTCTCTCTCTCAAAAATAAATAAATAAAACTTAAAGACACATACCTCTGCCCACTAGCCTCGGCTGGTTTCAGGAATCATATTTTCTTCCCGAAGCAGCAGATGAAAGGGTTATTTGTCAGTCACTGAAGCCTTGATCTCAATGCATGTTCAAGTATAAAGTCTAAATTTCACTCCCAAGTGGCACAGAAACCCAAGAGTGACACATTAACAGAAATAATGGTCTGAAACATTGGAATCTGTAAGGTCCTAACTGATACCACCCCCAAAACAGTCTACAGGGATACAAACGCCCAGGGCATGTAGGGCTCTCAAAACAACCTCTGATGTATATGAGCTAACAATAAACATGACAAACCATGAGAGGAACAAACCAGCAAATGATGGGATAATTGGCACCTCAAGAATTAGAGAAAATAGATCCATGGGGAAAAGTATTTAAAATAAGTGTTTACAATATTCAAAAATATAAAAAGAAGAAACCACAGGCAGCACTGCTGTCTTCAGACTTGGGGCATGATTTTGTCCATCAAAGGACAGAGGAGACAGAAGACAGAGTCCAGCTTTGAGGAAAGTGAATTACGTGGTTCTTGAGAAGAGCTCATTTATCTGGCCTGAATAAGCAGTTTGTTTTTAGCGATTAGAATACCTACTTCAAAAAACGCTATTAGTTCATACAAGTGACATCACGAATTATGTGGTTCAGTAGTCTTTGTCCTTGAGATAGAGAAATTGCACTGACAAGAACAAAAAGACAATGCAACCTTTTTTGACTTTTTGGCAAACTTCATGCTGGTAGTTTTATTTGCCATGTACCAGCTTTAATCCTCTTCCAAAGGTGAGTTGAGGGGCCTTGGGAGAGTTTTGATTCTCTGCTCTACCTGTCTAGTAAAATTACTCATTTGTTGTAATTTTTTCCAGTACTGATAAATTCTGTAATTTTTTGTTTTCAAATTGTGATGACCAAGTAGTTTTCTCTTTCCTTTGTTTCTGGTAATCTTCAAAGTAGAAATTCTCCAAGTAGAGCCAGGATTACTATCCTATGTAAATCATCCCATAAACCCAAATTACAGTCTTAGTCTTATTCCTAACTAGTTGCCTGATCTTGGACCAGTTATCAGTTTATTCATCTGTGATATAGGAAAAAATAGCATTTTTCCTAAAAAGGTTGTTGGAAGATTAAGTGACACAATACAGTAGGAGGTATGTTCCAAGATCCCAGTGGATGAGACCGTGGATAGTATCGAATCCCGTATATACTATGTTCTTGCTTATACATACATACTTATGATAAAGTTTAATTTACAAATTAGGCACAGTAAAAGATTAACAACAATAAGTAATAATTAAAACAATATACCAAAATAAAAGGTATGTTTATATGGTTTCTATCTCTGTCTCTCACAATATTGTATACGGTACTCACCTTCTTTTTGTGATGATGTGAGATGATAAGAAGCCTGTGTGAAGTGAGGTGAATGACACAGGCCTAGTGACTTAGCGTCATTGTCCTTCTGACAATGCACCAGAAGGAGATCATCTGCTTCCAGCCTCAGCAGACAAGAACTGAAAGCATGGAAAGCGAATCCACAAAAAGCCAAACCATAGATAAGGCGGGACGACTACCGTGATCTCTGCAAATGCTGGTTTCATGGCTGCCTGCCAGTTTCCAATTGATAAATTACATTAGCTTGGGTCATCTATGAATCATAAATGTTTTTCATCTAAAAAGCCATCAGAAATATATCATGGAGCACTTAGGTTTGCACAATCTCTTTGGACCACCTCAATCCTTAATTAATTTATTTTACTGCTTATTATTAAAATCTGGGTAATTTGTAGTTCGCCTATTGTTTAACCAGATGTACAGAGGGAAATGGGCTTCCTGAAAAATCTTAGGAGCCTCTACATTAACTACTTGTGGAACAAAAATGGAATATTTCCAGATGGTTGCTGATTTTCATTTTTTCCAGATAAAATATAGATACATAACTGAGAATTAAATTGTACTGACTACCTATGAGAGTATCCACCCAATGGAAGGTTCTGTCCTTGTCATTAAGAATCTAATAATTTTTTTGAATACAGAGGAGAATCTAACCCAGAACACAGAGCCAAAAGTAAAACTGGGGTGGGAGTGATTAATATCAAGTCAACATTTAGTGTAACAGGAAATGTTGATAAAGAATAGTAAGTTAGATAACTGTTATGGTATTATGTTATGTTAGGTATTATTTAGATTATATATAAATTAGATAACTATATAGTATTATGTTATATTATGGTATTATATAGACAAATTTCCATTTAGGAAAAAACTTTGAGACAAGACAAAGCCTAATCATCATTATGAACTTATATATAGGAATAATTAGATGTCAAGAACCACGCATATTCAGTTGAACCTCAAAAAACTTGAGAAATAACAGTGCTTTAGAATTCAATCTAAGGGGCGCCTGGGTGGCACAGTCGGTTGAGCGTCCGACTTCAGCCAGGTTACGATCTCTCGGTCCGGGAGTTCGAGCCCCGCGTCAGGCTCTGGGCTGATGGCTCAGAGACTGGAGCCTGTTTCCGATTCTGTGTCTCCCTCTCTCTCTGCCCCTCCCCCGTTCATGCTCTATCTCTCTCTGTCCCAAAAATAAATGTTGAAAAAAAAAATTTAAAAAAAAAAAAAAAGAATTCAATCTAAAAAACTCCAGAAAATCACAGAGGAATCCTGGAATTAACAACCAAAACAGAACAAGAAAATAACGCCGTAATCACTGGAAGAAATGATCCCTACTCACCTCTTTCAGGACCTAATACAAATTTCACCTCCACATAAAAAAGAAACTTTACATTTGTAAAATAAACATTTCCATACTATTCCACTGGGAGATATACTGTATCATGTCATATATTTACCCATCATATAGAATACCAAATCATTCCTAACACTAAAGGTCCAAAGTAATAATATATCTACAGAAACTGTTGGAGAATTCAGCTTAATTTCTTTTACTATACTTGTTTGAAGAGTCACACTACCTTGATAGACCCTCAAGTCTTTCTTTGAAACTTGACTGAGACAATAACATATTTCATGTTCTTCCATGACACTAAGTAAGATTAATCAGAAAATTTTTTGACTATGTAAACGTCCAAGGAAAACTAGGCCTAAAACTTCTGCTCAAAACTCTTAAGAAGGCATTGGAGAACAACAACAACAAAACCGAAAGAAGAAGATGAAGAAGCCCATAAAAACTATTCACAAAAATGTATCCACCAATAGTTCTTCAATGATTGAGCTTTACCATCTGGGACCAATTGCCCTCTGATGGAGAAACAAAAGTTCTGTCAAGTTTGCTTTGTGATCAAGTAGGCCAAGAAGAAAAGCAAGGCTAATTCCTGAAACATGCATGCATAGCTCTCTACAGAGATGAGAAAAGGTAAGGACGATAAAGAAAGTAGAGTATCTTTGACCAAAAATAAAATGAACAAGATTAGAAATTATATTTTGACCCACTAGTAAACTACCAATCCTGTGGCAGACCTAGAACTTCGTCCTTAGATGTCTGATATACGAAAGAAAGATAAGCATATTATTACTGCGTATAATCCCAGTAGAATATATGTTCCATGAAAGCAGGGGCTTTCATCTAATTTGTACTTTGCATGAAGTAGGTCCTCAGTTATTTACTGCAGGCATGCATGGATAAAGTTGCTTTCCATTAAACTTCAGCCCTGATTTGGATGCCTCTCCCATCCCCTTTCAGGTTGACGACACCAGCCACATCTAAAACCCCTCATATTTCAGAATCTTGGTTTGGACAGATGCTGTGGAAGCCCATAGATCTCAGGCTGAGGATCTACGACACATGGAAAGCATAACGCTGTGGGTGTGCACAGCACAGATATGAAATTTATTCCTGACCCAAGCTGAGGTCCAATTTACCCCTAAAACGTGAGTTATTAGGAATATTTTAAATTTCTGTTAAAAAAAATTCTGTTTGTTATGGGCAAACAACTTTAAGCAGAGTTTTTAAATTATGAAGCGTACCTTTCTTTATATTCTGTTCTCCTTCCTTTTTTAAAAAAATAAAGAAACTTAAATTCAAATGTATGTAAAGAAAAGCAAAAGACCAATCTGCAGCTATTGAAATGATCATGTGATTTTTTTTTTCTTTTTTCTTTTGGTAACACAGTGAATTACATTCATTAGTTTTGAAGAATTAAAGTAACCTTGCATTTCTGGGATAACTGCCACTTTGTTATTATGGAATATCTTCTTACATGTTACTGGATTTAATAGGCTGAAATTTTATTAAAGATTTGGTATTTATGTTCATGAGGAATACTGGTCTGCAATTTTCTCTGTTTTGCTTTTTTTGTAATCTTTTTGACAGGTTTTAGAATTGGGGTGATGTTGGCCTCATAAAACTAAAATCATTGGGAAATACTCCTATCCTCTCCATTTTCTAAAAGAGTTTGTGTAAGACTGGTATTTCTTCCTTAAATATTTTCTAGAATTCACCACTGAAAAATCTGAACCTGGAGTTTTCTTTGAGACAAAAACCAGTTTTAATTTTTTTTTAATCTTTGCTTATTTTTGAGAAAGACAGAGAGACAGAGCGTGGTGAGCAGGGGAGGGGCAGAGAGAGTCAAAGACACAGAATCCAAAGGAGGCTCCAGGCTCTGAGCTGTAAACACAGAGTCCTACGCAGGGCTCGAACTCAAGGACCACGAGATCATGACCTGAGCCAAAGTCCGAGGCTTAACCGACAGAGCCACCCAAGTGCTCCAAAGGCCAATTTTGATAACACATTTTATTCTGCTCTAATTCACCTGAGAGGATGTACAATAAATACTTTCTCCTGGTATCCCATTTAAAATGTATGAGCCACCATTGTTCAATAGACAGTGATAGTGACCATGAATAATAACTGATAGTGACCATAAATAAAACTGAATAATAATACCAAAATTAAAATTCGACATGATGTTCATAGAAAAAAATGTTCAATTTCCTTTTTGGATGAAAGATGATCTGATTGTACCAGAGAATTTGAAGTCCGGTTAGGTAATCCATATCCAAATCCAGCAAGTCAAAGCTCAGGGACCAACACTTCCAATGCTTTCCAGAGCACACTCAATATAATTTGTCTTTTTTGTTCTTGGCACTCGTGATTACTGCCCATGTTCTTAATTTCCAGCAAAAATAAAACATCGCTGAGCCTGCCAAGGCATTAAAATAGGTTCAATGAAGTAAAAACTGCCAAGAGCAGGCAGATCTGGATTATTATAAACATAGGTAATTTTTGTTTTTAATCCCCATTCCCAAACCCCAATCCTAGTTAGATTTTCAGGACTTTCTTTCACTCATGAACATGGCCAATAAATATATGCAAAGAACTCCATTAAGAAAAAATACATATATATTGATTTGTCATTTTGTATTTTTCCATTCTCTCTTATCGGTCTCAATAAGGAGTACACATTTCTACCTAAAGTCTTATGAAAATGTCTTAGACTAAATGTATCAAAAACCATTCAATCATGTTACTGTCAAAAGACAAGACATGGCCATGAAGAAAAAAGGCTGAATTATAATGAATAAACTAAAACATCCATTTCCTCTGTTGGTTGCATACTTATTCTAGTGAGTTTACATTCTCAGTTTATATAAGGGATGCTTTTCTTAGAATTGCCTTCAGAAGCTACACCCCATCCTCCTGACAGTCCTCAGTGGAGTGATCTGGATTACTGGTCACAGATGAAAGTCATTAATGGCTGTGCTGGATATTCTCCATTAGCCCCTCCGGAACCACTCTTCATGCCTCTCTGCTCTGGGAGACTCATCTGTACGGGCTCTATTAAGGTTCCCCGGGCTCTCTGGCTTTCTCTCAAGTTTGGCCAAAGTGAAGCACCATCAGAAATTTTAAAGCAAAGAGGACAATAAGCTCAGAAATGTGGCTGACTTCCTCCCCTATGGCCCCCAGGCCAACGAGAAAGCTTTCACCTACATCTCATTCTGCGTTCTAATAGCAAACCCCTCCTTTGATCCCTTTCAGGTCCAGGGACCATAAGGGCTCCCCCATTTCTTGTTGGTTTCACATTGTCCTCCTCACATCTTCTGTAAATAGATCCTTTATTAAAGACCCCTCAACTTTTCTCTCTCTCTCTCTCATTCTCTCTCTCTCTCTCTCTGTAAGTCAGCAATATGCTTCTTCCCAACCCTGACTGATAAAGGAATCCAGTCTGCCAAACAAGGTGGATGATCAAGCTGGGTAACATGTATTTTAGTACAAAAGAAACACTGTATAATCATGACAGGGATTTTTTTGGCATTTCCCATTCATTGGCTCTAAAGTACTTTCCAAAAGAAAAATTCCAAAATTATTTAGAGCAGAGACATCGCATTCCAAACATCTAGTCTCCAAAGGTGACTACTTTGCTGTTCAACTTCTGGGTACTTGTTGTTTAAAAAAAAAAAAAAAAATTAACATTTTCATTCATTTTTAAGAGATAAAGAAAGATGGCATGAGTGGAGAGGGGTGGAGAGAGAGGGAGACACAGAATCCAAAGCTGTCAGCACAGAGCCCAACATAGGGCTTGAACCCACGAACTGTGAGATCATGACCTGAGCCAAAGTCAGACTCTTAACCGACTGAGCCACCCAGGCACCCCTGGGTACTTGTTGTTTTTAAACATCTGATGACATCATCATCACATTTTATGGTATCTCTTCATCACACACACACACACAAATAGATACCTTGGAATTGCTAAGTGCATAATCAAATTCTGGGGCTATGCAGGTCCAGAGAGTAAAAACAGGAAATAGCTTATTACTAGAAAGAGAGAGGGAGAGAGAGATTGAGATTCAGAGATATTGAGGACAGATTGGACATCATGGGGTCTTGAGAAAGGAAGACGATTATTTCCAAAAAAAACCATATTTCATTAAGTAGACCTATGTAAAATTATTGTCATGTTGTGAGGGGCAAGTTGCTTATGTAAAACAAGCCGATGCTGGAAAAATCACTGATTTCCTTAGACTCTAAGAATCCATTTTCTTTTCTGGAATATTAATATTTAAGACAAAAACTTGAAACCTGACCAGGTGGCTAGTTCTCTGTTTGGAGCTAGTTAATTTCATAAAGCTGGTGTTAAGCTATTCGTTTTCTTTTCTCTGTGCATAATGTACTACACCGAGCTATTACTGTGGCTTAAAAAATACATGACAAACATATTGAATGTTCCCAATGTTTTTAATTTAGATTTGCACAATCATAGAAATTAGAGATGGAAAACTAGGATTCTTCTTTTTAATATGAACTGTAGTCCTTGGTCCAGGCTTGATTCTCTTTTTTTGATTAACAAAGCTAAGTCCAGAGGAGGTTGGGGGGACGGGGGGAAGCCCTCTGGGCAATTGCTCCCATTATTTCATCTAGCATTATCTCTCTCATGGAGCACCATTATTTTAGTGATATTCCCTGGAGCCCTAACAAATAACGTCTCTTTCTCTTGGCATTATACTTTAAACTTGTTGATTGACAGAAGTAGTGTCTCTACCCACTGCAATGTATTCCAACAAAAGATGTCATCACTGCAATTAACTATAGTATCAAGATTGGCCTAGAAAAGGTAGCAGTGTGAAACTTTCTTGTCCCCTCTCTTTGGGGCCATGGAAACAACCAAATTCAGCCTCTCTTTTAGTCATATTTAATTCACATGATGGAATACTGGCACACATAGAATCCTAGGTCGGTTATCTTTTTAACAATGATCTATATGTTTAACTCCAATATGCCCCATAACTTAATGTTTCTTTTTTTTTTTTTCACTCAAGAGGCAAAATGGTCTTTTAAATCCTCTGTTACTTTGGAGATTCTCCTCGTTTTGCTTTCCTCTCTCACGCACAGATCCATATGAGACTCATACATACAGCTAGCTAAAAGGAACTCTGTCAATCATCTAGCTGCTCACCTCCTTTCACACTTGAGGTAACTAAACCCAAAGAGTGATTCGCCACTATCCCGTTCAAGTTTTCTCCTTATATTCACCAACAAGACATAATATACTGTACCTTTAAGAATAACATTTAAAAAGAATATGACCTATTTCCAAGAGTTTAAGCCAAATATTTTTAAAATCAATTTGAAATTCCACTAAAATGTCTTATTTGTTTTAGATCAATTATTTTAAAACCAAACTCATTCAATGAGACTGTCCCATTCCAAAGTAAATAAACTGAGAGCAGATCGAGACTAATCTGGCCCTTATCAGATACTATGTTAGCTAGCCACATTTTCGTATATCTCTCTTATCCTCATCAGATTTTACGATTTTTGTTCTTTCCCTCCCTCAATATGCCTACCCCTGTCCTTTCCAAGTAATCAAGTAGACTGAGTGATAAAAGATACTGGCAACTCTAAATCCACAGCTCTTTATTCCAATTCATGTAGTGACAATGCCAACGTCAATTTTGGGGAAAATAAATTATCATTTATTTTGATTTAAAAATACACAGAGCAATGAGTTAATTATTCTTGGCAGAAAGAACAACACATATCTGATGAAAACGTAACAGAGCCTAGAAATAAACACATATTTGAACACTGGCATGGGAAGACCTCCAGTGAATCCCAACCATCCTCTTTGATTGGTTAGAATTGTCCTGTTGAGTGCCCAGCCTGAGACTAGCACTTATGATCAATCAGTACAATAAAGCAGGCATCATGCGTCTACTTCAACTTAACCTGTAAACTCACAAGGATCACCTATTTGCTCTCTTTGGGCTAGAAAAGTTGCTAAAGGCTGGTATGTGGGAACAGTCCACGAATTTTTTTGTTCATTATAAATGTGTCTTATAAATTTTTTGCTCATTCTAAATGTATCTTATATCCTATATAGTTTGTTTTTCTGCTTCTTTGTTTTAAGTAAATAGTGGTCTCCATCCTAAGAACCTTGATTTGTCTAAAATACTAAACCTGAAAATGTTTCCTTCTGTATTATTTGTCTGACATCTCTTGGAAGGAATTTTTAACCAATAGGAAAATATTAAAGTTTATACTGGAGAACGCTTTTGTAAGTCCATTTGGCCAGGTCAGTAGGTTTGGAATTTGGCAGTGCCTGTAAATTTTATTTAATTTCACTTCACTTTGAAATTTTGCTGAGTGAATAGAAGTAACTAAGAGAATCAGAGAATGATTGATTATAGGTATTTTTTTTAACATTGCTAAAATATGGAGGAAAACACATCAGAGAATAAGAGGGAATAAAAACAAGGGAACCATTCAGTGGATTAAACAGAATTTTAGAAAGACAGGTCCTAGTTTACAGGATGAAAAGAGAGACTCAACAAGAGTTGTCTAATTCTTCATGGACATAACTGATATTTTTTTTTCCTATAGAAAGTGGTCAATACTTAGATGAGTTTTACTAAAGGAATATCCTAGTAATGAAAGTATAAATTGGAATTAAAAGAGAGAAATGAGAAGTCTGATGGATTCACAGCAAGTATCCTATGATGTGACCACGAATGGATACAGCTTTTGTGTTGTCTGAGGAATGAGACCATTTCCTCTAACAAAGGGCATCTTCATTGCCAAAGTTGGCTTCTCAAGGGAGTCATGAGCCCCACAAGTTTTCATAAAACTGAAAACGTCTAAGAACAGTGTAGCACATTGGAAAAAAGAGATCAACCATATGGGAGTGTCAAGGGGCACGGTGTTCCCACATAGACTATGGTTCCCACATATAGAATATTATAGTAAGAAAAGACTGACTTCAGGAGAATGATCAATTTTAATCTGAATTTTCCTTCCAGATATCTTTGCAACAAGTGCCTGCTACAAATCAAGGCTAGTTGGAGGAGTGGGCTTATTTTCTCCAAATAAGTGTGGGAGACCTACAGTGTCAGACAACGTAGCAGCAGCAGATGAACTTGGAGTTTCTTTTAATTTCCTCTCAATCACAGGCAAATGAAGTGTAAGTCAGGCACAAAAGTGAAGGATGAGTACCCTTTCCCTGGAAATTTTCTACAGGTGTATTTATATAAGATGGGAGTCCTATAGGTGGAGGGTGCAAAGTAAAAATTTGCCATCGTGAGACAATCAGCCATAGCATAGTTTAAAATTCATCCTAATTTAGCTAAACAGACTTATTATTTTAGTCCATACTATGTGTTAAGCTGTGTAACACAATTTAAGTCTCAAGAGAGTGTGATAACTACAAAAAACAAAAACAAAAAAAAAAAGCAACAAGAAAGATAATTTGCTCCCTAAAATGGAAATGAAACTGGACTGCTTCATTCTTCCAAGGAAAGAGTATTGCTAAAAGTACAAATGCTTTTGGCTTGAATGACCAGCACAGAAATGCTTATTCTGCCCTTTGGCCAGACCCCAGGGCCCAGACTTCAGCAATGGTCTCCTAATGATCACAAAACATGGTAGTCCTCTTAATGGGGTTAATGAGACCAAGAGCAGCTTTCTCAAAGCTGTGCCTGGACACTTCATGGAGAAAAAATATGATAATTTAAATGTGTATTAGGAAAAGCAGGCATGAAATCAGCAATATTCTCTCAGAGGTTAATGTAACTCTGGACTTGGGAAAGAGTATTTGACAATCTAACTCATGACATTTATCTGTCAACTTAATGCAGTGTAGCCCAGATATGAGTGGAGCCACAAAATAACCATATGCAGGAAGAGAAGTAGAAAAGAGAGGTCTCCTACAAAGATAAAATAATAGCTCTTAGAGTTCCATAAAGTCCTAAATTTATTAGATTTTCTTTTTGTCATAGGAGTTAGATGTTCTGACTTTGTGTAACTACCTACTGAGTATTTCTTCATGTATCTACCTCAGGCACCTAAAATGCAACATCTGGTCCAAACCAGATTCATTATTTTAAAATTCCATTATAGAGGGAGATAATTAAGGTATGCTCAAAGGTCTCTAGGCACTCAAAGGGACAGCTAACTATATTGTGTATGTCAAGGAAAGCTTCACAGGAAAGACAAACCATTAGCCACCTGTTATTGAGTGAGTAGGAGTTCACAAGGTGAATGAGTGCATGAAGAATATTCCAGGCGAAGAGCAGAGCAAACATAGAGGCAAGCAAGCAGGAAGAGCATGGGATGTTTCAAGAACTTCAAAGAATGTAGTTAGTTACAATCTGTTTCTACTCAAAAAGTTACTGATATCAAATTTGGAGGGGGGAGGGGTGGTGGTGGTGATTTTCCTCACATCAACCAATTCTCTAACTCTGGACACCAACTGGGTGTTCTACCATTCAATTCCAACAATAATACCAGAGTTAGCACAGACCCCACAGATTAAGGGCTCCATCCCACAAGATTGCCTCCACTTCAGATGCCGATAGAAAGTCCTGGGCCTCCAGTACTTCAAATGGACTGGCTATAAATCAGGGTTCTCACAACTCCATCCTCAGGTTTGATCATTCGTGAGAATGGCTCACAGAACACGTGAAAACAGTTTATTTACTACTACCAGTTCATTATAAAGGACATTATAAAAATGAAGAGCCATTTGAAGAGATACAAAGGGTGAGATCTGGAAGGGTCCTGAGCTCAGGAGCTTCTGTCCCCATAAGACTGGGGCATGCTACCTTCCCTCCTAGCACACAGAGGCGTTCACCAATCTAGAAGTTCTCCGTCATTTAAGGGTTTTATGGAGTTTCCATAAGGTAGGCAAGATTGATTAAATCATTGGGCATTGGTGATTAACTCCTCAGAGGTTGAGGGGTTGGACTGAAATGTCCAATTTAGGTTCCTCTGACGAACAACCCCCATCCAAGCTGGCAAGGGACTCAGTAAGAGTCCCCTCATTAACATAAACTAGGTATGGCTGAAAGGGGCTTATTGTGAATAACAAAAAATGTTCCCTTCACCACTACCACTCTAGAAAGTCCAAGGGTTTTAGAAGCTCCTGTGTCAGGAAGCAGGGAAAAAATACAAATTTATTTCTCATTATATCATGATATCACAAAGTCAAAAAGAGGGTGATGGAGATGAAACAGGAGTGAAAGCCAGGGTCCATTTATAAAATGACCTTATTAAATTTAAATTATGCCCAGTAGTCAGTGGAAAGTTTCTGAAAGATTCAAAGAAGGAGAATGATATGGTCATATGTGTGCAGAGATCTTTCTGGGAGCGGTGTGGGGAGTGAATTGGAGACATGTACAACTGGCAGCCAAACTCAATGAGGACTGGAATAGAGCCATGGTAATGACATTAGAGAGACACAATCAGATGGGGAGACAGTAAAAAGGTAGGTGCTATGGGACTTCATAGAATATCCGACAAGGGGAGTAAAGGACATGGAGGAGTTAAGGACACCTCCAATTTCAAGCTTGAGTGACTGATTGGACAATGACCCAAGTAGCCAAGGACCCAAGTGGAAGAAAGAGGAGGCTTTGGGATGGGGCAGGAGGCAATGAGACCTCTTTTGAAGATGCAGAGTTTCCAGGGTATCATTCTGATGGAAATGTCAAGGAGGAAACTAGAGAAATAGAACTGTTCAGAAGAAAGGTGTCACAAGAAATAAGGATCTGGAAATTGGGAGCCTGGCTGTGGTTACCCACGGGAATAATAAGCACTTCTCAGTGACGAGGAGGTGAAAGAGGCCAAAGACATAACTCTGAGGGCAAAAACAGACATGAGGCCGCATCCTAGGGACAACCCTAGACAGAGACTCACCTCTTCAGTTGTTAGAAGTTGGCCTAATTAGGGGGAGAAAAGGGTGCATGCTTGGGGTGGGGGCCCACTCTTGCTGAATTTCTGTGATTTAGGGGATCAGGGGCCTGGATCTGCCTCCAGGAGTCTTCCAGCAGCACAATGTTTAGGAAGTAGGAGCACTGAAACAAATGGTTTCTATGGGAGCCTAAGGGCTACCCCTAAAATTATACCACCAATGCAGAGGTAAAAGGCCGCCAGGTGGAAGCAGAATCGAAGGCTAAAATTAATGTTCAAGATTATATAATATGCGGTGATGTGTGCAAGCTTGTGTATACAATTGACCCTCATTATTCATAAATTCGCTACCTGCAAATCCACCTCCTAAAATTTATTTGTAACCTTAAAATCAATGCAGCATTTTGAGGTCGTTTTTGGACATGCGTGGAATGGTGAAAAATTGGGCGTCCCCGACACAGACATTCCCAGCTGAGGTCAAACAAGCCGACCCTCTGCCTTCCTGTGTCAGCTCTCGTACTATAAGCAAGTTTCCTTTTCACAGACTATTCAATGCCACGTGTTTTACATTTTTTGTGATTTTTGTTAGTTTAAAATGGCCCCCAAGCACAGTGTTGAAGTGCTGTCTAGTGTTCCTATGCACAAGAAGGCTGATGTGATGTGCCTTGTGGAGAAAATATGTTTTAGGTAAGCTTAGTTCAGGCATGAGTTATAGTACTGTTGGCCCTGAGTTCAATAATGAACCAAAAATACATATTAAATAAGTTGTCTTTAAACAGAAACACATAAAACAAGTTAGGTATTGACTGACTGATGAAAGTGTGACCAGTCTCATAGGAACCCAAGCCTGTATTTCCTCAAGGAGAAATGTCTCAGTGTTCGCTAATTCAGTGGTCACAGTGATTTTATAAGACATAATTGCTGCAAATAACAAGAATTGACAATTTATGTAAAAGGCTAGAATGAGCCCAGAGTTACATCTCAGTCCTAAGTGAAACTCCTAATTTACTCAAAATGGTTCATTATACAAGCACATAAGGTTCAGGATAGGTATTCTTTTCGAGTTTCATTTAGGTTTCTTAGGCCAGAAAAAAATTTTCTTTGAACCACATGATCATTAATTGCAATCATGTGAACTAAAGAAGTTAAGTATATCATGAAGTCCAGGATCCCAGCCTGTCATGTCTACTTGTTCTGTGACCTTGGACAAGCATTTGCCCTCTCTGAATCTTCATGCCTCACCTATGAAATGAGGCAATGATACCACATGATCCCTTAAAGCCCTGTCAGTCTATGATTCTGCAGCCAGTCCCAAAGCAAGAGCCACTGCCATCAGTTGTGACTTTGGGACTACATAAAGCTTATGAAGAAAGATTTACTGGAGTGCATTTCCTGTATTTCCTTGAGCAGCATGAGGGCAGATTTATTAGATTATTGATTTAAGGATTCTGCAACTCTTGTCTTGTTTTAACTTCAGTGACAGGAATATATCCAAAGAAAAACTGGACAACTGACAGTAAAATATCTTCAATTATTTCAAACTTAATAGCATTAAAAATAGAAAGACAGAGCACAAACAGAAGAGTGTCTAATTGTAATTATTTAAAACAAATGGTTTGAGTGATCGAAGCTGGACCCAAATGATGTGCATGCCAGGCTACCCCAAGTACCCCCACTCTGTCTTTTAGGTCTCTCCAGAGAACCCCAGCATATCTTACCAAAAATTGCGTGCTCCATTAAGCACTTGGCAAAGGACTGGATGGACATGTGTAACCCAGACGTTTCCATGGAAGGTTAGGCCTCCCAGATGGAGTTCTCATTTTAAGAATGTATGCAGGATTAAGACGTAATCCATTGTTTCAAAGAATACAATGATGCACAAAATAAATGCTCTAGTTTTCCTCTACAGAATTTTTTTTAACTGTAGAGGATGCACTAATAAACGGAATCCTTCATTTAACAAAAGGTATCTCTCTTCCACCAACATTATCAGAGGGTAACTATAGGTGGTAATGGGAAAAATTTTAGTTAAACATTAAACACACACACACACACCACCTAACCTCACCTTTTTCTTTAGCCAATAAGAAAGTTGCCATATCTATATGCAGGCTCATACCTGACATCTGTGGGTGTCCAACCACTTTCTTCCTCCAGCTCCATCCTACACTTGGGGTCCTGCATGCATGGGTGAAGACACCAGCACACGGTGAGAGCACAGTCAACACTCAAAAAGAGAGAGCCACAGAAGACTCCCCTGCAGGCTCGGGTCAGAGGCTCAAGGCCCCTAAGGACCTAGGGAATTCTGAGATTCTGGGCACTCAGGTGGGCTCTAGGTGAGCATCTCTCTTTAATTCTTTAATTCTTCAGGCTCTTCCCCCCATGGGAGAGGGACATGGCTGAACTGCCATGTGTGTACTCTCTCATGATGCAATTTTACTTTTTTTCCACATTTGATAATGTACATGTCTTTTCATGTTTTTTCTAAATATCCTTCAACATTCAATGTCTCAGCACATTAAAAAATGTCCCTCTTAGAGGATACAAAGCATAACAGTACATTGCAATGTGTGTAATACACATGTATGATAAGACACTGGACTGAACTTTGGGGGAGAGAATAAAGAATCTCTTCCATGTAGAAGGAGCTCAAGACTTAAAATAAGTAAAATTAATGTTTCACTGAGAAACAACTATACACTCCTATTCACATTTATGAAACGCAGAAATGCATAATCACTGCTCTATCTCCATTTAATAAACTCCCCTAGAAGTACCATGAACGTTCTATAACTACGGGAAACTTGTCTATCTTTGGCACCTGGTCCAATGCCTGGCATCTAATGAATGACCCATCATTTGTTGAATAAATAAATTTAATTCACTGTTTTAATCTGAGAACTTCAGCACCTCTGTTCTAAACAATAGGTTTAATTTCAAAACCCACATAACAAAGCAGACTGTGTTCCCTATCCCATGTCTCTTTTTGTGGTTGGAGATGTTTTTCATCTTAAGAAATGCATGTAGCTACATGGTGTGACATTGTTTGCTCAACTAGTTTTCATTATAAGGATTCAATTTACTTATATAGTGCTCTTCAAAAGATTACATGATGGGGCACCTCGGTGGCTCAGTCGGTTAGGCATCCGACTTTGGCTCAGGTCATGATCTCATGGTTCATGAGTTTGAGCCCCATGTCAGGCTCTGTGCTAACAGCTCAGAGCCCAAAGCTTGCTTCGGATTCTGTGTCTCCTTCTCTCTCTGTCCCTCCCCTGCTCATGCTCTCACTCTCTCTCTCTCTCTCTCTCTCTCTCTCTCTCTCTCTCTCTCCCAAAAATAAATAAACATTAAGAAAAATTTTTTAAAGGTTATGTGAACTTTCAGCTTTTGGCTTTGGGCAACAGACTGGCTCCAGCAGCAGCAGCCATAAGGAGACAATAGTTATTAGACAGAAGGACAGCTGAGGGTGAGGAGACTCAGTCATCACCACTCCAGAGCACTGTCATGACGCACTAAAGTGTCCCCCAGCTGGGGCTAGAAAGCAACCAAGATCCACTGCCTTTCAGGTTCATTTACTTTGCTCTTGTCATCTTTTCCTTCCCAAATGTCATGGTTCTCTGAAGTCTACACATCAAGCTAAGCAAGTGCCGAGACAGAGGCAAGAATGCCATCGAAACTGTTAGGAGCTGAGGAAAGGTAGAGGAAAGGTAGGGTCTTTGTGGTTGCTTTTCTCAAGATAAGGAGTATTAAAAGCATTTGGGTATTTTTTAATTGATGCTTGTAGTCCCGTAACTAAAGTAAACATCCAAAATAAAACTATTTTTGAAATTACAAACTCGATGAAAAGACCTGTGATAATGTTGTCAGTGTGTTATGTTAGGTAAAAGGAAGTGAGGCACGAAACTTCAGACAGTGCATTCAGGGCCAGTGGTCAGTCAAGATGTACTGATCCTGCCAACCTGGGCCAGTACTGAAAAAGAGTCACTGCCCCAAGCACTCCCCTGCTGCACCCACCCCCACTCAGGGGCCCCTCAGCCTTCCGCACCATCCAACACAAAGGGGCTACAATGGGTCAGTGCCCCCAATATATAGATCTTTTGATTTTTTTTAATATCATTGCTAAATGCAATCGTAATTTTTTAACTTGTATATATTTGTGTGTATGTGTGTGTGAGAGAGAGAAAATACCCCAAAATGCTTAGTAGCAATGATACTGACAGTTGGAATTAGGAGTGATCTTTATTTTCTTCTTTATGTTTTTAGGGTTCTCATAGTTTTCTACATTAAGCATAAATTAGCTTTATAGCCAGAGAAAAGATGAGCAAAAGTATTATTTGCTGAAATAGACTCCTAGAGGAAAATAAAATCGTCCCACTATTAACTCATACCTAATTCATTCCTGGTAGCAATTCACTAAATCTCTTGTGTGTTCAATTCATTGAGTATTGTGTATTGGTTGTTGTGTCTTAGGTATTGATTCTAGCATATGCAATACCAAGTAATATAAAACATGGCCTCCATCAAGGAATTTACAATCCAGTTGGGAGGAAAGATATACTACGTCACTACACACACACACACCCTACACCCTTCTGACCTTTGCCCAAATATCATTCTAAGAAGGCCAACCCTGACTAACCTGTTTAATACTGCAGACCACCTCTAGGTGCCTGGGTGGCTCAGGCAGTTAACTGTCTGACCTTGGCTCAGGTCATGAGCTCCCAGTTTGTGAGTTCGAGCCCCATGTCAGGCTCTGAACTTTGGATTCTGTGTCTCCCTCTCTCTCACTGTCCCTCCCCTGCTTGCACTCTGTCTCTCAAAAATGAATGAACATTAAAAATAAAAATATTGCAGTCCACCTCTGCCCCAGCACACCAGATTCTCTTTACCCAGCTCTAGCCTTTCTTTTTCCACACAGAGAGCACCTTACAAGAGCCCTGGAACAGCAGCACAGGCAGTGTATTTGCAGGCTGTCAGAGGAGGAGCAAGGAACAGGGACCTGACAGTTTCAAGAAAGTGCTATGGTAAGGTGGGACAAAGGGCACGCCATCCTGGAAAGAGTTAATTTCCCTAACCCTCAAGCACCTCTCCTTGGGGAGAAATGAAAGACTGTAAATAACAAACTGACTTTTTTAATTGAAGGGCACTTCAGTCATCAGAGTAAGTAACTCACTTATCACAATTGCAGGTGCAAAGGAATTTAATTCATTAATTTCAATGCTTACAAGCTAAGGTTTTCTAACCAAAAATGGACTCGAATTCAGGCTCCACATGTGCTACCTCTCTGACCCTGGGCAAGCTATTCAACACCTCTAAGCCTCAGTTTCCCCATCTATAAAACGGGGGAGAATAGCAGAGCCCACTGCAAGGAACTGAATAAGAGCAGGGCACTTCACCCAGTGCCTGGAAGGGACTAAGCTCCTGGCTCAGTTAGTGGTGGCTGTACTAAGAGAAGAGGAGCACGGAGAGCATCATTCAAGTGCAGCTCTCGTCTTAAGTCATCTCCCTCCCTCTGATGTCTCAAAGCACACAGCCTGCCCACCACACACCTGTCTTTTATCAGGTCCTCTGTGTGTGTGTGCAAAGCTGTAACTGCACACTGGCCAGAGACATTCCCAACATCTGCTGCTCTGTAAGACATGCATCTTCACTAACATCCTCCACCTCCTTCCCAGGAGAGCCAGCCTTTGTTTTGCCAGGCTCTGTAATCTCGCTGTGCATGTTTGACAGATGCTAGCAGAACAAGTGATGAAATTTGAGTGGGCTCATGTGTTCAGTGAGTGAAGATGTCCTCGGTATCCTGGGGACGTGGAGAAATCCAACTGCAAACAGCTCTGCTCTCGTCCTACCCCGTATTTCCAGCATTCCCCTGGAACAGCTTAACTAGTAGGAGGAATATCCAGAGGGACAGTGTTTTCCTACAGCCATCAGGACACCTTCAGAGCAGTAGTTTTTCTCAGAATGGGGAAAATAAGGCCACTCGATCATGTCAAGGTGGGAGAGGTGTGTCCGGGATTGAGGAGTTTCAAGTACTCCTATGAAACCCCTTTACGAAGGTCATGGAAGAATGTAATAGTCTTTTCAAGAAATCAATTTGACTCTAATATCCAGGCCTCAGTGTTTTCCTGGGCAAAGCACCACTCTTCTTGGTAATCCTCAGAGAAATGAGAACATATGTTTCACAGATTTCTTGAATTCAGCTTCCCGTGTGTGGGACGAAGGTCAACTGTCTTCTTTGTCCCAAAGGAGAACATTGTGGTGTCAGACCACATGTGTTAGCATCTTCCTTGCCCTCCCTGTGCTTTAGACATGGGACTGTCAGAAACATTTCTATTTCTATTTCACAGCATCCCAGCCAATCAGTAGAAATTCAATTTTACTTTCACCATTGTCCTGCTCCTCCGGTGACATACTACTTATTCACTACAGTTAGCACATCCATCTTGTCTATTTTCTCTCCAATCCAAGCAAAAACTCTAATCATATCATGAATTTAAAACTAGAAGAAACCATTCTAATTTCCTGGTCCCAGAGCTGAACATATTTTTTAACTCTTTTTGAACCAAGACAGACATAAATATATATATATATATATATATATACACACATATATATATATGTATATATGTATATATATATATATATCCTGTATCTATCTGAAGCAAATCCAAATCTAGTTTTCTAATTATTAATCTGTAACTAAAGCAGAATAAAAAATATTCTCTGAACTGAATGTGCAAAACCCAACTCTTCATGCCCTTTGAGGACATTTGTGACATATTCAGGTGTAACATGCTTCTTTTGGAGTGGGGTGGAGCACAGATGCCTGAAACAATTTGGTACTGCCCAAGTGAAAATTGCAACAATGGTGGGAGATGGAATGTGAAACCAATGCCAAAGTTGAGCCAGTGGTCTGAAATAAATGAGACAAGAGGTCCACAGTAGTAATATGCCCCAGTGAAATAATACCAGAAATGGGTCATGAGTCAGCACCAGGTAAGCCCATCAGAGCCAGAAACAGGCAAGAGTAAGGATCAGCTAAAGTAATGAGCTAAGTAGGCAAGAAAGAACCAGGCAGATCATGCAGAAGACCAGAGGGTGCAGGGTTCAAGAGTCTGGGTTAGATTAGCAGGAAAATAGAAGAAAGCATAGAATGTAAGAAAGTGGATAGAAAAGACTAATGTCCAAAAAGATGTTGATAACAATAGAAACTTCTCTGAAACTATGAGAGCCAACCAGTCTAGCCAGGCTGGCTTAAGCTAAGATGGCCAATAAGTGGCTGCCATAGTATCCTGAAGGCTAGCCTGACCCACAGGCTATAGCATATGTGTTTGAAGCATGCTTTTGGAATGAATTAATGAATAAATGAATGAATGGGTTCCCACATATGTGAGGGATGAGTTTGCTATTATTTTTTCTTACATGTACAATGTGTAGTCCACTCATACAAGAATAAGTATTGTGAAGTTAATAGCTTTTTCCCCTGTAGGCACTGGATTCTTGAATCTAATAATGATGTAAATACCACCTATCAGGTCTCTTTAACACTATCTAGAAGGGTTCTTTGATTCCAAACTTAATACAGGTGACCAAAGGATGTTTTAAGAACAATATGCAAGCTGCTATTCAGGCTTCTATAAATCCAAACATAACACCTGTACAGAGGATTCTGATACCAATGTCCAGCTCATCTTCACTGATGAGCAATTAAAGAAGCAGTCCCAGTGTCACTGGGATCTTTTTCTGGATGTCCCACATATTCTTCTCCCCAAACCCTGGTTTGTCCCCCATGATTATTCTTCTGGAGGCACATTTCAAACCAAATCTCTCACCAGCTCAGAAATAAGTCAATGTTCCCGCACTGTCAACTAAATAAAATCCATATTCTGACATAACCTTTGAGTCTTATGTCTACTATCCCCCTCTACATGCCTTTCCTACCAGCCACTCAAGAGTTACCTGCTATTTTCACCTGTGTCACGCACTTTCTCTCCTGTGTGGTTTGCTCGGGCACTTCCTCAGCCTGTGATTTTTTTCCCCCCATTTCTGTTCCCACCTGTCCCACATTGTAGGCTCCTCCCTGGGCTGTTGCTACTTCCCAGCAGCTCAATCCCTGCAATTTGAAGCACTACTCCAGCAAACGTCCTCCGCAACCTACCTTTGGATCAGATGATCATACACAACCCAACCCCATTTAGTTTTAGGGAAATCTGTCAATTGCATGGCACTCTCAGGAAGTACTGAACATATGAGCAAACTACCAAGATGAGAGAAAAAGAGAGAATACACTTCTACAACGAGCCGGAAGTGATGACTTAGGGATGTGTGTTCGTTGACACACAACTCTGCACAAAAACTTTAAAAATATTCTACTAGATGGAGAAAGAGTGTGACTACAAAGGGAGAGCATAAGGAAGTGTTTAGGGGTGATGAAATTGTCCTGTAACCTGACTGTGCTGGTGGTAACACAGATATATAAGTGTGTTAAAATTCATAAACCTGAACACCAAAAGAAAGAAAAAGTCAACTTTACTATATGACCTTTTTTTTTTAATTCTTAAGTGCTCTTCCAAAGAAGTGAATTATGCATTAATAATTAGTCAGTATTTTTCTGAACCAGGGTCAAATTAATAACTTACCTTTTACATTTGCCCAGCTCCAAGGAGATAATATTGGTCTTGTGCTTAGGAGTGACCGAAGGGGGCCAGGAAGAGAGAATGTTTTATGCCAAACAATACTGTACAGTTTGAAAACTTTGGCCTTTAGTATATGTAGCATCAGACCTAATTTGCAATTTCCTTGCTCACATACCTTAAAAAAAGCGACATGATACAAATATAACATACAGATTTTATATACAACTTTTCTTCACCTGATTTAGATGTCTATATTCACTTTCATTCATTATTTCTTATCTAATTAGTTTAGTCACTTCAACTAAACCTGGCTTCAGGTTATGTAGGCAATTTGTTTCAGAGCCATAAAAACTATGTGTGTTTTTATTGCTACTATAGTTTTCCAAATTATGCACCAATTTCATCATTTGTGGCATACTTTATCAGGTTTCTATATTAGCAATTTGATGGCCACAATAAAATCTAGATACGTGAATTATAAATTATCTAATATGGTGTCTTTTCCATTGTTCCCCTACATTAATCTAATTTCCATCCTCATCTAATTACATAATAATCCTCATTTAAATCCACAAGGGGTAGTTAAAATTCAGGCTCAAGTGAAAAAGGATTTAAATGAGTCCTTCATGGGGGCCAGAGAGCTGCCAAATTTAAAAGCTGCCTAATTCCTAGTCAGGTTATAAAAGACTGTCAACAGTGAAAAGGTACAGCCAGATTCTCAGCAGATCTTACCAAGAGGCAGCGGTGACCAGGCCAAGTTTTAGTTTTTTGATTTGGGGTTTCTTTTTCCCCCCTCAGAGAATGTGAAGATGTAAACAAGACATAAAAGCTCTCCACTTACAAGAGTTCTAAAAAGCACTTTCACTCGGCCTGGATATACACACTATATGTCTTACCGTATGTCTTTATTTTGCTTAACAACAATTGGTGTATATAATCAACAACAAAAATGAAGTAAATGTGGGGTTTGGAAAAATCCTTAGCAAAGTGTTCATGCTGAATTAACTTCCATGCTGACTCAATGTACTCCCTGCACATGAAGTCACTGGGTTTTAGAAGGGTAAAATTCTAAGTCTCCAAAAAAAAAAAAAAAAAAAGTTTCTTTTGAGGACAAAACTGTTACCTCAGTTTTCTGACTCAGTTAAAATTGCTCTAATGGAAAGGCAAGTTGACCTAGGGAAAATAAATAGTGACTGGGCTAAAACTAAAAATCAATGTACAGGGGCGCCTAGGTAGCTCAGTCGGTTAAGCTTCCGACTTCAACTCAGGTGATGATCTTGCAGTAAACAAGTTTGAGCCCCACATCAGGTTCTGTGCTGACAGCTCAGAGCCTGGAGTCTGCTTCGGATTCTGTGTCTCCCTCTCTCTCTGCCCCTCCCCAGCGCTCTCTCTCTCTCTCTCTAAAATAAATAAAACATTTTAAAAAATCAATGTACAAACAAAAAAAAACAGTCTTTTCTAATATACCTCTAAACTTTCACGCCTTTAAAAATACCCAACCATTCACTAATTTTGGCTTGCTACTTTCCTTTTGCTAAGAAAAATTTTAATGGTAAAGTGTAAGAACCCTCTCCCTCACGATGAACAATGATACCTTTCCCATATTCTTCTACCAATTTCTCCCTGAAAAGTCCTAGATCAAAAGTCTAAGGAAATTCCTGCCCAGAAAGGAATAAAGCTCTGGAAGCTTTAAAACTCATAGTTTCACAGCATAACAAATAACCATCACCTACAAACCAAGGAAGAACTTTCTTTAGTCAAGAAATCATAGGGAGCCTGGGGGGCTCAGTCGGTTAAGCGTCCGACTTCAGCTCAGGTCATGATCTCACGGTCCATGAGTTCGAGCCCCGAGTCAGGCTCTGTGCTGACAGCTCAGAGCCTGGAGCCTGTTTCAGATTCTGTGTCTCCCTCTCTCTCTGCCCCTCCCCTGTTCATGCTCTGTCTCTCTCTGTCTCAAAAATAAATAAACGTTAAAAAAAATTTTTTAAAGAAATTGCAATGTAAACCATAACATAAATCACAGCTATAAAATAGAGGTCACATTTTGGGCCTTTTTTTCTGACACTACCACACTGAAGAGCTACCATATTGCTCTATAACAGTATATGGGACTCAGTAATCATCAGTTCAAGTAAACCAGCCATAAAACATTGTCACATGTTCAGTGCCTAGAAGAAATCAGGATGGGTCTGAAGGAAAGCAGGCAACAGAACAGAGAGAAGCTGTCTCATTCTGCTTCACTCTCCAGCCATCTGCAAGTGACTCTGTTATTGGGGGGATGCCAAAATGATTTCTCCAGGAAAACCCTCATACTTTCTTAGCCTGGCAATAATGACCTCATCATTACTGACCCAACATAAGGGGAGAGCACACTTTAAACTATTGTTTCCAACATTGGCAACAGATTTGTACAGATCCATCCATATTCTCCTGGGCTCACTTGTGACAAGCTGGTGGAAAAGGGGCATAAGCTACGGCCAAAGAATAGGCAAAACAATTGGCCTGTAAGGAAATCAAACCCACAGTCTGAATGGCATGCAACTGCAAACAACTCCTCCGTGAGCACTCAGAGAACCAAAGATAAGATAACAGTAACAAGAATAAGTTGTCAAGAGAAACAAGGAATTGGAGACATGAATGTAAATGACTAGGTGCTTAATATGAAGAACAATAAAGTGTGCCTTTGGAGAATAACATGAACATTAAATAAATAGACCATAAAATGTTAAAAAACGTATACTAGTTCTATAAGTGGTATAGTCTTTGTTTTCAAAAATAAGTCAAGAGGAGCACCTGGGTGGCTCAGTCGGTTAAGCATCTAACTTCGGCTCAGGTCATAATCTTGCAGTTTGTGAGTTCGAGCCCCACGTCAGGCTCTGTGCTGACAGCTCAGAGCCTGGAGCCTGCTTCAGATTCTGTGTCTCCCTCTCTCTCTCTGCCCCTCCCTTGCTCATGCTCTGTCTCTCTCTGTCTCAAAAATAAATAAAACATTGAAAAAAAATCTTTTAAGTCAAGAATTAAACTAATTGTATAGAAATTTCAAATAAAACATACACAAATTCCCAAAATGCCTCTGCCTCAACTAACTGAAGATAGAAAACTTTACTAATTACTTAACTAAGAAGGAATCTAAAACTTAACTTTTTAAAGTAACCTATTGGAGATTTTTGTATGTGTTCTTTAATGTTTGTATTTTAAACAAATGAGACTTTGGTCACTAATTTCCCTTTGGAATTGCTTCAGTCCTCCACTTTGTTATCTCAGCATAGTATTGGGGAAAGGGAATTTGGAGGTTGTTGACTTCAATTCTCTTCATTTTGTAGAATGGAAAGACCCAGATGGTTTTGCACCTTGATGAGAGTGAACCAAGAGCTGAATAGACCTAACTTCCAAGCTAATGCTCATTACACTATTGTGAGTCAACTATGCCAATTTACAGCTACTCTAACCAAAGAGAGAAAAGGTATCCATCCTTTTGATTTGAGTACCACGAGAACATCACTGTATTCTCTTATAAATTTTGTACCTCAGATCCCAGAGAGATCCATCTGTGTCCACACAGCTTGAAGTAAAATATGCGGCAGTTTGAGTTTAATATAAGCAACCTCAAAATAGACACTGAAAGTGTTTACTTTATAAATCATGTCTTGTTAAGTTAGAATTTGAATAATGGCTGGGGACCCACGATCCTTCAACCCAGCCACCTCCTTGTTCGATGTTTCTGAGAGCAATGAATGATCAGAGAGGAAGACCAGGCAAACTCTGTTGTTACCCAGAGGGCTTTGCCTCAAACCCCATGATAGTTTTTCTATTTACATCAAGACCAGAGGGAGGTCAGGTGGCCTCTGATCCCCAGCTCACATCAAAGTCTCACGTTCATCCTATCACTCTGATGACAAGCAAATGTTAGTTGAAGTAAATGTACCAGGAAATGTACCAGTTGAAGAGAAATGAAGGGAAAACAAGAATTTCCTTACAGGGCCTTGAGCCAATCTGACTTCTTACTACAAGACCTCTCCAAGGCAGGACAAGCTTCCTAGGAAGAAAAAGTCTGAAATGAGACCACTACAAGACTAGACTTTGAACTCATTCTCTGATTACGTGAAAGCTCCATACCCTTGTACTGTGGGCCAATAAATATCCTTGACATTGATCCATTCTTTTTTTTTTAAGTTTATGTATTTACTTTGAGAGAGAGAGAGAGAGAGAGAGCACACACATGAGTGGGCAAGGGAAAGAGAGGGAAAGGGAGAATCCCAAGCAACATGGGGATCTACAAACATCATGACCTGAGCTGAAATCAAGAGTCCAATGTTTAACCAACTGAGCCACACAGGTGTCCCACCCTGATCCATCTTATCAGAATTCCTCCTCTTTGTTGGCTGCAAAGAAAGGAAAAGCAACCACAAAACATTGCACTCCCACTGAAGTCACACCCCCCTCTTTAACTGTGTGCAGTAGAGACACAGCCCAACTGAAACCAAACTTAAACAGAAACATACACAGCAGACATCCAGCATCCTCTCTCCTCTGGTTTTGATTGATAGGAATGATCCTTCTATCACCTTCAAATAGCCATTTGCCTATGCTCAGGCACAGATGAAGAGCATCCATCAGCTCTCCAAAATAATCAAATCCTATACCTGGTCTGGGAATCTTAAAACTTTGCTCTAGATCCCAGAGCCCCAGCACAGTCATCTGGAGATAGGGAAAGAAATATAGTACAAACCACTGGGGAAAAGAAATATAGTCTAAACCACGAGGATAAAACAAACCACTCCTCCCCCCCCCCCCAACACACACACACACACAAAGACTCTTATTCCTTCTCTTGGAGCAAGTCCCTTACTTACTTTCAAGTGTCTTTTTTAGCTTTAGTGCATCGTGGCTTCCCTCTCTCCCAGTAGGGTTCAAACTATCTTGATACCATGATAAAACAAACACTGAGCAATAACTTATAAGGTCAGCATGCCACCTAGTCCAGAATGGCATTTGGCCAAATTCTGTTTCCCTCTTATATAAGCCTACTTTTACTTTCTGAATGTTTTTCCCATTCATGCTAAGATACATTTGGTGGAAATTTTCTGAGTAAAAACTGGATAGCACCTTGTTAGGTCAGGTGGCTCTTTACTTGGCAGGAAGGAAAGCCAGCATGTAAATAGTCTCATGTTGCCAATTTTCTGTATAGAAAGTGATTTCTCCCCTATAAAGTTCCAACACTTTAGAGTGAAAGCCCATACGGTCTAGGTTCTAAGTGTATGGGGGTCATGTTAGGTCTCTGACCCACCAACATTTGCTGCCATCGAGAGAAAGGACAATTCCATTGAAATATGTTGTTACCAGTTGAACAGATTTTGCCTCTTACAGACTCACAAAAGCAAGACAATTTTAACTATTTAGGTTTACCATCAATGGTAGATAGCCACTGAATTGAGTATTGGATCATACCATATCATATAATCTGGATATTATATGGAAAAGTTGAATCTAGTCTATCAACATAAGAAATATCTATTTTCCTCTTTAATGCATTGGCTATTGTTAACTCAACTATAAGGTCTCAGAGGATTTTTGGTTTAACAAACTTTTTCAGTCCTTGAGACATAGGTACATTAAAATCACCATGATGCCACCCTTCTTGAGAGCTAAGACAGCTCTCTTCACTTCATTGGTGGACTGTGTTAACTCTCTTCAATTTTGAGAAAAATGTCTCCCTGGCTGCTCTTTTCTAAAGGGTAGAGCTAAGAACAGGACCCCAATTTCCTGGCTCTTGTGGTTTTATCCATAGTTCCTCTTGGTTTTAGAATTACATATACACTTTTGGTGTGCCTCTTTGGCTCCAGCTATGTTATTAAACTATTATTACCTAACAATACTCCCATTAATCACCATGACAGATGGAAACCAGCCCTGGTCATGTTCTCTGAACTCAACGTCAAACGGTCCCAATGCTAATGGAGATGACGCCAGCCATGAATTAGCTCTAAAAGCTTCTGTTTATCCCCCCCCCGCACCCCCCTTTCTATTACTCTTCGTTGCAATGCCTTTTTCTTGTCACAAGGCTCCATGCTTCTACATGGAGCAACTCCTTATGGAATTCTGGGAAACGGTTTTCGTTGACAGACACCATATAATGATGATAAACGATGGACAAGTCTGCAGTCTTAAAACTGTTATTCCCCTAGCAGCCCACTTCCAAATACATGGAGTATTTCTACAAGCTTAAGCAGCAGAAAGCTGCAAACCTGGAAAAAATTCTCCATTCAACCTCCTTTCACAGACTGAGGAAAGAAGTGATACTAAACAGAAAATGTAAATCACCTGTGAGGTAATACACTCTGAATGATGCCTTGAAAGTGTTGAGGGTACATAAACAGTTTCTTTACAAAAGAGCTTTGTTCTGACTTAACTATGAATGGGGGTGTTGGTTCTCTTTGCTTTCCCTTAATAAATTACAGTTTGGCGTAAGAGTTCCATATAATAGTGAAGGTCTTCCTCTGAAAAGATGCATACTTTTTTTTAAAAAACTCAGTTAAGCAATCAGGCTCTTTTAATTGAAAGCTATTTGATATCCTATCTCTTAAGAAGCTATCAGATGCATAACTCCACACAACTGACTAACAGATTATTAACAAAAGGAAAACATATAATAAAAAGGTCAACCCTGAAAAGTATAGGACAGCTAATAAAACTTTCTCTGCTGCTCCCAATAATGGATGTTGAAAATTGCATCATGTTTTCACTCTTATGTGGATCCTGAGAAACTTAACAGAAGACCATGGGGGAAGCGAAGGAAAAAAAAATAGGTTAGAGAGAGAGGGAGCCAAAACATAAGAGACTCTTAAAAACTGAGAACAAACTGAGGTTTCATGGGGGGTGGGAGGGAGAGGAGGGTAGGTGATGGGTATTGAGGAGGGCACCTGTTGGGATGAGCACTGGGTGTTATATGGAAACCAATTCGACAATAAATTTCATATTTAAAAAAAAAAAATAAAATAAAGTTTTATTGGAAAAAAAAAGAATAAAATTGCATCATGGCTTTGCATTGGCTTGTAAAATGAGGGTATTCTCTCCACTGATCCCAGTAAGAGATAAAAAGAAAGTAACATAAAAAGAACACTCCAAAAGTTGCCACTGCTGTTGTTATTGACATTGCTATTGGTATCTTGCTACTGATTCAATCACTAAGTGCTAAAGACAGAGAAGAGCTGCAGTGTCCAATATGGTACCCACCAGCTACATGAGATGGCTTAAAATTTCAATCCATTAAAATTAAGCAAAACTTAAAATTCAGTTTCTTTATTATAGCAGCCACATATCAGGCATATATTAGGAACATGTGACTTAGTGGCTACCATATTGGATAGTGCAAATTATAGAACATTTTCAACATTGTGGAAAGTTCTGTTGGACAGCAATGGTATAGAGTATTCATTTATTTGTCCACTGAATAAATAGTTGTTGAATAGAGTTGTGACCAAAACAAAATTTGTGCTCTAAAGGAAATAACATTCTACAAGGGAAAGAGACAGACACAATAAACAAATACATGAACAAGATCATTTTATCTAGAATTAATTGCTGTGAAGAAAATGAAACCAAGTGATACAGTAGGCCATGACTGGACTGGGGAGGGAGTGGGGATGGGAAATAGTTTTAATTAGGTGGCCACTGAAGCCCTCTCTGAGAAGGTGACATGTAAGCAGAACTTCAAAAGACAAGAAAGAGGCAGCCACAGAAATCTGGGGACAGAGTATTCCAGTTAGAGGCAAGAGAAAGTACTCAAGCCCTAACATAGAAACCACCGGGAGCATCCAAAGGACATGAAGAAGGCGAGTGACTGGCATGAACAGACATGAGTGGTGGGAAATGATGTCAGATCTATCAGGACAGGCCAGGCCCAGTAGGGCTTTGTCAGTCATGAGGGAGAGTTCAGAATTAATTCTTTAAGGAACCAAATGTAACACTCCCTTAAAGCTCTCAATTGGAAAAAAATGTACTCTGAGAAATAACTCATTCTGTTGTTCCCTATCCAAAAGCAATTGCCATGAAGAGTATGGCCCAATTTGCAGACAGCTGCTGCTAGGGATAACCCAACTTTATATTTATTCAGCATTTGGTCTGAAAGTCATGCAGAATTTTATGAACATCTCATGACTTCCTCCAACACTTCTTAGAAACAAGTAAGCATTGTTCATAGAGGGATAAGTAACTACATACATACATACATACATACAAATAAAAATTCACCCAAAGAGTGGGTGGCTTAGAAGTAAACTCCACACCAACAGCTCAGTGCTTGAAAGGCAACAACTTTTAAGGCCACCTGGATAAGTAGCAGAATCTCCCTGCCCATTTACAAGAGAAAATATTATCATTTATTTGGCTTAGAAATAAACTAAAAGTAGACTAATATTCTAGTGATGGAAAGAAACTTGTCAAATCCTACTTTTACAGGAAACTGAGGCCCAGAGAAGGTAAGTTACTTTTTCAGTGCCGCATCACAAATGATTTCCTACTGCTATCTAGATGAATTAATCATTTTTAAAAGAACGAAAAATGGGTTTTATTCATGAGCTGAGCAAGGACACTTATGAGTTAGAGATAAACTTGATTGTGTTGTTCAAAAGCCCCATGAAAAAGCATACTGTCTACCTCACCTTTCTTCTGAGTCTGCTAGCACTGCCATGGGCTAGTGGACAGAGGTTGCCAGGCAAGATGCTCTTAGTAAGTGGGGAAATGTGAGAGTATAGAGTAGAGGCCAAGGAAACCCCTTGACTTCCCATGAAATCTCAACGGACAGAAGATTCATTACTGAAAATTTAAAGGTGTGCACAAGCAAAGGTGGCCCATGTGAAAATTTTCTTCCTAAGATTTACAGGCCCTGTGTACAACAAATCTTGTCTTCTGTCAAGATTTGGGGCGTGGGGGGGGGGGGAACAAAATATGAAAAAAATGAGTTTCTACTTTATTTCTCTTTTCTCCTTCTTCTTTGACTTAGTGTCCCTCACAATCAGTCCTCAGTGCTTTCTTCATTTTCCTTTTCAACACAGGGACTAACTAGGCACGTTACTGTTCAATATTTTACTGGCTATTCCTTTTTCAGACGTTTTACATAAAAGTCAGAAGTTTGAAATTTCAGGCCCCTAAAGTAAATATGAAATACTTTTCCTACTTTTAAGAACCTTGTTCTAGTTAGGAAGCTTATTCTTATGCCCAGATGCTATTGGAAAGTATTTTCCCCCCTGTAAGAATTAGATGTGCCAAAAAGTACAAGTTCTGATTTTTTGGAAAATTTTCAATGTCGAATTTTCTGTTTGTTACCTGGCTAATGCTTATGGAAAATGAGCTGAAAGGGATCCTGGAGGACACATAAGTAGTGACTAAAGGAACAAAACCTAAAGATCAGGAGTTCCAACCTCTCACCAGGCTAAGTGGCCAGGCCTGGCCATGAAGTAAGAAGCTTATGTTTCCAGGTATCTGGTCTCCCTCACTAAGATGAAGATAACACTGACCACTGGCTGGTTGCTAAAGTGGAGCTGATGCTCAAAACATGAAGGAAGATCTTTCGAAAGTTATCAAATAGACAAACACATCAACATGAATGAATTCTTAATTTCCACTTCTTTTTAAAATATAGTCAGTTTCTTGTAGACATATTTTGAGAACCCAAAACATGATCTAAGTGAAAAATCTTACTAGGTGATTGCCAAATTTCCCTAGGAAAGGATGTAGGGCTGTGGGGAACCTTAGTAAGGATTCCAGTCAAGGCTGAATCTTGCAACTAAAGATTACAACCTGCTAGTTAAGAACAGACCTAAAGTTGAGTTGGCATCTCAGTGCAAGCTGTGAACATGTGCATGATGTCTGAGTTGCCATGGACAGCTGGCCCCAAAATGAAATCTAAGTTGAGTAGACCATAGACTCTAGACAAAAATGGAGTATCTGAAGTGGATGGTCAAAATGTTAACACTGAGAGCAATGCTGTTGAGATTCTTAAAACGATGAAAGGAACACAAGCTGTCCTGGTGTAAGTAAACTTTATTCAGGATTCTTTGTTCTAAGAAAAAAAGGATGACCACAGAATGTACCTTACAATAATTATAGTAAAAACTGTCCCTTTTTTGCAAAGATCATCTATTTCTAATAATCCTGAATTAACACGTATCAGCCCCTCCACATGATGAACAGCCAGGAGAATAATAATACATCTTCTAGCACTAAACGTTTCACCACAACCCTTCTGGTTGCAAGCTCTAAATACCAATGCCTGGACAAAGAAATGAAATCTCTTCCACTCCCAAGTTTAATATTTTCTGTGGAGGATGTGGTTTATTCATCGTTAATCCCAACTCCCGCTGGAACACACTTTTCCAATTTGTCCAGAGAGTTGTCAACAGGTTGCCTGTGTTGCTCTTTCCTTCCTGGGCTGCTGTTGCTTTGTGGTATTTTGCAATAACTCATAAATAACTCGCCTCACCACTATCTCTGCTCTACAAAGCAAACTGCATTTTTCTTCTGTTTTGGAAAAAATTAAAGTTTTTCAAAATGACAGAGTCACCAGATCAAAGAGGCCTGATCATGTATACAAGCCCAGGAAAGCCACTCCTCACTGAGTCACTGTGTCATGAATGAACCTGTTTGCAAGTCCCCTTTTGAGTAGATGCAGCAGGAATACAATATAGGCCAATGTCCATTAGCTTAAATCTCTCATGTGTGTGATTGCATGTGTGTGTGTGTGTGTGTGTGTGTGTAGAGAGAGAGAGGGAAAGAAGGATTACATTCAACCAAATGCATAATCCTTACTGTATAGTAACACTTAAGATTCTTAAGATTCTACAGGCAGAAAAAATCAGGTATCACATGATAAGCCCTTCCAACTTTTATAATCCCTCCACAAGACAGCTCCCTTTTCATTTGTGCTCTAAAGGCTCTAGCATCAAAGAGAAATTAAGAAAGATGGAAAGTAGATCTGGCTGATGCTTAAATTAGTCAAGACTAGACTTTTTCAAAAAGTGAGAGGCATTTTCAATAGTTTCAGAATGAGAATGACCACTGGGGTCAAAAGTGTTTCAAATCTTCCATAGCTGAACTCCCTTGCCTTCCTTCTATAAACTCCCCTATATCCCTGCACTCACCTGGCCAGCACTTGTAAAGGTTTATCTCTGATATTCCCAGGCTCTAAGTATTTTGTTGGTCCCACTTGGTAGAGACCCTTCCCACTTTGCATCCTCCTCCCAAGGTAAAGTGCTTTTCTTCTTGTTCCAGCATATTTATTTAAATAAATATATATTGAGCATCTACCATCATCAGTTCCTATATTAGATGCCATTGTCAGAGACACAAAGATAAATAAAACATTTTTAAAACCTGACAGTCTGCCAGGGGCGGAAAACAAGTGAAGTATTACTATAATATGAAACAGAAAAAGCGCAGTGAAGAATCAGAGAAATTAATAATTTATTCCTTCTGAGTTAATTTGTGCACTTCTTGGGTGGTGAAGAGCCAAAACTTGGCTAATCAAGAGGATTTCAATTGGAGAAAGTGAAAAGCCATTCCAGACTGAGAAAGTAGCATCGGCCCTTGGCAAATAAAGTACCAAGAAATGGCCACAAGTTCAGGAAGGGTAAAAAATAGTGAAATACATAAATGTAGATCAAGAGATTTAGGGACAGAAGATGTAGAGCCTCAGATGTTATGCTAGAAAGGAATGGAGCCATTGAAAGCTTTTGAGGCAGATTATCCCTGCAGCAGTGGGAAAGAGGACATAAAGAGCCTTCCAAGGGAACAGAGTTGGATTGCTGACAGTACACATGGGTGAGAACTGACAAGGGCTAAACGAGGTCAGCAGCAATGAATGGGATGGATATGAAAAAGAAGCAACAAGAGTGAACAACTATCAGGCTGTAAAAGATAAAGGGTGAACAGAAGGATAATAGTGCCTACAAGTAAGGATATTTTGGTGAATGACAGCAAACTCTGTTATGGACATATTAAATTTGAGCTAAGAGCATCCATTTTAAAAAGGTCTAAGTAGTCTAAATATTTGAAGTCATCTTTATATAGATGGTGTTTGAAATCAACTGGATGGAATCAGAACAGAAACAGATTTGACTTGCTCACTGTTGAGCCAAAAGTAGGATAATTTCCCATGCATGCTAAATGTCCATTAAATATTTGTTTAATAAATAAATATAATCTGGGAGAGGAGGTAAGCAGAGAATTGAAGATATTGAGGAAGGCTTGTATTTACAGAGGAGAGACCAATGAAAAATGGCAGGGGAGGATTAGTGGAAGAAATACAGAGATGACAGTATCTCAGAGACAATGAAAGAACAAATCTTAAAAAGGAGCAGATACATTCAGTCATTTATTTAACAAACATTTATCAACACCTCCTCATGCCAAATACTATTTTATGTATTGGGGATACAGCAGAAAACAAGACAAACAAGAACCCTGCTCCTATAGAGCTCACTTTCTAGGAAATATCTAGCAGTGCCCAATCCCCATTGCTTCTGGAGATGTTAAGTGAGATGAAGTTAAGCAAATAGGAACTGGATTTGACAATCTTCAAAGGCCTTTAAAGAGTTTAGTGGAACTTTGCTAATAAAAATCAAACTTCAAGTTTACATGTCTTTTTTTTTTCATAAGCTCTTGAGGTCAGGAACCAACCTTACCTGTTGCTACATTCCCACAATGTCTAGAAAACACTAGCTGGATGCATATATGAATGAGAAGAGATTAGGAAACAAGTGTTTGGTGATAAAGAAGAAATACAGAATGAACTTTAAGGTTAAATGAATTCAGCCATTTAACACTGGCCTATCAAATTAAGTAGAAAGATGGACCATTACCTGGCAAGTTATATTGGTCATGGTCTGGTAATAAAGAAACAAACAAAAAACAGAAGCTATTTGTATAAATCAAGATTGAACAGAGAAGCAATACCACTATGAGCAAAGTGGAATAAGGGATTTATTGTAGGGATGACCTTATGCAACTGTAGAACTGGTAAAGAATCCAATGGAAGGCTATTGTCTCTCTGTTTCTGGTGCAGGCCTGAGGACTAGCAGGCAAAGAAAGGATGGGTGTGAAGTAGGAAAACCGCTGAGGGCAAACTGGAACCTTTATTCCAGCCTCAATGTCGCTTGTGATGTACAGAAGGAATCGGCGCCCTTCACCATGAAGCTATGCACACATCTGACCTATGATTCTGAGAAACTAAAGAGGAGACCTGACAGAAGCTGCTGGAATGTGGGCCCAGTGTCTGCCCTGTGTCAACAAGGCGAACCAGCAGATCAGTCTCTCCATGCAGGAGCAGCAGGTGCCTTGTATCCCCTACCGATCTCAGAGTACGAGACTTATTGCTTCATTTCCACCCTCCAAAGTTCATGCATATTTCTTTTGTAGTCAATGTTAACGTCATTATAACCAGAAATCACAGAGGAAATGAATTCTGGGAAACTCAAGTTTAGCCTAATTGACATATGGCAAAGCCACCACAGTCTTCCCCTTGTCCATATACCTCTTTTAACTATACTTAACTTCCAAAGAAGAATACATTCAAAGTCACTCCTCTACCTAACATTATGTAACTCTTGTCCAATATAAAACACTAACTCTCTCTCCCAAAAAAAGATACAAAGTCCCTTTATCCATCTTTTGGTGATGCTTCTTCTTCTAAGTCACACTTTCCCTTTGATAGCCTATAACTTTACTGAGATATAAGGTTAGATGAAAGGGAAATGGAAGAGGGACAAATAATTTTTAGATATAGGTATCATATGTTATATATGGTATAATTATATATTATATATAATTTATAATGTATATATTCCTATCAAAAGAAAAAAGAAAAACTTATACTACTGCAAACCTTTTTACTGCAACTAGTCATATGGTCTTAGCTGATATCTATAATTTCCTTCTTCCACTACCCATTCTCTTTCCCTTCCCATACCCATATTCCCTTTGCCTTCAGCATGCACTCTAGCTGGTCATACTTCTTTGCCTGATGAGGTGACCCAAAACTTCATTCCTGAAGTGTCCGGGCTATTAAAAGTCCTGCCTGAGTTGGATAGCATAGTTGTCCACTGACTTTAATCACTGAACCTAGGAGTACAAAGAGGCTCTCCTGGGATCACCTTAATTCCAGACACTTTCCTCCTCACCCTCATTGTTTAGTAACAACCCTCAATAGTGAGAACCAATTCTCCCAGACAACGCAGTAATCCTACCATTGCTTATTGATTCATTGATATGAGGACCACCCATGGCCAAGTGACACCTTCACCTTCCAGTTTGATGGTACCATTACTATATCCCCTAGTGGAAAATGTCCTCTATTGGAAACTAAGTCTCCTACATAACTCAAAGTCACAGGGATAGGAAAAAAAAAAAACTTTGCTAATAGAATTCTAGGGTTAATAGTGAAAGAAGCTACTCCCATTTCCACTCCTTGATTTCTCGGGTACATCAATCCTGCCATGAGTGAGAAAATACCATGTATTAATTACTGAATTAGAGCATATATACCACTTTAAGGGCATTCCCTCAGCCACTGAAGGTGTTCCTACCTAGCTGGCACCCTAACTGAGCCTTCTCAAAGCTATTCCACCATTCTACCTGGCCAGCTGCTTTAGAGTGTTAGGGAACTTGGTAAGACCAGTGAATTGATTGAGCAGGAATCCACTGCCACACTTTATTTGCTATAAAATGAGTCCATTGCTCAGAAGTAATGCTACATGAAATACCATGATGATGAATAAGGCATTCTTAAAGTTCCCAGATGGTGATTTTGTCAGAAACAAGAAAGCCAAATCTGTATTCAGAGTAAGGGTACATTCTAGTGAGAACATGTGCTGCTCCTTCTGCAACAGAAGTAATCCAGTGTAATCAATCTGCCAACAGTGGCATCTGATCCCCTGGGGAGTACCATATTGAAGGCTGGGTGCTGGTCTCTACCACTGCAGGTTACAGCTTAGCTGATTCCCCATTTTTTCTGTTGCATGGAAGTCCAGGTTGTTGAGACCATGCATAACCTCTAGCCCTGCTGCTTTAGCCACATTATTCATGAGCTCATCCAATAAGGATAGAGGTGGCTGGGGAAGGAAACTGAACAGAGCCACTCATCTTGTCCACCCAATGATTTTGATCATCCTTACTAAGGTCGCTTCCCAGTGAATGTTCATATAGGACATAAATATATTCATCCTCTGCCCATTTGAGGAGGTTTATCCCTATATCTCTTCCTCAGACGTCCTTGTCACCAGATTCCTCCATGTGTCGTTTTCAAGTGCTTAAGATTCTAGCCAAACCATTAGCCCTTGTCTATGAACCAGGATGTCTCTTCTACCAGGCCAAGTGCAACCATGCACTGTGGTCAATGTCCAGCCCATTGGGAGGTTCTCCTTTTACCACTCTTCTTCAAGGCCACCCGGGGCTGGGCTGTAGTGCCATGACTACTCACAGTCAGGTGATGGTAGTATATATCACACAGAACCTCTGAAAACTGCCCAAACCTTCTAGCCAGTTTAAGTAGAAAGGACACTTTTATGACAAATTATGAAATGGCTTGCCAAAAAGTGAGAAGTTTGAAAAGACAAATTTAAGGCTAATCTTCCAAGAATGACTCCCAAAGCCACGTCATAAAACCACGCAGCTTTCATGGCCAGAAGTGTGAGTCTGGCCTCATGACGTTTCATTTTATTTCCATTTTCCAAATCTCAAGAAGGTATCTCTAACAGACTGAGCCTAAATCACACCCAGAACCCTGGATCAATGTACTCTGGGAAATGTAGGTTTTATATACATTTTGTATACATTGTCCGTTTTATACATAAAACCCCTACAGAACAGGAAAGAGCTTGAAGTAGATGTTACATAAGACAGTTTGTGTTATTACCACATAAGAGAGGTTGTTTCAAAGTGAGGTTTTCTTCCTTTAGGAGCTATGTGAATATGATCATACAAAAAGAAGCTCCAGCACAACGGGAAATTTGACAAAGGCAAGAGATAGGATAACTGACAAAGCAAAATCCAAAAAAAGGAGAACAAAGAGATGAGGTCAACACACTAGTGGAAAGTTAAACCTTATAAAGGAGGAGAGGCACTTGTGTCTTCAAAATAACAGAGAAGGATGCTCAGAACCAGAAATGTTCAGGTGAAAAAGAGTTGTGTTGAATGATCTTAACATTTCAATAAAGTAGGAGGCAGAGTCAGTCTCCTGTCACTGAGTAGTGAGGTTTGAAAACATTTGAGTGGAGTGAGAAGATTTGGAAGTGTGGGAAATGAATGAAGAGTTGGTAACAGATAAATGAAAGAGTCCCAAGAACTTAGGTAATATAAGATATGTGCATTTTTGTGTGTGAATTCATGTATTTGATAAAAGCCAAAATATTGGGATTTTTGCCAGTCTTTGGTCCTAAACTGGTAAGACATAATGGGTGCCTACACCAGAGATGGATGTATCCATCCAAGCCTTGCTAGGTTCTTGGACCCCTCTCAACATCTTTCTCCTCTCCCAATGTAGCTGCATTTTAAGAGAAAGCAAAAACCTTCAATTTAAGCTCGAATGAGCCAATTATTAAACTTGGTCATCAAGGGCAACAATTTTAAAAGTACTCTGAAGCTTACAGTACTTTCTGGGGGTTAATCACACTTATAATGAGGGAACATAATATAAGTAATTCCCAAAAAATCTCAATTGAGATAGCAATTTAGAAATATAACATTTTTTTAATTAAATGAACCAACGGATATTTTGTGGATGCATACTGTTCTATATTACGGAAGGGATATAAACAGGTTAAAGACAGGGTCCTGCTTTTGGCAAAACTGGCTCACTCTACAGATAAAAATAAAAAGGAGTGCCTGGGTGGCTCAGTTGGTTAAGCATCCAACTTCGGCTCAGGTCATGATCTTCCAGTTCATGAGTTCGAGCCAAACGTGGAGCTCTGTGCTGACAGCTCAGAGCCTGGAGCCTGCTTCGGATTCTGTGTCTCCTTCTCTTTCTGCCCCTCCCCCACTCATGCTCTGTCTCTTTCTCTCTCAAAAATGAATAAACGTTAAAAATATTTTTTTATTTTAAGAAATGTCTACAAAATTGATATTAGAAAATATAGGAAAATATATTTGTGACATAAAAGGAAGAAGTATTAAATAAAAACTTAAAAGCTCAAAGCAAAATAACTGTTATAATAATTGATTATGACAAAATTTTAAAAGTATACCATTGATAAAGTTAGCAAACAGATGATAAATTGAAGGAAAAACATGTGTGTGTAAAACCAATTAAGGACTAATAGCATATATTAAGAACCTCTAAAAATAACAAACCAAGGAAGAACACCAATAGAAAAAAATGGACAAGGACAATGAACAATTTACAAAAAAGAAACCTAAAAGACTACAAACTTTTGAAGAGATGTACAAATTCATTCGTCCTTAGAGGAATGCAAGTTAAAACAATGAGCAACCACTTCACACCATTAGATTGGCAAAACTTCGAAGGCTGGATAATAGGACACTTTCTAGATAACGTGGGGCCAAATGTAGGAAACTTTTATGAAATCCCTGTGGGAATAGCCCTTCTGGGGAGCAACCTGGCAGTATTCAATGTGCTAAGCCACTGAGATTTGTTAATAAATCATAATTTTATCTATCCTGACTAAACACAAATGTTGATACCCAATGTGAGACAGTGATGTCCAAACAACAACAAACATTAAATATGTGACACTGGAGGGGCTCCTGGGTGGCTCAGTCAGGTGGGCGGCCAAATACAGCTCAGGTCATGATCTCATGGTCTGTGAGTTCGAGCCCCGCGTGAGGCTCTGTCCTGAGAGCTCAGAGCCTGGAGCCTTCTTCTGATTCTGTGTCTCCTTCTCTCTCTGCCGCTCCCCTGCTTGCTCTCTGTCTGTCTGTCTCTCTCTCTCAAAAATAATAAACAATAAAAAAATTTTAATAAAAAAAAATATATGTGACACTGGCAGTTAGGCAGCAAGCACTGAGAAAACTATTACCAGAGGCTGAACAGTTGATAATGCTTATTACATTTGGTTAACTGTTTCCTGAGTAACCTGGGAAGTACCTAAAAAAAACTTGCAACTCAAAGGGACAAGCTGGAAAACAGAATTTTAATATGCACTGGTTGTTATTGACTGCATTTGGCAGAAAAATTACATGAAAGATGTGAACTCAGGAAAACTGCTTGGTTTGAAAATAAATATGTCAGAAATTCAGGTGGTGTTGCAAAGTTGGAAAAGTCTGAAGTTTTTCTCACCCCAGATCGTAAGGATGAAGAAGACTCTTGAGTGATAAGAACCCAAAGTGACATAGAGCAAAGACCTAAGAGTCTAGTGCTTTACAAAATATTTCAAAAGAAAGTGGAGAGGGAGGAACAGAAAGAGAGAGAAAGAGGCAAAGAGGAAGGAAGGAAGGAAGGAAGGAAGGAAGGAAGGAAGGAAGGAAGGAAGGAAAAGAGGGAAGGAAGGAGGGAGGGAGGGAGGGAAGGAAGGAAGGAAGGGAAGAAGGAAGGAAGGAAATAAACAGTGGGGAGGGAGGAAGGAAGGAGGGAAGGGAAGGAAGGAAAGGGAAGGAGGGAAGGAAGGAAGGAAGGAAGGAAGGAAATAGAGAGTGGGGAGGGAGGAAGGAAGGAAAGGAGGGAGGGAAGGAAGGGAAGAAGGAAGGAAGGAGGGAAGGAAGGAGGGAAGGGGAAGAGAGGGAAAGAAGGAGGGAAGAAGGGAAGGAAGGGAAGAAGAAAGGAAGGAGGGAAGGAAGGAGGGAAAGGGAAGAGAGGGAAGGAAGGAGGGAAGGAAGGGAAGAAGGAAGGAAAGAAACGGGGGGAGGGAGGGAGGAAGGAAGGAAGGAAACAAACAAACAAACAAACAAACAAACAAACTCAGGGCAGAGTTTAGTGCATTAAGGGCATGGCTTTCCCATAGATTTTCCAGTTGGAAAAATGACTAACCCAACATTTTCATGGATCCTATGTCCAGGGCACAGTTCTGTCTATTTCACCCAATTTGGATGTCTAAGTGACTGAAGTTTCTTCACTTATGCAGAAGTCTAATAAATTGTTGGTGAGCAGTTAGCCACCCTCCCCTCCTCTATAACAGGGACTGTGCTTCCCGTTACATATTCTGAGGCTACTGTATCCCCTGCAGTCTCTAATTAGCATATCTGAAATAGAAATGTAAATACTATTATAAGTATATTATGAGTAAAATAGCCTAATCAGCTGACTGAGGACCCAAGCCGCTACTGTGACTTGTTGTGAAAGTATATAATGAACACCCCATACTGACTTGCAACTTTTGCAAATTGAATCTTTTGGAATCCATGCCTGTTCTAGCTAGAGAAGGGAGGCCTAGAGAAGAAGTGAGGGACAGGTACTACCTAATGGAGAGTAGAAGAAAGGAGGCCCTTTCAGCAAGAGGACCAATTTGAACCAAGGCATAACGCAGGATGAAAACACAGAAGTTGCTGGTTAAACTGATGCATGTCTGAAGCAACTTTGTTCTAAAGATATGGCAGAAGTACAGCAAGGTGAGCAAATCTCCCTCTCCCCCAAATCTAGGCACTATCAATGTGTCGGCCTTTTACCTGAGAGCTTAGAGCAGGACACTGTCCACTGGGAAAATCATAAAAGCTGATGTCATCAAGAGAATGTTACTCAGAATCTTTACTATTCAAGTCACTAAGCCCCTCTGAGCCCTGCTGACTCTTTAAATCAATGCTACCCATAGAAATATAATACAAGTTTCATATGTAACTTTAAAGTTCCTAGTTGCCATATTTTTAAGGAAACAGATAAAATTATCTTTAATAATATATTTTATTTAACCCAATATATCCAAAATATGATAAACATTTTAACATGTAAGCAGTATAAAAATTATTAACGGATATTTTATATTCTATTGTTTATACCTCTCAGCTCTTACTGGCTATGACACTCTAGAGTTTACAGAAAATCCCAAAAGGAATTCAGAGCTTTTGAGAATGTGTGTGCTAAAGTCTTCTCAAAAAACATGCTTTTCAACATTTGAAAAGGGCTCCTTGTCATTTTATTCAAATATTAGCCAACATGAGTCAATGTATATATCCACATCAAAACATTAAATAAAATATAAGTAAAAGAGTGTATAATGTATTATTTATATAAAGTACAAAAATATGCAAAAATAAGCTATGCTATTAGAAGCAGGATAGTGATTACCCTTGTGGGAGGGGTAAGGCTTGAAGGAGGCATGAGGGTTTTCTGCGGTGCCGGTGATATTCTATGTCTCCCTCCAGATTTTGGTTACATGGGTGAGCTCAGCTAGTAAGAGTTTATCAAGTTGTTCATTTATGATATGTGATTACTGTGTGTATGTGTGCATGTGTATCTGGACATGCAGGTATGTGTATGTATAACTTCTGTGAAGACAATATAAAATGATAAGAACTTGGGCTTCTTTCTTTGATAAAAATGAAATGATTTAACTATCAAACATGAAGATACAAACAGAATGCCCTTACTGGCATCATCTTCACAAAGGATGAATAACTCAAATATTGTGGCATAAAAAGATTTACGATGCAGAAATTCTCCTGTTTTCACTGGTGAATAAATCAAGCATTAACTTTCCTTTCACCTCGATTAATTTGAACATGGCCATGTGATTTCAAAAAATTATCTTCAAAAGTATATTTTGAAGTTGGACCCAGTAACTTAAAGTAGTGTTTGAATGTGAGTGAACTGTCTTTATTTCAGGATACGTGTATTCTTTAGATACTAATCTACTCCAGTTCTTCCGTATCTGCACATGAAATATGCAGCACATTCCTTTGAGATCTCCTGGAAAATCTGTTCCTTATGAGAAACTTGGAACCAAGCACTTACTAAATACAACATTCAAAGAAAAATGCCATATTATCAATAAGAATATTATTACCTTAATTTTATTACACATGGTAATTAAAACTTATTCTCAAATGTGCATAGCATTGCAAAAAAAAGAAAAAGCCTTGTCTCCCTTCAGCAGTTTCAGTTTCAATACCTCCTGCCTCAACTCCACACACGCACACACCAACAATGAGTCTGGCACCAATTAAAGAGAAGCCAACAGAAACTAAATTCAGGATCTGTGGTGCAGGTTGGAATGATGGGGTACCCTTACCCTGGTAGCTTGATGCTGCAGTCCTGGTAGCTTGGTTTGCTTTATACAAAGCAACACAACTCTATCAATTCAAGGAAAGTCTTGTGTCAAATCACACCCCTTAGACAGATTAAAGAAGAAATTGCCTTCGACAGCTAACCTCAGGACGGAGCCCTTCCTGTTCTGCCAGGATACCACATTCATGCTTTAGAACAATTCTGCTGTATTTTAGTAGCTAGCTTATTTTCCTCCCTAAACTGTGAACCCCTAAAGGGGAAAGTATTTAATATAATGCCTGGCACGCAGTAAATACTTCTTGAATTTAGTTTAAAATATTTTTACCAAAACAAGAGAAATGCTTTAGTGTAAAAATAGGGGAAGATAGCTGAACACCTTTAAAATGTATACTAGGTCTTATTTTTTTAATTGCTCAGGAAGATGCACCTTTAAAGTCCTTTGGAGTGAGAACTTAGTACCCTGGAAAGAGATGCATAGATTTGTCTTGCATGCTGCCATATGCCCAATGCTTGAAATAGTTCCTAGGCCCATGGTTGTCCCCTGAGAAATAGCTAATGAATACATGTACAAATGAACTAATTGTTCAAAAGCACTTGGGGACCATTTCTACGGTCTTCTCCACTCTCTCTAAAACTCTCACTGTAAAGGTTCACAGCCCAATTCATCATAATCGCCTGGAGGGCTGGTTCAAATGCAGATTCCTGAGCCCGCCTGTATTGTATTAGGATTCTCCAGAGAAATAGACCAATAGGACTGATAGATTGATTGATTGATTGATTGATTGATTCTAAGGAATTGGCTCACTTGATTATGGTGGCTAGTCCAGTAGGCTGGAAATTCAGGTAAGGGTTGAATCCACTGACTGAGTAGGCCAACAGGCTAGAAACTCAGGCAGAGTTTCTATGTCGTCATCTTGAGGCCCAATTCCTCCTCTTTCAGTAACCTCAGTCTTTGGTCTCAAAACCTTCGATTGACTGGATGAGGCCTACTTACATTAGAGAGAGTAATCTGCTTTACTTAAAGTCTGTTGATTTAAATATTAATAACATCTAAAAATGCCTTCACAGCAACATCTAGACTGGTGTTTGACCAAACAAGTGGGTACCATGGGCTAACCAAGTTGACACATAAAATTAATCATTACAACCATCATGAACACTCACCTAGAAAATGCAGAGGGTCTGGGGTTAGGGACCAAGTGGGTTTTTTTTGGGTTTTTGTTTTAGTATATTTACTCATTTAAGTAATCTCAACATCTAACATGGGGCCCAAACTCAAGACCCTGAGACCAAGAGTCACATACTGTTCTGACTGAACGAGCCAGGTGCCCTAGGAAGTGTATTTTTAACAAGCTTCCCAAATGATTCTGATTCTGATTCTGATTCAAGTGTTCCCTGGAACCACAGCTGGAGAAGCACAGCAGTTTATATACCTCCTGAGCAGCTTTTGAAGCACATGACACTACAACTTCTGGAATTTAAAAGCAGTAGCATGGTGTGCAGTCCAGCACCACAGTAAGATGGACACTACTGGTTATCAGTGTTCAGTCAGAAAAGCAAAAACCCACCAGTTACTTTTTTAAAAGAGAGAATTTAATACAGGAATTATTTAAACAAATATTGAAGGACTGAAACACAAAAGGGAACTCTGAGGTAATACTGAGATAGTTACAGCAAGAGGCAGCTACAAACTCTCAGGCTGGGGAAACTAAAGCGGGCAAATGCAATCATTAGAAACAGGAAGTCTGGGGGCACCTGGGTGGCTCAGTCCATTAAACTTCCAACATTGGCTCAGGTCATGATCTCACGGTACATGAGTTCGAGCCCCGTGTTGGGCTCTGTGCTGACAGCTCAGAGCCTGAAGCCTACTTAGGATTTTGTGTCTCCCTCTCTCTCTGCCCCTCCCTGACTTGCATTCTGTCTCTCTCTCTCAAAAATAAACAAACACTTAAAAAGAAAAAGAAAAAGAAAAAGAAAGAAAGAAAGAGAGAGAAAGAAAGAGGAAGACTTAAGTAGCGATCTTGAAGAATGAGGACTCAGACTTCCAAGGAAATGTGCTGCTTGGCGAGCATTGGTATCTCTAGAACTTGGAGGAACGACTATGGTGCTAAAACCCAGCTCTCCAAGGAAAAAGGCACTAGCTGTCTGGAGCTATATTTATGAGGGGGTGCAATGAGCCTTATTCTGAGAATGGGGGAAAAACTGGAAACTGGAACCAATGGTCACTGCCCAACTGAATAATCATTTCTGGGGCAACACTGGCAAAAACAAGTAGTAGACAGAAAGGAGCCAGTCCTTCCTCTCCCATCCTTGCAGATCCCCTGTAGGGCCTACTATTGGCAGAAACGAGCTGGGAGCCCGCTGGCCCAGCAGATGGCAGAGTTCTAACCCCTGCATCACAAAGCACAGTGCAGAGGGTGGGTTTTGGAGCTGATAGTCAATAGCTTGATAATCAAGATATCTGTGTCACCAAGCCCACCCCAGATGAAACAACAGCATCCGAAAGAGAATAGACAACCTGGGCCATATATGATAAAGACTTTCTTCCTGCTTGGACCAGCACCTCTTCTCTTCTCACACAACTAATAACAGATCTTCAGTCCAGTGGTTCAAAAGCATACATCAGCATTAGCAATTTATTGCAATTTAGCAAAGCAAGAGACTTGATGAATTTAAGTAAATGTAAACATAATATGATCCAGTTATAATATCTATAAATAATAAAGCCTAGAGATGTTTTAGAATCGAAGTTCTCAAAGGATGGTCCCTGGATCAGCAGCAGCAGCTTCTGGTGCTGTGAACTTACTAGAAATGCAGATCTTGGACCCTGCCCCCTTCCCTGCCCCTCCACCTGCCCCCCCAAAAAAACCTACTAAATCAGAAACTGTGGGACAGGGCCCAGCAGCCTATGTTTTAACAAGTCCTTCAGGTGATTCTGATGCACACTTAAGTTTGTGAACCACTGTTCTAGGGCATGCTCGTAGCTGACTTCATCAAATTTCTGAACTGAAGGATCATTCCTTACCTCCTCCCTAATGCAAGGCTTACATGCAAGGTTTATATGATACAAGGTTTTCATGTATCATCAATCATTATCCTACCACAAACATATGATTAATAGTCAAAACCATGCAGAACATAAATTATATAAGTTCTCAATTTCCCTTGGCACATGCAGACATCTTGCCTGTTTGTATCTATAATTTTTTTCAGACTTGCCCTGTAGTCTAAGGGCCCAATTTAAGAATTAAAAAAAGTACTGTTTTTCATTTTATTTTTAGTAATAAGCTAAGTAATTAAGTCTTTTCTGGTTCCTGAAGCAATCCAGCTTTTCAGAGAACTTTAAAGTGAAGAAAGAAAATTCAGTTAATAGGCATGGACATAAGGGAATCAACTTACTAAAATTAAAGTCCTGGAAAGGTCACAGCATATAACCAGATTTAGGAGGATTAAACACATTATTGTGCTTCTTTTCTCCAACTATCCATGTTATTTTCCATATTAATGTTTTTCTCCATAGTTATTCAGGGAGGATGGATTTGTCACATGAAAATGCCAGAATAAACTTAACCCCTAAAAGAGGTCTTCCAAATCAGAGGTTGCAAACTGGTACCCATGGGCAGATTAGGCCAGCAGATAGATCTTGTTTGACCCACATGCTGTGTTGTTTGTTTGTTTAATATTTGCCAACATTTTTAAATTGGGAGCTTTCACATAAAAATCCAGACTTCTGGCCTCTCTTGGTCCCCTATCCTCCCATGACAAATATGGGCTCTGCATCATCTGCTCCCCCAGGAGAGCAGAGACACTCCAGGTGACCCCAGTCCTCATATACCTCCCTCTATTCACACTAGAGTTTATGATTTCTGCCTTATATCCTACCCAAGGGGTTTCTAGTCTGGGAGGATGGTGTCCTCTGTCTCTTTAAACTAAAGGGACACCAAAAAGTAAGTTCCACTCTACAGACAAGGACTATCCTAACTGCTTTTCTGGAATGACTTCCAGAGTGCCTTCTGGAATAAGTCCCACTCATTCTCCCAAATAGGTTCATGTCACCTATCCTGCTCCATCAAGGTGCCCTCCCTCCCATCCCTCCTGGCCCTTCATCCTTGTGTTTGTTATTGGAACATTGTACAGATTGTTCAAACCCTGAAAATAAAATTAATTAAATAAACAAACAAACAAACAAACAAACAAACAAATAAAACACTTTCTTGATTCTAAGACTATCTCAGAGCAGAGGGCCTGGGTGGCTCAGTTGATTAAGCAACTGACTTTTTTTTTTTTTTAATTTTTTTTCTAACGTTTATTCATTTTTTGAGAGACAGAGACAGAGCATGAGCGGGAAAGGGGCAGAGAGAGGGAGACACAGAATCTGAAGCAGGCTCCAGGCTCTGAGCTGTCAGCACAGAGCCCGATGCAGGGCTCGAACTCACAGACTGTGAGACTATGACCTGAGCCGAAGTCGGATGCTCAACCGACTGAGCCACCCAGGTGCCCCAGCAACTGACTCTTGATTTCAGTTCAGATCATGATCTCACAGTTGGTACCCAGATGGAGCCCCACATCAGGCTCCATGCTGGGCATGAAGCCAGCTGGGGATTCTTTCTCTCCCTCTCCTTCTGCCCCTCTTCCACTGCTAGCTAGAGCTCTCTCTCTCTCTCTCTCTCTCTCTCTCTGTCAAATAAACAGACAAACAAATAAAAGACCAAGACTATCTCAAAGTCCCTGGTCAGTCTTTTCCCACCCTTTCTCTTTTATCTCCACTTCCTCACTCCCTGGGGGTCACCCCAGCCTGCTTCAATACAGCTTCTACTCCCACCATCCTACCTGAATTGGATCTGGCTGATGTCACTAACAGCCCCTACTCACCAAGTCAGATGGGTTGCTTCGGTCTCCATCCTTCTCCCCCTGACCCTTTGCATCCCTTCTTAACCTTCCTCATCCTGCAAGTGTCAGCTTGGGCCTCACTCCCTCCTCTGAGCCCTCCCAGTGCCCCCAGCTGTGCCTGATGCCCCCTCTGGGCCAGGTCTCTCATGATATCCTGTTCTTGTCACTATCATCCCACTGGGAACACATCATGACTCTCACTTAGGAATCTGTCTTCCTCACTGAACATCAGAGACTGTGCCTCAATCACCTTTCTACATACAGCGCCCAGTACAGTGACTGGTATGCAACAAGCACTTGATAAATATCTATTGATAAAGAAATAAATGGATGAAGGATTAAATGAACCAAGAATTAAAACACGTTTTAGGCTAATTAGGAGTAGGAAGTTCTGAAATTCTCCCAGGAAAAGCAATTTGTCCCCAAACAGCTTTATTCAGGAGGCCACCCTACATAAAGCAAATTTTAAAAATATATGTTCTTCTTTTCCTGGTGGACATTTAAAAGTGTTTGGATTAGTAATGTCCTTACGTATCCACTGGGGATTTTAACAAGTCAACACCCCAGAATATTTTACAGCCCCAGTTACATAATGATGGAAGGACCTAGAAAGACTCTGCCCTTGAAAGAGAAAGAAAACCACTCTAACTGATGGAATCCAGAAATTCAGAGCAATAAAAAATAATGCGAAGGAATAACAAGGATGAAATAAACGTGCCCCCAACATCCTTTAGGAAGTCATTTGTTGACATCGTCACACAGAAATAGCATTATAAAGCAGCTAGAAACAAGGCTGGGAAGCTACTCTCCTTATTTCTCTCTCTTTCCAGAGTCCTGCGATCAGCAGTTCCACTCAGGACCAGCAGAGAGGTGAATGGAAAATGAAGAGAGGTTGGAAGTCCAGGCATTGACTGTCTATGCTGTCAAGGAAGAGTGGGGAGGGGGAAATTAGTCTGTGGTCACAGATAAAGAAGGTGAGTTCCAAGGCACCTGGGTGGCTCAGTCAGTTAAGAGTCCAACTTCGGTTCAGGTCATGATCTCACATTTTGTGAGTTTGAGCCTTGCATCAGGCTCTGAGCTTATAGCTCAGAGCCTGGAGCCTGCTTCATATTCTCTCTCTCTCTCTCTCTCTCTCTCTCTCTCTCTCTCTCTCTGCCCCTCCCCTGCTCACGCTCTCTCTCTCTCTCTCTCAAAAATAAAAAAAGAAATTTAATAAAAAAAAAAAAAAAGGTGAGTTCCTGCAGCCATCTCACACTGGATAAGGGCTGCCCTACCATGTGGTCATTCACACATCACAGTAATTTTTCTAGCCCACATTTACTACATACAGATAGATAATTATAGCTACAGATATAGATACAGATATACCTATACACATAGATTCTCTCTGGACTCAAAAATAGTCTCTGGAAAGTTCTTGTGTTGCTGTCTCCCACTTCCTCATGTAGCTCCTGGCTTCTAGGCCACCATGGTAGAATGTCAACCCTTTACAATGCCTGAAGGTTCTTGGTGCTGGGACTAGCTGCCCATCCCAAAATATCAAAGCATTTTTCATTCCCATTAAGCAACTAGAATCCTCAGGCAGGTTTACCCCTACATCTTTCAGATATATCTAGAAACATCTGAATTGGCTGAATGTATTCCACTGAGGCCCGCAAGAATCTCTAGGCCCCTCACTAAGCCTCTTTCCAATATACAAAGAGCAGCTGTATGGCAGCCTTGGAGAGGCCATGTTCTAGTTCCTTCAGTGAAAAGGGACCTCATTTATGCCCTCTTCCACTCTGTTTCTTTTCCCTTTCCTCTCCCCCTTTGTTCCTTTTTCTGACAGTTGACTGAAGGTAGTAAGGGAAAAGAACAGAGATCTTTGGGATCTCCACAGAACAAGATAAAAAGAAAAAATACTAATTCCATGCATGCCTTTCTCCCAGCTCAAGTGCCTTGCCTCATCCATCCCATAGCAACTCTCCAAAAAGACCATAGTGGAAAATAAAACTATTTCATTGATCAACTGATAAATATACATCATGTAACTTCCAGGCAATTGTTATCAGATATAGTCAAAAGCATAATTTGGAATTATGTCAAATCACTGCTTCATTGGCTCTGGGAACAGTCCACCATTTCTTAAATTAAAAACAGCTTTTAAAAGGTATGACTTATATGACAAATAAATAAATAAAAATGGAAGCTATGATAGCAAAGATTGCCATTTTATGTGAAAAATGCTTGAAAGTGGTTATTTCTCTAGGAGAGATATGAGTATTTCAAGTTTCTGGATAATTTCATCAATAACAATTAGATTTTCTGAGCATTGCTATGGACAGCACAATGCCCTCTCGTTTTCTTTTGTTTTGTTTTTGATATATACCATAATAATAAAAAAAATTAAGCCCAGTCCTAATACAAGAAAATTATAATATTCAAAGACATGGTGTTTGATCTCCAACATTTCAAACTCCCAAATTTCAGTGCTTAAAACAATTACATTAACCGTTAGGAGATCTGTGTTCATATCGCTTAGATGAGGAAAGGCATGGCATTCGATGCTCCTTCTGAATTCAGTAGGCTATCTTGAAAGGGCAAGGGTATATTATCACGATCATTTTGCCAATGGTGCATGCACCAGGGCTGGCCTAACCTCAGCTCTACCAAAGTCAGCTCCCTGAGCATCCAGTCCCAAGAATGTAAATGCCTGCCTCATGTTTTCTAAAGCTATTCCCAACCACCCCCCAAGACACTTAGGGGCAGAGAGTTGAGAGAGTAAAAGATTTGAGAGTCTAGGGAGGATTCAGACATCCTGACTTCTGGCAGCTCCCCTTGCCCTGTTTTCCTACAGCCCACATGGTGTTTAATCAGTGATGAGTGCTAGAAAAGCACTTACCATTATTGAAACCTCTCTACCACATTGTTTTCTCAGAGCAACATATACATTATCTTCGTAGCATACATTTGTATTGGGAATTTTCTGGATGCAATTATCCTTTGCAACTAATAAAATAAGATGTAATTATAGATGTACTGTTAGCAGTGCCACTATAAATTTAGGCTGATATGTTTGTGGCTGTCTGGAATTCCAGATCCAAGTGCTGTTTATTACTTTCACCCACCGTTATTGGTGAGGACAGTACTGCTCGTGGTGAGAGTTCTCTGGGGCAGCACAACCACACTCCTCTGGGGGCCCCTCTGCTCTCTTGGGCTCTCTGTCTCTTAGCTCGCAGCTGCACTTTTGACCCTCTCCTCAACAGTGTACAGGGCATAATTCACTCCAAGCAGAGCCCCCAGTTGCCACCCTGAACCCACAGTGTAGTGGCCTGACTTTAAATGTCAGTCTAGTGTCTAGTGGTTTAAGTGAGGAGCAGAGATTTACATACAGAGGCATAAAAAATTTCAGCAAGAGCCCACTTAGACTTGGATACAACAACTTCTCTGCATTTTCTACAATGAGCATACATTGTTTTAAAAAAACAAAAAACAGAAGAACCGTATAATAAATGTTATATAAAGTCAGGAAGAAGACAGACCCTTCCTCTGAGACCCTCCTACAGAAACTCTGGAGGTACTCAAAGACTTACTATGGAGTAAATCAACTCACAGAAATTTTAAGGGAATTCGCTCTTGGAAATAACTTCCTACCCTGCGTCTTACTTAAAACTGTGCCTGAAGATGTGTACATTCATTGTATCCATACAAAAAGTTTTTTTAAAAAATACGTTGATGAAGAGTGTTCAGAACCTAACAAATGGAAGCCCTGTCAGTTGTTCTGTCCTCAGGACCCTTTAAGCTGAGCAGCCCCCCTACCAAAGACCTCTTCATCCCCCGGCTAAGAAGGATGGGCAGTCCTTCTACCCGGCCCTCTGTGAGACCTCTCCCTCCCCTGGCTGGGAGGGATGTCTCAACCTGAGAAACCTCAGATTTCTCTAGACTCTAACATCTTAGAAACAGCACAAAGCATCCTCAGCGCCCAGTCTATGTATGTCTGTTAAGAAGTTGAACAAGTCTTATGAACTTTCAGAGCATTCCCCATGAAGTCCTCTGGCCTATGAGGATAACATCACTGTGGAGACAAGCCAAGCAATTTGATTTTGTGGCTGCCCATCAAAGGAACAACGTGGTCCTAAATGCTCAGTGTTGACAGTTGAGAATAAAGTCAGAAAATATGCCTCAGAACAACATCCTCCTAATGCCTAGAAGTGATTGAGACATCCCTCCCAGCCCAGGGGAGGGAGAGGTCTTGCAGAGGACCAGGTAGAAGGACTGACCATCCCTCTTGGCCCAGGGAGGGAGAGGTCCTGGGTAGGGGTACTGCTCAGCTCCAAGGGTCCTGAGGACAAAGCAACTCACAGGGAAGCTAGCACAGTGTTCAGGAAAAGAGAAAACAAAACTGTATGAAAGAATCGCTCTAGCAAAGGAATCTGAGGATATAGGACTGTGAGCCGTGGCCAGTGGGGTGAGGGCCAGGGTGCCGGAGACGTGGGGTCCAGACACTGGGTCCAGCATCCAGGGAAGCTCTAGAGAAGGTTACAAATAGGACAATGAGGCTGGAGAAGCACCTAATGGCTAGGAGCATCAGCCCTGACCTCAGATAGCCTAGACAGGGATTCCAGTTCTGCTACTCACACTTGCTGTGAAACCTAAAGCGAACTACTCTCATGGTGCCCCAAAATTTCTTCCCTGTAAAATAGGGTTAATATGAGTGGTTATCGTATAGACTGTTGTAAGAATTTAAGAAATTCATTTGGGTAAAGTGCTTGCTATAACACACAGCACAGGAAAAGAGCCCAGATGTCAAAATTATAATTATTTGTTCCCAATTTTCTCAGCCAGAGGAAATGTCAAGTCAGAGCTTGAGTTTTGTCTCAAATACAATTCAGAGGCAGAGGTATAAAAATGAAGACAGCTGAGGGTGAGAGAAGATGGGCTGAGCAGGGGAAGTGACTAAACAAAATGTCAAGGGTTTTCTACCTTTTTCTTTCCCATAATGCCAAGCAGGTCAGTCAGCACCCTGGACCCTTACAGACAAGAACATGTCTAAGGAGGGGGGGTTGGAGACAAGGGGGTAATGAAGGACTCAGGACAGTCAACACCTCAGAATTAGACAAGACAGCTCATGTTGTATTCAATGTGAATACCTAACTTGGCCAAACATGAATGCATTCAGATACTGTTTTCCATGAATTTGTCCCTTCAACAAGGAACACACTAAGAGCATCTACCACATGCCAAGCACTGTGTGAGGTGCCTGGGATACAAATATTTTTAAACATTGTGCGTGCGCGCGCGCACACACACACACACACACACACACACACACACAGTCTCTGCCCTTAAGGAGAGTACAGTCTAATGGTGTATAAGCCAAGGTAGGCATTAACAAATTGACCCTGAGGCTTCAGAAGTTTAACATACCAAAGGTTTATTTACCCTTCATGTTTGCAGGGTTGAAGCAGACATGTGGACAGGAGGAAGGGCCTGCTCACATCGCGACTCAGGGACCCAGACTGACAGATGCGCCACATCCCGACACTCTCCACATTACTAATGCAGAGCTGGAGAGAGCTGGAGGGCTTCACGTGGACCCTTAAACGCTTGAGTCTGGGATGGCAGGCATCACTGCTGCAACAACCCATTGGCCAGAAGCTGTCACATTGCCCTGCTTTGCTACAAAAGGCGAGTAAATGTGAGGGAACACGTGGACATTCCGTGAGTCATAAATGCCTCTGCCATAAGTAGGGAGGCAGACACATAACAGTCCTTATACAGGATTTGGACATGGTCAGAGCAGGGGCAAGGAATAGGTATTGTTTCTGAAAGAACTGGAGGGGAAGATGATCTCTGGATCGTAGAGAAAATAAAAGCATCCTCAGGGAACAATGATCAAAATGAATCTCCTTTCTTTGAGTAAAACATCGTAAGAGATGTTCTGCCTGGTCAACTTTAGACATTCACTTGGAGTGCTGAGTAATCAACTGTTCTCTTTACTACCAGGTTGAAATCCTTAATCTAGAACATCATGGAACTCCCCTTCATTCACAGATCTTCACATTACCTATTCTGGTAAGATTCACTTTGTAAAAGCACAAGCATTCTTGAAAAACTATAGCAAAATATACTGTTTTCATGACACATGGTGCTTTTAAATTGCTATTTAAACAAGCTCTATACATTGGGAACAAATAATACCTGCCCTGCCCACCTCTCAGAAGGAATTGTGTAAAATGAGCCACTCACATGGAAAATACAAAATATTACGAAAAGATACGCAGTAACTGTTGATAAGGTATTTTGAGTTGTTCACATTAGCTGCAACTAAATTATCTCACTGCGCCATCTTAGAAAATAACGAAGTCTTACTGAGCCAGGCAATGTCAGTCCAAAGAGACACATCCACCTTCCTACTCTTTATTCAACTGATATTTATTGAGCACTCACTATGAGGTCCTGGGGATACATCTGTGGGCACAATAGAAATGACCTTTGCCTTTACAGAACTTACAGTCTGAGCTACACATACATTGGCTTTGCAGGCTCAAAACATAGACAAAAGCTTCAGTAAGGAGGCTGTTAGAGCATTTTGTAGAAATAAATACATGCCAAAAGTCACATCTTTTTAATGAATGGGGGGAAAGAGCATACGTGTTAGTGTACCTCTTCCTATCTCTAAGAGGATGTAATTGATAGAATCAATTGATCTATCATCAATTGATGAGGATGACACCTGAATGACCTGAAAACCTGAGCTCCTCCCCCTTTTCAATTCTAGGTCTCCATGCAAGTGCGTGATTCTTAGGCGGGCGATTTTTATCCCCTAAAAGGTGACAGTGGTACTTGTGCAGACACATGGGATAAATAATTTTAGGTGAACTAGTCCTGATCATGTCCCCCAAATCATGTTATCTACTAATTCTCCCACCAGCAGCCTAGCTTTGTAATAACTGACCACAGGTCACTCTGACCTTTTCTCATAAGGTTCTTCCCACTCCCTAGTCAAATGAACAAACATATATAGCAGATAAAGTGTTTCGAAAGATCGCAGTTCAAAATGGAACACACATCCCCAATCTAGCAAATCCACACTGGGGAATATATTTCTCAGAGCTTTCTCTTCACAGCCACTGAGAGCCTCTCTTGAATTGGACAGGGTTTCTCAAACCCTATTTCAACAACAGTGACAGGCACTGGGCTTCTTGGTTTTTGTTAAATGTCAAGTCATTCTTCAATGAAAGGAAACCAATCTCGATAATGTTTAGTACCCTGGGGCAATAATTTATGACTGAATAGTGTTCTTCTGAGTCTAAAATGTCCCAGATTGGTTTCTTAAATATAATCCCTAGGCAAGATGCTGAGCTGCTGGCATTTATCAGGCTTTAAAAAACAACAACAACAAAAAGCATAAATCTGACCACAAGTAAATGTTTTCTAACAAGCACAAAGCATATAAAAAAAGACTTTCCTGACTGTAAGGTTGTCCAGCACTAAACAGATGCCCTCCCACAGTGGAACTGGCAACAAATAGCCAGAGGCTTCTTGTTGAATTTGCTGCCGTTGGAAAGCTAGAATGCTTTCACTGTACTTATAGGATAAAAATAACAAGTATTTAAGACAAAAATGAAATAACGCTACTTAAATCTTAAACCATATATCATAACCTTTCTCCATACTTTTTATTGAGTTCCACACCAACATTTTTCCTAGGCCATTCCTTACAAAGTGAACAGCATCCCCCCACACACACCAAGTGGGGGTATTTTAGGGGAATATTTGCTTTTTTCTTTTACCTTTTCCCTATTAGATTTTTAAGTTTTTTTTCTACAATGAGTATTCATCACGTTTGTAAACAGAATAATTTCTCTCATGAGAGTAGGCATATTAAAAAGAAAGAATTTTATTCAAAAATTGAAAGTGATCAAGTAAGTCAACCTCTTCTTTCTTCTGTTTCTCATCTCACATAAAAGCATATGTGCTAACTGTTGAAACTTATGAAACTCTCTTTTCTGAACTACTGGAATCTCTGGGATGCTAACTGGCATGAGACAAAATCATCATAAATATTTCTAGGTCAAGTCACAGAAATAGCTGACAGATTTTAGCTTAAACTCCATTGATTATTAGTAGGTTGAAAAGGTATAGCAGTAATTTTTCTTAAAATAATGAAAATTCAAATCAAAATGTGACTTTAATAGTCCAGTACTCAAGGCCAAGTGTTTTTTATCTTTTAAAAAATTTTTGCGACTGTCAATCAAAAAGTGACAAACAATGCCACAGCATAGCTCTTTGACCCCATGGAATTGCCACCAATTTCACAGAACACCCCGAAGAAGAAAGTGAAATCCATCTGGAGGTACTCCCAGCCTTTCCCCTCCCAGTGCCTGTGCTGCTGCTGAGGCCGCTGCTGCTGCTTCATTAACCAGCTTCCCACAATGCCTTTAAAACTCTTGTCTTGGGACCACAGCTGCCCTCCATCCTCAACCACCTGAACAGCCTCTCAGCCTTCTTGCCTTGAGGGAAGCTGGTTATCCTTGAGGATGTGGTTTCCTCTGACTCCCTCTCTTAAGTAGAGGCTGACAATATTCCAGAGCCTTCATGATCAAGGTTTGAAGATGGAGTGAGTCATCTTTCCTATTCCCTGATACACCTCTCAGATCATTCCTCCTCCCATTTTTCTGGGAAAACTCCACTCCTCTTCAACGTTGTCGTCTTTATCTGCCATATTTGCCTGTCACTTCCCTCATTTACTTAACACCAGTACCTGGCTCACAGTCCTCATCCCAACCTGCAAACAGTCCTGTCCAACTGTCTCAATTCCTTGATCTGCCTACCTCTTAGGGTTTAAGAGGTAATGAGAAATTTACTGGATAAATTATCAAGTCTAATCATCCTGAGTAAGCAAGCATATTAATGTAGAGTAACAATATTTTTTATAACACCACCGCTGAAATATTAAGCTTCCTGCTCTCTCATCATAATCTCCTGTCGTAGATCACTCACTGAGCTGCTTCTCATACACTTACCTATAGGCTCCATCTGACTGTTGCTTCATACAACCAACTTTGATTCTTTTTTAGAAATTTTTTTTTAACGTTTATTCATTTTAGAGAGACAGAGAGAGACAGAACCTGAGCAGGGTAGGGGCAGAGAGAGAGGGAGACACAGAATTGGAAGCAGGTTCCAGGCACAGAGCTGTAAGCACAGAGCCCGACGTGGGGACTGAACCCACAAACTGTGAGATCATGACCTGAGCCAAAGCCAGACGCTCAACTGACTGAACCACCCAGGTGCCCCCATCCAACTTTGATTCTACTATCTGACCACTCTCTTGCCAGTATCATCAACTCATTTGCCCAGCTGGCCTTCCATCATGTCCTCCTGGAAAAGCCTAGTTCTGTGGACATCCAACTTTCCACTTCCTGCATACCACATCTATGCTGCGTAGCATGGCTAAGGACCAAATTGGCTAGTCACTATTATCATATTAACAATAACAACAATATCAATAATAGAAAATATATATTAAGTGCTTACTACCTATCAGACACTGTGCTAAATGCTTTACATGTGTTATCTCATTTAATCCTCCCAACAACCCCATGAACAACCCAGTATACTGATAATATCTCTACTGCATGAAGAAACTGAGCATCAGAGATGTTACATACCTGCCCAAAGTCATACACACAATGTCAGAGTAGGGACTCGAGGCAACTTGAAGGCAGGTGTATCTCATTTCCGAGCCTGCATGCTTCACTACCACAGTGAAGGTTCACAGGTTTCCATCTCCATTGGCCCTACACTGCCCTACAGTACTGTTTCTCTCATAACACAGCAACTCTTGCAAATCATTCTCCAGACTTCCCACCTCTAGTCCTCACCTCCCACCTGAAGCTGAGCCCCTGAGCTCCTGCTTTATAGGGGGAAAAAAAGAGCCATCACAAAAGATAGCAGCTGCTTCTGTTTCCCATCACCAACCCTATGTAATTGGTATCCCTTCTTTCATCCTTTCCTCCTCCTTTCTAAGACTAATTTCTCCACTTCAGCCTGAACCCTGTTCCACCCACTCCTTCAACTCTGTCTTTAACTTTTCACTCCTGTTATCAGGTAAGTGGACTCTTTCTCACCTCTGGTCCCTACTACACAACTTCTTCCACCTGGAACAATGTTATTCCTCTCCTTCACTGACTGGGATTCACATTCTGCCACTTCCTCCAAGAAGGCTTTCATTAATTCCCAAGTGAGAGTGCAAACCCATCCCTTAGGCTCCCTCCCACCATGCTCTAGGCATCCCTCTATCATTGTCTATTCCATGGTTTACTTTTCAGGCTCCTGCTAGACAGCATACTCCATGAGGTTAGGGACCTTATTCACTGTATTCTCATCCTTGGCATAATGCTTAGCACACAGTAGGCACCCAAAAATATATATTGAATGAACTAATCAATAGATTGGTGGAGGCAAAGAGGCAACATTGTAGAGAGCTTTAAATTTGGCAGAGCACATAGACTTAATGAAATAAGAAAAAAAAGTCATTGAAGGTTTTGAGAAACATGATGAAATGATAAAAGCAGAGGGTGTTACTCTTTTGTTCTAAAAAAATTCATCTTGTCATGTCTTTGAAATAAAAGGAAGTGCACACACTAGAGTTCTGAGGCCAATTAAAGCAATAATACAAGCATAAAGTAACAAATGCCTCATCTGGGATTTTACAGTACTTGAAATGAAATAATATTTTGAAAAATATCAGTAAGACTCGCTGATTAACCCATTATGTGGGCTGAGTACAAATGGATGAGTCAAAATGACTCCATCTATTCAGAATGGCATCATCCTTATGCATGTGATATAAAGAGAGTAGAAGTTGACATGGATGCTTTAAGGTATTTTCGGTTACCTGCCTAACAGTTATTTAACCTGTTTTAGTCATTTAAAATACCCTTTAAGTTGAACATGATGCCTTGAATATAGAAGGTACCTACTGAACAGATGAATGAGCTTATATACCTCTTTTATTGCCTCAATCACTCTTTGTCAGGTAGGAAATATATAACTATACATATAACTATATACATATAACTATATATATATATCTATATATATAACTATATATATAACTATATATAACTATATATGTAACTGTATATGTAACTATATATATACATAGTATAGTGTGCATATTAGGTATGTGTATACAAATATGCATATATGATTTTACATTCCTATTTCCTCTACTTTCTTTCTTTTCAATACATGAAAGTCCTAATAGCCACTTAGGATGAAATCTTTTCTTTGGATTTCTCCAGTCAAATGCTAACCTCCTGTTAACAATCTGCTCCAAATCTTTTTCTATTTGACTTACCAATGTATGTGTTTTTTCTTCCTAAAGATATTATTATATGAATACATCTCATCAAAGAAATGCAAATGGACAATAAGCACATGAAACAGTGTTCAACATCATTAGTAATCAGAGAAATGCAAATCAAAACCACAATGAGCTATCACCTCACATCCACCAGTATGGCTTCAATGAAAAAGACAGCTAATAAAAGGCACCTGGGTGGCTCAGTCAGCTGAGCACTTGACTTGTGATTTTGGCTCAGGTCATGATCCCGGGCTCATGGGATTGAGCCCTGAATCAGGCTCTGCACTGAGCACGGAGCCTGCTTAAGACTCTCTGTCTCTCTTTCTTTCTCTCTCTCATTCTCTGCTCCTCTCCCCTGCTCACACACTCACTCTCCCTGTCTCTCTCTAAAATAATAATTTTTAAAAGGCAGATAATAGTGTTAGCAAAAATGTGGAAAAATCAAAACCCTTATATATTACTTCTAGGGATGTAAAAGGGTGCAGCCACTTTGGTAAACAATATGGTAGTTCCTCAAAAAGTTAAGCATAGAGTTACTGTTTGACCTAGCAATTCCACTTCTAGATATACACCCAAGAAAAACAAAAGCATACATCCATCAATGCTAGTAGCAGCATCAGCATTATATATAATAGCCAAAAGTTGGGAATAGCTAAAATGTCCATCAACAGAGGAATAGAAAAACAAAATGAACGCAATGAAAAAGTATGTGGTCATAAAAAAGAATGAAGTACTGATACATGCTACAACATGGATGAAATTGAAAACATTATGCTAAGTGAAAAGAGCCAGTCACAAAAGACCTCCTATTACATTCTTCTTTTTATATGAAAAGTCCAGAATAGGAACATCTATAATGACAGAAAGTAGATTAGTGATTGGGAGAGGAAAGATCAAGCAGTGATGATGGCTGAAGGGTATAAGGTTTCTTTGGGGGGTAATGAAATGTTCTAAAATTGATTACAGCAATGTTTGCACAATTTTGTGAATTTACTAAAACACACTGAATTTTATGCCATAAATGAGTATGATTGTATGGTATATGATTTGTATCTCAGTAAAAATGTTATAAAAGTGTTATTATTGACATGGCATTCTTTGATAGGTTTGTTTATATGAAGAAAAGGAGCAAAGAAAATGGAGGCGTATTATTTTCAGCAGTGGGAGGTTGGGCGTATTCATACCAATCAATTGCTTTTCAGGAAACAACTCAGGAAAGCAACATATAAAGAACAGTTTGAATGCTACCAGTTATATCTCCTCTTTGCCTTTACTTAGGATAAATCCTTGGGCCAAGTTTTGAATTAAGTGAAAACATATTTGTCTATCATTTTATTGAATTTTGGTTCACCTGTTCTGTTCAAAGAGGAGAGTGTCAAGGATGGAAAAATGGATGATCCAATTTTAAGATTACAAGGTACAGATTCTTTCCTTGGGAGAGAAGCTAAACTAAAAGATAACTTCATCCTCCTCTGAAATCCCATGCAAACTCCATTTTCTCATCTGTAGAATGTGGAGGAGAGTAATTAACTAATACCATTAAGGTTCCCCCTAATTGCAATATTCTATGACTAAGGCACAGAATCCAACCCTAGAATATGTATGTGAACCATCATCAAACCTACCTGAATGAAACTTTGAGATTTCCCAGCTGCTCAGATGAAAATCATATCTGGGTTAGTGGTTGGAAAACCTTATCTAAGAGCTCATCCTCTACCCTGGCTCTTTTATCTGAAATAAAATATTGGGAAATTCAATCCAGCATGATTGCTAGTCCTACTTTCTGTACTATGAAGTAATAATCAAGGTGTGTGAATAAGCTTGAGTTGTTTCAGTCACTATGTATACAGAAAAAAAAATTCACAAAAAGATTCTCTCTGAAATAAACGGTTCTTTTCAGGCCTAAGAATTGGGATTGGCCAATTCCTTCCAAATATTATGATTTTTTTTTTAATGGAGTAGGGACTCAGCAAGGAATTTTTCAGGCCAAAGTGATACATTCCTTTTCCCCCTTGATAAATTTAGACAAGTAGAGGTATTCAAAATAGGAGAAGGACTTTGGGACAAGGAAGGAATGCAAATTGGCTCCTTAGCTCTGGAACTAGGAAGCAAAATTCCAAGGACTAGAAACCCAAAGATGTGGTGGTCCGTTGGGGAAGTGTAGCTCTGTAACGGAGAAAGCTAGAAAAGAAGCAATACTAATAAAACCTAATGAGTTTTCCAGGAATTGGAAATGCTGAGCAATGAGTATAAATTCAGAGGATTAAAATGTACTTTATCTCTTTCTCAAAAAATAATTTTTTTAAAGACCCAGGCTAGCTAAGCAAGGTACTAAAAAATGCTAACATAATTATACCCTAGTATTAGAATCATTCTTAATCCCAAATGAACTAGTCTCTGCCTTCACCCCATAAGTAATGAACTAAAATCAGTCTCAGAAAATGAAATGGGTTAGGTCCACTTACACTGGCTCAGATAGTTTTCTTTCTTCTTAGATTTTAGTTGGCTTTTAGGGAAGAGGCACATAAAAATTAGGCTTCCTTTTCCAATCCATAAATTTAATTTTACTTCAATATAAGTAGCCCTTGACATCAACTTTGTGTGCACTTCGGCTCTCTTCCAGCTGACCTCATAAAGTGTTTCTGTGTGGGGCAGCAAAGTGCCCAGTTTCATACCTAAACATTTAATTTCAGGTTACATAAAAGGTACGTATATAAAGAAATATAAGGAAGACTCAAAATAGCACTACACAAAGTGTACTGTGATGGATGAGGAAAGGAATGTGGAAGGGAGACAGGAAAAATCTATTTTCCAGTTGTTTTAACAAAATGTCAGAAATTTTTCAACATTTCTAAAATGGGCTTTGGTAAGATTTGACTGGTGGTGTAGGGCTTGTAACTGGAATGAGGGTGAACGCTTGTTTGTGATTTATAAGAGACTACTGTGACCACTTCAAGCAATCTATGTACAAGGCAATAAATTAAATAGAAGCCCACCAAAGACTTGTTTTGTACAAAAGTATGAAGACTCCTCAATCTGAGTTTCCAGAAGTTTCAGCAAATGAAATTCAGTTTAGAAGTCTTTTCAAGTGGAAATGTCAATTCCTTGGAAACAAAGTTAGAATACTGTCCTACATTCTCCATATAAGGGTAACTATGTAATGCCATTACATTTCTCCTACTTAAGTTATATGTAGTGAGTAGAATTTATGGCAAAGACACTACAAAGGAAATCAACATTCAATGAATTTACAGAAGAAAAAAGAAATCCTTATTGGGTTCTAAGAATGAAAAACTCTCAGATCCAAAATTAAACTGCATATTTCTGTCTGCAAAACTACCAATAAAACGCAGGCAGTGAAAAAATGAAGAGAAAGTCTACCAAGGTCATGGGGCAAAAAATAAATCCCTGATATCTACAGGACGTTAAAGAAATGGAAACCTTTGTGAGGTCCTACTGTCAGTTTCCCTAACTATATTATATGGCTCAACCCTCCCCACGACACTGAGATATAAGTGTTAACTCCCTATTTTACAGCTGAAGACATCAAAACTTGGAGAGGCCAAGCACTTTGTCCAAAGTCAACCTTGCTGGTAAATGAAGCCAGAATTTGAACACAAATCTGTGTGGCTCCAGAGTCCAGCCCATTAAATCACACTCCATGAAATATCCTGTGCCTTTATAATCTAAAAAATATAAATAAACAAAAGAATTAGCTCAGGAGTCCTGCTTCTTTCTCTTTTCTTCTCTAAGGGGCCTCCTCATCCTGAATATAGCAACAATCCAGATACAAATATTATTTAAGTTCACTCCTGTCCCCACAGACTTAAAAGAGGCTCTGCAACATCCACACATTGGTACCAGGAATATGTATAGTGTATGGAAGGAAGCGAGAGAATGCTAGTTTTCCACTGAGCTGAAAATATTCAATGGTGCTCAAGAAAGGGAGAATGCACAAATGCAAGTAATTCTTTCAAAAATGCAGCTTCATTAAAAATATTTTAACTTATGATTTTTAAGCCTTTTTTCTCTCCCAGGAGCTTTATTCATTTAACCTTGATAACAATCCATGAGGTACAATGTGTATTCATTCAAGGTATTTGAAGCATACACGGCATTTTATTAATTGCCCATATGGACAAGGTATGGTCTCACTAGACAGATATTAATAAATACTTAGTTGGCATGTTAACTGCTTGGATACAAATGGATTATACAAAACACTTGAACCAGGTTACTTTTTCTTTCATTATGATTATTTTTTTAACATAACTTATTGTCAAGTTGACTAACATATAGTGTATATAGTATGCTCTTGGTTTGGGGGGTAGATTCCTGTGATTCATCACTTACATGCAACACCTAGTGCTCACCCATCCTAACAAGTGCCCTCCTCAATGCTCATCACTCATTTTTCCCTCTCCCCTGCCCCCCCCCATCAACCCTCAGTTTATTCTCTGCATTTAAGAGTCTCAGGTTATTTTACATGTAAGAGATTCTCAATTCATCATTTTTACTGTGGGACAGCCACAAAGCCAATCTATGTTCCTCCCTAAAAACTGATCTTTTTATTTGTTTTCCATTCTTAAATTCATTTAAAACTTTTTTTTTTCTTTGAAGGCCCACTGAGTATAAGAAACCGTGGTAGAAACCAAGGAGGCTACAGAAACAAAGAATCCCTCAAGGACCAGCAGTTTGACAGAGAACAAAATACAGTACCACTAAAATAAGTCTACAAAAATGTCACATCATGGTAGACATAAATTCTTGGCTGCGTATAGGAACCATTTGGTGAGCTTTAAAAAAATACTAATAACTGGGCCATAGCCACAGAGATTATGATTTAATTGGTCTGGGATGCAGCCTGGAACTGGTGCTTTTAAAAGCTCCCAGGGGATTCCACGTGCAGCTGAGGTTGAGAAGAACAGCTCCAGGGCCCCAGGGAAGGGAGCACAGAAGCACATGAATGACTATGTCTGTTCAATAGCTATTTGGTACATTACAGGGACCCCCCCCTCCCTCCCTTCCTTCCATCTGTCCTTCCTTCCTTCCTGAACTGACCTCTTGAAGTAGATGTGTCATAAAAACTGGGCCATGAATGGGAATGCAAGCTGGTGCAGCCAGTCCGGAAAACAGTATGGAGGTTCCTCAAAAAACTAAAAATAGAACTACCCTATCACCCAGCAATTGCACTCCTAGGCATTTATCCATGAGATACAGGTGTGCTGTTTTGAAGGGACACATGCACCCCCATGTTTATAGCAGCGCTATCAACAATAGCCAAAGTATGGAAAGAGCCCAAATGTCCATCAATGGATGAATGAAGAAAATGTGGTGTGTATACACACACACACACACACACACACACACACAAAATGGAGTATTACTCGGCAATCAGAAAGAATGAAATCTTGCCATTTGCAACTACGTGGATGGAACTGGAGGGTATTATGCTAAGTGAAATTAGTCAGAGAAAGACAAAAATCATATGACTTCACTCATATGAGGACTTTAAGAGACAAAACAGATGAACATAAGGGAAGGGAAACAAAAATAATGTAAAAACAGGGAGGGGGACAAAACAGAAGAGACTCATAAATATGGAGAACAAACAGGGTTGCTGGAGGGGTTGTGGGAGGGGGGATGGGCTAAATGGGAAAGGGGCACTAAGGAATCTACTCCTGAAATCATTGTTTCACTATATGCTAACTAATCTGGATGCAAATTTTAAAAAATAAAAAATAAAATTAAAAAAAAACTGGGCCACGTAGAATGGGGCATCTTGAAGCATTGAAGACAGAGGGCAGAGAGAGGGTGTCGAAAGAGAAGGAAATGCTATAAACCAAAGAAATGATGCAAAAAGAAACAAGGAACATTTCAGGGATTTTATATTTGAATGGAGCAGAATCTTGTGGGAAATTAGGAGAGAGAGGAGGCTAGAAATGTGGGCCAGGGCCCAGAGGCAAGGGATCCCAAGGCAGTTACGTTTGGAGCTGATTTCAGAAGCAATTAAGAAATCACTGATAATTTCTGATGCAGGAAGTGATGTGATTAAAGTACCTGTAACTACAAATGGAAATTTAGGAAAATGCATCTAGAGAAAGTACTACACGGGTTGTAGAAGAAAGCACAGAGAGAGGGAGGACAGTTAGGCCACTTAGGAAGTGATGGGGATGAAGGAAGCAAAGGTCAGAGGCACTGACAAGGGACCATGGCAGTAGGAGGGCAAAGTACAGATTCCAGGCACCGTGATGGAGAAGGAGATAGGACCTAATTGGATGACACGAGACAAGGAAAAGAAAGGGATCAAGATGGCTGTGAGATATAACAGTGACATAATTAACAAAAATAGGAAGTCAGGAGGAAGGAGCAGGTTTTAGAGGGCAGATGATAAATTCTATTTTATATACATTTTGCTTCAGCTGCCTTCATATCAGCAATTTGGAAATACCCAGTGATAAGTCTGATACTAGGAATTAAAGCACAACAGATCATTTCAAGGAAGCTGTAGAGATTTGGGTGTCAAACTGTCATAATTACAGGTCATTAGAGAAGGCACCAAGTGAGTTCTCTGAGGGACATAAAATACAACAGCACCTTTGGAGATGTTTGAATGGGCTTGTGAAGGAAACAGGCAGCAGGCAACACAGAAAGGAACCAGGACAGGTTGCATCATGGGACTCAATGAGAAAAAGATTCCAAGAGCCTAGGATCATCCATAATGGCAAAGTGGCAGGAAAAAAAAAATGAATCCAGAAAACATCACTCAGTATGGCCAATAACAGATCATTGGCGACCAAAAAAAAAAATACTAGAGTGAACACCACATCCGTAGTATCTGAGATAAGACTGGGTCAGCAGGAGGTTGAAGGTGGGAGGCAGGAAGTGGACACAATAAGTAGAATCCACCCCTCAAAGAGTTTGCAAGCAAAAGAGGGACACAGACAGCTGGCAACAGTATTCAAATAGACTGCAATCGGTAAAGGAGCACTGAATGTATATCTGTGTAGGGGCTCAGGTCAATGGGGGAGACATTAAATGCCAGAAAGCAGTACTGGGAAGAGGGAGGGAATCATTAAGACAGTAGGTCAAATGCCGTCAAGGGGGAGGATTGGTGAGAAAAAAAGGCCAGATCATCTTTTTCTTGGAAATAGAAGAAGGGGATTTGTGAAAGGACAGCTCAGTGGAGGTAGCAAAAAGCCTGATGACCTGTGTTTCCTTAGTGAAGCAGAAAAAAGGGCACCTTCAAAAGGTGGGGGAAAGAAAGCAGCAGAGAGGAGAGGAGGATGAGTTTGCAAAGGGTAGAGACAGGGCTGGCCTCTGAACAGAGGCTCTCTAATGGGCTCATTATTGACTAGATAGACCACCTGAAACAATTGAGGAACCCACATAGCACCAGCCACAACAGCATCTCTACACTACCACTCAGAAATCATCTGAGTTTACTAGTTCTTCTTTGTGACACAAGTCCCCCCACCCCCAACCCAGCGAGTCTTTCATGCCTTGCATCTTGGAAGTCAGGGTTCCTCCAAAAGGCTGCAAACCTCAGCCTACCCTAGTGTAGCCCACTCTACCCAGTTCAGCCTCGCTGCCATTATCTTCATGGGCAAGTCTCCTGTGGTCCAAGCAGACAGATTCTCAGCTCAACCTGTGTCCTTGAACAAGTCACATATTGTCCGCCTTCTCGACTGGAAAATGAAGGGCGATGATAATGGGGTGCTGCCTCCAGCACAAAGGGCTTATGAGGATTAAAGGACAAATGGCTGAGCAATTTGCAGTTATGAAGCTATAGAAAAGCTTAGTGATCATCTCTGCCTGGCTGGGCACAGTGCAGTTCAACAAACACAAAGGCCACATTCAGAACTTCCCAGGTGCCAAAACCCGCAGAGCGCTGGCCAAATGAAGCAGAATCAGAAGACAAAAGAAAATCCCTCAACAAAACAAGGCAAGAGGAAAGAGGATACATAGAGAAAAGGGCTGGGAGGTTAGGGGGTCATGGAGTATTCTGCCGCTGAAATTCCCCTGGACAAAGAAATCATTTCATGTTTCTCTTGGGGTTACAATATATGTGTGCATATATCGAAGACTGCACATTGACCCTGGAGCCATCTAGGAAATTTATCTGATGGAAAGGGAGAGGTCTCCGCTATGCATGGGTGCCACTTCTTTCCAATAAAATCGGCTGTTGTGCCATTTCAAGTCCTTCTACGATGAATTTCACTCGTGGATCACTTTCTTCCAGAAAAGCAGCAACACTTCAAAGCATTTGGGGTAGATTTTGTTTCCTTTTGCTCCTCAACTAGGGACTTGCTCCATATTAACTTCTTCATGAACTGTACAGATTTTAGCTTTAGATAACAGTCTGGGCCAGATATTTTAAAGCCAACTAAATGCTGAAAGTCACCAATCTTGTCCATTCTTACCAATATTCTAAAGTGCTAATGGGTATCACAGAGGCATTCTAAAGAAATATACTCTGGGGGGTGGGGTGGGGGGGCATCAAACTTGAATTTGTTGCATAATGCAGGGGTCCCCAAAACCCCATCCAGTTTGCAGGCCCTAGAAAACCACTTTAAGACCCTCGTCCACTAGACAGTAATTACCTCTAGCTCCCTGTTCCTCTGTTTCTGAGAAGCTCCAGAGGGGCAAACAGAGGGGCAAAAGGTGACTTACGTATGTTCAGAGCTGAGCCATCATCTTCAGCCAGCCAGCCCTGTGCTCCCAACTGTTTTCTCCATCACACAGATCTGGGCTTCCGGGTTCCAAAGTCATTGCCACTTGCTTATTGAGGCCCCTACATCTCACGCTGACCTGCTCTTAACCACAACTGCTCCCAGGCTTCAGCCTCCTCCAAGCTGCCAACTTTGGGCATTCCTCACAGTGTCCACCTTACAACTGCCACTACCTTTCTCCAGCTGACACAGTAAACATCTCTTTTGATGTCCTTCTTGTTCAGAAGAGTGAGGAGCACTCACAAGTGCGTCATCAGAGGGTCTTGTGGCATGGTTATTTCACTTCTGCCTCACATGCATTTCTCCCTCAAAGAACACAAAAGTGTGGGAGGGAGGGCACAGTGATCTTTGGTCCCTGTGCCCTTCTGACACCAGGTCTTGGGCTTGGTCTGACAGACCCTTTCAAATGCTTTGTTAACTCCTGTGATTTTCTTTCAGGGACCCTGTTCCCAATCTTCCCTAAACCTGGTTCCCATGAAGTAGGGATGGGGGGAGCTGCTACAGAGATAGTTGGTATAGTTAGTCAGTCATATCAGGACAGGTCTGAACATCAATTGTGAATGAGTTTCAAACTCGTTCTTAAAGATGCTTCTGGGCCTCAGGTCTCATCCTCTCAGGAAGGTCCAATAAAAATGACTTATGCCAGGGGCACCTGGGTGGCTCAGTCGGTGAAGCATCCTACTTCGGCTCAGGTCATGATCTCACAGCTCGTGGGTTTGAGCCCTGCGATGGGCTCTGTGCTGACACCTTGGAGTCTGGAGCCCGCTTTGGATTATATGTGTGTTTCTCTCTCTCTATCCCTCCCAGCTCACACTCTGTCTCTGTCTCTGTCTCTGTCTCTCTCTCTCTCTCTCTCTCTCTCTCTCAAAAATAAATAAACATTAAAAAAAATTTTTTTTAATGACTCATGCCTGGGTTTACATCTCAATGTGCATTTGGCCTCTAGAAAATTCATATTCTTGACACTATTTCCAGGGAGATTACAGGCCTTCCTGTGACCATCCCTTTCCCTTGGCTAGGCAGCTTCTAAAAAATCCCTCCCAGGAAAGTGGGCCCACAATTCTGTCACCATGCAAACAATCAGGCAGGAAGTAAAATGATAGACTCTCCTTTTTAAAGTATGCCCACTCTCTCTGAGCAGTTCTCAAAGTGCTACTGCCCATTTCTCCCCACAAAATATGTACACATATGCATATGTACACACACACACACACAGCCACTACCTCCTGGCCTGACACAACTCTTTACCTTTAACTCCTTATGCTTTACCTTGATGGCTCTCTTCAACCCACCTTTCAACAGTCCACCCTTATCTTGGGTAGGCTGAAGTGGGGTGACAAGATTGATGGCTCCATGACTAGCTCTGCTATCTTCTTACTAAGTCTGGCAGAAATGTCTCTAGCTCCATCTTTGAAAAGTAGGAGATACTTATCACTCTGTTCTCAGCTGGGGCAGCAGCTGAAAGTGGAACAGTAGGACTTCATCCATTTATGTGTGTATTTAGGTTACAAGATACAAATTATCAATATGAGTAGCAATTATAGAAAATCAATGATTCCTAACAATTTTAATAAAAATTAGCCCAGTATTGGGGTGCCTGGTGGCTCGGCCGGTTAAGCATCGAACTCCCGGTTTTGGCTCAGGTCATGATCTCACAGGTTGGTGAGATCAAGCCCCGTGTCAGGCTCCACACTGACAGTGCAGAGCCTGCTTGGGATCCTCTCTCTCTCCCCTCTCCTCCTGCCCCTCCCCCTCCTGAAAATAAATAAATAAACTTTAAAATAAAAAAACTATCCCAGTATTATATTTGCTTCATGATGAGACACTTTCCACAGTACACCCACAGTTTAGTGCATAGTGAAGAAATTAGAGAGATTTACCAGGGCTTCAAAAGAATAAGGAAGAAATCCAACATGGCAGCATTTAATACTGATTATTTTGCTTATTTGAAATCTAGTGACTTTTATTTGCCAAGCCTATTCTAGACAATAACAGTTCTGATTGCTCTAAGAGATCTCCAGAAATTGAAAGTCAGAAAATTAGTTTTAAAAATTACTCTTTGTATTCCCATATTAAACTAAAAACAAATACTCTGCATAAGATATAGTTATTAGATTGAATTACTAATTTTTAACAGAATCCTCAAAGCCAGAGTTTTCCCCTCAAGTAAAAATTTCCAAATAATTTTATATACTTCCAAACCAAAGGTACTGTGTTATTTTGCACCATCCAGTAATGTTCACACATGATACATCTGGCCTGACATTTAATCCCCACTGTCATATTTTTGGCTCCCTCTGTATCATTGACCAATATGTTAAATAAACTTCTACTCTGAACCTAGATACAGTAAATCACAGTATTGTTTGTTTGGGATTTTTTGCAGAGTTGGCAAGTTTCGACACATAAAAAATTAGGAGCAGAGGCGTCCTTGACAGTCCCCGTGTTGATATATCCCTGCAGATTTGCCTCTAACATGAAGTATATCCACAGATGTTGCTAAAATACAGTTAGCCAAAGAAGCAACTCAGGCAGCCTATTCAGCCTGCCATGGTTTTCATATACACCTGCATCCCACCTGCACCAGAAAACAAGAGTTCTCTCCGAGTCTTGGCATATTCACCAACACTTGTTCAGGGAACGGCCACCACGTATAACTTGTCCTTTACCATCCTCCCCTCTCCTGATACCTCCAATCCATTGTCCCCAGTGCATCACACCCTAACCAAATAGGGAAAATGCATCTTTGAATCTTCCACCTCTCCCTTTCTCTGTCTTTTTCTCACTGTCATCTCCTGGTCACCAGACCACAGGGGCTTTAAGTTTGTCTCCTCCTCCCATCAAAGCAACTTCTCAGAACAGATCAAGACAAGTTATATATACTTGAAGACTGAAGTGTAGAAGACTGACAAGGTTTGCACTTTTACTTAGTGATTTCAATAATCGTTAACTCCCTTGTTTGGCTGTAGCTGAAGCTCTGATTGTGCAGATATCTGCCAGCCTCTCTCTGCAATAAACTCTCATTGTCATTTCTTTTTAACTATCTTCCCAGTCTTGAGATCTGGCCCCATCACAGCTGCCCCCACCCCTGGCCATTTCACTTCTGAATGTTGAGCAAGATTCACCCTTTACTCTCTGCCAACTGCTTTGCTCTCCACCCTCATCCATACTTCCCAACCCTAAGACTTTGCCTAACCTTTCCCAATAAACTACACTCTGCAGTCACTCCTCTATCTTTAAGCAAAATCGTTACACAAACTTCCTGAGTAATCTCTTGTCCATAACCCCTTGAAAGAGAAAAGAAACAAAGTTCCCCAAAGTGAGTTCATAGCTCATTCCTACATGGTTGTAAAAAAATAGGCAACAATATAAAGAATCGATTCCTGGTAAACTGAAACCAAGTTGATGTATTTTTACACAAGGCTCTAGCACATGATAAAATTATTTGGACAAAGAGTACGAGGTTTAATATAGGAAAAACTCATTTTAAAAATCTTTCACTTCCAATAACAAAATGTAAAAGTTACATCAACAAACAATATAAAAAGAGGAAATATACTTGGTTACAAAAACAAGGAAATCTTCTTTGTCCCACATAGTTAAAACTTCAATTAAATTAACATTTTACATGTACAAAATTAGAAGAAAATGATAATATCCAATGTTGTGGAAGACTAAATTGAGAGGTCCTTTGGAAAATAATTTGGCAAAACATATCTAGTAACCTTAAAAAGTTGGTACTCTGTGATCAATAATTCCATTTCTAAGGAAAAATTCTGAATGCAAATAATAATAATAATAAGGTTTCAGAAAGTTTATAGCAGCAATGCTTATAAAAGCAAAATGTTTGAATGATATAAAGATACAATAATAAAGGAATGCTTTAGTAAAGTATAATATAACCAATTGATAGAATAGTGAAGCAGAATAAAAAGTGTGTGTGTGTGTGTGTATGTGTGTATGTATATATATATCAAAAAGATGAAAGGAAATATACCAAAATGTTAACACTGTTTTTGCTAATAGATAAAGCTGATAGTATTTATTTCTTTTAATTTGATATTTTCAAATTTTTCATGATGAATATTATATTTATAGTTTTTTAAGCATATTTTAAAAGAAATCTTTTATAATCCATACTTATTTGCAGACTAATAAATGTAGAAATCAAGGGAAGTCTGCTTACCAAGTACATCTTTGGCTGTTTCTTGATGATATTCTTCTGATTTTCGTTGGGGGGAAAAAAATCAAGTAAAGGATAAGAAGTAATTCTAGTTCAAGGTGATGAACTGAATACACACACACACACACACACACACACACACACACACACACACACACCTCTGCCTTTCCTGCTGATGAAATGTAACAGAAACTGTTCCGGACCATCCGTATCCTATTCTCCTCTCCTTCCTAGGTACACAACTAAAATTTAATTTCTCAGCTTCTCTTGATGGGTCCAGCCAGTTAATGTTGACAGACGTGATACACTACACTTCAAAACCTCTCTGTAAAATATCTCTCTTTCTTTCTCTACTTCTCTCTATATCTGTCCTGCCTGGAAGTGAAAGACTCACAGCCTAAAGGAGAACTGGTCAGAAGAGATGCCCAAACATTTGGAATATCAGACTGGATTCTTTGACGCAGAAATACACTGTTATTATATTAAGCTACTGAGATTTGGGGTTTGTTTGTTACCACAGCACAGTCTAACCTACTCTGACTAATATGCCAAAGGTCTAGTGAAAGTATAGGCATCTGGGGGCACCTGGCTGGCTCAGTCAACTAAACATCTGACTCTTGATTTTGGCTCAGGTCATGATCTCATGGCTCATGAGTTCGAGCCCCGAGTCAGGCTGCGCTCTGACAGTGTGGAGCCTGCTTGACATTTTCTCTCTCCTTCTCTCTTCTCTCTCTGCCCCTCCCGTGCTCAAAGTAAACATTAAAAAAAAGAGAAAATATAGACATCCATGTAGAAATAAACCCATAAACACATTTTTAATGAAAGAAGTTTAAGAGAGGCAGTTTGACAGAAGCAACAGAACAAAGACAGCTGCAGCCCCATATATGTACAAGACGAGGCTGCAGAGGAAGTAGGAAAGGATCTTCCCATAAGAAACGCAAAGATTATGGCACGGAGAGTGGAGGAAAGGTCTGAGCAACGGAGCAGAAAACAGGGAACTGGATGGACTTTGTAGATGGAAAAGTTGCGCCAGTTTTTCTGCTCAATGATCAATCGGTCAGCCAGTGTTCACCTTCAAGGAAGAAAAAAAAAAAGTCTTCTCTATACCAAAGAAAAAGGGAAAACTGAGGCTGCTAGGAGGAATGATCCAATAGGATCTCCTAAAATAGAAAAAAAAATGGAGAGCTGGAAATTATTAGAGAAATAACAATCAAATATTCCCCAACCTGAAGAAAGTGAGTTTTCTGGTTATAAGGGCACCTGGAGTATGCTGCACAAAAACTGTAAAGGGACCTCCCTGGGCACAGAATCATAAAATTTCAAAAGAGCAAAGAGCGAATGAAGACCAATTCAAAGATCATGGAATAGTCAAGGTGGCCACTTACAGAACTGAAAGCTGAAACAGTACAAAATGATTGCCTCTGAAAGGCATTGTTGAAGGGATGGCGTGGGGGACTTGCTGTTCGTTATAACTTCTTCTACCTTAACTTTGTATTTCTCATTTCTGTGTATTACCTTGATGTATTTTCATTTGAATTTGAAAACAAAAGAAGTCAAAATGCTGCCTACCATACCTCTATTCAAATCCGTACCTGTGGATTATGAGTAAGAGAAAAAAAATCCCCTACCTTCACAGAACTATCATTTGCATAAACAAATCACACTAATTAAGTTCAAAATATGCACCTTCCCAAATACTTACAATCAACCTAGGCCTCTGGTTCTCTCCCTCATTGGTTCTCAACCACCTTAATCGTTGACAGAAGCCAGGATAAGATGCATATTTGTGTGGTACAGCTACAACTGCATTCAAAGTCCAAATTAGTCACCATTTAAATCATCATCTTATTTTCCCTCCACTAGCAACTATTAATTAAGAGTTCAGTTTTATATATTCACACTCTGCCATTTTTCAGGGGAAAATAAGATTGGAAATCACTTATAAAACAGCATGCAATTCATCAAATAGAGATTTTTTAAAAGGTAACACAATAGTAGAAAGAGGAAATCTAACAGACCAACCACAATAGACAAAGCATCGCTGAGTGAACATTAAACTGACACCATGTTTCCAGGCAACTGAGGCAAAGAGAGTTGTGTAAGTGGAAAAATTCTCATTTGATAGAAGAAAACAGACCAATTTCTTAGGAAAGACAAAAGTCTTTCTTGAACAAACCTGGAGAGAAGTACATGGGGGTGGAGCCCCACAGAGGGAGCGCTGTGAAATATGAGGGCAATGTTCTCAGTAACTTCTCAGCAAACACAGACGGAGGATTTGTCTTTGACTGCATACCTCCCTACCCCCCAACACACCCACTCATAAAACCCACCTCTTTTTAAAGGCCCATCCTGATTATACGAGGTAAGTGATTCCCAGACTTGCCTGATCATAGCAATCAACTGGTCTGCTAGTTATAAATTCCATTTCCTTGAGCCCTCCACCAGAGACTGATTTGATTTGATAAGCCTTCAAAACTCTCCAGTGTTAACACACTCCCCAGGTGAGCAGGCAAATCTGGGAAACAAGGTGATAGGTGATAGTCCACAGCTGCAAACGAGCTTGTTCCTCTTGTTGATTATGTCCCAGCTGTTTAACCTCCCTCTGCCTGACTCCTCAAAGCATCCTAAAGCTGGACTCGCTCCAGATGACAGCCTGCTCTGACATGTATTTGCAGAAAAGCATTTGAGAAAGATAAGCAATGTAACATTTGTTCCTTGATGATGATAACTCAAACCTCCATGCTCCCTTCCTCCACAACACCAATTTCATCAGTATCACCATAAGAATTCACTAGAGGCTCCACATGATATATATCATGCACACGAATTGATACAAACACATCTGTGCTGATGTGCACATCTTTTTATCATTACAGATGATATGTCGGCTGCTGCATAATGTTTTTAAAGTCTTAAGATTGCATCTATTTATTTCTGAAACAGGGCGGGGGGTGGAATCTCCCTGGGAAAAGAGGGAGGCTTACATTTTGCTGGACAACCATGCTGAATTAATTGCACTTCCAAAACATTCTTGCCTCAACCACATTTCAAGAAGACTCTAAGCTACAGAGAATGAAAACTACCTTCCACACACATCGAAATCAGGAAATAAGAAGAGGCACCAGATTGCCACCCCCCACCCCCCACCCCCACCCCCCCCCCCCACACACACAGGGTCTTATTTCTCTCCTGCCATTCATGAGAAACCTGGTGATTGCAGGGAAATTGGAGATGAAATGGTCACAAAAGTAGAAAGATATTTAGCCTAAGGACAGCTATATGTGTTCCAGAACAAAGTAAAAAAAGGTCAAACCTAAGTCAAAGGAATGGCTCAGCTTTCTCTAAAACAGAGACAGAGAACGTTCCTCAGCTGAAAACAAAATAGGAGCAGGAGAGGAAAGAAACCTGAGATACAGCTTGATAGCATTCTCTCGTCTTGGCCAAATGTTCATTTGGACTGTCAAAAATGATGGAGAATCAAACTGCATAAAGCCTAAAGGTGTAGTATGGTCTATAAGTAAATAAAAAGATCCCTAATCATGGGTTAGCAGTGGGGGCCCAAAAAATGCATTGCCCGTGTACCGTGAAGTTTTAGGATGCACGGGGAGTCCTAGATCCAAAAAAAGCCAACTGTAGCGGTCAGACCTGCTATGTGCATTCCCAATCAGCCTAACCAGTCAAACCCTGGCCATCTAAAAAGGATTAAAGATTAGTTATCATTTCAATCCTATGTAAGAAGATCTATATTTCTCTTTTAGACACAAAATTCTCTAGAGAGTGGGGCTTGCCAAACACTCTGAAAAAATAATCTCTCAAAATTCTTGCAACCCACTGTGTTATGATTTCATCTCATGAAATACAACACCTTTACATTAAACCTCATAAAACTAAATCCCACTGGATCTCTTCCAGAGTCAGAGAATAAGCAGTTCTGTTGGGGATGCTTAGAAAAGTGAAACACAGCCTCTTCTCATTGGGCCAGTTCCCACCACTGGGTCCATTTCACAGGGAATAATTTTCCTTACTTCTACCAAATATTTACATGTGATTAATCTCACACATAATAGATCTTGCAAATTATTTGTGAATAAAATAACACCTTCCAACATCATGATGTTAATTCCCCTAAACAGTATCTTTAAGTTGAAATGTACACAAATTCATTCTGGTTTTCCAGTCTATGAAGTTGTCTCTGGTTCTCCTGGATTCATCTGTGGGTGATCAAAAGTATGAAAACAAAGGCCATGAAGGACAACATAAAAGGCTCTCTGGCCAAAGAGAAATTCTCTTGGGTTTCCATTATAGTCTTGACTTGAGAACAAGAAACAGTTGCCTTGCTAAATAGTATGACAATATCTCCATGCAATATACACACACATTCACACAAAGCAAATCTTCACATGGTCTCATCAGTAGCTATATATTTTTCCAATACTTTCGTCTTCAGCAACAAGGCCATCCTTCCATAAAGATCTCACCAAGAAATCAATGACCAGTAAATCAAAGAGTGATACTCCATGCATTCGTATTATTATTATTATTATCATTATTATTATTATTATTTCTCTTTGCTCACATTTATCTCCAGTCTTTCCATTGTCTCAAAGGTGGGTCAAACATCATTAAGGAGTTGTCTCTATCAATCCCATCAAGACTCTTCTTACTAGAATTCCACACCACATGTCTTCTCACGTGCCCTCTAATCTCTAAGACAGAAACAATACCTTTTTACCAGGGTTTCTTATTAGTCTTAAGTGAGAATAATTACCTCCAAAAACACTTTTTAAACTAACATCAGTTGTTGTGATTGTTATTAATAAGCCCAGGTTGAACCTCCAAAGTCCACTCTTTCCCAAGATCATTTATTCATTCTACAAATATGTTCTGAGCACCTATTAAGTGCCAAGCACTTAATGGTTCAATGATGACCAAAAACAACTATAGCTACTGCCTTCATGGAGCTTATTATGGTCTGCCTAGTGAGGGGGAAAGACATTAATTTAATAATCACACTAAAAAAATGGAAAATTATAACTGAAATAAGTGCTTTGAAGGAGCTGTACATAGTGTTGTGAGAATTTATCATAGAGGATTTGACCAACAGGGGTCATTATGGTTCACTTATTTAACAGTATTAATTGGGCACATTAATTACCACATACTGTGAGGTGCTGGGGATTCAAAGACTAACACATGATGCCAACCCTCAATCAGTTCACCATACAGAGAGGCATATGTGTAAATAAGCAAGCACAGCAACATCACAGGAGGACAGTGAGGCACAAAGGAAGAGGTAATTCTATAGAAAAAGAAAAGGGAATGGATATGAGAAAAGATTTTGTAAGGGAGGTGAACCAAGTCTTAAGGAATAAGTAGAAGCTTCTTGGGTTCACCCTGAGACAAGGCACTTCAAAAAGAAGCAGTGTGAGCAAAGACAGAGTAGTGGAAAGTGTATTACATGAGAGCAGTAGTTCTCAAGGGGGTGATTCCCCTTCTCCTCCACCACCGGGGGATATTTGGCAGTATCAGGAGACATTTTTTTGGTTTTGACAACCTGGGAGGCAGGGGGAGGTACTGCTGGCATCTAGTAGGTAGAGACCAGAGATACTGCTAAACATCCTACAAAGTACAGACAGCCCCCTACAACAGAAAGTTTTCTGGCCAAAATGTCAATAATGTTGAGGTTGAGAAGCCCTGCGTTAGAGGAAATACAGCAGAAAAACTTCATCATTCACATATGTATGTCAGCGAAATAGGAACACTTCTACTTTCATGTGAAAAACAGTCCCCAGAATTGGATGTCCTTCCTCTCTGAGGTGTTACTCACATCCCCATTTAAGAGACATCCAAGAAATGAAGCACACACAGGGGGCTGGGGTTTGAGGAAAAGGTCTGCACAGGAAATACAGGTTTAGGGCACACCATTGAGATGATCACTTAAGTCCTGTGAGTGGATGAGGCCATTCAAGAAGAATATGCGAAATACTGAAAATATTAAAAAGCTTCACAGAGAACACTGGGTGTGGGGGGGGGGGGGGTGGACTCCATTTAAGAGGCTGACAAAAGAAGCATCAGCAAAGGGAAACATGAATGGATAATCAAAGACTAGAAGGGAAACCAAAGGAGAAGGACACCATGAAAGTCACAGAAGAATAGGATTTCAAAATTAAGGGATAATTATTCAAATGAGTTGAAAATGTATGTCTATACAAAACCTGAACACAGATGTTTACAGTCTTATTCACAATTGCCCAAACTTGGAAGCAACCGTAAGGTCCTTCAAACCGTGAATGGATAACTATGGTACATCCATACAATGGCATATTACTCAGTGACAAAAAGAAATGAGCTAGCAAGCCACAAACCAACTTGAAGGAAACTTAAATGCAAATTACTGAGTGAAAGAAGCCAATTTGAAAAGGTTACATACTCTAAGATACCAAGTATATGCAAAACTATGGAGATAATAAAAAGACGAGTGGTTGCTAGGTTGCTCCAGAAAAAAGAAAGAGGGACCAACAGATAGAGCACAGGAGATTTTTAGGGCAATGAAGCTATTCTGTATTATACTGTAACAGTGGATACATGACATTACGCACTTATCAAAATCCATATAAGTGTACAACCCAAAGAGTGAACCCTAACGTAAACTAGGGACTTCAGTCAACACTGATGTGCCAGTACTGGCTCATCATTTGTAACAAATATACCACACTAATTCAAGATGTAAAAACTGTGATAGGAGAAAGAGGAGGTATACGGGAACTGTCTGTACCTTCCACTTAATTTTTCTGTAAGCCCAATCCTGCTCTAAAAAATAAAGTCTATCAACTGTTCTTAATATTAAATATTTGAGTAATATATGTGCTAATGAAGGTTAATGTAGAAAAAGAAGCTAAATTTTACCTTAATGGTAAATTTTAATATTTTAGCTAAAATTCAATATAAAGGTAATTATAATAGATAATTTATCTTCCAAAAAATTGAGTGATAAACTGATAAATGCCACAGAGAAGTCAAATGGGAAGGAACAATACTGAATCTACTCAACTTGACAATTAGGGCATCACAGTGACTCACCTTTGACAGAATGGTGAAATGGTCAACGAAAGGATTACAGTGGGCTCAACATAAATTAGTGCTAAGAAAGTGGATAAATTGAGTATAGAAGCTAATGCTACCATTGCAATCCTTTGAAATATACAAATGTATCAAATAAACACCTTAAACTTACACAATGTTATATGTCAAATATATTTCAATTTTTATAAATGCAAAAGAAATAGTGTAGACAGCTCCTTCAAGAAGCTGGGTTGTGAAAGAATAAAAGGAGAGTAAGGGAAGCAGAATAGAGATTTTTTTTTCTTAATACAGAAGGGACTTGAATATGTTTGTAAACTACAGGAAAGACTCAGCAGGAATGAGAAATACAGCAAAGAGCAGAGATGACTAAAGAACAAAGTCAACTAGGAAGCCATGGCAGAAAACTGACTCAACTCTTGGAGGAAAAAAACAGGGACATTTTCCTTTGATATTTTAATTAAGTTTTAAGGAGATTTTGAAAGACAAGGGGTAGTGACCAACTACCAAACAGAGGAGAGAGTAGCAAGACCAGTTTTGACTCCCTTACCATCCGACCTGGTCTTCAGTCTCAGGTTCCTAAAGATCAGCATCGGGAGCACTCAACAAGCTTACACAGGCCAGCTGTGCAATATAGATTTGTGTGAACTTGAACTGGGAATCAGGAATCCTAGGACCCACTCACATTCCCCTACCCTACATCTATCACATCTGCACACCACAATAGCATCATTTCTTAGTGATTTCACCAAGTTTCTTGACCCTCCTGGGACCATGGAAACATCATCTATAAAACAGAAGCACCATCTTTCTAGCCTCCTGCTGGGTGCTCGATCAACTGATATTGGGATTGTTTCTTAGTATAGACAGTGATACTGCAGATGGACCACTGCTTTGGCTGAGGAGTGAGGCTTCTGGTCAGGGAGATTTTCTTTCTAACATCATGAAGAAGAAAAACAAGTCAGCCAAGCAGTATTCTCTATGGAAAGTTCCAATATCTATCCTCCCAAAGTCAAAACAACCTCAAAAGATAAACTTGTGCTCTGAGGTCAATATGAACTTCAACATGAGCCAATCTAATGTTAACCAACACTGGGATTCATTGAATTTTTTAAAACCTTTCTGTTTATATCAAGGAAAATTGCACTGAGATAATCACAGATGGACTAAGCAATCTCTGAAACAAACAAAAACAGTTTAAATGACTTTATATGGAATAAAATCTTTATCACAAACTTTTGATCTTATAAGCAAGGCATTTTTTAATCAAGAAGGAGAATGTTCAAAAAAAGAAGGAAAAGACAAATAGGCTAAAACCATATCATCCCATAGTATGTTTCCATAAACTAAAGATCAAAGCCTAAGGACCCAACACATCCTACTCCCATAGCTCAACCATCCTGGTCTAAGAAATTTAGCAGAGTATAGCATGGAAGTCTTAGTTAGAAGGTTTTCCAAGAGAAGACATTTCAGTACCATAGCAATGAGTTGGCAAACTTCCTCTAACCTCAACCTTGCACCCTGACACTTTTACTTCCAATTGCTTCTTCGACAGCCCCAGCCGAGGTCTAATCAGATTGAAAGGGCCAGGGATAGGCCATGGGGCAGCCTGACTCACACACCATACATTCAAGTCTATGACCAGGATTACTGTGAAACCCTTGGTAAGAGCCTTACAAGAACACTAATAAATTCAAAGAAAACTGGTGATCCTAAATGCCCCCCAATTCATCTTCCTAGAGGTTCTTTAGACCAAGGATGAGCTAGAGCTGGGCCCTTCCCTGGCCATGCCTTAGTCTTATTCCCCCATTCCCACTGTCACCATGTCTTCAGCCCTTGACCAGAACGCAAGGACATTCTATGGAAAGAAGATAAGTGGCAGGACCTATCTGTGCTGTGGAAGGATTCATCTGAATCAGCAACTAGAAACTGCATAGAGTATTCACTTCCAAATTTAAATCTAGAACTGATCAGTAATGTAAGAAGTGAGATTATATCTCTACATGAAATTATGATCAGGAAATAAAACTAACACATTGTCCTGGAAATGTGCAAAGAAGAAATTAGTCATGGTGAGGAATACCAGAATGAAGCTAAAAAGATCCCAGGAGTTTACATCCTAACTCCCACTCTTGGCTGTAAGTGTGTTTTCTCTGCCTTCTTGTCTCTTGTGCACTGTATATACAGAATGCTGATACAAAATGGCAGCAGGTTGCTTATTTCTTTCCACACCACACCAAAAGAATAGAGACCATCTTGTGGCTATAACAGGTAGATTGGAATGCTTGTGTTTCTTTAACGAAATGTCTTATAGCTCCCAAAGTAATTTTCTATGTATTGTTTTGTAGTACAAAATACCACTGAATATCTCATACTACCAAATAGTCTTAATGTGACTTTAGGGAACACATGACATGTTAGGATCAAGTGTTTGATGCATAAATATGCCCATGTGGTGCCTAAACTGCCACAATGAATCCTAGGTCTTGTAGAAGACCATCTGAATACTTGGGGCCAGATGTTGGTACATAGGGCACTTATCATAAACTGATTCTTATCTGTGGTAATGTCTGATTTCTCCTATTAGAAATTAAACTCCAAATATACAAGGAACATGTGCCATCTTCTCCTTTCCCTTCCTCTTTTCAATCTTCCCTCATTTCATTAACATGCACCTATTACTGTAAATGTTTTCAGTGATAACCGATATTAAATGAATGAATGAATGATCAAAGTTCTATCAGGTAGGCATGTGTTTGGCTACAAATGAATTTTAAAAATAAAAGCCTTCACTGCAATAATTTACACAGACATGATTTTATTTTGTCTCTGGCAACAAGAACTCTAAGGGTAGAAACAGCAGGCTGACAAGAGTAGCTCAGAATGCCACATGTCTGCCCTTGAGACAAGATGGCTGCTATACTTCCAGATCCTACATCTAATTTCCTGGAAGCAACAAGGTGAGAAGACTAAAAAACTTATCCCCAACAGTTTTGTCTTTTTTTTTTTTTTAATTTGAGAAGCAGGGCATAAGGGCAGAGAGAGAGAGAGGAGAGAGAATCCCAAGCAGGCTCCACACTCAGCATGGAGCTCCACGTGGGGCTCAATCCCACAAACCTAGGATCATGACCTAACCCAAAATCAAGAGTCAGTCGCTCAACCAATTGAGCCATCCAGGGGCCCCAGCTTGGTCTTTTTGCATGGGAAGGAATGCTGTACACCTTCATCACTGGCCATCCCAGGTAGAAAGTGTCTAAGAAAAATTATTTAGTATTTTCAACCTATTTCAAAGGAAAAGGCAAGGGACAAGGCTGCTGGGAATGAGGCTGAGTGAGCCAAGTCCTGGTGCTCTCTCTGTAGACAGTTCTTTCACCAAGAATGAAGTTTACACATACCTTGCTCCTCACTGATACTGTTTTCTTCAATTTATTTAGTCAAAGCTCTTTGGGTTGGTATTGTCAAGAGTCCCATTCATTTCATTCTAATATTTCCAGAGTCCAGTGGAGAGCCTTGTATTCTAGCCTTTCCAACCATTTGAAATTGATGTGGACAGCTCATATTTCTAACCCAAATTTCTATCCAATTATATTCATTTCATTACCAAATTTTTGAAATTGATTAGTTTTGTTAGCATTCTTTTTTCCCTACTTTGTTTATAAGTGCCAGAGTTGGAATTCAAACTCAATCAGATCTGTATTCACCATTCTTTTGCTGCTTCTGGAATACCTCTGACTACAGAGGTACATGCACACACTTCACCACTGAAAGGATTTCCAAACCTTTTGCTCACTGAATTCTTTATAAACTTGCCTGGCATATGATAAATACACAAAATAGAAAAAGAATTATTTATGGGCTTGGAAAGTTGGACATCCTTATGGAAAAAAGTATTACAACCCTATCTCATACCGTACACAAAAGTCAGTCCCAGGCTAATTAAGGACATATATATGAAAAGCAAAATCTCTAGAAAGAATATTAGGATCCTCTTTTTATGAAATATGTCAAGAAAGGGTTAAACAAGTCATAGAAAGCATAAACCATAAACAAAAAGACTGATAATTTTGTCTGAATTAAAATTACTTTGGAATGAAATAAGACCATAATAACAGTTTTAAAAACAAGACCCAGAGGAAGTGAAATATTCGCAATTCATTTCATTGATTTTCTTTTTAGAAACATGATATCTAGAATACATAAAGATCTATAAGTCAATAAAGATTTAAAAAATAGGAAATGGGGGCAAACAGGCAATTTGCTCAAGAAGAAATCTGAATGGCCTATTAATACACACACAAAAAAATTTTGAACTTCACTTACGATAAGGGAACAGAAAAAATTAATATGATACACATTCACACCATCAAAGTGATAAAATACATATATGTGAATACTAAGTGTAAGGATGTGGGAAAATAAGAGCCCTCCTATAATATTGTCTGTGGGAGCCTCAATTGGCACAGACACCTTGAGAGCAATTTGGACTATCAAGTGCATATCCCATGATTCAGCAATCCTGTTCCCCAGTACACATCATGGAAAAAGTCTCTCAAGTGTGCACAGCGAAAAGTATGCAAAGATGTTCACGGTAGCTTTCTCTGTGACAACAAAAATTTGGAGAGAAGACAGTCTAATTGTCTATCAGAAGGAGAATGAATTCCATTTATCTGATGGAATACTGTAAAAAAAAAAAATTACAATTACTGAGATAGAGCTGATGTGCCAAGATGGATACATCTCCAAAACAGGGTACCACCCTTAATCCCATTCGAAACATGGTACCACCACCAAAAAAGGTACCACCTTTAATCATGAAGTGTGGCCTGCCTTCCATTTCCACCCTCTATTTAAATTCCATCCTTCCTCCATGTCCTCACTCAAGTGCTAGCCTTCCCAGGAACTTTCTCTGCAGTTTCTAATCTTGATCCTTCCCTTTTGGTTGGCTTTTGGTTTGCATCTCTATTATGACACCCACACAGCAATACAAGAAAGAGCCTTCGCATCATAGCCTTACCAATACCCCCTTTTTTAAATCTTGGATAATTTCACAGGGGGGAAAAATCTCATTTTAATGTGCATTTATTGTTACTCCTGAGGTTGAAATTTTATCATATCCTAATACTTTGCTTGTATTACTTCTGTCTTATTCATTTATAGCAAACTTCACAGCCTTTTGAACACAGTTCCTAGCACATGTTGAAAACAGAAAATCAATTTTGAACTATAATGAATTAAAAGCTAGAAATTCAATGTGAATCAAGACCAAAAAAAAAACTCAGACAAAAAAAAATAAGTGCAACATAAGAAGTGTACTACAATACAAAGCATATCACTAATACTGCAAACTTGCACACTGAGGCTCTTTCTTAATTAGGTGAATGGAAGCATACCTTTATTTCTTACATGATGCTGAGTATAGGGGGTATCCGTTGCTTAAAGCTTAAATAGCTTCTGCTGGTTTGAGGAACAAGCAGTTTTTAACAGAGACAGAAAGAACACATACACCAAGAAAGTATGTGCCAGGAGCCAGTGTTCCCTACAAGGACCCTAACTTGAGACAGATCCCCCTCCCAATAAACTTTGAATTCTGTGAATGTATGACCTTATTCCTTAAATTTAACGTATGTGTCTTTGGAAAGGTTCCTATTAACCTTATGACTTCTGGGTTTTACAGCTAATAAGCAGAATCATAACTGAAATGATTACATAAATACAGAGTCACCTTTCCTCCAGAAAATGCAAGCTATTTTTTCCCAGCAGTTCACACGGCATTTAGTGGTCCCTGGGTTTTCTATTATTTCTTTGTAGAATTCTAGAGATCCCAGGAATCATTTCCAGACAGCATAGTTTTTGGTAACAGTTTCCAGTAACAGTCTGCCATTCAAATTCAGACGTTCAAATTGGGAACCAAATGCTCAATATAAAAAAGATCTGTAGCAAAAAAACAGCAATAGAACTGGAATTACCAAGATCAGAGCCAGTGACCATCACTGCAATATTTTCTTGTCTTTTCATTTATGAGCAATTTATCACTGTCTGGACTTGAACATGTAGCATCAGCCAATCCAGATTTGAAAGGAGTGCTTGGCTCCCGGAGTGCCAGCCAGACAGAATCTCCTCCTTTTAGGGTCGAACTACTTAGGAGATTAACTCCAGAACACTACTTACTTGGGATTTAACCTCACTAAACCCAACTGAATCAGGATCAGGTTATATGGTTGTCACAGGACAGAACAACAAACAGAAAGGACAAGTTTGTCATATTTTCATTACTTTATCCCCTTATGAGTATATACTATCCTGTTAAAAAGCAAAAACAGGGGCACCTGGGTGGCTTGGTCGGTTAAGCGTCCGACTTCGGCTCAGGTCATGATCTCACGGTCTGTGAGTTCAAGCCCCGCGTCGGGCTCTGGGCTGACAGCTCAGAGCCTGGAGCCTGTTTCAGATTCTGTGTCTCCCTCTCTCTCTGCCCCTCCCCTGTTCATGCTCTGTCTCTCTCTGTCTCAAAAATAAATAAACGTTAAAAAGAAATTTTTTTTTAAAAAAGCAAAAACAAACAAAATAATGATGGTAGCAACGTGCAGAAATATGCCTCTAAATATTCTACCTCTAAATATTCTTCCAGCTTCTAAATTATATTTTCATAGATACAAATTTATATGAAATTTAGCAAGGGATGTTTCTGCTTTTTGTTTGTTTGGCTTTTGTTTTGTTTTTGTTTTTAGTGTAATGCAAAATAAATAAGACTTTGTACTAAATCTGCAACTGTCATGAGTAAATACATTTCACAAAGTTAAAAAAAAAATCAGCTTACACCAGACTTTGGTTTATATTAAAAAGTTCCTTAGGGACCTGGGTTTTACATTTGAGCCCTGATTTAGCTAAAAGATTTATAAGGGCACATGTAGAAATACAGGTCCCTACTGGGTGATGAACCCAGGTTGAGACATAATTATGATTCTCTCTGCTCTCCATTCCACTGGAAACAGCTCCCAGGAGCCCAGAGGGAAGATGGTCGCCAAAGAAGAACATAAATGTTCTAGCAGTATGGCCACCTGGGTCACCTTCCTAATCTCCAATGCCAATCAAAAGGACATTAGAAGATGATACACAAGTCTTTTTCAGATATTAAATTAACAGGAATACTTGCTTCCCTTGGAAAACTAATGTCAGTGATGTTTCGTAGACCTTGAAGCCAAATTTGGTTAGATCAATTTGTACATTATCATTCCATGCTGTTGCTCAGTTCAGCCTGTCATAAGTGCAGTGACAGCACTCATGAGCCTGAAAAATGATGTCCCCAAGTAAGATGTGTAAAACAAGCCAGGAATAGAAAATTGGAATTTTCCTTGTAAAAGAATAAATAAAATTGCTTAATAACTTGCTGTAATTTCTCAAGAGTAAAGTAACTCACTGGGAGGCCTGATCTTGGTGGCCTATACCCTTTGAAAATGTCCCCATATCATCCCCTTATGGGACAGAGGGGGAGAACCTATTCATCAGTCCACTGGGAGGTGCCACAAGGTTTTTTACAAGCTTCACGTGGCTGCAGTGTTGTTGCAGGAGTCCCCATTGTTGCTGCTGTCACTTAACTATCACAGCAAAGAACACCCAGAAAACTCCTCACAAGAGCCTGGTAATCAACAGCCAGGGTCTCAAGAATACAAGGGTTGAATGTCAGTATTCAGCTATACCACAAAAACAAGATTTAACAAGGAGATTATAGGAAGACAGTACCTATTCTTTCTCTTGATGACACCCTCCCCACCACCCACCACATACCCTGACCAGCATTCTCCTAACAGTTCGGTGCAGCAGGACCCCAATCTTGCAAAATTTAGATAATATGAAATTTTGATAATACGAAAGTTCATAAAAACTACCATGTTAGCAGTTCTCACTAAGAAAAATATACACATTCTGTACACTTGGAGTAGGTACAGGTGTAAAAAGTTGGAAATGTACAAACCTGTACAAGAACATTAGCAAAGTATTATTCTGAGTATTTTCTGGAAGTCTGACAGTCAAGCGAGTTCCATGTGGAGAAACTACTTTAAATTATTATTTTAATTCTATGTAGTTCTGTTGAATAAAACATGGGTCATCATTACTTGTTTATTCCCTCAAGTAAGATTACTTACATGGTTTTCTAACATTTGTGTTGAGGATTTCCTATTTCTTTGGCAAAAGGACCTTACTGTTGTAGGTTTACTAGCTTGTCACTATTTTCGTTTTTCCTAATTCTTTATTTTCACATCCAATGTGAGGTTTGTCTCATTTTTTAATCTTATAAGTTATTTATGGAAATGAATGTCATTTTTGGGTACCTGCAACATCAATCTTTCCCTACATCAGAATGAGTTTCATCTGCCAATTGGTGGAAGGATCTGCCCATAATAAATAGTCTGTTTGCCTGTGTGCCTTTGGTTTAGGAACTGGACAGTGGATTCACAGATGTCCCTTGTGGCTCAGGGATTAGGCAGTCTGATCCCCGAACCACAAGCCACATAGGATATAATATTAAAATGATCATATAACTACTACATAAATAACAAGTGAAGTGTTCCCATGACTGCCAGCCATTCTCTTGATCACTAACATAATTTCCTATGGCTGAAAGCAATAATGCAGTACGTGAATGTATCCAGGCCTTGTACTCAATCATAGAAAACTTCCTTATCCCTAGATGTGTGATATTCAAAGGCCAAGGAGAATCATCACCATTATATTTTGCTCAAGAAGGACAACATTTATCCTCCATATTCACCTAATTAAGTCAAAATGAAAAAAAAAATTACTGGTAGTGGACATGAAAATAATATATGCTTTGAAATATTTATTTTATGGAGGTAGACATATTCTTAACAATTGACCTTTCAAAATTAATAGCAACAAAAATGTAGCAAGGAACATCAGAACAGAAGCAGAAGCAAATAGAGAAAATGAAAGTGTCCCCACATAAGGGCATCTGTGACATTAGAAAGAAGTGTACATAATGAGAAACAGGGAAGCCAGATGCAGACTCCACCAACTAAGCAGTCAATGATGGGTGAAACTGAGTGATGTGTCGTTAGTCAAAGCAGGACAAATATTCTGCAGCTAAATAAGAACCTATTACACCTAAGAACTTGTAAATATCATTAAATGAGAAGGGCAAAGAAATAATAACAATAATGAAAGAATATGCCTCATTGAATCTAAGTAATCTAGAATATAACAACCTGCCCAAAGACCATAAATAAACAGTGGTAACATTTGTCTACGCAGAATAGAAAGAGTAGTTCATTGAACCATTTACAGTGAACCCGTTGGCTTTATCAAATATCTGCAATTATCTGCCCCTGTTTGGAAATGAGAAACCATCACAGTCCAGTCGGCACCTGTTTCCAATATGAATGCCCTTCAACTGCAATGAAAACTCATCACACTAGTGATAGGTATAAACTCTCAAAAGACAGTTATACATTTAAAACCTACCTGATGGGATCAGGTGCTCAACCACATGGAAAATCACCTTGGTTTCAAAGCAGCAAAAGTACTGGTGTGCCTAAGTGCCATCGTGAAGATGTTCTCTCACATTTCTCCAGACTTTTTGATCCAATCCTGCTTGGCAACCAGCAGACCAGCCCAATGAATAAAGAGATGCATTTCAATTCATTTGGTTGTGATTCATTTGAGTACTGAATGCTAGGTACTGTGCTAGACTCTGGCAGCCCAAGATGGAGAAGGCAGGATTTCTGTCCTTCAAGAGCTCCTTGTCAAATATGGTCTTTAAAGAGGTAATTAAATAAAAGGAGGCTGTTAGGGTGGGGCTCTAATCCAATATGACTACTGTTAAAAGATGAGGAAAAGAAATCATGGGTGTGCATGCACAGGGACAGCCAGGTGAAGAGGCAGCGAAAGGGCAGCCATCTAAAAACCAAAGAGAGAAGCCTTGAGAAACCACCTTTGCTGCCACCTTGATCTTGGACTTCCAGCCTCCAGAACTGTGAGAAGATAGATTCCTATTGTTTGAATCACCCAGCCTGTAGTACTTTGCTTTGGCAGCCCTAACAAGTCAACACAGCATCCTCCCCTATAGCATGGTTGCTTGATGAATGCAAGAGACAGTAAACGGAGTTTGATGATCTTGAAAAAGAGCTCATGAGGGAGTTTCATCATTCTGTGTGTTCAGGGGGAAACTGGATGAAGCCCTGATAGGGACATCACACTGGGTGGGAGAAGGGACTAGCTGATCTCAAATGTATTTTCCAACACTTCAGTTTTATCATTTTTGTCTATACAATTCAGTTTCTCCATGAAAGAGAACTATCACTCCCATGATCAAGTATACTTTGGGGTCTCTTATCTAGAAATCAAAACTAAAACAAAAGCACTTTCAAATTCTTCCACTTGACTCCTTCTGGTCCCTCCTTTATTTGGCTCCTTCGTTTCTCTTTGATGGTCTTTTACCACTGCCATCATCTTTTCCCTACTTTTCGAAGAAGAGTATTTGAAATGGAACTTGTAGGACTGATAGGATCTTACCAAATGGGAGGAAATGGACTGGGAGTTGTCTTTCCAGATGAGAAGGAGGGTGATGCTCCCGTCTTTATGTCAGAGTCACAGAGATGTGAGATGATCTTTGAACAGGTGCAATAACTATAAGAAAGCAGTATTCTAGAATCTCTTGACAGGCTCAAGAGTCAGCAGATCTGTGTCTACTCTTGCTGGTTGTGAAGAGTCAACTCAGCTTTGGGAACTGTGATCTGCATGCAGTTATTAGCAAGCCTAACCAATTCTGTTCAGAGAAAAGAATAGCAAGAATAATGGCTATTGTTAATACAACGTTTTCATTTTGGTCGACAAACTTTATTTCCTATGCCACCAAATCATTTTACAAAGCTGCTGCTAAGAGAACCCATTAACTGATCATGGTATCTCTGCTTTTCTGTGCCCTTCTTTGGTAAAAGTGTTAATGTAGTAATAGGCAGTAGACTCCCTAAAATGTGAATAGTGCTTTCATTAAAAATTTAACAAATGTACTTAATGCCACTGAACTGTACACTTAAAACTGGCTAAAATGGGAAATTTTATGCTGTATTTTACCACAATTTTAAAAAAGTAACGCCAAGTTTTAATCACATAATAAAATAACACCTCTAAGTATGTTAGCCTTGTAAAAGATGAGTTAACTAATTAATAGAACCATGTTGATCAGCACCATGCAGTGGACATAGGAATGGAAAAACTGATAATTGCATCATCTGTACCCAAAGAGATTTAAATGCCTTTATGCTGAGAATAACTCTCACTGTGAATTTATCGGCAAAACACTGGTCACATTGTCCTGGTTGGTTTTTACAAGGTTACACTCTTATGCTATATGAATCATCTTTCTATGAGGCCTATCTGTCTACTATTTTTGAAAGAGAAGGTCAAGGCTCCGGGTAGAGGGCCAGACTCCAGATGTTGTACCTCACCCTGTCAGAACCACATTTACTCTTTCACTTGGATTGTCTCTCAACAACTGCATGTGATTGGAAAAGAGAATGGCTCCCTTCCAGGAAATCCTTCTGCTCTGTGTTTGCTTTAAATGTATGATTTGATATTTAACTTTCACTCAGAGTGGTAACAAACTACATTGATTATATGCTTGCTGTATGCAAATCATACCACTTAGTCTGGGGGCTGTGGCGGTACAAAAAAACTATACTCCTGCCATCATCAGGCTTAGAATCTGCATGGGTTGACAAAATATGTTTCTAATTAGTAATGGTTACCCTGAGGAGATTACCAGTGAAGATTAATTACAAGGGTTTTTCTTGGAGTGCCAAAACTGTTTCCCTCAGTTAATATTTCAACTACTTGTCATCTATGTTATAATACAATTTTGACTTAAAATTCAAATTCCAATGACAGTAACAAATTTGTTAAATAATTGGATCTCTTTCCAATTTAGTGAGACCAATTTTCTTTTTAATGTGCGTAAAGTGTAAGTCAGATTTGTTTTCCCCTTTCTGGAATGATGGTGGGGAGTTCATTTCTAGCCCAGTCCTTCACAGCTGAGTGGCATTCCAACTCTCTTGGTGATTTGGGCTTTTATTTGTGACCTGGGCAAGTCTCTTAACACTTCATTACATCTACATGATAAGTTCCCAGAGGAAGCCTCCGTGGGTGGAACTGGCTGACACGATGAACTAATGACTACCTGGTAGAATAAAAATAAGAGATAGCCCTTACATAAAGTGCTTACTCTGTATTTTGAAGTACTTTGCTCCCTTAACCCTTACTTGGCGCATTAGTAATCACATCTGACTGGTGAAGAAACTGAGGCACAGAGAGTTTAGGTCACGTGTCCAGGATCACAGCTTAGAAAGCCACCAGGTCAGATTCAAACCCTGTGTGGTGTGACTTTTTACCAATAGCCTGGAAGAAGCTGGTATCATCTAGTAGCAAATATCTATTTCAAATTAAATCTCAGGATTTGCTTTCTTGGGTTGCAACTGTGTTGAAGAAGAAAAACTAAGAAAACATATGCAATCTTCATTTGCCCCTATGTGACAAAAAAAGACTCTGGCTCTCCTCCCCTGGGGAGTCTTGAAGCCTGTTCTTCCTCTTTTTGGCATTCCTTGTTCCATGGAAAACAAGAGCATCAAGATAGCTTAAAGGGTTCCTTTATCTTTCGTCTCTCAATCTACCTTCTTTAGCTAATTTCCTGGCAATTTACATTTCATTGAACATATTTTCATAGCTGGATCACCGCAAAAAAAAATTTTTTTTAAATCTAACCCATGAAGAACAGTAATGAGTGTTATACAAAATATACCATCAAAGTGGATTTCTGGCTATAACCCCAACACATTTCAGTTTGCTCAAAGACTTCATTTTATTTAAAGAAATCAATTCAGAAAGTCACTTTATTAAAAAAAAAAAAAAAGTTCTACTTTCCCAGGTTACATCCTTGTAAGTGATTGCTTTCTGAGCTATATAAGGTAAACACATTCTTAAGCATTTTTTCCTTCAGTATGGCCTTCAGGTATTGCACTTATTTCCTATAGGGGTTCCTAAGGGAAATACCTACAGGAGTTCATTAAAATTGCCAATTAGAAATGTAGAAGAACTTGTATAGGGCCCATCAGCTGAGGCCTCTCAGTTCCAGGGAGCAGCTTTCTATTTCTCTAGCTTTCCTAACAGTGGACTATTTTTATTTCTTAATGTTAATTGACAAAGTCAGTTACAAATGCAATAGAATCAGATCATAACCTAGTTTTATGTCATATAGATTCTGCCCTGATACAGATCAAAATATAACCATACAAAAGGCTCATGTCATATTTCCCAGTTATCAATCTTTTCACTAAGCCCAACTTATAGCATATCAATCTATAAACCTTTCCAGTATTTCCCATTACTTGACAGTTATTGACGAGCAATAGCTTAAGCACTATACAAAGCACGGAATTAGACATGGCACATGTATATATGTGTGGTAGGCATTACTACTATTCCCTAATATCTAACTCTTCTTTTCCAGCCGCAGGGCACAACTGTACATTCTACCCCTCTGAAGTTAGGGGTGGCCTTCTTACTGTTGTTGGCCAATAGAACGTGAGTGAAAGTGACATATATCACTTCCCAATGGAAGTACTTAACTTCTGGTAATGGATTCACCAGCCCGCTCTCCGTCTGTTAAGTGATTATGGGAGCATATCTTGATACGAAAGTGCCATAAAATAAAGCAGCTGGGAATGCTAAGCTGGGAAAACGGCTGCCCTGGAAGGCCCCCCAACCCACAGCAAATTTTGCACTAATATGAGATAAACTTCTGTTGTTTGGTGATGACTGTTACAGCAATATAACCTAGCCCATCCTGACTGAACAGTATTACATGTTATCCATGATTTGCATCATATTGAAGCCCAGGGCCATATGTGTAATTCTGAGTAAACTAGTCAACTTGCTCTGTCAATGGCCAAATATCATTTTAACTTCACCATCTTAAAAATGATTATTAACGTGTGGTTACAAGGAGAACTGGGAAAAATAATTTGCAAAAACCAGTGTACATCCTCTCTACTTCTATAAAAGCAAGGGATGGCATACATCTTAATGATCAATAATCAGAACATCCTTGACACACACACACACAAAAAGCCCATTATATCTTGTAAATCAAAAACCTATTTTAGCTATGTTAATCATGGAAGTAGAATATAGATAGATACAATATACAAAAGAGTTTCCAGCCATTTCATGCCAGTATGAGATCTGGTGGGCATATAGTATGTGAACAAAAGGACTGATATTATGTGAGTGTATCAGGTCTATTTTGACACTCCCCCTCCCCAAACTACACACATCTGAGAGTGAATATATTCTTCCCCCTGACAACATAAAATCATGGAGCCATAACCCTCAACTATGACTCAACCTTTCCCCACCTTCCCTGTCAATCACCCTCACTGTAGGCAGAAATTAGCCTTCCAAGTATGTTCTCCAAGAACCAGAAAATTCTGCTTCCCAAAGTACATTCTTCTCTGCACAAGGGGATACTTGAAATACATGAATGGGAAAAAATGGCTCAGAAAAATAAGAGCTAACCCGTCTCAAATTCTAACCACGCCATTTTTGAGGTTAAGAGGAAAGGAGAAAAGCTCAATTGAATTTTTTTCACTGCAAATCTAAAATTCCTCTTTTCAACCAAGTTGATATGGGAAATATCACATTGAGAAATACAAGAAATAGTCTCTGAGTTGTAGCCAACCCTTCCAAATGCCCAAAGATATTAGCAAACGTCTATGTTGGGAGAAATCTGGACAATGAGGTGCTTACCCAAACCCATCTTAATCATGATATGCATAATTCACCACTACGAAAGCAGTGTCACTTATGAGCTGGTAAGAAACTGGAGAGGAAACATTAGTGCAAGGGAATCCACTCAAAAAATTAAATATGGTTCAAGTACTATATGCAAAGGTAATTTTTAAGACATAGATCTTCATTTCTTGACATATGGAAATTTGTTACAAATAGTATGTGTCATTTGATTGCATTTTTATAAAGCTTTGTATATTCATTTTCTCTTAAGTTAAAAGAATGTAACTATTTTCCACTTTTTTCTGTAGATACAGGCAGTGAATTTTTTTTGAATTTTTTTTAACGTTTATTTATTTTTGAGACAGAGAGAGACAGAGCTTGAACAGGGGAGGGTCAGAGAGAGAGGGAGACACAGAATCTGAAACAGGCTCCGGGCTCTGAGCCTTCAGCACAGAGCCTGATGGGGGGCTCGAACTCACAAACTATGAGATCATGACCTGAGCCAAAGTCAGACACTTAACCGACCGAGCCACCCGGGCACCCCGATACAGGCAGTGAAATTAAAGAGATTTCCACTTTCCCCCTTATAATTTTGTGTTGCCTGAGCATTTTACATGTATTACTTTTATAAACAACAAAGAAACATTTGGGGGAGGAAATCAATTCATGAGTGAAAAATGAATGTTTCACTTTAACTTGATCTAATTTTCAATCCATTCCCTTCAGTCTCCTATTCAGTTGTCTGTTGTTGATTTGTAAAATCCAACTCTGGAAAATAACATCATTAATCTGGTTGTTAATGAGAATTTCCCATGTATCTATCTATTACAGTTTAGGACTTTTAAAGACATTGAATATTGTTCTCTGAAAGTAAATTTATAAACTAGACAGAATTTAATCCCTTTGTTAGTTTAAGCTGGTCTTATATGAGGCAAGGGACTGATCTCTCAAGATTTTTATAGAAGGATTTTTTGATTGCTTTCTAATAAGGCTTAGTTAGGACTACAAAAGACCATATTCTATCACAATTCAAAAAGCAACTAAGTTTCTCAGACATGACCTGCAAATGCCTAGGCCTTGTTATTCCTTTTCCCAGTAACACATATTTTGCTCTATGAGAATCTTTGTAATCTTCATAGCCCTTTATCCTAATGTAGGGAAAAGTCTTTACCCACAGAAATATGTGCCATCATCATCTTTAAGCTAAATGCAGAGAAGTGGAAATCTTATTTCTATCTACAAATACTAAACCATAAACCCCTTACATCCAAGGACTCTTTGATAACCCCGCAGTGTATGGTAGAGACCCAATAATCTTTTGATTGGGTGGATGGAATTAAACCCCAAAGAACTTGAGAAATTCCTTCCTTAAGGCATTAGGCTGCTAATTATATCATCTATGGGGAAGAGAAGAGCAGGGCAGAATAATTGTCCTTCCTGTGGTGACATGGTAACATTCCACAGAAATCATTCCAGTGACTACCTGTCCAAGTCTTTCAGATAGCATGAGAATATCCTAGGGAATAATATGCCTTTTCAGGGGAAAAAAATTGATTTCCAAATGAGAGAAATCTCATTTTGGGGCTGGGCACAAGCAACATTGACTTCCCCTCTCCCTAATCCTCCCCTCCACCCTCACTACACACAGCTCCTCTGAATGGAACCATAACTAGCATAACAAGTCAAAGTTTCCAACTTAATAATACCAAACAAGAGGGGGTTAAAGACATGCTTTCAGTATTTATTCCAGGGAAGAACTGATCACAGAAAACCTTAGAAATCTTGTTCGTTTTGAAGCTCTAATCCAGACAAACTTGGACATGGAAAAAGGTTTCTGAACTAGTACAAATAATAATAAGTTAAATGTACTCATAAAAGCACTCTTTTCTTCCTTGTTTCCTTCCAGGGCAGAACTTGTTGTGAATTTCTTTAATTAATTAAGATTTCAAGGAAACTAAGGGAAGACAGCAAAGCTCTGGACAGCATGGCCAAGATGGTCACTAGACACTTTGCAGACTGGCCATCTACCAGAAACCCAATTTAACATTTGGAAGTATTTCTCTAGAATATTTCACTCCCCATTGTACCAATGGAGATTTACAAACTATTAAGAAATGTTAGGCTTACTAATGAAACTTTGTTAACATTTAGTGCCAATGAACTCAGAGGACGGGGTCTGTGTATGTGGGATACTATAGTTTGAAATTACAGGTTATACCAAATCAACCAAAAATCTAAGTTACAGATTTCTTTGTTGGTGCGAACGCCTGTGGTTTACTCAAAACTGGGCATGTCAAAAAACAAGGATGAATCATTTTCATAAATCTGACAAATTTCTTAGTTTGGGCAGCATAAAAATCTACCATTAGGAAGACCCAAACAAATACAGAGTATGGAAAGGTGTCCCTAAAGTCAGTTCAGTAAGAATGACAAAAGGCTTTTTATTCTGGGATTTGTCTCTGGAAAGATCGTACATGTGTGCAGGAACTCAGATTCCATCTGTTGCTTTAGAGCCAACAGGCTTTATTGTATTGACTCTGTGCTCTTATCTGATGGCAATAAATTCCCACCAGAGTGAAACACCAGCTTAGCCAGTGACCCCTGCTGTTCAAATCAGACAATGGAGCAGGTCTTTCTTCCCAGGGAAACGCTGTGGCTTCTGGACCGCCCTCTATGAATGGCCTTGGGATTTTGCTGTTTCCATTCAGGATTTCCTAACGTGAGCAATTAGGAGATGCTTCATTTCAAGAGTCTCATCAGCAGTTGCAACACATCAGTGAGCAATAAACTGCTGGGACCCCAGAAAGAGACAGGAAAATTGGAAAGTAAGGGACAGGGAAGAAGAAAGGCAAAGTATCCAACAGAGCTCTTTACATATACGGGGTGCTCCATAAATATGTAAGAGTGCCAAAGGAACTAAGCGTACACAGTTGACACGAATGTTAAAGTTTTGAACCCCAAGACCAAGGAATTACTATTGGTCCAGCAAATTTGAGACCTTATGCTGTAAACGAAAGGCGGCTGGGGGAGGACGTGTACGCTAAACAAATGGAATTTCCTTCCCAGAGATCTGTGTCATTGAACAGCATCAGGTGTCTTCTTTGGTCGGGTTTTGTGTTTTTGTTTTGTTTTTGAAGCAGAAGCAGTCCAGGGATGCAAGCAGGACAAGCCACGCCCTAGCCCCATCCTTTCTCCCCAAGTATCTACAGCCATTTTCTCATCGAGGTTAACAATAAAAGAAACAGAACTTGGTCTTTCCCAAGGCACCAACCACCGGCAGCCTCTATGATGTGCCTGAGAAAAATATACTGTATCTTTCTCAGTCCGTCCCAAACCAGTGTATGACCAAAAAACACTCATGTGGCTGGAGAAGAACAAGAAAACGACCTGTTGCAGATTATCGTTGGAAGTGAAATCGGTTTTTGGTTAGTTGGTTGGGTTTGGTGTTGTTTTTATCATTTCGGAGCGACTGTTTTTAATCATTCTACCGAACTCCACAAGTATCCCACCCCACTGGCTTTACAAAGGCCTTTCTCAAAGAGCAAGTCTGCGGCACTCGGTTCAAAGAGGCCCCTGGATCTTGGGGGGGGTTCACGCTGGCTTTGCACCAACCAACCAGAGAGCTGACAGTGACACGCGCGATTATAGCTCGCTCTCTCTCCGCCAGGTGGCCCGCCGAGAGGGACCAGGGCCCGCCCCAGCCTCACCCACCGGGGAACCTTCGCTCTGAGCCTTCCGCCCGGGCTTCGGCACAGCGCCCACCTAAGCCGCGGTCCTCGCCGCCCCTCCTGCGCCCTCCCTCGGCCAGTTTGCCCCTCCTGGCGAAAAGGGGGCGCCGAGTCAGAACCTCCCTAGAGCCTTCGTTTGTTTTTTCAGCTCCAATCTGGGACCCGCCGGTCCCTTGAAACCTGAAAGGAGAGAGGCGCAAGAATTTGGGTTAGCAGGCGGGAAACTATTGGTCTTCCGACTGGACTCTTGTTTTCTTCAAATGAGACGTAGGGGCCCTCCCGTCGCAGGCCTGGACCTCGGTATCGGAAATCCGCGTCTGAACCCTTGGGGTGCGCGACGGGAAGGCGGTTGGCACCTGCCCCGCCTGCGCGTGCGGCGACAGTCTTCCCGTCCGGCCTCAGGCGGCGCCCTCACTGCTGAGCGTGAGCCGCGGGAAGGCCAAAGGCGAAAAGAAAGCTAACTTCTCCCCTGACACCCACCCCCGCAAAAAAAAAAAAAAAAAAAAAAAAAAAGCCAGCCTCAGGGCCAACTTTTAAAAACGCAAAGACCTCAGAGCCTCAACAGCGTGCAGAAACCGAAAGGCAACCCTTGAGGGACCCTCCGTTTGGGGAAATGGCGCCCCCAGATGGCTGCCGCGAATCCCACGGAAAGAAGCCCAGGCTAGCGCGCTTTTGGGTCTCGCTAGGAGCCAGGAAGGCCCGGGTCCCTAGCCCCGGGACGAGCGGTGACGTCACCCCACCCCCCCCACCCCCCCCCCCGGCAGGCCTGCGCGCGATGACAGCCAAGAGACGACGCTGTTGGAAACACCCAACTGGTCTGGACGCGTCCCCAAAGGCCGCCGAGGCCGGAACTGCACCCAGCTACGGCACGCGTAACACCAGCAGCTCTACTTGACCCGGTTCCAGTGGCTTAACCCCTCCGTGCCTCAGTGTCCTCGTGACTGCTCACTTGCAGAGTGATAACACCCACACCCACCTGCCGGGTGGCAGTGAGGATTTCAGGAGACGGAAGGAGGGTGGGGGCCTCGGTGCGTTAGTGCAGCCTCCCAGCGTGCCGCAGGTCATCCTTCCCGGCGCTTCCCGAACCCGTTCCCGGCCTGCCCCTCGCAGCTGCGTCATCCCGGCTCAGGCGTTGCCCTCGAGGCTTAAAGCCTCCCCGGAGGCCGAGCGTTTTAGTAAGGGGCGTCGAAATGCAGGCTTCCAATCGAAACGAAGGCCGGTCAGTGGCACCGTCATCTCGCGGCTCAGAAGCTTGTTGCCAATTCAAGACTGCCCTTCTGTAGCCCGTTTTGAGAATTAAGAAACCGGCATACTGCACACGTGCTTCTTCCCGCTCTCGCTCACCCTCTCACTCAGTCTGAGTCCGTGCTCGCGAGTGGGGGTGGGAGGCGCCGTTTCCCCGGCTCTCTACCGATACCCCGCCAATGCAGGGGCCACCGGCCCCAGACTTGGAGACCCCAGCCACAGGACAGAACCTCTGGGCACGACTGTGAGGGGCCTGCCTGCCCAGAAACTTGTAGCTAGCACAGCCCAGTTGTTCGGGCAAGACCGGTAGGAAGGTTGTGCCTGGAGATCCTTGAGTGCCTTGGACGACGGGCAACACTCAGGCAGGGAAGCAGGGCCAACTCCAGAAAACGGATGGTCTTCTCCAGGCCTGCAGCGTTTGGATGGGATGTCGTTCATTGTGGGGGCAGGCGCGGGGTAGGGGGAAGATGGCCAACCCCATCACCAGAGACCCATGGGCATCCCCCTTTCAGAGGAGGGAGCGCCCACCACCGCTTACCCTGGGTTTGGGTGACTACAGTTGCCGTTCCTAAAAGGGGCTACTACTAAATGGACGGGGCAGAGGGTCGGCGGTGGGGGCTTCCGGGGGATGGGCGGTAAGTGCTGGCTCTCGGTTTGTAAAAGCAAAAGCCTTTGTTGGCTTTTGATAGACGGCAAGGCTCTGAGGAGGCCCGAGCGCAGAAGGGTCCAGGGAGCGAAGGCGACGCCGCGCGGCAGCACCACGTGCGCGCATCTCTCCGCGGTGACACAGCGACCCCGGCTGGGGAGGCTCGCCGGGACTGTCACCAGGCATCGGCGTCCGTGCGGTTTTCACACAGACAGAGGGCCTTGCTCGCGTCCTGACCTGTGTGGGAGGTTATTTTCCTTTTCCTCCTCAATCCTCTGGTCTCGTGGGTGCGCCTGTCACGCGGGCACGCGCTTGACCAGGCGCGAAAAAATTGAAGGGAGAGGGAGTGGGGCGCGACGTGAGGTGGGGAAGAAAGACGCAGCCTGAGCTGGATGAGATCGAAGCAGGGTGGCGCGGGTGCGATAGGGGATCCGCGAGCCTCCGAACCTGAAAGGCCAAAGCTTGGCGCCGCGCGCGGCGGCCTTGGAGACTCCAGTGCGGCTCCCGGCGCCCCCTGGCGGCGAGCGGGGCCGCGCGGGCTCCGGAAACAATGCCTCAGGCCGCGCGGGTCGGCGGGGCTCCTCCGTCCCCGGCCGCTCCCGAGTGTGCGGCCGTGTCCCGTTTTACACGAGCCAGACCGGCCTGGGGCTCCTTTGTCCCGCGCTAGGGGTCTGAGTGGCCGAGACGACTCCAGGGGAGGGCTTTGGGGCTGGGGGGCGGTGGAGGCGGGAGAGCCCCTTCCCGCCCCCGGACCGAAGTCCTAGCATCTCTCAAGTGCTCAGGCTCTGATTAATTGCTCTATTGGAGGTGTGTGCATTTAATGTGGGGTTTATTTTCAAAATTGTTTGTGTTGGGGAATGCGAGTTTTAGGCTTCTTGGTGCTTTAGTTAGAAACGAAAAAGGCCCAGGGCTGGTTACGCTGAAGAGCGGCCTTCTGCTGCTGCCCCCCCACACCCACTCCCCCACCCCCGGCCCTTGCCCAACTGAGCACCCGGATCAAAGATGGAAGCTGGACTTTGGGGGAATAGATTCTTGGAGTCCAGATAATGCTGTCCGTCCAGGCGGAGATTTTCCTGGTGTGTTTACGGCCAGGAAGGGATAGACGATGATGCTGAGTGGGCTTTCGCCACCCCTCCCCTAAGCACTGGGACCCCAAAGCAGGCCAGACGACTTGGACCTGGAAGGCTGCCGGATCTATTGCATCTTTCCGGAAGGAGGGAAATAGGAAAGCTTCGGACGGAGCCTGTGGATAGCTCCTAGAGGCCGGGGAGTAATAACAATGAGCTACCTTACATATGAAAGAAGCTTGGCGGGGTCGCTCTCAGCGGATTATCTGTTTGGATCAGCACCTCCAACCAGCTAGGGAGGCTGAGGGGGCGGAGACGACCTACCCCTAGGGGAGACTTGGGTGATTCCGGGAAAGGAGCCCCCCACACACACACACACTCACTTTCCCCCTCCTGGCACCCAAGTTCCGGTTTCCAGCTGTAAACTTACTGTTTGCAGTCCTCAAGGGTAGTAGAGCCCTAGCTCCACGAGAGCAAAGGCCAACCTGTTTCACCTCTGCACACTCAGTGCCCGCTGGCGTGTGCAGGATGCATGAACCAACGCTGCCAAGGCCACGACTAGCGCTCGTGGATCTCCAGGCAGGGCTCCTTCCTCTGTTCCCCAGTCCTTCCCAGACTGTCCACCTGGCGCATTCTCTGCCAGTCCTATGGGCCTGGCACTAGCCTTTAGGAACGGGGCCTATACTCCGTTCCGCGCTCCTGAGCGCCGCGCCGCGAGAGCCCGTGTGTGTTAGGGCCCGCGCTACCTTCGAGCGTTGAGTCATCCCTTTCATTTAAGGAGCGGGGGGAGGGCAGGTCTTTTATCCAAAACCGGGAAATGGTGGGCAGTCTTGTGTGGGCCTGACGAGATTCTGCAAAGGCATTTCCCCAACGGCAAAATCTAGACGTATTCCAACAACACAACCACCCCAACGTTTTGGTCCCTTTTCCATGTAAAAGTTTTGCTCACTCGACTTTATTCGTAATTCTGATTTTTAAAAGGGCAGGGGGCAGCACACGGCATAGTTATGGGCCACGCTGCGAACTGTGGCTGCAGACTGGAGAGGAAACCAAGCTCGCCTAGGCGGCCTGGGGCCGACAGGTCCCGGGCGCGAGCCGAAGAAAGCACAAAGAGCCTGAGCTCTCGGCTCAGAGGGATGCAGTTCTGCCGCACAGCTCCGGGGTCCCAGCAGAAACTTCAGGCTGGGGTCAAACAACCCCCGACCGGGGCCTCGCAGGGGGCGGAGCGCGTTTCTCCCGGGACCCGGTGGCGAGGCCGCCCATCGCGTCCCCAGCGTTTCCCCATCTCCCGCAAACCGTTCTCCGCACTCTCGGGGCGGGGGGGGGGGGGGGGGGGGAGGGGGCGCAGCTGCCAGGCTTGTCTATTTGTTTGTTGTTTAAAGCAACCCTTGAGCACGCGATCAGCAGCATCTAAAGTGGGCGGGGAGCCGGGGAGGGGGGCAGAATTTCCTTCCAGGGAGCGCGTGAGGGGCATTCTCAACGGAAAACAAGACCTAGAGAGTAGTGACCAACCCTCCTCGGATTACTCTGCACTGGCTCCTCCCTTTCTTCCCCCCTCCCCACCTCCAGATTTGCATAAAAAAGGCCAAGAAAACTCTGGCTGGGCCCCAGCAGTGGCTCACTCTGCTCCCCCGGGTCGGAGCCCCCCGGAGCTGAGCTCGGACTTGCAGCGCGAAGCCGAGTGGAGAGCTTCTCGCCCGCACAGTCCTCGCGGCGCCCGGCGTCTCGGCCGCCCGCTTTCCAGGCCCCCCGAACCGCCCAGAGCAGAGCGAGCGAGCCGGGACGAACTCCGCCCCGGCTGCCTCCCGCTTCCCCGGCTCCGCTCTCCGCCCCCCGGGGGTCGCGCGCCCACGATGCCGCAGGGCCCTGGCTCGCTGCTGCTGCTCGTCCTCGCCTCGCACTGCTGCTTGGGCTCCGCGCGCGGGCTCTTCTTCGGCCAGCCCGACTTCTCCTACAAGCGCAGCAACTGCAAGCCCATCCCGGCCAACCTGCAGCTGTGCCACGGCATAGAGTACCAGAACATGCGGCTGCCCAACCTGCTGGGCCACGAGACCATGAAGGAGGTGCTGGAGCAGGCGGGCGCCTGGATCCCGCTGGTCATGAAGCAGTGCCACCCAGACACCAAGAAGTTCCTGTGCTCGCTCTTCGCCCCGGTCTGCCTCGATGACCTGGACGAAACCATCCAACCGTGCCACTCTCTCTGCGTGCAGGTGAAGGACCGCTGCGCTCCAGTCATGTCCGCCTTCGGCTTCCCCTGGCCAGACATGCTCGAGTGCGACCGTTTCCCCCAGGACAACGACCTCTGCATCCCCCTCGCGAGCAGCGACCACCTCCTGCCGGCCACCGAGGAAGGTAAGCCTTTCCCCCATATTCCCCGCTTCTTGCCCCCACCCAGCTCCACTAAGGCTTTCCGTGGGGATCTCGAGGCCCACAACCCACATCCCGATGTGTCCCTGCGAGGGGTACCAGTCCCAGGTGAGGCAAACGTTCTTCTTGCTGTAGTTTGTCCTCGTGACAAATTTGAGACACCACACACACACACCCAAGTCTCTCATTCCCTTCTGAGTTACACCAGTTGCTCTTAGAGACAGTTTAAAAAAAAAAAGCAAAAGAAAAGAAAGAAAGAAAAAAGAAAAAGCGAAGGACTGAAAGGCATTTTTCCCCCTTAGAGATGCACAGTTAATTTTAAAGGAGGTCGCACTTTTGAGATCATTAGAAGTGGTGCTGTGCTGAGGAGTTAGTAGTGAGCACCCTGGCCAGAGGCTCCTTGCTCAGCCTCCTGCAACACGTTCTCACCACCGGGCAGGATTCTAGGCAGGGAAACATTCTCGTGCAGGCACGATAGCCAAAACGCATAGTCATTTAAGGTATTTTTTGTTCTCTGTCGACTTAGGTTTTGGAAATAAAAGCCGGACTGGCTCGCGGAGCATGTTGAAATTGAGCGCTGGTTGTACTTACTGCTCAGCGATCTAAGGAAGAGGGCATAAAGGGCATCTCCAGGCATTTTTCTATCGCTAATCATCTTATATCTTAGGAGTGGTTTTAATTAACTGGAGAAAATCATGCAAAAGAGAGTTTCCCAGGTTTCTAGAAAACAGAGGGGGAAGTTCCTGTGCAAAAACCATCAAAGCAATGAAAACCTCATGGGTTCTTGATACTCTTCCTGAGAGAAAAACATACACAATGTGTCTGAGCTGATTCAGGTCCCCTGGGGATGGAAAGGGAGCTCCTTCATCCCTTGCAGGGCTCCAGCAGTCTCTCCTTTTCAATCTCTAATTGTTTTCCTATAGCCATCACTGGTTAAAGAAAATGCACAGTTGTTCAGCAATCTTTTCTGGCAGGCACCTCCAGTTTGCAATCATCTTATTGGTTAGATTTCTAATTTATTGCAAATGTTTGGCATATTTCAAACATTTGTCCAACATATACCACAGACCAACCAATACAGGTTAGTAACATTTTATATACATTCCTAGAGCTCCTAATTGGAAATGTTTCATTTTGTTTGAGTGAGGGGAATTAAGGACAGTTTTATGTGTGTGACTTTTGTTTTTACTTCTTTCCACCACCAGCACCAACATTATAAAGTACATTTCTCCAAATCGCCTTTTCCTCCTTCAAAATAAGTTTATGGTCTTCAAAACATGCTCTGAAATTTTTCTGATTTGATACATATCTCTGATATCTTGAGTCACATAAAGTTTTTTTCTGTGAAAATTCAATTTCATATGAATGAAAATCAAACTTCTCCTAAATTTTGAACACAGCACTAGCACAAATGCAAGAAAGGGAACAGTATGTTTTCTCCCCCCACCCCACCCCCCACCCCCACCCCCACCCCCACCCCCACCAGCAGGCTCTTTTACAAGAGCCTTTAGCAGGCTCTCTGATCATTGTGCTAGTGCATACTCCTACATTTGGTCAGACCCCCAGAGACAGTTAGCTTCAGTTATGATTCACTTCAGGAAAAGCTTTAGGTTTTTTGCTTGGTTGGTTGTGTTTTGGTTTGGGGTTTTTAAGGGGGTGGGGGTTGTTTGTTTCTGACAGTTTGAAATGGAGAAAGAGGGGCAAGAAGAACCCGCACAGGAAGGAAGATAACCATGAAATAAAAGCAGTTTAATTCAACCACAGACTTGACAAAAAGCACAAGGGTGATACAGAAGCGGTTAGAGCAGGCTATTGTAATTACCGAGGCGTGTTTCAAGGTGGGAAGAACCGGTATGTAACCCCTGCAACACTAGCCACCTCTCCCTGTCCAGACAAGTATCCTGTCCAGAAAGTATCCTGAAGTGGCCTTCCTGAGACGCAACTCTGCTGAAGAGCCCAGCAGAGGCTGAGCCACACTGGTGTCCTGCAGCCGAAAAAGACAATCTTTTGGCTATGTTTTGTGGTAACCAATTTTCCAAAACCCCTCCAGGTTTCTTCTGGTGCTTTGTCCTCAGAGAAGCTTTGGGAACAACTTTGAATTTCAGAGACAGAATGTGTCTCAGGAGTGAGGAGGAAGAGCTAAAAAGCCAAAACCCATCCCAGTTAACTGTCCACTGTGCCCACAACACCCTTTTTGCAGGGAGGGGGGTTGACCTGTCATTTCTCAAACACAACTATACGCATTCTTGTTTTGCCCATGAGAAAGCAGGAGTCACAGAAGACTTTCCTGGGAATGAGTGATCCTTTTTCAAAGAGGCAGAAGCTGGGGTCTTACAGAACAATTGCTACTCTGGCCTGGATAAGCCCCTTTGAGTTGTTTACAAACGCCACCTGCTGTTCCCTTTTAAGCAAACTTACTAACTTTTCACATTTCTAGCTCCAAAGGTATGTGAAGCCTGCAAAAATAAAAATGAGGATGACAACGACATAATGGAAACTCTTTGTAAAAATGATTTTGGTAAGTAATATACCAACAACAAAGATTTCACATACAAAAGCTTTATTTGCCAGTACAGCTTACAGGTACAAATCATTAAGATGTTATTGGATAAGACTTGGGTAAAATACTATCATAGCTGATCTTTCCCAAAGTCATCTAACTTGCTCTATCCCGGTTTTCTCCCTATGTAACTATCTTGCCTGAGTTGTATCTTTTTAGGTGAGACTCATTGTTCTGTCTCAGTCAAATAGTGAGAATTATTCAAATTAGGACTTTTGAATGGCACATTTTTCATTTCACTTTGGCTTTTTCTTGCTAATAAGCATGATCTTGGGCCATGTTCTTTCACTCACTCGATATGTGTGCCAGGAATTAAAGCATGTAAATATTAGCCCCAGCAAAAACAGACTGAAGGCATTTAGCTAAAAATAAAAGTTTGTTCCAGCATCAAATAGAAATATTTTTACCTTATTCATAGCCCATAATGCTTTGCTCCTCTGCATTCCATCACTAGTGACTATGTCCAAGGTATAGGCTAATAATTTGGGGAGAGGAGTTCCTTAAATTTAAAAAGAAAAAATAAAGATTAGGAATTTACTTTGGCAAAATATATGAAAGGCGCCATGATGACATAGTGCTTGGAGATAATAATATGTGTGATATGTTACCCAGATTCACAGAGGGTGGGTCACCACCCTTAGGAGAGTATTATACGAGAAAAGAGGGATGAACACTGTCCACACAGAGCTTCATCACCACCTATCCACTGTCCTCAGGGCTCTGAGGTAAGGGCCAAGCCCAGCTAGACCCAGAAATCAGTGCTAACTTTGGAGTCAGAAGTGGCCATGAACGTCACCCAGACATTCCCTGGGACATTCGTGTTTTCATCCCATTCCAAGAGGAGACACCTTTTGATGTGTTTGAGAGGCTGGTATCCCTGAAAAGTATTTGTTCAGGCGGAAGGCCGAACTCACTGGCGAGCAGATATGATCCCTGCTCTATCAAACAGTAATGGATTCTAACTGATCTGTATTAACATTTCTATATACTCAACAAAGTCCTTGAAACTGAGAGAAATGACTTCACCACCCACTTTTGGGAGCTACCTTCCCACTCTCTCCTTACAACTTGCCATCCCAGCAATCTCAGACCGTCCAGGTCCCTGAAACTCTGGAGACAGTCCAGTCCCTGTTCCTTACCATTCCAGTCTCTTCCAGAAGTGTCCTGGGTTTAACCTTAGCTGATCCCAGATCAGCCACAGCTTTAGGAAAAACTTCACACTGCCAAGGAAGAGAAAAAGAAAGGAGGCGACCCTGAGTCCCAACCAGTCTGTCCCCTCAGCAAGAACCACAAAAGTGATGATAGGGTTTCGTATGTCTATATTTAAATATATATAACTCTAAGTAGTAGAGGGCAGGCAGGCGTGCGGGTAGCAGCGGTCTCAGATCTCTAGAGCCTTACCAAACACATTTCTGAGCTTCTATGATAAAAAGATTTGATTAAAGGCAAAAAAGAAACATAATTTTAACAAAACTTACATTAAAATGTTTATAAAATGTCATTTTCTTCTGGCAACTTATGTCCTTTGCATTAGATTTAATACAGATCTCTCTCCTGACTTTCCATGAAAAAGCTAGTTATGTCACGGGGCTCTAAAATGATTGAAATGTAGGCATGTGCACATACACACACACACATATTAATGCTTGCTTTATGGCTTCCCTCACAGAAGACCCCCTTCCTAAGGATGCTGTATCAAGACCTAGCCCCTCCCCCAGAAAAAGTGTGTGTGAGAGTGTGTGTGTGGGGGGGGGGGAAGGTATGTCCTAGTTTTCTCTCTCCTTAGAGGAGAAAACCTTTCAAAACAACATGGATATCCCTGCATGTAAGGTATCACACACATATTACCTCACAGCTTTGTTTTCTATTTTCCCACATTAATTTTGTCTCTAAAGAGATAATGAACCGTGAATTATAGGAAGTGTTGTAAGCAGTATTCCATATTGCCTCTGTACTTTGGAAAGTGATGGAAGGGTAGAAGGAACAAGGGTAGAAATCTGATTTATTTAACTTAAATCATCCACAAAAGCATCACACTCTTTCCCCACTGCACTCCTGAAGTACAGGGAAAATACAGAATGCCTCCTAGCCCAGAACTGCCTGCCCATGCATACAACCTATTGTTGGATCAGACAGTATCATTACCTCTGCCTCCTACCACTTCCTGCATCCCCATTCGCATCTTCCAGGGCAGAAAAAGTTATTTTGGGGCTTTGATTCCCTATATTTGGTCCCAGCTGAAAATTCAGGGAGGAAATGCCTGGTCCCATGGTAAGCTTCTGCGAAGTTGATTATTTTACAGCTAGAAAAAGGTGAGTAATAAATCTTCCTCCTGGTTAAAAGTAATGGTTTTCTGATATTTAGAGATCAAGAATGTTTAATTTGACCAGGTGCTCTATCACACATGCTCTATCTGTGCTATAGACAAACCTCCAGGCAACATATAATCACTTCTCCCACCATGCATCTTTCCCACCCCCAACCCCTTATGCAGAGGCCACAGGAACGTGTGATCTTTTCATGTGACTTTTTCCATGATGTAAGTCTTATAAACCCTGAGAACTCAGTACTATGGTTCAGATGTACATCAGACAAAATAATGATTAGCCAAATCACAGCATCTTTGATTTATCTGGTTAAGTTTCAGTCATTTCCTGGTGGGCTGGAAAAGCCATGGTTACTCAAATTCCCTTTCTGAAACAGAGAGAAGGAGGGAGAGAGAGATCCCCAAAGTAGTTATAGACACACACACACACACACACACACACACACACACCTCTTCCTCTGTTACTAATAATATGCTGAACTCCATCAAAATCAGGAAGGGTCACTGGCACATCATCTATATGGAACACTTAATCAGTGTCATTAACAGTCTTAGGACACATTACAGTTGGGGATGTTAATGCTGTAACCTGGACCAGAAATTTGATGCTGCCTTAAGAAATCACAGTGGTATTAAAGAAGGGGGTTTGGGGACCATGGTTCTGAGAACTAGACTCAGCCAGGACACAACCTAAGTGGGTGACCTTGTGTAAATCACTGACTTCTCTGGATTTCAGGTTGTGTATCAATAAGAGATTTTAACTGGATGATCCTTTCCAGCCTTAAAATTTTACCCTTTCCCTGCTTTCCTGGAGTCTTGAAATTTAATTCCAGCATGTATGTTTGTAGGGTTTTCTTTCCCAAACCAGATTGTTCATGACTGTAAAACGTGTCTTTTATAGTAAACCATTTACTTTTGGTCTTAGCATTCTAGTGAGTCCACATATCCACTTTGGAAACGGTACATATATGATCTGCAAATGCCTTGGCCTTGGACAAGCAAAAGATAGCAGATGAGAGTGAGATCTTCAGAAAAGCACTTTTACAGCTAAACATGTTGTGGTCTTAGAGTCTTGGATATTTTTTCTCTTAGTTGCTTTACCAAATCAAATGCAGCTGTAAGATCAATTCTCCTTCCCTGTAGTCTGTTCTTTAGAAAACAATGATTGTGTGATATAATTTCCTTACAGGTTTGTCCAAAAACCTCTCCAACGTAATAAATTGAGTTTAAAGTTTATGGCCACAGAAGGATCACGTTTCACCTAAGAGTCAGGCATTTCTTTTCATGCTGAAGTTTCCCATAGGGGAAGTCATTTGTTGAGGAAAGCACGAACCACATGCAACCTACATACAAACACAAGAACACAAGGGTGAGGAAGAGAAGTTAATTAATTGAGTCCCGCTAAGAGAATTTTGAAAGGATGGCTGATTTGAAATAGAGTGCCTGGCAAACCCTTTGAGGCTTTAGAAATGAAGCCACCTGCTGCCCCCAGCTCCCAACCCCCCCCCCCCACCTCAGCCCCTGACAGTCTCATTAGTTGCAGGAAGCTCTTCTTCCCTCCCCCAGGCCAAGTCAACAAATATGCAGTGGAACGGGGTGAGGAAAGCCCCCACTCTATACTTTATTCCCTTATTACAACCAGTGTGATTCTGTCTCCTCCCGTCTTCGTAGCACTGAAAATAAAAGTGAAGGAGATAACCTACATCAACAGAGATACCAAAATCATCCTGGAGACCAAGAGCAAGACCATTTACAAGCTGAATGGTGTGTCTGAAAGGGACCTGAAGAAGTCGGTGCTGTGGCTCAAAGACAGCTTGCAGTGCACCTGCGAGGAGATGAATGACATCAACGCGCCCTATCTGGTCATGGGACAGAAGCTGGGCGGGGAGCTGGTGATCACCTCAGTGAAGCGGTGGCAGAAGGGGCAGAGAGAGTTCAAGCGCATCTCCCGCAGCATCCGCAAGCTGCAGTGCTAGTTTGCCCCCAGGCCAGCTCCAGGGCTAGGCTGACCATCTCCGCTCTGGGTCCTCAGCTCTCATTCCCCAAGCACAGGCTCTTGCAGCTCCAGCCCCCGCCTGGAGCGGCTTCCCTCGCCTTTTGCACGTTTGCACCCCCCAGCATCTCCTGAGTTATAAGGCCTTAGGAGGCCTCGGGAAGGGGTAGCTGTTTTCACATAAAGTAAAACCCCACCCAGATCATGTAGAAATGTTTAAACTAATAAAATCATGAATATTTTTATGAAGTTTTTAAATAGCTCGCTTTAGTGTTGAATAGCTCCCACCGTGACTTGGGTCTGATATTTTTGTTTTTCTGTTTGGTTTGGGTCAGCTGTTTTTCACTTTCTGCTAAGGTTGCCATAACGTGCAAATAGCTTCATTTCTCAATGTGGCCCAAACTGTTGTGGGTCACAAACCTCGTTGAGATAAAGCTGGCTGTTATCTCAACATGTCTCGGCTCCAGCCTGAGACTCAGAGCCTAAGTCTTAAAATTCACTTGTCATTTCACACCCTCATTGGGAACTTACAGCAGTAGCATGTTATTACATTTCCAGGTAGAGTACTTCCATTTATAAAGAGCACATTAACCATCACAGCACGAGTTCTTCAAATAAAGGGCAAACAGACAGATTTCATAACTGACCTGAGTACTTTAAGCTTTGTTTAAAACATTTTTTACCTAATTTTGCAAATTCAACCATTGTAGCTTACCTGTAATATACATAGTAGTTGACCTTAAAAAGTTGTAAAAATATTGCTTTAACCAACACTGTAAATATTTCAGATAAACATTATATTCTTGTATATAAACTTTACATCCTGTTTTACCTACTGCTTGTCTTCTGTCTTTTCTTCTTAATGGAAGGAAATGGGAAGGGTGACGTACAGAGTGGTCACTTCCCCTCTCCTGAGGCCCAGCCCTCCCACAGTTTAAAATGTCTTGTTTCTCAGGTGACTCAGGAAAGTGTCTCTCCCCTACACCACCTGGCTGCTGCCTTGTGCCCCACATCTCACACAGATTTTTACCACTGCAGGCCCAGTGGGGAGGCAGAGATTTGAAGGCTTTACAAAGGACTTTCCTCTTTTTGTCCCTTCTCAGCAGTTCAGCTGTAGCTATACGGTAATCCTACTTTAAAACTAAGGTTCATGAGCTTGAAGTTGTGCTTTCCCTTTCCCGAGATTTTCATAATGAAAATAACCATTGCGGGATGCCTGGGTGGCTCAGTCTGTTGAGCATCCCACTTCGGCTCAGGTCATGACCTCGCAGTTCACAAGTTCGAGCCCCACGTCGGGCTCTGTGCCGACAGCTCAGAGCCTGAAGCCTGCTTCATATTCTGTGTCTCCCTCTCTCTCTGCTCCTCCCCTGCTGGGTCTCCCTCCTTTCTCTCTTTCTCTCTCTCTCTCTCTCTCTCTCCCCCTTTCGTTCTCTTTCTCAAGAAATAAACATTAAAAAAAAAGAAAAACATTTCAAAAAATGTTAGCTTCTTCTCCACTTAAACTTTAACCCTTTAGATAAAGAGCCATGATTTGAGGAATATCCATTGAAAGGCAGGGGCTAGTGAGAGGACAGATAGACATCCATCCACAAAATGTCCATGCAAATGCTTATTTTATTTGGAAACCTCCACAGAAATTCTATTAAATGAAGACACTATGGCTCAGAGGAGTTAGATGGCACAGCTCATAAGAGACAGAGCCGGGGCTGAAACTCAGGGCCTTCGGATGACAAATTCTGTCTACTCCGGCTAGGACTGAAATATAGAAACACGGTGGCACTCATCTATTTAGCAAATAATTATTGGGAATCTGCCACGTGACTTGCCCTATTCTAAGTGCTGGGGTACATGCATTAATCTTGGTTCTTATGGAGCTTGTATAAGGGACGGAAACAAAATAAATAACCACAGTTATGATTATATATTTATAACTCACCAGTTATATGCAGTATAATTACAGTTAATATGTGAGAGTAACAGAGTGTCCCCGTCAAATCTGAATTTTTTACCGGTATTCATGTGAAGCCTTCACTGATAACATTTTACTGATTTACTTTAAAAGTGTCCTGAACATACATCCATGACCTCTCTACAGTACTTAAAGCTCTTTTGGCACCAAAAGTCAATACAGCCCACTACCTCGGCTACAGGATTCCTACAATCCTTTCCATTTCCTCCAAGTTGCCACGTGACTGCTTCTCATCTGATTCCACAAACTCGAGATACAACCCTCTCTTCCTACAAGGCACCTCTGGACTGGACCTGAAGGGAGATGCTCACGGATCAAGGCTAACACTCATTTTAAGCATTTGGAACAGAAGACTATGGACCCTGTAAAAAGCAAAAAAAGAGAAAGAGAAGATAAAAGACAAAAGAATGGAAACAGTAAACCAAGGAATTAGGGATTAGAAGGGGGAAATATGTACAATGCATCAAAAACTAATGGAAAGAAATAACTTGGAAAAAACTGATCTCCCTGAATGCTCCCTCTCCAGTTAAGTCAAAAGCCTCTTCCCATATAACAGGAATCAAAAGCCTCAGCTCTGAAGAGCAAGTGAATGCCAGACATGGCTTCTTTCAGTCATATTTTGAGGCATCAGCAGCCCAGGCATCACTCCAATGTCTGCATTCTGCCATACGTGCCTCTCTATGGACTTTCCAACGCCTGTTCCCATCTTCCATGAAGCTATGAGCCAATGAGACATGCTTAGGCAGAGCACGTAGGTTTTGGTTTGATTTTTCATTTTGTTTTGCATAATGGTTCAAATATATATGAAATACATGTTTATTATTATTATTCTTGAAATAATCATGATTGTATTCTTAATTTTCCAACTATCAGATTTCTTTTGTTGGCATATGAAAACATGAATGTCCATCCACTATTGGAAAAAGCAAGTAATCAGAAGACACTGAATTTCTGTGTTTCCTAAGATGATCCATGCTCTATCAGTAAACTGCTAAAATGTCACAAGTAGGAGATCAGCTGAAACAAAAAGTTAAAAAATAGGAAAACTATGTATCTACTATGCATGCAATTCCTCTTCCCTTTTCTAAATAACTTGAGAAATGAGTTGAGCAAATCTATAAAAGTATTTTGAGGAGCATTTCCTAAGTGCATGAAGGACAAAGTTTCTATCCACATGCACAAATTGATGTACTGAAATTCATAGGGTTAGAAAGAATCCATGCTATCTAAGAGCACCCTCCATTCCTCATTGCAAATTCTGTCATCAAATGATAATTTGACTGGATTTTTTACCTTCCAACTCTTATTTACCATCAGGTTTTCAATGTTCTTGATGAGGGAAGAGGGTCACCTTCAAAACCAAATCCAGGCATATGTGTCCCTCATGCAGTTACTACAACTGGATTATGATTGTGATTTTTACCCATGAAACGCAGTGCATAACAACAAACTAATTCATTAACTCATCAAAGATTCACTGAACACAAACTGTCACCATTAATTTATTCATTCAGCAATATAGTGAATGCTTTCCTGCATCCAGGCACTGTTCCATATGGTGAATACAGTGATTCAGCCCTCCTTCAGCTTATATTTTGAATTAGGAATTGGATTAGGCACCAGAGATAGAGATGGGTCCTACCCAAAGGGAGCTAACAATCCAATAAGGGGAAGAAGCATGTAAACAAATAACTCCAATACTCTGTGTTAAGAGGGAGATGTGTACATGCCAAGGGATGGCACAGAGGACAGAGTAGTTAACTCAGGTACAAAACAGAATGTTTGGTTCAGGTTGAGCTTAGGATCAGGGTAAAGATGCTTTCAAGGAAAGAACTTTCAGTGAGTTGCACCAGAATATCTTCTATTAGGGGAGAGCCTTAAAATTCAGTATTTATAATCAGTTTTACACACTGGCCAATCAACTACACTATTGTGCAATTATCATGCTGAAGGTACTGTTCTCGACACTACCAGTAACCTAGCATAAGGTCCATTGCTTTTATAATCCATAAAATTCCAAAATTCTCAAATTACAAAACAATGGATCAACATTTAGCCCAGAAACGAATAGCAATTCAACATAATAAAAATTTTTTGAAGCAGTCCATGATTGTCCAGAATGTGAGGCAGATAGGTGAATGCTACAAAAAAAATTTCAATTACTAAACGTAGCAGCCCATACACACAGTGCTAGAAGAACAAATCAAAGAACTTAAATGCCACAAGATGTCCCAGTACAGAGTAATAACAATCGTTTATTTAACAATCCAGGCATTCTGCTATGCTATGAAATGAGCAAAGTACTAGAACTTAATAACTTGGTCCCCAGTAGAAGTACACCTAAAAACCTATTCATTCACTCCTGCCTGCATGTGCTCTCATGTGCACCTACACACAAATGTAGCTCTGTCAGAAAATCTTCTAAAACTGTATAATTTAATGGATATCAAAACAAACCACTTGGCCAACTAGAAACTACAGTACAAGTGGAAAACACCTTGGGGTAGCTTTTGAAATTCAGAGAGACCTAGGCAATATAATTATTTTCTGCAAACCTGAGACCATTCAACTCTAAAATAATAAAGAACGACTACTCTATAAACTATGCCTAAGCTCAATACATTTTCATCTGTCCATCCTCAGTTTTGAGGTATAATTCTCAGACCTTGTTTCTGTATAAGGACATATCCACAGCAGGAAGGAGCACCAGTCTGCAGCCAGTCCTAGTCCTAACCCCTACATGCCCCTCTGTTCCACCAGCTCACCATGCTTTTCAGGTTCTTGGGCACAATGGGTTGCTCTAGTTGGTATGGGTGGTCAGAGCCTGAGTGGTAGCAGCTCAGGCAGATGGGAGGAAGAAATGGAGCCATAAATACCATCAGCCCCTCCTTTCTTCCAAAGAGATTTTTCCACCTCCAAAGAAAGACTCAAACCCTCTCCTCCCTAGGCTTCTCCAACAACACCAAGCTTCGAGTCTGCAGCAACCCTAGAGCGGAGAATTCATTCAATTATTCAACAATCTCACACTGAGCAACCTACTCTGTGCCAGGTGCTCTCTTAGGTGCTGAGGTTCCAATGATGACCAACACACAATGGGCACTCTGAAGAAGCTCACAGTCTAATGTGACACATACATGTGACAGACAATACTGAGACCCAAATTTCTCCAGACCTTCCTGGACACAGTCTTTCTGAGTCCCATTTGTTCTTCAGGGCACAAATAAGTTCACATTAAAATAATAGTAAAATCAAGGGGTGCCTGGGTGGCTCAGTCAGTTAAGCTATCTGACTCTTGATTTCGACTCAGGTCATGACCTCACAGCTTGTGGGTTTGAGCCCTTGCTGGGCTCCACACTGGCAGTGCAGAGTCTGCTTGGCATACTCTCTCTCTCCCTCTCTCTCTGCCCCTCCCCTGCTTGTGTTCTCTGTCTCTCTCAAGATAAATAAACTTTAAAAAACAATAATAGTAAAATAAAAATGTCCAAACCTAGAAACTTTCACTGGAGAATTCTACCAAACATTTAAAGACGAAATGACACAGGTTTTATACAACTTTTTCCAGAAAGTAGAAGAGGGGATGTGTCCCAATTCATTTTACGAAGCTAGTATTGCCCTGCGCCAAAACTAGACAAAAAACAGCAGGAAAAAAAGAAAACTAGAGACCAATATTTCTCATGAACTTAGATAAAAAAATTCTCAACAAAATATTAGCAAATCAAATCCAACAATGTATTAAAAGAATGATACACTACAACCATGTTAGATTTCCTCAAGGTATACAAGGTTGGAAAGATACATGATGTTCCCACATTGGAAAACTCAATATCGTAAAGATGTCAAATCTCCTCAAATTGATCTATAGGTTTAATGTAATTCTTATTTCAAAATCTCAGCAAGCTTCTTTGTAAACACTGACAGCATTATTCTAAAATTTATATTGAATGGTAAAGGCTCTAGAACAGCCAGAAAAATTTTGAACAAGACTTAAGTAGGAGAAATCATTCTTCCCAATGTTAAGGCTTACTGTTATAGCTACACTAATCAAGACTGTGTGGTCCTGGTGGAGAAACAGACATATGATCAATGAAACAGAATAAAGAACCCAGAAATGAACCCATACAAATCTGCTCAATTAATTTTTGATAAAGTTGTAAATGTAATACAATGGAGTAGGAATAATGTTTTCAACAAATGGTGCTGGAACAATTGCATATGCCATTGGCAAAAAAAATAATAATCTAACCTCACATTGTATACAAAAATTAACTCAAAATGGATCATGGACTTAAATGTAGAACATAAAACTATAAAAGTTTTAGGAAAAAACAGAAGACAAATTTATTTTTTGAAGAACCTAGTACTTGGCAAAGAGCTTTTGGTACCAAAAGCATAATCCATAAAAGGAAAAATTGATAAATTAAATCTCTTTAAAATTTAAAACTTTTACTGTCCAAAAACTACTGTTAAAAGTACCTCAAGTCATGACATTGTACACTTTCCATGTCTTACAATTTGTCAATTCTGCTTCAATAAAACTAAGGGGGGAAAAGAACCTGTCAATAGAATGAAATGATAAATTAAAGATTAGAGAAAATACATGCAAACCACATATTTGACCAAGGATTTGTATCCAGAATATATAAAGAACTGTCAAAACTCAACAGTAAAAAATCACAATGCACTTAGAAAATGAGTGAAAAGACATGAACAGACATTTGGTGGAAGAGGATATACATATGGCTTTGATGATGTCTGCCTGGGCATGGGAGGAGGGGGTAGTAGTCATGCCCCGGATATTGGTCCCAGGTCCTAGGCAGCAAGGGAGACTTCTCATAGTATTTAATTCTTTGATGGGCAAAATATTGTGTTTAGAGTGCCAATAAAGCAGGGGTTCCAAAACAAGACAAAATGAGAAAAGCATTTGATTTTTGATATTTAAATTTTTTTAAGCATCAAAACAGTTAACATAGTAAGTATACTTACTGACACTTTTTAAAATAAGAAGGAGAGGCACCGCACCTGGGTGGCTCAGTCGGTTAAGTATCTGACTCTTGGTTTTGACTCAGGTCATGATCTCGCTGTTTTGTGGGTTCAAGCCCCATGTCAGGCTGGGAACACAGAGCCTGCTTGGGCTTCTCTCTCTCTCCCTCTCTGTGCTCCCCTCCCCCCGACTCACACTGTCTCAGTCTCTCTCAAAATAAATAAGTAAACTTAAAAAAAATAAGAAGGAAAATTAGGAGGTGGTATGAAGAGGTCATAATACCCTTTTTAGTTTTTCATACTTTTAACAGTCTTAACACTCACTAGCTACTGAAAATGAAAGGGGAGAGGTTCTGAGTGTAGCATTTCCTGGCCTAACTCCATTAAACTCGTGTCCAATAGAGGACTAGAGTAAGAACACTGGCCTGTGATGCAAGGCCAGAAAAGGAAAAATAAACTGAAAACCGCCCCCAAACCAATAAAGTTATCTCCTGCCCAGCAGAGCCAGACCACTGCCATAAATCCTGAGCAACTTATGATGGTATGAGAGAGTTACCTCGGCAAAGGAGAAAGTGAGAGAGATGTGCAGAGAGGGGACAAAGAGGAGAAATTGACAATCCAACAATACTAGTGACTCGAAAGCCTCACTTTCAATTAGTAGATTGGACAAATACTCAGAAGTTCAAGAAGGAAACAGAAGATTTGGACAACACTAAAGCCAACTATACCTAACAGACATCTACAGAACAATCCACCAAACAACAGTAGAATACACATTTTTCTCCAGTTGTTATATACATGAGCCAAGATGGCCCCTGTATGTTGGCCCTTGTGTTGTTTATTCTTTTTCACAACAAGTTGGCACCATCAGCTCAAAGCCAAACTCAAATTCTTACATATCCAATTGCTTTCAATATAACCAAAATAATCATATTTTTAGCCATTTATAACCCGCTTGTTTTGCATACCCTGCAAAACTACACCAAATATCTGCTAGCCACAAACCTTGTGGCCGTAAAATACCTCAAACCGCTGATGCCCTTTGGTGCTCTCTGACTCAGATACTCCCCACTTCCTGCTGAATGACATCCTCTAAACACATAAGACCCCCCTCCATTCCGCTCTTCCCTGAGAGTTCCCTTGCCCTCTTCCCCTTTTAGCCGCCTGCTGGGAGAGACTTCCCCTCTCTGATAACCCCAGCAAAATAGGGCCCAATATTATTGTGCAATACTGCCATCTCATGTTCCTGTCTTTCCTTGATCAGCCCTGAAATCCTTGAGCTCACCACCCAAGTGCACAGAAAACATTCTCCAGGACAGACCATGTGTTAAGCCGTATAGCAAGCCTCAATACATTCAAAAGGACCCAAATCATGCTAAGTATGTTCTCTAACAATGATGAAACAAAACTAGAAATAAATCACAGAAGGAAACTTGGGAAATTCACAAATATGTGAAAATTAAACAACACATTCCTAAATGTGTTTGAAATTTAGGTGAATGAAAACTAAATCTCGATGTACTAAAAACAAATGGATGCAGCTAAAGCAATGCTCAGAGGGAAACAGCTGTAAAGGCTACATTAAAAAAGGAGAAAGATCTGGGGCGACTGGGTGGCTCAGTCAGTTAAGCATCTGACTCTTGATTTTGGCTCAGGTCATGATCTCATGGTTCATAGGTTAGAGCCCCGCATTGCACTCAGCGCTGACAGCATGGAACCTGCTTGCAATTCTCTTGCTCCCTGTCTGCCCCTCCCGTTTGTTCTCTCTCTTTCTCTCAAAATAAATAAATATGAAAAAAAAACGTTTAAAGGAGAAAGAGCTCAATTCAATAATTTAACCTTCTGTCTTTAAAAAAATAAGAGCAAACAAGGCCCAAAAAAAGCAGATGGGAAATTATACAGATTAGAGCAGATAAAACTGAGCACAGAAAAACAATAGAGAAAATAAAAGCTGATTGTTTAAGAAAATCACCAAAACTGACAAAAATTTAGCTAGACTGACCTAAATAAAAAGGGAAAAGATCTAAATCACTAAAACCAGGAGTGAAAAAGGAATATTACTACCAACTCACAGAAGGTAAAGAATTGTAAGGGAATACTATGAAGAGTTTTAGGCCAACAAATTAGACAACCTAAGCAAAACTGACAAATTCCTAGAAATATACAAAATACGAAAGCGGACTCAAGAGCAAATAGAAAATCTAAACAGACCTGTAACAAGTAAAGACACTGAATTATTAGTTAGAAAAAAAAAATCCCACAAAGAAAAGCTCCAGCCCAGAGGGTTTCACTTATGAATTCTAAAAAATATTTTACTTTTTTAAATGTTTATTTTTGAAAGAAAGTGAGAGAGACAGAGCACAAACAGGGGAGGGGCAGAGAGAGAGGGAGACCCAGAACTGGAAGCAGGCTCCAGGCTCTGACCTGTCAGCACAGAGCCTGATGCAGGGCTCAAACTCACGAACCGCGAGATCATGACCTGAGATGAATTTGGATGCTCAACCTCCTGAGCCACCCAGGCACCCCACTAACAAATATTTTAAAAATTAACATCAGTCATTCACAAACTCATCCAAAACATAGAAAAGAAGGAAACACTTCCCAGTTCATTCTGTGAGGCCAGCAGTACCATGATTACTATAACCAGACAATCACAAGAAATTACGAGCAAAGAAGACTACTGGCCAATACATTTTATGAATATAGATGCAAAAAACCTCAACAATCCAGCAGCATATTGAAAGAATTATACCATGACCAAGTGGGATTCATCCCAGGAATGCTGACTTGGTTTAACATGAGAAAATCAATCTACATAATACACTATATTAATAGAACAAAGCACAAAAACCACATGATCATGATCATATCAAAAGATAACAGGTAAGCACTTGAGAATGCCTAAGGAAAGAAATGGTGGGGGGAGGGGCACAGAGAGTGAAGAAAGGAGGGAAGGGAAGGAGAGAAGAGAGAACAGGGAGGAGAGGAAAAGGGAGGGAAGACATCAGGAAAGGAGAGAAGAAGAAAGAGGGGAGGAGGCAGGTGTGGAGGGGAGAGAAAGAAAGGGAGAGAGAACACAAGAATCCAGATTGGAAAGGAAGAAGTAAAGCAACTACCTCTATTCATAGATGACATGATCTTGAATGTAGAAAGTCCTAAGGAATCCAATAAAAAACTATTAGAACTAATAAATGAGTTCAGCAAGACTACAGGATCCAAGTTCAACATACAAAATAAACTATATGTCTATACTCTAGTATTAAACAATTCAAAAATAAAATTAAGAAAACGATTCCAGGGGTGCCTGGAGCGTTGAGTCTCCGACTTTGGCTCAGGTCACGATCTTACAGCTCGTGAGTTCAAGCCCCACATTGGGCTCTGTGCTGACAGCTCAGAGCCTGAAGCCTGCTTCGGATTCTGTGTCTCCCTCTCTCTCTACCCCTCTTCCACTCGCACTCTGTTTCACTCTCTCTCTCTCTCAAATATAATAAACATTAAAAAAATTAATAAAAAAAAAGAAAGAAAACAATTCCATTTACCATAGAATTAAAAACAATAAAGCACTTTGGAATAAATGTAACAAAATGCAAGATTTGTACACTGAAAATTACAAAACATCATTGAAATAAATTAAAGAACTAAATAAAAAGATCCCATGTTCATGAATTGGAAGACTTAATATTGCTAATACAGCAATATTACCCCCAAATTGGTTTATAGATTCAATACAATCCTTATCAATATTCCAGATGCTTTTTTTTTTTGCAAAAGTTGACAAGCTGACTCTAAAACTCTTATGAAAATGTAAGGCATCAAAAATAGCTAAGACAGCCTTAGACAACAAAAATAAAATTGGAAGACTTTCAAAACTTAATACAAAGCTACAGTAATCAAGACAGTGTAGTACTAGTACAAGGACAGACAGACACATAGATCAAAGGAACAGAATTGAGAGTCTAGAAATAAACCATTATATTTATGCAAATGATTTATGACAAGTGCAACCAAGGTAATAATTCAAAGGGGAAAGAGTAGTCTTTTCAGCAAATGAAGAAAGGACAACTGGGTATCAGCATGCAAAAGAATGAAGTTGGACCTCTATCTCATACCACATACAAAAATTAACTCAAAATAGATCAAAGATCTCCCAGTAAGAACAAAAACTATAAAACTCTTAGAAAAAAAAAACATGGGAATAAATCTCTACTGCCTAAGATTAGGTGATGATTTGTTTCATACATGATACCAAAAGCAGACATATAAAAGAAAAAATAGATACTTTTAGAACTTTTGTGCTTCCAAGCATGTTTCATAATTAATTGAAAAAATTAATAAAAAGAAAGTAGAATGGGAGGAAATCTTTGCAAATCATACAGCTGGTAAGTTAACTGGTATCCAGAATATACAAATAACTCTTAAAACTCAACAATAAGAAGACTTGTGACCCAATCTTAAAATGGGCAAAGGATCTAGACATTTCTTCAAAGAAGATATACAAATGGCCAATAATCACATGAAAAAGATGTTCAACGTTATCAGTCATTAGGGAATATAAATCAAAGTCACAGTGAGATACACTCCATACCAACTAGAATGGCTACAATCTATTAGTCAGATAATGACAACTGTTGGTGAAGATGTGGAAAACTCAGAACCCTCATACATTGCTGGTGGGTTGTAAATAGTACAGCTGACTTGGAAAACAGCTTGACAGTTCCTCAAAATCTTAAACATAGGGTTACTATATGACCCAGCAACAGCACTCCTAAACATATACTCAAAGAGAACTGAGAACATATATCCACAAAACTACTTTTATATTATATATATATGATATATATTATATACAAATATATATAATTTATATATTTATATACATAAATTTATATATAATTTATAAATATAATATATAATATAATAAATAATATATATAATATATTATATATTATATTAATAATAATATACAGGCAATATATAGACAAAACGTAGTATAACCATCTAAAGGAGTATTATTCAGTAATAATAAGGAATGAAGTACTGATACCTACTACAACATAGATCAACCTCAAAAATGTCATGCTAACTGAAAGAAGCCAGACACACAAAGGCCACATATTCTATGATTTCATTTATATGAAGCATCCACAACAGTATTCCTAGCAACAGTGGTTGCTAGGGGATGGAGGAAGCGGGAAATGGAGAGTGTCTGCTAATGAATGAGTTTCTTTTGGGGTGATGAAATGTTCTGGAATTAGATAGCAGTGGCAATTGCTTGTTTTGTGAATATACTAAAAACCACTGATTCATACACTTTGATTCATGGCAAATTGTATGGTATGTGAATTATATCCCAAGCCTGTTAGCGAAAAATGTCAGATGTCCCAGGGCACCTGGGTGGCTCAGTTGGTCAAGCATCTGACTTTGGCTCAGGTCGTGATCTCACAGTTCATGGGCTCGAATCCCGAGTCGGGCTCTGTGCTGACAGCTTGGAGCCTAGAGCCTGCTTTGAATCCTGTGTCTCCCCCTCTCTCTCTGCCCCTCCCCTGCTTGTACTCTGTCTCTGTCTCTCAAAAATGAGTAACCGTTAAAAAAAATTTAAAAAGTCAGATGCCTCAAGGCTTAAAGGTCATACACGAATGTGTTATAGTTGAGTCTTGAAACCAAATTTGTTTGATTATAAATCCTGTTGTCATGTCAACTATACTCCTGGACCTCCTTCCTTTCTCACGATACAGGCTTTCTGGACACCCTTACTCACTCCTATAGAGTTCACCACTGTCAAGCACCAAATCTCTCTCTCTATCCCTAATTTTCTTCTCGAGTGAGTTTGTCTCTGTGGACAACTCTGCCTGCATGGCCTAGAGATGCTTCAAAAGCAACGATGTTAAACCAAATTTAACTTCACCTTCCACAAACTTTTCCCCCATTCATGAATATCTCTTACTGGCAGTATTTTTCATGGGCAGGCCATTTAAAAAGCAAAGATGATCAACCTACCCCAAGCCCAGTAAATGATCAGGATTTTCATGCTTCTGTTACCAGCTCCAACTATTCTCTTTGATGATTCTTCACTCAGATGACATATTAGCAAAAGATTTTTCACTCTCATTTCACTATTAATAAAGCCGTAAATGTATACTTTGAATATGAACATAATAGCAACTAAGGGGAGGGGCGCCTGGTTGGCTCAGTCGGTTAAGCGTCCAACTTCAGCTCAGGTCATGATCTCACAGCTCTGGGTTTGAGCCCCATGTCAGGCTCTGTGCTAACAGCTCAGAGCCTGGAGCCTGCTTTAGATTCTGTGTCTCCCTCTCTCTCTGCCTCTTCCCTGCTCATGCTCTGTCTCTGTCTCTCTCTGTCTCTCTCTCAAAAATAAATAAACATTAAAGAAAAATTTTTTTAGGGGAGCCTGGGTGGCTCAGTCAGTTAAGCATCTGACTTCAGCTCAGGTCATGATCTCACAGTCTGTGAGCTCGAGCCCCGCATTGGGCTCTGTGCTGACAGCTCAGAGCCTGGCGCCTGCTTCAGATTTGTGTCTTCCTCTCTCTCTGCCCCTACCCTGCTCATGCTCTGTCTTTCTCTGTCTCAAAAATAAATAAAAACATTAAAAAAAATTTTTTTTTAATTTTTTTACAATAGTAACTAAGGTGAAAAAATAAAGACCCTCTCTCCAAAAAACTCTAGAGAGCCAGTAGTATAGGCAGGACCCAATTCAAGTATTACAGTGCATTGAGACCACACAATGTCCTTCTCCACGTTTCTAATAGGGTAAAACTTCCTTTGAGTTGTTCACCTAAAGTTGTCCCCCAAACTATGACCACCTTTATGGATATTTGTAAGATTCAGAAAATCTTAAACTAGTAAAGTCTAACTTCCCTAAATTACCCTCTAACTATTGTATCCAGGATGGCTTCTAAAACTTTCCTTCTTTTGAGACCAGAGCAAAATGTGTCTAGTGTAAAAATTAAACATATACAATCTTATGCCAAAATATTAAATTTTCAAAAGGCATTAGACAACATGCCCAGCACGAAATTTCTGTTTATAACCATTTGGTAACTTAGAATAATTGAAATCCTTCCCAAAGAAAAATTGACATCAACAACAAACATCAAAAACACTGATATTCCATTTTTCTGATATTCTAAAATAAAGTAAAAAAATAAATAGATACGTGTTTTATTTCCATGCATGCACTATTTCAACTATTTATATAGTGTGCCAGGATTACTGCATTTATAGAATACATTAGAAAAGCAACTCATCTCCAACACTCATGGATGCCACATATTTTTAGAGTTACGTGGCTAAACACCAAAATTTATGCTCATTCATTATAAGAAGCAAGAACAGGTAGAATGGAACAGACTCAGGCCTTACCCTATACACTGCTTTCCTTCTCCTAACCACATCTCAGCATCTCTAAGAGTTGGTAAAAGTGTGTCCCCCTTCTGATTAACAATGACACATTATAAAATAAATAGTAGTTGGGGTGCCTGGGTGGATCAGTCAGTTAAGTGTCCAACTCTTGATTTCAGCTCAGGTCATCATCCCATAGTCCATGGGTTCAAGCCCTGTGTTGGGCTCTGTGCTGACAGCTGCAGAGCCTGCCTGGGATTCTCTGTCTCTCTCTGCCCCTCCTCTGCTCTCCAAATAAATAAATAAATAAATAAATAAATAAATAAATAAATATTAAAACAAAACAAAAGAAAATATAGTAGTATATGCACTGCATGGAATTATGTTAAGGGCACAATTTAAGCTTCTTTTTGCATTTTAAGTTTGTATCCAAATCGACGTACAGAGATCTCAATGGTCCTGTTATGGGTAGATGGCAAAAGTCTGTGGCCATAGTGACAGCAGCCCCTTCTTCCTGGACTAATGGATGTCTGCAGGTAATGGGCTAACTGCTGTCCTCACTCTCCCTCCATAAGCCAGGAAGAGGCCTGGGGCACAAGCACAATCACTGGAAATGGGAGTGTAAGGCCAGGAGGGTTTATACTCACTAGAAGGCTTTATACTCCAGCAAAACAAATCTGTGTCTACTTGTTATTGCTTCTATAACTGATCTGTTTCAAGCCCCCAAGTAGGACAAATATCTAAAGTCAAGAGAAAAGAGGCACATTAGTATTTTTCTGCTGTGAGAATGTGACTTTTGCAGAACAGAGGTGCAATGTGATCTTGGCAATTAACCTGAGTTGTAGGAATTGGGAGGGCAAGGCCCTGGTCTCATCTGGAGATGACAAACACAGCTTCCACTCCAGGACCAAGTTTTCTGCCCCGCTCCCCTACCCCCCAAGCAGTGGCCTCCCACACAACCCAGGGGTCAGGGAGCCAACGGAGCAGTGGTTGCTACTATACGTTCTTAGATAAAGCAATTCATTTCTTTAACTTAAATGTCTTCACCTGTAAAATGTGGGCAGTAACACCTGTCACTGGGGCTCATTCTGAGGATTAAATGATATCAGATACATAACATGCTCAGCCCCGTGTCTGGCACACTGTGGGTGTATGATAAATGTTAACTCCTTTTACAGTTAGGACAGTGGAGACTGGTTTGCCTGGCCCGACTGTCTGGCTTCTAACTTACTAAAGATGAGACTTCTGCAAGCAGGCACCGGGAAAGGAAAACAAGGAGAGGGGAAGGCAAGGAGCCCCATCAAGGATTTAAATGTGGTTTTCCCTCCTACTGAGAGGGCCCCTGAACTCAATAAATGAGAATGACCCTAGCTGAACTTCTGAGCTTGAAAGCCTAGTTGGTTTTTAAAAGGAGTTCTTCTTTTTAAGATCAATTGTTCAACAGAACTAAAAAGCTTGCCTTCAGAAGAGGCGCAGTCCTAAAACCTACAGGGTAAACCACAGAAAAGCAGGAATGTGCCATGCCTCTATAGAAAGCGGGGAGCCCCACACAAGCTGTTGTCTGAACACTGTGACTCTGCTGCCCCCCCCTATTCCTACTGAACCAGAAACCTGAGAATCTGAATTAAGCTCCAGCTAACATTACTTAAATGAACCGGCTGTGACAGGAACCTTAAACCACATGTCATTTGGTTGTGGGGCTGCCCTGGGCCAACAGACATTGGGAACAGGGCTCCCAGCTCACACACGGATTGTGTTCCAAATGTGCATTTGGAAGGCCGTAGTTTGAAAGGCAGAATGCACTTTCCCAAAGAAGCGATGTTATAAATGGTGATGCGGGCCCAAGCCAGCTCACAAAACTCCACATAATCATAATATAGCTAGACTCTGTACATTTCAGCCAAAAAAAAAAGAATAGTGGTCAATAATATTAGAATACTAATAATTAAAGAATGAGATAAGCAATAATGTTGAGGCTCTTTCATTTATCTTGAGGGGTAGTGTTTAAGCAAAGGAAGATTTAATTAAAGGATGAAAAGGTCTATCCAGGAAGGCCGAGAGGCCAGGGCAACTGGGGCTGTAGTCAGGAACCCTAGCAACTGGGAATCAGACTAGCTTGCAAGATTTCTACCAATTCTAAGAGGCTAGTGTCTGCACCTGAAGGCCAACCTAGCACCCAAGAGGGGTTAGCTGGTGGGGGTGACTGAAAAAGAGTTAGCCGGAGTGTCTCTATGCAGCCATTTCAGCAACCAAGATAGGACCTAGCTTCAGTGTCCCTCTCCTTTTAGAAACCATTACCCCCATTTATGACCCAGTCTGCCCCGACCCCAGGGATCACAGAAGCGGAGAGCTTTTGGTGCCTCTTTCATACTGATTTCTGAGATCAAACTCTCTCAGATACTCCCATCGCCTGGATGGTTTGAATTTGACATCCTACCCCCGGTTAGACTGACTGTAAGACTGCCACCTCCTTCATGGCAGGGAGGCCCCACAGTTGTTTGGACTGTCTCCCTCTACCACCCTACCCCATGTGACCAGTACCACACCTGGTTACAGACATTTGAAATCACTCATTCTAGCTAGGAGGCTAAGGATCAACTATATATTTTTATCTGTAAATATGAAAAAAGACATGAGAAAAGAGGAAAGGAGAAAATTGAAAAAGAAAGTTCCTTGAAAAAGACCCCTTTGTAAGACAATAGAGCAGACTTCTGTAAGATCTAACCATTAGGTGGCACCATCAGCCTAGGGCAGTTCAGTTGTCCTGGGAAGGACAGCAGAAAGGGGAAAAATCAATGAGTGCTGGTCAGAAAGTAGGAAGGCTGAAGGCAGGCACTTTGCAATAAGTAATTTAAAATATACAAGGCGTTCCTGTGAAATATGCATTTTAGATTAACTCGCATATACATAAATGTAAAAATTAATTCCCTTAAAGTTACAAAAACATCTTGTAATTTTATTTCTTAAAATTGGTTTGTACTCCTTGCCCACATTCTATTGATTTACACTTTTTAAAAATTAATTTCTAACAGTTCTATCTTTTCCTGAGCACTAATTCTTTGACAGCTAGATATATGCAAATACATTCCCTCGGTCCATGGCTTGCTGCTTTTTAATGTCAACTTTTTATTGTACAGAAATTAAAAATTTTTAACATAGACTAATTGACTAACCTTTTCCTTTATGATTTGTTGTTTCTGAGTTTTGTTTAATATATTTTTACCACCTTGGGGTGACAAAGATATTTTTTTTAATTGTCTTCTTAACTTTTGCTTTTTAAACCACCTGTTCTGTCTTGGCATAGCAAGCTAATTACTAATTGTCCATCCTTTCCCTGCTGATTTGTCAACTCCTGTCATAAAAGTAGCTTCCTGTAAACGCATGTGTCTATTTGGGGGCTCTCTATTCTGTTCCATGGGTCTATTTCTCTATTCCTGCACCAGACACAATACTAACGCTAATTTTAGTATTTTCTAACTCTTCTTGAATCCACCTCTTCTTGAACCCACCTGGTTTTTGAAACACCTTTATGACATCAGCTTATTTTCTTCAGTACATCATTACAATCACCTCAGGGCTCTAGGTCAAGAGATGACAGAAGGATGCACGAACTACGGCTCATATGCTGAAGAGATTAGCACTAAGCGACAGGAATGCTGTTCGTCGATTCCAGGATTTATGAGAGTCAGTTGCCAAGCATTTGCTTTGGAAAACAGAGTTGCAAAGTAATTAACTTTGATTAGGTGCACCACTCCAGAAAGCAGTGGTTACCTTTCTGGGAAACAAGATATCGGTCCTATATCTGGAAATGGGTCACTAAAGGAACCAGGCATGATAGAGTGGAGTAGAGTAAGTCCATTACCACCAGTGGAGAAGAAATGAACTTTTTGAGTTTTAGTCTCTGATGGCTGTTGAGCTGAAATCAGAAGGAAGAGAATTCCCTTTGTGCTTACCTGTGTCTCCAGCGAAATATGCAGACATTTCTGGTGTCAATCAACCAAGGAAGAGAATCTCATATCAGCGAGCCAAAACTTAGGTAATGATAATGGGCCAGAGTTTATAGGATAGGGAAATTCTATTTCCATCTGGACCTTTACAGGGGCTTGGGGAGAGCAGATGGCTGACTTAGAGGAATCCAGATGAATTCGAGGACATCCTGGACTGGAGAGAAAAATGGCCTTTGACACATGAAGACAGGCCAAGAGCTAGGCAGGAAGGCAACATGTCTAAATGAACTCATTATCTTTATACCCAGAAATCTCCTGCTCTTTGAGTATTCCCATTCTCAGCACCCTCTGCCCAAATGCCAGGCAGGATCCTAGAGGATCAGTAAGTCTTATAGATTCTGTTAACTAAATCTCCTGGCTCCATCCACATCTCTCCGTCTCCTTTCCATCCCACCCCGACACACACTCACACACACCACCAAGGCCATTGCTGTCTTTCACTGGAACTATAGCAATAGCTTTCTGACTGGTCCCCAGGTCCTGAATCATAGTTGAGCCCTCCTATCCACCCTTGAATCCAAAAGGCAAATTCCCACTGTACCTAACCTACTAGTTTTGGAACTTGGGCCAACTTCTGCACCTCTCGTGCTTCAATGTTCTCATGTAAAATGGAGATAATAACACCACCCACCTTGTGACCTTGTGAAAACTGAATGCGTTACCACAGAGCACAGTACTTGGAACGGGAAACACAACTAATTGTCCTGCATGTTTGTGTCTACACTCTGCTAGGTGGCAGGGCCACCATGGCAGAGATGTGTCCAGCAGCTTCCACGGGTACCTCCGTGTAGGTGTTGAAAACTATGAGCCATCACAAACTGGAATGGAGTAAGCCATATTTTGTAAGTCAGACTGCCTACTTACCTGTTCCCTTTTTGTCTATTGCCCCCCATTAACACCAATGCATTCCTAAAAGCTTCCCCAAATGTTCCAGCCTTTTCTGGGCCGTAAGTGCAGGCTCAGGCCTATTGCTGAGGTCAAGGAGAACACCCCTGAAGGTGGGGGGGACAAAGGCAAGCTGGGAATGATTTCTCAGGGGGAAATGCACCCCGGCCTAGAGGCTCCATCTTCTCTCTTCCCGCTCCCCCCCCCACCCCCCCGCCATCATCTTTGGAGGTGCTAGGTGTGACTTCACCAGGGACCTGTCCAAATTATTAAAACTGCAGATAAGAGGAAAGAAGGGGCTATGGGCCCTGGGACAGGAACGCCACTGGAGATGCAACAGAGGTTGAGGAGTCTCGGGAACACATAGGGTGTAGCTGGCTCCTGGTCTCCCAGGATTTGGACAGCCACCTGAACTCCCGCCTTCGGGTGAAGGCTTCTGAGGAAAAGGGCGGAGGAGAAAACGACCCCTCGCTCCCTCTCTCACCTCCATTTCTCACTCTCCGTACGCCCCACATCTCTTCCTACCTACTTCCGAGCCGGCCTCCAGCCCTGCGTCCTGGTGATAAAACCGCCGGCCCCTATCCAGCCCACAGGGCCGGGCGCAGGTTGTTGTACGAGCCGCGATGGCCGACCGCTGCTTGTCTGTAGAGGGGAAGATCCCCAAAGGGTCTCCTCAGCTAGGAGGAGGGTGGGACTCGGGCGCAGGGCGGAGGGGAGGCGCACGGCCCGGGGTGGGGCCGCCGCAGGCTCAGATGGCACCCGGCGCTCGCGCCGGAAAGGGCGTCCCCCAGCGGCCTCCCGGAGACCCTCCCCGGCCTGCGGGGCTCTGGAGCCGCCGCGGCGGAGGCATGGCCGCGGGGGCCGCGGGGGCCGCGGGGGCCGCGGTGCGCGAGGCGGCGCCGGGGCTGGAGGCGCCTCCCCAGCACGAGCAGGTACCGGGCGCCGGGCGCAGGCGGGGGGACACGGGGCCAGGGTGCCTAGGCTCACGCGGGGGCAGGGTGGCCGCACGGACTGGTCTCCGAGTCCCCCGCCGCGGCACGGATGACCTTTCTGGAAGGTGCTCGTGGCGTCGCCTCCCACGGGAGCCGAACTCCTCTCCATTTCTCTCTCCCTCTCCCGCTCCTCTCCCTTCTCATCCCCTACTCCTCGTTTTCCCCTCCCTTACCCCGCCTCCCCCACTCCGTCTCCTCCAGAATGAGCTTTATCCGACTCATCCCTGTCCATTCCCTGCTTTCAGTGCTGGTTGCCCCTCTCTCCTTCCAGCTCCCCGACAGAAGCCCCAGGGCCCAGGTGAAGGAAGAGGACAGCCGAAGGGTGCTGGGTGTACATCAGGCTTGACTGTATGGTTCTCAAACTGCAGCGAGCATCAGAAACACTCTGAAAGCTAGGTAAAAAGCAGATGGTTGGACTCTGCCCCCAGGGTTTTTAATTCTTGACCTCTGGGATAATGCCTCATCATTTTGCAAGTCAGACTATTTCCCAGGAGGTGCTGATGCTCAAGCTTTGAGAATCTGTAGGCTAGCTATCCCCTCTAGGTTTCCCATGTGATTTCAAACCCCGTCACTACTATTTTTCATTTATAGATGATTCTTAGGCCATGATCACATAGCAGGAACTGTGCTCCTCCTAGGATACGGGGGGATACAGTTAGAGGTAGACCTTTCCTCTGGGAACTCACATCCCAGTATAACAAGGACAAAATAACTCATAGAGGGTAGGAAGAAATTACTGTCCCCAAAGAAATTACTGTTCAAGTGAAGTTTTGTAGGATTTCTAGGAAGCGAGGAATTGCTTCTGGTAGGGAGGGTGGGCAAGGCTGACTGGGCGAATGGGGGTGGCTGGGCTTTTCAGCTGGGCCTCAGGGGGATGGGTGAGATTCCATGTGGCCATGAGAGGAAATGAGAATTCTCCATGCAGGAAATGGGAATACCAAATTACTTGGAGGTGAAAAAAATTGGGGGGTGGGGGGTAGGAGATGACCATGGAGAAAGGTGGGGGTGGGAGTGGATATTCACTATGACCCTGGCAGAAATCCAGGGTTCATGAAGGCTTGTAGGAAGAGAAAGCTGGGTTATGGCAAGTTTTGTATCATGCTATGCATTGGAGATTTATTCTCTAACATGGGGAAGCTATAAGGGAACTCCATGACTTACTTGCTGGCTTCAAACCCAGATCAGATCGTTCACAGAGCGTTATGGAAGAAGAAGTCTGCGTGCTGGGAAGGGCAGAAGACTGGCAGAGTCACTTCTGCAGCTGATGTTTGCTCTCCCTTAAGGGTGCCATAGCTGCCTTGCCCACTGCCCTCAGGAGGTGTGGTCCCCTGTTAACTCTGTCCTGGGAGCAACTCAGAGCTTGTCCCTTAATCCCCCCCTTGTTCTGCTTTGCTGGCTACTGTACTTCCAGAACGAAGCACAGAGTCTGGCAAATGGCAGGGCCTCGGGAAATGTTTATTGGACAAATAAGTGAATAAATAATAAACATATAACCTCATGATCTGGGACTCTAGTCTGCCCAGCTCCCTGTGTACCTCTTTGTGCCAAACACCCCCTCCCTATTCCCCATCCTCCTTCTCCCTGTGGCCTAGGAAGCCAGCTACACCCTGCGTGCTCCTGAGACTCCTCAAAGTTAGGGTGCAAGAAAGTAGACAGCATGGACTTGGCAGTTCTCTTTTCTGCTTGTCTGAGGCCTGCTTTGCAGGCTTTGATTTCCCCAGAGGACCCATCTCTGCCTCAACACTGTTCTCTACCTTGGAGAAGGCCAGACACAGCCCCTCCCTACCGCTCCATCCGTGGAAGCTTTGTCCTTGCCCAGTGATATGGATTCCATATCACTGAACACAGCTCTCCAAGCCTAACATCCTTAGCTCCTGCTCACATACGTCCCAGGGATAGCAGTAGTTTGAGTTTACTGTTCTGGTTTTGCCACTCATTTTAGCGATATTTCTCTAACAGATGGATTTTTGTGAAGAGTTGAAAGTGGGGAAACTAATTTGGAGGCAGCAGCTGAGGTAAGAAACGATGAGGGCTGGCACTGAGAGGGAGGCAGTTTTCAAATACAGTTAGCCCTTTAACAGCACAGGATTGAACTGCACAGATCCACTTACACACAGATTACTTACAGGGCAGTACTCCAAATGCATTTTTCCTTACGATTTTCTTAATAACATGTTTTTCTCTACCTTACTTTCTTGTTTGAATACAGTATACAATACATATAACATCCAGAATATGTGTTGATCGGCTATTTATGTTATTGCTCAGGCTTCTAGTCAACAGTAGGCTATTAGTAGTAAAGTCCCAGGGAGTCAAAAGTTTGACACAGATTTTTGACTGTGGGGGGATTGGTGCTCCTAACCCCTGCATTGTTCAAAAGTCAACTGTGTATGGATTGAGTGTGCGATGCTACCAGACAGGGAGTATTCAGTGGTGGAGTAAGACAAGTAATAAATCACCGATGACCATGCCATGGGGTAACAATGTTCAGTGGACAATGGACCCACTGGAGAGGCCTAACCCAAAAGGCTCTTGGAGGAAGCAGAGTCCAGGGCATCCCCAAAGGGGGTTTGAAAAGCAAAAAAAAAAAAAAAAAAAAAAGGTGGAAGAAAAGCATTCAGGGGACAGAAAAGTTCTGCTTGGCTGGAGCAGAGGCTGTGCAGGGGCAGTGGAAAGAAAAGAAGCTGGAAAGGGCCACAGGAGCTGTGTTAGTGTCAAGGGCAGCCACTTGTGTTTTGAGCGGGGGAACAAATGTGATCAGTTTGCTTTTCATTGGGTCACCCTCACTGTTTGAAGGGAGAAAAGGAGTGGAGGTAGGAGCCCCCCTGGAAGAAGAGAACCCTCTGCACACCAGGTTGGATCCGTCCTCAGGCTCAGGGAGGCCTTGCCAACCGGTCTAATGAGTAACAGCCTCTCCCCATGCTGGTTATTCTTTATCACACATTCTGTTTAGCTTCTTCATAGAATTTACCACATTAGGTCATTGTTTTCTTTACTTGTTTATTGTCCACACTTTCTCTAGAGCACAAGGCCCAATTCAAGGACAGGAAACTTGTATCTTATTCACCTTTATGGTATGGCAGCTCTTACCCCAGTGCCTGGTACCCAGGATGTAATCAATAGATGTTTGTTGAATGAAGGAATAATGGTAGGCGTAGAGGCCATTGAGGTGGAAAGAAGTGGTTCGCCAAGTATTTGGGTAAGGTCTGCAGGAGGCTACTGGGTTGGAAGTGGAGGATTAAGGTCAAGAATGGCATCCCATATTTCTGTTTTGAACAACTGGTTAGGTGGGATGTAGAGCTACTGAGTGAGAGGGGGGCACTGGGATGGAACCAGGTTGGAGGGAAATTACTATGCTCAGTTTGGGGCAGCTTGAGCTTGTGTGTCTGAGGGACATCCAAGTGGAGATACGTAGAAGGCATTTGGATACAAGAATCTGAAGCTCAGAAGGGAGTTAAAGGGGAAGAGAGGTAAACAGGAATGTCCTGCAGGGAAAAAAGACTTGGCAATTGATAGACAAGGAGGGAGGGGAAAGGAGAAGCAGAATCAAAATGACATCTTCAATTCTTTTTTAAGTGACATATATTCAGGGACACATGGGTGGCTCAGTCGGTTAAGCATCTGACTTCGGCTCAGGTCATTATCTCTGGAGTCGTGGGTTCAAGACCTGTGTTGGGCTCTATGCTGACAACTTGGAGTCTGGAGCCTGCTTGGGTTCTGTGTCTCCCTCCCTCTCTTTGCCACTCCCCTGCTTGTGCTCTCTCTCTCAAAAATAAACATCCAAAAAAAAAAAAAAAATTAAATGACATATGTTCATGCAGAATATATTCAATATGAACAAATATAAAAAAGGAGTAAATATTCCAATACACACCAGCACCCATGGATCATTCCTGTTAGCATTTTGGTGACTGCTCTGGATATCTCTTTCTTCTGGATGTTTCTTTATTCTATGTAACTGTATATTTACATTAATAGGCTTATATTTTATACAACTGTTTTCAAAGCATGCTTTTTCTCTTAAAATATGTCATGGAAATATTTCTATGTCAATAAATATGGATCTGCATGATCATTTTAAAGAGCCAATTGATTTCCTTTGTTATAGATATATCATAACTCATTAACCAATCCCCCATGGGTTGACACATAGATTGTTGCCAATTTCTCAATATTATAAATAAAACTATGTAAACACCTGTGTCATCTTTCCCTGTGTATTTGTCTCTTCATTTTGTGAGAGATTATTCTTACACTATTCTACATAGAATAAACAAACACTTTAGATTTTGACATGTCTTGCCAAATTTCTTTCTGGAGAAACTGTTTTAATGTACACAACACACCTGAAGGGCATGAGAAGGCCAGTTTTCCTCATCAGCACTAGTTAACATATAGTGCAGTAGTGGTAGAATTTAGTTATTCATCACTTACATATAACACCCAATGGTCATCCCAAGAAGTGCCCTCCTTAATGCCCATCACCCATTTAAGCCCATCCCCCCACTCACCTCCCTTCCAGCAACCCTGTTCGTTCTCTATATTAAGAGTCTCTTATGGTTTGTCTCTCTGTCTGTTTTTATCTTATTTTTCCTTCCCTTCCCCTATGTTCATCTGTTTTGTTTCTTAAGTCCCACATTTGAGTGAAATCATATGATATTTGTCTTTCTCTGACTAACTTATGTCACTTAGCATCATACACTCTAGTTCATCCACGTGGTTGCAAATGGCAAGATTTCATTCTTTTTCATCACCAAGGGATATTCCATTGTATACATATACCACATCTTTTTCCATTCATTGGTCAACGGACATTTGGGCTCTTTCCATAATTTGGCAATTGTTAATAGCGCTGCTATAAACATTGGGGTGCATATGCCCCTTCAAATCAGCATTTTTGTATCTTTTGGATAAATAGTAGTACAATTGTTGGGTCATAGGGTAGCTCTATTTTTAACTTTTAGAGGAACCTCCATACTATTTTCCAGAGTGGTTGCACCAGTTTGCATTTCCACCAACAGTGCCAAAGGGTTCCCCTTTCTCTGCAACTTCGCCAACATCTGTTGTTGCCTGAGTTGTTAATTTTAGCCGTTCTGACGTGTGTGAGGTGGTATTTCATTGTGTTTTTTTTTTTTTTTTGTATTTCCATGATGATAAGTGATGTTGAGCATCTTTTCATGTGTCTATTAGCCAGCTAGATGTTTTCTTTGAAAAAGTGTCTATTCATGTCTTCCCATTTTTTCACTGGATTATTTGTTTTTTGGGTGTTGAGTTTGGTAAGTTCTCTATAGATTTTGGATACTAACCTTTTATGAGATATGTCATTTGCAAATATCTTCTCCCATTCTGTTGGTTGCCTTTTAGTTTTGTTGATTGTTTCCTTCACTGTGCAGAAGCTTTTTATCTTGATAAGGTCCCAGTAGTTCATTTTTACTTTTGTCTCCCTTGCCTCCAAAGACATGTCTAGTAAGAAGTTGCCGCAGCCAAGGTCAAAGAAGTTGCTGCCTGTGTTCTCCTCTAGGATTTTGATGGTTTCCTGTCTTACATTAAGGTCTTTCATCCATTTTGAATTTATTGTATAGTGTAAGAAAAAATGAATCTTTTGCATGTTGCTGTCCAGTTTTCCCAGAACCATTTGCTGAAGAGACTATCTTTTTTCCATTGGATGTTCTTTCCTGCTTTGTCAAAGATTAGTTGGCCATATAGTTGTGCGTCCATTTCTGAGTCCTCTATTCTGTTCCATTGATCTATGTGTTTGTTCTTGTGCCAGTACCATACCATCTTGATGATTACAGCTTTGTAATACAGCTTGAAGTCCGGGATTGTGATTGCTTCCAGCTTTGGTTTTCTTTTTCAACATTACTTTGGCTATTCAAAGTCTTTTCTGGTTGCATACAAATTTTAGAGTACTTTTTTCTACCTCTATAAAGAATTATGGTGTTATTTTGATAGGGATTGCGTTGAATGTGTAGATTGCTTTGGGTGGTATGGACATTTTAACAGTGTTTGTTCTTGGGACACCTACCTGTATGGCTCAGTCAGTTAGGCGTCCGACTCTTGATTTTGGCACAGGTCATGATCTCACAGTCGTGGGATTGAGCCCTGTGTCTGGCTCTGCGCTGAGCATGGAGCCTGCTTAAGATTCACTCCCTCTCTCTCTCTGTGCCCCTCCCCCCCATAAATAAGTAAATATTTTTTAAAAAAAGTTTCTTCCTCCCATCTGTGAGCATGAAATGTTTTTCCATTTTTTTTGTGTCTTCTTCAATTTCTTTCATAAGCTTTCTGTAGTTTTTAGCATACAGATCGTTTACCTCTTTGGTTAGGTTTATTTCTAGGTATCATATGGTTTTTGGTACAGTTATAAATGGATCAATTCCTTGATTTCTCTTTCTGCTGCTTCATTATTGGTATATAGAAATGCAACAGATTTCTAGACATTGATTTTATATACTGTGACTTTGCTGAATTCATGGATCAATTCTAGCAATTTTTTGGTGGTCTTTTGGGTTTTCCACATAGAGTATTGTATCATCTCCACTAGGAAAAATCAGCCTGAGAAGCAGAGCAGCAGGTCTCTCCCCCAGAAGACAAGCACAGATCTCTTCCACCCACTTAGTATATGGATCATTTTGTGCTGCAGAGTTTCTGTGGGAAACTGGATTGAGCTTCATTTGGGTTTCTTTTTGTTTGTTCATTTGTTTATTCATTTTCTTTGCTTCTGTTTTTCTTTATGTTGGGTTTTTTCTTTATTTTCTTTTTTTTTTTCTTAAATACAGAAAGAGCAAATTTTTAATTTTATTCTTTTATTTTATTCTATTTAATTATTTCATTTTTTTAATTTTTAATTTCTTCTTTTAATTTTTTTTCTTTTCTCTTTTTTCTCTCTTCTACCAAGCTTCTTTTAACTCTCAAACCAAAACATAGTGAGGATCTAGCTTCCTTTATTTAATGTTTGTTTTCTATTTTATTTTTATTTTATTTCATTATTTTTTCTTCCTCCAAAATTACAAGACAGAGGAATTCACCCCAAAAGAAAGAACAGGAAGAAATGATGGCAAGGGATTTAATCAACACAGATATAATTAAGATGTCTCAACTAGAATTTAAAGCCACGATTATAAGAATTCTAACTGGGGTTGAAAAAAGCGTAGAAGACACCAGAGAGTCCTTTTCTGCAGAGATAAAAGAACTAAAATCTAGTCAGGCTGAAATTAAAAATGCTATAACCAAGATGCAATCTCAAATGAATGCCATGATGGTGAGGATGAATGAAGCAGAGCAGCAAATCAGTGATATAGAAGATAAAATTATGGAAAATAATGAAGCTGAAAAGAAGAGAGAAACAAAGGCAAAAGATCAGGATACAAGATGTAGGGAACTCAGCAACTTAATTAAGAGGAATAACATTTGTATCATCGGAGTTCCTTGTCATACTTTTAAGTGAAAACTATCTTATGGAAATGTTTTCTTTTTCATGTTAATTTTTATTAAAATTCTGTATATCCACAATTTAAAGAGTCAAAGAGTTCTACAAGACTTAAGTGGGACCCCATCACCACTCCATCTTCCCCATTCTTGATTTTCACTCCCCAGAGGCAACAACTTTCAGCTGTTCTCAGAAACCAATGGTAGACTCTCCTGGCAGGTGGTAGGCAGGAGCTCAGCAACGAGCAGTAATGTCCTCATGCTCCTGGAAGATCCCAGTGCTCAGAGGGCCTTATTCTCCCCAACCCCAGGGATGCTGCTTCTTGCCCTCAGCCCTGCAATGGGGGGATAGCCAGAAGCAGGAGACTGCAAGGGCCACCTCCCAACCCACCCCATGTGTCCCAACCCCCAACCCCCAACCCATAGGCACCCAGGGTCCTCTGCCCACAGTAATAAAGTGATTGTGCCCCATTGACTCCCTGTTGGCCCCAGATGTGGGGTGAAGGGTTGTGGGAGAGAGAGGCACAGTAAATGGACACATCCAGGGCTGGAGTGAATGCACAAGCACTGTGCCTTTTCCCCCTACTGTCTCTGCCTGCCCCAGCCCAGCCCCAAGCCAGATACCTCACTTTGCCTAAGAGAAGATGGGGCTGGGGAAACCCTGGGGTCTAAAGATTCAACTAGCCCTCTCAGTGGACCTCCTGAGGCTCTCCAGTTGTTCTGACCACCATTTGAATAGCAGGGACCACCTGATGGGATCACCCAGAAGCAGGGAACCATAGAGAAGCTGCCAGCATCACCTGCTACTTCACCCATTTCCTCTTTCCTGGCATTATCCTCCTTCCTGGCATTATCTGGCAAGTCCTGGCATTGTGCAAATACTGCCTAAGCCTGTACTTAGCTGTGTTATTCTCTCTTCTAAGGGAACCCCTCAATCTTGTGGCAGAAGCACAGATTTTATTATGAAACCTGTTTACCCCAAGTCAGAGAAATCCTAGATTGAATGGATGGCATTATTTTTTTATTCCATGTGTCAGATTTGCTGGTGCCATTTGAATAAAACATATAGAAAAAACACCTACTTAATATCAGATTTGTGTAACAAATGTCTTATTTGCATTCCCTTCTTTGCTGTCATTGGGGATTTTAGCTTTTAACATATAGGACTAGGGATTAAGCTGTCTGTGCTCTCCATAAAAGTTTAAGATTATGTCGTTCCAAGGATTGCCTTAAAGGTTTCAAATGACCAAATGTAATAGATTAGTAGTGATCAAGGGAAGGCAGCATGTGCCTACAATCTGTAGGTCATTCGAAAACACTTCCTGGTCTCTGTGTTCTCAAACTCAGTCTGCAAGGGCAAGGCCAGATTACCCTCTTCCCTGGGGCCAGGCTTTAAATTAAATTAACAGGAGGACACAAAAGATGCCCCAAACAAGTCGAGCCTCTGGTCAGCTCGGTCTCTAAAACCTTGAACTTGGTGATATTTACTCATTGGCATCATTTAAGACACCAGCAACAGGATTTACATATCATATCCCAAAAGCCAAGGGGACACTGCTTATTGGGAGGCCACTGTCTACAACCTCGACTGAATTGCCAAATAAACTACAGGAATGGAGGCTCATCTGATTCTCTGACAGGAGCAGGATCAAATATTTATTAACAGTAACTTAATTACTCTTTTGGTGTGTGTGTGTGTGTGTCTTAGTTCAGTAAGCAAATATTCTATTAGGGTTTTCATCCTAAGTTATTGTAGTACTAGGAAACATCACTGTTTTTCATGGCTTGAGTTTCCCATGTTATGCTGTAAAATACAAGCTGAAAAAATGAAGAAGTTTTGAGAAGGGCTCTTTTTGTTTTTTTCAGATCTCTCACACAAAGCTTTCTGCGGATGATGAATGGAAGTAAGTGATTAGAATTTTTTTAATTGTTTAAACTTACATTTTAACTAAAAATTACATTTCCACCTTAACAGTTTGAGAAATCAAACAAAGCCATCATTTATTTGTAAATTTCTCGGGGCACAGAAGGTGGGTTAGTTTAGCATGCATGCACAAAGATAGGATAAACCAAACCGCAAGGATTTCATCTGTTTCCTACAGTGTGATTCATGCAGTCCCACAAAGCTGGGTTTATATGTCCTTCAACATAGGACAGTGTCAAGTTAGTATTTATTATAGGCACAAGATACATCTGGTTTTCTTTATATGCTATTTCTCCTGTGTTCTGGTACTTACTATGGGGCCAGTAGGGCCCTGTGGGCACCAAAAAAAATGAAAAATGAAAAGTTCCTCCTTTTTTGCATTATGGTAATCAATTATGAATGTATTCCTAATCAAAATAGGAAATACTTATTACATTTGCATACTACTTGATACCTTCAAAGTACATCCACATAGGTTATTTTGAGATGTTTTCATTATCTATAAGGATATAATGAGTGTTTTCATTATATATAATTATATATATAATAGATGAATGTCACAAAGCATATTTTGTTTTATATCCATGCAAGTCTTATTTTAGGCTGATGATAAATTCACTCTGCTATCTACATGGCCTAAGTTGAAAGTCTTTTCATTAAATAGAATATTAAATAGTTATTTTGCTGTTGTGCCTGTAAAAACTATAAGTTCTTGTACCCCTTTATTTTTCTTCACTTCCCATTTCTTCAGAGGAGCAAGTGTATTTTTTAATGAGCTTCTGGAAATCATTTGTGTTTCTTAAGTTCGCTTCCAACACAAAGACTATTACCAATGTAATTTTATTCAGGTTGTTTATCTGATAGGGACTTCATCTTCTTCATTTGATGAGTGTAGGGGTTTCAGTACATCTAATGTACCTTCCAGCATTAACGTTCTAAGATTCCATCTCAAAGAGGCTGACCTCAGGTAAGATTTACTAGGCTCTACAGGATCATTTCTACACGTCCTCCAGCAGGGGGCACCCTCAGTGCCCTTTTCTGAGGCACCTAGTACTTCTCTACTCGTTAGAGTAGCTGTAGAAGTTATGGTAAAGGGGCTCCTGGATGGCTCATTCCCATAAGGTTAAGCGTCCAACTCTTGATTTGGCCTCAGGTCATGATCTCATGTTTCGTGTGAGTTCAAGCCCTGCATCAGGCTCTCTGCTGGCAGTATAGCCTGCTTGGGATTCTTTCTCTCTCTGCCCCTCCCCTGCTCTCTCTCTCTCAATGTAAATAAATATTAAAAAATTTAAAAAAATAAATTATTAGTAAAGGGGGAAGAACCCAACCCACATACCCAAGGGGTGCCTTTAAAAGGCTACAATCTTATGGCACAGAGTATTACCCTGCAGTGTTTGTGGGGTTTTCTTTAAGTTTATTTATTTATTTTGAGAGAGCATGGGGGGGGGGGGGTGGGAAGAGAAAGAGAGAGAATCCCAAGCAGGCTCCACACTGTCAGCACAGAGCCTGACTCGGGGTTCAAACTCACAAAACTGTGAGATCACGACCTGAGCCGAAATCAAGAGACGCTTAACGGAGCCACCCAGACACAGCTCTGCAGTGTTTTCTGATGTGCACACTAAATTCACACCATATCTAGTCATAAGTGGAAAGAAACTTCAAGAGATTTTGTGACTCGTGGTGCCCCGCTGGGGATGAAAGATAATGCTAACCACTATTTATAAAGTACTTGATTGGCAACATTCATAATTTTCCCTGTTGCCCTAATCTTGACCCTGGACTGCTCTCTCTTCCTCTAGCCCAGTGATTCTCAATCTTGGCTGCATCTTAAAATCACATTGGGAACTTGAACTACCATAACAAGTACCACAGACCAGGTGGTTTAAACAGAAATTTACTTCCTCACAGTTCTGGGGGCAAGAAGTCCCAGATCAAGGTGTCAGCACATTTGGGTCTCCTGACACTTCTCCTTGGCTTGCAGATGGCCGCCTTCTCACTGCATCTTCATATGGTTTTCCCTCTGTGTGAGTTTATAATCGGATCTCCTTCTAAGGACACCAGTCAGATTGGATTAGGCCCCACCCAGTGACAGCATTTAACCTTATTCCTTAAAGTTCCTATCTCCAAATACAGTCACCTTCTAAGGTAACTGGTGGGGAAGGGGGGGTAGGACTTTAACATATGAATGTGGGGAAGCCCACAGTTCAGCCCATAGCACACAGAAATGGTCATTTAATTGATCTGGCCACAGCTTGGACATTGAGACTTTTAAAACTCCCCAGTGATTTCCAATTTACAGCAACATCAAGATCCACTGCTCTAAGCTTTCTTTGAAGCCACTTCTGCTATAGGAAGTTAAACCAGATGACATACTGTTACAGTGTTTTCTCTACCGTTATGCAAAACCAAGAGTCCAACTAAAAACTGAAACATTCAGCCATCATCTAAATATGCCCGCCTAAGATAATACTTAGGCTTCCTCTTTCTCCTTATAATGAAAAAAAAAAAAATTATACGGCTCACTCAGGAGTTTTCTGGAGGCCTTTGGATAACATTCCCTCCATTAGCACCATCTGCAGGATATCCTTTTACTTCAAAATATTAAAAATTACTTGAAATTACCATATTTTACTATTTTGACTTTCGAAAATGGAAATTTCATATTATTTAATCTAATATAATAATCTATAGATTATATGTTATATAATATATTACATAGTTTATTATAATCTAATAATAATTATTATTCCTTATTTAAGAACAAATAAAATAACATGGGGTTTGCAGTTCGAGAACAATCTTGTGAAGTACCGAGGGGCCATTATTTTAAGTTTGCAAGGAGGCAACTGAGCTGCAGAGAGGATGAGTCACTTTCACAAGTCTGTGTGGCGATGGGACTGGTATGCAGGTCTGTCCAGAGCCCATCAGTGATTTTTTCAGCCCCATCCCTTAACTGGAAAGGACAAGGCTGAGGCCAAAACCACACAGGCAAGCTAAGGGCTGAGAGGAATCAGTATCCCTGATGAACTCAGGTTCCTCCTCTCCATTGCCCCCTCCTCAAGCCTGGGAGAAAAGGAAAAATTAAAAAAAAATTGTTTTTACTTAAAAAAAACAACCAGGAAAACTATAATCAAAGCTTAAAACCCCCTACATTTGAAACCTCCAATTGCTTTCTATGAGCCCAAACTTTTTTTTTTTTTCCTAAATATACTGTGCAAGGGTTGAGGCCTTTTTCAGATGACCTCATTTGCTGGTTCCAGCCTGCAGCAGGAAAGGATGTACAAGATGCACCGGGGCCATGAGTCCATGCACGTGGAGATGATCTTGATCTTCCTCTGCGCACTGGTCATCGCCCAGATAGTGCTGGTACAGTGGAGACAGAGGCATGGCCGGTCCTACAATGTGAGTTGCCCCAGGGGGACTTCTGGAATCCTGTTCTTCCTGCCACATCCCTCCCTTGAAGGAAATGCTTTGGTTTCAGTCAGCGGTTCTCAACCGAGGTGTAGTCTTGCCCCCAGGCGATACTTGGCAACATCTGGAAACATTTTTGATTGTCACGCCTTAGTGGGAAGGGAGAGGAGGATGGGAATTACTTCTGGCTTGTAGTGGGTAGAGGCCACAGAGGCCACTAAACGTGCACAGGACAGCTCTTCGCGATAAAATGTCAATAGTAACAAGACCAAGAATCCCTGGTTTAAGTAAACCAATTTTCCTTTAGCAATAGCAACTTCTGCCAATGCCCTAGGAAAAGGAGGATTAGGAATAGCAAAAACAGAAGATTGAGGCTAACTTTGAGCAATAAACTCTCTTGGCATTGATAATTTGCATATCTATGGAAATGTGTTGATGCCAACATTGCACTGACCTCATCAGTAGAGTTTGATCCCATTTTCATACACTAATCCCACTCGAGCAAAGTCCCCTGGAACTTTGCCATCTCATGGGCTCAGAATCGTAGCTCAGGCCATGTTGGACCTGAGACCTTCCTACTGCAATGTTTAAGAGCAGTGGTTCTCAAATTTTAAGGTGCATCAGAATCACCTGGAGAGGTGAATCAGTTTGTTAATCAGATTTCCTGGTCCCACCCCCAAAGTCCTGGATTGAATAGGGGCCCAAGAATTTGCATGTCTAACAAGTTCTCTGGTGGTGCTGATGCTACTGGTCTGAGACCACATTTGAGAACCAGTCATTTAGATTTGAGTATGTTGCACAGGAAGAAAGTCCTCAATTAACACTACATGGTTCTGGGTCTTGGACTTGTCATTGTATAAGAAGACTTATCTGTGATGTATGAAATGCTGGCTTAGACCAGTATTTTATTGTATTTCATTTTTAACCATCACAAAAATTATTCCCTTTTGAATTCTGCATACTGTTTAAGTTTAGACAATTTGAACATTTTATTTAGAAAGGGACATCCTTTTTTTTTTTTTTTTTTAAGCAAACACATTTGCTGCCATGCCAGTGCTGTCTTGTCAATTAAAATAAACATCCCCTGGGGCACCTGGGTGTTTCAGTCAGTTACATGTCCGACTTTGGCTCAGGTCATGATCTAGAGGTTCAGGAGTTCAAGCCCCTCCTCAGGCTCTCTGCTGTCAGCGCAGAGCCCGCTTCAGATCCTCTGTCCCCGCTCTCTCTGTCCCTCCCCCACTCATTCATTCTCTCTCTCTCTTTCTCTCCCCTCTCTCTCTCAAAAATAAACATTTAAAAAAATTTTTAATAAACATCCTCTATATTGCACTTGAACAAATTGTTTTTAAAAGAAAAAGACTAGAATAAAATTTCATTAGTTATTCACTTATACAAAAGAAAACCTCCATAATATATGTTAACCATGGTTTTCTTATCTGCAAAATGGAAATAACCTAATATACAGAATCTCTGGAGTCCTTAAGTAAGAAGAAACCTGAATTCTTAAGGAAACCATTCATAGCCCTGTTCCATAATTCCTTTATAACTGATAATTATCCCTGGATTAGATATTTTAAAACATGTCCAGTTTCCATGGCAACATAAGTACAGATTTTGCATAGAAAACCCCCTACCCTTGAAAGGAAATGCCTTATGAGCCACCTGACCTGCATTATACCCCACTACTCCAACACCATTTTTATTTGATGACTTTCGAGGCGGCTTATCCCAAAAAAGACTATGTCCTTGTCTTGTATTTGAAGAAATTGCCCCTTTGTCAACTCTCTGAAGATGTGTATCACCACATCAGTCAATGTGGAGCTCACACAATGGCTCTACCTAGCCACAGATATACCTGCCCATGGATCAGAGGCCACTTGAAGGACTTGTTGCCATTGGAGGTTCTAACCCTTAATGAATCAGGCTACACTGGTCCCAGGCAGACATCCTTGAGCTCAACAACTGTTGGTTAGCTGGAGGGTTCTTCCCAAATTGTTTCTTATTGCTCACTACATAAGCTGTGCTGCCTGGAATAACTTCCAGGCTTGTTACTTTCACTTGCACCCCATCCTTCACCAACAACTGGACTCCCTTAGTCACCCCACTTCTCCCCAAAGTTGCTGTTTCTGTGTTCTTCTATCACACAGGTCCTCTATTTTATGGCTACCAAGAGAGGTTCTGTGGTCCTAAGGATCCCCTTGGAGGTGACCAGATGACTGTGATAGTGGCCTCTCTTTTTTTAATTTTTTTTTTAACATTCATTTTTTGAGAGACAGAGACAGAGTGTGAGTGGGGGAGGGGCAGAGAGAGAGGGAGACACAGAATCCGAAGCAGGCCCCAGGCTCTGAGCTGTCAGCACAGAGCCCAACACAGGGATCAAATTCATGAACTGTGAGATCATGACATGAGCCCAAGTCAGATGCCTAACCGACTAAGCCACTCAGGCACCCCAGTGGCTTCTGTTAGAGTGATCCTGCCTGGCACTTTAACAAAGCCGGGAACCCAAATGAAGATAGCCCACAGTGGTCAAGGACAGATTTTGGTCTCATGGTAACTCTATTGGGACTCTGCTAGATTAGCTCATAATCACGGTTACCCTCTAGAATATTTCCTACTTCTTTGCCCACTGGTCAATCTATATTATGCATTGTCCCAAAGGAATGGGTGGAGTAGCCCCTTTTCCCTGCATGTCTCTGTTGACAATCTTTGGCTCAAGTTGAGAGCCAGCATGTGAGGCTGATCTGTCCCATACTGCTGCCTCAGATTTGCCCCATACTTTGCATTTCTTCTAAAGAGTTCATTGCCAGAGCCAGTCATCAGAACACAGCCATTTCAGGAACTCGTGGTGAAATCTGTAACCATTGAATTTGGAAATGGTTTCCAGAGCAATAATAGCTGATTCCAGCACTAGTTTCCAGCTTTCTTATTGTACTCTGCATGAACTGTATCAAAAAAACCCTGCACCTGACATACTCTTCAATTTAACATCTTTTGTTTTGAAAGTTTATTTTTATTTATTTTGACAGAGACAGAGAGAATGGGGGAGGGGCAGAGAGAGAGAGGGAGAGTCCCAGGCAGGCCTCTGAGCTGCCAGTGCAGAGCCCGATGTGGGGCTCCAACTCACGAAACTATGAGATCATGACGTGAGCTGAAATCAAGAAGAGTTGGACACTCAACCGACTGAGTCATCCAGGCACCCCTCAATTTAACATCTTTGGGATGGAATTTGATAAGGACATGTTTCCACAAATGTTGAATTGAACAGCCTTATCATCCAGGGAAAACCTAACTTTTACATTGTTTCTCTTGGCATCTAAGATCATGTGACATCTAGCAGAACTACAGAGAGTTTTGAACATATTTATAAGATTCATGAAGTTCTTGCCTCTTTTCTACAAGGGGCCATATAATACAGTTTATTTCTATTATTCAATTTTATAATCTCTATCAGTTTATTAGTAACATTATTATTTATAACATTTTAATTATAATTCCTATAGTAACAGATTTGTATATAAATTACTATATATAAATATTTACATATAAATTAGTTATTATTAAGTTGTGATAAGTGTTTTTTTATACATTATCTAAATTATTCCAGAAGACAATTATTTTTTATCCCCTTTGTGAAATCCAGTTCAGAGGGATTAAAAAACCCAGTCAGGGTTATATAACTAACTAGTTGCAGAGTGGAGACTAGAATCCAACCTCACTAGTTTTTTGGGGTTTTTTTTTTCATGTCAAGGATAAGCTCCTTAAATCTTCTCTGCACCATGCTTTCCTAATCTGCAAAATGGAAACACTGAAGGTGGGAACCTATCTCCAAAGTTACTAGAATTCAAAAACGTTTCCCCGTGAGAACTTCTAGCACGGTGACTGATACGTAGTGAGTGTTCAGTACCATGAGTTGAACTCTGAATGCATTCAAAAGATATTGATATAATATATAATAGTTTAAAATTTTCAATCACACACAGGGAAAGCAGTTTATTAATAAAAGAATCCTTTTCCGAACGCTTTTGTAAACCTAAAGCCAACACTCAGCTGTTAATGTGCACTCTCTGTTACAAGATCTCAATGTATTGTTTTTTTTCAAAGCAGTGCACCTGCTTCTTCTGCCGCAGCCTCTGCTCTGCCATATGCTTTGCGCACACACTGTTCCCCAGGCTGATTTTGTGAGATGTGTTAATAGCAACCAGAGGCAGGATGGTAAAGGGAAGAGTACCTGCTTAGGAGTTAGTTACAAGAATTCAGCCACGCATTTAACCACAGTGAGCCACTGATATTTCAAGTGATGGAATTTTTAAAAATAGGAATGAGTTTTGGTTGTAGCTCTGACAGGTAAAAAGCTTGAAAGTCATCACCCCCATCTTACCACAAGAAAAACCTAGACAGACTGAACGTCAATAAGTTTTCTCGGATCTATCAGAGAATTAAGGTTAGTGGGAAAACCACCAGCCAAAATCTGGAAAGACAGGGGAATGCAGGGAATCACAGCGGAGATCTCCTGACTGGGAGCAGAAGCTCCAAGAGCCGCACAATGGTTAGAAACACGTAAGGAGTAACTTCAAAGAACTGCTGGAAGTGGAGTTTAGACTAGTGTGAGAGAGAAACTGTTGGCGGCCACAGTCTTAGGGACTTCCTCATATTCTTTTAGGTTTCCAGCTCCAGGAACGCCACCAGATTCCCATGGTGTAGAGCCAAGGGGAAAAAAACAAAACAAAAAAACAAAAAAAACCTTTGTGCTTCTGGCAGAGGGAGGGGAAAAGTAATCATTCTGAACTAGACCCACAGTGTTCTCCATCACAGAGACACAGCAATGGAAATCAGAGCCTTCTCCAATGTGGGGGAAGAGAAATTACCCACTCCAGCCCCCTCTAGCCTTCCTGTCTCATCCAAAGGGAAAACTAAAAGTTTAAAGACACTTGTAAAGATCATGGCACAGAGACAGAGGCCCACAAAAGCACTGAGACTTAATCACAGAATAGAATACCTGCACTGTCCGCCTGCCTTACCGCCACATCGCAGGTGTCCAGTATAACAGTGGATTATAGCTGAAAGAGCTGCAAGCCTCAGAGGCTATACAAGAAGGAGTTTTGATGGAAGCTCAAAGACAGAGAGAGAGAGAGAAACAAGTATACTAGTGGAAATCGAAGCCTCTGATACCTACAGCAAACATTAATCACAGCCCAACCCCCAGGCAAATTAACACAAAAGATTTATTTATCTCAGTTCTTTTACCCCACACATTATGTTTGCCTTTCAACCAAAATTTAAAAGTCATGCTAAAAGGAGAATGAAACAGTCTGAAGAGACAAAGCAAGCATCAGAACTGGACCCAGACATTGCAGTGATTTGGGAATCATCACACTAGGAATTTAAAGTAACTATGGTTAATGATGCTAAGAGCTCTAATGGAAAAAGTAGGTAACATGCAAGAACAGATAAGTGATGCAAGCAAAGAGGTGGAAAGTCCATGAAAAAAATAAATTCTTAAAGTAAAAAGAAAACTGAAACAGAAATGAAAAATGCCTTCAGTAGGCTTATCAATAAAGTACATGTGGTTGAGAAAAGAATCAGTGAGCTTGAAGATAATATTATTGAATATAATAATAATATTCAATAATTCAATATTCAATAAAATTCAATAATATTATTGAAATGCAAAGAGAAAAAAAGAATTTTAAAAAACAAGAATATTCAAGAACCATAGAACAATTTCAAAAAACATAATATACACATATTGGAATACCAAAATGAAGAAAGAAATAAAGCTGTTGAAGAAATATTTGAAGGGCTAACGGTCAAGAATTTTTGTTTAATTAATGACAGACACCAAACCACAGACCTAAGACACTCAGAGAAGAAGCAGAACAAATACCAAGAAATCTATACCTGGACATATCAAATTCATACTGCAGAAAGACAAAGGGAAAATTCAAAAACAGCCAGAGGGAGAAAAACACCCTACCTACTGAGGAACAAGAATTTCATCAGATTCTTCTTCTTAAACCATATATGCAAGAAAAGAATAGAGTGAAATATTTAAAGCATTCAAAGAAAAATCCACCAATCTAGAATTCTAAATCCAGAGAAATTATCCTTCAAAAGTGAAAGTGAAATACTTTCTCTCTCAAACAAAAAGATTAGGGAATTCATCACCAGGAGACATGACCTACAAGAAATGTTAAAAGAAGTTCTTCAGAAAGAAGGAAAATTGTATAGGTCAGAAACTCAAGTCTACATAGATAATGGAAGAGTGTCAGAGAAGGAGTAAATGAAGATAAAATAAATCCTTTTCTTTCTGATTCTTAACCTAATAGATAACTCTTCATTCAAAGCAGTAATAGTAACAATCTACAGTTGACTCTTGAACAACAGGAGGGTTAGGGATGCTGCCCACCCCCCCACCCCCCCCACACACACAGTTGAAAACCTGCATATAACTTTTGACTTTCCAAGACCATAACTACTAATAGCCTACTATTGACCAGAAGCCTTACCAAAAACATAAAAAAATGAAAAAATATATAATTAATATACTAATAGAGTAGAGAAAATAGAATCATAAAATTCTCACTTAAAGCCAAAGAGTCTAAAAGAGGAAGAAGGCAGAGAGGAAAAGAAAGAAACAAACACTATGCAACAGAGAAGTTACAAATGTGGTAGATATTAATCCAACTATATCAGTAATCAAATATGAATGGTCTAAATACACCAATTAAAAGACAGAGATTGTCACCATGAATAAAAAACAAAACAAAACAAAAAACAAGATGCAATTGTATGTTGTTGACAAAAAACTCACTTATAAGAATAAAGATGTAATTATCAGGGAGAAAAAGAGGCATTACATAATGACAAAAGATTCAGTTATTTAAATTTTTTTTTGATGTTTATTTTTGAGAGAGAGGAAGAGAGCGCAAGTGGAGGAGGGGCAGAGAGAGGGGGACAGAATCTTAAGCAGGCTCTAGGCTCTGAGCTGTGAGCACAGAGCCCAACATGGAGCTCGAACTCACAAACAATGACATCATGACCTGAGCCAAAGTCGGAGGCTCAACCGACTGAGCCACCCATGCGCCCCAAGATTCAGTTATTTAAAAGGACATAACAACTCTTTTTTTTTTTTTTTTTTTTTTTTAGAGAGAGTATAAGTAGGGGAGGGGCAGAGAGAGAATCTTAAGGAGGCTTCACACCCATAGTGGAGCCTGACTTGGGGCTCAATGTGGGGCTCAATCTCACAAGCATGAGTTCATGACCATGAGATCATGCCCTGAGCCAAAATTGGGACTCTGATGCTAACTGACTGAGCCACCGAGACCCCCCCAAAAGGAAATAACGATTCTTAACGTGTATATGCCTAACAGGAAGCATCAACATATACAAGGCAAAAACTGATTGAACTACAAGGAGAAATGGACAAATCCATTGTTTAGTTAGAGATTTCAACACCCTCCTTCAGTAGTTGATAGATCAAGAAAGCAGAATATTAGTAAGGATAGAGTTGACCTGAACAGCACCATTCATCAACCTGCACTAATTGATGTTTATAGAATACATCTAACAACAGAAGAGTGCACATTCTTCTTAGGCTCACATTGAGCATTCTCCAACATAGACCACATTCAGGGCCTAAAACACACCAAAAATTTTTTTTAAAAATTGAAATTATACAAAGTATGCTCTCAGACCACAAAAATTAAATTAGAAATCCATAACAGAAAGATAGTTGAACAAAATCCCAAAATATTTAGAGATTAAATAGCACATGAGTCAAAGAGAAGTACTTAAGAGAAACTAAAAAATTAGTTGAACTAAGTGAAAATGAAAATACAACATATCAAAATTTGTGGGATGCAGGAAAGGCAATGCTTAGAGGGAAATTTTATAGCATTGAATGCATATATTAGAAAAGAAGAAAGATCTAAAATCAGTAAATTAAGCACCTACTTTAGGAAACTAGGGAAAGGAGTAATTTAAACTTACAGCAATCAGAGGAAAAGTAATTTTAAAAATTAGGGCAGAAAGCAATTAAATTAAAAAACAGTAAATCAATAGAGAAACTCAGTGAAACCAAAAACTGAGAAACTTTTTTGAAAAAGATCAGTAAAGTTTATAAAGCTCTAGCCAGCTAACCAAAAAAATAAGAGGACACAAATTCCTATATCAGAAAAGAAAGAGGGGACATCATTATTGATCCTATGGACATAAAAAGAAAATAATGGAATATTATGTCCACAAATCTGGATAACCATAATGAAATAGACTAATTCTTTGAAAGACACAAACTATACCAAAACTCAAAAAAGGAGAAATAAATAACCTGAATAGGCCTATTTCTATTTTTTATTCAGATATAATTGATATGTAACACTGCATTAATTTTAGGTGTACAATAATATAATGATTTGATTTATGCATATGATGTGAACTTATTACCACAGTGAGTTTGGTTAACATCCATCATCACCACACATGGTTATAATTTTGCGTGTGTGATGAGAACTTTCAAGATTTTCTGTCTTAGCAACTTTCAAATATACAACACATTATTTTTAACTATAGTGACCATAATGTATATTACATCCCCAAGACTTCTTTATCTTATAACTAGAAGTTTGGAAGTTTGTACCCTTTGACTAGCTTTACCCATTTAAGTTACCCCATATATCCTGCCTCTGGCCTATATCTATTTTTTAATTCAGCCAATAATTAATATCTTTCTACCAAAGAAAGCTCCAAGCCCAGATGGTTTCACTGATGAAATCAGCATCTGAAGAATGAGATGCTACGTACCTTTGGAAATCAGAGGAATCTGTAAGATTAAGGCAATAGACACTGTAAATGAGCACTGTACCTAGTTGGTAAAACTGTCCTATGGGAGTGCAGGTTAACAATTCTGATATTGCTCTGTATGTTACTGGGATGGAACAATTAAGTACATAGATGGCAGAAGGTGGGAGCCAGTTTACTTATTTATGTACACCCTGAGGGTATTATATATTATATATAAAATAGCATTATTTTCACTTTATTTCATTTTTTTAAGTTTTTATTTATTTTTGAGAGGGTGAAAGAGAGAGAGAGCACAGGGGAGGGGCAGAGAGAAAGGGAGACAGAGAGCATCACAAGCAGGGTCCATACTGTCAGTGCAGAACCCGATGTGGGGCTCAACCCCCCATGAACCTTGAGATCATGGCCTGAGCCGAAGTCGGATGCTTAACCAGCTGAGCCACCCAGGCGCCCCTATTTTCACATTATTGCATGCATAATTTGGATCATGTGCTTCAGAGGTGAGGGCACTAATCCAAAAGCTCAAGATATTTTCAGAGTACAGCTTTTAACAAATATGTCTACATTCTGAAGTGATCATTTAATCTTAGATTCTGTTCCGTGGTCTGTAGGAGCTGTGGACATCAGAGCGGCTTATTATAAATACCTAAAGCAAAGGATCCATGTTATTTAGAAAACAAAGTCTGAAAATATAACATCACCTGCTCCAAGGTGATGTCAAAAAGTGAAGAGAGAAAATAGACAGAAAGTGGAAAATTCATATTTTGTTCGGACTACTACTAAATACCTGGGTGTTCCCAAATAGTCATATGGTTAGTAAAATATAGACAGAGCATCTGGATATTTGAATTTTTCTCTTTTCAGCTGATGCTGTTGATATGTTGTAGACATGGCAGAGCTTCAAAACGAAATTATTTCCAAACGCTTTTAACAGCATTTTTAAACAGAATTTAATTTAAAAAATAAAATTTCATTCAACACCGGCCTCTCCACCTTCTTTGATATATCCCTATTTCTCATATCTGAAGGAAATAGGGGGAAGGTGCCAAAAAAGATTCCTTTTACCTCCCTTCAAATCAAGAGAAGGCCTGATAACTACATACAAAGAATTTGGGTTTCAGGCACACTGTTAACTTGCCTCAACACACAGGCAAATAATTTGCTACAGATTGAAACATTGCTCTATTTAAATCAACTTCCTGCCGATTAATAGCCGTGAAACACTAGAACATATTACTGTACCAGTAAAGCCTTAGGCCCGCTCAGATCTTTTTAAAGTGAGGCAACACACAAATACATGCATAGTCACATACATACCTAACACTGCATGGCACAATCTCCTTTAAGAATTCAAAGAGCAAAATCAACAGTGTGAATTGATTTGGAACTAGAAATAAGGACCAAGTGAATTTCTAATAGCCCTCCACATGCCAAAGTTCCCAACGTTTACTTGTTTATATCCATACTTCCCTTCACTGCCTGTGTGCTAATCATAGCAACAGTACTTCCTGGAGTCCTTTATTTACATGGGAATTTCCTGCTGACCTCTGGCATCTCCCTGCTCCTGCTCCACCTCCACCTATACAAACACACACAGACACATGTACAAATGGCTGCAAACACTTTGGGATTTGCAGTGCAAAGGAAATGAGCATCACATAACTTCCTCCCTCCCTCCCACCTCCTTCTCCCTCTCTCGTTCCCTCTCTCTCTCCCTCTCTCATGTTGTGTGATCCATTCATCATTCTGTATAATTAGGCAAATAAAAAGATACCTTTGTTTTGACTTGATTTGCTGTTCTTTTCAGGTTCCTTATGTGCATAGATACAAGAAAAAAACATGGTACCTTTGTGCAGCATGTGATTCGTCAGGAAATTCCTTCTGCCACGATGTGTGGGTGGGGAGAACGTTTGGTGATGTGATACAGATGCACAGGCTGCCCTTCGCCAGCAATGCAGATGTGTTTTATATGCACATGCCCAGATGGTGACCCCTCTGGCATTATTAATGTGTCCCAGCTGCCAGGCCTCCTCTCGCATGCATACACCTCGATTTCACATATTTCGTGTGTTTATTTATGAGGCACCAAATTCCTACATTTCATATGTGGCAGTTGCTATTAAAAATGAGAAGTTTTAACTGCTCTGGAAATTGATAACCTTTTAAATTGATATGAAATGTGGCCCTCATTTCAAAATGACTCCTCATACAATTAATTGAATTCATAATGCAAATTTCTGACCTTTCCCCTTACATGTTGAGAAAATATGGCATTGGGTATACACTTAGTTAAGAAATCAAATATTTTCATACCTGATATGTTATAATGTTCTTTTGCTTTCCCTTTGTTTCTGACCTCTAAGGCCTATTTTTAAGAAGTGGGATGTCTGTACATTTGACATTGCTATGCACTGCTAATTAAACCCAGGCATCAAGTAAGAGAAATTTGGGATCATCTAGAAATGGGTTGTACTTTTATAGATCCACAATGAGACCTAGTATTATAAAAATATAATCCAATCATTGCTCCAAAATATTATAGATTGTAATAACTCCATGGATTTGAGGAAATGGATTAGTCTTGTCAATTTTAGCTTATGATCTAAAGTATAAAAATAGGAGCATGGCAGTTTTGCTGAATTAAAATGAACTGACTCTTACTATTACAAAAAATTTCAGTATTTTTATGGGGAAATGTAAAGATGAATCAAATTGTTCAAACAGAAAGATGAAAAATGCAAAAGATCGATGATCAGGTTTTGCAAGATGAAGTTCATGTCTGTTTCCTTTTTTTTTTTCATGTTTATTTATTTACTTTGAGAGAAAGCATGTGTGTGCACAAGCAGGGAAGGGGCAGAGAGAGAGAGGGAAAGAGAGGATCTGAAGCAGGCCCAATGATGTCAACACACAGCCTGACGTGGGGCTTGATCCCACGAACTGTGAGATCATGACCTGAGCCCATTTCAAGAGTCAGGTGCTCAACCGACTGAGCCACCCAGGTGCCCTTTTTGTTTCCTTTTTTAATATCAGAGATAATGAACTAAAAAAGTCAGAAAACATATCATTTATCATAGATTGCTATCTCCAAAATCAGCTATGGGAAATAAATGACCAAAATTCTGGTGTGATTTTCTTTTAAGGGGCTGTACACCTTTATTAGCAATAGCAGAGGGTCAGAGTTGCTAATGCTGAGTGCTAAAGTAGACACAAATGGAGTCTTAACTACCTACTATGTGGTCTCTGGTCCTCAGGAACAGTATTCTACTTCCTTAAGTAAAGCTGTTTGTCCTGTTTGGATATGTATTTATCTTGATTTCATAAATAAAGGTGCTAACTCACATATTAGCTATAACCACACTCACAAGGTAGGATGGAAAATTAAAGCAATTAAAAGCATACCCTTGAGATAACGTGGGTTCAGTTCCAGACCACCACAATAAAGCAAGTATCACAATAAAGAGAGTCGAATGAACTTTTTGGTGTTCCAGTGCAAATCACAGTTACATTCACAGTATACAGTAGTCTATTAAGTGTGTAATCACTTCATGTCTAAAAAACAATGTACTTACCTTAATTAGAAAATATTGCTAAAAAAAATACTAACCATCACCTGAGCTTTCAGTGAATTGCAATCACGGATCACAGATCACTGTAGCAAATATAATAATAATGAAAAGGCTTGAAATATTGCCAGGATTACCAAAATATGACACAGAGACACAAAGTGAGCAAATGCTGTTGGAAAAATGGCGTGATGGATGCGCTGGACACAGGTTGCCACAGACGTTCAATTTGTAAAAACATGGTATCTGCGAAGCTCAATGAATCAAGGCACGTTTGTATCTGACTAATTTAGGCAAGAGTAAAGAATACTCTTCCCTGACTCTGTGCTGACAGCATGGAGCTTGCTTGGGATTCTCTCTCCCTATCTCTCTGCCCCTCCCCCACTGCGCACCCATACACTCTCTTCCTCAAAATTAAATAAGCTTAAAAAAAAAAATACTATTCCTTGAAAGTACTGCCAGGAATTTGAAAACAAAAAAGGGAGGTTATAGGGTGTTTTTCCTCCCACACTCTCCAGATAATCACCTTAGATTGGCTCCATGTGTATTTTTGTTCAAATGCATGTTTTATAACAACTCTCGTGTTCTCCCAAAGATTTAGAGCAACTGTCAGAAGACTTCATATCAGTTCATTTATGGGGATGAAGCAATAAAAAAAATGAAAAACCTTGGAAATGTCTTCTTATTTGATGTGGAAAGAGGAACGGCTATGGCCTTGTCTTTTTCATGCACATCTTGAAGTCTTATCAAATAATTTTGGTTATGACCTTAAGGCTATTATGACCAAGACCTTATTAAAGGACCCAAAATTATATCCATAGGCTTTTGTTCCTCAGCTGCCCCCTTTTATCACAAAGATGAAGTAGAAGGAAGGAAGGAAGGAAGGAAGGAAGGAAGGAAGGAAGGAAGGAAGGAAAGAAAGAAAGGAAGAAAGAAAGAAAGAAAAGGAAGGAAAGAAAGAAAGAAAAGAAAGAAGAGAAAGAAAAGAAATAAAGATGAAGGAAGGAAGGAAGGAAGGAAGGAAGGAAGGAAGGAAGGAAAAGAAAGAAAGAAAGAAAGAAAGAAAGAAAGAAAGAAAGAAAGAAAGAAAGAAAGAAAGAAAGAAAGAAAGAGGCAAATCAATAACATCAGTCTTTGTTATACTCAGATGAAAAATACATGAAACACATGCCCTAACAACTGCTTCCACACCACTGGCAGACATAACTAAGCAATCATGATGCTCTTTCCACTACCCCAGGACCCAGGCTCAGAATCCTCCTCAACAGAGCATTGCCAGGGGCCACTGCCAATTCAAGTCCACACCTGAGACAAAACCTCTTTGCCATCCCTCTCTTACTTTGGTGCTGAGCAAGTAATAGGGGGTTAGTCTGCATGTGCTAAAACATAAGACCAGAGGTTATTGCTGGCTGTTTTTTCACAAGAGAGGTAATAGCTGGCATTAAGCCTGGTCTAAAGAATGGGAGCATCACTATGGTAACCATATCAAGTTGTTGACTCACAACCCATCAGCTCAGTCTACCCTGCTTCCTGCCACATGAGAGTAGGGCCAGCCGACTTAAAGAACCCTCTGAAGGTGACTTGGACTCAGGTCAGTGGTACAGGCCACGAAGGAGTTACACACAGATGAATAGGGAAGAGTTTGATCCCCACCTTGGCTTGCCTGGAAAAGGCAAAACAAAAGCAAAGGAAAGACAAGAAGCAAAAGGTGGGCTGCAAATCCAATAGTCAAGGGTGAGGGGGCCCCACAGTTGGGACTCCAAGGTTCACCCTGCAGAGTGCACTGGGAAGCAGGCAGAAGAGGTCCCAGAAGCTGCTGTGATGCCACTTCCTCCCTTTGATGTCACCATGTATTTGCACACGTGTACATGATAGGAACAACAGCCCCTTGGCTCCATATATCACAGTACTGTTTCCAGAGCACTTTCCCATCCGTGGTCTCATTTGATCCCCACCTCAGCACAGGCAAGAAGGGCAGGCATTGTTATCCCTAATTTTACAACAAAAGTGAGGCTCACTTGTCCAAAACCACACAGCTTTTGAAGCCCAAAGTTGCTTTCATCTGAACTATCCCGGAGAAAAGAGGTAAAAGAAAAATGAATGTTTTGGATGATTTCCCATTTGAATTTTCAGACCACCATACTAATTCCTTCCAAAACTTAGCATGTATAGAAGAGCTTACAGCTGGATGGTGACCCAGTTGCATGTTATAGACGAGATGGTGACAGTGGTTTCCCCCAGAGTAGCTTCTGAATCATTTAATAGTGGACATGATATTCTGGGCCCTCAATCATTGAAAGAGACTTTCTGTTCATTTTTTCTGACAGCTGGCGACACTGTTGCAGATGTGGGTTGTCCCTCTGTATTTCACGATAAAACTTTACTGGTGGCGGTTTCTGTCTATGTGGGGAATGTTCTCAGTTATTACCAGTTACGTCCTCTTCAGAGCTACCCGAAAACCCCTCTCAGGGAGAACACCAAGGTATGTATCCCACTCGTTCCTTCCCTGACACCCTCTTTATTATAAACATTAAGAAGTATACTTTAATTCCATTTTCCCGGATGGGGGAGGGGGCATCACACTTTTTTTGCCCTTCAGTAGCAAAACTATTTGGAGATTAGCTCTACCACTGTTTATGCTCATTGTTTAATGGTGATTTGGACATACCTGTAAAATCTATTACTTCAGATACTAATGACAGCCAGAAGAAAGAGAAGTCAAACTATGGTTTAAACTTTCTAGAACAAAGGGGCGCCTGGGTGGCTCCGTCCGTTAAACATCCAACTTAAGCGTCCAACTTCGGCGCAGGTCATGATCTGTCAGTCTGTGAGTTCAAACCCCGTGTGGGGCTCTGTGCTGATAGTTCAGAGCCTGGAGCCTGCTTCGGATTCTGTGTCTCCCCCTCTCTCTGCCCCTTCCCCTGTTACACTCTGTCTCTCTTTCTCTTCCTCGAAACTAAATAAACATTAAAAAAATTTTTTTAACTTTCTAGAACACTATTTGCATATTTATTTTTAGCTCAGCATTTTGTATGATTCCATCATAAGTTGTGTCACACACATTTTATAATAGAGCAAGAGTTAGATGTTTGTATTTCTAACAACTGTATATGTATGTATTTTATTTCGGGTAAATCATAAGTAATGGCCAACTTACTCCTCTCATAACAAATGAGGCTTTAATATTCCAATGCTTATCTTAACTACCATTGCCAACCTCTTGGCATTTCTATAATTCCATTATATTGTCCACAAATCATTCCAAAGTGCTTATAATCTCATCATGTGCCCACAAATCTGCTTTCGCTCTCCTTGTTCTGCAGATAAGATCTGAATCTAAATCTAGATAAAACTGAAAGGGGATAGAGAGAAAATGTGTAAGGCATTACATGGCAATAAGACAATGTCACATTTTGATCTTGGTTGGAGAACAAATCATAAGCTCCTGTGAAATGTTTTTAGGATTATTTAGCTATTCAGATGTTTGTTTTTAATCCTCAAAAAAAGTGGGAGAGACGGATATCAACTTTTCCTACTCTGGAGAAGAAAAACTATTCAGTGAGAAAAGTCAAATAAATCAATGTAATGATAAAGATCGATATTCAAGGGGAGCCTGGCTGGCTCAGTGGGAAGAGCATGCAGTTAGTGATCTCAGGGCCATGAGTTCAAGCCCCATATTGGGTGTAGAGTTTACTATAAATAAATAAATAAATAAATAAATAAATAAATAAATAAATAAATAAATGAAATTTAAAAATTTATATTCAAATACATGAATTCTGGTTAATATTTTAATTTAATCCCATTTGGGAAGAGCTCTGAGGTGGTGCTAGGAGGCCTCCTGAACTGGCCGATTTGGGGCTTTAGACAGCCTTTGCATGGCCTGGTTTACCCATCTGTACATGGATATATGGTACCTTTTCTCCTTCTTAAAAAATATTGGAAGTTATTTAAAACTTGTGAAAGTGATCCAAAGTTTGGATGAGCCAAAATGCACTTGCTTTCATTCCCTGGATATAATCTATATTGTATTTCAGAGAGAACAGTTCACTTCTCCACTGTAGAATGAATTACCCCAGTTAAACGCAGTATTTCTGTGCACATGAGCGCATTCAATGCAGAGGAACTTCATGACAAGAAATAGCCAAATGCTCCCTCATTACTGTCCATGGCTCATGTGTCTCAGATGGTGGGGCCCCTGTCCTCTGTTCCTCATGCCCACAGGGCGTACAGTTCAGCTTCTCCTGCCTGCACAGCCCTGACCCCAGCATAGCCTGACAGACAACACGTTCCACTAACATTTAAAAAAAGACCTACAGCCACCATTTGAAGAGACAACAATAGGAGAGGCTAATTAGGACCCCATTTCTTCTAGAAAAGCAGTCTGGATAAAGAAGCTCCTGTTGATGAGTGGTAGTAGGCCCTAACGATCCTTATGGATCTTTGATCATATCATAGGTAAGTCACTTCTTAGCTATTTTCCATTAGGAAACAGGATTTCATTACTGGCTAGTTAAGCTGGTCAGATCTAACGGGCATGGTGCAAAAGCAAACCCAAGAGGAGTGGTCTCTCACACCAATGCAGTTTGGTTTTTTTTATTTTTTTTAACGTTTATTTATTTTTTGAGACAGAGACAGAGCATGAATGGGGGAGGGTCAGAGAGAGAGGGAGACACAGAATCTGAAACAGGCTCCAGGCTCTGAGCTGTCAGCACAGAGCCTCCCTCAGGGCTCGAACTCACAGACCGGGAGATCATGACCTGAGCTGAATTTGGACACTCAACCTTGGACTGAGCCACCCAGGCACCTCTACCAATGCAGTTTAAAAACCAGCTGTTCCTCCCGCAGAGTATACCAAGCCCTTGCTGTGGGGCAGAGTAACAGAGAAGGGGGGAGTAACAGAAGGGGGCAGAGTAACAGAGAACTCTCTATGGCAGTAGGGTTCAGGCTCAAAAACCCTGAAAGAGTTCAGGCTCAAAAACCGCCACAAAGAGCTGGGCTTGGTCACATCAATTCCAGGCCAAGCTTTCCTTTTGGAGGCTGCTCTGAAGCACAAACACAATTCCTAACCTGGTTTCTCTGCCTTCCAGTGTGATCTAAGTAACGAGGGAGTTCTGGACTCCAGTGCTCTAGAAACTTGTACTCCCCGTAAGCAGGAGGATTTGGGGGTGGGGGATTTGGAAAATCTAACATACCTGTAATAATTATATGCATATTGAGCATTAAATGTGTCAGATCTTTTGAACATTAACACATGATCTCACATAATCTTCAGAACTACCTTAGGAGCTAGTGCTATCCCCCCACTCTATGAATGAGGCAATCATAGGAGGAAGTCCTAAGTAGGGTGGCCAGAGTCCCACAGGCAGTAACGGGAAGGGGGAGCCCAGAATCATACCAATACCAGACAGAGTGTGAACCACCCGCCCGCCTGGCTCCCAACAGAAGGTTTTGCCTTAATGACACACAGAAGGCCTGCAGTTAAAAAGTTGAAACACCTGTGATGCTGGCACAACCTTGCGAGGGGACCCTGTAGGGGCAGAGCAGGTATGGGAAGTCCAGGACGTGTGGAGTTCCCGAAGCCGACCCTGGTGCTGGCGGGTGCTGTGGGGGAGAAGGGGAGGCCTCTCTCGGACCTGGCCCCCCTCCCATGCTCACCTCTTGGAGCAACGTAAACTTCCGCCTCCATCTGGCTGCACTGAGCAGTGATCCGAACTGCCTTCCCAGGAACTAGCAACCTAGAAGAACCGGCAGGCTCGAGAGTCACTGTGGCAGAGAGATCCCCAAAGCCCCGCCTGCCCTCCTTTAGAGGTGACTTAGGCTCAGAGCGACCTGACCCACCACGTGCAGTCCGTGCGGAGTTTCTGGACCCTCCGAACTCCCCACTGCCGATCCCTCCCCCATGGGGCGGGACTACACCTGCAGGTGGAGGCGTGGCCCACAAAACCCTGGTACCAAGTGCCCTGAAGTGGGGAAGCTTTCCACCGTAAAATGATGTAATGACAACTCGTTTCTCAAGCCAGCCCACAAACCCCATTCACAGCATCATGTTTCAGAAGGTCCCTCCTTTTTTTTTTTTTTTTTTCTCTCTTTTCTTTTTCTTCATGCCCAGCACGGAGCTCAAGCCAGCTTGAATTCAAGACCCTGGGATTAAGACCTGAGCTGAGATCAAGAGTCCAGTCGATGTTTAACCGACTGAGCCCCACCCAGGCACCCCTCAGCAGGCCCCTTCTGACTGGAATTCAATGAAGCAGGGCATCTTTTAAAATAACATTGAAACATTAAATCAGTAAAAACAGAAAATAAGCATTTGGTGCAATAAAGGCGGGAACCTGGCTCCCGAAAAGTGTGGAAGGAGAGCTGAGAGGCCGGCCTGCCTCTTGCCCTCCAGCTCCCTTGGAAGCAGCAGTCCAGCCACCGCCTTCTTTTCTCTGGGCACAAGGACAGTCCCCCAGCTGCTCCTTCTCCTCCCATCACTTCTCGTTCCACCGGCCAGAACCTTGTCCTGTGGCACCACGAATGAATCTTCCCACATCCTCCCAGACATGAAGCAGTCGCCCTTTCTGTAGGTTTTCAAAGGGCTTTTACTGCCAGGGATAAGGGAAACAAGCAGGGTAAGGAGGTCCCTTCTAAATCATCTACACCTGTGCCCTCAATCCCCATCTCCCATTTCTCTACTCCGACCCTGTGGGAAGAAGGAAAGGTGCTAAGAGTGGTCACTGTATGTGCTGGGATACACAAAGAACCCACCCACATAGCAGGAGAAAACCAGCCCGTGGCACACTTGTGATTCCATCCCAGGGCTAGGGGAGGGGCTCTGTGAGTGGAGAGGAGTTGGGGTGAGGCTGAGCCTGATAATGAGGACCTCTGTCCTTGGGCTGGGGGGTGGAGAGGCAGCGGTAGCAGGCAACATTCCTGGGGGAGGAGGTTCCCCCCTGCCCCACAGCCTTGACTTCTCTGCTCATCTTTTGCTTACTCCAAGCTACTCCTGCCAAAACCACTCTAAGCTAACCCTAGGGCAGGGGAGGAGGGGTAGGGGAGGCAGGGTTCCAGGTGGAGAAACCATCTCTGAACACCACTCTAACATGAGGAACATAGACAAACTGCAATGAATATATATATGCACGTGCATACTATTTAGCTTGTTGTTATTATATTAAAACTATAGATTATTATTGAGTTTAGCTGATATAATCTACTTATGTTCTTTATATTACATAATAAATAGAATTCTAGAAATTAAAAACCGACTTATAACAATGTTTGAAAAAGATAAAATATCATGTTCTGTATTTCTCCCCATTTTACATCCACAGATTGGTCTACAAATGGTTTCTTCTAATCTACAAACTCAGCTATGCATTTGGTGTTGTGGGTTATTTGGCCATCATGTTTACAATGTGTGGATTCAATTTATTTTTCAAGTAAGTATCTCCAATTAAGACATTAATATCTCCAAGCACTTGCTTGCAATATTCACCTGGTCAAGTTCTCTGTATCAGGGATCATTTGGCCCTACAATGTTCCATACACACATTGTTTATAGTAGATGTCATTAGAAAAGTAGATGCCACTAGAAAAGTATAAGAGGAAACCCTACAGAATAAAAAGTTTTCAAAAAATTATAAGCTTTAAAGAAAATCTGTACTTGAGGGGCACCTGGGTGGCTCAGTTGGCTAAGCGTCTGACTTTGATTCAGGTCGTGATCTCGAGGCTCGTGGGTTTGAGCCCCACTTCAGGGTCTCTGTTGTCAGTGCAAAGCCAGCTTCGGTTCCTGTCTCCCTCTGTCTGCCCCTCCCCAGCTCATGCTTTCTCTGTGTCTCAAAAATAATAAATAAAAACATCAAAAAACTTTAAAAAAAAATCTGTACCTGATAGGCAAATTTTGAACATCACCATTAAAAGCAGGCCTACATTTGTGGTAGAGTAATTCTTATAGAACTACAAATTTCCCTCCATAAAATTCTGAAGTGTCATTTCCTTGTATATATCTTCTTCCTTCAAAACCTCTGGAACTATGCTGTCCAGTGCAGTATACGATAGGTCATGTCACTATGAGCATCTAAACTATGAAATAAAATGTTCTAGAACGATAAGATACAAACTGGATTTCAAAGTTTGAAAAATACTGTTAAAAAAATAAAAAGAGAAAATAATTTTTATATCGACCACATGTTGAAATACAGTGTTTGGGATGTATTGGTGAAATTATTTCATGGGTTTTTTTTAATGTGACTACTAGGACATTTTTCAATCTGTATTTCTATATTGCCGGGGACAGCACTGCTCTAGGATTTTGTTTCTGGTACCTATGAAGTCCCTTTTGCTGGGGACAGTCAGAAAAGGACAAAACTAAGTGCTTAGAACTTGAATGAGAGGTAAGGAAATAACAGAACAAGAAAGTCTTGTGAGAAATCAAGGAAATCAGGATAATTATAACTCAGAACTGAGCTCCTTGAAAAAATGGTTGCTGAGATGTGCTGTGGACGAGGTTCTCATGGGCAGAGCCAAGGCTGTATAATCAACCTGTGGCCTGGAAAGGAAATTTAAGACACACCACAAGGCTGTGGAAAGCAGCTCAAATAAAAATTCCCCAGAATATCTCTCACATTGACGTTCCTCTGGGACCTTACCAGAAATCAAAAGGCAAACAACTCATAAAATAGGTCAGGCAATTGGATGGAGTGTCAGCTCTGAAAGGAAGGACTCTTCCTACGGCAACGTAGCAATCTGATTTTATAAGCATTTCATGCAACTTTCACAGCAGGAGCTCTTACCATTTTCTAGCAGGAAAGGGATAGAAAGTAACTGTACAGATCTATGATTAATATATTATTCTGTGTATAGAAAGACACTGATTTCTTTTGTTTTTCAGCATATTGTCCATATAACTTTATTTTAGTGAATGTAAAAATATTCATAAGGAATTTTATGAAATCACTGAGCCTACAGTTGTCCCAAGACTACTTTCCATAAGATATAAGTTCCTTAACCATGACCTCTCCTACAACGAGGCATAGCAAGAACTTAACCCTTCAGGCTGGGAAGGAACTAGTCCTCCCCTGAACATGGGGAGAAGATCATCTTCATTCCTCCCCACTATCTCAATTCTCAAATATACCCAGGCAAATCTTGAAAGGATAAAGCCACCACTTGTGTTGGAATTCCCAGTTCCCATCACAAAAAGAGCTGTACCCTCTAAGTCTACAAACTCTCTGCCTTGACCATTTCCTCCTGAAATTCACAGAGCACGAAACAACTAGAAAAAGTTTCCAGGACCGACCTACCAGCTCTCCTCCACTCTTCCCTCCCTTTCTGACTCAGTCAGATCTACCCAGGCCCAGGGCTAATATTTGAAGCTGTTGAGAGATATAACAAACCATATGTGCAATGATTAAGACTCAGAAATTAAATTAGGGGCTAATTACTTTTTAAAGAAGTGTTTCTCTTTAAAATGGGATGCGGGGGAATCCTATTATATTTGAAATATGATGCAACTTGCAAAATATTTTTTTTCTGATTGACATGTAGTCACTATGGCATAGTAGCAAAGGGCCTCAAAATTGAAGTGTGATCCCTGGTTTTGTTTTGTAGCAATCGTCATGTTAAGCAAATCATTTTTTCTAAATCTCCATTTTTTCAAATGCAAATGAGGTAGCTAATCATATCCACCTCAAATATTTGTTAGGCAAGTGAAGTATTTGAAAGTATTCTGTAAAATCTAAGCTTGATAGCAGGGATTCTCAACCTGAGAAGTTTCTAAAAAGCACTGCTGTGCAGACGCCACCCCAGGCCACGTACATCACAGCTCCAGAGCAGCAGTCTTAAATCTCCCCAGGTGATTCTAATCTATATTTAAGGCTGAAAAACACTACTCCATTAAAGAAGTTCTTAATGCTAGCTGCCCACTGGAATCACCTGGAGTCTGGAGAGCTTCCAAAAATATTGCTGCACAGGCCCCACCCCGAGAGTCTGATGTAATTGGCCTGGGGTGCAGGGGGGAGATGAGGAGTTTTACAAGCTGCGCAGGCCTTTCTTTGAACAGCCCAGCTTCAAAACCACCAGTTAAAAGACCCTCTCAAGAATTACTTCGCCTACTTACCATGGAGTGGCAACATTTGAAGAGAATTTAGAGACTTTAAGAGGCTTTAAAAAATCAATTAAAGTCTAAAAAATCAGTTAAAAAAAGTATTCCCAACTTTCTGTTAGAGACTGTGGCAGGAAATTTCTTCTAAGCTGCAACCCTTCTCGAGCCCCTCATATACCACGTTCTTATTTCCTTACCCTGTCATTTTCAATAGAATCAAGGCTAGAGATTCCATGGATTTTGGCATTGTATCCTTGTTCTATGGCCTCTACTATGGCGTAATGGGGAGAGATTTTGCAGAGATCTGTTCGGATTACATGGCTTCTACTATAGGGGTAAGTGTTGCTTTCATTCTCTGAAACTACTTATGGTGCATGGAGAAATGGTCTCATCTTACACATTTGCATCCATTTTCGGAGACAGAGAAGTCTTTTTTTGGTTCTCCCAGACCAACTGCTCCCTAATTCTCCTTGCACCAAAAATTATCTTTGCTAGTTGATTAGAAAATATACTTCCTATTTATAGAAATTTGTTGGGAAATAAGACTTTATTTATTTATTTACTTACTTTCAAATAATCTCTAGCCCAATGTGGGGGCTCAAACTCACAACCCTGAGATCAAGAGTCGCATGCTCTACTGACAACCAGCCAGGTGCCCCCAGAGGCATCTTTTTAAATAAAATAATTATTTGGGGGGCACCTGTGTGGCTCGGTCTGTTAAGCAACTGACTCTTGATATGGGCTCAAGTCATGATCTCTAGATCATGAGATCAAGCCCCACATCCAGCTCTGCACTGAGCGTGGAACTTGCTTGGAATTCTCCCTCTCTCTCTGCCCCTCTCCCGCTCATGCACGCATGCTCTCTCTAAATAAATAAATAAATAGACATTAAAAAAATAATTATTATTTGGAAGTAACCATCTCTAGCGTACTCCAATTGCCCACATTGAAAGATTACTAAAAATTAAATAACAACAAAAAATTTTATATTTTATATTTTATACTAAATTTTATATTCTGTGCCTAACACAGAAAGTCATATTTCATGCACATAAAGCACTTGAGAATCAATCATTACTCCTCATAATGATCAGTTATCATTAGATAGCATTAGAAGAAGTCAGAGATACAAAAACTGTGCTAAATATATTCTGACTGTATATTGGTCTCTGGGACTTAGAAAGTATCCCTAATAGCTTTTTCTTAAACTCTCTTAAGATTGAAACTCCAAGTGGACATACTTGCTGGTTAGATGGATTTCATATTCAGATATTAGGAGCACTCATCTATGTCTGACACATGCGCATCTCGTAAAAACTCACAAACCAGGGGCTTTGGGATGACCTAGTGGTTTCAGGAATTCTATGTCTCTGTCCTCTGCTGGCCTCTTGGTACACAGCAGATATGAAATGGAAAAGCTACTGTGGATGGCAAGGCAGGAGTGCAATTCCAGACTGTTCTTCTCTCTCTCCATTTATGGGGCAGGACTAAGTAGACGTGACCTTGACTTCATCCCTGTTCAGTCTGCCCTTCTCCATCTCCGTAGGCTCTATCTTACTCTTTTCCTATAGCCTGGAATCCGACTTCTGTGGTGAAATGCTGGAACAAGATACCTTTTGGAAGTCCCCTGCCATGTGTCATCTATGGGACAACTGCCTTGGAGAGAGCATTTCCACTCCTAGTTCCTCCAGCAAAAGCCAGAAGTCATACTTCTTAAAAATTTCCCAAAGCCTCTTGTACTTATTTATGGACAGGAGAGGGAGAGAAGAGTTGTGTGTCCTCTGTTCTCCAGTGGACCAGGAAGAAGAGATTCAACTTCACAAGACAAGTTTTTAAGCGCCAACTTTCTGGAGACTTCTCACCTGATCCCACCCCACCAGGCTTCAACTTCTTGTCATCCTCTGTCAACTTAACTTCATCTACCAAATATATAAAACCCACTGCTTCAAGCCATTGGCACAGCCACGAGTGACTTGAACTGATGGAGTGTGTGTGTGTGTGTGTGTGTGTGTGTGTGTGTGTGTGTGACAGAGGTAAGGAGGAAGCAAAGGAGAAGCAATTTCCATTCTCACACCACTGCCTAAGCCCCACACCAGACTAATTAAGTCAGAATCTCTGGGAGTGGAGCCAGTGCATCTGCTTTGTTTTAAAAGCTCCTCAGGAAAAGGAATGAGCTATTAAGCCATGCAAAAACATGGATGAACTGTAAATACATGTTGCTAACTGAAAGAAGGCAGTCAGAAAAGGGTTCATGTTATATAATTCCATTTATATGACATTTTGGAAAGGGCACAACTATGGAGATGGTAAACAGATCAGTGGTTGCCAGGGGTTTAGGGAGTGAGCAGGGATGAATAGATGAAGTACAGGGAATTTTTTAGGGCAGTGAAATTATTCTGTATGACACTGTAATCGTAAATACATGACACTATGCATTTGTCAAAATCAATAGTACTTTGTAGCAGAAGGAGTGAAACAATGTATACAAATCCGAAAAATCATTTAGGATGTGAGAGAATGCCAGGACAGAATGTAGACTGTGACAGAAGAATCTAACTGTATTACAAATGCATGAAATAACCACACTGAAGGGAGGAGAAGAAAGCACTGACCTAAGTAACTTTGAAATGAATAGAGATCTAAGATTAAAAGCAAAGGAACTGAACATAAGTACTGTACTCTAGTTTGTAAAGTGTTTTCCCTCGGGGCTATGGGTTCACAATTCTGATACTGCTATCCATGTATTCCGCAACTGAATAACTCAGTAAATGGATGATCCATAGTAGGAGCTATGTTTCTCACCCTCAGAAGGTTATTAACACTCAAGGAGAGAAGGCTAGAATGATCCGTATAGTAAAGGATAAGAGTTAAAGACATCAGTCTGAGATCATGTTTAGCATAATATAGATTACATGTGTCTTAATATAGATGGATACATATAGGAACATCTATTGCTATGATATACACATAGGTTAGTATATACAGCTCTATTTCCTTCCTCTGTCAGCTAAGAAGCCCAGAAGCAATGACACCCCAGTAGCAGTGAGCACACCTAGTGCCCATATCTTTTCTAATGCCATTCTACAATAAAAGGAACCAAGGTTCCTTGGAGAAATGGTTGATTCTAGGTCTTGGCAGGGAATATACAAATGAGCCCGGAGTACCTTGTACTGCCAGAAGTTAAGGAAGTGCTCAAAACAAGCAAACAAACAAAAAACCCCACCACAATTATGAAGATAAGTCAAGGAGACACAGAAGCCAACTGAAAAAGCTGCCAATGGTAAACACTAGAACAATCTGTGCAACCAAATAGTAGTAATGGTAGTAGTAGTAGTCGTTGTAGTAGTAGTAACAGTAGTAGTAATAGTAGTAGTCGTCGTAGTAACAGTAGTAGTAAAAGTAGTAGTAATAGTAGTAGTAGTAGTAATGGTGGTAGTAGTAGTAGTAGCAGCAATAGTAGCAGCAGCAGAGTTGGGTTATAACCCAAAGTATAAAATAAATATCATGAGGGGTGCCTGGGTGGCTCAGTCGGTTGAGCGTCCGACTTCGACTCAGGTCATGATCTCAGGGTCCGTGAGTTCAAGCCCCATGTCGGGCTCTGTGTGCTGACAGCTCAGAGCCTGGAGCCTGGTTCCGATTCTGTGTCTCCCTCTCTCTCTGACCCTCCCCTGTTCATGCTGTCTCTGACTCAAAAATGAATAAATGTTTAAAATAAATATCATGAGTCTATGTTGATATAAATGAATGAATAAATGAATGAATGGAGGAGAATAGACAAATCTCTCATGCAGAAGTCCACGTAATTTATGTAGATACTCCAACCTTAAGAAGGTTATTGGTTACGTTTTTGGGGGTCAGCTTGGGTAGGCTGTGGTGCTCGATTGTTTGATCAAACACCCATCTAGATACACATACATACACACCCTATCAGTTCCTTTTCTCTGGAGAAGACTCACTGATATTGAGGTAGAGCTTAACTTCCCCCTCCTTATGAATGGGCTGTTCTTCGTGATTTCCTCCCAAAGAGTACAAAATAGAAAGGAATAAAAAAAAAAAAAAAAAAAGAGTAGCTTTATAGTAGAGAAACCTGACAGACACTGCATCACACCAGGTGATCAAGGTGAAAATCAACAGTGATAAGACTGATAGCACGTACCCTTGCTATGGTGTGATAAGAATGTTATCTTCGTTCCTAAAACTCATAACCTCACTGTAATCAAGAGAAAAACATCAGCTAAATTCCCATTGAGGGATATTCCGCAAAATACTCCCCCAAATTGTCAAAGTCATAGAAAAAAAGGGAAGTCTGAGAAACCACCACAGCCAACAGGAGCTCAAGGAAACATAACAACGAAGTGGTATCCTGAATCGGATTCTGGAACAGAATGAGGACATTCTTTTTTTTTTTTTTTTTTAATCTAATCCGAATAGGGGCACCTGGGTGGCTCAGTGGGTTAAGCGTCCAACTTTGGCTCAGGTCATGATCTCACTGCTCATGAGTTCGAGCCCCACGTCAGGCTCTGTGCTGACAGCTCAGAGCCTGGAGTCTGCTTCGGATTCTGTGTCTCCATCTCTCTCTGCCCCTCCCCATCTTGTGCGCTCTCTCACTCTCTCTCTCTCTCAAATATACAATAAAACATAAGAAAATTTTAAAAATATAATCTGGATAAAGTATGTACTTTATTTCATGGTAAGTGTCTTCATTGATTGTGACAAAGATACCTACTAATGTAAGATGGTAATAATAGGGGAAATAGGGTATATGGTATATGGGAACTGGTACTATCTTCATATCTTTCCTTTACGTATAAAACAATATTTAAATAAATATTTATTTTGTAAAAAACAGCTTCTTAGGGATTCTAATGTGCTGCCAATATTGGAACCACTCTTCATCCACAGCATTGGAAAGATGCAGGTATCCCAGGTTAGAATTCTAAAAACATTGCTTTCCAATGGGATTAGTCTATATGCTCCCTCTCATCACATGGGAAGTAAAAATGATAGAGATGCCTGAGCTTACTCCGGATCTGTGAATCAGAGTCTCCAGAATAAGAGAAAGGGTTAGGCTACAGGTAAGCTTAAAAAGCTTCCTGGGTGACTCTGAACTACAGCCCTGGATAAAAACCTTTCCTCTTGAAGGATTCCTCAATGGGGAGGTTAAATTGGAGGTTATAATTAGCAGTGTACTCTGGGTCCATTTGGAGTTCAGTGGGTTTTTGCCTGGAGACCCTAACTACACTGAAGCATTCCTAGGAGGAAAAGTGTTTCAAGTTCTAAACCAATGAAGAAGCAGTGAAAACTCTATGTCCCAAAGCCTGGAAGTGGTGTTCCTGTGTTCAGAGAATGAATGGTATGCGCTCTCCTTTCTAACAGTGCTCTGTGCATTTCCCCCAAACAGTTCTACAGCGTCAGTGGGATGCCCACAAGGAGCTTGTCAGACAATGTCTGCGCCGTCTGTGGGCAGAAGATCATTGTGGAGCTCAATGAAGAAGGGCTCATTGAAAACACCTACAAGCTCTCATGCAATCATATGTATCCTTTTCACGGGAAACCATATGGGCTTCATCAAGCCGATGATGGGAGGCAATCTTCAAATAATCTGTGTTGGTCATGGCAAGTCAGGGAGCACTGTCTCATACCTTCCTCCCCTCCTCCTAGCCCCATCTCCTCTGCCTTGCTTAGCTCCCATCCCCAAACCCCAGGTCCTTGTCCTCCACCTTCTCTCTTGCTGAGACTTTCTGATAATCTCTGCTAACTAAGGAACCGCTAACTGAGGTGAACCTCTTTGGCCAGTGATTTCCTTTGTAAAAATGAATCTTCATGCTACCCAGAGAGAAAGGCTGTATGTAGCATCTGCCCAAGACACTGGCTGGGAAAGTTGGCAAAGCCGTACGTGAACAGATAGCCAAGAAGAACCTGGGAGAGAAAGGTGTGGGGGTGAGAAAAAGTGGAGTTTCAGGTTCAGAGAGGAACTCAGAACTGTCCAGGTGGAGCCTCTGAATCTCACAGGACTGAAAACAACAAAGTATGCTTTGCCTAGAAATAATCCTAGGAACTTACTTGTGTCAACAGTGATAGAGGGGTCAACCAGCTATCAGCTCTGGTCTTGGAAAGAAGATAACGTCACAGGCAGCAGGACACCTCGGACTACAAAAGGAGGGACCAAAACTTGAGCATCTAGTTTTTGAACCATGTGGCTCCTCTGTCTGCGAGGTCTGCCCTGAATGGCTGATAGATCTTTAGGTGTTAGGATGCAGACAAGCCTGGGCCTGGAAACCAGCATTCTCTGGGAATTCCAATAACTGTTGAGGAAGACCTCAACATATGGAAAGATCTAGGATCAAGAGTCCTGAATATGTAACTCTGGATACCAAAGTTGTGTTTGGGTTGGCCGACAATCAGTATTTTAATTCTCTTCTAAATATAGGGGAAAATAAGGTATCATTTATCTTTATTTTATAGTACAATATCAACTTTATAATATTGCTCTGCACTCAGTTCAACCCTCTGGCATTATGAGGTGGTTAAACCATCTGTCTTTTGCCTCTGAAGCCCACCTAACTCAGTAATACTCTAGATGTGCAGTGCCTATGACTCGGTTCTGTTTAATCTGGACAGATTCCATTTATTCAATCCTGAGAGTTAAAAAATGGAGTAAATGCATCTGAAATGCAATAGGAGACCTTACTCCTGATGTTTAAGCCTTACCATTTTAAGGTAAGAAACACAAAAATATCTCATATGGAGTTCTATGGTGGTTTTCCAGTGTGATACCTTTCCCAAAAAACTATCCTTCCAAGTCTGGCCCTAGTTTTAAATACGATTTACTTTTCAAGTGTTGGAACAGAGCCCCTTATGCCATTTGCAAGTGGAAATATTTTCTCTCTCCACCTTTAAAACCCCTTAGGGATTGATGTGCATGTGGGCATATGTAATCTAAAATGTAGTCACTTTTAAATTTGCTTTGCAGGGAGTACTGTTATTGGCCCATTTTAGCATGAATCATATTAGCAAGGAGTGGGTAAACGTGAGTCATATTAACAAGGTGGGGCAGGGGAAGGAATCTGAGTATTGCTCTGCAGCAACTCTGCCAGCTTGGAGACTTTTCAGGATCAAGATTTAAAGATGAGACAGGATATTAAGAGGACATGGACATTTCAATGCTGGCTCTATGACTCCTGAACTCTATATCTATCTGGAAGATAAGGCCATACTCCAGCCCTTTTGAATAAAGGGCTGCAGGGGTTTGGGTTTAAAATCTTTGTTATAATGTTGCACCTGGGTGGCTCAGTCAGTTAAGCTTCCGACTTTGGCTCAGGTCATGGTCTTGTGGTTCATAGGTTCAAGCCCTGCGTCAGGCTCTGTGCTGACAGCTTGAAGCCTGGAGCCTGCTATGGATTCTGTGTCTCCCTCTTTCTGCCCCTCTCCCACTCATTCTCTCTCTCTCTCTTTCTCATGCTGTCTCTCTCTCTCAAAAGTAAACATTAAAAAATTTTTTTTATTAAAATCTTTTCTATAATACACCACTTTATGTTAATCCAAGCCTTTTGCAAAAATGACCCAATTCCAAAAACGTACAATAGTGGAAACTCTTAGTTACATACACATCTAATATTGAGGAATTATACACATGGTCTTGACTGCTCTACACTCCCATTTATTAGGGAGGAGACTGCTACATCATTGCTGTTCACATGGACATGTAGCAGGCTAGTCAGAAAATCGTTTGATTTTGATTCAGAAAGCTACACTGGGATCAACAATTGTAAAAATAACTAAATAAATAGGATGGATCTCATTACTGTTACTCATTTTGCCCAAATCTACACTGTTGTGGAACCTGAGAAAATATATCTGCAAAAGTAGTTGGTTTTGCGTGATTCACTCAAATATTTATTTAATAAATAGGCACTTAGGCACTGTATCAGGTGCTAAGGACAGGGAAGAATGATACCTGGTCCCACAGGTTTCATGTGGTCCAGGAGAGACATGGATATACATGGAATGTCATGCTACAGTGTGATAGGAGCTCTAATGGGAGCAATTGTGGGAAAAGACAGGGTTTGCTCTCAACTTTGGGGGCAAAGGGCCAAACTCTCCAGTCAGGGAAATATATACAAATGAATTTATAAATGCCTAGTGTTTCAGAATTTTATTAGGTTTATATTCTATTAAAAATAAATGCCTTCTTACCAGTAACAAAAAAATCTTAAGACTCATAAAGCTAATAGAAATCTCCATAAACTTATGGTTTATGACTACAAGTAACTTAAACTTGTCTAGGTGACAAGTGTGATTACGTAGTAGGTAATGAGTAAGGCACAAAGCATAGAACAAGGAAACACTATGGTAAATCTATGAGAAATGCACAATTAGCGAGGCAAGGAGATGTATTAATACAGTGCGATGTTAAATATTGCTGTAAAAAAGCACTTTCATATTCTTTATCTAATTTAATTCTTGGGAGAATCTAGTGCAGCAAGAAGAACAGGTAAGGCCAAGAAGCTATGTAAACCTCGCAAGTTCCTAAAGCTGTTACAGCTCTGACTGCAAGCTCACAGTCCTGGGGTTCCATTGGCCTACAGAATCTTCCTGAGAGTGATGTGCACACTCAAGTCATGACTCACCTCCATTCTCACCCTCTACTTCATCCTGCAGATGGGATCATTTCCATTATGCCATCATGAAGCAGACCTTGCCTCTTACTATCTAGAAACTTCCCTAACGAGATGCTTAAGCTTTCACGAATTCTGCATCCGAGGTTGGTGTATAGTTGGTAAAAAGCAGACTTGCCCTTACTGCAAAGAGAAGGTTGATTTGAAGAGGATGATCAGTAACCCGTATCCTTTAAAAAAAAAAAAAAAGTTGTGAGATATTATGTAAATGTTCTGGTAATGCATTCTTAAATCTAAATATTCATTATCTTCATTACAGTTTTAGCTGAAAGCTTTGTTTTCCCGTATCTATTTCAAAATGACTTACTAGTCTCTTTTCTCCCCTGTGCCTATGTTACTACTCTGGCTAGGAATTTAAATGCCAAAAAAGATACATTATACTCTTTATAGTCCATGTATTCTACTATAAGGGCTTTAGTGGGAATGTGATGGGATATTGCAAGAGATGGGTAAATACATGGAAGGATTAGATAGATAGATGATAGCTATATAAATAGATGATGGATGGATGGGTGGGTGGGTGGATGGATGGATGGATAGGTAGGCAGATAGTTGGATGACAGGTAATGGGTGGATGGGATGAGTGGGTGGGTATATAAATATATAGACTGGAAATGAAATTTTAAAATCCCCAAATGTGAACTAGTATATAGAAAAGTATTTTTAAGATATACTATAGTTTATTATTTCCAGAATGAGTAAGGTTATTTTCCCCCTGGATTTGGTCTTTTAAATTCCTTGCCATGCCTCATCTTGTCTTAGGCTAAACCCTAGTGATAATAATATTGAAAGAAAATGAGGAACTACAGACAGCTTATGGCAGCAGCTAGGATTTTTATAGACACCAAGGTTCTCCAACTGAGGCCACAGGAAGCCTCAGTGGCCCCATCCAGAGCTGACCACAAAGACTTAGTCCTCAACCCCACTGGCTCAAGACCATAATACGGTAAAACCTTAGTTTGCAAGCATAATTCATTCTGGAAACATGCTTGTAATCCAAACCACTTGTATATCGAAGTGAATTTCAAGAACCATTGGCTCAGTTGTGATCATGTCACGTTCAGTGTCACGTACTACTTGTATTGCAAGACAATGCTCGTTTATCAAGCTAAAACTTATTAGAAATGTTTGCTCATCTTGCGGAACACTCACAGAACAAGTTACTCACAGTCCAAGGTTTTACTGTATATCTCTTCCAGGGGCTAAGTGGGATTGAAACATAGCCCCACCTTCAGCAGCAAACATTGAGAGGTTGGCATCAACCTGCCAAGTACTGTCTCTCCTCATGAGAGACAGCCTTTCCAGACTTTCTGTGTACCAGTCACCTAAATTTTACAGTGCTGAAGGAGACACCTCCCTTGTTCCCTCTCCTCCTATTCTTTACCAACCCTGAATGTACAGTTTTAACAATGGCTGCCAGGGGCAATGCCCACACCTCTCTGATGACTGCAAATCAAGGAAAGATTTGCAATTAGGGCAGCAGAGGAGGGAGCATCTTTTTGTCTCAGGGCCATGCCACAGCAAGAGAGCACCTCTGTGGCCACCAGCTCCCTCTGGTGTGTGATGCTCCCCCCTCCTTCCAGTGCATCTGCTCTCTCTGAAGTTCCCTTCTGATAGGAGGAAACCAAGTCCCGAACTGCTTTTGGTTAACAACCTATAAAACTAAAATATATGCAGCTTTGTTATAATGTTGGTGATGATATGATCATAAATGTCACCTTAAATGCTCATTTAAATAACAAAGGACCATCGGTTACTCCATACAGTCTTGAGAGAATAAGCTTTTCAATATTACATGTACTCCTTTTATTGAGAGTCAGTAAAAAGAAAAGCTTCTTGGGGAATATTTGCCTTTATGTATGTAACATTGCTATTAGAGATATTATGTGTTAATTACATCCCCTTAGCACAATTTATCAAAGAAACCGGAAAAAGCATATCTTATCTGTGATGGTTTTCTTTTCAATACAGTGCTGAAGGCTGTTTTGGCTCACTTAAGGAAGTTTCCATGATCCTTGGTTTCCAGTGTCGTCATCTTCCTCTTCCTTTCTCTGTTAGTATATGACCCTTGCCTTTTGTTGTTTTATAGTTTGAGATTTTATTGTAATCTGTTTTATTGTTGGAAATTTGGTGTAATGTAAATAACAATGATAATCAAATGCTATAAAAATCACATAAGGGGCTTTTAAATGAGCATACAGAATTAAGAGGAAAGGAAATACTCATTGCATTGTTGATTACATTTGCAAATGATATTCATGAATATTTGTGCTACTTGACTGTATATAGAGCAACCTCCTTAACTGAGATTTAGCTGGGAGCGCACACACTTTTTATATGGACAAATCCTGGATTGGCTTCGTTATTTGGTGGCCTGGCAACCCGTGGTGATTGGAATAGTTCAAGGCATTAATTATTCACTAGGGCTGGAATAGTACAGCAGACTTACTCCAGAAGCAATGTGTTGCACGTTGAAATATTTTTAAATCCTTGATCCTACACTTAATATCGATATTCTTTTTTTTAATTTCAGAGGTGATCCCAAGAGTTTAGAGAACTGAGCCTTACCTAAGCAGTCTGTCTATGTGGAAAGAATTTAGAGAGAAGCTGAATGTCAAAAGTTCAGAAAAAAACCAAAAGTGAAACCAATGAATCTGTGAAGTAGCAATTAGTAAAAATTTATTGTGCACACATCTAAAAGATAGTTTGCAAACCAGGAGCACTCAGACTAAAACACAGAATGAGGCTCAGAGCTATATGTTATAAAGCAGCTTATATAGTGTGGAGGCAGTGACTGTTTATTCTTCATGGTGATTGGTTACAATATGGGAATTTTCTTAAATGAAAGGGAATTGGTTAGTGATCACCTCATCTCAATTTGGGGAGAACAATTTAAGTTTTGCTTATGATTTTCAGAGGTGTAAGCAAGAAGTGATCTCGGTCAAGTTAGCTTTGCTTGTCCTGCAAAGTAAGCTAAATTAAGCTTTGCTTGTATGACTAACCTGGTTTTGTCCACTTAAGGAGTTTTCAAGTCTGGCCTCTGTTTGTGTTTGGTTTTAACATGAACAACAGAATAAACAAATAGAGCACACTTTGCATCTTTCCCCTTGTGATCATTTTTCTAATTGATGCATGCAGCCCATTTGTTAGCACCTGCCATGGACATCCTACCTCTAATTTGGCTAATAATGTACTTCTTACATACAACATTTAGTTACAACTGGTATCTTCTAACCAGTTCAACATCTTCAAGGACGTAGGCAGAGTTGTTAAGTAATCTACAGTTCAAGGAGATTACTGCAGCTTTGGCATCATAAAGGCCTCTGTGTAGAGGGCATTATTCCCAAAATGTCTAGCACTAGGTGCCACAGCCCAGCCCATTCAAAGGGCCTGAGCTGCACTGCGTTTCCTGGGCCTGCCAAGTGCACTTGACCCATCCAAGGGTTGCATTAAAGTGGAGGAAAACCACTCTCTTCTTTTGTGCCACTCTGTTCACATGCACGCATGCACACACACACGCGCACACACCATCACTGTTGCTGTACTCTGCTTTTATTTTCTTCATAGCACTTATCAACACCTGAAATCATACCATACATTTGTTTGTTATTGTTTGTCTCCCCTTCCAGGAAGGCAGAGAATTTTATCTATTTAGTTCCCTGTTGTATCTCCAGCACTTGGAGCACTGGCTGGATATAATAGGCACTCAGTAATTATTTGCTGAAAGAATGAATTAATCCAGCAGGAGGGGGTAAAATTAATGGAATAGGAAAGAACTGTCCAAAAGAATTAACTCAAGAACGATAGACTCCCCAAATTAATTTGTTTTAAATTGCTGGTGAGTGGTTGAACAGCGACCACCACACACATATCAGACATCTACTCTGCACACTTGAAGACATTATACTTGTATGAAGTAGAAGGAAACACACCTACTGTCAAAAACATAGGCCATGTTCTTAATGCTATTCAAAGTTCTATCACAACCATAATGAAAAAACTCACACTCAGATTTTTTCTACCTGTTGGTAATTTTCCTTCTTGAAACTTCCCAATGCTTCAGTATTATGATTGACTCACCATCCAGATTATTAGATTGAACTCTGATTTATTTCCCTATTCAGCAAATATTTCATTAATTCAATGCTTATTCCATACCAGGCATGGGCAACGATTAAGGAGAGAAAACAAGATTCCTGAGCTTATAGTCTATTGACAAATAAAAACACGTCACTGTTGGATAAAGCACTACCTTAAAGTGTTTTCTTCTATAAAAGGAGCCCTTAAATTGACCTCTGATGCATTTCCCATTTATCTTTTATGAACAGCTGCAGGAGGATAGCCTTTAGAACCCTTTGCAACTCGGGGAGAGTAAACCGTATGTGTCTGCATAGAATTCTAAATGACCCTCAGAGTTCAGAAATGTTGGATAATCACTAAACAAGCTCACACAAAACAATAAAGATGCCATTCCCTTCATAGTTTAGGCATTGAAAACCTCATCCCAATTTTTTGAATATGTATATATACGTTGAAAAAATTATGGAGAGCTATACACTACACAGTTACCAGTGGTCATCCCAAGGTGAAGGGGGAAGAGTGGATTCGTTCTTTCTATGCTCTTACCTCGTGTCCAAAATTTCTACAGTGAACATGTTTAACATTTGCAATGAGAAAAATAAAGATTATTTTTATATTACTTCAAATCTAGCAATTAACCATGGAGCTATTTCTATTGCTGTTTAAATTACTGAAATTAAATCTACAGACCAAGTCCATGTTAAATTTATCTGGTTCTCATGATAATTAACATTGTACTTAATGGAGGACATAGAGAAGTAAAGTAAATAGTCCATAATTGCCTTTGGTTTCCGTAGCATCTCAAGTTTCCTTCTCCTGAATTTGTCCATTTTTTTCTTAGACTAGCTACTGTTTCCTCCTTCATACTTCCCAGGAGTTGTTATGAGAGAGAAGAAACACTGTGAAGAAGAAACACATAGCCTAAAATCTGCTATGCACTTCATGAATTTATTTCTCTGGGATATTTTTCTACAAAAACAAAACAAAAGAAAAACAAACAGTGTCCCTTGTATCACTGCTAGTACCCATAAGAGAAAAATATACATTTATAAACTATAATCTGTAAGATGAATCACTTCTTGGGGAAAAAAATAATAGCTAACATCCACTACCGGCATCCCTATTACCCCACGCAAACTTCCATGGTTCCCGTTCTCAGAGGTTTGGTCCTCTTGCCCCCCTCACCCCTCCAGAGGGAGTGGGAACCAAGGGGCATGCACTCATTGGTTTACTTACCCTGCTGTACATTCAGACCTACATCATACCCTCTGATGTAGATATTACTGTTCCTATTCTAAGGGCAGGAGAATATTTGGGGACAGGTTAAGTGACTTGCCCAAAGATACGCATCTACTGACCCAGGTTTTTCTGACTCCAGAGCTCAATGAAGCACATGAACCCAGTCCTGGCTGAGAACTAAGCAGGTCAGGTCATTTCTACTCGGTCATTTCTATTCAGGTCATGATTTCACAGTTTGTGAGTCAGAGCCCCACATAGGGCTCTGTGCGGACAGTGCAGAGCCTGCTTGGGATTCTCTTTCTCGCCCTCTCTCTCTGCCCCTCCCGTGCTCACCTTCTCTCAAAATAAATAAACATTAAAAAAAAAAAAAAAAAAAGAACTGAGCAGGTCAGAGGAGGTTAGCTTCCTTTCACATGTGGTTCCCAAGTTAAGAAATTTGTGTCGAATCAGCAAATAGTTCTTAGCTTAATTTATTTCATTGCATTAAATGCAATGTAGTATTAACTCTAGCTTATAAAAATTAACATATGGAAGTAGTATATATCTTTTAAATTATTGTGTATCAAATATTTTTTGAGTCACACTGAGGAATTGCTAGGCATATACTTGTTTAAAGATCTACTTACTTCACACGTGCTTTTGTAAATGTTCAGAGGAAAAGAGAGCCTTTTTTAGAATCAGAAACAAGACTTTTTCAGAAGAAAAAAGCAAGATGCTGCAGGAGAAATGGATGAGAAGGCAGGGACCGAGAGCCAGAGTAACTAGACACTAATCAGAACTTCACCCAGAGGTAAAGGCTGAAGGAAGATTAGAGTCAGGGATGTGGGAGGCTTCCTTCGTGGTCTTCTAAACTAAGTATTTCATTCACACTTGACCCTTGAACAACACAGGTTAAAACTGCATGGGTCTACTTATGCTCAGATGTATGGTTTTCTTAATAAGATGTTCTTTTCTCTGGCTGACTTTAGTGTAAGAATACCACATACAATAATATATATAACATACAATATGTGTGTTAATTGGCTGCTTATGTTATCAGTAAGGCTTCCAGTCAACAGTAGACGACTAGTAGTTAAGGTTTGGGAAGTCAAAAGTTACACACACAGATGTTTGAGTGTGCAGAGGGAGGGGGTACATCACTGCCCCTAAGCCCTGCCTTGTTCTAGGTCAACTGTACTTCATTAGTTTCATTTTCATGGGAAGCCACAATTTACTGTATATTGTGTTATATATACTTTCTCAAGTAACTATGACTGGAGAAACCTATCAAACACCCAGAAAGACAGGCCCAGTTCATGTGAAAATACACCATCTAGGTACTTTGCATACTGTAAAGTTTAACGCGGACTCAAGGCACTTCTTTCTAGGAACAGCAACAAGTTTGGCTGAGTGCACCAACCTTTTGCCTTCTTGTTCTTGAGAGCAGTCACACAGTGAGGAAACAGCTAAGTGGGGTAGAGAATGCCATCTGCAGACATGCATGAGTATCCTTGCAGAAAACTGACCAACACATTCATGGGAAATCTGTTCCTTCGTGCTATTTCCTAATGAACTAAACCAATTGCTACAGATAATTCAGATGTCGATAATGGACTCAGATCATGATCATCTCATAGGATTAATAAAAAGCCAAGAGCATTTAATTTTTAATCTGGTAGTTTTTATAAAACAGCACTCTAGAGGCACCTGGGCAGCTCAGTCAGTTAAGCGTCCGAGTCTTGATTTCAGCTCAGGTCATGATCTCACAGTTCGTGAGTTTGAGCCCCACATTGGGCTCTGTGCTGACAGAGCCTGCTTGGGATCCTCTCTCCCTCTCTCCCAGCCCTCCCCACCCCCCCCCCCCAAATAATAATAAAACATTTAAAACAACCAGCACTCTAGACAAAATATGAACAGTTTTAGTGGTTTTAGTAAGCAAGCCTTCAAATGACAGTGCATTTATGTGGTCCACCTATAACTGTCAGAATGGACTCAGCTACAACTAGTGATATAAAGACCACCACCAGACCAAGACTGGCCTTTAATGAAGGAACCTAGGACTTTATTGCAGTTCTCAAGTTTAACCAAAACCCCTCCAGCTGAGTTTCGTCTGTGGGCCACTCCAGGTAGGTCTTGGTGTTCATTATCTTCCGCAGCTTACAGAAACGCTGGGGGATGGCCTTTTTCTCAATGGGCTCCAGAAGAATGAGAATGACAGCATCGTTGTTCTCATCAAACAGACGGAAGTGGGAGAAGTCCAGCTCGTACTTGCACCACTCACTCTTCACAAAGTTTTCAGAAAGCACAAAGATGGTTTTGTGGCTCTTCTCGATGGAGTCGATGATGTTGTCGATAATCCATTTGCCGGGAATGAAGTCCCGCTTGTGAAGACACAACTTGAAGGGAGGGTCGAAGTGCTCCAGCTCCTGGACCATAAGGTTCTCCACCCAGTGGGAATCCCGCTCGCTGTAAGACACAAAGGCGTCATAACAGAGGTCCCGCTGGGGAGCTTTCCTGGGCTTCCTTTTGGCCTGGAGCCAAGCCCACATCATTTTCAGGTACCACAGCCCGTGGAAACGGTGGCACAGAACCCCCGTGAGCAGGATCAACAAGAAAAGGACACAGCACACGACAGACACCAGAGCTGCCCTGTGGCATTCAGAAGCTGGGAGATGGGTGTCCTGAACCCGCTGGCCCCGCACATAGAATGGAGAGTCACACAGGTAATTGTGTGGCCAGTCGGTCAGGATCTGGGCCAGTGCTTGCTGCTCCCGCGTGAAAGACAGGAATTCACAGGAGCAAATGAAATTGTTGCCACCAGCTTCCAAAGTCGTCAGTCTTTGAAAAGAATCAAGTTGCTCCTTAGAGAAAGTGTTTATTGCATTTCTGCTGATTCTCATGACCTGTAACGTGGGTAAGAAGGAGGCATCTGGTAGAGTCTTCAACTTATTTCTGGAAATATAAAGTTCTTTGAGTTGTGGCAAAGTCAGAGAAAATGAATCGAGATTGTTATTGCTAATATCTAAAATTTCCAGTGTCCAGGGGATGCATCGGGTTAAGCTGTATATTCTGGTGTTGGATAAGTTCAAATATTTCAACTTTTCTGGCCACTGACAAGTTTCAGGCATAGAAAGATAACTGTTCTTACTAATATCAAGGTTAATCAAGTTTTTCAGAGTAAGCAAAGTTTCTCCGGTTTTTTCTAATGATTTCAAACGATTTTGCCTTAAAATTAAGGTTTGTAGGAGGGGCCAGGCATGCTCACAGGCTGCATTTCTCAAGTATTCTTCAACCATTAAATTGTCACTGAGATCCAAATATTCTAATGATTTTAAATGTTGTGAAAGTAAACAAGGAACCAGAAACACCTTACTGCTTTCTACTGTGACCCTTTTAACTCTTTCTGTAAGTGAATACACACTACTCAGATCACGAAACGAGTAGAAGTATGGAATGACCAACCTCCGTACTGTTAATGTCTCTATCCCACCTACACTTCCAATTTTGCCCATGTCAGATACGTCAAAGTCGCCAAGCCCATGGAGAGTACAGTCCTCAAACTCTACTTCTAACACTCCAGAAACGTAATTCAACAGTTTTACAAGTTCGCTAAAACTTCCATCAGTGATTTTCACGTTTCTAAACGTCCACTTTTTAATCGACGTATTTGTTTCATTGATGGATGCTTTTGAAAAATGTAAAGTGTTCAAATGAGTATCTCTCAGTTCCAAATGTTCCACAGAACTTAAAAGATCTACAAAAATCGCCAGCAGCAAATCAGGCTGTTTCATACGAAGGGCCAGATGGCTGATGTTCTGAATGGACTTCAAACTCTCTGGCTCATACTTCTGGAGATTTGAAGCATCAATCTCAAGTTCCTCAAGAAAAGTCAGCCCAGCAAAATCCTTTTCCTGAATCGCAGTGAAACTGTAAATATTTCCCACTTTCAGAATTCGCAAAGTTGTGAGCTGAGAAAAAAGAGGTGTTTGCCCAAGTGATTTGTAAGGATTTCCCAGCAAGTTTAAGAACTTCAAGGAAGAAAGGGGCCTGAACCACGAGGATGATAAATTAGATATGTGATTATAGGATAAGTCCAAATGTTCGAGACTCCCCAGGGAAAAAAAAGAATCTTCCTCTATCGTGTTAATTTCATTAGACTCCAGCCTCAGAGCCCTGAGGTTCACACAGCCCTGCAGGTCACTGTTGCCAATGTAGGTGATCTCATTGTTGGAGAGGTCAAGGCTTCTCACAGCCGCCGTGAGTCCTGAAGGGATGGAGTTTAAAGATCTGGAGTGGCCCTCGCAGATGCCCGTGGAGTCACAGGACAGAGAAGTCTGATGAGGGGCCACTTCCTTGGAGAGGCTGGTTACAGCCCCCAAGACCCATACTGTCCACAAAACATGTGACATTGTCCAGTCCAGTAATTCAACCTACAAATAAAAGAGGTTCAAATGAGTGACTGTGTTTGACAGTATATCATGATTCCAGTTCTTGAGAAATGTTTTGTAAGGTATAAGGCACATGCGCACGCACACACAGAGCTACCTGGAAATAACAGAGCGGCAAATGGAATGTATGAATGGGGATATGTTGCTGCCACATCCAGCAACACCAACACAGACATTCTGCCACTGTGCCATGACCTCAAGATCCAATACCATCTGGGAGTACAGAGCAAGACTCACTATGCCTGAGCTGAAAGAATGAGTCAATGAATGAATGGAGGAATGAACAAGCAAGCAGGTTTAACACGAGCGAGGCTTAATTAACCCTATGGATTTACAATCACCTACTCACGCACTTCAAGCCTTCTTGTATTAAGCATGCCTCTTCCCTGCCTCAATGCCCGCTGGGAGTTAGAGATCTCACAGAGCCCGCCTGCAGCTCTCACTGGAACAGGGTTCACTGACTGCAGCTCCAGCGGGTAGCATGGTCTTTCACCGAAAGAAAAAGGTCCTGTGCTCCCATGCTTCACCTACTCCTAGCAGACAGGAGGGATGCTGGGGACCCCAGGCAGAGCGAGGCGGTTTGCTGGGCTGAGGGACAATCAGACCATCGGAACCTTCTCTTCCTTGCAGAAAAGTAACTGCAGAAAGTAGTGCTCCAGTCTGGATGTGGGGGGGAGTAAAGCTGTCTGCACACTCTCTCCCACTGCTAGTTTACAACCGTGAAGCCAGCACTGTCTTTCTGCCCACCTCCTGGGTCCTATATCCCTCTTTGGCTCTATTCAGCTCTCTCGTTCCTTTTGTCTGTACTCCTCTGCTCACTACATTAGCTCTACAAAACAATTTTAAAAATCTAACCCCAAGAAGAAAACTTTTTGTGGGTAAAACTAATTTCCCACATGCACAGAATCTGAGAGATTACGAAGGCCCTAGGCGTATATAATTTATAGGTACAGAGAATTAAAATATAAATAATGTTAATACACACTTGGCTGGGAAATTTAATAGCTGTTGCTGCCAGATTTTTTACGGCCACACCAGTGCAACTGCTCAGCATCCCCTCCTGTCTCTTTTAGATAAATGGGGCCATACCATGCATACTTATTCTGGATTTTCACTTCTCACCTTACAATATGGCTTGACATCTTTTTCCATCCATATATACAGACGTTTCTGATTTTTTCCCAATGGATCACAGCATTTCATAATATGGATAACCCATAATTTGCATGCCCATCAGCACCATATGACAGTTCCAACTGCCCTCTCTCTTGCCACCACTTTGCACTGCCAGTCTTTTTAACTTCAGCTATTCTGGTAAGCGGTGTAATCTCATCCGAGTCTAAATTTCATTTCCTGGACTAATAATGAACCTGAACACCTTTGCATATGATCATTTGGAATCCTCATTTGTAATGTGCCTATTTCAGTTTTTGGCCTACTGTTTTCTATTGGATTGTCACTATTATAATAATTATTATAAATATTAAATTATATATAAATAAAGATATATACTCTGGAAATGGAAGGAAGATACATATGTTACAAATACAAGCATTCCTCAGAGATACTGCAGGTGAAGTTCTGCCATAATAAAGTGACTATCACAATGCAGCCATTGAAGTGAATTCTCTAGTTTCCCAGTGCATATAAAAGCTATGTTCACACTACACAGTAGTCTGTTAAGTATGCAAGGTCTAAAAAAAAAAAAAAAAAAGTACATACCTCATTTAAAAATGCTTATTGCTAGGGGCACCAGGGTGGCTCAGTCAATTAAGTGTTCGACTTTGGCTCAGGTCATGATCTCACAGTTCGTGTGTTCGAACCCTGCGTAGGGCTCTATGCTGACAGTTCAGAGCCTGGAGCCTGCTTCGGATTCTGTGTCTCCCTCTCTCTCTCTCTGCCCTCCCCCACTTGCACTGTGTTTGTGTTTCTCTCTCTCTCAAAAATAAATAAGCATAAAAAAATAGTAACAAATTTTTAAATGCTCATTGTTGAAGAATGCTAGCCATCATCTGAGATTTCAGTGAGTCATAATCACTGAGCACAGATCAACATAATGAATATAATAACAATATTGAATATAATATTGCCAGAATTACCAAAATGTACCACAGAGACACAAAGTGAGCAAATGCTGTTGGAAAAATGGCAGCGACAGACTTGCTCAATGCAGGGTTACAAGACACATTTGTAAAAAACACACTATCTACAAAGTGCAACAAAGCCAAGTGCAATAAAACAAAGTATGCCTGTATCTTCTTCCACTCTGCTGCTTTTCTTCTTGCTTGGTGGAATCTTCTGATAAGCAGATGTTCTTAAATTTTCTGTTCTGTTTCTTTGTAGTAATTTTTGTGTCCTGTTTAAAAAATATTTTTTACATTATCATGAAGATACTCTCTAAATCTTTATTGCTAAATCTTTATTGCTTTGCCTTTCATAGGCCTATAAACCACATGGGATTAATATTTGAGGTAGCAGATATCCAAATGGAAATATCATTTCCAAAATGGATATTCAATTGACCCAGCACCATTTTTAAAAAGATCACTTTCGGGGCGCCTGGGTGGCGCAGTCGGTTAAGCGTCCGACTTCAGCCAGATCACGATCTCACGGTCCGTGGGTTCAAGCCCCGCGTCAGGCTCTGGGCTGATGGCTCTGAGCCTGGAGCCTGTTTCCGATTCTGTGTCTCCCTCTCTCTCTGCCCCTCCCCCGTTCATGCTCTGTCTCTCTCTGTCCCAAAAATAAATAAACGTTGAAAAAAAAAATTTAATTTAAAAAAAAAAGATCACTTTGGGGAGACAGTCAACAATATTACTTTTGTCAACAATCGCATGTCCTCATAGGGGTGAGTGTGTTTCAGTGTTCTCTATTCTGATCCAATGTCTGTTTGTCTTATCCTTGTACTGGTATCACTACATTAAGTATATAACATAACTTAATATCCTGGAGGGAGGTGGGGTGGGGCGCAAGCCCTTCCTGCTTATTGTTTTTCTTCAAATGAGGCTTGGTTAATCTTGGCATTTTGCATATTCTTATAAATTACAGAATCATCTTATCCGTTTCAAAAACAAAACTTGTTTATTTTAAATGGCAATACTATGAATCTGTAGGTCAATTTGGGAATTACTGACATTGTTACAATAATGAATCTTTCAATCCATACATCTTTCCATTTATTTAGGTTTTTCTTTAATTTATACAATAATATCTTACGGTTTTCTGCACAGAGGTCTTGAGCATATTTTGTGATATTTATTCCCAGGCATTTGAGATCTTCTAAGCTTTAAAAACAATAATACATACTTATATGTGGTATATATTTATTTCAACTAAATTTTATGTATTTACCATGCACTAATTAACCCTGCTAAATTGATTTAGTAATTCCAGTTTGTAGATTTTTATCTTCTATGTACACAATCACATCACTCAGATATAATACTGTTTTTTCTTTTTTCCAATCATTATACCTTTACCTTGTTTTCTTGATTACTGAATGTTGAATCTTATCAAATACTTTTTTCTCTTCCTGTATCTACTGAGATAATAACATGAATTACCTCCTTTACCATGTTAATACTGGTGATTACATTAATTGATTTAGTGTTAAGATAATGTTGCAGTTTTAGAAGAAATCCAAGTTAGTCTGGATATATTACCCTTTTTATATTTTACTGGATATATTTATTTACTAATATTTCCTTAGAATTTTTGCAACTATATTCAGAAGTAAAATCACCCTACACATTTCCTTTCCTCTCCTTTCACCAATGCCACCTTCTAAGACTGCAGTTTTTGTTATTATTTGTACATTTTTCTTGTTTTTGTGAAATATATTAAATATGCTTAACAGCTACAGAACTATCCAGATTTTCTTTTTATTCATCTTTCAGCTTTGATAAGTTGTGTTTTTCAAGGAATTTGTTGTTTTCGTTTAATTATGCAAATATATGGACACAGCTACTTATATCATCCTCTTACTATTTTAATGTTTGTAAGACCTATAGTGAGGTTCCCTATTTCATTCCTTAGATGAGTAATTGGTGCCAGCTTTTTTTATTGTCCTGTCTGTGGTTTATCATTCTTTACAAACGTTTTCAAAAACCAGCTTCTCAGTTTATAGATCCTCTATTTCTTTTCTATTTCACTAATTTCTATTCTTCTAATACTATTTCCTTCCTTCTGCTTTCTCTAGATTTTATTTTATTTTTCTTATTCTAATTTCTTTTTTTTTTTTTAATTTTTTTTTTAATGTTTATTCATTTCTGAGAGACAGAGAGAGACAGAGTACGAGCCAGGGAGGGGCAGAGAGAGAGAGGGAGACACCAGAATCCGAAGCAGGCTCCAGGCTCTGAGCTGTCAGCACAGAGCCTGATGCGGGGCTGGAACCCATGAACTGTGAGTTCATGACCTGAGCCTAAGTCGGACACTTAACCGACGGAGCTACAGCGCCCCTCTAATTTCTTAAGGTAGATGCTTACTCATTAATTTTCAGTCATTCTTCATTCTAATATATTCATTTAAGACCATAAATTTTCATCTAAGCACTACGTTAGCTATATTTTCCATGGCTTTTCCTCTGCTGTTCTTTCCATATTTTGCCTCTTCAAGTTTCAGTCTCGAAATTTTCTTCTAATCTATTTTCTAGCTTATTCTTCTTTCTTCAGCTGTGTTTAATCTACCATTAAATCCATCCACTGCTTTTAAATGTTTGGTTATTGCTATTTTCATTTATTTAATTTCTGTTAGATTCTTTTCCCCATCTGCTATGTCATTTTTTGTAGTTTCCAGCTCTCTGCCAAAATTTTGAATCTTGTCTTTCATCACCTTGAACACAGTAAGCATATGATAGGCTGCATAGCACTTCTAACAGGCTTGAAGGGCAGGGAGTTAAAGGTGAAGGTCTAGGCCAATCATGGATGGAAAGGTAAGGCTGAAGTAGAGGAAACCAAGTCCTCACGTAGATTGTAGCACAGCTCTGATTTATCTGGATGGCTCAGACATTCTTAGTCTCTGAAAATGGATTAAGACGATTTCTGGAATAGCTAGTGCTCACAGGTACCTGCACAAGCAAAGGAGAATTTTCTCCAGAAGACAGTAACGTTATCCTAGGCCTCAAGTTTCTTTCTACAGTGTTTCAAGTTGAATGTCCAGTACACAATAAAAAACAAGCAGGTACTAAAGGAAGCAAGATAATGAGTATGAGAGGAGCAGAAACAGCGGCAATGGAAGCTAGCCTATAAAGACTAAACTAAACTATAAAGATCTAGTATCGTACCCACCTCTAAAACTGATGGTGGTTAAGATGAGATGAGATTACTGTTTGGTACTGTATTTATTCCATTGTCTTTCTGCTTAATTAGTTATTGAAAAAAATCATCTTAATATAACTGTATGGGGCAACAAAAATTTACTTGATTTTTTTCCATTTTGTAATAAATAGCACAAATCTTAAGAAATCTATACTAGTTTTCCCCTAAGATTTAAAGGTCAAATACATCTATTCTAAATTTGTCCTAGCCTTTTGTCTCTAAAATGTAAAATTCATACGAGCTGAGATCTTGGGCTATTTCATACAAGTATTATATGGTACCTATTGCATGGTGGGTTCTCAACAAATAATAATTACTGATGATGCTAAAACTACCATTAACAACTTGACACTGAAGATCACAGTCACTTCTATTCCTCTCATTTCCTCTATACATTACAGCATGGGGCAGAGAGCTCCTCAGAGTAAGACATGGAGAAAGGGAAAAGCAATGGCTAAAGTTAGACCGAGTGGAGTCATATCTAATGAGAGTTGTGGGTCTGCATAAAGCATAAAATCATCTGCTTAAAGAATTCAGAAAATTGGAGTGCCTGGGTGGCTCAGTTGGTTAAGCATCTGTCTCTTAGTTTCAGCTCAGGTCACAATCTCAGGGTTCGTGAGTTCAAGCCCCACATCAGGCTCTGTGCTGGCAGTGCGAATCCCTGCTTGGGATTCTTCTCCCTCTCTCTTTCTGCCTCTCCCTCACTCTCTAAATAAATAAGTAAATAAATAAGTAAACTTAAAAAAAAAAACAAAGAATTCAGAAAATTGACAGAGTGGTGAGGAATCACTGGTCCAAGACCCAGGAAAAGATGGCAGTCTGACAAGTAAGCCTGGCATTAGAAGCAACTTCTGCTGTGCATATCTGCAGAAGCAGAATTGAGAGGAAGTTGAAGCCCTGTTGTCCCCAGAGAAACCACAACCAGATACCCACTTCAGGGTGAGGGCTATAATGGCTGAGTAAAGCAGGAGTGGAGAAGGGCCCCAGGGCCCCAGGCACGGTTGAGAATTGAAAGCACACTCTCCATTAAGCCACGGGCAAGGAAAAGGCTATACCTTATGTGAATAAGGATCTCAGAAATCTCTGCCCTCTGGCCCTGGATGAAGCCAGCCTTCTAGAAACCTCCTCTAAAAAATCAGAACTCCAGGCCTGCCACATACACTGGTGTGGATCAAAATATTGAAAGACAGAATAAAAATTTGGGGGAATTGAATAAAAAAAATAAGTTCCCAAATTATAAATGCATATCGATTCCCCAATAAAAAAAATAAAGAATAAAAAAGAATAAAAATTTAAAATAATAAAGAATAATTAAAAATGATAAAGAATAACAATAAAATAATAAATCAGTAAGTTGTGTATTGAATTAGTAAATAATGATATTAAGTAATAATAAAGCCTAAGCATTTTCTTAAAGAGTATAAATTCCTCACCCAGCCTGAAAACAATGGAATAATATCCTCAAAGGGCAGAGAAGACACACCTGCCAATCTGTCAGTACCCATTTAAATTATCATTTAAGAGTAAAGGTGAGATACATATTTTCAGACATTCAAAACCTAAAAAACCAAAAAAGAATCTTTATCTATACTCCATCATTGAAAGAAGGACCCAAAAACATGTTCTTCAGCAATATGGAAAATAAACCCGTTAAGAGTAGGCAGCAAGAAACTATGGTTGCATTTTTTTAAATTTAATAATTGATAAGAAAGAAGACAGCATTCAAAAACTCAAGCATGGCTTTTGGTATGAGGAAAAAGGAATGTAAATTTTAAATGCTATTGTGGAGGAAAACAATTTTAACAAGCAAGCCTCTTATTTATAAGTAAATACAACTTACATTTATTACTAGATCTTTGTAAGGAGGTCACACCCTATACCCTATACCATAATGCCCTATACCATAAAATCATGCTCAATTACTATTTAACCAACCAAGCCAAATTCTTAAGGGAAACAATACAAAAAATTAACTGATAGCTTAGAAACTTATAAAACATGCTGCAAACTTGTGACAATTTTCGTAAAATAAGAGCATCATAAAAAGTTTAAAGATGCAAATGTTCTCCGCTTAGAAGAGGAAGAAACTTAAAATACTGGTGAACAAGTCAAAATAGGATGATTGCCATTTCCTTTTTTTTCTTTTTTTTTTTTTTCTCTTTACTTTCACGTCAGGCCATCCTATCTATCACTTGCTTTCTGGTAAAGTTCTTAGTAACACTGCAAACAGGACATTCTTCTGCAAGATTAGTATCATCTCAGCCAGCTGAGCTGTTTGTTTATACTTGAACAATCAATCAATTTCTCTCCCTCTCTCTCTCTCCCTCCCTCCCTAAAAAACAAACAAAAACAGTAAAAACACTATCCTGTCTTGCGGCTAAGTTCTAAACACAAGTTCTCATTTCCAGAATTTGGAGAGCTTAGAAGGAGAACTTCAGGGCATTCTTTAAAGAACTCGTCTAAGCTTAAATGCTCTAAATTATTTTCTCATCAGAGACATAACTCAGATCTTTTAAGGATGGAAGAACACGGAGGGCGCGTGAAGCCGGGCTCGGGGTTAGTGAGCGAGAGTCCCAGGCAAATCCTGAGTCCTGAACTTTTCCCACTTCTCAGCCACAGTGATGGAAATCCAACTTTGGAAGTTAGGTCCCTGCAGTAACCCAGGAGCGCAGACAAACCACCAGCGGGAAGCACGCGTGCCGTCTGAAAGCCCTTACCTGACCCTCGTCGTCAGGGCTCGGAGTGGAGGGTGGCGCGCAGGCTGGGGCCGCGGGAGCGTCGGCGTCCTAGCGCCCCGTGTGCAACCGAGAGGGAAGCAGGGATCCCCGGCGCACCCCGGCTGAGGGCTGCGGAGCGAGGACGCCAGCAGAGCGCGCTCTCGGGCGCGGCAAGAAAGGCCCGACGTACCCGGGAGATGGCGGAGCCGCCCCGGGCCGCGTCTCCTGGCGGCCTCCGGATGCGACGCGCCTGTGCCGAGGCCGGGAGCGAAAGGAAACGTGCGCGCGGCGGGCGCGCGTCCTCCCCGGGTGCGGGAACCTTCTGTCGCTGAGCACACCGCCGCGCAGCGGAGGAGAGGCCGTGGGGCCGCGCGCCGTCGCGGCCGCCTTTGGCCCCGGGCTGCTTCAGGTGACCTCGACTGAGGTTGCGGCCCACCCGAGGCGGCTCGAGTCCGCCGAGGGCGCTGGGAGGGAAAACAGAACCGAGATTGGTAGCGGCCCCCGCGTGGGAATTCCCGAAGCACAGAGGAAGATTTCGCAATCCCAGTAGCCAGTTACCCAACTAGTATCATCCAGAAGCTTTGGCATTCAGAGCCTCGCGTTACCCAGAAGCACACCGTCTTTAAATTCCACTTCTCCGTTCCTGTCCATGCTTGGGAGCCCCAATTCGTGCCTATCCCCTCCCTCAACAATTTGTATCTCCAGGGTCCACTTCCACCAGCAAGTCTATACTCTTTTATATTAAAATAGCTCTCACCAGTCACTATCTGGATCAACATAGGAAATTTTGCCTGAGGAGCAGATAAGGACATTTTTTGTTTTAAATCCTGGGGCAGCCCCTGGTGGTGCACTGACTGTAGCACCTATTTCCCATCCCTACTCTTCTCATGAAAGATGTGGGGCTCCAAAGGATTTTGAATCCAAATTCTAACCATGCTCGGTTCCATCACCACCTCTCAAAGTAATTGAAAAACAAAGACTTAGGTTTTTTTCCTTGCCGCAGAAACTAGTGAAGAATGTTCATAAGGGAAACAAATTACCTTTTAAAAATTAAGCTGCCTTAATAATATTCATAGAGTACATTTTATATTCATAACTGTATTTGATTTTCACAAATTGAGGCAGAGGAAGCATTCTTGCTCCTCTTTCGCACACTAGGAAATGCCATGCAAATTGTGGCAGAACTGAGATTTGAAATGAGAATTTTACCTTTCTCGAGCAGCATTCCACATCCCTAATCCTCATTAAGCGTTCCAATATCAGGCAAACTTAATCAGGAAGCAGGAGTGAACTTGAGAGGATGGAGTCTGATTTTCCATTCAGGTTACGGACTATGTGGATATTTCTCTCTCCCTGATGATCCAGGCTCTGCAGCCGCCTGAAAAGACTTTGTTCTTACCACTTCAAAATCTCCACCTCTCTTCCTCAGGAGTTCTCAAGTGTATAAGTAAGAAAACTTATTCCCAATATTTTCCCCCTGAATCTAAAAACCTCTGTTCTTTCTCTGTATGTCTTTAATTGAACTGCCTAGATTAACTAATGTTATTGCTTCGTAATCCCAAAACTTCTTAGAGTGTTCGGCAAAGTCAGATAGAAATCATTTATTTCCCCACAAGTTATTACCAGTGTAATAAAGATTATTTTACAGTTAGCAAAGCTGTTAGCACGTTCTGCTTAGGCACAGACCTTATTCTTGCTCAGTCATAAACATTTTCAAAGCTCTTTTTTTTTTTTTAATGTCTATTTATTTTAGAGAGAGAGAGAGACAGAACACGAGCAGGGTGGGGGGCAGAGAGAGAGGAAGACATAGAATCCAAAGCAGGCTCCAGGCTCTGAACTGTCAGCACAGAGCCTGACACGGGGCTTGAACTCACAAACCGCAAGATCATGACCTGAACCGAAGCTGGACGCTCAACTGACTGAGCCACCCAAGTGCCCCCAAAGCACTTTCAAATATATCTTTTCATCTGAGTTTCATAAGAACACATTAAATAAATGGTTCTGATATTATTACACCTTCAGCTCAAGTGATTGGAGAACTTGTCTTAAGTCACATGGTTCACAGCTAGGTGACAAACCCAGATTGGACTCCAAAGCTCCTTAGTCAGTCTGCTTTTCAGTTTGGCATAAGGCCTCCTACAACTCACTACAAAACTTATTTTTTAAGATTTGAAAATGAACACAGAATATGAAAAGGTATTTGGGAAAGGATATCTCATGTAGATATTTATATTTCTGAGTACCTGACTGAAATTCTAAGTTATTTGAAGTTATCAAAATTCACAGTGTATCTTTTTCACATAAAGTATTTGTAATAGGTAAATAAAACAATAAGAAATATATCTGTCAAAAATCACTTAATGAAAGTCTAATATAATCCCTGCACTATTTTGTGGACCTTTGTATGCAAATACCCATTTTTCAAAAATTTTCTGTTCTGAAAAGATTTCACTAACATATGCAATTTTTGAAGAATCTGTTTAATATTGCCTGTGCAAAACAACAGTAAATTCTAAATCAACACAGAACCAAGTTTTGAAAACTGAGAATATTTCATTCTGTATATATTTCCATTTTTAAAACTACCATTATTCTTCAACCCAAACACTTCCTGCTGGAAATGGCCTTTTTTCTCAATGGGCTCCAGAAGAATGAGAATGACAGCATCGTTGTTCTCATCAAACAGACGGAAGTGGGAGAAGTCCAGCTCGTACTTGCACCACTCACTCTTCACAAAGTTTTCAGAAAGCACAAAGATGGTTTTGTGGCTCTTCTCGATGGAGTCGATGATGTTGTCGATAATCCATTTGCCGGGAATGAAGTCCCGCTTGTGAAGACACAACTTGAAGGGAGGGTCGAAGTGCTCCAGCTCCTGGACCATAAGGTTCTCCACCCAGTGGGAATCCCGCTCGCTGTAAGACACAAAGGCGTCATAACAGAGGTCCCGCTGGGGAGCTTTCCTGGGCTTCCTTTTGGCCTGGAGCCAAGCCCACATCATTTTCAGGTACCACAGCCCGTGGAAACGGTGGCACAGAACCCCCGTGAGCAGGATCAACAAGAAAAGGACACAGCACACGACAGACACCAGAGCTGCCCTGTGGCATTCAGAAGCTGGGAGATGGGTGTCCTGAACCCGCTGGCCCCGCACATAGAATGGAGAGTCACACAGGTAATTGTGTGGCCAGTCGGTCAGGATCTGGGCCAGTGCTTGCTGCTCCCGCGTGAAAGACAGGAATTCACAGGAGCAAATGAAATTGTTGCCGCCAGCTTCCAAAGTCGTCAGTCTTTGAAAAGAATCAAGTTGCTCCTTAGAGAAAGTGTTATTTTCCTGCTTACTTTCAAAGAAAAAGGAAGTATCTGGTAGTATCTTCAACACCTACCTGAAAAGGTCAAGTTGTTTAAGTTGTGGCAAAATAAAAGATTTTATTGCTAACATCTACTATGCTTAGTGTCTGAGAAGCATTGTGGGTTAAATTGCATAATTTAGTGTTGGGAAAATTCAAGTCTTCTACCTTTTCTGGCCACTGATAAGTGTTAAGTAAAGAGCCAAGTATATACACTCACCAAGATTAAGGTCAGGTTTTCCTAGAGCAAATAATATTTTTTGGAGTCTATAGATTTGTCTTAAATTCAAGGTACGCAGGGAGTGCCATATAAGTTGAATGTTTCAATTATTCTTCAACAATCAAATTTTCACTGAGATCCAAGTATCCTGGGGATTTAAGTTAAGAAGATACAGTATTAAGTAGACTTTGGCAATTTCAACTGTGAATATCTTCAGTTAATATAAAAGCATATCTTTAAAGTTCTGTTGTCTCAAAAAAAATTCTCACAATTTTCCTGAAGTATACAGTCTTCTAGTTCTATCTCCAAAACTGATTTTCATTTTTTCGGTATGGGCTTGACTGTAGGGTTCTCTTCTGTTAACTCTCATACAAAAAGCAATGTCTCGGGGCGCCTGGGTGGCTTAGTCAGTTAAGCAGCCGACTTTGGCTCAGGTCATGATCTCGCACTCCGTGAGTTCGAGCCCCACGTCGGGCTCTGTGCTGACAGCTCAGAGCCTGGAGCCTGTTTCAGATTCTTTGTCTCCCTCTCTCTGCCCCTCCCCCGTTCATGCTCTGTCTCTCTCTGTCTCAAAAATAAATAAACGTTAAAAAAATTTTTTTAAAAATTTAAAAAAAAGCAATGTCTCTTTCTTTGAAACATCTTGGAACCTTGAAAGATCAACCAAAATCTCTCAGAGTAAAGTTGCCTGCTTCAGATGGGTCAAAAGGAACAAACTTCCAGTTATAAGATAAATAAGTTCTAGAGATGTAATATAGAACATGATGACTATAGTCAACAAATACTGCATTGTATATTTGAAAGTTGCCAAGAGAGTAGATCTTGAAAGTTCTCATCATAATAAAAAAAGTTACAACTATGTGAGGTGATAGATGTTAACTAAAGTTATGGGGGTAATCATTTTATATATATATATATATATATATATATATATATCAAATCATTATGTTGTACATATTTAATACAATGCTATAAGTGAATTATAGTTCAATAAAATTGGAAAAAAATCACACTGAGATATCCCTACATGTTCACCAGAATGGTTAAAGACTAACAGTACCAAGTGTTGGTAAGGATATACAACAACTGAAACTCTCATACATTGCTGGTGGGAATGCAAAATTCTATACCCACTTTGGGGAAGTTTGACCGTTTCTTATAAAATTAAACATGCATTTAATCTGTGACCCAGCAATCCTTCTCCTTAGGTATTTACCCTCAAGAAATGAAAACGTAAGTCCACACAAAGTCACATACTTTATTCAAAGCTAGAAACAACCCAAATATCTATCAACTGGTGAATAGATTTAAAAAGTTGTTGTATATCTATACTAGAATACTATATGCAAACAATATAATACTACTCAGCAATTAAAAGGAAGAAATGATACATCGCAAGAACATGGATGGATCTCAAAAGCATTATGCAAAGTGAAAGAAGTCAGATACAAACAGATAGATAATGTAGAGCACATTTATATGAAATTCTACCCAAAGCAAAACGATGACAAAAGGTCATACCAGGAGATACCAGGGAGCTGCGTGGTAGGAGATGACTGGGCTGAAAAGGGGCATACAAGAATTTTGGCAGTGGTGGTAACATTCTGTATCATGATTGCGGTGGTGGTTACACACTATATATCTTTGCCAAAGCTCATAAATTTGCATTTTTAGGCTGATTAATGTACATAAATTATCTCAATAACTATCTTTTAAAAATCCTTTTTTCTCCTTGAGCAAAGGCCTCCAAAATGGAGGAACTGGCCTTTTGCTAGTCCTTTGAGAGAAGAAGAAAACATCCTATTTCTCTAGCAAGTCATAAAATAAATATAACAAAAATATCTAACAAAAATATCTCCCATTTACCTTAATAAGTTGACATTGATTTCTCTCACAACCAAACTAACTCTAAGGTATTTATTGATGGAAAGAAAACTAAATTCTTAACTAACTCAGAAATTTCAAATGACTTAGAAACATAATATCATAATATCTTCTAATGTTGTATTCAAATGGTTTTATCCCCTCTGGAATGCTCATTTTCAGCTTGCCATCTTCCTAATATCACTCCATGCCTACTCAGGGCAATTCATCACCCAACTTTCACAAAGTCCATTCGAGGACTGAATTTATCATACTGTAATGATTAGAAAATTGAAGATATCCTTGGCAGAATGACTTCAGTGTTAATTCTAAAAGGAAGGAAGGAAGGAAGGAAGGAAGGAAGGAAGGAAGGAAGGAAGGAAGGAAGGAAAACTAAAACCTCTCCAAATAAAATTGATGTACCATATGTTGGCCCAAATGACTGAAGATCTACATTGATTTCAAGATTCTTGATATATATATATCTGGGGATTAGAAGCATCAATGTTGAGTTAATTCATAAATGTCCTTTTTTTTAATTCAGAGAATTTGTAAATATTTCAGGAAATATTTGAGAAATGGAAAAAGAAAGAGAAAGAGATTTCCCTCAAGTTCTTTGGTGGACCATCCCAGAAGCAAAGGGCCAAACCACCAGGATAATATAAGAGTTAAGTTGTTATAGTATAGGTCCAAACACACAAAACTATCAAGACAAGGCAAATGATTTTCATCTATTGCAAGACTTCCATTAGGCAATAGAAAAGTAGATTCCAAATTTACACACACGTGCTGGACATAGCTAGATGTAAATTTCATGCAGGCATGGATTTTATTCTCTTTTTGCAGTGAAGTGTCTCCAGCCCCTACAACATAGTAGCACTAATCAACTACTAATTGTTGACTGGTGAATAGACTTGCCTTTTCAGAACATCAGTTAGGTCTGGAGAAATGGAACAGAAATACCTGAAGTGGCCATTGCAGACACACAATGGGACTACAAGGGAGAAAATTCTGATCAGTGACTTCTAACCTTGCCACACAGCAGCCGGCCTCTTTTAAAGATCAGAATAAAGAAATATAGTGCTTGATTTCCAAACATATACACAAAACCATGAGTGAACAACCAGTATTATTTTGATATCTGTAACGGTTACATGGTCTCACTGGGCAGGAAGAGTGTGAAAAGAAGGTAGGATTTTTATCAAGTTCCAAGTTCTTTGACTCTTCAGAAAATATATTGAAATCAAATAACTGCTGAGTCCAACCATGTTGTGTGGCCAGTTGGGTAGGGGTTGCTGACTTCTGTGTGGATAGAAAAAATGAAGCCATGACATGACTCAAGCCCAGGGATGTGAGCTATGTGACCACTGCCTTCCTAGTTTCAGTCCTGTTATAAAGTATAACCATGGTTCAAAACTACACTGACGTATCACCTCACACCTGTCAGAATGACTATTACCAAAAAGACCAGAAATAACAAATGATGGTGAAGATGTAGAGAAAAGGGAACCATTATGTATCATCGGTGGGATAGTATATTGGTGCAGCCACTGTGGAAAACAGTATGGAGGATCCTCAAAAAAATAAAAATACAAATACCATCATATCGTCCAGCAATTCCACAACTGGGTATCTGTCCAAAGAAAATGAAAACCCTAATTCAAAAAAGTTTATGCATCTCTATGTTCATTGTAGTATCATTTAAAATAGCCAAGATATTTTATGGAAACAACCTAAGTGTCCATCAATGGATGAATAAAGAAGAGTGACATATATATGTATACACACACACATATATATACATATATATGTGTGTGTAAATATATACATACATATGTGCATATATATATTATTCCATTATATTATTGGAATATATATATAATGGAATATTATTCAGCCATACAAAAAGAATGAAATCTTGCCATTTGTAGCAACATGGATCGACCTTAAGGATATTATGCTAAGTGAAATAAGACAGAGAAAGACAAAAACTGCATGATTTCACTTATATGTAGAATCCAAAACGCTAAAACAAAACAAAATCCAGGCACATAGGTACAGAGAATGGATTGGTTGCCAGAGGAGAGGGAGGATTGGGGGCAGGGGTGTAAATGGATTATGAAATACCAACCTCCAGCGATAAAATAAGTAAGTCATGAGGATGTAATGTGCAGCATGGGAAATATAGTCAATAATATTACATTAACTTGGTAAGGTGACTTTGCATGTTAACTGGACTTATTGTGTGACTGTTTTGCAAAGCATACAAATGTAGACTTGCTATGTAGTACACCTGAAACTAATATCGTATTGTCTGTCAATTACACCTCAATAAGAAAATAAAATAAAATGTATACTTCATACTCTGTTAATACTGGTGATTACATTAATCAATTCAGTGTTAAGACAATGTTGCATTTTTAGGATAAATCCAAGTTAGTCTGCGTATATTACTCTTTTTATATTTTACTGGACATATTTCTTTACTAATATTTTCCTTAGAGTTTGCATCTATATTCAGACTTAAAATTGCCCTAAACATTTCCTTTCCTTTCCTTTGGTAAAACTCACCAATGCCACCTTCTGAGCCTACTATTTATAAATAGCTAGTCAAAGCTAAAATCTTAAGGAAAGACAGGGTTTTTAACTTTGTAAATTTAGTAATTTAAATATTCAGTCAGAAAGCTGAAGCAAACTTCATGATTGTCTATGCAGACAAAAATTTTTGAGGACATTTAACTTTTTTAAATCTTATTTCAGAGAGAGAGAGAGAAAATCCTAAGCAGGCTCCATACCAGTGCAGAGCCCGTTGCGGGGCTCGATTCCATGAACCGTGAGATCATGACCTGAGCCACAATCAAGAGTAAGACGCTCAACCAACTGAGCCACCCAGGCACCCTGAGGACATTCTAAAAAGCCTATGTTAACAAAGTTAAATTTGAGTCACTAAAAAAAATTGCCAAGTCCTTCCTTTCTCCTCATGTTAACTGCTGCTCTTCCTTCAATGGCTGCCTGTCACCATCACTTTCTGTCACTTGAGTCGTCCGGGCCAAGCCACCCGTCTGCTGCTCGAGTGTGTCCTGCCAGTGTCCTCCCACCCTTCCTCCAGCCATGGCTCCTTTGAGCTCTCGGTCACTGGTAAAGATCCAAAAAATGTGTATACGTTTTTTACCATGTAACAGTTCCTGCCCACTTAGGTCACTAAAATGCTTTGTGCTAAATCCCAGTTCATGTGATGAGATTAAATTGATAGCTCCATGGTGATTCATGGTTTTCTGCAAAGAGCATCATCAGATCCAGAAACCCTTTTCCCTGAGCAAGTTGAAGAAAATTGTTGCTTCCCCAATCTTTTGTAAGAAAACCAGTTTCTCTGAGGCTATGGGCTCACATCATGCCATTTGACTTGTGGCCTCCTGTGTCTGTCACCATCTGTGACCGCCTAGTCCCTTCCCCCCACTTGTTGAAGGTTTTGGCACCGGTTTATAGACGTCTTCCCAGGATCCTCCAGAAGCCCAGGTGGCTTCACTGTTCCCAAAGCCTCTCAGTCCCTTTACCTCCTCCTCCCAGAAGATCTCCTCTGGGCTACACCGGCCACTCCCCAGACTTGGTCATTACCTACAGTCGTCCAAGCTCTAAATGACTAACTCGAGCCTCCTGCGTCTTGCTCAGAGTCCACTGATTTCCTTCCTCTTTCCCCAATCCACTTGTCATCTCCTTCCTTCTCTTTCTTGCTTATTTAGTGAAGACTGAGGCAAACATTCGGAGCAAACTGGAGTTCACTGGTGGAGGAGTCAGCAGACCCTGGACTTCCCATTCTCTGGGCGTTGTATGTAGAGTCCTACTTGGCCCAAACACTTCCGGTTCCCCAGGAAGGAGCTCCTTCCTTCTTTTTATAGGGCAAAAACCCACAGGATGTGGCCACCAGACAGTGGGAACATTCATGCCAGCTGCTGGGGTGGGGGTGTACTGGGGGTGCCCGCAGGAGACCTCGGGGAATTGAGAGAGTGCACAGGCCTTCTTGTTCACAATCTTCCTTCGTAGAAGTTTGCTTAGTGTTGCCAAACACGGGGTTGAAGATGAGGGCTTTACCTCCTCCTCAGTCTCCATAAGTCTTTCCTGCTCTTCACTATGAACAGTTGGGGTCTTCTCACTATCATAGCACAGAAAATACTACACAAAAAACTTCAGGTCCTCCCACTTCTGCATCTGATTGCTCTACCAAATAGAAATTCTAGAGCCACTGCAGTCTCTTCTCCTCATGTTTCTGTTTCTCCTACGTAACAAAATCCCAAACCTAAAAGTTCCCTCCTGCCTGCTTTCTTCGAGGACAGCGGGCAGTTTTATTCCACTTCTCTCACTAAGTCACCTGTACCCTCCGCAATAATATTTGACACTTTCAGCACACTCCTTCTGCCACTGACCGTCTTTGCCTCCTCATATCCTGTCAGGGATGACTTCTCTTCTTGCTTCACAGAGAAAATTAAAGCCATCTGAAGAAATCCCCTCAACTTCCCACTTCTGAACTTCCTTCCACACCAGTACTCCTCCCTCCTGCAAGTAGAGGGGGTGCCTGGTCCCACGTGGTCCGTCCATCCCCACTTGTCCAGTCCGGACACTGTCCTTCCCTTCCTTCTCAGGAGCCACACACTGATTGTCCTCCCTTCTCTCTCTCATACTTTCTCCACCTCAACCAGACCAGTCCTCCCAATATTTACACATGCTCCAGTCTCCTCCAGCTGTTTTTTAAAAACAAACAACAAAAAAGCTCATCTCCCTCCAGCTTCTCTCTTTCTCTCTCCCTCTCTCCCCCTTCATAGTCCAAATTCTGAAAAGAGCTCTTTATATGCACTGTCCCTATTTTCCCCACCTCTTGCCCAGGTTTCACTCTTCCCTAGTCTGGCTTCGGCACCCGTCACCACAAACAACACTTGCAAAGGTCGTCAATGACCACCATGTTGCTAACTCCTAGATATTTTTTATTCTCCATGCTGCCTAACCTGTCATAGCAGATATCGTTGCTGACTGCTCCTTCCTTCTTAAAACATTCTCTCCTTTTGTTTCCATGACACCACACACTTGGTTTTCCTTTTCAACTCTCCTTTTCAAACTTATCCTTCCCTACCCTATATCTGAAGTCTAGGTGCAAGGCCACTCCACACTGGCTACTTGCTTCCTGAAGAATATCATTCACGGGGAGGGGCCAAGATGGTGGAACAGCATGGAAGTTTTTTGTGTGTCTTGCGTCCATGAAATACAGCCAGACCAACACTAAACCATCCTACGCACCTAGAAAACTGATTGGAGGATTAACACAACAATCTGCACAACCTGAACCACAGAATTCAGCAGGTACACGGCGCGGAGAGGTAGACTTGGGGAGTGAGAAGGCTCAGGAAGGGAGGTGCTTTTGCAAGAGGAGAGAGGATGGAGACTGGGGTGGGGGGAGACTACAGGAAAAGCACCCCTCCCAAAAGCAGCTGGAGAGAAAGTGGAAAATTGGAAACAGCCACAGGGACTAAACTAAAAAGGGAGAAAGGAGAAAGGAGAGGGTTTAAATTCCATTAAGACTGTAAACAAGGGGAGCGCAAAGTCTGCAACTATGCAGCTCGATACCTTGCGATGCTCTGGTGGGAAGGGCGAATCCCCAGGAGCAGAGTGGGGTCCGGGAGGTTCTCGGGCCACACGGAAAAAAGCGGTTCCACTGCCGGAAGGACATTTGGTAGAGACTGCTGAAGCCACCTGGTCCCAGCAGACCCCAGAAAACAGCCACATCCGCTGGTGCTGGAACAGGGTTGTTAAGGGTGAGGCTCGGTGTTAGATGTGTGTTGTGATTTTCCGTAATCCATGAAAAGCTGCCGCTATACTATCTCGCGAACTTCTTCCGGGGCGGGCTGGCACCTGGCCGCAGTCTCGGGGCACCGGAAGCAGCAGGGTCCGGCAAGCGGTCCTGGGTGCAGCCGACATTCAGCCATTGCTCATTCGGCCATTACTCGGTGAGACCCTCCCGCAGAGGGGCGGAACGGGCCAAAGCCGCAGTCCTTCAGAAGTAAGGGGCCGGGGGAAACAGCCGCACCTGAGACAAAACTCGGGAGAGAGGTACTGCCTGGGTCTTGGTCACGGACAGTGAAAAAGCGGGAAGTGGACAAAAGCTGAAGACAGACGACGGGTGCGCGATTGCTGACGGGGAGAACAGACTGGGTAGCTGGGTGGGGGCCATTTTCAACGCTACCGCGCATGCACATATGCACCTACGAGCACACCTACGAGCACCGCAACAATCCACCCCAGTAGGCTAGCAGCGCCATCTAGTGGAGAACGGAGCCGTTACACTGAGCCCCGCCCAACTGGGCCAACGTCGCTCTTCAAGAACACATGTCTCACTGCCTACTTAGTTTATGGACTATAAAGCGCGTTGTAGTCTGACTTCTAGTGGAAAATGAAGTAATTTGGTCCTATTTCAATCTGTTAGCAGGTCCATCCATTCAATCTTCTTTCTTTTTTTTTTTCTCTTTTACACTACTTTTTCTTGAATACAGAAAGAGAAAAAAACTTCATTTTTATTTTCAATTTTTATTAAAAATATTTTTCTTTAAACTTTTTTACTATATTTTTCACTTTTGTGTAAATTTTTTTCAAATTCTATCTTACTTCCATCATTTTATTTTAGTCTACTTCAGTGTATTCACCTTTTCAAATTTTCAAACAATTTCCTTTTTTTCTTTTTCTTTTTTCTCTTTTTTGTTTCTTTTCTTTTTCTTGAATGCAAAAAGAGAAAAACTTAATTTTTACTTTCAATTCTATTAAAAATATTTTTCTTTAATTTTTTTACTATATTTTCTGCTTTCATGCAAATTTTTTCAAATTCTATTTTACTTCCATCATTTTAGTCTACTACACTGTATTCACTTTTTCAAATTTTCAAACGATTTCTTTTTTCTCTTTTCTCTTTTTTGTTTCTTTTCTTTTTCTTGAATACAGGAGAAAAAATTCATTTTTATTTTTAATTTTTATTAAAAATATTTTTCTTTAATTTTTTTCTACTACATTCTTTACTTTTGTGTAAATTTTTTTAAATTCTATTTTACTCCCATCATCTCATTTTAGTCTACTTCAGTGTATTCATTTTTTCAAGTTCTCAAACGATTTCCTTTCCCCCCCCCTTTTTTTCCTCTAATCTGTGAAACCACTTTCAACACCCAGACCAAAACACACCTAGGATCTAGCATCATTTATTTGATTTTGTGTGTGTTTTTTTTAATTTTTTAATTTTAATTTTTTAATTTTCATTTTCTACCTCATTAATTCCTTTTCTCCCTTCAAAATGACAAAATGAAGGAATTCACCCCAAAAGAAAGAGCACAAAGAAATGACAGCCAAGGATTTAACCAACACAGATACAAGCAAGATGTCTGAACCAGAATTTAGAATCAGGATTATAAGAATACTAGCTGGAGTTGAAAATAGATTAGAATCCCTTTCTGCAGAGATAAAAGAAATAAACACTAGTCAGAATGAAATTAAAAATGCTATAACTGAGCTGCAATCATGGATGGATGCAGCCGAGGCAAGGATGGATGAGGCAGAACAGAGAATCAGTAATATAGAGGACAAACTTACAGAGAATAATGAAGCAGAAAAAAAGAGGGAGATTAAGGCAAAAGAGCATGACTTAAGAATTGGAGAAATCAGTGACTCATTAAAAAGGAACATCAGAACATAGAGGTCCCAGAAGAGGAAGAGAGAGAAATAGGGGTAGAACGGTTATGTGAGCAAATCATAGCAGAAAACTTTCCTAACCTGGGGAAGGACACAGACGTCAAAATCCAGGAAGCACAGAGGACCCCCATTAGATTCAACAAAACCGACCGTCAACAAGGCATACCATAGTCAAATTCACAAAATACTCACGCAAGGAGAGAATCATGAAAGCAGCAAGGGAAAAAAAGTCCCTAACCTACAAGGGAAGACGGATCAAGTTTGCAACCGACCTAGCCACAGAAACTTGGCAGGCCAGAAGGGAGTGGCAGGATATATTCAGTGTGCTGAATCAGAAAAATATGCAGCCAAGAATTTTTTATCCAGCAAAGCTGGATAGAAGGAGAAATAAAATAGAAGGAGAAATAAAAAGTTTCCCAAACAAAGACTAAAGGAGCTTGTGACCACCAAACCAGCCCTGCAAGAAATTTTAAGGGGGACTCTCTGACGGGAGAAAAGATGAACAAAAATTTAAAAAAATATATATGTATATCTCAAAAGCAACAAAGATTAGAAAGGACCAGAACTCCAACTCTACAAGCATCATAATGGCAATAAATTCATATCTTTCAGTACTCACTCTAAATGTTAATGGACTCGATGCTCCAGTCAAAAGACATAGGGTAACAGAATGGATAAGAAAACAAGATCCATTTACATGCTGTTTACAAAAGACCCACTTTAGATGTAAAAACACCTTCAGATTAAAAATAAGGGGATGGAGAACCATCTATCATGCTAATGGTCAACAAAAGAAAGCCGGAGTAGCCATACTTATATCAGACAATCTAGACGTTAAAATAAAGACTGTATCAAGAGATGCAGAAGGGCATTATATCATAATCAAGGGATCTATCCACCAAGAAGACCTAACAATTGTAAACATTTCTATGCCAAATGTGGAAACACCCAAAAATATAAGTCAATTAATCACAAACATAAAGAAACTCATCGATAGTGATGCCATACTAGTAGGAGACTTCAACACCCCACTCACAGCAATGGACAGATCATCTAATCAAAAAATCAACAAGGAAACAATGGCTTTGAATGACACACTGACCAGATGGACTTAACAGGTATATTCAGATATATATATATTCATTTCATCCTAAAGCAGCAGAATATACATTCTTCTCCAGTGCACATGGAATGTTCTCCAGAATAGACGATATACCGGGACACAAATCAGCCCTAAGTAAGTACAAAAAGATCGAGATCATACCGTGCATATTTTCAGACCACAACGCTATGAAACGAAATCAACCACAAGAAAATATTTGGACAGGTAACAAATACTTGGAGACTGAAAAACATCCTGCTAAAGAATGATGGGCTAACCAAGAAGTTAAAGAGGAAATTAGAAAGTATATGGAAGTCAATGCAAATGATAACACCACAACCCAAAACCTCTGGGACACAGCAAAGACGGTCATAAGAGGAAAGTATATAGCAATCCAGGCCTTCCTAAAGAAGGAAGAAAGATCTCAGATACGCATCCTAACCTTACGCCTTAAGGAGCTGGAAAAAGAACAGCAAATAAAACCCAAAACCAGCAGAACACAGGAAATAATAAAGATTAAAGCAGAAATTAATGCTATCAAAACCAAAAAAACCCACAGTAGAACAGATTAATAAAACCAGAAGCTGGTTCTTTGAAAGAATTAACAAAATTGATAAACCACTAGCCCGTTTGATCAAAAAGAAAAAGGAAAGGACCCAAATAAATAAAATCAAGAGTGAAAGAGGAGAGATCACAACCAACACAGCAGAAATAAAAACAACAATAAGAGAATATTATGAGCAATTATATGCCAATAAAATGGGCAATCTGGAAGAAATGGACAAATTCCTAGAAACATATACACTACCAAAACTGAAACAGGAAAAAATAGAAAATTTGAACAGACCCATAACCAGTAAGGAAATGGAACTAGTAATAAAAAATCTGCCAAAAAACAAGAGTCCAGGGCCAGATGGCTTTCCAGGGGAATTCTACCAAACATTTAAGGAAGAGTTAACACCTAATGTCTTGAAGGTGTTCCAAAAATAGAAATGGAAGGAAAACTTCCAAACTCTTTCTATGAAGCCAGCATTACCTTGATTCCAAAATCAGGCAGAGACTCCACTAAAAAGGAGAACTATAGACCAATTTCCCTGATGAACATGGATGCAAAAATCCTCAACAAGATATTAGCCAACTGGCTCCAACAATACATTAAATAAAAAAATTCACCACGACCAAGTGGGATTTATACCTGGAATGCAGGGCTGGTTCAATATCTGCAAAACAATTAACGTGATTCATCATATCAATAAAAGAAGGGACAAGAACAATATGATCCTCTTAATAGATGCAGAGAAAGCATTTGACAAAATATAGCATCCTTTCTTGATAAAAACCCTCAAGAAAGTAGGGATACAAGGAGCATACCTCGAGATCATAAAAGCCATATATGAACGACCCAATGCTAATATCATCCTCAATGGGGAAAAACTGAGAGCTTTCCCCCTAAGGTCAGGAACAAGACAGGGATGTCCATGCTCACCACTGTTCTTCAACATAGTATTGGAAGTCTTAGCCTCTGCAATCAGACAACACAAAGAAATAAAAAGGCATCCAAATCAGCCAGGAGGAGGTCAAACATTCACTCTTCGCAGATGACATAATACTCTATATGGAAAACCCAAAAGATTCCACCAAAAAACTCCTAGAACTGATCCATGAATTCAGCAAAGTTGCAGGATATAAAATCAACACACAGAAATGGGTTGCATTCCTACACACCAACAATGAAGCGACAGAAAGAGAAATCAAGGAATTGATCCCACTTACAGTTGCACAAAAAAACCATAAAATACCTAGGAGTAAATCTAACCAAAGAGGTGAAAACTCTATACACTGAAAACTATAGAAAGCTTGTGAAAGAAATTGAAGAAGACACAAAAAAATGGAGATTCCATGCTCCTGGATAGGAAGAACAAATATTGTTAAAATGTCAATACCACCCAAAGAAATCTATGTATTCAATGCAATCCCTATCAAAATAACACCAGAATTCTTCACAGAGGTAGAACAAATAATCCTAAAATTTGTATGGAACCAGAAAAGACCCCAATAGCCAAAGCGATCTTGAAAAAGAAAACCAAAACAGGAGGCATTGGAATCCCAGACTTCAAGCTATACTACAAAGCTGTAATCATCAAGACAGTATGGTACTGGCACAAGAACAGACACTCAGATCAATGGAACAGAATAGAGAACCCAGAAATAGACCCACAAACGTATGGCCAACTAATGTTTGACAAAGCAGGAAATAATATCCAATGGAACAAAGACAGTCTCTTCAGCAAGTGGTGCTGGGAAAACTGGACAGCAGCATGCAGAAGAATGAACGAGGACCACCTTCTTACACTACACACAAAAATAAACTCAAAATGGATGAAAGGCCTAAATGTAAGACAGGAAGCCATCAAAATCCTCGAGGAGAAAGCAGGCAAAAACCTCTTTGACCTTGGCCGCAGCAACTTCTTACTCAACATGTCTCTCTCTGGAGGCAAGGGAAACAAAAACAAAAATGAACTACTGGGACCTCATCAAAATGAAAAGCTTCTGCACAGCGAAGGAACCAAAGCGAAACTAAAAGGCAACCATCAGAATGGGAGAAGATATTTGCAAATGACATAGCAAATAAAGGGTTAGTATCCAAAATCTATAAAGAACTTATCAAACTCAACACCCAGAAAACAAATAATCCAGTGAAGAAATGGGCAAAAGACAGGAATAGACACTTCTCCAAAGAAGACATCCAGATGGCCAACCGACACATGAAAAAATGCTCAACATCACTCATCATCATGGAAATACAAATCAAAACCACAATGAGATACCACCTTACACCTGTCAGAATGGCTAACATGAACAACTCAGGCAACAACAGATGTTGGTGAGGATGCAGGGAAAGAGGATCTCTTTTGCATTGTTGGTGGGAATGCAAGCTGCTGCAGCCACTCTAGAAAACAGTATGGAGGCTCCTCAAAAAATTTAAAACAGAACTACCCTATGACCCAGCAATTGCACTACTAGGTATTTATCCATGAGATACAGGTGTGCTATTTCGAAGGGACACATGCACCCCCATGTTTATAGCAACACTATCAACAATAGCCAAAGTATGGAAAGAGCTCAAATGTCCATCGACGGATGAATGGATAAAGAAGAGGTGGTATATATATATACAATGGAGTATTACTCAGCAATCAAAGAGAATGAAATCTTGCCATTTGTAACTATGTGGATGGAACTGGAGGTATTATGCTAAGTGAAATTAGTCAGAAAGACAAAAATCATATGACTTCGCTCATATGAGGACTTTAAGAGACAAAACCGATGAACATAAGGGAAGGGAAACAAAAATAATATAAAAACAGGGAGGGGGACAAAACAGAAGAGACTCAAAAATATAGAGAACAAACAGAGGGTTACTGGAGGGGTTGTGGGAGGGGGGGATGGGCTAAATGGGTAAGGAACACTAAGGAATCTACTCCTGAAATCATTGTTGCGTTCTATGCTAACTAATTTGGATATAAATTTTTAAAAATAAAAAATAATACAAATTAAAAAAAAAAAAGAGTATCATTCATGTCCATCCACCTGCCTGTTCCTTTCAAATTTAAGTCTCCTGCCCAGATATCTCATCTAAGCCTACTTGAGATATCTGTCTACTTGCATGTCTCAGAGCACATCCACTCAACGTATCCAAATATGAGCTCATATTTCTGGCCAAGGCTAGTCCTTTCCTAGTGGTCCTTATTTCAACATGTGGTACTCACCATTCATCTGGATGCATCTGCTATGGGACTTAGTCCTGCTGATTTCACCTCTAATCCATCCAACTCCTTTTATTCCCACTATCATGATCCCAATTCAAGCTGCTTCCCCTCTTGCCTGGACTACAGACACAACCTCCCAATTGGTCTCTTCTACTTCACCTTCTCCATATCCCCTTCTTCACACTGCATCCAGAGCAGCTCCTTTTAATGAAAACACAACGGGAGCCACAAATGCAAGCTACACATATATTACATTTTCTAGTAGCTACATTTTAAAAAGTAAGAAACAGGTAAAATTAATTTTTAAGTGTTTATGTATTTTGAGAGATAGAAAGTGCAAGCATAGGAGGGACAGGGAGAGAGGGAGAGAGAGAATCCCAAGCAGGCTCTGCACTGTCAGCACAGAGCCCAAAGTGGGACTCGATCTCACAAACCATGAGATTATGACCTGTGCGGAAGTCAAAAGTTAGACACTTATCTGACTAAGCCACCCAGGTGCCCCTAAAATTGATTTTAATTATACTTTATTTCACCCCAAAGTTTATCATTTCAATATGGAAGCAATATTTTAAAAGTAATGAGATATTTTACATTTTTTTATACTAAGTCTTTGAAATCATATTTTACATTTAGAGTAAATCTCAACCGAGACCAACATTTCGAGTGTTCAATAGCCATGTGTAGCTAGTAGCTACCATTATTGGCCAGTACAGATCTAGAATGATCTTTCTACAGTGCAAAATCTGATCATTTTACATTATCCCATATTAAAAATTCTTCTGTGACTTGTAATTTGTTCTTAGGTTGGGGATCTTAATCCAGGTAGACTACACGGCCCTGCAGGGTCTGTGGTATGGCTCCTGGTCTCTGTCCCTTCTCCCCTTTACCATATGTGTGCCAGCCACAATGGCCTTTCGGGTTTTCAGACACACAGAGTTTCCCCCCTTCACAAACCTTTGCACATTCCTTTTGTGAATGCCATCCTTTACCACCACCCCTTTCACCTCTACCACCAAGTCCAACATCATTGCCACCCTGCCCTCCACCACACCGCCAACTCCACTGTCACCTCCACCTCTACCAGCAACAGCACCACCTGCCGTAGATACTCTCACTTCCCCTTCTGGTCTTTACTCACTTTCACTTCCCCTACTCTAAAGCCTAGTTACGTGTTCCTTTCCTTGCTAGCATTCATCTCAGTTTGTAACTATCCATCCACTTGCGTGATTAATGCCTGACTCTTTCACTAGGACACAAAAAGGAATTTTTTAATTTAGTTCATCATCGTATCCTCAATGGTCACCCAGTAACTTGTACATAGTAGGTATTTGCAAAAACTTGTGAATAGATAAATGAACAAATCAAGATAATCAAGAAAAAATGAACTATAAAATGGGGGCACATAGAGCTTGAAGAAAGGAGAAGTCAGTGAACACTCGCAAGTCTGGCAAGTAGAATCCAAAGTAGGGATGGAAGAGGTAATTCCTACTGTTGAGACCCTGTCTTGTGCCAAGATCTCTGCTCAGTGGTTCATGTGTGTTTGTTTCTTCCTATAAAGTCTCTGAGGCAGGTGCTATTTGCATTTCAAATTCAAGGAGACCCAGAAGGGTTCAGGAACTTGCTAAGTAAGATGATTGGGATCGGACCCCCAGTCTGATTTCAAAGCCCACATGTCACCCATTTCACTAGATCTCCATAGACATCTTCCCTGCCTCACAATCTTGCTACACTTGTTATTCATTAGGAATGTTAGTGAACACTCAAATAATAGAAAAACTGGATTTTTTATGGTAAGTGTGTGTGCCCATTTTGTTGCAAGATTTCTTTACACAAATGTTGCCCAAATACATTGCACAATTCAAGTATGATTGCCACATACGAGAATTTTCAGCAAACACTGCCTGAAATGATGTCATTTACTCTTGTAAAGTCCAAGAAGGAAGTTAAATGATAATTAAATAATGACTTGAGTATGAGACATTGCAAATATCAGTTGATTTTCTGTCCTAAGTGAGGTTATGTATATAATGTGCTGTTAAGAATGCTTGGCATACAGAAAGAGATCAATAATTAGTAGCTACTATTATTATCATTATCCTTGCAGCTTTCCACTTTATTTCCTGCAGATATACTAACATGCAGGTTTTTAAAAATATGCTATGCAGGCCGTAAAAGATTCACTATGAGTCACCGCCATATATCAGCTGCTGGATCGACTCAGGTCAGCCACCAACTGTGGCCCATGAACTACACATCCAAAGCTGAACCGAATGGATTTCCAGGGCTCGGCATAACCCAGTGGTGCCCATCCCCCAGAGCATTATGGGAACGTGGCTTGTCCCTGACAAGTGCTTTGTCTCTTCCACATGTTAGCTTCATCACAAGATCACAAGACTTAGTTTCCACGTGTGTTAAATGGGGATGACAATTCTTATCCAGAAAACAGCGCCCAGAACAAGGTAAATGCTCAGTGTTAGCTATTAGTTTTGAGAAAGGCCCTAGGATTTAAACTATGGGAACTTAGTTCTCTCTCTAGTTTGCTGTAGGTTCAGCCAGCCTAATCAAATTGTTGACAGATCAAGATGCAAATAATGAGAACATTCGTCCTGGGGGAAAAGAACCTCCCATAGTCACTTCTGGTCATGGTCACTTTTTATTTCTTGATTCAAGCAGCTGGTCCCTCTACCCCCCAGAATCTGTTGAGATTAGTGACGTCATCACCAGGTAACTATACAACAGCAGGAATATCACCCCACCAGCCGCGAGCGTGCTGTTGGTACAGTGGGGTCTGATCAACCTTCACTATTCATTTGTCAAACGGTCCAGACCATTTTTTTGGAAAGTTAGGATGCTATAACTCTTGTTTGTTTTGAGGAATAATACTTCAAAGTGATTTTAAAACATTTCTGAAAACATGAGGATAGAACAGGGAGGCAGTGTAGCGTAATGGTTACCAATGGAGGCTCTTGCTAACTGCACGGTCTTGACCAAGTCATTGTCCCTGTAAAATGAAGGTACTAGAGTTGTGTAAATCCAGCCAGGTGCCATGTGCAGAAAGCAAATGACGCCTGCCATCTGGAAGCGCTAGAAATGAGTTGTCCCGTAAGGAGAGCCGAATGAATAAATGTATTTATTTTATGGAAAATCAACTGGAGACACATAGCTGTCCGTCAATACATGGGCAAAAACATTAGGCAAAAGTACATCATGATAAGGGAATGAGAAGAGAAAGAGGGGTTGCAGGTCAATTGACTAAGGAACTTTTAGACATGAAATCACACAGCTTTAAAGCTGTGTTGACAAAGAGTAAAACTTCAGAGAGAAATTGAAACAATGGGAACGGGTGTAGATATTGGGTCGGTTTCCCCCCCCCCCCTTTCCTAAAAAGGATTTGTTTCTAATCTGAAGTGAATTGCTAGGAAAATTGTCGGATAACGATTTTTCTTCAAATAATCAGCCCCCAAACCTGTCTCATCTCTGGCCCACTGAGGCATAATATGCAGTGGGTGAGGGGAGATCTGATCCAGTGTAGACCAAATGTAAAATCGCTGATGCTCCTCATTGCTGTACTCTCAAAAAGGCACATCTTATCAAGCAAGAATCATGCCTGAGGGACCCGGAAAGGACTAAGTGGCCAACAGCCGTCTATGGAAATTGTGCTATAGACAGCATTCACTTGGATTAATTAACCCTTTTGACAAAAGGCACCTGCACTAGGAAATGGAAATATCATTGGGCTTTCGACTTTGCTGTAAATATTGTCTCCTTCTTACTAACGGGATGAATTCAGTTTCCCTCAGGAAGTAAAAGTGTTGATGTAATAAGAGGTGCAGTTTTGAGGCAGACAGCCTCGCCTCATGCAGGGTCATCTGGGACAGAAAAGGGAAAGTATTTGGGAAGGAGGGGGATTCCCTCCGAAGTAGAGAATTGAGTCCAGAAAAGAGGAGGGGAGTGAAGGGAGGTGGGGAGGAACCCACTTAATGAAACCTGCAGTTGTGGAAGCATTTTGCCTCTTCGTCATGTAGGGCTGCAGACCTGGTCCACCAGTTCAATGGTAACTTATCCTACCTCTCTCTCACAGGAGGGAGACATGGGACTTGGCTTTGCAAAGGGAAGGGGTGTCGCTCACTTTTCCAAGAATGAAGGGCTGCTCTGCCAGGAGAGTTTTCCCCGGAGCTCACGGAAACACAAGAAGAGTTGTTCTGTTTCAAACTTGCACAACTGGGTCAACAACAGCTATGCCAGGAACCCGGACGGGTGACTCTGTCCTGCTCCAGCCTGTCTAGTGAGTGACTACACTATCCGCTCTTGCATAATATGTTTCACAGAAAGTTCAGTTTTAGGAAATGAAAGTGACTGGTGTAGAGAACCCAGACTTCCTTCAGTCTTGAAACTGCCCCCTGCCTCGCAGGCAGCCACGTGTCCCGGCAGCCAATTCAGAAAGGCAAGGCTCGAGAAGGGAAAGTGGGAAGAGAAAACAACTGTCAAGCCCCTGCCAGAGGCCAGATGTACACTCTCGGTCAACAAATGTTTATCCAGCATGTCTTTTTGGCAGGCATGGTGCTAGTTGCTGAGGGGAATGCACAGGAGATGTGGTCCCTGCCCTCAAGAAGCTCACAGTCATGAGGAAGAGACAAACTGAGCAAGTAGTTCCAAGAGGGACAACCTGAACGACATTACGCATGAGGCACGAGTCTCTTAGCATCCCTCTGAAAGAATTATGACCCCATTTTGCAGGTGGGCAGCCTGAGGCTCCTAGACATTAGAGAAGCTAGTAAGAAGGGCGCCTGGGTGGCTCAGTCGGTTGAGTGCCCGACTCCTGATTTCGGCTCAGGTCACAATCCCAGGGTCGTGGGATCGAGCCCTGTGTGGAGCCTGCTTGAGATTCTCTCTGTCTCTCTCGTTCTCTCTCCCACACTTGCGATCTCTCTCTCTCTCTCTAAAAAATGAGAGAGAGAGAGAGAGAGAGAGAGAGAAGCTAGTAAGAAGCATAGTCAGGATTTGAACCACCAACATCTAATTCCACAGCCCACGGTCCTTCTAACAGCTGAATTTAGCATCTGCCATTGGCACATCACCAGGATGAGAGCCTGAGTAACAATTTACTCTTTTCCGAGAGCTTCATACCTTCAAAGGGTGAAGAGCTGCACAAATGGATCTACTGATTGAGAGTAGCAGCGTGGGAAGCCACAGGAAATGTGGCCCCACCTTTACTGGGAGGGTGGCCTTGACTGTGCCACTCAGTGTTTCAGGGCCTCAGTGTCTTGGGAGTGTTACCTCTTCAAGGGGTTGTTAAAAGGTTGAATTAGACGGTAGAGGTGAAAAATAGTCTGTAAACTGAAACCACTGTTCTCATGCGTATTACTATTACTACGTTTCAGCTTTGGAAGACAGAGTGCCTCCCTTGGGAGCAAAGAGCAGGGTGCTTGCTGCGGATGTGAATGATTTGAGTTCCCTAATGTCAAGTTTCCTCTCCCATCACACGAGCTGCTGTGTGCAGATGTCACCTGGCCCTCTCCGCATTGCCCCATGGGAATCTGGGCTCAGCGAACCCTGCAGAATGGCGACATCCTAAAAGGTGCCATTCTGGCAGGCAGTGAGAACTTAGTCACCCTTTGTTTCTGGCCCTGCGGTCACGTGTTCTGCCGGCCTCCAGGGAACCCGGACTGGTTAGCTTGCAGTTAGGGCAAAATCTCAGATACTTCACTGTCCTTGATGGCGCTGTCTCAGTGTCCCGTTGCTCATTTAACAGGCTGCCACAGACTTAGTGGCTTAAAACAGCACAGTTTTTCTATCTCACAGTGCTGGAGGGCAAACACCCTACCTGGGCTTCGCTGGGCCAAAACAAGGTGTTGGCAAGGGCTTTGCTCCTTTCTGGAAGTTCTGGGGGAACATCTGTTCCCTTGCCTTTTCTGCCTTGTCGAGGTCAACCTGGATTCCTGGGCGTATGCCTCTTTCCTCCATCTTCAAAGCCGGCTGCTTTGCAGCCCCAGCTCTCTCTCTGACTGACTCCTCGGCCTCCCTCTTTCACTTATAAGGACACTTGTGATTACATCAGGCCTACCCAGATAATCCAGAATAATCTCCCCATCTCAAAACCAGCTGATTAGCACCTTTAAATTCTATCAGCAACCTTAATTCCTCTTTGCAGGTAACAGAAGACATTCACAGGTTCCAAGGAGGAAGATGTGGATATCTTTGGGAGACCATTATTCTGCCTACCACAAATCGTTCGGAAAGGAATCCAGAAGTTTGATAGTTGACAGAGGGAAGCCACTTGGCAACATAACATTTGCCGCAAAACGTCCACATATTTGATTTCTGGCTCCCTCTTAATCTCTTGCATTGCCCAGGAGAATTTTAACTATCATTATGTAATAAATCTTTATAGTATGTTTAGGAAGTTGCTTATGTGAGAAATGACTCCACGCCAAACGGAAGCCCGTCCTCATGACTTTCATTTTGAGGTTCATATTTAAAACCACTAAGTGACTTCATGTACATTATGTGGCCTATATTTTGAGTCAGACTATTCCAGACATGTTCTCCAAGTTTGGTGAAAATACTGATAGCCAATTTCTCATGATACAGTTAAGACCAATGGAAATTTTGTTTTATATATATGGATTAAGAAACGCTCATTTTATATGTTCCCATTTTTTGCTTTGGCATAAATTTAATTCTACCATGGATCCAATCATATCTTAGTGGATAATGACACTTAGAATTCAATAATAATCCTAGGACAAAGTTTAATTGATACAGACATTTCAATACATGTTATATGTATACATAGTGCATTTAATATGTGTACATACTCCATTTAACGAATTTATTGTGGGCAACTATCTCTCTTTTAAGTTAAGCAAAACAAGCGTGCCTGGGTGGCTCAGTCAGTTAAGCATCTGATTATTGGTTTTGGCTCAGGTCATGATCTCACGGTTTGTGAGTTTGAACCCCACATCTGGGTCCGTGCTGACAGTGCGGAGCCTGCTTGGGATTCTCTCTCTCCCTCTCTCTCTGCCCTTCCCGCACTCCCTCTCTCTGTCTCTCTCTCTCAAAAATAAATAAACGTGAAAAAAAAGCAAAACAAAGTTCTTTCCCATTTATTCTTTCACGGAGTAAATATTTACTGAGTGCCCACTATGTGCCAATTAATGCTGAAGAAACACAAATGAACAGAACAAACTCTCTGCCCTCATGAAGCTTAATTCTTGTCTGGTAGAAGGAGAGACCACCAATGACAGGCATTGCTTACTAGGTCCTCTGCTCAGGGCCTCATCCAGATGACACCCAGGTATTTGCTGGGGCTCTCATCACAGGCTAAACTGGGCAAAAATTCACTTCCAAGCTCATGGCTTGGCCAAATTCATTTCCTGACGCTTTAGGTTGAAATTTCAGTTTCTTGCTTGGAGTTATTGTTGGCTCCTAGAGGCTACCTACTTGCCACCTGGGCTTCTCCAACATGGCCACTTACTTGATGACAGCTTTCTTCTTCAAAGACAGAGACAGAGAGAGTTTGCTAGCAAGATGGGGGCTTATACAAGAGTGATACTCCATCACCTTCACCATATTCTATGGGTCAGAAGTAAGTTAAGGATCATGGGGACCATCTTAGGGTCTATCTGCCACATTCTAGGACCCAGGATGAGTCCAAGGGGCCAGTTTTTGTGCACAAGGGAAACTCCAGAACATGGTCTCACCCAACCACAATCTTACCACATGTCTAGAAGAGGCAGAGAAGTGAAATATTTAGTGAGCAGCATCGATGACCTCCACAAACAAGTAAATATACATTACGTAGAACAATATTAAATGCTTAAGTAAATATATATATATGTTTGTATAAATATATAAAGACAAATAAATTTATTATTTATTTATTACAAACATCAATCAATATTATACACTGACCCTGAAATGCAACCCAGGAGTGACACATGTGATTTTTGCTAAAATTCATTGTCCAAAGCCACAATGGGCAAGGAAGTACAATCTCTGTGTGGACATGGTCAGGAAAGACCTCTCTGATAAGGGAATACTTGGACAAACACCTAAAGGGAGTGAAAGTGTGTTGTGTGCTTACCCAGGGAATGTGTGTTTCAGGTGGAGAGGACGGGCAGTGCAAAGTCTTGGTGGCAGGTGCATTCTCAATGTATTTGAGAGAAGGCTGGAATAAAGTAAGAAAGGGAAGGAGACGAGGTGATGGGCAGTCAGATTATGGAGGATCTTGTGTGTTATGGGGAGCCATGAGTAAGTACTGAGTGGAAGTGTGACATAGTCTGACGCATTGAAAAGACTATTCCTGATCGCTCTGTTAAGAATAAATAGACTATCTCTGTAGTTTATCTTTCAAACTAAGAGGCCCTGTACTTTATAATCCAACATTGGTTAGGTGGAGCAGGCAGTGATCTTTTAAAACTTGGCTCTCTCAGAAGTAACTCTTATTTGGTCTCTAAGATTGGGTCTTTGCACTGTTTTATTTTCTCTTTCAGAACGTATCAATTCTACATTTCATCTTGAATAATTATTGGACAGAAGCTGCCTAGCCAGTCATTCTTAGAGATCTGATCCCATTTGCAAATGGACACCTTTCAATGATGTGCTTTTTAGGATCCCTCAACTTTGGATATTCTACAGACAACACAGAGAGTAAGTATTTGGTTTTCTCCTTTGGAATCCCAGACTGAAAGAGAATCTTCTATTTGAGCATGAGATTAGGCAGCAGAAAGAAAGAATACAAGACAAAGCACCACGCAGGGCCAATTAGAGCTTCTCTTGGAAATTGACACATTGTCACTTATGCTCACCTTCCGTGGCCAAAACAAGACATTAGGCCAAGTCTGACGATGGGGCAAGGGAGTATTTTTCCACCCACAGAGAGGCGCTGTGCACCACAGAAGAGATAGTGGATATGATCTACGCTGGTCTGTAACTGCAATCAATCCGGTCTGGGATCTCTCAGGAGGTCATCCGCGTAGAGTGAAGCTCACAGCTGAGAACGCGGTTCTCTAGGGAGGGAGAGAAGGCAGTCCAGGGCTCAGTCTTATTGTCATTCATTTCCAGGAAAATAGGGAGGTCAGGAGGGAAATTAGAAGAGGAGGAGCAATGGGGAGCAGAGGAGAGCTTCCAATCAGACAATTTATAGTAGGAGAGGTTCAAAGAGGAGAGCTGGTCTGCAGGGTGAGATCTTGGAGAAGGGGAGGATCCATCACCTTGATGAGAGATGCCAAAGCCCACTGGGGAGATCTTGGAGTCACTGACTTCCTCGTTCAGGTCACCAGGATATGGCTTAGTGAACCAAGCAAAGAAATAGCTGCGGTTCAGCGTCCATCTTCTGCTGCCATGGCCCTGTGCATCCCACTTTGTTGTGTACAGGTTGTTGTCCAGTCACTCAGGCACTGAACGTGCATGAGTCCCTACCTTGGGCCGAGCACTGCACCAAGTGTTTTGGTGGAATAGGCAGAGACATGTAATTCAGGAAGGGACACAGGCTGTCAATAGTTACGTCAAACGCAGAAGGCGTTTCCAATGGGAAAGATGTCTAAGGGATCAAGGAGCCCTGCCCTCGGCCGTAGGTCCTGCTCAGGAGCTGACGACTGGCAGGAACCAGCCTAGGCTTCTCCCAGCTTGAAGATGCCATGATTGCACCAGTGTGTTAGGCCAGCTTCTCCCACAGGAATGACTAGAGAAACACAAGCATAAACAAAACAGAAGTACGTAAGCATCTTACTTTAGCAACAAGGTGGGGTTATTCTCTTAGCAACGAAAGACACATCTGAGTCTTACCAGGTGACTCATGGCTGCTGGCTCAACCTAGGTTTCGTGACACATGAAAGAGCCTGCTGGCCATGTTTTCCCTTTAGAATGACCAGTTTCCTGGGACTATTTCGGTTTTGTCCCTGAAAGTCTCATGTCTTAGGCAACTGCTCATTCCTGGGCCACTGGGGTGGTTGATCACTGATATCATCCCTTCTAGTGGATTCTGCAATGGACTACAAGGTGCTAGTGTGATCAAAACATGGATTTTAGCATCAGATAGACCCAAGTGCAAATCCTTGTGTGTTCTATGTGACTTCCAAACTGTGTGATCAGAGAACTTACTCATTATTTTAAAATGTAGATAATATTTACCTCATCTGTTTAAGATTCTCACCACACTTTGCTCCATGTCACTGGCCTCCGTTCTCTTCCTCAAACACATAGAGCCCATTTTCCCACTGTGCACTTCCTGTTCCCTCTGTCTGGAAGCCATATTCTCAGATGGGCTCTTTCTTGTCATTCGGGTCTCTGCTTGCCTGTTACCTCCTCCCGAGGTCTTCCCTGACCACTCACTCAGGAGAACCTCCCGTAACACTCCAGGGGCTCTTTGTCTTATCCCCATTTTATTTCCTTCCTAGTGCTGAACATGATCTGGAATTGTCTTTTTATTTATGGCTGGTGGCCTTCTAAAATGGCTTTCCCAAATCCCTACGTGCTGGTATTTGTGCCCTTGTGTAATCCTTTCCCCTGAGTGTGGGCAGGACCTAGGGACTTGCTTCTAGCACATGGAAAATGGCAAAGTGATAGGATGTCACTTATGAGATTATGTTCTAAAAAACTGTCATTTCTCTCTCTGTCTTTCCTTGCTTGTTCTGATGAAGCGAGCTGTGGTGTTGTAAGCTGCCCAATGGAGAGGAGCATGTGGCCAAGAATGGAGGCAGCCTGTAGCCAACAACCAGCAAGAAACCACATGAATGAGCTTGGAAGCAAGAGTTCCCTCAATGAATCCTTAACGTGGCTGCAGGCCTGACCGACACCCTGATTGTGGCCACGTGAGAAACCCTGAGGCAGAGGTCCCAAGCGAAACCGTGCGCTGATTCTTGACCCACAGAAACTGTGACACAAGGACATAAATAAATGTTGTCATGTTAAGTCACTACATTTTGGGTAATTTGTTGTGCGGCAATAAATAATACATGGATGTATTGTTTATTTCCTCCTCTGGAAGAATAGCACCGTGGCAGAGGGGACCATGCCTCTCTTGTTCACTGTGGTGGCTGCCCAGAGCAAAACCACAGTATCTAGCACATAATAGATGCTTGATTTTATTGAATGAGCAAACCACAAGGTCACAGGATACCTACAGGGCTTGCAAGCACAATGAAATACATATTTGTTGAATAAATGAGTGATTTGGTGACTAAGCACGAGGAGGCTTAGGAAAAGAGACTCTGGGTTGACTTATATTTGGTTGACTAGCAAGTGCACAGGCCCCTATTGTGGGCTCAGATGTTGGATGAGTTAAGTTAGTAAATGAACAAACTCAGGCAGAGGTTTGGGTTAGCAATAGATCGGAAGTGATAGGTTTGGTGCCTATCAGATACGATCTGTGTGAAATGCCAGTAAAATCTCTAATAGGCACTCAGAAATAAGTCTAGCTTTCCATAGAACATTAGGTGAGAAAAAAACAGTTCACAGAACAGTGTGTGTTTCCCATTGTTTTTAAACCCACGCATACACACAAGTCTGGAAGAAAACATACCAAAATGTTCAGTACTTCTTGGTGGGTGATAGGATTATAATTATTTTTTTTTTCTTTTGGTTACCCATATCTTCTACAGACAGAACAAACAATAAAGGTATTTCTACTTAAAAAGCAGAGAAATGATGGATTTAAAAGTCAGTCTCACGTAAGACATTGAAGATACAGGGGTGAAGGTGATAACCCAGTGAGGAGGGGGGAGGACAGCGGTTGCTGAGGACATAATCCCATGTGATCTTTTTTTTTTTTTAATTTTTTTTTCAACGTTTATTTATTTTTTGGGACAGAGAGAGACAGAGCATGAACGGGGGAGGGGCAGAGAGAGAGGGAGACACAGAATCGGAAACAGGCTCCAGGCTCTGAGCCATCCGCCCAGAGCCTGACGCGGGGCTTGAACTCCCGGACCGCGAGATCGTGACCTGGCTGAAGTCGGACGCTTAACCGACTGCGCCACCCAGGCGCCCCAATCCCATGTGATCTTGAAAGCACAGTTTCTGGTTGGGTAAGAGAACAAACATTTGGTATCGACTGTCATGGCATGGCCACCCTCATGCTGCCAAGCTCACTGTGGCCCATCGGACAGCCCTTTTTCCCTGACACATTTCTCAACCTGCCTTTCAAACCCTGCCACCATGCTGACCTGGTCTTTACTTTGCTCACACCTGCATGTTTACTGCCTCCTGCTAGCATCCAGCTCTTCCCCAGCCCCTGGGGGCTGCCTCACATTCCACTGCTGGAGTGACATCCCTCCCACCTTTGTTCCCAACATCCTCAACGTGGCAGCCAGTGTATGAAACCATGGGCTTGAAGACTGCTCCCGCCTTTATCTCATCCCCCAACAGAACCTGATCAGACTCACTTTCCATCAGAAAGCCAACACTTTCCCTCAGTGTAACTATGACCTGTTTTTCCAAGTTCTGCTTCCAATTAATCCAGCAATGACCCCTTTCACGGCTACCCGTGTTTTGGGCATGCTAGTAACTCTGGCAAAGTGTTTTTGAATAGCTGTTCAGTAGTTGACATGTATTTGTGCCCAGTAGTTAAAATTGTATTTTTCTGAAATAAAAGCAGCGTAGGGAGCACACGCTGTGTTTCGGGACTAGGTTTATGGTCCAAGCAGTCACGTAAATCCCGTTTGCTATGGCGGATGTCAGGGCCCCTGGTATATGGAAGCCTGGAGAGGTGGGTGCTGGGTACCATAGGGAATGAGCACTGGACTTTGAGCAACTCCCAGGGCACAGCCCAAACGGCAGGTCTCCAAGTGAAACCTCTGTGGCACTCCAGGTCTCTTCTCCAGAAGGAGGACCGGGCCCTGTTGCCCACCCTGGGGTTTAGAGACCAAAATGTCTCCAATTAGGAGAGAAATAAAGAAACCATCTGCAAGCCCGTACCCTGTTGGTTTAACATTAGCTGTGCTCAGCAATATCTGGCACCGGCCTTTTAGACACGGGGAAGCCCCTATTTCCCCCTGACTGGGACCACATGACCAGCTCCCGCCAATGGGCTGTGAGAAGTGGCCTGGGGGAAGTTGCCCCTCAGAGGAGTGGGTAGAGTTCTCCAAGCACTTTCTTCCAGAATGGAAATGAGGGAGACCTCCTGTGGAGATGGCCAAGTGATCTGAACCACTTGAGTCACACTAGAGGCCCTTTGCCCTGCAGTGTCACCTGAGCCTGTTTGGGGATCAATTTGTTACTGCACCATGTAACGCAGCCTATCCCAACTAACACCAGATCAGTTCCGAATTTTAACCCATTATTTTGATTTAATGAAATTTTCTTTTTTTGTTTACTTACTTATTTATTTTGGGAGAGAGAAAGTGTGAGCAGGAGAGGGGTAGAGAGGGAGGGAGGGAGAGAGAGAGACAAGACAGAGAGAGAGGGAGAGAGAGAGAATCCCAAGCAGGCTCCACGCTGTCAGCGTGGAGACCGATGGGGGGCTCAATCCCATGAACCGTGAGGTTATGACTTGAGCCAAAATCAAGAGTCCAACCCTTAACCAACTGAGCCGCCCAGGTGCCCCTCGATTTAATAAAATTTGGTCAATGAAAGCAGGAAGGTAAACAAGTGGATCTAGAGCACAAGAAGGACTTGGGAACCTGGCCTGACCCAGTACTGCTTTCTCCTTTTCTTTTAAAATTGAACTACACACTGAGTGGTCACTTTCCACTCCCTTGTGGCAGCCTCCCCAGCCTGAGGCCACAGTGTTCGATGTTCCTTCAATCATTTTCAGATTTTCAATAAGGTCTATGTCTACAGTGAATGAATACACATCTGATTGGCCAGATGAAGAGACACTGGGTAAATTTTTCATTTCTTTTTAACTTCTAAAGTAAGAGTTTTCTTTTATTAATAATATGTGCATTCTACATCCATAAATAATATGTTCTATTTTACGGACATCTTCTCTGGACTCTGGTAGCTGTATTAAACTGCTCAAATATCTAGGTCACACAGAAATGATTATTTTGAAATGTTAATTTGAATTGGCATAAATATTATAGTACAGTATATGTATTTTAACTAAGTTGTATTTTAAAGGTGACTTTTATAATACTTGTCTAGTATTTCAATTAATCGTAATTAGACTGGCTTGCATTTTATACGCTGGCTATACAAGTATTTAAAGACATTCTTATGTGCCTTTAATCCTAGCCCGAGTAATTACTACATACCTCATTTTATAGGGTTTTTATTAGGGAATGTTTAGTGAAAGTTTCACTTTGCCTTTGCCTTAAAATTATGTCCTTTTATAGCGTGATGTAAATTTTACTTGGACTTTAGTATTTGTTAACACGCTTACTTTTCCCCATTGTTAAATAAAGTATACTTTCCCTTCATATTTAATTAAAAATTTTGGGGGGGGGATGGAGACAGGGTAATAGTAGTACATGCTTATAATAGATGATACAAAAGAAAATGAAAATCACTCATAATCCACCCACCAGATAGTGCATCATTCCCTCCAATCCATAGCCTGCTGTATACAACTATCATATTCATACTGTATAAAATATCCATATTCATATGCAAGCAACTGTCCATATTCATACTCTACATAACTTTGTATCCTGCTTCTTTTCACTGCATATGTCATTGTCTTACAATTTTTTGGAGGCCTCCCAGAATTTTGTTTTAAATGTTTATTTATTTTGAGAGAGAGCGTGTGCTCGTGCACCACCAGGGAAGGGGCAGAGAGAGAGAGGGAGAGAGAGAATTCCAAACAGGCTCTGAGCTGTTGGCACAGAGCCCAATGTGGGGATCTCACCAAGTGTGAGATCATGACCTGAGCCAAAATCAAGAGTTGGACGCTTGACCGACTGAACCAAGCAGGCGCCCTGAGGCTTCCTAGAATTCTAATATTTGTATGTACTATAATTTATTTATTTTTTCTTAAGTAGGCTCCATGCCCAGTGTGGAGCCCATTGTGGGGCTTGAACTCACAGTCCTGTGATCAAGACCTGAGCTGAGATCAAGAGTCCAACACTTAACCGGATGAACCACCCAAGCACCTGTACTATAAACATTCCTATTGTAGAACATTTATTTTCAATTCATCACTGTTGTAAACATTGATGAATATGCTCACACATCACTTGTGCTAGGCAGAATAATGATTCTTCTGTACCAAAGAAGTCCACATCCTAAGCCCCAGAACCTGTAAAAACACAAAAAGGACTTTGAAGATGGAATAAATTAAGGACCTTGAGATGGGGGGATTATCTGGGTGGGCCCAATCTAATCACATGGGTTCTTAAAATAGGAGAACCTTTCCCAGTTGAGATAATAGAGATGTAACAATGGAAGCAGGGTCAGATGCTACACTGATGGCTTTGAAGATGGAGAAAGGGGACCACGAGCAAAGGAACATGGGTGGCCTCAAGAAGCCAGAGAAGTCAAAGGGAGAAAGCAAATTCTCCTCCTCGAGCCTCTACATGGGAATAAATATAGTGTCTCCAAAATGATTTTAGCCCAGTGAGACTTGTGTGGGATTTCTGCCCTACAAGACTGTAAAATAATAAATTTGTGTTGTTTTCAGCCGCTAAGTTTGTGGGAATTTTTAATGGCAGCAATAGAAAATTAATACCGGATTTTTGCGCACATCTTTTACTCTTTCCCATAGGAATCGACTCCTAGAAGTCTTTAAAGTCCCTTATATTGCCAATGAATTTATAACATCAGCAATGTGTAAAAGTGCCCCACCTCATTTGCCCTCACCAAACCTGAAACTCAATTTCCTGCATATCCTGTTGTTTCGTTGAAATTGATGATAGTAATGATAACCAAATACTCATAGCATCCAATGGAACACTTACACTCACTCATTCAATCCTCACAACTCTGTGAGGTATGGTACCATTGCCACCCCCATTTTACAGAAGAGGGAGCGGAGACATGGAGAAGGTAGGAATGTGGTACAGCTGGAGTTAGACCCCAGGAAGTCTGGCCCCAAAGGGCACGCTCTTTAATAAGTGTTCCATTCAAATCGAAGGTCCCAAAGGGAAGGGTCAGTCTTTTCTACCTCCTTGATTACTCGAGTTGATTGTCAAGTTTTCCCCGGTGTTACCGTAATTGTGTGGCAACAGTAGTCGTGAAGAGCGCTAAGCAGAGATTGACATCTAAGAGTTCACTCAGTCTGTAAAGAATCGTGGTAACATTTTCTCCTACCTTTGCTGCTTTGCTGGTGGCCCTTTGCTTCTCTCTCAACCACAGAATAATTGGAATATTCTCTAATAATTAAGACTCACTTCAACTGCCAGATCACTGTGAACCACCCCCTCCCCATTCCTTTACACCCACTACTATAGAATGGATACCACACCAGGTGCTAGAGACAACAGTGGACCGGACAAGAGGGGATGGCTGTATTAGGTCTGATGCCATAACACAGACCCTTAACGAGAATCAGGAGTCCAGGCCTCAATGCCAGCGGGTGAAACAAGGAAGAAGAAGCCACACCCCTTCCATTAGGGGCACAATCCAGAGCAGGCAACCTCGGTTTGCTCACATGCCAGACAGCCACTGCTTTTAGTCTTGGGGCTGAAGGATCTTCCAAAGTTAAGACGTTTACTTTCTCTTGTGTATAGTAGAATAAAAACTTACTTTGGTTTCTCGCGTTTTCCTGACGTAAAACTGGGGGATCAATGAAAGTAGAAAAATAGATTAGATCGACAATCATCCTGAACAGAATGTGCATCTAATGTCTCACTGTCTCCAGTGTGAGTTTTGAATTTGACTCTGAAAATGCTTTGGGGCTGTTTCATCTTATTTTGTTGTGTGGTTAACACTTAACACAAAACTTACCATTTTCATTTTGGAGCAAGCAGCCCAGAGGCATGGGGTACATTCACACTGCTGTGCGGCAACACACCATCCATTGCCCCAAGTTTCATCTTCTCAAACGAAAGCCGCACACCTTAGGGGCGCCTGGGTGGCTCAGTCGGTTGAGCGTCCGACTTCGGCTGAGGTCATGATCTCGCGGTCCGTGAGTTCGAGCCCCACATCGGGCTCTGTGCTGACAGCTCAGAGCCTGGAGCCTGCTTCGGATTCGGTGTCTCCCTCTCTCTCTGCCCCTCCCCCGTTCATGCTCTGTCTCTGTCTCAAAAATAAACATTAAAAAAAATTTAAAAAAAAAAAACCAAAAGCTGCACACCTTAAGACGACAACTCCCCCCAGCCCCGGTCCACTTTCTCTGGGAATCTGACTGCTCTGGGTACCTCATGTAGGTAGAATTGTACAGTAATTGTCCTTTGACTGGCTTAGTCCATTTAGCATAAAGTTTTCATGGTACATCCACGCTGTGGCAGCATCAGAATTGCCCTCCTTTTTGAGGCTGCGTATCCCATGGTATGTCTGTACCCTGCTTTGATTATCCGTTCATCTGTCAGTGGACACTTAGGTTGTTTTCACCTTTCAGCCATCGTGAATGATGCTGCCAGGAACATGGGTGTGCAAACATTTGCCTAAGTCCCTGCTTTCAATTCTTTGGGGTATATACCTAGACCCTAAATTATGTTAACATTATTCAACACTGCAGGTGGGAGATCTGCTTTACCCAAATCGGGATTCTAACTTGGCAACCTGAGTAGTTTCTAGCAGCTGTGCATGCCTGGAGGCGTCCCCTACAGAAGGGCAGTGCCTGGTTTACAGTACACTGGTCCTCCTTGTCCCAGGCTCCCAACGACCGCAACAAAGGGAAACTGAAAGCAAACATTGCCAGCACACCTCTCAAAACTCTCTCCCACTGAATTTCCAATAAAGACAAAACGCAATGTAAAAATAAGACACTTTTATTCAAAGTTAAGAATGTTTTCCAGGTTGACACACGTACATAGATAATTCCACCATCTTATGGATTTCTAAAATCACTGACAGGCAGATACGAACCGGTCTGGCAAACACGGGTCAGCCACCTAACTCCCGAGTTTTTGTATTTGCACTAAGCCTGCTCACTCAGAGGGAAACCACTGGCCGGAATGTCCCTGCTGCTTTTGTTGCCCCCAGACTGGCATGACGGAGGGGAGGGAACACTCCTGCTACACTGAACGGGCAGAACAGCACTAGGCTCTCGGCTCCACCCAGCGGCCATGACCGCCAGGACCGGGAAGAGCCACCCCGCACCCCGAGCAGGGTCTGTCCAGGCCCATGAGCACGCTGCTCAGCGGGGCTTCCCAACCAGCCGTTCTCCACACTGGCTGCACAGTACCGTCAATGGGGAACCTGAAACAAAATCCAGATGGCCTGAGCCCCGTGAGAATCTCTGGGAAGGCCACCGGATAAAGGTCATCTCTGAAGTTCCCTGGGGGTGGGGGAGGGGGGGTTCCGAAGCTGTGGAGAAACATAGCAGCCCTTTCTTTCTCAACTCTTACCTTCTTGGAAGTCTCTCTTATTCTAATTTCAAACATTGGGCATGTCAGACACACTTCTGAAATTATGAACTTATGCCACATGGATGCTAACGTCTCTAGCAGGGATTTGCAATGGGTTTAAAAAAACAGAGCACCTGGGTTTCATTAAAAAAATTTATTTTCATATAAAAGTGCCAAAATATCCACCAATGTCATAATCTATCTCAGCAACCAGTTTACGCTAGTAATCAAAACACAAGCCTCTTTATTCACATTGTTTAGAAATCAAATCCTTTTCACACATTCCCACAGTAGCTGGAGTCTCTAGATAGTGGGAAGCTTGCGCTCCTATCTGCCGTGGTAGTCCATATGTCCAGGTTCATATAGGCACGAAACGGGTTAAACCCCGGGTAGTACTCCTTGCACATGACAGCCTGGTTTTCCATGTGAGTCGAATGTTCTGTGGTGGGACTGATGGGGCAGCAACTTTCATATACATCACTCTGCGGGGCCCAGATGGAACCAAAAAGTCCAGACATTGGAGACAAGCTTCGGGTGCTTGTGAGGTAGGGCTGAAGTGTACATGAGGAGAGAAAAAAAATGTTTTTATTTTTTAAAAATATTTATGTTTGAGAGAGACAGAGGAGCGGAGAGAGGGGGAGACAGGATGCAAAGCGAGCTCTGTGCTGATGGCAGAGTGTCAATGCGGGGCTCGAACTCATGAACTGTGAGATCATGACCTGAGCTGAGGTCAGACGCTTAACCGAGGCTAGGCATCTAGGCCACCCGGTGCCCCAAGAAATGTTTTTTTTTTTTAAATAGAAGGCTTGGGGCACTTGGGTGGCTCAGTCAGTTAAGTGTCTGACTTTGGCTCAGATCATGATCTCGTGGTCCATGGGTTCAAGCCCTGGGTCGGGCTCTGTGCTGACAGCTCAGAGCTGGAGCCTGCTTTGGATTCTGTGTCTGCCTGTCTCTCTGCCCCTCCCCCACTTGCACTGTCTCTCTCTCTCTCTCTCTCTCTCTCTCTCTCAAAAATAAATAAACATTACAAAAATTTAAAAACACAAGCCTTAGAAAGGCAACATCAAGGTCGAATGCTTACCAGTGGACACCACAGTGGTAGCAATCCAAGATACTTGTAAGGTATTAATATTCTCAACCATCTGGGTTGCTTCAACTCCATTTTTCTCAAATGGAGTGATGTGAAATCCTCATCTGACTGGAATAAACTTATTTTCAACCCAAGGAAGGACCCACACAGGTCAAATGCCCTCAATCTATAAGAACTGTCTTGAGGGGCATCTGGGTGGCTCAGTCAGTTAAACGTCTGACTTGGCTCAGGTCATGATCTCGGGGTCCATGAGTTCAAGCCTCACGTTGGGCTCTGTGCTGACAGCTCAGAGCCTGAAGCCTGCTTCAGATTCTGTATACTCCCCCTCTCTCTGTCCCTCCCCGACTTGTGCTCTCACTCTCTAAAAAATAAATAAATGTTAAAAAAGAAAAATTAGTGTCTTGAATGGATGTGAAAGGAAGGTGTGGGACTTTTAGGCTCAGAAGGGTACTGACAGGCAGGAAGCCCTCAGGACCCAGTCACAGAGGGCTTCCTGGCCCCAATTCAATTTTATCTACAGACCATCACCCTAACTTCTGTGATCTACAGGAACCAAGCCAGGCTTTGGCTGATCTGAGCCTAACTCTGAAATTAAGGGAGACCAGGATTAAAGCAGCACCAGAAGGAACTTGCAACTGCCCCAGGGTCACAGCACTAACCGGAGAATTGAGGAGACTGGCATGTCCCCAGGCAGTCGGCATATTGGGCGGGGGACTCCAGGTAGACTGAGAGTTGTGATCCATAACATCTGTCTGAATTTCGGCAGGACAAGGGAAGCCATTGGGGTAATTCATGTTTTCTACAAAGAATGGGAGACAACAACACAGGTAAACATTTTTATGGCAAGATCTGCATTCTTACTCTTGGGCCAAAAACTTTCAAGGCCTTACTATATTGACAAGTCAAAGACAGGTATAAATATTCACCCCATGTGGACCAGGAGGCCCACTGTCATTCTCAGGGTTAAAACTCTTTATCAGATACACTACCTGGGAAGCCCTCAGTGAGGAAGGTCTTCCTCTGGACTTGATGTTCTGTATTTGACAATTTGATGGGAATCTTTCTAATAAACACTACCGCAGATTGGAATCATGTCAAGAGTCTTACTAGTCCTCAACATTTTCCTTTATTACCTGCCATGCTAACCTCATGCTTCCGAAACCTATATATGTTTTTTTCCTATACATAAACAGTTATGGTAAAGTTTAATGTACTAACTAGGTACAGTAAGAAATCAAAGACAATAACTAATAAAATAGAAAAATTATAACAAAAGTTATGTGAATGTGCTCTCTTTTTCTCCTTCCCTCTCAAAAGATCTTACGGTACCGCAGTCACCCTTCTTGTGATGATAGGAGATCATAAAATGCCCATGTAGGGAGATGAGGTGAGGTAAACGACAGACATTGTGACATAGTGTTAGGCTAGTATCGACCTTCTGACGATACGTCAGGGGTCAGGGGGAGGATCATCTGCTTCTGGATGGCGGCTGGCCACAGGTAACTGACACAGAAGAAAGCACGACCGGCTCACAGGGTGCTGCTGTCATGAACACAAGCCCCACCAGCACAGGAAGAAAGTTACCACAGCACCCCCCAGTGGTTAGCATGGAGCAACGCATACATTACAATCGGGGGAAGTACATCTAATATACTGCTTACACCTTCCCTGAAAAGGCATGAGAAATCATGATCAGACTGTAATGTAGAATCAGAACACTCTGCAGTTTATCTTTTTGCATAGCTCTTATTGTTTACTATTACCGATGCTTGAGCCCAAGCATCTGTAATTTCCCAGAATTTCCCCTCCTAGCTCTGTACCTTCCTTCTGCAGCACCACCCAGGGGCAGAAGAGTCAGGACTTGCTGAGGAACAAGCCCATAAATGCTCGCATTTCACATGGGGCTTGCCTGCCTCAAAAGTTCAGCAAACATCTAACGCCTCAGCCTCCCAATGGATCATCTACAATCTTAGGTCCACATAAATCCAAATGACCCAGTTCTACCAAATGGGAAGGGCTAACTAGGTTAGAGTTATCTGTAGAAGCCCCCAGACATCCAGGTTGAAAGGGCTTTTCGAGGCCATATAAAACTATACATGGCAGGCATGCACAACTGAACCCACATGAAGCCACTCAGCAGCTTCCTGTAAGGTCGTTCTCCACGGTTGCTCACTGTTAAGGGCGTATTCTTAACAAACAAACAAATAACAACAATAAAAAAACCAAGCTCACGGACGCAGAGAACAGACTGGTGGCTGTCAGAGGCAGGGGTCGGGGCTGGTGGGGAGTGGGGTGTATGTGAAATGGGTGAAGGTGCTTAAGAGGCACAAACTCCCAGTTAGAAGATGAACCAGTCCTGGAGAGAGAATGTGCTGGCATGGTGTGGATAGCTGACCACACTGTACTGTGTATTTGCAAGTCGCCAGGAGAGACCCCGAAGGTTTTCATCACAAGAGAAAACCTTTGTAACAATGTACAGTGACAGATGGTAACTAGACTTACTGTGGTGATCACTTCCCAATATTTACAAATATGGAATCATGATGTTGTTCACCTGAAACTAATAGAACGTTCTACACCAATTACATCAGTTGTTTTCAAAAAGGTACTCTTCTGCAATTAGTGCCTTAGACAGACTTAGACCTTAGACTTCAACCTTAGACAGACTTCCTGCTTTCACTTTCTGAGAGTAAAAGAATGGCACTGGGATTGTTTGAATAGCTTTTACCTTCCGGAAAGGCATTATAATCATTCAGTTCCAATGGACAGTACACACTGGGGAACTGGCCTTCACAAGTCGCGCTCCAATCAATGAAACTGCTACAAAAAACAAGAGGTGTAGTCTCAGAAATAGGATGTCAAAAGATCAAGTAAAGAAAGGAAACCGATTTTATTGCCCAGCATCCTAATCACTGCTAATTCCTCAATTTTGGAAGATAAAAGATGTACTTTCTCAAGTCACAGGATCAAAGACTTACTAACTGAATGCTCCTCATCAATGACACAGCCTTGCAGGTTGGACGGTCGAACTAGGAGCACACTTCCTTTATAACCAGGTTTGTGAAGTCTAACCGGAGGCAGGATCCAAGGCCATGGCTTTATGAGCACTCTGGAAGAGTGACCGTGCTACCCTGAGGGTCTCAGCAAACACCTGACGGTTGTGTTATAAAATATCCACCTTTGCTCAAAGCAAGGCCAGCACTCACCTTACGTAAATCACAACCATAGAGACTATGATTCATGATAGATACTTCAATCACTGTTACAAACTGGATTCTCATTATAGATAGAAGGAAGTAAATACCACTGTAACAAGCTGAACCAAAAAAGAAAACTTCAAACAGATTCTGTGATTAAACACAGATAGCAACATTTTCTCAAGTTTTCATAATTGAATGCCATTAATATCCAACAGCAAAATTAAAAAACTGCTATAATGTAACTACTTTTCAATTCTCAAATTATTTGAGCTTTCTTAACACTTTAAACATGTTCATGATGAACACCATGGAAAAATGGAAATCTTTGCTCTGCTAGGTGGTAGAAATTCTGAGTGATTGTTTTTTCAGACTTGCCTCTCTTAATAGATCCGTCTTTCCAACTTAAAAAGGAAGGTAATTACGTGGTCAACAGCTTTGTTAGTTTTATTTCCGTTCATGTTTCTCTCAATCCGTGCTTTGTTATTTTCTGAGACATCACAATGCGACTCCAAAAGGCAGGAAACACCCAGCTAAGGTGCACTGGGGAAGAAGCCTGGCCCCCAGTTGTGTAAGGCCTGCCTAACTGACTGAATTCAAATGCCCACAGCAAGCCCTTAGGCTAAGCAAGGCAAGGACCAGAGGAGAGAGCTGTACCTATTATGCACGGGGGCGGGACCCTGCATCACGCCAGGCATGCTGTTCTCCATGGCACAGTTGTAGCTGCTTGTCACACACATGGGCTGCGTGGGCCATAGGTCTCCAGGTGGGTAAAGACCTAAGGAAGAGAACAAGGCCTCTCAGTCTACCTTCTTCCCCCTTGGCCTTCATCCCACCCTCCTTGCAGGACCAGCTCAACTTCCCTTCTCTCCTTCAAGAAAACACTCCCTGAATATCACCCACACCCACACACATGTCGATCACTTCTATCTTCCCCAACCCCTTTCAGGATATACTTTCAAGATATGAAGTAGAAAGATGGCATGTGCTTTAACCTTCACTTCGGACAGTATAGGACTGTCTCCTGACCTGGATTACAAGATCACTGTAATAATTTAACAAGTATTTGAGGGCCTGCTCTCTGTAAGGCCCCATTTTAGATGTCAAGGACACAGCAGTGGACAAGTTTACATTCAAGTGGACAGAGACAAACGAAAAAGGAAGGAGAATATGGCAGGTGGTCTAAGTGCTATGCAGATAAACAGCAATTTTATTTATTTTTAAATGTTTACTTGATTTTGAGAGAGAGCACGAGTGGGGAAGGACAGAGAGAGAGAATCTCAAGCAGGCTCTGTGCTATCAACACAGAGCCTAAAGCAGGGTTCAACCCCACAAACCATGAGATCATGACCTGAGCCAAAATCAAGAGTCAAATGCTTAACTGACTGAGCCACCCAAGGGGCCCCAACAGCAATTTTAAACAGGGTAATGAAAGGCCTCACTAAGGGAATATCTGATGGGTGGAAGATGTGAATAAGGTGAGAAACCAAGGGGGATGGGGGAGGCTCCAGGCAAGGGGAATAGCACTTTCTGTAAAGGCTCCTGGTGAGTTCAGAACAGCAAGGATACTGGTGTGGCCAGCAAGGAGAGTAGTGGGGGATGAGGTCAGAGATGACTGAGAGCCAGAGTGCAGAGTTTGTGGGCTCCCCAATTTAAGGATGGGGGCATTTACTTTGGATGGTATGGGGAGCTGTTAGAAGGTTCTGAGCTTAGTGACTACCAGGAGACAAGTCTCTACCAGTTTCTCACATTTCTGTACATCTTGCAGGCAGAGGCCCTGAATGCCTTTATTCTGGACTATCTTCTCAAGGATGTTTGGTAAGCAAAAGCCATGCAACCTATATACAGCCTCCCTCTGGAGCAAAGGGCAGGTATGCTTACTGCCCATTATAAAACATATGGGTTCCCTAAGCTCAGGGTTCCTTCCTGTAACATAACCCAGTATGCACACAGGTGTCCATGTAGGACCCAGGGGAATTGATGCAAACATGGTGATGTTCATGTAGCTGGCTTGGCCTCAGCCCTCTCTCAGCTTTATGTGGAGGAAATGGAGGCTGTCCCTCTGGGGAAATTGTATCTCCCACGCTACTACCTGAAGCAACGCTGCTGGCTCAGTGGGGCCTACAACTCATTGAGGTTCCCCTAAATGCCCGGGTGTGGCTCACTGATGGTCAGACTAAGCTGAAACTGGATAGTGCCCACTGGGCTGCAGCAGCTGTCCGCCCCAGCATCCACTCTGCAGCGTTGAAAATGAATATGGCCCCTCTGGTCAGGCACAGACCCAGGGTGGTTCTCAAAGCCAGCTCTTCTCTTGATAAACTGAGTTGTGCTTTTGCTGACACAAGCTATTGCTAATAGCCTAGCTACTGGTCTGTCACTTGGAAAGCTACTAACTGGCAGATTAAAAGACACTTTGCTTTAGGGATGTGAAATGGGGAAACAATTGGCTTCCAATTAAATCATCTGAGCCACTCAGGTAGGGTATCCTGGGGAAGGTAGCCTGGAATCAAGCTGCACACCCAGACGACCAGGACTGCTGCCTGTCATATCGGATGTGGGAGCACTTCCAGCATCACAAATGCACAGAGGGAAGAAACCACTTGTTTAGGATGCAGGACTACCACTGCCAGCCAGATTCATCACAGCTGCCTCGAGCTGGGGTGGGCCACATCATACTGAGCATTGCTGTCACCCACTCCTGGCACATGGACCATGCTGGACCCTGAGCCCCGTCTCCAGGCCATTACTGCTGCCTCCCCACTGCTGACACATTTCTGGTTACAGTGCTGCTGTTCATCCAACCAGCCGGCACAGCCACATCACTGCAGCCCCTGAAAGTAACCTGACCAGGACAGCTATCCCGGACCAAAGCCACTCAGCAGTGGGTTGAGAGTCAAGGCATTTGGTGGTCCTTCTACACTCCCTATCACCCACAGACACCTGGGATGGCTGGGCTTGGAACAGCCTCCTCCAGTTCAACCCAAGTAGGAAGTAGGGAGATGACCCTACTTCCTCATCTCCCCTGGTCTACATGCTTATGTAAGGCAGTTTGGTACTGACTGGACCTGTGCCCAGAAAGGGATACTGGCCCTTGGCTGCTTCCTGGGTATGAAACAGGACTAAAGGGGTGTGGGGCAAGTGGGATACAGAGATCTGTTCTGAACATCCACAATTCTGCCCCGACCACTTCTAGACATGTGACACTTGTTTTTTGCCCTACTAGCAACCCTAGGCTGAGCTGGGGGGTAGACACTCTGGTGTCAGTCCAGCCAATAGGGGGCTGAGTGGGTTCACACTTAATTCTGGTCCAGTCACCTGGATTCTCTTGTTAGACTGAGGGGATCCTGGACCATAAGGATGCCAATCACGTGGATGGGTACACTGCTCTCTGAGTCCCCTACATGGCCCATACAGGCCCAAGTGGGGGAACATATGGATCCCTGTAAGTTTCATAAAAAATGCCTTGACCCAGGGCACCTGGGTGGCTCAGTCGGTTAAGCATCCACCTTTGGCTCGGGTCATGATCCCATAGCTCATGGGTTCAAGCCCCACATTGGGCTCTGTGCTGATAATGAGTAGCTTGCTTGGGATTCTGTCTCTCTCCCTCTTCCCCTCTCTCCCGCTCTCTCTCGCAATAAATAAACATTTAAAAAAATGCCTTGACCCTTGTGGACAAAAGGTGGTACAAGTACGGTTTTGTTGTGGAAAAAAAAAAAAGTCACTGTTACAGTTACAGCTCTTGTGATGAGAGACAAGGATTCTATGGTGATGGAGGAGGAAAACCTCAGCACCCGGGGAGGGAGTGCCTTAGGTCTCAGGAGGTGCAGAGCACAGGAGGACATTCATGATCCCTCTTTTTCAGAATTGCCCTTGGAGTCTTCCTCAGGGAGGAAAATGTCCTGGTACGGCTCTTCCAAACTGTTGTTAGGGCCTTAAATGTGACTGCCGAGTCCACCAAATTACATCACACAGTTCTGACCTCAACTGGTCACCTTCTCCCTTGATGTTTCCAGGGGATGGACTGGCTCCTGCCCCCTCCGTGCAAAGCACTTGAGCATCTCCGGCTGTCTCCTGCCTTCACTGCCATTATCAGCGCTCAGTCATTTGTGGGATGGATGGATGGACAGATGCCATCAGCTGGTGGCATCCATCAATGGGACAGCCTGGGCTATCTGCATGTAGGCAGAACCTCCACAAAGAAAGACCAGACTCAATTATTCAAAACTGAATTGGGAACCCAAAGGTTTACCGGCCAGTCAGGCCACACTCGAGACACTGCCAACCTGTATTCCCTGAATGATCAGGTCCCATTGCCAGGGCAGGGGGGCAAGGGGGGGAAGCGGGGGCGGGGCAGGGGTAGCAACTGTAAATGACACCTTCTTCCCAGGGCAGTGTGTGTACCCCCAGAACGGTACTTCTCGTGCCAGTCACCAGTAGATCACGTAGCTTTCCTATGACTGTGGAGATCTCTCAGAGATGAGGATGCTCTTGGTTATTCAGGGAGACATCCCTGAAGGATAACTTGCTGTTTATGCACATCCTGTAGGCAGTAATCACCATGAGGGAGCCATCCAATCAGCAAAGATGGTATTAGATTTGTTTCCTAACATTAGCTGAAATGATCAAAGACACCACAACACCAGCTTGGCTCTGGAAGGCGTTCAGGTCAGCGCTAACTCACTGGCCAGGGTGTGGGGGACAGACTCACCCAGACATGTTCCTGTAGGTCAAGTTGCAGGCTATATCATCATAGTCAAATTAAAAGATGTGGCCCCACCTTCTGTCAGAGTAATTGAGAACTACTTAAGGAGTGATGTATGCATGAGAAAATGGACCAGAAGCCAAGGCTACACAGCAACAAGGGGTGTGTATATTGTTGTGAGACAATTTTCTATGGGTGTCTCGCTTTTCTGTACTTCCTGCAAGGAGGAAGCTAGCTGCCTATGTTCTGACCTACCTTTCCAAGGATGTTTACTAAGCAAAGCCTCAGGAGAGAGATAAGGTCTCTCTTCGGAGCAAGGGACAAGCTTCTTTTTTTTTTTTTTTTTATTTTTTTTTTAATGTTTTTATTTATTTCTGAGACAGAGAGAGACAAAGCATGAGTGGGGGAGGGGAAGAGAGAGAGGGAGATACAGAATCCCAAGCAGGCTCCAGGCTCTGAGCTATCAGCACAGAGCCCGATGCAGGGCTCGAACTCACAAATCGTAAGATCATGACCTGAGCCGAAGTCGGTTGCTCAACCGACTGAGCCACCCAGGCGCCCCAAGGGGCAAGCTTCTTTAATATTCAACAAAATAAATACAGTGTTTCCTGACTATTATAAAACACTTGGGCTCCCTAAGCTCAGGGTTCCTGTCCTGTAACGCACCCAGAGCCCATGCAGGTGGCCACCCGGGCCCACCTGCATCATCCCCATGGGACTGCAGGCCAGGACCTGCCATAAATACATCCATGTGCATGCCATTCATTGTGCTATACGTCCTCTGTGTCTGACCCAGAAGTCTCCTGTCTTCTGCCAGTATCTATAAAAATGTGGTACACTAATTGGTTAACTTGTAAGTTGGGTAAACTTCTCAGATCCTCCCCAGTTCTGGACAGAGAAAGGCTATGACTTATGTTAACATGGTCACTAAGGCTGCATTGTTAAAAACAGATGGTAAGGCACTGATGGATGTTAACCAGACTTACTGTGATCATTTTGCAATATACACACATATCAAATCATTACATTGTACACTGTATAAGTCAATTAAACCTCAATTTAAAAAGAGAAAATTAAAAAGAAATTAGATGGCAAGGTGAGAGCAGATGCAGGGAGATCTGTCAGGAAGTTATCGTGACAGCCCAAGAGAGAAACAACGATGGCCTGGACCAGGGTGATTATGGTGGAGGTGAGGAGAAGCAGTAGTCAGATCCTGGTTGGAAGGCAGAAGACGAACAGAAGACAACACATCATGTGTGGGCTACAAGAAAAACAAGTCAAGATTTCTGGCCTGAGCAACAAGAAAGACCAAATGGGAAGGCTGTAAGGTGAGCAGGACTGAGGGAGGCCGAGCACTGGGATACCCGCTGCATCCCCAAGTACAGATGTCAAATGGCAGTTGGCTATAAGACAGTGGTGTTCAGGAGAGAGGCCCAGGCTAAAGGTGCAAATGTGGGAGTCATCAGGGTGGAGGGAGCACTTAGGTTTGCAGATGGATGAGACCACCACAGGACTGTGCACAGAGACAGCACAAGGTGGCATGACAGGTCGGGGGGTACTGAATTGGAAACCCTAAAACTTAAGGGCCGGAGCAGAACATCTAAGGTCTGCAATAGGTAACCATGGAGACGGGAGGACTGAGAAGTGTGGGACTTCACGGCACGGAAACTGCTAGGGCCCCTGCAGACACTGTCTCGGGGAGTGGTGGAGCACAGCCAGTTTCAGAGAAGAGGAGGAAAGGAATCTGTTAGCAAGCACAGAATACTCTTCTAAGAAGTTCCCCCAAAGAGAGGCACGACATAGCTAGAGAAGGGGGTCGAGAGAGAGGGTTTGGGCTGTTGGTTTTTTAAAGATGGGAAGTATCACAGCTGATGGAATGACCCCCAGAGAAAACAGGCTGACGGCAGAGGGATGGGCAATGCACTGAAACAAGAGCCTTGGGGAGGAGCACCGCACTGATGATTCAACAGGTTGAAACAGGAAGGAGCAGAAGATGTTGTGACTGGTGGTGCATGGAGGGGGCAGTGGGAGCCTTCCGAAGGCCTCCAACTGTCTCTTTCCTTCCCAGGGAAACACCAAGCAATATCAGCTAGGAGGACAAGGCAGAAAGCACTGGAAGTATGAGCACAGAGGAGGGAACAGATAAGGGCCCAGAGAGTCGCAGCCATGGGGTCACGTGAAGCGAGGGCCGTGGACGTACAGAGCAGTGGCTGCTGTGTGTGCTTCTGCCCACTGTTCTCCAGCCTCGCTCGCTGACACTGCAGCCGGCAGAGAAGCCGCAGAACCTGGCAGAACCCTGACTGTGGTTTTGCAAGGTGTCTGCAGTGAAAGGAGGTAGCAACGGAGAGACTGTAACGAGGACGGGGAACTGGGGCTGGGCAAAAAGCAGCTGTGTGAGGAAGGGCAGGGACGGCAGAAGGAGATGGGGCCAGTGCTCTGCAGACAGTCACTCTGAGCAAGATCTAATTCTCTAGTGACTTCAGGATCCAACCAAGGACTATAACAGGTGATTCAAAACTAATTGCAGGGGTGCCTGAGTGGCTCAGTTGGTTAAGCATCTGACTCTTGGTTTCGGCTCAAGTCATGATCCCAGGGTTATGGGATCAAGCCTCGCATCATGTTCCACACAGAGCATGGAGCCTGCTTAAGGTTCTCTCTCCCTCTCTCTCTCTCTCTCTCTCTCTCTTTCTCTCTCTCTCCTCTGTACCTTCCCCATTCTCTCTCTCTAAAATAAAATAAATAAACAAAAGTAATTGCAGATTATTAACACCAAGAACAAGGTAAAAGGCACTTGAAACATACACACATGCAAAAAAACAGATTAAGACTCTAGACAACATGTAAGTCTCCACCTGACAACACATACAGACAGATACAGACAGAATACCATTTTAAGGCATATCTGTTTGACAGTTTTTATTTTTCCCCATCAACTAAATCTTATCTTGTCTACTACCTTAAAGAAAAAAGGTAGTACCACCTAAATTTTGTCCAAATCTTGCTTCAGCAACATTACTGAATTCAAGAGTTTTTTTTAATTGAAAACACTTATTTTATTGGATTAGTAGTTGGATCCAACTCACAAATAATTTATTTCTAATGACAATGCAACAACAGCAAGTCCAAAATGTATCCAAAGAACAGCACAGAAGCCTATGCTTTCAGAGTCGGCTCCAATGCATAGAGGAGTTTTCAAATCTAGTCTCATTTATATGAGCAAAAGCAAGTACATGCGTTAAAGCTAAATGATGCCACGGGAGTGAACTTCAGGTTTATCCTGCCACGGTTCCTGACCCTAATCACGTGGGAAGCAGGCACTAGAAGAAAACAGGAGACACAAGACAAGAGCCAAGAGAGGTAACAAAGAGAACTGGAGAAGAAAAATGAGGGAGACTGGAGTTAACGTCCTACAGAGACCCCAGGAGGGAGCGGGGTTTGGTTTTCCCTCCCACTCACATCATTTCCACACCCCTGGGACGCTGTCCTCCCCACCTGGGGGTAGCCTACAGGAGCTCAGCTCCTGGTCTCAGGTCGCGTACAGGGAGCGAGGCTGGTCACTGAGGCTGCGAGGCCAGGTTAAGGGACTTCTAAGACATGGGGAGGCAGGGAGGACAGGGAGAGAGTGGGAAAGGTGGAAGCAGGCTCAGGTGCTGGGACTTGACCCATGGCATGCCGTCCAACCAGAGCTTACCTTTGCTTTCTCTATTTCTCTGTTACCTCAGACAGGCAAAGGTGGACCACACATAGCAGTAGTCCCCTGCAAAGCACCCCGTGCTATACTCGGGCCACAGGGCACCCATACCCTGGCTCTAAACGAGGGGGCAGCCCAAGTCAGAGACCTCGATGAAGCCAGTCCAGAGGGCAGGTACATTCCCAACGCACGAAAGCCCAGTGACATGGCTTGAACAAGAGGGCGCTGGGCGAAGCCCCAGCCCCACCCGACCTGCCTGTCTTGGCAAGTTCCCCGACCTGCGGTGTGGAGCACCTGGCTGCTGTCTGCTCCAAGCGTATGCGCCTCACCTTTATCTTCTTCGACACCTGCAGGCCCGGCAGGAAGGCTGGGACAGGGAGGTTCTGCATACTGTGGGACATTATTCACGTTTCTGTGGAGAAAGTGAGAGAATGAGGATCTACTCATTTCTTCTGTACAAGGACATACCAAATTTGTTCACTGAGTTTTTATAGACATTCTTCCCACAAGAAACATAAAATACTAGAGACACAATGGTACACGGCCAGAAAAGGGCTGAGGAATAGTAAATTCCCAAGACCCAGCAGAGCCTTTTTTAAATAAACAACAAAACAAGTTTAACTAAGGTAGCTAAGGCGAACTGCAGATTCACCATCAGCCCACCACCAGCCGGCAGCAAGTATTAATCCCTAATTTACTTTCTACCTCTAGCAAAACAGTTCACAGACAGCTTTGTCTCCTATGCTGAGTTTCCTTCTTTACAACCCCACCAATTTAGTTTCAATGACAGCCTCCTGTCCTCTCACTATGTGACCAGCGCCTAAGGAAAGGTGATCACGTGCCCACTCTGAAAACCTCTGCCAGCTGCGTACCCTCCTCTTCTCCCACTCAATAAAAGCCACTTGTTGATTTTGTCCCATGCGGTGGCAAGCATCACACAGAATTGTTACCATGGGGGTAGCTGCTGGGGTCTTGCAAACTTCCCTAAGTCATGGGCATCCAGTTTTATTTCAAGTTGTAGCAAAGCGTTGATGACCCCCACCCCTACAACTACTGCAGTTTCTCTGCTTTCAGGAACGAGACGTGTTCCAATGTGGCTACGTCACTGGGCAGCCCAGAGATCATGAAACGTGTTTCCTCGGGAGGATCCTGCCTCCTGAATGATGAGCAAAATTGGGCTGTATTTTCCCACATCCTTAAAAAGTTTTCCTATTTTCACCCGCAGAACCAAGTAAAAGGAAGCAGTGACAGGAAAAGCAGTACCTACAACACACTGTCAAAGCTAGGAAATTAAAAACTCACGTGGGATTGCAGATGTTATGAGAAAGATTCAAGGAGATGGGAGTTTCTGAAGGAAAGTCATTTTGGGAAACATTGTCTCCTGCATAAAAAACAAAAACATTATCATTATGTTTTACACATGTAATTCAAGTGTATTATGTATTAAAGAGCAGATGGCTAATACCTCCAACCCCTAATGAGCAAGTTCTCACTTTAAAATGATTTTCACATTCAGTAATTTTATTTTATTCTTTTAAATTATTCCCAACATTTATTTATTTTTGAGAGAGAGAGACAGAGACAGAGTGTGAGTGGGGGAGGGGCAGAGACAGAGGGAGACAGAATAGGAAGCAAGCTCTAGGCTCCGTCTGAGCTGTCAGCACAGAGCCTGATGTGGGGGTCGAACCCATGAACCGTGAGATCATGACCCGAGCCGAAGTCAGATGCTTAACTGAGTGAGCCACCCAGGCACCCCTCAGTGATTTTATTTTTAAAAAATCTCTATTATAGGGGTGCCTGGATGGCTCACTCGGTTAAGCATCTGACTTCGGCTCGGGTCATGATCTCACGGTTCATGGGTTCGACCCCCACATCAGACTCTCTGCTGTTAGCACAGAGTCCACTTCAGATCCTCTATCCCCCTCTCTCTCTGCCCCTCACCCACTTGCACTCTCTCTCTCAAAAAATAAACATTAAAAAAAATCTCTATTATATTTATCTTCATTGAAAAGTTACTGAAATTCAACACTTAAATTTATGAATTTTGGATTAATGGTGTTTTAATTTTGGCAAAAAGCTGAAATCATTAATATCATGTAACTTTCTCATAGGGGTTTTTCTGATAAAAGAAATCTTGCTATATAAATAGATCCCTGCAATTTATAAAAGTAATACATATTTACTGTAAGAAATCTATGAAAATAAATGTAAGTTTAAAGAAGAAAAACAGGGGGCGCCTGGGTGGCTCAGTCGGTTGGGCGTCCGACTTCGGCTCAGGTCATGATCTCTTGGACCGTGAGTTCGAGCCCTGCGTCGGGCTCTGTGCTGACAGCTCAGAGCCTGGAGCCTGTTTCAGATTCTGTGTCTCCCTCTCTCTCTGACCTTCCCCCATTCATGCTCTGTCTCAAAAATGAAAGGAAGGAAGGAAGGAAGGAAGGAAGGAAGGAAGGAAGGAAGGAAGGAAGGAAGGAAGGAAGGAAGGAAAGAAAGAAAACAGAAGTCACCTGCAATTATACTGCCATTCAACATTTAGATATATTTCCTTACAATCTCTAATTGGGGTCATGCTTTACATATATGTTGTCCTTATGGTCTTTTACACCATAATTATGCTGGGGACATTTTTCTGACAGTACGTAACCCTCAAAACAACTTATAAACTACATATTAAGCCACTGTACAGAAACACTATGAATAATTTTTGTCATCTTGCTCTCTCAGCCTTTCCCCCAAGCAAAACTGCATTTCTATTTTTTGTTAGTAAGGACTGATTTTTCAGAATCTTATGTTTGCATCATCAGGCAAACTTTGTCTTCAGTGGTGGATGGAGCTGGGCTTGGGGTAGGCTGTGGAACTCAAGCTTCCTCAGGCCAAACATATCCCGCTATCAAAGCGCGTGTACCTGCCTGCCTTCATCTGAGCCTGTGTGTCTCCATGTGGGCGACAGTGTCTCCTAGAGGGGGGCAGGACTGCTGAATTTCTTGGGGGTTGAGAAGATCTTATCTTTTTATCCCTAAAGCACACTACACAGTAATAAACACTGCCTATCAGTGATATTAAAATTTTACGGGGGGTCATTAAGAAAACAGTGTCTCAAAAGGCTCCTGGGGAGGGAGAGGATAATGAAAGAAAGGCTGAGAAATGCAGCTTGAAAATACGCGTGGGTGCTTTCTGTAGGTTTTTATGGTTACTAGGGCCCTGGTCTCTCAGACAAGACCTTCTTTTATAGGTCTCACTGCCGGTGGGAGACAGAGAAGAGAGGACAGCCCGGAGGCTGCTGAAGGGAATGGTCTGTGGCTTGAAGCGGCCTGTCTTGGGGGGAGGAGACAGGGTTCAAGCAAACTGGGGTGTGGAACAGGCTGCCAACCTCTCTGTGCCCGGGACCTCAAATCTCAGACTGCACGGGGACACCAGCCCTGGCCCCTCAGGGTTACTTGGGAGCAGTGTGAGTGTGATGGTGAACAAAGGCCTCACAAATGTGAGTTTCTCAATCTCACCCTTACACAAAGACTAAGCTGAGAATAACAGTGAAAAGGAATGAATTCCATCTTTATATAGACACAGAGCTTTAAAATAACATTAAGTGAAAGAAACAAAATGCAGAATGATATACTGAAGTATGATTTCCCTTATGTAAGTTAAAAACAATAATTCTATACTTTGTTGATGGCTATATAAATGTAAGATAAAATATGGACTAAAAGAACATGTACCAAGTTCATGACAGTGGGCAGTGACTCGGGGAGGCCAAAGTGGAAAAGACTATAAAGCACTATTAAAAACAAAAACAAACCCAAGGGTAAAGATAGCGAAAGTAAGAGTAGTTAATTCTGGCCTTTCCCAAATCCTCAAATTTCTCAAAAATAAGAGAAGGCCACAATGTTCACAGCATTATTCACAATAGCCAAAACGTAGAAACAACCCGAGTGCCCATCAAAATGAGATATGTGCATGCAACAGAGTATGATTTGGCCTTAAAAAAGAAGGATGGGTGACCCTTGAAGACATTACGCTAAGGGAAATAAGCCAGACACAAAAGGACAACCACTGTATGATTCCACTTAGACACCAGAGTAGTCAAATTCATGGGGACAGGAAGTAAAGGTGAGGCTTCCAGGGACTGCAGGAAGTGAGGAATGGACAGCTGTTGTTTAAAGGTACAGAGTCATGGGGCACCTGGGCGGCTCAGTCAAGCATCTGACTTCGGCTCAGGTCATGATGTCACAGTTTGTGAGTTCGAGCCCTGTGTCAGGTTAGCTCAAGCCCAGCTCTGGGTGAGCACGAGCCCTGCTTCAGGTGAGACCCACTTCTCTCTCTCTCTCTCTCGCTCTCTCTCTCTCGCTCTCTCTCTCTCTCTCCCCCTCCCTCTGCCCTTTGTGGGGTTCCCCCCTCCCCCTCTCTTAGATAGATAGATAGATAGATAGATAGATAGATAGATAGATAGATAAAGGTGCAGAGTCTGTCTGGGGTGATGGTAAAATTTGATGGTGGTGATGGTTACACAATATGAGTGTACTTAGCACCACTGAATGGTACACTTAAAAATGGTAAGTTCTGGGGGCGCCTGGGTGGCTCAGTCAGTTAAGTAGCCGGCTTCAGCTCAGGTCATGATCTTGCGGTTCGTGAGTTCGAGCCCCATGTCAGGCTCTGTGCCGACAGCTTGGAGCCTGGAGTCTGCTTGGATTCTATGTCTCCCTCTCCTCTGCCCCACCCCCTCTCACACTTTGTGTCTCTCAAAATAAATAAACGTTAAAAAAAATTTTAAAAATGGTAAATTCTGTGTTATATATATTTTACCATAATAAAAACTTGCAAGTGAAAAAAGGAATGCAAAAGTTCTTTGAACTGTGTCAAAGATAGACATTAAATGATGGTGATGATGGTGGTGATGATGATGATGATGATTTATGGAGAGGGAAAGGAAGGAGGAAAGAACAAAAGAGTGAATGAAATCCAAAGCTAAGTAAATACTCCAATCTGCAGTCCCACATGTACTCCAGGCCCTGGAAAACAGATCCAGGTCTCATACTGGGCTAGGCAGCAGGGCAGGAGGGAAGACAGATGGGAGGGAGGGCAGGGGGGAGGCGGGAGGCAGAGGCGGGAGGGAGGGCAGGTGGGAGGGAAGACAGGAGGGAGGGCGAGAGGCAGGGGCAGGAGGGAGGGCAGGAGGCGGGGGCAGGTGGGAAGGAGGGAGGCCGGGGCAGGACGGAGGGTAGGTGGGAGGGAGGACAAGAGGGAGGGCAGGTGGCAGGGAGAGCAGGAGGGAGGGAGGGCAGGTGGGAGGGAGGGAGGACAGGTGGGAAGGCGGGAGGCAGGGCAGGAGGGAGGGCCGTTCCCAGGGCTGGGTGTACTCCCAAGACTCACCGCCTTGCAGGAAGTGCTGACGGCCCACTGCGGGCTTCTTGTCCCCGTCAGAGCTGCTGCTGCTGCTGCTCCAGCTGCCCCAGCTGCCGCGGCTGGCCCGAACGCCGCCCGAGGAGCTGCCGCAGTCGGAGCTGGAATCTGAGCAAGACTTCTCCACACACTTCTTGCCAGTCTTCTGGTAGTAACCCTCTGCAGGAAGGAAGGGAGAAGTCATATCTCATTCGAACAATTTTCAACTTGATGCCATGTCTACCCAAAGGAGATAAGTGAAGTTATGAAGAAGGCCAGGTTCACGGTCAGGGTCTGCTACCTCTGCACATCTAGCGAGAAGAAAGAAGTTAACTACAACCAATAACGGGACTTTAAGAAACAGTGAGGGATGGGCTGTGTCTACTCTGCCTGCGGGATGGGTGATTACACCTGGCTGGGGCTCAGACTGTCAATACCAAGCATACCCTTGATCTAAAAGTGGTTCTGGAAATAAACACTCTGTGAAGAAAACTGAACTACTCGATCAGACTGGAAATTTATAGGTAATTTCTCCCTCTCTTTTATGAAGATACCTCCTAAGAGCTTCAACGTACTGGGGCACTGGCTGGCTCAGTCAGTACAGCATGCAATTCTTGGTCTCAGGGTTGTAAGTTCAAGTCCCATGTTGGGTGTAGAAATTACTTAAAAATAAAATCTAAAAAAAAAAAAAAAAAAAGAGCTTCAAAGTACTATTTATGTGTGAGTGGAATGAACCCCCAAGAAGACCAAAAGGCAACACATGTCAAGGGAATGAATGAGAGGACAGAGAAAGAAACTCCCGAAATTTGCCAGCCATGTGCATCGAGGACATGGACGTGTGTCTGGGAACACGGTGTTGGCAGACAGGACTACAACTCCCCCACACCGTCCCCCAACACGTGCAGTCAACTTCAGTGGCCCTGGAGCCTCCTGCTACCCCTTAGTCTAGCTTGGACCTAGCTGTGGGTGCCCTCTACCTCTCACTCCCAGAGGCGCTGCCGGGAAGTTCTTGGGAGGGACGGCAGCCTGGCTCTGTAGGAACTGCATGGCTTGGGTGTGTGAGAAGAACACAGTTCTCACTCCGCTGTCCCCAGAGGGAGCAACCACCATTCCTTCAGCACTGCGCAGGAGGACAGTTGAGAATGGCCAGATTTTAGGGAGGAGGGGACAACACTCGAGGCCTGCCCGGGGTTCAAAAGAATCTCAGGTTTACAGTGTCATCCTGACAACTTTCCGTTCAGGCGTCAATAACCTAAGTTGCCTCTGAAGCGATAACCTCATCAAGGTGCCATTTCTTTACAGTGGCTACTTCCTGGAGGAACCAAAAATCCCAGCAGAAGCACTGCTCATAGCTCAACAAAGTCACACACCTGCCTCTTCCTGTGCAGCAGGTAAACTGCTCCCAATGCCAGCATCTGTCTTACAAATTTCCCCCGGGTTTTCCTGTATACACCAGTTTCGGACATTGATGTCACTGCTCAGCTCAGGCCTTTCAAATGCATTGCACACAAGTTTTAATTCACTCTTCTCAGAAGGCCTAGAAGAACCACAAACAAACAAACAAACAAAAAAATCACATCCACATGTTATCATCCAACCATCCTTGCTTTCCATGAGACTTACCAGAGGTGAAAATGAACCTGGGACAACCCAAGACCTCTGCTCTTCGTGTTTTGGGGGAGAAGACACTGAGTAAGGGAGTGGTATCAAAAAGACAAAAGATTTTTGCTGTTTTAGAACTACAATCAATCTGGAGCTCATTTAATCTCCTCTATACTTCACAATGAGAGGAATAAAACTCCACAAAGTTAAATAAGTGATGGAGTCCCTCCGTCACCTCATAAGTGGCAGGTCCAGGTCCAGAACCCAGGACTCTTGGCTTTAGTGACAGGTATGATTCTTAATAGATGAACCTGCTGCCTGGTGTCTGGGGGAAGGTACTGAGCGTTCATTTATATCTCTTCTCATCCATTCATTTAGCAAACATTTATTGAGTGACTACCATGTGCCATGTATTGTTAGGAAAGCTGTGCTTACAAAGCATAAAGTTCTTTCCCCAGGGAGCTCACAGTCCAATGATAACATCTCTCTACTAGACCGTGAACTGGGGGAAAGAACTGTCATGGTTTTGTAAACGGCAAAATAGAAATGGGTAGAGGACACCACAGGAGTCCACAGATGGCTATTCACATCGTCTAACTGCAGTACCTCACATCAGGTTTGTAGGATGGCAGTTAAGAAGACAAAATATGTGAGCTACAGCACATGATTTCATTGGTTTCTGACCGCTCAAAGTAAAGACTATAACAGAAGCAGCAAGAGCCAAGGAAACAGACAATCCAACAAGCACCCACTTCTCTTTTTGTAAGTTTACCCATTTATTTTGAGAGTAATCAAAATAGGTGAGGGCCCCCCAGCTACTTCTTAAGTATCATATTCTCAAAACATTCTGATTAGTTACAAGCTACTGGAAAGTTCTATTTTAAAATTTTGTTTCTTGGGGCGCCTGGGTGGCTCAGTCGGTTAAGTGTCCGACTTCGGCTCAGGTCATGATCTCATGGTCCGTGAGGTCGAGCCCCGCATCAGGCTCTGTGCTGACAGCTCAGAGCTTGGAGCCCGTTTCAGATTCTGTGTCTCCCTCTCTCTCTGCCCCTCCCCTGTTCATGCTCTGCCTCTCTCTGTCTCAAAAATAAATAAACGTTAAAAAAAAAATTTAAAGTTTTGTTTCTTTAGCATGTCAGAAATATCCTTGTAGAAATATATCATAATGCTTAATTGGTGAAATTCCACTCGAATTTTGTATCTTCCTGTATTTTCACATCAGGAAAATATAATACTTTAGAGTGACCTAAGTCAATCAACTTTTTATGAAAATACATGTAAAAAGAATAAAAGGTGGGGGGCGCCAGGGTGGCTCAGTTGGTTAAGAATCCAACTTTTGATTTGGCTCAGGTCATGATCTCATGGTGCATTAAGATGGAGCCCCTTGTCGGGCTCTGACCTGACAGCACAGAGCTTGCTTGGGATTATTTTCTCTCTCTCCCTCCCTGCCCCTACCCCGCCTCAAGATAAGTAAATAAAGCATTAAAAAAAAACAAAAGATATAGCTTTCCTTTCCACAAGATACCACACTGCAGCTTTTAAATAATTTAGCCTAAATAAAATGGTAATTGCTAATCAACAATTAGTATTTAGTATTAACAACGAACTAGCAGTGAGTCTATGCTTTTTTCCTATTTGCACTTTGCTGTTTGCTCTGAGTGAGTCAGGGACGTTGGAGCTGCCTGACCTTTCCCCAGCAGAGTGTAAACGAGAAGGCTCGGGGGGCGGGGGGGGGTGGGGTGCTGCAATGCTGAATCACAGGCTCCAGACAGCAACCACCTAAGCGACCCAGCGACAGACACTGCAAGCAGCACCATATGTGCCCCCCACCCTCCCATGCCAGGGTCCTTGCCTCAGTGTGGGCTGTGCTGCCAGAGTCCCCTTCCAACAACAGACAGAACTGCAGCATGGTGGAGCCCCTTCCCCAAGAAGATTTGGAGCCACTAGAGAACAATCTGGCAGAAACACATTTAAATACCTAGCTGAGCTCATAAGAAAGAAATTCCCAGATGCCTGAACTCAGAAGAAGAAAAAGCCAGAGTGGTGAGGATGTACTCAGGAGGAAAAAGGTTTTAAAGCCCAGGGGGGTAGGTTTTAATTCCTCTCAAAGACAGTTATACAAGAGTCAGGGAGCTGGAACTATTCTTAAATAAAACTGGGGTCCTGGGAAGGGGGTATTGTCAGTGCAAGGGACACCTGAAAGGCTCCATCCATGGACTTAGGGAGGAAAAGGCAGGAGAAAGTGTCTCTACTAGAGGCTCTGGGCTTGTGCATGTTGGGTGTTTAGATGTCTAAACCAAGAAATCAAAATTCAGAAACTATACCACCAGGTAGATTTGAAGTCAGAATGTACATACATACTAGTGACCCCTTGAAAAAACAAACCAACCAACCTCAAGCTGAGAAATTCACATAATATCGGATTTAGAAAGATATTTCTGAAAAGCCAGAATGTGGGATTCCCACAAACACTATCCAGCGCCTTCATTTTACTGAAAAGAAAATGAAAGCTCAGGGATATTAGGTGAGCTACAGAAGCAAGGTTTCCAAAGAAGAATATCACACTGCTTGGGTTCCAATTCAGACCCTGCCCCTTACCAATTCTGGGGCTGTAGGCCAAACACAAAATGTCTGGGCACCTCACTTACTGACGCTGTAAGAGAACCCAACTTCCGCAGGACTGAGCCTCAGAGTCATGACTGTTCTCTTGTTAAGGGGCAGGGGAATGCAGGACCCCTCGCGGGTGAGAGCAATGCGGGGGTAGGAGGCCTGAGAGCTCCCAGCTGTCTTCTCTGTCACCTGGCCCACAAACACTCCTGCAACTGCATTGCACAGGCAGAATGAAGGGCCGGGCACAGAGGATGCCACACTTTTTCCTTAAAACCTCCCAGAGCTTTGAGCATTTTATAAAGTAAAAACATGAAAACTACGTTCACTTTAAGGTATTCTTTTAGGAAAAGAAATGAAAACATAACCAGGATATGTATTAATTTTAATAACATTTATCTCAAAATACAAACATTGATATCTATTCTCTGTATCCAATACAACAAAAGTAAGATTAAAAGATAATAGCTAAGAATAAATATAGACTAAAAAACAGATGAAAATTTTAAAGAGATCGTAAAAATTACACACCTCAAGACCTGAGCAGTACCTCTTTTCTTGTTTTTTCTACACGTTCGATTTTTATTCCAACTCAAGTTTTGTAAATTGCCTTCTTTCTTCTCCTGAAGCTTCTTCCTCCTATAAGGATCTTCTTGCTAAAGAGAAAAAAGAAACCTTAAGTAAAGGTTTAAACTGAAGACCAACTTCATATGAATTCAGAATGTTCCAACATGGGTGAAAACAGAGACATACATTTCTCAATCTCTAGTTTGTTTTCATTTCCCTTCCTTCTCTACCTTCCTCAATCTCTGCAAAAAGAAAAAACAATCATTGCCTATAAAATTCCAAACAGGCTAAAAAGGAAAAACATCTGTTAGCAATTTAGGGTCAGCTTGCTGTTAATCGGCAGCAATAAATTCTCCAGCATTCACCTGTTAATTTGGTATGTGCAATTCGCATGAATTACAACTGAAGAAAAGTCACGTAAAAACTCAACTTAGGAGTAATTTGTGTATTTATGTTTTTATTTGTTTACAGAAAAACTTTAGGAGGACAGCCAAATCTCCACTGAGTGTGCCAAACTAGTTTAAGCTTTTGTAAATAAGGCAAGAATATGCTTGATGTTTTAAATGTGGTTCTGAAAAACTTAATTTAGCATGAAATTCGTATTTTTATATATCTACACATTATGTACGTATGTGTATATACACATATACACATACGTGTGTGTGTGTGTGTGTGTGTATACATATATATATATATTTTAATTTGGGCCTTTTCCTCTTTTAAATGTTAGGCATAGTCCGTTAAGCCAAGAGAAGGGGGATTCCCCTGCCCCTTAACATTTTAAAGTAGCTCCTGCCTTAGAAGTCCTCTAATACTCTATTTCTCTTCCTTCTACCACTCTGCCTCTTTAAAGGTTTTTTTTTTAATGTTTATTTGAGAGAGAGAGAGAGAGAGAGAGAGAGCGAGCACAAGCAGAGGAGGGGCAGAGAGAGAGAGGGAGACACAGAATCCAAAGCAGGCTCCAGGCTCCCAGTTGTCGGCACAGAGCCCAAGCAGGGCTTGAACTCACGAACCATGAGATCATGACCTGAGCCGAAGTTGGATGCTCAACTGACTGAGCCACCCATGTGCCCCAAACTCTGCCTCTTTACAGCAGAGGCACTGTCAGCAGGTGGGAGAAGGTACAGAGCTCACTAGGGCTTGAAAAATACATTGTTCCTGGACATCACAGAGGCAAATCCCCCAGCTCAGAGAGTCCTCTTCCTACTGACCCTTAGGATTCACCTTTCATACAGAATAAAGACTGCCTCATTTTACCTTCTTTTTTGAGAAGTTTGGTCCAGAAATCAGAGTAGGAATCCATGACATTCTAGCATACACCTGACTAATACACATGACTTGGAAGAGGAAAAGCAGAAGGTTTCAAATGCCTACATGTTACATATCTGGGGTATCAAAAGCCTCATGTACCTATTAAAGCAAGAGGCTTACTACAATAAATACTAGAAATAAGATGAAACTGCAACTGTACATGTGGTAGGATTATGGGATTTGGGGGTTCTTCTTAATACTCCTTTAGTTTCTCTCCCAATAAGTATGTATTAACTTTTTTCTGATTCTGAAGGTATCTGAAAAACAAGACACGTTAACCACACAAAGCCCTATCTTCTAGGATTTTATGCTAACTGCTTAAGTTAGATGCTAAACACATTAATAACATATGATCAGACATTATCCAAAGTTAAACAGTAAATATATGCCATATTTATTCACGTACTATTCCCTGTATATTTCTAACTTTGGGGAGGAAAGTTTTCCTCTCCCCTCCCCTCTCCACTTAAGGGCCAAGAAAGACTTTTCAACACAGCAAGTACTTGAGCCTTTCTGTCCCTCCAGAGTCACATACAAAGAAAGGATCTGTCTCTAAGTGGGGTCAGAGAAAGAGTGAGCTGGTCAGTAGTCACTCTGACACTTGGCTGCCTTTCTGCACTCAATCTGGTTAGATTTGTCATCCTGTGCAAACAAGAGGGACTACAGAGACATGAGACTGGGTGGTCAGAGGCATCGTTACGGTCTCTGAATATAGGCAAGAGTGATTAACGAGAGTGCAGGGCACGCTGGACTCCGGTGAGTGGAATGACAGAGAAGCAGAGTGCATGAGCAAACACAGACAGGAACAGAAACAGGGTGTGGACAAGAGAGGGAAAAGACTGAGGACATACTGAGGAATGAAAAACTAATGAATGGACTTGCTGTGTGTGTGTGTGTGTGTGTGTGTGTGTGTGTGTGCGTGGTGGGGGCTGGGGGGTGGGGGAGAGGGAGGGAGGAACAATGGGAAGTGAAGAGGAAGGGCTCCAGTCAGGCTTGGAGAACAGGCCAGCACTGGCAGTAGCAGATGGCGGGGGGAGGGGGCCGGGAGAGAAAACCAGAGACCCAGAGCAACAGACTTGTGGAGAAATGAGAGGCAGACTAAAGGCACAATCTGGCTCTTTGCTTTCCAGTAGAGGGTGTCACACATAGCGGGAGGCAGGACCAACCAGGGAACGAGTCCATGCAGAGTTGCAAGTAAGACCACAACTGTGAGGCCAGACAGCCCAATGTGAATCTCACTCCATGCCTGCAACTGTGATCTTGAGCAAGTTACTTAGCTTCTCTCTGCCTCAGTTTCCTGAATCTTCCTCAAAAGGCTGTTGTGAGTGTTACGTAGTAAGAATTCTATAGAAGACCTGGCTATTATCACATTATTGAATTATTTGAACCAGTGAAGTTCTCTGATAGCCCTGGTAAGAAGGGACAATTTCATTGATTACAGGGTGGGGAAATAAAAAGATTTCCTAAACTTTAATAAAAGCAAATGAAAAAAATCAAAGAAAAACCACAGATTTCACAATACATTCTTCAAGCTGCTGTATATAAGTAAAAGCAAATAAAAGAGGGAAAGGGCCGATTAAGAAAAAAATCGGATACACTATTTGATAGGCAGAGTCAATACCGTGCTGTATGTTCTTAAAGAAAATAAGAAAAACACATGCAACAGAAAAACAGGCAAAGGACATGAAATAGAAATTTGCAAAAGAAATATAAAAGGCTAAAAACCATGAAGACTTCACCCAAAATACTTAATAATGAAGTATGTTTTTAGGAAAGGCAAATTATAGACCAGCTTGGATCTCATCTTTCCATTTTGGTTTTAAAAACCACGAGTGTATTTACACTGCATGTTTCTGCCTGCAAACACCAGGAGAGGGCTGGGGGGGCAGAGTGCCGTTAACACAGTCTGCCTCTGAGCAGCACAAGTGGAACTGGGCGAGACATTCACTTCTAATTTATTTTAAAAAATGAAAAAGATTTCAGCGGTAGGATTTTGGATGGATGAGTTTTTACTTGTTTTTCGGAATAGGAAAGTGCTGATTTTTCCCTGGTGAGAGATGCAAAGTGAAAGAAAACATCCCTATCTCGATGATCAAGATTTTGCATGACACATGGGGCTGCTGGGGGCAGAGGAAGCCAGCTTTCCTACACCATCCATGTGAACGTGAATCCACCTTTCTGGAACGCAATCTGGGGCACACATGAGGATACTCTCTAATCCTACTTCTAGAAATCTCTAACAAGGACACAGCAGGTATACAGGGAAGACTTAAGAACAATGTAGCTCATCATAGCGCTATTTACGAAAATAACAAGCTGTAAATTAATGTCCAGTCACAGGGGAATGGTTTAGGATTAGGGGCATAGTTAAATGACCGAATGTTATGTAACCACTGAAAGTTCCCTTTGTTTTGAACGTGAGAAAATTCAGAATTATTAGCATGATTAGCAAACCTACATCTACATAATGATGATGCTGAGGTTTTTAAAAAGTTGTATAAAAAAGAAATAGGGATATAGAAAAATGTACAAAGTGGTTCATTTTGGATAGACTTTTCTCCCCGCTGCCCCTTCCTTATGCTTTTGTAACAATCATAAATTCCTTTTCTAAGGGGAAAAAAATCTGCTTGAAAAAATAAACAGCAGGGCTACGGTTAAAATTTAGTTTGTAGCTCTTAAATCTGGGCTTCAACCTTCTTTGCCAATAAATCTACAGGAATGTTCCCCATGTACTATAGACAGATTTATACAATTTTCTAAGCTGCAAAGTTAGGCCCTAAGAATGTATAAGAAAAACAAACATTGAGTGCTGCCCTTGGGAATGTGTTTATTGAGAACGACTTCTCCAAACGAACAATGAAATGGAAAGCACACACTTGCAAGGTTTTAAAGAGATGCTCTGCAAAACAGGGAGTGAGTCATGGAGACAGCAAAACAAATGAGGGACTATGGTCCCTCAGATCCTCCAGCTGGTGGCATCCTTCCTGTTGAGGGGATTGCCATCATCTCTAGGTGCAGATGTCTCTCTTATACAGGCTCCCAGGCCAGAAAAGGAAGGAGGAGCTCACATGACCCCTGGGACTGTGCACGAGCGAAGTCTGAGCTCCAGGGATAACGAGAAAAAAGAAGAGGCCCAAGCACAGAGGCCTGGGTCTGTCATGGGGGCCAGAGGCTGAGTCTGAAGTGGGGGAATGGCACCCACCTGTGACAGATGGATGCCAGCAGCACCACCACTGAAGCACAGTTCCTCGGGGCCACCTCCTCCTTGTGGCCCTCAGATGGAGGGACCTGGCGTGAGTCCCAGCTCGCAGGCTGTGCAGCCACTGAGTGATCATATCTCAGTGTTGGTTTCGATCTCGCTACAGGGCAACATGGAAGTCTCCAAAGCCCTTATCAGGAGGATGTTAAGGTTCAACCCTTACCTTCACCCATTCCCTCCTACCTCAAATTCAATGACTTTATTTCTGCTCCTGAAAGCACAGCCCGTCTTAGTCTTCTGGCCTCGCTTCCAGTACATCTGCTATACCTGCACCCTCAAGCCGTCCACAGCTACACCACCACCCGAGGTTCACACTCAGGCCCCTGCTCTTCCCTCTGTACATACACATCTCGGAGAACTCAGTGTCCTCTTTCAGTTCTAACCTCCACAGGCACAGCTCCCATTCAAGCCCTGGATCCGTATCTCTGGCTGTCACTAACGAACACGGTCATTTCCTTTCTACTTACCCCTTGTCAGTGCTTAGTAAGTGCGCTACTCTAAGCACTTACCACATGAACTCATCTATGCCTCACAATGCTAGGAGGTAGGCAGGCTATTATCATCCTCATTTGTCAGATACGGAAACTGCGATGTTAAGTAACTTGCCCAATGTTATAGAGCAAGTAAGTGACCACCTGGATTCAAACCCAACAAGTCTGGCTGCAAAGTCCATGCTCTTAATTTGCAACATTGCTTTGATAAACATAAAAATGAACTCATAAGTCAGAATTCCCCATCTTCTAGTTAGCCAGACTTAAAACCCTGGAGTTACTTTTGCCAGTGATTGTATAAGAGAAGACAGCTCCTCTCCTTTGTGCAATTAGGTGCAGGGAAGTCCTATTAGTTTTTCTTCTAAACTCTTACCTTCTCTTCCTACCCTTCACCCTTGCTCCTGCCCAAACACAGCCCTACATCACACCTCCCAGCAGAGTAACAGCCTCCTTATGAGAAGACAGCTGGTGCCCATCTCTGCTCTCTATAACCCAGCCTCCAAAACATTCAGACTGACCCTCCAAAAATGCATTATCCACACATTCATTCAAGCATTTACTAAACAACTACACTTTATAATCTTTGTAACAGCCATTCTGCCCGTCTTTGTGAAACTGAACTGAAAAATACTCAATTATGACCTTCAAGAAACTCACAGCCTATAGGCTATTTTCCACCACCCATCCACACGCCAGTTCAGAAACCTTCCATAGCACTCCATCATTTGCAGCAGGGTCCCCCCCAAACTGGCCACCCTTCAGCCAAATCCTCTGGCCAAACCCTTCAGCCAAAAGAACTTTGTTTGGACAGATGTGCTTTTAAAAATCTGACTCTGAAATTTATTAGCAAGCAACCCACTACTGTCCAATTCTCTATAGGCATCATCACTTTGATTGCTGTGCTCACCCAGTTCACTATTTGTGCTTCTGGCTGAGGTCTAGGGGATAAAATCTAAATTTTCAATTGGTATGCAAAGGCCTTTCCCATCTGGAAGGTCTCCCACTCTTCCCTCCCATTACTTCCCACTCCTGATTGAGCTTCTTCTCAAAGATGATCTCCTACAGCTCCCAGTTATGCTGTGGGGTTCAGGGGTGCTGCTGCCCACCTTCCCTTCTTTGCCTGTCCACGTTTCTATCTGAAATCCCTTCCACCATGGACTGATTGGGGCACTTGACTACTTAGAAATATCTTGTCCTTCTTTAAATGCTGCAAACTCCCAGTTTGGAATGTCTAGGATATCTTTATTTTGTATCATATTCATGTTATTTAAATGAAAAACCCATGTTGGTTATGAAGTTTAAGCAAAAATAGAAGAATATAGAGAAGGAAAAAAGAATCACCCCAAATCCCACCACCCAGAAATAACCAGAGTCTGCCACTGATTATTTGGCAAACCTTATTTTTTACTATCTCTCTATGAACCTACATACACATTAGGATGGCAAGACAAGTGACAGGAATGATTCATAATATTGGAACGATGTATTATTCTTAAATAAAAAGTTAAAGCTCAGTTTTATTTGAATTTAACAAAAGTAACTGAAGTAGAACCCAGGGAACTGCCAATGTTCAAATAATCATTTCTTCTTTATTAATTGTTTAACGTTAAGAAAGATAGTGAAGGACATTTTCATTAAGTTTTCACCCTATTAAGTGCTATGTTCCGTTTTATACAGTATGGACTCTCTACCAAGAAAAATAACATTAAAACTCACTATCACCTACCATTCAATACCATCTCTCATTTTTGCAGATTGTTACCTTTTCATTTTAAAATATGCAATCTGTTCTGCAATTATAATTGCTAACTGTTTAGTTTTAATTGCGGGTGGAAAATGGACAGAAATCCCGCAACAGACCTTTAACACAGCTTCGGTAGTCCTGGGTCCTTATTTTCACTTCTAGCTTAGTTAGTTAAATTTCATTAACTTCATTTTTTAAGAACGACTCATGATGAACTCACCTGTGTTTAAGGATGCTGCTGTCTTCGCACTTAAGTGTCAACTTGGCTAGAGTATTCTTGCTCACATTCTCATTCTCTCCAAGATATGGCTCCCTGTGCCCTGGCATGAGATTTTTCTACCAAGTAAGGCAAGCCTGAGCTGGTGTTTCTCCATCTTCTTCACCTCCTTGCACTGTTCTTTAGGCTTTAAGTTCAATAACTATAGCCAGGCTGTGCCTGTGTCCATTGCTATGTGTCAGTTTTTCCTGGTGTACCCCGTGTGCCCTTTTATTCTATGAATTCCATTCTTCCCTTGTATCAGGAAAATTTTCTTCGATTTCATCTCTGAATAAATATGTTTCAGATTTATTTCCTGGGCCATTTACTTAAACACTCATTATTCTTCTGTTGGACTGGTTTTGTCTTTCTTTGCCCCATATCTATCACCACCTTTTCTCTAACTGCTTCCAGCTCTTCAATTTTTTCCCTCACACTCGCTCTGATTATCTTAAAGCCTTTCTCGGGGTCAAATAATTCAAGTTTTAGCAACTGTCTGTGTAACGTCATTTGGGTCTTCATTTCTTAGCTTTATAATATCTCTTTTAACCTCATCCTGGTGTATTGATTTGCCTTTATAAAAGCTCTCATTTTATGGAGTTCATTTTCTATAGTGAGAAGTATGAAGAGTTTTCTTCAGGTCTCTGGATATGTTTTCTTCTACATTAGGATCTTTACCTGTCTTCTGTGTTCTACTCCTTTCATTCGCTTTTACTGTGTGTGTGTTGGGGGGGCGGTATACAGTGTATATCTGCATAGTTAGAATGCTATGTTTTTCCCACTGGGCTTTTACTAATACACAGATAGCTCTGTTCTGAAATAAAGTAGGTAAATTCTCCTAAATACCTTTTCTACCTTTCTCCTTCACCTGTTTGCTTTTGCCTATGAGATATGGGGCTGGGTTCTGCTCTCTAGATGCTCTTTGGTAGGCTACACTAGAGAGAAGGGAGAGGGTTTGCCAGGACAGTGTGCAACTATGTTCTCTTTTCTGGGAACCTGTTGCACAAGTGCCCACTTGCTTGAGCTAGATAGGCATCCCTTTCCTGTGGATTTTGGCCTATGCTTCCAACTCAGCAAGAGCAGACCCTAAAATGGATGTTGGGTAACAACTGGAGAAAAGGGACTGGTTCTACTCCACCGTCTTTACCAGGAGTTAACCCATCTGCTTAAGAACAGCTTCCCCAGAGAATAAAAGATAAAAGCTATCTGATGTTACTAGAAATTATCTTAGCGTCTCCTATGGAATTAGAAGATAAATAAAACTTTCCAAACACCTCAAACTCACCACTTACAAGTACAGATTCAAATGCATAACTAGCCCCCTCACTGAAAAGTATGAAATATATGTGGACAGTCACTAGACAGATATTTGCTCTCTAAGCCCTAAAAATGGGTTTTGTCCTAATAGGCAAGAGAAAAAGGAATACAGACCTCGACTGAAGGTATGTCCTGTTTCTCAAAACATATGTCTTCTTTAGATGCTTTGTGGATCTTCTTTTCTGAGGACGACTTTGTGTCAACCTTTTTCAAAGTTTCACAGCTGTCTACTTCATTCTTGACAGGCACTTGCTGGTTATTCCCTTGAATACATAAAAACGATTTAATCTCTAGCTAATTATTTCCATTCACATTCCCATAGTTAAATCTCTTTCCCACACCAATCTAATTTAATGAGATTTAGACTTAAAGATTGTTCCCGACATTCACGATGCTCTAGAAATGTGCTGACCAGTAAAACCGTGCTTACGTTACGAGTTCTACAAAAAGTCTTTAAAAGAGATTGAGGGAAAAGCCTGAGGCGGTACACCATTATTTATAGCAGCATTATACCTAACAGCCAATAGGCAGAAACAACCCAAGTGTCCCTGGACAGATGGACAGACAAACAAAATGTGGTATACCTACAGTGGAATAGCATTCAGCCTTAAGAGGAATGAATCATTGCCCAACACCGTGGGCAATATTATACTTAACACTATTGAGGTGTATACTCAAAAATGATGGAGATGGAAAAGCAAAGGAAGGAAATTCTGACACATGCCACAACGTGGATGAACTCTGAAGACCTGAGGCTAAATGAAATAAGCCAGTCCCCCAAAGAGAAATACTATACGATTCTCCTTGTGTGAGGGACCTAGAGTCGTCAAATTCATAGAGATGGGCTGGCGGGAGAGGGTAGAGGTACTCACTGCTTAATGGGTATAGAGTTTCTTTTCATGACAGTGAAAAGGTTCTGGAAACGGATGGTGGTGATGGTTGCACAACAATGTGAATGTACTTAATGCCAAGGAGCTTTATAATTAAAATGGTAAATCTTATGTTATGCCTATTTTACCCCAATTTTTTTGAAGCTGGTGAGGGGAAAGAGGGGTAAAGGCCTTGGCTTCCAGTCATGACCCAGTCCCTTATTAGTTTTCAAAGTAAATCTCTTAAAGTTGCCTGAGTTTCTTCAGTTTCCTTAGTTATAAAATGAAAATACCACTTTCTCCGCCTGCCCCGACTGCTACAAAGATGAAATCAGAAGACCTATAAATGGAAAGAATCCCCCACCAAAACTACATGACCCGTTTCAGGGCAGGTCCTCCTCCCAGTCGGGGCGCACCTGCCCCCAGCAACCAGGGCCTGTACCCTGTAAACGAGCAGATGAATCACAGGGCAAAAAAGCTGGTGCTGGTAGAAACCTCATGTGAAAACATGATTTTCCTACTTTTCTTTCAAGTGATTTCATGCCTAAGTGTATTTCTTCTTCCATCCCTTACTTCAAAATAAAGTCAAAGCAACGTCAACCCCACAAAAACTGGCCTCAGTGTTCTAATATGAAACAAAGCATTTCAATACCTTCTCTTTTTTTCTTGAACTGAGACTTCCCTTACCATACCTTTGCAATCTGAGAAAGTTTAGACGGCCCGGCAGCTATTTCACAAGGAAGCAGGCTGCAGGCTTGGTGATGCAAGCCTGACCTCACCTCAGCAGGGGCTCCAGTCCGGCCCTGCTTTGGGACCTGGTGCAGGAAAAGTCTGTGCCCGGAAAATGAAATGAGCAGTTCAATCCCTCCTGATTCTGAAATTCTGAAGCTGAACTCACTCAAAGCAAGATATATACATCTTACAAATAACACTTACAAGGGAAGCATGCTTTTATTTTGTTAATGGAAAATGGTAAGTATCACAGAACTATAAAAACGCTGGGAAGCATTAATTGCTCTAAGACACAAATTGGGTGTTCAGACAACTACAGAGGAAAATATCCACCATGATGAAGTGGTAAAGGAAAGAGCCAAGAACAAAGGAGGCAGGATCCAAAACAGAAAAAGAAATCATAAATAAGGACATCCCTTCGGATTCTGGAAACCATACATATAAAACAGAACACATACATTCTCCCAAAAAATGTGCCGCTAACTTTCCTAGAGTCTTAATTCGTGAGAAAATGGATTTCCTTACGTGTTCTTCCGGCCAAGAACAGCACTAAAAGTATTAGTCGTCAAACTTTCTCAGGAAGGATCCAAAGTTAATATCCAACACTGAACTATCCCCAAAAGTGCTAAAGCACTTAGTAACACCTTCTGTGGGGCTGGGAATCAGGACAAACAGTAAAAGCAATACTTTTTTTTATTTTATTTTTTTAACGTTTTATTTATTTTTGAGACAGAGAGAGACAGAGCATGAACGGGGGAGGGTCAGAGAGAGGGAGACACAGAATCTGAAACAGGCTCCAGGCTCTGAGCTGTCAAGCACAGAGCCTGACGCGGGGCTCGAACTCCCGGACCGCGAGATCACGACCTGAGCCAAAGTCGGACACTTAACCGACTGAGCCACCCAGGCGCCCCCCCCCCCACTTTTTTAAAAATTTTTTTTAGTAAAGGCAATTCTAGTAACAAGTTCTTCATTGAGTCTTTGAGAAACTCTAACATGACAATATCTAAGAATTTAGAAATTCATTTACTAAATGGAGCCATCAAAGTCATCTTATTAGGCACGCTTACTTACTTACAGTGTTATACAACTTTCTTATACCCATTTCACAGAGCCAGTGTTTGAGCCACAAAGATAAAAAACAAATAAAACAGGGAACAAGTGAACTCAACTAGAATCCTGCTTAAACTTTTATGGTATCAAATCTAATCAAGTGTTATATTTTGAGTAAAAGCTAATCTTCAAGGTATTAGTATCTATAAGTAAAATGAGACTATTTGAATTTTTCAAATATTCGTATTTCAGAAATTTGGAGTGTCTATTCAGTGACATCTTCCATGTATTGTTAATTCCAAGGCTTAGGGTATTATTCAATTTAAAAGTTTATTATCCTTTACATTGTTATAAGCAGAAAGCAATAAAAGGGCGCCTAGGTATCTCACTTGGTTAAGCCTCCAACTTCAGCTCAAGTCATGATCTCATGGTCTGTGGGTTCAAGCCCCGCATCGGGCTCTGTGCTGACAGCTCAGAGCCTGGAGCCTGCTTCAGATTCTGTGTCTCCCCCCTCTCTCTGCCCCTCCCCTGCTTGCTCTCTCTCGCGCACGCCCTGTCTCTCAGAAATAGACATTAAAAGAAAGAAAGCAATAAAATAATTGGCTGACTATTCCTCTTTCATAGTGCTGAGGCCTGCTGTGTGTCTTTAGCCTTAATTCCAGAGATCATTATTTTTTAATTGTACGGTCAAATACAGATCTAGAATTGTGATCACACAATTTAAAAATAATACACATTTGAAAAGAGACATATTTAAAAGATCATTTACGTTACACACAGAGCTCTACTCTTGTCAGACGCTCAAAAGACTCTGGAATACGTAACAAATGTTTGAAAAATTGAGCTGTGGTTTGACAGGTGGATGCCAAGAAAACTGTGTGTGAAAACAGAGCTCTGAAGCATCTGTCAACAGACTTCCTGTGTATGGGGAATTTTAATTTATGACTTACTACAAGGCCTCTCAGAAGAAGGCCGCAGAAAGAACAGGAAGGGGGTGAGACACATTTCTTTTATTCAGAAAATAAATTCTGTGTTTTTCAACAACAAAACTGAGCATGTAGTGCCAGAGCCATTAATATTCACCTTGGAATATTTTTTTCTCACACAATATGTCACCCTCAGGAAAAATTAAAAAGCCTCAGAATAGGAGAAGGCAAACTTCCTCACATGCCTCAAGGAGGTCTGTCAGGTTAATAAAAGCACTTCAGGCACTCTTAGGAGACAGACCGCCTGCCCCCTTCCCCTTTTTCCAAAAGCAATCTTATCACTGAATTTGCCTCTATGGAACATTTGTGTACTTTAGAAGGAGCTAGGATGTGGCAAACACACTAGCTGCTTTCCCCTGAGCAAACAGAAATTCCCCATTCTAGTGGGCCACACAGGAAACGAGGTGGAGGGACCTGGGATTCCCAACCAGCCGGCAGGCTAAGTTCAACTATTAACACAGAAGCTGTTTTCTTCAGGTTCTAGAATGATTTTGTGACGAAAACACGTTTTTCACAAAGTAAAACACTTTTCAAAGCAAAAAAAGAACCAACGCTCAAAGTTGGAAGTGAAAATTTGGAGAGTTCTCATATACAAATGGTTTTCTCATCCTTGAGCATTCTTCACACGTTATGGACTCCCTGCCAATTATATGCCTGTTCACCATCTGCCAGCTTATTACAATGCTTTCCTTTAAAATCTGATAAAAGCACCCCAAGCCCTTGACATTACTAAAAAAAACTCCAAATCCTATCTTCAAACTACAAATATCTTCCTCTAGAATTCTCAGTCCTTTCTTATTTTTAAAATTGTCAATTCTTTAAAATGTCTACATTGTAAATGGATGGCAGGCAACCTAATTTTTTTAACCTCTTTGATATTTTCCTAGAATAGTGCTGTGAACAGAAAACAGAACAAAACACATGTCAATGAATGGCTTTCCCTGCGAGGAATCTCCTGCTGACATACTAATTCCGGAGAGAAATCCAGCACTGTGAATTAGCACCTCTAAGTTTGCTGGTCAGAACATGGTGGAAAGCCAAAGTTCTTTCATCAGTCCTTACTTGATCTGATCAACAATCACCCGGATACCACTTAACATATTACTGATCTAACCAAAGAGCAGTTTTTAAAGACTTCTTATTGAGAGATACTTGTTTCCATTTAAAACACAGATTAGCAATCTGCACAGAAGGGAAAGATTCTGGGCAGGAATGACATCTATGATGATACAAGCAAGTCCTTTGTTTCTGGACCTCCAATACGAAGTTCACGCACACTTGCTGAAGTATTACTACATGGCCATCTATGCTCCACTATGGGCATTAAACATCAAGTATTGGACAGGAGGGACCTGAAGCACAAATGTGAATCCTCTGACCCACTCTAGCGCTGCACTTTGGGCCCACGTCTCCACATTTTAACCCACTTCAAAGTACTGCAGTGCAGCAAAAGGTCCTTCCCATCTATCTATCCACAAGGCCATGGCCACTGCACTCTGCAGGCACATTTATGCAGATGACTAGTGGACGCAAGGGGCCACAGAAGCACCTCAAACAACTATGGTTTTAGGCTTACGTAAAGTCAGCCTATGTTAGATCCTGTGCTCAGGCCTAAATAATACCAAACAAGGAAAACCCTGGTAGGATTCACCCCTAATCTCACTTTCACAAATGTTTTGCAGCCTGGGCCCCATGGAAATGGAACAATAGGCAGCCCCCTGCCCTACCACAAAACATCCTCAGACCAAGTATGCTATCATTTGAGGATCTGGTTGAATGCTTCATCCGGAGTGCGTGCTCACACGCCGGGTGGACAGAACACAGGGGACGGCGTCAACCCTGCAGACATGATTCCACCTCAAATACGTGCACGGATACCAGGGAAACGGTACAAACTGGTTGGAACAAGACGCACCAGGAATACATGTGCAGTTGCCTGACCTTGCTCCACTCGCTCGGAGGACTCCAGCTTTGAAGTTAGAGACGTCCTTTTATGGAACACATAAAATTCACTTCGGGTTTTTAACTACATGCATACAACTCATCAGAAACTGACCAATCCATAATATTTCTCTATCCCCTCTACAGTAACAGGGAGTGAAACACATTAGATGTTTTAATAAGATCAAAGGTGACTGATTTTTCCAGATTAAAAAGTGTCCAAAATCTGACTTTTACCAGGTACAGAAATGTGCATATTAAGATGATCAGAACGACTAAGAAAAATAAGCACGGGCTCTTATGCCAAAAGCCAAAGGGGTCAGTTAAAGCTTCACGACAATGTTACATATAGGTAGTTTTCTGAGTCCAGTCCTGCCTACGCTTTCACTAACCGCCTTTGCTCTAAGAGAACATCTGTCTTTTTTAACCAAGGGACACAATTAGACAAGAATCAGGACCAGGGAACATGAGACGGTAGCAGCTGTTAAATATAAAAAGTTGGTAAGTTTTGTTCGGTCAGAAACATTTTATGAGCAGATTAATTTTCACAAATAGTCTGAAAATCCAAGATATAAAATAATTAGAAAGTGGTGTCCATATCCTCCCAATAAAATATGACATTCCCAACCCTCTAAACACATGTACTAAAAGTATACTTCTTAGCCACGACATTCTAAAAATGTGGTGCCTCCTCCTAAGCTTTTCATTTTGCAAACCGTACTTCAACATTTACACCTTTGCTTTAACTCTGTGCAAGAACTAAAAATTCAGCATCCATGATTAAACCTAAAGTCACAAGTGAGAACAAATTCTGTTAAAAAAACAGACCGAAGACAAACCGGAGAGAAAAGTCATCCAGGAGGATGAAAAGATTACCATTATTCTTCCCGGAAATCTCTGGCAAGTCTGACTGGTACTGAGGTGCACTTCTTGACAAGTGATTTTCAGGTAGTTTCTTAGAGGTCTTCAGAGAACAGAGCTCTCTCTCCTTGAGTTCACCTATGTTTTCTGAAGTTTTAATATCCGTTTCCTTAGGAAACATACATGTCTGTATTTCCTCCTTCATATGACATTCTGAAGAAGGATGATTGACCATAACTGTGTTTTTCAGTGTGTTTTCTTCTTTATTCAGTAAGTTTTTGGGAAGGGTTAAATTCTTTTGCAGGTTGACATTTATGCCACTTGCGTATTTGAGGTTTATCCAGTTCTCACCCATAACATCAGTGCACACGTCCTCTCTAGGGGCAGACACGGGGCTGCCCAGGGCTGGAGTCTGTCTCTCCTCAGCAGCAGTGTTGGCACTGCTGGCAACAGGTGGGCTAGGTCTGTGTTTGCTGTAATAGACTGAGCACTTGTGCTTCTTCTGAGAATGACCGTAGGTACCGGGGCTCCTCCTTGCTGCGTTCTGGATCCTGCTTTGTGGAGTGTTTACTGGAAGACAGCTCTTCCCTCTGCCTTTATCAGAGGGGCCATAGGTATCAAGAAAGTTCTTACAATTGCTCCTGAGTGGAGGAAGAAAAACATTTAACATCAAGCCAAGTGGAATCAAACCCTACCCCTCTGTTTCTAAAGCCGTGAGAAAGAAGTGGCCATCGGTACTGTGTGTACTGGGGAGTTCTATCTTTCCTTCTTCCAAAGCCCCCTGGGTTTTACAAACTAAGTCCTTATATGAAGTCTATCTTATTGTAAAAGGACTATTACAGCCTCAATGACTTAAAGAAAATTTTACGAATCTAAACCTGGACTCAGAATAGTATTTATATCACCTTAAAATAAAATCAGAACGAAGTAATATCAAAGGTGAGAGCCCCTTCCCCCCCAACACACACACACACACACACACACACACACACACACACACACACACAGAAATTCTTACTTGTGAGAATGGGAGCTAATTACATCCATCGAACTATTGTTTTGCTGCGAAGATGAGCTAGCATTTTGCCTCTGTCTTGTTTTCATGAATTCCATAAGAATGTACTGTGCTTGTTGGAAGGCTATTAAAATCACACCCAACAGGGACAAACTGAGGAAGAAAGCAATGGGGTTCATTACTGCATGGTTCTGACTGGCATTAAAAAGACCAGCTCTCTTACAGAAGAGCAGTGGATGTTTGATGCAAAATGTCTAAAGATGTGGTATTGGGATTCCCTAAGATGTATGATATCATACTTTCTGATATTAAAGATTAAAAAAAAAAAACCCAAGTTTCTAAAAATGTGCATACTTGTAAGTTTGACATTCCAATTCCATTTTTAAAAGCACTTGTGGGGCGCCTGGGTGGCTCAGTCACTTGAGCGTCCGACTTCGGCTCAGGTCATGATCTCGCAGCTCGTGAGTTCGAGCCCTGCGTCGGGCTCTGTGCTGACAGCTCAGAGCCTGGAGCCTGTTTCAGATTCTGTGTCTCCCTCTCTCTCTCTGCCCCAACCCACTCGCATTTTGTCTCTGTCTCTCTCAAAAATAAATACACATTAAAAAAAAAAATTTAAAAGCACTTTCATGATAAAATCTAAAAGGGTGGTTCTAGTCTTCCAATCTCAAATTGCCACTGCACTGGGCCAACAGGAGTCAAAGTCGTATCTTCCCCTGTGACGGCCAGTGAAAACATATGGAGCACAATGGTCTATGATACTTCTAGGTCCCATGAATCTCTTACAATTCATTTACTATTATCTTAAAGTTTATCAGTTACTACTTTGTCTACTTCATGTGTATCAGGGTTCGCAAAGAAATACAAATTTCACTCAATTCAGATGCTTTGAATATGCTATTTGACTATTCATAAGCTCTTACACCCAGGCAATAGACAGTTTCTTGCAACTCGTCCAAAGGCGGGAGCATACCTGACAAAGAAGACTGTGAGCCTCCAAAACGACTCCTCCCAGCTGGGTCCTGGAACCACGTCGGCACACAGAGGCAACAGGTGATGAGGGAGGGTCACATTGAGAGTGAAGTGAAATTCTAGGTCTGCTGCAGTCACAAGAGTCAGCTCACGAATGACCCAGGAAGAGGTAAAGTCAGGAGTAAACCTGGTAACAAAAGACTCATCTTTATGAACTTGATTCTTTTAATTCCAGGCACAAAACAAAGTAATCACAATAGCAGCCAAATTTCTTACTTACCATAAGTATTTATATAAAAACAACTTAACATGTCTTACCAATGGAAAAAGGTCCCTCCACCCCCACATTATTAAATGCGCCACAAAACTTAAATGAGGTTAAAACTCAATGCTTACACAATGCTGATATCTCGGGATGTGTTTGGGGCCAGGGAAAATTGATGACAATCTAGCACTTCGAATCCATAACCTTGGCAATTATACCCATTAATTTTCAGAGATGTCACAGTTATAGGAAGTGGTCCAATATTCTCAACTTTAAAGTTCTTTGTAATAGATAAAATTTGCTTGCTGTCTTTCAGTTCTAGTGAGGACAGAAAGTAATATTTAGTGTATACGAACTGCAAAATTTACTTAGCATAATTTATTGAATCAAAAAACTATGACATGTATTATTAAAATGTGAAAAAAAATTCAATATAAGCTCAAAGTATGACTTCTATCTAATTTCTAGAACAGTTACAGATTTTCTTATACTACCAGGATACAATAAAAACATTTAACTAATCAAGATTTTTAAGTTAAATGACCTTCCTAGGTACCAACAGTAATCAAAATCTCTTCTTTGTTCTTTTACTTAGTGAAGGTTAAGGTTAGGGATGCCTGGGTGGCTCAGTCAGTTAAGTGTCCAACTCCTGATTTTGGCTCAGGTCATGATCTCACAGGTTCATGAGATTAAGCCCCGCGTCAGGCTCTGTGCTGACAGTGTGGAGCCCACTTGGGATTCTCTCTCTCCCTCTCTCTCTCTCTCTCTCTGCCCCTCCCCTGCACATGCTCACGTACTCTCTCTCTCTCAAAATAAACTTAAATGTTGTTTTTTTTTAAAAGGTTAAGGTTAGAAGTTTATTCTTTTCAGAAGCCAAATAGTTTGGATATCCCTAGGCACTATGCACACTTTGCTCCCAGTATCTTCACATTGAACAGGGACCAGTTAAGAGCAAGTGTGTGTGCTTCTAGAAACATGACTCAAACACCCACTACATTCAGAGGAAGTAAGTCACCAAGTCCCTGCAAAAAAAATGAGAGCACATTTTATATAGGGAGTTTAAAAAAGAAAGAATTACCACAATTTTAAATTACTCCCATAAATTTACAACCCACAATCTTTTCCATAAAGGGACTAATATCTTATCTGGTTCTATAGTTTTTATAATACTCCTTAATTCTATATTTCAAGGTCAACTCTAAATTACTGAATGAATGAAAGAAAAAATGAATTGTGATGAATGCTGAATGCAAATGGTTAATAAATCGCTTCAAACTCAATGCTCATTTAGCATAGTTTTATTAAAAAAATTCTAATGAGACATTAAATAGTGCTACAAAATTATCCAATAGTTTTCACTAATCAGATTTCTCCACAGGAAGCACAGTGCTATTAAAATGCTTTCAGTGTGTTCCAGAAATTCAAAATTATATAGGAAACAAGACAGAATTTACGAAAAACATTTTATATCTATTGTTTGATTTTTGTTTTAGTTCCTGAGAAAGTTCTTGAACCTAATATAAATAATTTAGAAGTATTTAACTTAAATACACGCACAGTTTGGAAATATCTAATGGAACATTTATGTAAATTTCTAAATCTTCTATGTCTAATACAGTAGCCACTAGACATACGTGGCTACTTTAAATTAAATTAAAATTAGGTAAATTCAAAAAGTGATTTTCGGGGTGCGTGGGTGGCTTAGTCGGCTAAGCGTCGGACTTTGGCTCAGGTCATGATCTCGCGGTCTGTGAGTTCGAGCCCCGCGTTGGGCTCTGTGCTGACAGCTGAGCCTGAAGACTGGCTTCGGATTCTGTGTCTCCCTCTCTCTCTGCCCCTCCCCCACTTATGCTCTGTCTCTCAAGAATAAACATTAAAAAAAATTTAAAAACTTATTTTCTAAGTCACACTACCTATATTTTTAAGTGCTCAGTAACCACATGAGGCTAGTGTCTGCTGTACTGGATGACACAGACACTGAGCATTTCCATTACTGCATAGAGTTCTACTGCTTAGAAATCTTTAGTCTTGTCTCCATTCAGCATTTTGGGGTGATCTTTTTTTTTTTTAACGTTTATTCATTTTGAGAGACAGAGAGAGACAGAGCATGAGCGGGGAAGGGGCAGAGAGAGAGGGAGACACAGAATCCGAAGCAGGCTCCAGGCTCCGAGCCGTCAGCACAGAGCCCGACGCGGGGCTCAAACCCACGAACTGTGAGATCATGACCTGAGTCAAAGTCGGACGCCCAACCGACCGAGCCACCCAGGCGCCCCATGGTGTGATCTTTTTATGATGATGTAGCCTCTTACTATTTATCTTAAGTATTTGACACTATACTGATAATTCAGCAATTACACTTTTTATGTATGTATTAAGTAAGATGGGTTAAATATCTAAGGCTATTTTTATAAAGTAAAGGCTTATATATGCTAAACGTTTGCCTGATTCAATTATTTGCATCAATGCAATGAATTTACTATAAATTTATAAAGAATCTTCCTATAGAATCCTTTTGCTCTTGGCTTTAGCACCAAGCCTGCCCCATCTGAGTGCCACACCCATGAACTCACGTCGCCGGCAATCCATCAGCGTGGACTCGGGCACCTTGAACCTGAGAGAACCTCCCGAACCAGGAAGCCTTCCGCCCACTTTCAGTAACTCTCTCGCTCCAAACCCTTCCACGCCAATCATGTCGATAACAGTCAAGTTATTCCTATTGGGGCAGCACATACAAATACAAAGGCATTACAACACAGTCACAAGATACAGTGCACTTGGACTTAAACATTCCTAGTTAGCAAGAACAGCTGTAAGGTTTTCAAAGAGAAAATCAATTTAAATAGTGTGGCATCTCCTGGAATTTAGAGGCTATTGACGGGCAACAGAAGCTGCCAATGGGCTCAGAAGAGCCCAGGCAAGCTGACTACAGCAGGAACGAGTGAATGCCCAGAATGTTCCTGATCACCCTCCTGCCTCAGCCCGAGAATGTGAAGCCATGTTTTTCTAATAATCAGCCACCTGGGTGGTGATGAGACCTGCAAGAGCAAAAAAAAAAAAAAAAACAAACACAAAAACTGAAAAGATAAAGTTGGGGTCTCAGAGAAATATTAACAAATTTAGCCTAATTGATACAAACTACTTGCAGGGTGAATTAAGGAGTTTCATAGTAATTGTGACTATTAGAGATTCTGCCTTAGGGATAATTCTAGAAATAAAATCCTACTGTTTCTTTTGAACCAAAGATTTATAATGTCACCCCACAAAATAACATAGATCTACTCAAATCCTTAGTAGTCAAGCAAAAATTCAGACTAGCTTCTGCCTTTTCATTAACTGAAGTCATGACTCCCAGGACAAAAAAAGTTAAATGGAGTAGATGTTTAAAAGGTGTAGACTGGAGTGAAAGCCAGTCATCATTAATGTAAATACTATAGAAGCTGAGAAAACATTCCTAATTAGGCAAAATACAACAAGAGCTTTACACCTTTATCTGAAGGATTAAGAATCTTTAACCATTTAAAAGCCTTTAAGTTAGGTTGGATGACTGATATTATTTACAGAAAAATACTATGTGTCAATATAGAAATATCAAAAGTAAATTAACTACTACAAATAATTTAGACTTTCTTTTCGAGGTGGGATAGCTGAACCTGGGATGAGGTAAATGTTATCTCTGCACTTCCCAGGACCTTAGTTCTTCAACGGAGAAGGAGTTTTAAATGAAAGACGCTGTCAACAGGGCAGCAGGAGTCTTAGTTAAAATGCTTAATAGAACAAACAAGTACATTTTCTTTTTCAGAGCAATTCACTTGCAGAAGAACAAACTCGTGTAATATATTAAAGGAAGTCCAGAATAAGAAAGTCTTCGCTAGCTGATCTGATACTAGAAAAACTCTACAAAGTAACTAAAAGGACATTTATTGAAAATTAGTGTTAGACTTCTCACCAATGCAGAGAGCTTCAACATAGATCTGTATTTACTGTAAATTTTTGAAAGAAAACTCTCAATAAAGACTAACTAAAGATGAAAAAAATTTAATAGTGAGAAACATTTAGCTGCTTAAATTTAGCAACATCTGTCATTTAAAATAAGGAGGGAAAAAAAGGCAATGGGCTCAACAGTCCTTAGTCCATTGTCCTTTGGGGCTACAGAGAGTTCCAGAAGCAAGACAGGTATGAGAGTGATATAAATCCCAACACTGCGAGTGAAAACATACACAGCAGTGTTTCAATTATTTTTCTGAGCTGGGAACATGCGTTCCTAGCACATACGTGTGTGTGTGTCTGCATTTGTACATGTGTCCTGCCCTCAATGACACCAACAGATGAGATGCTGAGCAAAATATACTGTGGCTCTTAGAGAGAAGGGCACACAGCCCCTACTTTACAAGGTGGGAAACTGAGGCACAGAATAAGGTGAAGCCTCACATAGCCTCTCCTCTCCCTCCCATGCAACACAGCCCCATCCCTGAAGGCCTGACCATGAGGTGAATGTCAGCTCTTAGCTAAAGAGATTACATATTCTTGAGACACCTGGGTGGCTCAGTCACTTAAGCGCCCGACTTCAGCTCAGGTCACGATCTCACAGTTCGTGAGTTCGAGCCCCATGTCGGGCTCTGTGGTGATGGAGCCTGCTGCAGCTTTTATATTTCCCTCTCAGAAATAAACAAATACTTATAAATAAAAAATAAAGAGATTATGTATTCTTGAGAGAAAGAGACTTGGACAGACGAGTCAGAGAGAAAGAAATAGGCTCCATGACAGGGACACACCCACCGGATTAGTATGAGGGAGGTAACTTTTCCGTAGTCAGCTGGCGTGAAAACTACGCCGACCCTTTTCATCTCCAGAGGCTGCAAATGTAAGTGGAGGATGCCAAACTCAGATTCCTCAGAAGGCATGCCCTGCAGATTTAATAAATGCAGTGAAATGATTCCTGTGAAGCAAGCTTCCGTCTTCATTACCTGCATTTTAGGGTATAAACATGATTGCTCTTCTTTTAACGTCCAGAGTGGACTACCCTAATCGACGCGCTGAACTTGCTCACTCTGAGAGTTCACACTGATAAACAGTTCCCGAACCACAGCTGAGAAGAGCAGGCAGAGGCTGCAGGACAGCCTGCCAGGGATGCTGGAGAGGGGGATTTGCTTCCCGGCCTGGATGGAAGCTGCGGCTACAAGAGCCATCTCTGCCAAGATGCTCTGAATGCAAACTGTCACTGAGACAGCACACCAAATAGCCTCTGTTTGAATGCTGCGGGGATCTGACCCAACACCCAACTGCTGCTCGACAACCCTATCTTTAATACTGACCTTAGGTTCATACAGAAACCATCTTTAATATATTGCGTCTCTTCACTCAGGAGAAAGAGCTGTGTTTATTCACAAGCTCCTTTATTTTTCCCAAGGTCTCTAACTTTCTCTGATTAATCTTGTGTTCTAAATCCAGTATTCAAGGCTAAAATCTTGTTTTCTAAATCTAGTATTCAAGGCTGAGTTCTTCATCATTTTTCCTCTTTCCACTGTTTTTTTCCAGCTCCTTCTCACTAAAAAAAATTATTAATTTCTTAGCGCTATAATCATATAATCTGCATGGTAATATTTCTCTTTTCTGCAGTCTTGATTTTTGTATTTGTTTTATCCTGCAATTGTTGCTAGTATTTCCCCATGCTATCAGAAGAAATAGCGACAGTGTTTGATTCATTTTCATTAGAACTATAAGCTTCACGAAGGGAGAAACCTCGCTTTACATAGATCTAATATGAATACTGAATAAAACTGATTTTTAGTATTAAAACTGTAATAATAACATGGCACACCTGGGTGGCTCAGTCGGTTAAGCACCCGACTCTTGATCTTGGCTTAGGTCATGATCTCACAGTTCATAGGATCGAGCCCCACAAAGGGCTCCATGCTGACAGCACAGAGTCTGCTTGGGTCTCTCTCTCTCTCTCTCTCAAAATAAATAAGCAAACATTAAAAAATCTGTAATAACAACTGCATCATTTATTAAATCGTTCTTATATGCCAGGCACTGGAATATAAGAAGTCTATAAAATGCTGAGCATTCCATAAATGTTACTGAATCTTCAAACATTATTACGAGTGAGTGAGAGAAGGCTTTAGAGAGGATAAGTAATCTTCCTGAGGGCACAAAGCTAGCCCATGTTAACAGCCTGGACTCAGAACCCTGACCATCTAATTCCCCCTGATCTTAACCGAAGGAACTACATTTCTAACAGCAAACCATCATAAATACGGGTGCCATTCTTTACATAACAAAGAGTTCTAAGAAGAATTTTGAATTAAACTTTAAGTGTCTCAAAGGCATCGATACTATTATTGTCAGTGTAACAAATTCATAACAGTAATGGTGTCTCTTATCACAAAAGGTGTAATATTCTTGGGGGAAACCTTTAGTCACACATGAAAAACTTCTTCCAAACAGGCTGCAGCATTTGTTCAAATCTGAATAGAACGTTTAGACGTAAAAGAAAACTGGCATTATTTTTGGAATTCCAAATTATATACGATTCAACACCAGTGGGGCCAAAGATCTTTTAGTATCCTGGACTAACTTGTCTCTAACAGCCCTGGGAGCCTGCTCAGTGGAAAGGACAACCAGAGGCAATGAGCAGGGCAGGCGTGCTAACAAAACCAAGACCATCCTGCTGCCTAAACTACTTACAAACAGAAAGGGACATTTGCTGTGATAGGTTTCCTATTGTAAGTCTCTGTTAAAAATCCATCTAAAAACTTGCTTTGATGAGTTTTAACTCTTAGTTGGAGGTCATTTGATCTCCCTCGTTCTGCTATTCAAGTTAATCTACAGCCAATAGTCCATCTTTGGAGGGATAAGTGTGGAGAAAGAAGAAAATACCAAGGCATTTCAGTGTGTGCGTGCGTGTGTGCGTGTGTGTGTGTGAGTGTGTGTGTTAATATAGTTGTATGCCCATGTGTGGTGACGTGTGTGGCTGTATTTTTTTAACAGATGCTCTGCGTCTGACTTGATCTCACACATAGGATACTTGTAAAGAGAACTCTCAGCTCTGTACAAAGAGCCACAGAACTACTGAGTGGAAACTAAGAAACAAGGCTGCCAAGTCCCAGAACAACATCCTTTCCACATGACATGTTTACTCCTCTTCCTGAGTATTTGTGCAAGACCTCATGAGCGCCCAGAGGCTTAAGAATTTCAGAAAGACCTTTTTTTTTTTAACAGATGAGGTGAACATCACAGAAACTGGGTGACTTGCTAAAAACATGAAGCCTGTTTAGTAGGAGAAGATGTTCTTAGGTGTATCTTTACCTTATGTCACCTTAAAAAACAATCGATGGGAAATCTAAAAGAGAATTGTAAATTCTGGGGTCTCAGGTTTTATGGTTTTCTACATAGCCCTGATTCAATTGTTATTTCTTCACTCACATGAATCTAAACTATCAAATTAAAATGATTTACAGGCTAACATGAACCATGGGCTCTTGCTGCATTCGTTAATTGGGAAAATCTGCTATGTATACTTCACGCCTAGAATATAAGAGAGCCACATATATTATGTAAAAACACTTGAAACATGACTTGGTGCAGCCATATGCTATGTGTGTGGTTTGTCAGCATTCTTTTTCTATTTAAAGAGGACATCCTACCTGGTAAGGGCAAGCTTTGGTGAGCTGGAATTCACCAGTTGTGAAATTAATCATCTGCATATCGGTGCCAAACCTATAAAGGAAAAAAAAATGTTTGAAATAACATGCAGGTTGCCACTAAAGAAAACAGTGCATGTGTGCACATATACAGATTATGTGAGCACATGTGTTTACATATACGGTTCATCCCATCCTGTCACCACTGCATCCCAGCCCCCTGCATTGTCCTGGGCATACTGGAAGTGCTCAATAAATACCATTGAATGAATGACTTTGGCAGCACAGAATGTAAAGAAGCATATGGTGACAACAGCTCTAAATACAAAGCAATTTTTTTTCCCTCTCCAAACAATACATAAGGAACCTGACAGGAAGTGACTCTCGAGAAAGGACAATTTTGTCTCCCGGTAGACACGTAGCAATGCCCAGAGACATTTCTGCTTACCACAGCTGGGGAGGTCCTACTGGCACCGATTGGGTAGAAGCCAGGGACGCTGCTAACCACCCTCTGAAACACACAACAGCCCCTCCTCCCCCAAACAGAAAATCACCTGGTCCAAAATGTCAATAGTGCTGAAGCTGAGAAACCCAGGGATAAGGGTAAATCCTACTAAGCCAAAGAGGGAAACATTCTAACTGAAACTGTGACTGCTTTGTGAAAATAAGATATAACAGACAGGGACATCATCTTTTCTTTTCTAACACGAGATTAAAATGTACTAAAACACTAAACTCCTTTCTTGTGTTGCCCAGAGATCGCTGTGATTTAGATTCTCAATATGAGAAATACACGTGGGAAAAAATCACAGCTGTAAAGATTCCCTGACCAGAGAAAGTAATATTCTGCTGGGAGCTAGCCTTGTCACAGGAACACCAAAGATACCACGTAACAAGAGAAGCGGCAATTTCCATCAGGTTGTATGTCCCAAGGAGCTGGGTGTGCAGGTACTGGGGCCAATATTGTGTACACCCACATACAGGTTCTGGGTGAAAGATGTGAAGGACTCTGAATAATTCTGAGTCTTAACAGCGTTTCCCAAACACCGTCAGAAAGTCTTCACCAATTGGGTGCTTTACCATTTGTGCAGCAGGCGTACCACAGCCTCGGGTGTAGGATACAAGGAGAGAGGCAGGAGCTGCAAGGAGACCGGCCAAGAGGAAGGGTTCTTCACCACAAAGTACTTCACCTACATATGGGGAAAGGAAAATCAAAACCCCGAGGAAGACATGGCGTTGCTCCTGAGATAATCCCGCCAAGAATTCATAACCTGAATCGAATCATGGGAACCATCATGCAAATCAAATCGAGGGACAGTCTAGAAAATAAATGGCCTGCTTACTTCAACAACATCTCTGCTATGAGAGGCAAGAGAAGGCTGAGAAAGATTACAGGTGATGATCATACAAAGCAAGATCCTGAGCTGGGGAAAAAAAAAAAACCTACCATAAAGTATGTGAGGGGGATAGCTGGAAAATTCTGAATATAGACTGCAGACTCGATAACATTATGATTAATATCACATCCAATTTTAATAATTGCACTTTGGTATGTGAGAAGATGCTCCTGTTCTTAGGAAATCCACAATGAAGTAGAAATAAGGGAGGACATAGCATCTGACACTCTCAAACAGCTCGTAAATGTGTGTGGTGTGGAGCACGTGGGTGGCTCAGTTGGTTAAGCGTCCGACTTCGGCTCAGGTCATGATCTTGAGACTCGCATGAGCTTGAGACTCACATCGGGCTCTGTGCTAACAGCTCAGAGTCTGGAGCCTGCTTCGGATTCTGTGCCTCCCTGTCTCTCTGCCCCTCCCCTGTTCATGCTCTTTTTCTCTCAAAAATAAATAAACATTAAAAAACATTTTTAAAAAAAGGGTGTGGTGTGTGTGTGTGCAAAGACAGAGAAAAGGAATGATAAAGCAAATGTGGCAAACACAAAAACACCTTTGTGAAAGGTGACTAGGAGTTCTTGGTACTATTTTTAACCATTTAAGTTGAAATTATTTCAAAGTTAAAAAAAAATTTAATGTTTATTTTTGAGAGAGAAAGAGAGAGAGAGAGAGAGAGAGAGTGTGTGTGTGTGTGTGTGTGTGTGTGTGTGTGTGTGTGAGCAGGGGGCAGAGATGTGTGTGTGTGTGTGTGAGCAGGGGGCAGAGAGGGAGTGAGAAAGAATCCCAGGCAGGCTCCAGACTGTCGGCACAAAGCACAACGTGGGGCTCAAACCCACGAACTGTGAGATCATGACCTGAGCCGAAGTCACACACTCAAGCGACAGAGCCACCCAGGCGCCCCACAAAACAAAAATGTTTTAAAAACAGTCTTCAGATGCCACCCCTAAGAAACCCAGTGAGCACCTCATGAAGTGTAAATCATCACCCAGACCACATGTGATGCAGCTCTTTGGCAATGAGATGACACACACACATGGAAGTCTGCTGGTGTGGCTTCTGTGCCTCTGCTTTGCTCCCTGCCTCCCCATCTCATGGAGGGAAGCACACACGAGAGAAGAAGTCAGCACACTAAGGACAGAGGGTAATGGACAGAGTCCAGGCTCTTGATGGCATCACACTGCTGCTTCATCAGTTTTGGACTTCTCTCTTTTGAGCTTCTCACTATAAAACAAGCTAACTCCTATGTAAGCCTGTGTTAATCAGGATTCTCTCTGTGATGGGGCTCCTGGTTGGCTCAGTCAGGAAAGCACTGTGACTCTTGATCTTGGGGTTGTAAGTCGTTTTGGTTCTCTTTTTAATTTTTTTAACATTTCTTTATTTTGGGGAGAGAAAGAGAGACAGAGCATGAGCAGGGGAAGGGCAGAGAGAGGGAGACACAGAATCCGAAGCAGGCTCCAGCCTCTGAGCTGAAGGCACAGAGCCCGATGCGGGGCTCGAACTCATGAACGAGGAGATCATGACCTGAGCCAAAATTGGCTGCTTAACTAACTGAGCCACCCAGGCGCCCCCCGGGGTTGCAAGTTTGAGCCCCACGTTGGGTGTAGAGATTACTTTTAAAAAATTGGGGTGCCTGGGTGGCTCACTGGTTGAGTGTCCAACTCTTGCTTTCAGCTCAAGTCATGATCTCAGGGTCATGAGACTCAGCCCTGAGTTGGGCTCTGTGCTGAGTGTGGACCTGCTTAAGAGTCTCTCTCTCTCTCTCTCTCTCTCTCCCTCTCTCTCTCCCTCTCTCTCTCTCTCTCTCTCTCTCTCTCTCTCCCCTCTGTGTCTCATTTTCTCTCTCCTACTGCCCTTCTCCCCCACTCTCACTCTCTCTCTAAAAAATAAATAAAATAAATTTAAAAATAAAAATTTTTAAAATGGTAAAATCTTATAAAAAAGATTTTCTCTGATATTCGTAGTTGAATACTTTCTTGACGGATTTTGAATTGAAAACAAACTTCAGAAAATGTGTTTGTTTCATGCACTTTCAGTCTGTTTCAAGTTTACTCCTTTGTTTCTTGACACCTCCCTGCTAAGTGCACTGAACAGCATATGTAGGTCACTTAAAATGAATTTAAATTAACTGTGGCTCTGACACAGTATTCTCAAGGTGGAAAGACTCTGATAACACCCCAAGAGCCAGGGGGTCACTGACAAGGAGATACACAATCCTCACCACGCTACTCCTCAGGGCAGTTGCGCTGAAGTTTAACACAAGGCCGGGCTCTGTGATTAAACGAGGAAGATACGAAACAAAGGATTCTGACTCCTTGGATTTCTTCAAGCGACCAAATCGAGTCATGCCTAAAGCAGTCCTCCTGTGTAATTCATAAAGAAAGAAATTATTTTGAAAAATAATTTTCACATAAAAAAAAGGAAATCACTAATTATCACTCCTACTAAAAGGAACAAGGGCTCTTGGAAAAAAGAAAAGGCTTATTCTGGGTATTCTGGGTCTAGGGAAGAGAAAGTACACATGATCCCAGAGCATCCTGTTTTACTAGAAAGCAAGGAAGTTGCTCAAAGAATGAAGTGAACATCTAAGGGACCCACGATCTAGCCTGAAGGGGCTCCCATCAGCCAAATCTGGGACAATTTAGCATCAAAAAATAATACTGATGGTACATCATGGTAATGAACAAAGAATCCACAGTGATGCTCAAAAAGAATGTAGAATGAACAAAATAATCAGAAACATCACTATTTTGCAACCATCAATCTAGCAACTGATCCAGGCAAGGATTATCAATGGATGGGGTGAAATGTTCTTTGGGAACAGGAAATTTATATGATCTCAAATTATCATAGCACATGTTACTTATTAATTTTTAATAATTACTTAGTAAAGGAAAAATTCATCTACAGTGGAAAGAGAGCTGTCAGACGCACAATGGGGACAAACGATTCAACTTAGCAACACCGACAATGGGACAAACTGCCATTTATGTTCCTTCTGAGGTGATGCAATGATAAGGACACAATACCAACCAAGTAATTAGCACTCTTCCCAAAAATGTTTGACATGAATGTAAATCTGAGGAAACAATCCAAAAACTCCACAGTGCCAAAGGTTCTGTAAGACAACTGGGTAGGCCCCTCGAAAATGTCAGCATTATGATAGATGAAGAAAGGTGGGGATACAAGTCTAAAGAAAATTAAGAAAACATGACAACCAATTGCAATACATGATCCTTGAATGGAATCTGGATTTAAAAAAAGGAAAAAGAAAAAGATAGCCATAATGGATACCAGTGAGTCAAACAGAGAAATTTCAATACAGACTGTATACTGTATAACTGTATCAGTGTTAAATTTGTTGGGTGTGGAATCATAGCATAGTCCTATGTAGGAGGATATTCTCCATGGGAAATAAATTCTTTCCTAATAAAGTACTGAGGGTTGAGGTATGGTATCTTCAGCTTACCTTCCAATGACTCAGCACAAAGATAATGCGTATGTACAAAGGTATAGAGGTCGAGAGAGAAATAAAAGCATAAGTGGCAAAACGTGAACAACTGGTTGAAAACAGGCAAGGAACGTTTGAGTATTCACTGCACTCCACTTTCAACTTTTCTAAGGTTGGACATCCTACAACTTCGCTTGAAGTGTCTCCCCAGTGCCGCATAAAAGAGACAAGGAAAGGTGAAGACATACTTGCAGCCGTCACCGTTTTTAAACTTCTTCCATCTTTCATACAATTTATTGGCAAGTTCCAAATCCACATCCCAGGTAGACCGATCCAGGGAAAGACTCCCTTCCCAATTAGGATTTTCTAAAAGTTAGATCAGATTTAATATTTAGATTTATAGAAGATGCAACTCAATTAGTAAAGAATGCCACAGGCTGCCAAACTTCTCAAACTGAGAGGCCTGTCAAATGCATAAACACACCCCCTCCCTCCTCCCTCCCTCTGACTTTCCTAGGATCCCTCTAACTCAATGGCAAATGGTACATCAAATCAAACAAACATGTAGAAAACAAAACTAAATCGAATCATGTAAAGGTAAGAACATAAAAGACACATGGCACATGAATACAGCCTGAAACAAGTAAAAATTATACTCGGAACATTTTTAACAGCTTTCCGTCTAACAGGCTAAACTGCTTCCCCGTAAGCACTGGTCATCATCTAAGCCTTTCGGTGATCAGTGCTGATGGACGAATGGTCCTCCCAAAGAAGGGCACAGACCAGGCCTGGGGAAGGTGCGTGTGCATATTTACAAAACGGCCTCCTGTTCACTGAGCCCTCTCTACTTATCTGTTCTGTCCTGTCTGTGCTAAAGAGTGTAGCAGGATGAAAACATGGGTGTCTCCTCAAAGAAGTCTCCATACTGCAACAGTCTCCTTACATTCAATATTTTAATAAATCAAAAATGTAGGGCAAGGGCTAGAAAGAGCTTCTATATCAACACCATAGCATACAATCTCACATAACAGCAAGCACCCCCTGGAAGATGTTTATGCTCCTATAATCCAAGTCTTCAAACACAATTCCAGGTTATTTTTACCAACTTGTAGTCAGCCCTTTTATAAAAGAACCAGAATCTTCCAACTTTTCCTGGCCACAAAGTTGCTGTGACCATCAAATAATGTGTTTGAAAAAAAATCCCTTACAAAAGTTCAAGCTACTTAAGGGGACATTATTTATACAAGTAACCTCAGGTGTTTTTGGAGGATTCTTAAGACTTTCAAGTCATTCTGTGAATGATCATGCTCTTTAAAAATAAAATATGATACAATTATGTTTACAGGACTAATTATTGCAGCTACAAACTCTATTTTTCCTCACTATTTCCCACCCAACCCCACTCTAGAGTTCTACAGAAAGCCTAAGGGCAAAATACTTACCTGTCTTTGATTTTCCCATGAAATAATGCATGCCACAATGTGCTATCACTTCAAAACCCAGACTCCCTTCCTAGATTGAAAAGTAATATATGAATAACTTAAAACACAACACTAAGCATAAAAATCCTAATGCACTCAAATGCAAAGCAGACATTGGCCTCCACCTCAGTGAATTTCTCTTTAACCAGAAGCCAAACAATGAGAAAGCGAATTCTTGGCTTCCTTTCCCCCTGAATGAGAGCCCTGAACGGTCTCTCACAGGAAGGCTCACAGCAGTGGATTCTGCACAATCATCGATGCCCACAGTGATGATCCATGGGCTCCAAAGACACAAAGCTGCCTCCTGAATTAGAGGTTAATCTCAGGACGTTCCTGATAGGTTTTAAAAAAAACCAAAACACTGTAATCCTCTGAAAAACAGCATACCAATCTGTAGAAACTCCTAAGCCACTCAGGACATTTAAATTGACGTTCCACTTCCTACAGGTTGGGAAAGCACAGACTCGCTACTTCCACATATACATGAAACCTGCCTACTCCCTCCCACAGGGCGCTCTTCTTAATACGCATCTCTTGATCAGAAAAAGGAAATTTCTAAGAAATCTCCCCTCCTCAAAATAAGGATGAATGGAATTAACCTTACACTTTGTGTAGTTTGATTTTAGAGGTCCTAACTTTAAGCCTATAGCTAAGCATGAGGCATTTCTATCTAATGAAACACCAAGGCTAATAAGTGAGAAAAATCATAAAGATGGTTGCATGAATGTCTCATAGTGAAAAATCAGAACCCAGCGTTATACAGAATAGCTTGGATCAAAAAGAAGCAATAACAGTAACCAAATGGAAATAAATAAACATTAAGAAAAAAATGAGACATGTTTAAGATAAGATCTAAATTGAATACGGTTTACCCAGATTTTAGAAAGCATTTTAATTGTGAAACCTTTCAGGCTTTAGATTTGGCCCCCAGGAGAAATGCAAGAACTACAAGCAACCAAGCCTCACTTACCAGAGGTCTAACTACAGCATTTAACCGTCTAGTTTATTTGAATTCATTGCAAGGATGCACTAAAAGCTCAACTGTGCTTTTTAGAGCAAACACATATTCCTTGCTCTACAAATTTTGGAAATAAATGAAAATGAGATGAATCTACTTGTAATACCTTATTTTGTTCAAGAACCTCAAGTTACTTTATGAAAAATGGAAACTCTTTCCAAATAAAGAGTTCCATATCTAAACAAATGACCATCTAAGCTTGGCCTGGTAATATCTGTTGTATTTCTTGAGATAGTCTTAAAGAACACGAGCTTAACTCTGCCAATAAAACCCAAGCACCATAAGTTAATAACAGTAATTATTATGAAAATTATAACACATAGTGTTGTAAACAATACCTTGGTTGGTGCTGAGTAAATCTGTAGAGGTATTGCAAAAACGGCACCTGTGTTTGTAGTCAAAAATACATTGGTGAATAGATTTATGGCAATGTCTTTAACAGCAAGTTTCAAAGTAAATATATTCCAACAGCCTGGAGGTAGAAATAAAGGGCCAGTGAAATTCAGAATCTAAAAAGAAAAAAAGCAAGAGAAATTACTTTTTCTAATACCAATTATGATTAAAACCATTATAAAGTATGATACTAAAGTTCTTTTGTACTTTCAAAAATAGAATTTACTCAACTATTTCCAGCTCAAAGATTGAAATATTTTCATATAAATGATAGGTTTATGTTTCACATGCTGTTTTAATTTCACAAAAGTAATCTTGAACTTTTCATGGGCAATATTTTGAAAAAGTCTATTTTGTCATTAAGCAGGCTTATTTTTTTTTTCAATATATGAAATTTATTGTCAAATTGGTTTCCATACAACACCCAGTGCTCATCCCAAAAGATGCCCTCTTCAATGCCCATCACCTACCCTCCCCTCCCTCCCACCCCCATCAACCCTCAGTTTGTTCTCAGTTTTTAAGAGTCTCTTATTAAGCAGGCTTATTTTTAATAAATACAATCTTTTGAGTATAAATTGTACATTGTAATTTTTTTAATAATGGTGACAGCAAATATCCTTTAAGAATATACCTTGGTCCCTCTGTGTTCCTTGAACGATAGTTTAAAAAAACAAATAGATCTTAGAAATAATTCTGAAAATGTTACAAGAAAAATACTTGCTTTAAAACTCAGAAGAAAAAATTAAACTTTATAAATATTAATTTCATTGCATCTGACCTTAAACAAAACTTAAAATAGGCTAAAACTTGGATAAAAATACCGTATGTACCTTTAAAATGTGCTTGGTCTCCTTGGAAACAAACACATCATTTAATACAACACTATGGTCAAAATGGTTGAGGTACCACATTGACCAAACTCCTGAAGTGTTCTCGTGAGTCTCTATGTGAAACTGGGTCGCAGAGGAGTCCATTCTAAAATACCTGCGAACACAGGACGTGCATGCTATCAGCCCTGAGTGGGAGACAACCCACCAGCACTCAGCGCGCCTCGGAGTGTGCCAAAAGAGGAGCAGCATGAAACGTCAGAGCACAAACGTTAGCGCCAGGAACAGACCGCCAGGCTGCCTTCTTCACCCTTCGTGCCCTCAGGTGCAGCCTCTGAAGGCCAGAGGGTAAGTGACCAGGCCAGGACCAAGGCAGCTCACACAGGCCGCCAGAACAAAACCAGGACCCCAAAGCGCATCCTCTTCCTCCTTCCCACACCTGACTACCTGGTCCCCAGCCCAGTCCACAAACGGAATCACTGGAATCCTTCTTTTCCCCTCTCCCGTTCTGCCATCAGCCTTTCCACTGCTTGCTAGCTGTGTTAATGTACGCAAGGCAAGTCCGGAGAGAGAGAATCATACACGTCTCATCAGTCACATTTTTAAATGATTTCCAGATGAAAAACACTTAAACAAACATGATTTAAAGGAAAATGGATTCACCCTACCCTTGAATCACAGGAGAGGAGAGACACACTTTTAGTGTTGGAGTGTTTTTTATTTTCTTCACGTCTTCTTTAATTCCACTGGCACATGATGTAGCTGTTTTGAGATACAAAGAAACAAACGTGAAGCATCTTTTCTTTTGTTGCGCCTGAATAAAAACAGGATATACGTTTTATTTATAACTTTCTAATTACTTCAGTTTCTCCATTAAAACGGTATCAACGGTAAAATACTTTCTCAAACACTCCTATCTTTTTCCTCTGCTGGCTGGTTGCCAATTTTCTAGAACTTGGATGTCTACCACACACACACACACACACACACACACCCCTCCCTTTTTAAACCAACCTCTCATTTCTTCCTTTGGGAGAAAAAGAAAAAGAGAGTCAACGCTTTATAGTTTCTCTTTACAAAGATCTGCATTCACCATAAATAAGAGGAAAGTCTTTAGGTCTGCCAGAGATGACAAAAGTGAAAAATGATACTTAGCCGGGTGGGGTGAAGAGGAGCATGTGGAGGCATGAGCAAGAAAGGAAAAAGAAAGACAACCGAAATAGCAAGAAGGAGCTTCACAGGGTGAGTGGAAATGCATTCCAAAACACTGGAGATTATCAAAACAACACTTTTAAGCTTTCCCTGAACTACTCCTAATATTAAGGCATTGGCATTAAATTCTTAACTCTGATACAAATACTCAAGTCTTTTTTTTAAGCTGCATATATGGCCCCAACCCCCCCCAAAAAAATTCCAACACTAACAAAAAATGTGAAATTAAAGTCCATCCGAGTCCCCAGTTATCTTGGAGGAAACAACTGCTAGCAGGTTCCTGAGCATCCGTCCAGTGTTCTATGACATGCAAGTACACAGACACCCTTTAAAGGACACCAAGTGTATGTGCTGTTTGCATTACATGCCCACATATGCCTCCTAATAGCTGCAGGGTATACCCTCCTGTAAATACACTGCAACTAAACGAGCCCCCTGTCGACAGACGGATGTTGTCACTAACAGTGCACATTTCTGTAAGCAGTTCTGAATATGTATATGAGTGTACCTAGACAGTTCCCAGATGTAGCGTCAAAGAGCATAAATGTGCATTTTAAATTTTCACAGATTGCCAATTTTCCCTCCAAAAAGCCTGATTTGGTTAGTACTCTTGTCAAAAATACGTGTTTTTTCCCTAATCATTACCAACACAGAATATTAACACTTTATTGATCTAAGGAATAAATTATATCTTACTTGTGGCTTTAGTTAACATTTCTTGAAACATAAGTGAGGCAGGGTGCCTGAGTGGTACAGTGGATTAAGCATCCGACTCTTGATCTTAGCTCTTATGGTTTGTGAATTCAAGCCCCACATTGGGCTCTGCACAGATGGTGAGGAGCCTACTGGGATTCTGTCTCTCCTTCCCTCTGCCCCTCCCCTGCTGGTGCTCTCTCTCTCTTAAAATAAATAAATAAACTTAAAAAAATTAAAAAGGGGTGCCTGGGTGGCTTAGTCGGTTAAGCGTCCGACTTCGGCTCAAGTCATGATCTCACAATTCGTGAGTTCGAGCCCCGCATCGGGCTGTCTGCTGTCAGCACAGAGCCTGCTCCGGATCCTCTGTCTCCTCTCTCTGCTCCTCCCCTGTTTGTGTTCTCTTTCTCTCAAAAATAAATAAGCATTAAAAAAATTTTAAAAAGAAAAAGAAACAGAAGTGAGGCAGGGCATGCTTTCATATGTTTCAAACAACTTGCATTTATTTACAGAACTCTTTTTAACCATAAATAAGAACCTAAAGCTACAGCTGGGTTTATACTCACTAGATCTAGCTTGCATTCTGCACAAAGATACACAACCCGGGCAGCACAACCTTGTTCTCTGTGGAAGCAGCACCTCCACCAGACACATTTACATCCTGCTCTTTCAGATCACCACGTGAGTTAAGCTTTAAATGCAAAATCCCCCATATGTGGCAGAATAACAGTGGCATCAACAATCATTTCTTCCATCATTCTATCTCTTAGAACTCTTAAGGCTGCAATATTACCATCAAGCCAATTTGCTTTCTGAAAACCTTTGTGAAACCCAAGTCATTTCACAGAAAAGAACTGTCATCATAACCAGATAACAAAAATAAAAAGACAATCTCCAGTATTTTTAAAATCTGTACCTTTGCAAGTGAAAGAGGCAATTTTTGTAAAGTTGGTTGCAGAAGTAGGTACAAGTACTGGTTCAAACTGCAAAGACAGAGCATCTCTCTGTGAGAAATGATGTACGTCCTACAAAAATAAAAATCCACATGACTATTCTCAGCTGGGTGAGTATCCAATGTGAATCAACTCTGTTAAAAGAACTAAGTCGTTCAGACTGGCATACAAGCAACTGCTCAGCATATGTGTCTATGACAGTAGGAAGGGGGGTGCTGACAACCTTCATCCTAATGTGGGTTCAAGCAAGGGAAACCGGGTATAAATTAAAGCAAAAGAGAAATGAGACAAGTATTTCTGTATCTGTTGTTGAAAATTCCTCATGTTCTGCAATGAAACATACATTCGTAAGTTTAAATTTTACATTATGTAATTTACAATTACCTGTATCCAAATAAGGCTGTTTCCTGAATGTAATATATACATATTTACTGCCGAATCATCTGTCCAAAAGAATCAGAGCAATGAGATTAAAACAAAAGAGCCATCTCATTCTCATACCTTAATATAGCGGCTAAAGTACTACATTACACATTTCTATAAAAAATGTGACTCGTTTTTCAACACTACCATTGAAACTGGGAACTATTTTCTGTTGGGTATTCTTAAGTCACAAGGAAAAAGATCTATACAAAAAGACTGACCTACCAACATGGGCTCTCTAAAGGATAATGAACTACCAGTGAAGATATTCTGAGTATAGGATCACACTATTACTCCTCTGGATGAAACTAACCAACTGGACAGCTTTAAATAAAGCGATGTTCTCCTATTGATTGGACAGGCCCTTATTTCCTTATTGGGATGATCACATTTGAGGAAAAACAAAACCCTGGGATCTCAAAACATCACCTTCCTTTCAACCTTCACTCACAGAAATGCTCCCCATGGGACAGGGTCTTCTCTACATTGATGTCTATCTGGCCATTCTGAGAATCACCAAAAACTAGGAAGCCGAAGACAGGACAGCTCTCCTGCTAAAGAACCATCACTATTACAGCCAATTCTGAGGGCTGGAAAGTAGATGATGTTTGACCATAAAATTACATTTTGGTACCAATTCTTTCTCTGGATATGTATATGGTATGTGTTTATGTACACGTGGTACATGTGTATGTATGTGTCCATATATATACATACATACACATATACCAGAACAGCCTTGCTAACCAATGGGTAACAGCAAACTCTACATTGTAAATGTCAAAAATCACCTAATATGTGTTGCCTACAAAAGTTCTTAGAAACTGAAGCTGATGAACTAGGTAATTCCTGGTACACAGGACATACATTTTCAAAGACAAAATTCATAACAATGAACACTACAATTCACACTCTCTTAACTTGTCCGGCATCCGGGAACAATTGGCACCCAGTCAGCTATTAAAAATACGACACGGCATGATTTCTTTAACTGAGCTTCTGCAGATCAGTAACAGTGGGACAAGAGACACAAAACTTCCCAAACACTTTGTGAATATTTATATTAGATTGTTGTGCCTGCCCATTTAACTTGTTTCCTATATCAGAATGCAAAAAAAAAAAAAAAAAAAAAAAAAATCATCCCAAGAAAATTAAAAAGTGGTTTGCAGTTGCCACTTAATTTACTCCAAAATAATATAGCCTTATTAGCAGCTACAGATTGAGAACCAGTCACTGTTAATCTCTTAATAACGAACGCAAAGCCTCGTTGTCTTGCATTGCAATGATACAGCCTAGAAGTAAATGCTTTAAGAATGGTGATGCAGGGGTGCCTGGGTGGCTCAGTTGGTTAAGCATCTGACTTTGGCTCAGGTCATGTTCTCGCAGTTCGTGAGTTCAAGCCCTACGTCAGGCTCTGTGCTGACAGCTTAGAGCCTGGAACCTGCTTAGGATTCTGTGTCTCCCTCTCTCTCTGCCCACCCCTGCTCACACTCTGTCTTTCTCGCTCTCTCTCTCAAAAATAAATACTAAAAAAATAAAATAAAACAAAAAAATGGTGATGCAGGTTAATCAAGATATACTATCATAAAAATGTTAAAAGATTCCACCTTACCTGAAGTCTCAGATTTATCTGTGGCTACATAAATTATAGAAAGATGATCTAACAAATCTTGTGTGTTTTCTTCAAACTCTTTTGAGGAGTTTTCCATGGTTACGATTATGCTCATTTGTAGCCGCAAAACATCGTCAGATTCCGTATAACAACTCTGAGATTGGAGGGATGGAAAGAACAAAAGAAAAACTCAAAAAAAAAAAAATCATCCAAACTTTGTGATTTCAAATTTTAGAAAAAGAAAAGCACTTATGATAAGGTCATGTGTGTTTCTGAAAACAGACTGTGTCATGTTATTTTTGATTTCCAAGCCAAAGGCAAGAAAGGAAGGATGAGAAGAGTGAATTTTTAAATTTTACCTTTAATTGCTGACACACTTTATTACGTAAACTGCATTCCAGTTGTACTTGCAAGAGGCTAGTATTAGTGGTTTCTGCCTAAAAGAAGAAAAAAGGGGAGAAAAAAAACTTAAAAAGAGGCAAAGAGTTCAATCTTGTATTCATAGTAAACAATCTATCATTTATTCAGAACATTCATTCACTTAATAAATATTTGAGTATCTGCTAAATGCTGGGTACTATCCTAGTAGCTGGAAATAAACATGAATAAGACAGAAAAGCCTGTCACCAAGCTCACATTCTAATGGAAATCATAAGCTCTCCCTTGGGCAACATGAAAATTCCTATTATGGCAATAAGGAGATAAATATGTTCTAAATATACACAGGAACACTGTAGTTTGGCATTTCTTATACTTTCTGAACATTCTGTTTCAACACAGGAATCTTTTATTTCAAAGTAGGTTCACCCAGCAATAGCCAATTAACTGTTCCTCCGTCTGCCTTCCGTTAATAGAATGTTAGAAGTTGTGGCAAAACAGTTAAGAGATGTCTAAAACTGAAACGGGCTATCATTATCATTTTTAAAATGTGAAAGAGCTATGCATGGAAGAGACGAAAATAAATGAAAAGAATGCAAAATTTCATCAAGTTCAAAGATCTCAACAGCCACATGGAATGATAATCGACATATCTTTTAAGATAAGGAAATGCACACTCTGATTCAGAAATACAGTCATTTGGGGGGGAGGGGGGAGCTGCAGACAGTGAGCACACAGGGAAGTCAGGTAGTGCAGCGTGTAAATCCAAAACCCATCAGCTATGACAGCTCCTCTTTTGTTCAGCTTGATGTGTCTGGCATAGTGATTATAAAATAAAAAGGCACTCGGCCTGGCAGCCACAGTCACGATGGCAGGAAATCTCAGTAAGGCAAGGAGGCATTCCCCAAATCCTTGGCGGACTTGATTGCGGGTAAGCGTTTATTCACTCCAGGAAGACTTAATATTAAGTAGAAAGAACCACCATGATTGTGTTTAATTTATTAGATTTATTAAGAATTACCTAAGCACACTATATTAAAAACACATTTTTAACTACTACAATTTTCATTCAGCAATGAAAGTACCAAAAAAGGAATAAGACACATTTTAAAATGCAGTAAAGATAGTGGAGTTTAATCAAGATGGGGCGCCTGGGTGGCTCAGTCAGTTAAGCTTCCAACTTCAGCCCAGGTCATGATCTCCTAGTTTGTGAGTTCAAGCCCCTCATCGCGCTCACTGCTGTCAGCACAGAACCCACTTTGGATCCTCTGTCCCCAGCTCTCTCTGACCTTCCCCCACTTCCCCTTCCTCTTGCCCCCGCATCCCAGGGGCTCATTCTCTCTGTCTCTCTCTCTCTCTCTCTCTCAAATAGACATTAAAAAAAAAATCTTTAAAGAAGATTAACCAAGCTTGAAATAGGACCAAACATTAACCAAAGACTATTCTAAAAAGCAACTGCTAATTGGGGTGCTGGGTGGCTCAGTTGGTTAAGCATCCAACTTTGGCTCAGGTCAACAATCTCACGGCTCATGAGTTCGAGCTCCTCATCAGGCTCTGTGCTAACAGCTCAGAGCCTAGAGCCTGCTTCAGATTCTGTATCTCCCTCTCTCTCTGCCCCTCTCCTGCCCACGCTCTGTCTCTCTCTCTCACTAACAAACATTTACAAAATTTTTTAATTAAAAAAATAAAAAGCAACTGCTAGTATCTGCTAGACTTCAACAGAATAATACCATTTGTAAATGGAACCTAAAATCTTAAGGAAGAATTAGATGACTGAATTTGTCTTTCTGCAAACAAGTCCCACCATATCATAGACATAAAAAGAAAAAGCCCACTACTCTCTGAAATTGCTTTAACCAAAGTTATAAATGACCTCCTCACATCCAAATCCAATAGGCCCTTCCCATTTTGCCTAATGCTTCTGCCAATTTAACCCCATTAACCACTGGTGCTTCTCTTGGTTTTGTTCCTTCCTCTTTGCGTCATCCTTTGTGGCTCTTCCCCCTCTCCACTTAAGATGTTAGAGTTATTAGGGATTCTTCCTTCTGCCCTCTTCACTCTCTCTAGGGAAGCTCTGTAACACACCAAAGCTGCCTGCACTTCTCTCTCCACACACCCATGTCCAGCCAATGGCTGGGCATCCACCCGAATGCTCACGCTCACCAAGACAGCTATGCTTGGTGTGCACGTCGTCCTGGAACCACTAGTCATACAGTTATTTAAGCCAGAAACCTGCACACCAACTTCAGCTTCTCACTTACCCTTCTCAAACAAACCCATAACCACCAAGTAATACTGATCACAACTCCTCAGGAACCCTTGAATCCATTCACTTTCCTTCATTACTATATCCTGGAGATAGGGGGTCAGCAAACCATGCCCATGGGCCAACACTGCCTGTGTTTATAAACAAAGTTTTACTGGAACACAACCATGCTCATTCCTTTGTGTATTGTGTACGGCTGCTTTCATGCTACATCTGAAGAGAGGAGTACTTGCAACAGAGATCACATGGCCTGGAAAGTCAAAATATACTCTCCGAGCCTTTACAGAAAAAGTTGAGGAATGCTTGCCCTAGTGGGAAGGAGAAGGAGAGGGAGAGAGAGAGACAGGTAGGCTAGTCTCCCTGTGTCCACCTGTCCTCTCCATTCCAGTCTCCACACTGCATCAAAAGTGAGTTACCAATATGCAAATCAGGTGATGCCACTAGCTGCTTAAAACCCTTCGAAGACCAAATCCTTTACTGTGTCTTCAACACTCAGGTACCTGCCTAGTCTTCATCCACCTCCTTATTTATGCTCCAGCCTCACTGGTCTACTTTCTGCTCCGTTTTGCCTTCAACCTCTAAATGTGTTGTTTTGCTGTAAACTCAAATCCCCAATCCACCCTCCCTCTACCTACCTAAACCTAATTCATCCTTCAGGTCCAGCTTACACACCCCCTTCACAAGGGTTTTCCCTGCCCCACAGCTGGGGTAACTGCCCATTACTCACACCCACAGCACCTTTTCCCTGACCTTTCTTTACAGTCCTCATTATAATGTAACAACTTGCTCAAGGTCCGTCTTCCTCAGAAGATCGTAAGCCCCTTGCCCGATGCTGTTACCTCAATGCCTACCACTTAATGCACACTCAATATGCAATTAGTGAATGAAGACAAGTGGGCACACAGCCACAGACGCTTTAAAAAAGCAAGCTTGCATAAAATAAACTAAAAATAATAAACAGTGGCTCTAAAATAAAAAAATATACCAACTCCTGCCACTTGATGTGTACTTATGCTCTAAAACTTTCAACAACAACCAAAAGTTTAAAGAAAAACCCATATCAACACATTTTCAACATATGCATTTATAATAGTTATGTTTTTTGAAAATTTACAGCACTTTAACTATAGGTGTTAACCCGACAAGGCAATCCTCTTCCCTAAAATATTTCTTCAAATGTTGAGATGTTACAAGTTCAAAATTATAATTTTTTAACGTCTATTTATTTTGAGAGTGTGTGTGAAAGGGGGAAGGGCACAGAGAGAGGGAGACAGAGGCTGTCAGCACAGAGCATGATGTGGAGCTCAAACCCATGAATCATGAAATCATGACCTGAGCTGAAGTCGGATGCTTAACTAAGCCACCCAGGCACCCCCAAAATTATGATCTTTAAACACGATTAACAATCCAACTTGCACAGTGATTTGATGTAATATAAAGCCTACTATTTTGTCATTTTTGGTAAGCTTCTAGATGGATGAATTTATAATTTACCATCTTAAGTAAGATTCCTCTCTTAGCTGGAAGCCTAACAAGAATAAACTACTTTATTATTTTCATTTGTTGCAGAACATATTTCAGAATCCCACAAGGGGGCGTCCTAGCACCTCCACACTGTCCTGAAGTGCTCCAGGTTTTCTCAAAGAACAATTTAAACATTCATGTCTTTAACCAAAGAACAAAACTACTGCAATCTTGACTTTAAAAAGTAAACCATAACCAAAACAGGAGCCACCTGAGGCAACCCCACACACACACACACACACACACACACACACACACACACACCTGGGATTGAATTCTCTCTGAAAGGGCCCCAACTGAGCACACTTGTTATGACAGTGGGACATCCCTTTAACCAAGAATGTGCAGAGCAGATTATAAAAGGAGAACAGAAGCCTACTTCTCTACTTTTTAACACCCCCTCATTACTTTAACAAATTAGGTCATGAATTTTATAGCTAAAAACTAAAAACAATTTTTCAGTGCTTTCCACGTGAAGTATATGGTATCACTCCCTTTCAGAAGATGAGGGAAAACGTGGTTTGGAAGGGTTAAATGACTTATCAAAGGTCCTAACAGTAGCTAATGGAAAACCAGGAAAAAAAATAGCAGGTCCTTTAACACAAGTCAAGTTTTTTCTAAGTAAATCAGAACAGACCAAGTCTACTCCTAAATTTAAAAACCAAAAAGTTCTTCACCATGGAAACAAGTATTAGAACACCATTCCCAGAGATAATGCAACATTCAAGAAAATAGCCACCAGGGCGGGGCGCCTGGGTGGCTCAGTTAAGCGACTCACTCTTCGTTTTGGCTCAGGTCATGGTTTAACGGTTCATGAGAAGGAGCCCTGCATCAGGCTCTGCGCTGACAGCATGGAGCCTGCTTGGGATTCTCTCTCTCCCTCTCTCTCTGTCCCTCCCCCTGCCCCTCTTGCTCTGTCTCTCAAAATAAATAAATAAACTTTAAAAAAGGGAAAAGAAAATAGCAGTGTTTAAAAAAAAACCCTTTTGTAATGGCTTATATTCCCATGCTTTTGTGTTATAAGTCTAGTTAACTGAATCTAAGAGAGAAAAAAATCACCTAGTTCTCTACCTGCTAAGAAACTCATCTTTGTGCATCAGGCCAGGGCACAGTGTGATTTGGGGGAATTGTGTACGGGTAAAGCGGAAAGAAAATTATAGATTTCAAGTCCTATCATTTTAGAGAACTTAAAAAAAATTTTTTTAATGTTTTATTTATTTTTGAGACACACACACACACACACACACACACACACACACACACACACACACACAGAGTGTGAGCAGGGGAGGGGCAGAGAGAGAGGGACAAGAATCCAAAGCAGGGTTCAGGCTCTGAGCCGTTAGCCCAGAGCCCAATGCAGGGCTCGAACCCACAAATGGTGAGATAATGACCTGAGCCAAAGTTGGATCCCCAACCGACTGAGCCACCCAGTCCACGCTGGAGGACTTTTATTTTTAACAAGAAGAAACCAATATCCTAAGAAAAGTATATGAGAATCTATAATATATTAATCCAGACAGAATGAACAAGAGCCTTGAAATTATGTAACATTCCCAGCAATGACCACACACAGAAACCTTTCATTTAAGGAAAATAACTCATGAAATAGAAAAATATTAGATAAAATCCAATACTAGGTCCCATTTTTCTCCCCTTCCACAATTTTGAATGCTAAATTTTAAAGGTCCTTATACAGGTAAATTTCTCATGCCAACACACGTATCAGTAGGAACGCAGATTCTGTATATGCCATGTGACCACGCCAGACAGTGGCCCACACACACAGTGCTAGGTCCAATACAGTCTACGCAGCAAATGATTTTGCATAAAACAGGCACTTTCTTGGATCTCTTCCACACAACACCCATGCTCTATAACCAAACTCCTAATTTAGTGTTTCCTGCACGACGGAGAGGCTCAGCTGAGTTATTAGTCAGCACTGTATGGTTGCTTTTACCCTTAAACAGCAATTGTGCTTCAACCCTCCCCATAACCGCTACCCTTCTATTCCTCAGATATTTAACCACTGAAACAAAATTCACCTATGTTGCCAGACCCACTGGCTAAAATATTTGTAAAAACCTAGGAACTCGTTGAAATTAGTTTTCTGTTTAAGGGAAGAGCATTTTTTCTTATCCGCATCTTTTTAGAAAAGGCTTTACACTTAACTAAATTCGAGATGAAACCCCAGCCACAAAACCTTAGGGACATCCCCTACCCTGCCTAAGACTCTGTCTCCTCTTCAACAAAACGGAGTTAATGAATTCACAGCCATGTTATGAGCCCTAAAGGAGATACATATGCCAATCACGGGGCATCAGTAAACCTTCAACAGGGAGCGTTATTGTTTTTACTTGTTCATTCACAATTGATGCATTAAATTAGCAAAATTCCACAATAAATAACTTAAATGCTCCTGGGAAGCATTTTCCCCCACATCAAAGCTGTAAGAGGGGAAACTCCTCTTCCACACTCCTTTGGTTTCTAAGAGAAGAGGTTTTTGTTTTTGTTTTTTCTTAAATGCTTCAAATTCTTTTTGTCTTATTTCACATTTGGTTCAGAACCCCCCAAAAAGAGAGAAGAGCCATTTATTGCCGACAGCTTTCCACCCTCCTGAAATGTGCCAGAAACCCTGAAAGACAGACAAAAAGCAATTTGGAGAACAAGTTAACACTTAGATATTGAGACTTTTTGTTGGACCAAGTGACAGTGGCCTGTATTGTGCAACACCTTGGCTTTTGCACTTGGATCGCAGATTTTTAACTGTTACAAGCTGGGCTGGCAGTCTCGGGAGAGCCTTGTGGGATTTTCACCTTGGTAGGTCATGGAGCATACGGTGACTTGATCCAAAGGCAAGCAGCTATTTTTATACGGCTGGATGTTGCCGGACCTTAAGCAAATGGCAAGTGGGTCCTGAAGGCCTGACCCAGGCTTTGATTCTGAGCCCAGGCTCGGCAAAAGTTCAGCCTTTGTGATGCAGGCTGCTGAGCTTGACCTTGAGCAATGTGGGCACAGTTTTTACTTAAATAGGCATAGCCATGGCAAAGATTAGCCAAGGCTCTAAAAGAAAGGGTGCTGCAGTGGGAAATAGTATGGACGTTCCTCAAAAAATTGAACACGTACTTACACTATGATCCACCAATTCTACTTCTAGGTACATCCCCAAAAGTGATAGGAGGGATTCAAACAGGTATCTGTACACCCAAATTCATAGCAGTATTATATACAGTAGTCAAAAGTGGAAGCAACCCAAAACCCATCGATGGATGAATGAATAAATAAAACATGGTACAGCCATGCAATGGAATGCTGTTCAGTCTTAAAAGGGGAGGAAATTCTGACACACATATGACAATATGGATGAACCCTGAAAATGTGATAACAAAGTGAAATAAGCCAGACACTAAAAGGCACATATTCTGTGATTCCACTTACATGAAGGAGCCTAGAACAGAGGCAGAAATAATAATGGTAATCAGGGGCTGAGAGGAGAGGTTAACAGGAGAGTTACTATGTACTGTGAGTAAGAGTTTCAGTTTGGAAGATGAAAACACTCTGGACATGGATGGTGGTAATGGCTGCACAAAAACGTGAATCTACTGAACACCACTCAATTGTACAATTAATATGGTATCTTATGGTGTGCACACTTTACCACTAGGAAAGGAAAGGGAAAGGGAGAAGGGAGAACGATAAAGGAAAAGGAAAAGATGTCCTAGTCAGGGCTCTCTCTCCTCAAAATAGAGCTTCTAGAACACCATCTGCTTTTATAACCAGATCTTGAAGAAACTGTTGGGTCCAACTCCAGGCAGGCAGTACAGACGGGTTGTTTGGAATTCTGTTCCTTTTTATGTATTATCTTCATGGCTATGAGTTGGAACTATGAAAAGTCTAGTTTAAATTCATGTGGGCTGGTCCACAGACTCAAAAGTTCCTCCCCAATTCACTGGCTCTAGATTTATTAATCATTTAAACGCTAACTGCTGTTTTAGATTTTCAAGATCCAAAATGACAGATATACAGATGGGTGGCAGATTTTATAAATAAAGAAGCAACAAGGAGGGGTGCCTGGGTGCTCAGTTGGTTAAGGGTCTGACTCTTGGTTTTAGCTCAGGTCATGATCTCCTGGTTCCTGGGTTCGAGCCCTGCACCAGGCTGTGCACTGACAGTGTGGAGCCTGCTTGGGAATCCCTGTCTCCCCCTCTCTGTGCCCCTCTCCGGCATTCTCTCTCTCTCTCAAAAATAAACTTTAAAAAAAAAAAGAAGAAGAAGAAGCAACAAGGGTATTCTCATTAAGGAGCTATGTTCTCATCTTGGGTTGAGTCAGAGAAGCAATTTGACAGAATTATTGCATGCACAAAGAAGGCAACCACTAAGGTCCGTCCTTGGAACAATCCGGTTCACTCTGGAAATCAAAGAGGTGCTAGAAGGTTAGGGAAACATGGTTTAGTCTTCCCATCAGAGCAAGATGAACAAAAAATAAAACAGAAAAGGCAGATTAATGAAGCAAGAGGAAGAGAGGGCTCCCCTTAAAAGGAAGACTAACCTCTTAGGGAACAACCAGAGAGAACGTGAATGAGAAACGAGATTTTTTGAAGGTACAGCCCAAGAGACATACAGAGAGACGGAGACAGCCTGGTATGTAACTGAAATAAGGGAGATAGATCTTTGTGCTTATTGGAGCTTAAAAATATATATAATGAAAGAATAAAAGCAAGATGTTAGCAGACTGGAATTGTTCCCCACAAAGGAATCAGGATTTGGTTATAGGAGGTATGGAGAAATGCACTTCTAAAGCCAGGATCAGAATCCATAGTAAGAGCAACTGAGGACTGAAACAGCTATGCCCAGAGTTATACAGTCCTGGACAGGTTTGGGGGGGGGGGGGGCACTGGGGGCAAGCAGGAATATCAGAGCAGAATGCCCAGAGCATATTAGGTAGAGACACAGTTACTGCCCATGCCCTGGGGGAGCATGTTTGAGAAGTTTATGGAAGTAGGACTCAGTCTAGAGAAGGCACAGCAAAAAGAGGAAACTCATTAAACAGGAACCAGGCCAGACTATCAAGACAGACTGACCCCAGGCCTGATTTAGATGTTGGTCTGATAGGTGAGCATCTCCTATGGAAGACCATCCAATGCAGGGAAGAGAAGTTGTGTTTGAACAACAGATGCTTTCAGCAGACCCAGAACTTACTGATTTTATCTCTTTCCTTTAGGAGAACTCACAAGAAAATATCTAGGGAAACATCTAAAGAAAAAAAAAATCTAGATCAAAAAGTGAAAGAAAAAGGAAAAGGAACGAACCAATTCCAGAAAACAGTAGCAACTTTGCAGGTGTTAGAGAAAGAAAGAGAGCAATAAAAGAAGCTGGTTAAATGGCGAGAAACTCAACTGAGCCTTCCTGAGAGCAAGAGGGGACAGGAAAAGCATATCCTGGAGGCAGAGCCCACAAGTGCAGAGAAAGAAGGGGCACACTCACAACCTGGAGGCCATGGTGAGCGGCTCCCGGCCAACATGCTGTCCCCACCAGGCCCCGAGCTTCCCAAATGTCAACAGCAGCTCCCCTCCAAGAACCTGAAAACAATGCCCCACTTGATGTAGGTGGGGCTAAAAGGTAAAGCCTTCTCTAAGAAGTAGGTCCCAGAAGCCTCAGTGAATCCACAGTAAGAGGCAATGGAAACAACTGTGTACACAGATCTCAATGCCCCTGCCCGGGCACCGTGGACACTCCATCCCTCAATAGGGTGTCCATGCCAGTCAGCACAGGAGTGCCAGAAACAAGGGCTTCCCGCAGAAAGAACAAAGACACACCTGTGACTGGCTGCGACCAGTGCCAAGTCCCAACTCTGAGGGGAGACCAGAGCGCCTCAGGGGCAACTTCCTGAGAGAGGAATACACAGGCTGCCGCCTTAGCCTCCTGACAAGCAATCTCTCCCCACGGAGTTTAAATGCAAAGTCTGAGAATCAAAACAACTGGCATAAACTAAAGCCAAAACCAAGGTGATGCTCTCCATCATCCATCCCTCCTTTCGGCAAAAATGAAGTACTGGGAACAATTCTGCTTAGAATCAGTCCCTTGAGGGCTGGGATGGGAGGCATGTTTTGCAAACCCAGTGGATGTATGGTTGATAATCTGATATTCCTGCGTGTCTTAAGATTCTAGACTCAAGCAAGGCTCAAGAGAGACTCGATATTATTTCTAAAGATATTTTTTATCTTTAAGTAATCCCTACACCCAACGTAGGGCTCGAACTCACAACCCCAAAATCAAGAGTCACATGCACTATGGACTGAGCCAGTCAGACGCCCCGAGAGACTTAATATTAAATTAATGTAACTTGTGAACTCCAGGGAAGCCACACACATCCTAGCGAGAGTGAGCCCCAGCTGCACACAGGCATGGACAACCTCTCTGGCGAAGACCAAATGAGTAAGAAATTGGGGAGGGCTTCAAATTCTTTTAATGTTAACTCACAAGCCAAGATAATTTGATATGGGACTATAGCCTTGAACTTTCATGTCTTGCCAGAAGACTGGATCTCTGAATTTAAAAATTTCCAAGAGTTTCACAATAGGAGAGGGTTTATATTCAAAACTTTATTTTTACAGTTAATTGGTGAATACATTTTAGTTAGGTGCCAGGTACCAATTCTAAGCACTTTATATGCATGAATTTAGTCAATAGCTACAGCCATCCTATGAAGTAGTGCTATTATTATTTATCTTATAGATAAACTGAGACACAAAGAGGTTAGGTAATTTGACCAAGGTCACTCAGACATGACCAAGATTTTTACCCAGGTGGTCAGAATTCACTTTCTTATTCACTCTACCATGCATCTCTATGATGGGGCATCCTTTATGACTGGTATTTTTTTTATTGGAGTAGCTTTACTCTGTTATTTGAGCCCACTGCAAAAGCTCTGATAAGCTGTATTGGATATCATACTTGAAAAGAATTTGGAATGGGAAACAGATGGGGACATGAACTCTCAACCTTGACTCTAGTGTGGCTTTGGAAAAGATTATTAATGAATTATTCTAATCTATCTCAGAGCTTTCTAGGGGCAAACTCAACAATGCTCCCCAACAGGCTAAGGATAATCAAAGAAATGGGGGTTTGGGTCCAGTGGGAGGAGAAACAGGCTAAGGAAAGTGGGAACACAGTTGCCAGAAGCCTGCTGATCTCCTTGTCAGGGGAAGGGGGGACTCAGGCTTAATAAAAGGCAAGCCCAATGAGTCAAGGGTATAAAAAACTGAGGAATGTTACAAGGAAAGGATTCTCTTTTCCTAACTTCACTTGTCCTTTGGCCCCAAGTCTTCCTCTCCCCTTATAGGTAGGGGAGGGTTGCTTGTCAATGGGCCACAGACCATGATGCTGTGCTGTAGACAGTGAAGAGAAGGATAGGGGCTCAGAGGGGAGCTGCCTTCTTTCTCTCTACTCTGGAGAAGGGTGTCTGTCCTTCAGATTCAAACTCCCCTTCTGATGGGCCGCTCCACAATCTACCCGAGGGGACAGGGAATTAGTAACTGGCTCTCTGACCTCAGCTGATACATGAGAATGTGGCTCATCAGCAATATGAAGGTGGCATTTTGGTTCCCTAACTCCTGATTCTTATACATACATTAGTTCAGAACCATATGTAATTTATTGGGCATCTTCATATACCCCAACAAAAGTTTCTAGAACAGAGTATAATGAAAGTCTGAAAGAAGTAAAAAAAGATTCGTATCTTACAACTTCTTAAATAACTGAGGTTATAGTTTCTTTTTAAGATCATTTATTCAAGTATCAAACATTTATTCACTGTACGTTATATGGCCAGACTGCCAGGTGGTAAGAAAACAAACATTGGCTAAGACAGGATTCCTGCACTTAAGGAGCTTATAATATTAGCAAAGGAAATGCATAAAAACAAAAGCTTCTAAATACTGTGTTTGCGATGCTAGGGATCTCTCATTTTCAGTAAAGAGCTAGTCAATTCTCCTGGAAGGCAGAAAAGACACAAGGTAATAATCACTGAGTTAAAGGAGGGACCAGGAAACTGATCAAGAACACTGCTCTCTCCTGCTAAGACAGTAGAGATTTTAAGGAAGCAACGGGGGAAGACGGAGGGAAGGGGGACTGCCTGCCCTGCAGGACACAGAAGAGAAACACCCGCCCCCACACACACGTAGGTATTCTCTCTAGACTTTCCCATGCTTCCTCCCTTCCTTCCACTCACCAGCTCCCACCCTCAACCCCTCCGGTCTCGGCTTCCCAAGTTCCCATCCCCTTGAATCATTCTCATTGGAATGAGATGAAAAAGAGAAAAATGTACAAATTTTAGCAATTTCCTTGCTTTTAAAAGCCATATTCGGAGGTAGGTAGGTAGAGGAAAATTAAGTAATGGCACATATTTACCTAACATATAGTAATAGCTTTCCAGAGTCTGACAGTCTATCATTTTTATGTAAAAAAAAAAAAATCAAACTTTTATCAGGCAAAGAAATGGTATTAAATATATTATTGATGTCACACGGATCTGTAGGAATTCTCAGCTGTCACACTCAGAAAATCTGTTTCTTTCATTTAACTAATGACGGAAGTCCATCAAGAAAACAGGACAGCTACAGAGGTTAAAGAACCTTTCCCTATTCTGTTTTCCATCTCCAATCCTAGATGAGACTCTTGTACCTTATTTGTTAGTGGGAAATGTGCCCCCTTCTTTTCTGTCAAACTGTGGTTGAAAAAACTTTCCTTGGTCCTCTCCCTATACTGATTTTACAGCTTCCCTTCCAGATTGCCACACTTAATTGACAGGGATCAGCACCTCAGCAGCCAAGAAAGAAGCAGGAAAACAACTTAGGGTACCTTCTCCCAGGCTGGCAGGAACCAGGCTCCACACAGACCTGGGGCCACAGCCCTTGCCTGACACCTGTCCCGGGCAGGCAGGCACAGGGGCCTGATGTCACCACTCCAAAAGCGAAGGCTGTGCCAGTCTCAAAAGGTTAGGAACTCCTGGTCTGAAATGCATTAGGTATCACGCAGCACACCCAGAAATAATCTCTCCTTTACTCAATCCAGCAACATTATGCTGTGATGGGAAGGGGAACCCTTCATTGTATACATGCACACTCAGGAAATACACTGAAAGGAAATGACAAAACATTTTTTAATGTTTTTGTTTGTTTTTATTTTTGAGACAGAGAGATACACAGAGTGTGAGCAGGGGAGGGAGGGAGCTGTCAGCACGAAGCCCAAGGTGGGGGTCGAGATCATGACCTGAGCCAAAGCTGGACACTTAACCAACTGAGCCACCCAGGTGCCCACTAGGATATGACAAAATATTAATCCTAGTTACCTTTGCCGAGTGTGACTGTAGTCTTGGGGCTTATTTCTAATTTTTCGCTTCTCTGGTTTCCCATGTTATGTTCTGATTACATAATAATTTTTGTATAATCACAATCTCACTTTTAGATAATGTGATAATATGGTATCATGTTAGGACACACACACACACTTTTATTTGGTGGGACTGTGTGTCATGTGTTTTCCTCTAACTTCAAAACTTATCTGGGTTTCCCACACTGCCTTATCATTTTATTTTTAACAATAGACATTATTTTATAATGATTCTAATACCAATAACTAAGTTCCTGTAAATCTCTGAGACGAGCCTATCGTGATAGTGAGCCTCTATGCCAGATCCTGAGATGATGCCAATTTCTAACACTGTTTTGCCCAAATAAACCACTGAAACACTCCTCAAATCTCAACAGTCTGGAACCAAAATAGCACTGTAAAAAAACATTAAAAGATAAAAACTCTCACTTTTTCATAAGCCTAGCACAACTGTATTTATGTATTCTATCCCACTGTGTATTTCATAGTTACACTCACCAAGTATAACCTAGCTTATATTCTACTATTCCCTTGTCAAACAAAGCATCAGAATTATAACTTGGAAGAACTACTTAACAGTCTACATGTTGATATAATCACATTCATCAAATCCTCTTTCTACTGTCGAGCCTTTAAACTGTCTCCATTGTTCTTCTGCCATTATAAAAATGTAGCCAAACCCCACATTTTATTTGCCATTAATCTCTCTTGGAATGTGAGTTACTAAGTGCACAGATGTGGAAGTCATCGCGACACTGAACTATACATGGCGCAAATCCCTCGGCAGAGCACGCTGGCACTGCCCATCCCAGCTCGGCTCTCGGCCTCCACCAGGTAACTTAAACTCTACGTCCATCCTACAGTTTCTAAAATAAGGATATTACCACCTGCCCTAGCAGTAAATCTGGTGAAGGTCAAAGTGGCTGATGTGGTGAAAAGGGGAAGTTATGCAAATCTTACATGTTACGACAGGTAGATACGCTATTTGGGGATCTCGACTCAGATGCCCACTGACTCACCTACTTATTAAAAACTGTGGGGGCCTCAATGTACTAAACACTAAGCTGATGTTGAGATTATAAAAATGAAAAAGAAACAGGCCCGTGGAAGAGAGCCTCATGGAGGACGACACAGGATGACACCAAACGTTCAAGCAGGGGTCTGAACCACATGCCAGGGGGACTGGAACACAGACTTGCCCAGGGCCCAGGGGAGGCTGCGGAGGAGCTGATACCTGAACCAGGTCTCAGAGGAGGGAGCGAGAAGGACAATGAGGGTTAGAAGGGGGTGAAAGCCTATGAAGGAAAGGCAGTATGTAAAAAGGGATGGCCCGTTTCAACAGCAAGCGATTTTGGAGGCCGGAGTGGAGAAGAGAAGGGCAGGACGTCTGAGGCTGGAGAGGAGGCTGGAGCAGGTGTCGAGGGCCTCATATGCCAAGCTCCGGGGCTCGGGCTTTATGCTGAAACCAACAGGGGCCCAGCTAGTACAGAGACCAGGGAAGCACTGAACAGCTTTGTCTGGGAGGACATGAGAGCAGCAGTGTGACACATGGAGCAGAGAATGACTGGGACAATAACCCGGGGGTCAAATAATGACAAGACTACAACAAAAGCAGAAGAACCTCAGACTTTTACTCAGACCCACTGCAACAGTGGCCTCTCATCTGCTAGGAGCCCTCGCTTCATAAAGGGCCAAACAAATGAAAAAGAAGGGCCAGATGAAAAGGTTGAAAAAGAAAAAAGCAGACACACATGGGCAGCAGAGAGGCGAAAGGTATACCCTCCTCCCCACTGAACCTAGTGGCTGTTACAACACATCACCAAAAATCTAGACAGAAAAGAAATCACACACACACTCTTGTTTCCAGCAGAAGAAAGGGAGCCATTCAATCCGATTCAACTGAGCAGGAAAAACGCAAAAGTCAGATACCAATGGGTAAAGACACAAATAAAACGGACCAAAATGAGCCCAAAGTGCAAAAAAAATGAGATAACATAACAATGATTATTGGCACCCTCTTTTATCCCATGAGATGGAGCTAAGGAAGCAAGTGAAAGCAAAGCTGACAATATCTTAATTTCTGCCCAAACCTTCTCACTCTCTAGCGTTCTAGCAGACCCACCTTCCAGCTCCCAACTGAACCAGAGTACCTCCCAAACCCTCTATCCCGTTTTGAGGGAAGCTGAACTCAACACTCACCTCAGATGATGGGTTCTTGACCAAAAAACAGAAAGAAGGAAAAACAGAAGAGCAAAATGAAGACATTTCTTTCTGAGAAAGCATAGCTGGCAATTATGGCCACTTAAACACAACACAAACACATATATGTATGAAGTTTAAATGCAAAAATATTATAGTCAGGGGCGCCTGGGTGGTTCAGTTGGTTAAGTATCTGACTCTCAGTTTTGGCTCAGGTCATGACCTCGTGGTTTGGGAGTTTGAGCTCCGCACTGGGCTCTGTGCTGACAGTGCAAAGCCTGCTTGGGATTCTCTCTCCCTCTCTCTCTGCCCCTCCCTGCTTTCTCTCTCTCTCAAAATAAGTAAATGAACATCTTTAAAAAATGGGACTACTAGATACCCACATGCAGAAGAATGAATTAGGATCCCTAGCTCATACTATACACTAAAATGTCAAAATGCATCATAGACCTAAATGTAAGAGATAAACTATAAAACTCTTTGAAGAAAACAGAGGTAAATCTTGGTAACTGTGGACCTTTTTAGATAGGACACTAAAAGCATAAGTTACAAAGGAAAAAACAGGCAAAATTGAAGTTCATCAAAACTGAACACTTTTGTACTTTAAACAACACCATCAAGAAAATGAAAAAACCAACACAGAATGAGAGAAGTATTTGCAAATCATGTACTTGATAAAGGCCTAGTATCAGAATACGTAAAGAACATTTACATCTCAACAAGGACAAAACAAACAATCCAATTTTAAGGTGGGCAAAAGACTTGAATAGACATCTCTCCAAAAAAGATACACAAGTGACCAATAAGCACATTGAAAAGATGCTCAACATCATTAGTCATCAGGAAAATGCAAACCAAACACTTAAGCTATCACTTCGCATCCACTAGGATGTTCTTTAAAAACCAAAAAACATAAAGTAAGTTTTGGTAAAGCTGTAGAAAAACTGGAATCCTCATATATTGCTGGTGAGACTGTAAAATGATACAACCACTTTTTGACAGTTACTCAAATGTTAAACATATAATTACCATATGACCACAAAAGTCCACTCCTATGTACACACCCAAGAGAACAGTAAACATATGTCCACATGAACTTGTACGAAAATGTTCACTGCAACAGTTTTGATAATAGCCAAAAAGTGGAAACAAATCAAATTCCTGCCAATTGGTAAATGATGAAACAAAGTATGGTATGTCCATACAATGGTTCACTAGTATAGGGTAATAAAAAAGAATAAAAGACTGATATGCGCTATGACATGAATGAAGCTTAAAAACATTAAGTGAAAGAAGCCAATCATGAAAGATCACACATTTCATTTATATGAAACATCCAGAAGAGACAAATCTATAGAGACAGAAAACTTAGGGGTGGTTGCCAGGAACTGCAGCCGTGGAAATGTTCTAAAATTAGACTACGGTGGTGGCTGCACAATTCTTGAATATACTAAAAACTGCCGAATGGATCAAGTCTGTGGTATGTGAGTTATAGCTCAATAAAGCTGTTAAAAAATAAATTAAAATGCAAAAAAAAAAAAAAAACAGAACAAAGAACCCCTGAAACTGCTCCCATGGGGAGAGCTACAGACGTCCCTCCAGCCGGAACTTCATCTGACCAGTGTTCACTGAGCGCCTCTGCCGGAGGCCCTGGGCTAGGTGTAGGGGACCCTGTGGACAGCAACAGCAGACAGTCTCTGCTTCCACGGGGCTACAATTTCACGGAGGGAAGGAAAGGGTGGCTGAGTAATGGGGATAAGCGTTCTAAGTGGGAAGAACACAGTTCTACGACAGTCCATCCAGGGACCTGAACTAGGATGGGGAGAGATGGCAAGACTCTGAAGAAGTGGAGCTTGAGCTGAAACAGAAAGGATGAAATCAGGGCTACTCCAGAGGACAGTTGGGACGGGGGAATCTGAGGAAACTGCAGGCACAAAGGACGTGTGGAGGAGTGAAAACGGCATGGGTGAGCAAGCAGAGGAAGCAAGCCTTAGAGCCACACTAAGAACCTGGTTTAAATCCTGAGACCTGCAGGAATACACTGAAAGGTGTTAAGCAGATGACTAGTGTGGTCCAACTTGCATTTTAGGAAAAGAGACTTTTGAAAGGGCCAGACTAGATGCTGGCAGATCTGTTAAGGGGCCACTGGAGTAGACTGGGAAAGAGATGATGACAGCCTGGATGCAGGAAAACAGGCAGCAGGCATCACGGTCAGCAGATAAGATCTGTCAGGTACAATGCATATAACGTGCAAGCTCTCCTCACAGCAAGGTCTCTCACAGGCCTCGTAGAGAGGCCTGCATGGTCATTGCCTCTTTCCCTTAATTCTCTGTATCCTTAAATTAACCCCTACTAAGATATCTGAACACCTGTCTCTGTTTCAATACTTTTATCACCACTAATACAGCATCTGGCATTCAAAGCTTCCAGTCTCAGTAACCAGAGAAACGTGGCCATTCTCAGCCACCCCCTTTGCTGAAGGACGGCCCTGAGATAAGGCTAAAAACATTCAGCAGGAAAAACCCATGCTATCAGCATATGCAAGTTACACTTACCCCAGCCCTTTCAACCCCTTACAAAAATGCAAGTCAGTTCAGATCATTTTTATGCTAGAAACCATTCAATACAAGGGCACTTAAGTGGCTCAGTTGGTTACAGTCAGACTCGTTTTCGGCTCAGGTCATGATCTCACCATGCAAGAGTTCAAGCCCCACATCGGGCTCTGCACTGCCTGCTTGAGATATTCTCTCTCTCTCTCTCTCTCTCTCTTTCTCTCTGCCTTCCCCTGTTTGCTCTCTCTCTCTGAAAAGAAATAAACTTAAAAAAAAAAGTTCAATACATCCCCATTGGTCTTAGGATTTAAACCAAATCCAAATGTACAAACTAAAAGAAATCTTCCTTAAAATCCTGGGAGGAAGGGCTATTCAGTTTTATCAAAGTAAAAATAATACCAAAAATTCCCAAGAATTATCTAAGTGATGACAAATCTCCCAGACATTACATTGCAGGTAAATTAGTTTTATTTGTCTTCTCACTGGAATGTAAGCTCCAGGAAGATGGAAATACTAAACCAGTGCCTGCCCACAGCAGAGGAAGACTACTGAATGAAGGAAAGCCCCAGGCACTACTGGGACTGACACAAAGTTCTAAGCAATATTCTTTATTCACTAATCAGAAAGAAAGGGTCAGTAAGGTGATACACTGGTTCAAGACTTTTCTTGGAGCGCCTGGGTGGCTCAGTGGGTTAAGCGTCTGACTTCGGCTCAGGTCACTATCTCATGGTTCACGAGTTTGAGCCCCACGTTGGGCTCTGTGCTGACAGCTCAGAGCCTAGAGCCAGCTTCAGATTCTGTGTCTCCCTCTCTCTCTGCCCTTCCCCTGCTCATGCTCTGTCTCTCTCTCTCTCTCTCTCTCCAAAAAACAAACATATATATAAAAAAAAGGAATTTTCTCAATTTCAAAAGTTAGCCATAGTTACAAGGAAATAAGTCAAAGGGGAAAAGTGGTCAAACTTATACACTATAAATGAAATGCATATTAAAACAACATTAAGGTATCATTACAGCTGACCCTTGAATACCATGGGTTGAACTGTGCAGGTCCACTGATATGCAAATTTCTTCAATAAATAGAGAACAGTACTGTAAATGTATTTCTCTTCCTTATGATTTTCTTAGTAACATTTTTCCTAGCTTACTTTATTGTAAGAATACAGTATATAATACATACAACACAGAATACGTGTTAATCAACTATTTATGTTATCTGTAGGGCTTCTGGTTAACAGCAGGCTGCCAGCAGTTAAGTTTCTGGGGAATCAAAAGTTATACACAGATTTTGAACTGCATTGAGGGTTGATACTCATAGCCTCTGCACTGCTCAAGGGTCATCTGGATATACACTCTAAAACATCAAAAACATTTCTTTCCACTGAGCCACACTCAAGAAAGGCTAGGACTAGGGAGAGGAGAAGATAGTAAGACATTCCTGAAAAAATATCATTACTAGTGACCATAGCAGTCTGTCTTCTTGAAAAGCAACCTGGCAATATTTAACAAGCTCTATAAAATGGTTCATGGTCTTGAACTACAGACACTCTCTTTACAAAATATATCCTGAGGAGACGGGTAATCCAAAAAGGAAATAAAAAACTTATAAAACATGTACATGGACTAATGGTAGTAATAACGAAAAACTGGAAACACTTCAAATGATCAAAAACAAGATAAAGCCAACTATGACAAAGCAACACTATGGACTATACAGCCTTTCAAAAGAAGAACATGGATTCCACTGACACAACATCAGGATTTTTTCAAAAAGCGGAAAATAGTAAAATACCAATTCTAAAAGCTGGTGAGTTTAACATCTCTAGCAATCCTATATAAAAAGGGCTGTAAAAGATACATAACTTTAGAAGACTACAAAGTTTGGCGTTTGCTAGAATTCAAAATAAATCCACCATTAAAATTACCTGGGTTTGTGAAAGCTGAATGCTCTGAACCTGTGGGAGCAGAAAATAAGCATTTGGTAGCTGTTTTGCAGACCCTTCTGTAGAGATTCTTCGAGTGCCAATTCCAGAAACCTTCAGAAAAAAAAGAAGTTAATTACTCCTCTATTTGTTTTGAAACATATTTGCCGTAATGTTAAAATACCTTTCCAAAGGCAATCTGTATTCACCACCTTGACCTTTAACACGGTATTAATCCAGGGGCACCCAGGTGGCTCAGTTGGTTAAGCGCCCGACTTCAGCACAAGTCATGATCTCACGGTTCGTGAGTTCAAGCCCTGCATTGGGCTCTGTGCTGACAGCTCAGAGCCTGATGCCTGCTTCAGACTCTGTGTCTCCCTCTCTCCACCCCTCCCCTGCTTGTGTGCGTGCTCGCTCTCTCAAAAATAAATAAATAAATAAATAAATAAATAAATAAATAAATAAATAAATAAATAAATAAATAGTTTAAAGACTGTATTAATCCTTGGGGCGCCTGGGTGGCTCAGTCGGTTAAGTGTCCGACTTCGGCTCAGGTCATGATCTCACGGTCCGTGAGTTCAAGCTCCACGTCAGGCTCTGTGCTGACAGCTCAGAGCCTGGGGCCTGTTTCAGATTCTTTGTCTCCCTCTCTCTGACCCTCCCCCGTTCATGCTCTGTCTCTGTCTCAAAAATAAATAAACATTAAAAAATAAAATTTAAGGACTGTATTAATCCAGTTACTATATTTATCTCTGTCTACAAAAGAAAGTAACAAAAGTTGCTACATTTAAGCTCAATGTTCCTCACTGTAGCAAAGCTTTTCAGATATAGACAATTTTTCCATTAGGGAAACAAGTGTTAAATGGAATCCAATAATAAATAATAATGAAAATGACAGATCTTGGCTTGATGCTACGTCGTATTAAATAAGTCACAGATACCACTTAAGATAAAGATTCCTAACTACTTTTGTGAACAACTACGAAAAGATTCTTCACTCTCCATCCCTGGTGCCTTGATATCAATAGTAAGCTCCCTGAGAACTGGCCCCCAAACATGCAATCCTTGTCCCCTGATCAGAAATATTCCCGAGCCTAGAAGGGACGAAGGCAAAATCAGTAGAGACTGCCTTTATAGCTCCTCCCTCTGGACTGCTCATGAGGTGAGGGCAGAGTTCTGAAAGTACACTCTATTTTATAACAGAAATAGAATACGGTAGACTTCTGTGTTTTGTTCCAATGTCCTTCAGAGATTCATGGTGAGAGTTACAGCTCTGTACTCTGAGCCGAAGACAGTCCCATGTGTGTGGCATGGGATGCAGAAGAAGGGTGAAAGCTGGTGAGTTTAACATCACTAACGATCTTATATTCTAATAACATAAGCCAGGTGGCAACATTTCCAAAAGTCTTTTACAAAACATCCAAACCCCTTTGTTAAATCAACAACAAAATCATAGGACAAGAGGGAAAAACTTACTTACATGATAGGGAAGGACTCCATACGAGGAGGTATTAATAAATAAAGAACTTTCAATGCTTCCTTCTTCAGTAGGTAAGAAAATAATTCTGAAGGACGTTTTCCCCATTGCTGGAATTACCTGAAAGAAAGGTACCAAATTAGCCATTGGGAATGGCCCTCTTTAAAAGATGTCTTTCAGAGACTTTCTTTTTGACAATTTCTGTTAACAGATGTCTGCATATCTGTACCCTTGATTCAGAAGTATCATGAATCCTTAGGAATCCCCCAAATGGAACAAAATCCAACAATCTAAGAAGGTATCGAAGGACATACCACAGACTTACAGCAAGGCAGCTGCCGAGTGCTTTCACTTTGGATTGGGAACCCTGTGCCCTCACATCCTCCCTTTTCCCTCCTCTTCTGCACCCACGTGTGTTCAACGGCCTTTATCGAACACAGTTCTAACCTTACTTAAGTAGAAGGAGCCACTGATGTACAAACCTGGCAATACCTAATAAAAATCGGAAGCTGCATTTATCTGGACAATCATAAACAGAATAGTGGACTTCCTCTTACACCATTTCCTTGGTCTTATATTTAAAAGAAAAAAAGTATATCAGGTAGACATCAGTACACTAAATAAACAAATAAATAAAACCCACCAATGATTGGGATCTTCAAAGACCACTGAAATCTACACTACTAGAAGACCAGGGTCTGGAGCTCTCTGTTACGGTGCAAATTAACTTTATAAGGAGCCATTCACTGCCTCCTACTCCTACACTTAGAAAGGAGTCCAATTCTAGTCAGTGTGCCAGGCAAAGAGACCATGACTATAAAACTTGTATTAATTACTAAATGCTTCAGCATTTGTAGTCATTTCAAGACACATAATACTATATTTCTTTAACCATGAAAAAGTCCTATTAAATACACAAACATTATACTTTGTTTAGACTCTAAACTTCTTTTTCCATGTTTTTTTTCCATGTAGATACCAAGAGCCACCAAAATTATGAACAACTGAAAAAATAAATGCTAAAGCAAACACACAGAAGGGAAGAGTTTGGGTAGCAGAAAAGGGGGAGACAGGGAGCAGAAAGTAAAAACTTCAGGCCAAAGAAAGCAAGAAAATCTGGCAGCCTGCCACAGCATAGTTTCCAAGAGTACATCAACACTTACCCTGCAATGAACAGGAGGCACATGAAAATGTCTAGCAGCTGTAAACACTGAATTCACCACGACCTCACTATCCCTACTAGGGTTATAAGCATAGAGAATCTTTGCTGCAGGGTGACCCAGGAACCTAGGAGGGGAACAAGGAGGAAAAAAAAACAATGTATTATGTGGTTCTAAATATAGCTATCCATCCACCCATCCCTCCATCCACACACATTGTATATATACTTTAATCCCAGAAAGCTGTTGATGTTGGTTAAAGTTAAAAGCAACAATTATTAAATCCTGTTATTACTAAAACATTCAATCCACAAAAACTTTTTAAAGAATCCTTTCTTTTACAAGACACACTTAATGCCAACCAATGGTAACGCCTCACTGACTTTTGTGTTAGAAGAATTCAACACACATGGGCCATTAAATGCTTGCAAATACTCAGAGTAGGAAATAGGTACTCACTCTGACTCAAATGAAAATATGTTTAGGTAAGAAACTGTACTCAGAAAAACCCAGTTTTTTTACAGTTTCTTCTCTGAGTAATAAGTTTAAAGAGGCTTTCCAGGGGAATGGATTTCAACTCACAAAGGGACTTTATCAAGCCTTATGAAAGGAAAACTTAATTGTTGCTAAAGACCATTCTTCTGAGAAAAATGAAAACTCAGCAGCACTTTCTAGCACTTGCTCTTATCCATTCAAATCATGAGTCTTGTAGAAAACCCTGATGAAAGCTTTGGCTCCTCCCTCCACAAACGGGCACACACAAAAGGTTTACACACGGCTCGAAAACACTTGTGCACTAAGGTAAGAATGTCTGCTTTCCAGCAAACACCCTGAGAAGGACGCCCATGTTAATTCTTTCTTTCCTCTGCTTTCTATCCACAAGGCTAGCAAAGGAACTGCAAGGGAACAGAGAGCAATCTCTGGCCAACCTACCTGCCATGTTCCCTGGAATCATTTACCTCTGATTCCTACTGCCCAATACCAAATTCATTCCACTTAACTCACATTGTCATAAACAGAGAGCCAGTGAAAGTTTCACTGAAGCCATTTCTCCAGTTTTAATGCCCTCAGTAGCAGAGACCCAAATACACCGCTCTCCTAAATATGGCCTAGAAATAAAACTATATTTTAAGTTCAGCAAAAATTCATCTACCTTATGCTTGCGTTTCTCTGATTTTATTCTGACTTCTCTGATACTAAGAATTGTGTGTTTTAAGGAAAATTAAGTGCGTGCTGTCTGTCTTACGTGTAACAGTGGGATTTCCAAACTATTATACCACTGCCATCAAATCTCTCACATTCTTCTTCCAGCTTTCCTCCTACTTTTTTTCAAGATTTTATTTTTAAGTGATCTCTACACCCAACATGGGGCTTGAACTCACGACCCCAAGATCAAGAGTCGCATGCTCTACAGACTGAGTCAGCCAAGCCAAGCGCCAACACCCCCACTACTTTTAATCACAAGTCTTAACTGAAGGTTTAATACAGCCAATGTGTTATTTTCAAAAACGGGTTCTTTACACCCAGTGATAAATAAAATATACATCAGTGTGATCAAAACCTTGATTTTTTTTAGTGTTTGTAGCTAATACAACTAAAAATATTTTAGACTACCATGAGCACAAAAGGTCACCTCAGGGAGTCCTGCTTGGGGAGGATGGGGCTCACATTTGTCTTTTCCTTCCATTAAATTAAAAAAATAAAGACTTCCATGGTTTTAGGTTTTAGGTAAATAATACGATTCAATCAGCAAAGCTATTAATACTTGTCCTCAAAGCTTTATCCCCCATTCATATCACTGGAATATAAGATTTTTAGTTCAAAAAAATACAAATGTTTCCCAGACGAAAACACATTAAAAAATCGTACTGCAAAACTGCAACTCTAGGGAGCCCAGTGACTGTGTTCCCCCAGAAACCTCACCAGACCTGACCCAGACCTGGTTACCACTGGGCTATTTTTATTCTATGTTTTTTAATTCTATTTTTAAAAGCGTTATGAGGATAAGAATTTCCTTCACTAGTGACAACTGGAAGGTACTCTTTAATTTAATACTACAAAAGAATGATTAAAATCTTTTAGGAATGATTAGTACTTTTAATCTCAGGACCAGTGGGATATTAACCCTTAACAACAAATCCTACAAAGTGGATTGTAGGCAGAAGGCAGCTGCCAGAAGGCAGCTGGGTAACACTCCCCTGGTTCTGCATCCCAGAGGAAAACCAAAGCTATGAAAAAGGGATGGGGTTTGCCCAAGGTCAGCTTCAAAATAAACAATAGCAAAAGCTGAACAAGGGCAGTGAAGAAATCAGAAGGAGAACACTTGGGCTGAAGTTTGAATCTAATGCCTATAAATTAGACCATTTGTTAAAAGTAAGGTAAAACTTGACTAATTTTAGAAGTGTTCTAATTGACTACAGTTTGTTTTTGAGACTTTTTTAAAACTTCAGCAAAAATAACTTATTCCCTTAATCATATCCTAGATCTCGCTTATTAAAAAAAAAATAGCATGGTATGTGCTGACTTAGAAATGAGAAGACAATTCTAAGATTTATTCTGTTACTTCTAGCAAAATGCCCTTGGGCAAAATACATTACTTCTTAGCAAGAAATACATAAGCATCTGTAGTCCATGCTCAAATATAGAGATATGTGAAAATCTCACACAGACACACACGCACGCGCCTCTCTGTATGTGTGTGTGTCACTCTCTCAGATTATACCTACCTCCACTAGTCCACTATCCTTCTAGGATTGATATAAAACTCAACTGACAAGAGACATGATTGTACTTTGAGAACTATAAAGTACTACATACACAAAACTGTATCATCCAAAGATGATTCAAGTCTAAAATGTAGTAACCTTTTTGGGGGTGCCTGGGTGGCTCATTTGATTAAGTATCTGACTCTTGGTTTTAGCTCAGGTCATGATCTTGCAGTTCATGAGTTCGAGCCCCACATCGGGCTCTGCGCTGACAGCAGAACCTGCTTGGGATTCTCTCTCTCCCCCTTTCTCTCTGCCCCTCCCCTGCTCGCTGTCTCTCTCAAAGTAAACTCAAAAAAAATTTTTTTTAATGTATAAAGATTTTAAACATTTGTTTTTCAACCTGCTTCCAGTTATGGGGACCAGAAAATGATGCATATAGCTAATTAACATATGTTGCTAATACATCTATACATTCATGTGCATTGATCACAGGATTTTTATCTTACCGAAGAGTAAACATATTATAGATAGCCAACATACTATGAACTGGAGCTGTCATCCTGATCTAATTGTACTTACTATATCCATTTTATTACATCTACCAATCTGTAATATATACATTTTTAAAAGTAGGTCCTGCACTAAAATTCCTTTTTACGATAAAGACTGTTCACAAAAGCGATCTCTCAGAATTTGCAACCAATGAGGTTTTATTATAAATTCAGCTTTGAACGTTTCTTTACCTAACAGTAAAGGTGTAAAAAACTCAAACACCAAAAAGCAGACACCTCGAATCTTGTAAAATCAGCAAGCTCCCCTCACACTTTTCTCTCTTCTTCCTTTACAGAATCTCCTTGAAAAGCTCAACAAGAAACTTTTATATTTAAAGTTCATTCTTCCTTCACCTTAGGGCTAATCTTTTGATGATCACAAGGAAAGGGAAAGAAGGAAATCCAGATGAATAAAGGAGGGCACACCAGGAAACCACCACTAACTCACCCCAGATGCTCTCCTATCACCACGCCTATTTCATTCACATAACTTCTCTTGTAACTCAAATAAGCTCTTCGTAAAACTGAACTGATGTTCCAGGCTGCTGAAATAAGCAGAGCTTTGACACCTAAAACACTCTTTTACTTCCATATCTGAAACTCCACTCACATGAAATTGCATCTATTCAGTTCTGCAATATTCTGCATCCGGGGAGTTTAACATTTTAAGTTTCAAACTTCAAACGCTTGTTAAGTGTCACAGCCAACAAGAGTCCTTAAGTCCCTTCTGCACAGTGTCACCATGCTCCTTATTTCTCCAAGTTCCCAGATTAGCCCCACAACCAACACTCAGATCACATTCCCTTCATCTTAACGGTTCTTAACACAATGCACTCAGCTTATGTGTGCTCTTCTCCACTTAACGTCTTTCCAAAGTCTTAACTGTGGTAACTAATGTTTGTACATGCAATTGTAAATCCCACAGCATCACAAGCAGTAAAAATAAGCAGATGAGTCTAATTAAAAGAATCTAGGGGCGCCTGGGTGGCTCAGTGGGTTAAGCGTTCAACTTCAGCTCAGGTCATGATCTCATGGTTTGTGAGTTTGAGCCCCTCATCGGGCTCTGTGATGACAGTATGGAGCCTGTTTGGGATTCTCTCTCTCTCTCCCTCTTTCTCATTCTCTCTCTCTCCCTCCTTCTCTCTGCTCCTTCCCATTTGCGCTTGTGCAATGCTTGTGCACTTGTGCATGCACTTGTGCATGCTCTCTCTTTCAAATAAAAAAAAGAAAAAAAAAGAACTCAGAAACCATCAATATTTAGTGTTTTCATTATACAATAACCTGACTTGCTATAGAAAAACCAGGAGTTAATACTGACTTCTTATCAAATTCTAATCACTATAAAATATTATAAGGTATATTTATTAATAACTGAAGAAGTAGCTAAAACAATCTTACACTCTCCTTTTCACAAAAATATTCCTTTTAACAAGCCCCAGAATCAACATCCCTTATATTATTAATATACTTAAAATGTATTCAACATTTTATATATATTAATATATTTAAAATATATATATATACATACATATATATATACATACATTATATATATAAAATATCCTGAAAGCAAACAATGCAAATAATATAAGTTATTAAAAATTACAAAGAAAAGATACTTACTGAATTCCAAAATCTAGAACTGATGGCTGAAAATGTAAGCCCTTTCCACTAAATAGTTTGTCTGAGAAGCTAAAAAAGAAAAGACAAGACAGATTATTTTTTGTTGCAATTTTGAAACTTGAATGCTGAGTTAAGAGTATACACTTAGGCCAAGGGCTCTCACAAGATATAATTTTACTCCCCTATTGATGAGTCTGAACTAGATCTTAAATGTAAAAATTGAATTATTAGAAGTCTAATTCTATACTCGCAAAAATTTAAGATACTTTTAGATTATGGTTAGTATAACATATCAAAAGTACAGATTCTATAAGCATTCAACAAAAATGAGCAAGCAGTTAATTTTTAATATACATTTAATTTAGGTTTCATTTATGGATGAATTCAGATAATACGACTATTTTCATAAACTCCAAATCAAGACATACATGTAAGATGACTGGGGGTGAGGGGTTGGAGAGGGAAGGAGATTTGGCCTCTAAAGTTGTAACAGGGAAAGGATGGGAGCAGAGCCAGGGATGCCCCTGAAGGCTGAAACCATCCCAAGTCCGTATTTTTAAGAACAATCATCACATAAAACCTCACATGGCAGGTCACATCTTCAACAGCTATTAACCAGTTATGATGATTTTTCTTTAGAATCAAGACACATACCAAATTAACATACCAAAAAACAGAGTAAAATAAAAATATATGTATAACATAATAACATAAAATATATATATACATATACATAAACATACTTAAAGAGAAAATACAAAATATGTGTATATGTACTTGTATTATGTGTGATATATTATATACACCAAAAAACTATCAATGCTTGTGACATTTTAAAAGCCATGCAATCCAAAACTATTGAACTGGAGAAGCCCCTAAATGCAACAAGTGTAGCTATTTTCAAAGACTCCAGCAAGCTTTCTAAAATGCAATCTTTCCACTGCCTCCTCCCACCAACTAGCACTGCACCAAACATGGTCCCAAGATTGGTCCAGGAGTGGACATCTGAATTTCAGAGCTGCTGGCCAAAAGAAGCTTTGTGACCTTCAGCAAGCCCATCTCCCATTTTTCTTGAAGGTGCAAACAATACAGAAACCAGAAAACCCCTTCCAAAATCCTCATGTCATAGGAAGGATCCTGGCTGCAATCTTTCCTTCCTCCCTCCACTTTTCTGTCCCTATCTAAATCAAAGTGACATCTCAGTCTCCACCTGCCCAATTCCCACCTTTCTACTTGCGTTGAGTTTGAACAGATAAGAGGTATGTTGTTTACTGGCCTCCTAGGACAGGACCAACTCCATGACGATGTACAAAAAGGCCACTAACACACCCAGTTGCCTCCAGAAATGTTTTCAAGAGCCCCAGGAGGTGATGGATGCAAAGAAGTGCCAACATCACATGTACCACACAGCCACCCCGCTCCAGATCGAGCTGGTGAGGTTTTAGCATTCCAGAAGAAAAGGAAAACAGGCAACTTCACATGCCAAAAATTATCTTAGAAAAGTCAGGGTACTGTATAAGTAATAAGTAAAACAATTAATGATAGTCTTCTTCCTGCGTACCAAAAGTGGATTTATCATCAGATTTCACACCCAACTTCTGCACGAAGACAAGGTTTTAAGGATTTAAGTAGCTCACTTGAGATCACATAGCTATTAAGAGTCAGAGCCAGAATTCCCATGCAGATCTGTCGAGGCCAGAAATATGAAGCTGGTATGGAGTCGGGGCCTATCCAAGTTCACCAGACCTACCCAAGGAACCAAGGCACTCTAGCGGTTGAGTGAGGGTTTGAGCTTTAGCGTGCAGACAAACTTGGGATGCCAGGCCCAAAGCCACTACTCTCCAGTCCTGAATGGGTCAATCACTCAACTTCTCAAAAGTCTTAGCCTTACTATCTTAAAATGAAGATGACAACAGTATCTACCATATAGTTATCCTGAGGTTAAAACGAGATAATAATGCCTTTGCTTCGTGCCTGGCACATAGTTAAGTGCAATAAATATTAGATCATGTTACTAAGAGGAAGACTGTCATCTAACAAGAAAAGTAATGAGAACAGATGGAGAAGCCAATTAAGCCTGAGTCAGAGCTGACCTGGGGATTTAAAAGTCCCAAATGGGGAGCAGTAATTATCTCTGAATAGAACAGATGAAATATAAACCTGCACCATCTCATATCATAACAGAGATTTTTAAATCCCACAATCAGGAAGTTTTACACACCCAACAAAAATCAGATATGAAAGGTCCAACCTACAGCAATAAAACTAGAAACAGACAGACTGTCTCTAACTTCGAAGAAAACTCTATTTCAATCTCATAATGGAGAAGTAAAACCATGTCAATATTTCTTCCTAAAAGTCACAAAACAGATTCATTTTTCTCTTTGGTCAGTTTCAGCTCACTCGACTTTACAATTTGGAAAGGAGAGCAAGTTACAAGGGGATTTAACATCACTGTCTAAGGTTAAAAAGTTAGTACTCGTAGGTAAAACCATTTTAGATGTAGACACTGCCCTGGAGAGTATTCACACACATGCACATGTCCTCAAGTATTTGTTAAAGACTTTAGGGGGAAGGGGGCCTGGGTGGCTCAGTCAGTCAAGCGTCAAGACTCTTATTTCAGCTCAGGTCCTGATCTCAGGGTTGTGGGATCAAGCCCTGCATCGGGCTGAGTGTGGCACCTGCATGGGATTCTCTCTTCCTCTCTGTCCCTCCCCTCCACCTCGAAAATAAATAAATAAATAAATAAATAAATAAATAAATAAATAAATAAATAAATAACATAAGGCACAAGTTTTTTAAAAAAACTTTAGGGGGGAAAAGCAGCAAACTGCCAAAAATTAGTCAACTACCAACACGTATTCTCAAATATCAGTGGTAGCTAAGAAATTATACTGTGTTTAAAGACACCAAGGTTTTCACTTCCAAATCCATGACATCAAAGTAACTTAAGCCTTAAGAGCTACAGTAATAAAAGACAAAATTCCTTCCCTTTGCTCCTTTCATTCAAAGTCAGCATTAACCTTTTCGCATGTGTGCCCTTAATACTGCTGATGCTTCTTTTACATCACAATTCACCTGGCCTCTTTCCCTCTTACGAATTCGCTTTGTCTGGCATAAAATAAACTCAGACATCTTGTAAAAACAAATTAGAAAATTATGCCACATATTTCTAATGTGTACCCTCCCCCCCCCCACCCCAGGAAGGTAATTATAAGGAAAAGCCCTTTATTAGAAGAGAAAGATAAAAGAGGAACCATTTTTCTTCTATTACAGGAGGGAGGCATAGGAGGAGAATGAGAGGTGACAGTAATCTGAGGTGCGGGGGCTCTTGTTTATATGGACCCCACCCCACACACTCTCTTAGCCCTTCTAAACACACCCACCGGCCGCAAAGAGCTGAATCTTTCCTCAGCAGCAGGACATGTGGATGAGGAATCTATACATTATTTGGAAAGAATATCATCACCTAAGATTACCTGACTTTTTTTCTTTTATCATCTTCTCTTTTTTGGAAACTTCAGCTAACTTTTTTCTTTGTATATAAAACAAAGAAACAGTTTTTTGTTTTTTGTTTTTTTTAAAGTGGCTGGTATAAGAGAAAAGAAAATTTCTCTGGAAATTAGAAGAGCTTGGTTCAGGTCCCAGATATGATAGGAGCTCCCATGTGACACCAGGCTTCTGTTTTCTCTTCGACACACTGAAAGAGCTGGACCAGACTGCATGGCTCCGGGATCCTTAGAAGGGCATTCAGATGCCCCGACTCCTTCTTCCTAGGAAAATTATATCTATTTGCTGATATCAGACACACCCATTAAAAAATTTCAGTCCAGTGACTTCAGTAGGGAATGAATTAACTATAACCAACTGTTTAAGCCATTCAGAAATGTTATCTAACCAAATACATCGTTCCAAACACAATGCTCCAGCTCCCTGGAAGGAGCAACAGGACCCAAGGACTGTGGACCAGGCCTCAACGGCTCATGGCAATTCAGTAAGGACTAGCTGCACCGGGCAGGTGACCAGCTCCAGGAAGACCCTCCCCTCAAGGTTACAATCCAGGAAGCCAGACAAGGCTCAGATGCCAACAAACAAAACTCATAGATCAAGAAAGTTCAAAGTGAGGGACAGAAAGCTCTGAAAAAGTCAGGAAAGGCTTAGGGTGGGGGGTGGGAGGGGGCAGGGGCCTCAAGGAACAGTCACCACAAATGGAAACTGAAGGGAGGCCACTCACAAAATGAACAGCAGCAGGGAAGACACAAAGGCTAAGGAAAGCACAGGCCGCATCTGGAAAACACCATTCAGGCAAGGAAGACACACTAGGAAGTTGGGGCGGAGTCTCTGACTGGTGAAGCATATGGCAAGGGAGGTGAGCCTGAACAGTGAGGACAGAAGGGAGCAGACAGGAGGGCAGCCAGCAATACAGTCTTACTGGAGGACAAGGACATTGGGATGGTGCACGAGCCAGACGCTCACCACAACACGCCATGAAAACAAGACTCATGCACCGTGGCTCTGCGCTGGGTCTTACCCCTAAAGGAGCCTAAAGGCTTAACCAATCTCTGGAGGACACTGCAAAGTTCCAGAACAGGGCCTGAAGAGGCTGGTATAGTCCTTTCTGAACAGGTAAAAAATAACTTCACCTTCCAGCAAGGATTTGAGAAACAATGGTGGCCACCTACAGAGAAGATGGAACTGTCTGGTTTTCCACATTCCTAAATGCACTGATTTCCATTTGCCTCTCAAAGCCCCAACATCTCCAGCTGGCTGTCTTTTACATGCAAACTCTTCTAATACCTCCAGAGCATGGCCATGACCAGGCTTTAGCCACTGGATGAGTACAAGGACAAGAGGACTGGCTTCCCACACAGTCCACAGACCCTCTTCTGCCTCAAGGAAGGTAACAAAGGAGACCATAGCAAAATAATACCACAGCCTAGACTCTGAAGTATTCAAGGAAAGACATGTTACGCTAATGAGCTACTTACTGGGCTGTTCTCCTTACAGTCAGGAGAATGTGAGTGCGCACCACAGCTCAGTGCTGGGACTCCTGTAAAAGACCCACAGAGTCCACAAAGGTAGAGATTTGTGCACTATTAATCCCCTTGGACTCTGAGAAAACACACACACACACACACACACACACACACACACACACACACACACACAAAACAGGTATTTTCAGGACTCAGCTGCTATTCCCAGGCACCTGGCGGGGGGGGGGGGGGGGGGGGGAGGGGGGGGCGGGGGCGGGGGGATTTAGTACTTTCCGTCATACAGCAAAACTGGGATCGAGTCCTACGCAGATACAAGAAGCCCCAGCCTAAGGCAGCCCTTCCTGAAGCCTGCCCACAGTTAGACCGGCCACTCCAGAGCAAGGCCTGCACGGTTAGCATGGGCACTGCTCTAACCACTCCAGTGATCCAAGGGAACCCAGCCGCAGGCCTTTGGTGAAATGGCTCGAACCATGTGATTTATGAAGTAAGTTCTATAACTACATGGGTTATGAAATTCTACATCATAATCTTAGTACCACAAGTTGCTTTTGGCTCTTCCTTTTAACTTAAAAAATATTTCTAAGAGTTTACCGTGGCAGATATGATAGACATAAGCACATCTACTGAAGTTAGAACTGTCATTCTTCCTGGCAAAGTAACTACTGACAGATAATCACTTAAGGATGGAGGCAGAAACCAGTATTTTTCCCTAATGAATCCCCAACGAGGGGTGGGGGGGTATCATTTGGCCGAAGAGAAAAGTCCTTGGAGCAATCCTAGCAGTGGTCAAAGGCACCCTCACTGATAAGGGGATATTTGGCGCTTTAAACCAGCCCTACATGTTGATGGCCAGGCCTTCCCAAGGCCAGGACAAAAGTCCTACACACCAATCCATCCCTCAAGTTGCAAAGACGTTCTCCCAGCTCATACCACCCAGGGATGAGGTGTTCCTTCTCTCAAAGATTAATGTGAAAGCCGCTTTCTGGATGGAACCTGGGCTGGTTGCAGGCCCTCACCCATCCTGCCCTCTCCAGGATTCTCAGCATCCCCTCCTGCTCTTTCTCCTCCACTTATATATAGGAGATAACTCATACTCCTGTCACTCTGACCTGATTCAAGTCCCCTCCTTCCCTTCAGCTGTGGGTCAAAGTAGCAACGACAGCAAGTACACTTACTGAACACTTACCAGATGTGTGTACCAGATGCTGTGCCCAGCACTTTGCTATCCTGTGTAATCCAAGGAACCCTGTGTGGCTACTATTAGTATCCCACGTCCACAGCCAAAGAAACAGACACTTTGAGGGTTTCCACAACCAGCCAAAGCCCACTCCACTGCTGGTGGCTGAACGGGAATGAGCCCCTGGCTACACCGCCTCCCGAGTCCACGTCTCTGGGGTCCTGCTCCCTCACTCTACCGCAAATGCTCTTGCTGAGGTCATCAGTGAGAACAAGCTGGGAAGGCAAGTGCTGAGGCTACTCAATCTCCCCACTGGCTACTATCCTGAAGTGCCCCTCCTTGGTTTCTAGGAAATCTTGCCCAGTTTTCCTCCGCCCTCCGTGCTGTTGCTTCTCACCTCCCTGTCAGGCCCTTCTCCCCCACATTACTGTCTCCTCAGCCCTCCCTAAAATCTCACTTTGGCCAGGTACACCTACCCCCTAGTTTTAGCTAACACCAACAGGGTGACACTTCCTCTAGGGACATCTGTCACTTCTTTCTCCAGCATCCATGTTTCCTTATTTCAACCACAGACTTCCCACTGTCACCTCTCCTGGATTCCGAAAGGGCCAATTACTAATACTTCTAGACCTGCCTGTAGCTAGAATGCTGGCATATGACCCAGAGTTGGCCAGTTTCACCTGCCTGAAGCGGGCAGGGCATCAGGAGATGATGCCACAAGGAAGGGAAGGAAAGAAAATGGAGAATCGTTCTGGGGGTAACCACGGCAGCCAGGCAGCATGGTTAAGTGTCAGGGACAACAGTGTCCTCGGCATCTGCTTCCATGGCACAGTTCTAGCTGTGGTTCTATCTGCTATGTCCCCTCTTCCATTCTTTGTTTTTCTCAGCCTGATTCTTAAGTCTTCCTAGAGATTCTGAGAGCTGCCCAACATCTTTTCAATAAATTCCTTTTTTTTTTTTTCCTGCTTAAATCAGCCAGAGCTGGTTTCTGTGGTCTGACTGATTCATTTCTCAAGACTGTGTATCTGTGGCCTGGACCCCTCTGCTGAGCTCCTGACTCGGGTTTCCAAATGTACCAGACACCATCCCACAGATGGCCCACAGGCACATCCAAGTGGAATCCATGGTGGAGTTCAACGTCTTGCTCAGACTCCCCATTGGATCACAGCACTGCACAGTAGTCCCTTATCCACAGCTTCGCTTTCTGTAGTCTCAGTTACCCACCATCGACCACGGTCCAGAAGTAGATAATCCTTCTTCTGATACACAGTCAGAAGGTCGCTACTAGCCTCATGCTACGTCACTTCACTTCATCTCATTAGGGTAGGTATTTTATCATCTCACATCATCACAAGAAGGGTGAGAGCAGTACAGTAAGGTATTCTGAGAGAGATCACATTCATACAACTTTTATTATAGTATACAGTTATAATTGTTCTATTTTATTATTGTTGTCGTTAATCTGCCTTTGTGCCTAGTTTATAAATTAAACTTTGTCAGAGGTATGTATGATGGGGGTGGGGGGGAACAGCACAGTTGACCTCTGAACAACGCAGGTTTGAACTGTGCAGGCCCACTTATACACAGACTTTTTTTCAATAAATATGGTACAGTACTGTAAATGAACTTTCTCTTGCTTATTATTTTCTTAACATTTTTTCCCCTAGCTTACTTTACGGTAAGAATACAGTATATAACACATACAACATACAACATGTGTTAACAGATGGTTTACGTTATCAGTAAGGCTTCCGGTCAACAATAGGCTCTTTGTAGTTCAATTTCTGGGGAGTCAAAAGTTATATGTGGACTTTCTGCACACGGAGTAAGTGCCCCTAGCCTCATGTTGTTTGAGGGTCAACTGTATAGACAGAGCTTCAGTGCTACCCACAGTTTCAGGCGTCCACTGGGGCTCTTAGAATTTATCCTCAGAGGATACAGGGTCTACTGTACTCTCCTCTTGGTGAGTGGCAGCCTACCTGCCCAACCAGGAGACTTGTTGAGATTCTGACTCCTGTACTTTTCTTAACTCCACATGCAATGGATGCTGAGGACTCTGCTGGGACCTGGCACATTGACACCACTCAAATCTGTCCCCTCCTTATAGTGACACTAACAGGACCTTATATTCAAAAGGCATTTGCGATATTCTGATTTGTCAGTATTTACTCCTCATATATATTTGGTCTTTGACCACAGTTCCTGGCTGACAGGTCCCAAAACCGTTGGCATTTCCCAAGTGTTAAGGGGGACAAAGGTGTCTTTTGTCATGTTAATGGACTGTGGAACCCAACCACAGTGGGTGTGCTGGTTGCAGGGGAACCAACCTTGTGATTAGAGACTTGGAATTTTCGGCCACCCCCCCCCCCCCAAACTCCTCAGGGAGGGGAGAAAGGCGGGGCTGGAGGTTGATTCAGCCAATGGCCAATGACTTAGTCTACCCTTACTGTGTAATGAAGCCTCCACAAAAACCCAAAGGACTGGGTTCCTAGGGCTTCCAGGTTGGTAAATATGTAGAGATGCAGAAATAGTGGCGCATCTGGAGTAGGCATGGAAGTTCAGTGCCCTTTCCCCAGACTCTGCCTTATGTATCTCTTCATCTGGCTCTGGATTCTTATCCTGTACCATATCATTCAATAAACTGGTGAACATAAGTGTTTCCTTGAGTTCTGATAACTGTCCTAGCAAATTAATCAAACCTAAGGAGAAGGTCACTGGAAATACCCACCTGTAGCTGTCAGAGCACAGACTGGTGTCTGACATGGGGATCCAGTGGGGAGGGCGGTCTTCTAGGGCTGACCCTTTAACCTGTGCAATCTCTGAGTAGGTAGTGTTAGAAGTGAGCTGAATTTTTGGACACCTTACTGGTGTCCTAGAGTTGCTTGGTGTTGTACGTGGGAACCCCCATACACACTGGCATTGGGTCTGGGAACCCAAAAAGAGCATTACCTTTGCATTTCAAAGAATTTTAAAATATATTATTATATTTACATATTTAATCATACCACAGTCCATATGCCATCAAGAACTCCTTTAGTTAAGTGGTTGAATTTGCAAAAACTTGTAAAAGAAAAGGAGAAATAAATACATAAATAAAAAGGCTGGTAATTAAGTCCACGTTTCCTAACTCCTGTTCCAACTTATGCCTTTATGCAATGTATGACTTCTCATCTATGTTTTAAAGATTCAACATATTGGGGTGCCTGGTGGCTCAATCGGTTAAGCTTCCAATTCTTGATCTCCGCTCAGGTCACAGTCTCAAAGTTCGTGGGTTTGAGCCCTGCATTGGGCTCTGTGCTGACAGTGAGGAGCCTACTCAGGATTCTCATTCATTCTCTCTCTCTCTCTCTCTCTCTCTCTCTCCCTCCCTCCCTCCCTCCCTCCCCGCCCCTCCTCTCTCTCAAAATAAATAATAAACATTTAAAAAAATAAAGATTTAACATATTTTCCTAGATTCTACTACATGTTAAGATAATTAAATGTGATTTTTCAGTCTGCAGAATACAAAATGTATTTTGTACTACCTTTCAGCTCTAGGACAAGTTAGGACGAAAAAGTAATTCAGTAGTAGATATCTCCAAGTAGTAATAGAGTTGGCCAGATGCTACACATCAGAAGTGGAAGCAAAGGCAGAAATTCGCAGACTAGGGATGAAGGACTTTTCCTTCTCAATCACAGGGAGACAATGCAAGTTCATTCAATACTGTGGCTATTTTTAGAAAACCAACTCTGAGCTCTCAAAGTGTCCATATAACTTTAGATATGAACTAGCTATTATTTAAAGTTCATCTATAACCTTTTAAGCAACTGGACAGCTACACTTATTCACATTATAAAAGCAGCAATGCTGTATCTCTGACCATTAACTTCTTCCGTCTCCCTGCATTAAGATATTACAACAGCCAAGGCAGTGTGACCCAGGCCTCCAAAGATGAATAAGAGGCTGCCTAAGTTTCATGTGCCTACAGTGCTGCATATAGTACAAGGTGGAGCAGAGTCCGTAAGAGGGAAAAAACAGTGTGAAGCAGGTTAGGAAAAGTGTTCTGGATGAGGTGGCATGGAGTAGGGCTTGTAAGGCTGGATATGCCACCTTCAGGTAAAAGTGGAGGAGGGATTCCAAACAAGGGGAGAAACGCAAATGACGACACACAGACTACAGAAAGGCACGTAAAGTAAAAACCGACATATATAAGGTAACTTCTTGGAGTTTCTTGGTTGAAACTCTAAATGAAAGAATAACCCTATGTAACTTAAAATCCAAGGACAACATTTTAATTCAAACACTATGAACTGATTTTGTTATTTATTTATTTATTTTTTAACGTTTATTTATTTTTGAGACAGAGAGAGAGAGAGACAGAGCAGGGCAGGGACGAGAGAGAGGGGGAGACACAGAATCCCAAGCAGGCTCCAGGCTGTGAGCACAGAGTCCAAAGCGGGGCTCAAACTCATGAACCATGAGATCATGACCTGAGCCGAAGTCAGACACTCAACTGACTGAGCCACCCAGGCGCCCCTGAGTTTTTTGTGTTTTTTTTTTTTAATTTCGATGTCAACAATATATCAAAATAATCTTCAGGCAATTACAAAGACTTAGCAATACTGTTGGAAAAATCTAATGAAAAATGTCTACACTGTTCCTTGAACAGTCAGCCTCGCAGCTTTCTTGGCCAGAGCGAGTGAAGGGCCTGCAGCGTCAGCTACTGGGAAGGGCACGGCAACTGTCAGTTTTGCACAATAGTAACTCGTGTGTCCAGGCATTCCTGTTTCTCAGAATACCTGGGCCACGTGTCATTGTTCAACAAGGTCAAGTCTTCTTAGGAAGGAAGGAAGGAAGGAAGGAAGGAAGGAAGGGAAAGAAAGAAGAAAGAAAGAAAGGAGAAAGAAAGAAAAAAGAAAGAAAGAAGAAAGGAAGAAAGAAAGAAGAAAGAAAAGAGAAAGAAGAAAGAAAAAAGAAAGGAAGAAAGAAGAAAGAAAGAAAGAAAGAAGAAAGAAAAAGAAAGAAAGAAAGAAAGAAAGAAAGAAGAAAAGAAAGAGGAAATTAAAGAAAAGGAAAGGGAAAAAAAAAGAAAAACACTCCCTCTGAATATTTCTTTCATGTAGAAGCAGCTCTTTTAAGTGGACTGTCCAGCTGTCCACTAAACACACTAGCATACACCACACACTTGCCCACAGAGCATAACTTCCTACTGCCAAGCTCACTTCTTGTAAGATATAATCCCACACTCACAATGGCTTAAAAGCTGATTTTTCTCATGTGAAACCCAAGTCATACTGACAACAGAGAAACTAGACTAGAATGTTCCCAGAAAGACAATTACTCCTTAATATAAATCAGAGGGGCCGGGTTATTTTTTTTCCCCCCTAAGGATAGGGAGCTTAGGGGTGGTAACTTTAAAATGTGTTATGTCAAAAACCATCTTCCCTTGAGAAATAATGGTAAAGGTTTCATGGTTTCTTTCCCAGGGAAATCCCTGTGTGACAGGGATTGTTCTCCTGCTCTTAACATCCCTTCTCTCCCTCTTTCATAGAATTTTTTGCCAGGCACATTTCCAGGGCTCCCTTGCAGCTGGGGGTGGCTATGGGACCAAGTGGCAAACAGGAGGTAAGCACCGTGCAGCAGCTTCCAGGAACCCTCTGGCCCTCCTTCCTCCCATCTGCTGCCATGAACACAAAAGTCTAACTTGCATCCTGAATACCAGACCCAGTACCTCAGGGAAGGCAATGTGGTGATCTGCGGGGAGCAGGGCTCCCTAAAGACTTTCTGGAGGCAGGGGCTGCGTATGTCCAGACTCTCACAGGAAAGGGAACACGTTATCTTGTTTTAAACCAGTGATATTGTAACCATTGTAAACTATTGTAACTGTTACCTGAAAACTTAATTCTAACTGAAACAGCTTCTCACCCTTTACTTTTTTTTTTTTTCTACATTTTTTTTTTAATTTTTTTTCAACGTTTATTCACTTTTGGGACAGAGAGAGACAGAGCACGAACGGGGGAGGGGCAGAGAGAGAGGGAGACACAGAATTGGAAACAGGCTCCAGGCTCTGAGCCATCAGCCCAGAGCCTGACGCGGGGCTCGAACTCCCGGACCACAAGATCGTGACCTGGCTGAAGTCGGACGTTTAACCGACTGCGCCACCCAGGCGCCCCCTTTTTCACATTTTTTAATGTTTATTTATTTTTGAGAGAGAGAGAGAGAGAGAGAGAGAGAGAGAGAGAGAGAGAGAGCATGAGTGGGAGGGGCAGAGAGAGAGGGAGACAGAGAATCCAAAGCAGGCTCCAGGCTCTGAGTTGTCAGCACAGGGCCAGACGCAGGGCTCGAACTCACGGACCACGAGATCGTAACCCAAGCCGAAGTCGGACACTTAACCAACTGAGCCACTCAGGCACCTTAACTTCTCACCCTTTTCTAACACCACAAGCTGCTGGGGCCACTGCTCAACAGAACGAATGCCGTGTAACCTCCCCATCCTTCCAGCCTCTGCTGGCCCTGGGGGACACGGGTTCCAGGGGCATCTGCCTTCCTTTTGGTCCAGAACCAGAGCCTCCCCCAAAATCAGGAGGCTACATGATTAAGCAATAAATGTAACCCAACCGTGCCGGCAAAACAAAGAAAATTCTAAGAAAGGATGGCTCCTGGCTGCCTCTCACTGAGAAAAGCCACTGCCTGTGGTAGTAGCCTTTGGTGGCTTTGTTCACAAGCTGGTGTAAACTGAGAAATGCTTGTAGATGAACCGCTTTTAGGACCGAGCACACAGAAACTACCTTCTAGTTTAGAACCTATGGTTCTGCCTCCTAACCACACACAAAGGGACAATTCCACGCAGGGACCTGCGAGGACCTCTGTGAGACACGTCAGCAAACCCAGGGTAGGAAGGTATTCCATGCCAATGTGACCACACCAGAAAAATAAGAGGTGCTGGAAGGGACACGCAGGGGTTCCTGACCTCCTAGGAATAAGTCCAAGAAGGGGCCTTGCCAATAGGAGCACAACACCACTTACATTGCGGTGAAGGCAAGGAATTAAAATTATTCAGGTTTTCAAAGCCTGCTCGAAACACACTTACTGACCTGCACTGCCTCCTTCCCCTGGGGGGGATGACAGGAACCCTACAAAGGAAAGCAAGCACCTTCCTGCTCTACTCAAGGTCCTTCAACAGGGTGACACAATGCAGAGCTCCAGCAAAACCAGAAAAGGAAGAACGGGGAAGACGGTATCCTGTTTCCTACTTCGTCTTGGCAGAAGAGTCCAAAGAAGGTTTTAGCAGTGAAAGGAGTTTGCTTCATTCCCAGGGCCTACGGGTTACCGGATCCCAATCAGAAACCAACCCACAAGAGAAAGATGAGTCAAGAGACTACATACTGTTCTTGTGACCAGAATCTCAGTCTCTACTACTGTAAAATTAAGGTAACACCACAGGTCCTCTGTGAGGAGTAAATGAAATCTGTATGCAAAGAGCTTGCAAAGTACCCAGCCTAGTGTTTGCCCAGGGAGTAGAGGAGTGTCAGTTCTAAGGTCAGCAGAGAAGCAAAATAGTCAAGACTGATCTTCTGATGTCTATAGACTCCAGAGAAACAAATCAGGCCCAGGCTAAGAAGTGTCCGTTTTAAAATTTAATTTATTGGGGGGAGGCAGGCAGGCGGGCAGAATGCCTCCAACTTAATTCAAGGGAGCTGACAGCTCCAGGCTGCACTCCACTGGAACAGCAGCGAAAGTAGCTGGAGCCTCCCTTTCAATTCAGCCCAGGGAATTTAATTGTTCTTAATTATACAGGCGCCACTCATATGCAAATAGTGCATGAAGGGTTTTCCTTTTAAATTGTAATTTTGCTTTCAAACCCCTGAGGCACTGAAGTGTTATTGCTGAAGATGTCACAGAAGAAAGAGGGCCCGGCCTAGGTCACCCCAGCCCAGGAGAGAGGCCCCTCTTCACAGACCTTCCCTCCCTTTGTCTGGCTCTGCAGGCTTGCTACCCTCCCACCGGTCAGACCTGCCCCAGCCTGGCAGCCTGTCTCAGCCTTGGTGGTGGCCCAGCTCTTCTCAAACATCTCCATCTCTCCTTCTAGCGTTCTCCATCCCTAGACAAAGCACAGGATGAATCCAGCGCAGATTCCAGGGCCCAGCGGAGAAGGGAGAGGGAAGTAAAGACCAGCTGGTGGCAACCACCCAATCCCTTTGTGGAGGAACGCCAACTCCAGAAGAAGTAGAGCCCCCCCCGCCCCCTGCCCCCGGTAAAAATTGTGTTTCAGGGCACCTGGGTGGCCCAGTCTGCTAGGCGTCCGACTTCGGCTCAGGTCGTGATCTCGTGGCTCATGAGTTCAAGCTCTGTGTGGACAGCTGGGAGCCTGGAGTCTGCTTCGGATTCTGTGTCTCCCTCTCTCTCTGCCCCTCCCCAACTTGCGCGCTGGCTCCCACACGCGCTCTCTCTCTCTCAGCAATAAACACTTAAAAAAAGATTTTAAAAAAAGTGTGCTTCGAAGATCATAGCGCCATGAAAAAAAATGCCGCCAGCAAGTAAATAAAAGGAAACAAAACAGTCATGTGCTGCATGAGTACAAGTAAAAAATACACAGAGGAACACGAAAAGGCAATTACCAAAATATTAACAGCAATGTTAGGATGGGTGGGATGTCGGTAACATTTCTTTCTCCTGATTTTCCAAAATTGCTAATCGGCCCAATGTCTATGAGAATATTAAAAATTTTCAGTTATGTGCTTTCAGAAAACTCAAGAGCAATAGGAAGTCACATTCTTTTTAAATATTACTTGTGATCATTTCTTTTTATCAATTCAAAGAACACATTTCCATATTTATAAGCTATTTAAAAAGCTAACAAAAGTTTCAATGCCTAACTCACTGGCAACTTTTCAGTCTCCGTGGGCTCTTCTTCCTCCACCATGTCTTTAAGACACAGACCCGCAGGCTCCAGGCTTCGCTCTCCCTGCCATACACCCTCACTTGCTGATCTGGTACAATCTCAGGCTCCAGCATCACTTCAAACTTAACGCCTCCCGCACAGCCCTCTGGCTGCCCACCCACAGGTCAACTGGATGTCTACGAGACATTAAGAAAAAAAAAAAGTCTAAAGCAAAACCCTTGACCTTATCCCAACTCTATCCATAGCCATTTAGCTCAGGTGTTCAAGCCAATAATCTTGGAATCATCCTGGACTGTTCTCCACCTTACACCCCAAATCAATCTGCTGGAAATCTTGTGAGCTCTGTTTTCAAAGTGAATCCAGAATCCCACCACCTTTACCACCTCCCTGACAGTCCCAGGACCCTCATCTCCCACATGTCTTGGTTACTGACTCTAATGGCCTCAGCTGCTCTCCCTGCAGTCCAGGCTGGACACCTGCCTTTCTAAATCTAATCCAGATCCCGTCACTGTGCTCTGCTCAAAACCTTTTCAAAGGTCTCGCAAGAACTGCACCATGCTCCTCGGGGTGACCTCACTGCCTTCAGTTCCCTCCCCTCCTGGGACTCTCAGTCTGCTTGGTGAACACTTGGCATTCATTCCCACCTTAAAGGCCTCTGTACTGGCTGTTCTTTCAGACAGCCTCAGGGCAAACTCCCTTCCCCCACATCTGAGTAAAATCTCTCCCTTCTAAAAACCTCCACATCCTAATGACAGCCCCCACCCCACCCACCATCATCTTTTTTTTTCCCTGTCCCCAGTTTTTAATTTCCTCCATACCATGTATTGTCTTCAAACATCCATTAGCTTTTTCTAATGTTTACTTACTTATTTTGAGAGTGAGCGCGCGTGCAAGCAGGGGAGGGGCAGAGAGAGAAGGAGAAAGGGAGAATCCCAAGCAGGCCCTGTGCTGACAGCACAGAGCCCCACGTGGGGCTCAAACCCACGAAGCATGAGATCATGACCTGAGCTGAAATCAAGAGTCGGACGCTTAACCAACTGAGCCACCAGGTGCCCCAAACATCCATTCGTTCTAGTTGTTTATTGTATTTAGGTTTAGCCGTGTCATTCCCATACCCCATCTGACAGCACGTTTTCCAGGACAGAAATTTTGGTTTGTCTTGCATGCCAATGTGTCCCAAGCATTTACAGCACAGCTGCTGAATAGGATTTGTTAAGTTAAAGAAAAACTTTTCAACTGATGCCATGGATTCATAAAATCACAATTCAGGCCTCAGATTATCTTTTTAATTATCCAGTATAAAGTCAGCCTACCATAACACAGCAGAACCACAGGATCATAAAAAAAAAAAAAAAAGTTCCCTAAATTTCAATTTAAACCTTTACCGAATCTAATTCTGAGAGAAAGAAAGTATAGAACAGTCTTAAAAACCAGTGTCAGGTAAGTTGTATTTTTTATTCACCTTAAAAAAAAAAAATCATGTCAAAGGTATACAGATTAGAATGAATTACTAAATTACAGATGCTACAATTGTTCAGAAAACGTCAAGATAACTAAGTTAAAAAAAACAAGGAGGATATTGAACTATTGAGAAAAATAAGGCATTGGATCAGGCACTGAACATCATGGAAGAGATCAAGCTAGAGACGCACTTTGTTAACCCTTGGCTGGGGAGAATCTTTCAGAAGGAAGCATCTGGGGTGAGGGCCTGTTTCACATCTCTGATAAACCATCTGAATCAGCATCACTAGTTATTACAACATTCCTGGGATGGCTGTTTTGGTTCCACTGCTGGAATGAGTAGGTTGGTAATCCCAGAATGAAGAAATCAAAACCTACAGTATTTATAAACACCAGCTACACAAAAAGCATGGCAAACTGAGGTGAACCCTGGCACCAGACTCTCGGCCTCCCTTCTGCCACCTCAGCTACAACCCTGGTTTAGTACCAGTGGGGAGCCGATGTGTACCCCAGCCTCACACTAGTCCTCCAGCTATAATGGGGGCAAATGTGGCCAACCATGGGGATAAAAGATCTGAGAGATGAAGGGAGAATCCCCAAATTGACTTACTCCTTGAAGCCAACAACACTCCTTCTTCCAGATTATAAGAGTTAACAAATTCCTGGGGAACCTGGGTGGCTCAGTCAATTAAGCATCCGACTTCAGCTTAGGTCATAGTCTTGCAGTTCGTGAGTTTGAACCCTGAGTGGGGCTCTGTGCTCACAGCCTGGAGCCTGCCTTAGATTCTGTGTCTCCCTCTCTCTCTGCCCCTCACCATTCCCCTCTCAAAAATAAATATTTAAAAAAAATTTTAATAAAAATTTTAAAAAAAGAGTTAACAAATTCCTTTTAATGCTTAACCAAATGATTGGAGTCTGTCACTTGAGGCTGAAAAGGCCCCAACTAGTAGTGAGATGAACTCAGTAACTCAAATATAATTCATGAGACTGGGTCCAAAAGTCAGAAAAGCAAGTAACCTTTGGAACATTAAAATATATTTTATGACTGTTTATGAAAACACATGCTTTCTGAGAAATAGGATGATTCTACAGAAGGCCTAAGATAATCTGCATCCCCTCCAAACAAAGGCAGAAAAGTGTCTCTTAAAAAGTGCAAACTACATTTTCTTTAAAAAAAAAAAAAAAAAAAGAACCAATAGCTTCTGTTAAGAGGGACAGAAATGTTCTAAAATTAGATTGTGGTGATGGCTGCACAACCTTGCAGACAAACTAAAAAACAGTGAATTGTGTCCTTTAAATGGGTGAATGGTACGGTACATGAATTTTATCTTTAAAAAGCTGTGTTTTTAAAAAAAGAACTAACAGCAACCACACAGTGCCAGCCTCCTAATTCAATCATTCTGTCAAGATTCAGTATAGCAAAGGAAAGAGGAGGCCATTTCTGCCGACGCATCTTCTCAAACATGTAACCATACAAGCCCTACAAGCTCATTTCCTTTCTGTGCACACAGATGCCTCTTATACATAATGAAAATGCCATATGCAGATGCATCTGATTAGCGCCATCCACATTTCCCATCATCATGCAGCACTTGGGGAGCTGCAGTTAATTCCTGCCCATTATCCAAGTGCAAAATCATTCTGCCTAATTTCAAGCAGCCTGGCAGCTGCAGAGGAAAAACAGCCTTGCCTGTCAGTGGAGGCCCATTTGACATATAACCCCTGTTGCTACAAGGACTCCAATCATCTAGGGCTAATCAATTTCAATCAAGTAGGCACTATTAGACCACAGAACAATGGTGACTTCCTTCTTCATCTGTTAGCATGTACCTTCAAAAAGCCAGCAAGAAAGATGAATGAGAAAGGGCAGAAATCAGGACGGGTGTGTTTTCTTTTCTTTTTTCTGCGGGGGAGGGGAGAGGCAGGAAGGGGTTGGGGGGGGGTGTGAAGAAATCAAGTAAGAGCAGAACAAGTATTTACACCAAGGCATGTTCTCTCCCCCTGCTATCCCCATCCCCATATTAATCTTCACGGACATGTGAGCCCTGATCCTTAAACCACCTGGCCTCCAGAGCTCAATAAACTCCAATACTACTAAATTATTCTGAATTTGCCAGTTCTCCAAATAATCCCTTGACCTCTCTTCTGAGGAGGCATTTCCGTATTTTAAATAGCTTCCATTGTGGTTTTCCTTTAACTATAAAAGAGATAAGAAAATATACCAACAGTATTTCATACAATGAAATGGGGGAATTATACTGTAAAATGCCATAATTATACAATAAAATACTGTACATAAAGTATTCAGCTAAATTTTTAACTCTCATTAGAAACAATTCAATTTATAACCCAATATTCAGTAACACTTCAGAAATGCATTCCTTTCCTCTAGTAATAACGAAGGGAATCCTGTACACTCCAGTCTAGAAATACTACGCATTCTGGCAGTAGTTACAGAATTAGTCCCATTAAATTCAAGAAAAGGTTAATTCCCTGCGGTGGGTTCTTTAAAAACGTGTAACTCCTAAACATTTCCTCTCTTTTAAAAAGGATCATCATGAGCACATCTCCTACAGTTAAGAAAGAAATGAATCCACTGATATCCAATTTACCCACCCTCAGAGGTAACAGGAGTTTTTGTAAAATATGGATTTTAGGGCTCCACCACTTCCTGCTGATTCAGAATCTCTGGGGATAGTGCCTGGAAATCTGCATTGTGAGAACAGCTCCCCACGCAGCTGCACTCTCCTTGCACCCATTAGGAAAGAAGTAGCATGTGCATTTGGGAATCACAGTTCCATTTATTCATCTTTCTGCTGCTCGTTCTGGGATTCTTCCAGGGATACTTCTGTTTCCAATGCAGCTCATTCATTCTCCTATAAAATTCTCTGGTTTCAGGGAGAATCAGGTTGCAGGAAACAAACTAGCTATTTTAAGCTGAAAGGGATTTTACTATAGAGAATTAGATGCTTCTGGGATTGCTGAAAGGTTCAAGGAGGCAGTCTCTGTTCTAGACCTCCAGAAAGGACTCCCAGGACAACAGGGAACCGGCCCACCTAGAGTACTGGTACCTTTGTCACACTGGGAAGGTGGGACACTTTGGGAAGCAATCCTGGAACTACTGAGTCAGGAACATCCTGTCAACTGTGATGGCAGGACCTGAGAGCTACCTCTGCCACCACTGTTGGTCCAATGCCACATATCCACTAAGTCAAATCAAGGGACAAATCACTCACGTTTTGCGATATTCCAGAGGTCGAACTTTCCTGAGTTGATACACTTCTGATGCTACTGCACTGAATAGCGGTCACCAGAGTGAAGTCCAGCATGCCTGCCTTACCCTGAACAGAGGACCTCAACTCTCCCAACAGTCACTTATTCAAGCAGTCCTTAACACTCTCATGTCTCCTTTATCTACAGCACTCTGGCCTTTCTTCTCTCCATGTCCCCTTCCTGTGGGGACAACTGCTAATTCAGATCCCAATACTGTATCTAGTACCTTTTGAATTTCTTCTTCTTTGGCCCCACTCATAAGACAGTATCTTTTACAGGGTCCTGATTTTTATCATCCAATAAACTGGATCTTTGCCCCCCACCAAATCCTGTCATTCACCAAATCAATGCCACTTGAACTAAATAGATAGGATTAACAAAAAACATACTAACACCACCCTCACCAGGAAAATTCTAATAATCACATTATTGAGATCTGCCCAGATTCGACCAGCATTTTTTTACATGGTATTTTCTTTTTTCCTTTTTTTTGAATGTTTATTTATTTCTGGGAGAGAAAGAGAGAGCACGAGCGTGCAAGCAGGGGAAGGGCAGAGAGAGAGGGTGACAGAGAATCCCAAACAGGTTCTGCACTGACAGCACAACACTGAGCTAGAACTCAAGGACCACAAGATCAAGACCAGAGCTGAAATCAAGAGTCTGATGCTTAACCAACTGAGCCACTCAGGGACCCCACACAGTATTTTCTAAGCCATATGTCCAACACAGCATGAGGTGCTATGAATGGATAAAAGCCCTTGACCACAAGGAGTTGGTATTCTCAGAGGAGCAGCAGAGACCTAAGAAAAGAATAGTGGGGACAGAAAGAATTTTAGATGCTACAACTAAAATATTTGATACCAATATTAACTATAAACTTCTCAGATTTGAAAAAATAATGTTCGTTCTTTTCTTAAAGCATGTGTGAGGTCTCCTGAAATGAACATATGGTAACATCTTGTGTAACAGCCCACAGAGTCCATTTTTGCAATCAGATCTTACTTAATACAATACACTGTGTGACTTCAAAACATGTGCATATGTCAAGTGCAGAAAATCTCCCACAGTTACCTGGCCAGGGTGAGGAGTGAAGGGAGATCTTTAAAGCAAACAAAATCACTCCTAACACAGGAGTCAAGCCTGAGAGCACACTACAGTATGATAGAAGATATACAGTTACCTTTAATTTCTTAATTTATTTTCTCCTGTGAGTAAACTACTTTTCCTCCTAGATTTAACTTGGTATCATATTTGTGCTTACATTGAGATTTTTTTCCTCCTGAGGGATTCAGTTTTCTCTTTTAATTGGCGCTTCACATCTTTTGGGCTACTGTCTTCCAAAGAAGCAGCATCTTTTTCTAAATAAGGAGTCCACATACATTTCTTACTGTACATACTCACTTTCAAGAAGTGGAAACATATACATAGAGTAAGTTTCTCTTCAAGTCATGCTGAAGGTGGAAGGGGCACACCCACAAAAGCTTGCTAATCTGTTTTAGGTGGAAACTTTACTTCTATTTCTTTTGTAAAAGGATTCCATCCCATCCCCCACATTTGAGAAGCATGCTGTCTATGCAATTTCCTTAAATAGAAAATTCAAGGTAATTAATCATTTCTTTTACTACTGCAAATATAACCAACTTTATATGGAACAGAACATTTCCACCTTCTCTAGATGAAAAGTCAACAACATTCACAGGCGCTAGACTGTCATCTCTCATAAGCACCAAGATAAAATTAATTACAAACTATCCTGCAAATCACCAAAGATTAAACAGATGACTGATGAATGGTCTCTGGAGCCCTCTGGACAGTGGGGTAAAAGCAATGGAAGGCTCTTCCTCACTTCACAGAATCCTACTTCCAGAGGACACAATCCTCCCAGACCAGACCAAATGCAAAACCGCCCTACAGAGAGAGAGCAAAAATCCAAAGCCTGCTGTGGTCTAGCACACATATAGCATCAGATAAGGGACTATAGCTGACCTTTCTCTTGAGCTTCAAAGTCTACCCTCTCTCTAGGCCACACTCTAAGCCACGCTCTGACGGAGGGGCCAGTGCCTCCAACCCCAACCAAATCCCTCTTCCACTATGCTATTTCCCTTAGTCTTGGAAACTCTAAGTCTGAAGCATACATTGTTAACTGCTTTGCTTGAGATACAGCGTTAATATGAACATTTTATGAGACAAGTCCAGGAAGCAAACCTACAAGAAACAAGACCAGTATTTTAAAGACAGTAAGAAGAACAGAAGAGAAAACGGAAATGACAGTTATTTCCTCCTTAAGTTCTAAAAGAAGTCTTCTCCTCCTCTACCTGCTTTTAAGCTGACACTTGTTCTCACCTTGTTTTTAACGGTCTTGTTGTTTTCAAACCTAGAGGTTTCCCCTTAAATTTCCATAAGTGAATGGTTTATCTGCATTACTGCAACCAGACTAGATGGATATTCTTATTTTAAAACTAGTCCTTTCTAGGGCTCCTGGGTGGCTCGGTCGGCTAAGTGTCCGACTTCGGCTCAGGTTATGATCTCACAGTTTGTGAGTTCGAGTCCCGCATCAGGCTTTGTGCTCACAGCTCAGGGCCTGGAGCCTGCTTCGGATTCTGTGTCTCCCTCTCTCTCTGCCCCTCTCCTGCTCATGTTCTGTCTCTCAGAAATAAATAAACAGTACAAAAAAAATTTTCAATTAAAAATAAAAAATAAAACAATAAAACAAGTTCTTTTTTTTTTTTTCAATATTTTAAAACATGCTACATAGTTTTTCTCCAGTCACTGGAAAAGGATACACTAAATTTAAAACTTATGTTTTCAACCCACACAAATCTACCAATGCCAATTGCTAGGAGCTCAAATACAGCCTCACTCTCGGTTCTGTTTTCATATACTAGATTCTCCCTATCAATAAATTTCCATTTTCACAACTAAATAACACAGTCTTTGAAGAGGCAAGCTGTAACCTATTTTATATTATCTACTGCCAAACTCTGGGAAGTAAGCTGAGGCTACAATATTTCACTCGCAGTTCTAAAACTCCACACATATCCACACTGCTCTCCATTTCACAGAGATGTGATAAACTCAGTGAGTGAATGTGTGTCACAGGCAAGCAGGCAATGTCTCCCAGCAGGCCAAGGAAATTCAGAGCAGACCATGGGGAAAAGCAGCTGCACACGTTAATGGTATGGCTAACACTCTAAAATACTCAGGACCAAAAATCAAAGCCTCTCAAATTATAAAAATATGGTACCAAAACGATGAAAATAAAAAGAAATACATGCAATGTGGCCCACTAATGCAGGAGAAAAAAAAAAAAACACATGGACAGGAAAAGGACATCTGTCAAATACTTGGACAGTGTGCTGTTTTAGCACACTTAGCATCATCAAGTATGTGTCACTATCCAAGTAGCATCATCTTAGAAAGAAGAGCCATCCAGTGAAGTTTCTAACACAGAGACAGTCCCTGCTTTAATTTCACAACACATTCCTAGAAACCATAACATAAAGCCAATCATATCTTCCCATGGGAACTACATTAAAATCGAAGGGTTACATCCTGGCCAAAGACACCAAATAAATCATAGCAATGACAATGTTGCAAAAAATCTATGACACAGCTCCAAACCCTCTAAATAATACAAAGTGATAAAATCAAGCCATAGCATTGGAATTTGATGTTAGATGTGACCTTATAGACCACAGGGTCTAAATCTCTCCTTCTCTAGGCCAGTAAATGAAAACCCAATGACCACTTGCCCAAGGTCAGAAATGTTGTTAGAAGCCAACTGAGAAACAAACCCAGGCCCCCTATTAACCAATGCATGTACTACTACACAAGCTTACTTTCTTTACAAAGGTCCCTTAAAACAGAAAAAAAAAAAAAAAAGCATACACTGTTATTATATAAACTACCTCTAAAATAAGACAAACATAAAGCAGAACTCCCATATAACACATTCTACCTGCAAACAATGCCAGCCCTTAAAGACTACACATCTATGTGCTTGTGATGAGCAACCATTTTTCTTTTTGGTCTTTTCAAAATTTACAAAGTACTATGGGAGAATACTTGGACTGCCAATCCAGAAGAGCCATGGCTTTTGGCCATGCGCTCCTTCTGGTTAGAGACCCAGCCTCCCTGGCCACCAGGACTTGCACGTGACCCAAGGCAGGTATCAGAGCCTTTCCCCAGACCACGTGAACTGGAAGGGAATCCTTGGGGTACAAAGCTGTGAGAAGGGCACTCTGGCACAGCCAGTGACCAAACTTCCCATTAGACTTTCTGCAAGAGAGATGGAAAAGCCAAACAGAAGTGAAATCTGCGAAAGACAGGGCAGCCCCACACACCTAAAGTGAGAGGTGCTGGTAAAAGTCTTAGCAAGCAGATAGGGTGAGGATTTCTGTCCCTTTTGGGTTTTTCTGAATTACCTAAGCTTGCTACCACAAATATGAATTTTGTAATGAGAAATGTAATGGGAAAACTCAGTCATGAAGGAAGGCCAGGGTTGATATTCAACTAGAATGAACTCCCTTTACTGAATGTCTAAGACCTCTTCTAAATGTTTTGTTTATTTCTGAGAGAGAGAGAGAGTGCACTCAGGCAGGGAAAGGACAGAGAGAGGGGGCGACAAAGGATCCGAAGCAGACTCCATGCTGACAGCAGAGAGCCTGATGTGGCCCTCAAACCCATGAACCTCAGGATCATGACCTGAGCCAAAGTTAGATGCTCAAGCGACTGAGCCACCCAAAACACCCCTAAGATCTCTTCTGATCGGAACCTGATTGGGTGTCATCCTGAACATGGGGTAAAAAACAAAACATTCCCTATAATCTATGAGGGTGATAGCTTCATTTCTGGGTGTGGCCTTGATTTGACATAAGTTTTAACTGTCTTTAACACCAGCTAACTGTAGACATTTCCCACAGTCCTATCAATAATAACAGGTTAAACAATGATCACATGAAAACTCCACAACAAAACCTGAGGTGAGTTAGAAGCATACAACCTCTTTTTGACAGCTCTCCTCAGCACACCCTGCACAACAGCCAACCAACTCTGCAAACGTCTGCCTCTGCATTTCTAAAGACTCAATTCCTCTTCCTCAAACACTTCCCCCTTCTCTTCACCCCACGTGTTACCTATATATGTGCATCAGATTTGGCTTCTCCCTACATAATGCAGTGCTGTTTTCCTTCCAAATTTTAATTTTTTATTTATGATGCTTTTCTCCCCTCTCCATTTCATTCCTGAGACATCTGTCCCCCGCCTCCCTAACTTTAGGCAAACCATCTAATAACCTCACATCTTATAGAATGAATTTCACCGAATAGACAGCAATAGAGACAAATGTAGAAAATACCTAAGGTTCACAAATACTTCTACTTACAAAATAACACAATTCTGGTAGTTTTAATTAACATGGTTTGCCAATGCCTGACATAACATCTGGGAATTACATTCACAGGAAACTGTATTTCTGGTCTTATTTTGACATAAAATGCTAAAGGCACAACAAATGCTAAAGGCAAAAATACAGGTAATCCTATAGTCACATGGTCTTTAAGTACTTTTTCAAACCAAAGAAAACACTGTACCATGGAAATATTATACCATGGTTAAGTGAGCAGACGAAGCCACAAAAACCTACTCAATCCTTAAGTCCTGCAAAGTCTAACCACCAAGTATCAGAGTGGGCTAAGGGGAAACCCAGGAGCTCCGCAGGCCTGAGGCAGAGGCCACGGGGATTTCCTCTGCCTTGTCTAAATCACCAAAGGCAGGGCTCCAAGCAAAGCTGGTGCTGAAGATGGGCTGTGGCAAGAACACGGGATCCTGGGGGACAGAGGAATTGAGGTGAGAATCAAGACAGCACGGCCCAGAGTGAGACAGGAGCGACGACCTTCCGGGCAGAGTCTCCATTCATTTCAGGGAACATTTATTAAAGACCATCTAGGGCTAGGGCACTTGGCTAAGCAACAGGAGACTGTGCTCTTAAAGAACTCCACCTCACCAGGTAGAGACAAACAAAGACTAGAGAATTAGGCAGGCAGAGCACCGGATGATCTGGCAGAAGGAACAGGGGCTGGGGCTTCCTGGAAGCTACCCCGGGGGCTGAGTCTCAGGAGACCCAAAGAGCACAGGCTCTCAGCACTGCATTTACCTTTCCTTCCATCCTGGGTCTCTTCCTTCCCCTGGTGCCTACTTAGCTCACAGCACTCCTCCCAATGGGCCCATGATGGAAGGGAAAAGACTGCCCTTCCGAGGTCTCCTTAATATCTGCCCATAATGAAAGCCAGGACACCCATTTACTACAAACTTATGAACTTAGAAAGGTGAAATTAAAGGGCACAAACAGGAACTCAAAACCCACAAGCTCAGGCTTCAAAGATGAGAATGTCCCATTTCATAAAAGGTGGTTGCGGCTTCCCACTCTACCGCTCCACGTTCTCCCCCAGCTCTGTCTCCACAGCTCCACAGAGACTCTCACTTCACTTCTCATTGTCTCCAAAACCTACATTCGACAGCTCCCCTCACATCCAAAGAGACCAGAGGCCCCAGTATATGTGGGATTTTACTCTAAATCATTCTGCTTTAAGAGGCAGCCTTGGCAGAAGCACACAGCGAAACATAGCAGGAGTTATGTCAGGTAGGAGTATTATGGAATGCTTTTCTTCTTCTCTATATTGTTGAAAGACTGTAAACTAAACATGTTTTGTGTAATAAGAATGAGGACGGGGCACCTGGGTGGTTCAGTCGGTTAAGCGCTGACTCTTGGTTTCACCTCAGGTCATGATCTCGAAATTCATGGGATTGAGCCCTGAGTTGGGCTCTGCGCTGGCAGCAAGAAGCCTGCTTGGGACTCTCTCCCTCCTTCACTCACTCCCTCTCCACACTCCCTCTCCCTGTCTCTCCCTCACTCTCTCTCTCCCCAAATAAATAAGCATTAAAAAGGAAAAAGAAAAGACAACAATAAAAACAACAGAGAACACATGCTACCACATGGATAAACACTGAGGACGTTATGCTATGTGAGATAAGCCAGTCCCCAAAGGACAAGTAACTATATAACTCCATTTCCGTGAGGTGCTCAGAGTAGTATCTATAATGACAGAAAACAGAAAGTGGCTGTCAGGGGGTGGGAGAGGGGGAATGAGGAATTACTGCTTAAAAAGCAGAGATGCAGTTTTGCAATGTGTAAACAGCACGGTGGATGGAAGGCAGTGATGGTTGTTCTCAATGATGTGATGAATGTTAATGTCACTGAACTGTGCACTTAAAAATGGTTAAAATGGCGATTTATATATATATATTTTATCATGATTAAAACAAATAACTTTTAAAAAGAACAGTCCTCACGGGGAGCCTGGGTGGCTCAGTCGGTTGAGTGTCCGACTTCGGCTCAGGTCATGATCTCACAGTCTGTGAGTTCGAGCCCCGCATCGGGCTCTGTGCTGATGGCTCAGAGCCTGGAGCCTGCTTCCGATTCTGTGTCTCCCTCTCTCTCTGCCCCTTCCCTGCTCATGCTCTGTCTCTCTCTGTCTCAAAAATAAATAAAAACATTAAGAAAAAAAATTTAAAAAAAAAGAACAGTCCTCAGAAATTTATTCTACCCAGGGTCCATCTACATTTAACAATACACACACTCTTTTTTGAATAATACACAATGGATCTAGCAATTATAATGGAAACTCTCTAATTCCTAACTGGAACATCAAGAATGGACATGTCTATTGAGAGAGTCATACCTGAAAGATGACGGCTCAGAATTTTCCCTGAAGAAAAAGCCATCCTCTGCCCTCCCAACAATATTAGCACTGTTATCCTCAACACAGCTACCACCACGAGCTGAATCTGATCACACATTTACCTGATTCATGTTAACTCCAGCCTCACAATCACCTAGAAGAGGAAGCATCATCCGCTTTCTACAAATGAAGAGAAACAGGTCCAAGAAAACACAGTTCAAAGTGGCTAAAGTTTGTGCATCACCGATCTGCGGGCAGTGCTACTCCCCCATGCGGACTCCCCACTACTGCCTTTCCCCTCCAAAGTCACACACACAAAGCACTGGCTTCCCGGGGTGGAACGTCACTTCACCTACCCAGCCCCATATCTCTCGGTACGTACATAGTCCACATCTGCTCTAGAATTTCAGGGCACTATTTTAAAAAATTTTTTAATGTTTTATTTATTTTTGAGAGAAAGAGAGAGACAGAGCATAAGCAGGGGAGGGGCAGAGAGAGAGGCAGACACAGAATCGGAAGCAGGCTCCAGGCTCTGAGCGGTCAGCAGAGCCCAACGCAGAGCTTCAACTCACCGACTGTGAGATCATGACCTGAGCTGAAGTCAGACGCTTAACCGACTGAGCCACCCAGGCGCCCCTCAGGGCACTATTTTAAATGCTGGATCCAAACTCCTCAACTGAAAAAAGGTGTAGAGGCCACTTTTAGGCAACAGACTTGAGCAACAGAAGCCTGATTAAGGTAGAAGGGCCCCCAGTGACCACCAGGCTGGAGGCAAACAAGCTCATGAAGCCACCCACCTCAAAATAGCCACAGACCCTAGCCTACCAACAGGCGACTTACAACCGGGCACAAGTACCAAAAAAGGAAAATTCCATGCGTTCCCCTACCTCCTCACTCCCCACTTTAACTATAGCCCCCCACCCCCCCGGACAGTCCTGCCCACTGCTCCCTTGTAGTGTATTCAATGAACTTCTATCGCCTGTGTTCTGTCTTGGGTGAGTCCTTTCACCACTCATGCCCCGGCCTTCACCAGATCGGGCTGCCCCACAGAAGGTTCCACAGTGCGGGGAGAAGTTAGTTTTTGTGACTAAAATTCTACGTGTAAAGGATTTCTTACATGGGTGATATGATCGCCAGCCTTAGGGAAACTTGTGCTGGTGAGCCAGAGAGGTGTGGTGGCTGTGGGGACACTTTTTGTTCTTTGCTTAGAGGATCGGTAGGGAAAGTTCTCTGGGATTTCGACAGCAGTTGTTCTGATGCCATGTGTAAATATTGTCTTTTTGAGTTGCTTGCTTGGGGCCAAGCTTCCAGTGAAAGTTGCTGAAGTGACAGAAGCTGTGACAGAAAATGATTTAGTGGCATCACATACTTATTTTTGAGGTTGAAGACTTTGTACTCGAATCCACGTCAATAGGTCTCTCGCTTTTTATTCTTGCTTGCCACAGAGATTGTGAAGTTTTACTCAAACTTCAGGTGACACGAAGGCCACAGAGGGAGAGAAGCTAAGATGAAAGTCTTCAGACACTTTAAGTTGCTATGGAAGGTGTTTGAGTATCTGTACCTGTCTGACTCATTTAGAATATGGAGAATGAGCGATTTTAAACTTTAAGACTTGGGTTTACATTGGAGGGGAAAGGCAGGCGAATGTAATTTTAAAGCAGATGCGTGAATTTAGTACACATATAATTTGGCCCGTTTCCTTTGGCAGGAACAAAGGAAGAATGGCCCTGTTATACAGTAGGATACATTGTTGTTCTCCCTGTCAGGACTGAGGGGCTTATCAGGCGCTAAGACAGAAATGCACTGTGAGCCTCCAGGAAGATGGCCTGTTGGCTCCATCCACATTTTTTTCTTTTACTCAAGGTTTCTAAAGAACCTGCTGTCCCGAGAGTCTGTCGTGTGTCAGAAACAGGATTAGATGTGGTGGACAAATAGGGAAGTTTGACCTTCCTCGATCACAGGGAGTTTACACACTTATGCATGTGAAAACAAAACGACGGGGTTAAAGCCCGATAGGTAAATTCCCAGCGAATGGTACACATAGCCGTCACTTGCTCAGGGGAAGGTCTTGTCAGAAGTTCAGTGTGTGGGGGCCTGCAGTGAGAACTCATGGGCTGGGACAGCCAGGCCTGCTTCCTCATCTGGGCTAACTTTGGGGCTTTGGGGTTTCTGGAGGCGTTGAACCTACACGGTCCATCTTTCTTGGTGCCAGTTGTACGTAAGACTTGGAAGGAAGATTTTTTTATATTAAAATAAACGCAACAGTTTAGAGCATGTGGTTTGCAGCCATGTTAAAAACAGATGACTACCCTTTAAATACTTGTCCCACTTGAGGTGGGACAGCGGGAAGGCCCTAGATCCCTGGGGCAGTTCATTCCCCTCTGTCAGGAGGGTTTGAGAAGCACCGATGAGAGATTAGGAAAGGCCAACTCTTCGAACTGTCTTCTCCTTTCCCCAGGGACTGAGTGGGTTTAGGGAACAATGGTTTCAGTTGGGTGGATAGAGGCATCTGGCGTGCTGGGATTCTTGAGTGAGATGGACTCATAATTAAATGCAAAGAATTCAGCACGACTTGAAGTGTTTTGTCGTTAGAGTTAGTTTAGGGCGGGGAGAAGAGTTCTACACATAGAGACTAAAAACTGATCACAGGAAATGTAAGAAAGGTGTTCAAAAGTTTAAACTACAACAAGTAAACCACAGGTTAAAGTTTCTCAGGGTGTGTAAGGGCCTTAACAACTAGGATTTCCAGGTGCCTACCCTGCTATGGAGCAGACAAGAGGGAGGAGGCCCGAATCAGCATGTCACTAAGTAATGTCCCCTGGAGTCACAGATTCCATCTAAAAGCTGCAAACTGGCTCTGATATATCCTAGGAAGACTGAGAACAGAGTCTGAGCACCACGTGAGGCTACTGATTTTCATAGTAAACATATGCCAACATATACCAAAGCCTGTGATAATTTTTTGAAACTGTCACATATGATTTTAATTATTAGGAATTTCTCAATAATTTACCCAATTTCCCCTTTCCACACGTCATGCTACAGTCTCGCTAGTCTACACCCTGACCCTGCAACATCGCATTTGTTACGTATGTTTTCTCTCCAGAATGACCTCATGCTGAGACAAAAACTAATTTATTCCTTATGTTTTCAAACTTTTCTATTCCATTAACAGTTTCTCAGCTAATTGTGTCTGCTTCCTATTTTCACAGACTTCGACAATAGGCTCAGCTTCTTCTGATTCTGTTTTCTCTTTGGATCAGCTCTTGGACATCCCGCCTGGCCCCTAGCTACCATAGTTTTCTATTATACCCAAAACGCTGTCTTTGGAAATACTCAGCAGGATCCAACAGAGCTAACCAAAGGTGCTCGGGGAAAATGAGACATTTTGAAGTTATGGCGTTCCATCACAGTGCACAGCACGTGCTAGGGAGCCTGTGTGAACTCACACACCTGTTGATCGACCTCACTTCTAAACACGAACCCAGCTGGAGTCAAGTGAAAGCCCTGTGTGTTTATCCCCATGTTCCAAGTCCCAGGTCTCACTAACAGCAAGTCAGAAATGTTTTATTCAACAGTTTATTGGTTTTTCTCACCCCATTATTACATACACACTCATTGTCAGTTTAGGAAATATGGAAAACTAGTAAAATTAAGTCACCTTGAAGCCCCATCACTCAAGCAGGGCAAATTTTCAAGACCTAAAAACTAGAGTTCTAAAAGATTCCTACTCAGTTTAAAGGCTTTAAGAGATGTAAAACAGAGTGAGTTAAGAAAGAGGTTATACAAGCAATGAGTAATTTGACTGGGTTATCACAGGAAATCAGGAACGTACCAAAATAGATTTCTGACTTCTGGTTAACAAGGTTTGGGAACACATGATTGCATAAACAATACTGCCCATGAAATGAATCTTAACTGTTTAAAACATTCAGAAAGTATTTCTTTCACTGCTACCTTATTTTTCATGAGTCTACTAGGAACCAAGCCTCAGATGAACAAAAGTACCTCTGCGAATGCTCAAAAAGCTAATAAACACTAAACTTCACGCATGCCATTCAACCCAACTTTGTTCTGAACACATAACATGTCCCAGGCAGGGAGATCCAGCTTTTATGGGGTTTTGAAAATTATTTGGCAGGAGTGGGTAGTGCTAAGGGAAGAAAAAATACATAATATATTTTACTTTTGAAAACGTAGGGGCAGCTGGGTGGCTCAGTCAGTTGAGCATGGGGCTCTTGGTTTTGGCTCAGGTCATGATCTCAGGGTTGATGGGTTTGAGCCCCGCATCGGGCTCTGCACTGACAGCTTGCTTGAGATTCTCTCTCTCCCTCTCTCTGCTCCTTCCCCACTCATGCTCTCAGTGCTCTCTTTCTCTCTCTCTCTCTCTCAAAAAAAATTAACTTAAAAAAATTAAAAAGAAAGTATAAAAAAAGAGGAAGGAAGGAAGGAAGGAAGGAAGGAAGGAAGGAAGGAAGGAAGGAAGGAAGGAACTATGTGAACACGTTCCTCAGCTCCTTCCCAGGGCCTTGGGAAGTGAGGATGAGAGAACGTGTTCAGGTCTGTGCAGGTGGGGGAAGGGGTAGGAAAACCTTCCTAGATCAGGGGTACCCAGGCAGAGAGCTATCTGGAAGAAGCATAGAGGAAATCTCCAGGCTCAAGGAACAATGGTGGGAAACAAAGACTTCAACCAACTTCATTAATAAATGAATGCAAATTTAAAGAAGTATAGAATACCAACTGGGGCCTCAGATTAAATATTAACAAAAATACTGATACTTAGTATTGGGAAGGTTGTGGGGAAACCAGCAATCCTAAGACATTTGCAAGAGAGTAGAAACTGGAACCGCGTTTCCAGAGGGCAATTAGCGAATATTTTTCAAAGGCTTTAAAACCTGCCCACGTTTTGACCCAGCAGTTTCAGTTCTAATATGGAAAGTATCCTAAAGAAATGACTGCACAAGCATTCAAAGATGTAGATGTTTTTCCTTTCAAATAAACTCTATATATAAAGTATGAGACTTTAAATTATGGAATGTTCATATAATGAACTACAAAGCAGTCATTACAAGTGATATAATTAAATGCAGGCACAAAAAGACGGTTACAATATAGGAAGGTTAAAATCAAGTTACACTAACACAAAAAAAATATCTGCACCCCCAAGTTCATAGTAGCATTACTTACAATAGCCAAGACATGAAAACAACCTAAGTGTCCACTGATGGATAAATGGATAAAGAGGTTGTGACACACACATATACACTAATAGAATGTGATTCAGCCATAACAACAACAACAACAAAAAAAACCAAAAAACAAAAACAAAAACAAAAAAACAAGGAAATCCTGCCATTTGCAACAATATAGGTGGACCCTGAGGACATTATGCTATGTAAAATAAGTCAGACAGAGAAAAGACAAATACTGTATGATCTCACTTATAGGTGGAATCTAAAAAACTCATTGAAAAAGAGATCAGATTTGTGGTTACCGGGGAGGGGGAACCTGAAGGAGGTGTTTAAAAGATACAAACTTCCAGTAATAAGATAAAGAACTACTGTGTAATACACAGTGTGATAGCTACAGTCAACATTGCTGTATAAGATAGAAGAACGTTGTTAAAAGAGTAAATCCTAGAAGTTATTCTCATCACAAAGAAAAAAAAATGATTTTCTTCTGTTTTATTTTTATTGTATCTATAGGAGATGACGGAGATGATGGATGCTAACCAAACCTACTGCTGTAATCACAACATTCATAAGTCACACCATCATTCTGTCCACCTTAAACTTTTACAGTGGTGTATGTCAATTATTCCTCAATAAAACTAGAAAAAGGAAAAAAATAAAATTACAAAACTGTATGTCTCAATCCCACTTAAAAATATATAGTAAAAATAATACATCCTATTAATGGAAAAAAGTTCTGGCAGGATACATTAAAACCTTACAGTATATGCCTGACTCTTGAACGATGTGGGGGTTGTTCCCATGCAGATGAAAATCTACATATAATTTTTGACTCCCCAAAAACTTTACTAATAGACTACTGTTGACCTTACTCATAACATAAACAGTTGACTAACGTATATTTTGTATGCTATAAGTATTGTATTCTTACCAAAAAGGTAAACTCGGGAGAGGAAAATGTTACTAAGAAAATCATAAGGAAAATACACTTACAGTACTGTACTGCATTTATTGAAAACAAAAATCCATGCATAAGTGGGCCTATGCATTTCAAACCGAAGATGTTCAAGGGTCAACTGTACAAGCCAAACAATAAAGATACAATTAATCCAATTAAAAATGGGCAAAGGGTTTGAATAGATATTTCTCCAAAGAAAATACACAAATGGCCCCTAAGCACATGAAAAGATGCTAAACACAACTTGTCATTGAAGAAATGCAAATCCAGGGGCACCTGGGCAGCCAAGTCAGCCAAGCATCCAACTCTTGATTTCAGCTCAGGTCATGATGTCAGGGTTTGTGAGATCGAGCCCTGCATCCGGCTCTGCAGTGACAGCACTGAGCCTGTCTGGGACTCTCTCTCTCTGCCCCTCCCCTGATCACATGTGCACGTGCTCTCCCTTTCTCTCTCTCTCAAAGTAAATAAACTTTAAAAAAAAAAAGAAATGCAAATCCAAACCACAATAAGATATCACTTCACATCACATCTAGCATGATTATAATCAAAATGTCGGGTAATTAAATGCTGGTGAGGATGTGGAGAAATCGGAACCTTCCCTACCTTGCTGATGGGAATGTAAAATGGCACAGACACTTGGCAAAGAGTTTTGACAGTTCCTCAAAATGTTACACATAGAGTTACATATGAACCAGCAATTATACCCTTAGACATATACCCAACAGAATTGAAAACACATGTCCACACCAAACCCATACACCAATCCATGTTCATAGCAGCATTATTCATCATAGCCCCCGAACTGGAAACATCCCAAATGCACATCAACTGAGGAATACATAGACAAAATCAGTATATCCATACAAGGCATATTATTTGGTAATACAAAGGAATGAGGCTATATGCTACAATGTGGGTGAACCTCAAAAACATTAAGCTAAATGAAACAGTCAAAAGACTGCACATTGTACGATTCCATTCATATGAAATGTTCAGAATAAGCGAATCTACAGAGACAGAAAATAGAGTAGTGCTTGCCAAGGACTGGAGCGGAGGTAATGGGAAGTGGCTGGTAGTGAGTGTGAGGTTTCTTTTTGGGGTGATGAAAATGTTCTAAAATTAGACTGGGGTGATGGCTGCACAACCGCTAGCATGCCAAAAGCCACCGAACTGTACACCTTAACAGGTGCATTTACATGGGACTGTATGAACTGTGAATTGCATCTAAATAAAGCTATTTTTAAAAATACAATAATGGGGCACCTGAGTGGCTCAGTCAGTTAGGCAGCTGACTCTCGATTTTAGCTCAGGTCATGATCTCACTGTTCGTGAGATGGGGCCCCACCTCAGGCTCCATACAGAGCCTGCTTCTAATTCTCTCTCTCCTTCTCTTTCTCCCCCTCCCCTGCTGGCACTTGCTCTCTCTCAAAATAAATAAACTTAAAAAAACCACAATAGTTATTTCAGTACTTTATGGTGGCTTTAATTTTCTTATGAAAAAAAATTTTAACAGGCATTACACATACCAGCTGGACCAGAGTAAGTACCCACTTTGATTTCCTATTATAAAATGGGGACAGTGATGGTACCCATTTTAATACTACCTAGCTCACAGTTCCATTTGTAGAGGGCTTTAAAGAATATCTAGCATAAAGCAAGCATTCAAAAATTAGCTATTTTGATTATAAACTTTAAAAAAAAAACCAAACTACTGTATCTTCACTTTGAAAACACAAGCATGCCCTCCTACTTACATCGCAACCGTTCTTTTATTTATTATTATTTTTAATGTGTATTTATTTCTGAGAGAGAGACAGAGCGTGAATGGGGGAGGGGCAGAGAGAGAGGGAGACACAGAATCTGAAGCAGGCTCCAAGCTCTGAGCTGTCAGCACAGAGCCCAACGTGGGGCTCGAACTCATGTACCACGAGATCATGACCTGAACCGAGATCATGACCTGAACCGAGATCATGACCTGGACCAAAGTCGGACGCTTAACCAACGGAGCCACCCAGGTGCCCCACCTCACTACGCATTCTTGATTTGTTTCCCATCATTTAAGAAGCAATTCTCCTCTCAGCTGAGACAAATGCCAAGTACAAGGCAACCGAGATGCCAGAGTAAGATGGCAAATAATTAATGACATCCTCTGGTCCTATCACATAGCATTTGCTATTGTGTAGGCCCCACACCAAGTGCTTTCATGCCTGCTGCTAATAAACCTCAACACCATCCTGAGACAGGTACGTTTTACAGTCTCGTTTTACAGAGAAGGAAATCAAAGAAGCTTGTACAGATTATTTGGCCAAAGATGCCCATGGCCAGAGGCTGAGGGATTCAGACCCACCATTAAGCTTCCAAAGCCTGGGCGGTGTCTTATGTGAGGGAAAATTGGTACCTGAAAAAACAGCTACTCAAAGGAAGCCACTTAAAATCCACAAGAGTAAGAGAGAGATGGAAAAAAAAAAAAAAAAAGAGACTTATCTGGGACTTGACATCCTAAAAAACAAAACTAACTTATAAAATCAAGCATTTTATATTTAACAAATATTGTTGTAATCCCAACCAGGTCCTAAATAAGTCTCAGTAGGAACAAAGAATGAGTCAAGAGTTGATAATTTTTAGCATAATTCTTGACAAATAGTAGCAAGATATGATATAGAGGGAGATACACACAGGTAAATTTTTGTGAAAATATTTAAGGGCCATAGTAATTTGCATAAGGGCATCTCTTAATGTTTTGACATTTAAACCACCCTCTTTTGAAGCATCAAATACATCATCCTTTGTCAATTCTGTCTTCTTCGACAGCCAACACAAAGACACTGGCTACCGACCAAATGGGAAATGAGTGGTATAGAAGCTAGCACTAAGCAGGAAGACATGTTTGAATGGAGACCAATTTTACAAGGGTTGTATTTTTTAACATTTTTATGTTATGACAGTTTCTGAAACACTAGTATTGGAATTCAGAACAAATATAAGAAAACAAGAATATCGATACTGTTTTCCCCACTACCTAGTCTGCTCACAAAATATAAAAAGTAACTAAATACTTTCTGCCTTACTGCAATCCTCAGTTTACCCATTTGCTATTTTCTGGTCATATCTTTCCAAAACCATCAACCCAAAAATGACAGAGTGGATCTACCTATCTAGATCTCCTATGTACCCAGCATAGAGACCTAGAACCAACAGAAATAAGCTTTTGTGGTGAAGTCTTAACAATTTTCTCTAATAAGTTCACAAATGTGCTCTGACAAAAGCAATAAGAAAAGGATATTCCCCCTTAACATGACTGTCTACAAAGTAACTGTAAATTTAAGCAGCTTGTTAGCAATAGAGCCATAATTAGACCACAGAATATCCAGACCATTTCTCAGGGCTTCAACTACTTCCTTATGCATTCCCAATCTCTCTAGACTCTTTGATAACTAAAACCACCAGAAAAAAAAAAAAAAAAAACAAAACAAAGAAAAGAAAAGAAAATTAGCAGAACATGAAGACATGTCTGCATGTAACAAACTGGTTAAGTTAAAACCCCATTAAGTGATGGTAGCTACACTTGTGAACTTGTGTAGAGTAACATAGGGCTTGTGGAATCACTATGTTGTACACCTGAAACTAACATAACATTGTGTGTCAACTATACTTCAAAAGAATGTAAAAAAAAGTTTTTGTTTAGAAAAACAAAACCTATTAACATCTACTGATAACACAAACGGCCTGCATATCTAAATAACACCTCTAACAGCGATTCCTGTTAAGCAGGAAGAAGGCAGAAGACACGGAGATGTCAGGAATGGCATAAAGGCTCAAAGAGGAAGTGATCTTAGAAAACAGTGCGTTTTTGGACATCCTATTACAGTTTGGCAACTATCTTTTTTTATTAAAATATTGCTGAGAGGCTTAAAAATATCCAGTTATATCATCTTTCCATACATTCTAACCAAGGAAAAAAATAAATAACCCTGTCTTCCTCATCACCCTTGTCCCCACAATAGGCCTGACCCAGGGCTCTTCACCATTTTAAAGTTAACATTCAAAATTTCACACTGTTAATCTCAAATGGTTGCAAAGAATATAATTTCCGGCATACTGTAAATACTGAGTTGTAAATAAAACTACTATATCACTTTTAAATACATCTATTCTAGTCTAAGTTCCATCAGCATTTTTCACATACCACATCCATTTAAAAAAGTAAATGAATAAAATCTTCAAATGTTGGAAATTGTGCACCATTTCCCTTTCTCCTTGATCTCATCTCTCCATTCTACTTTCCCTACAGTATTATGTCTTAATATACTTTTATGCCTACATGCCCGTCTTACCTCTCTGCAACCAAAACCTCTAAACAAATTGAGATTTACGTATTCAACCATAAAATTCAGTGTTAAAAGTTTCTTCTAAATTGAGTGCAATACAATTACTATTGTAAGGTCAAAAGTGACCCAAAAAATAATATAATTATTCAATATAAATAATATTTTATTGGAAATGTATGTGTATCTTAATGATATGGATGGGACTCTTCCTCTCATTAGTTCATTCTCTGTAGATTATTATTACTGGAAGGAGACAAGATTCCACATGAAATCTATTATATTTAGCTATTACAGATGTAAGCATTGAAAATATGGGTTTGCATAAATATGTAGATGGAAATGGGAAAAGATTTTTCTAGCAAAGAGTAATAATATGCATCCATGGGTGTAAGATTTAAGAACTTATTAGCTGACCACTCAATAAGCCTTCTCTCAATTTTATGGACAGTAAACAATGGGAAACTTACTTGCAAAAGGATCATTTTCCATTACGGTCATTGCCTTACTCAGCAGTCACACCAATATTTTCATTATCCCTCTGCTTGGCACCTTGATGATTAGGGGTAAGTGTGAGGTGTACCTTCCCTTTAAAGATAGGTCATTCCGAAGGAGAACCAGCAGACTGCCTGGGTCACGAGCATTTTCTGAGGCAGGTCAATTTTAGGACTGATTACTTTCAAGGTCTAAGAATCTGAAATTGATTCTCTTTAAATTATAGGTGCCTGTGTCTGCCTTGAAACGGCTTCAAAGTAGCCCCAGACATGCATCCTCTTGGATCTGAAGGCCAATGCTCTAAGACTCCTACATGGATAGACCTCAAGTTCAAAGGCAGATGGGAATGACAAAGAAGCACAAGATAAAGATTAAAAAAAAAAACTGTGCAAAGTCTGATTTCTAATTTGGGCTGTTTCATACATATTGTCTTTAACAAATTTGAGTCAGGTATCAAAATCTTAATATCAAGGTATGTTTTCACATCCTTTCATATCATCAGATACGCTTTTGTTTTAAAATGAAAAGTTAGCCTTATTCAAAATGAACACTGTCATCCCTTTCCTGACACATCATATTCCAGTTAGCAAGATCAAAACAAGGGCATCATAAAAGCAGCCGTCAGTCTTTTACAAAGCAATCCCAAAGCAGCAGTTTCAACTTTGGCTGCACATATTCTGATTCAATTACTTTAGGGTGGGGCCAGTCACAGCAGTAGTAAAAAAACAAAAACAAAAACAAAAAAACTCCCCAGGTGATTCTAAAGTGTGACCAGGGTTGAGAACCAAAGAACTAATACCTAAATATTAAAATTAGTTTTTAATTACGGAGGAGTGATGTTTATTTCTCACCTGTAGATGAACCCAAGGTTAATCTATTTTAATTTTTAAAATATATTATTAATACTTTAAAAAGCATTTTAGGTATCAGAGTTCTTTGGAGATAAAACGCACCATCTTCTTAACTTATTAAAAGAGGCATCTTTTTTCTACTTTTTTTTTTTTTGAGTAGTTGACACACAATGTTACACTAGTTTCAAGTGTACAACACAGTGATCTGATAAGTTTATACATTATGTTCTCTGAATTTATAGGTCTGATTATGCTAAAAGAGGCCATCTAAAGCAAACATAAAGTAACATTCCTCAATTCAAAGAAACCTATGAGATACATGATTAATCAATCTCCACTGGGAATCTGTTTAGTGGATTATATTATCTACAATACAGATGTGAGAAGAAAACATTCAATGAGAATCTAGGAATTTAGGAACCTAGCACATTGCTTAGTACACAGTAGAAACTCAGCAACTGTGCGTTACGCATTCTGAACTGAGGATTCGTATGGAACATGTACACAATTTTCTATCTTTACATCTCCAGTCTTCATAGCCTTCCTTCATTTGATTTATTGTGACTTCTCACATTAGAAAAAAATATGTTCTGGGGCGCCTGGGTGGCTCAGTCAGTTAAGTGTCCGACTTCGGCTCAGGTCATGATCTCACGGTTTGTGAGTTCGAGCCCCACATCGGGCTCTGTGCTCACAGCTCAGAGCCTAGAGCCTGCTTCGGATTCTGTGTCTCCCTCTCTTTCTGCCCCTCCCCCACTCATACTCTCTCAAAAATAAATGAAACATTAAATTAAAAAAAAAAAGAAAAAAAATATTATCAAACTCATGTACAATATACCCACCAAAATTTGGTATCTGAACACTACAATGTTTCTAAGTTTCCTGGCTCAAATCTTAGAGCTTTTTTTAAATCACAAGAATATTATAAGCATATAGTAAACACAACATACAGTAGGGTACGAACCGCCTATTATCTACATACACCCAACCATCCCTATGTCACACCCAAATCCATTCCCCAGAGGTAATGCTGAATGATATCTGATTCCCACTCCCCCACCCCCACACCATTTCCTTATTCTAACCATCATTAAAGTGTGATTTATTCCTCCTTTCATACTCTCCTTAAATCCATTCTTACATCCTACTAAATCTCTTCTAGTTCCCACTGGACTATGCAGTGGTCTTTTAGCTGCTTTCCCAGCTTCTAGGCTATTTTCCCCAACAATCCACTCTACAGCAGGTGTCAGGTTCTTAGCTGCCAATCACAAAATCCATTCTACACATTTTAAAAGCATTTATGGCAGTAGGGTAGTAGGTTACAGCCAGTCCAAGGATCTAGGCTGAATCATGTTGTAGAACTGGTCTGGTAAGGGAGCAGCTACCATCACCAATTAAAAGAAATCTGTCTTCTAAAGTATCACTTTGACCATAGTCTTCCTACGAAAGAAAAAGCAAGTATAGCAGACATGGAGACCTGCTAGCCAGATAGCCATCAACCTGAAAACATGCCCTTCAAAGGGCAGCCCACATCAAGTGACTGATGAAGACAAGGCTACAAAAGCCCAACCATTTGTGCCCAACACCAGCCCTGATGGGCCATAAACACTCCAAAGCTGCCCGTGGTGCTGGCCTCGGCTTTGCAGACCTGTCCTGAAGTTTTTCCTCTCCCTGTGCCCAACCCTGCTTCTGCCCCCTCCCTGCCACAAGTGTTAATCCTTCATAAATATCCTGTACACCAACTCGGTCTCAGCAACTGCTTCTAAGGAACACACACTGTGACAGAAAACAACCTTTAAGAGCTTCCAATTACATGTAGAGGGAAGGTTTTCATTCTCCCATCGCTGCCCCTTCCTCCATTTTAGCCTTAGATCTGCAAACAAAATAGGAAACGCTCAGGCTCCGTCACCTTGCTGACATTTTCCCCCATCATTCTTGCTCAAATGAAGTTCACCCTCTAAAAGATTCCTCAGTGTGGGCTCCAAACTACATTATTCCCTGACTTTGTGTATGTTTAAAGCTATTTTTCTGGCCTTCATACGCGAAGGGCAGCTTGGCTGAAAACAAATGCATGGTTATCACTTTCCATAAGATCTTCTGAAAATGCAGCTCCACTATGACAAATAAGTCATTTTGAGAAATGTGATGATGGTCAAATATTTTTAGCCCTTGTCTATCATTTCATCTTTTCGCAAGCAGTCCTTGAGAATGTGGTTTTCTTTTCTCTTAAGTCTAATACTTTACCTAGACTGTATCTCCGAGTTGTTCATTTTGGGTTAATTTCCCTAGGTATCTGATGGGTTCTTCCAATTTACAGATTAGGTCTTCTTTTCCTTTCAGAAAGTTTTCCTGGATTTTAAACATTAGTATCACTGCACAATTCTGTTTCTCTTCTTCACAGCCCAATTATACATAAGTTGTTGTTTCTTTGCTACCAAATCTTCTACTCCCAACACTTTCCCTCTGATCCTTTTTGCCTCATGGAATAGTTTAATTCCTCAGGCAAGAATTCAAGCTATCAAAATCTGGTACAACCTTTCTAGAAAACTTATGTTTGACACAGCAAAATAGGCCCAGTGCTCTGGCCGTGCTCCCCCTCCCCGCTCCTAGCATCCTGAGCACACCCTACTCACTTCCAGATGCCTCTCCTTCCTTTCAGGTCCTCATCCGCTTATGTCATGAGCCACTCACTCACCATTCTCACTCCAAATTGTCTGAATTCTTATGATTTTATCACCAATTCATTTTAGTGGTATAAGATATTTTAGCTGGGTGAAACAATTGTAGTACTATCTCATACTATTAGCAGGTCCCGGGCTCATAACTTAGACCCCAAACAGATCAAGAACTTGAGTACTAAGAAACAGGACAACATTTTTCTTCTCCCCTTCAGTACATAATATGCTTTCAAATACTAATTCAAATGATGCACAAACATGTGTTTATTCACATTGTAATTAAAGACAGAATTTATAGTTTTAGAGTTCATTAAAGACTAGTATTATTTATTTCCAAGTATTTATGAACACAGAGTACACCTAAGTTGTCTCTATCCTCCCATCAGGGTCCCCTGACACTTACTCTACATCCCTATAGTCTGCACCTAGCCAACCCTGTCCTCTCTTCCCACATGGCCCCTGAACCCTAACCTCTGTTCTTACTCAGCAAGGCTGGTCACTCTGGAAAAACAAGCTGAGATTCAAGTGAATGCATCCATCCTTGACAATGGCATGTTGCCAGTGGTAAATGTGATGAAGAGGCAAAAAGTCAAGGATTATGTTTTTCATACATCCTAAATTTCATTCATTTGTAAAAAAAAAAAAAAAAAAAGACTTTTTTTTTAGAAACAAATCTTTATAACCCAGTTAAAAGAATCATAACATTTTGCTAGTTCTATGGGATAAATTAATGATCATTTATAAGAAAATTTTATTACAACTCAGACTAACCAAGCAACAAAATAATTATCACCTTAATAAGCCAATTTTTCTCTTGAGGAGGATAAAACAAAGAAACAAAACATTTAGCCTTCATCATACATTTAAAAGCAAAGTCCTCAGTATGTGTATTATAAACAATGTATTTTGAAAAGCAGTGAGTTTTCTGTTTTCTTTTCTTATTAAAGATTTGTTTCTAGGCTCGGCTACAACTCTTTCATAACATAACCTTACATTTCATGACCTTTAATCATTTTCAAAGCACTTTATAACCAGTGTCTTATTACTACTTGCAATGAGGCTGGCAGAGCAGACATTAGCCTTATTTTGCTTCTTGTAGCGAAATACTCAGAAGTCAAATAACTTGCCCCAAATCATGCCACTAGTAACCTGCAAGACCCCAGTTCTCTGACTCCTGGTCCTGGCTCTGGCCACAAAATCAAATTAAGGCATTAATTTAGTACATACCCAATGGTTTTTTCTTAACTATTAACATTTCAGTTTATCCAATACTATATCTTAACAGATTTTTCAAAGCTATATCCTAGTAGTTGTATAATGTCTGAATTTGAAAAATGATAGTAACTCACAGAATGCACTCATTTTGTTGTACTTCAAATGGCCCATTTGTGCCACTTAACCTTAATTCTTTCCCATTTAATATGGTTAATTCTGTCCTGGTTTATGTTTAAAAGCCATGTTATACTCCAAGGGCAGGAAGGAATAATAACCAGATCCCTGAAATGTGAAAAATCCCTTGCATTCTAAAAATGATTAAGGGAAAAAGTGAATTAAACAAGAAAGTTATAGCAATGGAAAACATCACATGAACATTTGCTAAGTGTTAAGGTTCTTGAAAAGTTTCCTAAGTGAGAAAGCACTCTCCAAGTTAAGTATGAGAAACTGAAATTATGTCTTTGTTTTAATGCACAGTTTATAGGGCTTAAGATTAACCTTTAGGCATCTCCTAGTTGTTCTAACTAAAAATAAATCTCAAGTATTTGGGTCAATAGAAATAAACATGGTCAGGAAGACTTGGGGGGTGGGTAGAGATCATCTGGCAAGATAAGACCTTGCAATAACCGGCTTTCTAGAAATTTTGTATCTAGGAACAAGGTCATGGACCCCACAGCTATCCCCCAAACAGAAGGAAATAATGTGAAAAATCTAAGATGTAGATTTCCCTGGAGTGACAGCAGAGTTAGCACTCCCAGGGCAGAGAGATCAAGTAACAAGAAGTTATGAACACCAAATGCTATAACTGTCTCTAACAGTCAAAGCAATCTGCACAAATTGTCTCCATACCAGAAGGATAATGTATGACTAATACCAGCCTCACAAGATGGTCCTAGTAATTTCTAATTTTCCCCTAATCTGCAGATCTTTTCAAAAGTAATGTTGAGCTGAGTATTTTCAGCAGGGCATGTTTAAATGCATGTCAGCCATACTAAAAGCTTCTGTGGTTGAATGCCCAGTTTAACACGTAATAATTCACATGTCAACCACAGTAGAATATGTTAATGGATCTTTGTGTTAAATCCTAAAGAGCTGGAGCAAATCTTGTATTCCAAAAGTTGAGGATCCAACGTATTGATAAGTAAAGGCCTCTTGTGACAAAGGGAATGCTAGCTGCCAACATCAATAGCCATTCTCCCTTCCTCCTTAAAAGTCATTCTTAACTACCCACGTGGCTGCAGAGTAGGTTCCTTTTCCCAGGTGACCTTGCAACTGAGATGCAATCATGTTGACTCACAGTTCTGGAAACAAGATGTATATTGGAATTCTGAGGCTACTTCCAAGAAGTTACCTTAAAGGGAGGCTGAAGGCCAAATGCCACCGCAGCTCCTTCCTCCTTCCTAGAGGGGATATGAACAGGACCCTGCAGGCTGAGCAGTCATTTTGAACTGGCAGACAGAGAAGCCAAACCTTGATGACCATGGAGCTATCACCTGAGCTCTGGCCGGTTCACTGCTCTCTCAGATGAGCCGTCTAGAGGCAAACTTCTATCTCGTTTACTCCACTTCTATCTTGTTCATGTCACTGGGTTTTCTGTCTCATGAAGCTGATCCTAATCCTGATACACTTCTTCACCATCATCGTAATAGCAGGAATGGTCAGAAGGGGAGTTCCTACCATGTGTCAGAAAATACTCTACATACATTATTAACTTTAACACTTGTACAACCTCGGGAAGTGCATGTGCTAAGCCCCATGTCTCCAGTCAGGCATCCAGTGTAGAGGATCAGAGTCCCGGCTGTGGTGTCTTCATCAGTGAACTATTCCCTGCCAAACCCCACCCACCCTCCTCCTAAAATCTTTGAGAATCTTCTCTTCATCCCTGTCATGCTGGCATTTCATAATATGCTTGGAGGGCCCCCTCATCTTTCATGTTATAGGCTTTCCTCTGGCTCCTCCATCAGTTAGCATCTTCATCCATTTTCAATATTTGAAATTGAAATTTCTTAACAACTGGTAGCTCCTCTCCCAAACACTTATTCACTATGAGCTTTTTCTACCTTTTAAATTTCTGTCCTATTAAATCAGGTCCTGGGAGAGACCACTAAGTCATGTGGTCACTCTGGAATCGATTGTCACAATTAAGAATAAAAGAGCATGCGCACACATTCGTCTCAACAGGCTAAGGTAGGTCCAAATCAACAAAACGGAATCTTAACAAGACCAAATGTAAGTACTTAAAGGTTTGTTTTTTTCCTAAAGAAGGCAATTAACTACTTAAGTATATGTTGAGAAAGAGAACCTAATAGTTCCTGGTAAAAAGAAGAAAAAGAAAAAAAGAAAAGGGAAAGGGAAAGAGAAGGAGAGAGGCTTAAGGGGTTTGTTTTGTTTGTTTTGTTCTTGGTTTTGTCTGGCCATAAAATCAACATGGTCCTGGTGGGAAGAGACTGATACAAGTACTAATGAAAACTTAATCCTCGTTAAAATAAACAGAGCCCAAACCAAAAACAAAAAAAAGAAAAAAAACAAAAAACATCTCAAAAAAAAAGTTCGGATGAAATTAACATTAGAACTGAAAAAAAGTGAGGAATAATTTAGCCTGAAGAAAGTAAGAAAATAACACTTAGGTATAATCAACCTAGAGATGAGATTTGGTAACGGTGTCCAGATCTGTGCACAACTGCCATCTGCCTGATGGCAGAGAGCAGACTCGGTCTGTGTTGCTTCGGAAGGCAAACTGGAAATCAACTGGTGGAGGGCCTAAGACGGCAAACATGAAATCACAAACATCAGCTTAACAATGAGAGAGGCTCACAAAGGGAAAGTCCGTTGCTGAGGGGTGAACCCCCCATCACCTGAAGAGTTCAAGCTGAAGCTGAATAATCAATCAAGCGTGAAGGGCATCATCAAAGGATTTATTCCTTCAGTGGCAGCACTGAATTCCTGTCCAAACAGACATGCCTGAGGAGGACGGACCACAGCCTTGTCTAGCCATGCTGCATGATGCTGTGGGTCAGCAGCCACGGGCAGGTGAGTGCTGGCCAACTTCCAAACCTCCCAAGGACGTGCCTGAGCTATAGCGCCTGACATCTGAGTCTAACTAACTGTGGGAAAGTGACTGCCCAGGACCAGTGCTCGTTAAGATTTCACGTGCAGGGTTGGCACCACAAAACACGGAGTTCCGGCTTGACCCACCCCTAAACACTAAAAAAGAAAGAGAAAAAAATAAGCTGTGTCTAGGACAAGCCAGATAAAGGTTTCATCAAATGAGAGGCAACCCAAGTTCTCTATGTCAGACTGCATTCAAAGAAAAGACAACATGCTGTGGAGGCTCACACACCGCATACATACTACAAATGCAGAATCAGCTATGCTGCACAGCACTGTGAGATTTCACTTAATTCCAGTGGGCTTTATTCCATGAAAGGTTGGGAAAAGCTCAAAGTTGATATAACTGCAAAGTTTGGAACAGACTCTCTCTTGCGTATGTTGTATAAACTTCTAAATGGCAACTTCTCAATTCCCAGCCATAACTAGTTTCCAAAGTGACTGAAAGAGAAAAATAGGAGGCCCAGCCTTGCCCAGAAGGGCCAAATGAGAAGAGCCTTGGGACCCAGAGAGTCACAGGATCTCAACTCCTTCACTGTCCACACTCTGCATAAATACTAAGGGAGAAAACATTTTGCATCTTGTGAAGAGAGGGTTTAAAGGAACGATCTTCACTCCCTACCTACCTCCAAAAATGTGCACTACACACAGTCTCCTTCTCTCTCTCTCTCTCTCTCTCTCACACACACACACACACACACACACACACACACACACTCACGTAGTGCAATTATCCATGTATGGTGTACTAAAGAATGCGCAGCCTCTATTCCAGAATCCTGCAAAAAACATTTTTATGAACCAATTCACTAAAACACATGTTCCAGGATTTCAAATTAAACAGCGAGCCGGAAATGAGTGAGAGAGCAGGGAAGGCTGGCCTCGGCCCTTCTTGGCTCCGTGGCTGCAATCTGTGTCTCTACCCAAAGTGGACTTTTAGGAAAAGTTCCCAGCAGGAAAGGGCCCCCTCACAGTCTCTTCGTCCTCCTGGGGAGCAGCAAAAGCATATGAAGAGCTGAAGGGGAAGGCCCCCCCGTGCAGGACTCCTCAAAACCCCTGGCTCCATCCAGGGCTCACTGAGCAATGTCTATGAATAAAGCAAGATGCTCATTTTCCATCCTCCTACATCTTCTCCCACCCGCCTCCTCAAACTTACATAAACCCAGAGAATGGCAGGCCGACTGAAAAGGAGCTGTGCCTTAAATCTGACAAAATAAAAAGAGAAAGCAACATAACATTTTTCTTTATTTAGCCAAAACTTCAAAATGCTTAAACACTGGCCCCTGCTATTGAAAGCTCTAAAGATGTCAGTAGAAGCTGAATCTAGGAGACGTATACCTGGGTGTTCATGGCACAGTTCTTTCAAGTTTTCATTATTTTTGAAACGTTTCATAAGGAAAAGAAAAAAGATTTAAGTATTTCTGTATCTATGAAAGCAGATAAGACAGGAAAGAATAGCAAGAAAAGAATATAGTCCATGACAAGAAGAGCTGGTTTATTTGTGGAGTGCTTATTGTCTATGCATGGTGAGTATGTTTTCTGTATGGTGTGTGTGTTGTGTGTGGAGTATGTGTGAAACGTGTGTGGTATGTCTGCCATGAATATACTGTATGTGGGATTTGTGTGGTTCATTTGGTCGAGGTATGTGTGTGGTATACATGTCACCACATTCTGATTTCAAATCTGTGTGTTCAGCACACAAACAACTTCCTTTTCCAGAACAGGAAAAAGCAGCTCCAATGGACAGGTGATTTGACTATGAAGTGGAAAATACTCTACCTGAGATGCAAACTTTAAAATGTCTTGGGGAGGGGCGCCTGGGTGGCTCAGTTGGTTAAGCAACCGACTTTGGCTCAGGTCATGATCTCGCGGTCCATGAGTTCGAGCCCCACATCGGGCTCTGTGCTGACAGCTCAGAGCCTGGAGCCTGTTTCGGATTCTGTGTCTCCCTCTCTCTGACCCTCCCCCGTTCATGCTCTGTCTCTCTGTCTCAAAAATAAATAAACGTTAAAAATAAATAAATAAATTAAATAAAATGTCTTGGGGAGCCTGGGCGGCTCAGTCAGTTAAGTGTCCGACTCTTGGTTCTGGCTCAGGTCATGAGCTCACAGTTGGTAGGATCAAGCCCCATGTTGGACTCCACGTTGAGAGCATAGAGCCTGCTTGAGATTCTCTCTCACTGCCCCTACCCTGTTCATGCTCGCTCTCTCTCTCTCTCTCAAAATAAATAAACTTAATAAAAATAAGTCTTTGAAAATATGAATAACATATGAGACCTAATTTAGTAAAATTAATTCTCTAGGTAGATGATTCTACGGAGCAAAAAGCTTTAAACTGGGTTACAGACACAGGTCTCTCTCAAGGGCCAGATGGGAGTGCCTAAAATACAGGTGTAACAGGATGTTTTCAGCTTCACACGGCATGAGGCCTAACTCTGAACAAGGTAAGTAAGACTAGTTCTCTCATGTGACTCCCGTGACTCAAAGTCCTAGACAGCTCCAGGGCAGGTTGGTCCAGTAGCTCCATGATGTCATCACAGTTGTGGAACCTTCCCACCTTGCCATCTCCTCAGCATCACGTCCTCACTGGTACTGAGGTGAGGAAAACTTTCCCCAAAGTCCTCAAGCAACATTACCTTCAAAACTATCTTCACAGGGGCACCCGGGTGGCTCAGTTGGTTAGGCATCCAACTCTTGATTCTGGCTCAGGTCACGATCTCATGGTTCATGAGTTCGAGCCCTGTGTCGGGCTCTGTGCTAACAGCTTGGAGCCTGCTTGGGGTTCTCTCTCTCCCTCTGCCCCTCCCCCACTCGCATGCATGTGTGCACATTCTTGCTCTCAAAAATAAAATAAGCCTGAAAAAAATGTTAAGCTGTCTTCATAAACATCCAACCCTAAATTAGTCACTGGCAAAATTGAGGGAACAACCATGACACCGTCGTGGTCGTACTACACACACATCTATGCAAAGGGGACTGACTTAGATGGAAATGTGTTTCTGGTGTCGGGGTTAGGGTTAATCTTCCCTACCATGCATGGCCGCCCCAGCTAAATAATAAGATTGGTGGATGGGGTGGGGGGGGTGTCTTGAAAGGTAAATATCCCTTTGGCCCAATAGGTCTCCCCATCTCCACTGTAATAAAGCAGCCTGTATTTATCCTTTATACACTAGGCTTCCACAGAAAATTCTTCCTAAATAAAGTGTTCAGTGATTTAAAATCTTGTGTTTCGTTTTTTGAAACTGTAGTTTAGGCCAGTCTTCTGAAGTAATGCCTGGGCAAGTTACTAGTCAATCCTTTCTAAAAGAACTTCTATCCATTAAATCTATAGCCTAATCTATTTTGGTACTCTCACTCTGAATGGGATTGTCTTCAACCGGCCGCCTTTCTGATTTTCAGTCACACCACCCTGCAGTGAAGCTGGCTTGGCATTCAAAGGCCTTGCTGGCACTCTAGGAATTCGTCTCGACTTCTTTCCCGGCTGGGGCTGACATCCACTCCCTAAGCACCTGTAGAGCCACCCTGTTAACATGCTGAGGCAGTTTCATACTTGCTCACTAAGTGGCTACTTCTCAGTCTCCTAGGACCCTCTCACCCCTCCCCAGGATTGAGCAACTAGTGGGTAAAAACACTCAGCAGAGCATTCCCCCCCTCACGCTGTGCTCCCAGCACCCCTGTCTCAGAGCTGGGTCTAGAATATGGCCTATTCAGCCCACTGCCGTCAGCTCTATTACAGCCCCTCTGACAACTCCAGCCCCACAATCCCAAACTCCTGTAACCACTCTTCCCTTTTGTCCTTTTCCCCGCCCCAGAATCACTCCTCACTGGCAAGAAAACAACTTCCCACTCTTCAGGAGAGACTACTTTATTAAGCACAGTCCTCAAGTGGACAAAAAACCACCTTAGCAAAAGGGGATTTTGCTGGCTCCCAGCACTTGGGAGTTTATCAAGAATTATAGTTAGAGGGGCGCCTGGGTGGCGCAGTCGGTTGAGCGTCCGACTTCAGCCAGGTCACGATCTCGCGGCCCGTGAGTTCGAGCCCCGCGTCAGGCTCTGGGCTGATGGCTCAGAGCCTGGAGCCTGTTTCTGATTCTGTGTCTCCCTCTCTCTCTGCCCCTCCCCCGTTCATGCTCTGTCTCTCTCTGTCCCAAAAATAAATAAACGTTGAAAAAAAAAAAAAGAATTATAGTTAGATATCTTTATCTGTTTCCCTCTTTATTGTGAGCATCCTTAATTCAAGATGTCTTATTTTTAAAATGTACCTTATAGCTTAATAAGCAAAAATAAAAATAACATGGGGCACCTGGGTGGCTCAGTCAGTTGAGCATCCGACTCCTGGTTTTGGCTCAGGTCATGATCTCACAGTTCATGGGTTCGAGCTCTGCATCAGGCTCTGCGCTGACAGTGCACGGCCTGCCTGGGATTCTCCCCCCCCCCCCCCCCCTCTCTCTCTCTCTCTCTCTCTGCTCCTCCCATGCTCACTCACGCTCTCTCTCTTTTAAAATAAACTTAAAAAATTAAAAATAAAAGAAATGAAAATACAAATACCATTTCACTACCAAATGAAAACAGTGAACACTGTCAAGGGCACTCTCCCAGAATGCCCAAGTAACTCTGCTTGTTTGTGAAGTATCGTACGGCTACTCCCATGCTCTGAGCAGCATGTTTTAAGGGCAAAACAAAGCAATATTTGGGGAACTCTATCATAGAGCCTGGCACAGACCTGGTCAACATTAGTAACTTTCACTAAAAGCTTTTTTTTCTTATTGAAGTAAAACTGACATACAACATTATATTAGTTTCAGGTGGACAATGATTTGGTATTTGTACACACTGCAAAATGATCACATTAAGTCTAGTTAACATCTGTCTATCATTTTTTTCTATCAAAAAATTTAGTATCATAAACATCTTTCTCAAATACTTTACTATACCATTATGTACATGGATATACTGTTGGACATATAAGTTGTTTCTAATTCCCTCCCAATATAAATTAGGTTGGTTACAATTTTTTTCCCAATATAAATTAGATGGACATTGTTTTAAGTACATTTTTGTGAACTTATTCTACTGTTTCCTTAGAAAACTTTTTTTTAATGTTTATTTTTGAGAGAGAGAAAGAGAGAGCAGGGGAGGGGTGGGGGGTGGGTGCGGACCATAACATCCAAAGCAGGCTCTGAGCTGACAACGAGAGCCTGATGTGGGGCTCGAATTCACGAACCACGAGATCATGACCTGAGCTCAAGTTGCACACTTAACTAACTGAGCCATCCAGGTGCCCCAGGAAACTCTTTTTAAAGAGTGTAGTATCTTTAAAGCACACCCACATTTTGATATGCACTGCCAACTGCATTTTCCACTCTTCAGAGTATCTTTTACATGTAACCTCTTTAATTAATCCTCACACAATCTTGTGAAGTAGGTGCTACTATCGTCCCTATTTTGCAGATCAGAGAACAGAGGCTCAATTCACACTGCTAGTAAGGTACAGAGACAGGGTTCACACCCCAAGCCCAGGGCCTTATTCCCACTAGTTCCAGATTCTCAAACGCAACAATTCCTGAAAAAAGTATTCTCCCCTGAAAGCCAGGGAAGGGTGTCGGCCAGATAGGCGTTCCCTGATGCTGAGTGGCAGCCACCGCTAAAAGGATGACAGCCTTCTCAATCTCACAGCAGGTCAGGTGGAAGCACCTACAGGTGTGGCGCTGTCCGAACACCTTACACGCATTTATTCACTTCTTATAACAAACTCCGTAGGAGGTACTGTTAATAATACCCATGTTTTAAAGAAGGGAAACCAAGGCACAGAGAGTTTTGGCAAATTGCCAAAAGTGGCCAGCTAATAAGTAGGAAGTCAGATTCAAACCATGGTGGTCTGGCTCCAAGCACATCATTTAGCCACTGACTATACTACCTTGAGGCTGGAAAAAAATACCCTACCCCAGGTAAACATTACCATATCCGCCTGTGTCTCACCATCTTATTTCACAGCCCTGCCCACAACCACTTCAGGTTCCTGACCTTGGCCCATTTCCTTAACTCCCTGTCCCTACTTCTGTCCAGATGTCTGTCTCCTCCTAACCTCGGCCTGCTGCCCCCCACCCCCGCTCTTCCAGTTACCCACCATTGACCCACTTTCTCTTCTGTTCTTTCCACTCTACCCCCATCCCTAACCCAACATTAGATGAAGCCAGAAAAGATGCAAGTAAAAAGAGCTCAAGTAAAAACTTGGCTCATAAACACATATTACTTCATGTGTCGCCAAAGTCATGTATTCTCTTAAAACTATATATTCCTTGTGAGTAGAGCCCACATTTATAACCTAGTAGTTAACCAGTATGCTTCAGGGGCTTTCTAGTAACTAGGCAATGCCAGTTTCCTATTACCAGCATATTGCCTTTTAATCACTAATTACAGCAGAATATTCATCTTCCCTGGGTCCACTATGGTAAGTTTGAGATATTTTATGCACAACCTTGAGACTCTGACAATGATTTAGGCAAAGTTTTACACATATTTATTATGTAATATGGATTCACAATAGTTGTTGAAGAGCTCTCCAGTTGAAGCATCATTAATTTGGAAAATGTAATGATTCGGACAAGAGTGAGCAAAAATTCAAATTTTCAACAAGCTCCCTCTATTTTCAATCCAGGTGAACTCAAGAGAAAAATATTTTAGTACTAGGCATTTAATTATTAAGAATTCTCCACAATCAAACCTACGTGTTAATTATAAGTTACCATCATCATGGATGTTTTCATCAGCCTCCTTGAGCTAAATTATGTATTTTTATAAAAGCCAGTTGTTTTAAATTTTTTAACATTTATTTATTTTTGAGACAGAGAGAGGCAGAGCATGAACGGGGGAGGGCAGAGAGAGAGGGAGACACAGAATCCGAAGCAGGCTCCAGGCTCTGAGCCATCAGCCCAGAGACCGATGTGGGGCTCGAACTCACGGACCGCGAGATTGTGACCTGAGTTGAAGTCAGACGCTTAACCGACTGAGCCACCCAGGCACCCCTAAAGCCAGTCGTTTTAATCATCTTTAGGTCAAAGTTTCCAGAACTCCATACTGCCTTTTCCCAGCTTACATGAATTAACATTTCAATATAGGTAACTACATGGTACTATTCTATCTTGTTTTTCTTGTTCTCAAATAGAAAGAAAATAAAGGAAAAAATGAAAGCAAGTAAGAATTTTCTAATCATTTCAACTGACATAACACCTTGAATGTGAGAAATTCAAAGTCTGGTGGCTTGATCTCTGGACTCCCGGTCTCAGCCCCGACACCTTTCAGTTGCAGCAAGAACTGATGCTTTAAGAGGCATGGTTCTCAAGAGTCAAGATAAAATAGAGATAAGCCTATTTTCTCTCTGGAGGTTCCGACGAATTAAGTAAGCTTGAACTTCTAAAAATAACTGGAAATGTTCAATGTTCAATAAATGTTTCTACACCCAGAATCTTGGTTTCATTACCCCCGTTTTCCAGATGAGATCTGTTCTACGACCTTATTCGGAGCAAATGAGAACACACAGCCATGTGCTTTAAACTAAAGAGTGTGGTATGTTAACAACTGCGTAGAAAACCCAGTCTGTGAAAGCATACTTGGTTTTAACAATCAGCATTTTAATTTCTAAATAGAGTTTTTAGGCTACAAAAGGAATACATGCTCAGTATAATAAAACCATAGCAAGAAGAGTTCAGTTCAGGACTTTCCCATATGGTGCTTTTGTACAAATGTGAGTAAGACGCCCCCCTCTGGGAAGGATGTGACTCCAGGGGCAGCCTGGCAACTCCATGTGCAGTGGCATGAGGTAAAATGCTCAAGTCAGCCTGTCCCTCTCATCCCCCCTCCATGAAGGCCAGAACAGACTTAACATTTCAGGGCTTCAATTTCTATGAAAATTTTAGGTTTCAATGTATATAAAAATTAAAAGCTAGGGGTGCCTGGGTGTGGCTCAATCAGTTAAATGGCTGACTTGATTTTGGCTCCGGTCATGATATCCGGATTCGTGAGATCAAGCCTCCCGTTGGGCTCTGTGCTGACAGTGCAGAACCTGCTTGAGATTCTCTCTCTCCCTCTCTCTCTCTCCCCCTCCCTTGCTCCTTCTCTCTCGAAAAACAAATAAACTAAAAAAAAATTTTTTTAATTAAAAACTAAAGATTTAATTTATTTGCTATAATAAGTACGCAAGTACAGTAAGTCTCTTAATCAGGTTTCTATTTTATGGCAGAAATCACATGTGCCGAGTGCTGCCAAATACATCCAAAACTAGACATTACAAGAAAAATACTCCAAAAGTTATATAAATGTAGAAAACTAATATTGTAATAGCTTAAATACCTTTGGATACTAAAAGTCTTTACTTGGAAAACCAAAAGAAACCTTAAAAAAAAAGTACTACGTTGGGGCGCCTGGCTGGCTCAGTCGGAACAGCATGTTACTCTTGATCTCAGGGTCTTGAGTTTGAGCCCCATGCCAGGTGTAGAGACTACTTAAATAAACTTTTTTAAAAAGTACTATGTTAAGAAAATAAATGCACAAACCATACAAATTGGAATAAAATGACCAATGGGAAAAAATACTTCAAGTTGTCTCTAAACAGACTTACAGGAGTAAAAATGATTTTTACTAACCACCTGAATGATTACAGAGTGACAGAAAATGGACATGGACCATTGAGAAAATAATACAAAATACCGGTGACTTAATTTCATAGGATTATCTACCTGATCAAAATCCCTAAAGATGGGTGTGTAGACAAGAAATGCCTGCCATCCAGACTCTAACTTCTCCCTTTCTTCACCAGTTTCCTGTTCCACTTACTTCCTGTCTACTCCTCCTTCTCTTTTATTAGTCAATATTACAGGTGTGCAGGTCTCCTGGAGCATCTCCTTCTCCAGTTTCCCCATTTATTCCCAATTCAAAAGCAGAAACGAAAAGAAAACATATATAACATGCACTCAAGTGACAGATTTTGAACTCAGCAAGAAACCAGGTTACCTTGTATCTGTGTGTCCATAAACCCTCTTCCATGTGCCACAAACACATTTCAGAACTCACCAGGACCATGCCCATGAAACATCTCTGAACTGGGACATGGTTTTGTCGAGCCTGTTTGGTTTGGATTTAGCCTCATTTTTTTTTTCAATCTAGAATTTCAGTTTCCAATAAGGAGCAACATAACTTTAATGGGCCTTTAAGAAATTTAGGCAATTAGGGATAACCTTCCTCCCTTAATTATGGTCTAAATGTGGTGAGTTAATGAAACCCCTTCCCAACTACCTAAGCATACTTTCAAATTAAAATAAAGCCTGAACTGACTACCCAGGTTAAATGGATTAAAAGATTAAGGCATCGGGAGCCAGTGCTTTCTCCCTCTCTCCCATTTCAACCACAAACCACCCCAGCCCTCTAAGGACTAGAGGAGTCACCGTGAAGGCGCCCAATTACCCACGAATTACACCAACCGTAACCAATTTCAAGATCACAGATCAGGCTTTCCCAAAACATGAATCTGCTAATTAAGTTACATGAAAGTCAAACTAACAGGCAATTTGGATGTGACATTCATCCACCTGAAAGCAGACTGATGAGCGAAGTATTAAAAAAGCTCACAATAACAGAGCTACTCCTTACGGTGAACAATATTATACACCTGGCTAATTGCAATTAAAATACATGGAAGCACAAAGGGGCTAATCTTGACCCGAGCATTTCCAGGAAACAGCACCAAACCAATAAACGACCCACAGGGATCTGCTTCAGCTTGTGAGAAAACCCACAAGTACTCATCTGCAAAGTTTAACTGGTAAGGAAACAAGTTTAAGGCACTTACACCCACAAACACAACACTGCGAACATGGCTACAGTCTTAGTAACTGCATTTTTCTGAATTCTAATCAAAGGAGTGTGGTTCAATTTCAAGGCTTTGTCTGTTAAGCTTTAGTATATACTGAAATACTTGTCCATCTTCCCACTCATTTCCCACAAGAAAAAAAAAATCCAGAAGAGAAAATACTTGTTCCCAATGATCATGTGTAAATAACACAGAGTCATTAAAGGTAGAAAATGATATACTGAAACCCTAACGCACTGTACCTTCTTTATGTACCACATAAAGAATGCGACCTTCCTTAGAAAAAGGGCCTTGCAGACACAGTTAGTTAAGATCAGGCTATAACAGAGTGGGCCTCTCGTATAATTCAACTGGTGTCCCTCTAAGAAGACGGCCACGTGAAGACATGGAGAGACACGGGGAGAATGTTGTGTGATGACAAAGGCAGAGACTAGAATGACATAGCTACAAGCCAAGGAACCCCAAAGGTTACCAGCAAGCCAGCAGAAGCAAAGAGGCAAGGAAGATTCTCCAACAGGTTTCAGAGGGAATGTGGTCCTGACACCTTGCTTTCAGACTTCTAGCCTCCCGAGCTGAGAGAGAATAAATTTGTTGTTTTAAGCCACCCAGTTTGGAGTACTTTGTTATGGCAGCCCTAGGAAAAGGGAATACACTGCACTTGAACTTGGGTTTCTTCCTCTTGCATTTCTCCATCCTGCCCCCTCAGCTGGCAAATACTCCCACTGCACCATCAAAGAACTGCAGGGAATCCCCAGTCTGTGGTTTGGTTGGGGAAGCTCTCTCTCTCTTAAAGTGTCACATGACAGGCTAAACTATCTGGGCCCTTGTCCCAACTTTCTTCCTTCTTTCCAGCTCCCACCCTGAGCACCATCCTGCTCCTGTCCAAGCATCCGTGACCCAGGTGGGGGTGGGGGGCGTCCAGGCAGGATGGGGAAGTTCCCTTCCCTGTGGGCGGTGCCTGTTCTGCTTCCGCCCACCCCAGTTTCTCACAGAATTTTTAGAACACTTCTTTCAGTTTTTACTTAAGTAATATCCTTCCTCACGCCCCAACACCCCCGCCCCTCACTACAGACTCACACACTCTCACTCTCTCACACACACAGCCACGTGCCCAGAGGGAGCTGGGCCAGGAGGCAGATCTGAATACACACACCACCCTGTACTGTGACTGGCCTCTCCCATCCAATAACTGAGACTTTTTGTTACTGGGCCAAGGTTTTCTGCCAGACTCACTTCCCTTATAATGAATGAATTATCCCCGAGAAAGTTCCTCAGTTCTCCCCTGGAAGCTGACCTGCAATGGCCTAACCCACCTGTTTACCAGGCGTGCCAGGCCACGGCAGACCCCCAACGGGTAGGCACTAAAGCTCAACCTGCAACTCCACCCTTACTTAGCCCCATAACCATGACAGAGCTCTTGTAGAACAATTAGAGCAACTGGCTGAAACTTGATAGCATCTGAAAAGAATATGTATATACCCTAAGTTTGCTAAACTCTTGGGCCAGTGACAGTGAGCAGCGCTGGGGAAAAAAAAAAAAAAAAAGCAACTGTCTCCCAACTTCCAACCCAAAGTTTTACCAACAAGACCATTTCTGCTCTTAATTATTTAATCTTCAACCAAAGTGAATTTTGACATGTTCTTCTCAGATGCCTTACCCTGGACCAATGGTTCTCAAACTTGAACATGCATCAGAATCACCTGGAGGGCTTGTTAAAACAGATCACAGGCCCCTCCCCTGGAGCTTCCGATTCAGTAGGCCTGGGGTGGGCTCTGAGAACCGGTCTAACAGGTTCCCAGGCGGTGCTGATTCTGCTGGTCCCGGGACTATTCTGTGGAGAAACACTGCCCTAGACTTGTCCTTCCTCACTCAGAACAAGCCCTGAGATGGGCTCAACAGGCACTGCTGCTGGCCTTCCCACTGTCCATCCCCTTCTCCCACACAGGTACAGCCCCCGAGTGGTCAGTAAGCGCCACTCCCTGGCAGCTGGGTGAACTCCCCTGCAAAGCAAACTGGGTAGTCGCATCAATCCCTAAGCCAGGAGTAGTTCCAGGTGACTTTGGACCATTTTTGACCTGGGAGATGTAAGGGGAGGTGCGCTGAGGGGCGCTCCTGAGAAAGAAACACAGGATGAAGGTTCTTTTGACCTGCCTTTGGTTGTTCCAATGGGAGGACACCAGGCAGCAAGGCCTCAGTCCTCCTGCAACCTTGAAGGGAGCTGGGCAGCACACTGAGCCTGCAGAACAGAGAGTTGGAAGGACCCGGGTGCCTGGTGCTGACACTCACCTGATGAGTAAACCAGCCCAGAACCACCCAGCCTCCGGGCTTCTTGTGATATAACACGTCCTTCATTGTTTGAACTGGTTGAGTCAGGGTTTTCTGTTACTTGAAGCTGAAAATATCTAATCGCAAAGCAAAGCAAACAGGGTAATATGTCCATCCAAGAACTAAAGACAACCTCTGAGGACACATTACAGTGGTATGTGTTCCACAAAATAACCCTAAAATTCTGGATTTAGATTTTCCAGTTATTTCATCAAAAGCCATGCAACCCAGTATCAGGGGATGAGCAACACTTAGAAAAGAAAACGAAAGAAGCTCTCTAGGACATAGTGAAGTGTTACTACACTGAAGTCCCAACTCTCGGTCTTTCTTACAAAGCCATGCTCATTTTCTTCAGGGGATTGCTAGGAACCATAGAATACCAAAGAATTCAGAATTCTTACTGAAGAATCCAGTTGCTTCCACATACCAATCTTAGATTTGGTCTCTTTCTACACAGAGCAGGCTAATTGGGAAAATGGTTTTCTATTTTCCGTATCACTTTAGATAAAAGGTAGACAACAAGTAGATCTAGAGAGAGGACACCTCGGACTGTGTGCCTGTTCTGCCCCTTCATAGCCCTGTAATCTTAAACTGTTTTACCTTTTTGAACCTGTTTCCTCATCTACAAAATGGGAATCCCTGATTACCTAAGGACGATGCATATAAAAATACTTTGTAAACTATGAAGTATAATACAAGGGCAACTACTTCAATCTAATTTTTAATGGATTGACTGGATTAGCATGGCCTGACTTTAAGAGATATAGACCAATCGTGATCCCAGAGGAATTACCTCACCGAAACTTCATACGACATACATCTGTCATAGCAATCAACTGGGACAATGAATTGTTATTCAAACTGGACTTCACCTATTATCAATAATTTAGTGGTAGCTAAAGGAGCCCAACATCCACAAAGCAGTACAACCCTAAAAGTCAACAATGTACAAGGCATAACATCAATATGAATTATTTACTATGTACATTTTCACAATGCTCAATGTAAGAGGCACACACAATGTCTTTGCTTTTACTGACGCTGTTCTCCAGGAACGACCTCAAATGCAGCAGTGGGTTTCTTTGGATATTTCACAGGTGGCAATTCATCTTTCCTATAGAAGTTTAGTTTTGGGGGGGATGGGGGATTAATATTTTTCGAAGTTTAAAAAATTACTGAAATATAGTTGGCATATGTTATATTAGTGTCAGATGTACAACACAGTGACTTGACAATTCTATACATTACTCAGTACTCATCACCGTAAGTACAGTCACCACCTGTCATCATACAGTATTATCACAATATTATTGACTTTATTCCCTGTGCTATAGTTTTCATCTCCATGACTTATTTTATAACTCGAAGTTTGTACCTCTTAATCCCTTTCACCTATTTCATCCATCTCCCCACCCACCTCCCCTCTGGCAAGTACCTGTTCATTCCCTGTAATTAAGAGTCTGGTTTTCTCATTTGTTCATTTGTTTTTTTTTTATTCCATGTGTAAGAGAAAACACATGGTATTTGTCTTTCTCTGATTTCTTTCACTTAGTATAATACCTTCTAGATTCTTCCATGTCACATATGGGAAGATTCCACTCTTTTTTATGGCTAGATAATATTCCATCATATGTATACATCACCTCTTCTTTATCTACTCATCTATCAACGGACACTTGGATTGCTTCTATATCCTGGCTACTATAAATAACACTGCAACAAACATAGGGATGTATATATCTTTTCAAATTAGTGTTTTCCATTTTCTTGGGTAAATATCCAGTACTGGAATTACTGGATCATACAGTATTTAATTTTAATTTTTTGAGGAACCTTCATATTGTTTTCCACAGTGGCTGCACCAGTTTACATTCCCATCAACAGTGCATGAGGGTTCCTTTTTCTCCACATCCTTACCAACACTTGTTTCTTACGTTTTTTTATTTTAACCATTGGGACAGGTGTAAGGTGGATCCTATTATGGTTTTGTTTTCCATTTTCCTGATGATGAGTGATGTCGAGCATCTTTTCACGTGTCTGTTGGTCATCTGTGTATCTTTGGAGAAATGTCTGTTCGTGTCTTCTGCCCATTTTTTATTGGATTATTCATTTTGGAGGTGTGGGTTGTGTAAGTTCTTTATATATTTTGGATACTAACCCTTTATTAGATCTATCGTTTGCAAATATCTTCTCCCATTCCATAGGTTGCCTTTTTGTTTTGGTCACGGTTCTTCTTTGCTGCGCAGAAGCTTTTTAATTTGGTATAGTCCCTATAGTTTATTAATAGATGAGTTTAGTTTTAGCCCAACAACCACATGCCATCCAGAGCCATGTCTTCTGATTGAAATATATGAACAAACTGGTTAAAAATAAAAGGAATTGGTGTGGGGGAAAAAGCAAGTATGATGCTAAAACCATGTTTCTCAAACTGGGATATGTATGTGTGTAGTAGAGAAAATAATGCCATGAGGTAAATATGGCTATCTTCCTGAAACAAACATGTTACTAAAAAATTTTTGGAGGAACAAAGGAACAATCAGTGAGTAATTTTTAAATAACTTCAAAAAAATTAAATAACTTCAAATTCTCAATAAATTAAAATTTTTTTCCGAAGAATTTTCATGTTCATAGCAAATTTTTAAAAACTATATCCCCACTACTTGGAGGAAAACATGGGAAAGACTATAATAAACAAGTAAGACTTCCCTTGTATCATTCATAAATTAGTTGCAAAGACAATTCAAAAACAACGGTTCTAAAAAACATCTTTATTGAGCACAACATCTGTGAAATACCGTCCAGATTTCGCAGTTAATTATTTGTAAAGCGGCAACATTCTTTTGTTACATTTATTGGAGGAGGGGTGGGAATCACTATTACTCTAGAGTCATATTTCACATGTGGAAGACTGTAACAACAAACAAATAATTTGATGACAATTCATTTAAAATTAGAGTAACAAGCTCCTGGGAGACCCCATTATCTTAACACTTGTGTTCCTAGACAGAGAATACTGCCTTGGGAAATTATATTTCTGTTCTGAACCTTGAAACCCCAAGCTTTGCCTCCCTCTTAAGCATTAAGAAGTTTGGCATCACAACACATCCAGAATGCCTTCGTAGAATTAATCAATACTGCTGCCAATATACTGGGATCCATCTAAAAGGACTTTTATTTTTCATCACCCCATCAAGATGAATGGGTTAAAGAGCAACGCAAAGCACAATTCTCACTACATAAAAGAAGCCCAAGACAATCACAATGTCAGCTCATCTCTAACTCTGTCGCTATGAGCTTTCTTGAAGAAAGAAGTTGAGTTCCCAATGGCAAAACACTCAAGTCTCTCTCTTCCTCATGGTGGTACCTTCGCTCTGGCCTGAAATAAGCCCCTTATAAATCTTCTATGTACTTTTTCGTAACCACATTGTCATTCCAACAGCTAGGCTGTTGAATCTGCCTAGCTCTTACTGCAGGATGCACACCTGACTGAACAGACTCCACAGAGTTAGGTTACTGTTAAATGTTTGTGACAGGTAGCAATAATCAGACAAGCCACCCAGTGGCATATGGAATGAAGCCAGCCAAGAGTCAGCCTTTGAATGCTGAATTAAGGCACTTGTCCTAAAGCAATCCTTCCTAAAGTAATGAACGAACACCAAGTTTCCGGCACTGCATATGCCATGTTTACGGGCCATACCCAGGCTCTCCAGACTTCAACTCCACTTTATTGTTTCAGGAATGTGAACATTAATGAAATGTTTTGCTTATTTTTATTCTAGACTAACTCTTCAAAATACACCTGGAATTATTAAAATTGGTTCAAATATCTTTTTTGATACAAAGATATAAATTAGCACAAGCCTGATCACTCTGGAGTCTGTAAGATAAATCTAGGGAAAATAATAATTTTTTTAGAGGAAGTAATAATTTCAATGAAAATCTGAATTTGGATACTGATCCTATTAGACTATTTTTCTAATTCCACTTGAGGGCTAAATAATTATATAAATAAGTTTCAAAAGTTTTGCTAAAAATTTCACAACCTAAATAAAAAACAAACAAGGTTTTTGTGACTTGAAAACAATTTTAATATATGCCAAGAACCCTGTTTAAAACCTTGTATTCTAAGGATATCTAAATTATGAGATCTATTACAGTCAAAGAAAATTCACTTTACACTGTTATGGCCATGAAGATGATCACTAAATGCATTCATTCCACAACCCTCCCAGGGCCCACATGACCGTGTAGAAGGTGTCACAGGGCACACAGAGATAGAGCTAATCACCCATTCTCTTTAAAAAAACACACCAACTGCAATAACCTAATTTAAAAACCACAACCTCTAATACTAATACCAGTCCTTGGACTTCAATGGCAAATATAACTTGTGGGCTTGGATATGAAGAACATGTGGAACATTACAAGCAATCAATCTAAAAGACTTAAATTTAAAAATAGGAGCTTACATCCCTTCATTTGGCAGGTCTTCACCCAAGTGTTAGTTAGGTACTAGGTTAGGTGCTGAGGAATCAGTCAAATGAGACTCAGGACAATCCTGGGACAGGCAATTTTAAAACAGGGATGAGCCCTGTGCTAGAAGAAGTGTCATCGTGTGCCATGTGGAGTCGGTCATGTGGGCAGGTTAGCCAGAGAAAAGAGAGAGAGCTCGAGCCCAAGTGCAAGAGGGGAAGTGAGAAGCAGGAGCAGGAAGGCTGAAGAGGTGAGCAGGGCCTAGATCACACAAGGCCTTCTACACCATGCTCAGGTCTTCTGCACTTCATCACGAAGGTAAGATTGTTTGCAAGAGGAATGGTAGGAAAGGATGTATGACTTGTATACATTATGCAGGGAGGAAGACGAAGAACAGACCTGGGTAGCTACAAAATGGAGGCAGCAGACCATCTGAAGAAGATGCAGCCATACCTGATGATCATCTACTAGGTGGGGAGTATGAAGGAGTCGGGGGCAGGGGGGGGGGGCATCCTGGTTTCTGGCTTATGCAAATGAACGCACAGTACAGCAGCGAGGGAAGGGCTGAGAAGGACCCGAGCCCAAGAGCTCAGTTCCAGACACACTAGGTTAGCAGCACCTGAAAGCTAAAGGGAGCTCTCTGTGGGCAACTGGGCAGGTGAGACCCCTGGCTCGAAGGTACAATCTAAGTGCAAGTTCTTTCTACATAAGACCCAAGAGAACAGGTGAGATCACCTGGGGAAACGGCAGAGGGAAAGAGAAGCAGGTCCACAAGGGAACCCTGAGGAGGCACACAAAGGTTAAAAAGCTATGATCCTGTCAATAGGTGAGGAACTTTGGGGTTGTGCTGGAAACACAGCTTTCAACTTCTAAAGGAGAACAAAGAAAAGTGAAAAGCAGCTCCATTCCCTGTGGGGGCTCTGAAATCCCCCTGACTGCCAAAAGAAGTTTCCCTAATGATTAAGTCGTTTTTGTCTGCAATTATATCTTTCAGTATGTTGCTGAAAGGTTAACAAGACTTTCTGCACGTTCTGACTTTGAGGATCTGCCTTTAGCTGATGTTAAACTGCTTCAGGAGAACACATTTTGCTGCTGTTACTGATCATATAAAAACACATTAAAAACACAACACAATGACAACTTCCGCAAACGCTGTACCTGACCAGTCAGTACCGATGATTTTTATATAACCGTTTTTAGAAGCTGACGTACTATACTGTTCACCTCGGCGATGCTCACACTTTTCACATTCTGACAAATTATACCCCAACAAGGCTTATGGGAGCTGTGTACAAAGCCAGACAACCTTCCCAGAGAGCATTCAATTCCAGCAAGAGCTGAAGTCCAGTCTCACTTGCTCTCATTGCTTGAGTCCCAACCGCAACCTCTCTCTCTCAGCAAAGAAACTGATTACTGCTGATATTTGAGAACACCCTGGAGAAAAATGGGGACGCAGAGGCAAGAGGCAAGAAAGTCTTTCAAATATTGCTTTACTGGCATTCAACCAAATATAATTACATAGCATTCATAGAAGATTAAGTCAAGTTAATACAAACAAAATCTTCAGTGAGGCCAATTTCCCTGAAAGCTCTCCCAAACTGTGTTTGAGATCATAGGCTGGCTACTCCAGAACCCTCCGCCCCAGGATTAATGGTGGTCTACTTCGGGCCCTGCCCTGGGCCATCTGGAGAGTGAGACACAGAGCCCTCCTCCTCTATCTAGATTCTCACCAGGGACAGATGTCAGTGCCACCTACACTTTTCTTGGGACATCTGGAGACTCTATTTTATGGTCAAATCTCTCTTGAATCTCTCTTCTCTCTTGAGTCCCAAGAAAGACTCCTCTATGTGAGTGCTCTCAGAGACGAGGCATTCATGTTGTAGAATTCATAAGTACTGACTCTACTGACTTCAAGTCCAACTTAGTATCATTGAGAATTGGCCTTGTGGGGTAGTAATTAAAACAAAAATCTCAAAAATGTTTGAAAAATGTGTAAAGAGGTAGTAATAACTTCATAAATAAGATTTAGGATAAAGGACATTAACCTAGCAGAGCAAATCAAATATTAGATTATAACCCAAAGTATAAATTAATATCCATAAGTCCATACTGATATAAATGACTGAATAAATGAGAGAAAATAAGCAAATTTCCCATAAAGAGGAAGTCCAAATAATTTATGCAGGTGGAGCTTAATTCCATTTAATGACTTATCTCCAAAGAGTGTAGCATGGAAAGATGGAAAGAAAAGAGTTAGCCAGGTGATTAAGGTCAACATCAAAGTGATAAGCCATGCTGATAGCAGATATCCTCAATATGTGATGAGAATACCAATGTATAGCTGTGGCCTTCCTCCCCAAAACACATAATAACCCCAGTCTAACAAAGAGGAAAAACATCAGGCAACCCCAAACCGAGGGATATTTTACAAAATACCTGAGCAGTACTCCTCCAAACTGTTAAGATTTCAAAAACAAGGGAGGTCTGACAAACTGTCACAATCAAGAGGTCCTAAGGAGACATGACAACTAAAAGTAATGTGGGATTCTGGACAGAGAAATGACACCAGGGAAAAATTTGTGATGTTCAAACAGTGTGGAGTTTAGTTCATGGTAATGTACCAATGCTGGTTTCTTAGTTGTGACAAACGTGCCACAGTAATGGAAGATGCTAACTGTAGGATAAACTGCATGAGGGGTATATAGGAATACTCTGTACCATCTTACAGCTTTTCTGTAAATCTAAATCTATCCTAAAGCCAAAGGTCTGTTTTAACTGTAGCAAGACATTATATGAGCTTTGGAGGTATTAAATTTTTCATTAAAAAAAATTCCCAGGGGCACCTGGCTGGCTCAGTTAAGCGTCCAACTCTTAATCTCAGCTCAGGTCATGATCTCACAGTTCAGGAGATCGAGCCCCACGTCAGGCTTTGCGCTGGCAGCACAGAGCCTGCTTGGAATTCTCTCTCCGTCCCTCTGCCCCTCCTCCGCTCTCTCCCTCTCAAAGTAAATAAACTTAAAAAAAATTTCCAACTGTGCAGTAAAGGTAAGTGAATACTAAGTACTTAGGTGACTCATTTACATACCACATGACATCACACTTACAGAGGGAATTCTTGCCAAGGACTCCAGAACCTACATTTTCAGAAAATCGACACAAAGAAAGTTTTCTAATAGCACCATCCAACAACCCATGTCATGATGTTATCTTTACACATAAGGAACAAATTCTAAGCAAAAAATAAATAAATAAATAAAGGCCAGAAGAAACAAAGAGGAAGAGGCCTGGAAGTTTGGAAGTCAAGTTAAAAGGAAGGCAATTATGGATAATATGACAGCAAAATACTAGAATATTTTATATCGAGAAGATTAAAATATATAAATCAGGGCTGATCAAAATGGGAATCATGATTAAGAAATTTTTTAGTCAATCCAGTCATGGCACACAGCATTTTTTTTTCCATGAAATAAGATGGACTAAAAAAATTCTATGGATGGATGGTAGTGATTGGTTGCACAACAATGTGAAATTACTGAATGCCACAGAACTGACATTTAAAAATGGTTAAAACGGGGGATGCCTGGATGGCTCAGCTGGTTGAGCGTCCGACTTCGGCTCAGGTCACGGTCTCATGGTTTTCAAGTTCGAGCCCCACATCCAGCTCACTGCTGTCAGTGCAAAGCCTGTTTTGGATCCTCTGTCCCCCTCTCTCTCTCTCTGCCCCTCCCCTGCTCATTCTCTCTCTCTCTGTCTCTCAAAAATAAATTTTAAAAAATGGTTAAAATGGTAAGTGTAACGTATATTTTATCACAGTAAAAAAATTTAAAATAGAAAACAGTATGTCCTAGGTAGTAAAGGTAAGCACTATTTGATAAATAAACTATGTGCATACACATTCATACATCCACATATATGCCTATGGGCAGGTAGGTAATCTTGATGTAAAATGCATCTCTTACCATGAGTCACTGTCAAAAAGCCCGAAAGCCACTGTTCTAAATCACTGCTACAATTCTCTCTCCCCACACACCTTCACAGCAACCTGACACTGTGTCAAAAGACCAACAGGGATAAAATCTACTAATACCTTAAAGTCTGACAGAAAACTGACGAAAAGAAACCAGTTCCCAGTGAGAGGAAAGGAAAGAACCGAAGCAATCTACAAAAGAGGAGAACAAAGGCTAAGGCCCGAGCAACAGACTGGATGCACCCACCCCCGGAGATGCTGCCCAGGCCTTCCATGCTCCGGACTCACAGCATCAACTGCCTCCCTGCCATCTCCAGACTTGTCATACCAAGTCTGACATTCCGATGAGACAACCAACCAGAGTTCCTGATTTCCCTCCCCCTAATTCCTTTCCCATCCCTCCAGATGCCCAAGCCAAATTTTAGAAGCCCTCCATGACATACTTCTCTTTCCCTCACTCTCCACCACTGACAGAGCAATGAATCTGTTCCACTCCCAAAATTCATCTCAGAACTTTCCACGTCCCTTCATTGCCACTCCCACCAGCCTCGTCTGAACAACTGCCAGCATCCTGCGCCTTTTCTTAATTTTAACCGCACACTCTAACAGAGGATTGTGACAAACTCTGAACTCTGCCCCATATATTTATCCTCCATTTAAAATTTTATACAATGAATTTAAATGGTCACAAAGAATGTAATCTCTGGTATATTATAAATGATGGCATCTTTAATAAACTCACAATCACTTCTTAAAATATATTCAACGGAATCTAAATACCACTGCAATGAAATCCATCATCATCCATTTTTTTAAGTAATGTCTACACCCAACGTGGGCCTCAAACTCATGACCCCAAGATCAAGAGTCACACGCTCTACCAACTGAGCCAGCCAGGAGCCCTATCATCACCCATTTTTTAAAAACACATCTATAAGCATTCCTGAATAGCTGGATATTCCCTCTGAGGATTTTAACCTAATACATACATCTTTATGTTCAAATACTTGTGCAACAAAACTATGGGTATACACTGAAATAGGCTTTTTAAAAAACATTCCTGTGACCACAGGGTTCAAGTGTTAAATATTTTTTTCTTCTGAATTGAGTTACCGTTACAATTTTTACTAGTACAAAACTGATCAACAAATTTTATAAATTTTGATAGGAAATTAAACATAAAGAGACAAATTTACTGAAAATGCATCCTTTAATGAAATGGATGAGTGTCTTACCCCCTATCATTTGTTCATGTAAATATTATATTTAATATAAGCACTAAAAAAGCTTGTTTACATAAACAGATGTGAATGGAAGGAGCATTGTTATAGCACTGTCCCTATATTCTCTAAACATTCTCAGTGTTTATCCAAAAATCACAGTGATCTATGATTAAAAATAACTTTTGGGGCACCTGGGGGGCTCAGTTGGTTAAGTGTCCGACTTCGGCTCAGGTCATGATCTTGCGGCTTGTGGGTTCGAGCCCCACCTTGGGCTCTGTGCTGACAGCTCGGAGCCTGGGGCCTGCTTCAGATTCTGTGTCTCCTTCTCTCTCTGCCCTCCCCCACTCATACTCTTTCTGTCTCTCTCTCTCAAAAATAAACATTAAAAAAAATAATTTTTGATCATCTATCAACTGCCAATTTGATTATGTCCTTAAATTTTGTTGAAAGATTCAAAAGCCACCAGAGCTACAAAAGAATTTGTCATCTAATCAGAGTTAACTGCTTCTCCTAACCAATATCAGCATTTCAAAGCCACACCTCTGATTGCCCAAGATGAAGTACTCATAAGACTGGGGCTGGGTAAGAAGTATGCCTTTCTTTTGTAAAGTGGAGAAGAGAGATTACAAAAGAAGAGGTGAAAAAGGATAACTCACAACCTCAGATCAATTTCAGGAGACTATAGGACAGTGGGATCTAAAAGCTGATTCCCTGGAAGTTATCCCTGTGCCCAGGTACTGCTTAGAGTCTCCATGCACCTCCAAGGGACCAGACGTCTCAGTTTGACAAGTGACTGAGACTGTACCATGACCAAAGTATTCTCTTAAAAATGTAGTTTACACCTTTCAATTTGCTAGCCCCTGCTTTAAATCCTTCAACAAACCATACCACCCTTAAAAAAACAAAACCCAACCTCCTTAATGTGTTTTCTAGGGTCCTACCTCACCTCACTATCCCACAAACCACCCAAGCCTTCTCCAAGTTCCTGGAATGCTGCCAGTGCTTCCTACCTCAGGGCCTTTGCACCTGCCATTCCCACTGCCTATGGTACATTCCCTCTGTTTGCTGCACAGCCATTCCTCCACATCCTCCAGACTTCAGTTTAAATGTAACCTCCTAAGAGGGGCCTCACCTGACCACCCCTTCCTCTTTATTATACTATAGCAATCTAATTCTTGGTAGTTATAATAGCAATATTTTGTTTTATTTACAGTAATGTCTAACTACACCACTATATGCAACACAGGTTTTGTTCACTGTTTTATGCCCAGCACCCAGCTCTGTGCCTGATGCTCAACAGATATTTGTGAGCAAGAGGACAGCATAAGCATGCCACGAAAAATGTGAAGTTGAGAGTGCATGTGAGAGTGTGTGGGGGGGGGGGCAGGGGGGTACTTCTAACAGCTTTCTATACAACCTTATTTTAAAACAAAGTCATATGAATTATCAGAGAGTATAGATACCCCAAATGCCAAAGAAAAAGGTATATTACAGATATGTCAAACACATAAACATAGCTGTACATATACCAAGACTTTGACAGCATCCAAAGTGAGCAGCAATATTCAGCATGCAGGTATTTGCTCCTGTTGTTTTTCTTACCTCTGCTCTTGAGAATGTTCCTCCATATCCTCTTCAGAATCACCCTATTGACAAAAGAACATGGTTTAACAGTTATTTCAAAATAACACAAAAATCTCCAAAAGAAACAGTTCTTCAAATTAAACACAGGTAATAACCTTGTAACGAATATCTAAAAACAGTGCCTGATACACAGCAGGCATTCAGTATCTACTGAAAGAATAACACTAGTAATGACACCACTAAAAGCCATAAACAGCCAAGTGATCCCTTAGATATTTTAAGTAAAGATCCTCATTTAAAACCACAACCTACATAATCTCAAAATTAGTTTGACATCTCTTCTCTCCAAGAGCCTTTTAACATTTAAGTTACACAGGGGCACCTGGGTGGCTCAGTCGGTTAAGCGTCTGACTTCGGCTCAGGTCATGATCTCACAGTTTGTGAGTTCAAGCCCCACATCAGGCTCTGTGCTGACAGCTCAGAGCCTGGAGCCTGCTTCAGATTCTGTCTCCCTCTCTCTCTCTGCCCCTCCCCTGCTTATGCTGTCTCTCTCTCTCTCAAAAATAAATAAACATTTAAAAAAAAAACATTTAAGTTACACAAAAGTCACACAAAATAAAGTTTAACAATATAGGAAATGGATTGGTTAGCTCACAATCCTCCAAATGGATATCCGACGTATTTTGACATCAACATAAAAAAGGCTGATCAATTTTATAAATAGTATAAACATCACACTCAAAAGCACTTCCAAAATCCTCTCCAGACTTACCAGGCTAAAATCTAACTACATGTCATATAACAAGAGGGTAAAAAGAATAGGCACGTGAAACCAAAACACAAGGGCAGATCGGATTAGATACCACATGTAATCTGCCGGACGGACACGATGTTGACCATTCTTTCCCGAAGCTCACCATTGCTGGCTTCAGGAATACCAAGCCTTCCTGGTCCTCCAGCTTCTCTCTAACCCTTGGCTCTCGGCACTTACTGCCTCATTGCCCTCTTCCTCCCTGTCACTGCCAGTCCTCCTGGGCCCAGACTCCCTACACCAATTCGAACCATAGGGCCCAAATCCCCAGTGCCAGCCCCCATGCCTAACTCAATCGCACGTGTGGATACTCAGGGAATGCCTATCCTTCCCGAGAGCAAGACTCCTGAGATTCTGGTGAGCACTGCACCAAGCCATGGCCAACAGATGGCAAATACTCCACAATACTTGGAGGATGGATTCATTTACAGCTTCAGCCCTACTGGCAAATGCCTCCAGGACATATGCATTTTGTCTCCCCAGAAACAGTTACAACCAACACTTACTTATCAACATCAGGGGCCCCTGCCAAGTGGTTTCTGTTCTAACGCGCCTTTCTGTCAAGGATACCAACATCCTCCTTGACTCATGGCAAACCTTAAGGTCATCTTACACTGCTCTCCTTCCTTCGCCTCCAGGCATAAAGACCTACCCACTCATCTGAAATAGGGTACAGACCTGTCCTTTCTTCTCCATCCCTTCTGCCAGCAAATCAGCCCATACTATCAGCACCCCAGGCCTCCATTACTACCACACACAGGGCTTCTTCCTCTGTTTAAGACTGCTGCCTCCAGGGGCGCCTGGGTGGCTCAGTCAGTGAAGCGTCCGATTTCAGCTCAGGTCATGATCTCGCAGTCCATGGGTTTGAGCCCTGCGTCAGGCTCTGTGCTGACAGTTTGGATCCTGGAGCCTGCTTCAGATTCTGTGTCTCCCTCTCTCTGCCCCTCCCCCACTCATATTCTCTCTCTCTCTCTCTCTCTCTCTCCCTCCCTCCCTCTCAAAATAATAAATAAAAACATTACCAAAAAAAGAACAAAAAACAAAAAACAGACTGCTGCCTCCAACCCATCCCGTGTGCCACTGCAAGACCAATTTTCTTCACCATCAATTATGACTTACCACCCGCATGGTATGGACCCAGCATCCAATGTCATTGCGTTAATCTCTGCTCGAGAGCCTTCCACGACTCCCTAACTGCTAGTCAGATGTACTCCAAGCTCCTTAACCTGTAACTGAGCAACTTTGCCATAGCCATCTCAATCTCTATAGCCACACTTCATCAAGCGCTCTGGGCTCCAATTCAAAGCATCGACTTTAAAAACACTGAACTGTCACCCATGTAAGGGTCTAGACAAGGCCCCATTCACACCTTTGCTAATGCAGCTCTCCAAGTGCCCTCCCACCCTTAAGCTTTAACAGACCCCTCCAATACACACTGTTCTTCCTCTCTCCTCTCAGTTCCTACATTTCAGCACTTGAATGTTATCTCAGGGTATTACCAGCCTTATCTCCCCAACACCACCAGGCTCTCAAAGGGCAGGAACCAAATCCTGTAATTCCCCCACCCCCTCCTTTAGCAGTGCCTCAGGGCCCTTGCACTAGCTATTCTAAATCTCCCACTGCTTTCAAGGGTTGGTTCAAATGTCAAATATATCCCTTCTCAAAGGGATCTACCTTGACTTAAATTAAAACTCCAGTTCCCATCACCTGAATCTTCTCCAGTCTGCCACCACAAAGCACTGATGCCTTCCTAACAGACTAAATAAGTGACAATTTACTCTACTCCTTATTTACTATCTATATGCCTCCTGTAGACTGGAAGCTCCACAAGGGCGGTAGTTTTTGTTCAACGTGACACCCACAGCACATAGACCAGTGCTTGGCCCACAGTACGCACTCAACAAACGTCTGCAGAGCTAAGTACCGTCTAGCTGGTTCTTAAATGCTAATGGATATATACCTTACACCTGCTGGAATGGCCATTACCAAAAAGACAAGAAATAAAAACTGTTGGTGAGGATGTGGAGAAAAGAGAACCCTCCTGCTCTGTTGGTGGGAATGCCAACTGGTGCAGCCACTGTGGAGAACCGGATGGAAATTGCTCAAAAAATTAAAAATTGATCTAACAATTGCCCTTCTGGGTATTGATCTGAAGAAAACGGAAACACTAATTTGAAAAAGTATCTATACCCAACAGCATTATTTACAATAGCCAAGACATGTAAACATCTATCCATTGATAGATGAATGGATAATGATGTGGTGGTTTGTGTGTGTATGCAGATATATGTGTACATGCATATAAATATATATATATATATATATGTATACATAATGAAATACTATTCAGCCATTAAAAAAACACACACACAAAATTGCACCACTTGTGACAACACGGATGGACTGTTACGGCATTATGCTAAGTGAAATAAGTCAAACAGAGAAAGACAAATACTTTATGGTCATTCTCAAATACAGAATTTAAAAAACAAAAACAAATACCAAATTCACAGATACAGAGAATAGACTGGTAATTGCTGGCAGGGGGTGGGGTGCAAAATGGGTGAAGAAGGTCAAAAGGTACAAACTTCCAGTAATAAAATAAGTGAGTCTCTGGGGATGTAATGTACAGCATGATGGCTAGTTAATAATACTGCACTGCATATTTGAAAGTTATTCAGAGTAAACCTTAAAAAAGTTCTTATCACAAGACAAAAAAAAATGTTTTTATAATTGTGTATGGTGACAGATGGTAACTAGACTTACTGTTATGTTGTACACCTGAAACTAATATAATGTTGTATGTCAATTATACCCCAATAAAAAGTTTTAATGCTTTTTAAAAAAATGTTTTTAATGTTTATTTATTTTTGTGAGACAGAGAGAGAGACAGAGTGTGAGCGGGTGAGGGGCAGAGAGAGAGAAAGGGAGACACAGAATCTGAAACAGGCTCGAGGCTCTGAGCTGTCAGTACAGAGCCCGATGGAGGGCTTGAACTCCAGAACAGTTAGATCATGATCTAGGCCAAAGTCAGACGCTTAACTGACTGAGCCACCCAGGTGCCCCAATAAAAAAATTTTTTAAGCAAAAATGTAAAAAATACTAGTGGATATGACTACTGATTATTTTTAAAGACTTCATTAAGCAAATTTTTCTAACTCAAAACAGAACATGAAAGTATCTCTCTCAGACACAGGAACTTTATCACAACACTTTTCCTGGTCAGACTGCTAAAACTCACACAGAGCACAGGCTTTAGCCCTAAACACCACCTGGGTTCAAATCACACCACTCCTGCTTTAATATAGCCTTGGGCAAATTATTTAATGACTCTGGGCCTCAATTTCCTCATCTGTAAAAATCAAGTCATAACACTTCACAGTTTTTCAGGTATTACCATGAGTATTAATAACTCATAAAGTGCTTAAACAATGCCAGTGATATTCAACCCATGTCAGCTATTATTTTTTTTATGTTGATAGTGGAAGTAGATTAAGCCCAAAATAAATCTCTATGACAAAAAGATTTCTAAATACCAGTCAATGATTCACTGACTGGAGCAAGATGCTATTACATAACACAGTACCTGAGATAATAAAGAATTCAGATATTCAATGTACCATTTCCCGTTTCACTTTCTACTAGTTTCCGTTATCTATACCCTCAGACTAAAGGGGTAAGACATGAGTTTTTTAAAGGCAGAGACTCTTTCTTATTCATCACTGTATCCCAGGGGCCTAACTGGGTCAGGCCCATGCTAAGCGTCTGCTAGATGAACAAACAAGGCCAGAAAAGCACTGAGCCCACCCCCCCCCCAACCCCCCACAAGCAGACCAACATGATTCTGTATCAGGTAACAGCTGTTCTCACTCAGCACCAATGTCTGTGTCCCAAACCTAGCTAGGGGGGGTTAGGAGCGAGACTTCTCTTCTCAGCAAAGGCTGAATGCATTAGAACAAATTCTAGATTCCCTTCTTTCTACTAGAACTGATACAAAACAATGACAACAACACAATAATAGGAAATCAAAGCTTAAGGCATTACACCTGCCGTCTTCGAAACTAACCTCATGAACAGGACAACACACTGGTAACTGCCTCTCCTCCCCTAGGAAGAACTCATGGGCTAGCCACTGAATGCCTTCTGTATGCAGAACCATGGGGCCACAATGGGCCCACCAAGATCAAAAGCCCAAACCCTCTTACAGGAAATCCAGTTAGGGCAAGAAGGCACCCCCCAAGGCAAAGGAAAAACTGCAGACACCTAAGAAACTCAAAAGGAGAGAAATGACAGTGCTGCTGCCTAGTTAGAAGTCTAGAAGGACTGGCTCTTTGGGAACAGCAGGGCAATAGCATTTGTCCTTCCATTCAACAGATACATGTGGGGCCTCCTCTGCCAAGGGTCAGGCTGTAGCGAGCATCCTAGATGACTGACTGGAGCAACACACGAGGTCAGATTGCGGAAGGCCCCGAGGGCCAGAGCAGGTCAAGGGGATCAGCGGGATTTTTACTTGAAGGCGAAGTAGGAAGGTGCACAAAGCAGTATCTTGGCACACTCGCAATTTCTTCTTGATAATAAGCTAATGAAAACATTTTTTGGTTCCTAACCATCACCACTTTGGATTCAGTGTGTTGAAGGAGGGGTAAAGCCAGAAGAGAGGGAAAATTCTGTAAATCTAAGAATAAAACCGCGTTTTTTTTCTTCCTTCTCATCATCACCAGGGATAAAGTTTTTTATGTTCCTACACCAAAATATCCTACCACATAAAACAGCATCTAACAAAAAGATATGAATAATATTATGTATCTATACAACTGCAGAGAACATACAGGACTGAGTTATCTGCACTGGTTTAAGCCCTTCAAAGTAGGAAAGCTGTCCCATGCTCTCCAGAGACCAAATCTAGGAGTCAGCTGAGATACTGACAAAATAATAGGTAACATATATGAAGAGCTTACTAAGTTCAAGATACTTTTAATCCTCGCAAAATCCTCTGAGATCAACACTGCTATTACCCCCATTTTGCAGGTGAAGAAACTGAGGACGAGGGGTGAAACGGGATGGAACCGGGAGTCAAATCCTGGAACCCTGGACAGAATTTGGAAGATGATACCAATTCAATTGTTATATTTGTTTTTATTAATGATGCACTCTTCTAGTTCTTGATCACTTAAAGACCCATTAGAAAAAGGAAAAAAAAGAAAAAAGACGACCCAATCACCAGAAAACATTTCAAAAATAAATAACTATAAATAATTAGTGGTGGTAAATGTTAATATTCAATTCTGTAATGCCACATCTTCTGGTGTTCCCATTTCACCTATCACTGACAAATCTTAGCTTCTGAAGCTGCCTCGGAGTCTTCTGAGTGAAAGGGACCCAACCTAGAAATTAATTAAGGAGAAACCCTCAAATTTAAAAAACACCTATAAATACTCTCTTTTCAGCTGACTCCATGACACACGAGGGAGCTTTTTGGGGGGGGGCGCGGGGGGAGTCAAAATACTTTGAAGAGAATTCTCTAAAAATAACTGTCTTCAGAACTCACTGCGGTTTATATGTGTATATATTATATATATGCAGTTTAGAGAGATATGCATATAAACGTGCAGTTTAGATAAATAATATAGATCCATATATATCCTCACCCCCACCCAGGTATGTGCAGGGTAAAACAGTCTCTAAAAGATACACATATAGACAGAAACGAAGTATTTAGAAAATTATTTTGAACACCAGTTTCACTTTCATTATAGCTTTGATTAAAATAGTTTAGTTATAAATGCTTCTATACTGAGTAGTCCAGAAAGACAGCTTCTAAATTGTGACTTTTTTTTTTTACCAAAGCAAACTGTATTATCCATATAAACAAAACAAAACCAAAAATTAAGACTTTTATAAAATAACTTTCATGGCTATAAATAATATCATTAATCCTATCACAGGCCTTGACATTTCCATCTCTGAGCACAGTGACTAAATCTTCAACTAATGCTCCAACAAATCAGAGTCTATAATTTACTTTCCTTTCTGTCTGGGTTGGCTTCCAACACTAACCAGTAAGAGGGTACAGGCTACAATTGAGTACAAATGCAAATGCATATGGATATACACCAGTGCCTCTCAACCGGGGCAATTTTGCTCCCCAGGGACATTTTGCAATGTCTGGGGACATTTTTAGTTCTCACAACTGGGGGCAAGAGGGAGGAGAAAGTGCCACTGGCATCTAGTGGGTAAAGACAGAGATGCTCTCACTGCTTGACATCCTATAGCCCCCACAACACAGAATTCTCCACCCCACAGTGTCATTAATGCTGCTTTTGAACACCACTGAGATACACAAATATAACTATTTTTAAAAAGTAAAAACGTCAAATTTTAAATGTGGATCTTTCAGTAGAATCATGAACAATTTCTATTTAGTTCTTTTCATCTTTATGTATTTTCCAAACCCTCCCAATACACATCTGTTATTTATAATCAGAAAAAAAATCCATTTGGGAATAGACTTTTAAGAGAAGGACAGACTATTTGCTCCCCATCCCGATAAGGCTTCTTCTCAAAGGACTGGTCTCATTCAGCTTGCAGGCCTTCAGGGAAGGTCCAAGAAAATTTTCCTCTAAAAATCACCTCTCCGCCTTGAAGCTGTTATTCATTAGCCCTGGTAAAGGGGAATATTCTGAATATCTCAAAACCAGCACTCTAATGCTTCACATAGGAGGGAGAAACTGAAATGTAAAACAGCACAGTTCTTCAGGGAACTTATAGCTAGACATCCTGTTTTTCCAAACAGCCACCAGAGACAACATAGAATTAAGTGCTGTCACCAATGTGGGAATTAATGAACATCTTAAAAACTACCACACGCAAGCTGAATATTCCCTTATAATTCAACACCCCCCAAAAAACAGTATTTGGGGTCACTACTGCTGCTGCTGTAAAGCAGTCAACAATATATTAAAATGTGTACATCTGCACTCAAATGTTAAAATTAAACCTTCACACAATGCTTTGCAGGACCGTATCTACGTATGATGCCACATATTCTCAATGAAATGCTAGTAATTATTTTTCCACATGCAATCATTGTATCATATGGGGGAGAAACCCCCAAAACCTGAAATTCAAGTTGTTAAGAGGGTGTATCTAACACGAATTAAAGGCCCTTGGAAAAAATCCAAGACTACAATCTTTTAAAGTCACATCTTCATCGCAAAGCTACTTAACGCTAATGGCAAGTGCCACTCACTAACACTTGTGAAATCAATATTCCTGTTGTCCTCAGGCACACACAGCTCCAGCTCACTTAGGGAACAGGGCACACGTCCCTCGCGCACCCAGGTCTACAGCCCGCCGAGGGGCCCGCCCTTCCCCTCCACAAGGCTGCCGCTGGCCTCGGCCCTGCTGAGGTGGCCTGGGCTCCCACCTCCTGAACTTGGGGCGGGCGTGACTCACGCCCTGTCACATGGCGCGGGAGGAGGCTGGGAAGGCCACCGCTGCCAGGTGTTCAGGCTCGGCCCGACCGTTTATTTGCCTTGCAAAGTGGCCCGAGCGCCTGTGCCGCTGGGGGGCCGACGGCCTGTCCTCCCTCGCACACCCACACCAGCCCTGTCACCTGGTCGTCCTCACCTGAGTGGGCAGCAGGAGTTCCCCTTCTTCTGCCTGCCACAGCTCCACCACGTTCTGCAAGGGCTCAATCGCTGCACGAACACCAAAAAATACACCGCATTTTAATGCACGGAAAAGAAACGCTTCCTGTTTCCCTATCATGCCCCCGTGCACTCGCCTCACCAAAACAAGTCACCCTTTCCTTCTCCAAGCGGAGGCCACCCGAGGACAAGAACACAATGGACGGGGTGCAAGCGGGCGGCCCCTCTGACAGAGAGTAGGGAGCGTGCAAGGTCGGGGTTCTTGTGCTGGGCGGGGTGGGGGGGACGCAAGGGGATAGCCACCCGGCGGGCCGCTCGGCGCTCCGCATCCCGCAGCATCTGGGGCTGGCGTCTGCAGGATGGGTCCTGGGCGGCCAAGCTCGAGGAACAAAGCTGCAGGAAGCCGGGCCGCGGCGGGGCCCCAGCGCGCGCCACACAAAGCGGGGGCTGCGCCCGGGGCGCCCGGGGCCCGCGCACAAAGGCTCCGGGGCGCGTGCGGCTAGCGGTCCGCGCCGCTGTCCCCAAGCTCCGCGACTGCCCAGCTTTCCGTTTGTCTGAGGGCGGGGGGCGCGGGAGGGGACGCCGTGGTTAGAAAATGTTATCAGCCGAGAATTGCAACCGCTTTCCTTCCTCCTCCTGCCCCTTTCCCCTTCCTCCCCTCGCCCTCTTATAGATTTCAGCAGTTCCCTAAAAGAAAGAGAAGGGGGGGCGGGGTGGAGAAGGAGAGCGAGCACAGCGGCGCAAGGCTGACCTTGTCCCTGAGCCCCTCCCGGGCGACAGCAGGGCAGGAGGACCTGGAAGACGCCCAGCAGGAGGTTCACGGCCGCGGCGGTGCGGCAGTAGCAGCCCGGCTGCGGGCGTCGGAGCCCCGCCATGCTGGTGCTCGCGCTCCTCTCGGGTGCTCGCCGCGCTTGCTGTTCGCTCGCTGGCGCCGGGGCTGCCTCGCCCCGGGCCCGCCCCCGCGCCGCCCCGCCCCGCCCCGCGCCGCCCCCGCCCCCGCCCCGCCCCCGTCGCAGCCGCAGCCGCAGCCGCCGCCGCCGCCGCCGCCGCCGCAGCTGCTTCAGCTCCGGCCCCGGGCGCGCCGCTCGCTCTGCGCGCGTGTGCGCCACAGATAGGGAGGGACGGAACGCGGCGGGGCGCGGGGGAACGTGGACAATGCGAATGCTGCGGCCCTGGGCGCCCCGCCCGGGCGCGGACCACACGGCTGCGGGCCCGCCCCACAGCGCCCCGCGGCGTCCTTCCCAAATCTGCGGTCCCCAGGCACTGTCTGCGGCTGTGACGGGGTCTCTTAGAACTGTCGGGAGAGACTACCAGGCCACTGTCGCCAAGTGCGATTTGAGGAACTTTCGGGTGGTTTCCTCTTTGTTTGGGCACGCTGGCACAGTCGGGTTATTACCCACGAGGGAGGAGGGCGGTGTTGGGGGGCGGGGGTGGGAGTGAGGAGTCGCCGGGCCAGAGGCCTCAGACAGGATATTAGTGGAAATAATGCAGTGGTTGTCAGGAAACGCTAGTGCAGCCACATGGCTACTGCCAGTTATGCAGCGAGGATTTCCGGTGGCTGCAAAGTCTGTAATTTAAAATAAAAAGAGCTCTCCCAAGACCCGAGAGGCTGACCTCAGCGAGGCGTGGCGGTGGTGCGCCTGGCAGCCTCCGAGGAGACGGCCCAGGTTGTGACAGGTGGGGAAGCCTCTTCCTAGGGCATTTATAGCTGCAAAGACCCTGCAAATACTCCCTTAGGATTCATACTGCAAAATTCAGCCAGCCTCCTCGGAAACATGGTTGAGGTCGAGGTCGGTTGCCTGTTTCTAACATTAACTGGGTAATATACATAATACCTGAAAGTGTTATTTTCTAGCCCCATTATTTGATGCCTATAACCAAAAAGTACGTCTAATATCTGAGATCCCGTTTAAGTTTAATATCATGCCTTTGCCAACGGTACCACAAACAAAGGTTTTATTCAGGAATCGCTTTGCATAAGCTGGAAATATTGGCAGTCTTAAGATTTTTTTTAACTAGCTTGCTGCTTCCAGAGTAGTTTGTGTGAAATTCAGAGAATTTGAGCAGTGTAGAATAAGGAGAAGTGACTGGGGCACACCTGTCTGTTTACATTGATCCTCTATTTAATTGTTTCTGGTGCCTTACAGTCTAGACAATGGAAAAGCAGTGGTCAAAATAGCAGGAGGGATGCCAAAGAACTAAATCAATCATGGATCCTTTTCTCCCAAGGAAAAAGTCACTTTGCCTTATCCAACTTCAAGACCCCAGTATTTTCTCAGTTCCTTGTCTTTTTCCCGTGTTCCCTGCCAGCATCTCCCTTTCTGTAGCAAGGATCGCCAGTCCCATCCTAATGAGTCTTTTTTTTTTTTCTTCGTTTTATTTCTCTAGGTTTGTATTTCCCCTTGAGCTCTGAAGATTCTCCTCTGTGTTAAGGGGCTGTCTTCTGTCAAAAAATACTTGCCAGAGCCCAAGGAGACAGTAACTGCACCTTCAAAGTTTGTTTTTAAATGAATATTCTGTCATTGGCCTCTTTATTTACAATATGTATTTTTAAGTCCTCTCATGACTTAGAATGGAAAACAAGCAAACATTGATGAACATGAAACAGGTTTCATGAAACAAGTTTAATAAAAAGTCATGGTACAAACTTTTTTACTATTTTTTTTTCTTATTGCTAATTTTTAAACTATCTTACTTTTTTACTAAAAGTCTTTCCCACAATAACCAGTATCACACAATCAATGAAAATGACTTAAAAGAGGAAAATTGCTGTGAACCATTATTAAAAAAAACAGCTCTATTTTGTTCTCGTACTGAAACTTTTTGAAGGCCAGCTTGATTTTCAAGTTGTGATCTTGTGGACTTTACAAAGTGGGTAATGCTATTTGACTGTTGTTCAAAAAGCCAGAAGCATGTATCTGCAGTGCCATGGGGTTGGAGAGGGATACAGGATTACACAGCTGTCTTCTTAGATAAATCTGACCTACTTAGCCTTCTCTGGAGGTATTTTTCATGCTGACTCATGAACAACAGGAAAGTTATGGCCCATTAAGTAGCATCCATGTTTTGAAGTAAACTTCTTCTCCAAAGAAGACTCCTGTGTCATTGATGCCATTATTTGCCTGCAGGTAATAAATATTCTTTTGTCACAGAATATTAGAGTTGGAAAAATTTGGCTATTAAATAATAGCACAACTGCATCATTTTACAGAAAGAGAAACTGAAGCCCAGAAAGGATGAGAAATATCCAAGTTATAGTAGCAAAGTTATGGAGAAGTATGTATAAATAATGTTAACTAAAGAAAAAAAATCAATGGAAACATGAATTAACTCAATATGCAAATTATAAACACAAAACTAAGCATGGAAGAGGCACTGAGGAGATACCTTACTAGAGTTTATCATTTTTTTAAAGTGTAAAATGTGATGATTTAATTATACATTGTGAAGTGATTACCACTATCAAGTACATGAATACATCTATCACCTCCCATAGCTACCTTTGTGTGTGTGAAAATCTACTCTCCTAACAAATTTCAAATATACAGTAGAATATTATTAACTCTGGTCTCCATGTTGAATATTAGATCCCCAAAACTTAAAAAAAATTTTTTTCTTTTATTTAAATCCAAGTTAGTTGACATATAGTATAATAATGGCTTCAGGAATAGAATTTAGTGATTCTCCACTTACATATAATACCCAGTGCTCATCACAACAAGTGCCCCGCTATCCCCATCCCCCCACCCTACACTCCCTTGAGCAACCCTCAGTTTGTTCTCTGTATTTAAACGTCTCTTATGGTTTGCCTCCCTCTTTGTTTTTATCTTATTTTTCCTTCCCTTTCCCTATGTTCATATATTTTATTTCTTAAATTCCACATGAGTGAAATCATATATTTGTATTTCTCTGACTGATTTATTTCACTTAGCATAATTATTCTAGTTCCATCCACATTGTGGAAAATGGCAAGATTTCATTACTTTTGATCAAGTAATATTCCATTATATATATATATATATATACACACACACACATACCAAATCTTATTTATCCATTCATCAGTAGATGGATATTTGGGCTCTTTCCATAATTTGGCTATTGTTGATAGTGCTGCTATAAACATTGGGGGAGTTTATCAATTTTAAGTTAGATCCATATAAGTTAATTTAAACACACGTGCACATACACACACACATCTACCTAGTGGGTAGCTGGATGGCTCAGTCGGTTGAGCACCTGACTCTTGATTTCCACTCAGGTCATGATTGCATGGTTTCATGAATTCACACCCCACTTTGGGCTCTGTGCACTGACTGCATAAAGCCTGCTTGAGATTCTCCTTCTCTCTCTACCCCTCCCCTACTTGCACTCTGTCTCCCTCAAAATAAATAAATAAACTTAAAAAAATTAAAAAATAAAACACATACACACACACCTAGGAGCGCCTGGCTAATTCAGTCCAAAGAGCATGCAACTCTTGATCTTGAGGTTGTGAGTTCAAGCCCCATCTTGGGTATAGAAATTACTAAAACATTAAATAAATAAACTTAAGAACCTCTCTCCCCCCCCCCCACACACCTAAAATTGACTAAATCTACACTCATTTTAAGATATACAAGATGTTGACCATGCTTTGGACTTAACTGCACTCTTGTTTTTTTTCTTAATGAGTATAGACGAAAACCAAGCAAGTCTATAAATGTGAGTTACATCTCAACACATTCTACATAAAATTGACAGTGAAGCATCAAGTCCAAATCACCTGTCTCTAGTCTAGAGAAGATTCAACACACCAGGTCACATGGTGGGTTGTAAAGACTGAAAGAGATAGTATATGGTAAGCATCTAGTATACGTGTTAATAAATGCTAGTAATGATATTATCTTGCATGCACATTGTGGGGACATGCCAGACCTTTCTTGAATATGGTAAATTTGATACATATTGATATTCAATTGTTTTAATTACCTATTCATTATCCCTGATCCTTTATAACTCAGATATGCTGGAAATGGGAATGTTTAATGAAAATGTACATGTAACAGCTGTTTGCTATCTATCTATTTTGGGCTTCACCCCAATCACAACAATAAAACCAAGGGTTTCATGAAACAACCACTACCATCATTGCTAGGATCCGAGCCTCATCTTCCCTGGGAAGAAATGCCCAGAGGAATGGCTCTTGAAAGCAGAAACCTAATGGTTCTGGTCAGGTACCTTTAAGATGCAAATTGTCCCCTTAAGTTAAGGGGACCCAGCATATGCTAACTTTATTCCATTTCAAGTCATCTCAAGAAGCCTCGATTAGGTGCACTAGATAAAGTTTCTCTCCTTTCTCAAACGACTCTGTTGTGTTAAATGGTCCTTTAATGGTCCTTTAATGGTCCTTTACCATTATGAAAATACCAAGCACCAGTATTCATAGTTAAAAATAGTCATCTTTCTCTCCATTTTTTTTTCAAAACTCATAAGATTGTACAATGAAAAGGATACATTTCACTGTATATAAATTAAAGTAAAAATGATAAAATTTTTAATTAATAAATTTTTAAGAAATTAAAGACAAAATTTTTAAAGATAGGTTAGACTGTGATTTATACAGGATGCCTTGGATGTGGTTATGCTAAAGGTTTAAATATGATTAAATGATATTAAATATGATACATGAGTGAAAAACAAAAAAAGTAAACAGAACAAAAAAGTAGTTACCTTCCCAGTAGTCTACATTGTGACTTAGCATGGTTATTCGGCTTAGTTCTGGTCAATGAGATACAAGCAGGCCTCTACTAACATGGCTCCAAAGAAAGCTATTGCTTTCATGATGAAAAGGAATAGACTCAGCTAGTACAGTCCTTTTACTCTGTGTCCTTTTTCCTCCTGGACTATAAACATAATGCCCAGAGATTTGCAGCCAGCAGGCAAGCCTGAGGAAAAAAGCTACCTTTCTTTTTGCTGGCCCCAAGAAACGGTGCTTATCACTTAGCATACTAGTTTATTCTCCAAAGGACAGTGCCATCACCAGATACATCACATTAGGTCTATGTGGATGGCACTCGTGACACGTGTGACATACAGCTCTAAGTACTGTGAGATCTTCCCCATACCTCCTCAGTCTGCTTTGCAGCCTCTTGCCTCTCTGTTCAACCTCTAAAAGTAAGAGTACTCTAGGGCTTGGTCCTGGATGCTCTTTATACTCTCTCTTTCTGGATAAACTCATCCAGCCCCAAGTCTTTAAATATCTATAAGCTAATGAGTCCCAAGTTAGAATTTTAGGCTTAACCTGAAGTCCACATTCATATTCCCAGCTGCCTACTTGTCATCTCCACCTGAATGTTGAATAAGCATCTCAAACCTAACATGTCCTACTTGCTTCTAACCATCCAAAGCTGCACATCCCCAGTCTTCCTAACTTCAAGTACGTTGCAGTAGCATCTACCCAGTTGCTCAAGCCAAAAGCCAAAGTGTCACCCTTAATCCATATTTTCTTTATACCCTTAAATCTAGCAACAAGTCGTGCCACCTCCAGAACATTCCTCATACTTACCCTTTCTGAACCACTACCCCGATGTAGGAGTGCCTCATCCCTCACATAGACTCCTACCATTGCCTTCTACTGGTTTCTCTGCTTCCACTCTCTCCCCTTACATCTGGTTTTCCAACAGCCAAAATGATCTTTTAAAAACAGAATTCATCTGGCAGCATTCCATCTAACAAATGGAGGATCACTCTGAGAAGTTATAAAAATTAAAAAAAAAAAAGCAGATTATGTACAAAACCCTGCAGTGGTTTCCTAGAAGCTTAGAATAAAATCCAAACTCCTTTCCTTGTCCTGCAGGAAGTGAGATCTGGTTCCTCCTCGCCTTTCTAACCGCATCTTCTACCAGTCTTCCCCTTGATAACTGTTCTTCAGCCCAGGGGCTTTTGCATTCCCCAAACCTACCAGACTTGACCCCCATCTCAGGGCCTTCACACTTGCTGTTTCTTCCATGTGGGAAGCTCTTTGTCTCATTGTCCCACATCTGGCTCCTTCTCATCATTTACATAGGGCTGCTACATAAGGTTGTGTATAAAGAGCCAAGGAATAGGGACTGACATCAGCTCTCTGATTCACCAAGCCACGCTCTGGCTCGAGGATGCCCACAGTGAGAAGAGTCTTATTCTGATTCCACAAAGGCACGGACGGATGGCCAAACCCCGTGCCTATTTTGTGTCCTCCTGGACGGAGGACCTTTTTCCAATCAAAATATTATTTCTTATGTCTAAGAAGAAGGTAGAATGAACAGTCACTGGGCACCAATTTTACATGCATTTCTTATTTAAAAACACAACAGGATTAGTCTTATTGTCCCCATTTTACATGTTAAACAGTAAGATTGAGAGAAGTAAATTGTTAATGAAGAGTTAAAATTGGACTCTAATTCCATTGTACCATAGTGTCTCTAAAGATGAAGGAGCAAGAACTCACTTGGAAGCTTCCACTTTTTTCATGTTTTAATTCTACTTCTTATTTTCAGATTGTTGTAGGAAAGTTAGAACAATCTACAAAAGCCCAACTATAGTCATTAAAAATAAATTACTATTGCTACATATAGGTACAAAACATACCCCACCTACACACCCTCCAGGTAATAAATTAAGATCAATATGAAATCCAGTAAAACCTGTCATTTTACTTTTGAGCCTCCACACTTTTGGAGATACAGTTCTTATCCTTCTGACTTTTGTACTTACTTGCTTGCTTATAGTGTATTTGGGAAAGTTATTTGTATAAACTTCTAAAATAGTGGCTGCATTAACTTATTTAATTGTTTATACTTATTAAAATCTTCTACTTGGGAAGTCAAAATGCAGACCAATGAGTAGGATTTATTTTTCTCTTCCTTGCCGAGTTTTTTTTCCTTCCTTGTTGTTTTTGAAAAGATATGACTGGACTTCAGAAGGTTGGCAAGAATTGCACTTCTGTAAGTCGAGTCAATTTCTTGATGATCTTGGAAAAATATTTTTTAAGGACTTAAACTATAAAGCCAGGACACCCCCTTAATCTGAGAAGCAGAAATAGTAAGTACTTTTTCAGCTGTATTTCACAGTCTGAAGTGATTCCTTGTAACTCAACTTCCTTTCTTAGAAATAATGAAAGATAACCCTCATATAGTGCTTATGACCTGCCAAGCCCTATCCTAAGTCCTTTGCATATATTAAGTCATTTAATCCTTCCAACAACCCAATGAGGTGGATATTATTATTATCCCTATTTTACAGATGGAGAAATTGAGGCACAGATAGGTAAGGTACAACTTAGTTGCCCAAGGCCACAAATCAGTAAAGGTACAGAGCTGAAATCTAAGCCCAGGCATCTGTCTCTGGAATCCATGTCCTTGACCACCAGAGCAATACTATCTTTATACCTTCAAGTGATTGGGAGGGTAGTTATGATCACTTTTGTACTATTGGTGAGCATTAAAAATGTATGCAAAATGCACTGAAATTAGAGACGCTGAAAATGAAGGCCATCATGGCATCAAAAATCTAACAAATTGTTAAGAGGATGTCAATACCGAATAGCCAACGTCTAGTCATTGAATGTGTCATAGTTCCAGAAATAATGGCATTCTCAGTCATGGAAGTGAGTCTATCTAGGTAAAGTAACCTTGATATATTATATGAATTAAGTTATATGAACCCATGTTGGCTGAGGAAGCTCCCCAAACTAATACCATATACCACTTTCCACAGCGAGATATAATCTTAATAGTAGTACTTTTTCAACAATACTTATATGATTCACTCACCTGAGCATTCTAACTGCAATTCTGGAAAATATGCTTCACGACCTTGAACAAAGCACTTCACCTCCCTGCACCTGTTTTCTTACCTGTTAAATGAAGCCATTAAACAATATGATCTTTAAGACCCTTTCCATGCCTAACATTATATGATTTTCTGTCCCGACCTGATAGCTTGGAAGTAAGAAGCCTGAACTTTTTTGGTTGTCATTTCTTACTATTTCAAAATCCACTGAGTAAAGCAACTTCACAGCTTCCTGAACTTGCATGCTTTCAGATTACAATCATGTTAAGTTTGGCATTTAAAGTTCAAATCAAAAGTTGCCCAGTCAGCAGCAGGGAACCAGATATTATGGAGAAGAAGTAGTAAAGGGGAGATCTGTTCTTTCCTTAGGTACACACCTGATTTGCCAGTGTGGGATCACTTAGCAAAGCATACAGTCGGTAAAATCTAATGTCCTATCTATGGGGTCTGGAGTAAGTTATTTAACCTCTCTGTGCCTTAGTCTGTCATTTGTAAAACAGAGATGATAACCATCTACCTCACAAGTTGTGGCAGAGAAATGAGTCTATGTGAGCCTGGAGAAGAGTGTCTGGCACATAGTAAATGCCACATAATGTTTTGTTATTGCTCTTGTTTCCTATATTAAGAGAAACAAAATAAGAACCGGAAGAAGGTAAAGCCTAAGAGTCTAGATGGGCACTCAAGAGAGAAGCTCAGGCAATGGCTCATAGAAGGCTTCTGCCAAGTTACCTACTGCCAGGCCAATGTGAAACAAAAGCCCTCATATTGTGAAAATACCCCATTTCAGTTCGTCTATTTATTTGTTTATTTTTAATTTTTTTCTTACATTTATTCTTTTTTGAAAGAGAGAGAGAGTGCATGTGCCTGAGTGGGGGAGGGGCAGAGAGCGAGGGAGACAAAAGAATCTGAAGCAGGCTCCAGGCTCTGAGCTATCAGCACAGAGCCTGATGTGGGGCTTGAACTCACCAACTGTGAGCTCATGACCTAAGCCGAAGTCGGACACTTAACCAACTGAGCCACCCAGGCGCCCCATCAGTTCTTCCATTTAGACACATGTTTAAATTCCAGGCTCCTGAGCCAATACAGGGCTTTCTTACTCTTCCTTCAGCTGCAAAGTAAAGCTGACCACTAATTGAAAAGGGAACATCTTGAGTAAGTTCTGATCTGTTTACTTTTGTATGATCTCCCTCCCCTTTCAAGAAATAATAATAATAGGAGCAAACACTTACTTACACAGGCAGAGGTGAAGTAACTTCCCAAGGTCACAGCGCTAAGTGGCGGAGTCAGAATTCAAACCGGGGCTGTCTGGCTCCAGAATGTGCACTTGTATGCTAGTAACCATGACATTTTGCTACATCACAGACTACATTCAGTGTGTGTGTGTGTGTGTGTGTGTGTGTGTGTGTGTGTTGGAAGGTTGGAAGAAGAGAATAAAGTACACTCTAAAGGACTTGAAAGGAACACTGCATCATTGAAAAATACACTCACACAGAGTACCAAACATGACATCTGACTCTGCATCATGCTAAACGGAGGCACCCTGTGCACCTTGCTCAGGAAAGAAGCTGCAAACACATGATCGGGGGGCCCTCCACTCGTGTAATGCAACTCACAACCCTCCCAGGCCCCTGGCTGGTCACGGCAGCCCTTACAGGACAGCAGGCCCTGTGGCTCAGAAAGAGAAACCAAGGGGGAGGCAAACAGAAGGCACAGCTCGGGACACAACCTGAGGCAAGTCAACGGCCAACAATAGCTTGGAGGTAACAGCAGAAACATCTTCAACTGGAGTGCAGCTATGAAGCCGGAGGACTCCGACCGGCAGGAGGCAAAGGGGCAGAATCACAAACAGCGGGTGCGCGAACCTCAAGCCGTGGTTTCCACAACTGCAGCCAGAAGGCTGTGCAGAAAACCTCCAACGTCAGCCAGCAGCTCTTCTAGAGATCTGGATCCCCAGAAAGTAGTGAGAGGTGCGAGAGCACTGTCCAGGACTCATGAGACTGAGGTTCTGGTCCTAGCTGGCTCTGTGCCCTTCTGCAATATATATTTACATACTTACAGAAAGGTACAGAACACATATGCAGTTTCCTCCACAAGCAGCACATCAAACTGGAAGTTGTAGGTCAATTACTTGGAGTGTCGGAGGTTACTAAAGTGGATAAGAGACTTTGGCAATCATCTGTGTGTGGAGGAAGAAGTATCTACACTATAGCAGTGGCAGTTATTTTGCTAAATAGCAAACAAGAGTTTTTCCCCTACCAACATGTAGGCAAATTCTTTTGAGTCAGCCCAATAGATGTGAAGGAAGGACCAATCCCACTCCCCTTAGAAATTATTTTTGCTATATATAAAAAATTACCTTGGTCATATTTTATATTAATAGATCAGCCTCACTTAAGAAGCACAGATTAAGATAACTGTGCAGTATCATTTTATAATGATTAAATTAACAACAATAACAACAAAGCACCCCACAAAAAAACAAATCATTATAAAACCCAGTTTGGGCAAGATTCAAAGAAACCAACATTTTACATTGTCAGGGATGGGATGAGTTGATACTTTTTCTTAAAGGCAGCCCAAATACAGAATAAGAGCCATAAAAATGACCATAACCTTTGAAATGTATTTTGAGAAAATAATTTTAAATAAAAGATAATTTTGTAAGATACGGCAATGTTATTTAATGGTTCCAAAATGGAAACAGCCCAAATAAATCCACAAATGTGGAAATGGCAAAGATACTTATGATAGAATTGGTATAATAAAAAGCATATAAATGGGTTTTTTTAAACACTGTAAAAAGAAAAAAGCACACACACATAAGGTTGAAAAAGAAGGGATTTCTAGGCAATGAAAGCAGGAAGGCGTAGAAGATAGTGTCTCACGTGGGCAGAATGGGGGTTCATGAAATAGTGCAGCTCCACTTGGAAGGGGTGTAAGTGCCAGGGTCAGGGATGAGCTTTGTCAGTTTAAACACAAACTAAAAGGCCCATGGGAAGCCATGATCATAAGCCATTTGTTTATGCATTTTTCTATTGAATGATTTTAAATGTTCAGTTGTGAGGAGAAAAACTGGTACGTGGTTTAACAGGAAGACCATAGAGCAGGTCATCAAAGAGAAGGTGGGCACGGGGCAGTTAGTGTTGGTTACCTAAATGGGAAAGGGGATCAATGACTGGATTTTCCTCTGCTTTTTCAGTGAGCAGATAACTAAAGAGGTCCCTGAAACAAGAAGCTGGTACACAGGCCAGTGTCTCAAAGGGAGCAGGGTTCTGAGCAGGAAATGGCTAAGACAGTCTCCAGTTGTCAGAGGAAGTTGATGTAATGAAGGCAAGACTCCGGGAAAATGTTGCTCAATTATTAAGACCAAATACTTCAGATCACCTCTGAAGAAGCCCAGATGTTATCTCAGAACAAAAAGGTAAGGGGCTGAGAGGATTAGATAAAATATGTGCAGAAGTGCTTTGCCAACTGAGAAATGCTTTATAAATACTTGCCCTGGAGATAAGGGCTTCACTCTAAAAGACAAAACAAAGCAAAACGACAACAAAAAAACAAAAAGATTGCAAAATTAGCCAGTGTGTTTTTAAACTATAATTCTAAATCGATTATTTCATAAATTCTTATAGTTCTAATATTGAAGAAGAGTTGGTAAAATCATAATCTTTTTTCTATTTGAAGCTATGATTTTATCTTGATCATTTAACCATTTTGGCTCTTTTCAGATTTTTGGTAATCTATAAGCCAGCCCTAATTAAATTGATGATGTTGTGAATTAGTGAAATAGTCTAAAAACACCAAAATTGGCCATGATTGCCTCAATGATTTTTGTGGTCTTAATATTTTAAATCAAATGACCACTTAATCACTCATTCATGCATGCATTCATTCAGGAAAATTGCAAGAGAGACGATGTGTCTAGGCAGTAAGGCAATAGAAAGGTACAGAACACTAAAGACTTAAAAAAAATAAAAATATGAAAGTAGGGTTACATTACATAAATTGTTCTTTCTGCTGATCTCCGTGAGTAAATAAATAACTTAAATCTTTTCAAAGAACACCATTTGATCGTTCTTGCCTAATCTTAGCATTTGGCTTTGTGAAGCCTGCTGAGTTGTGCTAGCTAAATGCTTGCACTTACACGCACTTACATGTTTCCTCAATGTTTGGTCCGCCAGGGCCAAGAGTCAGCTTCTACCTCATGCCTCAGGGATGTCAGGTTTCAACTCATATCGTCTGCATATAGTATACCTCCCCTCGTGCCTCATTAAAAGGAACACTTTCCATTTACTTTTCTTCTTGTGACTACTGGGTCCACGGTTGTTTTCTTTCTCTACTGTTGTTAAACATCACCTGTATCATTAAGCCCAGATGTACAAAGGTATAGAGCAACACTTCTAGCTGAGAAAGGTAGTCATCTTAACTAGATACAAGTTTATCCATGCAATGAAAGTACCATTTCATTTTTGATGGCCTTCATTTAGCATTTATCGCTGGGGCTGGGTTTTGTGTTGCCTTTATAAACACACACACACACACACACACACACACAGCCTAGTTCTTTTTAGGCACTTCTCCAGCTGTGAGTTTAGCAAGGCTTCCTGCTAATGGGGAGACAGAATTACAGCTCCAAACATTCCCCTGCCACTGATCCAGAACATGTGTTATCATATCACACACTGTCAATTGATTCCAAATCCCTGCCAACAGGGCACAGTCTGCATTCCAAATATCTAAGGCCCTGGGACAGTGAATTATAAAATAGAAATATGCTATGCTTTCTCCTTTAATTTGGTGCACACATGACTAAGTTTGCTGAACGTTTTTGATTCTTAGAATATGTTTGCTTTTTTTTCCCCCTGAAAACATAGAACAGCCTACAAAATCTCTGTACCTTAGCGGCAATAGACTTATTCTGAACATCCCCAGTCTCCTCCGTGTCACTTCCAATCTCTTGGTAAAGGTTGGTTAACAGGAAATAGGGCAAGATGGAAGGGAGCTCACATTTAGGATAATAAAGTGACTCTCATTCAACTGATGAGAGACATAAACAGTCTGACTATGATGGTCCCACGGGAGTAGAAGGCTAAGATTTCAAACGCTATATAAACAGTTGCAAATCTCTTCAATTACTTTAGAAATGGACTCCTAGCGCACATGGCAATGTCAGGAATAAACATATTTTCAGTTCTGTGCTATCCTGTATTGATGACCTGAGTTACCATTGATTTATTCCTTATTTAAAATAAGTGTATAAAACAATTCAAAATAAGTGCAGTGAACAAACATGGCTAAAACTTTATTTTTGTGATTACTGAGGACTGGAGAGTGGGGGCAGGGAGAAGAGAGACCAAGTGTCACTGGCATTGGGAACATCTTGGGGATAAGCAGGAAAGTTGGACTCCTCAGAAGTCCTCAGCCCCAAAATGCCCGAAGAGCCCCAACTTGGTTACTATGGTGATACCATTCCATTCCAGTAATTTCACCTGACAAGGTCTCTGTTGTCTCTTCACTCTTGAACATTAGCCCATCCCACTCTTCTCTGACCCAGCTCTTCCTCATTAGATCCTAAGAAACAACCACATATGCACACATAAGAACAGGCAGTTAATACTTTGTGACAAGCGAGTTAATGCCAGAGGGTGAATTGCCAGGGCAAGTACTCAAACTTCACAGAAGAGGATGCTGCATATTTTCAAATCAAATCTCATTATACATGGCAGAGTCCTGGTGTAATGGTGGCCTGGCCTGGTTTTCCCTCAATGTATTAGCTCGTGCTAAGAAAAAAAAAATCTGGACAGCTGCATAATTACCCCAAATTGTTTTCAAATTGGTCTGGGACAATGAAGACATAACTCCACTAGCCTTCAAGAGGCCTGGCCTCCAGGATCAGCTTATGGTCAACCGAGTGAGATCATGCAAGCCACTTACACTTGCTAGGTCTGTAGTTCTTCAACAACAAAATGGAGGAGTTGCGCGGGTGGTGCATGGTCTCAAATCCAGAGACTCTTTTCTTATTGGTCCCTTCTTCTCTGCAATGAAGGATTTTCCTGCTCACTTCTAGGCCTATTTGTTTGATATTGCTCATTCAAAACCTTTAGGGAACGGAAACAATAATGTGTGAAGTAGGAGTGTACATTATCAGAATAAAGGAACTTTAACCTTATTATATGATTTTTTAAAAGATAAAATTATGTCTACTTGGGAGAGACAATACATAAGATTATAATAGGAAAGACTAATTCATCTATTTAAGTATAATAGGTGTTTTCATTTCCTGAAAAGCCAAATTATGAACAATGGCTATAACACTAGATTTAAATTTGGGGCACCTGGGTGGCTCAGTCGATTAGGTGTCCGACTTCGGCTCAGGTCATGATCTTGCGATTCATGGGTTCGAGCCCCATGTCGGGCTCTGTGCTGACAAGCTCGGAGCCCGAACCCTGCTTCGGATTCTGTGTCTCCTTCTCTCTCTGCCCCTCCCCTGCTCGTGCTCTGTCTCTCTCTCTCTCAAAAATAAACAAACATTAAAAAATTTTTTTTAAACTAGATTTAAATTATGTAACAATAAAAGTGGATTCTTCTCAAATGTCAAGACATATCTATGTATTAAAAGTCCCTCTTGAGAAATGTTCTCCTATGTTTATTTCTACTTATTCGAGTACAACATATATCATGGCCAGCATTTTGCTGTAAAAGCCACTGACTATAAGCACTTGGATTCATTGACCTGAGTCCAAAGCCAGAATGTTGGAACTCTCCAGAAGGAAGGAGGTCTGCTCTAATCAGTCGTAAGATGAGAGTAGTTGAGAACCATTTGTAGCGGGGCTGGATAAATTTCTTCTGCATAACTCGAGGAGGGGATGGGCAGCGGTAGTGAATGATTTGAAATAGGGAGGTCAAGGTGGGCCTCATTTAAGAAGATAACAACTTGAGGGGCACCTGGGTGGCTCAGTCAGTTAAACATTCAACTTCAGCTCAGGTCATGATCTCATGGTTCATGAGTTCGAGCCCCCCGTCAGGCTCTGTGCTGACAGCTCGGAGCCTGGAGCCTGCTTCGGATTCTGTGTCTCCCCTTCTCTCTGCCCCTCCCCCGTTCTCTCTCTCTCCCTCTCTCTCTCTCTCTCAAAAATAAACATAAAAAAAAAAAGATCACAAGTTGAGCAGGAGTCAAATTTGCAGGTATCTGGGGAAGAGTATTCCAGGCAGAGTGCAGCCAAGACCCTGTGGCAGGAGAATGCCTGCAAGAGGCCAGTGTGGCTGGAGAGGGAGAGTGTGCAAGAGATCAGAGAGCAAAGAGAAGAGTGGGCATCGGGCATAGCACCTCACAAGGCTGCCGTCAACGCTGTGAAGTATACTTTTACTTCACACAAACATGGGGAGTCATAAAGGGTTTTAAGCACAGTGACCTGACCTGACATGAGGGTAAGGATGAAACAAACCGGGTTGGAGGCTAATGTGGTAATCTAGTCTAAAATTTATAGTGGCTTGGAACAGGTGTTGGCAGTGGATGGGCTGAGAAGTAGTCAGATTCTAGATATGTTTTATAAGTAGAGTTAACAGAGGCTCCTGGGTGTCTCAGTTAAGCCTCTGACTTCTGCTAGGTCACAATCTCACAGTTCATGAGTTCGAGCCCTGTGTTGGGCTCTGTGCTGACAGCTCGGAGCCTGGAGCCTGCTTTGGATTCTGTGTCTCCCTCTCTCTCTGCCCCTCCCCCACTCATATTCTGTCTCTCTCTCTTAAAAACAAATAAACATTGGTAAAAAATTTTTTCAGTAGAATTAAGATTTCCCAACATAGATTAGATATGGGAGATGAAAGGGAAAAAGGGAGCCAAGAATGACTCCAAACTTTTTGTCCTGAGCAACCAAGAAAGTAGAGTTGTCATCAACTGAGACGGCAATAAAATGAAATACCCAAGGAACCCACAAATCTGTATTTTTCCTACTTAAAAACAATATTTACTTAGCTCTTACTATTTGCCAGGCACTGTGCTAAGCATTTTATTTAAACATAATAATGATGCTGCAAGTTACGTACTAGTAACTACCATTCACAGATGGAGAATCTGAGGCTTAGAAAGATTTAGTTGCCCGCAGTCATACAGTTAGTGGGTGGAGGGCTAAAATTTGAACGTAGAAGGAGTCCCCACTCTTCCCAGTATCTAATACCACCACTCTACCTGGTCAGGTAACATTCTATTTACTTTCCTCTCTCAACTGAGTCCTCTTGACTTCTAAAGTGCAGGAATTCATCACAATTATCTGGGTATGACACTGTGTTCGATTTAGAACAAGTCCTCAGTTTGTGGAAAATCAAGCCCAGGACTTATCTCAGCTAGTAGCAAGAGTACCTACATCAGAGAAATGCAAATCAAAAATCACAATGAGAGGTCACCTCACACCTGTCAGAATGGCCAATGTCAAAAAGACAAGAAATAACAAGTGTTGCCTTTTAGTTTTGTTGATTGTTTCCTTTGCAGTAAAGAAGCTTTTTATCTTGATGAGATCCCAACAGTTGATTTTTGCTTTTAATTCCCTTGCCTTTGGAGATGTGTCAAGTAAGAAATGGCTGTGGCTCAGGTCAGAGAGGTTTTTTCCTGCTTTCTCCTCTAGGGTTTTGATGGTTTCCTGTCTCACATTCAGGTCCTGCATCCATTTTGAGTTTATTTTTGTGAATGGTGTAAGAAAGTGGTCTGGTTTCATTCTTCTGCACGTTGCTGTCCAGTTCTCCCAGCACCATTTGTTAAAGAGACTTTTTTTTTCATTGGATATTCTTTCCTGCTTTGTCAAAGATTAGTTGGCCATATGTTTGTGGGTCCGATTCTGGAGTCTCTATTCTATTCCATTGGTCTATGCGTCTGTTTTTGTGCCAATACCATGCTGTCTTGATGATTACAGCTCTGTAGTAGAGGCTAAAGTCTGGGATTGTGATGCCTCCCGCTTTGGTCTTCTTCTTCAATATTACTTTGGCTATTTGGGGTCTTTTGTGGTTCCATACAAATTTTAGGATTGCTTGTCCTAGCTTCGAGAAGAATGCTGGTGCAATTTTGATTGGGATTGCGTTGAATGTGTAGATAGCTTTGGGTAGTATTGACATTTTAACAATATATATTCTTCCAATCCATGGGCACAGAATGTTTTTCCATTTCTTTGTATCTTCTTCAATTTCCTTCATAAGCTTTCTATAGCTTTCAGCATACAGATCTCTTACATCTTTGGTTAGGTTTATTCCTAGGTATTTTATGATTCTTGGTGCAATTAAAAAATAATTTTTTAAGGAAATTATTAAAAAACAGAACTACCAATTAATCCAGTAACTCCACTTCTGATCCAGTATTTATCTCAAGAAAGTGAAAACACTGATTTGAAAAGATATCTGCACCCACATATTCATAGCAGCATTGACAATAGCCAAGATATGGAAACAGCCTAAGCATCCATTTTTTAAAAAGATTTTATTTTTTTAAGTAATTTCTACACCTAAGATGGGACTTGAACTCACAACCCAGAGAGTTGATTGCATGCTCCATCGACTGAGACAGCCACACGCCCCCTGAGCATCCACTGATGGATGAATGGATAAAGAAGATGTGATCGCGCGCGTGCGCGCGCACACACACACACACACACACACACACACACTGGAATAATATTCAGCCATAAAAAAGAATGAAATCTTACTATTTGAGTCAACATGGATGGACCTTGAGGGCATTATGCTAAGTGAAATAAGTCAAACAGAGAAAGACAAACACTGTATGATTTCACTTATACCTAGATTCTAAAAAACAAAACAAACCTCACCTCATAGCTAGAACAGATTGTTGGTTGCCAGGGGCTGCGGAAGAGCACAAAATGTGTGAAGGAGGTCAAGAGATACAGACTTCCACTTACAAAATAAATAAGTCACAGGGATGTAGTATACAGCATGAAGACTATAGTTAATAATACTGTATCGCATCTTTGAAAGTTGCTAAGAGAATAAATATTAAAAGTCTTCATCGCAAGGAAAAAATTTTTCATAACTGTGAATGGTAACGGATGGCAACTAGACTTTCTGTGATCATTTCGCAATGTGTGCAAATACCAAATCATTATGTTGTACACCTGAAAGCAATATAACGTGAAATGTCAATTATTTAAAAAAAGGAATATAGGGGCACCTGGGTGGCTCAGTCGGTTAAGCGTCCAACTTCAGCTCAGGTCATGATCTCATGGTCTGTGAATTAGAGCCCCGTGTTGGGCTCTATGCTGACAGCTCAGAGCCTGGAGCCTGCTTCAGATTCTGTGTCTCCCTCTCTCTCTGCCCCTCCCCTGCTCATGCTCTGTCTCTGTCTGAAAAATAAATAAAAACATTTAAAAATTTTAAAAAAAGGGAATATAGGCCACCAACTACATCTAAATATTTGTGCACATTTGAGTCAGCGTCATCAACCCTCAATGTCAAGATAAGGTGGATATTGACCTTCAGGCCAGTGTAAAGGAGATACGTGGTGTGAAATCCTGATCTCCACAAGACTATGGTTCCCCGCGAAAGGGAGTTTGTCTGGGTAGAGGCAGTGTGTACTGCTGGACCACTGGTCTAGAAAGGGCTTTCAGGACTCCCTTGGGGTAAGATGACAGTAAGCAGGATAGAGCTCCTCATATGTCACGTGGTACATTTGTAGACACCCAGCAATTATGAAATGAACTGAAAAGTAGGTCATCCAATAGCTTTTTCCCAGAGGTACCTCACCCAAATAGGAAAAACTGAATAAGCAAATATCCCAAGTAAACCAATCATCAGGAAGACTACCCTGGACTTACAGGTGGCAGGTATGGGAGAAAAATGAGCAACATGTGCCCCAAGCAAAAGGTGGTGAGAAAGACACAATGAGCAGAATTTCTTGGGATTCAAGGGAAAGCACTGGAGTTTGTAATGAATTCTGTAGATTCATATCTCTGAGCAATAAGAAGTATATTTGAATAATGTCAAGAGAGGCAGGGGTAAGGGGGGAGGGGGGTCTTTTTCTCTGATTTATTTCCAATGGAGGAAATGACCACTCCCAAGGCTACATTTCTCAGAAAACGCTGATTCAGAGAAGGGAAAGGCTAACACAGGCATAGCTGTCGTGTTGACCTTTTCACAGCAGCAATACCAGCTTCACACTAAGAAGCTTTATTCAGAGTCTGAAGACATTATGGAGCACCCTTCATACTCTCAGACACAGTAGGACTCGGGCTCTGCAGCCCATCTGGGTTCCATCCTGGTTCTTCTGCTCTGCATGGCTCTGGGCAAGTTTTTCAACCTCGTTGTGTCTCAGTATCTTCATCTATAAATGGGGAAAATAAGAGTGTCTATATCATTTGTTGTAGAAAGATCAAATGAGATCATTCATTTATCAGTTTAGAACAGTGACCCGTGTATCAGAGGCACTGAAATATTAACACATATTGTTAATATTATTATTATTGCTTGGTAGTATAATACAATCATGGCAGCCAGTAAAACTTCTTCGGTGATTACCAGGAGAAAACTGGAAGGCGCTTACTATGATCGTCTTCTGAAAACCTTTTATTTGCCCCCCATAAATAGGCAGAGCACCCCGCCGAGACTTCTAGTGCAGTACTTCCTGCAGATGTCCATTCCAGCTCACTTTCAATCAGTGAAAATCTTCATCCTTGGGTCTTCTTGATCCCTGTACTGGCTGCTACCATTTACTATACACAGAAAAAAAATTAAATTAAATTAAAATAAAATAGCCACCGTGCCTAATTACCATTTCAGTTTACATATAAGCTTGTCCTTTTGTGCTCATGCCATTCTTCCTCCCTGTAATAATCCAGCCTCCTTCTTCCCATTTGAATCTTGCCTGTCACTAAAGGGCCACTTCTAGCTCCACATCCTCCAGAGAGCCCAGCCCGACCATATTCCCAAGCCAAGTACTTCTGCTATTGTCTTTACCGTGCTATCTGTAATGACTTATTTTAGTCAAATGATACTATTCATGGGATCACTGTTGAGTTGAATCCCTCAGTAACTATTTTCCCTTAAGTTCTTACATTCTTCAATTTCTTTTTTTCCAGGTTTTTTTTTAATTTCCTTAAGTAATCTCTATACCTAATGTGGGGCTCGAACCCATGACCCCAAAATCAAGAGCCACATGCTCTATAGACTAAGCCAGCCAGGTGCTTCCCCCCTTTATTTTCCCCCAGTTTTATTGAGACATAATTGACATGACATTTTAGTTTCACGTGTACAGCATAATGACTTATGTGGATACTGTGAAATGATCACAACAGTACATTTAGTTAATATCTATCACCACACTTAGTCACAGATTTTTTTTTTCTTGTGATAAGAACTTTTAAGATCTACTCTCTCGGCAACTTTCAAATACATGGTACCATGTTAACTAGAGTCACCATGCTATACATTGTATCTCCAGGACTTACTCATCTTATAACTGGAAGTTTGTACCTTTTGACCACCTTCACCCACCTCTCACCCCTGCCTCTGGCAACTACTCATCTGTTCTCCAGACATTCTTCAACTTCTAATTTCTTTTACTCCTCTCCTTCACCAAGAACTCACTCAAAAATAGCTACCCGGCCTGAATTCCCATAGACTTCATCACCCCCATGTCCCAGGCCTGTGTTGTGCCTGTGGATCCCCTCCTTTGGTCACCACCAGAAAGTGCTTAGACTGCTCAGCGTCACAGAACCTTCAAACATTTCAAGACAGTTAACAACGAAAGGCATTTTGAAAGCTCCATTGTTTTGATGCTCTGACTCAAGCTTTCCCCTTGTGCTGGGCTGGCTCCTACACCCGGGTTTCGTGTGCAGACATCTCAAGGGCTGTCAGTAAACTCCTGAATGAGCTGACTCCACAAAAGTGCTTGCATTACCTCAAACTACACAGCAGTCAACTCTTAGAGAAGCAGTCCTGCGGCTGGGAGTGCCGGCCCACCTCTCCCAGTGCCAGAAGTTAGAGAATTTCTGGAAAAGACAAAACAAAAAAAACAAAACTTAGTGTCATTTCCACTTACTTGGGCCTGTTGTTGGTTTTCAGATACTTTTATAACAGGGAGAAAGGCACTGAACTTTAAAAGTGGGGGCGGGGGGGGAGGCGGGGAAGGAGGGAAGAAAAGCTCAGTTTCCCCATGGGCCTCATCGTTTCTCTTCTCTCTCCATGTGATCACTCTGGGTTTCTCATCCAATCAAATGGCTCCACCTACCACACCCCAAACTCTATCTCTGGCCCCAATTCTCTTCCTTGCTTCATATTACTGGCTGCACAGAGTGACTCTCCTTGGAAATGCGTTGGTTCCTCAGACCCCAGATATTCAAGGTGGAGTTAATAATCCCTCCTTCCTCCTACCTGCTTCTTGTTTTAGGTCACCTGTCTGTTTTCTCGCACAATGCTCAAACCAAACCAGGAACTTGATGTTGGCTTCAACTCTTTCAATTCTCTCCATGGTAATATTGCTACTCTGAATGCCTTCTTCAAGGTCCGTCCCTCTGCTCCCCAGTCACAGAAGGGCCAATGGTTCGTATGTTTAGCCTCCCTTTACTCCAGTTCATCTTGATGTTGCTGCCAGTGATTCCTCTAAAACACAGATTTGACCTAGTTATTTCCCTGTTTAAAAACACTGAATGGGCTCCTGCTGCCTTCAGAATACATCCTGAATTCTTAGCGGGGCCTACAGGTCCCCCCACACTCTGATTCTTGGCCACACTTCTGGCATTCCTTCTCCAATTCCTCTCCCCAAGTCACCCCAAGCTCCAGGAATGAACTAATTGTGTTTCCTGAAAATCCCACAGAATTTCCCAATCCCACATTTTTGCGATGCTGTTCTCTCTCCACATGTAACACCTAACCCTTTTCTTTTGCATTTCTACATTTCTTCTACATATTTCAGTTTGTTCTTTCAAAAGTCATTATATCAATGGTCACTCTATGCCAAGCAGGGCACAAAGCTACTCTTAAATATGTAACAGGAAACCCCTGCCCTCAAGGAGTGGCAGAGTGGTAAAGCCAGATTGATAAACAGTAGATTTTATAATCACACAAGATGATAAATGCTATGAGGCCCAGTCTCTCTTACTGCATGAACCTTCTCCAGCTCTCTCAGATAGAGTTGGTGACCTTTTTTTTTTCTTAATGTTTGTTTAATTTTGAGAGAGACAGACAGACAGACTGTGAGTGGGGGGGGGGGTGGGGGGAGCAGAGAGGGAGACACAGAATCCGAAGCAGGCTCCAGGCTCCGAGCTGTCAGCACAGAGCCCAACGTGGGGCTTGAACCCACAGACCCAGAAATCATGATCTGAACCAAAGTTTGATGCTTAACCGACTGAGCCACCCAGGCACCCTGAGTTGGTGACCTTCTTGTCTATATTCCCCCATGGAAAGTTGGTCACCCTCTCATCGGTGTTTCTCTCAAGTAGACTTGATCACCCTTTTTGACCTTACTGGTCCTTATATCCCTTGCACCTGTTGTATCCTGTATGCCTGGCACATGTTTCAGAATCAGGTGGTACTCCTCAGGGATACTGAGCTCAGAGCCTACCTGTGTTTCTCCATTGAACTCAGTCTAAATGGCGATAAGGTCCAGGACCAGCAGCAGTAGAAATCACCACTCAGAGCCCTCATATAAATCTAGAATAAACATCACTTCTCTAGTAAACTTTCTACAACAGTTTTATCATGACTCTTCTCCATAAAGAAGCTATCTTGGCTTCCTGTGGATGACAACAGATAAGATACCAAGTTGTTGATTCCTCTGTTTCCAGCTTGATGGTGGGGAGAGAAGGTTGCTCGGAATTGGCACAGAAGGGTCCGAGTTCATTCCATCAGTTGATTCCCTTAGTTAATGAGACCCTCTTTTGAAACACAAATGTTCCCTTGGGGAATGAAGCCTATAAGCCCCTTAGACTTGGGGTATAGTATTTTATCCAAGTAATTTGAAGCACGTATAGACTACAAAGTCCTTGGTGACTGTGGCTTAAATATGCATATGACAAGGTAAGCTGAAGGTTTTCCAATGCTGAGAAATTGGAAACTTCACATGAAGTGCATTTTTAAAAGGAATAACTTTAGGACAAAGTGTAGTTTTAAGGAAACAGCCTTGTTCTGGGTATGGCTATCCCCATGTATAGTGTATTTGGAAGACACTGAACAATTAGGATCGTGCCCAGGAGGGGTGACAGGCCTGCCAAAAATGCAGGTAGGAGCAGGCAAAAGAGCTCCCTTCCTTTCCTTTCAATTAATTAATTACTTCATTGATTTCTGTTTAGGATTATGATGATATACCTTCTTTACAAGCCATTTGTAAATCATTTGGGGTTGTCACAGCCTGGATGATATGATCAAATTCAAATTCATTCAGGCTGTCATCTTCTTCACTTGGCCCACATCCTCACCTTAGATCAAACGTTACCCTCACTCTAATTTACCATACCTGCCTCTACTTCCACTTCTGGGCTACTTAGCTTACTAGGGGGTAAAGTGTCACTTCTCTAAAACCTATCTATCCTCCATTCACTTATTCAGCCAACAAATATCCACTCTGGGCCCACATTCACGGAACCATGCTGGAAGGGGGCACAAGCACCAGTGAACACCAAGATGGGCTTGACATCGACCTTGCTCTTGTTTGGGTGCCATTTCCTCCATTAAGATGTCATTAATAGTCTGGTCAACACTCTCCGAACAAAAAAGGAAATCAACCAACAGCTCAGGATATTTTAAACCCAATCACTCTGGAAAATGTAGTTTAACATTCCCATTTCTTATACCCTACTGCCATAATGTTTCAACTGTAACGAATGAAGGAAAGAAGTGTTTTTCTTAGACTGGATGGAGTTTGAAGACTGAATATGAGGTGGCAGAGGGACAGAGGCACTGAGAATGAGAAATCACAGGAAGAGAAAGGGTGAAACTTGACAGAAACTCCTTCTCACACTAGTGACCCCGATCCAGAAACCTATTCTGGTAAACCCTCGGTGAGTTTGGTTTTATTTTGAGTTTATAGACATTACTTTCAAAACTAAAGAGATATAAATAACCTTGGAGGGGGTTCAGAGAAGAAACACTGTGAGAACCACCATGACTAAAGTGTGGGCAAAAATACCTATTAATAGACAAAGACATTGAAATCACTTACTGAGGGAGAGCAAGCTTAAGGTCAACCTTAATGCTATCTTTAGTGGATAAAAGTTCAGAAGAGGAATAGACCAGTAAGAAAAGAAACATACTCTTTGAGTTGCTCCATTTTAGAATCTCTATTTTTATTTTTTTTAAGTTTGTTTATTTACTTTGAGACTGAGAGAGAATGTGAGTGGGGGAAGAGCAGAGAGCGAGAGAGAGAGAGAGAGAGAGAGAGAGAGAGAGAGAGTGTGCCCCAAGCAGGCCCAGCGCTGTCAGCACAGAGCCTGATGCGGGGCTCAAACTCATGAACCATGAGATCATGATCTGAGCCTAAATCAAGAGTCAGATGCTTAATTGACTGAGCCACCCAGGCACCCTAGAATCTCTACTTTTAAAGGCATGATAAATTTCTTATAATGTTGTTAAAGTGAAGTTGAGAAATGAAGGATTCCTAAATACTGTCTGTAGGATGTGGCTTAGACACAAAAAGTAGGTAGGAGCCTCTGCATGAAGAGCAGTGGAGGATTTTTAAAATAACATAAAGTGTACTTAATGCCACTGAACTGTACACCTAAAAATGGTCAAAATGGTAATATATTTATATTATTATATTTGAACGACACACACAAAGTCCACGGAAGAAAGCTAGAGTCAACATATTTCCAATTGCTAAATAATGTAACTTTTTAGGAAAATTCATATATCACAGCCCCCAAATACACTAACTTTCCTGCTTTTCTAAGACTGAGGTAAATCCTTAGTTTTCCTGCAAAAGGAAAGGACGCTTAAAAGGAAAAATGGACACTGTTAGAAGATAGGCCTGGGACTTGAATCCAGATGCAGAGAGATAGGACGTAATGGACGGTCACTGCCTTCTCAGCTACTTCTGTGTAGAATTCAAGTTAAGGCTGGGGAGCAGCACACCAGTAAAGCTGGTTGGCTGGGACAATGTTTCTTTACATGAGGCAAAAACTTCCCAAAGAACTGAGTCCAGAAATATGAATTATTGGGGCTTCTTCATTGCCAGTTCTTCCCCTTCGAGGTCCTCTTTCCTCTACTCCCAAAGTAAGATCTTCCAGCTTTATTCATGGAAGCATCAGTGAGTGGGTAACTAACTAGTGAACCGAAATGGCAGGGAGCTAAACAGTTCTTTTCCTTGACGATCCTGATGGGGTCGAAGAAACACTGACTTGATTGCCCTGCTTGAAAATAAACATCTTTACTAGTTTCAATCTTCGGGAAAAAAAAATTAGATTAAAGCAACTCATGATGACGTCTAAGAAACATGAAAGAGTTCTCTCAGAAGGAAATACATCTAAAAATCTTTAACCATTTTTAAAGGTCTAAAAACTGTAGTGGCTACCATTTCCTTTTAGTAGTTCCCTTGCATGATTATCACGGGAATCATATCTGTGTATTGGCTCTAAGTAAATGTTCGTATTTTCTTAGGCTTCCGCTCGGCATGGCTACCTGGGCAATGAGCTGTTGACCATTCCCAGTGCTGCCTGGGTGCTGTATTTCACAGCAGAAATTTCAGAGCCTGATCTGTTTTGGAGATTATTTTCAGGGCCAGCTGGTCATTTCAAAACACATGGTGAGGCTGGTCATGCCCTGTCATCCGCCATTACAGCAGACACCCTGCAGTGAATTAGAGAAAAAGACCTTTATGCCTTGGGGGAATAAGATCAAAAGTTACCCCTATGGTAACTTTAGAGCTGATAATGAGAATCTTATTTCAGTAAAAAGCATAGACTTTTAAAATTAAGGTTGGAGCTGAAAAGGGAAAGTCATTAATTTCTTTAACCCACCTTACCTAAAGACCAGAACCCAGCTCAACACTAGATAAAAGTGTCCAAATTTTGCATCCAGGTATGGCATTCCTATATAAGGCATTCTACTTGAAAGGGCAGAAGCATGCCTCTTCCTATTTTTCCCCCATTTATGTTCCACCCAGAAACTCATTATGAGGGTAGAGAGCCAAGCAGAGGTTGAGGGAAAATAAAATTCAAAGGGACTAAGGACTAGCTAAGTGCTCAGTTTCCTCCACTAATGGAAAAAAAATGTCTGCCTTTGGTGTCTTATCTGTGAGACTAAAAAGAACCCATCCCAGAAACTAAGAGGGCCTTAACCAATGATACCTTGAAATCTAGCTCCAGCCTCCTTTTGCAAATGAATAAATACTAAAAATATCTTACAGTGATGGCAGGTTTAAAAAAGAAATATGGGGGCGCCTGGGTGGCTCAGTCGGTTGGGCGTCCGACTTCAGGCTCAGGTCGTGATCTCGCGGTCTGTGAGTTCGAGCCCCGCGTTGGGCCCCTCTGGGCTGACTGAGCAGAGCCTGGAGCCTGGAGCCTGTTTCAGATTCTGTGTCTCCCTCTGTCTCTCTGACCCTCCCCCCATTCATGCTCTGTCTCTCTCTGTTTCAAAAATAAATAAACATTAAAAAAATTTTTTTAAATAAAAAAGAAATATGGATACATATGCTTTTTTTTTTCCTTTAGAAAAAGGAGATCCTTTATGATCATGTCTCCCACTTAAAAAGTATAGTCCCATTAAGGTTTATAAAGGAAGGAAATTCTGACACAGGCTATGACATGGACGAACATTATACTATATTGAATAAATCAGTCACAAAAGGACACTGTGTGATTGTACTTACATGTAGTACCTAGAATAACCCATTCATAGACACAGAGAGTAAAACGGTGAGATTGCCAGAGGCTACGGGAGAGGGGATGGGAGTTATTGTTTAATAACTAATGTACAGAGTCTCAGTTTGGGAAGATGAAAAAAAAGTTCTAGGAATGGGTGGTGGGCAGGATGGCACAACAATGTGAGTGCCACAGGATGTACACTTAAAAATGGTCCAAATGATAAATTTTTTAAAAGTCTATTTATTTATTTTGAGAGAGAGCGAGTGAGCAAGCGAGAGCAGGGGAGGAGCAGAGAGAAGAGAGAGACGGAGAGAATCCCAAGCAGGCTCTGCGTGCTGTCAGCGCATGGCCCCCAGTGGGGCTCGAACCCACAAATAGTGAGATCATGACCTGAGCTAAAACCGAGTTGGACACTTAATGGTGTGAGCCGCCCAGGAGCCCCTCAAATGACAACTTTGATGTTACAGATTATTTTGCTACAATATAATATAAAACATTAAAAAAAAAAGGGTAGGTCCTCATATGGTGACAGTCCTGCATGCTGGCTCTTTTCTAGATGTTCTCTCATGGTGTGATCTATGTCTGGTTCCCACAACAGTGTGAGATTCATAAAGATGGTTCGCTCATAGCAAATGCCTTTTGAATCACTACTGGGAACATGACGGTGACTTTCTCAATCGCACCTGCAGTTTGCAAGCCGCCTCCTGCAGGCAGAGGCGCACGGTTTATTTTTACAATTGGCCTTGAGCAAGAGTTGATTAAATGCTTGGATAACATAACTTCTTGGAAGATGTTGCTTTCCTCCTACTTTCCTACCCTCTTCCATCCCTCATGAGCACCACATAAAAAGTGACAGTTTGTAACCTTTTCTTCTTCTTCTTTTTTTAAGTGTTAGCATTCAAATTGGATGGGAACTTCATTCTCTGAATGCAAACAGGACACGTCCCACTCTGGGAACATCCCTCGCTCCAAGCTGGGCAGCACCCTATTAAGGAGCTGGTATCTTATCCAGCCACAGAATCAGGGGCTAAGGTGTAAAGGGACATTTCCGGTACATCTTCCCCCTAATATGGTTGCTTCTTTAGGGGGAGAGGAGTCAGGGAGCGTGCTGGGAAATAAAGGCTTCTGGTCCCCAAGTTCCTCTTTCTGTTTCTATAATTTTCACTTCCCCTCCTATCAGAAATCCCCACATGGTGGTGCTTTCTCCTCTCCCTTCCTTGTCATTTCCCTTTCATTTATCCCCTGACACCTCTCCTGGGCTTGTCCCCATCTCCCTGCCACTGATACCTTGTCTGTCTTCATGTCTTGGGGTCCACTTCCCCCAAAGTGGACCACTGGCAGTCCACACCTATACAAACACACCTCCCTGCTTTCAAGAGCACCCTTCATACTTGCAACCCTGGCCAGCTGTTCCTGGTGCTTCTTCCAGCGCAGACAGTGGGTCAGGGAGTCATGTCTGCCTTCTGCATGCTCCCATTTGCTAGCTTGTGCCACACGTCTGGGCTGGAAAGGGACATAACCCGCCCTGCGCATGTGAAATTGTCTGCCGCTCTCGGGCTAGTCAAAGAGGAGTTTCACAGGGAAGCCTTTACCTTCCACTGTTTCTTAGAGCCACGAGTCCCCATTTCACCTCGACGGTGTCTTCTGGAAAAATAGAAATGAGTTTTTACTGGGTAAGCCTCCTCTGAAAACTAAAATGACATCAGGCCCTTTGCTACCTGTCAGAAGTTCCAACCCTATGTAAACGTCTAAGCCCCATGTCAGCTGACCCTGTTTAAAGGACTCTGACTTGGCAGTGAGAGTCCTTTCCGTATCTTTCCATTTTAGAGTGCTGGCGTGGCTCACCCTCTTTCATTCATATCCTACTATTCCGGAATGAGTACAAGTGCCTGGACATGCTAAACCGAAGTGTATTTCTGCACTTTGTCCAAGAAAAAGAAGTTTGCCCTTTGTAGTGGTTATAAATCTCAGCCCACAAACTCGTTTCTGTAAGAAATATACTTCAGTGTATTTTGTTTACTATATCAACTTGTTTCTCATTTTAAGGCCCCATTCTGCGGGATGAGAGATTTAACCTCAGCTCTTTTCGAGGCTCTCTCCTTCCTGTTTCCCAAGATTATGCCACAGCCCTGGCGTCGTACGCAGTAACAAGGGCTTGTGCGTCTAGACCTTCTGTTCATAGATGTCACCTGCCGCAAAGATGTCCACTCAGGTCCAAGGGCTCCTGGCAGCTTCAGTGCCATATTTGGGACATGGGAATCCTTGTCTATCTACACACGTCAGAGCCATACCTCTCCAGGACTTGCCTTCTCCTCAGCGGTGCAACCAACAAGCAGTGTGTACATCCCTTTCATTCTTAGGACCCTCAACGTTCCCTCCCTTTCTTCTCCCACCCAGCCTGGAGGAATTTCTTTCTAATAGCAGGGAAATCTTCCCTTTGTGTCTTTGACCGAGATATTTTGACCATGCCTACTAATCCCCACCCCGCTTGCCTTTAAACCAACAGTCTACCTACTACCAGGAACTCCAGGGCTCTCCAGGGCTCAGGCCTTTGAACAAAAGCCAGGATTTCTGCTTTCCAGGGCTGCCACCAAAACAGCGAGCACAAGTCCCACCTGAAAAGATAAAGAGGACCCCAACTATAACTTCTGGCCACATTCTCGGCAGCAGTTTTTGAACACAAACAATGAATGGGATCGTTACAAATGACTTTTATTAGATATCTGACTGATTAAATGAAACCCTTGTCTCCCCAAAGTAGTTGTCCAATCTTTATATAACCTTGTATATGTAGAGTAAAAAGCTGCATGTCTCTAAAATTAGGTCAAGAGTTATGCAAATTCTCTCTTCTGAAGAAAATTAGCAAGACATTTATTTCTAAGTTTGTAAATAATATTTCCCCCTAGACTTTAGGGTCACTGAACAGGCTCAAACCTGTGTCTTGCTTACTAATTTTTCTAACTAAGAAAGTGAAACAAAAGTAATTACAAACACCTAACAGCGTATTAAAAGACCATTTTTACTCAGTATGCATCTAGGAGAAACATGCTGCTTCTGTCCTATTCTAACTCAAAATCACTCAATTTCGTTCCGAACTCAAAATCAAGCAGACTTTTAATGATGGAGCAGGGCTATGGGTATGACAGCCTCTCACATTTCATTTATTGGTGTATTCAACTTCTCTATAGGTTGCTACTCCGGGAGCATTTAAAAATAATTTTGCTTTAAAGATAGTAATGCATATTCATCTATGAACTTGCAGTTTACTTAACACTCTATGTCCATTATCTTTTTGGATCCTCACAATCACTGTAAGTGGCTGTGCCACTTAATGGTAGCTGCAGCTGACATTTGCCTACAGATAAGTATGGAACCCAAGGGCTTACTTAATGAGGGGATTCCCAGGTAGTTCTCTGGAGATGTGCAAACGATGCCCGCCACCTACGTATTGGAATAACCATAACTCCTCAAACTTTTTTATTTTGTGGAAATCTGTGAATTGCTTTATTTTCAGTGTACTATATGCCGAGAAATAGATTCAAGTGTTTCCGAAAATGTACTAAGAAAAGGGTCATAAAATGGATCAGTGTGAAAAAGAGTCATAATTTATATATATATATACATATAGTTTATATGTATTTTACATATAATTTTAATATATATCATAATCCAAATTGCGAGTAATAAAGGTATTCCTGTAATGTTGACAACTTAGAAGGTATTCAGTATCTGAGAGAACAAGCAAGAGAAAAGTGAGGCCTTAGAAACCTTGGCTTTCTATGGGAATTTCCTACCTTAGAGGAAAGATGAGGACACAAAACATGAAGGCTAGAGTCAGTTCCTATCACAAAAATAAACAACACACACGCACACGCACACACACTGCCAAAATGACTGTAAAAATTCTTCCTGTCTTTTTTCCCTCCAAAATTTAAATGGCAGAGTTTTTCATTTGGCTGCATTTGAAGGGTAAATTGATGCTATCATTTGAGAAGTTACTCAAAGCAGAAACTGTGAGTCACTGTTAAAATTGTCTTGTTCCTCACCCCCACCGCCCCCTCCATGCCATCCAACCAGTCATCAAGTCTTCTCTATTCAACCTGTAAAATATGTTCAAAATCTGTCCACTTCTCACCTTCCTTGCCCTAATCCAAGCCCCCACCGCTTCTTACCCAGATTATTACAAGAAACACACCCATCTCCCCTCTCCCAGTCTTGGGGGTCCCTCTACACGTCATGACGATATTTCCCAAATGGGTCCTGCATCTACAGAGTGCACTGGACAGGCTGATGGACTGTGGGAGAAAATCTTAGGACTTCTATTTATCTCATCCTTTAAAGTGACTGTTTTTCTGTATTTTATAATATATATAACATTTTGTGATAATAAGCATCACCTCACAGAATCTCTGGCCTTTCCTGTGTTCATCTGCCTTGCTCTAGAACACCTTATCTTTAAGACCAGGTCCCAGTTAACCATCTGTTTTTCTTTGAGGACTTTTGAGATGCGCATGGACAATTATTGTTTCACCTGGACTCCCCAGCACCCTCTGAAAAGCTTTAGTATAGCACCTGGTATGTACCTATTTCCACCGATTTCCATTTCTGTACCAAGACTGATTATCTTCAGGACTTGGACCTTGTCGTTCATTTTAGTGAATGGTATAGAGGAGGCATTTCGTAAGTGACTGGAGATCTCTGGTGTTCAACGGATGTATTTTGTAGAAAAAAGAATCAGCTTGCTTAATTTCACAATTCTCAAAAAGTTACAACTACCCCTTAGAACAAGGCAAACACTCTGGGTATCTTCATAACAAGTTTTGAGATATATTAAGTGCCAATAGCTTACCCTTCTGGAGAACTGGCTTGCTTACAGGGGTGGAAAGAGAGTTAACACTCTGCCTAGTTCTGCTTTTTTTCTTCTCCCTCTTAGAGACACAAAAATAAAAGAGATGGTGAGTAACTCAGGGACTGAGTGTAAGCCTGGGATAACAGCAAAGAGTACCTGAAAGTTACATACACAAGGATAGAAGAAAGAGAAGAAAAAGGCAAGAAAAGACACACCTAATGCTCTTTGTGGTAATTACACAAAAATGGAAACGTAAGAGAGAGAAAATGCTTTCATTGGGACTTAGGACAAGATGAATTTAAAACGGGGCAAGTAATTGGTTTTTTGTTAGAACAGCAACCTCACCCAGATCATTTATGCTCCTCTCTCTTCCTCCCTGAACGACTTTATCCCAAATTCAATTTAGTTGATCCATATACTATCTACCAGATTCTACACACAGGAGATTCTTAATCTTAGTCCCTGGGCTGTTTAACTTTTAAGCTTGGATCCTAATAAGGGTTCAACTTGCTCACTTTGGTACGAAGGACCGCTGTGGAACAGTTACCATACTTGGGCAGAGAAGCCACCAGAGGGAAAGGGGGAAGGGCACTTGCTTCAGCACAGCAGTTATATAACCACAAGGGGAGTGCTGCAAAGGGAAAGGCTCTTTCTACCTTCCTTAAAAATATTAAATCCTAAAAATGTGTAAAAGACACCCAACACGCATATTTGAGTTGCTGGAGTTAGTGACTTAAATGCAATGAAGACCCAGAATATCAATTCAATTTGCTGGGTTTATGTAGCTGCTATTTCAAATAACTTAAGACACTTGCTGTCCTCAAGAAACGATCATAAAAACATGTGCAGTGTGTTTCAGTAATAGCAGAATAAATGTCATTTCCTTTTTCATTGACAAGGAGTTAGGAATGTTGACCTACAGACAGTCCCCAAACAAGTTGCATTCCAATAGCCCATTTCTAAGTCAGCTGTTAGACCCTTGGAACATAGTTTCCCATAGAAACAATTTTAGATGGTGTGGTTTAGATTTCCAGATATGGCCACAGAAGCCCATCTGCCGATAAGTAGTTCCACTAAAGACCCTCACCGCCATGTATAACAATGCTTTTTTATAAGAAATTGTTTCCTGACTTCCTACTTGGGATTCCTGTAACTCATGTTCCCTTGTCCTGGAAAGAGTGGAGGATGCCCTAAATGTACAGGCTGGTTGGGAGGTGGTGGTGGCATGGAGGGGGAGGGCTGAGAGGGAACGCAGGGCAAAGCAGGCTTCTCCAGCAGCAACAGCCAGGACTTCAAGGATGGAGTGAGGTCTGATGCAGTCTGGGCCTGGGAAGGCAGTGCACCTGTGACAGTGACCTCTGTCATTATATTTGAATTGAGGAGTTATGTTATTTTATCCTAGCAAGAACGTCCCAAATGTTCAAGATGATACAACTACCTTCTATTAAGGTACTCTGTGTTACAGCACAGTGTTGATTTCTGTGTCTACATTATTTTGTGTAATTCTACAAACTCAGTATCTGTGAGGTCAATTATTTTATCTGCATTTAAGAAAGAGGGCTCAGAGGCTTGGGGATATTAAGCAACTTCCTAAATTCATCCAGTTAGAGCCAGTACTTGAACCCAAGCTTCTCTGACTCTAAATCCCCTATTCCATACTGTGGCCCAAGGACCTAAGGAATACTTCTAACAGCTTATTAGTTTTTCATTGAACAGTTTAGTTTAATGAAGGCAGTAACTATCCCCCTCAATGAATGGACTAAAAAAATATGAAGTGTTTCCTATGTGGATAATGTAAGGAGGCGTGTGCTGGAAATCTAGGGGCTACAAGCAGACATCCAAATATGAACATTTAGGTAGCTTTCCAGAGCAAAAGAAGGCCAATGCCACAGGAACTGACATACTTTAACTCATTATAAAGAGACTTTTGAGAGGTCACTGTGAGCTGGAAGTCTCCCAAAGGATGCTGGACCTTGAAGCAATGGGTTTAGACAGAGGGCATGCCTGATGAAGGGCTCAGATGAGCCAAGTTTGCATACTGATGATAGAGACAAAACGAACTCAATTTGCTTTCTGTTAGAGAAGTGGAAAATAAGATTAGAAAAGCTAGTGTCAGTCGGTGCAGAGACTTCTAGGATTTCTTTTTTTTTTTAAATATGAAATTTATTGTCAAATTGGTTTCCGTACAACACCCAGTGCTCATCCCAAAAGGTGCCCTCCTCAATACCCATCACCCACCCTCCCCTCCCTCCCACCCCCCATCAACCCTCAGTTTGTTCTCAGGTTTTTTTTCCTTTGCAATGTATTTAATATTTCTTTCATTATCATTTTCTTTTTTTTTCAATATATGAAATTTATTGTGAAATTGGTTTCCGTACAACACCCAGTGCTCATCCCAAAAGGTGCCCTCCCCAATACTCATCACCCACTCTCTCCTCCTTCCCACCCCCCATCAACCCTCAGTTTGTTCTCAGTTTTTAAGTGTCTCTTATGCTTTGGCTCCCTCCCTCTCTAACCTCTTTTTTTTCCCTTCCCCTCCCCCATGGGTTTCTGTTAAGTTTCTCAGGATCCACATAAGAGTTAAAACATATGGTATCTGTCTTTCTCTGTATGACTTATTTCACTTAGCATAACACTTATTACAATTTAACTTTTTGAACAAGTAGTATATAGTTCATAAGTAAAATTCATAAACAGGAACAGAGGAAAAATCTCTACCTCTCACAGAAGTAACCAGAAATTTCCTATGAATCCCTTCAGATATTTTTGTGCATATACAAGCAATTATAAATATATATTGTTTCCCCTATGTTAAAAGGTAGCATATGACCTGTAAACTTTGAATAGCAATTACATATATTTACATACACAGATGTATTCTTACTATTTAAAATGATTATGTTTACTTATTAAAGTATAATGGTGTTTCCTAGGGTGGATTTATTAAACAAATACCAAGAATTGGGATCCAGAAAAGGGACAGTGATATCCAGAGGTGGACTAACCCAGAGTCAACTTTATATGTATGGATCTAAACCCCAAAAGTGTGGCGTTAGGCTGGTGAGGTGGGTGCTCCTTTTTAGGGTTACCATAACACCCCGTACGCTCCTCTCCTTGGCTTTCTTCACAGTTTTCTAATTACCTGTTTATGTGTTTAGTTCACTCACTTGATTAGAATTCTCTGAGGCAAAGACTAAAGAACTCATTTATCCTTATATCATCAATATGTAATATAATACCGGGCAAATAAGAGATTTTTTTTTTTTTAATTTTTTCTCAACGTTTTTTATTTATTTTTAGGACAGAGAGAGACAGAGCATGAACGGGGGAGGGGCAGAGAGAGAGGGAGACACAGAATCGGAAACAGGCTCCAGGCTCTGAGCCATCAGCCCAGAGCCTGACGCAGGGCTCGAACTCACGGACCGCGAGATCGTGACCTGGCTGAAGTCGGACGCTTAACCGACTGCGCCACCCAGGCGCCCCAAGAGATTTTTAAAATAAGTGTTCAAATAAGTTAACGAGTGGAGAATAGATATGTTGAATGAATGTGAAAAACATGCTCAAGGAATGGCTTAAACACCTTAGCTAACCCCTAGGGTATCAGAATGTAAGGAGACAGAATGGTACTTTATTCCCTCTGGTAATACCATTTGATGAAACACTGGGAGATGTGTTAGGAAAGATCAGGCAGTGGAGAAAAAGAGGGAAGAGATTAAGGGGGAGGGGAAGAGGAAACATAAAGGAAGGTCTCTGAACAACCAGAAAGAAGTTGGATCATGGGGAACAGCAGAGAGGTTGGCCTAAACAGGAAGTATGGCTGTGAAAATAACTGGAGGTAGGATGGTTAGAGAGTTGAAATTATGCCTGAAGGGCTCAAATTAAAAAAAAAAAAAATTTTTTTTTTTAATAGAGAAAATTGAGGAATGAACGTAAGGCTGAGCAGAGGGCCTGGGTGGCAAATGTGAGAAATACTTGTAGGGACTGATTGGAAAGGCTGACTAAAAGTAACAGCTGCCTCCTGGAATAAGGCCAATTATAACTGCAAGTAAAAGCATTGATAAGCAATGCTCAGAGTCCACTGGGGGCAGGAGACTGTGACTTTGCAATTCTTTTGTGTCAAATTCTATGTGAGGTTCTTTGGGCCTATAGGAATGAAAAATCAACATGCTGTCAAGGAGCTTTTGTTCAGTGCAGAGAAGGCCATCCGACCCTTCAAAACATATTTGTTTCTAACATTACCACCTTACTTTTCAAACGATCTTATTATAACATTGCAATATAACATGGCTGTCACTGCTTCTATTCTGTTCGCATATAAGAAAAGTTAATAAGCAATCTCTTAGACACTTTCAGTTACGGTTATGCAAAATAATTTTGATATCCAGGTACTTTATTCCCGGAGGCTGTGCTACGCCAAATGCTGACACTGTTCCAAAAAAAGAAGTTATCTTTCTGGATCCATTAAGGGAATCGTTATTACTAAAGAATGTTTTTATCTGTTCAAACAAACAAGCAAACAGGCCATTTCAATCCTTGTAGATACAAACCGATTTTATTAGGGTACTTAAATGCAAAAATACTTGTTCCAGGTGACCTAAGAAACCAAATCTGCTCGGACAGGAACTTGCTAAGCAAGTTAAACTCAGTCAGGTGTAGGTCCCCAGAGCGCACATAACACAGGAAACACATATAAGCAAGAAGTACATTTACTTAAACACGGTAACAACCACAACTGGACAGAAAAAAACTACACATCTGTTCAATTTAAATGTGTAAAAAGTTCCCATAGTTACTTTTCAAAATGTTATGAGAAACATGATGCCTTCCAAGTTGAGGCTTGCAAAATAACTCACCCTGTCTGTATCAAATCCAGTCTCCAAATTGGTAAGTTACATTTTAGAAGGTTGTTTACAAAGCATTTAGGCTTTAACTTTTAAAAGCCAATCTCTAACCTAAAGACATGTGAACAGTAATTACAAATTATCTTTTTTATTAATAGGTTCCAGCTAAAAGGCAGTGTTTTTAACAAATCTGTTTTTGATAATAGATTCCCAGCTCATTTTATACAGATCTGTTTTAAAAAAATTACGTGGAGTTCACTTCTAAAACCCCATGGAAAAAGCAGTTCAAAAAGTCCTCAAAACCATTGCCATTCCTCTTCTTTCTAGAAAATTCAGCTTTGCCTTATATTTCTTTCTTTTTAAAGGATCAGTTCTTCATGACTAGGGACTCTTTTCTTTCTTTTTCTCTCTCTCTCTTTCTTTCCTTCTTTTTCTTTCTTTCTTTTTTTTTTTTTTTTTTTTGTCAAGGAATTCATCCTCAAAACTCCCACAAATGGGCAAATAGATATGTTTGGAAATGTTCTTTGAAAATAGTCTGAAAGAGCTTGAAACCGAAAATAGACCAAATATCCATCCATTTTAGTATAGCTTTATAAAAAATACTACATAGCAAGTAAAAGAAACTTTTTGAACAAAACAAACTTCACAAACTTTTAAATGAAAAACAAAACAGTGTTGATCTACATGTACAGAATGATCTAATTTTTGTCTTTATTCTTGTTTACAATTATACTTGACTATCTTTAGAGACCAGAGGGTCCCAATGTTACCTAAATTGTTTCAGAGCAAACAGAATGAAGGAAAACTTCCACATATTTTTTAAGAAGCAAGTAAACATTTATATCCAAATCTGTAAAGATAGCACATAAAGAAAAAATTATAGATCAGTATCACATAAATATTTATGCAAAAATTCTAAAATAAATGTTAGAAAATAGACTAACATCACATTAAGAAAATAATTCACCATAACCAAGTATGTTTTATGCCAGGAATGTATGAATGCTTGAGCATTAGAAAATATATTAATATCATTCACCTTATAAATAACCTAAAAGAGAAACATTACATGCTTATATCCATAGATGGGGGAAAGGCCTTTGACAAATTCAACAACCTTTCCTTATACAAATATTTGAGAAAATAGGACTAGATGAATACTTAACATTATATATTCTAAGAATCCAGCATTTTAATTAATGCAGAAATACAAACAACATCCCTAGTAACATCAGAAACAAAAAAAGATGCTCTCAATGTCCACCACAGTTTTATAATTAGCCAATGCAATTAGATAAAACAAGTAGATGCATAAGAATTAGGAAAGAAGAATCAAAACTATGTCTATTTGAAGATGGTATGATAGGATACCTGGAAAACTTCAGAGAATTAATTATAAACAAATTCAAAAAAGAAAGCAAGACAGCAGGATGTAAAATTACAGTTGACCCTTGACAACATGGGTTTGATCTGCATGGGTCCACTTATACATGGATGTTTTTTGATAAACATTACAGTACTATAAATGCAATTTTTCTTCCTTATGATATTCTTGGTAACATTTTCTTTTTCTGTAGCTTACTTTATTGAAAGAATGCAGTAAATACATATGGCATATAAAACGCATTAATCAACTGTTTACATTATTTATTGGTAAGTTTTCCAGGCAACAGGAGGCTATTAGTGGTTAAGTTTTGGGGAGTCAAAGTTACATGTGGATTTTTGACTCTGTGGGTGATAGGCATCCCTAACCTCCATGTTATTCAAGGATCAACTGTAATATGCAAAATCAAGGCCTTCAGATACATAAATAATAACCAGTTAGAAAATAAGATGGAAGAGAAGACTCTATTTACAATGGTAACAGAAAGGATAAAATATTTGAGAATACACTTAAGAACTTCAACAAAGAGATAGAAAATATTTTTAAAAAACTAGTAAGAGCTGAAGAATACAATAACTGAAATGAAAAATACACTAGAGGGAGTCAACAGCAGATTAGAGGATACAGAACAGATCAGTGACCTGGAAGACAGGGTAATGGAAAGCAACCAAGCTGAAGAGCAAAAAGAAGAAAGAGTAATAAAAAATGAGAACAGGTTAAGAGAACTCTGAAACATCATCAAGCATAATAACATTTGCATGATACGGATCCCAGACGAAGAAGAGAAGGGGGAAGAAAACTTATCTGAAGAAATACTAGCTGAAAACTCCCATAATGTGGGGAAGGAAACAGACACTTAGATTCAGGAAGCACAGAGAGACCCTAACAAGTTGAATTCAAGGAGGCCCACAACAAGACATATAATAATTAAAGTGGCAAAAAGTAATGATAAAGAAAGTATCTTAAAAGCAGCAAAAAAAAAAAAAAAAAAAAAAAAGAAGAAGAAGAAAAGAAAAGAAAAGAAAAAAGTTACAAGGGAAACCCCATAAGGCTATCAACTGATTTCTCAGCAATAATTTTAGGCCAGAAAGGAGTGGCATGATATATTCAAAGTGCTGACAAGAAAAAAATCTACAACCATGTATACTCTACCTAGAAAGTTTATCATACAGAATTGAAGGAGAGATAGTTTTACAGACAGGCAAAAGTTAAAGGAGTTCATCACCACTAAACCAGCCTTATAAGAAATGTTAAAGGGAATTCTTTAAGTGAAAAGAAAAGTCTGTAACTAGAAGAAAATTATGAAAGGTAAAAATTTCAGTCAAAAGCAAAAAAATCTAGCAAATTGGTGCAACCGCTCTGGAAAGCAGTGTGGAGGTTCCTCAGAAAATTAAAAATAGACCTACCCTATGACCCAGCAATAGCACTGCCAGGAATTTACCCAAGGGATACAGGAGTACTGATGCATAGGGGCACCTGTACCCCAATGTTTATAGCAGCACTCTCAACAATAGCCAAATTATGGAAAGAGCCCAAATGTCCATCAACTGATGAATGGATAAAGAAATTGTGGTTTATATACACAATGGAATACTACGTGGCAATGAGAAAGAATGAAATATGGCCTTTTGTAGCAACGTGGATGGAACTGGAGAGTGTGATGCTAAGTGAAATAAGCCATACAGAGAAAGACAGTTACCATATGGTTTCACTCTTATGTGGATCCTGAGAAACTTAACAGAAACCCATGGGGGAGGGGAAGGGAAAAAAAAAAAAAAAAGAGGTTAGAGTGGGAGAGAGCCAAAGCATAAGAGACTGTTAAAAACTGAGAACAAACTGAGGGTTGATGGGGGGTGGGAGGGAGTGGAGGGTGGGTGATGGGTATTGAGGAGGGCACCTTTTGGGATGAGCACTGGGTGTTGTATGGAAACCAATTTGACAATAAATTTCATATATTGAAAACAAACAAACAAACAAACAAAATAAATAAATAAAAAAGAAAAGCAAAAAAATCTAGTAAAGGTAGTAGATTAATTACTTATAAAGCCAGTATGGAAGTTAAAAAAAAAAGTACAAAAATAAATCATATCTACAAAAATTTGTCAAGGTATACACAAAATAAAAATATGTGAACTGTGATATCATATATATAAAATGTGTAGGAGAGTAAAAATTTAGGGCTTTCAGAATGTATTTGCACTTAAGTGACCATCAACTTAATACAGACTGCTATATACAGCAGATGTTATCTATGAACCTAACAGAAACTACAAATCAAAAACCTATAACACATATACACAAAATAAAGAAAAAAGAATCTAAGCATAACACTGAAGAAAGCCATCACACCACAGAGAAAGAGCAAGAGAGGAACAGAGAAAAACTACAACCAGAAAACAATGAAAAAAATGGCATCGAGTACATGCCTATTACTTAAATGTAAATGAACTAAATGCTCTAATCAAAAGACACAGGGTAACTATATGGATCAAAAAAACAAGACCCTTCCATATCCTTCCTACAAGAGACTCACTTCAGATCTAAATGTAGGTACAGCCTGAAAATGAAAAGGATGGAAAAAGACATTCCATGCAAATGAAAGTTTAAAAAAAAAAAAAAATCCAGGGTAGCAGTACTTTTATCAGACAAAATAGACTTTATTTAAAAAAAAAATTTGGGGGCACCTGGGTGGCTCAGTCGGATAAGCATCCGACTTCGGCTCAGGTCATATCTCACGGTCCATGGGTTCGAGCCCTGCATCGGGCTCTGTGCTGACAGCTCAGAGCCTGGAGCCTGCTTCCGATTCTGTGTCTCCCTCTTTCTCTGACCCTCCCTGTTCATGCTCTCTCTCTGTCTCAAAAATAAATAAATGTTAAAAAAAAAATTAAAAAAAAAATTTTTTTAATGTTTATTTTTGAGAGAGAGAGAGAGGGAGGGAGGGAGAGAGAGAGAGAGACAGACAGACAGACAGAGCATGAGTGGGGTAGGGGCAGAGAGAGAAGGAGACACAGAATCCGAAGCAGGCTCCAGGCTCTGAGCTGTCAGCACAGAGCCCGACGCGGGGCTTGAACTCACAGACTGAGAGATCATGACCTGAGCTGAAGTCGAACCCTCAACTGACTGAGCCACCCTGGCGCCCCAGACAAAATAGACTTTAAAAGAAACACTGTAGGGGCACCTGGGTCGCTCAGTTGGTTGAGTGTCTGACTTCGGCTCAGGTCATGATCTCACAGCTCATGAGTTCGAGCCCCGCGTCAGGCCTGTGCTGACAGCTCGGAGCCTGGAGCCTGCTTCGGATTCTGTGTCTCCCTCTCTCTCTGACCCTCCCCTGCTTGAGCTCTCTCTCTCTTTTAAAAATAAATATTTAAAAATATATACATTAAAAAATAAATAAATAAAAGAAACACTGTAGAAAGTGACAAAGAAGGGCATCATATGACATAATGATAAAGGTCAATCCAACAAGAGGATATAACAATTGTAAATATCTATGCACCCAACACAGCAGCACCTAAATACACAAAGTAAATTATTAACAGACATAAAGGGAGAAATTGACAGTATTACAATAACAGTGGGTAACTTTAACATCCAACTTATATCAACAGATAGATTATCTAGATAGAAAATTAACAGACAATGGCTTTGAATGCCACATTAGGTCACATGAACCCAATAAATATATACAGAACATTCCACCCCAAAACAGCAAAATACACATTCTTTTCAAATGCACATGAAACACTCTCCAGGACAGATCACATGTTGGGCCACAAAACAAGTCTCAATAAATTTAATAAGACTGAAATCGTATCAAGGATCTTTTCTGACCACAATGATATAAAACTAAAAAACAATTGCAAGAAAAAAAACTAGAAAAAAACACAAATACATGGAAGCTAAACAACATGCTACAGACGACAACCAATGGGTCAACAAATAAACCAAAGAGACAATAAAAAAAATACACAGAGACAAATAAAAACAAAAACACGACAGTACAAAATCTTTGGAATACAACAAGAACAGTTCTAAAGGGGAAGTCTAAAGGGATGTCTGGGTGGCTCAGTTGGTTGAGTGTCCAACTCTTGATTTTAGCTCAGGTCATGATCCCAGGGCCGCAGGATAGAGACCCATGTTGGGTTCTGTGCTGAGCATAGAGCCTGCTTAAGATTCTCATTCTCTATCTGTCTGTTTCCCCCTCTCTCCCATTTGCTTGTTCTAAGATAAAGAAAGAAAATAAAATAAAATGGAAGTTTATAGCAACACAGACCTACTGCAAGAAACAAGAAAAATCTTGAGAAAGCCAACCTTACATCTAAAGGAACTAGAAAAAGAACAAAGTCCAAAGTTAGTAGAATAAAGGAAATAAAAATTGGAGCAGAAATACATGAAACTTAAAACTAAAAAAAAAAAAAAAAAAAAAAAAATCAATGAAACTACTTCTTTAAAAGCCTAAACAAAATTGATAAGCCTTTAGCCAGACTCATCAAGAAAAAAAGAGAGAGGACTCAAATAAACATAATCAGAAAAGAAGGAGGAGAAATAACAACTGACACCAAACAAATACAAAGAATTATAAGAGAATATTATAAACAATTACATGCCAACAAATTGGACAACTTAGAAGAAATGGATAAATTCCTACAAATACACAATCTTCCAAAAATGAATCACAATAAAAAATTTGAACAGACGGATCACTAGCAACAAATTGAATTGGTAATAAAAAACTCCCAACAAACAAAAGCCAGGACCACATGTCTTCACGGGCAAATTCTACCAAACATTTAAAGAATACCTACTCTTCTCAAACTACTAAAAAAAAAAAAAAATAGAAGAGGAAGGAACACTTCCAAATTTATTCTACAAGGCCAGAATTACCCTGATACCAAAGCCAGACAAAGGCAATACAAAACCAAAACCAAATCAAACCAAACCAAAACTGCAGGCCAATATCCCTGATGAACACAGATACAAAAATCCAACAAACTATTAGTAATTAGCTAATTAGCAAACCAAATTCGATAATACATTAAAAGGATCATTCACCAAGATCAGATGGGATTTGTTTCAGGGATGCAAGGGGGTTCAACATTCTCAAATCAATCAATGTGATACATTACATTAACAAGAGAAGGGATAAAAACCATATGACCATCTCAAGAGATGCAGAAAAAGCATTTGACAAAACATCCATTCAAGATAAAAACTCTGAACAAAGTGGTTTTAGAAGGAACATATCTCAACATAATAAAGCCCATATAGGAAAAACTCACAACTAACATCACACTCAATGGTGAAAAATAAAAGCTTTTCTCTTAAAATCAGGAACTAGACAAGGATGTCCACTGTTACCAATTTTATTCAACATGTATTTGAACATGCAAATACAAGCAATCAGACAAGAAAAAAATAAATAAATAAAAGTTATCCAAATTGGAAAAGACAAAGTAAAATTGTCACTATTTGCAGATGACATGATACTACATATAGAAAACACTAAAGATTACACCAAAAAAAAAAAAACAAAACAAAAAACCACAAACAAACCTATTAGGGTAAATGAATTCAATAAAATTGTAGGATACTAAATTAATACACAGAAATCCATTGTGTTTCTATTCACTAATAATGAAGTAACAAAAAAAAGAAATTAAGAAAATAATCCCATTTATAACTATACCAATAAGAATAAAATACCTAGGAATAAATTTCATCCAGGAGATGAAAGGCCTATACTATGAAAACACTGATGAAAGAAACGGAAGGTGATACAGACAAATGGAAAAATATACCATGTTCATTGATTGGGAGAACTGATATTGTTAAAATGTCCATACTACCCAAAGCAATCTAAAGATGCTATGCAATCCCTATCAGAATACCAAGAGTAGTTTTCATAAAACTAGAACAAATAATCCTAAAATTTGTATGGAACAACAAAAGAACTTGAATAACCAAAGCAATCTTGAGAAAAAACAAAGCTGGAGGGATCACAATCTCAGATTTCAAGATAATACCACAAAGCTATGATAATCAAAACAGTATGGTACTGACACAAAAATATAAACACCTAAATAAATGGAACAGGACAGGGAACTCAGAAATAAACCCATGCTTGTATAGTCCATTAATCTATGACAAAGGAGGCAAGATTATACAATGGAAAAAGACAGTCTCATTAATAACTGGTATAAAGAAAAATGAACAGCTACAATCAAAGGAATGAAACTGAACCACTTTTTTTACACCATACTCCCCCAAAACCCCAAATGGATTAAAGGCCTAAATGTCAGACCTGAAACCATAAAACTCCTAAAATAAAACATAGGCAGTAATCTCTTGAACATTGACCTTAGCCACATATTTATGGATATGTCTCCTTAAGCAAGGGAAATAAAAGCAAAAATAAACTATTGGGAATTCACCAAAATACAAAGCTTTTGTGTGTCAAAGGAAACCATCAACAAAACAAAAAAGCAACCTACTGAATGGGACATTATATTTGCAAATGATATATCCAAAATATATAAAGAACTTACAGAACTCAACACCAAAAAAAAAAAACCCCAAACACTCCAATTAAAAAAATGGGCAGAGGATCTGAACATTTTTCTAAAAGGATATACAGATGGCCAACAGACACATGAAAAGATGCCCAACATCACTAATCATCAGGGGAAATGCAAACCAAAACCACAATGAAATATCACCCCACACCAGTCCAAATGGCTAATATCAAAGACAAGAGATAACAAGTGTTGGCAAAGATGTGGAGAAAAGGGACCCCAGTTTGCACTTTTGGTGGGAATGTAGACTGGTGCAACCACTGTGGAAAACAGTATGAAGCCTCCTCAAAAAATAAAAAATAGAAATATCAGGAGCACCTGGCTGGCTCAGTCAGAAAAGCATACAACTCTTGATCTCATGGTCATGAGTTCAAGCCCCATGTTGGGTGTAGAGATTACTTAAATAAATAAAACTAAAACAAACAAACAAACAAACAAACAAAAAACACACATGGTCCAGGAATTCCATTACTGGGTATCTACCCCAAAAGAGCAAAACACTAATTTGAAAAGATATATGCACCTCTATGTTTATTGCAGCATTATTTGTAATGGCCCAAATATGGAAGCAACCCAAGTGTCCACTGATGGATAAATGGATAAAGATGTGGTATATATACACAATAAAATATTACTCAGCCATAAAAACAAATGAAATCTTGCCATTTGCAACAGCATGGATAGACCTAGAGGGTATTATTCTAAGTGAAATAAGTTAGAAAAAAACAAACACCATTATGATTTCACTTACATGTGGAACTTAAGAAACAAAACATATGAACAAAAAAATAGACTCTTAAATACAGACAATAAACTGGTGGTTGCCAGATGGGAGGTGGGTAGGGGGCATGGACAAAACAGGTGAAAAGGATTAAGAGGTACAAACTTCCAATTATAAAATAAGTCATGGAGATGAAAAGTATAGCGTAGGGAATAAATTTAATAATATTGTAATAATGTTGCATGGTGACAGATGATGACTGCATTTATCATAGTGAGCACTGAGTAATGTACAGAATTGTCGAATTGCTATTTTGTACACTTGAAACTAATATAACATTGTATGTTAACTCTATTCCAATTAAGAAAACCAAAAAAAAAACTGTACCTGGAAAAAAAAAAGAATACACTTAAGAGACGTGAAAAATCTATGTGAAGGAAATGATGCCATCGTTGGAAAAACACAAAGGTACCCTTGAACAAATGGAAACATATCTCTTGTTCTTCGTTCTTGAATAGGATGCTTCATCATTATCAAGATATTAAATCTCCCAATGTTAATTTATAAATTTAATACAAGCTAATTTAAAAAAATAGCACCAGGATTTTTTGTTCTGGAATGTGAAAAGTTGAAACTAAAGTTTGATCTTAGGTCAGTTTATCAACATGAAATAAAACTAACTTAGAGAAGAAAGCTATCTGCTGGCATTCCTCTAAGAAAAGAACTTATTACAATTGAGCCAGTCCTACTCACCTCTAGCTGATTCTCTACCATGTGGAATGAGGATTTAGGATTGCTAAATCATCTAGTTTCCAAAATAAACTGAAAATCTCAATTTGCATGTGACATTTTACATGTGAACATGTTAGCAACTAATTTAAAAAAAATGCAGTTTAGGCAAAATAAAATCCACCTTGGGGCCCCTGGGTGGCTCAGTCGGTTAAGCAGCTGGCTTCGGCTCAGGTCATGATCTCATGGCTCATGAGTTCAACTCCCGCATCAGGCTCTGTGCTGAAAGCTCAGAGCCTGGAGCCTGCTTTAGATTCTGTCTCCCTCTTTCTGCCCCTACCCCCTCCTCACGCTCTGTCTCTCCATCTCTCTCTCAAAAATAAATAAACATTAAAAAAATATATATTTAAAATAAAATCCACCTTGCAGATCATATGTAGCCCACAGGCTGTCCGTTTTTGAACTTTTGGATCTAACTGTTCTGTAAAGGTTCGGACAGTAAATAATTTTAGGCTTTCCAGACCATAAACACCCTCTATTGCATATTCATGCCCATTTTTACATCATTAAAAAATGTAGAAGGACATCCTTATCTCAAGGGCTGTAAAAACCAGGCCTTGGATTTGGCTCTTGGGGTGGTAGCTTGCCCATCTTGGTTACTAGAGATCATTAGCTTTGAGATTCAACAAATACTTCCAAAGACAGCCATGTTATCTGACTTCTATCTCTCACAAATAATTTTTTAAATTAAGCTGGCATAAGTATAATATATTTAAAATTCACTGCAGTGGGACATTTTATAATGCAATACATTTTCCTCCTGGTATTCAGAAAATATTCAGGAAGCACACATCCTGAAAAGGAGTGTATGCATGATTTTAAGATACATTCCTACCATCTGTTACATTTTAACTGCTCTTACAAATGAAGCCATATTGCTTGAAAAATGTTCCCTATTTTACTCCAATCATGTTCTCAAAAACAGTATTATCAGGTTTACATTTTAGACTTTTCTGTTCAAGCACTATAAGGGTGGTTCTTCTTGGCTGGCTGGCAGCTGTACTCATTTCCTTTTTAATCCCTTAAAAAGAAGCATGTTTGATAAAGTTGGATAATAGCGTCTCTTTCTCAGATAGGCCAGGAACCTTATAATCCTATTAGACTAATGATGTGGCAAACATCAGAGGAAAAGTCATAGCCAATTCATCCTTACAGATCACTTTGGTACTGAACCAACTTCAGAAGGGACATCAGTGATATGACCTGACCCTGAACAACTGTGAAACTTGTTAGGAGACTATAAAATCTCTTTCCTAGAATCTTTGAAAATAGGATAGTGAGACTTAAAAAATAACTACATGTGAAGATTGAGAAGATGGATATCAGCTCTCAAATACCTTTTATGTAAAAAAAAAATTTTTTTTTTAATGTTTTATTTATTTTTGAGACAGAGAAAGAGCATGAGCAGGAGAGGGGCAGAAGAATCTGACAGAGAATCCAAAGCAGGCTGCAGGCTCTGACCTGTCAGGACAGAGCCCGACTCGGGGCTGGAACTCACAAACTGCGAGATCATGACCTGAGCCGAAGTCGGATGCTTAACCTACTGAGCCACCCAGGTGCCCCTCTCAAATACCTTTTAAACTTCACAATTCATTGAAAAGATATTGGGAGTATCAGTCATAGCATTATTTACCAAATCAAATTTGATCCTGGATCACTACTAATTTGACTCTAGTTCTACCCCGGTTGTACTCAGTCTTTTTACATCAATAACCAAACCAACCCAGGACTAAGGATTTCCTAGAGCTTGGCTGAACCAATGTCCCTATGCTTCTTAATTAGTATCTCTAATTTCAGGGAAGAACAAACTTAAAAGTAGCTTGTAAAAAGTAAGGACAGGGGTGTGCTAGAGTAGGCAAGTTGATTGTTATGTAACAGTGAGGACCTGTTAAACACAGCTATCACTAAAGGTTAAATTACATAAACTATGATGAATCATAACATATTAAAAACAATGATGTTGAAGTTAAAAACTTATCACTCCCTAATTATTTTCCATTTTACCCTTATTTGTATTCTTTTTCTTTTTTAATGTTTATTTATATTTGAGAGATAGAGACAGAGTGTGAATGAGGGAGGGGCAAAGAGAGAGGGAGACAGAATCCAAAGCAGGTTCCAGGCTCTGAGCTGTCAGCACAGAGCCTGATGTGGGGCTTGAACCCACAAACCACGAGATTGTAACCAGAGTCCAAGTCAGACCCTTAACCGACTGAGCCACCCAGGCACCCCATACCCTTATCTGTACTCTTGACATTATTTACATTTATTATATTTACATGGTAGAAATACTATGTAATGGTGTGCTATCGAGAATTTTCCCCAAACTATGCGTTGTCATCATGTTGGTAATCTGAAATTGACTGTACTGGGAGTATTTATACCACACAAATAGGCAAATAATATAAATCAGCCCCAATCCCATTTCCCAAAGAGTCAGTTTGTTATAAACATTTAAAAGCACACTACTGGCTTGGAGGTCAGCAGTCTCTGGTTGGCTCATGTACAGATTCCATCTCAATCCTTCTTGTGCTAACACCATAAAATAGACTCAAAAACAAAAATAAAGACAAAAAAAAAAAAAAAGAGTTGCTGAGCAGAATACTCATTTTTCTCAAGTGCCATGAAGCACTGTCCAGGATACATCATATACTAGGCTACAAAACAAGTCTCAATGAGTTTAAAAAGAATGAAATCATAGCAAGCATCTTTTCTGACCATGATGATTTAAACCTAGAAATTAATTACAAGAAGAAAACTGGAAAAATCAAATATATGGAGATTAAACATGCTACTGAACAGCCAATAGGACAACAAAGAAATCAAAGAAGAAATTAAAAAATACATGGAAACAAATAAAAAAGGAAACACAACATACTAAAATCTATGGGATGCAGCAGTAGTAGCTCTAGCAGGGAAGTTTATAGCATACAGGCCTACCTGTAGAAACAGGAACAATCTCAAATAAAACATCTACCTTTACACCTACAGGAATTAGAAAAAGAATATAGTCCAAAATTAGCTGAAGGAAATAATATAGATCAGAGCAAAAATAAATGAAACAGAGACTAGAAAAGACAATAGAAAAGATCAATGAAACTAAGAACTGGTTCTTTGAAAAGATAAAATTGACAAACCCTTCACTAGACTCATCAAAAAATTAGAGAGGGTCAGGGCACCTGGCGGGCTCAGTCAGTAGAGCATGCGACTCTTGATCTTGAGATTGTAAATTCGAGTCCCACGTTGGGTGTAGAGAGTACTTAAAAAAAAAAACTCTTTAAAGAAATAAGAGAGGGCTCAAAAAAATAAGAAATGAAAAAGGAGAAATTACTACTGATGCCACAGAAATACAATGGATCATATAAGAGACTATTATAAACAATTATACACCAACCAAGTGGACAACTTAGAAGAAATGGATAAATTTCTAAAAACATACAATCTTCAAAGATGGAATCAGGAAGAAATAAAAAATCTGAACAGACTGATAACTAGTAAGAACATAGAATCAGTAATAAAAACCCCGCAATGAACAAAAGTCTAGGACCAGACATCTTCACCGGTGAATTCTACCAAACATTCAAAGATTTGAGACATATCCTTCTCAGACTCTTTCAAAGAACAAACAAACAAAAATGAGGTTCCTAAACTCATTTTATGAAACCAGCGTAACAAAACCAGACAAGGACGGACACACACACACTACAGGCCAATACCCTTGATGGACCTAGATGCAAAATCCTCAACAAAATACAGGAAAGTGAATTCAACAACCCATTAAAAAGATCATACACTAGGGTGCCTGGGTGGTTCAATCAGTTGAGTGTCCGACTCTTGATTTTGGCTCAGGTCATTATCCCAGGATCAAGTGTGGAGCCTGCTTAAGATTCTCTCTCTCTCTCTCTCTCTCTCTCGCTCTCGCTCTCGCTCTCCGCTCTCCTCTCTCTCTCTCCCTCTGCTCCTCTCCCCTGCTCAGTCTTTCTCTAAAAGTAAAAATAATAATTAAAAAAAAAAAAAAGAAGAAGAAGAAAAAGATCATACACCATGACCAAGTGAGATTTATTCCAGGGATAAAAGAATGGTTTCACATTTGCAAATCAGTGTGACATACCACATTAACAAAACGAAAACCAAAAATTATATGCTCATTTCAACAGATGCTGAAAAAGCATTTGACAAAATTCAACATCTATTTATGATACAAACTCTTGACAAAGTGGATATAAACAGAACATAACTCATCATAATAAAGGCCGTATGTGATAAGTTCATAGCTAACATCATACTCAACAGCAAAAAAGCTGAAAGTTTTTCCCATAAGATCAAGAGCAAAACAAGGATGCCCACTCTCACTACTTTTATTCAATACAGTATTGGAAGTCCTGACCAGAGCAATTAGGCAGGAAAAAGAAATAAGAGGCACTCAAATTTAGAAAGGAAGAAGTAAAACTATCACTATTTGTGGACATGATTTTATACACAGAAAGCCCTAAAAACTCCACCAAAAAACTACTACAGTAAACAAATTCAGTAAAGTTGCAGGGTACATAATAAACAAAAACCTTTTATGTCTTTATAATCTAACAACAAACTAACAGAAAAAGCCCAAATAGGCAAAGCAATCTTGAGAAAGAACAAAGCTGAAGGTATGATATTTCCCAATTTCAAACTATACTAATCAAAACAGTATGGTATTAGCATAAGAATAGACACAAAAATCAATGGAACAGAATAGAGAGCCCAGAAAGAAACCCAAGCATATATGCTTGGTTTATGACAAAGGAGGCAAGAATATACAATGCGGGTAAGGGTAGTCTCTTTAATAAATGGTGATGGGAAAACTGGACAGCCACATGCAAAAAAAATGAAACTGGACCACTATCTTACACCATACACAAAAATTAACTCAAAATGGATTAAATACTTGAATATAAGACCAGAAACTATAAAACTCCTACAAAAAAACATAGGCAGTAAGCTCTTTGGCGCTGCTCTTGGGGATATTTTGTTTGGATACAATTCCAAAGGCAACAAAAACAAAAATAAAACAATGGGACTATATCAGACTAAAAAGCTTCTGTACAGAGAAACAAACTGTCAACGAAGTTAAAAGGCAACCTACTGAATGGGAGAAGACATTTGTCAATCATATATCTAATAGGAGTTAATATCCAAAATACAAAGAACTCGTACAGCTCAATACCAACAAAAAATAAAAATAATCCAATTAGAAAATGAAGAGGATCTGAATATACATTTCTCCAAAGACGACATGCAGATGACCAACGACAGGTGAGCAAATGCTCAACATCACTAATCACAATGAGATATCACCTCACACCTGTCAGATTTGCTATTATCAAAAGAACAAGAAATAACGAGTGTTGGTCAGAAGGTGGGAAAAACGAAGCTTCACATACTGTTGGTAGAAGTGTAAATTTGTGCAATCACTATTGAAGACAGTATGGAGGTTCTTAAAAAAGTTAAAAATAGAACTAACATATGATCCAACATTTCCACTTCTGGGCAATTATCCAAAGAAAAGGAAAACACTAACTTGATATGTATCCCTAGGTTTTTTGCAGCATTACGTATAATAGCGAAGACATGGAAATAACCTAAGTCCATCCACAGATGAATAGACAAAGAAGACGTGGGAGGGGCACCTGGATGGCTCAGTCAGTTAAGAGTCTGACTTAGGCTCAGATCATGATCACATGGTTCGTGAGTTCAAGCCCTACATTGGGCTCTGTGCTGACACTCAGAGCCTGGAGCTTGCTTCAGATTCTGTGCCTCCCTCTCTTTCTAAAAATAAAGAAACATTAAAAAAAAAAAAAAGATGTGGTACATGCACGCGCAAACACATGCACACACACAACAGAATACTGCTCAAAGAATGAAATCTTGCCATTTGCAACAATATAGATGGACCTAGAGGGTATTATGCTAAAGTGAAATAAGTCAGACAGAAAGACAAATACCACATGATTTCACTTATATGTGGAATCTAAAAAATAAAACAAACAAACAGAACAAAACTAAACTCATAAAGAGAATACATTGGTGGTTGCCAGAGGGGAGTGTGTGTGTGGGTGGTGAAATGTGGGAGGAGGATCAAGGGGTACAAACTTCCAGTTACAAAAATAAATAGAGCACTGGGGTGGCTCAGTCCTTCAAGAGGCTGACTCTTGGTTTCCGCTGAGGTCATGGCTCGTGGGTTCCAGCCCCACATCTGGTTCCACACTGACAGCATAGAGCCTACTTGGGATTCTTTCTCTCACCCTCCCTCTCTTGCTGCCCCTTCCCCACTTGCACTCCCTCTCAAAATAAACAAACATTTAGAAAATAAGTCAGAGAGATGTAATGTACAGCATGGTGACTATAGTCAATAATGTATTGCAAATGTGAAAGTTGCTAAGAGTAAATCTTAAAAGTTCTCATCTCAAGAAAAAAAATTGTGTAATTTTATATGGTGACAGATGGTAACTAGATATACTATGGTGATCATTTTGCAAAGTATACAAATGTCCACTCATTATATTATACACCTGAAACTAATATAATGTACGTTGATTATACTTCAATTTTTAAAGTGCCTCCAAAAAGGTGCCTAAATATTTATAAAATAAAATCTTTTAGGGATCACTAGAAATGCCATCCTTTTTGAACATACATCCCTTCTCTTTAAACAAAGAATTATATTTTCTAGTAAATAGCAAACGGTGAGTAATTTTGGAATTTCCACAATTAGTGTTTTGGGGAAAGATTTATGATGGGTTATTTTTATTTTTTGTCCTTTGTCTCTTATATCAAATACTTTCTTCTGTGAAAAGAGCTGTTGCCCAAAGGCAACATAAAAGTAGCCTTGAGAACAAAGATAGACCAATTTGCTCCCGCCCACCTCCAGGAAGTAATTAAGAAGGCCCAGATTAACTCTATGCAATACAAAGGCCAGATTCACCAACAAATGGTTCGGATGCTATTTGGGTCATTTCGGATATATGGAGTATCTCATTCGAGTTACTTCAAAGAACATCAAAATTAGTATGAAAAAAAATTAAGGCATGTGTGTAAAGTGCATTGCACACATTAGTTTTGTTTTTTTCTGTAAGTTTTTCTTGGAGTGCTACAAATACTTTAAATACCCAAGCGGAATTGGAAAAAAATTATATACAAAGGACAGACATTATTTTTAATTTACTCTTTTTTAGGTAGTTGAAAAACAAAAATCCCTGAATGCCAGTTGGGTGATGTGTGCCATACTAATACTACTATATCATCCAATTAAAAAGTGCATTAATCAGGACAAAGAGCCAGGTGTTTGTTCTTTACAGTAAAAGGACATCAAAAAGTCAAAAGAAAGTAGTTTTCAGGACTGAGGAATTACTACCTAACTCTAAACTTGAATATACCAACATTCTGCATTTTATTCCATAGGAAATTTGCAAATATGATGCAGTATACTGAGACTCACACTGAAAATCAATCACATGCATTTTCCACCAAGTAATGAAAAATAGTAAACCACGCATTAAAGTTTTAAAGGTTATTTCCAAGCATTAATGTGTCCATGTATGTTGGTGGTAGAACCTTCAAAGGTACCCTTAGTTGTCAATATTTAATATCTGAATGAACTTAAAAAATGCTGTCAAGTCATGATGTATTTGATCTCTAAAAAATCATCTGTAAACCCAACTTAAGTGGATGATTTTGTTTGCACAAACCTACTTTGATGACCACTTGGGAATATGGTTATAATTGTGCTTTTGATAGATCAAAAAGAGTGAAAAACATCTCCACATTACACTTTATTTAAAGTTAACAAAATGATCAACACAACACAGTTATAGGTAAATGGCAATTCAGTACATTTAGTTGGATAATATTTTTAAAAATCACATATTCACAAGTACACAGATCCTTTCCCAACATCGAACATTTTAGTCTATGTAGTCAAAGTCTTCTGGAATTCCAAAATTTTTATCAATTTTATTTTCTTCCAAACCAAATTTTCTTTTCGCCCAAGATTTTATTGCAAATATATTATCTATAAAGAAAATTGAGAAATACTTTTAAGAACTGAAAACACAATCATAAAACATTTCAAGTATAACTATATTCTTTTTTGTTACTTCTATTACTTTCAGAAGTATCAACATAAGAATTTTGCTGTATTTTCAAAAAAGTCATGGCAATTAATTTCAGAAGAAAATAATTAGTATTTTAAGTAACCAAATCGCATATTTAAACATTCAGCAAGTTAGCTGCCAGCAAAAAGACTACCTGCATTAAGAATAATCCAAAAACAGGGAAAGGCTAACAATGGTGTCTCTTCCACATTTCCACAGCACAGGCTGGGACTCTGTTACCTCGGGAATTACAGTTACTCCTGTTCCCAGAGGGTACACATTCTCTCCAGACCTTTTCCCCTTCCCCACAAATAATAATGATTTCCAGATAATCAGTCCAGCGTGAGGGAGAATGGGTGAAGAGAACAGAAGGTAGTTTGCCTATTTTTAGACGAAGGTAGGAATAGATGTAGCCTTATTGTCCTCTAGGTGGGATTTAAATGCATTTTGCCGCTAGAAAAAAAGTGTTATATTTACTTAAAAGAATTTATCCCAAGGAAACAAAATAAATTGTGTACAAAGATTTATAGTTAATCTTTACAGCAGTGTAATAAAAGAAAACATAAAAGCAATCTAAATATCTAAACTCTTGGAAGGGCATCTCCGCTCAGGCAGTGAGGGAAGCAGGGTAACACCAACAGGCTCACAGTGCCTGCACTTGGAGAACGGGGTGACAGTGAGGTTTCTGTGTGTTTTTTTCACACATTTTCTCTAACGTATACACACCACCTTTACAATGAACATGTTTTATAGAGAAATGATGGTGCGAAGTTTTCTGGTTCAGAATATTTCACAAAATGTTAAGTGCTGTATTGATAGTGAAGGGTTAGAAGAGGTTCCTCTGGAGTGTCACAGGCTGAATTGTGTCACCTCCTCCAAATTCATATTCAAATTAATTGTAGTCCTAGAATCCAGTACCTAAGAATAGAACCTGGGTCTTCAAAGAGATGATTAAGTTAAAATGAGCTTGTTAAGGTGGGCCCTAATCCAATCTGCTCGGTGTCCTGATGAGAAAAGGAAATGTAGATACACTGATATCATGAGTATGCACAGCAAAGACCATGTGAAGACACAGGAAGATGGCCACCTACAAGCCAAAGACACCTCAGAAGAAATCAAACCAGCTAACACCTTGATTTTGGCCTTCCAGCCTCCACAAGTGTGACAAAATAAATTTCATTTGTTTAAGCCACCCAGCCTGGAGCACAGGCACACCTCATTTTATTGTACTTTGCAGACAGTGCATTGAAGGTGTGTGGCAACTGTATGTTAGCAAGTCTATGAGCACGATTCTTCCAACAGCATTTGCTCACTTCAGATATTTATTATGTCACATTTTGGCTAATTTTCAGATACTTGTGAAAGGAACAATCCAAATGACAGCCCTGCCTTAGTTTAAAGCTAGGTTCTCTTTTCTGCTTATTATGGATCTTTGATAAGAAATACAATTGCTGAGAAGTCTGTTTTGCTTGCTGTTTGCTACGAGCATTGTGAGGCCTTTCCTGAATGTAACCCTCTGTGTAGTAGAATGGGTTGTAAACCTTCCTAAATGTAGTCTGATATGTAATGGAATGAGTGATTGTACATAAACTAACCGGCATTTCTCGCTTCTGTAAACCTGCTTGCTTAGCACATTCCTCACCTACCCTACCCTCTTCCCCCTTCCCCTTTTTCCTCTCGCCACAAGTAACGGACAAAGCCTTCCCGCCAAAGGACAGACAAAGGACGCCCAATCAGAGAACAACAAATGTCCTTACTTTAAAATCAACTAATCAGGCCCCTCATAATTTGAAACCTCCCCTGTGCTATTTGTCTCTGTCTATAAAAACGCTGTACCAACCCTGATCAAGGCCTCTTGCGTCACCGGCGACGAGTGCGCAGAGGACCAGGTTCGAACCTGCAATAAACGACCCTTGCCGCTTGGCTTTGACTTACGACTCTGGTGGACTTTTGTGGGAGGTTTCGGAACTTCGGGCATTACACTTGAAACTTTTTCATTAGTATTATTATATTTGTTATGGTGATCTGTGAGCAGTGATCTTTGATGTTACTATTGTAATTGCTTTGGGGTGCCACAAACTGTACCCATATGAGACAGCGAAATTAAATATTTTGTATGTTCTGATGGTCCCACCAACTGGCTGTTCCCCCATCTCTCTCCTCTCCTCAGACTTCCCTATTTTTCTGACATACATTACTGAAATTAGGCCAATGCATAAACCCTACAATGTCATCTAAGTGTTCAAGTGAAAGGAAGGGTTGCACATCCCTCATTTTAAATCAAAAGCTAGAAATGATTAAGTTTCATGAGGAAGGTGTGTCAAAAGCCAAAAACAGGCTGAAAACTCAGCCCCTTGTGCCAGACAGCCAAGTCGTGAGTGCAAAGAAAGAGTTCTTGAAAGAAATTACAACTGCTACTCTGATGAACACACAAATGATTAAGAAAGTGAAACAGCCTCATTGCTGATGTGGAGAAAGTGTGAGTGGTCTGGACAGAAGGTCAAAAAAAGCCACAACATTCCCTCTAAGCCAGAGCCTAATCCAGAGCAAGGCCCTAACTCTCCTCATTCCTGTGAAGGCTGAGAGAGGTGAGGAAGCTGCAGCAAGAGTTTGAAGGTAGCAGAGGTTGGTTCATGAGGCTTAAGGAAAGAAGCCATCTCCATCACATGAAAGTGCAAGAGGAAGCAGCAAGTGTTGATACAGAAGCTGCAGCAAGTTACCCAGGAGATCCAGCTAAGATAATTCATGAAGGTGGCTACACCTTCAATGCAGACCAAACAGCCTTCTACTGAAAGAAGATGCCATCTGAGACTTCCGTAGCTAGAGAGGAGAAGTCAGTGCCTGGGTTCAAAGCTTCAAAGAACAGGATGACTCTCTTGCTGGGGGTAAATGCAGCTGGTGATTTTAAGCTGAAGTCTGTGCTCATTTACCATTCCCCTAATCCTAGGGCCCTTAAGAACTCGGTTAAATCTACTCTGCCTGTGCTCTATAAATGAAAGAAAGTCTGGGTGACAGCAGCACATCTGTTTACAACATGGTTTGCTGAATATTTTAAGCCCACTTTTGAGACCTACTGCACAGAACAAAGGATTCCTTTCAAAATATTACTGCTCATTGGTAACACACCTGGTCACCCAAGAACTCTGATGGAGATGTAGGAGATTAATGTTGTTTTCATACCTGCTAACACGACATCCATTATGTGGCCCATGGATCAAGGAGTAGTTTTGACTTTCAAGTCTTCTTTTTTAAGAAATACACTGCAGAAGGCTATAGCTGCCATAGACAGTCATTCCTCCGATGAATCTGAACAAAGTAAATTAAAAACCTCTGGAAAGGATCCACCATTCTAGATGCCATTAAGAACATCCATGATACAAGGAAAAAAGTCAAAATATCAACATTAACAAAAGTTTGGAAAAAGTTGGTTCCAACTCTCGAGGATGACTTTGAGAGGTTCAAGACTTCAGGGGAGGAAGTAGCTACAGATGTGGTAGGAATAGGGAGAAAACTAGAAGTTGAGGTGGAGCCTGAAGATGTGACTAAATTGCTGCGGTCTCATGATGAAACTTCAACAGATGAGGAATTACTTCTCATGGATGAGCAAAGAATGCGATTTCTTGAGATGGAATCTATTACTGGAGAAAGTGCCGTGAAGATTATTGAAATGACCGATAAAGGATTTAGAATGTTACACAAACTTAACTGATAAAGCAGCAGCAGGGTTTGAGAGAAGGGACTCCAATTTTGAAAGAAGTTCTATTGTGGATAAAATGCTAGCAAACAGCATCACATGCTATAGGGAAATAATTCATGAAAGGAAGAGTCAATCAATGTGGCAAACTTCATTGTTGTCTTATTTTATGAAAGTGCTGCAGCCACCCTGACCTCCAGCAGTCGCCGCCCTGATCGGTCAGCGGCCATCAGCATGGAAGCAAGCCCCTCCACCAGCAAAGATTACAACTCGCTGAAAGCTCAGATGATAGTTAGCATTTCTTAGCAATAAAATTTTTTTTAAGTTTTATTTTATTTTATTTGAGAGAGAGACTGTGTGAGTGGGGAAGGGGTAGAGAGAGGGAGAGAGAGAGAATCCAGAGAGAGGCTCCAGGTCACCAGCACAGAGCCTGATGCGCGGCCTGAACTCATGCAACCGCAAGATCAAGACCTGAGCCAAAACTAAGAGTCATATGCTTACCTGACTAAGCCAGCCAGGCGCCTCAGCAATAAAGTATTTTTAAAGTAAGGTAAGTACATTGTTTTTTTTAGACATAATGCCATTGCACACTTAATACACGTAACTTTTATATGTAGTGGGGAAAAAAATTCATTTGACTTACTTTGTTATACTATTCACTTTATTGCAGTGTTCTGGAACCAAACCTGCAATATCTGTCAGGTATGACTATATTTTATGTTACCCTTAATAAATTAATACTTGCAGTTTGATCACCTTTAAAAATACTGTTTTAGGAAGTTTAATTCCAAGTATCAAATAATGATAACTCAATGTTTGGAATGAAGTTTGTTTCTAAGTGAATACTACTACATCAAATAGAATAACATTAATGAAATATCCCCAATTCTTTCAATTAAAGTATAATGGAATAACAACAGAAATTAAAAAATGAATATTTATGTAACAATTTAAAACTAATCTTTAGTTTTCATGAGGACCTAAGAGAGACTTCTGATAACATGAGGCACTCCAGAATGATCTGTTTAGTTTTACTAGTGTCTGCATCACCATCCATTCTTGTCAATCACAGTCAAATACTTATATAGGACCCACTGCTACATAAAACAGGGATTAAGTGTATTACAGGTACTTGATAATGTAAAGAGCCTATGCCTTCAAGCTGACACAAGATTAGAGAGAGAAAAATCAATTTATTACTAAATAATCCCAAAGTGTTATGTATGTTAAAGAGAAAAGATCAAGTATTATGTGCACAGCACCCAGAACAGGCTCCAAAAGCACAGAAAGATTTCCAGGAAATGAGAGAACAGATGCAACACTGCAACTTCAAACCTGGATCAGGACAGAAAGACAGAACTCACCACAGTAAGACTACAGGCTTTGTACGAAGGAGGTGTGGGTTCGCATGAGAGCAAGAAACCATTTTATTATAAACTTCCAAAGATTACACTTGATCTTAGCCAAAAGGCAAAGAAGCAATTAAACCTCCAAAGATTAAAACAAACAAAAGAACATATAAAAGCCCAGCCACAATGCTTGATGGACCAATTCAAAAAGACTGATGAAGAACATATCTTGGGCTGCTGGATGTCTACCTTCAAGACAATGTCACCTAAAATCTTGACAATTGATTTCCCGTCAAATAATTTTCCTGTTATGTAGAAATTTTTATAAATGGATAAAAAAAATAGGTATGTGTATGTGTGTCTTAAAGAAAGAGCCCCAAGACTAGCAGAATTTCTGTTAATTTCTATGGTGGTATACCCAGTATATATATAGAAACAGGATGGCAATAGCATGCATGAGTCTGTTTATGATCTCACAACATCTATCCCCCCCACCATTCACTAAGATGCCTCTCACACACAGTCGTAACTTCAGTATGTTAATTATGAAAGTTTTATAAAATTTGTTAAATCACATTGAAAGTATATTTAATGCCATAAATCATTTAGATGTGATATTTCTATTACATTTATATCCTAAAGTAATCTCTCATTTTATAAAACTGAAATACTAAATTACTGAACAGTAAACATCCTCTATTCTAGATACATTTTAAGGACCTTTTTAGGTAAAAAGAAAACCAAACCTTAACTAATAATTACAGGATAATCTCTGGTTACAAGTATTAAAGATGTTTTCTTTTTGCTTGTTTTGAAGACAGGTTGATTTTCTGAGGTGCAATTTGTTTTAACTCCATATTCTTACCATAACACTTTTCTGTTGGAAGGAGCAAATTGTAACTTCAAATGGAAACATGGTTCCTAACAGCTGTTTCTGCTGTGCTAAAAATATCTTCCTTCCTATATGATTTTAAAAGTTTTAGGTTCGGGTATCTGGGTGTTTCAGTCGGTTAAGCATCTGCCTCCACCTTCCTAAAGCATCTGCCTTCGGCTCAGGTCTTGATCTCATGGTTTGTGAGTTCAAGCCCCATGTCCAGCTCTGTGCTGACAGCTCAGAGCCTGGAGCCTGCTTCAGATTCTGTGTCCCCTCTCTCTCTGCTCCTCCCCTGTTCGCACTCTGTCTCTGTCTCTCTCAAAAATAAATAAACATTAAAAAAAAGTTTCAGGTTCTTTCTAAGCTAATAACGTTAGGGGAAAAAGAAGTTGTTCAAATTGTTCCTTTTTTTCATCATAACTGGAAGTTTATGACCAAGTGGAAAATAAAAGCATTTTTTAAGAGAATGGGAAAAGGGGAGTATTTGTTCATCTCTATGTCTAATGTTGTGCTAAAGGGCTTACAAACTGTTTTTATTTAATCCTCTCAAAATGTAAAGTACAGGGGCACCTGGGTGGCTCAGTCAGTTAAGCGTCCGACTTCAGCTCAGGTCATGATCTCGCGGTCCGTGGGTTCGAGCCCCGCGTCGGGCTCTGTGCTGACAGCTCAGAGCCTGGAGCCTGTTTCGGGTTCTGTGTCTCCCTCTTTCTCTGACCCTCCCCTGTTCATGCTCTCTCTCTGTCTCAAAAATAAATACATGTTAAAAAAAAATTAAAAAAAATGTAAAGTACATATAATCTACAATGAAGAAGCAGATTCAGAGAAGTTCAATAAGTCATACAGCAAAAATAAGGAACACAATCTGGATTCCTTGCAAAAGTCAAGTTCTTCCCACCATGCACACAGGCTGCATGTTCCTGCTGCTTACTGAGCTGTTTTACTGAGAACTATTGGGAGAAATCACTTTGTGACTTTGTCTTATTTTTAATCCACTTGCCTTTTTTTCTCACTCAAAATTTTGTATTTCTCAAATCCATATGATATCACTGTATTTATTATTTATTTACACTTATTGGACATACATTTCATTCTTCTCTGTTCTTTAATGGGAGCTTGCTGTTTTTACCCTCTTCTTTCCTTATCACTTAAGCATTACATTATTTATGAAATGTATTACTTTTGTAATAAATAAGATTGCAATTTTATAGGAGCCAATTGCACTGATTTTATCAATCTACTTAATTCTAAAATAGACAAGGAAGAGTGCTTTAAAAAATTTTTTTTTAAATGTTTATTTATTTTTTGAGAGAGAGGGAGAGTGCAAGCAGGGAATGGGCAGAGAGAGAGAGACAAAGGATCTCAAGTGGGCCCTGCGCTGACAGCAGAGAGCCCAACGCGGGGCCTGAACCCACGAACCGTGAGATCATGACCTGAGCTGAAGGCAGATGCTTAACCGACTAAGTCACCCAGACACCCCTAGGAAGAGTGATTCTTTTTTTTATTATTAAGAAATTTTATGTTTATTTATTTTTGAGAGAGAGAGAGGGAGAGAGCATGCACGCACGCACACAGGAGAGGAACCAAAAGAGAGGAGACACAGAATCCAAAGCAGGCTCCAGGCTCTGAGCTGTTAGCACAGGGCCTGATGCAGGGCTCCAACTCGCGAACAGGTAGATTATGACCCAAGCCAAAGTCGGACACTTAACCGACTGAGCTACCCAGGCACCCCAGGAAGAGTGATTCTGAAACATTTTGTGACATACAGAGGCCTAGACATGGAGTCAGGAAACCTTGTGCAAATCTTTGTACACCCAGTGACTAATCACCTTTGACTCAAAGCAGTCACTTTAAATTTTCTGGATCTCTGCATCAATACAATCTTACCCATACTCTCCCACAGAAACAGAATAAGCATGAGTAGTACATGTGAAGGCATTATAGACTCTTATAATAGGATGGTAAAATTCAATTATCATTACATTATAATACTGGAAAAACTTCAGTGTTAATTTGTAGACAGGTTTTAACAATACTAATCATACCTGTATATAAATGACATCATTATTTATGAACTTTCTTCTAAACTTTAAGACATAGAGAAATGCCTTATTAATTCCCATTTCTTAGAACGTCTCTAGTGTAGACCAGAGGATACATCCGTTGGCAAATGGGTTAATGAGGCATTTATATGAAAGCAGGTATACAGAGAAGATAGTATCATGTAGTGGGTTAAGAGCTCGGATTCTGGAATCAGAAAAGCTGTATTCTAATTCCTGTTCCACTGCCTAGCATCTGTGTCACTGTGGGCTTCGGTTCCATCTCTAAAATTAGGAATGATAATCCTATTTACCTCACAAGATTGTTGCAGAGAGAAAATGAGAATTCACCACAGATACTCTTTACAATGCCTGGCTTATAGTCAGCCCTGAACAAATGTTAGCTATTATTATCATTAGCAAGAAGACAAATCTTTCAGATTCCATGAAACTCTTAGAGTATCTTGCATTAATATAAGGAAGGTTAAATGATTAGCCCAAATGGCTTATCTAGGAAAAATTACACAAAAGTTAAACTCCAAGCAATCGTTGGTTTTACAAAAATATGTTGTACGTTAGAAAATGATTCATAAGATTAAAAAAAAATAACCTTAAGAAAACAAAATGATTGAATATATAAAAACAATACATACAGTTTTGAAAATGTCTCTTCTTGAACAGAACTAGGCACAATTGCTTCTGCATGTCATCATAGTAAGTGTGGAGAAAGTTTAACTATAGCTTATCGGTGCCATAATACATACCAGTCCATCTGTTAGCGGCTTCTTTGGCTACTTGATTTGCTTGACCTGAAAAAAAGTATATATATATATATGAATCATCATCTTCATCTACTTACAGATTCATTTTTTACATGAATAAAAGTTTATACAAATAAAACTCTATGTAAAAGCTCAAATTGTGACATATCACATCCCATAAATCTGCTCAACTCCCCAAAGAAATTTTAGATAGCTGCAATTATATTAGTCATGAATAACCATGACTGTAAACAATTAGTTTGAATCACTGAGTCATGACTGTAAACAATTTCCTTTTCATAAATGTCCATTATTATTATACTTGTTCCTTTAAAGATAACATAAGTTTAAGTGAGATGTATTTCTCAGTTTACAGCATCAAGAGGATAAAATACTTTGAGTTTAACAAGAATTTTAGATTATATATATTAGATCACAATAAACCTGACCTTAAAAAAATTTAACAGTCATACAGTAGCTGCATAGGAGGAAATATTTAATTTATATTTATACATCTTGCTATTAAATGTATCTGTATCTATGTCTTTCAAGTTAATCTACACAGCACGTAACAGTTCCATGATCAACTGAGCATAAATATTATTTATTATGATGACATTTATTTATTGAAAAATAATTTTTATACTACAGAACTCACCATATTAAAGCATACAATTCAGTAGGTTTTAGAATATTCACAGGGTAGTAAAACCATCATTATTTTCCAGTTTTTGTTTTATGTTTCAAGTTTTTATTTAGATTTTTAGTTAGTTAATATAAATAGTGTAATATTAGTTTCAGGAGTAGAATTTAGTGATTCATTACTTACATATAACACCCAGTGTCCATTTTTTTTATTATAGCCATCCAAAGCATGGTGAAGTAGTATCTCATTTTGGTTTTGATTTGCATTTCCCTAATAATGAATGATGTTGAGAACCTTTTTAAATGCTTATTGACCATTTGTATATTTTCCTTGAAAAAATGAATCCTTTGCCCATTCCTAATTTGTTTTTTTTAATTGTTCAGTTGCAATTTTTAAAAAAAATGTATATATACATTTTGGATATTGGACACTTGTCAGATACAAGATTTGTAAATATTTCTGTAGATTTTCTTTTCACCTTTTTTTAAATTTTCATTTTCATTTTTTAGAGACAGAGAGAGAGAAAGCACATTTGGGGGAAAGACAGAGGGGGAAAAAGAATCTTAAGCAGACTCCATACCCAGTGCAGAGCCCGAGGTGGGGCTGGATCCCACAACTCTGGAATCATGACCTGAGCCAAAATCAAGAGTCAGATGCTTAACCAAATGAGCCATCCAGGAGTCCCTCTTTTAGCTTTCTTGTTAAGGTATTTTGATACACAAAAGTTGTTAATTTTGATGAAGTCAAATTGATCTATTTTTAATTTGGTTGTTTGAGCTTTGGTGTCCTGTCCAAGAAACTGCTGCCTAATCCAAGAATACAGAAATACACACTTATGTTTGCTACTAAGAGTTTTATAGTTTCTTACATTTAGGTCTTTGATCTGTTAGTTTTTGTATATGGTCTGAGATGGGAGTCCAGGTTGATTCATTTACATGTAGATAACCAGTTGTGCCTAGCACCATTAGTTGAAAACACTATTCTTTCCTGACTGAATGGTCTTGGCATCCTCGTTAAAAATCAGTTGGGTTTAGGGGCACCTGGGTGGCTCAGTCAGTTAAGCGTCCGACTTCGCCTCCGACTTCGCCTCCGATCATGATCTCGCAGTTGGTGAGTTCGAGCGCCACATGGGGCTCTGTGCTGACAGCTCAGAGCCTGGAGCTTGCTTCAGATTCTGTCTCCCTCTCTTTCTGCCCCTCCCCTGCTCATGCTGTCTGTTTCAAAAAGAAATAAACAGTAAAAAAAAAAAAAATAAAATAAACATCAGTTGGGTTAACTTCTGGACTCTCAATTCTATTAACCTCTCATTAACCAGTATGTCTTCCCCCCCGCCCAAGTAATCTAAACCCAATGTGGGGCTCAATCTCACAACTCCAAGATCAAGAGTAGCATGCTCTACAGACTGAGCCAGCCAAGTGTTCCTGCATGTCTATTCTTACAATAGCACCACACTCTCTTGATTATTGTAGCTTTGTAAGAAGTTTCGAAGTTGGGAAATTTGAGTCTTTCAACTTTGTTGTTCTCTTTCAAGATTTTTTTGGCTATTCTGGGTCTCCTATATTTTCATATGAATTTTACGATCAACTTACTAATTTCTACAAAAAAGTGGTTAGTATTTTGGTAGGTTTTACATTAAATCTACAGAACAATTTGAGGAGTATTTCCATCTTAACAATGTTAAGTCTTTCTATAAACACAGAATGTCTATTTATATAGGTCTTTAGTTTCATTCAACGTTTTGTACTTTTCAGGACAAATATTACACTTCCTTGACTAATTCTATTCCTAAGTATTTCATTCATTTGGGTGCTATTGTAAATGAACTTTTAAAATTTTATTTTCAGATAGTTCGTTAGTATATAAGATACATGTGATTTTTGTATATTGACTTTTGTATCCTATAGCCTGCTGACCTCACTCACTATTCAACATGGATACTTTTCTCTTTTTTGCCCATTGGGCTGTCTTGAACTTTCAGTACAACGTTGAAAGAAGGGGTGAAAAAGGTCATCCTTGGGGAAAGCATGCAGCCTGTCACTATTCAATAGAATGTTTGCTGTAGATTTGTTGTAGATGCCCTTTTTAAATTGAGGAAGTTCACTTCTATTCCTAGTCTGTTGAGTGTATCATGAAAGGGTGCTGGATTTTGTCAAATATTTTTTTGTGTATTAAGACAATCATGTTGTTTTTGTCACAAATTACATTATATATTTTTTGCCCAACAAAAGAGGATTACCATTTTTGTGTATGCAGCTGTTTTTTAAATAAAATAGAAGAACCATAAGGAGATACAAACAAAAATAGATATATACTCTTTTCTATATTTACCTATGAAGTAAACTTTACCAGTGTTTCTTCATGTCACTATGCAGTGTCCTTTCAATTCAATGAGAAAGATTTCCATATTTTTTAGGGCAGGTCTGCTAACAATAAACTCTCTCAGTTGTTGTTTACCTGTTTACCTTACTTTTCCTTCATTTTTGAAGGAAAATATTTCTGGATATAGAATTCTTGGTTGACGGTTATTTCCCCCCTTAATCATTTTGAATATGTCATCATAATGTCTTTGGCCTCTATGCTTTCTAATAAGAAACAAGTTGTTAATCTGATTGAAGTTGTATATGATGAATCACCTCCTCTTTGTTGCTTTCAAGATTCTCTACCATTTGACAATTTGAGTATGATGAGTCTATATGTGCATTTTTTTGGACGCTGCCCTAAGTTGGAGTTTGTTAAGTTTTTTTGATGTATAGGTTAATGTTTTTCATCAAATTTGAGAAGTTTCAGCTTTTACTTTTTAAAATATTCTTTGAGCCCCATTCTCTCATCCTCTCCTTCTGGGACTTCCATTATATATGTTGGCACTCGTGACGCCATGACACAGGTCTCTTGAGACTCCAATGATGTTTCTTCATTCTTTTTTCTTTCTGTTCCTCAGACTGAATGATCTCAACTGAACTATCTCCAAGTCACTGATTCTTTCTTTTGCCTGTTCAATTTGGCTATTAATCAATCCCAAGTGAAGTTTTCGTTTCAGTTATTATAGTTTTCAACTCCAGCATTTCATTTGGTTCCTTTTTAATAATTTCTACCTCTTTGCTGATATTCTCTATTTGGTGAGATATCATTCTCAGACTTTTCTTTAGTTCCCTAGGCATGTTTTTCTTTAGCTCTTTTAACATATTTAAAATAGCTGACTAAAAGTCTGTGTCTAGCAATCCAACATCATGTATGTTTCTGTGCATAAACCATACTTTCTTTGTAGATCTTGCAATTTTTTTGTTGTTGAAAATTGGGACATTTTAAAAAACGTAATGTGGCCACTCTAGAAATAAGATACTTCCTCCCTTCCCAGGGTTGTTGTTTTGGTACTTGTTGTTATTGTTTGTATAGCGATTTGTCTGAACAGATTCTGTAAACTCTGTATTTTTTATTATGTGAGGCCACTGAAGTGTCTAGTTCGCTTACTAGGCAGTTAATAATTGAACAGAGATTTCCTTAAACACCTGGACTAAAACTCCAGGTCTTTGCTGAGTGGCTCTCTGTGTGTGTTGGGGCAGGTTTCAACACTCAGCTAGGCAATTTACAACCCTGTCTTAGCTTTCAGTTCCTATATGCCCTGAGTGCCAATGTCTGCTAGAGGTGGGACTTTCCTGGGAATGTGCACAGCCCTATGCATATGGCCTTCCAGATTTCCAAAAATCTGGTGCTTTTCAAGACACCTATAACATGTCTTTCAACCTCTCCTTGTAAGCTCTTTGATTAGTCTACTGTTTGCCTTAACTGGTATTCATCAGTTCAAACAGCTATGGGGTCAAAACTCTTGTCTATAATTGTTTTAGACAACTGCTCCCCAAGAAGTGGCTGTTAGTACTGGGCATACTACAAGCCAGATCAAATAAAGATAATTCTTCCTATTGGTGCTTTCAGAGAACCATCAAAGATGTCAAATAGTGACAACTTGGGAAAATGAAGGTCTTAAAGAGCTCCAGCTCCAATTTACTCCCTCTGATACCAGGAATGCAGGGCTCTTAGTTTTCAAGATTATTGCTGAGCTATAGAGAAGGGGATAAGAATAGAGCAAGTTAAAATACCATAAACTTATTATTCTTGCTGATATTCAGCCATTTTTCTTGAATAGGCAAATCTTTGGTTCTTTTCCAGAATTCTGGAAAAGTTGTGACAATTTTTGCCAGCTTTCCTGGAAGGATAAATTTTCAGAGGTCCTTACTCCATCATTTTCACTGTCATCCTGGCATTTCCAAAAATATTTCTTAAGTACTTCTAAGATCTACTTTTAAGTATTTTTTTAGGAATTCAATGTTTACTACAACTTATTTTATCTGTTCTCACTTCAGTAATGGTCAGAGTAGCTAAAATTAAATTTCATGTTTCATACATTATTACTTTCACTTCTCACTTCTTAGATACCTATAACTAAACTTGCTAATAATTAATGTAGATACCAATAATCAGCTAACATGATGAAATTTAATTGTTCCTGCAAGAATTACTGAGAAATAAGTAAAAGATAATACACTGCCAGGTCTCTATGAACATAAAAATTAGTTATTATCAGCAGAAAAACTTTCAAAATAAACTATGACTGAGATTACCCTGATGGTTGTAATATGGGTGCTGTAGCCACACTATTAAGAACCAAATCTTATTAAACTCAACTTGTGAAACTCATAATCCTTTAATCCAGTATAATCTTTTATGCAATAACATGATAGTCAATATCCTATGAAACCTCTCATTAGCAAAAAGCACATTTTAAAAGCAGTAAGCTCTCTGGGGAAAGGAAATAATCTCATCTGGAGGAATAGAGATTAAAATCTAAAACAATTATCTAGATTTAGTAATAAGGAATCACTGCCATTTACTACTTAAATGTTTAAATTTCTTGAATCTATGGGTTTATAATTTACATCAAATTTGAGAAAAAATAGCCTTTACTTCTTCTGATATTTATTTCTTCAGGTATTTTTCAGGGTTGGACACATACACATACACACACCACCCTATGCCCCCAGCATACACTCCTTTTGGGACTTCGATTACACATATATTAGGTCACTTGAAGTTGTCCTACATTTTAGGGATGCTATTTGCATTAAAAACATTTATTTTTCCTGATTTTCATTTTGGATACTCTCTACAGCTAGCCTTCAAGTACACGAATCCTATTTGACAATAAATTGTATATTAAAAAAAAAAATACACGAATCCTTTCTTTTGAAAAGTTTAATCTGCTATGAATCCAATCCAGTTTCTCATTTCAAATATTATGGTGTTCAACTCCAGGACTCTGACATGAGTTTTTATATCTTCCGTGTTTTTTGTTTTTTTTTTCTAATGTTTATTTTTGAGAGAGAGAGAGACAGAGCATGAACGTGCAAGGCGCAAAGAGAGAGGAAGACACAGAATCCAAAGCAGGCTCCAGGCTCTGAGCTGTCAGCACAGAGCCTGATGTGGGGCCGGAACCCACGAACCTTAAGGTCATGACCTGAGCCAAAGTTAGATGCCCAACCAACTGAGCCACCCAGGTGCCCCTATATCTGCCGTATTTCTACCTAACTTTTGGAACATATACATTTGTGATAGCTTTTAATGTTATGGTCTTCTAATTCTGCTATCTGCATCAGCTCTGGGTCAGTTTTGATTGAAGGATTATTCTTTTCATTAAGGGTCACGTTTTCCCACTTCTTTGCATGCCTGGTAATCTTTCATTACATGCTAGACACTAATTTTATTTTGTTGGGTGCTGAGCAGGTTTGTATTCCTGTGAATATTCTTCAGCTTTGTTCTGGGATGCATTTAAGTGACTCTGCAATATAGTCTAATGTTTTCAAGATTTGTTGTTATGATTTGTCAGATGCGTGGAGGACAAAGCTCAGTCTAGGGCTAATTAGTCCTTGCTAGTGAGGCAAGATGGTCTTGAGTGCTCTACCCAGTGCCCTATGAGTTATGAATTTTTCTAATCTGCTTGGTGAGAATAGGCACTACTCTTGGTTCTGTGTGAGTGCTAGATACTGTTCCTTCTAATTCTTTGAAACTGTTCTTTCCCCAGCTTTGGGTAGTTTCCTCATATGCATGCACCAAATACTTGAGGGGAACCCTCTGTAGATTCCCAGGGTTCTCTTTCTGTGTAATTTCTCCTCTCTAGTAGGCTGTCCTGTGAACTCTAGCCACAATGGTCTCCTTGATTCTCAGTTCCATCTACAGGGCTCTGCCTAGGTTCTCCTTCCTTGTGCCACAGCCCAGAAACTCAATAAAATAAGCTGACACAATTTTAAGACCTAATTTGTTTCCTTTCTCTAAGAAGCATTGTCCTTTATTGTCTGATATCAAGTATCTTAAAAACTTATTTGATGTATTTTGTTTGTGTTTTTTAAGTGGGAGGATAAATTCAGTCTGTTACTACTCTATCTTGCCTACTAGTGGAAGTGCCACATCTGAGTAAAATTTTATTCGTTAGCTGTTCTGAATTTTAAAAGCAGAGGAATTGGGCATTTCTCTATAAAAGTATGAACTGAAGTTAATCTAAAATTCTTGCTTTGATAGTTTTTTTTCCCCCTTCTGATTATAGTGTGGTAGCTTTCCATAGAAAAAAATATCTTACCTTAAAAAATATTAAAAAGATATCTTACCTTTACATCTAAAATAGATTTATGGAATAATGTGATTATCCTACATAACTGCTATCTATTAAATATGTTGTAATTTTCTATAATTAATGCATTTTATAAAGATAGATATTTTTAATGGAGTAAAATAAAAATTATACAAAGCCAGGAAGGACCCTTATCCTCTCATAACCCTATAAAGATCAGAAATGTACAATGTAAAAATGTCAAAAATTAATACACATGTAATGGATTCACCATTACAAAATTCTACAGCATCCAAATAGGGATCCATCTTAGGTGACTACATAATTAAATATGAAAAGATAATCTAGGTCTGATGTTGATGAAGAATGGTAAAGTCTCTTAACTCACTGTAAACCAGAAAACATTTTCTTCTCATTCACTTAGACCTCACAGCCTGCATAATACTCATTCACACTGGCATGTTTTCCCTTAGGTTGGGAAATAAATCACCAAAGAGAAGGCTTAAGATGGAGAACAGAATTCAGGCAACCAGCATAAACTAGTTACAACTTCCTCCTCAACCATGCTATTCTACTTTCCAGAAAATTCATCATCCTTTATATACCTTGAAACTTCTTCCATCAAATTTCATCGCCTTTCTAAGAGGGGAGGCAATTGCCAAAATTGCTGCTTGATCCAGAGGTACAAGGAATGGCAACAGCTGAAATTACATGCCTGAATTAAAAGTTTTCCCCATTCACGAATCGATCTGGCACAATTCTCTATCCTTGTGGATTTCCTGAACTGCATGATGATCCACTGACACAGGATCACCATCAGTATAGTTTTGTAAGACTAAGTAAGTTTCAGTCATTCTGGAGTAGACAGAAGTAATTAAAATTAGGGAAAGGACTGTAAAAACAGGTCATAAGTAGAAGTGATGTCAGGCAGGTCATGTGCCCAGGGAAAGAGCAACGGCAATATAACGGGGACCATGAGGTAGAAAAGCAGAAGCCTTGACTGGGCATGGCTATGAGTTGTAGGTCACTGACAGAAGACAGAATGAAATGGGTAAGCAAATAATTGGCACTTTCAGGGAAAAGTCCCAGATTTACACAAAACTGAAATCAGGAAGGAAGGCAGAGCCAAGAAAGAGTAATAAGTGAAGGATCAGATTTGACAACTGTGAAAACAGAATTCCCATGATGACCTACTATAGGGTACAGACATGTTGATCCTAAAACCAAACCACCTGGAGGCATTCAATCTGGGTGAGAAAACCATTCTCAAAGCTCTCTTTCATGAGAAGCTGCTCAAGACACACACTGGACATCCTAACAAGCAGTATATAATTCCTTTTAAAGACGAATCATGAGCAGGCCTAGCTTCCTCATAGTAACCTACGGCACCGCTTTGAGGTGCTCGTGTTCCAGCAGGGTCATTTGATATTAGTTAAAACTTTGAAACAGATAAAAGTCATTAATTTTGTAGATTTGGTTACACTTTATTTTGCAGGATGATGATAAATGAAATTCATCTGTGGGCAGCATTAAAGAGCTAATAAGTCTCTCTAAATGCCTGATTTACAGAAAATGACTGGCTGGAGGGGGCGGGTGGGCTCTTCTACCTCCACTTCTCTGGGAAAAACATCCTGGGGAATCGGCTGAACCAGGGCCAATACATATCACCATCTAGGCTGTGGACTACATGTGATTAATGCCTCCTGGAGTTGTGCAAAGTAGGGATCTGTCTCTAAAATTAAACTTTAGATTACACTAACTGAACTGCTTAAATATTTTTTAGTTGTAAGGAATACCATCAAGGAGAGCTTAATTGTAATCAAATTACTCTCAAGCTAATTTTATTTATTTATTTATTTATTTATTTATTTATTTAGAAAGTGGGAGCATGAGTAGGGGAGAGGAACACAAGGGGAGGGAGGGGGAGATGGGGAGAGGGAGAAAGTAAGACAAAGAATCTTAAGCAAGCTCCATGCTCAGCATAGAGCCCAACACAGGGCTCGATCCCATGACCCTGGAATCATGACCTGAGTCGAAATCAAGAGTCAGATGCTCAACGGACTGAGCCACCCAGGTGTCCCTCAAGCTAATTTTAAAGTACCAAATATTTTCAATTTCTCTCAAAGCCTTCAATCACATACTATTAGTTTTGTCTAAAAGTTTCACTTGGTAAAGTTCCCTAAATGAAAAGACAGGCTAAGACAGAAAAATGTGAAGAAATTTATACATATTTTCCTAGGCAATTACATGCAGTGCCCTTATAATATACTCTTTCATTTCCTCAAATATTGAAATTTCTATCTTTACATAAATATATAAAAACTATTCAAAATAAAGCTTTGGAGATTGGTTTTAAAGTAAAGGAAAACATCATTGGTGTATTCAAAAGGCAAGTCAATGCACAGACTGATTTTCTGTAACTTGCAAACTCCTATTTTTGGTAATATCTTTCCTAGAAGATAATGGTGGATTTCATTCTCAAGTCATTGTGCTTGGGGCCAACTTAACTCCTTCTGACTCCTCAGTTTCGTAAGCTTATAGTTTATATCTTTATCCTTCTACCCTATCTACCTTCATTACCCTTGAAATGCTTACAATTTCAAAGTTGTCACTGTTCAATGCTTTAATGTTAAGACTCTTTAATGGAAATATTAATGCAATATTAATACTACTAATGGCTTGATTTTCTCATTATACATGGAGAATGGCTACCAGGCAACTAGAAGTATAAAATCTCTTTCATGAGTAAAGTTAAAAAACTTCAAGAGATGATATAAACTTACGTATTTCTTCCACAACTTGTGGGTCACATTCTCTGTATTTTTCTACTTCTGCCTTTAGCTGTTCCCTTTGGTCTCGAAGTGAAGAAAGCTCTTTTGCTAGCATAGTTCGCTCTTCCTGCATTCAAAATAGTTTTATGTACAATTAAGACAAGTAAAATGCCATAGGTTATAAGGCTATACATTTTATAAACATTTTACTTCTCATAACTAATGTGCACTAGGCTTTGGACATTATATATACACATACCTATATTCACAGTATAAGGACAAACTCAATTCTCATTTTTCTCTGAAATCTCAAACATCATATATTTTGATTAACTGGATGGGAATTATATATAGAATGGACCACTCATAAACAGATGAGAAGTCACTGATTATGTATGAATTTAAAGATGACTAGGTCATCATATGTTAGGAAAAAGTGCCTCTTCGATCTATACATAGAAGTAATATTTTAGAGCAACATAATCATTACAAGTGTGGTAGACAATTTTTCAACCTTTAAGGATGATCAACCTTGAAAAATATTTAAAGAGGTCAGAAATAACAGAATTACTGCTTGTGGTCTCCTATCACTTTCCTTTAAAGGTAAACCGGAATAAACTTTTAATACAACAGGATCTGATAAACACCACTTGAAATTTCCCGCCAGAGTTCTCACTAACAGGTAGAAGTCACACTGTCACAGTTTTCAATTCATATGTGTGAAAGGTTATGGTACAGACTGAGAGGATAAGCCTGAAGCAAAACCAAGTAGAGTTCAAGCTGTCTGATGGGACTTATTTAAGGTCCCTTGCTAGTTTATATTTTGGTACCTGTATTTTTTGACTTTTGCCTTTAACTGTTCTCTTTCGTTCCAAAGTGAAGAAAGCTCCTTTGCTAGCATTTGTACAGGGAATGCATATACAGGGCATCATGGTCTGACGCAGCACAACCCAACAGAACTCTACAATGACAGAAATGTTCTAGATCTGTGCTCTCCAATGCAGGAAACCTTAGCCACGTGTACCTAGTGAGTACATGATATATGGCTATCGTTACTGAAAAACTGAATTTAACTGCATATGTTTTAAATTTAAATATAAATAGCCAAAAATGATTACAGTGTATACTGTATTAGTACAACTCAGAAGAGATTTAAAAATAATTACAATACAGGCACCTGGGTGTCTAAGTCAGTTAAGCTTCTGACTCTTGGTTTTAGCTCAGATCATGATCTCACAAGTTCAACTCGTGATCTCATGAGTACAAGCCCCACACTGGGCTCTGTGCTGGCAGCACGGAGCCTGCTTGAGATTCTCTCTCTCTCCCTCTCTCTGTGCCCTTCCCTTGCTCTCTCTCTCTCAAAATAAACAAACATTAAAAAAAAAACAACTATGACATAAGATAATTACTTTGCCACCCACACCCAAATTATACACGCTCCATGAGAAATGAGACAAGCAGCAAAATGGGGAAGAATCTGTGAAGGCAATGATAGTTCTCCAGACACCCTGAACTGGTAGCCATCTCAGACTGTTACTAGCACTGAGATTTTTGCCAAATTACTTCACTTTTTTGTGTCTTTAGTTACTCAAATTAAAAACGGAGACAGTAATAGTGGCCACATCCTTGCACTGTTGGCAGGATTCAATAAATGTAAGATGCATTGGGACAGTACTTGCCTGGCTCACAGTAAGCAGATTATAAATGTTAGCTATCTCTTCATCATCATCATCGTCAGCAGCAGCAGCATCACCATGGATAATACCTAGTAAACAGCGGCTAGGTGTTTCCAAAAAATCATGATTGGTGTTCTCACGATTAACACAAGAGTCCATCATTCTCAGGAGCCTTTCTAAACTACTACAGTCTTCTGATAGACGCAAGCACCAACTAGGTTTTTTCCTAGCTGCAATAGATCCAGTGGGCTGGGTAACATGCAGCAGACAACTTTTGGGCATGGGTATGTCACCATTAATCGAAGGTGCTTCTATAATTTATTGCCAATGTTAAAGAAAAAAAGGATCAAATAAAGAAATAGTAATTGCTCTGTCAATTAAAGAAATATAACAGCTTCAGGTTATGCCAGAACTTACCTTCCCTTGAACATTTTTGAAAAATTACCAAATTCCAATTCCTATCTGTGACTGCTGACTATTCACATAAAAGAAGGTATGTGAAATAATTGTGAAAAGCCACTGCAAACCTGTGATATATTCTTTTCTACAATGTGACGGGGTTTTGTTTTGTTTTTTTAATTTTTAATGATTATTTTTGAGAGACAGAGAGAGTGCGAGTTGAGGATGGGCAAAGAGAGAGGGAGACACAGAATCCAAAGCAGGCTCTAGGCTCCGAGCTGTGAGCACAAAGCCTAACGTGGGGCTTGAACCCACATACTGTAAGACCATGACCTGAGCTGAAGTCGGACACCTAACCGACTGAGCACCCAGGCGCACCATAATGTGACAGGTTTTTCACAATCAAGTGATACAAACAGAGGCCTAGATGGAATGCTTAGTGGTGCCTGCTGATCTTTAATAGTTTTTTTAAGTCATAAATCCATACTTGAGATAAAGATGAAACTAGAAAGTCAAGTGATTTTTAAAAACCCCTAACATAATACTTTAGAGAACATTACACTTTTTAAAATAAAACAGTGTATCAGTATTCATTTAAATAATTTAGAAATATTACAAACCCTCAAGGATAATATATTGATAGTTTTCAATATGTTCTATGCCAAGACTTAAAAACTTGACTCTCAAAATTTTTCATAAGCATTTATAAAGGGCTTACCTTGTGCCAGGCCCTCTTCTAAATGCTTTGCAAATATAAGCTAGCTTAAGCCACAGGATAACCCAAGGAGGTAGATTTTGTTCCCTATTTTATAGCTGGGAAAACTGAGAACAGAAAATTTAGGAGACTTTCATACCCAGGCCACCTGGCCCCAGAATTTATGCTTCTATGTTATGCTGCCATATATAATAGAATAATAAAAAATAAATCTATACTTAAAATTAGTAAATCCTACCAGGTCCAATGTCCATGTCCTTTGCTGTACTCACCTCTCTTCTGATAGGAATGGCATACTCCTCATAGATAACTCTATGTTCTTACTTTTCTATTTAGAATTGACATTATTAAGGAATCTACAGACACAAACTTACTGTTTCATGTCGGCCAACTTTAGCTTTCTCAATGCTTTTCTGTAGATTTGCATGCTTTTGGTTTCCCTCAGATAACTGGAGAATTAAAAGAAACAAAATGGCTTCCAATGATGAACTTGCTTAACATGAAATTTATAAGTCAAGAAGTCAAGATGAGATTTGTTTTCAGCCCAAGTCAGTGTAACAAGTAAGTCAAAAACTACATTGGGAACTAACTTCTCTAATTTGAAGCAAACTACCATGAATCATTAGGGCAGAATGAAAAAAAAAAAACCAAAAACGCTGAAAAATATATCCTCTCATCCAATCAGAAAAATGAATAATACGCTTTCAGTCTTTTCTGAAATCTTTATTTATCAGGTCCTCCAAGTCCATGCCAAGTAACTTGAGGTATATTATTTAGGTAAGAACTGAATTTTAAGTGATGAATCACTAAATTCTACTCCTGAAACCAAAACTATACTATATGTTAGCTAACACAAATTTAAAGACATGAATTTGAAAATTCAAAAAAATGTTTTATATACTTCTTTCTTCAAATTTCATTTCATTTCTGCCTAAAGTGAAATAAAACACTCTAGACTATTTCTTACAGACTTGTAGTATTATGGTCTATCTCACTGACTGAGTCAAAAATGAATGCCTCACTTATTATTCTTAAATCAGTTACATTATAAGCCATTACATACTTGATATACTAAGTTCTTCAAGAAGGAAAAATCTATTAGTCTGTTGCAGTTTTTATGCATGTTTTACATACCTTAAAAGTGATCAGTTCAAGTACTATACTAAGCTTAGAAAGTGGTAAGTTATATGTGGAAGTGGATTAAATAATACCAGCATAAAGAGACCAAAACATAGAATATTCATTAGCATATGGCTGGGACCACACCAAAAAGGACTGGATAGCTTAAAAACATTGCTTCCCTTTGTCTCAATTTTATTAATCTCACCTGGGCCCACGACTAAAGCATCAAAGGATATTCCCAATACTAAATTCACCACATCTTCTGCTAGTTAGAAATTTCAGACTCATATGATTAAGAGCCTTCTTAAAATCTATTCCACTCCTCCCTCACTCTTGAGTTACAAACATTTAGAAAATAATTAATGACTGGATGAATTTCTTTAGGCTGATTATAAGAAGCTGACCTTTCACAATATGACCTAGTTATATGTACAGGGTAAATAATACTTATGTGTCATAGATTAAAAATCACAAACAGTATCTTCCAAAAGTTAGTGGCTTTATCCTGGCTTTAGGAAATCTTCCATTTCTCAATATGCATAAAAGAAACATTGTCAGCTTTCCTTTAATGGCTCTCTCATCACTGTTTCTAATCCATAGCATGAACAAGATCCATCTGTGTTGCCAAGAAGACATCACCACCAAACCAGCTACACCTCTTCTGAGAGTAATTATCTTCTGAGGTTTAAAAAAAAAAAAAAAAAAATCTGTAGATTTAGGAGCCAAAATATGCTTTAAAGTCCTAGATTTAACAAGATCTAGTTATTTATTTTTTCTAATTTTTTTTTAACGTTTATTTATTTTTGAGACAGAGAGAGACAGAGCATGAACAGGGGAGGGTCAGAGAGAGAGAGAGAGAGGGAGGGAGACACAGAATCTGAAACAGGCTCCAGGCTCTGAGCGCTCAGCACAGAGCCCGACGCGGGGCTCAAACTCACGAACCGTGAGATCATGACCTTAGCCAAAGTCGGAGGCTTAACCGACTGAGCCACCCAGGCGCCCCAAGATCTAGTTTTTTAAAACAAGGGTTCCCGTTTATAAAATAGTGCCATGTTTAAAAAGTTAATATTCCACCCTGCAGGACTCCCCTGAAATAATAAAGGCATGTGACATTTAAATTCAGGAGTAGAGAATCTTCCAGTGAAAAAATACATATTTCCAGTAAAAATGCTTTTTAAAAAACCAGATAAGAAGATGTTATCCAAATAGTTAATAATTATATAAAAATAAGCCAATAATTAGTAGATATATATCTTAATTACACTGATGAAGTGTCTTCCAGGTATTGTATGGCTGCTTGTAAGTATGTGTAACTTAAAAGCATTTGAAAGAGCTAATTCAGGAATTCCTTAACTCTGAAAATAATATCTGTTTTAAATGTGATTTCATGATTTGTCATTTTAAGTACGTTGGTAAGGGGGGAAGGCACAACCTAAATGACATGCTCAGATGAGAAGCATCTGCTAATTATCCGAAGTACTGAAGCAACTTGGTTCAGCTCAATAGGGAAGGACTCCTGGCCCTTGTTCTCAAAATCTCAACTACCAGAAACAATGAAAGCAACTCCTGTGAGGCGCCCCTGCTAACAGCTTTTCACCTACACATCTCTCAGAAGCAATATTGCTAAAGTTTTTAACACATACCCTGGAATTAAACCAAACCCAGGCTTCCAAGTAAAAAGAGAGGGATTTTTGGCCACTGTATAGATACTATCTAAGCCAATGGTACAAACTTGAGCATATATCAGAATCACCTGAAGGGCTTGTTAAAACACAGGTTGCCAGGCTACACCAAGCAGTTTCTGAATAGTAGGTCTGGAGTAGAACTTAATAATCCGTATTTCTAACGTGCTCACAGGTGATGGGTGATGCTGACGCTTCCGGTCTGGGGGCACCACACTTTTGAGAACTACTGGTCTGAACAAAAACCTGTTTTGTTACAATAACAAACCCAACTAAAATACATGAGATATTTATAAATGGGAGAAGATTATCTAGTTCATCAGCAAAAATGAATTACTGCTAAGTATTATAACCTGAACTAGAAACAAAATATCTTAATAATTGTCACTAAAATACAAAAGACCACATTTACAAAAATAGAAAAATGAGTGATACTCTACATTCCAGAAAGGTATTCACCATAAAATCCCTTTGAAGAGCACTCTATATACATTTCTATAAATAAAACAGGAACCAACTATACACTACACCAAGTCCATTTCCTACTTTCATTAAATAATGTTTTAAAACCCAGCAACTCAGAACAACAACAGCAACAACAACAGATACTACTTATAATATAGTAAGAAGAGGAATTCATCTTTAGATTTGAGGATCTGACACAATGCCTCTCTTTAATGCATTCCAGACCACCTATACAGATACTGAGGGTTGAGAAACATAATGCCAATGTTTTCTAAAGGGGTAGTTCACTGCTTGGAGGAACTGCCTATTCATAAGAGGAACAGAAAGATTGATTCAAGCTGTCTGCATCGGAATTCTGATTTGCTCCTTTTAAGAAATAAAACAATGTCAAAGCATTAGGGAAGGAACATAGAGATTTCCATAGGTGGGAAAGAATGTCAGGGAACAGAGAATGCAGAAAAGAGGTAACAGCAAGAGAAACCAGATCAGTCTACTGCTTTATCAAGACTCACATACAGTATATTATGGGAAAAATAGATTCTATGTCTTTTGTTTCTCTTTAAAAAAAAAAAGAGCAGTATCATTTACTTTAATATTTAACATATCTAAAAAGTCTTGTTAGAGTATCTACTACAACTTTAAAATTTACTTTTTAAGGCAACATTTCATTTAGGCATCAGTGACAAGGAAACTAAGAACACTGAAAAGAAATATATAAAGACAGGAGCCGTGTAATTGCCTTAACAATAGAGAAATTTTAAATCAGTATTTCATGGTATGAATGTGTCACAATTATGTAGCCAAAGGAAATGTTTTGGAAGAATCTTTAATGACACTATAAAATACAGAACAGAGTTTTCAAAAAGCTGGAAACACGACTGTCAATACATTTGAGAGCCTATTCATGACCAAAAAAAAAAAAAAAAAAAAAACCCTGCAAGAAAATGCACAAAAATTTAAAAATGGTTATCTCTGTACTGTAGATCATATTTTTAAACTTTCTATATAATAAGCATATGTCACTATTATTTAAAAAAATTATTTCCCCATTATAAGCAATATATATTCTCAAGAAATTAAAACGAGTACATTTTTGTTAAAAGACTAAAACAGAGGCACCTGGGTAGCTTAGTAGGTTAAGCATCCTCTTGGTTTCAGCTCAGGTCATGATCTCACAGTTCATGGGTTCGAGCTCCACATGAGGGATTCATTCTCTCTCTCTCTCTCTCTCTCTGTCCCTCCCCCGCTCACTCTGTGTCTCTCAAAAAATAAACATTAAAAAAAAGTGTTCTTTCATGTCTTTCAGTAGACTTTTGTAGTTTTCTTCATGTATGTCTTGCCCATTTCTTGTTAGGGTTTAATAAAGCTTTGGGTGTTACTGAGGGATAGCCAGTGACCCCTAGCCTAAGTCTATCACTGTCTGGAATGCTCTTTGCCACAGGTGATTTCAGTGGTTCTGAGAAACAACACTCTCCTGCCCTCTGGATCCTAAACTACAAGGCTACAAGGAAGCAGACAGCCCAAACCACTGCTGGCAGCCATCTTACAACAGTGAAGAAAGCCGACTTCAGTGATATGGGTACCACACAAAAGGCAAAGCCAAGATAAATGCAGAGAAATAGAATCACAATCTTAATTAAATGATACCTGAAGTAGGCCCTACTTTTGACAATTTTTAATTTAATGAGGCATTAAACCAATTTCACCTTTATCATTTATGCCAAGTAAATTTGGGTTTTCTGCCATTACCATCTTAATTCTTACAACAGATAAAGCTTTAATAATAGTCTACTTCATATACCGCTGACTAGCAATGAATGTTGTGAATCTGGATAATTTTAGAAGGTATCAGATTTAAAACATTCTTACTCTTCTATATTGGGCTGTAGAACTAAGTCTCCAAGAACAGGAGTGAGAAGAATAAATTAATATATGCCAGGAAGGCTCTTCATTCAATAAGCTTTCATGAAGTGCCCACTATATACACAGTTAAAATAGTATTGGCTTGAATCTTTTTGGTAAATTAATATAGTAACAAATAACTCAAGGCATGTAGTGAGCACTGAATGCTGGGTGTTTTTGTATTAAATTGTTTTTCCTTATGCAATAGATAGTGCTTATTAAAAGACAATGCTCTGGCACAAAAATGGACACATAGACCAATGGAATAGAATAGAAACCCCAGAACTAGACCCACAAACGTATGGCCAACTAATCTTTGACAAAGCAGGAAAGAACATCCAATGGAAAAAAGACAGTCTCTTTAACAAATGGTGCTGGGAGAACTGGACAGCAACATACAGAAGGTTGAAACTAGACCACTTTCTCACACCATTCACAAAAATAAACTCAAAATGGATAAAGGACCTGAATGTGAGACAGGAAACCATCAAAACCCTAGAGGAGAAAGCAGGAAAAGACCTCTCTGACCTCAGCCGCAGCAATCTCTTACTCGACACATCCCCAAAGGCAAGGGAATTAAAAGCAAAAATGAACTATTGGGACCTCATCAAGATAAAAAGCTTCTGCACAGCAAAGGAAACAATCAACAAAACTAAAAGGCAACCAACAGAATGGGAAAAGATATTTGCAAATGACATATCGGACAAAGGGCTAGTATCCAAAATCTATAAAGAGCTCACCAAACCCCACACCCGAAAAACAAATAACCCAGTGAAGAAATGGGCAGAAAACATGAATAGACACTTCTCTAAAGAAGACATCCGGATGGCCAACAGGCACATGAAAAGATGCTCAACGTCGCTCCTCATCAGGGAAATACAAATCAAAACCACACCTCACGCCAGTCAGAGTGGCCAAAATGAACAAATCAGGAGACTATAGATGCTGGAGAGGATGTGGAGAAACGGGAACCCTCTTGCACTGTTGGTGGGAATACAAATTGGTGCAGCCACTCTGGGAAACAGTGTGGAGGTTCCTCAGAAAATTAAAAATAGACCTACCCTATGACCCAGCAACAGCACTGCCAGGAATTCACCCAAGGGATACAGGAGTACTGATGCATAGGGGCACTTGTACCCCAATGTTCATAGCAGCACTCTCAACAATAGCCAAATTATGGAAAGAGCCTAAATGTCCATCAACGGATGAATGGATAAAGAAATTGTGGTTTATACACACAATGGAGTACTACAGGGCAATGAGAAAGAACGAAATATGGCCCTTTGTAGCAACATGGATGGAACTGGAGAGTATGATGCTAAGTGAAATAAGCCATACAGAGAAAGACAGATACCATATGTTTTCACTCTTATGTGGATCCTGAGAAACTTAACAGAAACCCATGGGGGAGGGGAAGAAAAAAAAAAAAAAGAGGTTAGAGTGGGAGAGAGCCAAAGCATAAGAGACTTTAAAAACTGAGAACAAACTGAGGGTTGATGAGGGGTGGGAGGGAGGGGAGGGTGGGTGATGGGTATTGAGGAGGGCACCTTTTGGGATGAGCACTGGGTGTTGTATGGAAACCAATTTCACAATAAATTTCATATATTGAAGAAAAAAAAAAGACAATGCTCTGTGAAGCTAGTAAAAATATAGCAAACTCGTACTCCATTTAACAAGGAAGTCATATTCCAGCAATCCAACCTGTGGAGCACACTGAAAAACCTGGAAATGAGACAAGTGCACCAGAAATCTTAAATAATGGACACTGGAAAAATGTGAGAATCCCATTAAGAAAGCAACACAAAGGGAAAGTGAAGCCATTCAGTAAGTGCATACCTACAAACCCAAAGAACTCAAACTCTCACACATGATATACCTGCTGAAGACGAGATCACAATAATCAAAAATTACAATGTGAAGAAATGAACTGTCAGCAATGCGCAACAAACAGGAGATAAGCATTCTTTCAACTAAAAATATAAGGAGTATGTATGTTCGCTAAGATTAAGTAATAAAAGGAAAAAAAGAAGAGTAAAGAAATTACAAGAAGGAAAAAGCAAGAAAATTTGGAAATGAACTATTTGAAACAGAATTATTTTTAATATCTATGAAGTGATAAAAAAAACATTAAAAAGTAGTTGAGAGATATAGAAGATAAAGAAAGTCCAACAGAAGCCTTATAGTGTAGTGAAAACAGAAGTTGTGACTACAGTCAGAATCCAATTAAGAGTCCTTTAGATATTTTGAAAGCCAAAAACACGCAAAATCCAGCTGATGAAGTGAAGCAGGTTCCAAACAAGGTTATGGAAGATTAGGCTCTTCAGACATGAGAATTGGGTTGTAATATGATAAATTCTGAAATGAGGGCTAAGCAGCAGAGGTTACTGTCTACCAACAACCATTCTTCCTTGTAAAAGGACCCCAGTGAATAGTGAAAATAAGTAGGAATTATTATGTCTGTCAGTGCTGTGGGCAAGAATATGTCCTAGTTAGGGAATCTGTTAAGAAATTCTACTTGACAAGGAAACCCAAAATCCACTTAGCAGGTTAAATCTAAAATTATCTGGAATGACCTGTTTCTTCAATAAGTGATTTTTTTTAAATCAAAGGGAAACTTAGAATTAAGTATAAAAATGAGATTTTTATTAATATTTTTGTATTAACAAATAATGTATACATATTTTGCACTGTACCTATGGGTTTAAACCATAAATGCAACTTTAATTCCTGCCCCAACTGCCATTTTAAAAACAGCTAGGTGTGGGAAGTACTTCTCTGCCACTAGAAGAGATAGGAGTTCCATGATTTCTTTGATGACTCTTAATATCTGCAATTATTTTAAGTTGCAAAGCAAAAGCCCTGATCAGAAATTAAAATGTTTAACAAAATAATCAATACTTGATTTAAAGATAAGACTTCCCTTTTCAGCAACAGATGGCTGCCAATGGGTCTTTTGCTAAAAAAGGCACATTGTCCTCTTTCTTGGAGAGTTTCTGTTCTCCCTCCAGTCCACTAACTGCAGTTTCTGCTTCCTGTCCCCCACCTCTACCAAGGCCTGGAGGAGAGGAGAGAAAATAGGTAAAGGGGACAGAACAACAGCATACACAGGTACTGTTGTGAAGATGTCTCAGTGCTTTCTGGGCTTGACAGATGTTTACACTAAATCCTCACATGGCTACACTCCTGGGTTCTTTGCAGACTTCCCTCTTGTGTCCCCCCAACTACAATCCCCAAGATGCAGAAGATACATTCTCTGAGGGCTACACAATATTCCATCTCTCACCACCTCTCTTCTCCAGCTTAGCTCCCCACTCCCTTCTAGTCTGGTTTTTCAGAGGTTCATTCCTCACAGACTGTATGCTAGGTCTCAGTGCTCTCTGGGACAGAATTTAACATGGCTCCAAGTGGGCTCTTGCTCTCTCACTTTTAAGTATGGCTCACAGTAGCCCATGGGGACACTCATATCCAACAAACTCCAGGATGGCTGGCCAATTTCTTACTTTTATACAATAATTGACAGAATCAGCCAATAGATCTACATAGATGCTAAGATCAGCAAAATTATTTTTACATAAGGAATTGGTGATTTTCCTACTGTCTTTTAAGAGCACTGGGAAATAATATGCCCACATTTTACTCTTACCATTTCTGAACACTTACAATAATGAAGATCGTCCACTATTAAAATTTTTAATGAAAATGTTGCTAAAATGCTATTTAAAATGTTTTGATCCAATATGTTATTCAGTTTAAGTATTTAAATTTCATTAGAAGCCACCAATCTAAAATACAATAAATTACTTGCTAAGTAGCATCAATTAAAGAATTTAAGCTCAAGTTTCTATTTAATTTAAATAGATGTTAAATTTAAAGCTTTAAATTTCTATTGAGGTCATGTTATAATAAACTCCACATTAAATTTATAAAGCCGGGGCTCCTAGGTGGCTCAGTCTGTTGAGCATCCGACTCTTAATTTCAGCTCAGGTCGTGATTTCAAGGTTCATGAGATGGAGCCCCACAACAGGATCTACACGGACACTGCAGAGCCTGCTTGGGATTCTCTCTCTCCCTCTTTCTTTTTGCCCTCCCACCCCCCACCACTCATGCACATGCTGTCTCTAAATAAATAAACTTAAAAAAATAAATTTATAAAGCCAAAGAACAAGTCATAAAGAGACAACAGTATTGAGAAATTGTAGAGTACCTGCGCATAGAGGCTTTTACCATCTTAAGAAAATAAAGCCCATTATTTTTTTTCTATTTCTGCTTCTTACAATGGAAAGATTCATGAGAACTTGGATTTCAAAGGATTAAAAAGGCAACCTAAAGCCTTCTCTTCCATAGCCAAAATAGCTTTCGCAGAGTAAAGAGGGCAACCTAACACATTCAGATGGTAAACTAGCTCAAGAGTTGAGAACAGGCAACCAAACTAAGATTGGCAGCAAGTTTACGTGTTAGAAATAATTGAAAAGGTAAAATACATATAGCTTTTAAAAACATAATAATTAATGAAACTTAAAACTGAGGTTGTTTTGTATCTATTCTAAACTTATTTTTCCAAAGAGTTATAGTGTACGATATTTACAGTTATAAACAAATATAAATACAAGGGAGCCTGAACAAAGCCCTATATTTGAATCTGATGAAATACAGACCTGGAAGTCCGAGCCATACCTCTGGTCAAGTAAGAACTATACTTTAAACAAAAAAAAAGCACACAACTAACAGGGCTCTTTTTGTAAAACTTCTAAATACGTAAAGCAGCCACACACATTTTAAATACATAAATATTAAAATGTATAAAATATTGATATGGTTTTTGAGGCAAAACAGGCCAAATAAATTGAAATTAGGGCTATGCCAGGAAACCAATATATAAATTCTCCTCTCCTGACATTGCTACCACCTGGTGGCATGACATCAAAATTGCAGGCTCAGTTTATTGTGGAATACATGTTTTCCATATTGGTTGATTTGGGGAGAAAATAGTTATGAATGAAGAATGGATGTACAAACCTGTAACTCACATGAAGTATAGCAGAGTACAGGGAATGCTACAGCTCTAGAGTGAGGTTTCTCAAATATCCAACTAGCTCCAATAGCACAGGAAAATAATTCCTGAAGAAAGGTTTAGAAGACTAACCCAAAGCTACCTACTATGAAAGAAAATATAAACAAATAAATATAAAAAAGAAATCTCAAAGTCCTATCAAAAATAAATCTCTGGGGGCACCTGGGTGGCTCAGTCGGTTAAACGTCTGACTCCTGATTTCAGCTCAGGCCATGATCTCACATACATGACCATGGAGCCTGCTTAGGATTCTCTCCATCTCTCCCTCTGCCCATCCCCAGCTCACGCTCTCTCTCTCATAAAAGAAAAATCTCTGAATCATGGATATAAGTTCATGCAAGTTTCACAGCTGTAATATTACCTATTATAATTTTTTATTAGTTTAAATTATTTAACAATAAAAATACTTAATTTAGGGGCGCCTGGGTGGCGCAGTCGGTTAAGCGTCCGACTTCAGCCAGGTCACGATCTCGCGGTCCGTGAGTTCGAGCCCCGCGTCAGGCTCTGGGCTGATGGCTCAGAGCTTGGAGCCTGTTTCCGATTCTGTGTCTCCCTCTCTCTCTGCCCCTCCCCCGTTCATGCTCTGTCTCTCTCTGTCCCAAAAATAAATAAATGTTGAAAAAAAATACTTAATTTATATACTTCCCCATCCACTCTCAATATTTTAGTTGCTCAATCTCAACATATTTTTAAACTCTTGATTATCTGAGACAATGAAGAGAATAACATTCAATTTAAAAGACATGACTTTGAAGTACAGATATAATTTTGCAGACCCTGTTAGTTGTCTCTCTAAAGCTTTTCTTTGTAAACAGAACTCCAACATTGGGGTGGTAATGCACTCAGAGAAAATGAGTTCCCTCTTAGTCCCAGAGGATGAATTATGATGGCTTACCCTTCCAGCATGAGCATGTAACTCAAAGTTGGACAATGAGACATGAAGGAAAGCCCACTTGGGAAAGGGAGCATTCCAGGATTTTCCTCCTGGATAAAAAGAGATGTACAAGAAACAAATCCATTTTTTCTTCCAGCTTTGAACACTGTCATGGAAGATATAGTAGCTGTAGTAGCTACTTGCATCCGAAAAGGGAAAGCCAAAAAATGGCAGAGAAGTTAGTCCAGACCTCTGATATCAACCTGTAGGGAGATTAACCAATTTTGACACAGCCCACCTCCAAACTTCTTATTTAAAAAACCCTATTATTTAACCCAATTTGGATCTACTTTTCTGTTATTTGTGGTTGAATATACCCTGACTCATGTTCAAAAAAACAAAAACAAAAACAAACAAACAAACAAACCCATAGAGTTGGGCATTTCCCAAAGTATGTTCCATGGAACATTAATCCCTCATGAAAATGGGGCAAGCAAGATTCAAAAAGTATATGATAGCATATTATAGGCTCTGAGAACTCAAATAAATGAGCTTATCTTTATTAACCCAGGATCTTCCAATGGCATTGATTACAGAACTCTCCTTTTAACCTACACCTGTTATATATTCGTTCCACAGAATTACTTTGGGTAATGTTGAGCTAGTGTCCAGCAAACTATAATTCAGGTAAAGTGGTGATAAAAACAAACAATGGAGTTTAAAATTCATGCTTCATCATTCATATATATGATATTTGACGCTGAATTTCACTTCCCCCCCCCCTTCATGAGATTACTATAATCATGACTACTTAGTGGAAATCATCTCTATTGCTATATGTTGTAGAATGGAAGACAAAAATTAAGGCCAAGGAGGAAGGCTCCTAGACCAAGAACACAATACTTAGGGCTGAAAGTAGGCAGAGGTGTATTGGTTTATGCATTCATTCAACATTTATTATGTCTCTACATGCCTCAGTAACTCCATTCCACACTGGGGATAAAACATCATTAAGATATCTCTGCCCTCAAAGAACATCTGCCATGGAAATAAGGCACATAAGACTTCACTCCATAAAATGAATATATATATAAGATGGTCAAAGTACAAAAAAGTACTAAACTGCTGAGGAGGAAAGATAAAAACTTAGAATAAAAGAGTCTTAAAGTGGGTCTTAATGGATATATATCTCTGGTTAATGGACAGGCTGGAGTTTGTTAGTTCAACTAGTAAAAAGAGCCAACGAGGCACAGCATGTAAAAACACAAAGATATAAAATGAATGGCACTAGGAAGCTGTAAACAATTAGGTATAACTGGTCTGTATGGTTAGCGAAAGGCTAAGAGCAGGTTATTAGGCTGGCCAGTGGCAGGAGCTAGATTACAGACAGCCTAAAAGTCAGGCTGAGGAATCTGGACTTTATTATTCAGGATTGGGAAAGCATCCAAAAGACATTAAAGATAACTACCATAGCACACAGGAGAAAGTGACGACTGGAGACAGGGAGACTGGTGAAGACAATAATTCAAAATTCTGGGCCAGAGATAATGAAAGTCTAAGCCTAAACAGTGGCAGTGAGTCTGGAGAAGAAAGGAGAGATCTGAGGGGTATCAATTGAGGTTTAGAATGAGCCGGATATGGAGGAAAGGAAGAAAAAAACCCTAAGATAACTACCTGGTTTGGGTGCCTAAGTGGATAGTAGCTCCAGAGTCTATAAAGACACAGAGAAGCAGGTTTGGGTAATGAACTGAGCTGTAAATTACTGAATGTGACTTGCCATCAAAGAGAGATGTTTAGTAGGTAGCTGAAAACACAAGTGTGGAGCTCAGTGCAGAGGTACAGGCAGGAAATGCGAACTGGGGAATCAAAGGTCTGTAGATGGCAACGGAAGCCATAGGAGTAGATGAGATTTCCCAAGAGGAGCATGCACAGCAAGAAGGGAGAGGGACTGAGGAGAGAATGCTGGCGACCAGCCTGGGGATCCTACTTTGTCAAAGTGGTTGCCTGAATTGGAGTTATTTTTTCCTATTTCAAAACCTTGACAGAAAACATATATATACTTAAGATGGGGCTACACAGGCTAAAGTCTCACGAATGGTAGTCTTAAATGGTAGTTCTTCAAAAGTGAGACTCGGGTGAAAGGAATAAACAAACCTTTCTTTACAATTTAGGAGACTGAATTACTATTTTAAAGCCTAGATTTATATCAACTGAGTATGTTAGCACTACTTATTTCACATCAATTTTGACAAGCTATTGCTTTCACTTAGCTTTCTGGTTGAAAAAATGAAAAAAAAATGGAATAGGAATGAAATAATATAGTCATGAATCTAAAACAGGGCCTTGATAACAGTTTGGAAACACCAGACTAGGGTTAGTACAGGAATGAAAATAGGGAAAATACAAAAAATATTTAACTAAAGAAAATGGACAATAATTGGTGATGGATTACATAGACAGCAGAACCAGAGTTAATCTTCCAATGTGAAGATACCAAAATTGTGCAAGTGACAGACCCCAGGATGATGTTCATTTGTTATACTGTCAGACATGTTCAGTTAAAAATACAAGTCTGGAAAGAACACGAAGTTTCTTCTAGAGCTCAGATATTAGTTACACAGATTATAACTGCTGTCTAAGGGAGTAAGTATGGAGAAGAAAACATTCTTTAGAATCAATCTTGAAGGACATGAGAGTGGAGAGAAGAAAACAGTAGTAAATGAAAGTAAGAGATTAACAACCATAATAAACGAAAACAATTATAACAGAGGTGCCCGGGTGGCTCAGTCAGTTAAGCATCTGACTTTAGATCAGGTCATGATTTCACGGTCCGTGAGTTCGAGCCCCACGTCGGGCTCTGTGCTGACAGCTCAGAGCCTGGAGCCTGCTTCGGATTCTGTGTCTCCCTCTCTCTTTCTGCCCCCCCCCCCCACTCATGCTGTCTCTGTCTCAAAAACAAATGAACATTAAAAATTTTTTTTAAAAACAATTATAAAATGTATTATAATAAAAGTTACGTGAATGAGGTCTCTCTCACTCTCAAAATACCTTACTATACTGTACTCACCTTTCTTCTTGTGATGTGAGATGAAAAAATGCCTATGTGATGAGATGAAGTGAGGTGAATGACATAGACACTGTGGCATAGCATTAGGCTACTGAGGACCTTCTGACCACACATCAGGAGAATCCTCAGCCTCCAGACACTGTAGAGAGCAAAACCGCTGATGAGGGGAACTACTGTAGAACAGCCAGAGAGATTTTAATTGTCAAAAGTAAAGAGTTCTATAAGACAGTCAGCCTCAACAGAACTGGTAGAAGAAAGAGCTTATGAAAAGAGAAAAAGCCAGAAAAATGGCATTGAAAGCATTAAGTACTGGCACCAGAAGCAGCAAAATCCAGGAGAAAAAATTGAGGCAACAGGCATAAGAAACAAATTAAGTTTCTCTCTCTCTGTGCTAGGATAGTGCCTGCTCATTTCTCTGTTGTTGAACATGTTAATTAACATACAATGTATTTATGGTCTAGTTTCTGAAATAAAGCATGAATTCACAAGGGCATAGTTAGCATGGTATCACTGTACATAGCAAGAGCACAAGAATTTGCTGAAGGACCGAACGGCTCCCCATTTCACTCAGTGTAAAAGCTTCGCAACAGTGCAGATGGCCATCCTCCTTCATTAACTCTGTGACCTAAGTTCCTACTAGTCCATTTTCATTCATTCTACTCTAGTCACACTGGCCTCTTTGATGTTTTGTAAACTTACTGGCTATGCTGTGATCTTAAGGTCTTTGCACTGACTGTCTTCTCTGGATAGTGTCTCTCTCTCTCTCTGGATGTTTCTCCCCAAGATATTCACAGGTTAACTCCCTCCTCTCCAATTGTGCTTTCTCAATAAGGTCTCCTATGACCACTCAATTTTAAATCTGCACCCCACCCCCCAATTCTAGAACTACTTTTAATATTTTTCATATACCTACCACCTATTCATACTATACATAGTCTGCTTAGTAATCGTGTTTATTGTTTGAGGTCTGTCTTCCTTTACCAGAAAGTGAGCTCTACAGAGGCAGGAATCTTTGTTTTGCTCATGGACACATGTCCCCAGCACCCAAAATGGTGGCTGGCCCAGAACAGAAGCTCAATACATACTTCTTGGATAGATGAACAGATGAATCACAGTGACAGAAAATGAGTCTTCTGAGGTGATGAAGCTTTTTCAGCACTGTATCTGAGGACATTTCACAGATATTGGAAAATCCCAGAAAGGGAGAGAAAGCTGGTAAGGAGGAATCCAAAGGAGAGCACAGAGACTTGCCATGGGTATGATCAAGCAGAGGTGGCCTTGGTGAAGAAAGTAGGGATGTGAGCCGTGGAACAACAAAATGGACATCTCCACGTGTGAGAGTGAGGAAAGCTAAGACCCGATGCTCTCAATTTCCCATCGAGCAGAACGCAATATCAAAACTTGTGAGAGACCAGGAGTTTTATTTAAGAACTACACATATTAAGTAGCTTTGTAATTTAACCTGTTAAATAGGAGAAAGAAATAAAAAGTTGACAACTATTTATGTTTTTGATTTAACATGAGCTTAAAAAAAATCAAATGCCACAAAAATCAAAGTCTCTTCTTATCTGGAAGAGACACTAAAAATGATAAATCAAAAATGGAATTATAAACACTTCCAGTAATGGCTTTTATCCCTTACTGAACATCAGAAGAATATATGTTTAATACAAATAAGACAGAAAGAACTTCCACTAAGAAAAATTAGCTTGATTTTAATATATGACTTCTCAGGATTTTACCTCCTAAAAGGAGTCCATTTTGGGACATTACTTAGGCATAATTATTAAGGTTTACAAGGTGATTATGCCATTAGGTGGTGATCTTCTGGCTTACTACAGGAAAACAATGGAATTATTCTTTCCTCATTAACAAAGGGGCAGAAGGCCTTGGCAAAAAAGTAGATATAAATTTTACCAAAAGAGAAAGTTGTCCTGACTTCTAAAAAACTAACACTTTAACAAACAATATAAGTTGGCAATACTAACTAAAGCAGCAAGTAATGCCACTCCAAACCATGTTTGTGATTACATTTTCTTTTGTCATTTTCCTTTTTCTTCCTTCATGTATTTAAAAACAATGACAAGAGCAACAAACTACAAATGCAATGAGCTAAAAAGTCTCCCTGTATTCTCTGCTGTCAAAATAGTCACCCACGGGGCACTTGGGTGGCTCAGTGCATTAGGTGTCCAACTCAATTTCAGCTTGGGTCATGATCTCACATTTCATGAGTTTGAGCCCTGTACTCACAGTGCAGGGCCTGTTTGAGATTCTCTCTTTCCCTCTCTCTTTGCTCTCTCTCTGTGCTCCTCCCACGCTGCTCACTAGCTCTCTCTCCTCCTCAAAATCAACTTAAAAAAATAGAAAAAATAGTCACCTACTGCTGTACTATCACTGAGTGCCTCCAGCAAGCCAGGCCCTGAAGTACACACATGATCTCATTGGAGACTTTAATATTGCTATGTTATGGATTAAGAAACTAGATTCAGAGACATTAGGTAATTTTGACTAGGTAGTAAATGGCAATATTGCTAGTTGAATCCAGGTCACATGGATATCAAAACCTGGCTTTCCAATGAGAATCCTGCCTCTCTGGGTATCATATGCTAAATTTGTCAACATATTACATACTAATAAGCAATGTCCAGAACAATTTCAAATGAAGTATCTTAAAAAAAAACAAAAACAACCAACTATATTTTGAGCTACACAGCATATACTTAGCTAAGGTTAATCTTTTGAAACCACATATTAAAAATACAATGGTATCTTTGGTCAAGAAGAACCTTTCAATGCAGCAGAAACCCCAAAATTACTGAAATAAATAAGAACCCCTGGCATTAAAAAAAGTGGAAAAACCTCAGGCAGACAATATTTATGGAAGTATAAACATGTACCAATGAAAATGTATTTGTACAGCAAAACTAGCAAAAAAAAAAATGATTATGCAACAAAAAAAGAAAGTGGTCAAGTATTCCCATATTTCAAGGAAAAATCAAAACAAAAATATTATTTGTTGATTGTAATACTATAGCCCTGCATCACTCCTGCAGCCTAAGGGGGGAGGGGGAATCAAAGATAAAGCAGAATGTTTTCTGTATAACCCAGGTATTCGTAGAGAATGGACTACATTATCACTGAACACTTTACTATCTGATCAATTGTGCTACAGTTAAAGAACTTTATACTCCCATAAAATAATGTCCTGTTAATATTCCTATGCCTGCGGCCAACCCTGTTGGTTTACTGACTCATCTAGTCCACTTCCAACCTCCTTCCTCCCTTACCCATTACCACTCCCAGTTTCCTCTACAGCTAGAGGTGGCAGTGAAACACTGCTTCACCTTAAACAAAATTAAGTCTAAGTCTGTTGGAGAGCTTCTGGGAAAGCTTTTGTTTTCCTGTTTTCCTGCTAAGAGAGTCATTCCATCAACTTCTCTTTCCTCTCTTCATTCTTCAGATAGGACAAAGGGGCTGTGGCAACCATCTTATGACCATGATGGAAAAGCCCAGATGATCATAAAGATGCCACTGAGTCATTGATCAAGATTAAGAGACACCTAGCTCTGGACTGTATGTGAGAAAAATAAACTTCCATTTAAGCCACTATTAGTCAGATATTCAATTACTTGCAGACAAAAGTAATCTTTATCAAACATCTTAGAAACCCTTAAAGCTGGTAAGAACACAGTTTAGAAGCTGGCCAGTTGTATGTGTTCATTCATTCACTCATTTGTTCAAATGGTTAAATGCCTACTTATATCACGTTAAGTTACGGGGAAAGAAAGTTGAAGATTAAAAAAAGTCTCTTAGTTTGAGACACATACTTAATATGAAAGCGAGATGTACAAATACGAGTGTGATAAATGCTCTAATAGAGCATGAACAAACTTCAATAGTAGCAAAGAGGAACCATGAGATTTTGTTTTGTTTTTTCAGAATTCAAAGTCTAGGTTTTTAAGTCAGAAAACTACAAGACTGGCCCAAACCAGTCCTGCTCTGTCCTCCCAAATGGCAAATTAAAGGTAGGAGAGGAGGAAGAGAGTCTGGGAAGCAAGCAAGAAAGTTAGACACAGTGAGGATTTCTGATAACCCTGACCCACCTACAGCTATCAGAGCATGAGAGGTGCAAAGAAATACCCTAGTCTATGTCATCTGGAGCACAGTGGGCCTGGAACAGCTCCCCCTCATTCTCACAGACCACAGTGGTCTGGGAGACTTAGCTGGGAGTGAGGGTACCATGCTCGAGAAAAAGAGAGGGTGCACCAACCTGAGTAGAAGATGCAGCTGCAAGGCAGAGGACTAAGCAGCAACACTGATATTTTAGGGTGAGGCCACCCTGGATAAATGCTAAGGACCAGACTCTTCAGCCAAAACCATTCCTATGTAAGCCAGAATGCACATTATGTAGTTCTATACACACCTGGTCTTTGCAAAAAATAACAAAGGCTAAAGCAATTCTACGTATGAGTCATTGTTGTAAGCAGTTATATAGGACATATTTAATTGTTACAACTATCCTATGAAGTAGAAACTCTTAGAAACATTGCACACATGAGAAAAGAGAGGCGAAAGAAATTTCTAGTAAATGGAAGAAGTTGGATTTGAATCTAAAGAATCTGGGTCTGGAGTCTACTCTTTACCACCCTGGTCTCTGTACCCACTATGCCCTTCACCCTCAACTGCCTCATGAGCTCCCATACATCTTTCCAGAACCAACCTAAATGTCTCCTTCCTTAACTGCAAAGGCTATCCTCAGCAGAACTAACTTTCACCCCTTTTTGTACTACCATCTTCTTCGGTAGAACACATATCACACTGTCCTGCAACGATTTGTGGATGTATGTGATGCATGTCCTCACTACACTGTGAGGTCTTGGGGACAGGAACTGCCTAATTTATCATTATGTCCCTCTCATCACTCACAATGTCTGACATAGCAAGCATTCACTAAACATTTACTTAACTGAATGAATGTCAGTAGAAATAATGCCTATTTTTATTTAAAAACATTTCAAAGTTGTCCACACAGCCCAATAGCGAGCTCTTTATTCACCCAGTTTTGGCAACAAAGAATTCTATACACTCATTTCTAAAAACTAGTTTAAAAAATAAATCTTTAAATTATCATAAGAGAATCTAGTAGTGCCTCCCAAATCCAGCTGTGTCCGAAATCTAGCTTAGTGTGGATTTCCCAATGTAATGCTTAACTACTCCCAGAAAACATGTCTGCCAGACCTCTTCCACTAGAAATAAATGGGTTGCAAATCAGAACTTGGATGAAGAACTATGGAAGATCTTAGCAGAGCAAAATAATTTAAAAAAATAAAAAGGATAATTTCCATAATTCTGACCCCTTAATTTTAAAAATCAGTTAAAAACTGCTCCATAGACTAGTTGCAGCACTAATGGAATCCTCTGTATCAGTGAATGGTCTCATTAGAACTAACTTCATATCCTTCATTTCCTTTAATTCTCACTCGCTCATCAAACACCTGTCATATGCCAAGAACTGTGCTGAGTCCTGAGGATGCAGGCTGACTAAGTGACAAGGTCAGGTAAACTAACACCTGCAGCACAGGGTGGTGGACTGGAGACACACTCAGGATGCTATGGCAGCAAAGAAAAGAAATACTCAAGTCAGAATGGGGAGTCCTAGGATAGACAGGGCCATGGACACAAAAACAAAAGCATCTTGGAAACGGGATCCCTTTTGGGAAAAGATTTAAAAGTGTGCATTTTGAATCAGTAGTTTTACAGTCAAATGATACAAAGTATGCAAAATCTCAGCTATGGTAAGAATTTTATGTCCTCCCTCCAAAGTTCCTATGTTAAAATCCTAACCCCAAAGGTAATGCTGATAACCTTAGGTAGGTAAGGCCTTTTGGAGGTGCTCACATCATGTGGGTGGAGCCCTCAAGAATAGGATTAGTGCCATACAAAGAGGCTCCAGAAAGTGTCCAAGCAATTAAACCATGTGAGGATACAATAAGAAGCCGGTGACCCGAAGAGTGCTCCTATCTGAGCAGTTTCCAGAACTGTGAGAACAAATTTCTGTTCTTTATAAGCTCCCTAGTCTGTACTATTTTGTTATAGCAGCCTGAATGGGCTAAGACAAACTCTTCAAATGGTACCTGGCTAAGTGCTCAATGAATTTTGGCTGCCATTTCAACATCAGGATCAGTGGTCCCCTTGGTCCCCCTTGGGGATCCCCTCCATCCATCAAAATCTACTTAACCTGCAGCTCAAAATAATCATTTCTAAGAATTCTCTTTTAAGTATGTTGGATTTATAAAAATCTTACATCCTCTAAACTCATATAACTAGGACCCATAGAAAAGATAGTATTTGGCACTACTCTTACATAAACTGAAAGTTGATTATGTCTTTTCACAAAAAGTTAATTAACTATTTAAGGTATTTATCTTGCCTTACCAAGTACAGTGTAAATTATTCAACATGAAACACACATTCTATTATTTTCATACTGCCCAAACAACTTAGAACAGTGTGTGCACAGAGCAGGCATACAGTCCTATCTGTCAAAGCAGTTAATGCAACACCAAACAGTTGATGGCTTATGTGCCATCTTAGAAGATGTTAAAGAAAAACATAAATTGTAACCATGAGGCTTTTAGACTGTCTTTAGTAATGATAAATACATATAACCTAAAGGCAAGAGAGAAAAAAATGTGTTTCCTGATTTAATTTTCAGATCTACCACAAGAATGTCCACTCTCAAGAGATGAATACATTCCTGCACATAATTGGAATCACTGGTAGAACCAAAGCAGAACAGAATGAATGAATGAATGAATGAATGAATGAATGAATGAGAAAGAAAGAAAGAAAGAAAGAGAGAAAGAAAAAGAAAGAGTGGGAGGGAGGAAAGAGGAAAATTTAGAGTTCCCTCACTCTGTCTAATCTGGAAGTCATTTAACAAGAAACTCAAAAGAAGTTAACCTCTCACTTTGGCAATATGCCAAATAAACTAATCCTTCAGTACAACCTTGAATTTGGAATCTGGTTCACTGTCACACTAAATAAGTACCTTCTATCTTTATATAAATCCTACCATCTCTTGAAGCATTTTTAAAAAAAAATTTTTTTTATAACATTTATTTATTTTTGAGACAGAGACAGAGCATGAATGGGGGAGGGGCAGAGAGAGAGGGAGACACAGAATCGGAAGCAGGCTCCAGGCTCTGAGCTGTCAGCCCAGAGCCCGACGCGGGGCTCGAACTCACGGACCGTGAGATCGTGACCTGAGCTGAAGTCGGACGCTCAACCGACTGAGCCACCCAGGAGCCCCTCTTGAAGCATTTTTAATCTTACCATTCATTCATGAAACTAGCCATATTACACTTTCACTCTTAACTTTAGCACAGGTTACATGTTTTTTTTTCTTTTTTTTTTTTTTTAATGTCTATTTATTCTTGAGAGATAGAGAGAGACAGAGCAAGAGCAGGGTTGGGGCAGAGAGAGACACAGAATCCGAAGCAGGCTCCAGGCTCTGAGCTATCAGCACAGAGCCCAACGTGGGGCTTGAACCCACAGACCGTGAGATCATGACCTAAGCCAAAGTCAGACACCTTAACCAACTGAGCCACCCAGGCATCCCACAAGTTCTTTCTTCTAAGGAACAAATCTTAACTTCTACAAACTACCTCCAGGATCTTGTAAAATGTTTTGCATGTAGGAGACCCTCAGATATTTGTTCTGACTGACCAAATAAACTTACAGTATATCGTGGATGAGTACTAATTTAGCTGAATCTGTTGGCTACCATAGACTGAGTACCTAGTACGCCAGGCTTTACATACATCACTTAATCTGTATCACAACCCTTTGAAGTATACTCTCTATTTTACAAACTGGGAAACTGAGACTTTAAAGAGCTAAAGAAATTTTTCTAAGATCCTACAGCCAGTAAAAAGTAAAGCTGTGATTTCAATCCATGTCTGATTTCTAACTACTTCTCTTTCCATTGAGCCACATTGCTTCTCTAAAATGATAAGCGATCTCCAGAACCATGGTTGAGGGGCACAGAATGATACTGACGTGCCATCTCAAATTTTAGTTAAAGAATAAAGTAGGTTTAGGTCAGTGAAAAGGCACTAAAGCTTTTTGTTTTTGTTTTTTAATAACTATATACAGCAAATGTCAAGGGCTATCAACGTTTTACAAATGACATATCAAAATCATGTTTTTCATTTACCTCTGGAGTGTTTAGAATAGAGGGTATAGGACTACTGCCTAGGTGTACATCTCTGACTTGACCTGATTTCTGAGCAGGTGTGTAAGATTAATCTTTGACCTCCAACTTGTCAATGGAGGTGGGGAGGGAGGGGTGTGTCACAAAATACATTTGATGCCAACTCTCAGACCTGTAGGAAGAGGGATATATTGACAGTAACTAATGAGAACATCCTATTCCTCGAACACTCAGAACAAACAGTGATATTAAGTTCACTTTTTGAAAATAGATTCACTGTACTAGAGATTCTTACTAGATCTCTTCTTTACTTCTCTTAAGGCTTGCCAAGCTCCCCCACTTGCCAAGTAGATATTATGCTAAATCCAGAGGCAAAGAAATAAAAAACGTACATTTGGCTGTTTTTTCCTCAAGGGTAAAGAGTTCCTCTGGCTCAAGAAGTCAACCAACAAATGTTTAATCAGCACCTGTTATGCCCAGTTTCAGGCACAAATAATTGCCCAGAAGAAGGTAAGATATACCCCCAAAACACCAACCACAAAGAAACAAATTGATAAACTGGCCTTCAACAAAATTAAAACCTTCTGTTCCTCAAAAACTAGTTAAGAGGATGAAAAGACAAATTGAAGACTGGTAGAAAAAAAGTTCAGAGAACATTTGTCTAGGAGGGGATTTGTACCCAGAATATACAGAGAATTGTCTAAACTCAATAATAAAAACCCAAGTTTTAAAAAAGGCAAAAAGAAATTTTTTTTTAAATTAAAAAAAATTTTTTTTTCAACGTTTATTTATTTTTGGGACAGAGAGAGACAGAGCATGAACGGGCGAGGGGCAGAGAGAGAGGGAGACACAGAATCGGAAACAGGCTCCAGGCTCTGAGCCATCAGCCCAGAGCCTGACGCGGGGCTCGAACTCACGGACCGCGAGATCGTGACCTGGCTGAAGTCGGACGCTTAACCGACTGCGCCACCCAGGCGCCCCTGAAATTTTTTTTTTTTAAGTAAAAGATCTGTACTGACACTTTGTCAGTGAAGATTTATGGATGACAAATAAACACAAGCAAAGATGCTCAACATTATTAGTCACTGGGGAAACGGAAAAAAGCCACAATATCACTATATACTTATTAGAATGGGTATCATACCAAGTATTGACAAGGATGTGGAGAGACCAGGAACTCATACACTCCTGACTGGAATGTAAAATGGCACAACTATTTCAGAAAACAGTTTGGCAATCTCTTAAAAAGTTAAACATAAACTTGCCACATACAATCCAGCCATTCCATTCCTAGGTATTTACCCAATATAAATAAAAACATATGTCCCTACAAAGGCTTGTACACAAATATTTATAGCAGCTTTATTTCTAATAGCCCAAAACTAGAACACACAAAAGCCCCAAACGTCTATCAACAGCTAAACAGACTGTCATATATCCATACAATGGAACACCACTAGGCAATAAAAATAAATGAATAAGACAGCAACATGGATACATCTTTAAATAATTATGCTTAGTAAAAGAAGCCAGGAAACAAAGAATACATTACTTTATGATTCCATTTATATAAAGAACTCTTAGAAATATCATTTTTAAAAAATTAAAAAGAAGGGGGGGCGGACCTGGGTGGCTCAGTCGGTTAAATGTCCTACTTCGGATCAGGACATGATCTCACAGCTCTTGAGTTCGAGCCCCGCTCATCAGCCTCTGTGCTGACAGCTCAAAGCCTGGAGCCTGCTTCAGATTCTGTGTCTCTCTTTCTCTCTCTCTCTTTCCGCTCCCCTCCCCGCCCCTGCCGTTCATGCTCACTCGCGCTCTCTCAAAAATAAACACTAAAAAAATTTTTTTTAACTCTTGGAAATATAGTGACAGGAAGCAAATCAGTGGTTGCCTAGGTATGGGGGCAGGGGAAACAGTGCAGAGAAGCGAAGGGCATGATAGAAAGACTAAAAAGGGGAATAAAGAAACTTTTAGGGATGAAGGATATGCTCAGTACCTTAATTGTAGTGATGGCTTCATGGATGTATACATATGCCAAAACTTGGCAATTTATAAACTTTAAATATGAGAAATTTTTGAATGTCAAATATTCTTCCATAAAGCAATTAAAAACTAATCAAGAAGACTTATACATATGAAAAGTTAAAAAAAAATTTTAATCTGTGTATGTATCCTCTAAGATGGCCAAAATGATCCCTGCCCCTTGCTATTTATGCCCATTTGTAATCTCTGCTTGCAACTGGGCTGTATTTAATGACTTGTTTCATTAAAACACACTACAGCAGATGTAAAGAGATGTCACTTCCAAGATTAAGTTACAAAAAAACACAGTAGTGTCCTTCTGCCTTGGACTCTCCACACGCTTGCTCTGTGAACTGTCCTATGGAGAAGCCCAGGATATAAGGAATGAGGGAGGTCTCTGCCTAAAAACTATCAAGGAATTAAGGCCCTCAGTCCAACAGCCTTCAAAGGGCTAAATCCAATATGAGTTTGAAAGTTAATCCTCTCCCAGATGAACCTTCTGATGAGTATGCAGCCCCAGCCAACTGTCAGACTACAACCTCATGTGAGACTCTGAGCCAGAGGTACCTAACTAAACCATGTCTGGATTCCTGATCCACAGAAACTGTGAAATAGCTATGTTTGTTTCTTTAAGCCACAAAATTTTGGAGTACACAGTTTGTTACAAAGTAAAAGACAACTAATAAAAAATCTAAGTCACATTTATATAAAAGAAAGTCTTCAAAGCAATTATATCCATTTAGAACACATTCAGCTACAGTAACAGAACATTTGACTAAAACTGGATTAAACAGTCCAGACCTGAGACAGTCCAAGGTTAGTGCAGCATTTCAAAATGCCACCAGAGACCCAAGCCCTTTCTTTTTTTTTTTTATTTAAAAAAAATTTTTTTTAACGTTTTATTTATTTTTGAGACAGAGAGAGACAGAGCATGAACGGGGGAGGGGCAGAGAGAGAGGGAGACACAGAATCGGAAACAGGCTCCAGGCTCTGAGCCATCAGCCCAGAGCCCAACGCGGGGCTCGAACCCACGGACCGCGAGATCGTGACCGGAGCTGAAGTCGCCCACTTAACTGACTGAGCCACCCAGGCGCCCCGACCCAAGCCCTTTCTATTCAGGCTCTGACATTAAGGGACAGGTCTCCATCCTAATGCATGTTATTGTAGGGTTACAATATGATCTCATGTCCACTATGGAAAAGAAGAGGAAGGGATTTTGCCTTTATCAGGAAAGTAAACACTTTCCTACAAACCTCAGAGATACTCTTCCACTTATATCTCACTCATCAGAACTGTTTTCCATTGCCACCCTTAGTTGCAAAGGAGTGTGGGAAGATGAGCATTTTTTTTTTTTAAGTAAGGCACACTGCTGCCTCAACAAAGTGTTTTGTTAGTAAAGAAGAAAGGGGCAGTGCTCATTACATAGGCAACCAGCAGTATGAGCCAAAGCAATACATTATATCATGGTAAAACCAAAAATATTACAGTTTGTTTAGAGAAGGCCAAACCCACTATAAGCTATGGGGCCTTGAGAAGGTTTCTGAAAAGAGAGATGTTTAGAATTTGGCTAAGTAGAAAGGAAGAGCAAGGGAATTCTCAAAGAGGATAAAGGAACAAAAAACCACGAAGACAGGAAAATTCAATAAGACCTGAAAGTATATTACCCTGTATAAAGTTTTAATTGTCATGATTAACTTTTCAAAAAATTGCTGAGTGACAAATATGCATGTTGTTTCCTAGCATGGAAAAAATGTCGCATCACGTTTAAAAGATAAAACATGGGTAAAGGATCTGAATAGGTATTTCTCTAAGGAAGATATACAAATGGCCCGTAAACACATGAAATGATGCTCAACATCACTAGTCACCAGGCAAATAGAAAGCAAAACCGTAACTAGATGCCACTTCACAACCACTAGGATGGCTAAAGTCAAAAAAGTCAGGTAATGATAAATTTCAGTGACGATGTAGTAAAACTGGAAGCTTCATGCACTGTAAAAATGGAAACTGGTGAAGCCAAATTAGAAAGAAGTATGGAAGTTCTTCAAACAACTAATCATATTGTCATATGACCCAGCAAATCCCAAGAGAAATGAAAAAATGTCCACACAAAAACTTGTACGTGAAAGTTTATAGCAACATTGCATATTAACAGCCAAAGGGTGAAAACAATCCAAACGGCCATTAACTGAGGAATGGATAAACAAAATGTGGTATATTCATATAACGGAATATTATTTGGCCATAAAAAGGAATGAAGTACTTCTACTATAACATGGACAAACTTGAAAACATTACGTTAAATTAAAGAAGCCAGTTGAGAATGATACACGTGCTGTGATTCCACTCATATGAAATGTCCAGAACAAGAAAATTTACAAGAGACAGAAAGTAGCTTACTGGTTGCCTATGGCTAAGGCAAGGATAAGTGGGCTTCGTCCACCTTGGTCCAAACCACCATTATTTCATAGCTGGATTATTTCAATAACTTAACCTACTTGGTTTCCCTGCTTCCATTCTTTGTCCACTAATGGATTCTGAGGGCCTATGATAGTTATCACAGAAGACAGTAGGTATTCAATAATTTAATTGTTATTATTCTGACTCCCAAGTCCTATGCTCTTTTCCAGTTTTTTTCTCCTGATTTATTTTGCAAATATCATGGTAGGAGAGACAGTGCTACTCAGCATTCAAACTCCCTTCCTATTTTGGGGAACTGCTGGTACCAATAGGAGGCAGCTACCTCTCGTCACAAAAACTGGAAACTCCATGGGACGCCTGGGTGGCTCAGTCAGTTAGGCGTCCGACTCCTCTGATTTAGACTCAGGTCATGATCCCATAGGTTTAGGAGATTGAGCCCTGCACTGGGCTCTGTGCTGATAACACAGAGCCTGCTTGGGATTCTCTCTCTCCCTCTCTTTCTCTGCCCCTCCCTCTGCACTCTCTCTCTCTCTCTTTCAAAACAAATAAATAAACTTAAAAAAAAAAAAGAGAGAAGAAAGAAAGAAACTAGATACCCCAATTACTTATTTCGCCAGTTCCCCTGGCAACTAGAGTGTGAGAATGTAACCCAGGCTTGGCCAGATCACATGTACCTCCACAAAATGTGACTGGTAGCTGGGACAGAAGTTTTTTGAGGGATTTTTAAGTTTGTTTTCTTTTCTTTGGCAGCAGCAACATCTGGTTCTTCAGCCTGAGTCAGAAGCACCAGTGGAATCATCTTCTGAGGTCAGCAATGTCAGTAGAGCTAGGTGCAGTGTTCATGGCTCTGGAGCAGCAGAATCCTCACCAGACAGGTTTCATGGTGTGACTTTGGCTGTGGTCTGGCTGTGTACCTTCCCTCAGTTCCTGCCTACTTTTAGAACTGGGTTTCCAGCCATCCCAGTGATTCTGCAAATCCATCTTGTATCTTTCAACAAATTCCTTTTCTGCTAATGTCAGCCAGAGTTAATATGCATTGCTTATAGTTAAAAACAATGACTGACAGAGGGCTCCTTACAAACTAACTCTTTAACCTTCTTAAACCCATGAGCAACATTTTAAATAGTGGTATTTCAGGAGGACTTTCCTATAAAGAAATGTAATCTCACGTTACCTCCAAACAGAAATAAATTCATTTCCTTTACTATTCTTTTTTTTTTTTTTTTTTTTAAAGAGAGAGAGAGCATGTGTGGGGAAGGGACAGAGAGAGAGGGAGACAGAGAATCCCAAGCAGACTCCATGCTGCCAGCACAGAGCCCAACACAGAGCTCGGAACTCACGAAACCATGAGATCATGATCTGAGCTGAAACCAAGAGTCAGACACTTAATTGACTGAGCCACCCAGGCGCCGCGCCCCTCCTTTACTATTCCTTTTTAAAAAAATTTTTTTAACGTTTTTATTTTATTTTCTGAGAGACAGAGACAGAGCGCTAGTTGGGGAGGGGCAGAGAGAGAGGGAGACACAGAATCTGAAGCAGGCTCCAGGCTCTGAGCTGTCAGCACAGAGCCCAAAGCAGGGCTCAAACCCACGAACCGTGAGATCATGACCTGAGCTGAAGTCGGACGCTTAACCCACTGAGCCACCCAGGCGCCCCCCTCCTTTACTATTCTTGATTAACTTTTCCCGGTCCTGTTATCTTCTCGAGAATCAGAATTCTTCCTCGCCTCACTCCAAAACAAGTCCATTGCCTATTTCCCTGAAGTTCCATTTCTTACCTACACTATAAATTCCACATGGTAATTCACCCCCTCAGTTGCATAAAAGAATAAAAAAATACTTCATTAAAATGTATTGGAATCTTGTAGTACAGACTAAATGCATGTTCTTGGAAACAATCAAAATTTCCTTTAATAGCTGAACGAATAAACAAACTACAGCACAACTATGAAATGGAATATTATTTAGCAATAAAAAGAAATGAGCTATCAAAAAAAAAAATGAGCTATCAAGCCACCAAAAGACACGGAGGAAAGCTAAATATACATTACTAAGTGAAAGAAGCCAATCTGAAAAGGCTATAGACTGTACGATTCCAACAATATCATATTCTGGGAAAGGCAAACTACAGAACAGTAAAAATACCAGTGGTTGCTAGGAGTTAGGGGAGAGGGAAGGATGGAGGGATAACTCCAGCACAGGAGATTTTTAGGGCAGTGAAACTATTCTGGAATCCTGCATTCTGTATCCTGTAATTGTGCATATATAACATTTATGCATTTGTCAAAATTCACAGAATATGCAATATAAAATGTGAACCCTAATATATAGTATGGACTTTATTTAATAACAATAGATCAATACTGACTCATCAATTATAACATGTACAACACTAACACAAAATGTAAATAATAGGGGAAATTTTGTGTTTGGTGGGGTATAGGGGGTGGTACAGGTGTCCCCATTTTTCAAAAGTTCATGTTATACCACTTTGTTTTTATGAAAGACCTACATTAGTACCTATTTTTGCTGAGAGAAATCTGAAGGGTATTTTGTTTTTACAAAAAAAAGATAAAAAGCAAAAAGAGTGTTCAGCATTCATTTTGCAGCAAGCCCTTATAGAGGCAGCATGCACCCAGAGCAGTGAGAGTGGCCCCAAGCTCCTTCCCTGGGAACTATACTCAGCATGTCAGCATCAAGCTCCATAGCATCGAACTGTGTCTATGAGCATTTGTGCTTTACTTTGATGTATTTTGTGCATCCATTAGCAAGATGTGCCCTAAGGTATCAGAAAAGCCTAAGAAAGGTTACTTTTGGGGTCTAGAATCACTCAAAGATTTTTTCCATATAGGTTAATGGTAATTGCTTTTTTGCTTCACACCATTTTAGCTCACAAAAAGTTTCATAGGAATACTCCATTTTCAGATGGTGGGAGAAAACCATACAGCTGACCACTGAACAATGCAAAAGTTAGGGCCAACCCTCATGCAGTCAAAAATCCATATATAACTTTTGACTCCTGGGTGGCTCAGTTGATTTAGCCTCCGACTCTTGGTTTCAGCTCAGGTCATGATCCAAGGGTCGTGGGATCCAGCCCCACATCGGGCTCTGTGCTGAACATGGAATCTGCTTGAAATTTTCTCGCTCGCTCTCTCTCTCTCTCTCTCTCCCCCCCCCCCCCACTAGTGCTCTGTCTCAAAAAAACAAACAAAAAAAAGTAACTTCTAATAGCTCACTGTTGACCAGAAGCCTTACCAATAACATAAATAGTTGATTAACACATATTTTGTATGTTATCATATACTGTATTCTTACAATAAAGTAAGTTAGGGAAAAGTAAATGTAGATAACTATAAGAAAAAGAAAATACATTTACAGTACCATATGTATTAAAAAAAAAAATCCATGTAGACGTGAACTCATGAGGTTTAAACCCATGTTGTTAAAGGGTCAACCATATTTGGGAACTCTCTGTACCTCCCCACCCCTTTTTCTGTAACCCTAAAAGGAACTAAAATATTATAAAATAATATCATGATGTGGGAAGATGAAGGTTAAAACATTCTAAGATTCTTGTACTGTTTGGAAGAAAGAGATGTTGATTATCTCTAGACTGAATCAAATAATGCATGTTAAAAATTTAACGGAAACCACATAAGTTTAAATAAAAACAATTTTTTTTCTTACAAAGCAAATCTATAATTTTTTTAAGTGTGGTGGCTTACCTGAGATTCCAGAACCTCCAGCTTGCGTTTCCTTGCATGAAGAGCTTTACTTGGAAAAGCCCAATAATAATTAGACGTTCCAATCCTCTCACAGTCAACCATACCGTCATCAACTAAGCTTTGAAGGACTTCTTTTACTGACATAGCAGCTAAAAGAGAGAATTTTTAAAGACTACATTAAGACACATCCTATACAATTAAAAGGCTAAAAACTAGGAAAATACCTGCAATAAATATTACAGAAGGGGTACTTAACAAAGGAGCTTTTAAAAATAAAAATAAAATACTACAATGGAAAAACAAAAGTACATCAATGAACAAAAACAAAATATACACAGTCAACAAACAAAAATGTTTAACCCCACTAATAACTGAAGAAAGCAAAATAAAGCAATGACATATGATTTCTTGACTACAATATCATAAAAGATTTAGGGTAATGAGTACCCTCATCATGGGTAGAGAATATGACAATATATATTGAAAACCTTAGATTTATGCATCCCTTTTATGTAGAAATTCCACTATTTTAAATTCAACCAAAGAAAATGACAGACAAGCATAACGATGCTTGTCAAAGCACTGTTTTCAATAGCAAAAAACTGGAAACCAGTCCAATAACTGGACTTGTAATATTGTGGGGCGCCTGAGTGGCATAGTCGATTAAGCGTCTGACTCTTGATTTCGGCTCAAGTCATGATCTCACGGTTTGTGAGTTTGAGCCCTGCATTGGGCTCTGTGCTAAACTGCAGAGCCTCCTTGGGATTTTATCTCCGTCTCTCGGCCCCTCCTCCACTTGCTCTCTCTCTCTCTCAAAATAAACAAAAACAACTTAAAAAAAAAAGCATTTATTGTGACAGGATACTATACAATCACTAAATTTATGTTATAAAATATTTAATGGCATGGATATATATACACATTCAAAATGTAGTGTATAAAATCTAAACAAATAAAGTTAAAATATGCACTAATGTGACAGAAGTTATCTTTAAGAGGCAATTTTTATTTCCTCTTTTTGTTCATTTTTCTTATTTTTTCCAACAATGAACATGTTTTGCCTTCTTTGCTAAGAAAACAAAAGAAAAAAAAACTTGTGAAAAATTAAACAAAACAATAAACTGAATATTACGGTTAAGGGTAAGATAAAAAATCAGAAAGAAGTTTTCAAAAGTAGCATATAAAAATGTAAAGTCAAATATGACTTTATTTGAAATTCATGAACAATTCTTACTTTCTATTAAGTAAAACTGTACTGAGAAATTATCCATATTTTTATGTCCACTTTAATTTTTTCTACAGATTCCTAAATATAATAAAACCTATTAGAAAACTAAAGATTTAATAAATTTAAAAAAAAATCGACACCGAATGTGCAAAACATTCAACCTCACTCATAAAGAAATACGAAGTGAAATGAAATGTCAACGATTCTAAAAATGAAAACACAATTCTGAGAAATAAATGTGAATATAATTTGGAATAGCCTTTCCTGAAGGCACTTTGAGAATATGTATTAAATGTCTAAAACTACACAAGTCTCTATTTTCCACTCTATTTCTAGGAGCATTTCCTAAATGAAATGATAGGAGATGTGGGGGGGGGGGGGGGAAGTATGGGTAAGGAGAGAAAAGGATGAATAGGTGGAGCACATTGAGATTTTAGGGCAGTAATAAAATCCTCTGCATGACACGATAATGATGGATCCGTGTCATTATACACTTGTCCAAACTCACAGAATGCAATGCAAACCATGGGCTTTGGGGGATTAGGATGTGTCAGCTGTAACAAACGGACCACTGATGAGTGATGCTGACAGCATAAGAAGCTTCACATGTGGGGGAGCAGGAAGCATATGGGATATCTCTGTACCTTCCACTCAATTCTTCTATGACCCTAAAACTGCCCTAAAAAAATCACGTTTTTAGAAAAAAATTCATAGGTAGTATGTTACACATTAATTTTAGCAGCAAAGTTTGTGAACAACCTAGGTGTTCAACAAAAGGTAACAAGCTAAGCAAATTAGGGTATAGTGGGTGGTCACAGAATGAAACATTAGGAGATGCAGATGTTGTGCATCTTTTTTTTTTTTTAAGTTTATTTATTTATTTTGAGAGACAGAGGAAAAAAGGGAATCTGGGGCTGACAGCACAGAGCCCCACGAGGGGCTCAATCCCATGCACTGTGAGATCATGACCTGAACAGAAATCAAGAGTCAGCCACTTAACCAACTGAGCCACCCAGGCACCCCACATCATTCTTTAAGCAAATGACATAATGAAATATAGATGACATAATGTTATATGAAAAATGCATGAACACAAAACTGCATATACAGGACAGTTCCCTCAAAAAAAAAAAAAAAAAAGACAGATATATACATACATACACAAATAGAACCAAAGAATAAGACACCAAAATAACACCAAAATGTTAACAGTGGTGATCCCAGAATAGAGGGCTTATGAACAATTTTTACTTATAAACATGTATAGCTTATACAATGAAAATAAGATTTAAATACATATATATATACATATATATGTGTGTATGTTTATATATATGTATATATATAGACACACACACACCATATATAGGGGGTTTAACAGTGACCCTTCAAAAGATAACCCCCAAATCCTGTGAATATGACCTGATTTGGAAAAAGGGTCTGTATAGATGCAGTTAAGGATCATAGATGAAATCATCCATGTTTTAGGGTGGTATGGCCCAAATCCAATGACATATGTCCTTATAAGAGATAGAAATGGAGAAAATAAAGGGGAAGTCTATGTAAAAACAGAGGCAGAGATTAGAACAATGTGTCTATAAGCCAAGTACTGCTGACAGCCACCAGAAGCCAGGAGAGAAGCAGGAGACAGATTCTCCTTCAGAACCTCCAGAAGGAACCAACCCTACCAATACCCTGATTTTAGACTTCTGGCTTCCAAACTTTGAAAGAATAAATTCTACTGTGTTAAGCTACCAAGTTTGTGGTAATTTGTTACAAAAGCTTAGAAAACCACTACACCATGTAAAGATATGAAGTCACATTTAACAAATACAAGAACATAAATGAAACGTTTACTTCTCTTGAAGTAAATATACCTATAAATAAATAAATGTGTGCATGCATGTTTGTATAGGTATGCGTGCGTATTCCATTTTAATTTTCCTAAAGCAGATACTCCAAACACAAGAATCATGGCCACAGCCCAAAGACATCATGTAAGGACTTTTATAAACATTCTTCACCTGTAGAAATTTATGTTTTCATTAAGTGAAAGACTGTTACAGAAAAGATGGCCAATTTATCACAAAATGGCTCTGCACATCTTTGATACTCACTAATGCCTTTTTCTTTGGGAGCAATCTTCTCCATGTCTTTTAATTGAAACACATCTTTCTGTTTAAAAGAGTTTAAAAAAAGATGAAAAACATATATTTATTTTCTACTATATATTCATATTTACCATAACTATATTAATAAAACTTCGTACTAAAAGTTGTGTCTGGTAATGAACAGTGTGACAGAATCAAGCATTTTAGAGCCAGAACAAACTGCAATTGTCTTGTTTGATACCTTCAACAGAATTTAAAAAGGGACAAATTTTGCATGAACATTCAATTCTTTAAAGTAACTGAAGATCAGAATGTAAAGAATATCTTCCCATCGAGGTATAAAGACTACTTACAATGAATCATTTAACATGAAATAATCACCTTCTCTGACACTGTGATTTTAAGAAAACAGTGATTTGCTTAGCATGCATTGTACGTCACAGATTTAGCAGTTTTAACTAAAAGTAAAACAGACAATTGATGGGCGTCTACTTGAGATTCTCTCTTTCCCTCTGCCCCTCTCCCCAGCTTGCAGGCATGCACGCTCCCTCTCAAAAAAAACAAAGAAAACAAAAAAACTCAGTGACTAGTGAACTTCTGGAAGCTGCTCACACTCATTAATATGCTGTTATTAATTGAAGGCAGGGCTGAAAAGTTTTCAATCTGAAACAGCCAATTTTGATACTGAGAAAATGATTACCCTCACCACTCTCCCCAGCCTTCCACAGCCTAGTAAGAATGAAATCTACTTTTCTTGCTGAGACCACAGGAAAAATATTTTAACTGTGTACAAGTCATAATCCTCACATACAAATTTCATCAATTTATCTTTCTAATCATCATCATTAATATGATACTCTGTTCTGAATTGCCAATGACTTTTAGTAAGTCATTGAAGGGAGGTAACATTAGTAAAATTACACTTAGAAGGCAGTTTTTAAAATAAAGGTTCCCAGAGTGTTTTGCTTGTTTTACTGAGAATCTGAATTATCAAAATGAAAATGTCCTTATTAATTTCATATTCTATTTTGCCATTTTCTCTTATCTTCTTCACATCTGTATATAATGAAAGTAGCCAGTAGAATGTGGTCAGACTAGACTTTGAAGGTCCTATCAAGTATTAGGCTAAGACATAGGAAATTAGTGTTTTTTGTAGGTCTAAGATTTGGACTTGAACTGGAAGAAGAAAAAAAAAAAGCTACTGTTGAGCAACATGGTAAAAAAACCAGCTTCTAGAGCCAGGTGCCTGGATTTAAATCCTGGCTCTACCACTTAGGACCTGAAACTTCAAACATATTTCCCGTTAGTGGCAGGCACAAATATGTGGAATAAATTAAGGAGGCCTACGATATGTAACACGATAGTCAGATTTATAAATGCAAAGAGGCAGCATTTAACACTGCCTAAAACCTAAAAATCAGATGATCCTCCCTGGATTTGAATCCTAGTGATACTACCACTTTAATTTTTTGAGATCCAGGGCTGGTACCTTAGGCTGTGTCTCAGATGTCCTCATCTGTAGAATGAGAATCATAACAGTCCTGATAGCAAAGGATTAAAAAGGATGGAATCAGATAACCTACACCAAGCGCTCAGAGCAATGATTGGCACCTAGGAAGCACTCAGCTGATGTCAACAATTATCACTATTATTCCCAGGCAGAAAGGGGACACAATCAAATATATGTTTCAGAAAGATCATTTGGTGCCAGTGTGGTGTAGTAGGAGTTTGGACAGAAGTGAACATTGGGGTAGAGTTCTTTCATACACCATAGCTTCACAGAAACTAAAAATGTTTGCATAATTTTATCCACTATTCAGGAAATTGAGTAGCACTGATATTTAATAAAAAAAGGTACAGTTAACACTGAATGCCATATACTTAAGGAGAAAATTACATAAAATACTAAAAATCTTAGAGAAAACAACTCACCGTCTCAAAAAATATTTCCATCATGCGGGCTCTCTTCTCCTCTGCACTCAGTCCCTTTTTCTTTGACTAAAGCACAAAAGTAAAAAAGTAGACACTGCATTAAAAAAAACAAAAAAACACTGCATTCTAAAATAACTTGATCTGAAACATCATCTGAAATGTTATGGTCTTGTCTGCCAATGAGTTTGATAACTCTCAGAGCCAGGCCTCAAGACCCATTTAAACTACTATATGCCAAGCCCTGTGGTAGGTGCTGCCAGTAAAATAACAAGTGTGATTGTGACAGAGCCTGGCAGTTTATAGAAATTCGGTATTTATCAAATGATCCAATGATAAGTCCCTGTATTTACCTTCAAAGGACTTATAATCTCTCAAAGAAAACAGATGTAACTAATAAATGATGGAAGTACATTCACAAATTGCTACCAAGTACAGAATTGGGGAGGGCTGAGGGCTATCTAGGAAGGCTAGAGATGAAAAGGATTTTGGCAAGTTGAGAAATGGTGAGGTGTCCTGGGCAGACCACACAGAGCCATGATGTTATGGAAGTCTGTGGAATGCATCAGAAAGCCAAGCACTCAGGGATGATTACTGCATAGTGCATGTAGAGGGAGTGGCAGAGAAGGTGAGAAAGGTTGTCGGGGGCCAGATCACGGAAGGCTGACTGTCCAGCCAAAGAGAATGTATGTTATTCTTTCTAGACAATGAGAAGCTACTAGGTGAATTTCTAAAGCAGGAGAGTGACAAGATTAGAGTTACGTTTTAGTAAGATGGCATATAGTAGCATTGTGGAGGATAGGCTGGAGGAAGAAAAAAACCTATCCAAGTAGAAAACGGAAGCCTACTGAAGGTTTCTACTATTCTGTAACTATAGTTTAGCCAATTTAAAATTAAGATAATTAACACGTAACTAAAATGTCTGTTGATAATTCAATTTTATAATATATTGTATTTAGAACATATAAAGCTGAAATCCAAATTTTTTAAAAAGCCAAATTCCCTCAATGCAAAGATTCGCAGAAAATAACAAAAGAGAGAATCATGTCTAATAGAGAATTCCACACTAATGTTTTTTAGGTCATCTGAATCTTTCTCAAAAATCACTCGGGATTATGAGGCAACATAAACTGTTTAGTAAGAAGTTTAAAACACTTTACACCACTTTAAAAAAGCAGACATTAAAAACAAACAAAGACTGAGTCTTTGCAACTAAATACTCCATTGGAAAATGAAAGCCTATAATAGACAGGAACAGGGATTTGAAATTGCCATCCTGAATACAAACCAGAGTCCTAAGTCTTTATTCTACTTGCAGAACCTAGAAACCCACTAACTGATTTTCACAGCAATAAAATTATCAGGTGTTCCTGGATGAACTGTATAGATAAAATAAGTAGGATTAATGTTGATATTTCTCGTTTTTCTCTGTCTACTCTTGAACACTATAGTTCCCCCTAGGTTCTCTATTGATCCCCTCATGTCCTCACACTTTTCTTTGATCTTATCTGCTTTTATGGTTTTAACAAACACTTATGCTGAATCCTCCAATCGTAAATCGGTCTCTGAAGTATGCTCCTGAGCTACAATCTCATGTATCTACCTGCCTACTGGACAGACTTCAAACTCAGAGGGTTTCAACTGAACTCTTCTTCTCCCACATCTACTCCCCAAACCTGCTGTTCCAGGTCTTGAGCTCAGTTAGATACCTTGTCACCTAAGCCAGAGGCCTGGCAGTCGTCCCAGGTTCCTTCATCCCTCTTACTCTACATCAGACCAATCACCAAGTTCTGCCAATTTTAGTGCTTAACTATTCCTCAAATCTATCCAGTCTGCTCCATCCCCATAACCTCCACCTCGATTCAGGCCTTCATTATGTGTGCTGTCTCCTGCAACATTCCTGCAGGCCCCCTCGCCACACTTTGTCTCACCCTCTAAGTCCACATTCCACACTGCCAAGAAGCAAATCTAACTATGCCTCTCCTTGCTTTTTCAGTGTTTCCGAACCATCCAGAAGTATCCAATCATTCTACGAGGACCTTTATCACCTGACCCCAATCTACCTCTCACAGATACCACTCCCCACATCAAATTTGACCATACCATGGAGAGTTAAGCCACTTGAGCTGTAATACAAAAATCAGATGGTCCCTGACTTACTATGGTTCCACTTTTTCAACTTTACCATAGTGTGAAAGTGATACACATTCAATAGAAACCATACTTCAAATTTTGAATCTGAATCTTTTCCCAGGCTAGTGATAAGAAGTACAATACTCTCATGAGGCTGGGCAGCCACACGACCATGACGGTACACAACCAATACACTTACAATCATTCTGTTTTTCACTTTCAGTACACTTTTCAATAAATTACATGAGATATTTAATACTTTACTATAAAATAGGCTTTGTCTTAGATGCTTTTGCCCAGCTATAGGCTAACGTATAAGTGTTCTGAGCATGTTTAAGGTAGGCTAGGCTAAGCTACGATGCTCCATAGGTTAGGTGTATTAAATGCATTTTTGACTTAATGATATTTTCAAATTACAGTGAGTTTATCGGGGTGTAACTCCATTGTGAGTTGAGGAAGATCTGTACTTGTAATTCTCCACTCGCAGCATGCTCTTTCCCATTTTTATGTCTTTCACAAAATGTTCTAAAACACCTGTTCCTCTCTCCTATTCGAAACTCCAAAAAAAATCTCCTAAGGCTTAGTTTAAGCATTCTGTAAAAGAGCTTCCCCTGAGCTCACAGGACAGGCTGAGTGTCATCCCATGTGTTCCCAGAACACAACTTTATCAAATCAATTTGTATACCTGTCTTTCTCAGCAGACTGAAAACTTCAGAACATGCATTGCCCTTGCCTTCCTAGAGCTTAGTGCTAGGTTAGAGCAGACCCAAAGGCCATCCCTTGACTTCAGGACCATGTATCCACAGCCCTAACTCTAAACTTTGAGACTGTTCAGGCTCCCAAACCCCACAACATCCTCTGCACTCCCATATATGACACAGGGTAAATTAATAATAAAGAATTCTGTGCTAACCATCTATGGCCTTTCCTGGAGAGATAAATCACAGAAATCTCAGGTGGGCAAGCTCCAAAAAACCATATAGATCTATTTGCTAAACCTGGAGTCAACAGCTGGCATTCAATACTGCTTTAATTAGCCTCCCTTCACACTGGCCTCAGCAGTATCAAAACAACCAAGCATGAAATCCACACCCAGTTAGAAGGCTCTTTTGGTTCATTTTTCTAGTCCAATGGGTTTCAAACTGCCATTAGAAGTATCTCAGGAGCTTTTCAAAAATACTGATACCAAGGCACATGCCATATGAACTGAATCAGAATCTCTGAGACCAGACCTTGGTCTGGGCATGCATATCTTACAAAGCCTCTCCAGGTGCTTTAACTCCCCAGGGTTGAGAACAGTGCTCTTCTCACCCCAGAATCTAGCGACAGGTCAGGGGTACTGGGTGGCAGCGAGGATCCCTTTAGGACTAGTCTGTAGCTACATCAGTGGAAAACAGATCCAAAGCTTTAAATGGGTCCTAACATTTTGGTATTATTAAACAGCTCCTTGGAGAGACTCATGGACTCCACAACAATCTGCCCACCAGAAGCAGACAATGAGGAGAGTCTAGTGTCCTGGAGGCACACAGTTGTAGGAAAGTTCACATCAGTTCAGAAGCTATGAAAGTTACTCAAGAAATATGGATGAGCTGTATTATCCATTAACATTGTTTTCAGGCTAATTTACTCATCAGTCTCTTTTATGACTAGAAATAGTTTTTATTATTAACCACAGTAGGAGAGTATCATGGCCAGAATGAAAATAACTAACGTAAAAGGATACCATATTAATTCATATCTAGAAATTTCTCCAAAAAAAAATCAACAAGGGCTTACTTAATAGTTAATATTAAAGAAAATCTGCTGACAACATAAGTTAGAGATATATTCAAATTAGTATATATATATAGGTATAGATATCTATCTATATATTCAAATAAAGATATATTGAATATATATATTCAAATATGTATATATATTCAAATTAGTAAGGGGACTCAAGACTTGACCTGAGGACAACAAAGCTTCCTGGTCAACTAACATATAGCTATCCCCACTTTTCAGAAGACTTAACATTAGTACCTATTTTCACTAACCAAAAGAAATCCTAAGAGCATTTTCACTTGTATGGAAAAAAGACAAAAAGTGAAGAACCAGTGTTCAGCGTTTGGTTTAGGAATGGCTCCACCAAGCTCCTTCCCTGGGAACTACATTCAGCATCTCAAGCATAAGCCACCACAGTTTTGAACTGTCTATGAGTAGCTGCACTGGCAAGATGTATCCTAGGGTGTGTGAAAAGCCTAAGAGAGAGAAAAAAATTCTTTAAAGTTTTAAAAAATTAAAAAAGAGAAAAGCCTAAGAGGGTTTTTTTTTTTTTTAGGTCTCAGAAATGCTCAAAGATTTTTTTTTTTTCCCAGGCGCCTGGGTGGCTCAGTCGGTTAAGCGGCCGACTTCGGCTCAGGTCATGATCTCACTGTCCGTGAGTTCGAGCCCTGCGTCGGGCTCTGTGCTGACAGCTCAGAGCCTGGAGCCTGTTTCAAATTCTGTGTCTCCCTCTCTCTGACCCTCCCCTGTTCATGCTCTGTCTCGCCCTGTCTCAAAAATAAATAAAACGTTAAAAAAAATTTAAAAGAAAATATTTTTTTTTCCATACAAATTAATAATTGCTGCTGCTGCTTCCCCTTACATCATTTCAGATGACAAAAGGCTTCATAGGAACACTACTCTTTCAAAGAGGGGGGGAAACCTGTATTTTAAACCACTTAAAAAGCCATACATCTAAGGAACCTTCTCCAATTAGGAGTTACAGATTCCCAAAATCAGCTCTGTTTACCAATTACAATACAACTTTGAAAAATTAAAAGTAGATGATATCTGTTGCCCTCAGAAGTGGCAGAGTACGTTACATCTCTCCAATTCCAAATATATGCCTGTACTTGTTTACCCACCAAGCCCAACCAAATCAAAACAAACCGGGATTAATTCAAAATCAGGAAAGGGAACAAAACTTTGTCTTTGATCAACATAACACTAAACATACTTCCTGAGCATACATTTAAAAAATAGGATGTATCTCCAAGTTTTATTCTATTTCATGTTTCTCCATTATCAGAGGTAAGCATCTGGAAATAGTTAACAGCATTAGTACCATTTAGAATCAGAAGGTGATTCGTATGTAAAGAGACATTAGGTAAAAGGATAAAGTTAATGCATTTGTGCTGCATAGTTCTCAATGGTCAGTTGTGTTAGGCCAGTAACACTACTGAGAAATACACTACCACACAGCATGGATAACAGATTGAAGTGTGCTCCTGTTTGGCTTCTGAGATCGTTTTATGCCCAGGTGGCTGCGTTGTTAGTTTAACCACAAAGAAGCCGTTATCAGTTGTAATTACATCTGGACAAGTATCTTCAAATAAGTACCATACAACCTAGATCCTTGCCCAGCAAAATAACGGCCACTTAACTAAATTAAGATATTAAAATCTTAGATTCATTTAATTAGATGTTGATTCTCTGCCAACAGAGGCAGAAAAAAAAATGACATGAAACTGAAGTTTATGGAAATGATTTGATGAGGGGCTTCTGGGTGGCTCAGTCGGTTGGGCCTCCAGCTCTTAATTTCGGCTCAGGTCATGATCCGGGGGTCTTAGGATCAGGCCCCGCCACCGGCCCTGAGCTGAGCATGGAGCCTACTTGGGATTCTCGCTCTCTCTCCCTCACTCTAACCCTCTCCCCCGCTCGCGCTCTCTCTAATTAAAAAAAAAAAAAATTTTTTTTTTAATGATTGGACGAGCTAAAAGACATTAAATTCACAAAGATACAAGCACGCCTTGGAATCTTACCAGGACTTAACCTACCATGGTATGCAGGGAAGGCTAACTCAGCGCAGTGCTTCCCTAATAAACGGACTAACTCCTTACCAACCAGCAGTTCAGAGCACAAAAGGACATCGATTCCAGCCCTTTGGTAAAAGAACAACGGATTTTCAAAGAAATCTTACTGGCATTAAGTGAAGATTCGTTACTTCTGAAACCGTGAGCCACTCAGAAACGTGCTCTACAAACCATGATACATAGCACTCGTCTAGGACCCAAGATGCCGGCTCGCTCGCACCTTTCCCGGTTCTTCCTAAGAGGCTGCACCTTTGGCAGCAGAATCCGGGGAGCCTGGTGCAATGGTTCTGAAGCGACTCGTGCTTTGGACAGGTCGCTAAGTTTGTGAAACACTCGGGTCACTTTCGCGAACGCCTCCGGATTTTAACCTAACCCGCCTTGGAAGGCTCTGGGGACAGCGCGGGGCGCGCAAGGGCGGGAAGGCGGCGGACGCCCCGCGGCGTAGGGGTAGCAGGCCCGGGGCCACGCCTCAGCCTCTGGGCTCCGGCCGCGTCGACCTGGCGGCTCCTCCATGGGAGCAAAGCCCCCGAAGCCCCGCCGGGGCCTCAAGCTGCCGAGGAGCTCCGCCGCCTCGAGAGTGGGAAGGAGCGGGACCCTGGAGCTCGGCCTCAGTTCTTACCATAGCGGATATTCCGAAGGCTGGGCCTGCGCGAAGCGAGGGGCGGAGCGGGACTAGACGGGTTTGACTTTGGCGCGGACACGGCCAGGGGGCGGAGCAGCGACCAGGAAGAGGTGGGACGGGGGCCGACCTCCGCTCCAACGGTGCGCGGCGACCCCTGGCGGCTCGGCGGAGCGGCCGGCCGAAGAGGGGCGGGGTCGGCCAGGGCGCTGTTTATGATGTAGAATGTGACTCCTTTTTTTAGAAAGTCTTAAGCCCTCACTTTAGGGCACGATTTTCCTCGCGCTGCAGAAACCCGGCCTACAGTTGGCCTTAAAAAATAGAGGCGGTTTTACTCTCGAGGAAGGAAGCGCTGCCCCCATCCACCAGGATTTGCCCAGCCTGAGGCGGACTTTGTTCTCTCCTAATTTTACCCCTCTTCGTTGCAGCTCTCTTCAGTGTTTTCCCAGTTTTTAAATATCGCTTTGTGTTGTCTGTTTTCCCCTTAGGTTTATTTGTTTTAAATAAACAAAATAATGAGCTTCAAATGAGAGCTGTGGAAAAGCTGCTACCTCACCACCTGAAAATACATGAATATTCAGGTCTGAAGCTCGGGTGTGTTAGCCTAAAGGCGCTACAAAATTAACTCAGACTTATCAGTTATTTTGAAAATTATTGTACGTTATTTTGAACCATTTTAAAATACAGTAATTTTACCGAAAACATAGAGTGGCATCTAAAGTGGGAATTTTTATCTCTTATTGCTTCTTTAAGAAACAGAAGCAAAGACGGGGCACCGGGTGGCTCATTCGCTTGAGCTTTGGGCTCAGGTCATGATCTCGCAGCTTGTGAGTTCGAGCCCTGCGTCGGGCTCTGTGCTGACAGCTCAGAGCCTGGAGCCTGCTTCGGATTCTGTGTCTTCCTCTCTCTCTGCCCCTAACCCACTCGCATTCTGTCTCTGTCTCTCTCAAAAATAAATAAACAGGGGCGCCTGGGTGGCTCAGTTGGTTGAGCGACCGACTTTGGCTCTGGTCACCATCTCGTGGTTTGTGAGTTCGAGCCCCTCATCAGCCTCTGTGCTAACAGCTCAGATCCTGAAGCCTGATTCAGATTCTGTGTCTTCCCCTCTCTCTGCCCCTCCCCTGCTCACGCTCAGTGTCTCTCTCTCTCAATAATAAATAAACGTTAAAAATTTAAAAAAAAAAATAGGGGTGCCTGGGTGGCTCAGTCGGTTAAGCGGCCGACTTCAGCCCAGGTCATGATCTCGCAGCCTGTGAGTTCGAGCCCCGTGTCGGGCTCTGTGCTGACAGCTCAGAGTCTGGAACCTGTTTCGGATTCTGTGTCTCCCTCTCTCTCTGACCCTCCACCATTCATGCTTTGTCTCTCTCTGTCTCAAAAATAAATAAACGTTAAAAAAAAAAATTAAAAAAAAAATTTTTTAATAATGAACATTAATTTTTTTTTTTTTTAAAGAAACAAAAGCAAGGGACACCTGAGTGGTTCAGTGGGTTGAGTTTCTGACTCTTGATCTCCACTCAGGTCATGATCTCACAGTTTGTGGGTTCGAGATCTGAGCATGCATAGGATTCTCTCTCATCTCCTTCTCTCTGCCCCATCCCTGTTCACACACTCTCTCTCTCTCAAAATAAATAAGCACTAAAAAAAAAAGAAAGAAAGAAAAGAAACATAAGCAAGGGAAGGGTTATATTGATTGCTTAGAGTTCCATTAATTTAGTTTTCCCTAGGGTGCGTTAGGATACCATATAATTGATGGTACATGAGATGATTTTAAAATAGTAAATGGGTAGCCATTTAATACATGTTTTAATATGTACTAGAAAAAGTATAAGCAGCACATTATACTCCAGAGTTCTCATGCATTTCTCTAGATTTGGATGAAGTAGGTATGTCAAAAAACCAAAAATGATATTTAAGAAAATATGAAGTAATTGCACTGGTGATATATATGATTTGACAAAAATCATAAAGGTGATGCTTGTGGGAAGAGTTGCCTTACTTGGCTCTCGAACTGCCATACCTCTTCCCTCCATCAGGAATGGCCTTTTTCCATTTGGCTTATTCTAATCTCCCTTTAGATAGCTCATATGTCTGGGAGATCTGACATGATTCGCTTCAGGAATCTCTTTCCGTGCTTCCCCTCTCCCAGGGCACAAGCAGATAGAGTGTCTTCTGTGGTATGCTATAGCAATCTGCAATTTTTTTAAATTTTTTTTTTTTAACGTTTGTTTGTTTTTGAGACAGAGAGAGACAGAGCATGAATGGGGGAGGGTCAGAGAGAGGGAGACACAGAATCTGAAACAGGCTCCAGGCTCTGAGCTGTCAGCACAGAGCCTGACGCGGGGCTTGAACTCACGGGCTGCGAAATCATGACCTGAGCCGAAGTCGGATGCTTAACCGACTGAGCCACCCAGGCGCCCCAGCAATCTGCACTTTTATCATAGCACCCCACATTCATTCTATAACTGTTTTCTTGGACAGCTTCCCCGTAACATCAAACTCCTTTCTGTGGCAGAGGTTAAGCCAACGATCTTGGTGTCACCAAGACCTAGCACAGTGCCCAACAGATGGTCAACGCTCAATAAATGTGTATCAAATAAATGTACGAGGTATTTAAGAACACCGTCTCTTCATTGACTTGGGGATAACTGGATATAGTTTTCAGTTGAAAAATCAAAGGATACTTTATTTTATTAAAATCTTAGGGGTGCCTGGGTGGCTTGGTCGGTTAAGCGTCCGACTTCGGCTCAGGTCATGATCTCACGGTCCGTGAGTTTGAGCCCCGCGTCGGGCTCTGTGCTGACCGCTCAGAGCCTGGAGCCTGTTCCAGATTCTGTGTCTCCCTCTCTCTCTGCCCCTCCCCTGTTCATGCTCTGTCTCTCTCTGTCTCAAAAATAAATAAATGTTAAAAAAAATTTTTTTTTAAATAAAAAAAATAAAATCTTAATTATTGGGGCACCTGGGTGGCTCGGTCGGTTGGGTGACTGACTTCGGCTCAGGCCATGATCTCACAGTTTGTGGGTTCAAGCCCCGCATCGGGCTCCGTGCTCACAGCTCAGAGCCTGGAGCCTGCTTCTGATTCTGTGTCTCCCTCTCTCTGCACCTCCCCTGCTCATGCTCTGTCTCTCCCTGACTCTCAAAAAATAAATAAATGTTAGCAAAAAAAAATTTTTTTTGATCTTACTTGTATTGGGTAATGCTTTCCCATTCATTATCCTTACCAATAGAAATTTGAAATTATCATATATACCATTCGGATGTGTTAAATTAAACAAGGAAGCCATTAGACTCTATTGTGTGGCTCTAATGCTGCGGCAGCCTACAAGGGCAAACCAAAAATCTAAGCCTGTAAATGCCCTGAGGTTAGGAAGTCAGAACACTAACGACAATTGCATCAGTCAACACGACTTTAAGCTTTAGTGAATCCAATAATTCCTTTGGTTCTGTGCTCTATGTAAGTCATTCCACAGGCTCCTGTCGCCAGAGCAGTCCTACCCACTTCCGGTTTGCTTGATTAGAACTGATTTTGCTCAGACTCCTAAAATCTTTAATATGCCTCAGTTTATCTTTTAATGATGTCTAGAGATACCCCAAGTTTTGTAATATTATGGAGCAGGCAGATGTGGTATACAGGTTTTTAAGTATGGTAGATAAATATTTGCAGCATCTGAGAGGAACCCATGACTTTGGATCCCGTATCCACCATCTAGCATCTGGTTTTGTACCCAGATGGCATTTGCTTATTGTTCAAATTTGTGTTTTACAAAATCCTTAAGCATACATGAAGTTCATTCTTTTTACTTTATCTGCTGCCTGCAAAGTGTGTGAAGATGAACCAGACAGGTCACACCAGTAAGGGGTTTGTTTTAGTCAGAACTGCTCTCCCATCTCAGCACCCTTGCCCAAGACCCTGCTTTACAGAGGGACCTGTTGCCCTTACTCCAGCCACAACCCTCCCCACAGGCAAGGAATCTGCAGGGCCAAAGAGATGTGCCCACCTGTCACAACCCCTCTTCTAGACTGGGAACCTGGAAACCCAGAATCCCCTGAGTTTCCACCAAAACAGAGCTTGAGACAAAGACGTGCTGGTAATTTATTTGGGAGTGAGGAGGCAGCAAGGGTGAGATGCGAAAGGAGCAAAACCACTAAACATGTGTGCACTTCTCTGTGTGGGTATTTAAAAATCTTTTAAATCTCCTTTGTGGAAGGAAAGAACACAGGAGAGATGAGATCTGAGGACAGAACTCCACTGGAGAGGACACTCTGACTCTCTAGGTGCCTTCCAGGCCCTTGGCCACGTTCTGTCTTTAAACCCCCGCATTCTTGCTACACACAGGTGTGGTTCTTGCCATTCCATCTAATGAACTCTCGGCCATCTGGGCCATGCCTGACTAGACCAGGGCTAGGCGCTCGTGCCAAAGGCAGAGTGTACAGGGTGAACATAGAGCAAGCCCCTTGATTGGGGTGGCCAAGGTAGCCTTGGACAGTGACAAATTGACTCAATTGGGTCTTCTCTTGGGAAAGATGAGTACTAAGTGCACATAGAGTGGGTTACTCTTTGAACAGTAGCTGTATCCTAAATGGCCCTGAATTGTAGTTACACTTCTCTGAGATTCCAGATGTGCACCCATTTTAGAATACCAGACCTCAGAACGACACCACCAAGGAGAAGAGACACATTCTCCTGTCTCCGGTTCCCTTGCTTTCTCAGGAAATATACTCCAAACTGAAGATAACCTTCTCATGGCCCTTCCTTGAAATTCTGAAAAGCATGACCTCTAGAAGAAACGTCTTATTAAGGAATCAGGAAAAGAAAGTAATTTGGAAAAGACAGAGGGAAAAGTCTACAAGGTAGGAAAAGGTGGAGAATGAAAAACCGTGAAAGGAGAACATTTCAAATAAGAAATAGTCAACATTAAAAAAAATTTTTTTTAATGTTTATTTTTGAGAGAAAAAGAGAGTGCATGAGTGGGGGAGGGATGGGGGGGGCAGAGGATCCAAAGTGGGTTCCGCAATGACAGCAGACAGCCTGATGTGGGGCTCGAACTCACGAACTGAGAGATCATGACCTGAGTCGAAACCAAGAGTCGGATGCCCAACCGACTGAGCCACCCAGGTGCCCCAAGAAATAGTCACCGTTATCAACTTCTCAGTCATCCCACATCCCCTGAGTTAAAAATGACAATGCTATTGTATCATTTTTGCAGAGCATCGGTTTCAACGAGGACTCCTGGAAGCTGGAAAAATCTCAGATGGTCTGTGGCTCTCCAAAGGGCTATAGTACATAAACAGATACACGGTACATCTCTGGTAGTAACATTTCATGGAGTGGGAGTACGGGAGATTAGGAAAAAATGTGTAAGAGAGCTCCTTAGGGGGATGATAATGGAAAAAAGGTTGAGAAACACTGGTGTAGAGCAAGTATACAATTTATCATCCAAATGGGGCACATCTGAGAACGAAAGGGACTGTTATTTATAATTATGTGGCATAAAGCAGGATTGTGCCCATGAATCATGTGATAACTCAGAACTTCCCTTGTGTTTTATTAACACTTCTCTTATGGCTCTTACCTTAATTTGCTCTGTATCATAGTTTCTAATCATTCCATCTGGGAGAACAGGCACAGTAAGGAACTTACTCCTTTTTGTAGCCCAGTCTCATTTCTCCTCATTTCTTCTTGAGCATCCTGTGGCCTCACGACATTGAACTACTTGTTCTTTCCTGGACACCTCATGCTCTCTCGCCATCTTTTACCAAGTGTTGGCTCACAAGTGGTCCGGCGGCAACACCAGCCCTCTGCCTTCCTCTGCGACAAGTTCTTACCTGCCAGTTCCCTCAGCCCCATCCAGTGACCCCTGCCACCCTCCATTCCTGGCAGGAGGCCCGGGCCCAAGCCATAGGGAAGTCTGAGTCATGGTGTGGGGCCCTAGGTGCCCATGAGGGTCTCTACTTAGACAGCAAGTATCCCTATGCCCCAGGGAGCAGGACATTAAATAGCAAATAAAAACCACCACCACAGGTCAAGAGGCCACGGAAAAAAGGAAAAAGCCTTTTACATTCTTTTTGAAGGAGGGTTCGTGCATTTTCATTTTGCATCAGCCCCCACAAATTATGTAGCCAGCCATTATATATTACATATATCTTCACACACGTACACACACACACGTGTATATATACACACACTGAACATGAATACACACACACACACACACACACACACATTGATGTAAGTTTCATTCCAGTAGAATTAAAGCTCCATGAGAATAAGGACTTTTTAGTTTGCTGCTGTTCCCTAGTGGCTAGAACATACTAGACTCAGTAAATATTTGCTAATGAATGCATATAAAAGCAGCTCATGGTATTATAATTACCTGGCCTGGTTCACTAACCAAACTGCAAGCTCTTAGAGGCCACAGGCTTTACCTCATCTTTATATCCCTTACACCTACCTTAAACCCTGGTGTATCACAAGTGCTTAGACATTTGTCCAATGACAGCAACAACAAAAAAAGGCAGTAGCGTGGGGTAGAGGATAGAATATCATTTGCCCTTCCTGCCTCTTCACTTAGGGTAAATAATACCCTGCAGCTTTAGTTGAACTTGGCTGCTCTGGAAAGGAGTGCAGCTGGCTTCATGGGAAATGAGTTCTCAAAGGATAATTTGAGAGATGCTTAAACGTGGGACAACTGGCTTTTATCAGGAATGCCATGCTCTCTGCATCTGAAAATCTCCAAATGGCCCACGATGGCAATGGTGCCTGCTTGGTTTAAAGAAAAAATAAGTGAAGAATGGACGCAGGATTAAATAAAACCAATATCCGCAGTTACATGTTTGGCCTTTTTCTCATTTCTATTTCATCTGTCCTTCCAAGACTGACTTAGTCTCCTCTTGTAGAGTTACAAACTATTAGAGGTTTTTTTAACCCTCCAAAAAAACAAAACAAGAAATTTTTGTTGTGTCCCTCCATTGTTCACAAAGGATACTCAAAAGAAAATTTTAGTATTCCAGACTTAATGAAAAATCAAAAAGCCTATAAATAAAAAAGTTCTATGCATATATATGTAAGGCCATGACTTATTTACAATTAATGAAGAAAGACAAGAGTCCGTTATAGGAGAACAAAAGATCAAATATCAAACCCATACACCACTCAAGTTGAGAGCTTATCTGTCCTTAAGTCTTGTGGGGAAGATACCTGACCTATAGGTTAGCAATATTAAAATGACAACTTTGACATTATGAATAGAGACCAATGTAAAGTTTATTCGATTTATGAAAGCCAGGGCACCTGGCTGGCTCAGTCAGTTCAGCTTCCGACTTTGGCTCAGGTCATGATCTCACAGTCTGTGGGTTCAAGCCCTACTTCAGGCTCCGTGCTGACAGCTCAGAGCCTGGAACCTGCTTTGGATTCTGTCTCCCTCCCCCTCTGCCCCTCCCCACTCACACTCTGTCTCTCTGTCTCTCAAAAATAAATAAACGTTAAAAAAAAAAAAAGCCAGTTGAAACTATCTTCTTTGGAAGGATATGACATAGTGATACCCTATTATTTGTACATTTATCATCAGGTTCCTTTACGACCAAACCTCCAGAGGCCTGTCTGGACGTAATCTTTAGATGTTGTGAGTACTGCTCGAAATGCTTGGCCATTAGCTTGATGGAATATAAAAAACTGTATTGTAGGGGAGCCTAGGTGGTTCAGTCAGGTAAGTGTCCAACTTCAGCTCAGGTTGTATCTCGAAGTTGGTAAGTTTGAGCCCCACATCAGGCTGTCTGCTCTCAGCATGGAGCCCACTTTGGATCCTCTGTCCCCCCCTCTCTCTCTGCCTATCCCCTGCTCGTGTTATCTCTATCTCAAAAATAAATAAAATATTTTAAAAATAAATGAATAAATAAACCCCTAACCTCTAAAAAAAACCTTTTATTGTAATGAATTTTATTTTAATTAAATTTTGGAACCTAAAGACAATATTTACAGCGAGGTCCCTTTCTAGTTCTTCACCCCCTAGAAATGTGACCACCCTGATGCCAGAAGGTCTGTCCTGTGATTCTTTAAGGATTATAAGCATATTGCTTTGGGTCTATTTGGACTTCTAAATATATTTGCTAGACATACATGTCATGATTTTCCAAATTCCTGCTTAAGATACAGCCTAAATGCTCACCTGATTATTAGCATCGTAAACAACAAAAATTTCACTATGCTTTTCTCACTTTTATAAACAGTTTGTTTGAGGTATTGGTATCTTCCCCGTATTGTAGAACATTCCTTCATTTCCCTTTACTAAAAAAGCAAACAATACATAAACATTCACCCTGGAAATGGAGAAAACAAGCTTTATTATAATGATTTGAGATTTTGTGCATGGTAAAGGTATACACATGAATCTTGTTTCTCCTATGTTTCAAGACAGAATTAATTTAAAGTTTTATTGTAGACTAAAGCATCCAAAATACTGTGGTACATATGTAGCTACGGACATACAAACACTTTGATGCACAGCGTTCATTCTTTTCTTTAAATAGGCAGTCAGCATTTCGATTCATAAAAGAACAAATGAGAATATATCAGTATCAATGTCAGAGCGCGCAAGACTTAGTGTTCTATACACAAAACGTATGAAACAGACCTAAAAAGATGGAATGTACAAAATTTAAAAAGAAACAAAGGAAGCAGAAATCCTTTATACTCATACATAGGATTGAAAGGCTATAGAATTGAAAATGATATAAAGAATTCTATTACAAGAATACACTCTGTTGATGACAGAACATTCCCATGTCATAAAGCAAAAGCATTGAGTTTAAGGCTGTGTTGCTTTTGAAAGTTAATGGACGTGCTGTACATTCATTGGGACAACATAGCCAATTTATTAATCTATTTTAGAATATTAATAGCTTTCATACATTCTCGACAAACAGACCACACAATCACTGCCACACAGTTCATCTTCAGAAAGTTTAAGATTAACATCATGATTTGTAGCTTACTGTCATTTAAAACAAAACAAAAAAATCATTTATTTATACCAAACAAATCTTTAATGGGCACTTAGTTTCCTTTATGGCAATACTAGATTCCTAGTTATCAAAAATATTAAAATAATTGTAAAGTTTAAAACCCTGCAACATTTACAGAATGCAACAGTATTACGACTTTCGATTTTAAGCAAAATTAGATGATGTTCTCAAGCAAACAGCTTCAATGTTCTCCTACCTGGAAATGTCTTGTTGTTAAATTAGTAAACTAAAAATACTCCTCCCTTTCCAGAAGCTGGTGAATAGGGAGGATACTATAGAGTCCAAATGTACAAAAAGGTTTTTCCCTTTTGAAGTAATCTGCACATTGCCTAATATTTATTTGCTATTTCCTCCAATTAACTCAGTAGGTATTAGCAAAGCATTTATGTGAATCCTTCCATGTTAAGGATCCATAGACACTTGCTAGTATACTGCTATTCCAGTCAACTTCATGTGAGGACATACCCTGTATATTTAGTAGTAGAAGCAACTGTGTTCTAGTTGCATGGACCTGTAGTATTTATTTCTCTCAAATCTAGTCAAAGAGTAAATTAAAATAAGGAAACTTGGGGATTTGTTTAGTTACTGGAGACTAAAGTTTGATCAAGATACTAAGTACCATTTTAAAAAATGGTGAACAGTCATAAAGGCTTTTTATTCACGTGTTTCTGGATGGCCAGGTCACCACGTCCCCCAAGCCCAGCAGGGGAGGTCTGTTTTGGAGGGAATGCATTGTCACTGACCTTTACATTCAAACTGGCAATATGCTGCCGTAAGTGCCCAGGGGACATTTGAATGGGTAATTTCTCAGTGCTACTTATCATGAACGTATGACAGGTTCTGTACACTTGACAAAGAGAAATCAAACAATAATGATAGCTCAGGGAAAAAAAAAAATCACTTATGTTAATATCCTTCTCAGTTTACCAGAAACCATTTTCCAGAGAATGTGACAAAATTTCATGTAAATCTTGTCTACTCTATCTTATCAGCAGCACTTTCCCTCCTCAAATAAGCTCATCAAGAAATACAGTAAATGCTAATATGTATCCAAATGTGAAATGTTATCTATACTTTACCATACATGATTATATATTTTGGAGGGGAAAATACAGTGTTTCTTAGAGTGCCCACAACATGTGTTTTAGTAACAGATAGTGGAACAAGTCTGAATCAAACTATCTATTCTTCCATTCCAATTTGTGCCAATATTGACAGATTTAAAAAAAAAATAGCCTCATATTCAATATATTATTGAGATACCCAGCCCGATATGGTAGGACGGCTAGTTAATTTCTAAATTCACAAGTATAATTTCAGTGTTGTGCAAAAAACACTTTTAAGTCAACTAGTCTTAAGACCAATAGCCTGTGACAGAATCTAAACAGGAAGCCACTTTTACTTGTGAAAACAAACAGAAGTTATTTTAACAAATTTAAAAGGTTTTCTTTTAAACGGTCTAGGACCTATCAAAGGTCTAGCTTATCTTTTATGCAGAATGTTAGTAAAGGGCAAAATGAAATTCCCTCCCTAGAGTGTAAGCTCCAAGCAGGCAGGGATTTTTGTCTCTTTTGTCTATTGCTGTATCCCCAGTGCCTAAAATAGTGCCTGGCACCTAGTAAGCACTCATTTAATACGAGTGTTTGAATTCAAAGACTTAGTTCGCTGATGTTAGGAAACAGTATTTTATTTAACATCCAAAAATGCTACTGAATTTTATAACTTTATCACAGTCTCAAATATTTTGAAAACTCTACCTAACTAAAAAAAAAAAAAAAAAAGAAAAAAGAAAAAGAAATTCTAAACCTAAATGTAAATCTTCCTGAAAACATTTTTTTTTGAGAGGTTGATTTGGGCATAATAAATTTGACAGACAATTGGAAGTAGCTAGATTTCCCTTCTAAATTTAAAAAAGTCCTATTTTAAGAGAATGACTGGGTTATAAATTAAGCAATAAACATCACATATAATTATACATATGGGAAATGTTTTCTTATAGTACAGTTCTAAGGTGCTTTCAGTGAAAAAGATCCCAAAGTCATATCAAAGATGCCAAACATGACATCCTATTTGGTAGAACTGAGTAGAAAATTAAACAGTGGAAACAGACCACGTCTTACCTTACAGTATCAAAGACAGATTAACAATTGACTAAATTTTTCTTCACATTTCTCAAAACCCATTTATACTTAGTTTAAATTAAGAGTAACTAAAGTTCAACGTTTCCTTTTCTTTCAACCTGTTTTCGTTTTGTTTTTGCTTTTGAAAGCACAGAAGGCCATTTTCTGACTAAAAGTCAGCCAATACCATCATTCCTGGAAAATGGTGAAAATTATACCTGTTTTAGGGCTTCCTCTACTAGGGACGGCTTTAAACTGCTCAGTAAAGGGATGTGCTGGATGATGCTTCTGTCTTTCAGAGTGCTGCCTATTTCAATACACCAAAGGTTCAACTATATATATATATATATATATATATATGATACATTCTACCTTACCCTAATCATGTATACATAGTCCTTTAATGCCTCTACTATTCATTAGACAATGATAAATAACCGTAACATGCCCTTAACCTGTAATGCTTTCGAGATAACACGACTTTGGTAACACTTGCTTTCTAAGGGGAAACCATTAATCAATCACATGCCTTTGGCTGACACCATCCGTCCTCCAAAGGGCTACTTATGGCTCTCTGTCCTAGGACACTGGCGTCCTACTACATGTGCTGACATTCTGCAGGAGGTAAAGCTTTCGCTTTCGTGAAGTGGAAGAGGAGAGACACGTGAGAACATGGCACATAAAATGTGACTGACTTTTTCTTGACCACATGCCAGTGCACTAATCTGGAGTTGAGGGGGGCTGTTTGTTTACCAAAAGGTAGCATTGCTATTGTAATATGCTTTTTAAAGCATTCGGAATTTCAGGTTTCCCTGAAAATGGACTCTGTTTTTTGATACAAGGGGAGCAGGAGAGAAAAGGTGAGAACACACAAAAAAGATCTTTGATCTAACCCAGAAAGGATGGGATATGTGCAGTGGTTTTTAAGTGCTGAACTCAAGAGGCCTGCCTAATCACACCTGGGAGGGTTTTGCAAGACAGTTTTATTCTCTCCTAATTTACATGTAGTTATTGATAACCAAAAAAATGTCACATAAGTTAAGACCGACTGTGAAAGTGAGGTTAGAAGATCCCCCGGGTCTTGTAATTGAAGTTAAATAAAGTACAACAGATTCTGTTTTTGTTTTGTTTTGTTTTGTTTTTGGAGGCTCTGCACAAAAGCTACCATTCACGGGATTAACAAACACCTTTAAATATTCTAGGTTTTTTTTAGTGCTTGCTTGATTTGCAAAATCAGTTCAACTACATAAATCCCTGTCCTAGAAGCCATAGTTCACAGGTGTGAAACGCTGCGTTTTCCAAAGATTCAGTAGAAGGGATTTCCTTCTTTCAAACCCTAAAGGCGAATTACAGAAATCAGATATGCAGTTTTTAAGGAAATTGTTACATTCAGAAATCACCTTGGAAAGTTCGCCAATGATTCCTTCTAGCATGAAAAGTCTAGTGTAATCTGGTCCCGCGTCGAGAAATCCCTTCCAGTTTATAGTGCAAGACCTTTGGGAGAGGGGGGTCCATCTGCGCACCACTACTGTAAGTACCGGTAGACCTTGAAACAGTGGTTTCCAGAGTCTGCAACCACAACGTGACCATCTGAAGTAAGGGCCAGGCCCTGGGGGCCATACAGTGGGTCAGCAGATGTGTTAATGTAGGACAAAAATGATCCACTTCCATCAAAAACCTGTAAAAAATATAAAGTCAGAGTGTTACAGGAAAAGTTAGAGTAGTATGATGAAACAGGAGTTAGAAAACCCTTAATGCTCATATTGTCAATACAAAAGCACGCGTGTAACCTAACAGGTTCGTTTAGGTAATGATCATATATCCAATCCTTCACTCCACTTACCTTGCTTTTCCTCCTTTCACTCTCTATCCCTCAGAGTCACTGACAAGGAGCGTGCCATTGGCCACCAGACCTCATTTACATTCTTAACAGTAGTCAGTTTGAGGGGAATAGTCTTCAGTGGTGCCTGAAAATGAAGGACCCTTGTCTCCTACTCTCAGCCTTCATTTTCCACACTTCCAGCCTCACATCCCTCTTTTATCCCCAATCACAAGACAGAAAAATCAGCCACTAGACCACAAAGGAATGGTTCTGAGTCATAATATACAATGAGAAAATAAAGATCTTTTTTCCTTTTCATTTTTTAAAAATTAATTTATTAGAAAAAAATTTTTTTTTATTATTTTGAAATTTATTGTCAAATTAGTTTCCATACAACACCCAGTGCTCATCCCAAAAGATGCCCTCTTCAATGCCCATCACCTACCCTCCCCGCCCTCCCACCCACCATCAACCCTCAGTTTGTTCTCAGTTTTTAAGAGTCTCTTATGCTTTGGCTCTCTCTCCCACTCTAACCTTTTTTATTTATTAGAAAACATTTTTAACGTTTATTTATTTTTGACAGAGAGAGAGAGAGAGAGAGAGAGAGAGAGAGAGAGACAGCGCATGAGTGGGGGGAGGGGCAGAGAGAGAGGGAGACACAGAATCCAAAGCAGGCTCCAGGCTCTGAGCTGTCAGCACAAAGCCTGACACGGGGCTCAAACTCACAGACCTCGAGATCATGACCTGAGCTGAAGTCAGACGCTCAACCGAGTGAGCCACCCAGGCGCCCCCTTTTCATTTTTTAAAAAATGTTTATTTATTTTTGAGAGAAAGAGAGCACGCGTGAGTGGGAAGGGGCAGAGAGAGACGGAGACACAGAATCCAAAGCAGGCCCCAGGCTCCGAGCTGTCAGCACAGAGCCTGATGTAGGGCTTGAACCCATGAACCCTGAGATCATGACCTAAGCCCAAGTCAGATGCTTAACCGACTGAGTCACCCAGGCACTTCCTTTTCAGAAAAGAAGGAGTTATAAGAAATCAATAACTTGGAGTGCCTGGGTGGCTCTGTGGGTTAAGCGTCCGACTTCGGCTCAGGTCATGATCTCACAGTTCGCGAGTTCAAGCCCCGCGCTGGGCTCTGTGCTGACAGCTCAGAGCCTGGAGCCGGTTTCAGAGTCTGTGTCTCCCTCTCTCTCTGCCCCTCCCTTGCTCACGCTCTGTCTCTCTCTGTCTCAAAAATAAATAAACATTAAACAAAATTAAAAAAAAAAAAGAAGTCAATAACTCAACATGTACATTTGTGGGTTTTTTAGAATATTTTGTTTTTAAGTAATCTCTACACCCAGTGTGGGGCTCAAACTCACAACCCTGAGATCAAGAGTCACACACCCTACCAACTCAGCCAGCCAGGTGCCCCACAACATGTACATCTGGATATGAAGTAGTCTTCTTTTGGGCTAGAAGCTTCTGCCATGATGAAATACAAGGAACATTTTTCTTTCACAAGGCCCAGGCTGGTTTCTTTTGACCATTCTATTTGGCCCATAGGTGTTTCACAAGGCAGTGTGACTAGGCAGGTGCTAGGAGGGCCACAATACAAACAGCTAAGCACCTGTAGTCTATAGAACTGCTTTGTGAACTTGGTTCCCAGTCTGGCTTCTAGCTTTCCAACACAATAGAATAGCTCTTTCAAATGTAGATGTACATTAGCATAATTAAGCAAGATAAATATAATGGAGAAATAAAAGCATTTATAGTCTCAGTCCTTTTTCTGGGAAGTAATACCAGTATCACATTCAAACGGCTAAATACTACTGTCTTCACAAAGACACCTGGATGCTACCTGATTTAACCCGTGCATTCTGAGGTCTCAGAAATTCGGCACAGGGCCATATTGGCAAGGATGAATAACCCTGTCTGCACATGTATGTTTAGATTCTTCTGGAAAGAGAAATTGAGAAAAGAATAGTCTCTTAGTCTGGGGATTCAAAACCCTTGTTCTTAATTTAGAGAAAAATCTACTTTTTTTGTCTGGAAACAACTACAGACCTCAAAATAATGTTTTAATTCTTTTTTTCCAGAATGTAACCACTTTTATTATTTTTTATACCCAATTAAAATGGCAAATGCCATCATGACACCATTAATCCTAAACCATGAAAATATATTTAAATTCATTATTATATTTAAAATGTTTTTGTTCACTTTTAATTTTGAAATAATTATAGATTCATAGGAAGTTCCAAGGATAGTACAGAGAAATTCTGCGTACCTTTCACCTAGTTTGGCAGAATACTCCCGTAACACCATTTGAGTCTAGAGATTTATTTTGGGGGAGTTTTAAAATTATTAACTACATTTCCTTAACAGTTGTTGGGGTATTCAGGTTATTTATTTTATATTGAGTGAGTTGTGGAATTTGTACTTTTTGAGAAATTGGTCCATCTCATCTAAATTGTCAAAAATGCGCATGTAGAGTTCACAGAACTTCTGTATGCCTGCGGAGTCTGTGATGATATTAGCACTTTGTGTCTTTTCCTTTAGCGGTCTCATTAGAGGTCTGTCATCTTATTGATCATTCCAAGGAACCACCTTTCTGTTTCACTGCTCTTCTCTATTGTTTGCCTTGCACTACACTGATTTCTGATCCTATCTGCACTATTTCCTCCCGCCTGTTTGCTTTCAGGCTGTTCTGCTCCTCTACTTCTGGCTTTTTTGAGGTAGGAGCTGGGATTCGTGATCTCTGACTTTCTAATGTAAGCACTTAGTGCCAGTAAGTTCCCTCTCATGTAGAATGGTGGTTGCCAGGGCTGGAGAGTGGGGGAAATGGGGAGAAGTTGGTCAAAGGGTATAAACTTCCAGTTAAAAGATGAATAAGTTCTGGGGATCTAATGCGTTGTATGGTGATTATAGTTAATAAAACAATTTTATATACTTGAAAATTTTGCTAAGAGAGGAGATCTAAATGTTCTCACCACAAAAAAGAAATGGTAGTAACGTGACGGTGACAGAGGTATTGGCTAAAGCTATGGTGGTAATCATTTTGCAATATATGAGTGTATCAAATCATATTACACACCTTAAACTTACACAATGTATATGCCAATTATATCGCAATAAAGCTGGGGGAAAAACCTTCCTCTCAGGACCCTCTTAGCTGCACACCACAAACTTTGATACGCTATATTTGTACTTTCATTCAGGCCAGTATATTTTAAATTTTTCCTTGGGACTTCCTCTTTGACTCAGGTTATTCAGCAGAATAATGTTTTTAAATGCATAAAACAAAATACATGGGATTATAAAGGAAAACAATCATTATTAAAACATAGTTATCAAAATTGTACAAAACTGCGATATAGTAATATGTGTGCTTTTTATTTTTTTATTTTTTTCATTCTCTTAATGTTTACTTATTTTTGAGAGAGACAGAGACAGAATGCGAGTGGGTTGGGACAGACAGAGAGGGAGACACAGAATCTGAAACAGGCTCCAGGTTCTGAGCTGTCAGCACAGAGCCTGATATGTGGGGCTCGAACTCACGAGCTGCAAGATCGTGACCTGAGCTGAAGTCGGACGCTCAACCGACTGAGCCACCCAGGCGCCCCAGTATGTGTGCTTTTTAAACCAACACATTAAATAACAAGAAATGGTGATGTATCCATCTCATCTAAATTGTCCTGTAACACTGACTGGTTCTGAAATAGTGATGAGCATATGACAATTCAAGACCTCTGCAACCATGATTCCTCCTGGTGACAAAGTTATAGGTGTTCCTAAAACTACGGTGATTGTTGCCTATATTCATAATTAAAGAAAATGAGTTTTTAGTTGGAAGCTAGTAAAAACAGTAACATAATATTTTTGTTCAATGGATGGACCTCTCGATTTCTATCCACAAACACTTTTGTGTTAAAAATTCCCAATTCAGAGGTTTTCACTCTGGTAACCTGTTGATGTTTTTCTCCTCCACCTTAGTTTGGCACTTCTCCTGAGACCTAACCAATGAACAATGGAAAACATCCCAGTTGGGAGACAGCCAATTCTTCACTTCCAACAAACACCCGTCACTCTAAACAAATACATTAGCATTACATGAGTTTACCTGGATCCTGCTGTTTCCCCAATCTGCTACAATGATGTTTCCATTTGAATCCACTGCTACACCTGTTGGAGCATTAAACTGCCCATTTCCTTCTCCATTTGAGCCAAACTTCAACATGAATTCTCCCTCCTGATTAAACACCTGTATGAGATATTTTTAAATGATTTTATTTGAAACCAAAAATAGTTGAGCCAACATTACGGGTTTTAAAAAAAATATGTATCTCAGCAGATTTTTTATTATGAGTTAAGACATTCTAAAAAAAAAAAAAAAAAAAAAAAAAAATCTACAAAGTAGACCCCTATATTACTTATGGTTCCCCAATTTACTATATAAATTTGATTTATCATTTGTTAAATCAGTTCTTATTTCTAGCTCCTATCTGGTTATTGAATACTTATATGAAAAATACTTTTGTTATAAATTATAAAATATATAGGAATATAAGGCAGGATAAGAAAGTGGAGCTATAATTTTCAACAGTATTATTATTCCTGCCTTTGAATAAATAGCTAAATTTCAAGAACAGAAATATTACTATTTCTAACAGGAGGGATGATCAAAGTTGGATCAGGACCGTGGAGCTTTTTGTTAGGCTGGGTGCTCAGAATTTATTACCATTTTACAAAGTCAACGTGAGAAAGAGCAAGTTGGACTTCACACTTATAAGGGAATATAAGGGAAAAGTGTGTGTGTGTGTGTGTGTGTGTGTGTGTGTGTGTGTGTGTGTGTGTATGGCACAGGTGAGGAACAATAGAAGGGCTTTTTAATATATTTTTTTCAGAATATATATTTAGTTAAAATAGATAGGTCATATGACTCTAAGGCTTTGATAGATGCAGCATACTGAGGGGAGAGGGCTGAGAGAAGTTGGGGAGGTACACAGAATTCTTCAGCAAATTCTCTGATATATGATCTAGACAAGCAATAGCTTGTTGTGGTTAATTAAATATTCTTATTAATGGAGTGTTAAAGTACATGTATCAAATACAGATTATTGATTTGGAGAGAAATAAATTGTTATTATGTGGTTATTTGTAAGCTACAGTAAGCATAATTTTATCTTGATTCAGATGGTATTTAATGGCTGTGAAGTATCTCCAGGATATTATTTTAAGCTTCCATTATGATGCAGCCAACATATGTTGAAGGACCCATTAACAAATCAAAACGTATTACATGCAAAGCCATGAGAGTAAGGGTTCCTGAAACGTGGAACAGAGGGAGTTCACCATACCCCAGTGCAGACCTAATTTGAGAATGATCTCAGGGCCTTTTACAGATTCTCCTACTGCCATCTCTGTGATCATGAAAGATTAAAATGACTCTCTTTCTTTTAGTTATGTACATTGGAGAAGCAAAGGGAGACAAACCATCTCTAAAGGCTAAACTCCCTTTAAGATAAAGAAAAAGAATCATGACTGTTTCTTGAATTAATTACATAACTTGCCAGCTAAGCAAGCTACCTCTTTGGTTCTTTGGAAAGGACAAGACAAGAACTAGCTTTGGCTAAGATTATTTTTTAAAAATCTTTCCTGACTCCTTTTATCTCCTTTCACACAGAATGTTCTTGTTTTAAAGGCCAATGAAACTGTTTGTATGCTGGTGAGGACACAATTTCTTACTCTCTGATCTTTTCCCTTAATAAGTCCTACCAATAATCTTTTTGTTTGTTTGTATTTATTTCACTGAAGAGGTGTGTTTTCCTTGGCCTACTGCAAAAAACACAAATGCTTCTGCCCCATTTTGTAATGATGCAGAATGCCAAATTTAGTTGTTTTGCAATGAAAACAAAATACACACTGAAAATGGCTAAAGAACTTAGACCATTTGTTAGCCCCGACCTATAGGCACAGTTTTTACATTTACCAATAGAGAAATGAATTGAATCCAGAACCACTGCTAACTGCCACGTGTCACAGGGGAAACAAAAGCCCAACTATTCCATAAAAGCTATATGGCAACAGCTTCCAAACAGAAGAGAAAAAACACTGGTTTTCTTAAATAAGAGGGAAACTGAGTTCAAATTAGTAAAATAATCTACCTCTGCTGTACTGAAAACTTGAAGAGTTTTCAGAATCTTAATAATTACAAATTTCTTGTAGCTTCTATTTTTCCCACCTAAAATGTCATTTAATTGCTTATAAATTATTCAGATGAAAACATATTAAGAGGCGGATGCATGAGCTGAAGTAGTTTTTACAGCTTTGCTTCTCATCCAAGTTTTTATAGCAAGTTTTTATCACTTGGATGATAATCCTTTCCTGATTTCAAAATTCTGCTCACCTCAAATACCACCTCCACTTGGAAGTCTTCCCTGATGGTCTTAGTTACAGAAATCTGCTCTTTGTTTTCTTCTGGATACTTATAGAACTTTATATGTACCTATATTAAAATAATAATTTATCGCTATCTGCCTTGCATTTTGATTACTTACATATGTCTTATTTCCTTCTACATTGTCAGCCAGGGCTGGTAACTAGGAGTCCTCCCACATACCAATGCCAGTTGATTCATAGAGGCTGCCTGGAGCATTGGGACGGAAAGGCTCTGAGGCCACAGTTGCGCTTAGTAGAAAAGAGCAACTTGATTAATAGGACTGTCTTCCGGTGGGGGTGGGCAGCATCTATACCAGGCGTTTGCTGGCCTTTGCTGATCCATATGAGTTATCTTCTGGTTAAATGCCCTGTAGTTAAATGATTCCCCTATTAAGTGAGTGAAGGATAGGAAGTCTGAGGACAGCCTATGTTACCGTTAAGCTCATCACACAGGACTGTTACAGCACCCCCGGCGGGGGGGGGGGGGGGGGCAGTCCAGAGCCCAGTCCCTTCTGCCTCTGCTGTTTCCCTCCTCCCCAGCACTACTCTTCCCAACGTCCTCTTCCGTTTACCAAGACACCTCCTGTAGAGAGAGAGGATTTGCAGCTTACAGACACTGAGGGAGGTAGGGGAGTGGGGAATGAGCTCCCCCACTATGGCAGCAACTCCAGAGACACAACGTGGCAGGAAGCAGCCTGAGAAGCAAGCAATGGTGGGCATCCTTTCCCCTCTTCTTGCCCCATCAGGGGCAGGCCCACTGTGCCCTACACTTTGCATCCACCAAAAAAAGCTCAAAACCATTCCATTTACTTGGGTTAAATGTATCTTTTGGGACAACCTGGGGGAAATGAAGCGGTGATGGACTCAGAAGAGAGAGTGCCTTTGGGTGTTGAAATCCTATCCCTACATAGCTATTCCAGTCACCAACACTGACAACTTTGGTTGCCCGATGGTTGTCTCTAAGCGCAAACTTTAGTCACTGGCATACGCCTCCTATGCTATTTCCCTCTTACCCTTCCTTTAAAAAGGCCTCACCTTAAAAAATTTTAACGAATTTACTTACAAGGAAAACATTGTATCACTTCTATAAGTGCAAACCAGTACCACTTGATGTAAACAGAGGGTAACCCTAAAAATAAACACATGACTCTTAAAATGAAAATGTCTGGGGCGCCTGGGTGGCTCAGTGGGTTAAGCGTCCGACTTCAGCTCAGGTCACGATCTCGCAGTCCGTGAGTTCGAGCCCCGCGTCGGGCTCTGTGCTGACAGCTCAGAGCCTGGAGCCTGTTTCCGATTCTGTGTCTCCCTCTCTCTGACCCTCCCCTGTTCATGCTCTGTCTCTCCCTGTCTCAAAAATAAATAAAGTTAAAAAAAAAAAAATGTCTGCCAGTGCACTGCCCAGGGCCACCTGGCGTGCCTTCAGTGGAACATGCACCCCACCTTAGGAACCGCGGTCTAGAATGTAATTAAACATTTTCTCGTTTCAGTAAGTCACAAATTTGTTTTCATTTCTGGATGTCCTGATTTGCTCATAATAAATCTCAAATCTTTCTTCCCCCTACACCTAGTAAGAAAGATGTACTACACTGCTCGGCGGAGGGGAAGAGGCACTGTATTCTGGGGAACACCAAGTGTGCGAAAGCATTCTCTAAAGTATGAGACATCTATAGGAATGTATACTAGGGCTATTTCCCTCACAAAATCTGCACAGATTTTAGATATTAGCGGAGTTCGGATATCTAATTTTGTTTGAAAGGACTTATGATGCAGATAATTGAAAAAGTGATCTTGTTTTAATGTATTGAATAGAGGCAAAATATTAAGTTTTGGAAAGTTCTGCCTCTCTAAGTTCAAGCAACTGCTTTTTCAAATTTAATTTTTAAGTCATCTCCATTTATAGCTATTTCAAATTAAAAAACTTGTCGTCACCACATTTTGTTTGATTTTCTGACTCTCCCAACTCTGTGGGTCCAAACTAAAACCTGCATCTTTAGGGAGAAGCAAAGTGTACTCTTTCAGGTTCATTCCTTTAGTTCCTGTGCATATATGGGAGTATTACATTATTTTCTCCCAGTCTGATTTCTCAATAACAGCAGTTAAAAGTGAACAATAAATGGTGTGTTTATAGTACCTTGACAGAATGATTATGGAAATCTGTAACAATAATCTCATTATTGCTATTTACAGCTGCAAAATGGGGACCTGCAATAAAGATGAAAAACATATGTGACTACTGTTAACCATAAAAATGATTACAACAACGTAGCAGTTACAAAACTCAACATATTAGTTATTTAAGAAAGAACAAAGAATTATAGACTCGGTTCTTGAAAGATCATTCGGCTAGAACACTGGCTCTAGATGGCCTAGGTCCTGGTCCTCTATCATTCTACACTCGGGACTGTCTACTCTGGCTTCTTTTACATCAAGCTAAGAGTGCCAGCAGCCTTAACGAAGCGTAACGAGCAATAAGCATCAGAATTCATTCTCTGCAGCACCATCTGAAAGTCACATCTGCCAGCTTCTCTGAGTACATGTTAGTCCCTTTAGGGAGGATGTGGGGAGTCTTAGTACTGGGAAAAAAGACGCCCATATGTAATATTTTTTTAAAAAGTAGAGCAGAAACCCATATTTTGTAATTTGGGGTGACATTCAGAACCTGGCAGAACTGGAGACAAAGCACAAAAATGATTATGCAAATTATTGTCAAATGCCGAAAGCATCCTTTTAAAAAGAAAATCTAATATACCGTTTTCAGCCTCTTCTTGCAGATGTTAAAAACTAAGTCAGCCTGTGCTTGCAAAGTGGTACACCAGAAAGAGAAGTAACAGAACTGCCCTTCCTGTACTCAGCAAATTTTCTAAAGTCCTGCTCTCTTACCATCATCTAGAAAGGTGAAAAAAATTCTCATTCCGAAGCTCTTTCTTATACAAAGCTACAGCTAGGTAGAAATTGGAGTTACTCCACTGTTCCTCAAACATTTTTATTTTAAATTTTATGTTTTACTTAATATTCAAAGATTTGACTTCTGAGCTGTAAACTGCTGTCAATAAAAACCACACACGGACCGCAGTTCAACTTACTGCTGGCGGAGTAATTGAGAAGCATCTCATCATGCTTTTGCTTAGATTTTATCCCCAGTATCTTTCCTAAAGCCGGAAAACACACTGGGGATTAAGGCATCTTCCACATGCTCCAACATCATGCAAATGTGAGCAGAAGAAGCGTAAAAAAGGGGGTTTACATATTACCATCGAGTGTACCTGCAAACTGCCTGTCCCCATTTCCTCGGCTACCAAACCTGGTGACTATTTTCCCATTTGGCTGGAAAATAAACACGCAGCACGCCTTGTTGTCCACCACAATGATGTGCCCGTTGCGGTCCACAGAGACTCCTTTGGGCCCCATCAACTTTCCTGATCCGATTTTTGTCTGTTAGAAACAAGTACAGAAAATGAAGTTTAAAACACTACAGAACATGAAGACAGACACCTGTTTTAGTAAACACTTACTTGAACCTTCAAATGGGGGTGCACAGTTACTCATATGTCACAATGATGTCCTGTTTTTGTCACATCCATTATCTGCTACTAAGATTTATGTGAAATCCTTACTTTTTAAGAGGCTCACCACCAAGAATGTTCTAGAATCCCCTTCACTGGGGTCACAGTTCCCTTGTAAAGATGCAGTGCGGTGTGGCAAAAGATCACTGGGTCAGGAGTAGGAAGGCTGTTCTATGCCTGTCTCTTGTTTTAGACACATCTGGTATAGCACAACTGGATTTGATTTCCTTAAGCTTCAGATTCCTTATATATTTAAAAATGTAAAAAACAAACAAACAAACAAAAAACCTTTAGTAACTTCCAAAGGCATTTTTGGGATAGGTACTAAGTAAAACAATGTAGATAAAGTGCTTAGTGTAGAGTATAGCACATATTAAGTAGTCATTAAAGGGAAGCCATCATCATCGTTATTGTAGATCATAATATCAAAACTGCCAAGAATCTGCCATTGAACTTTACCAGTGTTAAGTTCCATGGAGGCAGGAGTTATGTCTGTTTTGTCTACTACTGTGTACCCAGACCCAGCATACTTCTTGGTGCCTAACCAGGTAGTCAACAAGTATTAGCCGAATACATTAATTTTAAAAGTCTAGCATTATTTCGGGTAACCCTGATGATTGAATGGTTCCAGTTTTCAGTATTTTAAAATGGGAGAAAAGCATTAGATTTCTATCAAGCACATACCATATGCATTTGAAGTCTTACTCATTTTTCCGAGTAGACTATATAAATGCCTGTTTGCTAGGAGATGCGTATCTTATATCCTTCCATTTATAGCTCCATTATAAAGTACTTACTCATTCACCCATTTATTTACTAATTCTGCAAACATTTGGTGGGTGATAGAGCACCCACTGTGTGGCTAATGACTCCAGGCACTGAGTAGACACAGACAAGTAAGACCAGCCCCTCTCCTGGAGGATGTCTCAGTCATACTGCAGAGACAAACACGTTCACTGGGTCCTGTTTAATGTGCCTGGTATTGAGTGTTTGGTAAATCTGAGAGAATTCAAATAGGCTATCCTAGAAGCCATAGAGAACAAAAACTTAATGCAACAGGTCACTATAAACAAGGAAGGAGAAGGAGCACCCAACGTGAGGAAGCAGCCAGAAAAGAGTGCCTGGTGAGGAGGATGCACAAACCACAGAGGCTTAGAGAGTCAAGTAGATCTCTATGTGTCTTTATAAATGTTTTCTCAGATATATTATTAAACAAAGCAAGGTACTGAACAGTGAGTATAGTCTGAGCCCACCTGAATGAAATGTGTTTATATATGTATACATACATATTCCTAGAAGAGACCAGTAAGAAACCATTGATATTAGTGGTGGTAGGAGAAACTCTTACTTTTCATTTTATACTCATCTGTAGGGTTATTTTAAATACTTTTTTTAAAGGTTTGTTTGTTGCGAGAGAGAGAGAGAGAGAGAGAGAATGAGAGAGAGAGAGAGGGTGTGTGTGTGTGTGTGTGTGTGTGTGTGCGCGCGCGCGCACGCGCAAGTGTTGGGGATGGGGGGTGGAGAGAATCCCAAGCAGGCTCTGCACTGTCAGTGAGAGACCAATGCGGAGCTTGAACTCACGAACTGCGAGATTATTACCTGAGCTGAAGTCAGATGCTTAACCAACTAAGCCACCCAGGTGCCCTTAGCATTAAATACCTATTTGCATGGATTACTTTTTAAATTAAAATTTTTAATTCCAAAATAATTTCATTACCCTAGGTTCTGTTTTAGTCCCCTTATTTTCTCTCTATATATTAGTGCTGCCTGATAGAAATATAACATGAGCCATGCATGTAATTAAGATTTTTCTTAATTACAACATCAAAAAAAAAAAAACAAAAAGAAAAAAGGAAAATTATTTAAATCATGTATTATATTTGACCTAACATATCTAAAAGTTATCATTTCAACATATAATCAATATTAAAATTACTGATGAAATATTTTACATTTTTTTTTACTAAGCCTTTGAAATCCAGTGTGTTTTTCACATGCATAGCACATCTCAATTTAGACTCATCCCATTTCAAGACCTCAGTATCCCTGTCCTAGTGGCTATCAAATTGGATAGAGCAATTCTATATACTTCTTCTAAGATCTCATTTTGTTATGGCATCAACTTTCACCTCTGTACATAAAAGTCTCAAATCCATATCTTTAGTCCCGGCCTATTTTACAAGTTATCATCTTAAACTCAACCAGTATTAAACCAAATTTACCTCTTCATTTCCACCATTTAAAAAAAAGGAAACCCAAATTAACACCTCCCGATTTCCTAGTTCCTTATTTTATTTATTTCTTTTGAGAGAGAGCACACACAGGCGAGTGGGGGGAGGGAACCCAAGCAGGTTCCAGGCTGTCAGTGCAGAACCCAATGCAGGACTTGAACCCATGAACTGTGAGATCGTGACCTGAGTCAAAATCAAGAATCGGATGCTTAACCAATGGAGACACCCAGGTGCCCCTCCTTGTTCCTTTTCCTCCTAGATACCACAGTTCATTCAAACCCAGGATCCAAATTTCAGAGCAAAATTCACTCTTCCCTTTCCAAGTCTGAACCTCAGTTTTCTTGTCTGTAAAATAAATGGCAGCTACTGTATTTACCTCCTGGGTCATGTCGATTCTGAAGGATAGAGTGCCAAGCACAGCATATGGCATCCATTCTCCTTCTCTCCATTCTTCAGTTGGTTTCATACCTGACCCTCAGAATTATCTTCCTTCCTAACAGACATGCAGGTATGTGCAGAGAGTATGGAGAGAGGCAATAGGGACTGTTCATAGTGGGGGTTCAGACCCTGTGTGATCTTTTATTCTTGTAAGCTTATAAATGAGATTCACATTTGATCTCTTTGATACAAAGAGACACATTCACTTAGGAAGGAAACAATGATATTCTTGCAAGGGAATTTGTTGTAATAAATTTGATTCTCATTTTGCAATCTAGCTCAGAGATCAGAGGCTATACCATAATGGCTTTTATAAACGAAACTGTATACTTTCTTTCATGTTGTAATGGAAGATATGTCAGTAGAGATCAAAAGGAAGAGAGAACGCTCTGATATTTATAGCAAGAATATTATTACTAGCTGACATTATTAACACTAGTTGTTACTTAGAATGACTCAGCCATATAATACCAAGCAGATGATAATTATGTAGAATAAAAACAAAATAAAGGATTATGGCCATGTAGTAAGAGCTAGGTCTTAAAACAAAAACCTTAAATGTTGAGTCAAAACCTCTTTTCCTTTTCCTTTCCCTTTATCACTCCCAGTTTAGCTGCACAAGATTCTACCATGTGAAATAAGAGTTACTGAATTTGGCCTGACAATGTGTCCCCTGTCTTAAATAGAATAGTAAACAGAGATATTTTAGACCCCAGCTTTGGAACAGTTAAATAAAGTATTTAACTCAACAAGAAGGTCGATAAGTTGAGGAAGGGATGATTTTAGAACATGGTGGCCAGAGGCCTCTGTATCTGTTCTGGGGTCACAAAAGGTTCCTAGATGGGCTGGAAGATCTAAATCAGCAGAAAAGATGGAAAGGAAAAAATTAGACGCAGAGAAGAATGAAAATTAGGGCTAAGAATTTGGTGAGTGAAAGAAAGAAAATGGGATAAGCTATTGTATCTCTAGAACTCTTAGGAACAAATACAAAGAATCCACTTTTGTGTCAAAGATTGGTCTTTCTGAGCACCTGTTTAATTTTACTGAATCCCACTGAAAAAGAAAAGAAGTATCTCTGAGTAAATGGTCATGTGTATGGTCAGTTGGATGAGCTCCCATTACACTACTAAACCATTTTCACGTGTTATCCCTTTATCCCCTGATCAATGCCTATTGAAAAAAAAAAAAGGGTAAGGTGAAACTATACCATATCCATTCCCCCAATCCTCTAGAGGGCATGAGTGTCCTTGTTTATTCCAATTACTACCAATAGTATTCCAACTATGAGAATCCAATCTTCCAGGAAGAGTGTATATTACATATAAAATATTGAACCATTGAATAAAAAATGCATAATTCAGGAAGCCCTTCTCTCTTAGATGTAAAACTCCTGTTTCAACCTATTTCACTACGTTAGATATAAAACGTTTCAGTATATTAGATTTAAAACTCTTGCTTCAATACTTATTTTAGCATTCATTTATGCATTTAGAGAGACAAGTCATGATTTTGCTAGAGTACGTAACAAGAAGAAATGGGTTGTCTCCAAACTAGATGGATATTTTCAAAAGGTCACTGAACAGCCTTCCTTCTATTCATGTTAAAGTTGTTATATTTGGGCATGTCTTACTACAAACGCAATTATGAAAATACAAAAGAAGATGAGGGAGTTAGAGATACACAAAGGCAAGAGGCCTTTCTGTGTATGTGGCTATCATACAGAGTCATCAAATTTCTAGGGGAACAAAAAAACGTCAAAGACAATCGAACAATTGTGTATACTATGGTAGAATTAAAAACTGTGGCTTTTTATTCTCCTAGATTGAAAAGATCCTGCCCCACACAAAACAAAAGCTCCCATCTGAAGGTTAATAATTATGAAAATAATGTGTTTTAATAAAAATGATGAGGTGACTGTAGGGATCCAATAACTTTAAAAAGAAAAATATAAATTCCTCCAATAAGACACAAATGAGTGAACTTTGCGTAATCTTCAGGATTCCAAAATAGATTATGAAGAGCATCATTTCTGAACATTTAGACAAGGAAGTGATGACCAGGTGCTGGCATGAGGTCATGAAGTCCAAATCACAGCTGATCAAATAGACTTCATTTTTTGGACAGGGTTACTGGAAGCAATGGAAAAGAACATTTTTTAGATGCCTATTTCATATGAGCCACGTATAAACTCCAGAAATAAATCTCATTTAATCCTTACCCAAATCCTACAAAATAGATTTTTTTTTAATCCAAATGGGACATACGAGACTATCGAAACTCAAAGAAAGTTGTATCATTAGTTAAAAGCTGCAGAGTTGGCATTCCCAAGGGTTGGTCTGGTCTGAATAAAAGTTCACGTTGTCACCTGAAAGAGAAGCCTCCAGCAGGCTGGACAGGGCAATGCAGAAGGCACAGTGAATATGGCCTTCAAAAAACACCTTTGACAAAGTACCTCCTAATCTTGTGAACAAATGCAGAAAATGGGCTGCATAATAATACTCTTCGATAACACTTCAGAAGAGATTTCTGCTGTCACTAGAGGGCTCTCTACTCTTTCTTGATGCAGAAACAGATGATGCTAGGGACACCAGCAAAACTGTCAAATGATGGCCCCCTGCCGTCCCCCTCCCCCTCCAGTGCAGCTCGACTCACCTTTCCTCTGTGCAGCTGCCATTTTCTTGTCCTTCAGATTCCTGTGTTATACACTTTAACACTAGGTTCTCAGATTGTACCTAACAATGCATGACTGATTCGAGGCTGACACAAATTGTTTTATATCCTTTCTGGTGTCTTTTTTTTTTTCCTCAAGGGGCTTGTAGGTTTTTTCAAAGGTAGAAACCATGTTTTATAATTCCGTTTCTCCCGTATCATCTATCAAAGGCCTGAGAAAGTAGAAGGCACTTCATACCTGACCATCTGTAGGTTAATCTAGGAAATTTCAATTGCCTCTTCAGTACCTTTTTCTCTCAGTTGTTCTTCACTGAATTTAGGTAAATCTGATGATATGTAAAAAAAGCCACTGAACCTAGCTGCTTTACAAAATGAAGCCACTGTTTCAGATATATAAAATTTATGATAACATCATTGTTACGCTCCATAAAACTTAGATGCAACAAAGTCAGCGTGTCTTTTGTGTATGAAAACTTGTTGAACTTCATCTTGTATTTCCTATCCCTTCTCTCTACTGCTTAGAAGCCAACTGCTAGTTTAATCTTACCTTAAACTTGCCATCAGAAGAGAAAATGCTAACCCACTTATTATCATAGTCTGCAATGATTATGTCCCCACTGGGATGCACGGCTACTCCTGTGGGCCGCTGCAGCTGCCCGGGAGAGCGTCCTCGTATGCCAAACCGACTTTTGAACTGGCCATCATTGGAAAATATCTGCAAAACAAATGACATCCCTTGGAATGTGCACTAGCACAGGAATTAGTGAGGAAAAAGGAGTCAAGAACATTTGTCATATGTACTAGAGGTCAGACCATGCAAACTCTAGCTGAAGAAAAGTCTACTAAAAGTTACCCTTTCTTTCCTTGTACTGTGGATCTTAAACTCTTACATAGGAAAGTATGCAATTATGTTTTATTGTGTAAACAAAGGTACATAATTAGGGGCCATACCTGTACACATTGGTTGTTGCTGTCTGCAATTAATATCTTTCCACTTGTAGACGCAGCTACCCCTTGAAGATTTGTAAATTCTCCTTTATTTCTCCCTTTGGTACCTAGAAACAAAGTATAAAAGCACAGAAATTAAGCAAAAGAGAATTGTTAATTTTAATGTTTTTTAATGTTTATTTGTTTTTAGTGAGAGAGAGAGAGAGAGAGAGAGCGAGCATGTGTGCATGAGTGGGGGAGGGGCAGGGGAGAAGGAGAGAAAGAGAATCCCAAGCAGGCTCCACGCTGTCAGTACAAAGCGCAACTCAGAGCTTGACCCCGTGAACCGAACAGGGAGATCATGACCTGAACTGAAATCAAGAGTTCAATGCTTAAATGACTGAATGACCCAGGCACCCCAGCAAGAGAAAATTAGATCTCTCAGTTTCTTCAAGAGAATTAGTCAGGCTTCCATAGGTAAACTGAGAATGTATTTTTTTTTTAATTATACTTTAAAAACAAAAACCTCCCCCACCATTACCTAATCCATATGCTCCTTAACTTCTCTTCCAGACCAATGAAGTCTTTGCAAAATCACTTTTTTAGGCAAATAAGCAATCTTAAGTCATAACTGCATATTACTTTAATATTGCATTAATAACCATATTAAAATATATTAGATGTCACAAAGAAACAATAATAAAAACTAATACTACAATCAAGGATATGCAACAAGAGAGGGCCTTATTTTAGAGTTTTGCCAAAATCCCATCCTCTCACTCAGCAGTTCTTAGAAGAATCCCAACTTGAAGAAACTTCTAAGAAGAAGCTTTCAGTACATTTAACAAACCACGAAGTCTCAGATGTTATAAAACTATCAGGCTGATTTCTTTTTTTAAGTTTATTTATTTTTGAGAGAGAAAGCACAGGGGAAGGGCAGAGACAGAATCCCAAGCAGGCTCTGCGCTGTCAGTGCAAGCCCAATGCAGGGCTCTAACTCACAAACCATGACATCATGACCTGAGCTAAAATCAAGGTGCTTAACCGATGAGCCACCTGGGTGTCCCAGGCTGATTTCCATGTACTGATTTACTCACGCAGTATTTTCAAAGACTCGGTACCTCATATGTAGTATATTCTTCCTGAAAACATACAAGATATCCTGACAGAGCACTTTCTGGATTAAATAAATACAAAAAGCAAAGGAAAGTTAATCAATCCAGTAATATTTTCATCTATACCAGACTTTTTAATGAGAGGTGAGGCAGGAGAAAAAAAAAGCCAAGGTGTCTATGGATTAACAGATTTCTGTTTTTGTTTCAAAACAAATGTTTACAACTTATTTCAACATGACCATGTAAATATTAATGAATGGAAATGGACTGAATTGTGCTCAGAAATGACCAGGAAGGACATTTAAGTTTTCATGGAGAGAGAGGAAGCTATGCCTTCAGTTTTTTGGCGCTTCTATCATTTCATTTCATCATATCATTTCATTTTTTAAATCAGATTCACAAGAGGAATTTGATATTTTGGTTTTAGACATCAATGCCGTGCCTTAGGCACACTTAGACAATGGCACACTGATAGTGGCTGACGTCAAACACATGCGTAAGCACTGCTTAGAAATAGTTAGACTCGCCAGCATTACCCTGATTCCAAAACTAGACAAAGACCCCACTAAAAAAGAGAACTATAGACCAATTTCCCTGATGAACACGGATGTAAAAATCTTCAACAAAATATTAGCCAACTGGATCCAACAATACATTAAAAAAATCATTCACCATGACCAAGTGGGATTTATACCTGGGATGTGGGGCTGATTCAATATCCGCAAAACAATCAACATGATTCATCACATCAATAAAAGAAAGGACAAGAACCATATGATCCTCTCAATAGATGCAGAGAAAGCATTTGACAAAATACAGCATCCTTTCTTGATAAAAACCCTCAAGAAAGTAGGAATTGAAGGATCATACCTCATGATCATAAAAGCCATATATGAAAAGACCCAATGCTACTATCATCCTCAATGGGGAAAAACTGAGAGCTTTCCCCCTAAGGTCAGGCGCAAGACAGGGATGTCCACTCTCATCACTGTTATTCAACATAGTATTGGAAGTCTTAGCCTCTGCAATCAGACAACACGAAGAAATAAAAGGCATCCAAATCGGCCAGAAGGAGGTCAGACTTTCACTTATCGCAGATGACATGATACTTTATATGGAAAACCCAAAATATTCCACCAAAAAAGTGCTAGAACTGATCAATGAATTCAGCAAAGTTGCAGGATATAAAACCAATGCACAGAAATCGGTTGCATTCTTATACACACCAACAATGAAGGAACAGAAAGAGAAATCAAGGAACCAATCCCATTTACAGTAGCACCAAAAACCATAAAATACCTAGGAATAAATCTAACCAAAGAGGTGAAAAATCTATACACTGAAAACAATAGAAAGCTTATGAAAGAAATTGAAGAAGACACAAAAAAATGGAAAAATATTCCATGCTCCTGGATAGGAAGAACAAATATTGTTAAAATGTCAATATTACCCAAAGCAATCTACATATTCAATGCAATACCTATCAAAGTAACACCAGCATTCTTCACAGAGGTAGAACAAATAATCCTAAAATCTGTATGGAACCAGAAAAGACCCTGAATAGCCAAAGCAATCTTGAAAAAGAAAACCAAAGCAGGAGGCATCACAATCCCAGACTTCAAGCCGTATTACAAAGCTGTAATCATCAAGACAGTATGGTAGTGGCACAAAAAACAGAAACTCAGATCAATGGAACATAATAGAGAACCCAGAAATGGACCCACAAACATATGGCCAACTAATCTTTGACAAAGCAGGAAAGAATATCCAATGGTATAAAGACAGTCTCCTCAGCAAATGGTGCTGGGAAAACTGGACAGTGACATGCAGAAGAATGAACCTGGACCACTTTCTTACATCATACACAAAAATAAACTCAAAATGGATGAAAGACCTCAACGTAAGACAGGAAGCCATCAAAATCCTTGAGGAGAAAGCAGGCAAAAACCTCTTTGACCTTGGCCGCAGCAACTTCTTACTCAACACGTCTCTGTCTGGAGGCAAGGGAAACAAAAGCAAAAATGAACTATTGGGACCTCATCAAAATAAAAAGCTTCTGCACAGCAATGGACATAATCAGCAAAACTAAAGGGCAACCAACGGAATGGGAGAAGATATTTGTAAACGACATCAGATAAAGGGTTAGTATCCAAAATCTATAAAGAACTTCTCAAACTCAACACCCAAAAACAAATAATCCAGTCAAGAAATGGGCAAAAGACATGAGTCCACTTCTCCATAGAAGACATCCAGATGGCCAACCGACACATGAAAAAATGCTCAACATCACTCATCATCAGGGAAACACAAATCAAAACCACCATGAGATACCACCTTACACCTGTCAGAATGGCTAACATTAACAACTCAGGCAACAACAGATGTCGGCGAGGATGCAGGGAAAGAGGATCTCTTTTGCATTGTTGGTGGGAATGCAAACTGGTACAGCCACCCTGGAAAACACTATGGAGGTTCCTCAAAAAATTAAAAATAGAACTACCCTACGACCCAGCAATTGTACTACTAGGCATTTATCCAAGGGATACAGGTGAGCTGTTTCGATGGGGACACATGCACCCCCATGTTTACAGCAGCACTATCGACAATAGCCAAAGTATGGAAAGAGCCCAAATAAATGTCCATCCATGGATGAATGGATAAAGAAGATGTGGTATATATATACAATGGAGTATTACTCAGCAATCAGAATGAAATCTTGCCATTTGCAACTATGTGGATGGAACCAAAGGGTATTATGCTAAGCGAAATTAGTCCGAGAAAGACCAAGTATCATATGACTTCACTCATATGAGGACTTGAAGTACAAAACAGATGAACATAAGGGAAGGGAAGCAAAAATAATATAAAAACAGGGAGAGGGACAAAACACAGGAGACTCTTCAATATGGAAAAGAAACAGAGGGTTACTGGAGGGGTTGTGGGAGGGGTGATGGGCTAAATGGGTAAAGGCATAAGAAATATACTCCTGGAAGCATCATTGCACTATATGCTAACTAACTTGGATGTAAATTTAAAAAATAAATTAAATTAAATGGTAAAAAAAGAAATAGAGTCTCCTGAAACAGATTTTGGGGTTTAGGAAATGAAATTGGCAATGGAATTAAACTCAGAATAAACTGAACTGCTGAGCAGAAACATCTTACTTAAACCACCTGGTTCTCACCATGTAACCGAACCCAAGTCCATCTGCCCAACGCCCAGCAAAGTCAATCACTTGGAGGCATGGAGTATGCTGCAAGGAAAGGGTTTATTCCAGAGGCCAGCAAAGGAGGACATGGGAGGACAAGCCTCAGGTCTGCCTCCCTGCAGGAGGAGAGTCCAGGAATTTTAAAAGGCAAACAAAAAGGTCTGGGTAAAAACCTGCAGCTATGGTTCTTAGCCTGCAGCTGTGGATTAGGCCCAGTCCCGTTAACCCTTTGGTTACCAGCTTCAACTAGACGTACATGGTAGTCGTTTTACGGAAATCCTGGACTCCATCAAGTTTACTCATCACCTCTGTATCTCATCTACTCTCACTAAGACAAAAGAAAACTTTGAGATAAAGATTCTCAAAAGAACATCTTCCATGTTGCAGAAGAAAGGTTCTATTTTATTTCAAATGTTATCAGAAGAGATGATGTTTTATACTTGATCTGCATAGATTCCCTATAATATGCATGTACATGATATCAGCTAACACTCTTTTAAAATGATGTGTTGGTATCTGTTGGTCGAAGGGGAAGGGGTGTTTAGCCCTTGAGGGAGGATGTGCCAACATGGTATTAGCTTTTGGTCATTCCCTCTGATGTCTGAATAGCGGCGGGTGAAGAGGTACAGCAAAACTGAAGGACCAGGAAAAAAAATACTTCTTCTAAAACGCACAGTCTATAAATACTTTTTAAAAGGTAGTGGGGGCAAGGCCAGACAAAACTTAGCTTGTCAAAAACATTTGATAAAAACATGGAAGTTATTAGCAAGATAAGTTACTAAGGACCAAGTAACGAAACATAGTAATACAGCAAGAGTCCTCCAACTGAGATTGGAACGTGAACTAAAGAAGTGACTCTGTAAAGAAACCCCAGGCTATTCTAGGTCCTTGCTTACATAAAACTGGAAGTGTAACCATGGCTTAGAGGACACACAGGTAGTGGAAAGAAATACTGAAAATAGGGAGGGGAATAAAAGCCACCTAAACAGAGTAGATGGACACTGGTGCTGTGCTTCTGGTCCACATAGGGACAGAAACCTGCCTGCAGCCCTCTTTTATCTAACCATTTGTCTATCCTGCTAAAGACAAAGCCGATTCTACTCCAAAAAGGCTCTCTCTGCAGGCAGCAGGCTGGCATTTGAAAGGAAGGAAAAAATTATGGAGACAATGGTACTTTAGTAGAAGTTAAGGGGTGCTTTAGTCAAAAAGATTTAATTTTCCTTCTGAAAATATAAGAGGTGATGTTGAAGGAGGGAAAATACATGTGCACAAATTACTGACACTGTTTTTCTTTGCAGAAATAAAGACACATTTCCAAGTGCAGGTAACACTCGGGAGGACATTCTGTTGGACCCCATATCAATACCATTTGGAACAAAGCGAAGGAAGGGTCTATGCTCAGTTTGAAATGAACTGAGATGTTCAGCGCCTACCAATACTGGGTCATAAGAGCAATGGAACCTTGTCACAAAAGACCACACTGTTGGAAAGAGGTTCTACAGCCTCTACTGAGCTCCGGGTGTTGGCCCAGCTCTTATTCTCGGTCTCAAGTTAACTAGAGCTGGATCCTGTTGCCCCACATATAAATAAGATCACAGGGTTGAAAGAACATCTGTTAGTCCCAATTTGCTTATATATTTTTGAAAGAGCTAGATGGAGCAGGCACTCCCATTTTAATTTTATAACATTTGTTTTTAAAAATCTTTTTCTTCAGTGGGGCATCTGGATGGCTCAGTCGGCTAAGCATCTGACTTCGGCTCAGGTCATGATCTTGTGGTTCATGAGTTTGAGCCCTGCATTGGGTTCTGTACTGACAGCTCAGTGGCTAAAGCCTGCTTCGGATTCTGTGTCTCCCTCTCTCTCTCTGCTCCTCCCCGGCTCTCTCTCTCTCTCTCTCTCTCTCCTTCTCTCTCTCTCTCTCAAAAATAAAAACATGTAAAAATTTAAAAAATATATATTTTTAAGCCACATGGATTGGTATCCAAATAGCTGGGGTTGGCATGATTGGTAATACCCTCGATTCTTATGAGCAACTTTGATCTTGTCAGAAATTATTCATCACCATTTAAAAAAATTCTACTTGAGTCTTAAGCACAGCAGGGTCACAGTGTTACTCCTGAAGATCAAAAGAAACCACCAGCATATTCTTGAGGAACAGCTAATGCTATCTTTACTAGCAGATAAACTACAAAAATCTTGATGATGAGCAATAATGTGGAACTATAGTATATTATCATTATGCTGAAATGCGTACAATCCAGGTGTTTATAAAGTGTCTTGGGATCAAAATAAAATAAATAGAAATTCCAGAAGTCAGAAATAATTTGGGATCATGCTTTACTCTTCAAGACTTTTAGTATATTCTATTTAGACTATAGAAAAGTACTCCCATTCCAAAGTATTCTACCATATGATGAAAACTAGTTTTTTAATAATGAATATAAATGTATAACACAAACATACATAGTACTTGCAACATCTTTTCCTGACTACTTTGATTTGGCGGTTACATTTTGGCTAGTAAAATGAGTAACACCAGTTTTAAAAGTAATTATAAATAATTTGGCAACAATTCCATAAGATAATGAAACTCGTTTTTCCCAGATGTTAAGCTAGCTGATGAAGCATGAAATGCATTTTTAAGCCAACAGCTTCTCGTCTGTGCACCACCCCCCAGACACTCCCCCCATGCCTCCAGAAGATTACAGAAGGGAAGCTCCTGGATTGGAAGAGGTGATCGATAACTGCACACTTCCGAATCCCACCCCCATTCCAACTTACTATGAAAATGAATGCAAAGTAAATCTAGGTACTTTGAATGGGATAACGCAAGAGGATGACACTGATCAAAATATGGGGTCTAAAATAGGATTTTCAAATTAGCAGGTGCTTAACAAATCTTTGCTGAATGAGTGAGTGCTCAGATACATTATTAATGACTGAGTAAATTACACCCCACATTACATCATGGAAAAACGAAACATTCGGTAATATTTATAGCACTTTCATAATATGTTCTCTCCTGTACTCCCTGTAACAACCCCATGAAGATAAATATTATTGTTCATTTTATAGGTGAGAAAATGAAGCTAGACACATCACAAAGGTAGTAAAGACACAGAGAAAAGAATAAAACTCAGTTTTCCCACTCTTTTACATAATACTTTTTCTAATATGCACATTGTTGTGTTTTTTTCTTTAATTTCAAATAACCTCTACACCCAATGTGGGTCAAGAGTCTTAGGCTTTACTGGGGTACCTGGGTGGCTCAGTTGGTTGAGGTCATGATCTTGCGGTCTGTGAGTTCGAGCCCCGCGTTGGGCTCTGTGCTGACAGCTCAGAGCCTGGAGCCTGTTTCAGATTCTGTGTCTCCCTCTCTCTTTGCCCCTCCCCCGTTCATGCTCTGTCTCTCTCTCTCTCTCTCTCTCTCTGTCAAAAATAAATAATCATTAAAAAAATTTTTTTTAAATAAGAGTCTTAGGTTTTACTGACTGAGCCAGCCAGGTGCTCCTGCTTCTTTCTAACTGGACTTTAGAACACTGGGTTTTTGGGGTGAAGATAATGACCTCTGAGCTCATATGGATCATGCTTTCTCCATAAAACCCTTAGGAGTTCCATTCCTTATCACATGGTATTTTAACTGTTTAACTGTCTCTCACTAAACTGTTGAGTTCCCCAGGGCAAGGGCAACATCTGTCCTGTTTGTTGTCGTACCCCATAACACAGCACAGTGCCGAGCACTCAGGAAATATTAACGACATCTTTTCCCACTTGAAAGAGTGGGAAAACTCTTCCCACAAGAAGAGTTCTCAAGCATGAGATTCTCGAAGGGGTGTGCCAGGGTCCCTGTAAAGACTTCAGATGCCAAATTAGCATGATCTCTCTCCTCAGGGATTTTAGTGTGAGAGGTGGTGGTTTGGAGAGGTGAGTCAAGGGAGAAGAGGCATAAAATATCACATCTTCCTATAAAGACTCCAAACTTACGTTAAGTGATTTTACACATCCATTTTACATTATAAGAAAGCACACTGTTCTCGAGTACAAAAGAGTACTTCACTCAATACTTCTCCCCGACACATTAAGGTATGGTGTATGAATTACATCATTTGGAACAATTCAACTGCAATGCTTTCACTCCCTCCCACATCTTCTGGCTTTCCCTTTGTTCAAAGACTTTCTTTGGTAGCTGACAAAACCAGCTCATGGTAGTCAGCAAACTCTTGACAGTGCAGGGAAAAATAATCCCCATGTTTCATCAACAGATGCTCTAAGCTACCTCCCTAAACTCATTCAAGATGGTTTTCAAGTACAATATCAGAATTAACACAATAACTCATTCACAGTGGGCATATAATTAAGTTTTCAGGCGTGGGAGGTATCAAATTTCTCAACTTTGGAAAACCACAGTAGTTAAAGGACATTTTAGATGAAGAGGAATCGTTGTGCAATTAAAAAGGCACGGGCGTCAAAGGCACAGGCAGCTTGGGTCCTAGCCCAGCAATCTGAGCCCCCATCCCTTCAGTGGTAGGGATAATTATATGCTGTCCTGATAATTGGCTCTTGAGGGGCAGGAGCTGCGGGAGGAGCTCTGATTTGTAGCCTCTGCCCACTCCTGTAGTGTAAATGCTCCCATCCCGGCTGATTTCCAGCTACTGACAGGGCGTCACTGAACAGTGATGGGGAGGCAGAGGGCATGCTGGCATGCACCACATATTATGTTGTGGTAGGTATATTACACCGTGGGGGCATTAGCAACTGAAAGCGTATTATCCCTACTACAGAGTTTAAGTAAGATGACATATGGAAATAGACTGCACAGAGCCTGGCTCAGAGAATGCTTAGTCTTTCTTCCTGAGTCCGTTCCCCATCCTTTCTCCCTGAACCACACTAAAGCTCATGATTTAAAGTAACTTCTCTCAGGGCACCTGGGTGGCTCAGTTGGTTAAGTGTCTGACTTCAGCTCAGGTCATGATCTCGTGGTTGGTGAGTTTGGGCCCTGCGTCCGGCTCTGTGCTGACAACACAGAGCCTGGAGTCTGTTTTGGATTCTGTGTCTCCCTCTCTCTCTGCCCCTCCCCTGCTCATGCTCTTTCTCTCTCTCAAAATTAAATAAAAATGTTAAAAAAAAATTCTTAAATAACTTCTCTCTACTTTTCACTCCCAAATTGATCTTTATCACTGACTTCTTTACTAAGCTCCAAACCTACACTCCAAACTGCCTATGGTACACTTCAACCTGGTTGATCAAAACTGAAATATACCTCCCTTCCCCTGACTATCCTTACCTTGGTTGATAAGGATAAGAATAACAACAGCCAACATTTATTGCCTCCTTACTACGTGCCTGTACTGTCTGAATACATTTTACATATATTATTTTGATCCTCACCATATGAAGTATGTGTTAATACCATCCCCATTTTACAGATATAGAAAGTGAGGCACAGACGGTTAAATAATTTCCCCTAAATCATACAGCTAATACACAGCAGGATGGGATTTGAATTAAGCACTCAGGCTTTTCAGTTCTTTACTATGTTCTTCACTGCTTAGGTTAACTATTACTTCTACACTACAGCTATGAATAATAGGTTACCTAGTATTACCTACTTTGCCTCTCTAAAGTGCATTGAACATCATTCAGTGCCAGGCACTACTCTAAGCTCTTTAGTGTATCAGTTCATTTAATCTTCACAACCCCTTATGAGGTACATTATTCTTATCATACCCATTTTATGGAGGAAAGTGAGGCACTGAGAGGGTAACTTCCCCAGGACTGCACAGATGAGAAAGTGGCCATGATGGGGCCGGGACCCAGGGCAGTTCAGAGTGTATAGCCTGAACCACTGTTCATTCACTCTACTGCTCCACATCCCTACAGCATTCAAGCCAGACATCAAGAAGTTTGGTTTGGCCACCGAGCCCTGCCCTCTCCCTCCTGAGCATTTCTAAATCTCCCATTTCCTCTCCACTCCATCACAACACTCTTAATCTGCCACTTGTAATAGCTCGTGTGGACTACTGCAGGAAGGGGGCAGCTCCCTGCTTCCTGGGAGAGACTTCGGAGGAGTCGACCTCCTTGAAAGCCCCCAAGGCTCTATGGAAACAAGCAGCTGTAGTAACCCACTGTACCACTTTACACGGTGCAGTGCCTCCCCATTGCCCACACAGCTACGGGTCTCAAACGTCAGTGTGCAGAAGCATCACCGCAGCTTGTAGAATGCAGATTCCTGGCCCTCCCCAGAGACTGAGAAACACAGGTATAGAGAACAAAGTCCAAGCTCCTTATCAAGGAAACAACCTTTTCTCTGCTTCTCCTTCCTTTGAGGCTCCAGGAAGATGGAATCATTTATGGTTCCTTGAGCTATTCAGTTTCTCACCTTCATGACTTTGCACCTGCTCTCCCTTCGTCTAAAACCCCCTTGTTTCCTTCCATCTGACACTCTTTCTCTTTCAAAGCCAGCTTAGGTTTAGATATCATCTCTGGGACGCGTCTGTGACTTCCCACCACCTGCCAGCCTCCTCCCTGCCACCCCAATTTCTGTATCTTGATTCAAACTGAAGGTACATTTTTTTACATTATCTTTCTCCTTCGGACTGTGGCCTCCTCTAGGTCAGACTCAGAATCTCATCCCTCTTTATACCACAATCTAGCCAAGTGTCTGGAACATAGGAAGTGCTGAGACAGCAGAATTCCATCTAACTTGGGGGTTGGATAATTGGTAAAGAAGGCAAAAATTTAAGTCAAATTTACCCCTGAAAATCTCTTATGTCACCCAGAAAGTGATGATTCACTTTCACGAATACACAAAACCAACACATTATTTACGGTTGTCGAATGAACCAATGAACCCTAGTACATGTTATTATGAAAACCATGTATCCTGCGGCTCCTGGGTGGTTTAGTCAGTTAACTGTCCAACTTCGGCTCAGGTCATGTTCTCATGGTTTGTGAGTTTGAGCCCTGTGTTGGGCTCTGTGCTGACAGCTTGGAGTCTGGAGCCTGCTTTGGATTCTGTGTGTCTCTCTCTGTTCCTCCCATGCTCATTCTCTCTTCTCTCTCTCTCTCTCAAAAATAAATAAATAAGCATCCAAAAAATTAACAGAAAAAGAAGAGAAAACCATGTATCTTCAAGCACAAAATCAGTGCCATGAGAAGCTCCGTATGTGTAAGACCAGTTGAGGGAACAGCAGAGTCATGGTTGCTCCTCCTGGCCCAAGTGTGCAGCTGAATTCCAATGAGTTCTGGATTACATGTGGCAGCCTTCGACACATGCACAGAGAGACTGCTCAAATCGTGCATGTTCTATTATCACGTGCCCAACAGCCTAATCGTACAGAGAGACTTAAAGTTCTAAAACAAAGGTGAAGCCAGGGCGCCTGGGTAGCTCAGTCGGTTGCGCGACCGACTTCGGGTCAGGTCATGATCTCACGGTTTGTGAGTTCGAGCCCCGTGTCGGGCTCTGTGCTGACAGCTCAGAGCCTGGAGCCTGCTTCTGATTCTGTGTCTCCCTCTCTCTCTGCCCCTCCCCCACTCATGCTCTGTCTCTCTCTGTCTCAGAAATAAATAAACATTAAAAAAATTAAAAAAAAAATAAGAAAATAAAACAAAGCTGAAACTGTAAAAAAAAAAATTGAACTCTTTTTTGTTTGTTTGTTTGAATATAATTTATTGTCAAGTTAGCTAACATAGAGAGTATACAGTGTGCTCTTGGCTTTGGGAGTAGATTCCTGTGATAAGTTGAACTCTCCTAACTATTAATATAAACTCTACCTGTTGTAGCCAACAGCACAGAAGTTGAGAAGACAAGTTCTTAGAAGGCCAGCAGTGTTTGTCTGACATTGCCTAGCACAGCTCCTGGCACGAGAATACATGTGAATGGCTGCCCTCGAGCTTAGTGTGTTGCTGCCTATCTGTGTGTCCCTGGACCTCAACACTGGGACCTGACAGTGGTGAGAAGGAAGTTAAATCATGCACATAGGTCACAACTGGATCCTATTCAGATGGGCAAAGTACTTATGCAAAGTAGTCATCTGGGTACTGTTGGGGTTATAAATGATTAAAGACATCATCCTTGACATCAAGTGATTTACAATCTTATCGAGAAGTAAGACCCACTCATAAATAATAATAATCACAATGGACTCTAAAGGAGAAAGTGGTACTTGAGGGAAGGATAAAATTGGGGAAAGAATTCGTAGATAAGGTGCCTGGTGTGGTGGGCTCAACACTGATTTGTCCAGCCTCACCTCCAGCAAGTGCCCTCACTACTTCCATCCCTCTCTCTCTGCCCCCCTGCATCTGCTCACAGGACGTGTCCCTCGGAAACGTCAGTCATGTTCACTCCTCTTCACCTTGCCTTTCCTCCCCACGCTGATCCTCCTACCTGGAATGCCACTTCCACCTGTCAACCTCGACAACTCCTCCTCTTTGTTCAGGTCCTCCCTTAAATTCTTTCTCGTTTTTGTAGCTTTCCATCACCTAACGCATGGTATGAGAGTTAGGTGGTCATACATCTGTCACCCCACACTGAAAGCTCCTTGAGGGAGGAGATCTCATTTCTTTCATCTATATACTCCCATCACCTGGCATAGTGCCTAGCAGGTACCAGGTGCTCTAGATATGCTTTTGGAGCTATATTATTGCACAGTGAGTGGTGCCTTTTGGCTAGACTCTGGATAAGAGCATAAAGTTAAGGAGAAATAGGCCATAAGACCTGCCTTCCTTTCTGCCCCTACATAATAAATGCTTAACATCTCCCAAAGGAGACCATGAGGGTGAGGCCCAAATCCAATATAACTGGTGTCCTCACAGGAAGAGAAGGAAACACTAGGAATATGCATGCATAGAGGCACAACTATATAAAGACGAAGCAGCAAGAAGGTGGCCATCTAGAAGACAGGGAGAGTGGTCTCACAGGTAACCAACTCTGGCACCACCTTGATCTTGGACTTTCAGCCTCCAGAACTGTGAGAAAATAAATGCCCTTTGTTTAACGCACCCAGGCTATGGCATTTTGTTATGGCAACCCTAGCAAACTAAGACAGCATCTTTACTTTGTGAATAAACTCAGACATAGCGCTGTATGTCAGGCATTGTTCTAAGCTCTTTACAGATGTTTAAACAATTAAAACACTTTCCCACCAGGCCCAGTGAATCACCAGTGAATTCTCAACGGGTAGGAGGCAAGAAGAGTATACCTCCTTCTCCCTGGGGCAGGAGCTGGGAATTCAAAATCAGTATTATTGGGGGGAAACAACACCCTGAGAGGTACATCGAGTGAAAACCACAGGTGGAGATGATGGAGATTAAAATTAATAACAATAGGAAAATAGTAGCTACCAGTAATTGAGCACTGAGTTCAGAAAGGGTAAGCTACTTGCTCAACTGTTGAAGAGAATTAGAGTTCAGACCCAAATCTTTGCCTTTTTCTACTTGGCACACTGCTGGGGTAAGCAGACTGAGGTCACTGGCTGGGGCAGGGGGTGGGGGGGGGGCGATGGGGTAAAGGTTGAACAGGTGACTGAGCGTGTTCTCAATGGAGGAGATCAGTGGGCAGCAGGGAGGTAAGTTTTTTGTTTTTTAAGAAAAGGTGGTAGGGAAAATCTAATGACCTTCATTTGCCAGGTGCAAATCCAATAGTTCTCGTTTATTTAGCTCCTCCAACATACCAGGCATTAAGCTTGAAACGCAAAACAGTTCTGAGAAGCAGATATTTGTGTATTTTAATTTTATGGACATGGAAACGGGAACGCAGACAAGGTGAGAGACCTGCCCCCGAGTTCAAGTAAGTGGCAGAACTGGAGTGGCGGACCTGGGAGGCTCCTAACCCCACCCCTGCCCCAGCTCATCCATTCTGCTTTGCAGGTGTAGCTACAGATTCTGCACCCATACTGTACGTATGGCCAGTGCATGTAGGAGGGCCTCCATGCTCGGACCAGACAAGTTACATATCCTGTCATGGTCTTTACAAGACTCCGCCAAAAGTATTAGCACAGAGCCGCTCTGCCCAAGAATGTTCCAAGGAGCCTGGGTTTCCCAAGATGTCCCATGGAAAAAGTTCTCTGCTTGGAAAAGTCTGGTGGAAGTGCTGCCTGTTATCCCTCCCTTGCCTTGGAGACTAACAGTGAACACTGGTAGAGTCTAAAGGTTCTGCAGTTTAAAAAAAAAAAAAGGCTCTTTCCTTCAATGAGGCCAAGGTCTCCCCAATCTACTTGACCCAGAGGCAAGGTGTGTCAGTTAATATACTGGGCAGCACCTCTTAAGAGGTGTTGCAACGCAGGACTTAAGAAGCAGACAGATAAACAGGATGGAGCTACTTTTGGAAACATTAACTAAAATGCAGGCTTTTTTCTTAAGAATTACAAAGGCCATTGATATTTACATTTAGTCTGCTTTCTACTGAGAAAATAAACAGTTAAAAAAAAAAATCAGAGGCAACAAACCAAACAAGGGAATTTGAGATTTGCATTCTCAAAATCTATTGGCTTATCCTAAAACCTCATGCTTCGGCCCCAACACCATTCCATTCTCCAGATTTCCACCCACCCTCCCCTCTTTGGGGCTGCTCTCCAGCTACACCCAGCTGAAAGTGACCACAACTTGCAATGCATCCAGCCCCGCACTCCCAGCCCTTACATTGCAGAAACAGTGATAGGGAGGCATCAGACGTTCTGCCCACAGCGCAGCCAGAGCTGGCATATGTCAGAGAAGCAATGAAGTTATCTGATACAACAATCAATGATCCCTCTGCCTTTGGGTTAGGGAGGAGCACTCTAAAGACATTCCTATGGAGGGGTGGGGGTGGGGGTGAGATTGCCAACATTTCCTTTAAAACTTCCGGATTGTGAGTACTGTGATTTTTCTATTTCTCTTTTTGCTTATTTTCGGCTTCTAATTCTCGACAATTAATTTGTAGCACTTGTGTTACAAAGGAGGAGAAGGTAGGAGGAGCGAAGAAAATGGGGAGAGAGGGGTGGGGGGAGAGGAGGAAGGAGGGGGAAGGAGGGGGAGGCTTAGGGACGAGGGGGAGGTGGAGAGAGAGGGGGAAAAGAGCTGAACAAGGGAGGAGGAAAAGACTGGGTGGGGAAGACTTGGGGGGGAGAAGGAGGGTTAGGGAGAGAGGCTAATGGGCAAGGGGGAAGGGAAGGAGGGGAAGAGGGAGGCAGAAGACAAAGAAAAAAGGGCAGGAGAAGGAGGGAGGAGAAGGGGAAAATCAATCATAAAATCTCCGAAGAAGGCTGAATAAGCTCACCCCGTAACATACACCGGTGTCTCCCAACACGGTCAGGTACAAGCCCTGACCTGCAACGTTCCCGTTTGCAACAACACTTTCCCAGCTGCCCCGTCACCAAAGCAACGCTCAGGCACCGGCGCGGCGATGCTTTCTCCTTACCCACTCGGAAGATCAGATCATCTTCGATGGGATTCTCTTTTCGTTTCCCAGTGCTGTACATGCTCGCGGGTCTCTTCACCGCTTTCTGCTTGACATGGCCGCTCCCTGGGGACTTAACGCGCCTCTTCACGCCCTCGGTGGTGGGAGACACGTCGGCCGACCGGATCACCTTCAGCTTGAACGGGCTGCCTCGGATGTGCTGGTCGTAGAGTCGCAGAGAGAGGGTAAAGTCCCCTTCCTTCTGGACAGTGTACAAAAACTCGTACGTGCCGTTTTTGTTGTCGAGTATTTCTCCGTCCGCCACGCTGCCGTCGGGCGTGCTCAGCTCCGCCGTGATGTAGGCGTTGCCGGTCTTGCACAGCTCCCCGTCTTTGTCCTTGGTCGTTATGGTGACGGACATGGGCTGCCCGATGATGGTCTGCCGCAGCCCCTCGCCCGTGGCCACCGTCTCGGAGGCGACGGCGTTGGTGGTTAAGATCGTCCCGAGGTTGTGGATGGACTTCTTGAGCCCTTCGGTCTCCACGATGAAATCCAGCTGATCATTTTCACGCGGGTGCAGCGGGAAATCCTGATCGGCCAGTTCGTTCAGCTTCTCGCTCATCTGCTTCTTCACGAGCAGCACCTCCGTCTCCGTGCCATGGTTCAGGGCCTGCGCGGTGAAGTTGCTGCAGCTCTTTATATTCTCCTGCCCCTCGAGCAGAGTATCCAGCTGCGACTGAAGGACCTGTGGGGTCAAAAAGCGAGGCCGGGTGAGCGCTTCTCAGCGCACTGCATGGTGCGCGCTTGGCGCGCCGGGGCAGCGCCCTCCGCGGGCGCCTACCGCGTCCTGCACCTGCCCCCCGCCGGTGGTTCTCCGCAAGTGGTATTTAATTTGGCCCACTGAACCAGCTTCTAATGCGTGATTCTGAATTGCATTCGCAGTACCTTCTCGTTCCCTTCCGCCTCGTCCAGACTCTCCCACACACATATTTCTTGGGTCATGTGTTTTTGCTAGGGACAAGCAGAAACGTCACCACCAGGAGCCCGGAAAACAAATTGCTATGCCTGGCATCTGAACTATTAATTATTCAGTATCTCTCTGTAATGTCCTAAATTCCCCTGTTACCACCCAAAGGAACAGAAACCAAACAAAACTCTCCACACCCGAATAGCAGAAGCTTTTGATCCCTGGTTTTGTGACTGGACATGTTAAAGGCTGCAGTCAGGGTTCACTTTGAAGTTGACTAACAGGTTGGTGTGGATGAGAGAGCAATTAAGAGACTATTAGACATTATAACTTAAGGAAGGAAAATAATCCACTTTAACCCTAAATCCTGAAAGCATTACTTTATATTCATTCTTGCCTTGTGTCAAATCATAAATTGGTACTTAAGGTTACAGAATCACAGAAGTTTGCCGGAAAGAGGAAGGAAAAAATAGCTGGGTGTGCCATGAAATGAAAACTACTGTTTACCATAAAACAGTGACACTTAAGGATCCATCTAAGTCCCCTTTGCTGTTCTTAGAACACAGTAAGCTGGTGCAGTGAAATACCGGGGGTATCATGTCTCTTACAGGATTATCTACAAGAATGGCTGGAATCTTACTTTATGTTTGAGGCCATAGTTGACTTCCAGTTCCATAAGCAGCACGCTCTTGCGCACGTTTAAAGTCTTCTGGAGCTCATCAAAGGTAGAATGGATGTCATCCACAATGCTGGCCTTTTGGTTGGTTAACTGATGAATGATTTCTGAGATGAACTGAAGGGCAGAATCTATTTCTGGGAGCCTAGAGGACAGTCATTAAAGATCATTATTTAGCATCAACCCAGAAATAGCAAAACATCTACCTAAACACTATGTTTTGTCAAAAAATATTTTCTTTGCCTTTCATTATCTTTAAAAAGTAATAACTGAAGAACAGAATGAATAAGACAGGACATAATTACTGCCTTTGAGAGAAGAGACTCTGAGGGTCCATGTGTACTTCAAGTGTTCAGTCATCTAATTTTACTAATTGATGGTACAAAGCCTTGAGGCTCTCTGAACCCCATGGCTTCTCACTCTGAATCAAGCCTTCTCAAACTTAACACTATAATGTTGTAGGTCACATACTTCTTTGTTACAGGGGACTAGCCTGTGTGTTATAGGATGTTTAACAGCATCCTGTCTTCTACCAGATGCCAACAGCAGCCCCCCTCCCCCAAGTTATGACACCAAACTGTCTCCAGGCATTGTCAAATGTCTCCTGGGGGTATGCGTAATTACCCACAATTGAGAACCAGGTTCTAAATGTATAGCTAATCCTATTTAGTTTTATCCTAATCATATGAAAAACTTATCCAAATTCAGTTTCCTGAGAACATTTTTCAATTTTCCAAGTTCCTTTAATTATAGAATAACCACACTTTTCTCATTACAACTATTGGTGACAAGATTTACTTTCAGCTGGTTGTTTATTTCCTCTCTTTGGTCTTTCTTCTGTATCACACAGCTACTCTGTTCCCTCATTTCCATGCCAAAGAGAAAGCCTGGAAGCAGGAAAACATAAGGAAAACTGAGCAATCACTGATCAGTACCATTTGCTGGGCTCAAACGGAGAGGAGCCAATGACAGTAAACACAATGGTCCTGTGTATGTCAAGAAGAGCAGCTAAGAAAGGCTCCTCAGAGAGCCTGGTTTCAGGCATGAATTTCAGAAGATCTGCTGAGAGCATTTTCCTGGAATGTATTTTATTCACTTAATCATCCTAAGGTACTGAAACAAAACTGCCACCCCTCTTAACATAAGGGCGTTGGAATCTGACCAAGGGGTAGGGGGTGATCCTAATCACTCACTGGGGTTCATGACTACAGACACACAAAGGAGAATTTATTTAGGGAGCATGAAACCACGGAGACAAGAGATCGGGAGGCCAAGCCTCACACAAGACAGCCAGGGGGAGGTGTGTGCACCTTTTGTTGACGGCATCCAACTGGACCTGGAGTGAGGCCTTGTGTTGCTCTACCACATCCTTGAGGGGGACTGTGGGATGTTCTGCGTGCTCCCCCTCAGTGCACTCTCGACACATGGCGGTCTCACAAGACTGGCAGTAAAAGTCCATCACCTGCAGGTAACACAAAAACAATTCCAGGTTCAAGGGCACTAACTGAGGGCTTACTGGGCACTAGGCCTGTAGTAGGCATCCTCTCATTTCATTCGCACAGCTTTCCCAGGATGTAGGCAGTATGTCCAGTTTCACAGAAGAAAAGGAAGGATACATTTTTAAGTGCCAGGTCTCAAACAGAGGTGGGCCAAGCTGCAGCGGTGGCCACAAAGCCAGATTTTCTGTGGTTACTCCCCTAGAGCAGAATAGTGTGGGGCTGTGATGCTCCAACTTCTTGATCTTAGGACCCTTTGCCACTCTTCATAAACTATTGAGGACTCCAAAGTGCTTTTATTTATGTGCATTGTATCTACAGATATATTAAAAACTGAAACAAAAATTTTAAAAAGTAACTAAAAGCAATAATAAGCCCACTCCATGTTAACATGAATAATATAAAACATGAAAAATAACTGTATTTTGAAAAACAAGAAATTTTGTGACAATAATGGCATTGTTTCCCACTTAAAAAATTTTCTTCAGTGTCTGGGTTAATAGTAGACAGCTGGATTTTCATATCTGCTTCTGCATTATATCTGTTGTGATTGCACACATCATGTTGTCTCTGGAAAATTCCACTGTACACACTTGAGAGAACAAGAGTGAAACAGGCACATAATGTCTTAGTATTATTTTAAATACAGTTTTGATCTTATGGACTGCCAACCCACCCCCACAAAGGGTTGGGGGACCCATGAGGGTTCCTGGACCATACTTTGAGAACTGATACTCTTTCTATATGAGACAAGCCGGGGTGCCTGGGTGGCTCAGTTGGCTAAGTGTCCAACTTCAGCTCAGGTCATGATATCACGGTTCATGAGTTCAAGCCCTGCATCGGGCTCTGTGCTGACAGCTCAGCGCCTGGAGCCTGTTTCAGATTCTGTGTCTTCCTCTCTCTCTCTCTCTCTTTCTCTGCCCTCCCCCGCTTACACTCTGTCTCTCTCTCAAAAATAAATAAACATTAAAGAAAAAAGAGATATAAGCTGTACTGAACAATTTGTATCCTGGCTCTACCACTTATGTAAAGGTTACCACTTATGTAACCTCAAATTTTCCTTTGTCAAATGGAGACGATAATAGTAACCTAGAACTCAAAACTGCACAAAGAACTCAGATGTGGCACTGGCATGATGTAGCAGCAGCGATGATGATGATGATGATGATGATGATGATGATGGTGATGGTGATATCATCAGCTTATAGGAAAATAAAGGTACCTTATCCTGATTATGATGAACTCTCAGTAACAATATAACACAAAGCCTATTAAGTCAGTTTCCTTGGGAAGGCATTTCCCTATTCTCTTGGCTGAAAATAATTTTGAATTCCCAAGATACTCTTGGAGGGATCTTTTTCTTGAAGTATAACACATGTACAGAAAATGGCATCAGTCAGGGCACCTGAGTGGTTCAGTCGGTTAAGCCTCTAACTTCGGCTCAGGTCATGATCTCACCACACGTGAGTCTGAGCCCTGCATCTGGCTTTGTGCTGACGGCTCAGAGCCTGGAGGCTGCTGCAGATTCTGTGTCTCCCTCTCTCCCTTTGCCCTCCCCGGCTCTCGCTCGCTCGCTCTCTCTCTCTCAAAATTAAACATTAAAACAAATTTTTAAATGGCATAAGTCTTATTAAAGGTTAGTGGATTTTCATAAAGTGAATCCTCCTACCAAATCACTTTTATTTATACCCCAGTTTATGAAATATTTATAAGATTTTAAGTTCCTGAGCACAGGAACTCTCTTACAAAAAGCCTAATTCCTTACACAAAGTAAGTATTCAAAAACTACTCAATGAATGAATTGAATGCTGTCTATAAAAGACGCATTTTGGAGTCAAGGACACAAATACATTAAAATTAAAAGGGTAGAAAAAGATATTCCATGCAAATAGTAGTCAGAAGAGAACTGGAGTGGCTATTCTGAGACAAAATAGATTTTAAGACAAAAGTTGTTACAACAGACAAAAGAGGACATTATGTAACTATAAGATGATAAATTCATTGAGAAGATATAACAATTATAAACAAATATGTACCCAACAACAGAGCCCCCAAATATATGAAACAAAAACTGACAGAATTGAAGGGAGAAATGAATAGTTCAGTAATAATAGTTGGAGATCTCAGTACCCCACTTTCATTAATGATAGAACAATTAGATGGAAGATCCATAAAGAAATAGAAAGTTTGAGAATTATAAACCAACTAGGCCTAACAGACATATAGAACACTCTATTCACTAACAGAATACACATTTTTGTCAAGAACACATAGGACGTTCTCCAGAGTAGACCACATATTGGGTAAAAAACTCTCAATAAGTTTTAAAAAGATTAAAGTCATACGAATATTTTCTCTAGCCACAATGAAATCAAATTAGAAATCAATAATAGAAGAAATCTGGAAAATTAACAAATATATGAAAATTAAATAACTTACTCTTACACATTGAGTCAAAAAAGAAATCACAAGGGAAATTAGAATATACTTTGAGATGAGCAAAATGAAAACACAATATACCAAAACTTATGAGAGAGTTCTCAGAGCAAAATTTTAGATGTAAATGCCTAGTTTAAAAAGAAGAAAAATCTTAAATCAATATAGCCTAAGGTTCAACCTTAAAGAACCAAAAAAGAGGAACAAATCAAAACCAAAACAAAAAGAAAGAAAATAATAAAGATGAAAGTGGAGACAAATAAGATAGAAAACAGAAACACAGTAGAGAAAATCAATGAAACCAAAAGTCGGTTCTTTGTAAAGATCAAAAAAATTGACAAACAGGATACTAAGGACAGTTGTATGCCAACAAATTGAATAACATAGATAAAATGGACAAATTCTTAAAAACACACAAACTAATAAAACTGACCCAAAGAAGAAATAGAAAATGCAAATATACCTATAATAGGATATCGAACCAGTATTCCAAAAATGTCCAATATAGAAAGCCCATGACCAGATGGCTTCACTGATGAATTCTGCCAAATATTTAAAGAAGTATTAACATCAATCCTTCCAAATTCTTCAAAAAATAGAAGAGGAGGAAACATATCCTAACTTATTCTATTAGGCCAGCAATACCCTAACACAAAAGCCAAAAAACATCACCAGTAAAGTTCATATCCCTTATGAATATAGATGCAAAAATCCTTAACAAAATACTAGTAAACTGAATCAAGCTACATATAAAACGGGTTATACAATACGGTCAAGTGGAGTTTATCCCAAGACTGCAAAGGTAGTTCACATACAAAAATCAACGTATGTAATACACCGCACCAATAGAATAAAGGGGAAAAAAACTCCACATGGTCATCTCAATTGAGGCAGAAAAAAAACATTTGACAATTTCCAACACCATTTCGTGATAAAAACACTTATCAATCTAGAAATAGAAGAAAAGTTCCTCAATTTGATAAAAGGTATCTACAAAAATCCTATACCTAACATCATACCTAATGTTAACCCCCTAAGATACAGAATGAGACAAAGATGTTCACTCTTGCCATTTATATTCAGCAATGTACTAGAAATTCTAACCAGGGCATTTAGGCAAGAAAAAGCAATAAAATGCATCCAAATTGGAAAGGAAGAAGTTAGAATTTCTCTATTCAGAGATGATATGAACTTATATACAGAAAACTCTAAAGAATACACCAACCCCCACCCCCACAAAAATATTAGGCCTAACAAATGAATTCAGCAAATTGTAGGATACAAGATCACCAAACAAAAATCAGTTGTATTTATATACACTAGCAATGAACAATCCAAAAATGAAATCAAGATAATTCCATTTATAGTAGCATCAAAAAGAATATAAAATACTTAAGAATACATTTAACCAAGAAGGAGTTAGACTTGTACACTGACTTCTACAAAACATTGTTGAAAGATACTAAAGAATACCTAAATAATGGAAATGAATGTAAAGATATCCCATGCTCATGAATAGGAAGATTTAATACTGTTAAGAGGGCAACATTCCCAAAATCGATCTACTGATTCAGTGAAATACCTATCAAAATTCAAGCATCCTTTTTTCACAAAAGTGAACAAACTATTCTCAAAATTCAGATGGAATTGCATGGGACTCTGAATAGCCAAAACAATCTTGAAAAAAAAAAAAAAACTGGAAGACTTTGACTTGTAATTTCAAAAGGTAGTACCAAGATAGAGTAATCAGAATACTGTGTTACTGGCCTAAGGACAGACATATAGATAGATGGAATAGAATTGACAGTCCAGAAATTAAACCATACATTTATGGTCAACTGATTCTTGACAAGGGTGCCAAGATCACTCAATGGAGAAAAGCAGTCTTTTCAACAAATGATGCCAAGAAACTGGATATCCACATGTAAAAGAATGAAGTGGAACGCTTACCTCACTCTACATACAAAAATTATCTCAAAATAGATTAACAACCTAAATGTAAGAGCTAAAACTATAAAACTCCTAGAAAAGAAAACATAGGAGTAAACCTTTATGACCTTTGATTAGGTTATGGTCTTTTAGATATGACACCAAAAGCACAAGCAACAAGAAAAAATAGATAAATTTGACTTCATCAAAATAAAATCTTGTGGATGAAGGGTACTATCAAGATACTATCAAGAAAGTGAAAAGAGGGGCACCTGTCTGGCTCAGTCAGTAGAGCATGCAACTCTTGATCTCAGGGTTGTGAGTTCGACTCCCATGTTGGGTGTGGAGGTTACTTAAAAATAAAATCTTTAAAAAAAAGAAAGTGAAAAGAATAGGAGAAATATTTGCGATTCATATATCTGATAAGGATGTAGTTTCCAGAACATATAAAGAAACCCTACAACTCAAGAACCCAATTCAAAAAACTGGCAAAGGACTTGAATAGACATTTCTCCAAAGAAAATATACAAATGGCCAATTTGCACACACAAAAAAATATGCTCAATATTATTAGTCACTAAGGAAATCCAAATCAAAACCACTACGAGATACTTTATACTGATTCGGGTGGCTAGACTCAAAAAGTCAGATAATAAGTGTTGGTGGAAATGTGGAAAAATCAGAACTTTCATACTTTGCTAGTGGGAATGTAAACTGGCACAATCACTGTGAAAACAGTTTGGTGGCTCCTCAAAAGTAAAATACAGAATTACCATGGGACCCAGGAATTCAATTCCTAGGTATACACCCAAGAGAACTATAAACATACATCCACACAAAAATTTGTACACGAATGTTCATAGCACTATTCATAATAGCCCCAAAGTGGAAACAACATGAATATCCATCAACTAATGAATGGACAAATAAATTGTGGTATATCCAGACAATGGAATATTATTTTAGTCATAAAAAGACATGAAGTTTGGCCATATGGTACAATATAGATGAACTTTGAAAACATTATGCTGAGTAATAGAAGCCAGACTCAAGAGGCCACATAATTTACGACTGATTTGTATTAAATGTCTATAATGGCCAAATCTTGCAGAGATAACATGCATACTGGTGATTGCCAGGGGTTAGGGGTAGGGGGGAATGGGGAGTGGCATGATGAAAAAGTTCTGGAACTAGTGGTGATACTTACACAACCTCTTGAATACACTAAAAAAGACTGAATTGTATACTTTAAAAAAAATTTTTACATGTTTTTATTTATTTTTGAGAGACTGAGACAGAGTGTGAGTGGGGGAGGGTCAGAGAGAGAGGGAGACACAGAATCCGAAGCAGGCTCCGGGCTCTGAGCTGTCAGCACAGAGTCTGATTTGGGGCTCGAACTCGTGAACCTCAATCATGACCTGAGCCAAAGTCAGGTGCTTAACTGACTGAGCCACCTAGGTGCCCTTGAATTGTATACTTTTAAATGGTTAAACTGTTTAATTTTATGTTATGTGAATTTTCCCTTAATTAAAAAATTAATTTTAAAAAATTGCATTAATTAGTTTAAAAAAATGCATCTTTGAAGAGAGAGCTACACACATAGGTGATTGTCCCTGGTTTGGAATCCTAAGTGTTTCTTGGAAACAAAGGCCCTAAAATCATTCTAAAGTGTGAACAACTGGTCATTCCCAAATGTTTGTGCTCAGAATCTGGCAGCTTTGACTCAAGCTGAGAGTTAATTGCGTCAAGCGTGAGACTCAGCTGAGCTCATCCATCTTGAGTGAGATAATACTGGTGTTTGTTCTTGGGGGCGGCTGGGCCAGAGGCCAGGACTAGCTTATTTTTGTTGACAGGTAGACACTACTTGTGAAGATGACAAGGCAAGACCATATGCACTACTAACATGCTAGAAAGGGTGGTCAGGGCCTTGGAACAGCCCTGAGGATTGTGGAAGTGGGGACTTGTTAGTGGTAGGGCATTCTTAATGAGGATCTCTTCTTTGTACCTCTTAACATCCTTGTTAGTAAGGTGCCTAAGCAAGCCATAACAGGGTTTAATGATCATTTGCGGTTCTGGGACCGTGAGGCATGAGCTCAAATGTCTGGTTTACGTGCAAAGAACCTCTTAAATCACTGACCATTATTCCCATTTTTCTTTGTATTTGGACAATGCAGCCATGGCAGTTTAATTAGAAGACAGAGAGTGTCACAGCACTTAAAGTAAATGACAGGCTTTCATCCACATGTGCTAATCAGCACCAGGCAGTTTATGAGGACAACATCCTGCTTTATTGTTAATTACCCAATTTTATTAACCTTCAGATGCTTGAATTGTTTTTAAAGATTTACCCATGGCAATTAACTGCAGCAATTTATCTGCAATATTGCATGCATTTGGCTTGAATATGCAATGAGGACCCCTGTTTCAAAGCAGCAGCAGTGAACTACAATCTATGATAAAACAATAGAACGATTCAAGGCACACGCTGTTAATTTCCAAGACCTCTTGCTAGCTTATAAATTTTATGATTCCAAAGAATCATAATGACCCAGCAAAGAGAAATCAGCCAAAACATACTTTAAATAGCTTCATCTACCTTAAGGAGGTTCAAATTCTAGATAGATCTAAATTTTAGTGGATTTGATGTGATGCATTTGGAGAGAGACAAAGGGAAGTTTTAACCTAAAGGATTCTTTAACTTTGCTGGAATCAGCATCTCTAAGACAGATTCTGCTTAGCAGCTGGTGGCATCCAAGGGTCTCTATTGCTTCTATACCCTTCTCCTTTCTATACTGAATATACAGTGTGGAATGACTAATTAAAAAATGAAAGTCTATATAAACATACAAGCATACCCACATATTAGCATAATTGTCATCTGTTACCAAACCATCAATTTTAATGGCTACCCAAGAGTCAGGTATACCAACTTACCATAATTTAGCCATTTCCCTAATATTGCACATTCAGATTATTTCTAATTTTTACTCTAATCTAAAATTTTCAATGAACATTCTTATATCTTCATTCTTTTCTCCAGCTATTTCCTTAGAAATATTTCTACTCGTGTAATTACTGAATTAAAGGACAGGAAGTTGTGTAAAACACTCATTATAGTTCGACAAACTGACATAAACTTTCTGAAGAGCAATTTACCCTCCCACCCACAGCAAATGAAAACATCTCCCCATATCCTCATCAGCACTGCTTATTATCTTTAAAAATCAATTTGAAAAGATGTGATTATTTGTGAAGCTTGATATTTCTCATACTATTATTAGCCATTTATATGTCCTCTGTGAATTTTCTAAGTTCTCTGCCCATTTTCTTTTGTGATGTTCATATTTTCCTAACTCTTAATTCTTTTGTGATGTTCATGTTTTTCCTGATTCTTAATTCTTACATAGTAAGGATTTGTTGGGGTATTTTAATTAAGAATTTTACAGTTATTTTCATGAACCGAATGATTAATGGTTTTCTTTTTCTGTCTTCACTAGATTTTGGTATTAAAGTTATGAGTATATCACGAGTGAATTAGGGAGTTTTCTATCTTTTCTTAAGATGCAGACCACACTATGAATCATATTTGTTTTACACATATTTGTTTTGAAGGAATTAGGTTTCAAATAAAGTTTTACCAGTTTCTTGCAAAATTAGCAGCCTACTCGGGTTTTCTTGATCACTTCCAGTTTCCTAGATAATCATCCATTTCGTTCAAACTTTCAAGTATATTAGCCTTTAGCACCTAGCATTGATATATTTGTTCTAAAATATTCCTTTTACCTGTACTGGTATCTCTTTGTTAGAGTCCTAATTTGATATATTTTCCTTTTGTTTTACCAGATATCAAATTATTGCACTAATTAAAAAAACCAGCTCTTAGGTTTATTAACTCAATTGTTTTATTACTTTCAAACCAAGTTTATCTCTATTATTTCGTGTTCCATATATTTGTTGTTTTCCCTAGCTTTTTGAATTGAACTCCTTTCATTTTTTTAATAAACGTTTATTTATTTATCTTGTGAGAGAGCAAGAGAGAGAGCATCGGAGAGAGAGCAGGGGGAGGGGCAGAGAGAGAGGGAGAGAGAATCTCAAGCAGGCTCTGCACTGTCAACACAGAGCCCGATGCAGGGCTTGATCTCACAAACCGTGAGATCATGACCTGAGCTGAGCTAGAGCCCCTCTAGGAGAAGACAGCCTCAGGGAGAGCCAGTGTGAGAAATGGTCATAAGAAGAATGCTCAACTAATTGAAGGCACCATTTAAAGTTTCCTTTACAAAACTTACATGGTAATTCTCCCTTGGAGTACACTGTATGGGAAACCGTGGTTATTGACAGCCTGGTGTGCTTTCAATTAAATAATTAATTAAAGATACGTAGGGGCGCCTGGGTGGCTCAGTCGGCTGAGCGTCCAACTTTGGCTTGGGGCATGGTCTCACGGTTCATGAGTTCGAGCCCCACGTGGGGCTCTATGCTGACAGCTCAGAGCCTGGAGCCTGCTTTGGATTCTGTGTCTCCCTCTCTCTCTGCCCCTCTCCCATTCGCGCTCTCTCTGTCTCCAGCTTCCCCATGTCAACAGCCTCCAAACAGCGCATCCCTAAAGCTTTCTCTTTTGTCTGCAGTAGAGCTTTCCCACTCCTCTGCCTGCCTTTGAGTCTCTGCCAAAACAGAAGTGACAGTGGCTGATTCCTTGTTATAGCAAGTTCAGGACAGACAGTCTCTGTTTGTTTCTACATTTCCATGTAGAAGATACTGTGCTTAGTGCTAGCAATATAATGGTGAACATGGTCCCTGACCTTCTGGAGCTCACTTTCTAAAAGTAAGGCCAGAAGATCAACAAATACACAGATGAAGGCAAGCAGAGCATGGTGGATGCCAGGAAGGAAATCCAGGAAGTGACGTAATTGTTAATAAGTGGGTGTCAGAGGTGGTTTGCCTCAGTTACAGAAGACTGCTCTGTGTGGGAGCAAGTTGAGCAGAGACATGAAGGATAAGGGTGAGCTAGCCAGGGAGCATTCCGGGCGGAAGGCACAGAGAATAATCAAGCCCCAAGGTGGGAAGCCACTTGGCAAGTTCTAGGCCAGTGAGGCTGCCGTGTGGTGGGCAGAGAGAGTGGCATGAAATGAGGTCAACAAACAACAGTTATGGCTAATAATTATTCCTTTGCTCTAACAATTAATAGCTTGCTTGATAGTGGTTTTACTAGACCCATGCCTTCTATTATAAGCAGCTTCTAATACTTTTGAAGTGGCCATTACAAAGAAAAAAGTGAATAGTCACTGATGAGAAATAATCTTCATAGCTAACATTTATCAAGAGCTTACTATAATGCTTTATATGACTTAAACATTTACTTCTCCAAGTAATCCCATATAGTAAATACTATTATTTAATTTTTTTAATGTTTATTTATTTTTGAGAGAGAGAAAAAGAGTCTAAGCGGGGGAGGGGCAGAGAGCGAGAGGGAGACACAGAATCCAAAGCAGGCTCCAGGCTCTCAGCTGTCAGCACAGAGCACGACGCGGGGCTGGAACTCACAAACCGGGAGATCATGACCTGAGCCAAAGTTGGATGCTTAACCGACTGGGCCACTCAGGGGTCCCTAGTAAATACAATTATTACTTCTTCTTTACAGATGAGAAAGTGAGACACAGAGAGCTTAATAAACGTGCCAAAGCTGACACAGGAATAAGTTGAAGAGTGGAGTTTGAACCAGGCAGTTGAAATCCAAAGCCATGGGGCGCCTGGGTGGCGCAGTCGGTTAAGCGTCCGACTTCAGCCAGGTCACGATCTCGCGGTCCGGGAGTTCGAGCCCCGCGTCGGGCTCTGGGCTGATGGCTCAGAGCCTGGAGCCTGTTTCCGATTCTGTGTCTCCCTCTCTCTCTGCCCCTCCCCCGTTCATGCTCTGTCTCTCTCTGTCCCAAAAATAAATAAACGTTGAATAAAAAAAAAAAAATCCAAAGCCAGTGCTCTTGTACAATGCGGCCTCTTCAGGTGACACAGCTATTGTGAATCAGTTATTTAATGGTACACACAGGTTCAGCTATTATGCTTGCTAGTAGCAGAAAATACGTTTGAATTCAAAATCTAGAATCTATTGTCAAGGATTCACACATCTTCAAATTCTGTTTATTATTGAGGATTAGGGCCTAATGGAGCAGGAGAAAAATTTCCCTCAAAAGAAAAACAAAGAGCTGTAATTAATTAATATTTTAATAATCATTCTCAATTTGCAGCACGTATCTATTTTTAATCTTTATCCAGATTTTACTATATAGATACTTATGTGGGTCAAGAATACCCACTGTGCAAATAGTTATGGGTTTGCTCTCCTGGGGAAACTAATAATACATGCTAATAGACACAATGAAGATTGATCTGATCATTTAAATGAATGTGATCAGAGCAAGTAAGCAGGCAAAATAGCCTGAGCACTGCTAAAAATGCCTTCTAATTACTCATTTTCCAGGTGGAGTTCTGCTTTAGCGTACGTATAACCTCTGATTGCCCGAAGCCTACCCAAATCAAAGCAGTCATGCCCCCAGGCCGCGTCTGCAATCCGCTCACTTACATTTCCATCGTGGTTTGGGCAAGAGAGAGGCTTTCCGGCAGCCACAGCGGTGACCGTCTCCAGGATGGAGGACTCCTCAACGTTGCTGCCGGGAGTTCGCTGCAGCACGTCCATCAGGTTCGTGATGAAGAAGTTGTTCTGGAGCGCGGCCACCCCCTTCTCGGGCAGGATGGAGGTCTGGCGGCACACTGGGCAGGAGAGGGTTAGACTGTGGGCGGGAATGTAGTTCTGCAGGCACCTGTTGCGGGAGCAGAAGCAGGTGGACTGTCAGCACAGTGGGCTCTCGAGCAAGAGCAGGACCACCTCTTCTCACAGGTACCTTACATTCTCTGCACCTACATGGGCTACTTTGCAGAAACTCCCTGTGTAGTTTCCTTCTCTAGGAAAATGAGATTTCAGCAACCAAGAGGTAATGTGTACTCCTGCACCCCTATCGACTGATCAGGCAAAGGATAACCCTCAAGGAAAAGAGTAACATCATTGACTTTGGTAGTGTTCTGGGGAACCTTGCCCCAAGTGAGCAGCATTGGCCTCTCCGGGGAACTTGGAAGAAGTGCAGAATCTTAGGTCTTCCTCCAGGCCTGGTGAGTCTGAATCAGGTGATTTATATGCCCATTAAAGGTTGCAGGGGACACCTGGGTGGCTCAGTCGGTTAAGTGTCTTTGGCTCAGGTCATAATCTCGCAGTTTGTGAGTTCAAGCCCCGTGTTGGGCTCTGTGCTGACAGCTCAGAGCCTGGAACCTGCTTCGGATTCTGTGTCTCCCTCTCTCTCTGCCCCTCCCCGCTCACACTTTGTCTCTCTCTCTCTTAAAAATAAATAAACATTAAAAAAAATTTTTAAAAGGTTGCAAAGAATTGCTCTACAATATCCAGTGTCATGTTCACAGATTTGTGGATTTTTACAATGGGGAGAAACAGGTTGAAGTTTTCTCTTACTGTTGAAATACTTAAATTAAGCCACAGGTAAAGTAATTACTAACAAACTTCATATGTGAAATTGCTCATGTGCTAAGTTAAATAAGAAGGTAAAGATGTATTTTGATAACTGATTAACTCAATGGAACAACTACTCAAGAAGGATAAAGAAATGTGTTTTCATATATAGCAAATTGCATATTCAGTTAATTTTTAATTATTTCTTACACATAGTTGCATACAAAAGCATAAGCAGATCTCCCATGTTAAAAACACCTCCCAGTGGAGGGGCGCCTGGGTGGCTCAGTTGGTTAGGCATCTATCTGACTTCAACTCAGGTCATGATCTCACGGTCTGTGGGTTCAAGCCCCATGTTGGGCTCTGTCCTGACAGCTCAGAGCCTGGAGCCTGCTTCAGATTCTGTGTCTCCCTCTCTCTCTGCCCCTCCCCACCTCATGTTCTGTCTCTGTCTCTGAAAAATGAATAAACCTTAAAAAAGAAAAAAAAAACACCTCCCAGTGGAAATGTTTTGTTTAAAGCAGGGATAGGACACCCGGAGTCATACCAACATGATCTCTTCCTGCCTCTCCTCAAAAGGCATCAACTTAATTCATTTAATTAGCAAAACGCATTGCTAGTAATGACTTATATACATCCTGCTCACTAGATTCACAGTACTTGCAAAAACCGTATGAAGTAGGTACTTTATTTACTTATGTTTTAATGTTTATTTATTCTGAGAAAGAGAGGGGGGTGGGGAGGGGCAGAGAGACAGGGAGACAGAGAATCCCAAGCAGTCTTCCCACTCTCAGTGCAGTGCCCGATGTAGGGCTCAAACTCACAAACCGTGCGATCATGACCTGAGCTGAAACAAAGAGTCAGACACTTAACCAACTGAGCCACCCAGGTGCGCCTGAAGTATGTACTTTAGACACCCGAGGAAACACAGGCTGAGAGAAGCAAAGTTGCTTGCTCTCAGAACTCCAGTGGTCAAGGGCAGAGCAGGAGTTCAAACCCAGGCGACTCAGGTTCTTAGGCACCAGAACCTAAGCTCTATATAACTACTACTCTACATAATGTTTCCCTGTTGCTCTGCCAAACGAAATTTGAAAACTTCTGATTTCATCTCATTCCCCATATTAAGTAGATAAGAAAAATGCCATCAAGGAGGTTAATGGACTTTCCTATGTCACAGAAGTACCTAGCACTGAATCAATACCAGAAACAGAATAGCTTTTGCTAAGGTCACTGAGGGCATCCAAATCCAGACAATAGACATTTTTCACTCCTATCCTTCCCAGTACCACTCATTAAATGTGACCGCTGCCTCCCACCTCTCCTTTTTTGAAACGTTATCTTCTCTTGCTTGTGACAGCACACTCACTTGGTCCTCCTTCTCCTTCTGTCTGCTCTTGGTTTTCTACTGGCCAGTCCAGGCTCTGTCATTAGCACCCCTCTCTCCCTGGGACATCATATCCATGTGCAGGGCTATAAACACCACACTCCCACATTTCTATTCCTTCCACAAACGTCTCCTCTGAGCCCCTAATCTCTACACCAACTGCTTTCTTGGCATCTCCTCTTAGATGTCGCACAAGCTCTAAGACTCAACATGTCCAAAACCAAAGCTATGTTCTTTCCCCAAACTGGGTCCTCTTTCCATCTCAACAAACAGCACCCCCATCCATTCATCTAGGAATGATGGAGCCATGCTGAAAACAGTAACTGTCCTTCATATTCCACATCCAACCCATCACCAAAGGCTGGAAATTCCTAAATACCTTCCTACATTTCCAGTTCTCATCATCTGCTTTACACCAGCCTTTCTTGGGTTTCTGCAGTGGCTCTATGCACTGTCACCCACCCTTGTATCCTCTATCCTCTAATATTCTTCATATTGCGACCACTGTGACCTTCTCAAAACCCATTCCATGCATTCCACAGGGACTTGCTGTGGTAGGCTCTGGAAAATCTCTACCACCGGCCATTAGACAGAGGAACAGAAGTAGATTGGGTGAGACCCAACTGAGAGGGCATGAGGCGGACCCAGGACAGCCCAAAACTGTTGCTTCTCACCTGTCAGAGCATGTAAATGGGAGCCAAACAGCGGACTGCCTGGGAACTGAACACAGGGAATAGGAGGCTCTGCCAGGCTCAGACTGAGTGCCTCTCAGTGTTATATATGAAGAGGCCAACTGCTGCAAATCAAATAATGATCTTACCATGTGAGCCCAGGGACACAGGGACAATTAGCTGGTATTCATGTTTTACCTAGATTCATTGAGTGAGGGGGGGGAAGTCACTCTCCATATAGTCATTTTGGACTATAAATTACAAAATGCACCAAAGTATAAAATAAATAAAGTGAAAAGTGCTAGTGCCCTATATACCACTACTAAAACAAACAAAAACTCTACACACACACACACACACACACGCACATACACCCCAAAAGAACCCCCTAAAAAGCAAACAAAAAAACCACAACAGCCAGTAACAAATCCACCTTCTCCGTCTATCCATCACCAGCATGTATACGGTTATTCTGTTGCACCTGAGATCTTACAAAGTAAATCAACTTTAACAAATGTATATTAAATGGATGGTAAATATAATTAGCACTGATTTGAAGCCATTGGAAACACCACTTCCTATTCTATAAAAAGAATTAAAGCATTTTAATTATGTATATTTAATAATAATAGAAAATATATTTAACACAATGCTATAAAACATAATTACTATATTTATTTTTAAGAAAAAAAAATATAACCTTACTAGGGAAATACTTAAATTAGGACACAAACTAATTACTAACAAACTTTATCTGCTTAATTGCTTATGTGCTAAGTTAAACGAGAAAGTAAAGATGTATTTTGATAACTGATTAACTCAATGGAAAAAACTAAGAAGGATAAAGAAATGTGTTTTCATATATAGCAAATTACATGTTCAGGTAATTTATAATTATTTCATACACATAGTTTTTTTCTTCATCTGCAACATCTTTATGTTCAAATGTGCCATTAGTATATGTCTTCTGAAGTATCTTTTTTTAAAAAATTTTTCATGTTTATTTATTTTTAAGAGCAAGAGAGACAGAGCGTGAGCAGGGAAGGGGCAGAGGGAGAGGGAGACACAGAATCTGAAGCAGGCTCCAAGCTCTGAGCTGTCAGCACAGAGTGTGACGCGGTGTTCGAACTCACAGAATGTGAGATCATGACCTGAGCCGAAGTTGGACGCTCAACCAACTGAGCCACCCAGGTGCCCCACTTCTGAAGTATCTTTGAGAGGAAGCTCTCCCTTTTAACTAAGGTATTTTACCTCATGTGTTGTATGGGAGAAGATAATAGATTAAAAAAATTTTTTTTAATGTTTATTTATTTTTGAGAGAGAGAAAGGCAGAATGTGGGCGGGACAGGGGCAGAGAGAGAGAGGGAGACACAGAACCCGAAGCAGGCTCCAGGCTCTAAGCTGTCAGCACAGAGCCCGATATGGGGCTCGAACCCACAAACCACGAGATCGTGACCTGAGCCAAAGTCAGACACTCAACCAACTGAGCTACCCAGGTGCCCCATAATAGATTTTTAATTGGCCCTCACCAAAGATACTGTATGAAGGAACTGTGGTTGGCAAAAATTGACGAAACACAAGGGAGAAATTAAAACATTTTTGAAATCTTAAAATATTTAATGTTCTATGTCCTGTGGGAATGAATCAGTAGCTACTAGATTGCTTTCTCTCACTTGTAGTTATTTAAAATAGAGTAAATTAGGGGCGCCTGGGTGGCTCAGTCGGTTGGGCGTCCGACTTCGGCTCAGGTCATGATCTCACCGTTCGTGAGTTCAAGCCCCACGTTGGTCTCTGTGCTGACAGCTCAGAGCCTGGAGCCTGCTTCGGATTCTGTGTCTCCCTCTCTGTCTGCTCCTCCCCTGCTCATGCTCTGTCTCTCTCTGTCTCAAAAATAAATAAAAACATTAAAAAATTTAAAAAAAATAATAAAATAGAGTAAATTGTTGGCAACTCATGATTATGTTTCTAGATATCTATCATAAGCACAAAAGAGTTATTGTCTCCCATAGGTAACTGGACAATTCTGGAAAGAACCCCTTGGTAAGCTGGAGGAGATCAGTCTGTGAAACTCTCTTCTCTGAGCACAAAGGAGGCTTACCTCTCGCAGAAAGTGTGCAGACAGGGGAGAACCTTGGGATTCTTGTACCGTTCCAGGCATATACTGCAAATCAGAAACTGCTTGTCAATCTGGCGCACCACAGGACTTGGGATGTTGGTGGCTTCACTGGCCATCCTAGACCACTGACATGGGAGGCCGGCTGTCTTTGACCCTGCACGCTGCTGCTGTCAGACAGGAAAAATATATAATAACTTGTAAGTGCAAATCAATCATTGGTTCATTCACTACAGACACCATGTTATGAATACAGGTAGAATTCCATGCCAGTGACCTCAAAATGACCATAACCAACCCTCAATGCTGGATGAGGCATACAGTGAAATGCCTGTTTATTTTGTAAATCAATAAAATGATCACATGTTCACCATGCAAACAAAACAAATTAGAAGACGTATGTTGCACAAAGAGGCATGCCTGCTGGCTTTGCAAGCAGGGGTAACCGAGGGACCAAATACTTATACAGCTCTGCCTGTTCATGCCTTCATTTATGACTCTATTTAATTCTATACCTACAGTCTTATAAAAGTATAATCTATATCAAATAGAACAGTCTTACTAAGATAAAATGGTTTCCCAACTATTGTACTTGAAGGGGATCAAAACGTCACTCCAAAATGTGCCATCTTGGCATAAGGATTATTTTGAGCTGGAGGCACTTGAGAAACAGCAGACACGGTAAGGCAGCTGGTGGTTGGCGAGGGGCATTCTGTCCTCTCCCCCCTGCTTAAAAGCAGGGCATCGATTTCCCATTTTCAAAGGAAATTTTCATTTGTAAAGGTGCCCCACTCTCCCATACCAAAAAGAGGAGACTCTTAATTATCACCAGGGATAGCATGGCAGAGGAGTCTACATAGCAAATCTTACTCAACAACCCTTATGGACCATACATTTCCTGGTCACTTTCCTACAATTTACTGTCCCTAAACCTCCTTTTCCTTTATCTAGCCATTTCTCCACCATTTGTCATCCTTTGTTAGAACAGTATATAAGCCCCCAGGTCCAACTGCCTCTCTGGGTTTTCATTTCTTTTCTGTGAAGCTCCCATGCATGTAAAATTAAAAGTATTAAATTAATAAACTTAGAATATTATATATTATGTTGGAAAAATAAACTACCAGTAAAATGTGTACATCCTTTTCTCTTGATAATCTGTCTTTTGTCAGTTTAATTTGCAGTCTTCAGGAACAGAATTGAAGTGTGTTAAGAAAAAGTTTTCCCTCCCCTACATACTGTTAACATGCAAGGATGGAATAATTAGAACTTGTTTAAATTTTTTTTAATATTTATTTATTTTTGAGAGAGAGAGAGAGAGAAAGAACATGAGTGGGAAAAGGGGCAGAGAGAGAGGGAGACACAAAATCCAAGTTAGGCTCCAAGCTGTCAGCACAGAGCCCAACGTGGAGCTCGAACTCACCGCCTATGAGATCATGACCTGAGCTGAAGTCGGACGTTTAACCGACTGAGCCACCCGGGTGCTCCAGAATAATTAGAACTTTTTATTAAGACCTTTGTATGTGGTTCAGAGTGTTCTCTTCAGAACTAAAGATAATTCCTAACATTTTAAGAAATGTCTGTTGGTATTCATGTGTGGGAATCTGAGGGACCTGGTGAAATTAATTAATTCAGAGAAGGTTTCAAAATGTCAGGAATCGTGCCAGAAAAAGAGAATTAGAAGAGGGCAAGAGAGAAAAATGCAGAGGGCCTCCAAGGGAGGGTAAAGTTACAACATAAACACAGCTTCATTTACCACCTTGAAGAACATCTGGCTTCTATTCCAAAAGGGTAAACCAAGGTTAAGCTAAAATTCACTTCTTAATTTTCTAAATATTTGGTAAGGTGTCTACAGCCCCCCAATTCCCAACAGAAACACTCTTTACAAAAAAAATTTGTTAATTTTCAATATGACCCTAGGCAGGAAGTAATATTATTCTCATTCCACAGATTTTTGAAAACTTGGCTCAGTTAAGAAGTTTGCCAGAATGCAAAACCCATAGCCTGTTCACTCCTTAAACCACCATACCTCCCTTGACCGTGTGCTTTAAGAAGGCTGTATGTACTATAAAAGCTTGGTTTATATATAATATTTTAACTTGGCCTGGGACCTGTGTTTGAAGCTGGGAAATACCATATTTACATAATCAACAATTCTACAATTTTTAATGGAAATTTTTTTCAAACATGAATGATAGTTCTTCTCTCTCCCCACCAGTTCACCACATTTTTAAAAAGTATGTCAACTTGTAATAAGAAAATTCTATCAGGGAACCTGGGTGGTTCAGTAGATGGAGCATCTGACTCTTGAACTCCACTCAGATCATGACCTCACAGTTTGTGAGATTGAGCCCCAAGTCGGGTTCTGCGCTCTCTCCATCTCTCTCTCTCTCTCTCTCTCTCTACCCCTCACCTGCATGTGTGTGCTGTCTCTCAAAATAAATACACAAACATTTAAAAAATTCTACTAGTTATACATAATTGAGTATAGTTACATATAGGACACACCCACATCCCAACTCTATACTTTCTAGATAAGCTTATTAAAGAGCATGATTCATAAACAGACAGAACATTGTGAACCTGCTATACAAGAGTGTCACATCTGAACAGAACTCGCTGCATTAGTTAAAACAGTGTGAGTGCGACATATCTAATTAGCCAGCACTATCTGCTCTCTCTTTCCTAGAATGTCTCCCTAAAGAACTAGAGTAGAGAATGATATTCATTGATTGGATTAAATGTGGCTCATCTCTCAGGAGCGCAAAGTATTGGCACATCATCTGCTTTTCTTAACCACATCCCCATGACATCAGAAAAGGGAAGGAATGGATTTGTCTGTCTTTAAGATAAGGAAACCAAAGCCGAGGGTTTAAATGACTTGCTCAAGGTCACCCAGTAAAATCAGTGAATCAGAAAGCTCAGATTTCAAGTCTTCTGCTTTATCTGATACCTAATCTTAAACAAGATTAACACTTTGTGTGTGTATGTGTGATAAAAATTATGGAGTGCTCACTTCATAAGTGAGCCCAGCCCCTGAGCAAGGATGACACAAAAATTCATGATGTGTTCCATATATATATATTTTCAATTATATCTAAGGGGCACCTGGGTGGCTCAGTTGATGAGCATATGACTCTTGATTTTGGCTCAGGTCATTTTGGCTGAGACCCCTGATCTCAGGGTCGCAGGATCCAGTCCCGCATCAGGGCTCCAAGTTGAGTACAGAGCCTGCTTAAGATTCATTCTCTCTCTCTCTCTCTCTCTCTCTCTCTCTCTCTCTCCCCCTCCCCCTCTGCCACTCTCCCCTGCTCACACTCTTTCTCTATCTCTAAAACAAACAAATAAATAACTTTTTAAAAAATTATATTGAACTTTTCAGTTAAAATAAGTTAAAAATAATTTTAATTTGAATAGCTTTTGAAAAATTTCATATCCCCCTTTGAAATAATCAGTCATGCTGAGTATTGAAAAAAGTACAGAGAAAACATCGCATTGACTTCACTCTTTTTTTTTAACCTTAGAATTTTAGGGTTTGGGCAAGGAGAAACCATTTGTTTTAATCAAATGGTATGATTTGAGTAAATGAAATTTCTTGAGCTCACATCATTATGTTCTGATGCTGAAATAAAAATATTTCACTCTAATTTTATGATAATTATTGAAGTGGGTGGGAGTAAGTCTTTGTTAGTATTGTTAATTTATATGGTAAATTAAGTTGACTCCTTAACACTAATTTAAAAGCATGACAATATTACAGATCTGTCACAAGTGACCTGTTGAAGACATCTGGATTTTTAGGACTCTCAGAATCAACACAAAAGGCTTCCAAGCCCCAAAGATCCCCAAACCGAGACTTTGCCAGGGTAATGATCATTCCCTGAATATAACTGGATACCCACAATAGAAAGACAATTTGACTACTCCTAAAGGGATAAAGTACCGAGAAAAACAGAGGCACAGAATGTGCTAACAAACACCACAGGAAGCTTTCCATCAGTCTGAATACGCCGCGAGGAACATACATAAAATGTATACAGCCTTTAAAGTGTCCGGGCACTACCACAGTTTCTGGTTGCTTTGATTAGAAGAGCAATAAATACTTATTTAGATTCTCGGCTGTTCTCCTTTCGCCATCTTGGTTTCGGAAGTGTCAGAGATCCTTCTTACTCGCATGACCAGCAGAAATAAGCACATGACAGTGAAAGAGATCAGCATATAGAACTACTCTTCTCCTGGAGATCTGCAAAACCAGTTTCTGGACAGGAGCACCTACAAGCATGCATGGAATGGGCTTTTTGTCTCTGAAGGAACCCGAATCCTCTTGGATGCAGGAACTAGCACTCTACATACCGACAAAAGGCCAACACAGAGGAAATGACAGAGAAGGGATGGCAAGAAGGGCCATTTTAAAAAAAAATTTTTTTAGCTTATTTTGAGAGAGCAAGTGAGGGAGGGGCAGAGAGAGAGAAAGCGAGAGAATCCCAAACAGGCTCCGCGTTGTCAGTACAGAACCCAACTTGGGGCTCGATCTCATGAACCATGAGATCATGACCTGAGCCAAAATCAAGAGTTGGGCTCTTAACTGACCGAGCCACCCAGGCGCTCTAAGAAGGGCCATTTTAAAACTACATAAATAGCCAACATTAGGGTGCTGTTGACATTAACTAGCTATGAGAGCTCTCGCTATGTGGGGAGACTGGCTGAGGCTCCTTGTCAGTGGAAAACCAACAGCAATACTGCTTACAAGAGGGGTTTGGTCCTCCTCTCTACCTCTCTGTTCAATAGCACCTTCTCAATCTGACCATTCTGGTTAAAATTGAAACTTGCCCCCCAGCCCCCAGCACTTGCTATCTCCCGTCCTTGCTCTCTGTCTCTGTAGCAATGGTCACTTTCTGATATAGTATGTAATGTGTTTATCTTGCATATTGTCTCCTCCCCACCTCTCTAGGATGTAAGATTCACGAAGGCAAGGATTGCAGCAGCTAGAACTGTGCCTCATACATGATAGACACTCATTATTTCTTTGAATGAACTGAGCAAATAAAGTATAACACGGGAATGGACTCAGTCCCAGTAGCAGAAAAAAGCGGCACTGGCTGACTTAGTACATAATAAACAGCATGGTTGTCATCAGTCATGTGAATGTTTTCATTTGACATCAGACATTACCTGCCTTCCCACGTGATCATCTAATCTTTAGCAACACAAGCCGTCAGCCAGAGGGTAAATATTCAGTGACATACTTAAACACACTCACAAAGGCGGAACGGGAATTGAGAACCACTGAGGACACATGTGCGCAGAAATACAAAGTCTAAGAAAGTTGACACAAAAATTCCTCACTAGTGGGGCGTGCCCACTAAACAGCTTTTGTAACAACAATGCAATACGCATGTAACAAAATCCTTGCGCATAGAAAAACCCCCCATCCTAGCATTTCTTCCCTCACGTCACCTCTGGTATTTTTCCTGGCTCACGTCCTCAAATCCCCTAGAACTTGGTGGAAATGACAACCAAGTGGAAAAGAAGAACTTGAGAGGAGAAGAAACAAAAGGAAAATGCCTGGGTCCACAATTCTAGGGTTGGGACCACAATTCCCACCCCAGAGTATACCAGTTAGATCAGATAATGATCCAAACTTTTTATTGCTGACACCAGAGGGGGAAGAGCAGGAAGGGAGGATAGAAGACAAAAGACAAATTGAAAGCACTCTGCTTGAGAAGGGGAGAGAGTTGGGGGAAAACTTGTTGGCTAGGCTAGGAAACACGGTTGGGAAACAGGTCAAGATTCCTTTGGAAAATAAAATTTTAACATGTGATTTGTGGGTAAGAGTCAGCATATTTGATTATATACCATCCTAAAGGCACTAGATTCCACTTCTGTTTAATTTTATGGCATTCCTGGGTTACTGCTTCTCTTTGTTGCCACTTAGCTGGATTAATTTATTAGTATGGTTACATTTTTACTGCCAATGACAAGGACGCAGACAGGCTAAAATCAGCTTCCCAGGGTGCCTGCGTGGCTCAGTCGGTTAAGTGGTTGACATCAGCTCAGGTGATCTCTCACGGTTTGTGAGTTCGAGCCCCACATCCGGCTCTCTGCTTCAGCCTGGTGGAGCCTGCTTCAGATCCTCTGTCTCCCTCTCTCTCCCTGCCCCTCCCTCTCCCTCTCTCAAAAATAAATAGCATTTTAAAAACAGAAAGTAGTAAATTCTGAATTATTAAAAAATAAAAATAAAAAATAAAATCAGCTTCCCAAGAAGTTAAAAATTTTTCTGGCGCGTTTACAGGAAAGAAAATCTCAAACTATTAGGATTATCTATAACTCACAATGTTCTATCTTTTACCTGCCAGGACAGATGGTACCTAGAGCTCAAGGCACAGGTTAAAACATGACTAAAGAAACAAAGTATTTTTAGTTTTTAAAATTTATGAGCATATTTTTATTCACCTGCAACTGAATTTGCATTGTTACAGAGGACTTAACTAGAAGAAAGAAAAGAGGACAATCTTCAGTGAAATTAAAACAGGGTGACCTATTTCCAGATAAATCAAGCCTCCCAAATGGGCCATTTTGTAAATTAGAAGGCCAGATGCAGTATCTTTTCTGATAGTACATGCATGAGCGCGTGTGTTTGGGGGTGAGTAGGTGTGTATTCCAGAAGCCATTCACTTTAACTTCTGTCTGCAGGCAAGGATGTGCCCAAGCTTTCCAAAGGTTCTTATCATTTCCAGGGTCCAATGTATGACAGCTTCCCGAGGTTGCTGGGTTTTACCACACGGAAATTGATTTATGTCAAGCCCCCAACTCATCTTTAGAATATTTATGCCTATTTCCTCTACCTCTTAGTATAGATAACTATTTGTCTTTGCCTTCTTCATAGACATCCTCACCTTTCACGATGCAATTAAGTCGGTTCTTAAGATTTGCTTTGGGTTTTCTAAGGTACAGAAAGCTGGGTCTGTGTGATTGAGTGTTAAGTGGTCAGGCTGATTAACACTCATCCACAGTGCCCTGGGACAGTCAGGATGAGTGGGGTTTCCTCTCCCCACATCCATCACCTTGCCAAGACTCTTTCCTTGCTTTCCTTTGGGACTACAAGGAGGTTGCATATTCTGGGACCACAAAAAAGACAGAGGAAGGCCAAGGCCCTAAGCTCTGGAAATTGGGCAAGGTTAGCAAGAAGGGGGAGGGGAAATTTCTTCTACATCAGAACTTCAAAAGACATAGGCCTGTGCAACAGCAAATCCCCTTTTGTCCCTGGTGGATAGGAAGTGCATTATTTAATTCTGTTGCTGATTAGAATAAATGTTTACCTTAATAAGTTTTCAAGAAGAATAATGAAAAGCACTTAATGGAGGAACGGAGGTGACTGAGAACATGAAGGCAGAAGAGGGTAAAGTAAAAGAGGGTAGAAAGACTAGCACGCAGAAAGCAGTAATGAAGGTTCCTTCCAAGGTGCTGTTTGAATAATTACACTGGGCTCATTTTTTCCCTCAGTATCTGGTTTAACCTAAACCTTCAAATTCTAGGAGGAAACCTGATCTGTTCATTTCAGACAACCTGCACAATAAAAATATTCAGAGAACTCTAATAGCCAGCCCCATTATAGGACAAATTCTATTCTGACACTCAAATCCTTACATAAGTAATAAAGGGCACAGATGGCATCAGACATTTTCAAAAAAACAATTACAGGTGTGTGCAAATTATAATTATGCCGTAATTAGAAGTAATTCAGTCACATTTTTTAAAGAAAAAAAACCTATGAGAGTAAATAATTTGGCAGCAAATTTTTTAAAGTGTAAAAGTATTTCTCCTCCATACATTTCAATAATACATACAAATGTTTTGTTAAAGTCTTAGTTTTATCAGAGAGATGATGAAAAAAAGCACAAGGGAGTCTTAAAAATTAAGCTTAGGTTAAATTTTTAAAAATTGCTACACATTTAGAATTTCTTCGACTTAAAGATAGATACAAGAAAGTCATAACTTTGGAGTAATTAATGTCTCCAAATATCCAAATGAAGGACGTTTTCAATTTTTAGTAAGACAAAGAATGAGTGTTTTTGCTTATTTCACAAGCAAAAAAATCCACGAAGCTTTTTTCATATAAGTAAAAAAAAAAAAAAGTCATCTCAGGATTATAATATTAACTCTGGTGAAAAATATGTATAGATTTTATTCTCCATTTTTAAAATATATGGAATACATATCCTGGATTCCTATTTCTCCAAACAGGCACATTGTATCGGAGAACATTTGCACATTCAGTCCTATTTTAACCTTTCCAATGCAAATCACTTGGGTCTTTCTAGGAGAAAACTGGAAAGAAACGCTTAGAGGTTTAGGATAGGCCACGACTCAACGTCTCTGTAACAAAAAGCTGCTTTCTCATACCACAGCACACATGAAACTTCTCATTGTGTGCTTGCTCGTTCGGGAGGGGCGTGCATTATTTAACATTAACAGACGGTTAGGACCGGGGCTGCTGAAGCGTCTGCCTGAAAATAATGAAAGACACCAGAAAATAGGTTCACGCTAAGCAGAACTGAATCCTCATACTTAAGAAATCAATTGAAGAAGCTGGACAAACAAATGGCTCTCCTTACATATTCTAACCTAAAAAAATAACAAAAACCTCTAACAATTATTCACAGAGAATAAAACTGCAGTAATACGATCTAAGCCAAAGAAACAAACTAATAATTTTTAAAATGCTTCATTCTGAATCCAGATCTGCTCCTGAAAGCAATGATATTGAATCTATCTTAAGACAGATACCATTATACCTTTTGGTTCAGAAATCCACTTATTAATATTTAATATTTAGCTTAAAATAAATAGCCTTCCTACTTGCTTTCCTATCCTCCCAAAATAAGGAATAATGAAAGGGTGGGGCACACTAGTAGAGAAAGCTGTCAGAATAATCGTAGCCACTGTTTCAGGAAGCAAATCTAAGGTCCAACCCAAGGATTTCTTTTCCCCCCGTGTAAAGCTACCATTGAACTCCACCCAGATTTGAGTCTACTTCAAAGGCAGGCCAAAAAAAAAAAAAAAAAAAATGTTAAAAAAGAAAAAAAGCCCAAATCATTTTCTGCATATTTGCTGATTATCAATGGCATTTAGAATTCAGAGGGTCGAATCATGCATTATGAATGAATGGGTTTCCAATGGTAACTGGGAACTCAACCCCAGGGTTCTCCAACAGAGGACCGAGTGGGGGAAGGGTTGAATGGTTCATTCTCCTCCACCCTGGGGTATGGAGGAAGGAATCCAGCAACTTAAATACTTCATCCCCATCTTCGCACCCAACAGAGAAATGCTGGGAGGGAAATATTTTATTTAAAATAAGCTGAATACACATTAAAATTGAGGACTAGTAAAGATAAAAATCTAGTCACATCACATTAGGAACTTGATAAGAAAGAAAATCTTGCATGCCTCTCTCCCTATTCTGGTTAATTTGGTGCCTTTGTTTAAGCAAAGAATGGGTCTCCCTCTATCTGATAGTTACAGAGCATGCAGCATCACCAAGAGAGAGAAGGGAGAAAAAAAGAAAAAGAAAAAAAGAAAAAGCCAGAGCAGAGAGAGAACAGGAGAAATCAGCTATCCACCTGGCATAATACTCAGCAATCAGAACATTTAGGACCTACCCATTTCTGCAGACAGACTAATCAACGAGGCAAAGAATTAAATCCTCCCAAGCCTGTCGCTGCAGCTCCGCGGCAATCCAAAAGAACAATGCACATTCTGCTAACCTCCCAAGTTTGGAAGCACCATGCAAAGAAACTGGTTAAAATTCCCTACCATGCAGTGCAGCCATCATCAGAAGCCCAGCATATCTTCTGCTCTATGTAGTGATGTGCCAGTTCATGAACAGAACAGAGAAGAAAAATGGAGGAAAAGAGAGAAGGCTCAGGAAAGTCGGCAGGAATGTTTCTGGGTCATTAACAAGTGGGAGACCCCTTTCGGTATTCAAACCAATCAATCTTTATCTTACAGGACATCTTTTTCTCACTCAGCGTCTGTTGAAAAGACTGCAGCAAACCAAGCAAGGGATTATGGGATAGGGATGCAGCAGCGAGCTGCAATGAGATTCGCGGGTGGCTTGCTTTCCCCTCTGAGTCAGCAGTCAGCTGTTTCCACGCTCTCGTGCAGGGCCGCGGAGGTCCCTCGCCGGAATGTGGCCGCGCGGCTAAGCCGGGGAGAGCCCCCGGCACACGTCTCCCGGCGCCACGCAGCCCGGACAGACACCGAGTTACAAATCGGAAAGGGGGTGTGCTGATAAGCAAAAGGGGGATGCAGTGAGAATAGATCCTAGAAGGAAAACTAGGTATACGATGCCTCAGTTCAAATTTAGAGGAGTGTTTTCGGTGGGTGTGAGAGCATACAGTCACTTCCTTTCGTTAGGGAAAACATACTGTTTCCTTAGATTTTAAGTAGCTTGAAACACAAAGGTAAACTTATAAATATGCAAAACAGCCGAGTTCAACAAGCATCAACTAACTTTTCCCCTCTTGGTATCTACTCAGAAAAGGGTCTATAAAACACAGTCCCTCCAAGTCAAATAATGCAAATGCCATTCCTCTGTTTTTTGTGGTCCTAATCATTCAGACAAAAATCATGTAGTATATTTATTTGCTTCAGGGGTGAACAGAGCCTGCTGTTTTTCTGATGATGGGAACGTTTCAGTTAAGGGTTGAGAAACTTGGCAAACCTTGCACACCTATATACCTTGATTTCCTATTAGACGACTAAACTATTTTTTAGTTTTCATAACATAAAAATGATCACGTAGCCATAGAAAAACAATTAGATCCTATGACAAACAATACTTTAGAATTAAAAAAATCTACATATCATAACGGAATTTACAATCATTCCTTTTTCTACAGCAGGGGAGGCAGGGAACCATACTGCATTATATTCTTTGCTTAGTTACTAGTTTAAAAGTGGACATGAGGGGTGCCTGGGTGGCTCAGTTAGTTAAGCGTCTGACTTCAGCACAGGTCATGATTGTGGTTCGTGAGTTAGAGCCCTGCGTCGGGCTCTGCGCAGACAGCTCAGAGCCTGGAGCCTGCTTTGGATTCTGTGTCTCCCTCTCTCTGCCCTTTCCTTGCTCACGCTCTATAGCTCTCTCTCTTTTTCTCTCTCTCTCTCTAAAAAATAAACATTAAAAAAATTTTAAATTGGACATGAAACCTTTTATTTAAATAAAGTTGTTAATTCACACATTTGATTACATTAATATTCATCACATCCTTTCCACACAGTCAGGCATTGCATTGAGCCCTGTCATGGGGCACTCAGCTCTACAGAGCAGTGATGATTACCATCAAAGGTGTGGGTGAGTGTCAGTATCCAGTGAAATAGACCCCAGACATGCCAATTTTGCCATGCTATTTCAGGTGGTACACAATTCTCAAAAGCCCAGGTTAACACCCTACTTTACAAGTTTTTTTTTTTAATGGCTTTATTGAGATATTCACATACCATATAATTCATCCATTTAAACTGTACAAGTCAATGGCTTTTAGTATATTCACAGATGTGGGCAACCAACAGCACAGCCAGTTTTAGAACATTTTCATCATCTCCAAAAGAAACCCTGTGCCCTTTAGCTATCACCCTCTACCTTCCCACCCCCACAGTCTTAAGCAACCATTAATATACTCTCTGTCTCTATAGATTTCCCTCTATAGATTCTGGTCATGAATGGAATCCTATAATATGTGGTCTTAGGTATCTGGCCTTTTTCACTCAGCATGATGTTTTCAGTGTTTATCCATACTATAGCATGTGACAGTATTCTGTTCCTTCTTATGGTAGAAAAACATTCCATTGTATGGATATAGCATGTTTTATTTATCCATCTGTCAGTTGATGGTCACTTGGGTTGTTTCCACTTTTTGGCTGTTATGAATAATGCTGCTATAAACATTCCCATACAGGTGTTTGAGTGGACATATGTTCTGGTTTAGAAGTTTAATTTAATTAGAACCAACCCCTAAAACTACAGGCAGGCTACCCCCACTCCATTTTACCATGTCCTCTTCCTAAGACAGTCCCTCACAAAGGAGCCCGACTTGGTGCTGCTGCTGGCCTTCTGAAGCCAAATGCATTGAATGCTGACTTCTCTTGCAGCACATCCTCCTGGCCTCTCTCCTTTTCCTCCACTCAACCCAAACTCTGGGGCATACAACTGGAGGGAGTCTCTCTTCTCAGAAGATAGTGGGAAAGTGGGAGAGATCCTTAGTCTTTTGGCTGGGGTTGCAGTCACTGAAGGTTCAGTTACTCATTTGATCATTCATTCCAATAAATACTTATTGAATGTCTAGTGTGCGCCAGGCACTGAGTACGCATGAGGATACAGAGAAAAATGTAACTGTTTCTCAGCCCTCAGGAAGGTTGAAATCTAGTGTGGAAGACTGATTAATAAGCAGGCAATTGCAACATGGAGTGGTAGGTGCTTTGACAGCAGAGGGAGTGGAGGGCTCTGGGAGCCCACAGGAGGGACAGGCTGGGGCAGGGAGGCATGGGTTACATTACAGGCATAGAGCACAGCACAGGCAAAGGCTTGGAGGCAAGAGATGGCTCACAGGAATTGAGAGTGGTAGTTTAGTGTGGCTACAGCCTCGGGTGAAGGTAGAATAAATGAGGGTCATGTATGTTTTTGATGTTTTACTTGGAATTGGGAATATCTCTTTCTTGGAAACAGCATTCCTTAGGACAGGTGGGTTTCCAAATAGCTTCATCACCATGATTTAAGTATGGGTGAATGCGTTCGGAGGACCCAGTCTGCAGCCTAACAGACTATAATGTTGTTTATTATAGGAAAACACAGCCTCATTTTTAGTGCATGTCTTGGCAAATGAATACAACCCTTTACAAGCTGGGCCTTGCGTTACCACGGGATGGGTTAGCAGGCCACAGCAGCTCCTCCTTGGCACTCCCTGGCAAGCAACAGGTAGATAGATGGTGGTGGTAGTGGCTGTTGGTATATAGTGGCTCAGTTCCTTTCCGAGTTATATTGACGCGTCACACAACTACACCGTAAGGCTTCGAGAGCAGAGAAGCACCTCAACTCTTTGGGATGGAGACGGCTGCACACCTCACTGACTTCTTAGAGGCATCTTGCCCCTCCTCACTGTTTTCCTCCAGTTGAATAGACATTAGTGAGTTAACTGTCATCAGCCAACTTGGGATGTACACTAAGGAAGTATACAGACAGTGCCTATAAAAAGAACAGATACGTGCTAACTAAACTTGGGTTTGGCAAGATTCTGGGAGACAGAGATCCAAAATTTACTGACCATGTATTACGTGCCAAGCTCAATCCAAAGCCCTTCATATATGGTCTACCTATCTCTGATCAAGGAAATTTTCCTAGAAAGTAAACTCCTTAGGATGACATATAAGGCCATTCATGATGTGGCCTCTGCCTTCCTCGTTTTTCTCCACCTGTCCTCCCCAGTCATACTCTAATTCTTAAGACATGCCACCATGCATTTTTTACCAGTGGCTCTCAACTAGGAAATGACACCTGCCTCCCCCCACCCCCCCACCGCCATGAAGTGATGGGGTATGAATTTGGAAATGTGAAGAGGCATTTTTCGCTGTCATATTGATTGTGTGCTTGGGGAGTAGGCAGGTACTACTGACAGTTAGTGCCTGGGGGCAGGGATGCCAAACATTTTCCAATACCTGGGAAAATTTCATACGAGTACATTTATATTTATCCTCTAACATTACCAATAGCACTCGTTATAGAAACACTAATCTCTAGGCTCACATTCCATTTGTTCTGCTGGGAATGTTATTATCCTCTCCTGACTCCTTCCTCTGTTTAACTCCTTCGAATTCTTCATAACTCAGTAAAGACACTACCTATTTTAAGAAGGATTCTCTGACTCCTCCTCCAATCCCAACCCCTCCCCCCCCCCCCGATCTAGATTGGGTGTCACCCCTATGTGCTCCATAGCATTCTTTGCTGAAAACTATTGATGGCTCCGTATTTTACCTCCAACTCCCCAGCCCCTAGTGCAGTGCCTATCACACAGTAGGTGCCCAATGAGTAGATGTAGAATGACAAAAGTCCTTCCAGAAATGAATGAGTAACATAACATGATATAAAGGTAAATGTTCATCTCTGAATTGAAAAATAGTTGGAGCATTAGGGAGAGACAATTCTTCATATCTGATTGATGGTTTATAGTTTAGAAAGCACCTTCGTAGTACATTTTCTCTTTGGTCTGCAGTGAAATCTAGAAACAGAGCAGGCATCATTATTAGAGTGGAAACTGAGATTCAGAAAGGTTACGTGACCAGGCCAGGGTGTTGCAGCAATTGTGTCGTAGAGGTGACCTGGACTTCGGCAGGCTCAAGCTCCCTCCAAAGACTCTCAGGGAAGATCCTTCCTTGTGTCTCCCAGTTTCTAGTAGTCCCAGGTGTTCCTTGGCTTGTAGGGGCATCACTCCAGCCTCTACTGCCATTGTCAAGTCTGTCTTCTCCCTGTGCATCTCTGGGTCTTTACATGGAGTTTCCCTCTCTGTGTCTCTCTTTTTTCTTCTTAAAGGACCCCCACCCACATAAAATATGACCTCATCTTAACTTGACCACATCTGCAAAGTCTCTATTTCCAAGGTCATGGTCACAGGTACAGGGTTAGGGACTTCAGCCTATCTTTCTGAGAGACACAATTAAACCCACACCTACCATGGGTAAAAAGTTAACATGAGGCCTGGGCTGAGGCAGGCCTGCCTGAGAATGACCTGATTTGCCCACAGCAGCGTTCCTCTGAAAACACTACAGTTAAGAAAAATGGGGAATGTTATGTGTGTTTCATCTGTGGTGTGTACCAGTAAGACTGTGGGGTGGCTATATAAGTAGGATGGCAGAAAAGATTGGTAGGGAAAAGGGGCTCTGACTGCTGTGTGTCGTAACCCCCACACACCTTGGGTCTCCTCCCTGGTACATACCTTAAGTGGGTAAGGGGGCAGAGGAAGCTGCTGGGTCGCCAGTGGGATAAAGGTGCCATATCTCCTGCTGTATATTTTGTGTCAATGTTTCCTAACCATAAATCCAGATTAAAACTATTTGTGCCTTGTGAGTCTGACTGGCAGCTGGAACCCACAACCACAGCTGTGCTGCTGGCCTACCCAGTCTGCGTTCCTTGTCATTGATCTTCCCAAGCCCCTTCACAGCCCGAAGATGTCCCTTACGGGGAAGCCTGAAGTGAAACACAAGGCCCTGCCATGCACTGATACAACAAACTTCTCGGCACCACACTACCCCTTATTCTTTGTCTTGCTCTGACTCTAGCAAAAACTAAAAGCAAAAAGAAGCAAACAAAACACTTGCTCTGCCACTGTCCGGCCTGGATAATTCAAAGTTGCCTCTAGCCGTCCTGAGCATGCCTGGAAGATAACCTCCCAGTCTTCACTGGATTCCTAATTACATTAATGTCCGCACTGATGAGCACATCAGTATCAAGTGTTGTTTTTCCCTCCAGCGGAGTTTCATGATCACACTTTTCATTTTGACAATTACATTCAAGGCGGTGCCAAGCTCCTGCGTGCTTCGGTGGTTTACCATGTTTAATTAATCAGTGCAGTGGCTCGGACTGGCAGGTTGGGATTGAGTTAGAGTGGGGGATTCTGTACTGCAAACGTCCCTCGGTGACTGAGCCGGCTGAGGCCCGGCCGGCCGGGACCTGAGCCGCGCGGGGCAGAGCCCAGATGACCGCGCGGGGCGCCCGCCGGTGGCTGACGTGGGGGCGCCGCTACTCATGCCCCGGTAGGCGCTTTCTCCCTTCTTCCATCGCTTCCTCTCTGTCCCTTAAAATGGATTGTGTGCAAACCAGCATGTAGTGCCCAGGGAACCTGAGATATGCTTCTGTTGACCAGATGATGCCACGTCTAGGCCTCTATTTCAAGGTAACAATCGCAGACACCGGCCTGTCTCAGACGGCTCGGGCTTCCCAGGCCGGGCGGAGCTCCGCGAGCATTCTCCGCACCCTCGCCACCGCCCGCTGTGGTCTCTACGGCAACAGGCTCCACCCCCAGGGCGCCGAGCCCCGCCCTCGCCGAAGAAAGGCCGTCGGCCTTCCCCACCCAGGCGTCCGCAGCTCTGCTTGCATTATGAATCTCTCTTTTTTCCCTTCTCTGTTGGTTTCCTTTTCTAACCTTACTTCTCACCGGGGAACAGGACCACTCTGTAAAAATAACTGATTCAAGTGCTGCCGATGGGAGAGCCGAGAGAGGGGAGTCGAGCCTGCAATAAAAGCTGGGAGCTGCGGGGATCGCCCTGACCTGACTCCTCCCCGCAGCAGTGTGGGTGCTCCAACTGTGGCGGTTCCCATTTCCTGGGACTGTGGCTCTCTGGCCTTCCAGTCCTCCTGCGCTAATGTGACCTTGGTGCTACGGAGTTAGATGGGACTTTCTCCTGTTGACACACCTGCCTTTATGAGGACTTCTAGAGCTCAGTGCTTTAGCTCGGAGGGTGATACTAAAGTAGGAGCCTGGGCGCCCTGGCGGAGAGAGGTAATCTGAGGATAGAGGAGCTTGACATCACCGGCAGAAGGCTGCCTCCCCCACTCATGTAATCAGGAGAGAGTATTTTTCTAAGCAGTGTGCGTGGCACGACGCCACACCGGTCACATATCCGGATATTAGAATCCAACTACCACGATGCTGTAATTAAGGCACACAGGCCCTGGAGAGGCATCTGTATTTGCTCTATGTTCGGGTTGCTCACTGCCTCCGTAAGCTTATTTGTAAAGTATCATCTCAGAAGGCTGTCCTGGTGGTTAAATGGTATAGTATCCAAGTGTCTTAGCACTGCGCTTAACACGCAGCAGTCTCAAGTACTATAATCAGAAGCTGTGTGGTGCAGTGTAGAGTATGGACCCTAGTGTCGAGGTGGGTGTGAATCCTGGCTCTGACTTACGACTCTGAGTAAGTAACTTAACATCTCTGTGCCTCCATTTCTTCACCATATAATGGGCACAGTAACCTACTTCAGAGTGTAATCATGATGATTAAATGATTTAGTCAATTAAGAGAACCTACCACAGTCCCCAATACATAGTAACAGTCAATACATGTATTACTATGGTTGTAGCACTAGTAGATTTGCCACTACTAGAGTTATAGGTTCTTTTAGGAATCACTAATTTACTTTTGTCTTCCTAGAGCCTGGCTCATGTAGGGGTTCAGTAAACATTTATTTTTTGGATGAATGAATAAACTAATTAATATCCTACTCCCCATTAATTCTTTTCCTCTGCCAAATAAAATAAAATCAACACATGAGAGTGGGCAGAGTCATGAAAAGTCAGAAAAGATGTATCTATACACTGTTATCACACTCGGCTGGACACAGCCTGCCTAGGCCTTCTTACCCACTTAGTGCCAGTTGAGTCCTAGCTGGGTTGACACAGTTGAGTAAGAGGCTGGAGCGCTACTTTGTTGCTCTTGGTGAGTCCTCACTCCAACTCCTAATCCCAGGCCTGCAGGGAAGGTAGAGAGTCTCTGCTCAAACCCCCCTGTTCCTCATTCTTATGAGAAACAAGGTCTCCTATTGTGTGCTGCTTATCTGCCAGTGGAAGTGACTTCTCACTGGCCATCTTGCCTTTAGAGTCAGCAGCCTTCTTGGAAAGATAGGACAAGAAACGATTCCTTATGGCACCTTTCCAGATTCAAAGTTTTCCCCTTTGAGGAAAATTGTCATTTCTGGACCCGAGACTGGGAAGCCTTGCTTTCATGTCCTCCCCTGAATGGACATGCTCTAAAGCAAATACTGACTTACCTAGCTCTCTACCTCAAGGGTTGGCAGTATGTCCAGGCTGGGTGCCAGAAGCCACCATGCCACCAGAGGCAAGGGGAACAGGGGCAGAAGACTAGCAACCAGGCCCCAGACAGCAGAGGGGGTATGTACATGGGTCAGGTCGGGCCTGCCAGGCCCAGGGTGTCCTACCCACACCTGTGAGCCCTGGTATGCAGCGAGCCACCTTGGTGCCAAGTGGAGCCATCCATGGGCAGGGGGCTAATGCTGGGAGCATCCTGACTCTTCCTAGATAATGTCTTTCCTCTTCCTGTCTCTCCCCCCGCCCCCCCCCCCCCATTTCTCCTGCTCTTTCTCTATTCCCTACCTACTTTGTTCAACAAGCTTTTAATTTAGCTTCTACTATGTGCTGGGCACTGCATGGCATTAGGTCACTATCTTTAAGGAACTTGTGCACTCTCATAAGAAAGACATAAACATATGGGGCGCCTGGGTGGCTCAGTCGGTTAGGCGGCCGACTTCGGCTCAGGTCATGATCTCGCGGTCCGTGAGTTCGAGCCCCGCGTCGGGCTCTGTGCTGACAGCTCAGAGCCTGGAGCCTGTTTCAGATTCTGTGTCTCCCTCTCTCTGACCCTCCCCCGTTCATGCTCTGTCTCTCTCTGTCTCAAAAATAAATAAACGTTAAAAAAAATTATAAAAAAAGAAAGACATAAACATAAATCTCAAATAATGAATTAACGACAACAACAAAAAATTGATCTCAAACAATTTTGATCTGTGGCCTCCACCTCAGACCCGCCAAGGATGCTCATGGGTGTTGCTCCCAACTGGGATGGCGTTCTGTGGTGGGTGATATTTGGGCTCTAGAATCAGACAAATGTGGGTAAAAATCCCAGCTCTGACACTGACCAGCAGTGTGATCTGGGGTAAATTACACAACTTTTTCCTCATCTGTAAAACAGCAGTAAGAGTTACACATCATAGAGTTGTTATGAGGATTAAATCAGACAATGCCTGGAAGCTGCTTATCACCGTGCCTAGCTCCTAAGAGTCAACTATTGTTCTAATTATTGAAGCCCAGTGGTCAGCAAACTTTCTCTGTACATGGCCCAATAGTAAACATTTTAGATTTGTGGGCCATACAGCATCTGTCACAATTGCTCAACGATATCGTTATATGGAAGCAGCCACAGACACTATATGAAGGAATGTAGCTGTAATCCAATAAAACTGCATTTGGAAACACATATTGGGGCGCCTGGGTGGCTCAGTCAGTTGGGCGACCGACTTCGGCTCAGGTTATGATTTCGCGGTTTGTGGGTTCAAGCCCCACATCAGGCTCTCTGCTGACAGCTCAGAGCCTGGAGCCTGCTTCGGATTCTGTGTCTCCCTCTCTCTCTGCCCCTCCCCGACTCACGCTCTGTCTCTCTCTCAAAAATAAAATAAACAAAAAATTAAAAAAATAACATAAATTTTACATAAATTTCACATGTAATAGAATATTATTTTTCTTTTGATTCCCCCCTCAAGCATTTAAAAATGCAGAAACTGTTCTCAATTAACAGGCTGTACAAAAGCAGGCAGTGGGCTGGATTTGAGACGCAGGCCACAGTTTGCCCACCCTGATCAAGCCTAATGAAATGGCTGGCACTTCCTTTTATGGACTTTGTTTCAAAGGAAATGGGTCGATAATACCCTAATTCAGATTCTGAACATGAAGACACAAGCCCAACTAACTTTAAGAAGTTTACAAACTAACCCAAGAACAGCAAAAATCTCATAAAAGAAAAATAATAACTGCAATTTATTTGTGCATGAACAAAGATAATTATCTGATACCTACAATATCTACAATTTATTTGTGCACAAGAAATGGAAAAGACAATCATTTCCACAGATGTTCGATCACCCTGTGTTCTATAGATGGAGGCAAGCTGTTCCCACAGGGGCAAGAATTGGTTGTGTGCGTACCTCACTTGTCAATGCCATGCACGAAGAAATCCAGGTGTAAGAAACATCCTGGAAGGTCACAACATCCCTGCATTTTACACCCAGAGGAAGAGAAAAGACACAATGTATAGTGAGTGAAGGCTAGGGAAATTTTAGGAGGGCAGGAGGAAACTGCAGGAAAACAGGCCAAGTCCAACCACTGTGGAAATCACATTGCAAATGATTTAGTTGTAAAACAGTCAAATACCCCAAATAATGCCATGTAATTCCCAATGTCTTCTTTCCTTGCCTCCTCTCCCACCTTCTAACTATCCGCAAATGGAAATAGGTTTGCTTTACTTTCCACGAGAGCCAGGAAGATCATTACTCTCCAGTTCGTATCAAATTCCTCCCAGGCCAGAAGTTCTTTCTCTAATGCTATAAAAAGGCCATATTCCAGATACATTGCAATTAATAATTAAACTTATTTCCCTTGACTCAAAGGAAATGCACAGGCTTTCTTACAAAGCTATTCCAAGAATCAAACCTGCTCTTGTACATCTTTTTAAAAACTATGTGTTATACCTGTCTTGCTACCATTACCAGATAAAGAATCCGCTAATGCAAACTGATTGCAGTGTTGAGCAGTCCACAAGGCCAGAAGTCCTAAGAATGCCCTCTAACTGGGTGGGGATTCTCCTCTGGAAAGAATATAGTCCAGGCACAGATGTATGTCTAGTTTGAGTCCTAGAGAATCTGCTGGCTTCCTACAGGATTGTCTCTGTTTTAATTGCTATCTGCTGTAGAAAGAAAGCAGAACTTTTTTAGAAAAGAAAAAATGAGGAGCTGGGATCTGGCAAGAGACCTTGGCTGGGATATACCCAACTGCACCCAATGTTCCTTTCCTACCCATCAAGAAGCACAAGCCTAAGTTCAAAGAACCTGATACTGTCTTTCATCTGTACCCTGGAGTGGCACTGGTACTCCCTAAAGGGATAGAAGCTACCCCTCTGTCATATAGATCTTCAGTCTCAGAGCAACAACTTGAATCAAGAGCATAAAGGCCATCGGAGCACCTGGCTGGCTCAGTCAGTTAAGCGTCTAATTCTTGATTTCGGCTCAGGTGGTGAGTTCGAGCCCCATGTTGGGCTCTATGCTGACAGTGTGGAGTCTGCTTGGGATTCTCTCTCTCCTCTCTCTGCCTCTCTCTCAAAAATAAATAAATAAACAAACAAAATATATATATATATATATGTGTGTGTATATATATATATATATATATATATATATATATATATATATATCTTTAAAGAGCATAAAGGCCATCACTTCCTAACCCCATGGGAGGCTTAGTTCACTACCCCAGACCCCAGCCTGGCTCCTAATCTACTTCCGTTCTTGCTCTGGCAGAGCCTTTCCAGCTGTGACTGGAGGAGGAAGGCACAAGACTCTCATCCTTCATACAATCTGAGGTATTTAAAGTTGTAAAGAACCATACAGATGATACAGTCTCGTGGTTTTAAAGCCACAAAATACTTTCTCTAAAAAACTGGTCTTGGTCCTGGTCCTGGGGGCCCTGCCAACATGCTCACCTCTCACTTTGCTGCCCTCCCCACCCCCCTCCACCATCCCCCCATGCGTCTCTTCAGAACCCCTGGAACTCTGTGGTCACACCCAGTCTGATCACCACCTTACAAAGAAACAAGTCTGTGGAGGTGACGTGACTCCCCTCAAAGCCATACAACCAGCAGGTGGCAAAGGCTGATGCAGACTCACGCCTGACTCTGAGTGAGCCCCTCTCTCCATCTGCCCCACTGCCCTCTCTTCATAAGCAGGCCTGGTGAGCTGGAGGTCTTTGCAGGCGGTGTGGGGTTCATTATGACTACATTAGTTCTGTGAGACTGTTCTATAGAAAGGACTGGAAATTCGAGCACAGGTCTTGCTAGATGAGAATAGAACACTATACGAGAAATAACAAACAGCCCTCATACCACAGCTGGTCTGCTTGAAGAGTTAATGGGTTAGAGTATATGAATCTGCAAAACCCGGCAGTCAAACGGCAGAAATTCCCAAGATAGCAGAGAAACAGGAACCCACCACAAAGCAGGCGACTACTAAAAGGTTAAGACTCCCCGTCATCCTCACGGCAAAGGGCAGGGAAAAAATAAACCACGACATCCTGTTAGAGGGGGATTCACAGAGAAGGCAGACTCCAGGGAATAGAAAGAAAAAGAAAGATACAAGACATAATAGACCAAGAGTATTTACCAACTTTGCATAGTTAAGAAGCTGCATATCTTCAGAATGACCTTGACGATAAAACTCTGACACCAAAATAAACAAAAGACTGGAGGTCATTAGCATTTGCACCAACTGCATATGAAGCACATCAATCCAGTCAAATCTGAGAGTGGGGTAAAGTGATAAAAGCATAGACCAGCAATGCTGGCATCAGATGGCCAGTGCCTTCAGGCCCTTCTCTTTCCTGTTCCCTGATGGGCCTTGGTAGAATTTCCATTCTATTTTTAAAAAGCTATTAACACACGTTTGTTTGCTCCCAGAAATGGAAAGGAAGAACCCAGCCTTAATTTAGACTTGCCCGTAAAGCTTATTCATTATAAAACCAGGTTTTATTTCTTTTTGTTTATTTGTTCTAATAGGGCTTTCTTGCAGCATTCTGGGACCTTTATCCAGCCTTCCTGTGCCCTCTAGATCCTGCTCTTGCCTCCATCCTTCTCTCTCCACTATTTCTGGCTTTTCAAGAATCAATCAGCCCATTACCTTAAGTGCAAATTCTGAGATCTCACCTCCAGAAAGAGAAGCTGCCTCTTGTTAGTAAATGGCAAAATTCCTGGGTCTTCATGAGAAAGGTCCAACTTTCAGGGTACTCCGTGCCTCCCCCTCCCCCGGCGGGTCCCGCTGCAAGGCTGCTCCTGTTCCCTTAGCTCTCTGCCCAAATGCCGCCTCCTCTCTGAGACCTTCCCTGTCCCTCCCATCCTACATGGGTTTCCCCCTTTGTAGTTAGCACTGCAGGGTATTCGAATCCTTCATGACAACTGCTACAGTTTGTAATGACGTATCTATCTGCTTGCTTGGTTGGAGCTCCTTCCCCACCAACCTGTAAACTCCACAGGGACAGGGTCATACCCCAGTGATGGCGCAACATGTATGCAGTCTTGGCGCATGGCTTCCTGCAGCGTGTGATGAAGAATGACTGAGTGTCAAGACTGCCCGGACATTCCCCAGGGCTGAGTAGCCAACACTCCTCCGGAGAACACACTGGCCAGGTCCTCATGCAACACACCTTCAACACTTCAGCTAAAGATACCTTTGAGCTGTATTTGCAGAGGGAATCTGTTAGGAAAATGGTGTGCAAAAGCATTTCAATCTAAAATGGAAGTGGAGGATATGAAACGGAGAATCTCATGCTTGTGCCCTCAGAAGAAAAGAACTTAGGAACAGAGGGACGGATTTCCTGCTAATGCTTGCGTTACAGAAGACCAAGTCTCATCTCCTGACCAATGAACATCTGCCCAGAGTCTCTCCCCATCCTCAAGCCACTGAATTTACTGCTTGGACTCTGGATGGATTCTGCAACCCCCCGCCCCCACCCCGTGCTCCATAAACAGACCCATAAAGTGGGTCCATAAATACAACCCACTCCAAACCCTCAACAGACTGGCCTGTAGTTTTTACAGCCTGTGTTTCCCGAATTTCTGGTCATTTGAGCTTCCCTTGGTTTACCTCTTTATTTAGACCGACAGGTAAGCAAGATTATCAGGACAGCGTAACCTGTCTAAGGGTTAGACGTACTCCACAGGAAAAGATTTTCATACTACTTACCGAAAATGTTTTTTATCTAGTTCTTAAGGTACGCTTTATAACACATTTACATGGCTATTGGGTTAGTGTAAATACTGGGAGTATTAAAAATAAACAGCTGTTTAGATATTCTGTAATTCACTCTTGCTTTTTTCATGATTTCTGAATCAGTGAGCTCCTAACAAGATGTAGAGTCCCAGCAGTATGGGTAGGAGCCTCCCACTGATGATAGAAGCAACACAGAAAAGGACACTATTTATTCTTAGACTGAGTCCTTTCATGGTAGGTAAAGGTAATCTAATTAGTAAAAATTATTTGATATTCTTTTTTCTACGTAAGAGAAAAATACTTATACAAATATGTAATTTTGAAAGACTAGTCCAAATGACAATGTAAAACCTCTTCCTTCAAACAGGGAATCTAAAAAAAAAAAAAAGTATTAGAAAGAAAACACTACCAAATAAGATGTTGTGTCTCATTATTTTTATTGCTTGGCCATAAGTATTTGCAGTATTATTAAAGGAAAACATTTTCAAAAATAGCCTAGCGATCCTGATGTGCAGTTTGGCAGTAATAATCTTTTGCACATAAGCCAAATGAGGAATTATGGGTGTGATATTCAGCTTTTAGTTAGTGATTCGACCTACCACTGTAGAAAGTTTAGTTGCTACCATGCATGGACATTTTATGCTGCTCTAAAATTTTGCTTCTAATTAAGCGCAAGATGAACAAGGGAGCTATTCCCTGATGAAGGTCATGGTGTTTGCTGAAGAGAAAAGAGGAAGGTAAGAGACAAGAGACAGGATGAGGTGCAGGCCCCTTTTTGTGACATTCATCCCTTCCACGCTCATGCAACAATAATGTGAACACTAACTTGGCTCAAAGTGGCTTTGCACTCAAGGGAATTCAAAGCAGTTTTATGATGACTGCATTCTTTGATAATTACAAATAGGGGGATAACTTTTTCTCTCGATCAGAAGGAACAGAAAGAAAGAAAGGAAAGGAAAGGAAAGGAAAAACAGAAAGAAAGGAAAAAGAGAGCTATCTTTATATTAGACCTGCGACACAATTCTATCAATTATTTTCTAAAATATTTCTATTTATTTATTTTTGAGGGTGGGGGAGGGGCAGAGAGAGGGGGAGGGAGGGAATCTCAAGCAGGCTCCACGCTGTCAGTGCAGAGCCCAACGTGGGGCTCAAACTCACAAACTGTGAAATCATGACCTGAGTGGAAACCAAGAGTCATACACATTACTGACTGAGCCACCCAGGCGCCCCCAAACCAACGTTATTTTCTAACTAGGGAGACTTAGCACTAATCCCATCATGAGCACCACCCCTTCATGACTTCATCAAACCCTAATTATCTCCCCAAAGCCTCGTCTCCAAATACCATCACATTTGATTTAGGGTTTCAGCATATAAATTTGGGATGGGGCTCAAACATTCAGTCCATTACAAGGAGCCTTTAGGGTTTTGTACAAGAGGTGCTGGCCCTCTTCTGCCTCTGTGAGCCCATCTTCTGGACCTCTATGCCATCTCTAGAGCATTCAAGCCACTTTAGATCACCAGACATGTTGAGACTCCATGACAACCATGGGACACGTAAGCCCAGCAGTTCCAACACATACAATCGGAGCTGGAACTGCTACCCTTGCTGGTCCCACATTTGTCCTTCAACAAGCCATCCTTAAAGAATTTAAAATGCACTCATTCGAGGCCTCCAGAGAGCCCTGGGTTATTCCCCTTCTTCCGTTTTTTAAACCTTCATGCCTTTATACATGCTTTGCCTCTGCCTGGAATCCAATCCTTTCTTCTGCTGCTAGATAGTCAATTGATGCATCACCTCTATTTTGAAAACTCTCCTGATAGTCGTTTTACTCAGACAAGGTATTCATCACTCCTGTGAGTTATCGTCAATCCTTGTATATATGTCTATGGCTGTACTTACCACTCTCTGCAGTAATTACTGGTTTAAATGACTGCCTCTCTTACAAGAGAGTGAGCTGTTGGCCTATACGTTACCCATCTTTTTATCTCTAGATACAGCAGGGTCTATATATAACTAAGTGCTCAGTAAATACCAGTCATTTATTCTATGAATATTACTTTCCCCCCATACACATTTTGGTTCAAGGCATCTGAAGAGGGAGGGAACACACATTTATTTAGTACCGGACTCTATGTTAAACACCCCATTTTATTCTCAAGACAACTTTGCAAGTACGACTTACTGGTTTGACTAAAACAGAGATTGAAGAAGAATCTTATTAGAAACAAGAGAGCTTTTCTGGAGCTTAGTTAGTTATCTTAACTCTAAAATAGCATCGTGGAAAAATAAAATAAAATGAAATAAAATAAAATAAAATAAAATAAAAAAATAAAATAAAATAATAAAATAAAATAATAAAATAAAATTAAATTAAAATAAAATAAAATAAAATAAAATAAAATAAAACAATAGCATCGTGGTTGAAAATGGTGCTTTAGCAGGTAACATGTTATATGTATAATTGAACACATATAACCGCTTGGGGTGCTTGGGTGGCTCAGTCCATTGAGCGTCCGACTCTTGATTTCACCTGAGATCATGGTCCCAGGAACGTGGGATTAAGCCCCGAGTCCAGCTCCACACTGAGCGTGGAGCCTGCTTGAGGTTCTCTCTCTCCCTCTCTCTCTCTTTCTCTCTCTCTCTCCCTCTGCCCCTCTTCCACTCTCGTGTGCATGTTCTCTCTTTCTAAAATAAAAAAAATAAATAAAAAGAAATTCAACATCTTAGCACAGCCTGTGCCTACCAAAACATGTCAAGGACCAAGAGCAACCCAACTCGGCATTAACAGTAAGACTGCCATTATGCTAGTGGAGCAGTCCACCAAGATCCACTTTACCCTGTAATCAGGGGATTGTGCTGTTACAACCAGCAACACAGATCACAGCACTACGACTCACACTGTTCCTTACAGCAAATGTTCTTCAGTTATTACACTGGCATGATTTTTTTTAATTGGGTGAAAAATATCCTTTAAAAATAATTTCATTGTTTGAATGCTTCTGGTGTTTAGAAGCCCAGATAAATGATCTTCTATTGTTCTGATTTTGTGGTCTCCCAGGATCAACATCAAAAGGACATGGAAATTACTTTATTGTTACTATCATATCCTGCACGCAACGCTCCTGTCTTCAGTAAGGGCAGATGTGATATTTCACGACAGCCAATTCATTACCTTTACCTCCATGAAATCTGGTTGGGTACAAACTGTGAAATGTGTTATGCCATGTGTCAGGCCTTATTAATTTTGGAAGTTAGTCCCCATCAAAGCTTGTAAACAACTGAAAATTGGCAAACTTTCCTGAAAAACTAGTGTTAGTTTAGTTTGTTGACTTGTTGCCAAGAGTTGCTTGGACTCGGACACGTAAAAGGTACGGCTGCCACCACCTTAAGGCTCACCCTTACCCAGGGTTACATGGGGAGACGAGCAGAAGAACAAATAAATGAGAAGGACTACTGCTGGGCCCTTTCACTTGCAGGAAGGAGGATCAATTTCACATGGACGAAAGACGGTGAGCTTTGGTCCACCTGAACGCAGGACCAGCTCTTAAGGTCATTCCACTGCCACTCAGCACCGTGGCAGATCACCGAACACACACCTCAAACTTTACGTGGCTGGGGAGGTTGTAGGTCACAAAGGGACACAGTTGGAGAGCAGACTACCAATGGACCTTCTATTCCTTGAAAAAGATATAAAATTAGGTTTCAATATTTGTGAGACCAGGGTCACCCAGGTGGCTCAGTTGGTTGAGCGTCCTACTCTTGGTTTCAGCTCAGGTCGTGATCTCATGGTTTCATGAGTTCGGGGCCTATATGGGGCTCTGGGCTGGCAGCACGAGGCCTACCTGGGATTCTGTCTCTCTTCCTCTCTCTCTGCCCCTCCCCTCCTTGTGCTGTCTCTATCTCTTTCAAAATAAATGAATGAATTTTTTAAAAATTTAGAAAACATATTTATGAGACCAAACATAGACTGTCCTCATCCTCCAGGGTTTTGCTTAATAACTTGATAATGTAGAAAGTGTGTGTGTATATATGTATACGTGTGTTTGCGTGTGTGACACACAGAACCTCCACCTACTGACATGTTTGTGTATTTACATCTTCACATTTCATATACTTTGACTCTTAACTCATTTTGTTTTATTAGTATGCATACAAAGTAAGAACCATAAACACCAGACTTGAAGGTAGGTTAGTTCTAAAAGAAAACAAACTACTAATTAATCTTCAATTCATCAAACATGCTTATTGAATACCTAGTACAATGCAGTTATAACATGACGTCAATATACAGTTAATGAAATATATTTAAGGTCAAAAAGCCAGAGTCAAACCCTAATTCCTCCTACTCTAGCCCCTAAATTAAATCAGGAAGCAGAAAGGAGAACCAGATCCAGCTGATTTTCAGTTCTATTCACCTCCTCAAACACTTATGAGAAACAATAAGCAATATAATATTCTAGATGCTGTTAGGTTTACACAGACATTGAAGACACAATCCCCAGACTCAAAGAACTTGCCATCAAAAACAAGCATGTAAACGGCGCCTGGGGGGCCCAGTCGGTTAAGTGGCCGACTTCAGCTCAGGTTACGATCTCATGGCTTTTGAGTTTGAGCCCTGTGTCAGGCTCTGTGCTCAGAGCCTGGAGCCTGCTTCAGAATCTGTGTCTCCCTCCCTCCCTGCCCCTCCCCCACTTGTGCTGTCTCTCTCCCTTTTTCCCTCTCTCTCTCAAAAAAATAAACAAACATTAAAAAAAAAAAAGTTTGTAAATAAGCTGGTAGATAAAGGGCAATCTTTCTCCAGGACAGAAGTCTATGGCAGGCTGTATCAGATGCAAAGGAGAACTGAGGAAACCTATTTTTATTTGTTTAGAAAATGGATCAAGGGGGTGCCCGGCTGGCTCAGTTGGTGGAGCTTGTGACTCTTGATCTCAGGGTTGTAAGTTCGAGCCTCACGTTTGGTGGAGAAATTACTTAAAAATAAAATCTTGAAAAACAACAACAAAGAAAATGGATCAAAAAGGCTTCTGGAATTGTCATGTGGTAGCATTTGAGAGGGTCTCCAAAGTTGTGGGGCTGTGACAAGTAAAGATGAGCAGGTGAACAGTAGGCAGTTAAGGTATTAGGTGTTTCCAAGCAGAAAGAGCCAGCACAGATAGATAGGCACAAAGGGAGTGAAAACAGCCTAATTTTGCATAAGGTACAAGATATAGGGAAAACAGAAGGAAAGGCTGGAACACTAAATAGAAGCCACCTTGGGGATGGCCCTAACTGCCAGTGTTAGTAGAGTGCACTGGCCAGAACAAAATTTGAGCACAGGTGAGCGACAGAACTCTAAGAGAACTAATCTGATTGCAATTAACAGGATGAATTTCTTGAAAGAGAGAAGGCAGGGACACCAGTAAGGAAGTAATTACAACAGTCTTCTCATTCATCCATTCATTCATCAATGAAACTATTACTCATCATGTACTACATGTCAGGCACCTGCATGCACTGAGAGGGCTTGGTATGCAACAATGAACGGGGCATAGAGCCCTCAGGAGTCTTGGAATCCAGGGGGGAAAGGGTGTATCAGTGTTCAGGCAGCTGAGAACTCTGATGGAGCTAAAACAAGCCTGGGAGCCCAGGAGCTTGGGAAGAGTCCCCAACGAGGTGACTTTGGGGTTGAATCTTGAGGGAGGGGTTGATCAAGGGAAGAAGAGAGGGGAAGGGTAGTCAGTCAGGAGAAACAACTCAGATCTTTAACAACCTGACACATTCAGGTCTGCAAGAAGCTCTGGCCTGGAAGGAAGTGAACTGAGCCTTTTTTTTTTTTTTTTAAATTAAAAATAGGGGCACCTGGGTGGCTCAGTCAGTTAAGTGTCTGACTTTGGCTCAGGTCATAATCTCACAGTTTGGTGAGTTCAAATCCCACATCGAGCTCTCTGCTGACAGCATGAAGCCAGCTTTGGATCCTCTGGCTCCCTCTCTCTGCCCCTCCCCCATTCTCTCTCTCTCTGTCTCTCTCTCTCTCTCTCTGTCTCTCTCTCAAAAATAAACATAATCAAATGAAAAATAATTACTATAAGTAAAATAACAGTCACAACCATTTATTTATTAAGTCATTACTCAGTATGTGCCAGACACTGTTCTTTATACATGATCACTCAACTAATTCTTACAACTCTGTGAGCTAGGGATTGCTATTCCCGTTTTACAGAGCCACAGACTGATTTCAGCTGCCTCAGAAATTCACCTCTCAGAGTCGCGTGGCTATTAACTATTGATTAGGGGATTCAAACCTAAGTCTCTCTGACTTGAACATCAACCTTGAGTCATGAAGGCCACATAAGAGTCAGCCACACGGCAAAATATGGAACAAGCCTTTTAGGCAGAGGAAACCTGAAGGTAAGTGTGAATCAGCAGGGGAAGACCAACGACAAGCCGTATGGGATTACGAGAGTGTGTAGTACAAGGCTGGGGGCAAGAGATGAGGGTGGAGAGGCAGGAAGAAAACAGGCCATGATGCACCTTGCCCGGTAGGCTGAAAGCTATGAGACCCACTGAAGACTTACAAACATGAAAGGTTGGAAGGGACGGACACGGGGCAAGACTGCATTCATCTGCCTGCCATACGATGATGGTGACGCAGGCTTAGAATTCTCTTACTAGAAGCATTAGTAAGATGATGCTTAGGCAACCCAGGTAGGGGGGTGAGTGGTCACACCCCTCAGAGAACAGTGAATTCAGGAGGAGCGGCAGAGGGGGCTGCATGCTTGGGGGCAGGAGAGGGAAGAGGGGGGAAGGACTGAAGAGAGAAGGTGGGTATGAGTTGAGTTCAAGTTTGGATACGTTGAGCTGGAGAGGACTGTGGGACCACCAAATGGAGGTGTCAAACGAGCTGCTGGGTTCACAGTTCGAGGCTGAGAAGAAAGGTCTGGGTAGGGAACAAATTTCTGAGTTGCAGATTTAGGCAGGAAAAGAGATCGTAATAATAAGCATTGACCACTAACCAGGCGCAGTCCATAATGCTTCTCACGCATTTCCTCTTTAATCCTTCCAACAACCATATGGAATAGATACTGTTATTGTCCCCATTTGACAGACTATGGCTCTCACTAAGCCACAAGGACGTTCGGTAACCTGCGTAGGGCCACACTATTGGTAGAGGATCCACACACTTCTACACCTGAATTTCCCAAATGTCTGTGCCTACGATCCACAGTAGAGACATATTTTATGTTGCAGTGCCGTGCCTGAAACAAAAGTTGCGTGAGATCACACTTAGCCCTCTGCTGTTTCTCATTCTATTTCACTTTTTACACAGGCCAGTTACAGCCCACAACTTGATTCCCAACCCACAGTCTCAGAATTGCTGTCTAACACTCTCCTGACTCCCACCCCCGAGTCGGGTGACGGCTGTGGGACAGCAAAGATGAGGCGAAGTAAGTGACATCACAGATGTTAGGAGGGAAAATCACTCCAGGGTGATTTTACGTTAAAAACATAACAAGATGAGAAGCGATTCTCTTTCACTAAATCATGCCCGGAGGACACGTCTGTGGAAGCTAGCTCTTTCAGCAGTGAGTCATTTATACGGCTGCCACACGCATTTATGGGGATTGAGGCTATTTTTGCTGCCAAGTTTTCCCACTGTATGTGGTACAGGACAAGATGCAGATAGCCTCAACTTCGGAGAATTCTGAAGTGTTGGTTCTAAAGCTGCTGCGGTATTACACGGCAGCAGGGTTGGGGCGCACAGCCCGAAGAAAACCAGCCATGCGCCTGCCCTCTGCTTTGATGTAATTCCTGCAGACAGAAATTGCAATAGGAAATAATTCCGCCAAGCCGGAAGTTATGGAATATGACATTTAACATCTTGCTCAGCAGGAAATGGTTTTGTTGGCAGGACTTAACGAATTCACCCCCCAAATATATCATAGACCCTGAATGTAAGCATTCATCCTCCCTTCCACCTCATAGGAAGAGGGGAAGTGTTCCTTTTCACGAGAATTCACTGCTTCAGGGTGGCCCGCCTGCCCCCTTACCACCTCCAGGGTCTCATCCCTCAGTTAACCCCTTCCTTCCCTCTCTCGCACCATCATTTTCTCCTTTGGCATGGCTCCTCTCCCTTCTGACTGCAAACACACACGGGTTTCCTCTAAAAAGGCCCCTCAGCACAAAGGAATCATGGGGGGTGGGGGATCTAACCGTTCTCCATCTTGATAGTGGTGGTGGTTACGCAGCCATGTGCACTGTCAAAGCTCCCAGAACGGAACACCAGAAGGGGTGAAGCTACTGTACCTAAACTGTATCTCAAAAATACAACTGCAAAATAAAAGCCCCCTGGCCCTTTCCTTGATCCTGCCAGCCTGTGATTGCCACCCTCTCCCTCCCTTCCTTTCCCTCACACTGTCTTCTCCCACTGCCCACCTGAGCTAAACCCAAAGTCTTCCCCACGCTGGTCCTGAGCCAGTTCCCTTCCTGTTCTCCGCCCACCTTCCTGTGGTCCTGGCACTGAAACTTCTACATGAAACTCCGTTTTTCTTCAGCTTTGGAGCTAGAGAACTTCACAGTTTCTCCTCTGCCTCTTTAGATGCTGCTTTGACTCATTAGTAATCCTCTCACCCTGGGAATTTGCCAAAATACCAAGCCCACTTTCTCCTAAATTCGCTCCCTCAGAGATCTCCCCCACTCCCAAGGCCCAAAGGATGGTTTGAATGTGTCTAAATCCCCACATCGATGTCTAGAGAGAGGACACATGGTTCAGACCGCCAGTGACCCCATGGACATCTCTGCTTGGCCCCGTCACCAGCTCACATGCAGCAGGTGCAGCTACGTCTGCCAGGTGCCCTCCCCAGTGTGGATGACCTCACCGCTGGTCCTTCTCCCAGACCAGAAACCCTGGAGGCACCACTCAGCCTTCTGTGTCATCAAGATCAAAGGAGGTAGAGCGCTCTGTAAACAGTCACGTTCTAGACTTATATTAGCACTGCTGCTCCTTAAATCTTTTCAACTCTTCCTTTAAAATTGTGTGCAGATTTTGGGGCACCTGGGTGGCTCAATCGGTTAAGCATCCAACTCTTGGTTTCAGCTCGGGTGACGATCTCATGGTCCATGAGTTCAAACCCCAGGTTGGGCTCTGTGCTGACAGTGCAGAGCCTGCTTGGGATTCTCTCTTCCTTCTGTCTCTGCCCCTTCCCTACACTCTGTCTCTTTCTCTCTCTCTAAAAAAAGAAGAAAAACATGTCTGCAGATTTTTACCTATTTTCTCTCCATCCTCCACTCCCAGACCATGGCTCCCTCCCTTGCCTGCAGGGTGCTCTGCGTTCTGTTAGTGCATCTTTACTAAAAGAACCTTTCTCCAGAACTTAGTCTGCAGCTCAGTACTCATTAAAGGCTCCTGGGATGGCTGAATGTGTCCCCCCCCAAAAAAGATAGGTTGAAGCCTTCAGTATCTTAGAATGTTACCTTATTTGGAAATGAGGTCATTAGGGTGGGTCCTAATGCAGTATGACTGGTGGCCTTATAAAAAGGGTGAAATGGACACAGAGACCTACACACAAGGAAGTCAATGTGAAGACACAAGGGGAACACCACCTCCAAGCCAAGGAATGCCTGAGATCACCAGAAGTTAGGAGAGAGACACAGAACAGACTCTCCCTCCCAGTCCTCAGAGGGAATCAACCCTGTCCACGCACCACAGCACCCATATCTCAGTTCACATTTCGCTGTGTGGCACTAAAGATCCTCTCTGGTGTGGCCCCATCCTCTCTATTCAACCTTAATTCCCAAGGCTCCCCTACCTAGACCTTCTGGTCATTCCCTCCTCCAATCAGATGTGTCTCCCAGCTGTTCCCCAGCTGGACTATGGCCCTCTAGCCTTGCTTGGGATGTTCCCAATAGCCTATTATGCCCTACACTCTCCTCTCTTCCATCTAAATCTGGACATTCTTTAAGCTCGAACTTCCTCATTTATATTGTCACTGATTTTCTGGCCTATGCTTTTCTCTCTTTTCCCTGAATTGTCATGTACTTCTTGTCTATACTATGTGAATTGACACTTGATTAGGTCTTGTTTACATGTTCCCTAATGGTTTTTTTGTGTGGTGTTCTCGGGTTGAGAGTTAAATTTTAAGTGACTATTCTCTATTGGAAACCACCTTCCAAACACCTTCCTGGATTTGCTCCCTCAATAAAACGTCCTTTCATCTAGAGTTTCCCACAATTCTTGTATTATTTTATCATATGTCATTCAGTCAGGTTTTACTGAGCATTTTGATTTAGTGAGAAGGATGTCCTAGGTGTGATTTCTAACTCTTCCTTCACTGGAAAAGTCACTGGACTTCTTAAAACCTTAGTTTCCTCATCTCTAAAATGTTACCTCTCAGAGTTACTGTAAAGGTAAGATGGAATAATTTATGTGAAAGTGATTTTCTTTAAAGTGTATTTATTTATTTTTGAGAGAGAGAGTGACAGGAGAGAGAGCACAGAACCTGACGTGGGACTTGGTCCCACGAACCATGAGACCATGACCTGAGCTGAAACCAAGAGTTGAATGCTTAACCAAATGAGCCACCCAGGTGCCTCATGAAAGTGATTTTTAAAAGGTAAAGACCTGGGGGCGCCTGGATGGCTTAGTCGGTTAAGCATCCGACTTCAGCTCAGGTCATGATCTCGAGGTTCATGGGTTCGAGCCCTATGTTGGGCTATGTGCTGACAGCTCAGAGCCTGGAGCCTGCTTTGGATACTATGTCTCCCTCTCTCTCTGTCCCCACCCCCACCCACTCTCTGTCTCTCAAAAATGAATAAGAGTTAAAAAAATTTTTAAAGGTAAAGATGTGTTCAAATAAGAGATTAAATCATTATTATCATCTCAGTGCCACCTTAGCTCAGCTAGTCAGCTGCTCTGCTGATGAAATTATGCACTTGAACCAAGCGAGCTGGCTCTTCTAGATGCATGCCACAGGAACCAATAATTTTCACAACTAATAAATACTGAGTGAGAGGAGGATGGAGAAAACTGCCAAGCACATCCTGGTGGGGCAGCAGGGTTCTCATCACAAATAAAAGATAAATAGCAGACAGTCACCTCAATTTACCGAAGGCATGCAGGCTCCCAGACCCTTGGAAGAAATATCACAGACCCGACCTAATCAGCTCCGGTGCAATAAATCCACAAGATAATACAGTACGTCTAACTCAAGAGTTTAATGTTTTGTTTTGCCTTGGTAACTGTATTCTATCCGTTTTAAGATTGTAAGTTAACCAAGAATTGCTAAATATGCCTGCAATACAAAAAGCAAATCAATCGCTGTCAATTTAGAATTCCAATATGGTTCATCCCCTGAGCATATCGAATCAGGGAAGAGCCAGGCCCTCACTCCAATTTCCAGTGAAGATGAGCTTTAGTAGCATGCAGACTCCATATATTTGGTAAGTATTCACATCCTAAAACCACCAAGCCTTTTCTGCAAAACCAGCTTATGAATTTAGACTTGTTGTTATTGTTGTTTTTAAATGTAAATGCTTCTGGGGCGCCTGGGTGGCGCAGTCGGTTAAGCGTCCGACTTCAGCCAGGTCACGATCTCGCGGTCCGGGAGTTCGAGCCCCGCGTCGGGCTCTGGGCTGATGGCTCAGAGCCTGGAGCCTGTTTCCGATTCTGTGTCTCCCTCTCTCTCTGCCCCTCCCCCATTCATGCTCTGTCCCTCTCTGTCCCAAAAATAAATAAACGTTGAAAAAAAATTTAAAAAATAAATTTAAATGCTTCCATGTTAAAAGGATCACATTAACTTTTTCCTTTTCCTTTACCTTTGGTATTTATCCTACACACTGTATACACTGGCCAATGATTTCAAGTGAATTGAGTGGTCATTCTTAAGTTGCAGATACCAAATATAGCACGCATGTGAAAAGTGTAAGTATGACAGCAGGTCATTATGTACAAAATCCAGAAAGCTGGGCCCTGGGCCTCTAGGGAGTAGAAAGTAGATCTAGAACATAAGCTGAAGGTCTGAGTGTCTCCACTTGGCATGACTCCCCCCCGCCCCCACTGGTCTGCTGGTGAACTCTTGACCACCCATCCACAGATACTAGTTGAATGGCTGAATAATGAAGATTGAACACTAAACAGTAAACAGTAAACACTAAACTAGATCTGGCAGCACTTTGGTGAATGCATTTATCCAAGGGACTTGAAGAGAAAATGGCTTAGGAAAAAAAAAATCTAGGAAAAGAAATTTAGTTCTATCTAGTTTTAGTTCTGGCCTGGAGCATCCTGTGTGGAATAAGCTCCAAACATGCCAAGAATAGTTTGTACTGCATTACAAATGAAAACCAGCCCCCATGCAGATGGAATTAAGAATTCCATAACCCAATAAATCTGCCTTCCTCCTAGTGCAGAAACTGCATTAACTATTCAAAGAATTCTTAATGATTTCCCATTATTGATATATAAAGCCTTTTTAGAAAGTATAGTGAATTTGATCTGCAATAAATGCTTATTAAAAATTCAGAACCTTTGGGGCACCTGGGTGGCTCAGTTGGTTAAGCGTCTGACTCTCAATTTCGGCTAAGGTCATGATTTCATGGTTTGTGAATTTAAGCCCCAGGTCAGGCTCTGTACTGACAGTACGGAGCCTACTTGGGATTCTCTCTCTCCCTCTCTCTCTGCCTCTCCTCTGCTTGTGCTCTCCCAAAATAAATAAAATTTAAAAAAAATTCAGAACTTTTGTTTAAGCAAAACAATGTATGTGGACTAGAAGTAAAATCTTTGTAGAAGAAATCCTTGAGTCAGGGCGGGGCGCCTGGGTGGCTCAGTCGGTTGAGCATCCGACTTCAGCTCAGGTCATGATCTCACTGTACCGGGGTTCAAGCTCCGTGTTGGCTCTGTGCTGACAGCTCAGAGCCTGGAGCCTGCTTTGGATACTATGTCTCCCTCTCTCTCTGCCCCTCCCCCGCCCTCTCAAAAATAAACATTAAAAAGAAAAAACTTCAGAAGAAATCCTTGAGAAATCTGTTTTTTTCTTTAAATGAGACTGTGTTAAAAATGAATAAAACGGGGCACCTGGGTGGCTCAGCCAGTTAAGTATCTGACTATTGGTTTTGGCCCAGGTCATGATCTCAGGGTTCCTGAGTTCGAGCCTCACGTCAGGCTCTGCACTTACAGTGCGGAGCCTGCTTGGGATTCTCTCTTCCTCTCCCTCTGTCCCTCCCCCATTCATGCTCTCTGACTTGCTCTAAATAAATAAACTTTAAAAAAGTGAATAAAACATACATTCCTCTGTGGGATCTGTAGCTGAAGTGGAGATATTAGAGTAAATGTCACAAGAAAAAGGGGCACTTTGGGCAGGGCCTCCATTCCCTTCACTCCCACCTCTTCCCTTTCCACACTTCTAAATGTCTCATGTTGTTTTCATGGGTGGTTTGGCAGCTTTGCGTGGGTTTTAGCCTTCAGGCATCAATTACTTTGTACTTTAGGTTTCTGGATTGAGACGTTTGTGGAGGAAAGGGATGAAGGAGACTCAAAGGGTAATTGCTACTTAATGGCCGAAAACAGTGAAAAATCGCAAAAAGAGTGCCGTTAGCCTCTGCTCATCCTTCCTCTAAGCAAATAGCACCCACCACACCTCATCATGCAACATGACCGTGTGGCCTCCGTGTGACCGGGGACAAAAGACAGGACTTCCTATTTAAGGCTCATTTGCTGTAGAGTGTGTGGCACAACAGACTGATGAAGTATTGCTTCTCCAAATGGAAAGAGCGTTGTAAAAACAGAATTCTTCTTAATGGTACTGGGAATCTGGAGACCACATTCTATAACAACTAAATTTGGTTTTGATCAATGTCTTCATTATTGGCTGAGAGAGGACGAAGGCCCCTAATTTTTGCCATCTGTTTTCTGCAGCTATTGAGACACAAACATTCAGCCCATTTGAGTGCCTTTCTATCCGCTTTTCCCTGGGTGACCTCTGATTGGCCACGCTAAATAAGGGGGGTAGCCAAGAAATGTTAGCATTTCATTAGAGATTCACTTTTATAACCTTCTCCTTTGACTACAATAGCAATTATTTTGCCTTTCATAAGCAGAGTCCAATGCATGGAGTAAGTGAAGGAAACCCTGGATGGATGCTGACCAGGAAAGGGGAGAAAGCTGGCCCAAATTTGCAAGGAAACAATTCACTCACCAACATTGACAAGATGACTATGCACAGTGGTAGCCTGTGCTGTTGCTAAGGCAAATTGTACCACTGATTTTGAATTACAAAAAAACTTCCAGTTATAAAATAATTAAGTCACAGAGATGAAAAATACAGCAAAAAAGTATCTGGCTGACCCCAAGCTCCCCTTCTTTTGAGTATCCTGCAAGTTCCTGCCTTTTTTCCCCCTCCGCCCCACTCCTCATGCTTCTAGTTCACTATATGAATTCCCAGAAGAATCACAACTAAGGCAGACTGCCCAGCTACAAAGATAGACCTGTACCCTCCCATTGTGTCCAGCAGTTCAGGATACACAGGCAAGCTAACAAGATGCAAATCCCATTCAATGTGGCTAATGCCTTTTTTTTTATCCCTTAGCAAAGACCCAGAGAACTCATTCTTTTAGGCAGTTTTATAATATAGCTTTGACACCACTCTTGAATGTGTAACCCTAATTTAAATAAATCGCATGTGGTTAGCAAAGAGACAGTTCTGTCTTTGTTTAGTCTGAGAGGCCATGTTCATGATTAAAGAGGCCTGATCTCACGTTCTTAAGCGAAGCTCAAAGATATCTATCACTTACCCTCCAGGAATGCCCCCCTTGTGGGTCATTTTGGTGCTAGCCTGGTCCCTACTAAACTGCTCGGTATTTAGGGAATAAATGCTATGGGAACAGAGCCATGCGTCAAATAGGAGTCTTGGAATTACGTAACAAGTGTCACTTTGCGCAGGTTGTATTGAAAGAGGTAAGAACACAACTTTCTCTGCTTAAGGAAACAAATCTCATGTCATGGTGAGGGGCCATCGTGAGTCTCTCAGGAAGCTGAACGACGGAAAAGGGTTCTCCCACAGCCTTAACTATAGTCACTGATTTAAACCAAATCCTGCTTTTCCAGGTGAGGAAATAAGTGAACAGGCGGGAGGAGAATGCACGCTAATGTCTAAAGTTATCACCAAGGCTTGAAATTTTTTCCAAGGTGTATGCTCTGCCTTTTACTAGATTGCACCTTTCAGATCAAAAAGCAGGGGGTTTGTAACATAATACTTGTTCAATAATCCCGCAGGCTGACAGACCGTGCTTGAAAACATCTTTCCTTTCTTCTACCTGCTTGAACAGAATAATCTGAAACAAAAATGGGTCTTGTCCTTCACATTTTTGGTCAGATGCCATTGCTCTCTTTTCAGGGGTCTTAATCTGAAAGATTTTCCATTTAGTTTACATCCTGGTCCTCAAAATCATCATCCTTGAAGGTCAGGAATGAGAGTCCTAAAATGCTGGCCCTTACCCTAATGGGAGATAAGCAGGTCAGCAAGACTTCATGCGTCTCTTGATATTTTGGTTTAAATCAGTCACTATACTTAAACTAAACAAGATAGCCCTCAAACAGCAGACATTCTGAAACTTGGAAAACATCTGCAATAAGGAGATAGTGATTTAAAAGGCTAATCATCCTCCAAAATTCCACCTGCCTCCAGCATATTTCTACAAACTGCACCACTTCCAGAACTCTGCAGTCTTAGGTTGCTTCCTTCTACTGCAGTTAAGGGAGAAGTAAACTCATATCTACAGCTTGTATCGGAGCACTTCTAAACTTTCATAAGTTAATAAAGATGCTGACAGACACAGTGTTTTTGTTTGACTCAAGGATACATCCTCATCTTCCTGGCCAGCCCCTCTGCCTAAATAAATTTCACCCAGACATCCAGTATGTTAAGAAAAAGAAGAATGTAGTGAAAATTCCAGGGAGAAGGTATTTCTGTTCAAGGATTAAAATGAGATACACAGACAGGATATGCAAAAATAGTCATTTTACACAGGAAAGGGCCAGCATTTGTGTGACAAAATATCTGCCAATGAAAGCTCCGTTTCTGAGGTTGAATTTCCACTAAACTCTGAAAAAACACATAAAAACTGAGCGGCTAGATAACAGTGGCTCAGTGTCACTAGATTTACTCCCCTTAATTTCCCCTCGACTTGCTTATCTCAAAGGTTGCACTTGTCAGTTCTCCTAAGACCAAATTCTATCCATATCAAAGACCTCCTATTGTCTTCCAGAGAAAATAATGAATTAAACCCACAGACTTGCAGGGGCTTATTTAGATCTTGCAACTGGCAGATCAGTCTTAAGGTCTAAAATATACAAGGGTACAAAAAATAACATTGATAATGGAGTATGATAATACCTCAGCCTTGACTCAAGGCTTTTAAGATAACACTCTCAGGCTTCTCCAACAGACATCCAGGAATATATTTTCTCATAAAACTCAAAAGAAAACTGTCATTGTTCCTACCCGCATCATTAGCAGCAGCATCAAAAGTGTTTCGCCAGTACCTGCCAGCATAAACTTTTAGAGCCTGAACAAATCAAGCTAAAATTGTCTTGGGGTAATTTGTAATCCAAGATGGATCTGGTATAAACCAAGCAGTGTCATGGTTAGTGGAGTGGTGAGACGGGAAAGTTCTGATAATGTTATCTCCTCGGGATTGCAGGAGAGCAGTTTCAAAGGTTCCTTGGGCATGACTGTATTACCCAATTGGTTTATCTCCACTGACCAGGCAAATTTCTCACCAAGCAGCACTTGGAGAGTAGTGAATTAAAGCTGCTCTGAAAAGGCCAAGTAAACAGATCACTCCTGAGCCCCAAGGTGAATATCCAGCTCTTTCTAGAGTAATTACTGGACAAATTCAAAGGACAGAATTCAACCGAAGGGCAGAGTCTATGTTGTTAAATCTCAAAAAGACTCCCTATCCCATTTATACTCAGTGTCTTATGAGAAGTTCCTTCCACTTGCATTCCAGTATGAAGCAGAAATAACAAGCTGACCAGACAATCAGGAAACTATGCAAGTCAACATTAAAATGATAATGCAAGAAAAAAAATTCAAGTTGTAGATGCCATGTTTACTTTTGAAAGACACAATGGAATTTCCAATGGAGGCTTTGGTAGGCAGAATTTTCCAGGACAATAAAGACAGGATTTGGGGAAATTAGAGAATACTGATAAGGAACGATGTCATCTAAACAAACTTTTGACACTGAAAGGTAATGATATCTTAGATTCCATGATCCAAAATAGAGTCATGGTATGTCCCTAAAAGGAACAGTGTAAAAAAGGGAGAAAGAAAAGCGAGAGTACAGGGAAAAGACAGTGCATCTATGAGGGTGAGTGAGATCTGGTGGTTAACCCTGCACCTAGTCCTGAATAGGACTGAATAACCTCACCATGAAGACACTTCATTGGTATAGGTGGCCTCGCCCAACTCAGCCAAATCCGTATTTACCTTAAGGGAGGAGAGCAGCAGAGGTTTTCCCGGTTTTGCTTTAATTGATCCTTCATTGCTAAATGTACCTAAATCAGCAGAGGAAGGAAACATAATGTGCGTCTCAAAGAATTCAATCAAATACTTTGCTTCCTTGGTTAAGGTTGTGGTAGTCAAAGTGTTCTGAATCATTCCTGCTCTTTTGTCTCTTTCAGCTGAAGGGCAGGTACTACATCTGCCAAGGATGAAATCAGGTGGAAGTCTGAAACTAGAGGTCAAGTAGAGCCGGGAGGTAGTGAACCCAGCACAGTTCTTCCTCCCATCCCTTGATAAAGGAACCCGGAAATACAAGTTGTCACGCATCGATCGCATATAACCACATTCTAAAATATTGATGAAAAAGTTAACCTCCATTTTTATGGGCTAAAAATTGTCTCATGGAAAAAAGCATTGGTGTTCATAGTTCACAAGAACAATGCCTCTTGCCCTAGCGGCTAACCTAATCTTTGGATGTCTGGAATTCAAAGGGCTTTAAAATTAACTATGTAAAAGGGATTTGAATCTAAAGCTGTCTCTGTTTCCTAATTTAAAGCTGGCAATTTCGTCGGGGTTGGGGGTGGGTGGGTGTGGGGAAGTGGAGAAGTAAAGATGCTACCAGTTGCTCTCTGGGGTTGGATTACAGGTGGGACAAATTTGGGGTTCACAGAATGCTTTGGATCTGACAGGCGTTTCATGCGACAAACCTTTCTCCCCACCCAGATTTGTCAGCAGTATGCAATTTTCAACATGGGGCAGGTGTTTTCAAAATAAATAATATCCATCAAAAAGAGCCCCGCAAACCCTCAAAAATCAACAACTCCCTCCTCTAATAAGCTAGAACTGTGGTATGAACTTGGGCAGCATGGAAACCAATTAGAAGGAAATCTGTTTGAGCAGATGGTTTTATGAAACGACCAAAATTGAAGAGAGGAAACCCATCTTTTTACATTTATCAAAGCTACTCTTTTTAAAATATCCACTTTTCCCTTCGGTGCAAAACGACTTTACTTCCGAAGCTTTGCGCAAGTACCGCAGGCACGGCAGAGGGGCCCGATCCCGCGGGGGACCTCGGCCAGCCCAGCCTGGGTGCGACGCCGCGTCCAGGCTTAGCACTTCCGCAGCCCGCGCAGACAGCGCCTGCCGCCTCGCGTTCCCACCAGCGCCGGCTCCCGGCGGGTATCTGAGCACCGCTGCCAGGATCCGGAAGCGGATCCGCTGTAAGCTGCCCACACCGCCGTCCGCTCGGACCTGGCCCGGGTCGGAAGGTTCCAGGTGGGCCGAATCGGGCTGCCCCAGCCCCCGCGCTCACTTACTGCCAGTCGGCGACTCGCTCGGCGGAGAAGTGGTGCGCTGGCGGGAGGCGGCGGGCGGCGGCTCCGCCTCCGGCTGGGCTGCGGCCCCCGCCAGGGCCGGGGTTTGCTCGCGCACCGCCCCGGCGGCGGCGGCGGCGGCGGCGGCGGCGCGGGCGACCCAGGCGGGCGCGCTCCCCCGCGCTCGCTCGCGCTGTTCGCAGCCGCGGCCCTGCCTCGGGGCGGTATCTGAAGGAGGGGCTGCTTCACCCGCCGATGTGGCGCGAGCGCCGGGCTGAAGTGTCAGAGACAGACAAGCGTGGGGAAAGCTGCCTCCCCGCTGGGTTCTGGAGGCCCTCAACTCGGTGTCCCCGGTTCCAAGACGCTCTCTGGTTGGTCATTTCCATTCTGTGCTCAGGCGCAGAGCAGAGAGACATCTGTTTTCCATAAGCTCCGAGGCAGAGGCAAATCCTGGATTACGTGTTGCCCAGCCCTCGCAACATTCCCAGACCACGCGCGGCAGCTAATCCCCGCACAAAGAGCAAGAAAACAACACGCAAGTTGGTGCCCGGTTCCAGAAAGATTTCCCAGTGCGATGACTAAAGGCTCTCGCGCCCAGCCTCCGGGGGAAGGGCCAATCGCAGCCCAGGAGGGCAGAAAAGGGGGGGTTGGCTGGGTTTGCGGGTCTACTCCGGCAAGCACGTCCTCCTTACCAGTCCTGTAAACACACATGCAAACTCTGTCCCTCCCGGGGAAATGGCTTTAGTTGGATGAGGCTGAAGAACCGAAAAGGGCCCGCCTCCATTACAGGACAGTTTATACTATTACAAGCGATCACAACTCCTGAATGTGAGAGAGGAAGAAATCTCTGCGTTTACTTTGGTAAATTCTGACAATGAGTCGACTATTACACAATCGCACTGACAATAATGAGAAATTATTGCTTCTTGGGGGTCTTATCGTGTATTCTGTAAAATAGGTTGGGGTGGTATGATAAGGAAAAGATAGGATAAAATAGGCAGAGAGGGAAAGGATAGGACCTGAGGTCCCAGGTTAGGGAAAAACACGTATTTTGGAACAATGCTGGGAGTGTCTGCCCGTAGCAAACCTCTTCAGGCGTAAGGTTCCTCTTAAGAATGTAACAGATCCCACCTACTCCCCCTCAGGTTTCCCTCAGGAATTTGACAAAAGACCTAACTAAAAATAAGCAGTAAACCATAAAACGTAGGACCCACAAGGAATGATATGGCCACAGATCACCACTCATACAATGGAAATGAGCCAATCAGGAATGGACAGACAACCCAGCACTTAGAGTTATCCAGCCAGTAAGGGTAGAACCTGAGAAGGAATGAGGGGGAAGGGCGTGTGTGTGTGTGTGTGTGTGTGTGTGTGTGTGTCTCACCGGGACCTTATAAAACAAGGACCCTTGCCTATAGTCGCAGGCATTCACTTTTGAATGTCCCCTCTCTGTAAAGAGAGGTTTCATACTATTCTTACTTTCTAATCTTATACCCTAATAAACTTTTCCTGCTGCTCATTTTGTGTTCATCTCTTCATTCTTCCAAGCAGTGTATTGAGGTAAAAACCCTGCAACAGTAAGAAGTCTCCCCCTCCTTCCCCCTCCCCCCCCCCAATTTTCTTTGCTTCCTTCTAGAAACATTTGAGTGCCTCCCATATGCCAGGTGCTAGGCTGAGAATAGAAAGCTGGAAAAAGCCTGAAGTCTCTAAAGTACCTTACTATAGGGGGAGGGGAGAAGGAAGCAAAGGGGGGGTGGGGGAGAGGAAGAGACTATCAATTTCCCGGCATGGAGAAATTGCTATGATAGAATGTATGCCCTGAAGGTTACAGGAACATAGAAGCATGTTTTCAATCATGCTGGAAATCAAGGACGGCTTCCCACAGGAGGCTGCATTTGGGTTTTGAAGACTGAGCAGGGATCAGGCAGGATGAAGAGAGGCAGGGGGAAGATATGAACTTCTGTATGGCTGCAGAAAGCAGGTGAGAGGAACAGAGGTGAGAGCTGTGGTTATGGAGGCTCGCAAGGGGTCAGACCACAAAGGTCTCATCTGCTAAGCTCTGGGATTTGACCTTTGAAAGCTATGGGAACCCTTATGTTTCAGAAAGATTGCTGAGAAAGACATATGGAAGGAAGAGAGCCCAGGAAGGGATAGGAAGAGGGTGGAGTTGGGCTGGGATGGATGGGAAGGACTCCAAAGATGGGAGAGAGGTGAAACCTTTAGGATATCATGCCTGGAAACAGGCAGGGTAGTGCAGCTGTGGGCTATCACCCAGGTTCTGACATGCCCACCAGGGTGGATGGAGAGTACCATCTGCCAGGTCAGAGAAATGAGGGAGGAGGAACAAGTGGGAGACTGATGAGTTGAGTTTAGACAAGCTGACTCTGTGGTTTCTGTAGGATATCCAAATGCGAATATCCGAGCAGGCATTCAGCCCCAGGGATCTGTAAGGTATTTGGGGTGTTATGGGCTAGCAATACAAACGAGACAGTTGTCCACCTATAAGTAAAAAGTAAATAGAGGAATGAAATTCACCTCATTTTCTAGGACTGCCGTAACAAAGTACCACAGACTGAGTGGCTTCAACAACTGAAATTTACCGCCTCATGCTTCTGGGGGCTAGATATCCAACAGGATGATGCTTCCTCAGACAATGTGAAGCAAGGATCTGTTCCGGGACTCTACTTCACTTCTGGTAGTTCCTTGGCTTGTGGCTGCATAACTCCAGTCTTCACATGGCATTGTCCCTGCGTGAGGGTGTCTAAGTTTCCCCCTTTCTGTAAGGACATGTCAGTCATATGACATCATTCTGTCAGGACATCAGTCTGTCGGGACCCACCCTAACATTCTGAGATCAGTGATGGTTAGGACTTCAATGTATGAATTTCAGGGGGATAATTTAATCTATCACATTCACACTATTTGGATTGAGTTATTAAGAGCAGGATTGGGGGGCACCTGGGTGGCTCAGTCAGTTAAGTGCCCGACTTCGGCTCAGGTATTGATCTCACGGCTCTTGACTTCAAGCCCCACGTCGGGCTCTGGGCTGACTGCTGGGAGCCTGGAGCCTGCTTCGGATTCTGTGTGTGTCTCTCTCTCTGCCCCTCCCTGACTTGTGCTCTCTCTCTCTCTTTCAAAAATAAATAAACATTAAAAAAAAAAAAGAGGGCTGAACGTGTTGATGAGGAGAAATATCAGCTTTCAGTGCAAAGAGAACAGCTCTGAACGGAAACAGAGAAAACCGATTAGAAAGGTACGTGAGGGATGGCCCACACACATGGAAGAGAAGTGTTTTTAAAAGGACTGATTAACATCGCCAAATGCTTAAAAAGCCAGGAAAGATAAAGCTAGAAATTGCCCATTGCCTTTGGCATTATTGCAGTCGTTGGACCAAATGGTCAGACTGGTAGACGAACATCAAAGGACCCACTTAACTCCAACATCTTATGACCGTAAAACCATTGTCTGAGCAAACCCATTGAGAGAAGCCTGGTATAGTGGACATCTGTTTGAGTCATGCCTTCCATGCACAACCCACTTTCTCAGCCTCCCTTGCAGGTAGGGCTTGAAACTGTGATGTAGGCTCTGGCAATTGTATGGATAGACATTAGACTTCAGTTGGGATGAGGCAGTAGGAGAAAACAGACCCCAAAGAAGCCATTTTCAGTGGTAGAACCTGGTAGAGACATATGGACCCTCAGGGCCAGCAGGGGGCAAAGGTCCACTACAGTTTGCAGTGGCCATGGTCACAGCAGAACCAAGGCTCATTCGGGAACCCTCTGGTGGTATAATTTAGGCATTATTCTTTGCTGAGTAGCCTCCAAGCCTGATTCTCTAGATTTCCTGGAGATTCTCTGAGCCACTTAATATTCTTCTTTTTTAGTAGAAGAGCTTTATTGAGATAGAATTTACATACTATAAAATTCAGCTATTTAAGTGTACAATTCAGTGGTTTTTAGTCTGTTCACAAAGTTGTGCAACCATCACCACCATCTGCTCCAGAGCATTTTCATCACCCCAGAAAGTAATCTCATATAGACAAGTGGTCACTCCCCATTCCACCCTCCTCTAGGTCCCTGGTGACCACTAATTCACTTTCTATCTCTATGGATTTGCTTATTCTGACATTTTATATAAACGGAATCCTAGGGGCGCCTGCCTGGGTGGCTCAGTCGGTTGAGCAGCCCACTTCAGCTCATGTCATGATCTCACAGTTCATGAGTTCGAGCCCCACGTCGGGCTCTGTGCTGACAGCTCAGTCTGAAGCTTGCTTCGGATTCTGTGTCTCCCTCTGTCTCTGCCTCTCCCCCACTCGAACTTGGTGTGTCTCTCTCAAAAAAAAAATTAAAATAAATAAATAAATGGAATCCTATAATTTTTAGCCTTTTGTGTTTGACTTCTTTCACTTAGCAAATTTTCAAGGATTATCCATATTGCACCATGTACCAGTAATTCATTCCTTTTTATGGCCAAATAATATTCCATGGCACAACCACACCACATTTTGTTTATCCATTCATCATTTGATGGACATGTGGTTTGTTTCCACTCTCCAGCTAGTACGACTATGGCTGCTATGAACATTTGCGTACAATTTTTTGTTTGGACATATATTTTCTTTTCTCTTGGATATATATCTAAGAGTAGAATTATGGGGTCATTTGGAAGTTCTATGTTTAATATTTTGAGGAACTGCCAGACTATTTTCCAAATAAGTTCCACCATTTCACATTACCACTAGTAATCTACGAGGGTTCCGATTTCCTAGTGGGTGTGAAGTGGTATTCATTGTGGTTTAGATTGCATTCCCCTAATGACTAATAATGTCCCGTATCTTTTCGTGTATTTATTGGCCATTTGTGTATCTTTTTTGAGGATATATCCATGAAAATCTTTTGCACATGTTTAAAAAAAATAATTTAAAAAATTGTAGTTAGGGGCGCCTGGGTGGCTCAGTCGGTTGAGCGTCCGACTTCGGCTCAGGTCATGATCTCGTGGTCTGTGAGTTCAAGCCCCGCTGTCAGCACAGAGCCTGGAGCCTGTTTCGGATTCTGTGTCTCCGTCTCTCTCTCTGCCCCTCCCCTGTTCATGCTCTGTCTCTCTGTGTCTCAAAAATAAATAAAACATTAAAAAATTTTTTAAAAAAAAATGGTAGTTAAAGATACATAACATAGAATTTACCATTTTAACCATCTTTATGTGTGCAGTGACATTACATAATTCACCTTGTTGCATAACCATCATTCTTTCCCCATTTTTAATTGTCTTTTAAAATTCATTTTTTGGGGCACCTGGGTGGCTCAGTCAGTTAAGCATCCGACTTTGGCTCAGATCATGATCTCGCAATTCATGGGTTTGAGCCCTGTGTCGTGCTTGGTGCTGACAGTTCAGAGCCTGGAGCCTGCTTCGGATTCTGTGTCTCCCTCTCTCTGTCCCTCCCTCGCTTGCACTCTGTCTCTCTCTCTCTCCCTCAAAAATAAATAAACATTAAATAATTTTTTAAAATGTATCTTTTATTATCGAACTTTAATATTCTGGATTCAAGTCCTTAATCACATATATGATTTGAAAATATGTTTTTATATTCTGTAGGTTGTCCTTTCACTTTCTTGATAATATCCTAATGTTTTTTAATAAGCTCCTTTTATGGTCAAACTAACTAGAGTAGTTTCTGTTGTCAGTAGCTAAGAACAGTGGCAGATGCAGTGAGTTCTATTAAATACAGTCCTTTACTATTTCTTTTCTATAACAATCTCCCTCATTTCACATCTTGTATCCAATATTGCCTTCAAATTTTGGGTGCTTTTGTTTTTCCTAGAGCCTTTCTTATTCTATGTGAATCCCACCCACCCACATTTTACATTTCCTAGGCACAGACCCAAAGTATCAATGGCCACCACTAACATAGGAATAGCTACTAGCAGCCCTCCCAACAATTCCCACCTCTCTCCAGTACTGACTCAGAACCTTGGGAGTCTTGGGCAACGTCCTCCTTGTCTCCAGACCTCTCCCACTCTACCCCTGCCTCTCTGTTACACTGCCGTCACCACGTGGGATCTTATGAATGAGATCAGTGTCCTATTTAATCTTTACATCATCCTCAGTGTCTGGGACAAGGCTTTGCAAAAACTTGGAGCACAATGTGTTAAATTGAATTGAATCTTGTGACTTAGTTCCTTATTTTTTATTCTAAGATATTTATGCAATCCTTGATTTTAAACTCTTCTCTTAACGGCCACATTTGGAGGATTAGGGCCTAAAATTGGGTGCAGAACAAATTTATGGTGGTGTTCAATTTATGACTGGAAGAATGGAATTCTTTTGGGAATTAATCTTCAGGAGTTTATGGAAGGTGAAGCTGACAGAGAAAGTTCTCAGGACCTAGAGAGGAGCAAAAGACTATTATTGGGGGTATCACAAGTCTAAGGTGAACCCATTTCCTGGCAGATATTTGTGGTAGATTAGGCTTCATGACTGCCACTGCTCAATTCTTTGAGTCTTCTTAGTTTTGTAGGCTTTCTTATCCCACCTCCTTGCTCCTGCACCTGTACATCAACCTGAAACTGTTCAGAGTAGGGGCTAACCAAAAGGCACCTGTCTGAAATAGCTGGAAAGGGCCTGTGTTCATTCAGTCATAAATCCAACTGATGTTTACTGAGCACACACACTTTATGCAAGGCACCTCTCTGGACACAAAAAGAAACGAGATTCATTTCCTGTAATAAGAAGTTGGATGGTGAATAGGGGGTCAAGACAAACACAATTAACTATAATCCAAAGCAGAATTAAAGAGGCACTGGGGCGCCTGGGTGGCTCAGTCGGTTAAGCAACCAACTCTTGCTTTCTGCTCAGGTCATGATCTCACAGCTTGTGGGATCAAGCCCCGCTTGGGTTCTGTGCTGTCAGCTTGGGATTCTCTCTCTCCCTCGCTCTCTGCCCCTTCCCCAACTCGCATGTGTGCAAGCACACATGTGCATGCTCTCTGTCTCTCTCTCTCTCAAAATAAATCAGTAAGTATTAAAAAAAAAAGCATAAAAAACTGTCTTGAGGATTCATGGGAAGAAGAACTCACCCACTTTTTCAAGGAGTAGGAGTGGCTTTATGGAAAAGGTAGGGAGAGCTAGGCTTTGCTTATAAACTTAGGACCTCTAAGCCTGATCTCTGTTCCCCAGTAGCTCCCACACTAGTTGGGAAGAAAATCACATGTACAAGCAGCTGTAATTCAAGACCATATGTGATAAAACGGATTTGGAAGTCACAGAAAAGTGAGAGATCATTTCCTACTAGAGTAACCATACTTTATGGAATGGTAGGCTTGGGCCCTAAGAGATGAAATGGATTTATTAAAATGCATATTTCAGATAAAAAGCAATTAGATGCCCTAGAAAATTTGGAAAACTCAGAAAAGCATTCAGAATAAAATAGAAATCTATCTGTAGATAAATACAGATAAATACATTGCAAGACATACTATATGCTTAATATATATTTGAATATGAATAGAATTAGTAAATGACATTACCATTTATTGCCCCCCTTTTATTCCCTTTTGCTTTTTTTACTATATATATAAATTTTAGAAACTGTTTTTATTTATTTATTTACTTATGTATTTATTTTTTAATGCTATTTTTATTTTTGAGAGAGAGAAAGAGCATGAGCAGGGGAGGGGCAGAGAGAGAGGGAGACACAGAATCTGAAGCAGGTGCCAGGCTCTGAGCTGTCAGCACACAGCCTGATGCGGGCTTGAACTCACTAACTGCAAGATCATGACCTGAGCTGAAGTTGGACACTTAACCGACTGAGCCACCCAGGTGCCCTGAGAAATTGTTTTTAAAAAACACATCCTATAGGGGTGCCTGACTGGCTCAGTCAGTGGAGCATGTGACTCTCGATCTTGGGGTTGTGGGTTTTAGCCCCACATTGGGTGTAGATATTACTTAAAAATAAAATATTTAGGGGCACTTGGGTGGCTCAGTCCATTCAGTGATGGACTCTTAATTTTGGCTCAGGTCATGATCTCACAGTTTGTGAGACAGAGCCCCATGTAGGGCTCTGAGCTGACAGGTGTGGAGCCTGCTTGGGATTCTGTCTCTCTCTCTCTCTGCCCCTCCTCTGCTCGTTCTCTCTCTCTCTCAAAATAAATAAACATTAAAAATAATAACAAAATAAAATCTTAGAAAATAAAAAGAAAATAAAAAAATAAAAATTTAAAAAGAACATATCCTATAAAATTCATTTTATATCAGTAAAATGATTAGAAAACACATTTTTAAACAACTAAGAGTATGCCATTGATATATCATTCATGCCATCAGTTTCCACAGTGTTCACATTTAGACTGTTTCTAAACTTACAACTATTATAAATGAAACTTCAATGAAATTGCTAAATGCAAACCTTTGTCCACATCTCTATATTTTCAGGATAGACTCCTGTAAGTGGAATTATCAAGTCAAGGTGTATTAACATTTCTAGTGCTCACAAGAGAGTAAAACATTGCACAATTACTTTCTTGAAAAGTTATACCAATTTACATTCCCATTAGCAATGTATGAAATTGAAATACACACCTTCACCAACAGTGTTACTTTAAAATATTTACTAATCCAATAAAGAGAAAATAGTAAGTCATTGTTTTTAATTTTGTATTTATTTGTTAACATAGTATTATATGTCAATTATACTTCAATTAAAAATAAAAAAATTTATATTTATTTGATCACTAGTGATATGAAACATTTTAAATATGATCATTTCATTAATATTTCCTTTAAGTTTCCACTTCATGTTCTTTGCCTATTTTAGGGGGGAACTTGGAGAGAATCTGCAATTCTCTCAACAATCTCGGCTTTCCCATGCTTATCACTGTGTAAGCATCTGCCATGGTAAGTATGATCTCATTCATTCACTTTCCTCTCTCTCTCTCTCTCTCTTTCCCTCCCTCTGCCCCATCTCTCCTCCCTGATACCACCCCTCCAAGACAGCCCCTAAACATAGCCAACTATTTCATCCGGTGCTCAAAGAAAACGTGGTCTGTTGCAACACTAGAGGACAAACTGGTGGTATGGAGACCATACGTCCAGATTGTCAAGGGCCATTTAGTCACTGAGCCTCTCTTGTTAAGTACTGACTTTAGAACCTAACCTCCCTCTCTGATGTAAGATTAAACCCCACAGCGTTCCTCTATTGATTTCCTAAGTTTCAAGTGAACCGTACATTCCTGCCTTCCTGCTGTCTGTTCCTGCTGGGCCTGGCATGGCTTTTCTTACAGTTTCCCTAGACCAAATCCTGCCTGTCATTGATTATGAAGCTCAAATAGCCCTTGGCCCTTGGAGGAAAGTCATCTCTTCCTCCGAATCCCATAGCACACTGAATTTCACTTATAGGATTTCTAACATCCCAAATGTTCTGGTTATGTGTGGATGCAATTCATCTACTTCCTTACTTTATAAACTCCTTGAAGAGTCTACTTGAGTGGGGTCTATGTCTTGTTTATGTCTGGATTCTCATATACAGTTAGCAGAGACCCAAAAATGTTTTACAAACTTAAAAATTGAATGTCACTTAACAGAAACACTAAGGGAAAGAGGGCTACTTCGAAAGGGAAAACAAACCTTAATTTTAATTGTATAGACTGTGGTAATATTACAGACTCAATCGTGTCCTCCCTACTCCAAATTCATACATTGAAGCCCTAACCTCCATATTAGGATATTTGGGGATAGGGCCCTCGGGGAAATAATTAAGGTTAAATGAAGTCACAAGGATGGGACTCTAATCCAATAGGATTAGTGTCTTTACAGGAAGAGGAAGGGACACAGAGCTCTCTCCACTCGTGTGCACAGTAAAAAGGCCATGTGAGGACACAACTGCTGTCTTCAAACCTAGACTAGATTCCTCACCAGAACCTGACCATGCAGGTAGCTAGATCTTAGACTTCCAGCTTTCAGAACTCTGAGAAAATAAGTTTCCGTTGTTTAAACCACCCAGTCTGTGGCATTTTGTTATGGCAGGCTGAACTGACTAATACAGAGGTATGTTAAGATGTTAGGTAAGATGTTTGGTAGAAATGGAAGAGGAGCTCCTGGGTGGCTCAGTCGGTTAACTGTCCAACTTCAGCTCAGATCATGATCTCGCAGGTTCGTGAGTTTGAGACCCGCATCAGGCTGTGTGCTGACAGCTCAGAGCCTGGAGCCTGCTTCGGATTCTGTGTCCCCCCCTCTCTCTGCTCCTTCCCCACTCACACTCTGTCTCCTCTCCCTCCTCTCTTAAAAATAAACATTAAAAAACAGCCTAAACAAAGGAATATTCGTAACCTCATCAAAGAACTCACAGAATCTCACGGTGAGGTCATTTGGGGTGTAGTAAATAAAGGAAGAATTGGGAAGCATGTCTCTTTTTGTCTTGTCATAAAAGGCACAAGATACCCTCTCATTCTGCATCTGCTTAAATCCCCTGTGGCAGGCGAATGAAAACTAATAAAAATTACAACTGGTGTCCAGGGACTAAGAAACTGAATGGGGCTAAACAATTCACTTTAGATCAAATATAAAATCAGCAGAGGGAAATAAGCACTAAAATAATATTTCAAAACAGTTGGGAATCTGACAAGGAAATTGTTACTGGCTTCCATGAGAGTAAGAGCATACTCTCTTACCAAGTTTTCATGATGATATATTGACCTTCTTGAGCTGATGCATTAGCCATGGAAAGATGTTCCTGAGTCTCCAGGGACATTACTCAGCAGGGGCATCAGGCCCCATCACAGAACCATGCACGACTTCAAAACCAAGTATTAAGGAAAACCATGTTAGAAAGCCGAGACGGAAAGAGAATAATTCTCTCTGGGGCCTTAATAATTGTTCTCAGGTCCTTGCCAAAAACTCACTCATCCTAAATTCTGCATATTTTAAATACCTGTCATGGTTTTGAAGCTTCAAACAAAATCTTACTTGGACAAAACAAAAACAAGAAAAAGAAGCAAAGGGCTTTTTTAGAACCATACTTCTTAGGACTATTGTAATTCAGTGTCTTTTCAATATTTGCATTAGTGATTAGGAAAAAAGAAACCATGAAAATGTTTCCTTAAAAATGTCCTTTTATCCAACATGAGGAGAAAATATGGTGACAATTCATTTTCTTATTCTTTACAATGGATTTCAAAGCATTCTGTGCCTAACATCCAAAATATACGTATTTGATACATAGATTCTTGTTTTAAAATTAAACTTTTAATAGGTATAAATTACAAACAGGAAAGTGCACAAGTCCTAAGGCAACAGCTGAATGAATTATCACAAAGGAACCACAACAGGGTGAGCACCATCCAGATCAAGAAATAGAATATTATCAGATGCCCCTTTCCAGATGCAGTTTTGAGCTAGATACATTTTTTCACAAAACTATTATTAACTATAGTAAGTGCCTAGATCAGCCCACAAAAGCTTAAAAGGTTTATGAAAACATTGTCCAGGGGCTAGAGGGCCATCTCCATTCACCAGGGCCTTATCTAACTTCGATTCCTTAATCAATTGCACAGTGTTCATGGGAACACAAATTAGCATAGCCACCCAGTGTTACTGGAAATGAGTTTAAGGGTATGTCTCCAGATCCTTAAAAATATTCATGTGTTAAGGCCCTAGTCGTCCCAGCTTACAATGTTTTCCTCGAAGCAGTATCAGAGGTGTGATCAGAGTAATTGTCCAGACAGCATCACTGTCCAGGGCAGTAGCTCTGGAATAGCTCTATTACTTCCTAACTATGCAATCTGGGACACAATATTGAACCAACTGCTCTGTGCCTTGCTTTCCTCATCTGTTAAATGGTAGTAATAGTAGGTTGTTACGAAGAGTTGCATAAAGAGCTTGAAACAGTGCCTGTCACACAGCAAGTTAACATTTGTTAAGAACTATTAGTTATGATTACAAAACCATTCATCATAGCATTATCTATAATAGAAAGAACTTTGAAAGAAGTTAAATGACCGGGAATAGGGGAATGAATGCATACACTCTTGTGCATCCATCCAAAAAAATATAATGCACCCCTGGGGGTACGGTGTAGGGGGTTAAAACCACAGGCTCTGGAGAGCGAATGCCAGCCTGCCCCTAACCAGCTGTGGGACATTGGAGAACTTTCTTAACTCTCTGAGCCTCAGTTTCCTCATGTGAAAATAGAGAGTAAGAGTACCTATCTTGGGAGCATTAACTGGCTCATAAACATAAAGCACTTAGAACAGTCCCTGGTATACAGTCAGTGCCTTAAGCAGTGTTAGTCCTCTCCATTTTAAGTTGAAGTGTTGTAGCCTGATTGCCTGGTGACACATCACAGGCACAAAGCTTTCCAGTCACCCGCTGAGAAAGTACGTGCTCTGGGAGGAGAAGGTGAATGGAACAAAACCTAAATCCCTCCTGGAATTGATAGAGGGACTTACAGATACAAGCCTAGGCCTGGAGGCTACGTGCACAATTACCACGTGAAGGAACTGGAAAGAGCTGTTCCACAGGCAGCACCAGAACGCACTGCTTTGACTAAAAGAAAAAAAAAAGTTCCCCAAACAAAAACTCCCACCACCACAGCAACAAATGAGTTGCGGGGGGGGGGGGGGGGGGGGGGGGGGGCGGGGAGTCGAAATGGTTTTCCTAATCTCCAGCCCTCCCACCACTTGTTTTCTTCTCCCTGCCCCTCTTCTCTACTTGTTTTGGGCTTTCCAGGGACTGACGGAGAGGGAATAGAGATTTACAGCCACTCAGGGAGGAGGCCTGCACAGATTCCACAGAAATAACTGGGAGCTGCTCAAAAGTGACCCTCACCCCACTTTTAAAGCTCTCAGTGTGAGTGTGGACACAAGCCGGACATGCTTTCGTCCTAAAGGAGCAGTTTTACATCCAGCCTTGGAAATTCACATGTTATTGAGACATTCCTCTGACCCGGTAACCCCGATTCCTGGATAGGACAAAGGCCAGCAGTCACCAAGCCTTATTCCACCCCGACTTCATGTCCCCTTGCTATCAGCGGGAAGGAAGCTTCCCGCTGGAGGCCAGTGTTCCCTGAATACCCCTGGACAGCAATGGGGAAGGCTGGGCGGCTGCCATTGCCCCATCCAGCCCTCCAGTAACAGCTCCGACAATGACACCCCTTGGCTCCTTACATGCGTTGAGTGTGGGAAGAGAGCTGCTTTGTTCAGGCCTTGTCACTATCTTTCCTTGCCACAGTTCCAACTAGTCTTCTGGGGCTTGTAGAGTCACGGCTACCTTATAGGGTCTTTCCGTTTTCTTTTTGTAATGGACCAGCATTCATTGATATTTATGCTGTGGCCCTAGCATGCCCAGACCACAGAGAGTCTCCAGAAGACACGATAGTTCTCCTCGCTGAGGGGATAAAGGGGCCACATTTGTAAAAACAACACAAAACAAAAAACACTGATCACCGCTGTGATTTTGTTGTTAAAAATGCTCTTAAAATAGAATCATCCAGTTAAGAGTGCAGGTCAGGGATCAAATGTCTTGAGAACCTTAGTTCTTGTTGCTTGGTCCCCAGTGGAAGAACCTGTATGTCAGTGACATATTAAATAGATTTAGCTCTTCTGGGTGTCCCTGGAAATGCAATTATTGCCAGTTGCTGGTGAGGCACCTGAGGGCTCTAGAAGGAGCCAGCGTGGCAGATTTCATGGGAATTGTGCCTTTTGCTTAAAGCTCCTGTATTTAAAATTAATTCATCCCGGGGCACGTGGATGGCTCAGTCGGTTAAGTATCTGGCTCTTGATTTCAGTTCAGGTCATGATCTCACAGTTCATGACTTCAAGCCCTGAGTTAGACTCTGTGCTGACAGTGCAGAACCTGCTTGGGATTCTCTCTCTCTCCCTCTCTCTCTGCCCCCCCCCCCCCCATAAATAAAATAAAACTTTAAAAAATTACATTAAATTAAATTAAGTCATCCAGGGGTGTCTGGCTAGCTCAGTTGGTAGAACATGTGATTCTTGATCTCAGGGTTGTAAGTTCGAGTCCCATGTTAGGTGTAGAGACTACTTAAAAACAGTATCTTTAAGAATAAAAAGTAAAAAAAAATAAAATTAAGTCATCCAATGTTGCAACTGGGAAGACCTTGAGAAACTATGATTTGAAGCTATCTTGGAAAACAGACAGTGCTCTTTGTGGCATATAGTTCTGTGGTCAGGTTACAGCTTTAAACTTCAGTTTAAACTGTGTTTTAACCCTTTGGGAAGAGCAGACAGGTTGGGGGAAGGAAGTTCCCAGGCAGTGAGAACTCCATCCTTGGAGGGTCCCCCGTGGGATCCCAGTTAGGATATATTTATTTAGCTCTTTAACACTTCAACGAACACACACTGGAAACTGCCAGCCCTGAGTTTACACGGAGGCTTTAAGGGTGCTGCAGATTTAAATGTTTTCCTCCTACATACCCCTTAAGGAATATGCAGCACTTTCCGAGTTAGATCCAGACTGGTGTCAAGGAGCATAGCTGATATTTGTAAAGTCAGGGGCTGACCCTTTGGCCCTTTGTGGTTTCTAGAGTCAACTGTTTGAGTAATGTCACTGAAGTTCTATTTGCACAACAGCTGCAAAATGTGAAGTGTGCCTTTCCCTCAGGGTCAACTTGTCAGGTACGGGGCTAGAAAGTGCAGACTGAGAAGAATAAACACACCTGGTAGTTAAAGACCTACAAACCAGGAACCGTTCTCCTTGAAAAGCTGAACAGGACTGCAGGTGTGACAAGGGACAGGGTTCCCAGCAGGTGCCACTTGAGGTGAGATATGTGTGTCTAAATGGCTCCCGGGGTTCCCCAGAGCATGCAATCCAGATTCACCCTCCATCTTGGGGGTCCCTTTAACATCCTAGATGACAAAATAGCACGCCTATTAAGTGTATACATGATGGTGTGAATGTGCCGCATTTGAAAATTTAAGGAGACAGAAAGATACATGGAATATAAGGGATTATGAATGAAATTGGTGTTCCACCACTCCACTTACAGAAGTCACCATGCTCTCTATTCCTTAGCCATCTGCAGGGGCTAAGCCTTCTAAACTTACACACATCAGCCTACGGTGTGGATATATTCTTCACTCCCCACCAGTGCCCCAGATTTGCTCCCAGCTCCAAACCTTGCCTTGCAGGTTCACGCTTCTGTAACTTACAGAACATTTAAATGTTCTCTGCTTGGTACCCTGTAGAGCATCATCTAGAAACTTCCATCAGAATGAATGAAATGATCTATCTGTGAGGGAAAAGGGATGCCTCCATGACAAATACTATGGAGGGCATTCTCCATGTTCTAGCCTTTCTTCTTCTTCTTCTTCTTCTTCTTCTTCTTCTTCTTCTTCTTCTTCTTCTTTTTAATGTTTATTTATTTATATTGAGAGAGAGAGAGAGAGAGAAAGAGAGTGCAAACTCAAGTGCTGGAAGAGAAAAGAAGGAGGGGGAAGGAGAGAATCCCAAGCAGGCTCGGTGCTGTCAGCACAGAGCCTGATGTGGGGCAAGATCTCACAAACTGCAAGATCATGACCTGAGCTGAAATCAAGAGTCAGACTCTCAATTGACTGAGCCACCCAAGCGCCCCTCTTCTTCTTTTTTTTATTTAAAATTTTTTCCTAATGTTTTTATTTATTTTTGAGACAGAGAGAGACAGAGCATGAGCAGGGGAGGGGCAGAGAGACAGGGAGACACAGAATCTGAAACAGGCTCCAGGTGCCAAGCTATCAGCACAGAGTCTGATGTGGGGCTCGAACTCACGGACTGTGAGATCATGAATTGAGCTGAAGTTGGACGCTAACTGAGCCACGCAGGCACCCCCTTCTTCTTCTTCTTTTTTTTTTAATGTTTATTTATTTTTGAGAGAGAGTGTGAGCAGGGGAGAGGCAGAGAAAGAGGTGGACAGAGGATCCAAAGCGGGCTCTGTGCTCATACTCACGAACCATGAGATCATGACCTGAGCCAAAGACAGTTGCTTAACTGACTGAGCCACCCAGGTGCCCCTATCCTTTCAATCCTCATAAAAGCCCAATAAGGTAGATGTGATTATTATTCCCATGTTCAGATGAGGAAAAGGAGACCTGGAGAGGTTAAGGAACTTCCCAAAGTCTTCATTAGTCACCGGAAACCAGTAGATCTGTGATTGAAGTTCAGCTCTGTTTAAGCTATGTTCTGGTCTTTTTTTTAATTAATTAGTTTTTTTATTCTGAGAGAGAGTGTGTGTGAGCAGGGAAGGGGCAGAGAGAGAGAGAGAGAGAGAGAGATAGAGAGAGAGAGAGAGAGAGAATCCAAAGCACCTAGGCACCTCAAGCTACGTTCTGGTCTTGATGCATGTATGGGATATTCTTTTTTTTTTAATTTTTTTTAATGTTTATTTATTTTTGAGACAGAGGCAGAGCATGAACGGGGGAGGGTCAGAGAGAGGGAGACACAGAATCCAAAGCAGGCTCCAGGCTCTGGGCTGTCAGCACAGAGCCCGACGCGGGGCTCGAGCTCACGGACCGTGAGATCATGACCTGAGCTGAAGTTGGACGCCCAACCGACTGAGCCACCCAGAACATCCCCTGGGATATTCTACTTTTCATAAAACTTACCATGAAAATTTTTAACAAACAGACATAGACATGATAGCACAATGGATCCCTGAATATTCCGTGCTCAAGATTAAACAACTGTCGAGACCTTGCCACACCTGCTTCATCCTTGTAAGACAATTCTCTTTGGCTCCATTTCCTGTCAGTTCCATCTCACCCAGGATCACTCATTCACTCACATGCTGGGTTTCAACCAGACCAAACAACTGGTTGTTCCCTGAATCCTGTCCCCTGCACCTGGACCTTTGCACATGCTGATTCCCTTGACTCAATGGCTTCCAACCCTGGCACACTGCTATCCACAAGAACTGCCACTGACCAGCTGAATCAGAAACTGCTGACACCAGTCGCCCTTGCCTCCAACTCCATTTGGGCCAGTCTTCCGCAGTCTTCCAGGTTCCCTCACTTCTAGTATGATCCTTTCCTCCACAGAGCTCTCACTGATGTCCCAAGTCTGGCTAAGGGTGCTCCCTCCCCCAGCACCTTGTATATATATCTGTTGTAACTCTGCCCCAGTGGAGTTCTTCAACAGACTGTGACTTCCTCTAGGGCCAACACCATGGTTTTGAGCTCTGTATCCCCAGAGACTAGCATATGGTAACTAGTGATCAGTAAATGTTTGAGTGAGGAAGGGAGGAAGAGGAAGAAAGCAGACGGAGAGAGAGGAATGAACATGATGCCATCTGTGTTCCTAGCCCTGCAGGTCTCTGAATATGAGGAGCCCCCAGCACCACTTCTGTGAGCATCTAGCCTAACAAGAGCTGCCACCAGGGTACAGATGCTGTGTGGGTCTTACAACAGCCAGAGGGTGGGCAGAGAATAAGAAAATGTGAGACTAGCACTTGTGACCACGCACCCGGAGCAGTGGATCCCAGGCTACTGAGAGCTGTTTTTTTTTTTTTTCCTTTCTCTCTCTCTCTTTTTTTTAAAAAAATTTTAAAAAGTTTATTTATTTTGAGAGAGAGAGAGAGAAAGTGCAAGTGAGGAAGGGGCAGAGAGAGAGGCAGAGCAAGAGAATCCCAAGCGGGCTCTGCACCACCAGTGCAGAGCCCAATGCAGGGCTTGAACTCATGAATCGTGAGATCATGATCTGAGCCAAATTCACCGACTGAGCCACCCAGGTGACCCAGAGCTATTCTTTTCTAGCTGTCTCCAATGTTTGCCTCTAGAAAACAGTGTCTATTTAACTCATTTTCTAATTATCTTCAAACATCCAAAGGATCACCTAAGAAATGTGTACCTGCCTGTTGTATAAAATAACAGACTTGAATGTGTTACCTCCTGAGAAAATAAGAAGCATATTTTTCAAGTCACATGGTCATGATGGTCCAGTGACACAGACATCGTCGCCCCCACCACCTAGCTGGGGAAGCAGACGCTTAAAGCGAAAGAGGCACCTTTCCCAAGATTATACAAGTAATAAGGTGAGGCTTCAGCCAGGTGTATCTGAATCAAAGGTTTTTCTTTCAACCCCTGTCTTCTTGAGTGCCTGCTTCTGTGTGTTGTCCTTCTTGGGGCACCACACCATGCAGCACGGACCCACCCGTGTGGCAGGGCCAGGCCCCAAATGCCTCCCCTAAGCTGGCCCTTCCTGGCTGTTAACTCAGTGGGGCTAGACCGTTATGCTTCGGCACTCTTACCCATTTAAAGGAAGTTGTTCTTGGCTTTCCCTCCCAATTGCCAATTAGCTTCACGGGAGGCCACATTTTGGTGGCCGTGACTAGATGAATTCCTGAAAAGCTATGAATATAAGTGCCAGCTATATTCCACAGGAAATCCTCACTTCCTAACACAAGCTTATATACTGTATACCTTCCTAGTGACTCACAATTCAGGTCACTTACTGGCTGTGTGACTTTATGCAAGTTACTTACCCTCTCTGCCTCAGTTCCCTTCTCTGTAAAATGAGGACCATTAAGGTCCTTGGTGAGGACTTTAAGGATTTGGTGAGGACTGAGTGAGATAAAGGCCTAGCACATAGTAAGTGTTCAATAAACGGTAGCTGTCATAACCATTAATATTGCCATTGTCATAGCATTTCATCCATATATGCTTGTTTTGTTTTGTTTTTATTTCTTGGGCCCATGAGAAGCATCCTCAGTATGTAAAAGCTCTAGAAGAACATTATTTGTTATTGTAAATCTCCTATGTTAACATTAGTTTATGTAAATTCTGCACCTGAAATTCCAGGAGCCTGGCCTGCCCACATGCTGATAGAAGCTAGAGAGGAGCTGTCTTTGTGCCTTGCGGGGACTCCTGGAATTCACCCCATCTTCCCTCTCACCAGGCCTCTTCTTTGTTCTTCCTCATTTTGCCGTCTTGCCATGTGGGGGTGCTTGTCCAGTGGGAATGGAGAACACTCCACTGTGAAGGAGGCCAGGGTTTATGTGGCTTGAGGCAGCCCTGTCCTCTCCCTGCTGAGCCTCCACTCCCCTGGGCTGGCAGTCAGAAGTTCTGTCCCTTCACAAACCACCCACAGGACAACTCATCCCCCTTTCCTGGGCTCTCAGTTCACTGAAGGAGATCATGGTTTCACTTAGAAACCACTTGGTAGGGGCACCTGGGGGGGGGGGGCTCAGCTGGTCCAGTGAAGGGTCAGACTTCAGCTCAGGTCATGATCTCACTGTTTGTGAGTTCCAGCCTCTCATCAGGCTCTCTGCTGTCAGTGCAGAGCCTACTTCGCATCCTTTGTTTCCCTCTCTCTGCCCCTTCCCCACTTGCTCTCTCTCTCAAAATAAATAAATATTAAAAAAAAGAAGAAAGAAAAAAGAAAGAAAAAGATATCACCTGGTATTTTCATATACTGAGCTGAAACATTCAGGTTGCTTTGAGTCAAATTCACTTAAAAAACAGCCTCTGCATCTGACTTCATTCCTCCAGGAGCCCCAAAACATGTCTTTAATGCAGTGTATCTAAATAATAAATACAAATTCTGGGGATGCAGAGAGGCAGGAAGATTTATAAAGCACTAGATGTCTGAAAGTCCCATGACTCACCTTTATTTTCTCTAAAAGTTAAACCCCACTTCTTCAGTTTTTCAGGCTCTTGTCTGTATCAAACACTGATGGTGAGATTACTGATTTCACAGCGTGAGGTTCAACAGAAAGGACAGGACAAAATTCCCCGATCAGAGCTTCCATAGGTGGTTTTCCATTCAGCAGCAGGCAGTTGTTCCCAAAGCAATTCCCAAGGCTCCAGCTGTTCCAGCCCCTCCCCGTCATGGGCCGAAACACAGCACACCCCCTCCCTGGCCTCCTGAGCCCCCCTGAGCCATGAAGGGGGTCTTAGCACTAAAAGGGGCATCTGGGCTGATGAAACCCGGCACAAAGACTGGAGTCCAAGCAGTTTTCCACGCTCACCCATTTGCTTCCAAGCCAGAAACCAAAAAGAACCCCCAGATGGGCTGGCTAAGCCCATTTCAGGCTCCCCCCCTCTCACATGGCGTCTTCTGGCTCCACTGACTTCTCTCTTGGGTTGTCAAGGACAAATGCTCTAATTGCCTGGGGCTATTCCTTCATTCCTGAGCCCCGCTGCAGACGGCCATAGTACCCTTTGAATACTTTTATGGGCAGTAAAACTTTACAGCCTGCCAGCTCTCAACTGTTCCCACATTTCTGAATAGAACTATTTATGACATACAAGACTACTATGGTTTGCCCTTTGAGAATACCAGCAGATATTAGACCCCTTCAAACAGGGTCGACGGAGTTACATGGGCTAACAGCTGACTTACAGAAACCCCACAGTGGCAGGGCCAGGCTCCTAACTGAACTCTTCAGTTAGGAAATAAAACAGCCTCTGAGTCTCACAACATCGCTGAAGCAGCCGTGGGCTTTGCCTCTTCATGTTGCTTTGCTGTCAAACCCATTTGCGTCTCTTCCCCACTTTTTGGCTTCTCTGCGCACTTCTTGCCTGGGTTGACCAGGATCACTATGAGCTTTGTCAGCAAATCTCGGAGAAATGATCTTCTCCTTCCGTTGTTAGCAGGCCAAAAATGAACACCAAGAGAAAGCTAGCAACTCAGTCACAACTTGTTTCTCTCAAACAGTGCCCAGGATTAATAAGCAGCAAGCCCAGAAAAAGCAGCATCATACACTCAGAATCATCCTTACCCGTGTTCCATAACGGCTACTCCTGTGCATCAGAGACTGGCCCCAGCCTCCTCGGATGTGGGGACTCAGCTCTCTGCAGCCCACAGACAATTGGGCCCATTATAGTCATCAGGCTGCTGAGTTAAAGGGTGGCCCTTACAAAAATATAAACAGCTTGTCAGCACAAGCCAAAGGGGCGGGGCTGCAGTATCAGGGGACAATGGGAGCCAATGGTCAGCCTCTCTGGGCTCTGTTAGCTTAAGATATTATGTTTCATTCTGAAGTCGGGGAAACTGAGAATCTGAGAGAGAGTCAAATAGAAAGGGCCAAGTCCTCATCTTTATAGCCCAGCAGCAGGAAAGGAGTCCGAGTTGAAAAGTTTAATTACTGCCTGCAGACCAATTTCAAGGAAGAGTCTGTATGCCTCACACGTAATAATATACATTTTAAAAGTCACAAACATTGTGTTGTATTAGCCGTCTTCCTTCTTCTGGTGTTAATAAATGTACTGTTTATTGAGGTGGATAGGAGTTTTCGAACCAAAGAACAAAGTCCCAGGAAGGTGAATTTACGATATACTTATTTTGTTGAATCAAGTGTCGGATAAGAAGCATTCGTTACCTCTACAGAGAAAATGTTGGATTTGAGTGGTAGGTCTTCAAGAATCCAGAGAAATAGGCTCATTTTAATCCCCAAATATAAACGGCTCACAGTCATTTCTTAAGTGCTGACTTAATCATATGCAAACAAAGCAGAAGTTAGTTCAGTGTATTTGGAAGAAGAAGGCAGGATAGCTACGGCTTTTTTTCTCTCTCTGGATCTTAACTAAATTCTGCTTTTTTTTTTTTTTTTTAATGTTTATTTTTGAGAGAGAGAAAGACAGCATGAATGGGGAAGGGGCAGAGAGAGAGAGAGGGAGACATAGAATCTGAAGCAGGCTCCAGGCTCTGAGCTCTCAGCACAGAGTCCGACTCAGGGTTCGAACCCATAAACTGTGAGATCTTGACCTGAGCTGAAGTCAGATGCTTAACTGACTGAGCCACCTAGGCACCCCTCTAAATTCTGCTGTTAGACGCTTAACTGACTGAGCCACCTAGGCGCCCCTCTAAATTCTGCTCTTAAAGCAATACTATGCCTGCTGAACCTTTCAATACCCTACGATAATAACCAAGAACAAGAAAATAAACTGTGGCTTTTTTTTCTTCATATGATTTCTAAATAATACACTGAGATAAAAATAAAGTTAAGAGCTATTTGCTTCATTTGTGGCATTACATAAATTATAGCCATACAAACTTTGAGAAAAGTACAGTCATTACCATTTGGAACAGTCTCATTATTTATATAGGGAAGCATAGTAGCTATCAAAATGAACTAGCAAAGAAACAGAAAAATGTTGAAATATACTTATTTTCCACAAACTCTGTATTAAGTCCTTCTGATTTCAACCATAAAAATAATAATCAAAAGGCACTGTCTTTTCTAGTCTATGTTAGTTTAAAAATATTTATGATTCTGCCACTGATACTGAATTAGTATTAAAGTAAGAGTCCTCTCGTGGTTCTTCCAAATAGTGTACGAAGCTGCTTCTGATTCTTCTCTTCTTCTTTTTTTTTTTTAACGTTTTATTTATTTTTGAGACAGAGAGAGACAGAGCATGAACGGGGGAGGGGCAGAGAGAGAGGGAAACACAGAATCGGAAGCAGGCTCCAGGCTCTGAGCCATCAGCCCAGAGCCCGAAGTGGGGCTCGAACTCACAGACTGCGAGATCGTGACCTGAGCTGAAGTCGGCCGCTTAACCGACTGAGCCACCCAGGCGCCCCTGATTCTTCTCTTCTAATGATTCCAAAGGAGCTGTTGGATCTGTACTCACATGGCTCTTGACTTTAAAGTACAGGTTACCTTCTGGAAAAGGTCTTGTTTTCCTCTAAAGCATTAAGATCCTGTCATAAAAAACAAAAACAAAAACAAAAACAAAAAAAACCCCCTCTAGGCTCTGTTCACTAAAAGCATGAACAGCAAAAGAAAAAATAGATAAGCTGGACTTCATTGAAATTAAAAACTTTTTTTATATCAAAAGACATTATCAAGAAAGTGAAAAGGCAACCTATCGAGTAGGAAGACATATCTGCAAATCATACATCTGAGAAGGGTCTAGTATCAAGAATATATAAAGAACTCTTATGACTCAACAACAAAAAGATAAAAAAAACTTTTTAAATAGACAAAGGTCTTGAATAGACATTTCTCTAAAAATGATATACAAATGGCCAACAAGCATGTGAAAAGATAGATACTCAGTATCATTAGTCATTAGGGAAATGCAAGTCAAAACACAACCACTGGGATAGGTATAAAAAAAAAGGAAAAAGAAAAAGTGTTAAAAAGGATGAGGCAAAAGTAGAACTCCCATATATTGCTAGTGGGGATATAAAATGGTTCAGCTGATATGGAGAGCACCACAGGTGTTCAAAAGGTCAACTGTAGGATTATCATACGACCCAGCAATTCCACTCCTGGGAATATACCCAAAAGGACCCAAAACAGGGTTGAAAAAAAAAGACTGAAAAGGATTAACATTACTCAAACAATGACACGTCCGCTCATGTTTATAGCGGCATTATTTACAATAGCCAAAAGGCGGAAACAACCTAAATGTTTATCAACAGGTTAACAGATAAACAAACCTTGGTACACACTTGCAGTGGAATAATACTCAGCCAGAGAAAGGAGCACAGCACCGATATCTACTACAACACAGATGAACTGCAAGAAATTTTTGCTGAGTGAAAAAAAACAGATGTATAAGGTCGCATATTATAGGATTCCATTTATATGAAAAATCCAGAATAGATAAATCCTTAGAGCCAAAAGGCAGATTGGTGGTTGCTGGGGATTGATGGAGGGGCGGGGGCAGCAGTGGGAATAGGGAGAAACTGCTTAATGGATGCAGGCTTTATTCTGGAACTAAATGGAGGTAGTGTTTGTATAACATTGTGAATGTACTATGTACAACTGAATTGTTCACTTTAAAATGGTTAATTTTGTCGTTTTTCATTTTTTAAGCTTCTGGGTTCAACAGGATCCTTCCTTATAAAGGCATCCCATAAGTTTACTAAAGGTTTTTTTTTTTTAAGATTTATTCAATCCATTCATTCATTCATTTAATATTTATGCATTGTTCAGGATCTGTGAAGCCCCAGATACTGTGGGGCAGCTGGGTGCCAGGAGACCCACTTGCACCTTCTCTATCGAAGGTGTGAAAGAGCAGGACCATCTGATGGGGAAGGACAGTGGTAAGCAGAGTGAGCAAATTCATGTTTGGTGAATGGCCGCTGCATGCCAGCTCATCTCTCGCTTGATCCCATTTACTATTCAAAACCACCTGGAGGGGTCGTGGTAGGAATTATTATTCCTATTTTATTGTTACAGAAACAGAAGCAGAGAGCTTAATTAACTTTCCAAAGTCACCTAGCCTGTAAGCAATGAAGCCAGGTCCTTTCTCTTCCACCATGAGCAGAGATGTGTGGAGGACTGAATCTGTTGGGAAAAAGATGTTTTCCAATGCAAATGAATGAATGAATGAATGACTAAAACTTATTAAGAAGCACTTTTTTAGTTTATTTTTATTTATTTTGAGAGACAGAAAGTGTGAGTAGAGGAGGGGCACAGAGAGAGAGAATTCCAAACAGGCTCCACACTGTCAGCACAGAGCCCAGCATGGGGCTTGAACTCACAAACTGGGAGATCATGACCTCCCAGTGCCAAAATCAAGAGTCAGACGCTTAACTGACTGAGCCACCCAGGCGCCCCTATTAAGAACCATTTTTGATGTCAAAAAGAGCAGTTAGGCTCTTTTTCTAGTGAGATAAAGACACAAACCAGAGGAAAAAAAACAAAACCAGTTGTCAGACTTAACTCAGAAAGTTTCATTTTCAGAAAACAACCATGGAACTTTAGAGATTTTTCTAAGTAACCTGACCCGACACCCTCATTTTTCAGAAGGGAAATCTGATGCCCTGCAAAATTAAATGACATTCCCAGAGTTATGTGGCAAAATAGTAGCAAAACCAGGGCCAGGATTCAGGTGTCTGAACTCCTAATCCAGGGTTCTTTCTATTATGCCATACACAAAACTTAAGAAACCGATCCCATCATAAATATGGAGAACAAACTGAGGGTTGCTGGAGGGGTTGTGGGAGGGGGGATGAGCTAAATGGGTAAGGGACATTAAGGAATCTACTCCTGAAATCATTGTTTCACTATATGCTAACTAATTTGGATGTAAATTTTAAAAATAAGAAATAAAATTAAAAACAATTTTTTTAATTAAAAAAAAGAAACCGATCCCAGATTAATCTTCTGAGTAGATCTCAAATTCTCTACCTCTCCACAGTATCAGTAGACAAAATTCCTATTCTCTATAAACTCTGAGTGTGATGACCTGCAGAATATGTTTGACATTCTTAGTGAGTTTACTATTTCTTTCATCATAAATTTTGTTAAAATCCAATAAGGAAGAGAGAGATTCACAAGTTGTAATTGGGGAAGGACTATATTTAAACTCAGTTCATTTACACACAGGTAAATCTCTTGGACAGTTGGAACAGGAAATGAACTGAGAACAGAAGGATGAGGAGGCTTTGAAAACATAAAAAACTTTTCCAGGAATCATCAAGAAAATGCATCAAGACATAGGACTGAAACTCTGACAAAGCTGTTCCACACATCTCTGACCATCACATTCTCTGGCATTGGTCTATTGCTATTATTAAAAATAATACCCAAAATAATTACAGAGGGAGATGGACATTCTTTTAAAAGTTGGGGAGATGACATCACTACTTTCTAAATTTCAAACCATTAGATTATGCAATTCAGAAAATTGCTACATGCCCTTTGAGAATGCCCATCATCCAATTAAAATGTTGCCCTTGATCTGCCACAGCTACCTCTTAGTCACCCACCTCTTGGCAACCTGAAGCTTCAATTTCCCATAAGCAGAGCTCACCCACCCTTCAAAACAGCTGCAGCCCCAATTAACTGACCTACTTCAACATCCCACAGTGCACTCATTATCAAGCCCCTGATTTGCCAACATACAAAACACTATACTGAAGGAAAAATATTTAATTGTCTGCTGATACTTTTTAAGAAGCGATATCCACATAATACTAGATTCTCATGCTAAGAGGTCATGTAATAATATGGTTAATGGAATTGGGTGAAATCACAACAGAAGCTGCTTGGATAGTATATAGATGAATGGTCAGACCCCTGAAGGCTTCTCAGATGATTCTAGAAATAACTAACTTCAAGACCTAAATAACATATTTTAAACATCCTTTACTTTCTTTTTTAAGGAAATGAAAGGGATGCCTGGGCAATATAGCTTCATAAAGACGGGAAACCGAAAATTTAACCATCAATGACACTGAAGGACTTTGTAGATAGAAAGAATGAAAAGTACAATCTTTCTTGACTTTGACAAGGTTTTTGATTTTGCTCTGCTTAGCTGTTCCTCAATGCATTAAAAATTATGGATAAAAATCACTTACTCTTAGGTCTGCCCACAACCTGTTAAAGAAATGAAAAGTTCTAAACACATCCCATTAAACTTCCATTATCTTCAAATGCATTCATTCTTTGTAGATGAGGAAATTTATAAATAATTATTATGGATGCTCCATGTTTGTTATTCTATATGATTTCTTTGTACCTCCCTGAGAAAAGCAGTGATGGTAAGGCTTAAAGTCAACTGTCATAAGAATTTGAGCCGTGAAATAGACTCTGCTAACCAAACATCAGCATAAATGTTCTTCCGTTTTTCTGACTATGCCTATGGATTTTTACAAGTCTCCTATAGTCTTTTGCTCTGCCCCTATATGACGGATGGCCCACATTTGCAAAATGATGCCCAAAGTTAGGCTGTAAGAGCAATAAACTGACTTATATAGTGGCCCAAGCAATGGTGTTGGGCTCATTTGCCCATCACCCAGCTTGTGGAGCTAAACCATGACAGGCTTCAACACCACAAGTTTTCAATTAGTTGGTGAAGACCGTGAAGGGATTTGCTGAAAACCTAGTTCAGAATTGATCCCAGGACTCCTGTTTCCCCTTCCTGCATGAGGAAACCAGAGTCTCTGGCCCTGGAGGTTTCTTGGGGCTTGCGGTAGATTGAATTGTGGCCCCCCAGAACAGATGTCCACCTAGAACCTCAAAACATGACCTTATTTGGAATAAAGGTCTTTGTAGATGTAATTAAGGTAAGGGTCTTAAAATGAGATCATCCTGGATTGGGACCCTTTCTCTTAATTTGCTTGTCTAGAATTTTATGTAAGTGGAATCATACAGAATATACTTTTTATTTGGCTTCTGTCTTAGTCTGTTCATGATGTTATAACAAAATATCATACTGAGTAACATATAAACAACAGAAATTTATTTCTTACAGTTCCGCAGGCTGGAAGTCCAAGATCAGTGGGCTAGCATAAGTGAGGGCACTCTTCCAGGTTGTAGACTTCTCAATGGGTCCTTACATGGAAGGGCCAAGGGAGCTCTCTTGGGTCTCTTTTATAAGAGCACTAATCTCACTCAAAGGGCTCTATCCTCATGACCTAATCACCTACAAAGGCCCCACCTCCTAATACCATCACTTTGGGCATCAGGATTTGAACATATATATGGGGGGAGGGGTGTGGTACACAAACATTCAGACCATAGCAGCTTCTTTTATTCCATATTTTTAACGTTTATTTATTTTTGAGACAGAGAGAGACAGAGCATGAACGGGGGAGGATCAGAGAGAGGGAGACACAGGCTCCAGGCTCTGAGCTGTCAGCACAGAGCCCGACGCGGGGCTCGAACTCACGGACCGCGAGATCATGACCTGAGCCGAAGTCGGCCGCTTAACGGACTGAGCCACCCAGGCGCCCCTATTCCATATTTTTAAAAGATTCATCCATGTTTTGGGGCATATCACTAGTTCAGTCTTTTTTATTGCTGAGCCGTGTTTCATTACATGGACATACCACAATTTGTTCATCCACTTACTGCTTAAAGGAGTTTTAATCAATAAATTGTTTTGATATTCCAAGATTAGGGGAGAGGTGAGAGAACATGAATGATAACTTCTCAGAATCTAGATTTTCCTCTTTCTTTCCTCCTTTATGGCCTCCCCACCTCACCTCCAAAGTCCTCTCCTAGGCTTAGGCCCATACCCATCCTTCTTTTCCCAGCCCTCATTTGCTGGAACCCATTGGCCCAATGTTGGCCCTCTGCTCCTGAATCCCAAGCTGGAGTGAAGAATCCCTTTGGGGCACTAGTCGAAGCTTAAGTCAGTTCCTTCAGGCTTCTTGTCAGCCTCTCCCAGTGCCTGTGCTTCTCTTGGGTCCCCCACATCTCTCATCTCACTTCCATATCCCTCATTTTCCTTTGTCTCTTTGGAGTCTCTGCCTTCTACTCTCCTACTTGGAGGTGACCCATTGTGTCTTCTCCACTGTCCGTGCTCCATTCACCTTGCCCAGAAATCACTGTATGGTTGGCCCCAGCCCAAATCTGTTCAATCCTGGGCTTCTGCCAAATATATTCCAGTTATTTAATTAAGGGAGGCAGCATGGTAGTGTTTGAGAGCACAGACTTTGGAACAGGCTGACACATACCAGCTGTGATTTAGCACTGTCCCTCTATTTCTTCATCCACAGTTGAGGGCAACAGTCCTGCTTCATAGGACTGTCATGAGGATTAAATTAAATATCATAGTAAGCATTATATACGTGTTCCATAAAATACATACACATAAACGTTCAAGTACTCTTTCTCACCACAAAGAATTCTACTCGTACTCATAGATTTATTCATTTGAACATTATTTATTGAGGATTTCTCTGTGCCAGGAACACTTCTCAAAATGGGGGAATAAAGCAGTGAACGTAACATACACAAATTATATTCTACTAGGGCTGACAGGTAATACAGAAATTAACAATTCCAAGTACAGACCATGTCTGTTAAGTGCCATGGGGAAATACAGAGTAGTTTAAAAGCAGGATTGGGGGGCGCCTGGGTGGCTCAGTAGGTTAAGCGGCCGACTGCAGCTCAGGTCACGATCTCGCGGTCCGTGAGTTCGAGCCCCGCGTTGGGCTCTGTGCTGACAGCTCGGAGCCTGGAGCCTGCTTCCAATTCTGTGTCTCCCTCTCTCTCTGACCCTCCCCCGTTCATGCTCTGTCTCTCTCTGTCTGAAAAATAAATAAACTTAAAAAAAATTTAAAAAAAATAAATAAAAGCAGGATTGGGAATTTCCATGAATGGGTCTAAGTGGGCTGAGCTGAGTTAAAGAGTTGCAGTCAGGGTGATCAGGAAAGGCCTTGCTGAAGGCACCCTCTGAGAACAGACCTGAATACTCTCAGGGAATGTGCCATAGGCCCATCTGGGGAAAGAACAAGTTTCTTCCTTGGGGGTAGAAACAATGAGTGCAAAGGCCCAGAGGCCCCTGCCGCCTGCTGCTCAGTGGCTATTGTAGATTGGCTGACTGTGGATGCACATACTATGTTGAACTTTCATTTAATTTCACTAATGCTATTTTCAGTTAGAATCCCTTGACCTTGATGTATGTTTTGTTGTTGGTTTTTTTTTTCCACTCAAAATGTCTAGAGATGGATACTCTGGCTGTGAATTTATAGCCTTAACACTTTTTAAAATACATATACAATGCTGGTTATAGTGGAATCCAAATGAAATGAGTTGGCCTGGTCCTACTTTGTTTAGACAGTCATCATGATGCTGGGATGCTTGGGGAGAAGCAGGCACTAAGAATCACCTTTGTTGCCCTCAGGGCTTCACTGAGAGACTGGCCACTTAGATCCAAGGTTAGCTTTCAAAAGGGGATTTGCAGAATGCTGAGAGGCTTAGCAGAGAGCAATCAAGATAGTAAAAGAATCGGAAAATACATCCAGAGGAGATATTTTAGGAACTGAGCAAGCAATTATTTACTTTGAAGAAGAGATGCTTATAGGTTCCTTTCCTCTGAGAACAAACTGGAAGAAAATAGGCTTAACTTGTAGCATGATGACTTTACAGATGTTTGTAAAAAACAAAACCAGGGGCACCTGGGTGGCTCAGTTGGTTAAGCATCCAACTCTTGATTTCAGCTCAGGTCATGATCTCATGGTTCATGAGTTCGAGCCCAACATTGGGCTCTGCACTGACAGAGTAGAGCCTCTTGGGATCCTCTCTCTCCCTCTCTTTCTGCCCCTCCCCTGTTCACACTCTCTCAAAATAAATAAATAAACTTAAAAAAAAAACAAAACAAAACCAGAGCTTCCTTATAGGAAGCCCTGTTAAAGAGTGGAGATTGTTTGACTCCTAGACCCTGAAATTATTGAAAGGAAGAGGAATATGAAAGAAAAATTCCCCACCTGTAATTTTTAACCTTGTTGTCCCTTTGACTTGTTTCTAAAACTATGTCATCATCAAGCAAACCAGTTGTTAAAAAAAATAAAAACTGGGGCACCTGGGTGGCTCAGTCATTTGAGTGTCCCACTCATGATTTCGGATCAGGTTATGATTCCAAGGTCATGGGATAGAACCTTGCATTGGGCTCCACGATGAGTGTGGAGCCTGTTTAAGATTCTCTTTCTCTCTCTCTCTCCCCCACTCTGCCCGTCTCCCCTTCACACCCACTCACTCTCTCTCTAATAAAAAAAAAATCCAAAAAATAAGAAGCTTAGCTAACATCTTCCTAGAATTCTGCCTAATGGCTTTCCAATTCACAGGGTTTTCTCCTTTTCTGGAATGGCCCAAGGGGGGCTGGTCTTTCTCTGCCTTTGGATGGAATCTCAGGCACTTCCCCAGTAACTTTTTCAGTTACTCTTAGGTAATCAAGTCTTCTGAGCACTTTCAATACTAGAAACAATCTCATTTCATTAATTTGAATGTCTCATTAAAAAATGGGGTGCATGGGTGGCTCAGTCAGTTAGGTGTCTGACTTCGGCTCAGGTCATGAACTCACGGTTCATGGGTTCAAACCCCGCATTGGGCTGTATGCTGACAGCTCAGAGTCTGGAGCCTACTTTGGATTCTGTGTCTCCCTCTCTCTCTGACCCTCCCTCACTCACACTCTGGGTCTCTCTCTCTCTCAAAAATAAATAAACATTAAAAAAATTTTTTTAATAAAAATAAAAAAAAATAATACTCCACAACTGGAAAAAAAAGAAAACCCAAATGTCCATCAATAGGTGAATGGACAATAAACTACAATATACCCATTTAATACGGCACTATTCAGGAATAGAAAGGAGCAAACTGCTGATACACACAACATGGACAAGTCTCAGAAACTTTACACTGAGTGAATGAAGCCATCTCTCTCATTCTCTCTCTAAAATTAAAAAAAAAAAAAAAAACCCTTCCAATACAATAAAACTCTAACCTCCTACTTTTATTTAGAGCTTCTCCTTCCCCAAGTTCTTTTATGCCTTCACCCTGGAAACCCGAAGTGGAGCTATGAGGGAAGGGTGGATTTTGTTCTTTCTTCTGAGCTCTACTTCTTCCTCCCATGGTTTATGTTTCTGACTTTCCAGGTTTGGCCTAAAGAGAGAGAACTAGGAAAAGATGGCCATAGTCTTTGGGTACAGACATAATAGGACATTCGTACACCTGGGACTTGGCCGATGCCTGAAGCTGGTGCTCAGTCTCCTGGAGAGCTTTTGTGGGGTCTTGGAGATTGCTCTGTGGCGAACCCCAGATGAAATTCCCAAGATGTGGCTGACATTTCTTCAGCTGACATTGAGCCTCAGGGCTTTATCATGCAGGGTGTACCTCACACAGACTCTACCTTTGTCAAGGCTCAGTCACTCTTCCACACAGCCCTCCTGGCAAGGCCCTCTAGAAATGACTGACTCCTCAGTGGACCCTCAGGAAAGGTGGGCTTGGAGCACAGGAAAACTGCATTCTTGCCGCCACCACTGGGGGCAGCAGTGACCAGCAATGCAGCCTTCCTCTCTCTGTTCTCAAACCAGTCCTTATGCTCTCACGACCTTTCGGATGAGTGTCAAGCTCATCCTTTGTCACTTGGTTTCAGGTGGGAAGGAAGCACCCCCTCCCTCCACCATGGGGTGGGGTGGGACCGGAAGCTCACACGCTGACAACTCCTCCAAAGATCCAGAGAAAGCCTTAATTAGGTGATTGGCCTAGGGTCACGAAAGTCACTGGCTGCCCCCTTAGTAAGTCCTTCACAGTGGACTTAACTCACTTTGACTCCTGAGTGTAGACGACATCTACTAATTTTTCTTGACTTTTGGGGCCCCTGTTTACATTGGTACAGAAGCATTCAGTTTTAGAATTCCAATTACATTTTTATGTTTTGAGGGTAAATACCTACAAATAAATTCTGATACTTTCATGAAAATGTTGCTCAAGTATTCTGAAATTCAAATTTATCAAATCTATGACATGGTAATAGATCCTCAATTAGAGTTATCTTCATATAGAATTTTCTCTTCACAAACAGCATGTTTTACGAGCACCATTTGAATTTTTGATATGGGAAAAAAAATTAAGTACAAAAAAAAGCCTTTATACTATTTTGTGACAAAGGAATCTTATTTGAATCTATTGCTTTTTCTGGAAAGTACCAATAAATGTAATGTTGCTAATCTACAGGCAACTTTTACAATTTGTGCTATCTTTAGTCCAGCTTCCCTGAATAGGCAAAAGTTGTTTTCTCATTCTTTCCCTTCTGGTCAATTCTCAAGGTCTGGATGAACAGGCTCTTTTGATATGAAGAAGACAAGTAGCAGACACAGTGTGGCTTTAATCCAGTCAGAGGACATGGAAGAATGGCCCAGGCCAGGGAAAGCTGTTCCTTCCCTTTCAGGAACTTGGCAGCTGAGACAATACTTGAAAAGCAGCCCTCAGGTGAGCCCGGCTGGCATCTTAGGTTCTGTGTAATTCTAGAAGATTCTGCTCTGGGCTGTCCCTTGAGCCCCCAAAAGAATTCCTTCCTTAGCAACAAAGCATGAGAACAAGGCCCTTCCAGTTTCTTTTACAGGTTTTATGAGGATGAAATGGCTCCAATTTTTAAAGATTCACCTGAGGTTTAAGCAGTATTTCCTAGAAAGTCTCTTAAAACTCTCCATATTTCTTCTGTTTTTTAAAAATGCACAAAATTCTGAAGATAGTCACATCTCATCTTTAATCTCCAGTTTGTTAGCTTCACTGAATCACAGAATTGTTAGAGCCATATGTAACCTAAGAGCTTATTACGTCACAGATAGGTAAACCATGACCCAAGGAAGTGAAGTGACCCAGTTCCCACCACCCAGACCAGACTCTGGACTCACCCTCAGGCTCTCACTGGCTTTTTCAGTCTCAGCACCATTAAGATTTTGGGCCGGATAATTCTTGTGAGGGGTTATGCTGTGCATTGTCGAATGCTTATCAGCATCCCTGGCCTCTACCCACGAGAAGCCAGAAGCACCTCTTCCCCGTCCATCATTGTGACTGCCAAAAGTGTCTCCAGACATTGCCAAGTGTCCCATGGGGGACAAAGTCACCCCTGCTTGAGCACCACTTGTCTATCAATTTCCTCAGCCCCCCACCACTGCGAGCTAGGGGATGGTCCATTTTAATAACAGTAGCTGTCTGTACAAGTGCAGCCTGCTTCGTTCACTACTCCCACTTAGCTACTAATTGAACCCAATCTTTCTTACCAAGCGCCTCCTCAGTGAGGGATAAGCCCGGGTCAAGGTTAACAGGCCCACGGGAACCATGAAATCCTCTTCTGCTTCTGTGGTTCTCCTTACGTAATTTCCTGTGTCTATGTCCTATGTCCCAACCCCTTTCTGAGCTCCCTGAGAGTGGAAGTGTATTCCCCGCGACTGGCATAACTCATCCCAGGATCGTCCCCACTGCATATGGTGCTGGGGACAAAGCAGAAGCACAGTAAATGTAATTGGCTAACCAACTCTTCAGCGAGGCCGGCTCTTTTCAAACACAAAGGCACAGCTTCTCAGATGTTTACACGTGTGAACGTCGGAGCGAACATGAAAGGGACAGACCCCAGAAAATGACTGCCGGGCAGGACCCTCGATGGCTCAAGATCTACAGAGTTACACTGAGGAGGCGGAGTACTATCAACCCGGGGAGGTGAAAACCTCTAAGACTGATGTTCTGTTCTGTTCTGCTTTCTGTAAGTGAGGTTGGAACTGAGGAAACTTGGAGTAAAAAGCCAATGCGGTGAAAACAAAAATATTCCTGAGATTTCCGAATTTATATACTAAGTGAATGGCTGTTTTGATGAGGAGCCTGTCATGGAAGGAACTAACCATACTGCATACACTTTTGGCCAGAAAGTTTTTGTGGGAAGAAAGAATAAATTCTGCTCTCAGGTAATTACAGTCAAAAGATAGTAAGTCAGCTTGCTGTGGTGATCACTTCACAGTGTCTACAAATACCAGATCGTTATGTTGCACACCTGAAAATAATATGATGTTATATGCCAACTGCACTTCAATAAAAAAGACCCATGGATTCACCCATTTGTTTTATGATTCATAAATGCATTCGATAAATGCACAGGAAGAATGTAGGTATCAAAAATGGACACAGAGGGCAAATCACTGTGGAACAATGCTGCCAAGGGAACATCGAGAATGCCTGGCTAAAAATTAATTAATTAGTTAATTAATTAAGATAAAAAGAATGCCTGGCTAGGGTATAGCCACTATGGAAAAAGTATGAAGGATCCTCAAAGATAGAACTGTCATACGGTCCAGCAATTTGACTTTGGGAATATATCCAAAGGTAAGGAAAACACGAAGTTGAAAAGGTACCTGTACCCCATATTCACAGCAACACTCTTTACAATAGCTAAGACATGGAAACAACCTAAGTGTCCATCAATGGATGAGTAGCTAAAAAAGTCATGGTACATATAGATAATGAAATATTCACCCATAAAGAACGAGGAAGTCCTGACAGTTGTGTTAACATGGATGGACCTTGAGGACATGGTGCTAAGTGAAATAAGTAGAAAAGAGAAAGGCAAATCCTATATGATCTCACTTAATCCCATATGACTTCACACAATCTAAAAAACAACCAAACTCATAGAAAAAAGGACCGTATTTGTGGTTACCAGAGGTGGGGACAGGGGGAGGAGGAATTGGAGGAAAGGGGTCAAAAGGTACAAACTTCCATTTATAAGATAAATAACTACTAGGGATGTAATGTACAACATGATGAATTAGCTTACACTGCTGTATGATACGTAGGAAAGTGAAGAGAGTAGATCCTTCTTATCCCAAGGGAAAACATTTTTTCCCTTTACTTTTTTCTTTTTATTGTATCTATCTGAGAAGGTGGATGTTGGCTGAACCTACTGTGGTATCATTCCACAGTGTATGTAAATCAAACGATCGTGCTGTATACCTTCAACTTATACAGTGATGTATGTCAATTATTTCCCAATAAAACTGGGAAAAAATTAATTAAAACAATTAAAAGAATGCCTGGTTGGGGAATGGTATTTGGATGGAAGAGGACACTACTGCACTCCAAAAAGAAGGAATGGCATTCCCCACCACAGAGAAAATGACAGGTGCAGACGGATGCTCTGGATGGAAATGCGTCACCAGGCATGAAGGATGGCAGTCGAGTCCGTGCTTCTGATGAGGTTTATCCTGAGAGCCCCGACTCCACTTCCTGAGGACAGGATAAAAGCAGCATGTCCTGATTTCCAAAGGGCCGATCTTTGCTGTGCACACAGTGGAATATCACCACAAGGCCAATCACAGGTGAGCAAGGCTGAACTCATCCATCCTTACACCTGCGATCAAAAGCCCACTCCGGCCAGAGTTGGAGAGAACAGGCTCTCCTCAAAGTGTGCAGAGGACTTCTTGTCACTCAAGTGACTCCTTGTCTTCTCCTATGGACTGAATATTTGGGCCTCCCCCCATTCGTATGTTGAAATCCTAAGCCCAGTGTGACTATACTTGGAGATGGGGCCTCTACAGGAAGTAATTAAGGCTAAACGAGGTCATAAAGGTGGGGCCCTGATCCAACAGGACCACACTGGCACCCTGATCTCAAACTTCCAGCCTCTAGAGCTGTGGGAAAATAAATTTCTGTTGTTTAAGTCACCTAGGCTGTAGTATTTTGTTAAGGCAACCTAAGCAGATTAAATCACACGCTCTCTCCTCCATGAGCGAGAATCCCTGACCAAGGTAAAAGGCCCTTGGTTCCTCCATTCTGTTCGGGAAGCTCATCACCATTCAACTTGGCTTGCCCTTGTCACAGACATTACATTGTTGGGTAGCACTCCATGCTTTACCCTGACTCTCCCATTTAATCTTTGTAAGCTTGGCAACTGTTATCCCCATTTTATGCATGAGGAACGTGAAACTCAGAAGACTTAAGAAGCTTGCCCAGGGGAAGACCAATCTAAGAGGTGGAGCTGGAACTATAGCACAGATCTGAGAAAGTTCCTTACGATCATCTGATAAGCACCTGCCAGGGAGCCTAATCTTTGCTTGATATGTTTTTGCTTATCACTAATCTCTGACCTTCTTTTATTTTTCGGGTGCCCTTGGCCCTTTCTTATCCAAAGGCAAAGCCCCTGCACTCCAGGGCTTCTCTCCTGACTGAGTCTGCCACACTGTCATAAACTCAGATCTGGCCCTGATCCCACAGCCTCCTTCTGCCTTCCTCCATAGTCCTCTGGACAGTCCTGCCCCACCGCTTGGGTATAGCTCAGTTCCAAAGAACCCTATGTGCAAAGCTGTGGCCTCAGACACTGTTCCAGCCTCTGCTACAGCCCTCTGCCACCCCTCATACACACCCTCAGCAGATGTCTCTTTCTTTCACTTCACCCAACACACACCCTCGATGAACATTTATCATCCGGCTGGGGCAACAGGGTCTTGTCATGGAATGTGAAATAATGCAATCGTTCAATCATAAAGGCAGGTCTGAGGGGTGAGAAGCAGCCTATGCTGTGTACCAGTGATGGTACAGACCACAAAGGCTGTGTGTTCAGGGGACAGCAAGGTGGCTCTGTACCAGCAAGGGCAGAAAAGGCCCTGGAGCAAGTGTAATCTGTGATAGCACTATGTGGTGAGGCTCAGGCTTTGGGGCCAGACATCAAGAGCCAACCTTGTCATCTACCTGGTCATTTGTTCGTTTGTTCGTTCATTCATTCATTCATTCATTCATTCATTCATCAAATCTTTATTATGTTCCAGGTACTATGCTAAGTGCTAGAGATATAGCAGTGAACAAGCTCCCTGGGCAAATAAGACAATAAGTAAGATCATGGGCTGGGACAACAGCTCCGAAGGAAGAACCAGGGTGATGCCACAGAAGGTACCAGGGGACACGAAAGGCATCTGGAGGAGGTGGGAGGGAAGCACCCTACGCAGAGGGAAGAACCAGCCCTGAGGTAGGGAAGCACTTTTTGAGAATGAGGAGCAAAAAGAGGCCAACAGGGCTAGAGGACAATAACAATGTTTGTAATTTAACTCAGGAGTTAAATTACTGTGAAACACCCAATGCATTTGGGGAGAAATCCACAAAATCGTAAAATGAACCATTCTTTATTGAACCTCAAATACTGAAAATGAACCCCTGTTCCATAACACTAACCCTGAGTGGGTGCCTGCTGCATGGCAGGTGCTGGGCTCACTGCTTTTATTTTCATGTTTAATCCTCATAACAGTCCTCTGGGGTGCATACAATGTATGGATAAGAAAACCGGGTCTCAGACACATACTACCCTTGGTCACACAGCTGAGAAGTGCCAGACTGGGGCCTGAACCTGAGTACTCAGGGACTCCAATCTCTTCACTTGCTCTTTCTCAGTTTTATGATGTCAAGAAACACCTGGTGCCTGCAGATCCAATGGCATCTGCCTATGACCTCAGGAGGAACACCTTCTTAGTGCTTCGCCCCTCTGGCTTCACTTCGGATCCTGAACCAAAGAGCTGCTTCCTCTTCTTCTGTGACTTATTTCTCTGCGAGAGCCTCAGTCTCCCCACCTGTAAAATGGGCTGCTCTGAGCCCTCAATGGACTGAGGTGGGTAAGGGAGCCTCACTCAGCCCTTTCCTTGCTCTCCCTTCAAGGATGCAGAAAACGTCAGCGGTGAGGATGAAGCAAAGCTGTTAATTAGGATTCAGTCTGCTAATTAGGATCCGGTCTGCTAATTAGGATTCGGTCACACCATTTTCTAGAGTACATCCATTTCTAAAAGAAAAGCGCTCCACGTTAAAAAAAAAAAAATGTGGGGGGGTTCCCGGGTGGCTCAGTCGGTTGAGCGTCCGATTTCAGTTCAGGTCATAATCTCGTGGTTCATGGGTTCGAGCCCCACATCGGGCTCTGAAGTGACAGCTTGGAGCCTGGAGCCTGCTTTGGATTCTGTGTCTCCCTCTCTCTCTGTGCCTCCCCAGCTCACGCTCTGTCGCTCTGTCTCTCTCTCTCAAAAATAAATAAAAACATTAAAAAAAAAAAAAAAAAAAGCTCTCCATTGCCAGGACCTCAGGGTAGGAAGGAGATGCCAGACACATTTCTGGAGAGCGGAAACCCACATCTTCTGACTCCTGTGCAGCACTCTCCATGGCACAGGGAGCCCAGCGTCACCTGGGGAGAGGAAGGGAGACATGAGCTGTGCTAAGAGGAGGGCAGGGAGCCAGCAGGGGCATCAGACGGCCTCAGGTAAGCAGGACACCCTATCTGCCACCTCCAGCCCTTGTATATGGCGATATTGGGATTAAGTCCAAATGAGGACTCATCACTGCTGCTCCCTACCTTCTGCATCCTGGACCTATACTCCATACATCTTTATCCTTGGCAGATGAGGGAAGGTTGAAGGCCAGAGCTATCTTCAGAATGGGAAGTGGCAGGGCAGGGTGTGGGGCCACGAGCCTCTTACAGTCTGGAAAGTCTTTGTTTGGGATAAGTCTGCCTAATGTGTCTACTAGGGGTGAGGAGGTCAGTGAGCCCTCGTCCTGTTCAAATGGCTGTCTCAGCCTGGCTCAGAATCTGGCCATCACACAGTCAGTACCTTGTGTGCTAGAGTCACTCCCTGAGATAGACACTTGTGGTCAGAGTCCGTAGGGCCCCCAGAACCATCTCTTTTCCTCTTCTCCTCCCTTTTAGAGGTTTTCTAGAGAGTCATTATTCTTAATGGTTAGTGCTAACTGCCTGGCGGGGATCCCACCTATTCTGTTTGACCTGGGCATGTCATTGAACCACTCTGGGCCTCAATTTCCTCATCTGTAAAATGGATTAATAATGGTAGCCACCTCAAAGAGTTGTTATGAGAATACATAAATTAGTAAATTTTTTAAAGTTTATTTATTTATTTTCTTTTTTTTAGTAATCTATACACCCAACATGGGGCTTGAACTCACACCCCAAGATCAACAGTCGCGTGCATTTCTGACTGAGTCAGCCAAGTGCCCTGTTAGCTAGTACTTAGAACAGCGCAAGGCTCATCATGTAACAGTTAGCTCTTACTATCATTATTATTACAATTGTACATGCTCAACGTCCTGAGGTCCTCTTCCTTAGCCCTTACCAGAGGGCTCTATGTGACATTTGGGACAAGTATATAGGCATATCTCTTCGAGGGCAAGGGCATTTCCAGCACTCAGGACAATGCCTCATATGAGCGGGCATTTGATATATATTTGCAGAAGGAATGGATATTTGCAGAATGAATGAATGCCTAATGGAGCTAGCAGGAGTGGTTAGTATTTTTCCCAAAGGATGATTTTTTTTCCCCTAGGCAAGATTGCAACACTCAAAACTTGCCTTTCAAAGGCCATGTGCTCTGACAGCTAAGACTTGGGACCCAGAGAGCTCTTGCCTCTGTTTCTGGCCATCTTCCAATTAGCCGCATGACCCGAGGCTGTCTAGAGCCTCCATTTTCCTGGTAAGAATAATAATATCCACCTCCTAGGGGTATGGCAAAAATTAATGAGATGGCATGTGAAATGTGCCATGAGCTTCACAAAAGAAAACCTTATGTTATGATATAGCAAAATTCTTTTTAAATGTACCAAAAATGCACGGAGTTAATGGGGCTGTTAATTTATTGAGGACAAAGTATTCTTCTTGTTTAGTTAGCTTCACAGAGACGAAATTATAATGTTTATCGGTCAGCCCTCTGAAGACAAAGCAAATCCATTTTATCCACAGCAGGTTTCAAATGGAAAGTGACAATATCTGACCTCATCTCACCAGCTTAAATAAAACTCACTTCAGTATTCGGAGAATTTGATGTGGTCTGGGAGAGAAGTCTTGGGCTGTGATGTCTGCCCAGTTAACGATATAGATCTGGCAACAGAAGTCTATTATAGTTAACGGTTGTCTTCCTCCTAACTGGTATCCTAAACACAGAGCAGCTGGCTGTCTGCACCCAGGTCCCTGCTTGGAGCCCTGTGGGGCGCTCATGCACCCAGGCACACATGTACAGTGACTCGGTCCAGACTTGCCATGATACCACACAAATAAGGTATTGACTTTCTAAAGATCCCTTAAAAACCTCTTAGGTCAATCCACCTATCCCCATGGAACAGTGGCTTCCATTTGCTTCCAAATTCAGCTATCTGAAGAAAACCTTGTCCTTACACTTAAATGGTGATTTAAGTCCCCCTTCTGGGAAATATAAATGAGAAGAGTCCAGAATCACTATTTCAGAATGAAGCTAGAGGCAGATCAGTATGAGCTTCATGACTCAAAGGCACACCTTGACACAGAGAGAAGCAAATAAGTGACACCAGGAAAAAGCAAAGTTGTAGTTGAGACTGGAGGATTCTGTCTACGGCCATACCACCCTGAACGCACCCAATCTCGTCTGATCTCGGAAGCTAAGCAGGGTCGGGCCTGATTAGTACTTGGATGGGAGACTGGAGGATTCTGGGGCACCTGGCTGGCTCAGTTGGCTAAGTGATCGACTCTTGATTTCAGCTCAGGTCATGTTCTCAGGGTAGTTAGATCAAGCTCTGTGCCTGATTCTTCACTGGACGTGGAACCTGCTGAAGATTCTCTCTCTCTCTCTCTCTCTCTCTCTCTCTCCCTCTGCCCCTCTCCCACTTGCACTCTCTCTCTCAAAACAAACACACACACACACAAACTGGACAATTCTGAGTGAAACAGACCTCCTTACTGCAGAACTCCTCAGAGCCTTTAATGTATTAACATGCATTGTGAATATCTAAGAATGCATGGTTCTCAAGTTTGTTTGACCAGGAATCATTTTGTATTATCCCTTGCCTCAAAGTCAACATGTCAAGGAACTAGAAAAACTGCTTGTTAGCATAACAAACTTTCCCACAAAATAGGCCTCTTCACCCTCTATCAACTGCAAAATAAATATTACTCCTATTTCCTATTTCTTCCTGCCTGCAGGCAGCCAGAAGGCAGTAGAGCCTTTATTCTGACTCACAATATCCTTGTTTTGTTTTTTTTTCTTTAAGTTTGTTCTCTTAGACCAAAGCCATTTGAGGGATTAATCCTCAACAAGCCCAGTAGTTGGTGGTTACCAAGTGGGTCTTCCACAAGTCCACAGAGTTTGGCTGCTCAAAATGGTAGCAGACTATAAAAACTACAGCCTACAAATATCACCTGCTGCGTTAACTGAACTGCATTCACACGATAGGACCAGCCCAAAGTCCAGCAGGGCCCTTGGGTCACAAGTTTATGGAGGCTGGCTGGGCAGAAGCTGTCTTCTTTAAGGTGACTTCATTTGGTAGAGACTGTTAATTATTTGCTTACCATCCTCCTCCCTTTCTTCCATACTCCGGATCCCCTGATTTGTATGTGTGCCCAGGAACACTAGAATAAAGGCTTTGTTACTTAGGTTCTATCACAGTTAACTGTGGCCGTAAGACTACACTCTGACCAATGAGATGCACGTGGAAAAACTGAGCAAGAACTTCTGAGAAACCTTGTGTTATCACAGCTGACCTGGCCCTTTGGCTCCCCTTCGCCCTTTTCTTCAAACCTTTCCCCTTCCTGCTGGGCTAGAATGTGGGAAATGGCTGGGACTCAAGCAGCCCTCTTAGACCATGAGGTGGAAGCCATTATAAGGATACACAAAATAACAAAAGCAATGGAGCCCTAGACCCTGACAACTTTATGAACTGGACTGTTCACCTCTGGATTCCTTCTACCGAAGAGAATAAGAAATTTCCTTGTTGATAAGCTATTGTGGGTTTTCTGTCACAGCTGAATTAAGTCTTAACCAATACAACCAATAGTACTGGACACTTTTCTTATTGGGAAATAATTTTAAACTTACAGAGATGTTGCATGAATAGTATAGAGAACTCTGGCATGCCCTTTTTCCAGGTTTAGCAACTGCCAGTATTTTGTCATATTTGTTTTATTGCTCTTAATTTTATTACACCATTTTTAATAATTAAAAAAAATTCTAATGTTTATTTATTATGGAGAGACAGAGACTGAGCATGAGCATGAGAGGGGCAGAGACAGAGGGAGACACAGAATCCCAAGTGGGCTCCAGGTTCTGAGCTGTCAGCACAGAGCCCGATGCAGGGCTCGAACTCACCAACTGCGAGATCATGACCTGAGCTGAAGTCAGACGCCTAACTGACTGAGCCACCCAGGAGCCCCTATTACACCATTTTTAACAATTTCAGAGAGAACTGCATACATCATGCCCCTTAACTCTTAAAGACTTCAAAGTGAACTAGGAAAGGACAAAAGCTGACACACAACCATAGCTACCTAATTCAGAAATCTTATCATTGATACAATACTACTCCCTCATCTATAGCTCATATTTGCCAACTGTCACAATAATGTCTTCTCCAGCCCAGGATCTAATCAGAATCATACATTTATTTATCGTGACTCAGATATCAATTTTAAGGGAGAATTTCTCTTAAAAAAAAAAAAAGGAAAAGTCCAAATTAGAGATAAATCACAGTGTTGGTATTTCTAGCTTATTGCCGCTTATTCCTCCTTTCTCTTTAAAATTCATGAATCCGCCATTCTCCGACTGTCAAGCTCGATGCTGGGCCCCGGAATGCAGCAGCTTCCCCCAGTGTGTTTTCCTAGGACAACATCCTTTCCCCGTTACTCCTCAACCCTGCTTCCACGACTCCCGCCCTTTCCAGCCACAGTGAGACCATCGTTACTGCCAGCTTAGGAATCCTTGCCTATATGCAGTAGTCAAGAGTGGAGAATAGCCCATTGTGCACATCATTTCCAATAACTGGTCGGATAGAATCAATACACTAGAAAAAATTGCACAGGCTCTTGACAAAGAGGTGGGAACATGGATCATTCAGGCCCCCCTGAATGTTAACAGCCATTAAAACAGTTGAGTTTTGTTCAGATACAGTAGGCACCAGTATCTTGCAATGCATTTGATAAAGGTGACTTAGAACATGCAATTTGTTTGTCCTTGAGAATTTCTTTGCATCTTATCTGCCTTTATGGCAAGAACAAGGTTTGCTGATAGTCTATTTATGATGTCCAGCAGAGCTCTCTACTTCACTGAGCTTATTCAATATGCATTAGTCAATTACAAGCATTTTATAATGAAAAGAAACAGTTTGTTTTATTAATGAAATTAAGATGACTAGGTGACCGTATAACTAAAATAATCATCTTGTTACTAAGGAATCCCAGTGTTGGGGGGCTGGCGATCACCCTGCTGGAGGGGAGTGTGCCTGATAACATGGGCTAGCAAGAACCAGTTCCTTCAGATACCCTTGGGGGGCCTGGTGACCTAAGTATAATCCCATCTGTCCTGGGAGATACCTATATCCCTCAACTCTCCATTCACCTAGGGTCTCAGGACTGGTCCCAGAGTCTCACAGCCAGCTGGAATGACTAAGGGACAGGGTGGGAAGGTAGGTTTTCTGTCAAGTTAAATGTGTTGATTGCACTTTCAGGGAAAGCCACTGTCTTCATGTAATTGTTGCCACATCTCCAAACTACAGTTGCATGGGTTTAGAATCACCAGAAGTACAAGGAGAAAGAGAAAGAAAGAGAATGGAGCCATTGTTAAGACAAACTCCTTGAACTTCACACCCTCTGCAGCCCAGCACCTTAGGAATGCGTGCACCGCGATTATTAATGGCAGACTGGTTCCAAGTGGGAAGAGATTCCCAGGCAAGCTTCTTTGGGCCAGAAAGTAGAGAGAAGAGGTGTGGTAGAGTGCAAGCAGGAGGTGGGAGCACCAGCCCGAACAGGATGGGCTGCTGGTAGGACTCCTGGTTTGTCCCTCCTCTGGTTCTGGCCACCATGAGAACATGTCACCTGCATTTCTTAGGGCTTTGAATCTGCAAATAGAGACATCAGTGCTCTGTTTTCCATGACCTTCCAGCTCTCCCTCCTCAACCCCTAAATCTGGCTACGGTGAGGGTTTCGGTCCATGTGAGGGAGATTACAGCCCTTAGACCCAGACCTGAAGGCCGTCACTCCACTCTAGCCACATCCCCATGCCTTCATCTGGTCAGGGTATTTTTTAAACTTGCTTTCATCAGAGGCCACCACATGTCAAGAGTCATTCCTCCTCAGGTTAGAACCCATTCTCCTCCCAAGCCCCTGGGGAGTTGCCCTCCTCCCTCCCATTACTAGCTCCCTGCACTGGTTAATCCTGCTCTGAGCCTCGGAGCTCCTTCCTCCTCTAGGCTTTCCGCAGTACTGTCTTCCTGGAACACTCCACTCCAGACCTTTGCCCCTGAGGCCTTGAAACGTCACATCTGCATTGCTTCTCAAACCATCTCAACTCAAGGGCACTGTCTCCCTCTTCGGAGCCTGGTGGTTCTCACTCTGTTTCACGGCCACTCATCACTCATCCCATTACGGGCACTGGGATACCGCCATATCCCCAGGTTGGATGCAGTGTGGGCATAGCATGGGCTGTCAATACACATTTGTGCACTGAAGGAACAGTTAGGATCTAACACAAAATCTTCTTATCAGCACGGACACCATTCCAGAGCATATCAGGAATGGAAATCTGAAAATTGGGCATCATCAACCCCCTCCTGGAAGTGTTCCCAGAACCAGTTAAAAACCACTGTAATGGATAAATGCCCTGGTTTCTTGAAGAAAAAGGAGGAGGAGGAGGGGAAGGAGAAGGAGGGTGAGAAAGAGGAGGAGGGGAAGGGGGAGGAGAAGTCCATATTCACTCAAAAAACAGGGGCTGGTGGGACTATAGAGAAAAAAATACAAGAAACATAAAAACCAAATGCAATGTGCCCATAATTTCCATTCTGATTCCACAAACTATCAAAAGATGGCTTTGAGACAGTCAATTTGAATATGGATATTAGATGATGTTTAAAAATTACTAAAAATGTTGTTAGGTATGATGATTTTATAATGGTTATGCTTTTGGTGTTTTAAAAAGTCCTTGTCTGAAAATCATAGGACTTCATTCACATGAGGACTTTAAGAGACAAAACAGATGAACATAAGGGAAGGGAAACAAAAATAATGTAAAAACAGGGAGGGGGACAAACCAGAAGAGACTCATAAATATGGAGAACAAACTGAGGGTTACTGGAGGGGTTGTGAGAGAGGGGATGGACTAAATAGGTAAGGGGCACTAAGGAATCTACTCCTGAAATCATTGCTTCACTATATGCTAACTAATTTGGATGTAAATTAAAAAAAATAAAAAATTAAAATAAAAAAAAAAAGTCCTTGTCTGTTAGTTATCCATCCTGAAGTATTTACAGGTGAAATGACATATCTGGGATTTGCTTGAAAACATATTAGCAAAAATCAAAACAGCAATAATTTGTGAGTAGGAGGGACAAAGTTGGCAAAAGGTTGATAACTGGGTTTGCATTCATGGAGACTTATTATACCCTTTTTTTTTTTCAATATATGAAATTTATTGTCAAATTGGTTTCCATACAACACCCAGTGCTCATCCCAAAAGGTGCCCTCCTCAATACCCATCACCCACCCTCCACTCCCTCCCACCCCCCATCAACCCTCAGTTTGTTCTCAGTTTTTAACAGTCTCTTATGCTTTGGCTCTCTCCCACTCTAACCTCTTTTTTTTTTTTCCTTCCCCTCCTCCATGGGTTTCTGTTAAGTTTCTCAGGATCCACATAAGAGTGAAAACATATGGTATCTGTCTTTCTCTGTATGGCTTATTTCACTTAGCATCACATTCTCCAGTTCCATCCACGTTGCTACAAAGGGCCATATTTCATTCTTTCTCATTGCCATGTAGTACTCCATTGTGTATATAAACCACAATTTCTTTATCCATTCATCAGTTGATGGACATTTAGGCTCTTTCCATAATTTGGCTATTGTTGAGAGTGCTGCTATAAACATTTTATACCCTTCTTTCTACTCTTGTGCAATTTTGAAATCTCCCAAAAGAAAAAAATATTTTAAAAGTCACTGAATCCACAGACTTTAAACTTTGAACTAGGAATTACCATCTTTTTTCTGTTAGTCAATTAAATGCATATTTATGGAAACTTCGCTATGTTAAAAGCAATGTGGCAGGAACTGTGAGAGGTAAAGACTATATAAGACACGATTCAAAATCAAATATGTACAGGGTAAATATTTATGGTGGCTTACTTATATTTGGCCACTTGAGCATGAGGGAAATTCTTGTCCCTTCTCAGATAGTGGATATGCTGATCTGTAATCTGACAGCGTCTGTTCTAAAGATGGCCACACCCCGTACTAACCAGAGGATCATGGGCAAGCCACTTACCTTTCCTAAGCCTCCCTTTCCTTATTTACTAAATTCCTCCTCCTCCCCTTTCTCTTCCCCCTCCTCCTCTTGCCCCTCCCCCTCCCTTCACCCACCCCTCTCCCTCCCCCCTCCCGCTCCCCCTTCTCTTTCCTCTTCTCCTTTAATTAAAAGGCTAACACTGTTAGCCCCAACAATGAGGCCATTCACTTCAGCATATTCTTTGCCATGCAGTGGATTGAAATGTACCATCCACATATCCCAGCTGCAGGTGCCATTAATCCTTCCATGGGCAGTCACACAAGGACACATCTGTTTTGTAGATGCAGATGAAGTTAGAATATGCCTGACTATGTGCATGCCATTATAGACTGACACATCCCTCACTCGTGCTAAGTATGGTGCTATAGAGGGAAATGTACATGCTTACATGTACCATATTTAGGCATGGATAGATGCCAGGCATAGACATTCAGAAATCAAAAATTCAAATATATTCCAATTACAGACTATCTGGAAGGTTGGAAAAACATTTCACAAAGTTGGTGCTTTTGTCAATGTTATGACGAAGGATGACAAGGAACCATCATCAATATAAAAATCTTTACCAATGCTGTGGTTTAGGGATATCTTTTTTAGTAAAATATCCTATAAATACATATATGCTCCTATATATTCTATACATAGGCATATATATTTGTATACATTCATAAAACTTGAATCACACCAGAAAAATGACAGGCAAAAAAAATGCTACCTCAAACAGTCAAGTAAAATTAAATCAAAATTCATATATCAAAGTAGATATATGCAAACATAGGGCATATTACACAGGTTTTTTTTTTTAATATAATCCAATAACTAAGATTTGCCTCCCAGATAACAAGTATAAGGATAATTAAGTAAAGCAAACAAGATATGTTCACTCTATACATTAAAGCATGGTGTGTGAGTCTGCATTTTCTAAAGCATGCCGGTCACAACAATTTATTTCAAGAATCTGCCTGGAATTTTGGTCCCAAAGGCATCCTGAATAGCAACTTCTCTGCTCTTCAACATAGATTGATTTCTTGAAGAGAACAAGTTGCTTCCACTACTATGGAATTTATATAAAATGAAAATCTTTTAAAGAATTTTAGGGCACCTGGGTGGCTCAATCGGTTAAGCATCCAAATCTTGATTTTGGCTCAGGTCATGATCTCATGGTTGGTGAGTTCGAGCCCGGCCTTGGGATCTGCACTGGTAGGGTGCAGTCTGCTTGGGATTCTCTCTGTCCCACATCTCTCTGCCCCTCTCCTGTTCATGTGCTCTCTCTCTCTCAAAGTAAAAAAATAACTTAAAAAAAATTATTTAAAAAAGAATTTTAAATAAGTGCTCAATTATAGCTGGAAAGTCAACACTATTTCAAAGACCTTTTAACAGTGTAATTAAATCAACTACTGTATACGTACCACTATGCTTCCTAATTTAAGACATTATTTTATACCTTTAAGCCTATTAAACCGGTTTCATTTGAGAAAATGAAAAATTAACATCTTGAGTTATGCTAAAGAAAGTCTCTATAGTTTTAAACTCAATACAATCATGATTTTCCAACATGTGTATTAAGGTCATTTTTTTCTGACTTTGTGTTTCCCACTGCCTGCCTTTGGTCACTTTTATAGCTATACACATTTTTTTTTTCTAATTTGAAAGCAATTAATGATCTTTGCATTAATCCAATTACATTTATTATCTTATCACATAGAAATGATTCCTTAACACTTTAGCATCGTGCCAGATGATTTTCTAAACATATTATTAAAACAAAATAATTGATAGTAATTGATAACTTCTTTTACCTTTCTACCAATAACATATCATGAATAACTCCCCTGATGGAAATGTTTACTTCTATAATCCCATTTCTTGGTGTGTAGCTGCATAGTATGCTATTTTATGAATAGAGCACAATTTATTTAACCAGTCCCCTGCTGTGCATAAATTAATATTACAAATGCAAAAAAAAAAAAAAATCCTTGCACATACACCTGTGCACATTTTTCCTGTTTAAAATGTTTTCTTTAGGAGTGCCTGGGTAGCTCAGTCGGTTAAGCGTCCGATTTCGGCTCAGGTCATGATCTCGTGGTTTGTGGGTTCGAGCCCTATGTCGGGCCCTGTGCTCATGGCTAGGAGCCTGGAGCCTGCTTCAGATTCTGTGTCTCCCTCTCTCTCTGCCCCTCCCCTACTCATGCTCTGTCTCTCAAAAATAAATAAACATAAAAATAAATAAATAAACAAATAAATAAACAAATAAATAAATAAAATGTTTTCTTTATATATATATAGGTAGCTGGCTATATTTTCCCTGTTTTGTTTTTCCTAATCACCATAGATAATTCAAGAATTAAGTAAACAACACGGAAATTGGCAAATGACCCTTGGAAAGTACATAGTTTTGTATTTCATGTGATTCAAACACTTATGTATTTTGTCATTTTCTATACTTCCAAGCCAAAAAAATCTGCAGAAGAGAAATTCTGGGTGTAGGGATTTAGGACCACTTTCAACAACCCCTGAAAGCCTAGGCTCACTGGGGGACAGAACCGTAGACCCGTCTTTCTCCCTAAATAGTATTATTTACGAAGGTTTGACCAAAGTTTGTCTCCATCTTTTCTCCCCTGCACTTCTCCCCTCCCAGCAGCTGCTTCTCTTCTCCCACCCTTGCTATGGGAGGTGTGGGGTTCTCTGTACTCCACAGTCTTATACTTATCCCAGAGGCAAAGGGAATTCAAGAGCTGAGAAATAAACCATGCTGATTCTAAGTATGGTGATGAACGAAAAACAAATAACTTGTTAAAAACTCCAAGGGTAAAGTCAAACATGAAAACTGAGTCAGGCTTCAAAATAAACATTGTTTCTTTGCCATTGTATTGGACAGCTTTTGATCCTTTTGTAACACAACATTTTCATTCAGGATTTCTTTCCACGTTGCCATTTGCCATCGCATCATCTTCATGTCATGGTATGTTTTTCAATGGGCTATTTGTTTAGAGACTTTTTCCTTTCCGTATTGCCAAACTCTGTGAACAATGAATTACTTCAGTGGAAAACCCCATGCCATCTTTGCAGAAAGATCATGTGTGCAACTGTATTCCTTTGTGCTTTCATTGGTTTGTGTGTGATAAAAGAAAGCGTTTTAAAAATACAAAATAGCCCAGGGATGACTGGCTGGCTGAGCCGGTGGAACATGCGACTCTTGATCTCAGAGCTGTAAGTTTGAGCCCCATGTTGGTTGTAGAGATTATTTAAAAAAAAAAAAATCTTTAGGGGCGCCTGCGTGGCTCAGTCAGTTTAGCATCTGACTCTTGATTTTGGCTCAGATCATGATCTCATGGTTCACGAGATGGAGTCTCGTGTCAGGTTCTGCAATGACAGTGTGGAGCCTGGTTGGGATTCTCTCACTTCCTCTCTCTCTCTACCCCTCTCCCGCTCTCTCCCAAAAATAAATAAATAAACACTTAAAATTTAAAAAAAAATTTTTTTTAAAAATACAAAATAGCTCAGGGCACCTGGGTGACTCAGTCGGTTAAGCATCCGACTTCAACTCGGGTCATGATCTCGCGGTTCGTGGGTTCGAGCCCTGCTTCGGGCTCTGTGCTGACAGCTCAGAGCCTGGAGCATGCTTCATATTCTGTGTCTCCCTCTCTCCCTGCCCTTCTGCCTCTCATGCTTTGTCTCTCTCTCTCTCTCTAAGTAAACATTAAATAAATAAATAAATAAATTAATTAATTAATTAAAATTTTAATACAAAATAGCTCAGACTAAAGAGAAATAAAATCTAAATTATGGGCTCTTTTCCTCCCTGGGCATTGTACCATTCACCTTTAGCACGGAGTCACCAACTACAAGGTTTAGGAAACTTGACAGAGGTCACACAGCTAGTAATTAGTGGAGCCAAGATTCAAACCCAAACATTCTGGCTGCAGAGTCCAAATCCTTGATATTATACTATGGCTGATTCCACAACGCACACAGAGAGCTCTGTGGTTAGGTAAAAAGATTTTAAAAATTAACAGCCTCTACTCAAGAGGAGAATTTTAACCTAAGGTCACCAGACAGACTCCTGGGAAGCAGAGGCACAGCAAACTGAAAGCCAGAGATTAAGGAGAAGTCTGGATACTGAATGGTAGGCATTCCAGACTCTGCTCCCTTTCATGCTCACAGAATGGTGGAAATCAATTTTATCTACCCAAAGCAAAAGTATACTTAGGAGACATCCTAGTTTTAAAAGAAACTAAATGTTCTCATGAAAGAAAAATTCTCCCAACACTGCCTTTTGGGGTCTCCCAAAGAAAACCTGGCTTATTACTAGATGGTCCTTCCAAGGAGGTCCACCAATCACACAAAGACTGCAACCCAACATTTTGGAGCCTTACTCTTAAGTAAGTGGGCAAAGGTCATTAGACATTTGAGAAAAGACACAGTCTGAAACAAACAAACAGAAAAAAGGAACTCAGAAGCCGCACAAACAATACAGGGAGTAGAAGAAATGTTTTAAAAATCCACTATTATTTAATATCCTCAAAGCCCCTCCCCCAAAGATATTACATCCATGAAACCACAGAATATTTAAGAAAAATAAAAGGACATAAATGACAACTTAGAAATTATAAAATTAAAAAGAAGAAGATCTCAATAGCATAAAAGATAAGAAAATTAGAAGATCAATTTAAGTGGCATAATGTTTAGCTAACTAGAATTCCAGAAAAGAGGAAATAAAGGGGAAGAAATTAGCAAAATGAAGAGTGCACTTTCCCAGAAATGAAAGGCATGAGTTTCCATATTAAGAAGAGCTAAGTCACCAAAATAATTAATTAACCCTTACTTATACTTTTGTGTGGGTCTTAGACATAGTTCAGACCTTGGAATACTGCCCAATATTCAGTCATCTGGGAAATTTGTTGGACCTCCTTGTAAGTGGTTGGCTTTGTGAGAACTTGATGGTACCAATAAGACTAACAAGTGTACTAGTCTTGTCTGTGAGAGTCCTTTGAGCATGAAACATTCAGTAGGTAGGAAACTCAAATAAAACCCAAAATGGGGGGAGGGGTACCTGGGTGGCTTAGTCAGTTAAGTGTCCGACTCTTGATTTTGGCTCAGGTCACAATCTCACAGTTTCATGAGTTCAAGCCCTGCATCAGGCTCTGCACTGACCATGCAGAGCCTACTTGGGATTCTCTCGCTCTCTCTCTCTTCCTCTCCTCTGCTTGCCCTCTGTCTCTCAAAATAAATAAATAAACTTAAAAAAAAAAAAGGGGGAACAGGATAGTCCAAGGGATTCTGCTGTGCATATATGGTATACAGGGTATACTGGAAACAGCCATGGCTTTCAAGTCAGACAGGTCTGAGTCGAACTCCTGCACATGCTTCTTAGTAGTGAGTGACCTTGGACAATTTATCCAACCTGTCTGAGCTTCGGTTTTCTCACTTCTAAAATGAGGACAACACCTGGTCACAGGATTCTGAATGGGATCGTGCATGCACAATGACAAGGATGGTGCCTGTCATATAGTACACACATTTAATCAGCAGAGGTTACTTTTTAACACAGAGCATGGCTGTGTCTTTGATCCATCTCTGTGCTTGTAAGAACAGTAGGAGTTGGTTGTAAACATTTGCTTGCAAAGTGCTTTTGTATAAAACCAGGATCACAGTCCCCATTTCAAAAATTCGTATCACACTTTTAGAACAAAGGACCTATTTTAGTTCAAAGTACAACAAAATCTTTGTTACTCAGAATACTAGAGAATGGATGGTAAACGGAAGTCCAAAAAATGTGGCCAATGAAGAGTTAATTCACATAGGCAAAATGGTCATACCTAGTCTCCCTCTCCTTCCTGGGGAAACATCAATGTAAAGGAAAGAACAGAAACTGAAGGCATTGTTTGTAAGGCAGAAAGCTAGGTCCCAACCCCTGCAACCCCTAAAATGAAGCCTGAAAAACAATCATCTTCTAAAACTCCTAATACTAACTCACAAGACTACTTTGTTTTCCTCTGGGGAAACTAATGAGATCTATTGTTTTCCTGGACTATCTCAGAAATCCTTATTCCTAGAACCTCGATGAGGGGGTGAGTGTCAGGTAACACAGCTTATTCTGCTTGATGATTATGCTCAACAAAGGCAACCTCAAAGGAATTAAGGAAAGGAGGGAGGGGAAGAAGGGGGCAGAACAATTTCAGAGAATTATCTCAGAAGGGTCATAAAAAGATGTTTCAAAACCACAGTGTGAAGATTGCAACTGACTCATATTCTAAAAATTGCACTGAACAGTTCTGGAAGGTGGTAAAATAGAGATAGAACAGTGGGTACATATTACTCATTGTCAAACCAAAAGCATAGTAAAGTTGTAACTTTTACTTAGAATAGCTCAAAATAATGAGTTGTGGGGAAACGTCTGAGAAGAATAATACACTAGTGGAAGTGAGGTAATGCTATACAATAAAAAATTTTGAGCACTGAAGTTCCTTCCACAAGGTCCATCTGGAACAGTATTACCTGGCTGTCACAGCTTACTACAGTATTAATCTCTGAGCTACTAATAGTTCTCCAGAAAGGCTGGAAATCAATGCAACACTGACCAGGGTCACATGGTTTCCTGGCAAACCATCTTGGGAGATGGTCTTCTTACAGATTTTAGGGACTATACTTAAATCCTGATTAATTTGAACAAATTACAGTATTGAAGTTTGAATTACAGATGCAAGACAGAAGATAAAACCCAAGCAGAGGTATACATGGTCATGTAGGAATGTGTAAATATGCAATGCGTTTTTGTAGAAGTGGTAGAAGAAAGCCTTCAGTTCCTAAAGATTCTACAGTGGCTCTATATTGTCCTGGGAGCAAGTTTAAAGTCCTCATTCTGACACTGAGGTCAGGTAAAGTCCCATCTTTTGTCTTTGTCTTGATAACAATACTTACCATGAGCCATGCTGGACACTTGACATCCATTCTTCTTTATCTTTATCTTATTTTTTTACATTTTTATTTATTTTGGGAGAGAGACACAAAGAGCGAGCAGGGGAGGGGCAGAGAGAGAGAGAGAGGGAGAAAGAGAGTCCCAAGCAGGCTCCATGCTGTCAGTGCAGAGCCTGGCTCGGGGGCTCAAACTCATGAACCAAGAGATCATGACCTGAGCAGAAATCAAGAGTCCAGCCCTCAACTGAACGAGCCACCCAGGTGCCCCCATTCTTCTTTTTCTTTAAAATAATGCAATGGCTGCCCCCATTTACATATGAGGAAACTGAGATTCTGCACGTTATACTAAATAGCTGAAGGTCACACACTTTTGGAATACAAATCCCAATCATCTGACTCCGGAAAGAAGGCCTCTCTTCTTTCTCCCCATTAACTATCCAAAGTGAGAGCCAAATAAACCCATGCTCATGCAGCCCTTCAAGCTACTGTGTAAGCTGTTTGTCTTTAGGTGACATGTGCCTCTATCTCCACTCACCTTTCCAGTTCCGGACCCTCTCTCAAAGCTCAGGAGCCAGCACAGAGTAGCCTGACTACACCTGCAAACATCAGTGTCCCCCTTTTGGGTCTTGGCGTAGATCAGCCCATCTGTGTCACTAGTTCTATCATATGATGAGTCAGGTCACCACTTTACCTGATGTGTTGTTATATTCTTTACCTGGTTTTTTTTTGTGCATAAATCTTTTCTTCGAAACATGATAGCAAGAGCTAATTTTAGAAACTGCCACATGCTTCATTTTTATACTCAGTGGGCGGAAAAAAGCAATTATTTAATAGATTTAACATTTTCATTGTAATTTGGGGGAATCTTGTTACCCATAATATATAATTATACATTAAAAGGATAATTTACTTTTCAGTTCGCTATTATATGATGATGATAATAATCTACTTTAAAATAAAACTTTCAATGGAATTATTTTTTTTAACCAATTACAGTTCATAGTATTACATAATTGAGCTTCAGTAATATTCTTACTAATCTCTGTAGGAGTGCTGATAACACTGACGCCATCTTTGACCCTCCATTTTGTTTATGCCCACACCATGACTTCCCTTGGGGCTACATGTTCCAGGCCCTGTGGAGGAGGTTAATGTATGACCTGACTGGAATGCGGGAAGGCTCGTTCTGATCTTCCCTAACGTGGCTCAGTCAAGGCATCACTTTAGGTAACTAGTAGAGATCCTCTGGCACACAAATGGGGCCACTAACCTGGGACCTCACCACCATGCCCCTTGCTCTATAAAAGCTGGGGACTGAGGTCTGGACGTGGTGGAGACTAGAGATGAAGGATGGCTGCCTACCGCCTGGATTATCTGCCCATCTGCCCAATCCCCTGGTCAGTAAGTTACCCTGAATAAAACTTTGCATAAAGGGTGTGCGGTGGCTTCCTTTGTTTTTTGGTCTTAAAGTGACTTCTCAGCCTGCAGGACACTTTACTGACACTTGTCTACCTTCTAGCAATCTCCTATAATAAGAATCTTTGATCATGCAAGACGGAGATGGATGGTCATGTGAATATACAGTTGCATTTTAGCCAACAGTATCAAATTTCCCCTTCACTAATTTTTTGTACAACCAACAGGAAGTTCAAAAACATGGATTGGTGTTTTAACTTTTCTTTTTGTTCCTGGACAGACTTAAGTAGATCTTACGTTAAGAGTGAACTTGCGGGAACTATCTGAGATTTTAATGAATGTATAATTGACATATTATGGGAAATTAAGCAGAAAGTATCAGTTCTTTAAAGTTGTTCCCAGAAATCATGTAAAGCAGGTGAAGATACTGGTTAGAAAATATTCAAAATAATGCTGTATTAAATTGTTAAATTCTAAATTGAATTTCAATAAAATTTTAAAACTCGTTAAAAAAAAAAAAAGAGAGAGTGAACTTGCTGGGGCACCTGGGCGGCTCAGTTGGTTAAGCATCTGACTTCGGCTCAGGTCATGACCCCCGGTTCGTGGGTTCGAGGCTTGCATCAGGCTCTGTGCTGACAGCTTAGAGCCTGGAGCCTGCTTCAGATTCCGTATCTCCCTCTCTCTTTCACCAACCCTGCTCGCACTCTGTCTCTCTCTCTCAAAAATAAGTAAACATTAAAAAAATAAACAAAACAAAACAAAACAATGAACTTGCCAAAAAGGGAGAGACAACAGGAAAGTTCTAGAGTGGAGAGGCAACCAGATAAAATACCTCAAGGAAAAATACCAGCTGCTTGTGTAAAGCCTGGTAGACAAATCCATTGCCCAGGACTTTCCATAGGCAACCTATCATTATCAGGCCAGAAAAGGGCAGAACTTGTTCCAGATTCTAGGGCAAGGCAATTGATGTATTTAACAAGCAGCCTCAGCCACAGCAGGAAGAAACACAGACATCATGTAAGGCTGATCCCAAAGTACACTCCACAGCTTGATCCCTTGACTAAAAGGAGCACGGAGTAGGAGGAATCTTACGTACAGCCCTTTCCTGGGCCATAGTCCTGAGGCTGCACAGTCCTGTGGCTTGAAGTGAAGCCCTGTCAGATCCTCAAAACAGCCTCGTGACACCCCATCACACATCCTGGTCCCCGGAAGCTGGTTCCCAGCTGGAGGCAGGGGCTGATGAGGTGAAATGCATTCATCTAGGAATCCAGTACAAGAATCAACCCCTTTTTTCATGCACTCACTAGAAGAGAGGCAGATTATACCAGAGTGGAGCATCTGGGTCCCAGCTAAAGGCTTGGCAGCTCAATGCCGGGGCTGATGTGGCTTCTGTCCCTCAAAGAAACATATTTCTTGGTTCTGGCACCCAGAAACACCTATTTCCTTTCCTTTTCTCTGGGAAACAGGCAGCTGCTAAAGAATGCTGGTTTCATTTAGGTACAGTGCCACCTTGCTTAACAAAGCTATTTTGAACAAAGCTGGCTTCTGCTCATCAGCTCTGGGGTAAATGCTCATTCCTCCATGCTGAGTCCCTGCCACCTTGCACACACAGGTCTGTGGTCAGCCTAGAAGGCTCTCAGTGCCTCATCGTTGGGAAGGGAGGGAGGCAGCACCCTGCTCTTAGCACTACAGGGAAGGACTAGCCAGAGAGATGGATATCCTGCCTTCCTGTTGCTTCGCCACCCACCTCCACATCCAAACAAAGTAACAGCAGCCCTAGCCCAATGGGAAGAGGCAGGAAGAATCCAGTAGAATCACATTTTTAGGTCTGAATTTTTTATACCTTTGGTAAACAAGTTCTTATATATGGAAAGTGGTGGTGAATGCCTCCTCCCTGCTCATGGAGACATGTTCTTTTCCATTGCTTGTGCGGCTCAGGGAAAAGTAGAGGAAAATTTAAGAGATGTGTGAACGGGGAACCTTTAAAGTCCATTTATGTGGCTCATGCATCAACACTGGTTCTGCTTATATGCAGGTTTGTTTTTCCCCAACCAAACAGACCCCAGAAGTTAGCTTCCAGGCAGTTCCCAGGCCTCCCATGCCATGGATCAAGCTCCCACTCTCCACTCACCCCATCTCCATGACCAGCAGAAGGAGCCAGAGAGCTCTGAGTGGTAAATATCCAGGAGGGATAGGAGTGGTTATCTCCTACCTTAGGGTCCACAGTCACTACCCTAATCTCCAGGGACCAGACTCTTAACTTGAAGTTAGGAGAAGGTTAGGGAACTAGAGAATTTTGCTTTTCTTCTTTCAAAAAATCCAGAGAGATCTATTGAGGAGTAGACACTTAGCCAAGAAGACACATGCCTTCAGAGAGAATGAGGCCAAGAAATGTTTCTTTAAGTTAAAAAGAAAGTATTAAGTAAAACCAGAACTGAAGCTAGAAGAGGTCCTGGGAGAGCGGCTAGCCAGCCCCTGCTCCTCCCTCAGAAAGAAGGAGAGGTCTATGGCTGGGGTTGCCTAATCTAGCCTGTGGGCCAGCTTCAGCAGGTGTGTTTTGTTTGGCAAGTACAACATACTTTTAAGTGCTTTACTCTTAATTAGTTACTAACCTTTAAAGATCTGAAGAATTCATATTAATAAATAAACTAGATTTCCAGATTCCCTTGATAAAACAGAAGATCGGGCAGAGCTGGCTGACATCCACCCCTGGATCACAGCTGTCCTCTGGAGTTAAACACACACCCCCCCCACCGCCCCACCCCAGGCCCCTGAACCTCCTCAGGCATTTATGATCCCTGCTTGGCCCCCTGCAGCAATGGACTTTGCCATCCTAGGCAAGACAAATGTTTCTCTATCTAGTGTTTCACCTAGGGAGCTCTGACAAAATATCCACACTTGCACTCAGACCAATTAAGTCAGGACCTGGGCCTGGAGACGGACCCAAGCCAAAGAAGGGTTTTAAAGTCCCCAGGTGATTTTTATGTGCAGCCAGGTTTACAAATGGCTAAGGCTGGATCCTGAAAGGCAGGTCATAAATTATTCTCTTCTTGAAACACCTCAGTGGCTTATTTCACTCTTTTACCATTTTTAAAGTTTTTCATGATATCCTACCAAAATCTGATTTTCTCTTATTCTTCTAGCACCTCACATGGCCCTAGGTTTTTGTTTTGTTTTGTTAGTTTCTCTTCTTTTTGCTTCATTATTTTGGTTCATCCATTCTCAACCTCTCCTCCAGCTTCTCCACGTTTTTTAATTTTTTTTTTTTTTATTTTTAAGTAATGTCTACACCCAACCTGGGCTTGAACTCACAACCCCGAGATCAAGAGTCATGTGCTCCTCCAACTGAGCCAGCCAGGTGCCCCTCTCCACATTCTTTTTAAAGTACAATGGACAAAATTAGAAACAATACCCTACCCATTATTTTACTGGAGTAGCTCAGTAGTGGTATTTATTTCTGGTTGAATGTCATACTTACTATCTCAGAATCACATTAATTTCTTTTCACAACACTTTTTAAAATTTTCACCTAATCATCATCTGATTTTTGTTAACAAGGAACTCAACTGCAAAAACCTGAGAAATCACACTCCAGGATGGAAAAAACAAGATTTAGAACAAGTTAAAGCACCAAATAGCAAGTCTCATTTTCAGGCGAGAGAGACATCAACCTTTCCCCAGGGCCATAACCTGATATGTAAAACTCAAGGGGACATAAGCATGCCCATAGTAGTTTTAGTTCTCTGCCTGTAAAGTAATTTACAATCAATAGCTTAGTCTGTTTTTAGGCAAATTGTAAGTCGATTTCCTTCCTTTTTTTTTTTAAGATCTTATTTTTCAAGTAATTTCTATACCCAACGTGGGGCTTGAACTCACAACCTGAAGATCAAGCGTTGCATGATGTACCAAATGAGCAAGCCAGGTGCCCCTCTAAGCTAATTTCTTAGCGAATCCTTCACTGTCAAATTATAACAGAAATGCTGCTTAGTGTAAGATGGAATTGGAAGACCAACACAAACGTTAGCCTATCTCAATGAGATAGTATTTTGTTGCACCCATTTTACAGATTAGGAAACCGAGGCCTGGAAAGCTTAAGCAGGTTGCCCACAGTTGACTGCCCACACACCCAACATATGAGGAATCCTGGTTTTGGTTGGCTCCTTTGGGAAGGTAAATCCTTCCATGGCCATCGGCCCCTGATTCTGGGTACCAGATTCCACATCAAAAAATGGAGCCTCAGAGACACCAGCACTTAGGCTTTACATCCAGCAAGAACAGAGACTGAGTCTCCATGATACCACACACACACACACACACACACACACACACACACACACACACATCAAAATGCACACCAAACATTGAACTTGCCATTCTGGAGCCAACGGACTCTGGCAAACGCTCCCTGCAACGCCTAGGGAAAAGCCAACATTTTCTAATTAATATATAAACCACAGAGCGCCCCTTGCAAGATGCCAGCTCTGTATGGTTGGAAATCTTGTCCAGAGAAAAAACAGAAAAACAAGTTGAACTACAAGATTCCCTCCAGCAATCGATAGTAAGGAAAAAAACCACCACACCCCTACACACTCACAGTTTGAAGAGAAAGAAGGGAATTAATGTTTTATGTCTGGTCTCCATAAAATGTCTGCCCAGTTAGAACCCAATGTGTGATCAGGGGAAAGGAAGGATTGAGCTCGGGGCTCGGCGGGAGCCGGAGGCCCCTGACGCTCTGAAATCCCAAAGGCTCTGAGATCCCAAAGGAACACCTACGCGCCGCCCTCCTGGCGCTGCCGCCACGCCCAGGCCCCTGCGGGACTCGCCGGGGCGGTCACTGCGCGGCGCACAAAGGTCTCCTCGGGAGGGAGAACCCTGGTCTCATCTCATTGTTTCGACCCAACCGTAAAATGCGTCGTCTCCTCTTCCTCAAAAAGGACCTGAGCTAACAGGGTCACGCGGCCTGCCCAGCCCGAGGATCTCTTCTTTGTGTACCCGTTCCCAAGCCACGCGCTAGAAACCGCGCGCTCCAGCCCCCTCCTGCAGTCGCCCCGGCTGTCGCCTCCTCGCGGCGCCAGCGCGCACCACCTCCAGACAAGGCGTGGCGACGCGCGTGGCGAGGCCCTCCGGCGGCCCCAGCCCCAGCGCATCCGCCTCTCCTGCGTCGCGGCCGCTCGGGTGGAAGCCCTCCTTCTGAGCCGAACCGCCCGGGAGCCGCGCGGAGCCACAGATACTCACGTTTCCAATTGTCTTCGGATAGTGCGCGCACTCCCCGCGCCACCGCTAAGACGAGCAAGCGCCGAGAGCCGCCTTTCAGGCAGCCAGAAGTGACTAGCAGGCGACCAGCTCAAAGCCCCTCATTTTCTGCAAGCTCACTCAAAATGCTCCGCGGTGCCGCCAACGCAGCTGCCAGGTTTAATAACTGTGTCAGACGGCCCCTCCCCCCATAAAGAGACACAAAGATGACAGGCTGGGGACTGAGGTCCGCCTGTTCAACCGCAGTCACCCTGCCTCAGTCCCAGCGATGCCGCAGCTGGCATCACAGTGCAGGGACCAACCAGGAGTGCCAGCCTTGACCCAGGAATTCTCCAGAAACCTCAGCTCTTTCTTAATCGCTCGGGGCGTAAATCTGATACTCTCCACCACAGTATTTGTGAAACCAAACAGGAGGCGGGTGCCTTTCTAGTTAACCTAACCTGTGTCTCGAGTGTAAGGGGGACTTACGTAAAAGAACGCAGCAAACCTCAGCCTTAATTAAACCAGATTTCTGGGCATTGATAGGATATCCTGGCACCCTGCAAAACGCACGCAGGAAGCTCATCCAAACTCTTTTCCCTCACGTTTTAGTGGCTCACGCTAACGTTCCCGCCTCTCCGGAGAATTCTGGCCAACAGAACCTTACTGTCTGGGGGGGCTCCTTTGCAGATCCTCCTTGACCTGGACCATCTCCAACGCGCTGACAGCTCCTCGAGAGCGATTGGATTTTATCAAGCTGGAAGGAAGTAGTTGTTCTGTTTTGCAAATGAAATATCTCCCCGTAAGCAGTGCTTTCTAAATATATGTACACCTAACCCATACTGAGAGCCCTGCAGCCTGCCAGCCACGCCCCGCGGCCTCCCCACCCCCCGCCCCGGGTCCCGCCCTGCCCCGAGGGTACTTCTCTGCGCAGCCCAGCCGGCCGCACCTGTCTCTTTAGGGAGCGGTTTCCGTGGAAACTTCCGTGGAAGCCGGTTCTCCCTTCAGACTCGCCGTTACCCTGACAACTGCGACCTAGCACTAGGCGGTCCAGGAAGAATATCAAAGGATGCCTGTTTTAAATCACAGATTCAGATTCACAACGGTAATCGGGCAAAAATAGAAGGGCAGTGATACTTGGGAATGGAGACCGAGCTGCGCAAGACTGAACGCGGATGGGGTTAATGGACAATGCAGACCCCGGGGCACCGCATCATTCACCCCTCCCACCCCCCAGCAAACAAATTTATACTTGGCTTTAGAACGAATTCTATCATTCCCTTCTGCATATTTACTTTTCTCTATTCTGCTTAAGATACTATGTAAAAGTTATTTTGCACTAGCTAGCTCCTGGTAGAAGGGAGGAGAGGCCCATAAAAAATGTGTGGAACAGGGGAAGACTTCGTGGGAATCATATTTGTTTGGCTGTGGATGATCTCCTACACAGAAACCCAGGAATTGTTCTGATTATAACCTTGCACCATCAGGTTATGATGAACACTTGGTTGCAAAATTAAACTCATTATTTCAGTGAAGTTTCAGGTGGGGAAAATGGGGAAGGGTGGATGAGACTATCTGTATCCAAATTCGTTAAAAATTTAAATGTTCATATGCCATCGTGTTACTTTTGGATATGGATATTTTACACTCATCAAACCACAAGTCGGTACTAAAACAATAAAATGAAACGAGTTAATGAGCTTTATACAAACCGTAAAAGGATTGCGTACAAACACATACCCCATATTGCTTTCACCTTACCATAAACCTTATATTTCATATCTGAGTTATTAAAAGCTTAAAATTAGTGGCATATTTGAATTAATGAGATTTTACTATACACATTATAATAATATATTAATTAATCTCTGGCTTGAGACTGAAAGATATATATTTGTATATATGTATATACATCTATATACACATATATACAAATGCATTTATGTGAAGTTCCATATGTATCCAATTTCCATAAAGGAAGTGATATTTCCATATTTTAAGGAAACAATTTATGTAAAAGAACGGATACAGGAAATTTTGTCATAAAGCAAAGACTTTTGTCAAGAAGAACCATCTAATTTGCATGTTTTGAAAATCCACATTTTGTATCCTGAATCTGCTCTGAAGCACATAATTTTGTAATCGTGTGACACAGATGGTTATTTGCAAATGAAGATCTCTAAAACAAAAATGTGTATACCCAGCTATAGAATAGCCACCTCCCTCACCTAATACATTTCAAACTTGAAAGAATAAAAAGTATTAGGGTTCCTGGATGGCTCTTGATTTCGGCTCAGGTCATGATCTCATGGTTTTATGAATTCGAGCACTGCATCGGGCTCTGTGCACTGACAGTGTGGAACCTGCTTGGGATTCTCCCTCTCTCTTTGCCCCTACCCTGCTTGCTCTCTCTCTCTCTTTCTCTCTCTCAAAATAAACTTTTCTTTTAAGTAGTAAGCAGATTATCTTTACTTCTAACAAAAATTAAGAGTGAGAATTGTAGGAGCACCTAAGTAGCTCAGTTGGTTAAGCATCTGACTTAGACTCAGGGCATAATCTCTTGGTTCTGGGTTTGAGTCCCACATCAGGCTCTGCACTGACAGCTCAGAGCCTGGAGCCTGCTTTGGATTCTGTGTCTCCCATTTTTTCTGCCCCTCTCCCGCTTGTACTCTTTCTCTCTCAAAAATAAATAAACTTAAAAAAAATTTAAAAAAAGAGGGAGCATTGTAGAAGACAGAAGAATAGGCGTAAAGAGGTTAAAAACACGCTAAGCAATGCAATCCTTTAAAATCTTTCCAAGGAATAATTAAGATCAAGATAACTATATTTAGAATATTATATTAACTGGTAATATGAAGTGAGATTCAAAACAACAAATATGTATGATCCCAATCTTTTTCAAAACTTTGTGTTGTGTGTACTTACACATGTGACAGTCATGAATCAGGGGAATTCTTAGCTTTACGCTTGTCTATATCACTTGTCTGTATTTCTTTATACTTGCCTATATTTTCCACAACAGCTATTCCCAGTGAAAGCATCATGGTAGAGGGCTCAAGAGAGTAGGCATCAGATCAACATCTTACCGACCTGGCTTACGTCCTTGGTGATTCTTCTAGGCTACTATATATGTCTTTTCATTTGAAAAAAGAAAAAAGGCTAATAATAACACCTTCTTCATAAGGTAGTTGGGAGGATTCAGTGGTGTAAAGCCTGAAGAATGAAATGTGTTCCTTTTGCCAAATGCAGTAATCCCAATTTGGGAGCTATTTTTTCCAGGCTTTTAATTCTATCTTGGATAGTTTTGACCCTTCAATTAGACATTATCATCATATATGTGCAGTATTATTTATATCTGCCCACAGTTGTTACTGAAATTCCTTATCATTGTTTTTTGTGTCTCAGAATCTTCTTCGGGGATCCTTCTCCTTTTCCTTAAAGTGTATCCCTAAGAAGATTCATAGGGATAGCTTTTGTCACTCAAATCTCCTGGTTTGGGTTTGATAATATCTTTATTTTGGGTTTGTTCTTGAAATGTAGTTTCATGCCATATAATTTTAGGTTCATGGTTACTTTCAACTGGCACTTTGAAGATATCCTTCACCTGTCTTCTGGCTTTGTTGTTGCTGTTGAGTAATCAGATGTCTTGTAATTTTTACTTTTTTTTTCTATGTAATCTGTCAACTTTGAATGTTTTTCTCTTTGTTATGCTTTTATTCCATTATCTCACCTCTTTAAAAATGTCAAACACACTTCATATTCTGTATCCGATCATTCCAGTATTAATAGTCTTTGCAGGTTTATTGTCTCAGATGATCTTCATCACCACCTTATTTATTTAGTGACTTTTATTTATGGTGAATTCATGTCCTTGGAACTCTACCAGTGGGACCTCTCTGAGTCCTGCATTACAGTGCAGTGATCCCGATAGGTGAACTGGGGAGATGGGGGCACTTCTAACATGGAGCTGCTTTAAAATAAATTTTAGGTTTAAAGTGTCAGGTCCCTGTACATTACATTCTCTAGGAGGTACAGATTTCAGGCTCAAATACTTGTGAGTGGAAGCCCAAAGCTGGGACTACTTCAGGGAGATTTTTCTGTACTTCGCCCAGCACCAAGGCTGAGACAGGTAACATCTCTTCATGCAGGCAAGTTGTTTTCTTGTATGACCATTGTTTTGGCCTTTCAGGGGTTCTGGCCTTCCATGCTGCTCAAGCCACATGTTTTTTATCTCCTGCCCTCTGAGCGTGACCCATTTAAACTCAGACTCTGGGGTTGGCAGGCACCTCCTTTCCTCCATTGCCTCTCAGCCAAGGCCTGCTCCACCCTTGCTTCCCCTACAACCAAGCTTTCTCACAGTTTTGCCTTCTATTCCCTTTCCTTTGCCACCAGCCTGGCAGTGCTTTGAAAATATATGATAAACAATACCGTTTAAAAAATGGGCAAAAGAGGGGCACCTGGGTGGCTCAGTCAGTTAAGCACCCCACTTTGGCTCAGGTTATGATGTCACAGTTTGTGGGTTCGAGCCCCTCATCGGGCTCTGTGCTGACAGCTCAGAGCCTGGAGCCTGCTTTGGATTCTGTGTCTCCCTCTCTTTCTGCCCCTCCCCCACTCATTCTCTCTCTCTCTCTCTCTCTCTCTCTCTCTCTCTCTCTCTCAAAAATAAATAAACATGAAAAAAATCTTAAGTTAAAATGGGCAAAAAATTTGGACAGACATTTCATTAAAGAAGAAATATGGATAGCAAATAAAACGTGAAAAGATGGTTAATATTGTCAGTCACTAGGGAAATGCAAATTAAAACCACAATGAAATATCACTCACAAGAAAGGCTAAAAAATGAAAAAGACTGGCAATATCAAGTATTGGCAATAATGTGGAACAACTGGAATTCTCATACATTGCAGGTGGGAGTATAAAATGGTATAACCAATTTTGGAAACAATTGAGCAGTTTATTATGAAGCTAAACATACATATATCATCTATATTTACCTTCTATTGCCATAATAAATTACCACAAATTTAGTGGCTTAAAACTACATTCCTTTCTTAGCTCATATTTCTGAAGGTCAGAAATCTGAAACAATGTGGCTGGGTTGTCTGCTCGTGGCATCACAAGACTGAAGTCAAAGTGTTAGTTGGGCTGGGTCCTCTTCTGGAAGCTCTAAGATGAAATCTGCTTCCAGGCTCATCCAGGCTGTTGGCAGAATTCAGTTCCTAGTGGTTGCACAGCTGAGGTCTCCATTTCCTTACTAGCTGTCAGCTGGTGTCTACACTCCTTTCTAGGAGCCCCATCCATAATCAAGCCAGTAAGGACACATTGACACACTGTGTGCTTCACATCTTTCTGACTTCCTTTTTTGTTTACCACTTTTGAAGGGTACATGTGATTACATTAGGCCCACCCAGAATAATCTCTGTTTGCCATGTAAGGTAACATAATCATGAGACTGGTATCTCATTATACTCTCCTGATCCACTCACACTCAGAGGGGAGAGGGTCCTTGGAGGTCATTTCTAGAATCCTGCTTACCATGCCATATGATACAGCCATTTCTTTCCTAGGTATTTACCCAAAAGAAATGAAAATGTATGTCTGCCCAAAGACTTATAGGTGGGGGTGCCTGGGTGACTCAGTTGGTTAGACGACTGACCTTGGCTCAGATCACGATCTCATGGTTTGTGAGTTTGAGCCCCACATCAGGCTCTGTACTCACAGCTCAGAGCCTGGAGCCAGCTTCAGATTCTATCTTCCTCTCTTTGCCCCTCCCCCACTCAGTTCTGTCTATCTTTCCCTCCGAAATAAATAAACATTAAAAAAAATTTGGGGGGGTGCTCCTGGGTGGCTCAGTCGGTTGAGTGTCTGACTTGGGCTCAGGTCATGATCTCACCGCTTGTGAGTTTGAACCCCGTGTCAGGCTCTGTGCTGATGGCTCGGTGCCTGGAGCCTGCTTCAGATTCTGTGTCTCCCTCTCTGCCCCTCCCCCACTCACGTTCTGTCTCTGTCTCTCAAAAATAAACAAACATTAAAAAAATTTTTTAAAGATAGATGTTTAAAAAAAATTTTTTTTGAAAATCAGTGCATTTCATTATATGTAAATTGTACCTTAACTGACAAAAAGGAAGATAGTGGGTTTTTTATTTATTTTGAGAGAGAGAGGTGGGGGAGGGGCAGAAAGAGAGGGAGAGAGAGAATCCCAAGCAGGCTCCACACTATCAGTGCAGAGCCCAAGCCTGGGTCCAAACCGAGGAACCATGAGATCATGGCCTGAGCCAAAATGAAAAATTGGACACTTAACCAACTAAGCCACCCAGGTGCCCCTAAAGATTATGGTTTTTATATTTTATCCATTATCTTAAGGTATTCCACGTTGGGAGTTTCTCTACACATTTAATCCACAGACTTTAAGACTTTCTTAATAGTATCTAAATATGCCTATATGTTTTCATCCATAGCCCGTACACAGTGGACTTGCATAGTCATTTGGTCATTGTCTGTCTCCTCCGTGCTTGCCTGTAAACTCCATGTGGACAGGGGGTTGTGTATGTGTTCACCACTGTACCCCAGTACCTGGGCCCATAGTGAGTCTTTGACAAATATTTGTCGAATAAATGAATAGTACCCCCCCCCCCCCCACCACACACACACACCGCCCCGAGCAATTCCAGGCACGGAAAATCTGATTATATATCTTTCCTCTGCTTCAATTCTATTACTAAAACCTTTTCTAAGCTGTCATTAAAAGTTGGAGTTAAGACCTTTTATTTAGCCCCATTGTTATAGAAACCACGTGTCCTGATAGCCGCTGCCTGGGCTAGAAGCCGGGGTGCACTCAGTGTCACCATCTGGGCCGAGAGAGGAGGAACACAGCCACTGAGGGCTAGTCTGGCTGGCCCTGCTGGCTTCCCGCCGCCGTTTCCAGTCTCCTTTGTCACTGCAAACTGAGCACCCTGTTTCACTAAATTCACGGTTTTCCTTTTAAGGCACACTTGATTCGTCTAAACATTAAAAACATATATTAGTATTCGTCAAAGAGCAATGTACTTTGGGATTAAGTGAGACAATAACAGAAGCCAAATACTGCAGAGCCCTTTGGACTGGAGCCAGCAGCACCCTCAGAAGGGAGCGGGCCCTGAAGGCACCAGACGTTTCTTTGTTCAGGGAACTAATTAGGTCCTCCATTCATTTGACCTTGGCTTTCAGTTACTTATCTGTAAATGTCACACCCTCTCTCCTTCCAGGTCAGTACTAAGGTGCAAAACTTCCAAGTGTTAAAATCTTCCTGATAGTTGTGACCCACCAACAGGAAAAAAAAAAATCACATGAGAAATAGGCATTTGTTTTGCCTTTGCTCTTAGTATACAAATCTTAAGCACAAATTGTGTGAATTTGACGGTCCCTCTTAAAAATATGCTAGAGCACACATTTACTACTAGCTACTGAGCATCTATTCCCTCTATTGGAAACAGGACCTCAAATTTCCAAAGGAAATTTGATTTGGGTTTAAGCCTGGTAGGCTTAAACCAACTAGCACACCTACCTGTGCCCACAAGTCACCTGGATTGGCTTGGAGATCGGCACTAACACAGTCATAGCCAACAAGATGTTTGCTGGGGCTCTTGAGAAAAATACGCTTTCTTACCCTTAGAACAGTTTTGGGAGAAGAGGCCATTCTGGATGATGTGGTATAAAGGATGTGAATTTTGGACCTGCCACAGCCATTTTTTCAGTAAGGGAGACCCCAGAGCTGCCCTTGGGGCCACCTTGTGAAGCCTGAAAATAAAGGCAACACCATATAAGACAACATGGGGAGGAGAGAACCCTGGCCGAGGTGGCATCTTTTGAGCAGCTAGATTCAACCTCATCTGAAATCAGTGCCTCTAGATTGTCAGTTACCACTGACTTGGTAAAATCCCTTTGTCTTAGAAGGCAGCCTTGTTTCAGCTTCCTGTCATTTGCAATAAAAAATACATGTGATGTTTAGCTTAAAGATTTTCAGATTGAAACTAGGGTGCCATTTAGACATCACCTAAAAGTTCCATTTTGCCTACTCTTTCATAGACCTTTCACATAAGTTTCACAACCACTTTTCAAGATTTTAGACTTCTGACATCCAGATACCAAGTTGACCGCTGCCCAACATCCTGACACTCAGTAATTCCCACTGACTTGCTCTTCATAAAGCTTTTCTCCTGCTATTCAGCATAGGATATATGTGCAAATTCTTGAAGCAAATGCCCTAGAAAAGGCCAAGGCGGAAAAAACTGTAGAAACAAAAGAAAAGAGGTAACTGTTGCTGATTATCTGACCCACTTGAGAAGACAGAATCCTCAAAATGGATATAGCAATTCTGGAGAACATCAGTAGCACAAAAAATAAATACATCACACTTGTGACCAAAGACAGATCCTCAGAATCCGATTTGCCACCTTTACCTTAAAACTTTCATTGCAATTTGAATATAAAGAAAATTAAAATCATTTCTTGAACAAATGTAAGCTTATTTTTTCCACTTTATGCTTCTCCAATGATAATCGTTGACATTTGAGTGCTTACTATATGTCAGGCACTGTGATGTGCATTAGCTCATTTAGTCCTTGAATAAACCTCCTGATGCTGCAATTCCATTTTATAGAGGACACTGAGGTCCAGAGAGGTTAAATAAGAGATCACACAGCACGTGTGAGGCAGAGCTGGAACCCACATCTGGGTCTGAAGCCAAAGTCTGTGTACTTAACCAGTTCTCCGTAGTCTTCTCAAGTCAAGCCTGTCCCCCGCAGTTGAAATCACATCAGAGTTTCATCTAGACCACAGCCATTCATTATCACTTTTCCCTGATACAACCTGCAAACACAAAACTTTTTTTTTTTTTTAAGTAGATTCCATGCTGGAACTCACAACACTGAGATCAAGAGTCGGATACTTAACCAACTGAGCCACCCAGGCGCCCCACAAAACTCTTTCTTGTGTATAAGTGAACCATCCTCCACCAGTTGTCTCTTAGGGTGGGCGGGGCACAAAGGAGGGGCGGAGAAACCTTGCAGAAGTTGTCCACGTGGGAGATTCTCCATTTGCTCTCCCATCCCATCAGTCCAAGTCCTGTGCACCCTCTGCCTGAAACCTCCCATCTCAGACCAAAGGGAATAGCTCCTTCTGGAGAAGCTCAGAGCCCTGTCACCTCCTGGTCTGCGCCGTCTCTGACCACCGCGACTGTGCACCTACTGTGTGCACAGCACTCTGCTGTCTTTCTTTGTGTCCTTGCCACATTCTTTCCGTTGCAGTGTAGCCTTTTCTCATTGCTACAGCCCCAAAAGTGCATAACGTGGGCCCAATATATTGAGTGTCAGTAATATTTATTCTTTTTGAAATAGAAAAAAGAAAGGAAAAGAAAAACAAAATAGAACCTGCAATGTGTTCCACCCCAGCGAGTGGAACTGGCATGTCTGGATCACCTCCTCCAGGCACTCTACGTAAGTCTTTTATTTTAGCCAGCCCACGCTCTGGGAGGCAGGGATCTAATTCCCATTTTATAGTTGAAGGAACAGACGGGACTTGGCCAAGAGCATACAGCAGTGATGGGGGGAGGCTTTGAACTGGCCTGTCTGCCTCCCAAGCTCAGGAACTTGCACTGTGCCACCTGAGACAAGAGCAAGAACTGTGGGCTGGAGGAGGCTGGGAGCATGATTTGAGAATGAGAAGGACTGCAGGTACCAAAGGCTCCTGGGTTGCACATGGGAGCAGGAATCAAAGCTCCGCAGGACACTTAATAAAAGGCTAAGGGAAACCTGTCCTTTGAGTCGGGAACAAGAGGGAAGGAGGTAGGGGACAAAGGGTGTGAGAAAGGTCCAGAATCAAAATCTAACTCATTTTTCCTCCATTCTGCCCCAAACGACCATAGTCCTCACTGGGAACTAAGTCAGCAGGAATCTGGTGAGGACTGAGGGATCCAGAGGGATCCCAGAGGGATCCCAGTCTCACTGCTCACAGAACTCTGCTGGGTTCCCACCACGGGGTCACTTCCCCTGAATCCCTGTTAAACCTCAGTTTCTCCTGACTATATGAACACACGTTACATGGGTTTATGACATTTTCTTGAACAAAATTTCATCCTTGATCTCCCGTCTCCAACAACCACAACAAAACTGTGCCTTTCTAGAGATGGATGGTGGTGATGGTTGCACAATGTGAATGTACTTAGTGCCACAGGACTGCACACTTAAAAATGGCTAAAGTGACAAATTTCATGTTATGTCTATTTTAATTATATGATTTAAAATGTGCTTATCAAAACTCGTCACTGAATTGGGGTGCCTGGCTGGCTCAGTCAGGAGAGCATGTAACTCTTGATCTCAGGGTCATGAGTTCAAGTCCCACATGGGGTGTAGAAATTACTTAAACAAAACACAAAAACAACTCTGACTTGTATTGAGGCCCTGTGACTTTATGGCCACACCTAAACATTGAGGGCCTAGTCTTTTAATTGTGCACTATCTCCAATGTTTTCTGCCCACCCCTCCCCTCTCTGAGCCCGCTTTGTACTCTCTGTACTCCTACAAGCTGGGGCCAGTCCTGTGGCTGCTGCTCCCTGTGTGCCTGGGGAAGCCTGTTGTCCATGTCTGCAATTTTAGACATAGTGTAAATCAAGGCTTAGCATTCACTGGTCTGCAAATGCACAGTGGGTATGCTGAGCTGCTGAGGTCCTGGGTATTTCTAGGGCAGATACTGGACATAAAATCACTCCCCCTGCAGATACTGAAAGCAAAGACTTTTCTGCATTTTCTTGGTGCATGATAGGAGACAACCCTGGGAGTAGAGGCACAGGCCTCCTTTCAGACTGTATGTTTTATGGCATCTGGGTTTTTTTCTTTAATTCATTGGGTGTAAGAATGACCCCTCCCTGGAGCACGTGAGTGGCTCAGTTAGTTAAGCACCTGACTCTTGGTTTCAGCTCAGGTCATGATCTCAGAGTTTGTTGTGAAATCAAGCCCCTGGTCCAGTCAGGCTCTGTGCTGCAGGGCAGAGCCTGCTTGGGATTCTCTCTCTCCCTCTCTCTCTCTGCTGCTCTCTCCCTCCCACCCCCAGTCTGCCCCTCCCCTGCTTGCTCTTTCTGAAAATAAACTTTAAAAAAATGATCCCTCCCTGTTTATAGCCTATATTTGCATTTACTGGTTTGTAAAATTCAGAAATTGACTTGAGATAAGAAGAGTACTAAAGTGGTATGGATATTATTCTGTGTAATAGATATATTCCCAAAGGGTAGGGGAGAAAATCAGTTGTTGAATACAATAATAACAGCTAACATTTACTGAGTGTTTCTCTGTACCAGGCACTGGGTTAATCTTTTTTTCCAGGCTTTATCTCGGGGAATCATCATGGCAGCTCAATGCAGCAGGCTCATGGCACAAATGAGGAAGTTTGGCACAAAGTGATTAGTCAGCTCACCCCAGATCCCAGTGCATACAAATGGCGAAGCCAGACTTGAGCTCAGGTGGCCTAATATCTCAGCCTCTACATGCTCTTTCTTATCATAAAAGAACAATGGACCCTGTTCTGTAAAAGGTTTTTGATAAATCCTTTTCAGGAGAAGAGAAAGATTCAGTCAGTCCTGGAGATAATCGTACCATTTTGTGTGTTCAAATAGTTATTTATCAGATTCTAAGTGTAACACACTTTCATAGAGTCCCACCCAAGACATTTTCTGGCACATGTAACATTTCATTGTCACAGCAAACGATCACAATATGGTAATTCTTAGAATTTGGAAGAGGTGTGTATATTTTATGCTTTGTAGAAAATAAGAGACATGAGTGTTTCTGCTACCAAAGGCTTTTGTTTAAAAGAAGAAAAGAGGCGCTTAGCCCTCTGAGTCATAGAAGCTTCTGTCATTGCAGATAAGCCACCAGCCACAACCAGATCCCACAGGCTGGGGGGGGGGGGGGGTCTCTCTTTTCAGATAAGGGCTAAACATGACCACAGCAGGGGAGTTCAGAGGTTGACGATAGGGATGCTGATGCTAATTAGATTGTGTGGTGCTCTCTCCCTTTCAACCAACACCAGCCTTTGTTGTTTTCCAGGAACACTTGATCCCACTTTGTGGTCAGTGATTCTTGGCTAAAACTGGATAGGAAGTTGTTCCAGGGCAGATGCTGTGGAATCTGGGGCCAGACTCCCATAACCTGGGGAGCAGTTTCTGCCCTCGGGAGCCTCTAGGCTGCTTTGGCTGGATGTCCATTCGGGGCTTGTTCTCACCCCTAGCCACCCACACCGGTTCTCATTCCTGAAATGCTCATACCCAGTACATCAGACTGAAGAATCCCTGACATTAAATGCCTGCCATGCGTCTGTCCACACTCTGCCCCTGAATCCATGGGGGAAAAGAAAACAAAAACAAAAAACAAAAACAAAAACAAAACCACCACCAACAAACATCTTAAAAAGTTCAATGATGGGGGCGCCTGGGTGGCTCAGTCGGTTAAGCGTCTGACTTCGGCTCAGGTCACGATCTCACGGTCCGTGAGTTCGAGCCCCGTGTCGGGCTCTGGGCTGATGGCTCGGAGCCTGGAGCCTGCTTCCGATTCTGTGTCTCCCTCTCTCTCTGCCCCTGCCCCGTTCATGCTCTGTCTCTCGTTCATGCTCTGTCTCTCTTTGTCTCAAAAATAAATTTAAAAAAACGTTAAAAAAAAAATTAAAAAAAAAGTTCAATGATGGGAGGAAACCTTCCCTTCCTTCTTTCTCCTACAGAGACAGTTTTTAAAATAGTATAGATCTCCCCTGAGACATATTAAATAGAATTTAATTTAGAAAAATTCAGTTTTTCAGGCCCATGGCAATTCTTTATCAGTTCAGTAAGTCTGATGCTGGGCCAACACCACACTCTGTCTAGCAGTTGGCTGAACATCCTGGGAGTCATGTGCAATTCTGTGGCCTCAGTGTTTGAAGTGTTTGGGGAGGGTGGGGGATATGAGCCAGGAGAAGCCGTGTTTAGAGAGTGTCAGCCTCAGGAGGCATCCAGACTTTTCATTCATGGTTCTGAGATACAGTCCACCTGGGTAGGGAAGGCAGGTACCTGCTTCATTACTTTGAAGTTCCTGACACTGCTGAGATGGCAGCTTCTATGTCCTGACAGCTGGAAATGGAAGCAGGTGCTAGAAGGTAGGAGCCAGGCTCTAGGAGACCTCTTCTGGTGGTGCTACTGACCAGAATATAGCTTCTGGAGCCCTGGCTGACAAGCTTCCTGGATTAAGTCCAAGATGAATTGAATGTCTGTCCCTTTCTAACATAGCTCAGACTCTCTTATTCTGTCTGCATCAAGAGTGCAAGTGGGTCATTTTCTCAAAACCTGTGTTAAAATCTCTGTGCTCTAGGGGCACCTGGGTGGCGCAGTCGGTTAAGCGTCCGACTTCAGCCAGGTCACAATCTCGCGGTCCGTGGGTTCGAGCCCTGCGTCAGGCTCTGGGCTGATGGCTCAGAGCCTGGAGCCTGTTTCCGATTCTGTGTCTCCCTCTCTCTCTGCCCCTCCCCCGCTCATGCTCTGTCTCTCTCTCTGTCCCAAAAATAAATAAACGTTGGAAAAAAAAATTTTTTTTAAATAAAATAAAATCTCCCTGCTCTCCCCAACCTGGAGGAGACAGGGGGCCTTGGTGGACTTCTGGGGTAGCTCCATTTGTTTTCCCCCTGCTGTGAAGGGCCTGCGAAGTCCCTGTTCCTGCTGCTCCACACGTGACCATCCCCGGGTGTCTCTTGAGTCTCTCAGTCACAAAGATGCTGCCTGCCATGCTCGCTCAAAGTCTCTATGACTCTGAAAACACCTGCTTGGCATTTGCCTTCTCTAGTATCTGCTTCAAACTATTCTGTCTGGATTTATGCCACCGTCATTTTCTGTAGGCAGTTTTTTCTACTTCTTTTCTTGTTTGAAAACCAGAGTGATGGTGACACATTTAAAATCCTACAGTATTGCAATCCCTATCAAAATACCACTGGCATTCTTCACAGAATTAGAACAAACAATCATTACATATAACACCCAGTGCTCGTCCCAAGCAAGTGTCCTCCTTATTGCCCTTTGCCCCTTTAGCCCTACTCCACACCCGACACCCCTCCAGCAACCCTGAGTTTGTTCTCTGTATTTGAGATTCTCTTATGGTTTGTCTCCCTTTCTGTTTTTATCTTATTTTTGCTTCCCTTCCCTTATGTTCCTCTGTTTTGTATCTTAAATTCCACATATGAGTGAAGTCATATGACATTTGTCTTTCTCTGCCTTATTTCCCTTAGCATAATACACTCTAGTTCCATCCACATTGTTGCAAATTGCAAGATTTCATTCTTTTTGATCACCAAGTAATATTCCATTGTATATATACACCACATCTTTATCCATTCACCAGTCGCTGGACATTTGGGGTCTTTCCATACTTTGGCTATTGTCGGTAGTGCTGCTAATAAACACTGGGGTGCATGTGCCGCTTCAAAACAACACTGCTGTATCCTTTGGATAAATACCTAGTAGTGCAGTTGCTGGGTCATAGGGTAGTTCTATTTTTAATTTTTTGAGGAACCTCCATACTGTTTTGCAGAGTGGCTGCACCAGTTTGCATTCCCACCAACAGTGCAAAAGAGATCCTCTTTCTCTGCATCCTTGCTAACATCTGTTGTTGCCTGAGTTGTTAATGTTAGCCATTCTGACAGGTGTCAGGTGGTATCTCACTGTGGTTTTGATTTGTATTTCCCTGATGGTGAGTGACGTTGAGCATTTTTTCATGTGTCAGTTGGCCATCTGGATGTCTTCTTTGCTGAAGTGTCTATTCATGTCTTTTGCTCTTTTCTTCACTGGATTCTTTGTTTTTTCGGTGTTGAGTTTGATAAGTTCTTTATAGATTTTGGATACTAACCCTTTATCTGATATGTCACTTGCAAATATCTTCTCCCATTCTGTCAGTTGCCTTTTAGTTTTGCTGATCATTTCCTTTGCTGTGCAGAAGGTTGCTGTGGCCGAGGTCAAATAGCCTGTGTTCTCCTCCAGGATTTTGATGGCTTCCTGTCTTACATTCAGGTCTTTCATCCACTTTGAGTTTATTTTTGTGTATGGTGTAAGAAAGCGGTCCAGGTTCATTCTTCTGCATGTCGCTGTCTGGTTTTCCCAGCACCACTTGCTAAAGAGACTGTCTTTTTTCCATTGGATGTCCTTTCCTGCTTAAAGATTCATTGGCCCTACATTGGTGGGTCCATTTCTGGGTTCTCTATTCTGTTCCAATGATCTATGTGTCTGTTCTTGTGCCAGTACCATACTGTCTGGATGGTTGCAGCTTTGTAATACAGCTTGAAGTCTGGGACTGTGATGCCTCCAGCTTTGGTTTTCTTTTTCAGGATTGCTTTGGCTATTTGGGGTCTTTTCTGGTTCCATACAAATTTTAGGATTGTTTGTTCTTATTCTGTGAAGAATGCTGGCGGCATTTTGATAGAGGTTGCCATTGCCTAGAGAGGTTCCTAGTCTCTGACACAGAACTTCATGCTCTCACTGACCCACAATCAAGCACCTCAAGCACCCCTCCTTTGTCTCAGGCCTCCATCTCACTTCCTGCTTCTGCCCTGTCTGTGTCCAATCTGTCCGCCTGGCAGGCAGCACCTCCCTCCAGAGTTTTATCTCAGATAGGGTTGTGTTTCAAAGCCCCATGCTTCAGAGACCCCTACGATTTGGACCTGTGCCCACTCTCTGGGGGAGGGTCTTGCTGAGCAATGGCCAGGTGATGCTTGCCCCAGAAAACATTCCTGCGATCGTGCAGCGGCAGAGGTTCAGAGATTATGGCAAACCACAGCACAGTCAGTGCCAGGTTTCACCTCACTCTGGCATCTTTGTCCCAATACTAGCAAATGTGGCTGCTCTCGGGGGTCTGCTGGGATCTTTGCTTGTGGGGAGGCCATATGGCCTCTACCAAATGCTCTCCAAGCAGAGGAACTGCTTCTCCCCATGTGTCACATGGACCCCTCAGACCCCACTGCCTGCTCCTGGGTATTTGCCCTGCTTCCTCACCAGAGCACCGACAGGCACTGAGCTCCAGACCTTCAGACTCTGCGCTCCACTGTTTATAGAATCCTGGTGGTATTGAAGCCCTCTCCTTTCTTCCCATCAAAGGTTTTGGGGAACAGATTTCTTGTTCAGTCCCCTGCGAGTGTCTTCACTCTTTCTCTCTCTTTCTCTCCAGCTACTTTTGGGGGAGTGCTTTTCTTGCACGATCTTGAGGTGCCACACTCTCCCCCTTTCTCTTTTTGCCCTCTCTCTGCAAAAACAGCTCCCTACCCTCCGCGGTTTTTCTCTCTCCCACCCCCCCCCCCCCCCCCGCTCACCTCGCCACCCCGTGTACCTGCCGAGTTCTGTGGCTCAATTTATGCAGGTTGTTTTGTTAATCCTCAGATAAATTTTCTAGGTGTTCAAAATGGTTTGGTGCTGATCTAGCTGCATTTCAGAGACAAGACAAGCTCAGGGTCTCCATGCTGCTCTGCCATATTTACTGCCTTCCACCAATACACAGACTTTCAGGTTAGGACATAGGATACAGACATAGGACATAGAATGCAGTTTTATTTGTTGCCATAGGAATTCCTATTAACAGTTGCTTCTTTCTTTGCACCTCCCCTATAGCATATTGCATAACCTGTATTTCAATTCTAACAATTATTTCCATGCATCACCATTAATATTTGTGTATCACTCTCCTCTATCCCCGGAAGGGCAAGAGCACATCGTATTTACCTTTATGTTTTTAGCATCCAGCCCTATGTGTCTGGTATACAGTTGGCACTTGATAAATGCCCGTTGAGCGAGTGATTACACAATGCAAGCACATTGCAATCAGAGGAGATTGGTCTAGACTGAGGTTATCCTTGTTCTGGGGTCTCTAAGTTTGTATTGAGTCCAGAGTCCCTTGGATCCCAGACATTTAGCACATGGAAATGGAGGGGAAATGCTGAAATTTTCAAAAAGCATGTCCCTAGTAAGTTCTTAGTAAGATGTAATCTACCAGAAAGATGCATAGTTGATATGCAAAAGGGCCAGAAAAAATGAGCCACAGCCTGATCTGGTGTGCCTCAGCTCTTGGTCAGAGGCCTTAGGTGGATCTGTTGAATCACTGACCTTGAAGAATGCTGACTGCTGCATGTGATTTGAATGAGCCCAGAGTGCCAATAGCATTCAGCTCTAGTAATGAAAAACATACACTATTTGAAATGACTAATAACCTTAACCTGAGTCTGCACTATACAGATAAATCAAGTTCAATGCAAATAGCAAAAATGAAAGGCAAATTAAATTTTGTTGTCAGTGAAATGGTCCGAGAGGGATTCTGGAAGGATGGAAGTAGTAATGGCATAGTTTTATTTTTTTAATTTTGTAATTTTTATTAAAAAAATTTTTTTTAAACTTTTATTTATTTTTGAGACAGAAAGAGACAGAGCATGAACGGGGGAGGGTCAGAGAGAGGGAGACACGGAATCTGAAACAGGCTCCAGGCTCCGAGCTGTCAGCACAGAGCCTGACGCAGGGCTTAAACTCACTGACCGTGAGATCATGACCTGAGCCGAAGTCGGCCACTCAACCGACTGAGCCACCCAGGCGCCCCTGTAATTTTTATTTTTAAGTTAGCTCTGCACCCAACATGGTGTTTCAACTCATGACCCTCAGATCAAAAGTCGCATACTCTACCAACTGAGCCAGCCAGGCACCCTGACAGCATAGTTTTTAAATCACACCAAATTCCCTCATAAAAACAGACTGAGCAACTAAGTATCAAAACCAAAAACCCATGGACAACCTTTACCACGGGACTGGAATTTAACCCCACAAATCCCAAACTACAACTAAATGGGAGCAAACCACCAGTAGACACAAGACATGCATGCCAATCACTATCTGTGGAGAAGAAAGCAGAGGGAGGCGGTGAGGCATCTGACAGAACTTTGAACCGGAGAACCCCAAAGTAGCCATTAGGTGTTCACTGGAACAGTCTGAGAGGAGCAGCTGAGACTGGACGGGGCTTGTTCATTCCAACGGTAGGTGAATACAGAGGTCCATCGTAAGCTCAGTCTAACTCCCAGCAACTCCCCAGAGCCCAGCTAGAGGCTCCTTCAAGGCGTAGAGTGCTACAAAGAAGAGAAACTGTGCAATCACATAGAGTAAGACATGGACGACACAGAGAAGTAAAAAGAAAGATCTAGATAAAAGTATTAGAGGGGAACAGAGCCAGACAATCTCAGAAAGCAAGTTACACACACACACACACACACACACACACACACACGCACAATCAAAAACCAAGAGGGAGCTCTATGAAGATAGAAAAGTTATCCTGCCTCCTTTAAAATTAAGGAAAACTAATTTTGCTTGAAAATGAACAACAGAAAAAGTCTAATTCCATATAAAGTTCTTAAGGACAAAAAGGAGAATAAATGCAGAACTGCTAAACTATGGACATTGTAAGCATACCAGGAAAAAAAAGTCCACGTGAAAAGATCATAGCTACAACATTCTCTTTCAAAAGGAGTAAAGATATTAAGAAAATGACACAACTGACTAGCTATTCCTTCAAGGGAGGAAATGTAGAAATGGACAGGCACGAGATAAAGGGCTCCACATCATTGACCACTGAGGGAATGCAAATCAAAGCCACACCCCCTGGGAGGGCTACAGTCAGTCACAAAGACAAGTAATAACCAGTGCTGGCAAAGACTGGAGCCATTGGAGAAACTGCAACCATCGCACACAGCTGGTGGGATTGTAAAATGGTGCAGCCACTTTGGAAAACAGCTTGGCATTTCCTCAAAAAGTATAACATACAGTTACTCTATGACTCAGCATTTCTACTTTAGGTATTAACTCAAGAGAACGGAAACCATCAGTCCACACAACACTTGTATGTGAATATCCCTAAAGTGTTATTGGTAAGAGCCAAAAAGTGGAAGCAATGTAAATGTCCATCAGTTGATGAAAGGATAAACAAATTATGGTATCTCCATATCATGGACTTTTATTTGGCCGGAAGGAGGAATGAAGCTTTGATATGTGCTATAACATGGATGAACCTTGGAAACACTGTGCTGAGTGAAAAAGCCATACACAAAAGACAATGTATTGTACGATTTCATTTATATGAAATGTCCAGAATAGAGAGATCTATGAAGACAGAGAGCATTCTTGTTGCCTTAGGAGTTGAGGGGAAATGAAGAGTAATTGCTACTGGATATAGAGTTTCTTTTTGGGATGGCAGATCGTTCTAACATTGTGATGATTGTTGCACAATTATGTGAACATACTAAAAAATCATTAAATTGTATAATTTAAGTAAATGATATGAGAATTTTATCTCAAAAAGCTCTTGTAAGGGCAACTTGTGTGGTGCAGTCGGTCAAGCGTCAGACTTCAGCTCAGGTCATGATTTCATGGTTTGTGAGTTCGAGCCCCGCGTGAGGCTCTGTGCTGACAGCTCAGAGCCTGGAGCCTGCTTCAGATTCTGTGTCTCCTTCTCTCTCTGCCCCTCCCCCGCTCATGCTCTGTCTCTCTCTCTCTCTCTCTCTGTCAAAAATAAACATTAAAAATTTTTTTTTTAAATTACTGAAAATGTTGTTAGGTATGATGATTTTATGATGGTTATGCTTTTGGTGTTTTAAAAAGTCCTTGTCTGAAAATCATATGACTTCACTCACATGAGGACTTTAACAGACAAAACAGATGAGCATAAGGGAAGGGAAGCAAAAATAATATAAAAACAGGGAGGGGGACAAACCAGAAGAGACTCATAAATATGAAGAACAAACTGAGGGTTGCTGGAGGGATTGTGGGAGGGGGAATGGGCTAAATGGGTAAGGGGCACTATGGAATCTACTCCTGAAATCATTGTTGCACTAGATGCTAACTAATTTGCATGTAAATTTTAAAAAAATAAAAAATAAAATATAAAATTAAAAAACAAGAAAATATTTTTAAATCCATGAGTTCATAATGATATTTAAAAACCTCATTGGTCACCTTCAGAGGGTGGGTAAGGAACTCTTCTGATTAACTGTTGTGTCTAACAGACTGCCCCCAAGACTAGGTAGTGGAAAATAACCATTTTATTATGTTAGTGGATTCTATATTCAAGGACCTTAGCAGGACCTAGTCTGAATGGCTCCATAATGTTTGAGACCTCATCTGGGAGGACCAGATGCCTGGGGCTGGAATTACCTGGAGTTATATGAATACTTCACTTGCATATCTAAGCCCCGGTGGTTGAAATAACTCCAACCCTGTGCTCGGCTGGCCAAGGCTGTCAACCTGAGTGCTGATATGTGACCTTTCTGCTCTTTCTGACATGATGGTCTCAGGGTAGAAGGATTTCTTATAAGGCAGCTCAGGATTCCAAGAGCACACGTTCTAGAAAGCAAGGCAGAAGCTGCATGACCTTTTATGACACAGGCAGGGAAGTCACAAATTATCATTTTTATGCACTGTGTTATTTGAAGCGGTCCTATGCCCTCCCAGATTCAACAGGAGGAAACAGAGATCCCATCCCTTAAATGCAGAAGTGCCAAAGAATTTGGAACCTTATTTTAAAACCACCACAGGAACTAATTCATTTTTTTGAAACGTGGTAATTAAAGCAAAGAAAATTAAGTTTTTTTCCAAGTGAACTGTGCCACTGAGACGTCAAATACAATATGAAGGGATGCAACCTTTTATAAAAGTATTCCAAGTAATAAATGAAAATAAATGGTGAAATTAGAATATCAGCATTTTGCAGACCTCAGTGAATTAGTGGATCTTAACATCGAACATCAACAGCTGGCAAAACGTCACAAAAAGACCACCAGTGATAATCTGCTCCTGATGAAAGAATACTCCACCGCCTTCAATCTTGCTGAAGGGATTTAACCTGAGTCTAATCCAGCTCTGGCTCCAGCCACCTATTTGCAGGAACTACAGCAGACAGGGAAACATATTGGATCGCACCATGGTTATGCAGTTGGCAAAATACAGGCAAAATATAAGTCAAGTACCCCCAGGTTCTTCAACAGATAAATTGAAAAGGAAAGAAAGGGAGGGAAGGGAGTCTATGGATTAAAATAAACCTAGGGGTGACTGGGTGGCTCAATTGGTTAAGTGTCCAACTTCGGCTCAGGTTATGATCTCACGGTTTGTGGGTTTGAGCCCCTCATCGGGCTCTGTGCTGACAGCTGGGAGCCTGGAGCCTGCTTCGGATTCTGTGTCTCCCTCTCTATCTGCTCCTTCCCTGCTTGCAGTCTGTTTCTCTCTCTCTCAATATAATAAATACACATTGAAAAAATTTTTAAATTTTTTTAAATAAACCTAAAAGATATAAAATGTAAAAATAAGAGGAGGGAGGTGCACAGACTAAACTATAGTGTTGAGGTATGCACATTTAGGTGCAAAACCATTAAGAAACGAGGAAGTTACTATTGATAAAAGTCAGCAGAATGGTTACTTCTTGCAGAAGGGAGAGAAATGAGGTTGGAACAGGGGAACGGGTTTGGGGGCTTCGAGGGGCACTGGGGTGACCCTCACTTCTGGCTATGTGAGTGTTCACGTTATAATGACTCATTAAGCCCTACGTTTGTTTTGGGGGAGTCTTCTATATGTTTTATTTTACCACAAAAGGGTAAAAAAGAAAGGAGCAGAGAGTGATTTTGATGGTGGTGGTGGTAGCTAATGCTTATTGAACGCTTATTCAAGGCAAGGCTTGGTGCTTAGCACCTTGCCTGGATTATCTCATTTAATCCCCACCATTACCACCACTGGTGTCCCCGTGTCTCATACGGGGACCCTGAAGTTTGCAAAAGCTAAATAACCTGTCAAGGCCTTCAGTTAGCAATCGGTAAACCTGAAATTTCTGACGATCCACAGCTGAAAACTCCCATGAATAAGGTGAAAGCAAGAAATAGCAAGGCCATGGGGATTCTATTCTCCCTCCTCTGCTGAGGAAAACAAATCTGGAGAATTCACTCTTCAATGTTCATTATGGAGAGATGGTGAAAGACAGTCTTCATCTTTGGTAAACAGCACTTTCGGGGAGTAGAGGATATTGTCCTAAATACTTGGTGATAAATTATTGACACACAAGACAGTAATTTGATTTGGGATTAAAAAAAAAAATTACCTTCTTATAGTGATTTTAAAGACCCAGCTATCTTTACCGAAAACAAACATCCTGCATGTGTTCGTTATTCATCTTGTTTTTAATCTTTAAAAAGGACGGAATTTTAAATCACACATTTTAAAGTAATTTAGATAGAGCAAGAAATAAATCATTGGGCTTTAAAACTGAAATTTTGGCTATAAAGTGAGGTCATACCTTTACAACAGAAACCATGAAAATAATTGATCTCCTTGGCTCTCCGAATCACTTTTGAAAATTCCAAAGCAAGCTGCTGTATCTATGAAGATAAACGTAGGCCCTTTAATGCATGGAACATATTGTAATTTCTTTTGTGTTCTCTACTGGGCCTGTGGGGTAACCAGGCCAATGCTTCCTAAATTTGTAATTAGTGGATTTTCCAGAAGAGGGCACTCATTCCCTAGGCTACTCAAAGGAGCCACTTGCTGAAGCTGAGTAGCAAAGAACAAAAGAGGCACCCGTTCTACCCAGAGGACTAAGAAAAGAAGGGTACATTTTTAAAAAGCAAAAGAAACTCCACACTTATGTCCACAAACAGCCTGTAACTCGGCCACAACTTGTCTCAGACAGGCTGACTGCGGCATTAAAAATAAACGGGAAAGGAGCTGTTTTTTTCAAAGACATTGTTTAGTGTAATAACATCATCCTAGCAAAGCCTATTTATTCAACAATCGATTTTGCCCGAATTGTGTTTTCCCAGAATGAGATGCATGCAGGCATTGCTGAATCCGAAACCAATATGTTTGCACCTGAATCTTGTGTTTGGTGGGACAAAAGTATAAATGCTCTGTTTTGTAAGACAGTGAGTGGCCGCTCAGTGCTCCCCCAAATCATGCCCCATGTCCTTATCCCTCACTTTGTTGGTGCTAGAATATCACTGAAAACACATCTCATCCACACAAACAGCTTTGCCCAGATACTTATGCTTTTAAAAACTTAGAGACACTTTCATGGTCTGTTTTGAAGAAAATAGTAAATATTCCTCAGCAAACACACAGGTAGAAACATCTCAGAGCAAGCAACTCAAGGCAAACACACAAATGGAACCCAGCCCCCTTGTTTACTTACAGGTCTTTAAGCTCCTAATATTGACATTAGTTTCTTAGGCCTCCTGTGCATTTTCTTTTCTATAGCAAACAACAGTACTTTAACCTATGAAAGAGGCAGGCGTTGCAGCTCCAGAAGGATGGGTTAACTGTCCCCCCAAGGACAAAAGAGTGGACAATGCTGAAGAGCTGACAGGCTGCGTTATTGGGAGCAACGGGCAAGAAGTCTTGGTTCGCATATAAACCCTGCAGCATGAGCTATAGCCACGCGTTACAGAATCCCGGATAAAGAACCAGCATAAGAGACAAACAATCGCCCGATTACAGTGTTCGCAGGATTCGGCTACAGCTTTTTCTTAGGGTCTGTTTGAAAGTATTACATTGAACTTCAGCATGGCTCTCCAAAAAGTATTTTTAGAAGCAATTAGGTTAAAAGCTTTGAGCTCCTTGGAGTTTTATCTCTACGGATATCTCTTGGCCTAAGGGACCTTAAGGTATCGAATTGAGTGAGACTCTGAAAAGGCGAGAGCGCCCACAGATGGAGAAGGCAGCCACACTTGCAGGGTGCAAGCTGTGCCGCATTTGGAAAAGGCCAGGTGCGTCAGGTAGGAGCGCTGTGGAGGACGCGAGAGCTGTTTGTTTTCACAGTCATTTTCCCCATGAGGCAGATTGGTCAGGAAGGGCCTGTGAAGGCTTGAAGAAGAGCTCAGGTGTCCCTGCCACCCGCCCCCAGGAGGGGCCCAGGGAGAAGAGTGAGGCGCAGCTCTGCGGGAGAGCCCCGCAGAGGGTTTCTGCTTGGTTTCCTGTCCAGATGGAGTAGGAAACCAGGATGGGGCCAGGCACCCCTGCCACCACCCCCACCCCAGACCCAGCACCCACTCAGCCAGAGCTCACCCTTCCCCCTGATCACATCCTCTGTCAGTGCTGTTTTCAACTTGGGCTACTTCCTGCTCATTGTCTGGTGCAGGAGATTTTATCCTGGGGCCTAAAGGATGGACAGCTTCAGGGTCTGTAACGTCCTGAAGTCATGTGTGAGGTGTGTGGTTATAAAAGTGTACATTTTTTTTTTCCTGAAAGGATGAGCCTTTGCTCTCCTTGGATTCTCAGAGGGATTTACCGCTCCCAAAGGGCCATGCAAACTGCCCCAAAGGGATTGTGAATGAACTCAAGGCAGAGTAACAAGCATGGACTGAGTGATAAGCCGGGCTATCAAGACTTGGTAGACAGAAGAGGCAAAAGGAGCTGGCAGAGCCTCCCACAGTGTACAGACGATAAGGGACCTAGAGGGCAGCTGGTCCAAGTCCTTTATTTTATAAACAAGGAAGCCCAGTCGCAGAGTCACAGGTCAGGCATCGGGCTAGCGCCTGGGTCTCCTCACTCTCAGTCAGAGCTCTTTCCAGAACAGTGCTCAGATGTTCCAGTTCTTCTCGTTCTTATCTCGGAAACTGTGGGAAGATGTGGCAGGAGAGAGATGACCTTCGAATATCATCAGAGTTGTTCTAGACTTTATAGGGTTCATATGCGTAGCGTATTGTTACGAGTGTGGCCTCTGGAGCATGATGAGTTTGAATCTGGATTCTGCCTCTTCCACCTTTAGTAAAATGATCTCACTCTATGTGCCTCAGTTTCCTTATCTGTAAAGTGGGAATAATAGCAGCACATATCATTTAAGATTCTGCTCTGAGGATTAAATGAGCAAATATATGTATTATGTATAATATATAATGCTTAGTCTCTGACGCATATTAAGTACTCATGCTCACCTATTGTTGACACGTTAACAAGCATTCATTGAGCACCTATTATATTCGAAGCATTGTGCCAGCCACCGAAGATACAAAGACAAAAGACCCAATTTATTCCCTCCAGTCAGGAGTAGGATGTGGGGAATCACAGTTAATGAAAACATTTTGTGACAGGACCCTCAATAGTGGCTGGCCCAGTGCCCTTGGTCACTGGGAGGGCACTCACCTAGTGTCTTAAGATTTCCCTGAGACTAAAAATGCAGACTTACGCAGGTAAAAACAACAGGGTGCTCTCTAGGTCTACCTGCCAAGAAATCCTGGAGAGACTGAGGGTATACAATACGCAAATGCAAACAGCTGCTCTGGCTACACTGCAGGCAGGGCTGCTGGGAGCTGCCACAAAGTGGGTTGGGATTGAGCCAAAGGAGGGGTGGGGGTGGTGAGGGCAATGGGTGGGGAAGGGCCACTTGAGGACCAAATATAGCAAAAGCTGCCAGGATATGCTGGGATCTGGTTATGCCCCAGAGTTAATAAATTAACCAGAGCAAAGACACAGAGAAGCAGAGCTGGTATTAGGGTGTGTGCAATCTGGGTTTTATTTCTTCCAGGGTGGCTGTGTTCTGTGTTCCCTTTCTGAAGGCATACAGCTGGGGCCCCAGCCTACTAACCCTGTGGTTTAAATATATAGTCCTCTGTATTAGTCGAGGTTATCCAGAAAAACAGAATGAATAGGATGTATATACATTGTTTATTTTTTTAATGTTTATTTTATTTGAGAGAGAGAGACAGAGAGACAGAGCGTAAGCGGGGGAGGGGCAGAGAGAGAGGGAGACACAGAATCCAAAGCAGGCTCCAGGCTCCGAGCCATCGGCACAGAGCCCAAGATGAGGCCCAAACTCATGAACTGCCAGATCATGACCTGAGCCAAAGTCGGATGCTTAACCAACTGAGCCACCCAGATGCCCCAGGATGTATATATAGTTAAAGAGATTTATTTTAAGGAATTAGCACATGCCACTGTGGGAGTTTGCAAGTCTGAAGGTTGCATGACAGACCGGCAGGCTGGAAACTCAGACAGGAGTTGCTATTGCAGCCTTGAGTCTGAAGGCTGGAAACTCAAGTGGAATTTCTATACTGCCATTTGGAGGAAGCATTCCATCCTCTTTGGGGGACCTCAGTCTTTTCTCTTAAGGCCTTCAACTGATCAGCTGAGGCCCACCCAAATTATGGAAATTAACCCACTTTATTTAAAGGCTGCTGATTTAAATGTTAATCACATCTCAAAACAAAACAAAACAAAACCTTCACTGCAACCTCCTAGACTGGTGTTTGACCAAACAACTGGGTACCATTGGTGCCAAGGCCCAGCCAGATTGACACATAAAATTAACCATCACACCCTCTGACTCTAACATTCGCCAAAGACTGGGGCCACATGAAGTCAGGAGGGAAGGAGAGCCTTTTAAGTTTGAAACCCTAGCAAATCTGAACCTTTTCTTTCAACTACCAGTTCACCTGTCAGCTCCTCTGTGAAGGTGCTCCCTACCCTGTGCCATGAGGTATGTGCCCCTCCTCTGTGACCCAGTGCCACCACCGGCCCCTATGACTCTGGCAGTTTTGTGTTGTAACCCTGTGTTTATTCTTCTGACTGTCTTTCATCCCTGTACCCCTAGGGCGTATTTTCATTGTACATACTGCACACAGTAGGCACTCAGTAAATGTTGGTTCAATGATGAAGTTTCTGCTTTTGGAATCGTTTCTGAGCCTCCACACCAATGAAGAAAGGAATCTAAGTTCTCTGACAAACCTTGATGCCAAGGAGAGCCCAGCATCCGACTGTCCGAGATGACAGATGGCCCGTGTATTTATGTTCAACATTAAACTTATCAAAACACACATCATGCCCCAGTGATGAATACTACTCTTCTATGTAATGTGCTGATAGAAACACATATTTTTCTTACTTACCATCAGACAGCAGCTATGAGTCACTTCCTTGGGAGTAGGCGTTCAAATTAAGCCTCTTGATGTGGATGGGGTTCCAGACTCAGTCCTCTGAGCTTGTCTGTTGTTCTTTCCTTCCTTCACCCTAAAAACATTTCTTGGGTGCTGAGTATGTGTCAGGAGCATGGTCCCAGCCCCTCAAAAAGTTCATGGCCTAGGGCTTAAGATTTTGCTTTTATCTTTAGCAAAGAAATGCCAGATTTGCTTGGTATTTTGCCATAAGGAAATGTAGTGACTCTCAGGTCAAATCGTCATGCTTCTTCATGACCTCATCTTTAATCTGACACAAAGGCAGAGCTTTGGACATTGTAAGCTGTGGACCACTTCAAATGCTGTGCCACTTCTTCTGCAGTGGAATGTGATATGTAAAATGCTCCCCCCCCCCGCCCCGCCCATATCAGGCTGTCAGTGCTGACCCTTTCACCACTGCAAACTTAGAAACACTAAAGGCAAGGGAAGAAAAATCCTGCCTTTCCTCTTCTCTCTGACCAATACTTGGAGAACCAGGGGGAAATAAAGAAAGGTGTCCTTTGTAATTATCATGAAATTGGAATACGTGGAATTTTAGATTACCAACTAGGAAAAGAAATTTGTCCAGAGTGATACTTGATAAGACTCACTACGTCTCAAAGTACAAAATAACCTTCAGTTGTGTCTTGTATTCACAAGCTTGTCTGTGCAAAGCCACCCCCAAGGCCTCCCTCTCTTGCTGGTCATGTGCTGAAGGAGAATCGGAGGGGAGTGTTTCTTGGCATTTGGTTCTATTCCATATGGTGACCTGCCCTGAGGACATTTACTAGGAAGTTTCCATCTCCATTCTGTTTTCTTTCCTATGTGTGGCTCAGAAAAGCACATCCCGTGTAGTGCATGCAGAACGCACCGTAAGGGAAAGAAACGAGGTTCAAGACAGAGATTGGTATTTTGCAGGTGTTCAGTTTTGAGTTTTTATTGCCTTGTTTTTATTATAATTTATTTAGTTGTGAGTTTTTATAACTTAATTATTAACGATGGCAATGTGTAGCAACTGGCTCAAAACTCCTGAAAATTTAATAGTTGGCTCTTGTGAACCGATACAGGTCAGCCCCATACAGCACTGCCAACCCTCTAAACTGAAACTCCATGGAAATGCTGGCTAAACTATAAGATGAATTTATTACATTCATATCTGAACTCAGATGGAGTACGAGGGAAATCCCCAGATGCTAGGAACAAAAAGGGAACACAGCAGTGAACGAGGTAGTAACAGGAGGTGTGGCTAAGGGCGGAGGGATATTGGAGCCAAAATATCAACTAAGAATATAGCAGGGTCTAATTCCCAAGCTGGGATACCAAACTGGGACAGGACAGGTGTCTGGGCATGCACAGGACAACAGACCTGGCATTAAGCAGGGGCCCTGGAGGGCAGCCCCTCTAGGTAACCAGCAGCCCAAGTAAGGCGAGGAAACTGTCTCTGGCCTGGGCAGATTAAAAAAAAAAAGTCTCCGGAGAAATAAAAATCCTAAACTTGTGTCCAGTGTGGGTGTGAGATCGAAATTCACACTATCTGCAAAATGAGCGAATCACAAGTCAAGAAATTAATATAAAAACTATTTCTGAATCAGCAAAATTCTAGAGCCCAGGGCAGAAGATAGCATTTTCTTTTTCTGACAGTTTCTGTGTTCCATGTCACAGACTGGGGGAAGGTATTTGGAATGCATATAACCAATGAAGCATTTGAATCCAGTAAAATAAAGAATTCTACAATTCAATAAGGAAAAGACAGGTAGCCTGGTTGGCTCAGTGGATGGAGCATGAGATTCTTGATCTCAGGGTTTTGAGCTCAAACCCCATATTGGGTGTAGAGATTATTTAAAAATAAAATCTTAAAAAAAAAAAGACAAAGACAATCCAATAGAAAAATGATCAGAGTATGAAATTAGCAATCTGCACAAGAGAAAATAGGTATGGCCATAAAAATAAATAAATACATAAATAAGGGACGCCTGGGTGGCTCAGTTAGTTAAGCATACGACTCTTGATTTCGGCTCAGGTCATGATCTCCGGGTTTGTGAGTTCAAGCCCCAAGTCAGGCTTTGAGCTGACAGCACGGAGCTTGTTTGGGATTCTCTGTCTCCCTTTCTCTCTGCCCCTCCCCACTTGCAAACATGCTTTTCTTTCTTTCAAAATAAATAAATAAACTTAAAAAAAAAAAGGAAAAAAAACCCAAGTCAGTACAAATTAACAGTAGGGGCGCCTGGGTGGCTCAGTTGGTTAAGTGGCCTACTTCGGCTCAGGTCATGATTTCACGGTTGGTGAGTTGGAGCCCCACGTGGGGCTCTGTGCTGACCGCTCAGAGCCTGGAGCCTGCTTCTGGTTCTGTGTCTCCCTCTCTCTCTCTCTGCCCTCCCCTGTTCACGCTGTTTCTGTCTCTCAAAAATAAATAGACAAAAAAATACAAATGAACAGTGAGACAGCCTTTTGTACCTACAGATTGGCAAACATGTTAAAAGACTAAAAAATCTTGGCAAGCCTAAGGGGGATGAGAAGCCTCTGTGAGCACTGGTGGGCCTGTAGGTGGCGCCACAACGTGGGGAAGCAATCTGCTATCATCTCAATTGTGGAAATGGAAATTGGAGAAGCGTCAGCAAGTAGTGGATGGATGGCTACATCAGTTGTGGCAACAGTCACGCATTGGAATACCATGTATCACCTAAGAATGGACAAAGTAGATATACATGTATTAATAGAGATGTATTTGGAAATGTTAATGTGAAACAAAAAAGGTACAAAAGGCTTTCCATACCTAAAAAAGAATAGCAAACCATACGGTGTGTATGTGTGTATATATGCTATATATATATAGCATATATATATATATATATATATAGCATATATATATGCCATATATATATAGCATATATATATAGCATATATATATATATATATATATAGCATTTCTATTATTCTCTTTCTCTGTCTATATATAGAGAGCTGTAGTTTTATAACTAGTATATATATATGTATATATATATATATATATATATATATATACATATATATATATTTATGTTGTGTATATGTATACACATTATACAGAAATGGATATTTTTAAGTTATAAAACCATGGGTGAAGGACACATACCACTTCCAGGATCCTTACTTCTGGGAGGGAAGGAAGGAAGGGAAGGAGATAAATGAAATGGCAGTGAGGACTCCAGCTGTATTTATAAAGATTACTTTCTTTAACAAAAATGTATGAAGGAAATTTTACAAAATGTTAAAATGTATTCAGTATTAGTGTTTGATATGTGGGTGTCAGTTTATTTTTTGTATGTTTAAAAATTTGGGGGGCACCTGGGTGACTCAGTTCGGTGAGCGTCCAACTTTGGCTCGGGTCATGATCTCATGGTTTGTGGGTTCAAGCCCCTTGCTGGGCTCTGTGCTGACAGCTCAGAGCCTGGAGCCTGCTTCAGATTCTGTGTCCCCTCTCTCTCTACCCCTCCCCTGCTCATGCTCCGTCTCTCTCTGTCTCTTAAAAGTGAATAAACATTAAAAACAATTAAAAAATTTTTTTTGAGCTATGCCCGGGAAATGATCATGGCCAAATTCACTCACTTGATATATTGCAGGAAATGGGAGCCAGAAGACCCTCTAACTCCATCAATGTGCTCCTTCATTTTAGAAGACAGGAAAAATCATAGGGCTAATATAATTTTTAAGCTGAGAGGTTTCTGAATATTTTCCAGCGTGGATTTTGCTTGTAATAGATGATTGAAATAGCAAACCCTTTGAAATAGATAGGAAATGTTCCAGAGTGTTCATCTGCTGCCCATCGGATTCATCATCCTTACTTACCACGAGGGGTAGGGATGGAGGTCTGTGACTTCAAGTCCTGTTGGTGGCCTGATTCCTACGGACAGTCTGGGCCAGTGGTTTTCAGGTTAGAATGTACAACTGTCCTCTGGGAACCTGGTAAAAATGCAGCTTCTTGGGCTCTTCTGCCAAAGACACTGATTGGGTGGGGAGGTTCGGTGGGGGGACTGGTCAGGAGTTGAGGATGGAGTTATTCTGAACACACACTTCAAGACGTTGCTGATGCTGGTGGCTTGTAGATGACACTTTGGGAGCAACAACTTCAGCATTTTGGCCACCTTAGCTAACTCATTGCCTTGGTTTCCTCTCCTTGGCAAAACAACAGGGGCAAACAGGAGGCCTGGCTTGCTGCTGGTGAACATGAGACCTCAGAAACCAGGGCAAGGCTCATCACCCCGCCTCATGGAAAAAAAATACTGGACGAGTCGCCAAAATGAAAGTAGATTATTTATCTAGTGAGGAATGGAAGAGGCAAGTTTCCACTGTAAGTGCCAGGGGTGGCAGTCAGGTGGTAAGGTAATGCTTGAAAGAAAGGGGAGTCCAGTCCCTTCCCCCCCGTTCTCAATGGGCAGAGGGAGAAAACAAGGAAGAATCCAGCTGAGAAAGTTCCTGCTGATTTACTTACAACCGTGCACTGATGTCTTGTCACATATTCATGTTTGCAAAGAGCTCTCAGCCTTCTGATAAAAAAGAAAGACAAAATATTAACAACATGTTCACTATTACTACATTGAAGGAGAGGCCCAGCATGAGTATTAAGAGCCACTGACACCCCAAATGCAGAGCTGGCTAGCAGGACAGACAGACAGAGGGATGGAGATGGACTATTGGCCAGAAGTTTAGAATGACAAAAACTAAACCTTATTCTATATGTTGCCCCGCCACCTGCCAAGCCACATTCCCTTTGCAAAGTCCCAGAGTCTGTAATATAGCTGCTGTGGCTGGTGGCATCTCTGTTGGAAAGTGACGAGATCTGGGAAAGCCCTCAGCACCAATGCCATGGGCATTGGTCATCTTGGAGGCTTCCCAGAAGGTGACACATGATGAGTCTTGGTGGAGGCTGTTGCAATGGCCCACATGCCCTTCTCCAGCTCCTGGGAAGTCAGGACATAGGAGCCGGGACTCAGCCGAGCAGATCCATCTACTCAGGGCTTTGAAACTTGAGTTTGTGAAGCAAAGAGTCAGGGATAAGGAGACCGGCTTTCAGACAATGACAATGATGGCAACAGAGCAGTGACCATGTCCAGAGTCTGGTGTGGGCAGAATCCTCACAGCCAGTTTCTAGGGCATGATTTTAGTTGAGTTCTGGCCTTGGGGCTCCCTTTATTCTCAGTTTTTCATTCTTCCCAGTGGCTCTGTGAACTACCAAGTACTCTTTCAATACATTGTTTCTACCTGAATCAGGCAGAGTTGGTGACCATAGCTTGCATCTAAGAACTTAGCTGATTCAACTAATGCCTCAGAGGAGGAAGGTTTCTGGGTAAAGGAAACTACCTACTAAAAAAAAAAAAAAAAAAAAAAGCCCTCTAATTCATTCCAGAGATGGTAAAGTCAGGAGCTTCAAAGCCTCATTTATTATTTATGACGAATGCATGTCAAAGATCTCTACATGTTTAAGAAATGGCACAAGTCATTTGACTCAGCATTTCCTGTTCTAAAACTTTATCTCCAGAAACACTCCCACAAGGATGATATTAGTTGTTGGGCTTGAATTACAAGCAAGATGGTGGTACCATTTTCTAGGGCCTGATGGAGGAAACAGGTTGGGCAGAAGCGGTAGGAATCAAGGGTAACATCTGGGAAATGTTCTATTTGAGATGCTCCTGAAATATCTGAAGGAGGTACCAAGCTGGTACTTGGATGGGTGTGGGAGTTTGGAGGTCAGGTATATTCCAATGAAAGAATAAATTTGGAAGTCATCAGCAAATGGATGGTGTTTAAAGCCATGGATGAAAATTCATAGGGAAATGATTGACAGAGAAGAATAAGAGGACATATGTAGAGATCAGGGAGAGAGTGAGTAAAGTGAGTCAGTGAAGCAGGAGACTAGTTAGAAGTGTTTTGTGGGATAGGAAGAAAATTTAGAGGGTATTGGATCAGGGAAAATGAGAGAGGAGAGTGACTCAAGGAAAAGGAGTGGAGAGTTGTGTTGCACCTTGAAGGACCATTACAATAGATGAAGTTGGATTTGACAACATGGCAGTCATTGATGACCTTGATGAGAGGAGTTTCAGAGGAGTGACGGGGCCAGAAGCCAGACTGGAGGGAATTGAAGAATTAACAGTAGGTGACGAAGTAGAGATAATAATGTGTTGTTCTCTGTGGAGAAGTTTTGTTACACAGCAGAAGAGAGAAAGGGGGAAGAAGCTGAGGGACTGTGGGGTCAAGGAAAGACTATGTTTTTAAATGATGGGTTGTCCAGCCCATATCTGTATGTTAATGTGAGTCACCAATAGAGAAGAGATTAATGGTGTAAGAGAAGGAGAGATAAGTGGAGAAAGGAAGTTCTTTGCCATTCAACAAACATTTAGTGCTTACCACGTGTCAGGCACTGTATTGGGCACCCGCCATAAAGCACTGCATGATCCAAAAAAGGTTGCCACTCTCACGAGCCTTCATTCTGGAGTGAGTTCAGGTGAAAGGGTGGTTTTGATAAGAGCAATACAGGTGTAGATGTGGGTACATTTGTAGGTTTGGGATAGGAAGAGAATTGGGCTCCCCTCTGATGGTGTCTGCTTTCTCTGCAACTCTAAGTGTGAAACAGGGCATCAGCTAATATTAGAGGAGAAGGAGATCATATAGGAAGCATGAGGAGAGAGGAAAAGGATGACATTGCCCCCTGGAGAAAGTAAACTCTTGATGGAAACCAATAGGGTTCCAATAGTGCCCATGGAAGTGTAGGGCCATGAGTTTAAACTCATGGGGGTGCCTGGGTGGCTCAGTCAGTTAAGTGTCTGACTCTTGATTTCAGCTCAGGTCATGATCTCATTGTTTGTGGGACCAAGCCCCGCATTGGGCTCCACGCTGAGCATGGAGCCTGCTTGGGATTCTCTCTATTCCTCTCTCTGTGTCTGTCTCTGTCTCTGTGTGTGTCTCTCTCTCAATATAAATAAAGAAACATTAAAAAAAACCCCAAAAAACTAAGTTAAAACTAGCCAGCCTGATTATGTAGTTACTTTTCCCATCAGCTGCTCAAGGGCAGGCATGTAGAGGGTCAATATTTGAATCAGTTAAGGTTGGTGTTTTGTCATAAAGGTTTTGACTTAGAGAGGAGAGGAGCATGGAAGTCGAGGACGTCTGCCAGGGAGAGGTTATAATGATGGATCTTATGATCTAAGCGGGCAGCAATGAGGGAAGGGGTTATGGGTGAGGCAAAGGTAAGGAAGCCATCAATGAATCCAAGCTCTTGGGGTGGGGTCCTAGACCATGTAGGAGAGCTGGGAGCTGGAAGATAGTGGTCGGAGAGGAGGACGTTTGAGGTGGATATTTTAGAGGTGGCAGAGATGCTTCTATATGACAAGGTCTATTATGTGACCGTAATACTAGAATAGTTCAAGTGGGAACATGATAAGGTTGAGTGGTAGCCCCCAAAAGACATCTTCAGGCCCTAGAAACTGTGAATGTGACCTTGCTTGGAAAAGGTCTTTGCACATGTAATTAAGTTAAGGATCCTGGATTATCTGAGTGGTCCTGAATCCAATTTAAGTGTCCTTATAACAAAGAAGAGGACAAGACAGAGACACCTAGGAAAAGGCCATGTGAAGAGATTGGAGTTGATAACTACAAGCCCAGGAATGTCTGGCACCACCAGGAGCTGGCTGTCACTGGGAGTTCTCCAGAACCGTGAGAGAATAATTTTGTGTCCTTTTCAGCCAGCCAGGGTGGGGTATGTTTTATAGCAGCCCTAGGCAATAATACAGGAACCCAGTAGCCGTGGCTTTGTGGGCTCCTCCATGTGGATACGAAAGTCACTGCAAATCAGGGCAGGAGCAGAGTTTGAGGGGACATCAGTGAGCCAGAGCTGGAGTTTGTAGTGAAGAGTGGGAAGGATGGGAGGTTGGTAAAGAACAATGGGGAAAAGCAGCCTGTGGGATCGCTGGATAGCACAGGCTTCAGGTGAGCTGTGGTTTTTACAGAAAGGAAAAGAGAAATAATTTGGAAATGGCAATAGGGGAGGCCTCCCAGGGAAGTGATGTCCTGGGGGAATAGTCTGGTGTCAGTCAACACAGAGATGGAGGGAACATGCAGAGAAGGTGTGGAATCTGCCAATCACAGCAGAGCAGGAGGTGCGTGCTAGAGGAGACAATGGCGCATTTAGGGGCCATGGAGGGCCAAACAGGGACAAGGGTCCAGGGACAATTGCCGGGAGGCTTGGGATTCTCCTGGGACCGAGTGGACAGGTTCCTGAGGCCTGCATGGAGGCTTGCAGTCCTGACAGGGCAGCCAGCTATGGAGCAGGGCCTGTGTTTCCCAACACTCAGCTTGCTTGTTTGGGGCCCAGGAGGACAGCTCCCTCTGACAGCTTAAAGGCCTTCACTGGGACATTGTCCCAAGCACACCTGCGTGGGACTGCCTCAGGGGACCGCTCCAACCTGCAGGTGGCTTTAAGCTTCTCACAGTCATTTCCTAAGGGCAGAGCTGAAGCGTTTCAGCTTGTTTGTCTAGATTAATGTCCAGATTACCTCTCAAGATTTATAGTAAGGCATGTCTGACTTAACAAGGGGTCTGTTCAATAAATTATGAGACATTCATTCAATGGAATGTACACGACCACTACAAATTATGTGGTTGAAGAAGACGGGGAAATGTTCATGATAAATAGTTAAGTGCAAAAATCAGATTACAAAACATACAATACAATCCCAATTCAGCAACACAAACAAAGGTTTCTCTACAGGCATATGTAAGCCTGGAAATAGACTATATTATACTACTATATTGTGAATAGCAGTCTTTTGTAAATAGCAGTATGGGAAATTTTATTTTATGCATTTTCCAAATATTCACTGTATTTTCCAAAAATGACAATGAATGCTTATCACTTTGGTGATGTGAGGAACAAAAGTGAAAGAAAATTAGTCCTGACTGTTACACTTCTCAAGAAAAAAAACTTCTCCCTCTCTCCGAGAGGAACATTTAAAGAAACTTTTGAAATTACTTTGAAATGTTCAGGGACTGATGGTTGCAAGTAAGAAAATAAATTGTCAGAAAAAATACAAAATGTAGAACCTTCCTGTGGCTTCCTTTGGCTTGCCTTCCCCTTGCAGCTACACCCCTCATGTCACCTCCCTTTCTGCCCTGTGACCTTACCTACCCCTCCAACACGGAACCAGAGTATCCAGAGGGGAAACAACTAGAGTGTTCTGGATCTGTGGGTCTTTCTCACAGTGTCCCAGACAAGTGGCCTCCTGGATAGAGCTCATTTCTGTTTGGATATGACACCCAGCCAATGTGTTTGTTTTTTATTCTAAGACCTGCCCACCCTTGCCTTATACCTGTAAGAGAGCCCAGGGCCCTCGGTCTTTCCTCCTCTGCCACTCACACTGGTTGCTACCAGGTTGGGGCAGTCACCCACCCAGTCTCCTCCCTCCCTCCCAGCCCTGCTCCCACCCTTCTCCAACTGCCCCCATCCCCTCCTAGCTGTAGGCCCCAGAAGCCCTTTCTGGCACTGCTCCTGCCCTTGAGACTCAGCCTGCATGAACTCTTCTTGAGTTTAGACCTAGCCTCTGACCTCTGCTTCTCCATCCCACCCCAAGAGGATGCCCATGCTCTTCTTGGAGCCCTTGGGACTGTCTCTCTCACTTCCTCCCTAGTGAGGTCTTTGAAATCAGAGAGGGGTGGAGGAAGGCAATCCTCTTTCTAGATGCCTCTACTAATCTGCATTTGGTTCAAATCGGCCCATCTGTTAAGAATTGTTCATCCTAATTCAGCTTCAAGCCATTTACAAATATAATTCATATGTTGTCTTTGCCCTTTTAAAGACACCGATGAGCTTGTTGAATAGGCTCAGAACAGAGACCAGGTGTAGACCTTCAGAAAATTCCCTGACACTCACACGCCAGGGACCTGACACTCACACGGCATGGCAATGACCCATCTAATGTGGATGATTCAGCCCCAAGTTCTTCACATGTTGACAAGGCCAAGGCCAAAGACCTTGCTGAAATCCCAGCACAAGAATCTCAGCACTCCCCTGGTCTGCCAGTCCCTGCTAAGGGACTTAGAACCTCCCTCTTCTGGTCTGTAAAATGAGGACAGTGGCAATACTGGTCTTGGCTTGTCGTGAGATGATGTATGTGAAAACACTTTGCAGCTCATAATTTATGATTGTCACCCAAACGGTAGTGGTTGACAGTTGAAATTCTACCAAGACAAGATTGACAGTCTGGTGTGACTGGTTTTCAGATAACTGTGCCCCTCCCAACGATCAAGACTTCCCTTTTTAAATATTTACAAACCATCCATTGAATGACATTTTAGAATCTTGCTAGGAATTTGTATCGCTCAGTGGTCTAGAGCTTATGAAACCAATCCTCTCCCTTTTTTTGAAGATTGAAACAAACAACCATACCCTGATGTGTCACTGACATGGGAGTAGGATCCAGATTATGTATAGGACTAGAATAAATCAATAAGAAAAAGATAAACAGCTCAACAAAAAACTGGCAAAGGATATGAAGAAGCAATTTACAGAAGAGGAAACCTGAATGGCCCATACAAATACCAAAAGATGCTCTACCTCTTTTGCAATCAGGGAAATGCATATCAAAATCATGAGAAACCACTTCACCCTTTAGATTAGGAAATACAATTCCAAGTGCTGTGAGGACATGAAGGAAGGGAGCTTCACACACTGTGGTGGAGTGGGCATTGGGCAGCTCTGGAGAGTAACTGAGCAACATCTAGGTAAGCTAGAGGGATGCAGCCCCACCCTCAGCAAGATGGTGCCTAGGTGTAGACCAGAGACCAATTCTCGCCATATGCCCAAGGACACATGGACCCAGATGTTCACAGCAGCATTGTTTATTAGGACAAAAAGTGTAAACAACTAAAATGTTCCATCAATTAAGAAAATGGATTTTAGGGATGCCTGGGTGGTTGGTTAAGAGTCCAATTCTTGACTTTGGCTCAGGTCATGATCTCCTAGTTTCGTAGGTTCGAGCCCCGTATCGGGCTCTGCACTGACAGTGCAGTGCCTGCTTGGGATTCTCTGTCTCTCTCCCTCTCTGTCCCTCCACACTTGTGCACTCTCTCCTTTTCTCTCTCTGAAAAATAAATAAACTTTAAAAAAATAAGAAGGAAAAAATGGATTTTAAAATCATAGTCTATTTATGCAATGGAATTCTATTCCATAATTAAAATGAATGATCATGACAGGGCATATAAGGAGGGCTTCTAGGTCCTACTAATGGTCTATGTATCTTTTTTAAGCAAAGTCATGATTACACAGATAAGATCACTTTGTAAAAAATTCCTTGAGCTGTACCTTTAAGATTTGTGAATCTTATCGAATGGATATTACACACCAATAAAAAAGTATACAAAAAAATGAATGAATGTGAATCTCTATATCATCATAGATCAGTTTAAAAGACCCAGGGTTGGGGCCTCTGGATGACTCAGTCGGTTGAGCATCCAACTTCGGCTCAGGTCATGATCTCACGGTTCTTGAGTTGGAGCCCCGCGTTGGGCTCTGTGCTGATAGCTCAGAGCCTGGAGCCTACTTCGGATTCTGTCTCCATCTCCCTCTGTCCCTCTCCCACTCACACATTCTCTTTCTCTTTCTCTTCAAATAGAGATTAAAAATTAAAATAAATAAATAAATAAATAAATAAATAAAATTTTAAAAGACCCAGGGTTAAGAAAAAAGATGTCGCTGAAGGCTACATGAAGTATAGTGCCATTTATATAAAGTCTACAAATTTGCCAAACAATTGGATATATTGTTTGTGGATACACACAGACGTGGCTAAAGTATTCAAACACCCAGAGTGTGCAGAGGCCAAGGAATGAGTTTAGGAGGACCACATGCACCTCAGAAACTGAGAGTCCTTCCTGTCTATATGTTCTTCTCACACTGAGGGGAGGTGGTGGTTAAAACTCCGGACCCAGACTGCCTGGGCTCTAATCCCACCTTGCCATTTGCTAGCTGTGTGACCTTTGGCAAGTGATGTAGTCTCTCTGAGCCTCTGTTTATTCATCTGAAAATGGAGATGATAACAACACCCACCTAACAGGGTTGCTGACAGAACTGACAGAGCAAGCATGCCCAGAGCTGTGCCTGACACAGGGCGTGCAGTGTATGTGTGGGTCCTTATGATGAACTCGCTGAGCCAGAAGTGTGGACTGGGGAGAAGCCGAGTGCCCCTTCATTCTACCCTCAGCATCACCGCTTACGCTTTCCAGGCCTCTCCATAGCAAAAGGCACAGAGCAGAAGAAAGGTGGAGTATTCCCATATTCTGGTTTCTTCAAGGTCAATCCCAGGGCAAGGCCTGCCCCCTTCTTTTGCCTTCTTTGTCTGCCCTTCACTCTACCCCAAGGCAGGGAGCGTGGGTGGCTCAGTTGGTAAAGGTAAGGCGTCTGACTTTGGCTCAGGTCATGATCTCACAGGTTCATGGGTTCTAACCCTGTATCTGGCCTGCCTTGGATCCTCTGTCTCCCTCTCTCTGCCCCTCCCCCACTCACGCCTGCACACGTGTGCATGCATGCGCGCTCTCTCTCTCTCCCCAAAACAAAATAAAACATTTTTTAAAAAGTTAAAAACAAAACAAAACAAAAACCATGGCTGTTACCTCTACTGCCCTTCTCCAGCATCAGGCCATTCTGGGCCTGGCTTCCTGATCTTCTGCCTCAGAGGCCATTAGTTGTTTTATTAGGTCCCTATGGCTTTTGAAAATATTTGGAACAGTTGCCTGCATTTATACATTTACCGGGAGCACTCACATTAAAGTCTGGATGCTTAGCTTTTTTTTTTTTGAAAAATTAGAATATCTGGCAACATTGGGCCCCACGTGGGAACATTTGATTTCGGCTGAGTGACAGCCCCAGTGAGCCCCATGGCCCTCCCTACTGCCTTACATGAGGTGCCATCCACAGAGGACGGGTGTGCCCATGCAGTGGCACAAGGGAACACTGAAATACAGCCAGGCTCTGCTCATCAAGCCGTGGCCCTGATGCAGGCATGCACCTCCCAGGAGAAGGGTCCCCATTTGTTAAATGACACAGAGATGCTGTATAGGCTTGAGGTGGTCCTGTTCTGTCACCTAATTTGCTCAGGGTATTTGAATTCGCAGTTGCCATTTAGGTGGGAGGTCCCTACTTTACAACGCCATTCTGTCCTGTTTCTCTGCCCATCTTTGCAATTTGAGCCTCTGCAAAGTCTACATATGCTTTAAGGTCCTGTGAGGAAGCACCTGAAGACGATTCCTTTGTGGAGAAAGTATTCGTGATGAGCACAGGTTGGCACTTCTATGGCACCTGTGCCACCAATCCCGCCTCCCGCACCTGCACAGCCACTACCATTCATTCCCAGGGCAGGTGCCTGGATGAGAGGGCAGGGGGTAGTGCAGAGGGGCCGGGCAACAGGGGGCGGGGCGGGGCGGGACAGCAGTTCCTCCTTGTACCTTCTGAGGATGGCCACACTGAAGGCCCCTGAGATGTTTGCAGCCTCTGGAATGTCTTCCCAATTGCATATGTCTGACCCTCATCTGTTTTTCTCAGTGATTTGCCAATAAAAAGCCTTAAAAGCCAAAGGAGTTCAATGCAGACTTGTGGAAGCAACAGAAAATAAATGAACTTCAAAGGCTGCCTGCCTCGGCAGATGACTTTAGGGAGTCGGGAAAGCCCAAGGGCTGGTGGGAACAATTCTGACAAGGAAGGGAAACCGGGCCAAACTCCAGGCCTCCGGGACAGCAGGAAGAAGCAGGGTCCCCGAGGAGGACCTCGGGGCAGACCCAGCAGGAGGTCGGCTGGCTTCTGAAGACACTGCCTCTTTCTCCAGCAGTAGCACCTTCATATTTCTCTGCTTGGAATTTTATTTCTGAGAAGCTCCCTTTTTCCTTGACTGGTTTCTTTTTTTAGAAGCTCAGATACTGAAATCTGCTATTCTCAAGTCGGCAGTTTCTAACCAACATACCAAACATCTTATAGATTCCCCCCACGAAGGCTGTACTGTTATTTATTCTTGGGGCACACGTGAAATCAAGGGTCCCACCCCAAACCTGTCAGGGTCGCCAACGCTCTTCTCCTTTGGCCCAAATTAGATGCAGACCAGAGCTCTCTCCACCATCTCTGGGAGTCCTTTTTACCAAGGCCTCATGTTCAGATGAGAATTGCTTTAACTGGGACTCTGTGAATTGGAGGGAAAAGGGGATATTGGGACATGATTTGCAAGCAGCTTGAGGTGGCAGGCATACTCAAGTCTCTTTTACTGTCCAGTTTCAGGTTTAGGGTTTTGTACCTTCCTTTCAAAGACAGAACTGCAAACCCAGTTATCAGATTTCTGCCCAGGACTGAATGCTCACTGATGGGCTGCCAGGGATGGGGAGGCGGAGGAAGAGCAGGGCTGAGGTGAGCAGGGAGACGGGTTAGACGCACAGTGAGGAAGCGGTGGCTGTTTCTCACCACCCGCCCTTCTCAGAGAGTGGCAAAGAGGGCACGCCTTTTAACTTCCCACCTGTCGTTTGCCCAGATAAGGATAAAGCCTGCAGCATGAGTCACTGCCTATTCTAGGAAATCGTTTCAAGGAAAAAAAATTAAGGAGAAAAAGTGTTTTCTTGATTTATTTTTAATGTGTCAGAATACAGGTGGAAGAAAAATACTTAAAGGAGAAACACAAAAGGCAATGCAGGTCTGAGATGTCCATTATACTTGGTGAATGGGCACGAGTATTACCAAAAGCAGTTCAGCCAAGTTTTGCAGTTCTGAGTTCCTGTTTCCGATGGCCTGGACCTTGGCTCCCATGTGAGGCCATTCTAGAACAGAAAAAGGAGCACACTCTAATTCTTCATGTGCTATGGACTGAATGCTTGTATTCCCCCCAAATCCATATGTTGAACCCTACTCCCCATATGGGTAGGAGGTGGGGCGTCTGGGAGGTGATTAGGATTGACTGAGGTCATGAGGGTGAACCCTCACGAATGCCATCAGTGCCTTTAGAGTCCTCCTGTCTCTGTTCTCTGCCACCTAAGGACACAAGGAGAAACAGGCATACCTACTCTTTTCTGATATACAAGTTTATGTTGGTCGATAAACACACAAGCTTGTAGGGAACACACACAAATGACACGTCCCAGGTTAAAACAAGTTGTACATCTTTTGGGTGCAGCCACCACATTCTCACAATATGACCTCTATTTGCTATGGGCAGGACTAGCTTTCTTTGTAGGGAGAAAGGAAATGCCAGCACAGACAGAAGCAAAAATGAGGGGAGAGCAGCCTGGAGCCAAAGAGCACCCTTCTTTTTTTTTTTTTTAATGTTTATTTTTGAGAGAGAGAGAGAGACAGAGTGTGAGTGGGGGAGGGGCAGAGAGAGGGGGAGACACAGAATCCGAAGCAGGCTCCAGGCTCCGAGCTGTCAGCACAGAGCCCATTGCAGGGCTTGAACTCGCAAACCGTGAGATCATGACCTGAGCCGAAGTTGGACACTTAACCGACTGAGCCACCCAGGTGTCCCAAAAGAGCAACCTTCTGAAAGGATGCTTGAGCATTTGGGGAGCACTGATTTGCAAGTGTTTACACCCTTCCCATTCCGCAGTCTGTTCACTGAAACCTGCAGCTCAGAAATGGGTTTTGGGGGCGCTTGCTGGCTCGTTGCGTAGAGCATGTGACTCTTGATCTCGGGAGTCAGGAGTTCAAGACCCACATTGGGCATAGAGCTTACTTAAGAAGGAGAAGGAGAAGAAGAAGAGGGAGAAGAAAAAGAAGAGGAAGAAGAAAAGGGTTTTGTAGGGGGAATGTGGGATTTAGTGGAAAGGTCTTGGGACCGAGTTCAAACCTGGGTTCCCTGGCTCCATCCATCCTTTACCATCTTACCTGTTACTTTACCTATATAAAAAGCACAGCGAAATCCAACACTTTCATAGTGATTTCAGTGTGCCCCACCCTGTTCTAAGCACTTTATGTCACTGAACCATTTGATGCTCACAACAACGCTCTGAAGTCACACTACAATACTCCTTGTAGGAGACTGAATGACAGTCCCCAAAGATACCCAAGGGTATCTGAATCACACTCTCCAAAGATATCGCATCCTATTCTGGCAATCTGTACATGTTATTTCATATGGAAAAGAGAGTCTTTGGAGATGTGGTTAAGGATTTCAAGGTAGGGAGATTTTCCTGAATTATCTGGGGGAGTCCTAAATGCCATCACATGTCCTTAGAAGAGAAAGGCAGAGAGAGACTACAGACACACAGAGAGGCGAATGCACGGTGGCCGCAGAGCCAGGATTGGGGCGATGTAGCCGTAAACCAAGGAATACTGGCAGGCATCCAAAGCTGGAAGAGGCAAGGACAGATTCTCCTCTAGAGCCTCTGGAGGGATACTGATGTCAGGCTTTGGTGTCCAGGATAGTGGAAGTGTTGCTTTAAGCCACCAAGTGTATGGTAATTTGTTACACACGTTGCACATTTGTTACAGCAGCCACAGGAAACCATAAGTATGCCTCCATTCTACAGATGAGGAAACTGAGGCATAAAGAGATTATGTAACCTGCTGGGGTCTCCCAGCTGATAAATAACAGAGTCACATTTGAAGCCAGATGGGGGTGACTCTGGGCTCTGAATACATCTGTCTGCTGCTGAGAGGACACGGTAACCCAGTGGAGGCCAAGACCCCACTGTTGCACACAATGTGAGCAGCTTTGCCCCAGAGACAGAAGAGTCATTCAGTGCCCACCATGGCTCTGTGTTCACTGCAGTTCCTCACCATCCCCACGCATCGGTGTCTCTGCAGTTGGTACAGGACAGGTGAGCTGCAGAACGTCCCCCTGTTGACTGCTTGCTGGTCACTCCCTGGATGGTTCCCTTCCCCAACAGACCAGTGCTGCAGCATGGTGCCCTCAGGAGGGCTACAGCTCCCTAGCTGAAGCACCTGGAACTTTCTGGTGGGTTCTGATCTGGGCTGAAATGCCACAGACAGTCAGATTTATACATGATCCTGTAAAGAAAAAGCGAAAACAGATGTCAGAATTCGGCTCTTTCTTCCTTTTTTTTTAATGTTTATTTATTTTGAGAGAGAGAGAGAGATAGAGAGCAAGTGGGGGAGGGGCAGAGAGAAGGAGACAGAGAATCCCAAGCAGGCTCCACACTGTCAGCGCAGAGCCTGATGCAGGGCTCGATCTCACAAATTGAGAGGTCGTGACCTGAGCTGAAACAGGGTCGGAGGCTTAACCGACTGAGCCACCCAGAAACCGATGGTCTCTCCTTCAGTAAAAACATGAATACAAAGCTATCAAGGTCAGGTAGGAAGCAAATGCATGGGGTGGGGGCTAGTTTCCTGTACTGGTAGGAGCTGGTGAGAGTCATAGGCCTTTGCCTTCTGCTAACACAGGCTCAATCTTCTTCCCTAGATAAGCAGGGAAAATTGTGCCACTCAAAAAATGATGTCCAGAAGAATCCTTCATGCATTTGTCCCCTTGGCTAATTCCTTATGGCAGAGACTCCCGATATCTTTTTCCCCCTTCATGCCTCCCTCTAGAGGTCCTGGTGGTAACTGGACACATGGCTGCCCAGAAGAAAGAAAGATCACATTTCTCACCTCTCTTGCAACTAGTTGTGTGTGACCAAGTTCTGGCTGATGGGATACAGGTAGAAATGTTGTGTGAGACTTCAAGGTGCAACCTTAAAGGGTAGAACATGGCCTTCTTCCCCCTTGCCTCTTTCTGATTGCCTAAAATCCAGGTGCAATGGTTGGCCTCACCCAGCCATCTTGAGGCAATGGGGTAGAAGCCTCATGCTGAGCGTCATGGAGAAGCAAGAGAAAAGAAGTCTAGGTCCCTGAGACACTCTCTTAGGCACAGACTGCCTACCATGGTCTTCCTTTACATGAGACCACTGCTATTTTGGGTTTTCGCCCAAACTGACGGGCCCTTTTCCCACAACTGTAGTCACCCTTATTTGAATGTCAGTCACCACAGTGACCTTAAGTGACAAGACAGTCTTTGCCTCCAAACCCAGCTCAGTCAGCCAGCTCTGTTATTCCCACTTAGAGTTAAAGAAAGCCAAGAGAGGGAATATATAGGGGGGAATGTTCTGGATCTGCCTTAAACGACGGTGAAGCTGAACCACAAAAGCTAGTCTTTCTTTTCCTTTTTTTTTTTAAGTTTATTTATTTGAAAGAGAGATAGAGCAAGTGAGTGAGAGGCAGAGAGAGAGGGAGACAGAGAATCCCAAGCAGGTTCCACACTGTCAAGACGGAGCTCGACCCGAGGCTCAAACACACGAAACCGCGAGATCATGACGTGAGCCGAAACCAAGAGTCAGATGCTTAACCGACTGAGCCACCCAGGCACCCCAAAAGCTATTCTTAAATAACATTAAAGCCATGCCTGTGATGCTTCTGTCGCCCACTTGTTGAGTTACTTGAACTGCCTGTACACAGTTTCAATTTCAAGAGAGGAAAGGATGTATTCAAATCACATGCGATGGCCGCTTTGTGGTATGAGTTACATGTCTGCACTTGTCTTGTGTTCCAGCGTCTTATGTTCCCAACTACAGGGCAAATGTACAAGGACCACATCTAATGCGTGTTTATCTTCTCTCTGGAGCCAGTTACATGGGCTGCTTCTTACAAACGGGCTTACTGGGATTACACAGGTAAGCCTTTGTCAAAATTGCTTTAGATAGGTCAACCATCTGCACACTTACGTATGTCTCAGTTGGTTTCCTAGCATTTTTTGCCTTCTCCTAGTTTACTCAAAGAAATTCCTCATAATCTTTTCTTTAAAAATTTTTTTAACGTTTATTTATTTCTGAGGCAGAGAGAGACACAGCATGAGTGGGGGAGGGTCAGAGAGAGAGGGAGACACAGAATCAGAAGCAGGCTCCAGGCTCTGAGCTGGCAGCAGAGCCCGACACGGGGCTCGAACTCACAAACCGTGAGATCATGACGTGAGCTGAAGTCGGTCGCTCAGCCGACTGAGCCACCGAGGCACCCCAAGAAACTCCTCATAATCTTTAACGTTTCTCCTTGCAGTAATATTCCATGGCTTTCTTCTTTGTTTGAGAATTAGATGCAAATAAGTATTGATTTGCAAATTCTAACTCAGCAGCTGAATGCTTCAGGCAGAGGTGTCCATGTTCCTTTGCCTTTCTCTATGTGGACTCCTTCAGGAAAATAATTTCGTTCTTTGAAAATGCAAGAAATTCTCATTTCGAAGTCACCAGTATTGTAATTACTTTTTTATTATGATTATCGTGAACAACTTTTGTTGGAATTGTGTTCAAATAGCAATCTACTTACATAAACACAGTTTAACAAATGTGTTTTGTACTTATATGCTATTTTACAGTGTTGCTTCAATGATTTTACATTTTTGTTATATTTACTGCAAGGACATTTACTAATGCATTAAGCTATTTCATTGTCAGTTAGGTTTTTAAAAAACATGTCCTGTCAGAATCCTCGGCACTATGCTTTAATCTTACTATTTACAACCGGAATGAAAATTAAATCGGTGCTTTCAAAACAAACCTTTCAGCTTCAAAGGTCAGCTAATGTTAACCTAATCTCATAGTTCATAGAGATGGGAAGCTTCCTGAACATGGACTGTGGATAGCTCCAAAACTCTCCACCTGAGACTTTTCGTGCTATTTGGCAAGAAGCTCCCAGAGAAAATGCCTACCAGCAACACTCATTCCAAAATGGTTCCTTTCTAGAAATGGGACCAACACCCAATCTCCAGAGTACAGGTATAAACCTAGGGAGTTGACACAGAGCCAGTCAATGGTAAGTCAGGAAAGCTTGTGGAGTCAGTCTATGGCACACGTTTTAATTTTAGTTGTTCCACACGAACAGGAAGAATTTTGAAAGAAGGTAATCAAAACCAAACAGCCAGGATCCCCTTTGCCTCACTTAAGGCAATGATCTGCATTGCTGGCCACCCTAAAAAGAGTCCAAGCAGACACATACATAATACCCTTGACCTGAGATCTTGAGGGCACTGGCCCTTCTCAGTGCTGCTTCTAAGTTTCAGCCCAGCAAGAGTTTCCAGGGGACTTAACTCTTGCCAAGAACAAGCCTTCAAGGTCATGTCATATCTCTCTGATATCAAGTAGAAATTTGTGTATAAAGTAGACAGTTGAGACCCCGTGTTCTGTAAAGAATATTTATCTAAAAGGGTTTTCTGCCCTGTCCATGTTGAATTTACCTGAAACAGGTATCAAAATCCACAGAGTAATCTTGTGTAAGCAGAAAACCAGAATTACGTAAGGCAGAAACCGAAGCTGATGTTCTTGGATGCCATGTCTCTTTGTCCTCTCCTTCTACACTGTCACCCCTTATTCTTCATCGCTTACTACCACTGGCTAAGGTCAGGGTTTGCCATCAATCAATCGGTTTACTGTGAAAACCTGCTACGCCCATTTCTCAGCCTTCGTTCAGCTTCCACACTATACAACCGTGGTTGTTTTTTACCAATGGTATACTCTCACAGGAAGTCCTATTGCCTTCAGAATAAAATTTAAATCCTTGGGGAACTTGGGTGGCTCAGTTGGTTAAGTGTCCAACTCTTGATTTCAGCTCAGGTCATGATCTCCCAGTTTGTGAGTTTGAGCCCTACATCAGGCTCCACACAGACAGTGGGGACAGTGTGGTGCCGTCTCCCTCTCTCTCTCCCTCTCTGTCTCTCTCTCATTCTGTCTCTCAAAAATTAATAAATAAACATCTGTAGGCCTTTCCACACACTCTTTGCCCCAGTCTTCCAGAGTCAGCCCCAAACTCATCTTGCTGTTTTATGCCTTTGCACAAGACCTCCCGTCTGCCGGGTGTGTCGACTGTCCCATCTCTCTCTTCATCTGTTAATCTCTTGGTCCCATACTCATTTCCTAGGAGTCAACTCAGGAAGCCTTCCCTAACTTTTCAGTGCCCTCCTCTTGGCCCCCTTTGTGTCCTGGGAACATCTCTGTCAGGGAGGCTATCTTGTTGTGTGGCACGTGTGAACTGCTGTGAAAGGCAGGCCTACGCCGGCCGACTCCATCTTGTTCTGTGTCCTTCACCTTGACCACGCCTCCTCCCCTTGAGTAACCTCCCGCTCAAGGCTCACCCGATCAAACTTCCCCATCAAAACAAGCCTGGCGACCTGCGTAACAGGACTCCGACCCTTCCCCAGCCAATCGGCTGAGGCCACAGCCATTACCTCACCAGCTGCCCCTAGGCCCCAAATAAAACCTTTGTCCTTTTGAAACTCACGCTCTCTCCGGTCTCTCACCGCTGCGTCGGTGCGGGTAGGGGATTGAGCTCAAGTAGCTCGAATAAAGGCTCTTTTGCTTTTGCATCGGACTCGGCTCCCTGGTGGTCTTTGGGGATCACGAATTCTGGGCATAACAGCTGTACGTCATGAGCACCAGTGTAAGGTAGACTGTAAGATCCCTGTAGACCAGCTGTGCGTTATTTGTCAGTGCTTGGCACAGTGTCTGGCACAAACTATATGCCCAATAAATACTAATTAATTACATGAGTGGATCCATGGTCATATAGAAATAGAGTGAAGGAACCATAGCTAAGGTGCCTACTGCAAATCAAGACAAAATGGAGACTTCCTACCCTTTTCCTTCTCAGTGAGTCTCCCACTTCACCCTCTGTGTCTACCTTTTCTTTCTCGACTCTTAGGCACCAGCATCGTGAGCAGGTGCCTGAGAACATACTGAAGTTGGGGGAAGGTGAGGAATGTTCTAGAATGGTGCATTTGTTTTTCTACCTATTTCCAGATAAGCTCCTAATATTCCCATTCATATTGGATATTAGCTATGAGCCACAACAAAAATTTGGAGGCTAGGGAAAAGGCTTGGAAAGGAAGGGAGGGAAAACCACTAGTGCTAGTGAAAAGACAGCCCCATAAGATGAAGTTATAAAGAACCTCTTCAAATTGAGAGAGATGCAGTTAATTTATAAATAACACAACAATGTAAACTTCCACGCACACATTTACACCATTGGATGCGCACACTCTTCTCCATTGCTCTGCGGAGATTCATTTTCTGCATGAATCCCTGACCTGGGAAGCTGACATCTCTGGGTTGCATCACCCAGGCTCCTTGCCCCCTGGCTCTGGCTTAGGACAGACCCATGGGAGGCACCATTAGTAGATCAGAAAGAAGGAATAGAAAGAGGTAGAGGTATTCATTTCCTGTCTCCCTTCCTATCTGCCTGGCTTCTGGCAAAGTTCACTCGTCCTATTTTCAACAAAACTGTTAAGCCAGTCACAGACAGGATGAAGTTATCCACACTTATTTAAAGAATATCGTATCAGTAGCATTAAGTTAGTGAGCTTTGTAAATGCCATTGCCACAAGAACAGAGAAAGCCAGAGACATTTTAGCTGCATAGTGTTTGGGGCCATAGTGGACAGTTTCTCCTCCTGTGTCTCTCTTCTGAGACAAGGGCCACTCCTGCCCACATGTGCTCAGGCCCTTATACCTTCACTCATGTAACAAATATTGATAGAGTACCCAAGACATTTAATCTGTGATAATGAACTTAAGCCCTGATGGCGTCCAAAAGTCACTTCCACTCTCCCTTTGCTCAGTGACCAAAGTCAAATGTTCTATCTGAAAGCCAAATTATCTGCTTCTGCTTTCTCCAATGGTCTTTGAGATTCTTCTTTTCCTACTTCCAGGTCAAAATGAGATATTTGGAGACTGGTTTCCATTGTAGGGGGAAAATATAAATACAGAATATTACCGTAAGAGAAAGTGTTCTAGAGATGTATCTCTTATTGAGGTCAGACACAGTGCTAAGCACTTCCACATGCATTGCTTAATTCACTCTTTAAAGCCCTTGAGGTAGTGAGCATTATTCTCTGTTTCATAGATAAGAAAACCGATTGCTGAGAAGTTACAAAACTTGCCCAAGGTTACACTGGCTCCCAACTGCCAAGTCTGGATTCAGACACAGAGACGCCAGAATGCTTGCTCTTAATGACAACACTCTACCACTGTGAGAACTCAGACAAGCTGGTCATGCTCTCTATGCCTGAATTTTCTCCACTGAAAAATAAGAGGGCAAGATTAAATCATTGAAAAAAGTCCCTCTTGCTCTAAAGCTGTGTTCGGCTCAGGAGGCTGCTTTACTTCTATTAACCACCAGGTGGTGCACAGCCAACCCAGCGATCCGATTGCCAAGATCCACCTGGCCCCTCCACCTTCCTACCGCGGTCTGGGAATGGAGTGGAAACTTATTCCCAGTTGTGATTGGTGCAAAGCCACACTGCCTCCACGTGGCAGAACCAAGAGTTTAACCCTTTGGTCTGACTCCTATGGTGTATTTCCATCAGCTGCACTGCCGCCGTTCTTAGTTGACAAGTAAGATGTGAGAGAACTGGGGTCTCAAGCCATCATTTCCTATTAGCTCTTTTGCAGCACCTTTATGTTTTCTGCAAGTAGTGTGTTAGAATTAACATTTAAGTAAATACTGGTAAAGTAGTAGATGCATGCCATACTAAGGTGGATGTTCTTAATCAATGAAGGAGAAAGTGACTGTCAATAGCACACCCAAACCCAGTCTCTGAAATCCCTGGGAGGCCTCTGACCAGTGGCATACATTTGTATATGTGAAAACAGAATAAACTGAACTTGGTTTGCAAAGATGGAGAGACAGTTTGTGACAGGAGCCCAGCCAGGGGCTTGCTGCCATGGAAACAGATTTCAAATCCACACAAATGGTCTCTTCAGGGAGAATGAGTCACAGAAGTACGGATGGTCTGACCATGTTCTTCTCTGACAACCTCAGGCGCTGAGGAACTACAGGAATTGTCATCAGGATGTTGACTATTCCGTGATGGGGGAGAAAATGACCTCCTGGCTGGCTCAACCGTGGCCTGCTCGTCTCCATGCTCTGAGATAAACAATGGAGAACAGACATGAAGCATTGATGCCTAGGGACTTGGAAAATGAAAGGGAAAAAGACGGAGGGAGACAAGGATACTTCCTTCTTCAAGCTCTGCTTAAGGTTCATTGTGTGTGTGTGTGTGTGTGTGTGTGTGTGCACGCTAAATAATAAAGCTGGCAGTGACAGCCAGATGTCAAACATTCCCAAGGAGAGAAGACACAGTCCCAGGAAGTGAACAGAGCTGTTTCATGGGAAGTATCAACCTTTTCCCTTACTGCATTATCAGCTTACACCCACTCTCCAGATTCTGAGATCTTGTAACTCAGAGCCGTCTGACCAGTTATCCTGGCTGACTGTGAAATCCTTTTGGAAGAGCAGTACAGACGTCTGCTAAAGAAAAGAAACTTGTGAAGATCACTATGCTCATTTAGAACCAAATTTTCCACTCTGGATTCCTGTTTTCTCCTCCTAGTGGAAAACAAAAACAAAAACAAAAACAAAACTTGTTTCAGTCCCTAAAGGATCATTTTTTAAATTAAATTGACATGATTTATTTAGAATGTCAGTGTGGTTTGTAAAGATGGTTTCATAAGAAAAGAGTTCATCTCCCTCTAAAGCTAGGTCACACAAACACCCCAAGAGCTAGAAAATCAGCTATGAATCCAGCATCAACACGCTTGGTGGAAGCAATTAACACTGAGTCAGATCCAAATACATGTTGGGAGCTGATATGACTTTAATCGTTGCATCCCACTGTGTGAAGAAACATGCACTTATATTAGCTCTAGGTCAGTGATTGTAGCTCCCCGCATTTATGAGCTTGGAGTCTTGTCAGGCTGAACGAATGAAATCATATTTGTGGCCCCTTTGGTCTCACCATCTTCCCTGGCATGGACTATTCTTCCCATGAAATGTCAGCTCTCATCAAGAGAACAAAGGAAGCCAGGATATTAACTTGAAGAGAACTAAGACACCATCTGGTGGCCATTCACTATAAATCTTTGCCTCAGATGCAAATTCCTTGCACAAAGGAGCTTGATCTTTTGATTTGTAGGCTGCAGGGAACCAGTCTGTATTACCTGTGAAAGCCTGGGAATACCCAAACTTCCACAGCCTGACAGACCTCTTTTCAGTCTTTTTCCCCCATTTTAAAGTACCCAGGCCCAAGTTTTATAACAACATTCTAACCGTGCAGCCCAGAGGGGATGCTCCTCTTTGCGTCTTTCACAGCATGAGAAAAAGTCATTTCAGTTGTGATATTTTACCCTTTAGTTGTGAGGGTTCTTTAAAGGAAAAACTGCCTGAGAAATCCTGATTTTTTTCCCTATGAATTCTCTGCAGTAAATAGAAAATTAAATTAAATTTAATTTAATTTAAAAGGCCTATCAGGCTCGCCTTCTCATCTAAAACTTCCTTCACTGACTAAAGACCATTTTTCCAAGACTAATGCATTACAAACTTAACCGTCCCCATATCCAACCTCCTGCCTTGGGATCCCTGACCACAAACTGGCCTTTGTCCTCTTTTGCAGATGGCAATGACTAAAGTGACCTCAACTTGACACTTTCTGATTGGTAACCACAGAACAAAGCTATCCCTGAGGAAAATCCTCAAGCAAAATTCTTCATCAGGCTCCCTTACTCCCACTTAGCTGGTGGGGCCCATCCTTTCTCTGACCACTTCTCTCCCTAACTCCACAATAGCCCATCCCGACCAACATGGGAAGTTTGTGTCCCAATTATAAGAAGCCTTTCTTGCTGAAGTAAAATACTCTCTGAGGTTATCTTCATTTTAAAGGTGGTTCCACAAAACCTACATGAATGAGCCAAAGAATAGAATTTCTAATAGTATAATGGCGGGGCGGCGGGCAGTTGATTATGTTATGGCTATGCACAGTAGACCTTGCCTGAAGCCCCTCCAACTATAGGAAGCCCCTTTTTTGCCTACTGGTAAGGCTGCCCTTCCAGAAAGGATCTCAAAGACCCTGAACTCTATGTCGTAAAAATGAACATCCTTCTCCCCAATGTCAGCACCCCAGTGCCCATGGCTCTCGCCTGGATGAGACAAGTACCTTTACCTCTTCTTTCTCCTACTGTGGTTGGTAGAACTGTGTTCAGACTTGCCTGTTCTGAAATAAATAGCTGGGCACTTCTCAGAAACGGGTACTTCACGTTAATTAGCAGGAAGAAGATGAAACAGGAACCCAACTCAGAAGGAGCCATTCACCTCACAGATCAGGAGTAACAAGTTGGGGGGAGGGGGCAGGAGGCCAGGGTGTGGAGGAAGGAAGGGGGTGCAATCAGGCAAGTAGAAGTTTTCTCTGGCACAAATTGGTTTGTTTTTCCTTGTCCGGGACTAGAAAAGGTTGAAATGAGGGCGAGTCTTTTATCAATCACTTTCCTGAGCCATTTAGGTAGTCACGAATGCATCCCCAATTGCAAAGGCCAAAGGCCAGAACAATCTTGTCAGTTCACTTGTTTCACGATGCCTGAAGCACCTGGACTTCAGGTAACTGGGGTGAGTACCACATGTGATTTTGCTCCTCTTACCTGAACTACTGAGTGCCCAAGTACAGATGTCCTTGCTGCCACTTGCTCATCTACCACTCCCAGCTGGGACGCAGAGATGCCAGCGACAGAGAGGCTCAGAGTTGAGTGGAGGGGAACTGGAAGGGGAAGACCATTACAAGGGGGCCTTTCACAACCCCTCCTAGCCTTCAGCAGCCAATGGCCCTGAGATCTTGGGGAAAACAAAGCCTAGGCTTCTGATCTCATGACTTCTCAGATTTCAAGAACTCCTCATTAGCCATGGACGTGAGAGTTCGTCAGAAGTACTCAGCCACTAGAAAGTTTGACAGAAAAATCATAAGGTGTTACTGCCAAGGCACTACTTTAAGAGCAGAGACACAACTGGTTGAGAGGTCAAGGGAACCACCATGTTGTGAATTGAATGATGTTCTCTCTCAAATAATACATATATAGGACTTCTTAATTCCATGGTACCCCAGAATGTGACCTTGTTTGGAGATGGGGTAATCAAGTTAAAATGAGGTCAACAGGGTGGGCCCTAATCCTATATGATTGATGTCCTTCTACCAAGGGGAGATTGGCACATACAGATACACACAGGGAGAATACCACACCAAGGAGCGAGGCCTGGAACAGATTCTCCCTCAGAGCCCCGAGAAGGAATCAACCTTTCTGACTCCTTGATTTCAGACTTTCAGCCTCCAGAACTGGGACACAGTAAATTTCTGTTGTGTAAGCCACCTAGTCTGTGGTACTTTGTTATTGCAGCCCTAGGAAGTGAATACACAGGGTCTATCCCTGGGTCCTCTCTGGATGGCCATGTGTGAAGGGACGTTTCTCCACCACTCTGGGTAGTTAGAAGTTTGGCTGGATGCATTCCAGAATCCCTTCCAGCCCAAGTCTCTGATTCTCTGGCCTCTGGGCCTACAAGAACAAGGGGGACATCTGTCTCACTCAGCACCCTAAGAGGTTAATGGGCTGACCCTGATTTTGTGCACCACGTTCAATCACCCAGTTCCAAAGACATTAGTTGTCTAGAGCGGCTGTGCCCAGAGATAGGGGTGAGGCAGGAAATTGTTGCTGGGTTCTAAAGCACTATTTTAAAAACTATATGTATACTCAGGAATTTGAAGCACATTTAAAAAGTAAGTTGGTAAACAGGCTAGAGTATTTCTCCCTTCCCCATAAGCCCTGATTTTCCTCTGGCCATGCTTGTCTTGAAGTTCAGGGCACGGTATTCTTATGTGTTGTTATTGGATGGTAGTAATGAAGAAGCCCACGCCTTTGAACCCACCTCGCTGACCACAGTCTCTCTTCCTGCCTCTTTCCCACAGCCTCTACCATCAATCTGGTTGGGTTGTGCATGGAGATATGTATGTGCTGGGTGAGCTCTAAGTGTGTTTGGATTGCAGGTGCGGGCTTGTTGGACCAGAAGGTGCAGGAGCGGTGGGTGTGGTGAGGGTGGAGACCAAGGTTGGCATACATGAGCAAGCTGGGGAACATTTTGGTGGGTCTATGGGTTCTTGAAGGTGCCTCTTTTTCCAAATACTGGTATCTTTTCTTTTGCAAGATGTTTATTAAGCCAGCCGCAGCTGTGGGAACTAGACCTGAAATTTAATAGGTCAATTCAATCGCTTGTTTGGACATTTTGGTACCAAAGGTGGTGGTGGGACCATACTAGGATGGGTTTAATTGCAAGGCACCCCAAGCCCTTCTCCTTTAGAGGCCTCCTGGTGTGTGACATTGCTCATATTGGAGCAGTGAACTCAGAAAAGAGATCCTGGGCCACAGCAAGGACCATGCCTGGGGCTGACCTAATGTAACTTCTCACTGGTGGCTAGTGGGTGAGGGAGGGCAAAAGCCTGTAATGTGCCAGGAAAATGAGTGGGGCAGGAGTAAGGGGGAAGGAGTGAGGGCAGGATCCTTTGAGGTTCAATCTGTGCTGAGCAACTAAAATGAGGGTGATGTAATGAATAATCTGCAGACTTCCAACTGCTATAATTCTGCGTGAATAATTCTGATAATGACCCTTTACTCAGCAAGGGTGGCATGCAGATAAGCAGATTGCTGGAGCTCTCCTGTCAGCTTATGTTCACAGCACACTCGATTGCCATCTGACATGGCATAACATACCACCGTGACTGACATTTCCCTGTTGGGCCTGCCTGGGCTGCGGGGGAAATGACGAAACAAGCCCCATCCAGGTGGGGACAGGGCCATTCCATAAAGTCTTCAGGGCTGTTCACTTCCTCTTCTCCCTGTGGCTGGGCCCCGGGGGCCTGCCCGCACTTCTCAGGCCAGAGGCAAGGTCAGATGGACAGAGGCTTTCCCTTGGGAGAAGAGATTAGATATTTTCTTTCTTGAAAGGAACCTTGTGGGAAGGGGAGAAAGATTGTCATGACAAAGAGGCTGGGCTACGGGTTTTTGGTGCATCTCAAAATTTGGTATCATGTGTATGTTCCACACACCGTGAAGTTTTGTGTTAGCTCTCCCGACATCCCTTTGCTCCCTTTGGTAAGCGTGCTCCTAAGGGCTCTTTGGGAAGCCGCCCCTCCCTACATTCTCAACCCAAGTGGTCTAAGAGGAACTTCACCCTACTTCCAACCCTGGAAGGGAACACACAGCCGGGGCCTGGCCAATGAGAGGACTGCCCCTCCCAGGCGCAGGGATTGGTTCAGGCGCTGGCCAGTCAAGGACACTCCTGAGATGTTTGTCGCAATCATTGGGAAACAGGTGCTCTATTTCTGCTGGAGTTTCTAAACTAATAGGATTATTCTAGCACGGCCAGGAAGCACCTCTGCCAACTTGGGAGAAGAGACCGACCAAGAATAAAGCCAACAGAGAATAAACCCAAGCAGAGAGAGGCTTTGCGTAGAGGGTGGGAGAAGATAGTGATTGGTTTCTGAGATCCATTCAAGCATCTAGAATCAGCTTTGTTTGAAATTGACCCCATAAATTTTCAGACATATGAAGCAATAAATTCTCAACCTCTGTTTCTGTCTCCCCCCCCGCCCCCATTTTGTGTTGGGTTTCCTTCATTTGCAGTGGACAGAATCATGAACAATACACAAAGCCTGTCACCTCCAAAGGCCCAGCATGCAGAGTCCACTGTGGCCTCTCACAGGCACAGCTCTGCTGTCTAAGATGGTGAGGGAATGGGCCACATCTCACAGAGGGGCCAGTGGATCTGAATTTGTACTCACAATCTCCCCACAATGCCCCTACTCATTTCTTTTTCTCTTCCTTTTTTTAATCCCACTATTATATTTATTTCTCTTCTTTCCTTTGCTCTTGTCTCTCTCTTGATTTTACCTAGATTTTTTAAAATGCCAAACATTTTGCATTGCCAGAGGGCAGGTACTCAGAAAACGATGGGGCATAAGGACACAGGAGCAGCTGGAAAAGGCCTCTGCTGGTCAATTATGGAACAATTTGAGCACTAAAATAATGGAGGGCAATAATGAATTATAGACTATTAAAAAAATGGGAATCTATGAATCCATGCCAATAATAAATAATGGAATGAACAAACGCACAAATAAATAAATAAGTAGAGGAGAAGGAAAAGCTTTTGCTTACAACACAATATTGAGTGCCAGCCAATAAATCACTGACAAAAGAGATCATTGAAAATATTTGAAAATTTTTCATGTTGAAAAATCATCATTTTAAAGCCATCATAGTAAAAGTTTATATAGACAAGAGTGGATCGATGGATTCCAATGTTAGGGGAAATTTTAATAAAGAGCAGGATATTTTCATAGTCTCAAAGTGTCTCCCTGCAGAGTGCTCATCAGTTGCAGGGTGAAGCAGGGTAACTGTCCAGTGGAGAGATAAGATCATGTCTAGAAAATCCACATCAGCAATGCAGAATGGGCGAACATTATGTGCCTCCAGATAGGACACCCTCACAAAAACACATGACTTTGGTGATATTCTGGCATAACTAAAATCTAACCATAAGAAGCCATTCAACAATCCCAAATGATGGGGAATTTCTCTCTCTCTTTCTCTCTCTCTCTCTGTCTCCCCCTCTCTTTAGTTAATTTTACTGTGGTAAAAAAAAAAACCACATAACATAAAATTTATCGTCTGAACCATGTTTAAGCTTACAGTACAGTAGTGTTAACTATATGCACCCTGTTGTGCAACAGACCTCTAGAACTTTTTCATCTTGCAAAATTGAAATTCTATATCCATGGAACAACTCTCCTTTTCCCTCTCCTTCAAAGTCCTTGGCAGCCACCATTCTACTGGATGTTTCTTTTTTTTTTCTTTTCTTTTTTTCTTAAAAAAATTTTTTTAATGTTTATTTATTTTTGAGAGAGAAAGAGAGAGACAGAGCACGAGTGGGGGAGGAGCAGAGAGAGAGACACACAGAATCTGAAGCAGGCTCCAGGCTCTGAGCTGTCAGCACAGAGCCTGACGCAGGGCTCGAACTCACAAACAGTGAGATCATGACCCGAGCCAGAGCTGGTTGGTCAACCGACTGAGCCACCCAGGCGCCCCTCTACTGGGTGTTTCTAAGAGGTTGGCAACTTTACGTGCTTTATATAAATAGAATAATGCACCATTTGTTTTTTTATAACTGGCTTATTTCAGCTAGCATAATGTCCTCAAAGTTCATCCATTTGTAGCCTATGTCAGAATTTCCTTCCTTTTTTAAGGCTGAGTAATATTCCATTCTATCTATATGTAGAAACTGCATTTTCTTTATCCATTAATCTGTTGATGGACATTTAGGTTGCTTCAACCTCTTGGTCATTGTGAATAATGCTACTATGAACATGGGTGTGCAAATATTTCAAGATCTTCCCTTCTATTCTTTTATGTACCCAGAAGTGGGATAGCTGGATCATATGGTAAATTATATTTTTAATATTTGGAGGAAACTCCATACTGTTTTCCGTAGTGGTTGCACCAATTTACATTCCCACCAACAGTGCACGAGATCTTTTTTCTCCATATTTTTGCCATAATTTGTTATCCTCTATTTTTCTGATACAGGCCATTCTGGTGGCGTGAGGTGATTTTGATTTGTATCTCCCTAATGATTAATGTTGTTGGGCATCTTTTTATAAGCTTTCTGGCCATTTGTGTATCTTTCTTGGAGAAATGTCTGTTCAAGCCCTTTGTCCATTTTTGACCAGATTGTTCGTTGTTGTTGAATTGTAGGAGTTCTTTATATATTCTGGTTATTAACCCCTTATCAAGCATATGGTCTGCAAAAATTTTCTCTCTTTCCATATATTGCCTTTCACTCTGTTGGTGGTTTCCTTTGCTGCACAGTTTTTAAGTTTGATGTAGTCTCACTTGTCTATTTTTTTCCTTTTGTTGCCTTTACTTTTGGTATATCCAAAATATAATTGCCAAAGCGAAAGTCATAAAATTTCTCCTGTATGTTTTCTTCTAAGAGTTTTATAGTTTGGGGTTTTATATTTAGGTATTTAATGCATTTTTGTTTAATTTTTTATATGGTGTAAGGTAAGCATCCAAATTTGTTCTTTTGAACAACAGTTTTCCCAACACCATTTGTTTTTAAAAATTTATTTATTTATTTATTTATTTATTTATTTATTTATTTATTTTAGAGAGAGTGCACATATGTGTGAGTGGGGGAGAAGGGCACAAGTGAGAGAGAGAGAGAGAGAGAGAGAGAGAGAGAATCTCAAGCAGGCTCCATGCTTAGCACAGAGCCTGACACAGGGCTCGATTCCACAGCCCTGGGATCATGACCTGAGTCAAAATCAAATGCTGGATGTTTAACTGAGCCATGCAGGTGCCCCTTTTTTAAAAAAGTTTTTTTTTTATTTTATTTTTATTATTTTTTATTTTTTCTTCTTTTTTTAACCATTAAAAAAAGTTTTTTTAATTTAAATCCCAATTAGTTAGCATATAGTGCAACAATGATTTCAGGGGTAGATTCCTTAAAAAATTTTTTTTAAGTTTAGAGAGAGAGAGAGAGAGAGAGAGAGAGTGCCAACACCATTTGTTGAAGAGACTATCTCTTCTTTATTGTGTAACCTCAGTGTCTTTGTTGACAATCATTTGACTACAGACAGGAGAATGTATTTTTGGGCTCTCTGTTCTGTTTTATCGGTCTGTATGTCTTTCTTTACACCATACTCTACTGTTTTGATTACTGTAGTTTTGTAATATATTTTGAAATTAGAAAGTGTGAGGCCTCCAGCTTTGTTTTTCTTCCTCAAGATTGCTTGGCTATTTGAGGTCATTTGATGTTCCATATGAATAATTTAAAGATTTTTTTCATTTCTTCAAAAAATTCCATTGATATTTTGATAGAGATTTCATTGAACCTGTAGATTGTTTTGTGTAGTATGAACATTCTAGCAATATTAATTCTTCCAGTCCATAACTGTTGGCTGCTTTTCCACTTATCTGTGTCTTCTTTAATTTCTTTAAACAAAGTTTTGTAGTTTTCAGTATACCAGTCTTTCACCTTCTTGATGAAACCTTGGTTAAGTTTAATCTTAAGTATGTTATTCTTTTTGAAGCTATCATAAATGGTATTGTTTTCTTAATTTTCTTTTCATATGATTCATTCTTAATGCATAGAAACCAAATTGATTTTTGTGTGTTGATTTTGTATCTTACAACTTTACTGAATTCATTTATTAGTTCTAAGTTGGTGTGGTGTGTGTGTGTGTGTGTGTGTGTGATCTTTAGGGCTTTCTTTCTTTCTTTCTTTCTCTTTCTTTCTTTCTTTCTTTAAGAGAGAGAGAGCACAGGAGCAGGGGAGAGGGGCAGAGGGAGGGAGAGAGAGAACCTTTTATTTTTTTTTAATGTTTACTTATGTTTGAAAGAGAGAGAGAGACAGACTGTGAGTAGGGGGGGAGCAGAGAGAGAGGGAGAATCCAAAGCAGTCTCCAGGCTCTGAGCTTTCAGCACAGAGCCTGGCGCAGCACTTGAACTCACAGACTGTGAGATCATGACCTGAGCTGAAGTCGATGCTTAACCGACGGAGCCACCCAGGTGCTGAGAGAGAGAGAGAGAGAGAGAGGGAGAATCTTAAGCAGGATCCACACTTAGCATGGAGCCTGACGTGAGACTCAATCCCATGACTCTGGGATCATGACCTGAGTTGAAATCAAGAGTCAGGAGATCAACCGACTGAGCCACCCAGGCATTCCTAGGGTTTTCACTCAATGAACATTTTGTGTTTTAAAAAGGAACTTTATTCTTTATACGTGTTGATGTGCAAAAGATAAAGAAAATTTTCAGAGTAAGGGAGACTAAAGGAACATGGCAACGACATGAAATCCCTGTCCCTAAACTGCATCTTATGTTGGGGGTGGGGGAGATGCTATAAACAACATTATTGCACCGATTAACAAAATTAGAGAACAGATGGTAGATTAGGTAAAAGAATAGTATCAATGTTTAAGTTACTAAAGTGGATAACTCTACTCTAGCTACACAGGAAAACAGCATTATTCTTAGGAGGTATATGCTGAGGTATTTAGTAAGGGGACTTGATATATGTCATTTAGTCACAAATGATTCAGAAAAAATTCGAGAGCTCGAGTGAGAGCAAGGGGAAGGGAGATTGAGCACAAATAAAATGAGTAAAAAGGATAAATCTGATTGTATGGTGTGTGTTGTATACTATGTACTATTCCTAATCTTGTAACTTCTCTATGGGTTTGAAATTATTTCTAAACCGTTGCTGTTGATTTTTCAGAGGCTAATGCCTGATGCATGAGATTTAAGAGAAGAGGCAAAATCAACCTTGGTGAGTACCACTGTTCTGACCCACAAGAATGATGGTAGGAATGGAGTATGTGTGGGGAAAAAAAGAAGCATAAATAAAGATGCGGGACTGTTGACACTTGCCTGGCGACGGTGGCTCCCACCAGCTGCACACTTTGGTAAATGACCCCTGTTGTCAAAACAGGCCCCGAGACAGGAACAGCACATGAGACATCTTTCCACATGGATTGGTAGTTTTATCAAGTGGAATTTAATCCCCCCAAATCAAGAGGATTATTTTGGGTAAGTCATTAAAATTATTAATTAAAATGTTGGTGTCGGATTGCCTTTATTCTTGTTTGTAAGATTTCTCTCGGCGCCCAGCCTGCCCCTGGCTCCCCTGTGACTCCATGCTAAATCCAGGGCCTGGGGTGTCATGCTCACTTCTGCCTGTGCCTGAGGAACCCCCTAAAGGTGGGCACAAGGTTTCAAGAGAAGAAGTATTTTAAGACATGCTTCAAGTTAAGAGAAGACTGAATATTTTTGACTGAATAGTTTTGGAGCCTCTGGTACATGCAAGGCAATTTTGGTACGGCTATGCTCATTGTCCTCAAGCAGTTTACAATCTAAAATGACAAAGCCAGAAAACACACACAAGCTAGACCATCGTAGAAGGTGCATTTTAATAGCCCTCCACATGAGAAATATTGTCAGAAATGGAAATTAGTTGACTCATTGGTGGAAGAATCTAAGGACTCACAATATCCAGAGGGTCACCTGGGTGGCTCAGTCTGACTTTGGTTCAGGTCATGATCTCACGGTTGGTGAGTTCGAGCCCCACATCCGGTTCAGCGCTGGCAGTGCAGAACCTACTTAGGATTCGCTCGATCCCTTTCTCTCTGCCTCTTCCCTGCTCTCAATTTCTCTCTAAATAAATAAATACCTTTACAAATAAATAAATATCCAGAAAAGTAAAGGACTGTGTAGGCAGAGAGGGTTAAGGAGACTTTACAGAACGAAGAGGAGAGCTGAGATGGAAGGATGGGTGGAATTTGTATATAGGGAGAGAGTTTTCAAGAGGGGGAGTCCCCATGAGCCAGAGTGGAGACAAGAATGCTTGCGTCTATTTGAAGTACAGCAAATAAGCCAGGTTGTCATAAGATGAGAGTTTGGGAAGGACAACGAGAGGTAAGCGTTTTTGAGTAGATTGAATATCCAGGCCTCTGAATACCAGCAGCTCAGGCTTTGTGGGCGATGGAGAATCAAAGAAAAGGCTTTGGAGCAGAGGCTGGGGGTAGACGACCCCTTCAGAAGCTATTGGCTATCAGAACCCTTATACTGAGCACCCACTGTGATTCCGGGACTTTCAATACATGTCTCTTATCCTCACAAAAACCTGCAAGGTGGATACAATCACCTCCACATTAGCAGGAGAGCTACAGTCCCTGCGAAGGGCAAGTACTTTGCTCGGGCCCACGCAGCTGGCGGAGGTCAGAGCTGGGGTCAGACTGCAGGGTGGAGCTCTGTCCTTGACACCACTTTTCTGTCTCTTCAGCTGTAGTAGGGACACAGAGTCATAACACCTCAACCAGGGCGATGCCAATGGACGTGGAAGGAAAAGAAAGATGTGGGGAAAACAGGAAGGAAAAGCTGACAAGACTGGGTGAACAATGAAGTTTAGAAGGTAATGGAAATGGAAGTTAAATAAAGTTTCATTTTGTTTTTCAAGCAAGAACTTCCTGTTTCTACTGTGCTATTTGGGGGGAGAAAACAACAACAACAACTAATCACGATATTGTCGCTACACATCGGACACTATTGTCCTAAAATATAGCCTAGTGTAAGATGTTATAAATATAGATAAATATGTATAGCATGGGAAAGAATCAGATACATGCTATAAGAGGGAAATACACAAATCGCTGTTGAATTTGTCCCTTGGGAGAGAGAAAATCTAAGTGATAAAAGCAAGCACTCACTGAAGAGACAATATTTGACCTGGACTCTAAGAAATGAATACGGCTTTGAATAAGAAATGAATACAGAGGGAAGAAGTGGAGGGGAGGATACTCCAGATCAGGGTTTCTCAACCCTGGCTGTGCTGACATTATGAGCTGGAGTAATTCCTTGCTGTGGGAGGCTGTCCTGTGCATTGTAGGATGTTTAGATCTCTGGCTTCTACCCATTAGACACCCTTCCCAGTTCTGACAACCAAAATGTCTCTAGACATTGCTAAATTTCCCCTGGAGGGCAAAATCAACCTCAATAAGAACTGCTATCCTAATCTAAGAGAATGATGTTAGAAATGGAGTATGTTTGGGGAATAAAGACGCATCTGTATCAGCCTGTTTCAAAATGCGTTCCTGGGAACATTAGTGTCTAATGAGATAAGTAATAGTCCCTTCAATACAGTTCATGGTCAAATAGCATGGAGAAATACCAAATGCTTTTCCCTTCAGTTGGAAATTCACAGTATATATTAGAATAGTAAAAGCTTTGAGAGATTGCACAGGGAAGCTGTTTGACATTAGTTAAATTTAATTATCAAAGAACTTTTTTTTGTCAAGGAACAAATATTAACCTCCTGAAGGGCACTGTTGTATTACAGAACACAGCTTGAAAAATGATGGCATATTTGACTGAAACACGGGGTAAATGAAAGATTTAAAGCTGAAAAAATACAGATAGATTCTAGAACCAGATGCAGAGAGTCTGGAACTCAGGCTAAGGAGTCTGAACAATATTTAATGAACAATAGGGAGGTAACCAGCAGGTAGTGTAATTAAAACTGTGCCTCAGTTATTCATTTATTCAGCGTATGTTAAGCAACATCAGTCTAGTGTCAGCAAGCCAGATAGATTAGAAGATGTAGAAACAGGAACCAAAGTACATTAAGTTCTTGCAAAAGTAATAACTTGGAGTAATAATGATGGAAGGGGTACACGCAAAAAGTATTCGAGGGTGTGGGAGCGCCTGGGTGGCTCAGGAGGTGAGCATCTGACTCTTGATTTGGGCTCAGGTCATGATCTCACGGTTGGTCGTGAGACCGAGCCCTGCCTGGAGCTCTGCCCTGAGTGCGTAGCCTGCTTAAGATTCTCTCTCTCTCTCCCCTTGCCCCTCTCCCCTGCTCAGGCACATGTGCGTGTGCTCTCTCTCTCTCTATCAAAAAAAAACAAACAAAAAAAACCAAAAGATCAGTGAGGGAAAATGGAACTGGAAATAAATTTGGGGAAATCATCTGCCTTAAGGTAACAAAAGAAGTGAATGTGAATGCGGCAGCAATAAGGGGAAAGAGCAGGGAAAGAAGGAAAGGAGATGGCTAAGAATTCGGCTAAGACTTGAATGTCTACACTGAACGAGTAGAAGAAGGATGATGAGGTAGTGAAGGAGACAGATCTGTTAGAGAAGTAGAAGATCCAGGAAAAAATGTCAGAGAGGCCCAAGGGTGAGGGAGTGTCAAGAGGCAATTGCCATGTCACAAAGAGGTCAAAGAAGATGGACCCTGAAATGAGGCCACTGAATTCTGAAGATAGGTCCAAAGAGGCTATTGAAAAGAGTTTCAGTAGAGTGGGGGATAGAAACCAAATTGCAAGGAGTGAATTGGGGGTAAGGGCGGTGAGGCAATGAATACAAATTACTTTTTTGAGAAGTTAGCCATCATGACTGCTCAGAACTAGTAGCCACTGAAGGCAACAGGATTGTTTGTTTGGGGATGGGGAGATTTGAGCATGTTTACTCACAAAAAATAAAGAATCAGAGGACATTCAGAGATTCAAGAAAGAAGAGTAAAAAATTGATAGGGCAAGGCTTAGGAGGAGTCAGTGAAAATGAGATTAAGGTCAGAGATCCTTCGACAATAAAGGAGAGACGTCTTCCTGAGTCAGGAGTGAGGAGGAGGAGACAGATAAGAACAGAGAAATCTGGAGGTGGAGGCCTCAATAAACTCAAACTTTAATAAATTCAGAGATCTAGGTCATCAGCTGACAGTAAGGGAAACAGGAATGGAATTGAACATTTGAAAGTGTAAAAAATAGTTCGCAGTTATGAAGAATTTGAGAATGTTAGAAAGAGATGGCTAAAAGGTTGTCCAAGTTAGAATGAGACCTAAAATTTGCTACATGAGCTTGTAGCTGACCCAATTAGTATAATTTGGTGACCAGCTTCAGAAATGCTCAGAAATAAAGAAAGTGAAAAATAGGCAATAAAAACAGACCCACAGGTGATCCAAACACTGGTATTAATAGAGAGGAACTTTAAAATATCTGATCAATATAATCAAGAAAATAGACAACAAAATGGAAATTTTTACTAAAGAATTAGAATGTATTAAAAGTAACCAGGATGTTAATGAAACTTATTGTGGTAATCATTGCAATATGTAGGGATATGGAATCATCATGTTACACACCTAAAACAACTACAATGTTATCTATCAGTTATATCTCAGTTAAAAGAAAGTAACCAAATAGAAATGATTAAACTGAAATAAAATAATTGAAATAAAGACTTAGTAAATGAGCTTAATAGCAAATTAGATATACCCAAGGGGAGAATTAATGATCTAAAGGAGAGTTCAGGGGACATCTGGGTGGCTTGGTCAGTTAAGAATCCAACTTTGGCTCAGGTCGTGATCTCATGGTTTGTGAGTTTGAGCCCCACACTGGGCTTGCTGCTATCAGGACAGAGCCTATTTCAGATCCTCTGTCTCCCTCTCTCTGCCCCTCCCCTGTTTGCACATGCTGTCTCTCTCTCTTTCTCTCTCCCTTTCAAAAATAAATAAAACATTTAAAAATAAGTAAAATAAAAGAGGGTTCAAAAGAAAATATTGAAACTAAAAGAAGGAGATAAAAAAGATTAGAAAATATGGGGAGGGATGTAAGAAACTGATGGAACATGATGTAAGAAGGACCTAGTACCCATGTAATTGGAGGCTGAGAAGTGGAGGAGAGACGTGGAATAGAAGCAGAGTTTGAAGACAACAGCTGACAACTTTGCAAAACTGACAAATTATATCCAGCTATGGATCCAAGCTCTGCAGACCCCAAGCAGAATAAACTCAAAAGAAAATCACACCTAAGTGCAAGAGAGTAAAACAGCTGAAAACAAAATACAAAGAAAGATCTTAAAAGTCACACATTGTCCTCAAAGAAGCTACAAAGAGTGACAGTTAACATTTTATCAGACACAACAGGAGCAGGAGACAATCCAGGAACATCTTTGGTATGCTGAAAAAATAAATAATGTCATCCTAGAATTCTATGCCCAGCAAAAGTATCCTTCAACATTTAAGGGAAACCAGAAGACATTTTAGACACAGAAAATGAGTGTATTGGCAACAGAACCGCACTGAAAGAAGTACAGAAGGGAGTAATGTTTGAGACAAGGAAAATGATTAAAGATGGAAACATGATAACCCAAGAAAGAATGGAGGGCAATGACAAAGGTAAATATTTTGTTAAAATTAAATGAGTATTGGGGCGCCTGGGTGGCTCAGTCGGTTAGGCGACCGACTTCGGCTCAGGTCACGATCTCACGGTCCGTGAGTTCGAGCCCCGCGTCGGGCTCTGTGCTGACAGCTCAGAGCCTGGAGCCTGTTTCAGATTCTGTGTCTCCCTGTCTCTGACCCTCCCCCGTTCATGCTCTGTCTCTCTCTGTCTCAAAAATAAGTAAACGTTAAGAAAAATTAAAAAAAAAATTAAATGAGTGTTAAATGCTTAAAACAGCAATAAAGTCTTGTGGGTTTAAAATATAAGTAGAAATAAAGATGTCAGGGCACCCAGCTGGCTCAGTTGGTAGAGCATGTGACTCTGAACCTTGGGGTTGCAAGTTCAAGCCCATGTTGGGTGTAGAGATTCCTTAAAAAAATAATAAATTTTTAAAAATCACGTAGTAATAGAAAGGACTAGAATGGAGAAATGAAGTTAAAGCAATATAACAGCTTCACATTGTATGGGAAGGGGAAAAGTACTACTTTATAAGGAACTTTAATACAACCAGTTGCATGTTGTAATTTCTAGGGCAACCACTAAATTATTACAAAAAATATATTATTAAGTTTATCAGGGGGTGATGGCATAATAAAAAATAAAAAAAAAAATATTCGATAAACCCAAAAGCAGACGAAAGAAAGAAAGAAAGAAAGAAAAGAAAAAGGAATACAGAATAGAAAGGGCAAAAAAAAAAAAAAAAGCAGGATGATAGATTTAAACCAAGATACATATGAAACCGCATTAGATATAGATGGATTAAAAGAGATACACCAGTGAAGGGATGCAAAAAGAAACATACCGCGCAAACACTGAAATAGCTGGTGAACCAGTATGAATAACACACCAAGTAAGATTTAGTGTAAGAAGTGCTGCTACAGGGGTGCCTGGGTGGCTCAGTCTGTTGGGTGCCCAACTTCAGCTCAGGTCATGATCTCACTGTTCACGAGAGACCTTTGAATTCTGTGTCCCCCTCTCTCTCTGCCCCTCCTCCACTCACACTCTCTTTCTCAAAAAAATAAACATTTAAAAATTTTTTAAAAATGGAGATAAAGAAAGGATATTTTATAATGGTAATTGGGTCAATCTACCAGGCAGAAATAACAATTCTAAATCTGTATGTACCCAGTAATATAGGTTTAAAAATATAACACACAAAAATTGCATATCCAGGGGCATCTGGGTGGCTCAGTCAGTAAAGTGTCTGACTCTTGCTGTCAGCTCAGGTTGTGATCTCACAATCTCTCTCTCCTTCTCCCTCGGCTCCTCCCTGGCTTGTGCATATTCTCTCCCTCTCTCTTTCTCAAAAAATAAAAATAAATTAAGGGGCACCTGGGTGGCTCAGTCAGCTAAGCATCCGACTTTGACTCAGGTCATGATCTCACGGTTTGTGGGTTCAAGCCCCATGTTGGTCTCTGAGCTGATAGCTCAGAGCCTGGAACCTGCTTCAGATTCTGTGTCTCCCTCTATCTCTGCCCCTCCCCTGCTTGTGCACACGCACACAGTCTCTCTCTCTCTCTTCCAAAAAAAAAAAAAAACCAAACCAATAATAAATAAACATTAAAACATATTTTAAAATAAATTTAAAAAATTAAAAAGAAAGAATCACAAAATAACAAATTTTTTTAAAAATTTGACATATCCAAAAATAGAAATAGACACAATCAGAGTGGGAGAGTTTAACACACATGTCTCAAAAACTGATAGAACAAATAGATAAAGCAAATAGAAAACAAACCAGCAAGAATATGGAAGACTTGAAACACAATTCACAAATTTGACTTAACTTAAATATTCTAAATACTGCACCCAACAACTGTAGAATAGTTTTTGTGTTCACGTAGATATTTTACTAAAAGTGTCCTAATGCTGGGCTATAAAGCATATTCAATAACTTCAAAGGATTGAAATCATACAGACTATGTCTGGGACTGAAATGGAATTAAGCAAGAAGTTAGTAACAAAAAATAAGCAGATAATTACTCAAAATTAGTATATTTGGCAAGGTATTACTAGATAACCCTTGGATCAAATAGTCAGTTTCAATGGAACTGGAAAATATTTTAATTGAATGGAAATGAAAACATTGCATAACAAAATATATGCACTGTAGCTAATATCACTCTTAGAAGAAAATGTACAGCCTCAAAATGAATAATTTAGAATATAGTATTTGGATAGTAAAGAAGAAAGACTGAAAATGTATGATCCATTATCTTAAAAATTAAGAAAAAAAGTCAAATTAGCCAAAAGGAAGTACAAGAAAAGAAATAATAAAAGAGCAGAAATAATGAATTAGGAAATAACTGTGAAATAGAAAAATATCAACTAGCTATGACTGATCAAGAGAAAAAGAAAGAAGACATATATTACCAGTATCAGGAATCAAAAAAAGGATATTATCACAGATTCTGCAGGCATTAAAAACTTTATTTTTTTATGTAAAAAAATTGTTTTTAATGTGTATTTATTTTTGAGAGAGAGAGAGACAGTGCAAGCAGGGGAGGGGCAGAGAGAGAGAGGGAGACACAGAATCCAAATCAGGCTCCAGGCTCCCAGCTGTCAACACAGAGCCCAAGGTGGGGCTCGAACGCACGAACTATGAGATCATGACCTAAGTCGAAGTCCAACACTTAAATGACTGAGTCACCCACACGCCCCAGATTTTGCAGGCATTATAAATCTAATAAGGGAATATTGTAATCTTTATGTCACTACATTTTTTTTAATATTTATTTTTGAGAGAAAGGGAGAGAGCACATGTATGTGCACACCGTTGGGAGGGACAGAGAGAGGGGAGTGGGACAGAGGTTCCAGAGCAGGCTCTGTGCTGACAGCAGAGAGCCCCATGTGAAACTCAAACTCATGAACCATCAGATCATGACCTGAGCTTAAGTTGGTGCTTAAACAACTGAGTCACCCAGGCGTTCTACGTCACTACATTTTAAAATGTGGATTCATTAAACATATTCTTTAGGAAAACACAACTGAACAAAACTGAAAAAAGAAATAAAAAATCTGAATAGTCTATTTTCTATTTAAAAGACCTCATCTGTTAAAAACTTCCTCACAAGGACAACTTCTATTCTAGTTGGCTTTGTGACTAAATTCTTCCAAAAAATTTAAGGAAAATAATTCTTATCAGAACATATAAAATTTTCTAGAAAATTGAAAAAAAAGTAAATACTTCCCAAACCATCTCATGAGGCCAATATAATCTTGATATCAAAATTTGACAAGATAATAAGAGAAAGTAAAATTACAGATTTTTTTTTATGAACTTATGTGTAAACAAAATATTAGCAAGTTTAATTCAGGAAATTATATTTCAACAAAATTGATTTTATCTCAGAAATAGTTTGCTTAAGGGCAACTGGGTGGCTAAGTCAGCTGAGCGTCCGATTTCAGCTCTGGTCATGAGCCTGCAGTTTATGGTTTAAGCCTTGTGTTAGGCTCTGTGCTAATAGCTGGAGCCTGGAGCCTGCTTCAGGTTCTTTGTCTCCCCCTCTCTGTGCCCCTCCCCTGCTCTCTCTCTTTCAAAAATAAATAAACATTTTTAAAAAATTAAAAAAAGAGAAAAAGTTTGCTTAACATTCAAAAATCAATTATATAAATCACCTTATTAATATAATAAAGGAGAAATATCTTATAATCATATCATTAGATACAGAAAAAGATACAGAATTTGATAAAATTCAATACAGATCAATGATAAAATAAAACTTTTTAAATCTGATAAAAGGTATATCCAAAAAGATTTATAGGAACATCATATTTAATTGTGCAATACTGAAATCTCTTGAGATTGGTAATGAGACAAGGACACTTTCATTACCATTTTTATTTAACATCATATTGGAGGTCCTAGCCGTGCAATAAGGCAAGAAAAAATAAATAGATCAAATAGAATCTATGAATCAATAAGTAGATTAAGCAAGTCTATTAGAACAAGGTCAATATACAAAAATCAATTGTATTTCAGGGCGCCTGGGTGGCTCAGTCGGTTAAGTGTCCAACTCTTGATTTAAGCTCGGGTCGTGATCTCACGGTTTGTGGGATCGAGCCCCACATCAGGCTCTGTGCTGACAGTGGGGAGCCTGCTTGGGATTCTCTCTTTCCCTCTCTCTGCCCCTCCACCACTTGTGCTCTCGTTCTCCCTCTCTGAAAAGAAATTAAAAAATATTTTAAAAAATTAAAAAAATCTATTGTATTTGTAAATATCCATAACAAGTAAATCAATTAAATTTAATTAAAATTAAATTCAAAACTTGATACAATTTACAGTAGCATTAAAAATTAAATAAGAATAATTCTAACAAAAGACTTGGAAGGTATCTATACAGAAACTATAAACATTATTTGGAGACATTAAAGGAAATCTAAATAAATGGATGGATGTGTTTGTAGTTTATTGATATTATAAAGATATCAATTTCCCTAAAAGAGATCCATAGTTTCAATGCAACCTTAAAAATATCCTGGCAAGCTTTTTTTTTCCTTTTTAATGTAGATCTTGACATTTAAATTGTAGCATTTAAATTATATATGGAAATACAAAGACCCAGGGCCAACAATAGCCAAGACAATCTTGAAGTAAAACAAAGCTGAAAAACTTACATTAGATATCACAAGTTATTATAGTGTTAGGTAATTAAGACAGTATGCCATTGTCACAAGAGAAAAAGAAATCAGTGGAACAAAATGGAGAAACCAGAAACAAAGATGGTCCTGTAGTATAGTGGGGAAAAGGACAGTCTTCTTAATAAGTGATTCTGGGTCAATCAGCCATATGGAGAAACCGCATCTTAATCTCTACCTCAGATGATTAGAACAAATACAAAACACCACCACCACCACCACCAACAATAACAACAAAAAAACCACAGCAGGATTGTAGGTCTATATGTGAAAAGTAAAACAATTATACTTTTGGAAGATAGCACAGGAGAATATTTTTGAGCTACTGAGATATGCAAAGATTTCTTAAACAGGACATGAAAGTCACCAACCATAAGAGAAACATTGATAAATTAGACTACATGAAAATAAAGAACTTTTGTTCATCAGAAGATACCATTTTAAGAGACTGAAAAGGCAAGCCACACACTGAAGAAAAGATATGCAATATACATTTCTAACAAAGGACTCATTCAGAATGAATAAAGAAGTCCTTTAAGTTACTAAGAAAAAAAACCACACACACAAAAAAAAACCTACAGAAAAATGAGCAAGGGACTTAGCATACACATCATAAGAGAATATGTGAATGGCCAATACATGTCTGAAAAGGTGGTTGATCTCATTAGTCATCAAAGAAATTCAAATTTACACCACAATTAAATACTACTTTTTACCCAGCAGAATGGCCGATTGTAAAACGACGAAGCATTGGGGATGATGTAGAGCAACTGGAAATCTCATATACTATTGGTGGTTGTGCAAATCGAGACAATTTTGGGAAACTGCTTGAGAGTACCTACTAACGCCGAATATATGAATACATCATGACCCGGCAATTCTACTCTTTGGTATACATTCAACAGATGTATATACATGTGTGCACAAAAGTACATAATTGGTTACGGTAGTAAGTCGTCATAATCAAAAACTAGAAACAACCCAAAAGTGCTTCAACATTAGAGTGGACGAGTAAATTATGATAAAGTCACCCAATGGAATAGTATAAAGCCTTGAAAATTAACTAAGTATTGTTCTATGCAATAACAGAGGATTCTCACAAAAATATTAAACAAAAGAGGTAAGACACACAATAATACATATTGAATGGTTCCATTTATGTAAAGTTCAAAAACAAAGGGAAACACCGTGCCTGCATTAGGATGGCTAGTGTAACAAACAACAACAAACAGAAAATAGTAAGTGTCGCTGAGGATGTGGAAAAATTAGGACTCTAATGCACTGTTGATGGGAATGAAACATCACATGGCATCTATGGAAAACGCTATGGCATTTCCTCAAAAAAGTAAAAACAGAATTCTTGTATGATGCAGCAATGCCACTTCTGGGAATACGCCCAAAAGAATTTTAAGCAGGGCATCAGAAAGACAGTTGCACATCCATGTTCACAGCAGGATTATTCACAATAGCCAAAAGGTAGAAGCGACTGGCCGACAACCAATGAGTGATTAAACAAAGTGTGGTATATCCATACAATGGCATATTATTCAGCAGCGTAAAGGAAAGAAATTCTGACACATGCTACAATGTGGATGAACCTTAAGAACATTATGCTAAGGTGAGATAAGCCAGTCACAAACGTACAAATACTGTATGATTCCATCTATATGAGGTACTTAGGGTAGCCAAATGTATACAGACAGGAAGTAGGAGGCTGGAGGGAGGGAAAGTGCAAAGTTATTGTTTAACGGATACAAAGTTTTCATTTTGCAAGATGAAAAGAGGTTGATTGCACAATAATGTGAATGTACTTAACATCGCTGAACTGTAAACATGGCTAATGTGGTAAATTTTATGTTTTATGTATTTTACCATAATTAAAAAAATTAATGATAAAGGTAAAATGAATGTGGTAATTGTTATAGTACAGTAGCTGCTTTTGGTCAAAAGTGGTGACAACTGCTAGTGACTGGGAGTCCGTCATAAGGGAAGTTTTGGGGGTTCTGGGGATGCTTTGCTCCTTGATCTGATAGGAAAAACGTGAGTGTTTTCACTGTTAAAGTTGAGCAAATTGTATGCTTTGACTTGTGCATTTTTTTTTTTTAACGTTTATTTATTTTTGAGACAGAGAGAGATAGAGCATGAACAGGGGAGGGGCAGAGAGAGAGGGAGACACAGAATCGGAAACAGGCTCCAGGCTCTGAGCCATCAGCACAGAGCCCGATGCGGGGCTCGAACTCACGGACCGCGAGATCATGACCTGAGCCGAAGTCGGCCGCCCAACCGACTGAGCCACCCAGGCGCCCCAACTTGTGCACTTTTCTATATGCTTCAGTCAAATCAACAACAAGAAGTACTTTAAAAATAAGGTGAAGTAAAACATACAAGAATACTCAGGGTTCTGAGGGGGGATGAGTAATGAGTGGGTACTTACCTAATATCAAAATGTTGACACCTATGATGGGGTTTTGGGGTGATGGCGGGGTTCGGAGCTGATGGCCAAGAAAGAATTCTTGAAGACGTCTTTGGTGCAAAAAGGTGATTTTGCTAAAACACAAGGACAGCACCGTGGGCAGTAAGATCACTGGGGTTGTGAAGGGGTGACTGATCACATATACATTCAGGTTAGGAGGGGGTTAGGAACAGCCTAAGTCTCCAAGGAATTTTGAAAGCAAGGTTTCCAGGATGTTGAGGGGCTAGCTGTTGTTAGGAAAATGTCATTTATTAGTGTTTAGTAACCTCAGTCATGAGAACCTTCAGATGTATATCAAGGGCCATATGCTTTGAGTATAGTTGCCAACATATACTTGGGGTTTAAAGATAAAGGAGGATTGCAAAGGAATTTTTATGTGTTGAAGGAGACTCAAAGGATCCTGGGGATCAGGATAATGTTAAGCCAAGATTCCCTTTTGCCCCTAGCAAAGTGTCATCATGGAGGGAGTTGACGTCCTAGAGGGAGATCACTCTGCCTGTTTTCAAGGACTTGTCAATGCGCTGTAGGTAGAAAGGGAATTTAAGTTTTCATTTGCCTTTGTTTCCCATCATGGCAAGCACTTAATGTTGATGAGAATGATATTAGGGTTCCAGAAATGGAGTCTATAGGTTTCTGGAGATTAGGATATTGATAAGATTGTCCTTTTCTTTGTTCTTAGGCAGCAAGGAGTGCCTGGGGTATGGGCTGGTGGGGGTGGCGGGGGGGGGGGGGGAGGTCAGCTTGTTTTTTGCCTTCAGGTCGCCTTATGCTCCCTCATCACACACATAGAAATTCTAGTAGACCAAATTTGCATTTTTAACAGGAACCATAAATATACTGTAATAATAATCATATCATAGTTATGACATTTTAATTTTTTATTTTTTAATTAAAAAATGTTTTAATGTTTATTTTCAAGAGAGACAGACAGAGTCAGAGACAGAGAGTGAGTGGGGAAGGGGCAGAGAGAGAGGGAGATACAGAATCCGAAGCAGGCTCCAGGCTCTGAGCTGTAAGCACGGAGCCCGATGAGGGGCTGGAACCCATGAACTGTGAGATCATGACATGAGCTGAAGTCCAGAACTTAACCAACTGAGCCACCCAGGCACCCCAGGTTATGGCATTTTTAAAATCACAGTTCCCCAAAATACTAACAAATTTTATCTCATTAAAATAAACAACTTTTATATTACCAAAATGAAAACACAAATTATATACTTTAAAAATATATGACAGCAAAGGACTTATATTTCTAACACATAAAGAGTTCTTATAACTGAAGGAGAAATGTATTAACAACCTTTAGAAAAATGGACAAAGGACATGTGGAGCTAATTCATGAGAAGAGGAGAGGAGAGGAGAGGGGAGGGGAGGGGAGGGGAGGGGAGGGGAGAAGAGAAGAGAAGAGAAGAGAAGAGAAGAGAAGAGAAGAGAAGAGAAGAGAAAGAAGAGAAGAGAAGAGAAGAGGGGGGGAAGAGAAAAAAGGAAGTGGCCAGGAAACACATAAAAATAAGTTCAATATTACAAGTAATTAAAGAAATGCAAGCTAAAACTATTATATATATGGGTTCATCAAATCGCAAAGTTTAAAACCAATCTCAGAGCATCCTGGTGTAGGCAAGTGTATGAGGAAATGGGTACTCTCATACTCTGGTGTTGGGATTACAAACTACAGGGCTGAATAGTAAAACAAACTTTCCCTTTGGGATGCCTGGCTGGCTCAGTCGGTAAAGACTCTTGATCAAGGGGCTGTGAGTTCAAGCCCCACATTGGGTGTAGAGCCTACTAAGTAAGGAAGTGAGTAAGTCGGTAAATAAATAAAATAAACTTTCGCTTGATCCAGCAATTTAATTTTTAGCAATTTGCCTTTAAGTAAATAATCACCCAAATATCCAAAAGACGTCCCTTTGTAGTGCAGTTTAAAACAGTGAAATATTAGAAAAAACTGAAATGTGTATCAGAGTTGGCTAATAAATTACGATATTCACGTACAATAGAATACCAAGTAGTCACGTGAAATGGCTATATTTATTGCCATATGTTGATGGATTTAAAAAAGCAGTTACATAAAAACAAGTGTAATATCCCCTTGTAAATTTATTTATAATCACACGCACACACACACACACAGACACACAAAACACACAACCTATCTGGAAAACTGTCCACCAAATTTTAATAGTCTTTATCTCAGGGTCATGGAGTTCAGCTTTCTTTTTAATACTTTTCTTAATGTTTGAATTTGTTCAGTGTGCAATACATCACTTTTATGATAAGGAAGAACAATGGTATTTTCTTTTTAAAAATAAAAGGTCATGGGATAAAAATCTGGTCTGTTTTATCGGAGGTCATACTTCCTTATGTGGCTTCCATTTTCCCCACTTGGCCTACTAACCCCCACAGGAACACCAAGTCAGACTGAGAGCTGAAGGATGGGGGAGAGCTCTTTGGGCTTCATCAAAGTCTCTGCTTCCTTTACAGTGAGTTGGTACCACCATAGTGGCTGGAATGTTGCCTCCCCCTGCCCCAGCAGCTGACTTCCGTTTCACCTCCGGTAGCTACCTTTGGAGCAGGAAATCAATGCCTGGGGGTCTCCAAGGCACCCACTTGTGTTTTCTGTGTTTTGAGGAGTTCAGGGATGTCTGGTGATTTGCATTTCTATAAGCCTTTCACTAGGGATCTAAGAGCTGGGAGCTATTAGTTCTCGTGCAAATTCTGGAGGCCCAGGGGGGCCATGAAAGGACTAGTTGGTTTGGGTTTTAGGGGAAACCTTATGTTCTACCCATGAGAGAGTGTCCTACCAAAAGAAGTTTGAAATGTTCACTCCTACCCGTAATCTCTCTTCACCATGTCTGCAAATCCTACATAAATAGTTATAATTTTCATTTTAACTAGCAGCTAGGAGATGGTAACTCAGTTAACAGAAGGAAGCAAGCAAGAGAAAAAGAAATATTTAGGATCTGGGCCCCCACAAGACACTGCTTCCAAGAATCACCCTGTTCTGATCAAGGGTTAGCACACCACTGAAATAAGAACTTGAGGGGCTCCTGGGTGGCTCAGTCAGGTTAAGCGTCTGACTTTGGCTCTCGTCATGATCTCACGGGTCGTGAGTTTGAGACCTGTGTGGGGCTCTATGCTGATACCTCAGAGCCTGGAGCCTGCTTCAGATTCTGTGTCTCCCTCTCTCTCTGCCTCTCTTCCCCTCACACTCTGTTTCTCTCTCTCTCTCTCAAAAATAAATAAACATCAAAAAAGAAAAAGAAAAACTTGAATAACCGGAAGTTTTGACTTTCTCTCAAGTGATTCCTGCCAGTATAGACATTTCAGTATCCTGGACAGTCTTTTCAAGGGGCAAAGAGGGATAGATTTCCTACCTTTAATAGTTACAATTTTGAGAACTGGAGATGCTCAGAATATTGGCCCGAAAGTCTTAAGAACAGGCAGCGGGACCTCCCTGCACACGAGTCTCCTCCCTGACCTGCAAGCAAACACCTTTATTTTAGAGAACACCCTGACCAGGAAGCCCTCGTGCCAAATCCCCGCTCGTGCAGGGCACCTCCAGCTAATCTGGAAGTTTGATTATAAGCCAAGGAGAACAGTTACATAACTCTGAAAGTTTAAACTTGGGAAAACACACACACACACATCTGAACAAGAGCCCAGTTAAAAGGAGAAAGCCATAGCACTGGGTCCCATTTCCCTATTTTATTGCCCTGTAAAGCAATAAAAGATGTATTAATTATCTACCTGTCTTCCTGGCTGCCCAAATGGCCATGACATCCAACTAATTAAAAAGTACTTGCTGCCTCCCAGGGCCCTTCAAATGTTATCCTCTGTGTGCAAATAAAAGTGAAAATTATTAGAAATGTCCATCGTGCTCATCTTTGCATTTCTTTCTTAGGACAGACCGAGAGGCGCAGCTCTCAGCCTGCAAAAGTGAAGATAGCTCCTCTCCCAGAGCCTGTGCGCCAGTGAATCTTGCTGATCAGTGGGGAAACACCCCCTCCCCCACTTGCCACCATTCCATGGGTGCAGAGAATTTGGGGATTGCCTAAAATGGGGACAAACTGAGAGGGAAGGGCCAAGGTCTGAGCGACATGGCCCAGCTCCCAGAACCCAACTTTGGGCCCTGTGCTTCTGTTTTCTATCACCTCTTTGCTGCCAGAAGTTTCCGTGGAGAGCTGCAGGGACCTGGAGGGCCAGGAGGCAGTCAGGCAAAGCTGCAAGGCAGGCAGCTTTTCCAGGTGGGTGCAGAGAGAAGGAAAGGAAATGCATGCTTGCTGCTGAGAGAAAGGGAGACTGGGCCTCAGGCTAATCCCTGTGAGAACTGTTTGCTTGGGGAGACGAGGGCAGGAGTCCAGGAGCCAGGGCCCTGGGTGCTGTCCCATGAGGGAGCTAATTCCACTACCCCATCCTGCCCAGCTCTATGGGACAGGGTCGTGGGCCGGTCGGGAGACAGCTTGGAACCAGGAGGGCACTGTCCCTGGGAGCAAACCCCCACCCTCCCCGCAGACTCCAGAAACGGGCAGCAACTGTCCCCGGTCTCGGTCTCATTCTTCCTGCTGACGCCAGGCCCTTCTACCCGGGGGTTCTGTCTACTTGGCTTCTGAAGGGGAATGCAGGCGGGTTAGCTCAGTGCCAGTCAGTGCACTTTGCTTTGGCAAAAGGAGAAAAATAAAGGCAACACAGCAAAATTTTCAAAAAGCTAAATGAATTCAACCTAAAGGTTGCTCTTCTGCTAATTCCAGGTCCAATCTAATGTTTTGATTGGCTTTACTGAGGAGGCTAGTAGGTGATCATTGTTGCTAAGGTCCTTCCTGGCCAGCCTATCCATTTTTTTTCCTTTGGTTTTACTGGCCCAGGAAAACCCAAACTTCAAAGGAGAAAAGCATCCCAGGGCATGTCTCTTGGCCTTTTCTTCTGTGATGATTCTACCTGTGTCTTGTTTCATACTGTGAGCACCAAACATTTCATTTAGTCATTCAACAGACATTAAGTAAGCTGTCACCATGTGTTGGATCAAGACTTTGTCAAGGTGTAATGTTTACTTACAGGGGATAAAAGATTTTGAAAATTTCAGAAATGAACAACATAAAAGTATTGAATGGGTATCCTGTTCATCCTTGACACACTTTACCGTGATGCACTTAACTGTGGTTTAGACACTAACATTTCACCAGTCAGTTACCGTCAAGAAATTTTCCCTTTGATCATGAAGCCTATTTTTTTTCTTAGCAACGTCATTATTCAAAAAGTCATGCATCTAGATCCTCCCTGGTTTGAGGCGACCATGGCTCTCTGTAGATGTGCCACTATGCTTGCTTTACCCAGTGAATGCATGTGGTAGAGACTTCAGGAGACCTGTGTTCCGGGCTCATTTGGGACTGCAGCATAACTAGCTGATCCCGACTCATACAGGGACTTACCAGTTTACTCTTCTTTCCCTTAGAGAGCTGAGTAGGGCTGGCCCACCATCTGGATGAAGAAAACTGTTGTTTCCCAAGGGTGATTTGAAGGTTTCTCACCGCAAAAGCACTTGTCTCTTTGTCTATGTTTCTACCTAACGTGATTTGATATTTTGGGCGAGGGGCACAAGTGGGCAAGGGGCAGAGAGAGAGAGAATCCCAGAAGGGACAGAGAGAGAGAGAAAGAGAGAGAAGCAGGGCTCACCCAAGGCGGGACTCAAGCTCATCCGATGTGGGACTCGAACTCACGAACCACGAGATCATGACCTGAGCCGAAGTCAGATGCTTAACGACTGAGCCACTCAGGAGCCCCTGATTTGATATTTTTTAAGTTTTGTAATTACCTACATGCTTTAGTCCTCTTTCAAGGCATAAAGCCCCCTAAGTCTTTGCAGTGCCTTCTCCTGCGGCCCCTGCTAATGCCTCTGCACCCTGCCGTGGCCGTGTCTCTGTCTTGCTCAGTGCCAAGTGTGGGCTGGGTGACGGGATGATTGGGAGCCCAGGCTTTGATCTTAGATGCCTCTGGCGGTGCAGCCTCAGGTCTTTCCAAGCTTCCCTTTCCTCAGTTGTAATGTGAGATAATTATAGTTCCTTTCTCGTAGGACTGCAGTAAAAAATAAGTGATATAATTTGTGCAAATCACTGACTGTGGCGCCTGCCACATGGTAATAATTCAACGGTGATTACTATCGTTATTATGGGTATTAGTTTGCTAGAGATGCTATAACGTAGCACCACAAACAACAGAAATGTACCATCTCACACTGCTGGAGGCCAGGAGTCTGGAAGGAACGTGTCCACAGGGATGGCTCCTTCTGAAGACTGCGAGGGACAATCTGTTCCAGGCCTTTCCCGTGGCAGCTGGTGGTTTGCTGCCAATCTTTGGCGTGCAGGCTACGTCACTGCGATCGCTGCCTCGCTGTCATGCGGTGTTCTCGTGTGTGTCTCTGTTGTCACGTGTCCGTCTTCTCAGAGGACACCAGTCAGAGTGGATCAGGGGCCCACCCTACTCAGTAAGATTTCACCTTCCACCAAAGACACTTTTTTTAAATGTTTATTTATTTTTGAGAGAGAGAGACAGAGACAGAGCATGAGTGGGGGAGGGGCAGAGAGAGAGGGAGACACAGAATCCGAAGCAGGCTCCACGCTCCAAGCTGTCAGCACAGAGCCCGATGTGGGGGTCGAACCCATGAACCATGAGATCATGACCTGAGGACAAGTCGGATGCTCAACGAACTGGGCCACGCAGGAGCCCCAACATGGCGGTTTCTTAAAGCAAACTCTGCCCAACCCTCTGTTGGTGGCTCCCCTCCATTGGTCTGGGGCCCTTGGACCAGAATAAGCTCTCCCCTTCTCTCCACCAGCTTCTACCCCATGAGCTCCCCTCCTGCTTCCCACTCCCCACTCCCCACTGCCTCCAGCCTCTCTCTAACTTCCGCTGAGAACATCGCATCAGGTGAGGGGGGATGGCACATGTGGGTGCAAACAGCAGCGTGAGCTCACACGCTTGCACTGTGCCTGTGAAACAAAGAGACTGGCTCTGTGACCCTCCCAACAGTCTTCCTGCTGCATAGCCCTCTTGACACCAGTAACCCGCATCCTGCGCCCGGTGGTCCTGGCCGCCTGCAGATGGTCGCCAGTGGCCTGGCCCTCTTCAGGCATAACTTGCTTTGCCTCGCCTTCCTCAGGGTGGTGTTCCAGTCTTCCTCTTCTTTCTCTTTTCCAACCGGCGTCGCCTTTTAAATGCACGAGGGAAATTTCACTAAAGAAAGCCTGTGGTCTATCCTGTTGTCAACAAATGAAACAATCACTCACCACCACATTTTTGGCAAATCCGGATTTTGATACGCGGTACTGGGTTTGCTTAAAGTAGGAGTGCACGTAGGCATGGCTCTGAGCCTAAAGGCTCGGGTGTGACGGTCAGTGTGAGAGGAAGCTGTCACAGGCATATTCGGGCCATTGATTTCTAAGTTCTGTCAGGGCCTGTACCTCAGGATCTTTCTCTACTGAGATTCAGCCTCTTCCCTCCCTGGAGGGTGGTTTCCGTGAGCCCATGAAAGCAGGGATCGCTCTGCTGCATGAAGTCCCCAAAGGAGTCTGCACGAAGGAGTGCCCTTGTGGATCTGGAACCCCATCCTTCATCCCAGGCTGTCTGTGCCCCACCCTACATCTGGGGCTGCTGGCCCGCAGGCCGAATGGCAGAGCCCAGGAGAACCTTTCTGACTACATTTATGACCCTGGTGTGAAGTGAAGGGGAAATGAAAAGGCAAGATCTTTGCCACTGTTTTAGAGTCGCCAGACTTACAAATAAAAAATATAAGACATCTAGTTAAATTACACTATCAGATAAATCAAATAATTTTTTGCCACCCTAACCATTTTTAAGTGCATGGTTCAGTAGTGTTAAGTATTCACGTAACAACAAATAATTTACTTTATTTTATATTTAGAGAGAGAGAGAGAGAGCGAGCGAGTGGGGGGAAGGGGCAGAGGGAAAGAGAGAGAATCTTAAGCAGGCTCTATGCTCAGCACAGAGCCCAATGCGAGGCTCAGTCCCACTCCCCTGGGATCATGATCTGAGATGAAATTGAGTCGGATGCTTAACCGACTAAGCCAGGCACTCTGACAAGTAATTTCTCAATATAAGCTCAATATTTGGGACTACTTATACTAAAAAAGTAACTCAGTGTTTATCTGAATTTCAAACTTGACTAGGCATCCTCTATCCCATTTGCCCTGGCTTATTTCATTTATATGTTTGTATTACTGGTTCCTTGGCTCTAGAAAAGAGACAGTATCTCCAGGGAATAGAAGCTGTCCTGCTCCCTGACCTCCTAGGTGAGAGGCTAGCAGCCTGGAACACATCTACTAAAACCTTATTTTGAGCAGTCAAGGTCCTGAATAAAGTCATAAGGCAGGGACAGTGTATCTTTGGCCCTTCCCACTTTTCTTCAGCGTCCACTTGTTACCCTGCCTTTCCCTGGGCAGCTCCCTTCCAGGTGATTAACTCATTCTAGTCAAGCACTAACTGATAAAGATAAGGTGTTAGCTGCCAATATGATTAAAATGTGACCTCCTCTCAGCCATGTTTCCCATCCCCGCTGCCCACAGTAGACTCAAATGATCAGGAAAGAACGATGGTGACTAGACAGATTGGTAGCTATTGCTTCTGTGGGGTAAGCCTGTCCCGATCCTGACGCTGTGGAACCCAAGATGCCTGTGACAGCTCACCTCTGCCAAGACCCCTTACAGATCTTCTGAGATCTTACAGATCTTCTGAGAGGAAGGCATTCTTTGCAAGAAACTCTTCAAGGACTCCTGTTTAGTGGCAAATTCAAACCGTCCTTGGTGTTCTATGTGTATAGTACTTACGTTCCCAGAGTGGAGATGGGAGAAGAAAAGAAAACTCAAAATGAGAAATCTTCAGAGAAGGAGTAGCTCAAGTCCAACTTTGTGCAAACCACTTGTGGCCCAGAGGCACAGAGACAAGAGAAGCTTTCTCTTCCTTGCTGTGCCAGGCGTCCTGGTTAGGTTTGGAAATACTTGCCCAGCTTGTGTGGTTCCAGTGTACCCAGATACACATCAAAGTGATGATGGAAGGTGTGTTAGACACAATTAAAGCACACACAGTGACCCACATACACAACCAGTTCTTTTCTTGCAAACGATTACAGTAGTAATGAAATAAGCGATGTATACATCTCAATAGGTTTCTAATGGCAATTCAGTTCAAAATAGATGGAGCGCTGCAACAAACGGCGCCATGTGATAGAAGCTGAGGTATAAGGACATCTAAGACACGCCCCCTCATGGAGATACTTCGTCAAATGGAGAAGATTGACAGCTAGCACCACCAATCACAGCACAGAGCTGTTTGTGCTGTGATAGAGGTGGGCACAGGCTGTGTAGGAACACAGAGGACGGTGATCACCCAATCGAGGCATGGGGGGCGGGGGGGTGGCGTATTGAGAGAGGTAGGCAAAGAAAGCTTCCTGAAGGTGGTAATTCCTGGCAGGTTCTGAAAGAGCAAGTGGCAAGTGAAACAAAAGCATCCCTTCTTTAGCAGAGAGAGCTCTAAACTAAGAGCCAACCCAAATCAAGGTTAACATTGGGCGGTAGAGACTTGGCCTGCCTCTGGCCCTGGCTCAGCTCTATCTGGACTCAGCTCAGGGCTATGCTGGTCCAAGAGTTTCTTTTGAGTCTCCCTCAACCGAGCGCTACGAACCATGAGTAGACAGAGAAGTGGAATCCCCTTTCTTAAGCTATTTGTTCATTTCAGCCAAGCAGTTAATTAATTTTGGGAGATTCCCAGAGTGATTCTAGCACTTCCATCCAAACTACAATTAATGAAAAGCTTTACTGAGGTTGTTCTCCAGAGCATTCAGATTTATTCTTTCTTGTCTTAACACTGAATAGGCTGCCTTTGAGGCCAGCAGCTTGGGGTTGGGGGGGCAGGGGGCTGCTCAGTTGTTTGCTGGCTTCCATTTTCTGCAGCTCAGCTGTAACTAAGGATTTTGACCACCAACTGGGCTTTCAATACCACTTCTGCTCAAGGGCTTGGTCATAAAGGCTATTCTTGGCTCAAAGAGGCCTTGTCCCACTGCTGCTTCTATAGCCGTTTCTTCCAAGAGCCATGTCAACATTCATCCTGTTCGCCCACTCAATTCACACATGGAGAATATTACAACCCAACTAAAATATCTGAAATTGAGTCAATGATAAGATTCTTGGAAGAGGTTTACATAATAAAACCTTGAGTGAACCCACCAAGGATCAATGTCAGGTAGCCCAGGGCTACCTCAGTTCAAGGAAGAGCAGATGGAGGGCGATTACATGTGAGCCCTAAGGATCTCTTTTGGATGAGGGGACTCTGCAGGCATTATACTATCCCAAACCACACCAGATATGCTGAGGGATACAATAACTAGAAACATCAAAATTTAAGGAACGTGACTAATAATAGCTTGAAGTGAGCAGAGAATATCTTTAGACTGAGCATATCTGCTGAGGCATGTGGCATTACAGTGTCTATAGCCCTCAGAGGTTCAAGTGTAATGGGTTCTGCAATTGCCTTCCTTATTAATCAATCAATATACACATACCCTCTACCTCTTCCCTTCTCTCTTTTTCACCTCTTCCCTCCTCCCCCCTCTATCTTGACTTCCCTCCATCAGTTGACATAGTAACCCCCCCCCCATTCTTACTTCTACTCGCTATGGAAATGGGTCACACTTTACTATGGCACCTGCTTGCCTTAGGTATGATTGAATATGCCTTTACTATATCCATCACATCCTTATCTATTTCACCAAGAAGACAAGACCCAGACTCAGAACCTTAACATGGGTTAATAAGGCCAAATTCAAACCTAGAGCCTCAAAGAGATGTTAGAAAAGACAGTTTGGGAAGGCCACACAGGCTGGAAGAAGTTATCAAATAAAATAGAAGTGTGACTTTTCTATAGAGGAAGCAAACAAAATTTACATCACAAGAAGAATAGGAGTCCCACCAGATGGAAAAGTGAATTATTGGCACGAGTTTGTCTCTCCTGTTTTGAAAAACACATCTTCACACAATCCAACGTTCCTTTAAGCAATCTTTGCAGTGCTTTCCTTCCTTATCACTATCAAACGCCCCAACCAGGTAGAATGGATGCCTCTGCTTCCATTTTCTTACCACCACACTCTCTTGCTCCTGAACCCTAACGAAACAATGCCCTCAGGAGTCACTCACTGTTAGAGCCTATGTTCATACCTAGTCGTCATTTCTTTTTCTTTTTTTTCTGTGCTTGATAGTAACCCATGATCATCTACTTCTTTTTGAAGCTATTTCCCTTCTTGGCTTCCGTGTCAAAACCATTCTGTGGTTCTGCTGCTACGTCTCTGGTGTTTCATCTACACACACACAGGCACACACATGCACACGCACACACACACACACACACATTTAGTCAACATGGCAAATTGGGCTGACAGAGAAATGTTCACTCTCTCATTCCAAATATAGACAAATACTGAACTATTACAAGTTCAAAAACTTATCATTCCAAGTATAGACAAATACTGAACTACTACAAGTTCAAATACTTATCTAATACATATCTAATACGTTGCAGCTTTCAGAAACAAAGCGAGGTCTCAAAGCCAAGCACTGAGCAGGGGGCTAAAACATAAGTAGCTATAGGGATTACAAGATTGAACTTAGGCCTTAACCACTGGAAGCTGAGTTTTTAACTCTTGCATGGGGAGGGTCTAAGACATGTGTCCAATGTACAAGGTGAATTGGAACTGAGCTACCTGAATAAAATGAAGATTCAACGATGGCTGCATAGAAAACAGGCTAGGAAAACTACACCTACTGGGACAGTAGAAGGAAGTTTGTTAGCCATCCAGGCCCCCGTGGATAGAAAAGAAATCATTTACAAAATGTAGAACCCAGACTAGCGCCAAACAAGCTGTGATATAGGGAGCCCAAACCAAGAGAGTAACATTAAAAATTACTCTTCAATCTATGAATCACACAGGATCCTAGGAGAGGCAAAGGATAGACTAGCTTATATAGACATTTCTGTTATTCAGGGCATGTGGGGCTCCTACAAAAACCATATCCCTGAAGATTACTTCATAATCTGATGCGTATGAATAATGTGTGGAAATAACGTATAGAAATCACACAAGGAAACAAACCACCATGGGGAAAACTAAGAATTATACATAAAAGAAACAAATCTGAAAGATCTTTGAAACAAATATGTCTAAAATTTTGAAAAAAAAATTGAATGTCATAAGGCAAGAGTATAAATACTACTGGCTTATTTCTGAAAAAAATGTTTTTAGAGGCACCTGGGTGGCTCAATTGGTTAAGTGTCCGACTGCCGCTCAGGTCATGATCTCCCGGTTCGTGAGTTTGAGCCCCGAGTCAGGCTCTATGCTGACAGCTCAGAGCCTGGAGCCTGCTTCAGATCCTGTGTCTCCCTCTCTCTTTGCCCCACCCCTGCTTGCGCTCTGTCACTCTCTGTCTCTCAAAAATTAATAAATGTTAAAAAATTGTTTTTAATCTTTTAAATAAAATATCATAATTGTATACATACAAACATCAATGAACAGGTGGAACCATGGGCTGGATACAGTCAAAGAGAGAATCAATAACTTTAAAGATAAATCACCAGCATATAGCACAGAGAGGGAGAAATGAAAATTCTGAAAGAAATTTAGAAACCAGAACCTATAATGTAAAGTTATGACATGTTACAAAAGGAGAGACTAGAAGAGAGATAGTATTCAAATAACTGAAGATATTCCAGAATTGAAGAATGACAGGTATTCTCAAATTGAAAGAATGTCTGTATTATAAGCTAGATACATTTGCTTTTAATCCCTCGTTTAGAAACATAATATTTAAACTTTAAACTTTAGAACAAACACGAAGAGAAGTTATAAAAACTATCAAAGAGTTAAGACAGAGCATTTTTTTAAAAGACAATTAAAATGAGAGTTATCTTTTTTTTAATGTTTATTTTTGAGAGAGAGAGAAAGAGAGAGAGAGAGAGGGAGAGAGAGAGAGAGAACAAGTGGGGGAGGGGCAGAGAGAGACAGAGACACAGAATCTGAAGCAGGGTCCCAGCTCTGAGCTGTCAGCACAGAGCCCCACACAGGGATCAAACCTATGAAACATGAGATTATGACCTGAGCGGAAGGCAGACACTTAACCGCTTAACTGACTGAGTCACCCAGGCGCCCTGACAGTTGACTTTTTATCAGTAATAATAGATTTCACAAAATGTAAAATTTTTTCTTAAAAAAACAGGTGAAAATACTTTTTAAATTAGAATTCTATAGCAGCCAAAGTATCAATCAAGGCTGAGAGAAAATAAAGGCATTTTCAGATTTTCAAAGATTTGGAGAATTGACTAGTTACAAGCTGTCAAAGAACCACTAAGTGATGTACATCAGCAAGAAAGAAATGAAAACCAAAAGAAGTTATAGGATGCAAAGCATCATAATGAGGAAATAAGTTATTAATAAATTTGTTGGAAAATCTAAATAAGACTTTTAAAATTTTCAAGGAAACTTTCATTTGGAAGAAAGGATAATAAAGAAAACTCGATCAATCCAAAAGCACGCAAGAAGAAAAACTAAATAAATAAAACATGACAAATAAAACCATTAAGTAACATAGAAGGAATAAGTTGAAATATAAGTATAAATATATTCATGATAATAGTAACCTTAAACTTGCTAGTTAACACAGAAAGACTCTCAATGGAAACAAACAAAAACAAAAGAAATCCATGCTCACAAGAGTCACACCAAAATTAAAAATAATGGCCAGGGAAAATCTATAGCAGGAAACTACTAATGGAAAGAAAGATGATATAGTAATTTCAATATCAGACAATATAGAATTGAGGGAAACAAATATTAGTGCAATTAAAGAAGATAGGTTGGAAAAGAAAAAAGGAAACAAGAAACAATCCACCAAGAAGATGTAGCAATCATAAACCTGCTTAGACCTAACATCATAACTTGGAAAATCTACAAAGTAAAAACCAACCAATTTCAAGGGAAGAAAAAGGCTTTCTCAAGAACTTCTAGCCTTTGTTAAAGGGACAGGATATCTGCAAGTTAATCTCAAATGATTCAAAAAACAAATTAGATACTGATCTAAACCTGGACATAGGTATTAAATAAAATAAATAATATCAAGCAAGTGTGATACATGTTAACATCTTGGGGATCTGTGTGAAGAGAATAAGGGAATTCCTTCTACTATGTTTGCAACGCTTTCTTAGGTTTGAAATGAAAAGTTGCAAAGTTTTAAACAATAGTGATGTTTGTGCTACAACTGATTTCACTTAAATTCTACTTTAATAATCAGAGATGGGGTCCAACAATAGCATTTATTTAAAGCTTCTAGGTGATTCTAGTATTTTTTAAAACCTTCATGAATCAAGTATACAGAGAAGAAATAAGGACAGAGAAGATGTGACTAGCACAGTATTATCAAGCATAATCTGATAGAGCTATTGAGCAGACAGCTTGATTGGGAAAAGGGCAAGACATTTAAATGGGCACTTCCCCAAAGAGGGTAATGGTCAATAAACATCTAATAAAAGTCCAACTTTTTTTTTTAATGTTTATTTATTTTTGAGAGAGAGAGAGAGCGAGAGAGACAGAGTGCAAGCAGAGGAGGGGCAGAGAGAGAGGGTGACACAGAATCTGAAGCAGACTCCAGGCTCCCCGCTGTCAGCACAGAGCCTGATGTGGGGCTCGAACTCACGAACCACGAGTTCATGACCTCATGACCTGAGCTGAAGTCGGACGTTCAACTGACTGAGCTACCCAGGCGCCCTCTAAGTCCAACTTTTTTCGTCATCAGCTAAATGCAAATTAAAACCACAATGAGAGGGATGCCTGGGTGGCTCAGTCAGTTAAGCGTCCAACTCTTGACCTTGGCTCAGGTCATGATCTCACTGTTTGTGAGATCAAGCCCTACATAGGGCTCTGCCCCAACAGGGCAGACCCTGCTTGGGATTCTTTCTCTCCTTCTCTCTCTGCCCCTCCCTGCCTCACTCTCTCTCTCTCAAAATAAATAAGCAAAATAAATAAATAAAACATAATGAGAGGCCACTACACCCCTACCAGAATGGCTAAAATGGAAAAGATAACATGAAGTGTTAGGGAAGATGTGGAACAACCAGAACTCCCAAGCACCACGGGAGGGAGTGTGAATTGGCACACCTCCTTTGGAAAGCTACTTGATGGTGTCTCCTAAAGTTGGTTATATGCATCCCTTGTGACCAGGAATTCTACTCCTGGACACGTACCCAATAGACAAGCGTACATATGTTTGCCAAAACACCTAACCCCCTAAATCTTCAACCGTAGAGTGGATTAAATACTCAATTATGGGATGGGGAGCTTGGGTGGCTTGGTCGGTTAAGCGTCCAACTTCGGCTCAGGTCATGATCTCACGGTCCGTGAGTTTGAGACCTGTGTCGGCCTCTGTGCTGACAGCTCAGAGCCTGGAGCCTGCTTCCGATTCTGTGTCTCCCTCTCTCTCTCTGCCCCTCCCCTGTTCATGCTCTGTCTCTCTCTGTCTCAAAAATAAATAAACGTTAAAAAAAATTAAAAAAAAATAATCCTGGTAAGTTCATACAATGGAATACCATGTATCAATGATAATTAATAAGCTATAACCACACCCAAAATAAATGAAACTCGCAAATATAACATTGAATAAAGGATGCCAGACACAGAAGAATAAGTAGCTCATGATTCCATTTGTATAAAGTTCAAAACCCAGCAAAATCCATCGGTAGTGTCAGAAGGCAGGATAGTGGTTATCTTGCGAAGGGACAGTGGTTGGAAAGGAGGGGGTTACTATGGAAAGGAGGGGGTTGGAAAGGAGGGGGTTGGCAGGAGGGGGTTACTATGGTTCTAATGATGCTGGATACACGAGGAGGTGCTGGATACACAGGTGGTTTCATTCTGTGAAAATACATCAAGCCATACGCTTTGTGGTGTATGTGCTTCTCTCTAGACATCGCACTTCAATAAAACGTTCACTTGAAAAACAAAGTACACATTAACAGTTCTTATTATTGGAAAAAGTGATTCAGGAGTATGCAACCTAAAAATTTAGGGAAAACGTGTCATAGAGGTGGGTGAAGACATTAATTACTAAAAACACATGATTTTTCTGGTTAAAAATACATATAAAGAGAACTCTTGGGGCGCCTGGGTGGCTCAGTCGGTTAAGGGTCCGACTTCAGCTCAGGTCATGATCTCACAGTTTGTGAGTTTGAGACCTGTGTCGGGCTCTGTGCTGACAGCTCAGAGCCTGGAGCCTGCTGCAGATGCTGTGTCTCCCTCTCTCTGCTCCTCCCCCACTCACACTGTCTCTATCTCTCTCTCTCAAAAATAAACATTAAAAAAAATTTTTAAGAGAACTCTCATTCAAGAAATAGAAACTATATATGGGGCGCCTGGATGGCTCAGTTGGTTAAGTGGCCGACTTCAGCTCAGTTCATGATCTCACAGTTTGTGAATTTGAGCCCCACATTGGGCTCTGCACTGACAGTGAGGACCCGCTTGGGATTCTCTCTCTCTCCCTCTGTCTCTGCCCCACCCCTACTTGTGCTCGCTCTCTCTCAAAATAAATAAACTTTAAAAAAAAAGGATAGAATCCCCAAAAATCTGTTAAAAAAAAGAAATGGAAGTTATATATGTTTTTCACTCATTAAGGAAATATTTATAAAATTGACCAGAAAAGATGTCGCAACAAATTCCACAGAATAAATAAATATGGTTCTCTGACCATAACACAATTAAATAATGTATGCTCATTGTGGAAAATTTGGAAAATACAGGAAATAAAACAACAAAATTGAAATTGCCTATACTCTCATAATCCAGACATTTCCATTCAATATTTTAGTGCATACACCTCTTATTTTATTTATGTATATTTTAACATGGTTGAAATCACTCTGTATATGTTGTTAACTTCCTCTTCCTCTTTAAAATTATTGATGGCTGCTATGGATTATCATAAAATTTACCCAGAAAAAACAAGAAAGTGAGATGTCATTTTCCACTTTATAATGAGGAATAAGGATTTCCTACCAGAGGATTAATCCTTTGAGCATATTCTGAACTGTGTTTGTTGCTGTCAACAGCAATCACAAGTATTATTGATCACAATTTATACTCAGAGCACTGTGACTGCCCTCAAGTAGCTTACCGTCTAGTTAGGAGACACAGCGTTATTTCTCAGCCCTCCAGCCTTCAACCATCCCTCCCCCTCTCCATCATAGCTCCTTGCACACCTTTTCGGTGAGTTCTTATTCTGTATCATTTGGACGAGAGATAATCCTCCTCTCACCTCGATCTCCCTGCAAAAACCAAAGCATCCAGATCCTCACACAATTTAAACTTGACTCAGAGGATCCTCTCTTCTCCAACTCACTCTTGAGCAAGTAGCCACAGGACAGAGGCCCAGTTGGTGATCATCTATCTCCATGGATACCACCAATACCAGCGTGGAGGCCAAGTGCCTGCTGAGAGACCATCCCCAGGCTTCTCCTGATCCAGCTTTTCAAGACAGGTGGTTTCTGCCCATTTTGACACCCAGCCATCGGGGCTCCCACTGCTTCTATGAGGGCCCCTAAATCCTTCCGGTAGAGTATCTTTTTACTTAAGCTATCTTGCAAACAAACACCCCGTCTGAAATACTGCTGCAAGTAAATAACGAAATGAAATAAGTCCTGAGGGATGAAAAGGTGGCACAAACTGCCAGAGTAGGTAGGATACTTAGTGTGGAGAGATGTGGGGAGGCCCAAATGAGTCTATGGAAACTTGGAGCATAGCAGTAGCAGGCATTGTCAAGTAGCCAGACCAAAGCCACTGTGCAGCCTCTAGACTTCTTTGAGGCCTATTATTTATAGACTAGAAATGGAGTTTGATTTAAAAAAATTTTGTTTAATGTTTTTTTATTCTTGAGAGAGAGAGACAGAGCATGAACAAGGGAAGGGCAGAGAGAGAGAGGGAGACCAGAATCTGAAGGAGTCTCCAGGCTCTGAGCTGTCAGCACAGAGCCCGACGCGGGGCTCGAACCCACAAGTGTGAGATCATGACCTGAGCCGAAGTCAGACGCCCAACCGACTGAGCCACCCAGGCGCCCCTGGAATTTGATTTTTTAGTAGCTTTTATATTATTACTCCTCCCCAATAAAAAAGGAAATCATATACTCCTCAGTATATGCTGAGTAAAATATACATCTTATTTTTTTCTACACTGAAAATGATAAAACATTGAGAAACGTTGACAAAACATAAGATAACCCAAAGACCTAACAGTGGAGACATATATCAAGTCTCAATATTGTTAATATGTCAGTTTTATTCCTAAATAATCTATGAATTTAATGAAATGTTAATCAAATGCCAGGACGGGGGGAGAGAGAGAGAGAATTGGCAAGCTGATTCCAAAATTAATATGGCAATAGAAAAGACCTAGAATAGCCAGGATAATCTTGAAGGATAACATTGAAAGATTAACAATAGCAGACATCAAGATTTATTATAAAGCTACAGTAATCAAGACACTATGGTACTGGCACCAAGGTATTCAAATAGATCCACGGAGCAAACTTGAGAGCCCAGAAACTGGCCTACGACATGTTCCATTGCTTTATAGCAAAGGCACTTCTGGGACACCTGTGTGGCTCAGTTGGGTAGACATCAGACTCTTGATTTCAGCTCAGGTAGTGATCTCACAGTTGGTGAGTTTAAGCCCCTCATAGAGCTCAGTGATGACGGCACAGAGCTTGCTTGGGATTCTCTGTAACCTTCTTTCTTTGACTCTCCCCCACTTGTGTGCTCTCTTTCTCTCAAAATAAATAAATAAACATTTTAAAAATTAAAAAAAATAAGACTGATTCATTGGACCACATTAAAGTTAAGATCAGTGTCCTCACCAAAAAAATACCAGTAAGAGAGCAAAGAAAGAGGTAAACCTCAGACTGACAGATGTTCACAATATGTGTATCTGACAACGTAGTAGTGTCTAGAATATGCAGAGAGCTCCTATGAATTAAAAAAAAAAGATAATTAGGGGTGCCTGGGTGGCTCAGTTGGTTAAGCATCAGGCTTCAGCTCAGGTCATGATTTCATGGTTTGTGTGTTCGAACCCCGCATCAGGCTCTGTGCTAATAGCTCTGAGCCTGGAGCCTGCTTCAGATTCTATGTCTCCCTCCCTCTCTCTCTCTCTCTCTCTCTCTCTACCTCTCCCCCACTTACACGAGCTCTCTCTCTCCTCTCTCTCTCAAAAATAAACAAACATTTGGGGCGCCTGCGTGGCTTGGTTGGTTAAGCGTTCGGCTCAGGTCATGATCTCGCGGTCTGTGAGTTCGAGCCCCGCGTCGGGCTCTGTGCTGACAGCTCAGAGCCTGGAGCCTGTTTCCGATTCTGTGTCTCCCTCTCTCTCTGCCCCTCCCCTGTTCATGCTCTGTCTCTCTCTGTCTCAAAAATAAATAAACGTTAAAAAAAATTTTTTTAAATAAATAAATAAATAAACATTTAATTAAAAAAAGATTTTAAAAATCCAATTTTTTAAATGAGCAAAAGACTTAAACAGGCATTTTGCAATAGACCATATTCAAATGGCCAATAAGCATATAAAAGTTACTTAACATCAGTACTGCATCAGGAGATGCCAATTAAAATCACAATGAAATACTATAATACACCCACCAGAATGACTACAACTCAAAGGCCAACAAGGCAAAGTATTGGCAAGGATATTGAGCAACGAATACACTCACACTTCACTGGTGGGAGTGCAAATTAGTACAACCATTTTGGAAAGCTATCTGGCAATCTTTACTGCGGCCAAACTATGATTACCCTAGGACCCAACAATCCCACTGCGAGGTATACAGTCAAAAGGAATGAACTTGCCCACCGAGAGACTTGCTCAGGAATTTCCACAGCAGCTTCATTCAAAATAGCTAAAAACTGGAAACAACTCTGATGTCCAGCAACAGTGGAATGGATAAACTACGGAATATTCATACAGCAATGAAACACATACAGCAATCAGAAGTAACTACTGCTACGTACAGCATGAACGAATCTCACAGACGTGTGAGATGAGCAAAAAAGGCCAACCGTTAAAGAGTGCCCATTGTGTGATTCCATTCACGTGAATTTCAAGAACAGCCAAAACTAACGCATGATGATAGGAATCACTGAAGTCATTTTGCCTGTGGTGGCCGTTGGTCTTAATAGGGAAGGGACATTAAGAAACATTAGAGAGCATTTGGGATGTTGAAGGCATTTTATATCTTGAAACGGGGAGTTCGACATGTGCATACTCATGTGTGCGCACATGCACATGTATGTGTGTCTATAAAATAAAATGTTTCATTTAAAATTTTTCTTAATTTTAAGTTTTTCAAATTTAAGAACTTTAAGTTAGGAATCTGTTGCAGCCCAGTTGATACACAGAAGGAAAGTGAAATTCTACTCTAGATCTGGATGAATGGGAAGGAAAACAAATGGAAACATTTGCTGGAAAAAACGTAATGGACCCAGGAACTGCAAAAAGTGTAACTTTATTTGTGCAACTTGCCGCTGGCAAACATCCACACGAGCACAGTTCTGGAATTTGCCGAGAACTCCTCTCGTCCACCACTGGTGGGTAGAAAACAGCTCAACGGTGAAACTCCGATGCAGCGGGAGCAAACTTAGTTTAAAAGGAAAATGAAGCTCTGCAGAGAGAAATTTGTAAGGAAGTAAGGAAATGGCCAGACTCTGAAAGAGTTTTTGAATGGGGGTGGCGGGCAGGGGACGGTGAGGAGGAGAAAGTCCTCTGGGATCGTCCAACCTTTTTAAAGTGCCAGCTGCCACCCCTCTGCTGCTGGAGCCAAGCCTGTGCCTGGAGGCATCGATGGATAGGCATTCCGAGCAAGCCAGGTGGAAGAACCCCTCTGTTCCGCGCAGTGAAGATGCTTTAGAGCTACAGAAATAAGGGAAACAAGTGACAAGGAAATAAAAGTCAAGGTGTTGAGTTCTGCGAATCAGTGGGAGAAGCTGCTTACTGCTCTCTGCAATAAGCATGTCAGCCAGGATGCCCAGGTACGGTCGTGGAGTATGAACCAGTAAGGATAAAGTTCCCAAGGGAGGAAAGAAGAGGATCCAGTCTAGAGTCAAGACAGGGCTGGCCCCTGGCCATCAGTGGCTGAAGGTTGAAAATCATCCTGGCAGACTGGGATTGGGAGTTATCATTACCATCATCACCGTCATCACCATCAATAACTGTGCTGAGTTCTACCTGAATTTCTCAGAATCTGCCATAGTCCCATGCGGATGAGGTAGTACTATTATTACCCCTATTTTACATATCAGGACACCGAGGCTTAGAAAAGTAATATAACTTGAGTAAGGTCAACACAGCTAGCCGACGCCGGAACAACCTCCTAGTTACCCCTGACTCATCTGTGGCCACGCCCCACTTGCGGAAGCTGGTCCAGGCCAGTGGAGGTGTGAACACTGAGGGTGTGACCAGGCCAGGATCCTGGAACTGGGTCAGAAAGATAACAGGATCTTGACGTGCTCGAAGCGCTTGAAGTGTCTACACTCATGGCTACGCAAGTGGCCGGTTAGTGGCAGCGCGGCTCAGAACTTCTTCATTGCTGTGTCCCGGGCTTTGATGAAAGAATGAAAGTGAGTGGAGGCTTGGCATGGTAGGGGTGGTTTTCAAACTGATGGCCTCTGCAGTGGATATGCAGAGGGAGATCTGGGCAAAGGTATTAGGGGTGGGAAATCGACCCTGCCAGAAGAGGACACGGCCCAGCAGATGCTACCTCAAGTTAGTGACACTTAAAACATCAAACAAGCCTGATGAGATGTTTTAGGGCTTGTGATAAGAGGGAGGCAAGGCTCAGAATCAAATATTGCCGTTCTAGAAGAAAACGCACTGTTAGGTGGGAGAGAGAGGAAGGTTAGAGAGCGAGAGAGAAGATGAGGTGAATAAATATGCATCAGCATATGCACGTTAGCAGGCTCGCGGCAGGGAAACCGCCTGGGAAACCAGGGACTCTGCCTTCTGGAGCAGGCCCCTAATCCTCCCTCCAAACTCTGGATGTTGAACTCAGCCTAGGCAAGTGACACGCAGAAAACCAAAGTATGGATTTATGGTGGTTATCAAGTCACTCAAAACAGTTTTCCTGGATATTTACCAGTTGTCTGCTGTCATTCACTCAACATCTAAAGGGCAACTATCTTTGTCTTCCGTGGTGGGAATGAAAAGATTCCAGTATACAAACCATTTGATTTTTTTAAATGTTTATTTATTTTGAGAGAGAGACTGACAGAGAGCATGAGCAGGGGAGGGGCGGAGAGAAGAGGAGAGAGAGAATCCCAAGCAGGCTCTGTGCTGTTAGCGCAGAGTCCGATGCTGGGCTCAAACTCGCCAATCGCGAGATCAAGACCTGAGCTGAAATCGAGAGTCAGATGCTGAACTGACTGAGCCACCCAGGCGCCCCAGAAACAGTTTAACTTTTTAACATGTGTATCTTGTAGCAAAATTCATCCCAAACCTTGTGCTGAGGTGAAGGTAAGTAGAAGGCATGACTGTTACTGGTATAATATTTAAAAACGATATACAATCCATTAATTTTGATACTTCATGAATATCAAACTGCTCCCATCTGAAGCTTTTCCTGTGGGATTAGAGACAGCCTGGACTGGAAGTGAGTGGACACGAAGGGCATCACATTCCTGCCTTCCCCTCCCACCCCCTTTGCCCTTTACAGCCCACCCCTCCTCAAGGTCCAGTTCCACCCCCACCTCCCCAGTAGGACTTCCTCAAGGACAGAAATTCAAGGTGACTACCTCTGCAGTGAGGCCACAGACCTAGAAATGAAAAACGGGAAGCCATGTGACCAGAAGCCACATGATAGGTTTGGGAAAAGGCGTACAGTTCTGTATGGATATTACTTTGATTAAAAAAAAAAAAAAAGAGGGGCGCCTGAGTGGCTCAGTCGGTTAAACGCCTGACTTCAGCTCAGGTCATCATCTCACGGTCCGTGAGTTCAAGCCCCACATCAGGCTCTGTGTTGACAGCTCAGAGCCTGGCATCTCCTTCAGATTCTGTCTGTCTGTCTGTCTGTCTCTCTTTCTCTCCCTCTCTCCCACTCATGCTCTATCTCTGTCTCAAAAATAAATAAACATTAAAAAAAATTTAAAAAAGAAAAGAAAAGAAAAAAAAAAAAAGGGAGGTACCTGGGTGGCTCAGTTGGTTAAGCATCTGACTCTTGATTTTGGTTCAGGCCATGATCTCACAGTTGGTGGGATGGAGCCCTGAGTTGGGCTCTGTGCTGACAGCACAGAGCCTGCTTGGGACTCTCTCTCTTCCTCCCCTGCTCATTCTCTCCCTGTCTCAAAATAAATAAATAAAATTTTTAAAAAAACTTATAAAAACTAAAATTAACTCAGTGCTCTAAACACATTAAAAAAAAATAAATTAGGGGTGTCTGGGTGGCTCAGTCAGTTAAGTGTCAACTCTTGATTTCAGCTCAGGTCATGGTCTCACAGTTCGTGAGTTCACATTGGGCCCTGCAACGACCGTGCGGATCCTGCTTAGGATTCTCTCTCTGCCTCTCTCTCTGCCCCTCCTCTGCTCTCCAATATGTGGCCTATTAGAGGTAAGTTTGTCTCACCTTCAAGCCTGAGAGTCTACTTGTGGTAATGAAAGTATCTCCTCCAAAGTATCCCCATTTCTCAACAATTTTATGCCTCTCTAGGGAAAAGCCAACCAAAAGAGAAAGGATTTCTTCCGATAATTACCCAGGGTTTCCATGTCCAGGGTTTAGCATATTTAATATCCAGCTTTAACTGCCCTCCTAGCAGAAAGATCATGAATCAGAAGGCTGGTAAGAGGCCAGAGAGAACCAGCCCTTCATTCCATGCAGCCAAGAATGAACACTTCTAGGAATTTACCATCCCACTGGTCGGTACATTCCATTGATAGAGAGGGGAGAAACAGGTTTGCTGACTCCAGAAAAGCCTGGCTCAGATCCTGTGACCATGGCTGCCCATTGCATTAGCATCAATACAACCATCTTCACTCTTCTGTGCCTTTGTGTGCTTGTGCATGAACGTGTGCATGAACACACACACACTTGCATTCAGAATGTCTAAGTCAGACTTCTTAAGATAAGACACACTCTTTCTGAGATCTTTTTTCAATGACCTAGATGATTGAGGTACTTGAGAGAATCATTACAGTAAAACCAAACAGTGTTTTGGGTATTATGAACTAAGTCTCTGATCTTCTGTGATGTAATGAGAAAGACTTTGGTAGGCTTTCCATAAAAGTTGTTCCAGGCAATTGGTATACTTAATGAGAAACAGCAGGCCAACTCCTTGGGACATTTTGGATCGCCAAAATAAACATCCAAATGCACCACCATGATGGGTGTGGGGAGTTGTGTCTGGGGTAACAATCTCAGAGCCAAAGGGGTAAGAATATGAAAACCAACTCCTGGGCGTCTGGCTGGCTCAGTCAGTAGAGCATGAGACTCTTGACCTCAGGTTATAAGTTCTCATAACCCACGTTGGGTGTAGAGTTTACTTAAAAACAAAAATCTTAAAAAACAAAAACCAAAAATCAAAAAAACACACAACTTCTTGGCAAGAAAGCAGCAGTTCCACACAGGTGTCTTTATATAATGTTCCAGACCTAACATAGGGAAAGAAAGATCCAGCTGCATCTCTGTCTCACAAGATCAGGAAGTGAGAATCTCTGGCTCAAGCTAAAAAGGTGGCAGCACAGAAGCCACGGGAAGGAAATGACCATATGGGAAATGGCCTGGCTACTCTGGATTCATCCCAGAGAAAGCCTGTTACACATTATGTTTCCATCATTATCTTTTTTTTTTTTTTAATGTCTATTTTTGAGAGAGAACACAAGTGGGGGAAGGGCAGAAAAAGAGGGTGATAGCAGTGAGCCCGACTCAGGGCTCAAACCCACGAACCTTAAGATCATGACCTGAGCCAAAGTCGGACACTGAACCTACTGAGCCACCCAAGTGCCCCGACATCATTATCTTTTTTTTTTTTTTCAACGTTTATTTATTTTTGGGACAGAGAGAGACAGAGAATGAACGGGGGCGGGGCAGAGAGAGAGGGAGACACAGAATCGGAAACAGGCTCCAGGCTCCGAGCCATCAGCCCAGAGCCTGACGCGGGGCTTGAACTCACGGACCGCGAGATCGTGACCTGGCTGAAGTCGGACGCTTAACCGACTGCGCCACGCAGGCGCCCCCGGACATCATTATCTTAAATCGTGGTGATGGGAAGAAGGGAAAATTGTCACAATTTGGGAAGTGGTTATAGGAGTAGAGACTCTGGGCTCAAAAAGAAGAAAATCAGTATTCCTACCATTTATATGCCCCAAATTGAATATAAATTAGGTGACCAAATGGTCTACATGCTAATAAATAGCCTTAGGCTGTATAGTTGTGGTTTTTGAAATACATTCTCAGTCTACAGGAAGTGCCTTTGGAGAGATTGTTAATTCAAGTACAACAGGTTGTAGAATTAATGCTCACATGATAGTTAATATTTTCAGTATTGATTTTTCTCATCATAAAACTAATACACACAAAAAAACAGGTGGTAAGGACAATTAAAATCTCATTGCCAGTTCCTTTGCTTTCTCCTCTCTGTCTCCCTGGCTGACCTGACTGTGCCCTGCAGCATCTCCAGGGTCTTTAGGGCCCGCTGTGCCCATCCCAGGAACCCAAACCAAGGGGTCTGATGGACTTTGCTGGCTGGAGAGAGCCTTTGTCTCTGTCATCAAAGCTGAGTCAGAGCCCTGCCCAGGCCTGCCCCTCCCCACAGCAGTCTGGGCCCCCAGATTGTGCAGATGACTGTGGTTCCTCTGGGCTGCACAAAGAAAGACCTCATTGTAGAAGGCATTTTGATCCCAAATTCAAATTGGGCAACTCCCTCTTCTTGCCTCACTCCCTTGCATTCTTCTGTCTCTCCCTCATTCATGTTTTTAATCATGCTAACTTGAACCTTCGAATGAAAGGGCTGTCATTCTCCAAACCCTCCCTGATATTTCTCCAGAGAAGAAGTTACCAGGGGTAGCGTGGTAAAGTGGCTAGAGCACAAGCAGCGAAATCAGAAAGAGCAGAATTTAAATTCCAACTCCACTGTGTAAACTTGGGCAAATCCCTTAACCTCTCTGAGCCTTTGTTTACTTACCATTGACCCAGGGCTAACCATTGTGAGCTAATGCATGTTCGGAGTTTAGCACCTTGTCTGGCATACAATGGGTTTTAATACATGGTAGTTATTACAGCAAAATAGAAAACAATGGATGGTCCTTCGATATCCCTGAAAGTTCACCTTTCAACTTGGGCAACGCTTCTCAGCTTTGGCTGCACACTGGAATCATCTGGAGAGCACTGACAAATCCCGATGCCCAGGATTTACATTACATCATTACATCATTACATCAGAATCTCTGAGGGTGGGACCCAGGTATTGGGCTTTTTTTCAAACTGCTCAGGTCATTGCACTGTGCAGGGAAAGTGAAGAAGCTCTGGGAACGAAGCTCTGACAACCCCTCCCAGGGCAACTCCCCTTGCTGCAATACAGATACTGTTCAGAGAGAAGCCCCCTCACTCCAGAAATGCCCCAGAGGCTAAATTACAAAGGTGGGTCATGCAGCTCAGAGCCAAGATCCTGGGAGCCAACGAAAGCATTTGCAGCCCTAATTGGGGACCCAGCCCTTGCTGGGGGCCTCAGGGCCTCTGCAGCCCTCCTGACACTCTCTGGCCAAGTGGAAGTGGCTCGCTTTCCCTCTGCCCCACGAGGAACCAGGCTCTGGTCTGCTCTTTCTGTTGAAGCCATCGCTGCCTGTTTCTAGCAAAGAGCAGAGCAGGCCCTGCTCTACTCACCTTGGGACACCTCACAGTGCAATGTTTCTATTTGCAGAGTGTCCTGCTGTATTCATAAATAACCCCTAGGAAACACTGAGTAGGTCCCAGCGCTATTTACCTTTCCGCTCAGGAAACAGACAGGGAGTTCAACAGACCCAATATCCGCCAGTCCCCAGAGGCTAATTATACTGATGACACAAGCTGCACTTGGGTCAAAGGGAGCTCAACGGTGGGATTTTCCAGAGGCCACCAGTGTCCTGCCCTCGTTTGCTTTTCTGATGGTGAGAATTTTGCTCCTGCCCACGAATCTTCAGGGAACGTCAGGATATGGAATTTAGGTGGCCCTTCCTCAAGTGTCCATGGCAGAGAATGGGGGTAGGGGGGATGGGTACCAAGAGTAGGAAAAGGGAACAGGGCCTAAAAAGTATAAAGCAGAGCGCTTTGGCCTTCTGAATGAAAGGGAAAATGGAAATAATGAATTCAAAGGGGGAAAGAAGGTGGAATGGAAAAGTTAAAGCAAGTGAAGGAAGGATGCTAAAAATAATCATGTTTTTTCGTCACAAGCATCTGAAGTGGGCTCATGATGTGGGCTAATAATCTTGTATTAGAACAAGGGATGTTTTTCTACGAAAAACTATTTAATGAATATAGGTTTCTATACAAGAAAACCAACATTCTTAACTTAAAGAAAAGATGGCGACTCCAAGTGGGATTATAAATCAGCACAAAGCCTTCGGGAAAGAGTGCAGCTGCCCACACAATACAGTCCAGCCATTCCAATTTTAGGTACATCCCTAGGCTTAGATGTTCATCGAATACACAGATAAGAAGGTCTATAAAGACAACTGTTCCTTGCAGCCCAAACCCAGAAACATCCAGGTGTCTGGTGACAGGAGAACAGAGAAACTGCCCCAGACAAAGGACTACCGAATGGCGAAAGAACGAACTGCAGGTACAAGTATCTACATGGATGAAACTCACAGGCATAATATTGAAAAACTGGGGGCGCCTGGGTGGCTCAGTCGGTTAAGCGTCCGACTTCGGCTCAGGTCACGATCTCACGGTCCGTGAGTTCGAGCCCCGCGTCAGGCTCTGGGCTGATGGCTCAGAGCCTGGAGCCTGCTTCCGATTCTGTGTCTCCTTCTCTCTCTGCCCCTCTCCACTTGTGCTCTGTCTCTCAAAAATAAATGTAATAAAAAAAAATTTTTTTTTTTAAAGGAGTGTTCACGGGGCGCCTGGGTGGCTCAGTCGGTTAAGCGTCCGACTTCAGCTCAGGTCAGGATCTCACGGTCCGTGAGTTCCAGCCCCGCGTCAGGCTCTGGGCTGATGGCTCAGAGCCTGGAGCCTGCTTCCGATTCTGTGTCTCCCTCTCTCTCTGCCCCTCCCCCGTTCATGCTCTCTCTCTGTCTCAAAAATAAATAAAAACGTTTAAAAAATTTAAAAAAACAAAAAAAAAAAAAACAAAAAAAAAACTGTATGAACACCAAGGCTGTCACAAAAGAAGACAGTACTATAGCACTTATACAACCCTCCCCCAAAAGCAACATATTGTTTAGTGATAATGAAATGTGATAAAAGTATATAAAACCCACAAAAATTTAGGATCTTGGTGATTACCTCCAGGAGGGAAGAGAAGGGGAGAAACAATCTTTGAGCCTTAGACTCCTGCTGCAGACTGTGTTTGTGTCCCCCCAAAATTCTATGTTGAAACCTAACCTCTGATGCAGTGGAGCTAGAAGTTGTGGCCTTTGGGAGGTGACTAAGTCATGAGGGTGGGGCCCTCATGAATGGGGTTAGTGCCCCTTGAAAAGAGATCCCAGAGAGCTCCTTAGCCTCTTCTTCCACAGGAGGGCATAGCTAGAGGACAGCCTTCTACGTACCAGGAAGTGGGGTCTCACCAGACACAGACATTGCCAGGCTTCGATCTTGGACTTTCCAGCCTCCAGAACTGGGAAAAATAAATGTTTGTTGTTTATGGCATCCAGTGCGTAGTATTTTTGCTCTACCTATCCAAATGGACTATGACAGCATCTACATCTACCTCCCTGTTGTACATCTCTATGTGGCCATCCACACAGACACCCAAACTCCACAGGCCTGGAAATGAGCATTATCTTCCCTTCCACATTGCTCTTTCTTCTGTGATCTCCTCCTACCCTAAATGGCACCATGGCCCACCCAGTGGTTAGAATCATAGGAGTTATCTTCACCTGCTTCCTCATCCTCTTGCTCCATATTATATAAATCCTTGAACTTTTTCAATACTTCTTTATATGTCTCAAGTCTTTTGTGTATTTTCCCCTACCCCTACTGTTCCAGCCTCTCTATATCTTTCCTAGATAACTGCAACAGCTTTTTTTTTTTTAAATGCTTATTTTTTGAGAGAGAGAGCGCACATACAAGCAGGGGAGGGACGGGGCGGGGGACAGAGCATCAGAAATGGGCTCGTGCTGACAGCAGATAGCCTGATGTGGGGCTTGAACTAACGAACTACAAGATCATGACCTGGGCTGAAGTTGGGTGCTCAACTGACTGAGCCACCCAGGCCCTCCTAGAATTTTTTTTTTAAGTTTATTTATTTTGAGAGAGACAGAGACAGCGTGAGTAGGGGAGGGGCAAAGAGAGAGGGAGACCCAAGCAGGGTCTGCACTGTCCCTGTAGAGCCCAATGTGGGGCTTGACCCACAAAGCTGTGGGATCATGACCTGAGCCAAAACTAAGAGTTGGATACTTAAGTGACTGAGCCACCCAGGTATCCCTAATTGCAACAGCTTTTTAACTAGACTCCAACGTTTAGATTGGGTGCCCTTGATTTTCCCCACCATTTACTAACAGAATGATCTGTCTGGAATAGAAATCTGACTACATGAATCCCCTGCTTAAAACCTGAATGTCTGCTCACCAGCTACAGGATCCAGTTCAAGTACCTTAGCATCACACTCAAAGCTTGCCAGAATCTGGCCCATTTTGACCTCTCTAAGCTCATCTTTACTCCTATTAACTCTCAAATTTTACACTCCTACCTCATGGAAACGTTTGTGGGTCATCCCATACATACAAATCCTCTGCTTCTAGTGCCTACCCCCAATCCCAACTAATCATCCTTTTGAGACCAACACATCATATCCTGAGAAAACAGTTGCTGCTTGGGGCCAGCAGATTGTTGCCCAAGCCAAAATCTTGCCCTAAGTTTACCTAATATTCCATTTCTTCCTAAGGGAAATCAGAAATCTTAGTTTCAGTGAGAAATCCACCAATTTTTATGTGAAAGTTCTTGATGTTTCAACATTGCCTCAAGTGTTCTGCAAACATTATAGAGTCAAACAAAACACAACTGAATTTTGAATTCAGACTGAGCACCATTTTGCAAATTTTGAAGGTATCCCACCTTAAGTTTTCTAAATTTGCTTTTTAATAATTCACTGAATCATCAGCTGTTCGTATTTCTCAAAGAGTAAAGCTCATGGCTCTCTCCACTCAGATTTAAACAACAGATTGCTCAAAGCAGCAGAAGCCAGGTTTAGTCCATATTTTCAGAAGAAAATGGATATATTTTAAAGCCTAATACAGTAACACTTAGAAATACACTGAACATGGTGGCATGTATTATATATGTTATAAAATATTAAATAATATTGTCAAACCATAAAAGTTTAAGTAATTATACACGAAAGAAGAAATGATGACTTAGCTCAGGTAGTCTTTACCTTCCCCTCAACCCCAGTGTTATGGGAAATTGAATCACGTGTCTCTCTCTGGTGTCCCCATAATTCTCTTGGAACAGCTCAAGCACTACACCCACCATATTGTTCTATACATATCTGTTTAAGTGTTTGCCTTTCTCAAAAGACTGTACACCCTCGGCAGGGACAAATAAAATACCTTGGTATATGGTTGTTGGGAGATCGAAGGATGCAATATTAGTTAGGTACCTAGAACAGTGCCTGATATATAGCAGTGAATGTACAAGTGCTTGTTTAAAAAATCATTTTTTTTTTGATTTTTTTTTTCAACGTTTACTTATTTTTAGGACAGAGAGAGACAGAGCATGAACGGGGAAGGGGTAGAGAGAGAGGGAGACACAGAATCGGAAACAGGCTCCAGGCTCTGAGCCATCAGCCCAGAGCCCGACGCGGGGCTCGAACTCCCGGACCACGAGATCGTGACCTGGCTGAAGTCGGACGCTCAACCAACTGCGCCACCCAAGCGCCCCTAAAAAATCATTTTTAGTGGTTCTAACTATCTAATGAGTGAAAAAAATAAATGAATGAAGTCTACTTGAACTAAAAATCTTGTTGCTATGATATATATCCCTGCTGATAACAGCTGCAAACCATAGTGAAATCCTCTATTCATACATCCCTCAGGGATTCCAAACATGAATCAAATCTCATTATGTCAAACATGAGGACTGTGTAATTGCTATTTTAAGTCGGCCACCAGCTGGGGCTTGGAAATGTTTTATTATATAGAGTTTTTATTGTTGTTATACTTACATGTGTTGGAAGTGAATTTAAGAGCTCTTCTAAAGCATGCCTATACTCACAAAACCCATGAGAACTTAAAGAAAATGTACAGGACAACAAAGTCACGTCCTCATTTTTCTATCAGTAGAAGTACGATGCATGCAGATATTTCCAAGATGCCTCAAGGGACTGGAACCTTTGGCTTCTGACCTAGCATGACGCCAAGAAGACAATTTCTGGTTTTAAAAAATGTCCGTCCAAATTATTTCGGATTCTGTGGCACTCAAGCCTGCTCCTTGTGCCTGAAGTGAGGTCCTGAGCACAGAAAGAGGAGAGGCGCTTTAAAACATGATTTTGGGGGTGCCTGGGTGGCTCAGTCGGTTAAGCGACCGACTTCGGTTCAGGTCATGATCTCGCGGTTCGTGAGTTTGAACCCGCATCAGGCTCTGCTGACAGCTGGGAGCCTTGGAGTCTGTTTTGGATTTTGTGTCTCCCTCTCTCTCTGCCCCTCCCCTGGCTCATGCTCTACCTTTCTCTCTCTCTCTCTCTCTCTCCCTCCCTCTCTCTCAAAAATACACATTTTACAAAATTAAAAAAACAAAACATGATTTTGATGCCAGAAGTCCTTTTGTGTAACAAATTAAACTAAATTAACTAAAAATAAAAACTTAGGAAATCCAAAAAAGCGATACCTCACACAACTGAATTTCCCCCTGAGTGGAATCCTAGGACATTTTCCTTAGAATTCGAGAACAGTCTGAAATGACCAGCTCCTCTCTAGCTACTTAACAATGGCTCAACAGCTAGCTGGCTAAATGTGACTTGTTAGTTCAACAAATAGTTGAGCACTAACAATGTGTGACTCACTGTGCTGGCACCAGGGGTGCTCAGTGACTAAGCACAGCCCCTACCTACCAGGAGTTCTCTGGGAGAGAAATTCTCAGGGAAACAGACCATCACGTCACCCTGCAACCAAGATCTGCAGGGACAAACTGGAGAATACAAAGGGGGTCCTGTTGCTTGGAGTTATAAGTAAAAACCTATCAGAGCCTTCGTAACAGTTTTGCAGCTAATCTCTTCTTAGATTTTTCCCAGAGTGCTTCAGAATAAGAGGCAAACCTTTCCCTACAAAGGAAGAACAACACACAAAAAATACCTAATCATCTCTTACTGAGATGTCTTCCCAGATTTGAGTTAGTGACCATTTTACTGCTTCAAAGCAAATGGCTTTAAAAGCTTGTCATGGTTTTCCCTATTCGGACAAGTGTCTGATCTTGTTTTTATCTTCGCTTAGTTATTTGCTGTAATAATAACTTGTGGCAGTGAGTTCTCCTGGGTTACTATTCACTGTGAAAGGGAAAGAACTCTTTGTTTCATTGGTTTGGATTCATGGTGGAACCATTATGCTCTGCTGAGAGAAAAGCTAAGTACACATAAGCTGGTTAACAGGCACTAAAAGGGGCTATTCATTGCTCTGCTGGGGATATGGGTGGGGAAGAGGGTCAGGAGTTCTGGCACCTGGTCCCCAGTCTGCTTCCCTGCATAAGCCGTTTCAATCATTCAGTATCTTCATCCATAAAAAGAGAATGAAATGTCTTCTAAAGGTGTTTGAAATGTTACCTAATAGGCTGGTGTATCACAGGGTATCTCCTTCCTCTTTGAGGGTTCACTCCAGCATCATGGCACACACATTAACACAGGGCCACCTGGTCAGGCACGGGAGGGGCAAGGGCCATACCTTCTACGCTGTATGTGTTTGCTACACATGTAGCAGATACTTCCCCTTCTCTGGGGGAGGTTCTTCTCTACTTCCAATCATTGTATCTGCCTGGGCTCTGGGCAGTCTTTTGAACCAAGGGTTTCGATACTCCATTATCAAATGAATGCATTTATTAGGTACCTAGATAAGGCCTCAGACTAAGAACTCTCAGGCCATGGTCCTCAAGCATGGTCCAGAAACCCCTGGTGTTTTCAGAGACCTTCTGGGGGCTCCATGAGGCCAAAAGTCAAGCATGGATTCTTTCAAAGTGCAAGGTAGATTAATGCATTTTAATATAACAAAGTATGAAAAGCTGATTGACATAGTTTCAGATTCCACATTGCAACTAATCTTCAAAAAACGATCACTTGTAGGGGTGCCTGGGTGGCTCAGTCAGTTAAGGGTTTGACTCAGTTTGGGCTCAGTTCATGATCTCATAGTTTGTGGGTTCAAGCCCCACATTGGGCTCCGTGCTGGCAGGATGGGGCCTCCTTAGGATTTTCTCTCCCTCTCTGCCCCTCCCCTGCTCTCTCTCTCTCTCTCTCTCACTCACTCATAATAAATAAATAAACTTAAAAAAACAAAAAAACCCACAAGGTTAAGCATCCAACTTCAGCTCAGGTCATGATCTTGCCATGCTTGAGTTTGAGCCCCACATCAGGCTCTTTGCTGCCAGCACGGAGCCAGATTCTGATTCCATCTCCCTCTCTCTCTGCCCCTCCCCCGCGTGCGCTCTCTCTTTCAAAAATAAACATTTAAAAAAAAAAAGATCACTTGTCAAGTTTTTAGGTAGAATATAAAGAACATCTACAATTATTTGAAAAGGTTATTAAAATATTTTTCTCTTTTCCAATAACACATCAAAGTGAGGCTGGATTGTCTTCATATACTTCAATTAAAACAACGTATTGCAAGAGATAGAATGCAAAAGCACATTAGGAGTCTTCTATTAAGCCTGTCTTCTGTTAAGCCAAACACTACAGAGATCTGAACACTTCTCTCGCTACCTTTCCTTTGTTTTGGAAAATATAGTTACTTTTATAAAATATGATATTTTGCATTAGTATGCATGAGGTTTGTTATTGTTATTTTCAAACGAGTTAAAATTTTTAAATGTCTCTGTTTCATTTTTAATATGGAAAATCTCAATAGGTATAACCCAAATAATCAAGTTATTTGTTGTCTTCAATAATTGTTTAAGTTGTTTTTATTGAGATAATTGTGGATACTTATACAAAGAAATAACACACAGAAGTATCAGGTGTTTGTCACTCGGTGTCCTGAGGAACAAGGGCAACATCTGGCAAAACTGTAGTACAATATCACACCAGGACAGCGACATTGATACAGTCAAGATTCAGAACATTTCCATCTCCACTAGGATCCAGCAGTCGTCCTTTTACAAACACACCCACTTTTCTCTCACCTACTCTTTCCTTGACTGCTGGCTTCCTTAGTCCGTTCTACATTTCCATAATTTTATCATTCAGCATAATTTTTTAGAGATTAATCCAGGCTTTCACGTACATTAAAAGTTTATTCCTCTTTTTTATTGCTGTACTGTAGTTTATCTAGCCACTCATTCACTGAAGGACATCTAGGCTGCTTTCGAGTTTTGGCTATTACAAATAAAGCTGCCGTATACATTGCCCTATGGGTTTTTGTGTGAATTTAAGTCTTGGTTTCTTCGGGATAAATGGAGGAGGTAAACCTGGGAGAATAACTGCTGGGTCGTATGGTAGTTGCATGTTCATTTGTTTGTTTGTTGTTTGTTTTCATTATTTGAGAGAGAGCGAGAGCGCACAAGACAGCTAGCAGGGGAGAGGGGCAGAGGGAGGGAAAGAGAGAGAGGGGATCTTAAGCAGTCTCCATGCTTGGCATGGAGCCCAACTTGGGGCCCAATCCGAGGACACTGGGATCATGACCTGTGCCAAAATCAAGAGTTGGCTGCTCATTAGACTGAGTCACCCGGGCACCTCTCATGTTAAGTTTCTAAAGAAACTGCCAAATTGTTTTCCGGACTGGCTGTATCATTTTATGTTCCCATTGGCTAAGTGATCCAGTATCTTTGACTATATCTCTACTAGCATTTATTGTTGTTAATATTTTTAATTTATGCATTCTGATATGTTTGTAGCGATGGCTCATTGTATTTTGGGTCTGCATTTCCCTAGTGGTTAGTGCTGCTGAACATTTTTTTTTGATGTGATTATTTGTTATCTGTATTTCTTCTTTGATGAAATGTCTCTTCATGTCTGTCACCCACGCGCTAATTAAGAGTTCTTTACATATTATAGATAATAGTCCTTTGTTGGATATGTGGTTTGCAAATATTTTTTTCCCCTTCCATAGCTGTCTTTTACCCTCTCAACAGGGTCTTTCACAGAGCAATTTGTATGTCATTTATTTCCTTTTCTTGACTTATTATAGTGGCTGAAACATCCAGTCAGTTGATTAATAGTGGTGTGAGTGCACATCCTTGCCTTGTTCCTAATCTTAGGGGAAAGCATTCAGTCTTTTACCATTAAGTATAATGTCAGCTATAGGTTTTTTGTACCTGTTCTTTATCAAGTTGAGGAAATTTGTTTGTGTTCCTATTTTCCCAAGAGTCTTTATCATGAATAAATGTTGAATTTTGTCCAATGCTTTTGCTACATTGATTGATATGATCATATGATTTTTTCTTCTTTAGCTGTTAATATGATGGATTACATTGATTGACTTTCAAATACTGAACCAGGCTTCTATCCCTGGAATAAATCCCACTTGATCATGGTGTATAATTCTTTTTATATATTGCTAAATTCTATTTGATAACATTTTGTAAAGGGTTTTTGCATCTATATTCATGAAGGATATTGGTCTGAAATTTTTTTTATACTGTCTTTGTCTGGTTTGGGTATCAGGGTAATATTAGTTTCATAAAATGAATTGGGGAGGGTTCGCTCTTGTTTTCTGGAAGAGACAGTGCATCATTTGTATTAACTCTTTTTTTTTTTTTAAGTTTATTTATTTAGGGAGAGAGAGAGAGTACATGAGCAGGAGGGGGGCAGACAAAGGGGAGAGAGAGAATCCCAAGCAGGCTCTGTGCTTACTTACTGCAGTAGCCCGATGCAGGGCTGAATCCCACTAAACTCGAGATCGTGACCTGAGCCGAAATCAAAAGTGGGACACTCAACTTACTGAGCCACGCAGCCACCCCTGTATTAACTCCTTTTTAAGTGAGATCGTGGAAACCATCTGAACCTAGAGAGATTTCCTTTATAGGAGTTATTTAATTACAAATTCAATTCCCGTAATAGTTATAAGCCTATTCAAATGATCTATTTCATATCGAGTGAGTTATGGTTATTTGTGCTTTTTGAGGAAGTGGTACATTTCATCAACTCAAGGGGAGAAGGAAAGCACATTATAGTTACCCATATTTTGTTCGTTATAGGCTCATCGTAGGCTGGCAGGGATGAAGCTTCTGGCTCCCTACTTGGCCTTCTCTGACTCCACCACGGGGGCGTTTTGGGGTGCCTCATTACAGCCTCATGAGGGTGGAAATCTGGACTCTCCAGTTGGCCTTTGCTAGATGGATTTTGGTAAAGCTATGGTTTGGGCTGCAGTAGAGTGGTTATTGTCTAAAAGTTTCCTATCGGGCTAAGTTTCCCCTCTCCCAGCGCCTTAGCTAGGGAAAGGAGACTTCTGTTGGAGTTTCTCTTGTCTGCATGCATTGGTGTTTCTGGGTTGCCAGCTTCTTCAACTCCAAGTCGGGGATAGTAGGAAGCCAAAGGTAAACCCAGAGATCTGCCATTGCATCATTCCTTGGGTTCCTAGATCCCTAGTCAGACTACCATCTTATCTCCACATTTCAGAGCTTTCTTGCATTTGCTTTATGTATAACGTCTGGGTTTTTAGTTGTACTTAGTGAGAGGAATATGGGAAAGTTTGTCTAACCCATACTCCAGAGGCAGAAGTAGCCTCAGTAATTTAAGAGTATGGAGGGTCTCAAGTTTAGAACCACTGGTCTAGAGGATACAAAATATGTAAATCACAGATCCTTGCTCTCTATTTGTAATCTTGCCGTGAACGTGACGTGTCAGGAGTTTTCAATGTGTAGCTCTTTATGTTAAACTACGTATTTTTTAATAAAATAAACTATCATCAGTTATACATGATCAAAAAAAATCCTTTCTCATTATTCTATTATTGTAGAGGCTTGCTTTTCTGTTCCGCACCGCAGCATACCATACTACACCACATCGCACTGTAATGGCAGGGGTAGCACAACAATTTACATTTGCATAGCCCGTGACCGTTTACAACGTGCCCCCATGTACGTTACGACAGCTGAGCCACACAACAACCATACAAGGCCAGCAGAATTAGTATTATCACACCAGGGCTGACATTTGGTTGGCACACACCAGGGCGGTTGCACTGGCTGTAAAAGAACAAAATATTTCCATAAAAGCTGCTGCCTTGAGCCCCCGAACACCCCCCTGCCACCTGCCCCTCCTAATGATCCTGTAGTTAAAAGGTCAATGCTCGGCCAAGATGGGAGCTTGCCAGCGTCAAATCTGATTGGGTGGTGCCCAAGCCTGTTTGTCAGATGCTTTCCCTATCACCTCTCAGTCTCCTGCTCATGAGACACTGAAGCTCTGAGAACAAGTGACCTGCTCACGGTCTCTGAGCAGGGTTTTCAACACCGGAAGACCCAGGTCCTTCCTGAGCCAACAAATGGATGGAGAAGTCCAGTCCAGACCCGCGAAGGCCTCCCCGCACCCTGCTTGTTTCTCCTGCTTCTCTGTGCCTTGGCACCTGCTGTTTGCCAAACAACTGAGAGTGCCCATCCCTGAAAGGCTTCTCCGGGAACCCTAGCCCCCACCACCCTTCCCTTCTCAACTGCCCTGAGCCCACTCACACCAGCTTTTGGTGGTGGGGGGAGGGGGCGGGGGCAGGGAAGAGGCAACTCCATAATGAGTTATGCATGTATGCTTTCTCTTCTCTCCAAAGATCATACAGTCCTTAAGGAGAAAGGACCACGCCCTACAATCCCAAATCGTCTGGAGCACAACGTTAGGCACATAATGGGTTCTCTGGAGCCCGTAAGAAATATTGACTGATTGGTAGGTTATGAGAGGCGGAGCACGGACCTTGAAGACAGGGAGATGCACTCACACGATAGTCGCTGCTCTCTTCTTTCTCTTGCTGGTTTTCCACCCACTTAAGGCTTCTTTCTTTCTTTCTTTCTTTCTTTCTTAGTTTATTTTTTGGGGTGGGGAGGGGCGGAGACAGAGGGAAAGAGAGAATCCCAAGCAGTTGGCGCAGAGCTCGAGGCGGGGCTTGATTACACGAACTGTGAGACGGTGACCCGAGCCGAAATCAAGAGTCAGATGCTTAACCGACTGAGCCACGCAGGCGCCCCCACTTAGGGTTTCCTATGAATGGACATACCGTGAAACAAAGTATGTTTGACTCCAAGTTGTTACCCTTGTGCCCTTCACTCGACAGCTACATGACTGGTGTGTGCTCACTCTCCATACATTTAACAACGAAGACAGCAAAGAAGGACGGGGCATCCGAACTCCGAAGAACTCTTCGGCTCTGACCACCGGGGACGCCTGGGTGGGCCAGTGTTGGGATGATAACCAGGCCAGCGGCACGGAGGGAGGGGGGGAAGGTTCTGACCCTGCTGCCACATGTCCCTCAAGTGGTCCTCCTGGGACAACGCAATCATTTTCAGAAAACACTGCATGAAATCCTCTGTCTGTAGCTGCCGACTTGGCGTGGGATGACCCTGATATAAGTAAGATGGTCCCTAATTTCCGAGGCCTGACAGAGTGAGATGACACGCGGCTGGGCAGGTCTGTGAGGGGACAGTGCCGAGCGAGGAACTCCTCCTGACCTGCGGTAGCTGAGTGCCCAGCTGGGGACACTCAGAGGCACCCCCAGCCCCCTGCCCTTCCCAAACTGCCTTCTGCTCCATCCCAGGGGCTGCTCTTGTAAGAAGCTTTGAGGTAAAAACCTGTTGCCAACATGCTCAGAATGCAGAAAATTCCTGTGAGCAACTAGCTATGTATTCTGGCCTGCAGTTTGCTCCTCTCTTGGGACAGACACCATGAGAAGGTGAGGAGGAAAGTGAGAGATTTAAAAATGACAAGGAAGGAGAAAGAGGAAAGAGAGGCTCCTCGGCCACCTGCCAGCCGCGCGGGGGCCACGGCCCCACCGTCAGTGAGCACAGGAGCAGCCCTGGGCCCCGAGGAGGCGCCACACAGGGACACGCAGACACTCGCCCTGCGGACAGGATGCTTCACAGGCCCGGCACCTACATGTTTGTTTTTCTAGGACTTCCACAACAAAACAACCTGAAGCATAAAACTTGCTGTTCCCTGGCTGCCGTCAGAGTGGAAAAGTTGAGGTGACGGAAGAACGTACGTGTGGCGAGGCAAAGACAACAGGCGTGGCTGACAGGCCAGCGTGGCCCAACTGGAGGTGCCCCCAGATCCCACGTCCCATGAATCAAGCCTAGTAGCTGCTTCTCCTCTCTCTCTCTCTCTCTGTCTCGTAAACAAAGGCACACAGGCACACACATGCACACACACACACACACACACTGCCCTCACTTCTAAACTAACATGCCCCTGGTCCCCTTCCTAGGTTAGATGCTCAGCTAAGTTTAAAAACCCCCCTCAATCCCTCTGCCGGGGTTGGTGGGGGGGTGCCGATCTGTGTCTTAACAGGTCTTTTTAAGACAAGGCCACACCCCAGGCAACACCGGGCCCTGGTGCAGCTGTGCGGTTAACAGGGTGGGTGTTGTGCCCCTCAATCCCACCCCACAGGCCTGGGTCTGGCCCTGCCACACTCGGGACCCTCACCTTTGCTTTCTTCTTGTCGACTATAGTTACCAGAATTTGGTTTTACACAACTGTGATTACGGGTGGCTAAAGTCACCGAAGAAAAACACAGCAAACAAAATCTCTTTACGTTTTGTCCCGTTGTAAACATTCTATCCCCCAAGGGTTGGTGAACTCGAGGGAGAGCGGTTTTCCCAACGATAATTATATCTTTCAGAAACTGCAGCACTGTGTCTGAATCTGCCGTGCCCAGGGAGTTGTTTATTTGACGCGAGCCACACCCACTGTTAAGTTCTCCGAAGCCCCAGAACTGGTGTCCAGGAGGCCCCTGTGCCCTGTCACCCCTCAGCTGTTCTGAGCGAGATGCACAATAGGCCTGAGTGGACAGCCGCCCTTCCACGCATCCAGCCGGGGGTGGCCCAGGTGGAAAACAATGCCCTCTTTCACGGGAGGCAGGTGGCTTCATTGCAACACAGAGTGGGAAGTCTAACTGTGAGAGGCTGTTTGGGCAATGAAAAGAAATATATTTCCAGAGGGAAGGGGCCAATCAAGTGTTGTTGATGTGCCCAAACCTCTTGCCACTGCAGGGCTAAGGGCCAGCTGGGAAACTCAGGCACAGCTGAACCGGTTGTTAAAATATTGCATTTCTTTGGTTCTGACTGGTAAATAGCGGCCGTCCCAAAGCCCGTGGGGGCGCCTGCTGCCCGGGCCTACCCTGGCTAGGTCCCCGGACTTTCTCACGGCCCAGCTCATACCAGGCCCCTCCAGGAACTTACTCTTCTCTCACTCATCAGTCCTGTCAGCTCTGACTGTTAAATTTGTTTTAATTGAGGTATAATTGACATATAACATTATATTAGCTTCAGGTGCACCATATAACGATTGGACATTTGAATACACTGTGGAATGACCGCCACAATAAGTCTGGTTACCGGTTGTCACCATACGAAGAACAACAAAAAATGTTTTTCTTGTGATGAGAACTTGTAGGGTTTAGTCTCATAGCAACTTTCAAGTATGTACTATAATAATATTGATTGTAGTCACCATGATGTGTATTACAACCCCATGATTTGTGTATTTTATGACTGAAAGTTTGTCGCTTTTGACCTCCTTCACCTGTTTCACTCCTCCCTCATTCCCCCCCCGCAGGCCTACCCTCAGCAGCCACCATTCTGGTCTCCATATCTAGGAGTTTTGTTCTCTTTTTTAGATTCTACATATAAAGTGAAACCACATGGTATTTGTCTTTCTCTGACTTATTTCACTCAGCATGATACTCTCTAGGTCCATCCATGTCGTCACAAATGGCAAGGTTTCATTTTTTTTTTTTATGGCTGAGTAGTATTTCATTTCATATATATATCACCTCTTTGTTCACCCACCACTGGACAGCTAGGTTGATTCCATATATTGGCTTTTGTAAATGATGCTGCTGTGAACATAGGGGCACATGTATCTTTTTGAATTAGTGTTTTTATTTTCTTCAGAGAAATACCAAATGGTGGAATTTCTGGATTGTGTGGTAGTTCTATTTTTAATTTTTTGAGGAAGCTCTATACTGTTTTCTATAGTGGCTGCACCAGTTAATATTCCCACCAACAGTGCACAAGGGTCATCTTTTCTCCACATCCTCTCCAATGCTTGTTCTTTCTTTTTATTATTATTATTATTTTAATGTTTATTTATTTTTGAGAGAGAGAGAGAGAGAGAGAGACAGAGTGTGAGTGGGGGTGGGGCAGAGAGAGAGGGAGACCCACAATCCAAAACAGGCTCCAGGCTCTGAGCTATCAGCACAGAGCCCCACGAGGGGCTCGAACTCTGGAATGGTGAGATCATGACCTAGGCTGAAGTCAGACTGAGCCACCACCTAAGCATTCCAACACTTGTTATTTCTTATCCTTTTAATAATAGCCATTCTAACAGGTATGAGGTGGTATCTCATTGTGGTTTTTTTTTTAAGTTTGTTTATTTATTTTGGGGGGGGGCAGAAGAGTGTGAGCAGGGGAGGGGAACAGAGAGAAGGAGAAAGAGAGAGAATCCCAAACAGGTTGCACACTGTCAGCATGCAGCCCGATGCAGGGCTCAAACCCACAAACTGTAAGATTATGACCTAAGCCAAAATCAAGAGTCAGATGCTCAACCAACGGAGCCACCCAGGTGCCCCTCATTGTAGTTTTAATTTGCATTTCCCTGTTGATTACTGATGGTGAGCAACTTTTCATGTGCCTGTTGGCCACCTGTATGTGTTCTTTGAAAAAATGTCCATTCAGACCCTCTGTCCATTAAAAACATTTTTTTGTGTGTGCTATTGAATTATATGAGTTCTTTGTATACTTTGGATATTAACCACTTCTTGGATACATGATTTGCAAATATTTTCTTCCATTCAGTAGGCTGCCTTTTCATTTTGCTGATGGTTTTCTTTGCTGTACAGAAGGTTTTTAGTTTGATGTAGTCCCATTTTTTAAATTTTTGCTTTTGTTGCCTTCACTTTTGGAGTCAGATCCAAAAAATCTTTGCCAAGACCAATGTTAAAGAGCTTATTTCCTATGTTTTCTTCTAGGAATTTTATGTTTTCAAGTTTTACATGCAAGTCTTCAATGCATTTTGAGTTAATTTTTGTGTATGGTGTGAGATAGTAGTCTAGTTTCCTTCTTTTGCATGTAGCTGTCCAGTTTCTCCAACACCATTTATTGAAGATATTATTCTTTCCCCATTGTATATTCTTGGCTCCTTTGTCATAAATCAATTGATCATATATGCATGGGTTTATTTCTAGGATCATTGTTCTGTTCCATTGGTATATGTGTCTGTTTTTATGCCAATTCCATACTGTTTTGATTACTATAGCTTTGTAACGTAGCTTGAAATCAGGGAACATGGTGCTTCAGGCTTGGTTTTTGTTTCTCAAGATTGCTTTGGCTATTCAGAGGCTGTTGTGGTTCCGTACAAATTTTAGGATTGTTTGTTTGATTTCTGTGATAAATGCCATTGGAATTATAATAAGGATTGCATTGAATCTGTAGATTGCTTTGGGTGGAATGGGCATTTTAACAATATTAATTCTTCCAATCCATGAGCACAGTATGTCTTTCCATTTATTTGTGTCATCTTTGACTTCTTTCATCAATGTCTTATAGTTTTTAGCATCCAGGTCTTTTACCTCCTCAAATTTATTCGTAGATATTTTTTTCTTTTTGACACAATTGTAAATGGGATGATCTTCTTAATTTCTCTTTCTAATCGTTCATCATTAGTGTAAATATGTGCAACAGATTTTGTATGTTGATTGTGTATCCTGCAACTTTACTGAATTTATTAGTTTTAACAGTTTTTTGGTTATTTTTTTTACAGTTTCCTATGTATATAATCATGCCATTTGCAAATAGTGACATTTTTACTTTTTCCTTTCCAAGTTGGATGGCTTTTATTTATCTTTTTCATGCCTAATTGCTCTGGGTAGGGCTTCCAATACTGTGTTGAATAAAAGTGGAGAGAGTGGACATCCTTGTCTATTCCTGATCTTAGAGGAAAAGCTTCCAGCTTTTCACTCTTGAGTCTGATGTTAGCTATGGGCTTGTCATTACGGCCTTTATTATCTGGAGTTACCTTCCGTCTTGAGAGTTTTTTTCACAAATGGATGTTAAATTTCGTCAAATGCTTTTTCTGCACCTACTGAAGTAATCATAGGATTTTTATCCTTTGCTTTGTTAATGTGGTGTATCACATTGACTGATTTGAGGAGAACCTTGCCTGTAGATTCAGTGTATCCACAGCAAGAGGGGAGTTCAGGCTACACCACCATCTTGGAGATGTTACATATTTTTAACCAAAACCTTGTAGCACCTCCTTCTAAAACTTCACTCACCCACCCCCATCAGAACTAACTGCCCTTTGAGAAGTCAGATAGCACGTTGCTTACGCTTTAGACATTTACCACAATCGTTAGTGTTATTTCTGTGTTACGTGGTCATTTATGTTCAGGTCTCCCCCTTCCCAGGACCCCTGCACCATTTATCCAGGGTTGCCTAGCACCTAGTACAGACTAAGTGCTACATACATGTTTGTGACGTTGGTTTGAATTAGGGTTGGCTGAGAGGTGGGGAGATAGGATGAGAAATAAGTCCTGTAGAGACAAGGGCCATTTCCCCGTGTGCATGTGTGCATGGGGCCTGAGGGGCCATTTCCGCCATCTCTGCTGACCTGAGTGTAGAGAATGAAGACAGGTTTGGGTGGAGGTGGTGAAGCCACGCAGCAGGACAGCCCGCAATAGAAGCAGCCAGACTGGAATGGTGACAGGCCTCTCCTAGGGCTCAACTCTCCCATCAGGCTTTTTGGCTCTGCTCAGACCAAGACAGTCTGTTGGAAATGTTAGCTTCTGCTCACTGAGGCTCCGAAGGAAAGTGGCTCTTTGCAGTTACCCAGGAGGCACTTGGCTGGAGAGACCCCAAGAGGGCCTCTAATTCAGCCCCCTGCCCCCACAAATGGATAAAACAACCTAACATTGGCCTCTATTTCCAAAGCCTTCCAGACTGGTGATGCTGCCTGGGGAGCCGGGAACGGCAAAGCAATCTGAGAGGGACTGCAGTCGGCCCCTCCGAGGGTCCTCCTGGGGGGTGGTTGTGTGTCAACAGCAGATCAAGAGCTCACAGTGTCCGAATCTTATACAATTCGGGGAACACTCTTTAGGAGAAATAATCCAAACCTAACAAAGACAAAATGCGGTACAGGGTCTTAGAAGGAGCTCCCACAAGTAAGGGGCCTGAACCTTATGCTTCATTAGTTTCACAGTAAATTTACCTCTGAAACAACCTTAAAACAAAGCAGGAGGAGGTGGTTGTTCATTTCCTAGGGCTGCTGTACCACAGTACCACACACTGGGTGGATTCAAACGACAGAAATGTATTGTCTCACAGTTCCAGAGGCTAGATGTCTGACAGCAAAGTGTTGGCAGGGCCACGCTCCTTCTGAAAGCTGTCAAGGAATCCTTCCTCGTTTCCTCCTAGCTTCTGGCGCTTTGCGGGCAGTCCTGGGTTGTCCTTGGCTTGCAGCTGCATCACTCTGGCCTCTGCCTCAATCAGGCACTTCCCTTGTGTGTCACTGTCTTCACATGGCCTTCCAAGGACACCAGTTATTGGATTAGAGAGCTCCCAGGCTGGTGAAACACGATGGGCAAAGAGTTGTCCCAGAAAACACCATGGGGATGGATCCCACAGCCAAAGGATCATGAAGGCCAGCTCCCAGTGCTCACGGAGCTAAGCCAAAGGGACGGAGGCACAAGTGGTTAAAGCAGCAGGTAATGTGGGCTGGAATGCATCGCTGTTTATGGTTTTCCTTCCTCTAAGAGGCTTAATTATGCTGTGCTTAATCTCCAAAATGAATTTGGGTTTGCTGAGCACACAGCAAGCGGCAGGAGCAGACTGAATATCTCTGGGTGGCAGGACGAAGCCAGGCTGGGATTAAAAACAGACAGATCATCACAAGAGGAGTGCTCCACAGATGTTCCGTAATCCTGGGCCTGCCCAGCAGGCTTGACCATGGGCCGGCCTGCTTGCTTCAACGTTAATTCACCAAATGCCAAAGAGGCCGAGCCATTTTCAGAGTCGTGATTCAATTAAATACACCCAAGGCTAAAATGCTACCCCACGTGGCTCATCCACGCTGATCCAGTCACCCTCTCAGAATCCGGTGGTGACCCAGGGACATCATTTTGAGTGTGAATTATCCGTGGATGTAATACTGCACTTGTGAGTGATGAGGGGACTGGCTGTATCTTGCTGACCCTGTGATATAATGTAGAAGGGGCTTCCTGGTCACAGGAGTCAAGGATAGAAAAGAGTGGATATGTGACTTTGTAGTTGTTTTGATACTTTATTAAGAAGCAATAGAGGAGCCCCCGAGCAGCTTATTTGGTTAAGCATCTGACTTCGGCTCAGGTCATGATCTCACGGTTTGTGAGTTCAAGTCCTGCGATGGGCTCTGAACTGACAGTGTGGAGCCTTCCTAGGATTCTCTTTCCCTCTCTCTCTGTGCCTCCCCTACCCACTCTTTCTCTCTCTCTGTCTCTCAAAAATAAATAAACTTAAAAAAAAAAAAAAGGAAGCAATACAATAATGGACATTTGATTGCATTTGAGGGCATGGAACAAGTTCAGGGATTGACCAGTTGTGTTTGGAGCATGTTTGATCTTGCTGTGCGGGGAAAGGCAGGCTCCGTGCTGACACAGCCCCCACCCACCCACAGGAGAAGGGCAGCCCCTCTCCCTCTCTGATAGAGCTCTTAAGACCCTGTGTGACTCTTTGACTGGACTTTGGACCACCCGGCTGTGGGCTCCTGGGCTTTCACTGAAAGAATCAAAACTTTGACCCCTTCTATCCCTTAGGCGTCTGGACCTTGTCTTGCCTTTCCATGGGGTAACAGAGTTTCTCTTTTCCCTGTGCTTGCTCTTGGGAGCTGCCTATCAGAAAGCAAGGTTGCCCTTCAGAGTTCTAGTCCCTCTAGCATCTCCAGTCCCCAGGGAGGACCCACAAAACAGCAGACCATGGATGTGTGTGCACCCATTCGCTACCTTCAAAGAGCTAAGCAGGTGTGCCCCATGGAAAATCTCTGTTTGCAGCCACCACCTTGTCGGACACGAGATAGTGCTGGCAGTTGGGGCTGAAAGCTGCTTCACATCTGCTTTTTGTATGTATGTCACCTACCTTTGGGGCTTTTATTTATCTTATTTGGTGATCATCAACGCATTGAAAACTGGAAACATCTATTCAACAATTAATACATGCATCAACAGGGGCTGAGTTTACTATTGCTCTCAGTGTAACCCAGGAAGTATCATCGCACCCAGCTCAGGAGAAATCCTAAATAGGAGTTTTGAGGTGAATGAAAAACTGAGCAAATACATGAATGATGTATCAAAACGAGAGTGATGGCAACATGAACAGGAAGGACCCAGCTGAACCAGAGCAACCAAGGAAGTTTCCATAAAGGAATGAGATGTGAGCTGGGCAGCTGAGACTGAGCTGGATACAACCACTAGGGAGAGGGAGAAGTCAGGGCTATTTCTGTTGAAGATCTTCTAGGGAGGAAGCGGCCTGTGCTGGGAGGGATGTTGGGGCTCAGTCAGTTAACAGCCATCATCCTGGAGGCTCAAGGTGATTATTTGTCCATGGGACGAAGCTAGAGCCTGACATGGGTTGTAGGAATTTGAGATCATGCAGCCAGGTGTAGAAGGTAGAGGCCATACAACCGTGGGTATGGGCAATGAATGTGAACTCATGTTCTGCTCAGGCAAAGGGGGCCCTGGATGAGTGTGTTTCATGCCCTGAAAGAGAAAGATTAGGGAAAGTCAACCTTTTCCTCCCACTCAGTACTCTGGACTCCTAGCCACTTGCACTGACAGGTTTTCTACTCGAGCTTCTTGGATTTCCCCTAAGGAAGCTTTTCAACAGCACCACCTACTCCCAGTGTCTCATCTTGGTTCCCACACAGACTAATCCATTCCGCACATACTTGTCGAGCACCCACTGTGTGCCAAGAATTCTTCTAGCAACAGCAGAGAGAAGACAGGCATGGTCCCTGCTATCATGCAGTTTACATTCTCCAGCAGAAAAAGCAGGACAACAAACAAGTAAGAAAGGAAAAAAAGAAGACCATTCCTGGTGTGAAGGGCACAATAAGCAACATAAACCAGGGCAACAGGATGAGGAGTGACAAGGTGAAGGGTGGCAACTTTAGATATGGTGGTTGGTCAGAGAAGGTAGTTTGCTTGCTTTCTTTCCTCTTTTATTTATTTATTTTTTAAGTAGGCTTCATGTCCAGCCTGGGGCTTGAACTCACAACCCTGAGCTGAGACCAAGGGACGGGTGCTTAACTGACTGGCCCACCCGGGTGCCCCAGAGAAGGTAGCTTTGGAGAAATAACATTTGAGCTGAAAGCTATAGGTAAAATAAACTCTTGTCAAAAGTCAATATAGAGCGAATAGGGAATAAAATATTAAAATTGTATCAGTTAAAAACTGAGATTGAACGCAATTAATAAGACATAACCAAAGTAGCTCAACTAAGTTAGAGGTTATTTTTCCCATGAAAATTAAGTATAGAAGCATGCAGCCCCCAACTAGTTTGATAACGCATCAGGGGCCTAGCTCTTTCTAGTTTTGGGGTTCCACCATTTCTAGTGCCTGACTTCTAGTTTTATAGTCCCATCGTGGTTCAAGGCTGGTGCTGGAGCTCCAGCCATCGCATCTGTATTCCAGGCAAGAAGAAGAGAAAGGCAAAGGGGCAATGAGGACACAGTCTAGCTATCTATCCCCCTTTGAAGGGACTTGCCTGGAAATCCCACCCAGTGAATTCTCATTGACAGCTGTTTGACCAGAACTTAGTCTCATTGCCACAAAACACAAGGAAGGCAGAGACTCTTTTAGCTAGGGACTCTGTTACTGAAGTATTGGGTAACTAGTCACCTCTGCCCCCAGAGGCCATCAGATGCTTCTGCTCCATACCCCAAGCGTAAGCTTCTGTTGACCACACACCGATGGTATAGAATTTAAGATGGGGCTACTTCCCCACAGGTGACACTGGTGATCTAAATTAGAGCCCAGAGGCTGGTTGCCCCCCTTCCTCATACAGATCCCACCTTCAATTGTCCCTACTTTACTCCCTGTATTAAAGTCGTTGGGATATATATTGTTCTTTTCGCTGAAGAATAAGGACTGAGTTTTATAAAGTACTTGTCGTAGGCTTAATAGTGGCCACTCAAAGATATCAAGTCCTCAACTTGGGAACTTGTAAGTGTTACCTTATTTGGGAAAAGAGTCTTTGCAGGTTTGATTAAATTAGTGGTTTTGAGGGGCGCTGGGTGGCTCAGTCGGTTAAGCATCCAACTTCAGCCCAGGTCATGATCTCATGGTTCGTGGGTTCAAGTATCACATCGGGCTCTGTGCTGACAACTTGGAGCCTGGAGCCTGCTTCAGATTCTGTGTCTCTGCCCCTCCCAACTCGTTCTCTCTCTCTCAAAAAAAAACTTAAAAAACAATTAATGGTTTTGAGAAGAGATTACCCTGGACTATCTAAATAGATCCTAAATGCCATCAAAAGTGTAGTTCTGAGAGACACAGAGAGAAGAGGAAGAAATGTGACCATGAAGGCAGAGGTTAGAGCAGTACAAGCAGAAGCCAAGAAACACCTGGAGTCACCAGGAAGAGGCAAGGACAGAGAGATGGTCCCCTGGAGCCTTCAGAGGGAGATGGCCCTGCCAATGCTTTGATTTTGGACTTTTGGCCTCCAGAACTGGTAGAGAAAAATTTCTGTTGTTGTAAGCCACCCAGTTTGTGATATTCTGTTACAACAGTGCCAGCAGGTGAATATGGTATTACACCAGCCTGGGGAAAATATTGAGTTAGAGGCACGTCTTATACTATATACACTAATGGATTGAAGAATTACAGTCCTGTAAATATTAAATTGTTGAAACACCAGTAGGAAATGGAAAATAAATCACATTTGTGAGAATACACTGACGTTCTTAGTTGAAGAAATGTAAAAAAGTCTCAGTGGGAAAAATCTACAAATTTAGACATATAAAACCGCAATAAAAATGACAAAACCAAAATATTTAAAATTTATGTGACAAAAGACTATAAAGCTAAAAAACACGTGAAGAATTCATTCAAATTTATTAGAACAACAGCCAGACCCTAGCACAAATGGAGGAAATATATGAATGGTTCTCACAATGGAAAATTCAGTGAATGAGCACGTGGCATCATAATGAAATAGTTGCTTTTTATTGGATTGGGCTCTATGTTAGACCCTTCAGAAACACCATCTCAAATCCCTATACAAATCCTGCAAAGTAGACGTTATTATTCCGGTTCCGTAGATGAGTAAACTGAGGTCCAGAGAGTGTGGATGAAGCTTAGAGAGATAGAATTTGAACTCAAGTCTGAGAAAATAATTATTGCAGGTAATCTTGTACTCATTTATTAAATTAGTATTTTACTTACTATTTACTTACTTAGTATTAGTCCTACTCTGTAGGACTAGGTACCGTGTTAGAACTGGGGTATGAAGGTGGACAAGATGCTTTCCTTTTTCTTCAGGGCCTGGACCCTAGAGGAGCAGGTAGACAGTGAACCTGCAATCAAAGACTATGGTCAGAGCTCATGGAGGAGAACCCCTGTTGGACATTCCCATTTGCATTAGGGCTGATTTTCAGTGCTAACATCTAGCATTGCCAGATGGCCATTCCAATGCCAGAATGTGGTGCCAGCTTTGGAAAAGTCGTAACGGGGGCCAAAAAGATATTTATGCCTTTTGGCCTAGTAATTCACTCCTGGGAATTTGCCTTCATAAAATCATTCAAAAAAAAGAAAAAAGAACTATGATACTACAGGCTTATTGTAACGTTGAAAAAATAGCAACAAGGGCCGTCTGGGTGGCTTAGGCAGTCAAGCACCTGACTCTTGATTTCGGCTCAGGTATGATCTCATGGTTGGTGGGATTGAGCCCCACGTCGGGCTCTGTGCTGACAGCATGGATCCTGCTTGGGATCCTCTCTCTGCCCCATCCCTCTCTCTCTTTCTCTCTCAAATAAATAAACTTTAAAAAAAAAGGTAAAAAATAACAACAATAGGAAGCTGAGAGGAAGCAAGAAGCATTGTGAGACACCCTTGGACAAAAGTTGGGCATGTGTGACCAATCGATAAGCAGGAGCTGGGATTCAAAGTTGAACAGCGCTGACAGAACTACTTGAGCCTGAACCCCTCGAGCCCTGGTTTCCACCCCCCCACCACACCCATTGCCTCTGTCTCTGAGTCACAGATTTAGTCCCTCCTGATCCCAGCATGTGTTTCTGCAATTTGCTTCCCTCAGACCTAGTCTGTACACACAGTCAAGACGGCTGCCATGAGAGGAACATGTGTTTATAGAATATGGTAGATAAACACAGTGAAATATCAGTCAGCTACTTAAAAAAAAATCAGGAAGGCTGTGTCAAAATATGGAAAAATGTTTCACAGCAGAAACAGCCTAGATGACCATGAGAGGAAAGATTAATGGCTTATGCCAGATCAACACAATGGAACATTGTGGTAGCTATTAAAGAAGGGGTAATTATGAAAAACCATGTAAGGACATGGGAAAAAATGTTGGATGTTGTGATAAGAAAAAAATTGCTGAATGCAGAATTATATATGTGAACAGACTATATAAAACGTTTCTCTGTCATTTCTATGATGTCATAGAACTTCTTATAAAAATGGGATGTATACAAATAGAAAGCGATATGCAAAATTTTTTGTTATGGTGGAATGAGTGATTAAAACTTATTTCTCACTAGCATTATCTCAGTGGTTTTTCAGTGAGATGGACAAAGCTTTTAAAAGATAATAAAGCTGGGGCACCTGGCTGGCTCAGTCCATAAAGCATGCGACTCTTGATCTCAGGGTCATGAGTTCAGGCCCCACATTGGTATAGAGCTCACTTAAAAAAAAAAAAAAAAAAAGATAATAAGTTTCAAAATGAAGAGAACTCTTCCAAACCAGCAGAGAAGTAAATATTTCTTAGACATGTTCAAAGCCATTGTTCTAGGTTCTAGTGATAAAGGGTGAAGAAGCCAGGCTAGGTGTGGGCTCTCGAGTTGTTCACACTCTCTGTCCCCGTCTTTGTGGTAGATTGCCTGTAAAAATGAACCACCCACAGTTTCTCCATTCCTACACATCTTACCCCCATCAGGATAGGTGAACTATTTCACCTCCCCTTAAGCCTGGGTTGGCCCTATGACTTGCTTTGGCAACAAAATGTGGTGGAGGTCAGAGTATATGACTTTGGGGACTGGGCCTTATCCTCATAGAAGCCCACTCCATGTAAACAAATGCAACCGTCCTGCTAGAGAAAGGGTGCTGGCAAGAGAGGTGCTGGGGGAGAGAGGGTGCAGCTCAGCCTGCTGCCACTAAGATACCAGACACATAAGCAAAGCTACCTTATAACTCCAGCTCCCAGTGGAGCCACCCAGCAGAGGCAAGCTCTGGACACTGAACCCTGCTCAGATCCCAGAATTGTAAGCACATAAATGTTTGCGGTTGTTTTCAGTTACTAAGTTTTGGAGTGTTTTGTTACGTGGCAATAGCTAGCTATAACAAATCTCATCTCTCCTGGCTTTGCATCTCCCTCTCCAGCACAAATCCTGGCACATTTGATGGATGGATTCAACTGAGAGAGAGGAGAGAAGAAAAATAGAAATATTAATAGCTAAAACATACTGAGCACATGTTAAATCTTTTCTGCATATTGCCTCTGTTACTCCACATCATGATACAGTTGAAGAAATATCACACAGAGAAGATAACTAATTCAGCCCAGGTCATTCACAGCAACAGAGTTGGGTTTCAAACCCAGGCAGTCCAGAGCCCTTGCCCTCGACTATTTTGTTATACAACCTCTCAGAATAACCTGATGATGAAGATTAAGAAGGAGTCTAGGGGCACCAGGGTGGCTCAATCTGTTAAGCATCCGACTTCCGCTCAGGTCATGATCTCACGGTTCGTGGGTTAGAGCCCCACGTTGGGATCTGTGCTGACAGCGCTGAGCCTGGAGCCTGCTTCACATTCTGTGTCTCCCTCTCTCTCTGCCCCTCCCCCACTCTCTCTCTCTTTCTCTCTGAAAAATAAATAAACACTTAAAAAAAAAAAGGAGTCTAAATGCTGGCTCTTGACAAGCCCTTTCCTGAGTAAGTATAGAGAGAACTGGGACAGGATAATTACCAGGGGAGGGCCTATGGCTGAGGGGTGAGGGGTGTTCCTGGGGGTGGGGAGCCTGTGACCTGCTACCAGTGAGCCCTGATTCCAAGGCGGTTCTGTTCACACAGCGCCGGAGGAGGCCAGCCCCAACACACCTGCAGCCTCCTGGAAAACCGGCACTCAGATTTCTGGATGTCAGGGGTTCTCATGGGCTTACTCGTGTAGATGTGACATAGTGGAAGGGAAATAGGGAAACCACTTTCACAGTGGCTTTGATTCTATATAAACACTATGCTGGGGTTGCAGTGAGTCTCAAGAGGCCTGAGCCATCTAGCCCGGAGACTGGCAGGATGAGGCCCATGGGCTGAATCCAGCCGGCTGTATTTTTGAATACCTTGCAGGCAAATGGTGTTTTTCAGTGAATTAATTAATTTTTTTCAATGAATGTTTTTTATTTATTTTTTTAACGTTTGTTTTTGAGACAGAGAGAGACAGAGCATGAACGGGGAGGGGCAGAGAGAGAGGGAGACACAGAATCGGAAACAGGCTCCAGGCTCTGAGCCATCAGCCCAGAGCCCGACGGGGGGCTCGAACTCACGGACTGCGAGATCGTGACCTGAGCTGAAGTCGGACGCTTAACCCACTTAGCCACCCAGGCGCCCCAATGTTCTTCATTTTTTAATGGTTGAAAAAATTGGTGTTTTTTTCAGTGAATGTTTTTCAAGTTTTAAGGACTAAAAAAAAAAAAAACAATCCAAAGAATAATTCTATTTTGTGACATGTGAAAACCATGACATTCACATTTTAGTGTCCATTGTTTATGTATTCGTATGGCTGCCTTCCTGCTGCAGTGACAGAGCTATAGAGGCTTTGTGACCCACAGACGAAATAATATTTACAAAGTGGCCTTTTATGGAAAATGTTTGCCAACCCTTGATCTGGAGTAGAGAATACTTCACATATTGATGTGATCTTAGGCAGCCTATTTTCTATATGATTATAAGTTGTTCAAAATATTATGGTATTGACAAGGTCTATGGGTGGATAGGCTAAATATGAAATATCAGACTATTAGACACTTTTCCTAGCATTAGGTTGAGGATCTAAAGACAAGGGTCTAGATTGAGCTGGGATATTGTTGCGTGACCTTGGCCAGATTTTTCAAACTCCCTTAGCTTTAATGTCTCCTTCCTAAAATGATTAGGGGCAGGGCTAATATTCAGCTGTCTACACAGGTGAAAGCAAACAAGTTGTTAAAAACAAGAAGGCTTCTGTGTCAGTGGGTGAATAACTGAGCCCCCTGGGTTCCTCTGTCTTGCTGGCTCTTCCCCCATATCCTGCAATGTCTCCCCAAGATTCAGCAACTAAAGGGTTAACATCTGGTGCTGCAACAGAGCTCTCCAAGATCCTGGGCCTTCCTTAATGTTGTTCAGGGCCTGTGCCTAATCGGTTGTTAAGTATTTTAAATATCAGCCTTCTCAAAGTGCCCCATGCTAGCCTACCAGTAGGATGCATCCATTTTTTTCCTAAAACACGTTTTCAATCCTTGGGCTTAAAATCTGTCTTCTGAAATAGTCATAATCTTAAAGCTCTGATCTTTTGTCAGAACCCAGTTCCCAAGCAAGCAATTAAAATGAAAAAAACTCTCCCCAAAGTGAGTTATGGGAAGGCAGGCAAGAGTGTGACAATTCAGACTCCAGCCCCTTGGGTTTTGTACCACTCAGGGCAGGGAGGCTAAGAGGAAAGAGCTGACTAAGCCCACTGCCCAGAATCCTCCCCATTTGTTGCTCTAGATAACTCCCAAGTTAGTGCATCTTCCAGAATGTGCCTCCCTCCACCATAGGGATTCCCATAGGAACCAGGGTGAGAGAGAAAAAAAGTGGTCTTCGTCAACACTGAGCATGGCCAGCTGCTGCCTGCCAGACTTGGGCACGTCCCCACCGCATCACCACATTCGGTAGAGGCAAACAACGAGCCACCTCTCCCACTGCAGTTCAAACCTGCTCAGGGACAGCAGCGGCCTCTCTCAGGAACTCAATTCCCACTTCTTTATGCAAACAAACAACCCGCTTTTGTCTGACAGATGTCTTAGCAACTCCATGTTTTTAGGAACGGAGATGAAACACTCCCCACTGCTGTTGTAACCATCCTGGGTGGAAGAGGCCCATATTCCTGTGATTTGGTCTCAGTCTTTCAGTGAGCTCACAGCTCTGGAATGTGCTTCTCAGTTTTTCCCCCCTTAGGTGGGATGGGATGGCTACAGAGGGGTGGAGTTGGATATTTCCCTTCCCTCAGGTCAGTTAGGCTCTGATGAAACCCTTATCAGGTTAGGCTCTGCTTGACTAGTTTTCCCTGAGGGCGGGCCTTGTTAAGAGCAGAGCTTTGGCATATTTCCTTTTTATTTTTAATTTTTTAAGTTGATTTATCTATTTTGAGAGAGAGAGAGCGAGCAGAGGAGGCATAGGGAGAGACAGAATCCCAAGCAGGCTCTGCACTGTCAGCTCAGAGCCCAACACAGGGCTCAAACTCATGAACCATGAGATCATGGCCTGAGCCAAAATCAAGAGTGAGACAACTTAACCAACCGAGCCACCCAGGAGCTCCAGCATATTTCAAAACAGTTTCTTTTTCTCTCCTCCTGCTTGGAGCACAAGAGGAATTTTTATTTTATTTTATTTTATTATTTTTATTTCATGTTATTTTATTTATTTTATTATTCTATTCTATTCTATTCTATTCTATTCTATTCTATTCTATCCTATTCTATTTTTATTCATTGTGACAACCTGGTAGAGCTCCAGGAGGTAAAAGTATAGAGGCTCACCATAACTGAGTCCCCTAGGGGTTTTTATCTCTCAGAACTCTCCACACTGAGCCTCCTGTGATCCTCTGCGTTGGCCTGCCGGTCTCTCCAAATTAAGGGGCAGCAGTCTGTCCTGTCGCTTCTCTTATGGACCTAAGATGAGTTGTTGATTTTTAAGTTTATTTAGCCCAGAGCAGTAATTCTAAGCCTCTTAAAGGCTGGACTAGAACTGGAAGTGAATCTTGCTTCCATCGTTTAACCAACTTTTCTTTATCGAGAAAAGTAGCTGTAATGTATCATACCCTGTGCTAGACCCTGAATGGACTGCCTATTCTGGTTGTAAAGATGTGGAAACTGAGGTATGGAGAAGTTAAGTGTTTGGATGCTGGGGACCACGACATAAGTCTCAGGTAGTGGTTTTGAAACAGCATCCTCTTCTCTTTCTGATAGGTGAGTTTGATGAACCTAGACCAAAATCATGAGGAGTCTAAATAAAGGTTCCCAGGGGGTGTTCCCACAAACGCTAATCCTGCCAGATGCCGAAATAAAAAAAAAAAAAGTGCTCTATGGTTCTATGGTATGACCATAGAATTAAATTATAGAAGGGGATGCCTGGGTGGTTCAGTCAGTTGAGCATCCGACTTTGGCTCATGTTATGATCTCGCGGTCCGTGAGTTCGAGCCCCGCGTCGGGCTCTGTGCTGACAGCTCAGAGCCTGGAGCCTGGTTCGGATTCTGTGTCCCCTGCCTTCTCTGCCCCTCTCCCACTTGTGCTCTGTCTCACTCTGTCTCTCAAAAATAAATACATGTTAAAAAAATTTTTTTAATAAAATATAGAAGAATTCCATTATCTCACTGAGCTCCCTCCTGCCCTTTTCTAATTAATCCCCCAACCCCAGAGACCACCGTTGCTCTGATTTCTATTGCACTGGGTTAGTTTTGCCTGTTCTCGAACATCATGTAAATAGGCTCATAGAAAAAGTACTCAGTTACATCCAGTCTTGTTCTCATGGCTGCAACATTCACCCATGTTGTTGTCTTTCTATAAATAGTTCCTTTTTATTTCTAAGTAGTATTCCATCGTCTGACTGTAGCCAATGTGTTTACCCATTCTCCTATTATTGATGGAGACTTTAAGTGTTGTGAATAAACCTACTATGAACATTTTTGTAGAAGTCTTTTGGAGGATATATGCTTTTATTTTTCCTGGAAAGTACCTAGAAGCAGCAATGCTCAATGATAGGTAGTTTTATGTTAAACTTTATATAAATAAAAAACTGATAAAAACCTGTCAACTTGTTTTGCAAAGCAGTTTTACAGCTACTTTGAGACAGAGTTTGGCAGTTTCTTAGGAAGAGCTTGCTCAGAGTTTTGAGTCTGCAACCTTCCACAAGCAAGGAGACGGGCTGCCCCTTCCCCGCGCTCTTTCACCACCGTGTGCGGGTTCTGGTCACTCTGTGTTCTTGCCAACACTTGGGATCCTTAGTCCTTTAAGTAGAGCTTTTCTAGCAGGTCCAAGGTAGAACAAGGATCACTTTTCCCCCCCAGCTGCTAGCCTCATAGGCTTTGGGCTTCTCACAGCCTCCTGTCTTGGTCACCTTCTGGGTCCTCACCTCCAATCTCAACTCCTCCGAGCCATTGGAAGCCTTGCTCTGATATGTCATTCATTTGTGCAAAGAACTTCACTTCCCCACAGCCCTAGGAATATGGCCTGAAATCCTCTGCAAGTAAATAAATTGGGACTTTGCAGACCCTGAAAGTCTAGCCTTCACCTGTCTTTCCAGCCTTGTTTTCTTCATCCTCCTCATGTATACCGTGCCCCCACCAGACATTGCCACTGCTTCCTTTGCTTTTCCTGATGTCTTTCAGAGGCTTCAGTGGCGAGGTGGGGTGGGGGTGGGGGAGGATTATGAACCCGAGGTCATTGCTCTTATTTCGTGGGTATAGTTGCTGCCAGCCCTCCTCCCCACCCTCTCCTCCTCCACTGGGTGTGAACTGTTATAATTTGGTGTCACAACTATTGTGAGGTGAACTTGGGGGCCAGAGTGCTGTTGGGTACTTTTGGAGGCGGGGTATTCGCAGCATAACAATTAGTGTCCCTCACCCCTTTGCCCTCACATCTCCTGCTCCTCCCACTTATCTGCCACATCCATCCTGAGGTAGGAATTAGGAAGTGACACTCCCTGGCTGTGTGTGTGTGTGTGTGTGTGTGTGTGTGTGTGTGTTATTTTCAGCTCACAGCCACCATTTTCCATGCTGCCCGCCCTGCCCCCTTCCTATACCTCCGGCTGGCCCAGACTTCTGTCTGGAAGCCGTGCACAGTGCGATAATGGAGACCCCTGGGTGCAGAGTGAGGAGTTTGGGCCGCTGGAAAGCAAAAGGGCAGTGATGGAGGTGGACCTCCGCTGGCTAGCCCTCAGGACCATGGGAATCCACCTTCTGGAAACCCCTTTCTCAGGCTGACCCCGGGGCCTCTCAGAATGGGGTCTGGCTCATACTGCTCTTGTTGGATCCAAGCCAGACTGCAAGGGCTGTCTTTCACCACCTGCCAGTTCCTGGTGCCTATGTTCCAGGCACCACAGCAGAACTGACGGGAGACCCCTGCTCCACCACACCCCATGTCCAAGCATTATTTCTGGTGCTGTTCCTGAAAGCAGCAGGAGAGGTGTTCCCCCTACACTCGCAGGGACCTGGACCAGGATCTGAGGAGACAGCCTAAGCCAACGACACAGAGGGCGAAATGGAGCCACAGAGTCTAGTGTTTTCTTTCTTTTTTTTTTTTTTCCTTTTATTGAGTTTAGTGTTTTTGGTGCCAAGACCTATAACGTAGGTCTTGGGTGATGGCTTTGAATCAGCATCTTCTCTTTCTCATAGGTAGGCTTGACACCTGGAACAGACTCATGAGACGGACTGGGGGAAAAAAGTGTTCTAAAGTCAAATTTGGAAATCATTGCACACAAATTTAATTTATATTAAAGGCTCTCAGGGGTGCCTGGGTGGCTCAGTCGGTTGAGTGTCCGACTTTGGCTCAGGTCATGATTTTGTGTGTTTGAGCCTCACGCCAGGCTCTGTGCTGACAGCTCAGAGCCTGGAGCCTGCTTCGGATTCTCTCTGACTCTCCCCTGCTCGTGCCATGTCTCTCTCTCTCTATCCCTCTCAAAAATAAATAAACATTAAAAAAAATTTTTTAAGGCTCTGAGAAACTCTGAAGTCAAGAAAATGGTCCATCTCAGGTGTATTCACTTGCTAGGGTAACAAACTACCACCAACTGAGTGGCTTAAACCACAGGCATTTATTGTCTCACGGTTCTAGAGGCTGGAAGTAGGAGATCAAAGTGTCACAGGGTTCGTTCCTGCTGAGGACTGAGGGGGAGAATCTGTTCCAGGCCTCTCCCCCAGCTTTAGGTGTTTTCTGGCAATCCTTGGCATTCCTTGCTTTGTAGAAGCATCGCCCCAATCTCTGCCCTCATCTTCACAGGGTGTTTTCCCTGTGTCTCTGTATCCAAATTTCCTCTTTTCATGAAGACACCACTCATGTTGGGTTGGGGCCCAATACTTCAGTATGACCTCATCTTAACCTAATTACCTCTTCAACAAGCCTATTTCCACATAAGGTCACATTCTGAAGTTCTGAGGGTTAGAACTTCAACGTGCATTGGAGGGGGGAGGGGCACAATCCAACCCACAACACCAGGATTTCCCACACACTCCCAGGCTGGAAAAACCAGCCCCGATGGCCCCCTTTGAAACTTCCCCAAACTTAGGTGTCACTGAAGGGTCTGTTACCCTTCTGGAATGTCCACTTTAAGCATCAGGGGCAGACTGAGGAGGAGCTCAGACTAGTGGAAGCTTCGAGAACTCAGTGAGGGAGCAGCCCCAGCCCCAGCCCAAATGAGAAAGAGAATCATTTGCTTGTGCCTTATCCCAGTGCCGGGTGCTATCAGGAGGCACCATGTCACAACACCTGCCCTCCAGATTGAAGAAAGAAAGATCACTTTCTCTTGATATTAAGCAGCCCCTGAGCATTCAGTTATATTTAAGGATATATATTGAGCATTCAGTTATATTTAAGGGGGGAACTGAAGCTCTGAGACATGAAGAAATGTGTCATTTGTTTGGAACATGAATTTGACAGTGTCTGGTGGGGCTGAGGTATGGAAGTCACTGAGCAGTGAGCCGGCCCAGCCATTTGCTTGCCTGGCATGAGCATCTTGGCGGCCTTCCTCCCTCTTCCCCACACACTCTGGGGAAGTGATCAAGCCTTTCTTGGGGAAGAATGCCCTGTAAGAGCTCTCTCTTCCGATGATCCCAAAGAACAGAGGGGAAATAGAAGTCTTCCTGTTAAGATTGTATGCCCAGCTGGCCCTCAAGAAGTCACCGAAGCTGATATGAGCATCTTATTAACCAGAGGTTCATTCAAATGCCACAGTAGGGAGACTGTCCTGAGATATTATTGGCACAAAGAGTCACATTGAAAAGGACTAGAAGGGTGGCATTTAGATGAGCCTAGAGAATCAGCTAGGCCAGACAAGGAGGACGGAACTTCTGGTTTGAGAGACCAAAGTCTAAGAAAGAATATGCTTGAAATCTAAGGTATCATAGACACCTCAGAGCAGGAGAACTTTCTGGAACACTTGAATGAACAAGTATTTCCTCAAAGCTTACAAAAAGCAGTTGTAGGACAAATTAAAGCAAGTACTATTTTAGAGCAGGTGGTCAACAAAGAGTTCATTAGCTCTAGATGCAACACAAGCTGATATCATAAGTAGGTTTGAAGAGCGTAAATCATACACTCAGTCATGCAAATAAATTTAGCTAAGGGAGAGGTAGCTGGGATTCAAAATGTTCAATGGGAACTGGTCTAAAATTGCACAAGCGAGCTTTGAGCCCAAAGCCCAGTGCAAATCCCTAATACTTACCAACATGGCTCTAGTTTTAAAAGAACCTTCTCCTTTTCTGCTCTCTTTTTTCTTCTTTATGCTAGCAATCACCGTAGCATAATATAATGGAAAGAGGGTCACAGACTTAAGAATCAGAGGGTGTGTTAATTTCTGGTTCTACTTCTCATGGGGATAAATTTAGGTGAATATATATATATATACACACATATATACACACGTGTATATACGTATATATATACACACATATATATACATGTATATATACGTGTGTATATGTGTATATATGTATATATATGTATATATATGTATATGTGTATATATGTATATATATGTATATATATATATATATACATACACACACATACACACACACACACACACACACACACACACACATATATATATATTTCTACATCCAACATGGGGCTCAAACTCATGACCCCAAGATCAAAAGTCACATGCTCCTCCAGCTGAGCCAGCCAGGTGGCCCTAGGTGAATTATTGAACTTCGTTCTGCCCAAAAGGATAATGTCATCAAACTGGATCTTTCTGAATTATAAATTATCTTATCAGTGTGATAATTTATGTCAAGTGCTTGGCCTGTGGTAGATGCTCAATAAAACCAGCTCCTTCCCCTCCACCCCTCCTCAGGATTCTAGAGTAGAAATTAGGATTTCCTGGGGTGCCTGGGTGGCTCAGTCGGTCGGGCCTCCGACTTCAGCTCAGGTCATGATCTCATGGTCTGTAGGTTTGAGCCCTGCATAAGGCTCTGTGCTGACAGCTCAGAGCCTGGAGCCTTCTTGGGATTCTGTGTCTCCCTCTCTCTCTGCCCCTCCCCCACTCACGCTCTGTCTCTGACAAATGAATAAACCTTAAAAAAAGTTAAAAAAATAAAAAAGAAATGAGGATTTCCTGAGGCAGGTCGGACGAAGCACAGGTGCTGGCTAGATGAAGTGACAGGGAAAGTTCATCTAAACTGACACCTTCGTCCCACTTTCTTGCTTTTTTTTTTCTTTCTTTCTTTCTTCCCCCCACCCCCCACTTTCCTGCTTCTTATTGCCCTGATCTTGCTCCCTGTTTGAATGGGACCTTCTGGGGAGCTGGAGGCCAGGAGGCCCTCCTTGCCGCTCCCATCCCTCGAGGAGATGGGGACAGCGAACTGAGGCTACATTCCACTTGACTGAAGGGCCTGCCCAAATTCCAAACTTTTAAGAGAAGGAATTTGTAAATAAATTAGCAGTTCGAACAAGTCCTTCTCCTTCTCTCTCTCCTCACGTGTCAGCATATGCCACCCTTGTTAAAAAACAATCTTCTTTTGGGGCGCCTGGGGGGTTCAGGTCATTAAGCGTCCGACTTTGGCTCAGGTCATGATCTCACGGTTCATGGGTTCAAGCCCCGCGTTGGGCTCTGTGCTGACAGCTCAGAGCCTGGAGTCTGCTTCGGATTCTGTGTCTCCCCCTCTCTCTGCCCCTCCCCCTGCTCACACTCCCTCTCTCTCTCCCTCAAAATAAATAAACATTAAAAAACAAAACAAAATCTTCTTTTCTATTTGTATATTCTTTGAACGCATATTTCTGTGCCCCACTCAGAAGACATTGGGGCACAAGGGAGATCCAGTGCTCACCGCTGTGGGACTCGAAGCCCAGTGAGAAGGAATAAAAATCAACATTTCCTATGTGAGAGGCTGTCTTTCCCTTAAACATTTAAGAATTTCTGAGACAGGGCAAGGGAACTGCCAAGACCTTACTTTATTCAGTGGGAGACAGCGATGGAGGGAAACAGGACATGGAAAAAGACAGAAATGAGAGCGGGGTGGAGACTGGGAGTGAGAGGGAGAAAGGGACTGCTTTATGGCGAGGTGAAGGAGAGGAGCACAGGGTAACGGAGAGGTGAGGGAGCGGCCACTCGGAGGGGCAGGTGCCTCAGAACTGCCCATGTGCCTGCTGGACCCCACTCTGCAGGCTAAACATCTGGCTGAAGACAAATCAGATTTAGGCAGGAAAAGGCCAGGACCATTAGGGCCTGCGTGTGATTCTGTCCAGGAGTGCTGCCTGTGCACCTGCGTGTGCAGCCCCTAAAGGGAGCTGTGTGGAGTCCCCTCTCTTCTGTTCCCCCATGGGGGTCACGGCCATTCTGTTCTTTTCTTTACCATCCCCAGGAGACATCTGTCCCAAGGCATCCTCCAAGATGGTATTTTAAATGAAAAGGGGAGGGCAAGAAAGAATGGAAGTGGCCCAGAGCAGGCCAACTAATTTATCTCCTAGTCCCCCGTGTCCTCCCTGAGCAGGCCAGCAGCCTGCCCCCATCCACCCATTTGGGACCCTGGTAGCAGCAGGATCACATTTGCTATTTTATTTTATTTTATTTTATTTTATTTTATTTTATTTTATTATTTTATTTTATTTTTTTGAGGTGGGGGCAGAGAGAAAGAGAGAGGGAGAGAGAGAATCCCAAGCACGTTCTGTGCTGTCAGCACAGAGCCTGAGGCAGGGCTCGATCCCAGAAACCATGAGATTATGACCTGAACCAAGATCAAGAGTCCAATGGTTAACCAGTTAACCGACTGAGCTACCCAGGCGCCCCTCACTTGATATTTTAAATGCCCTAATGGTTGGCTCAGTCGGTTGAGCGTTCGACGTCGGCTCAGGTCATGAGCTCTCACAGTCTGTGGGTTCAAGCCCCACGTCGGGCTCTGTGCTGACAGCTTGGAGTGTGGAGCCTGCTCGGATTCTGTGTCTCTCTCTCTGTCCCTCCGCTGCTCACACTCTCTGTCTCTCTCTCTCGAAATAAATAAACATTTAAAAATGAAAAACAAATAATGTCCTAATGAACCATGTTTCTTTATCCTAGATGAGTGACACAACACCCCCTCTGTTAGGTGACATCTCCTGTTCCCCCAGCAACATGACAGCTGCTAGGTGACCACCTTGGCTGCTTTGCCTGGCACTGTCTTATTTTGAGCAAAGAAAGTGGCACATCCCAGGAACCTCCTCAGGCCTGGGTCACCCTAAAGCTTCCTCAGGGCCACACTGACTTTGGGGGTTTTCTGTGGGCTCCCTTAAGCACCCATGGGGTCCCGGCCTCACACTGCATTCACCTCTGAGGACTTGCCCAGCACTCGGTCACCACAGCAAAGAGGTCCCAGGGGACTGGGCTCCCTTCTCAGCTGGGTGTCTTCACTGGGGGCTGTTCCATACCAGGCTCACATGGCATCTCACATCACCCTCCCCACCAGCCTGAGAAGGCAAGAAGAGGAGGAAAATGAGTGACAAGCAAGGTGGATGTGAATTAAAACCCAGGTCTGGTGGGGCGCCTGGGTGGTTCAGTGGGATAAGCGCCTGACTCTTGATTTCGGCTCAGGTCATGATCTCACGGTTTGTGGGTTTGAGCCCCGTGTGGGGCTCTGTGCTAACATCACAGAGACTGCTTGGGATTCTTTCTTTCTCCCTCTCTCTCTGCCCCTTCCCCTACTCATGCTCTAGTGCTCTCTCTCTCTCAATAAATAAATAAACTTAAAAGAAAAAAAAAGAAGAAGCCCAGCTCTGGCTAACGCCAGACCCCATTCTCTGAATAAGAAATAAATGTGTGCCAGGGGTGTGGTAGGAAGTTATTACACAATTGGAGAGTGAGTCCCTCCTAGGCCAATCCCTTCCACCCTCACACCTGCAGAGATTTAGAACCTGGTGGGGAGCGGGCAAATACATTCTTACAAAGCTCTCCAGGAGGTTCTGGCACATCCCCCACCCCCATCATCCCGTGGCCCACTGGGAAAGGCCTGGCTCTTTAAACCAGAAGGATGGAACAAGAACATCTTGAGCTTTTGCAAATGCACTGAAACTTTGAGATCTAAAAATCTCTCAGGGACACCGGTCCAGCTTCCATAGGATCATGATTCCTCATTTCAAATCCCTGTTTCCTGTGGGGGGGGGGGGGGGCGGATCATGCGGGGAAGGTGACATGTTTCAGAGATGGCCATTGGTAACATTTTCAGAAACGCGATGCCTTACCGCCTGAATTTTCCGCTGGGCACAGCTGTAAGGGATTCGTTGCCCTCAAACATAAACCAAAACTGAGGCCTGTAAGAAATCCCCATGAGCCTTTCATGGCCAGAGTAAAAGGCTTAGTACCACCAACTAAGCAATATTTTTCTCATTCTCCTTGTGAATGCATCCGTGCTAATGTAGAAATTTTTATTTTATTTTATTTTATTTTATTTTATGTATTTAATTTGTCATCAGCAAAGGCTTAGGACATTGCTACATGGTTTAGAACCTCAGGCCACACTTTCCCAGGAACATCTCTTCATGTCTTTTAGCTGCAAGATGAACACATCTCTAGTCTTTTCTAGAAATCCAGGCAAGTATTTCTTTAATATCATATAATTTCTTTCAATCATAAAACGGAGATGTCTCCAATCCTTTTTCTAATTCCAAGGAAGTGTTTTCTTGGGCTACTGGGAGGAGAAAAAGGAGATGTCTCTTGTTGGCTTGCTGTTGCCCTAAAGGGCTTTCTGCCATGACCCCCACCCCCCGCCCCCAATAGCCATCAGTTCTCAATGGTCTCCTGGCTCATCTTTGGCTTCCAGACCCAGGCCTTTAACTCGAGTGTATTGAACTTGGTACTCTGTACCGAGCACCAGCCAGGGACCTTACTGTGGAGATGTGTTCCTTGAGGTCTACCCGTTCCAGTCTCTTATTTGATATTAGATTTCTCAGGCTGGTCACGGCACCTGTCATTTGGTTGGCCCTCAGTTAGAGTGTTTTATTGCTGTAATTAACACTGTTCCACTTAACTTTCATCGTAATCCTGAGATGGGCATCTCTCCACCTAACAGGTGAGGCTCTGAGAGGTTCATTGACTCTCCCAGAGTCATGCAACCAGAAAGTGACATCGTGGCATCTCGATGAAGAACCAGCTTTAAGCTGGTTCCCCTTCTCCCATGACTCTTGCTTGCAAATGTCCTCACACAAGAAGCAGGCACTGGGTGCCCACTGAGCCGAGTGACACAAAGAAGTACGAGACACCAACAGAGTCCAAAAGGGACATAGAAAGGGATTGTCTAATCTAGTGACAGTGAGCGTGGAGGTGTATTCAGCTCCTGGGAGAAACACCCCAAAAGAGGGCTGGGTCACCTCTGCCTCAGTACAGGTCAGGTCAGGTTTCCCAGAGCAAATGACCCTTGAAATGGGTCCTAAAGGCTGAGAGGGATCTCCAGGCAGCTGGGGGAGTGAGGAGGCAGCTGGCCAGTTCCAGGCCGAGAGCGGTTTGGTGTGCCTGGAGACTGGGCTGGTGAGGTGGAGGGTGTAGTTAATGATGGAAACGGAAGTCCTTCTTCCCTTCACCTGCCCCCCCCCCCAACTTGCCCTCCCACAAGTATCTCTCCCTCCCCAGCTGTAGGAAGGGATTTTGCTAAAGCAGCTCTAAGCGGCACAATTGCAAGAATGAGGCACAGGAGCATTTAGGGTAGAATCGGGAAGGATGGATTTTGCAGCTTTTCCCAAAGTGTAAATCTCTCTCCTCTCCGCGAGCGCCTCTGCGCTCAGCTCTGGGCAGAAGGCGAGTGCCGGTCATCCCAGGGCCCACCAGCTACCCTCTGAGATCCCTCCCACCTCTGCTCATTGCTTGGAGTCTGCAGGCTGTTGAGACGTCACTGGCACCCCAGCTCTGAGCAGCACCCACTGCTCATCTTCCCACAGTGCGAGTGGTTTGAACGGATGGCGGGAAGGAGAGGCAGCGTGAAGGCAGTGCCTGTGTCTGGAAACCTCAGTCAAGTTCCCAGAGCACAGCTGCTTCCGTTGGTACCGCACCACCTCCCCATCCGGCTGTGGGTCTGGCGTTGGAATGAGAACGGCTGTTGCAGAAATGCAGAGGCAGGAACTCAGTGCACCTCACGCTCTGGAAGCCGCTGAAGCTCTGACGTGGGTGGCCTCGGGCAAATTCCCCAGAGTCCAGGCCTGGCAGGAAGCTGAGAGATGTTTGGAGGCCACTGCTGTCCCTTCTTCCCCTTTGTCTCCATCCCCGTCCCCCTTCCCCACCTGCCCCTCCTTATAAAAGTACAAAATGGGGAAGGTTCACCCACAGCCTCTAAGTGTCCTTGCTCTTTGTATGTAGACCCATCCGATCCAGAATGTTCTGGCAATGGCATGCCCCAGGTTCAGAGACTGAAGGTGACGAAGCTCGGTGCTGGCAACGTCTTCGTTGGTTTCAACCCACCCCCAAGCTGCCTCTGTCTGTGGCCGTCCTGGTGCCCCGAGAAGAGTCGCAAGCCTCAGTAGCGTGAATAATTGGGTGTCACAGGAGTAGTGATGTATGAGTCTCTTTGACCGGCTTGCTTTCTTACACTAATGTGTCATTCACGGTTCCTAAGCCTGCTGCACTGTGGCTGAGCATGAATCAGACAGGAGAGGAGGTTTTCAGGGAGCCCCCGTGCCCTCTGAAATAGAGGCACCACCACTTCTGTGTTTGCAGGTGTATGCCCGTCCCGTCGGGCCATGACAGGAACACTTGAAGCACAGGCTGACGTCCACAACGCCACACCTGTTGCAGTCCCAGGAGCCCAGGGTCGCAGACCCCCAGGCACTGTGCCCACTTTCTTGGTGACATGTGAACGTGTAAATTAAAAAAAGGAAGAAAGGGCATGAGTCACTGCACTTTGAGGGAAGGGAAGGTAAACTCCTCTCCACTCCTTCCTCCCACCTCTCGTTCTCAAGGGCTAAACCGGTGCTCTCTGCAGAGCAGGATTTTCTTGGTGGAACTTGAACCCAGTTCCCCTTTTGGGCTGGCCCTGAGAGCACTCAGAAAACCAGATCTGCTGGTCCCGTTTGGGGCAGAGCCACGCCAATGGGATTTAGTTGGCAGAGCTGGGGTGTGCTGCTGCGGGCCCTGCTTCCCGAGGGCCACGGGGCTTCTGCCCTGCTCCATTTCAGAGCCGCCTTCCTCCACCTCCCTCCCCGGCCCTCTCAGCTCTGCCCGGCCCCGGGGTTCGTGGCCTCTTGAGCGCAGCTACCCAGGGCTCTCGAATCTGAGAACCGTCTGCCCTTCCTCCCACCTGGGCTCTCAGCAAAAGGCCAGAGGGCACAAAGCCGATTTGAACTTGTACGGAATGAAATGCTTTCGAGGCTGGGTTCCTCTTCCCGCTGTTCTGTGTTCTCTAGACCTTTGGCCAGTGTTTGATGAGGGATTTTAACAAACACCCCCCACCACCCACCCCCCTTCCTAGAGGCTGCAACCACAGAAAAGGGATTCTGGGAAGAACTAGTCACAGAACATCGCGCTTGAATTTCCTGTGTGCTCTCTCTATGGGTAGGAGACAGGAGGTGACCTGGCCTAACACTTTCACCGTGTGGACGAAAGTGAAGTCCGTGCCTTGTCTCTTGTCACATGGTGGCTTCTTGGAAAGACTAGAGCTGCCCCAAGTTGCCTGATGCTCAGCCACCCTTCCAGGCACTGTCAGCTCACCCTATCATATTTTCTGTAGGGCTGTGATCGTATTTCCATGATTATGTCCTGTCTGTCCTCTACCCACTCATCCACCAGCATATAAACTCCTTGGGCTTTGTTTGTCTCATCTCCACGACATCCCTATGTCTGGACAGTGACACACAGTAGGACCTCAATAAGTAGTTGTTAACCGACTGATGGGCTCAGAGTCCAGTGCCCTTTCTGTGCCTCCATCTGCCTTTAGTAGCCCTATGAGCTGCAAAGGGACTCACTCAGCTAAGTAAAACGGCCCATCCTTTCTAGACCCTTTACTGAAGTGAACTGGGCTAGTAGCAAACTGGACAAATAAGGAGAACGGCGCTGTGACTCACCCTCTTCGCTCGTGATTTGGCACCGGAGAGGTGACCTCACCCACCCCAAGTCAGGAAAAACTGCCGGATTACTCACCTGCCAGAGAGCTGGGAATCCGGCTGCCAGCCCTCCCCGAATGTGCACCGGGCAGCGCTGAGAAGGCAGGGCGGTGGCGGGCCAGTGTGCGGAGCGGGACCCACGTGCGCGATGGCACGCCTGTGCAGGGAAACGGGGCCTGACGGGTGCACGTATTCCAACGCCTGGCCATTAGTGGTGGGTGCCCCGGGGAGAGGGTCAGCTCGGGGGCCAGTGTCCAGGGAGGGCAGCCCTTACTTTGCACCGTATAAATGTGTATAGCGTGAGTGTTTGAAGTAAAAAACCCAAAACAACAACAACAAAAAAGCTGATGTGAATCACTAAAAGTAAATAAATTCCCCCTGAGAATCCAAAATAGCTGTGCGGTCCCCTCCTCCTTTCTTACCCCCTTCTCCTCTCTTCCTATTCTACATGGGTCGCAGGCAGACCCCGGAACTCAAAAACCTGGCCTAAACCGCAGCAAAAGAGTTGAATTCAAAGACAGAGAAGAAGGTCTAGGTTTCAGATGTGTAGGCCTCCGAGGAATGAGGTCAAAGGTTTCATTGACCAACCGGCCAAATAGCTCCCTGGGTTCCATGGACACAAATTGCCCCTCCCACCCCAAGCAACCACCTTTTTTTTCTATTCACTTTCCCAGGCCTTCACTCCCTGGAGACACAGGCCTAGGTTTAGCATCTAAATGACCCGGCCCCCTCCTAGTGCAAACACCGCACTAACAATACCAGGATGGCACTTTGCAAACCCCCAGCTGCACTGAATCCCGCCCCCATGCACCCTACGGAGACCTCCTGAGGTCTACCTACAGCTCAGTGGAGTGAGGAGAAAAGGAGGAGAAGGAAAAGAAGTGGGATCAGCATAGGTGTCACAGCTGAACTTCTTTTGGTAAAAACAAAAACAAAAACAAAAAGCCAGGGGCTCTTGATCTCAGGGTCATGAATTCAAGCCCCACGTTGGGTGTAAAACCCAGTTAAACAAAAGCAAGACAGAATTTATGATGGTTTTCTTTTTAAAAAATCAGCTCCCCGTACTTTTGATATCTCCCTGAGAGGAGAGCCACAGGTCTCTGTCACTGTAACCACTCGGGACTGAAGCACATCCCCAAGTCCTGTTTGCACTACAAGACTAAGACAGCTTAGACCTCCTTCAGGACAGGAGGGCTGCAGGGGCCAAGGGAGTGTCACCAGTGTTGAAATGACATTACAGACCAATTTTCGGCACCATTTCTAAGCGTGGGGAGCTCACTTGTGTCAGGAAGCTGGTTGTTGCCTGGGGTTTTCCTGGTCGGACAGATTCCATGGCCCTTTGAGGGGACCTGGCAAGGCATGGCCTGCTGCTGCTGCTTCTGGAAGCTGTGAGGGCTGAGGGGAAGGAGAGCAGAGGCTGCACCGGTTTTCAAGGTGGCCGCCTGGCAAGCGATCTGAAGTGGAGGGACAAAGAAGAGATTCAAAGGGAACAAAGAAACCAAGGGGAGCTGTTGGGTGGGGGGCTGTGGGAGGAGGAGAATAAAGACCTGAAGGCAAGGACACCCCCAAACACTTGCCCAGAGAGCGGCCGAGCCTGAAAGTCCAGTTTGGTAAATGGGTGGGGAGGAAATGAGGTTTGCTCTTCAGTAAAGCGAATGGTGAAGTAAGCAAAAAGAAATTCCTCTCTCAGGCACTGAGGCTTCCTCAGTGTGGCATCGTCAGGATGGTCTTCCTGACTTACAAGTCTGGTTTTTAGGTTTCAGTTTCAGGGGACAGGGAAGAAAGAGCCCCCCATCATGGCCTGTGATCACAGGTACAAAGAGAAAGCACCCCCCAAGTGCCAGGGAGCTGCTCCCGCCTGGGGCTGTGTGGGGACAGGTGTCTGCTGTGTCCCCTCCCTCCTGAGAATGGGACAACCAGGGGAGGCCGGATGGCCATTCCTAGGGGCTAGGTGGGGTGGAGACATGCCCTTCATCTTCTGGGCAAAGCTGAAGTTTGCCCAGTGGCCTTCCTGGCTTCCGGAAAACAACTTTGCTGACGCTGTTGGCTTTATGGGGCTGGGGGCCCGTATTCCATACGGGAGGCATCTCTCTGGCTTTTTTGTTCACCCCAGTGAGAGTCTAGCCACTGGCTCCCAGATGACTCAGCTCTTCCCTGGACAGCCAGGGTCACGTGTTTACACACACTGGCACGAATGTGTGGTCTTCTAAAGTGCCGATTTCTTCCTGCCGCTCTCCTGCTTCCAATTCTTTGATAATTGTCCTCCGGGATACAATCCATGTGGCCCCACTGTACCTGGCTTTCATACTTCTTTGGTCTCCCTCACATATCCCTTCTTCCCGAAGCCTCACCTACGTGCTCCCCAGACCCACTACCTGGCCTCCTACCCTTGAACCTCTCACTCCAGAAACAGATACTCGCAAGCCCCTGACCACGCCGTGTGGTTCTGATTCAGCCCTTTGCACGGGGTGCCCCTGCTCAGACACCTTTCACCTCCCGCCTTCCTGACAAAATTCTACCCCAACCTTCACCTCCTCTATGCTGCGGGAGTTACCCACCCATTCATTCTTCCCTGCCTCCAATGTCCTAGGTGAGGACTTGTCCTTTTTTGAAATTTATCTTTGTGCATGATAATGATTGTTTTCATGTCCCTTCCCCTACTGGGCAGTGACCCTGACGATTTCTCTAGGCTAGATCCTAGGACTGGGTCAGGCACACAGGGAAAGGAAAGAGGGAAGGGGGAGAGGAAGGTACTACATTAGATGCGAAGTTTGAGGCCAAAAGCTTTTCAAAGACAAAAATATCTGAGGTCAGAGGGGGCTCTAGAATAAGGCCGGCGGGGGGGGGGGGGGTTGGTGCCTGGATGGATCAGGCAGTTAAGCCTGACTCTTGGTTTCGGCTCAGGTCATGATTGCGTGGTTCGTGGATTCGAGCCCCGAGTCAGGCTCTGCCCTGGCAGCACAGAGCCTGTTTGGGATTCTCTCTCTCTCTCTCTCTCTCTCTGCTCCTCCCTGCTTGTACTTTCTCTCTCTTTCTGTCTCTCAATAAACTTAAAAAAAAAAAATAAGGCGAGAGAGACCCTTAATCTCAGGTCGTATACATGCAGGTCAGCAGCTGAGGACAAGACCTTCTTAATTTTTTTAATTTTAATTTTTTTTGAAGATTTATTTTTTTATTTAAAAATGTTTTTTAATGTTTATTCTTGAGAGAGACAGAGGGTGAGCGGGGGAGAGGCAGAGAGAAAGAGGGAGACACAGAATTCGAAGCAGGCTCCAGACTCTGAGCTATCAGCACAGAGCCCAATGCAGGGCTCGAACCCACAAACCTCGAGATCATGACCTGAGCTAAAGTCAGACGCTTAACTGAGCCACCCAGGCGCCCCTTGAAGAGTTTACTTTTAAGCAATCTCTACAACCATCATGGGGCTCAAGCTCACAACCCCCAGATCAAGAGTCGCATGATTTACTGACTAATCCAGCCAGGTGCCCCTAATTTTTATTTTTATTTTTTTAATGTTTATTTATTTATTTTGAGAGAGAGGGGGGAGAAAGGCAGAGGCAGAGAAACAGAGAGAGAGAGAGAGAGAGAGAGAGAGAGACAATCTAAAGCAGGCTCCACACTCAGCACAGAGCCTGACAAAGGGCTGGATCCCACGAACCGTGAGATCATGACCTGAGCAGAAATCAAGAGTTGTACCCTCAACCAAATGAGCCACCGAGGTACCCCTAATTTTTAGTTTTTTTTTAATTTGAGTATAGTTAACACAAGGCCTTTTTAAATTTTGCACCTCAGTCCTGACCCTGCCAGGGCTTCATTTGTATTCCTCGCAGCCCAAGTTCCCTCACTGATTTGGAAATCAGACAGCTGTCTGCAGGGCATCGACCCTATTAGCTCTGCCTTAGGCACAGGGCATACTGCAAACACCTGTGTGAAAAGCACTGGGCCTGCCCTTGGAGAACTTGCAATCCGGGAGGAGAAAAGACAATCAAATAGTAAATTAAATTGTATTTAATCACACACCATCGTTCAGGCTACGAAGGAAGGGGATACGCGAATCAACGAAAGATGGAGCCAATCAACGAAAGATGTTCTTTCCCCAGAGAACCGAATCTAGAGCCCGCGTCAGACAAGGCAGCCGAGGGTCCGGCAACCTCTTTCCCGGGCTCTGCCTCTCCCGCCCCGTACATCTGTGTTCCCCGTCCCCACCCCCAGAGCACAGGCAGTACCTAGTGACAGCAACTATTACATAGACTGTATGAATGAGACAGCAGTTCCTGAGAAGCTCTCTCTGGGCTCCTTTAAGTACACGCGTGTGAAAATGTTCAGTGTGGTCTGTGTGTGCTAACACCATGTGTGAGTAACAAAGGGGTCTAGCAACACGAGGAAAGGATAAGAACAGTGTGGTGGCCACCCACTAAAGGATTCTGGGCACCAGTAAGAATTAACAAGCTACGTGTACACACAGCAACATGGGAAGATCATAAACAATGGGGTGTAGAGTGAAGAAATAGAACAGGATCCATAGTAATGCTGTAAGTTACATAAATTAAAAATTCACATCCAAAACAATGCTATGAATTTTACAAGGAGATGTCTATATATAGACATATAGATACACACACATCTGCACACATCTAAGAACGGATATCAAGTATGTTATGGTGGGTGCCTACTGAGGACAGACGGATTGAAAGTGGAGAGTAGAGAGAAAGGAAAACAAGGATTTCCAGGATGAAAGGGCTTTGCACACACTGATGATAATTGTGCGCCAAGAACTGAGTAGGGTTAGCTTTCTTCTCTGTTCCTGTGGTCCATCACAGAACAAGACGGTACAATCCCAACCAACCCATCAACCAGTAAGACCCTGACGGAGGACATTTTACGCAGGCATAGTAATTTCGTTCCATTTTTCTCAGGGGTCATGGAATTATTCCAACCCAATTCCCCACTTTAGGGTTTAGGAACCCAAGGCCCAGAGAGGACATGTGAGTTGCCCTATTGCACAGCTGCCTGGTGGCAAGATAAAGACAGATGCAGTTTCGAGCCCCTGGCCAGTACTCTGGGTCCTACTGTCTGTCTGCTTGCATTTTCTGACCACTCAACCCAATCTCCCCACAGTGTTTGTTTAAAAGGCTTGGCCATGTTTATCTTAGCACATGGGTGCCCGGTCTGAAGTCATGTACTGGTGTTAACTGGCCTTTCCTGAGTAGAGTTCAAGGTGAAAACCTCACTGGGAGCTGGGAAGCTCAGGTTCTATTTTACATCACTGTTTAGTGGGTTTTTTTTGTTTTGTTTTGTTTTTTGGGTTTGTTTTTTTTTTTTCTCTTTCCAGGACAACTGCCTCACAGCACAGATGAGCTCACTGACTCACTTGGGCAGGTAAATGCAGAACCTGGACAGGGCTTTATTGAGAGTGCATCGTGTTTGCAGGAAGTGATATCACTGTGGTGCGGAGGGCAGAGGAGTGTCTTTAAAGACTCATCTTTCCCACAGCCCACTCATCCTTGGCCCTGCCCATGGCATGTCCAGAAGCCCCTGCACAACATGAGTACGATGTGTTGATGTCAACAAGTTTTGCTGGAACCCACAGACCCATAAAACTGCTAACAAGAAAATTGAACAAGGTGTGAACGTGGGCGGTTGGTGAAGGTTTATGACAGTAACTTTCCTGAGAGAGAGGAATGGACAATAGGTCTCAGAGAGCCTCTCGAAGGAGCAGCCTTTCAGCTGGGCCTTTATCACTAACACTCCCAAATCCTGCATGGCCTGGTTTCTAATTATTAAAGCATAATAGATGCACACAGGCGAAACTGCGCATATTCTAAGGATGACTTTTCACCAGTTCCACATACCCATATAATCAATACCTTGATCAAATTTACAGACCATTCCCAGACAGCAGAGGCCCTGCACATCCCTTTCGGGTCACTGCCCGTCCTCCAAAGGGTGGTGGACCTTGAACAGGATAGGTGGGTTGTGCGTCCCCTGTTTTCACCCCATCAACATCAGGGCCGGTAGGTGCCCACACACGAGAAATCGTGTGCTGCTTGACTCCTTTTCAAGTATCCGTTCCCTTGACCCCGCTGTTCTCTAGTGAGATAGGCAGGTGACAGGATATATTCCCATCAATGGCTGCTGAGACAGAGCTGACTTGCTTAGTCATAGAGTCCTACAGTAAGTCAGCAGAAACCCGAGCTTTCAGGCAGGGCCCCTGGCTGCCTCCCAGCTTGCCCGCACCATCTGACATCCGTGGGCATCATGCCCCAGGCTGCAGCTCTTTGCTGAGCCACCTGCGCCCTACTGGGAGGGAACAGGTTTGAGATGTGATGTAGGTGCCTGGGACAAGCTCCTGGCTCTGACCTCCGAGAGGCCTCAATGATGACAAACCTCAGAGCCTTAAAGACGCATTAGACTGTGGGAAACAGCCAAACATCGGAGGCATGTGTGAAAAGCAATGGCCCAGTATGCTCAGGTCACTCACAGAATTTCTCTTTTAGAAATTCCTTTGAAGCCAGATGATAAGCCATAGTTCTCTTATCTTGTGGTTGTGTCACCTTTATGATGAAAGACGGTCAGAGGCGCCTGGGTGGCTCAGTGGGTTAAGTGTCCGACTCTTGGTTTCGGCTCAGGTCATGTGCGATGGAGCACCCCCATTCGGCTCTGCATTGACAGCGCAGAGCCTGCTTGGGATTCTCTCTCTCTCTCCCTCTCTCTCTGCCCCTCCCCTTCTCGTGGTCTCTCAAAATACATAAATAAACATTAAAAAAAAAAAGATGGTGGGGCGCCTGGGTGGCTCAGTCGGTTAAGCGTCCGACTTCAGCTCAGGTCATGATTTCGTGGTCCGTGAGTTCAAGTCCCGTGTCGGGCTCTGTGCTGACCGCTCAGAGCCTGGAGCCTGTTTCAGATTCTGTGTCTCCCTCTCTCTCTGACCCTCTCCCATTCATGCTCTGTCTCTCTCTGTCTCAAAAATAAATAAATGCTAAAAAAAAAAAAAATTAGAAAAAAAAAAGATGGTTATAAGCACGTTTCACTACCCACCATTTTTCACATGTGTGCCCATCAGAGAACAGAGCCCCAGCCAGTTGTCACTAAACATACAGGACATATTAACAAAACGGACTTCCCTGATTATCCCAGTTACTATTTATTGAGCACCTTCTATGCACCAAGATATACTTCCCATGCTAGTGACACCCCCAAAAAATCATTTTTCACATTTTTCCCATGTACAGAGGAGAAACTGAGACTGATGGTAAATGACTTCCCCAACGTAACCCAGTTAGGAATAGCAGAGCTGGGATTTGAACTGGGTCCATCCAGAACCATAAGCCCACACTCACCTGTCAGTCTTCATGGGTCCCTAGGAAGGCCCTGTGGGGGGCCACCACAAAGACCAGGAATGGCCGGGCTCTTTGAACCCCTTCTGAAGAGATGGGCGAGGCTGTTTGTGTAAGATGTGAGCAAATGGAGCAGAGAGGTGGGCTCCAGTGTGGCACCAACATCCCCCACGCTCTCGTAAGAACCCTGTGATCAGAATCAAAGAAGGGGCGCCTGGGTGGCTCAGTCGGTTAAGTGTCCGACTTCAGCTCATGTCATGACCTTGCAGTTTGTGGGTTCAAGCCCCGCACCGGGCTCTGTGCTGACAGCTCAGAGCTGGAGGCTGCTTCAGATCCTGGGTCTCCCTGTCTGCCCCTCCCCAACTCACACTTGGTCTCTCTCTCAAAAAAAAAAAAAAAAAAAAAAAAAAGCACACGCACACACGTGCACACACACACACACACAAGACTCAAAGAACATGAGCCCTGATGAGAACTTGGAGGGCAGGGGGCCTCACCTCCTTTAGAGGAATGAGGAACAGACATTTAGAGAGGGGATATATAACCGGCTCAGGGTCACCTAAAGGGGGATGAGGGGGCCTCATGAATTCTAGGCCTCTGCTCTTTCCTCAAGGTCTGGCGGTCTTCTTTTTCCCAGTGTCCTCGAATGCTAGGACACTGGATGTCTTTCCCCTTTTTGTCTTGCCTTTCCGGCAGCCAGGATGGCAGGTTTTATGTGGGTGGAGGACATACCCGCCCAGGTGGCCATAGGGCAGCCGGGGATCCTACGAGTCAGAAAGGAGTGTGCTGGGCTGGGGAGAGACAGCCTCCCGTCCCTCACACTTGCACTAGGCTTCGCTGACTTGAAGGAGACTCCAGGCACAGTGTGTTCCTGGCCTTTCCCTGAACCAACACCTGCCTGCTGTGATGTGGAGAGCACCCCCACCCCTTCATGTGAGCACTGGGCAAACGTTTTCCCAGAGAAGGGACGCCAGGAGTCCCAGGTGGGAGGGAATCCCCTGAAGACTTTGGCCTCAAGGATGAAGTCATGGGCCTTGGAAGCTAATGCATTTTATAGATCCAATAAATTGGATACAGGCTGGCTATTGAGGGACTGTCACGTGTCATGAAGCCCTGACTTGCTTACTCTGCTGGAGGAGGAAGCAGAAACAGAGGCACAGCTGGGTTTAGTGACCTGCCCAAGGTCACCCAGCCAGATAGGGACACAGTCCAGGTGAGACCGACTGCCGGCCTTCCTGTCTGATGCACGTGGGTCTCTAAAGCCTTCTTGGTGAGACAGCCACCTCACTGGAGGCCCTGAGAAGTTGCCAGGTGTGGGTTCTGACCTAGAACAGTGATAATGGCAAACACGTAGACTGTCTTCACATATTACGCTATTTAACACCCTCAGCTGTTCTGAAGCTGAGACTTCAGATTCATAAGACTATGATTCTCGAGCATACATGCTAAGCAATTTGCCCAAGGGCACACACCTATTAAGCCGCAGACCAGGCAGTGTCCCAGCTGCCAGTGGAGGGCAGGCACCCAGCCATGTCCATCTCCCCGACATTCCCAGAAATCATCTAGGGCCCTTTTGCAAGTCAAGGATGCGGGGGCCATGTTTGAAAAGCCCAGTAGCTGCTTCTGTCTGCTCTCAGTGCCCGAGGGTGTGGCTTCGGAGTGTCCAGGGCCGATGCAGGGAGCCCTGCTGCGGGGCTTTGGCCCACCTTGAGGGAGTTGCCTTCCAAAAGGCCTGAGAGTCAGCGGGGTGGTCATGAGGTTCCCATTCCTCTCAATGTCAAGCATAGACCTGGTGCCTGAGGCACCCAACACTGTCTTTATCTTTGTTTTGGTTGTCCCTTTTCTGGCATCCAACCCTCTTCTCCCAGACGCCAGCTGTACCCTCTGTGGGGCCTTCAGCTAGGAGCCCCAGGAACCACACCTTGACCTATCCAAACCAAGCCCAGGCAGATGCAGAGACCTGCCAGTGAGGGAGGGGCCCTGGGCAGTGCTACTCGTAGGTACCTGAATGTTCCCCTTCCCCTTTCAATTCCAGCCCACACTTGCTGAGCACCTACTTAGTGCCAGTCACTGGCTGGGTCTTGGAGGGCTCCACGGATGAACCCCACGCACTACACACACACACACACACACACACACACACACACCCCAAGGAGGTCACAGCCTCATTCAGTAGTCAAACAAACATGGTCGCCTGTTTTCCAAGACAGGTGGGAATTGGTGTTATAATCCCAAGTACTCTGAGACATCCGGGGAGGGAAAGATCAATTTCCAAAGTGAGGGGTCAGAGGAGAGTTGACAGAGGGAAAGATGTATTCCATCTGGATTTGGAAGAGGCTGGGTTTCTGAGGAGTCACTGAGCAACATGAACCTGGGCACCCTGATTTAGAGACCCTGCAAGACACAGAGCTTTCCAGAACCACAAACTTTTATTTAACTCCCACTGAGAATCTGTCATAAGGTGACTGCCCTTGTACCCCAGGACCCCTCCATATGGACAAATCCAAGAGGAATAAACAGATGTTGCCTATGGCCCTACACCCAGGAGACATTCAGTTAGTTCTTTTTGGCAATAAGGAAGGATGACTGTCATGAAGCTTCTTCCCATGACCTAGTCAGGTACAGCTGGGCCTCCCAGGAGGTGACCCCTGCAAGGGAAAAGTGGCCTTAGGTGTCACTGGTTCCACTCAGCAACTGAGTCTGGAGCAGTCATTTCACAGATTCAAAGTCTTCCAAGTGGAAGGGACTTGGAGGGCCTCCGGCCCAGGGAGACAGACATGCAGCTTTGGCATGAACTCCTCTTACACCTGAAGGTTTATCTCTATTCTTTTTGGGAACAACACAGAATGAGATTAATCCCACTACCAGGTTCTTCTTATCCTTTTTCAGTTTGTTGTTTTTTTGTTTTTTTTTTTTTTGAGAGAAAGAGACACAGAGTGGGGGGGGAGGGGCAGGGAGAGAGAGGGAGACACAGAATCTGAAGCAGGCTCCAGCTGTCCGTCTCGGTGGCTCATTGTCAGGCATGGTGCCCAACCCTCGGCTGTCCCGGTCATTCTTCTCTGTCACACTCCAGCTCATCAAGGTTCCTCCTGAAAGGTGTGCCAGGGCTGGGGACAGTGTCCAGATGTGGACTGACGAGCTGGACCTCATGCTGGGGGCCGTCATTCCATGAACGTGGACAGAGATGGGGCTGTGGGTAGCCATAGGAGGCCACTGCCTCACACACTCCCCTTTCATTTCTCCTAGAAGGAATTCCTCCCCCGAAACGTGGGAATGACAAGCTTCACTGGATCACGGGGATGACAGCAAAGCTGTGAGCTGCTGGGGAGAAAAAGAACTAGCTAGACTTCAACCCATTATGAGCTGGTTGAGCAAAACAGGGGCTTGGGAAAGGGCTGAGAGGATCAGGCAACTTAGCCCGGTGCTTATCTAGTGACTTATTTTCATTATACTGGAGTCAAATCTGAACTTAGGAGGAGGAGGCCCTGTGGGGGTGGGGAGGTGATTTTACTATCTGTCTCTCAGCAGTGGCAAGAAGCCCGCCCTGTGGGCAGCCCACCTCTTCTCTCTCCTCCCTGGGGATGAGTCAGCAGGTGGGAAGCACTGGTGCCCTGGGAAAGAAGCAAGGAGAGCCAACCAGCGAAGCTGACGTCTCCACTCAGCCACAGCTGAATGGAGGCACTGTTCTTTCTGTTGGGGCAACTTCCAACACCGAACCACCGTTTTAACCCAAATATTGCTCGAACTGCTCTTATTGCATCTGCCCAAACTGGTAAAGCGGCTGTCCCTGAAAGTGGCAAGACTGTCCAGATTCTCCCAGCAAATGTCTTGGTCTGATGGGGAGCTGTTTATAGCAAGAAGTGGAGAGAGGCGGGTGAACTGTTCCGTACTGCTTTGGAAGGAACCGGGGCCCAGTCCTTCTTCCAGGGAGAGCTTCCACACTCTAAAACGTGGTGGGGGGCTACCTTCCGACGTCCCTTCTTCTGCTTGCTTTCTGAACACTGCACAAGTGCACTGTGCTCCCATCCGGGCACTGAGTCAGCACCCTGGAGAGCTGCGCCCCACCCCCTTCCTAACTGGTGAGGTCAGCACAGATGCTGGCCTGTCTGGCCCTAGCACACAGCGAGAAGGAACTGCAGCCACCGGGCAAAACCCCCAAGAGCTGAGCTGAAGTGACGGTCATGAAGGCTGTGGAAAGCTCCAGAACTCAAGAGGCCCGGGTAACAGGGTTCCAGAGAGCATGTCTGCTGACAAAAATCTCACTGTGGGCACTCATGTGGGCGTGGCATTGCTCAGTGTGCATTAGCAAATTGCTTTACAGACACTGAATTATAATCTTCCTAAAGAGCAGCCATTGCAAGACTTGAGTGAGGTATCACTTCCCATGTTCCTCTGGAGCCACAGTTCCAGAAGCTCTGATGTTGCATCACTGAGAGCTCCAGACTCAAAGGAGTGGCCGAGCGTATGCTCGAAGGTGCCTCTGTCTTAAGATCCAAATTAGAACAACCCCTCAGGATCCTATGACAAGGCAGCTCTCCTCCTAACCGGGTGCTGAGTTCAGAATACATTTTCTGCATCACTTGCCCAGGAGAAAAGCACCTGCCCTGACTGACAGAGGCCAGGAGAGGGGCCCGGCCCAGAGAACAACTCATCAGCCTCTAACCAGGACCCCCAGTCTCTGGCCTCTGTCCAGCCCACTGGTTCTCAACAGCAGGGTGAAACATGGATCGCTGGGAAGTTAAAATGCAACTTTGGGGGCCCCACCAGAGAGATTCTGACTTGGTATAGGTCTGGGGTGGGACCGGGAATCACCCACCAGCCCCAGGTGATTCTGTTGCACCTGGGACTCCACACTGTGGGACAGCGTGTGTCAGTGGCCACTCTGATATTGTCAGCGGGGCTCACCACCTGCAGCAGACATCCGGCCCTCACTGAAATGATTCACTTGCCCCGTTGACCCACTGTCCCTGGCCACACAGGCAGCCTCCCCACAACCTCTGCCATCTTCTCATTGGTTACCAGGAGGCAAGGGAGCAGGACTGAACTCAGCCTCCCTTCCGGGAAACTGAAAAAGCAGAAGGTGAACACGTTTCTGATGGGCCGGTGCTCTCGGAAGAACAAACGAAAGGTAGTCTCTGAGATAGAAGTGGCACATATTTACTGGAGTTGGCCTGGGGGATGGGAGCCTCTGTGTCTGACCTCCAGAGTGGAGAGGACTTTTTTTCTGCAACAATGGAGAGTGAATGTTACTGGTGCCCTCACGTTCCTGTGCCTTAACCTCTGCTTGCTGCCACAAAGTTGGAGAGGGATGTTTCTGGCACCCTGGCATTTTCCTGTAGGAACTCTGCGACAAGTGAGGTCTCCTGTATAGAGATGTCAATGCCCTGGTCCACCCATGGATGAGTTCAGTAGGTTTTTCATGGGCTGGCCTAGAAACCTGCCTATAATGCATGACACAGCTGCTCTGGGAAAGTGCATTCTCAACTCATCATCTAATTGCAAGCAGACGCGGGGAACAACATTGGCCTATGACTCAGCCCTTGAATGTTTCCAGGGAGGCTGGGGGCAAACTCCAGGCGTGATTCCAAAGGCCTGGCATGAATGCATCAATAGGGACCTCAAGCAGATCTTCTTTGAAGGACCAGGCACCTTTGTCCCACAGGCCGACGGTCAGGCTGGGCCAGGCTCCTGGTGGGCCCTGGGTCAAGGGCCAATGAATGACTAGACTTTGAGTGCTGCCCATGGCTTTGACCTCTCCTGTAGTGGGGTCCTACCTACCAACCAGGAAGCCAAAAGCTTCACTGCAGAGCTGTGGCCTGGAAGACAGAAAAGCCATTTTCTTCACCTACAAGAATGTTACTTTTGTCTTCACCGAGGTGATCCAATGAGCCCTAGGACACTTTACTGAAAGATATTTGCAGATGAAAAAATTCCCAGGTAGAGCCTGCTCTGGGTTATTTTCAACCCTGCCACAGGTTCAGTCCAAGCTATGCATGGTTACCCCATAGACGCTGAGTAGAAAGTGACTCTGCTGACCCACCGTCCTCCGTGTTTTTGTGTGTTCGTGGCCCAAATAAATTTTTTTTAAGAAATTCACTATTTTATTTTATATTTTTAGACAGAGAGAGACAGAGAGTGATCAGGGGTGGGACAGGGACAGAAAGGGAGAGAAAGAATCCCAAGCAGGCTCTGTCAGCACAGAGTCCGATGAGGGGCTTGACCCTACGAACCTTGAGGTCATGACCTGAGCCAAAATCAAGAGTCAGACGTGGGTGCCTGGGTGGCTCAGTGGATTAAGCTTCTGATTTCGGCTTAGGTCATAATCTCATGGTTCGTGAGTTCGCACCCCGCATCCGGTTCTCTGCGGTCAGCAGAGCCTACTTCAGATTCTCTCTCTCCCTCTCTCTTTGATCCCCACCTGTGTTTTTCTCTCTCTCTCAGAAATAAACATAAAAACATAAAAAGAGTCAGACACTCGACGGACTGAGTCAGCCATGTGCCCCATGGCCCAAATAATTTTCGAGAGCACTTAATGAGTTATGAGATGCAATGTTCCTTATTCTAATTTGGTTTATACATTGATGCTTATTTGTGTTTGAGGACACATACCAAAAAACCCAACCAACCAAACAAAAAACTGCTTTTTTGTTGTTGTTGGGGGGCAGGACTGGAGCATGAATCAGAAGTATAAGAATTGAGGGCTGTCTAGCTGGCTCAGTCAGTAGAGCATGTGACTCTTGATCTCGAGGTTGCAACTTTGAGTCCCACGTTGGGCGTAAAGCTTACATCATTGCCAGATGGGAGCAGGTAGGCTATTGCACCCTTAGAGGCAGAAGTTGGTGAATTTGTTCACCTTGCAGGGATGAATTAATAGTTCCACCAAACTAGTCTGGAGTGTCCCACCATAATACACAAATAAGCAGAATCTTGAATGAACAATTAGGAACTGTGGCCCCATTAAACTCAACATGTATCTTCAGGAGGACTGGAACACAGGTTCCTTTTGAAAGTCATAAAATAAAAGGGTTAAAACTACTTGAGACCCACTGTGTAAATTAAGTCTTTTTTTGATGTCAGTAACCCCTGGTACAATAGGTTGAAGGTACAGGAAGGGGTCCAGTGGCCCAACCAGCTTGTAACAGGCAGAACCGGGCTCTCAGAGTTCATGGGGGCAGACAGCAACTCACAAGGACATCATCTACTCATCTATCTCTCAGTGCCTGACCCAGGGATCATCCTGTAAACCGTTTCAGATAAAGCGCAAGAGTAGCCAGGACTAAAACTTGACATGAACCCCTGAGGTATGAGGTGCACCTTCTGAACAATTCCCCTTTCTTCTCAAATAAGCACCAGCACTGCATTTCAAATAAAGCCATACCTCCCTCCCTCTCTGCTCATTCCTAAGGCAGCCGCAGAAGTGAGCTGTGATTTCCCAATAGTGTCCTGAGCCAAAATGCATGAGGACACATAGGAGCAGATCCAGACTTGCTGGCCCCACAGAGATTACACAAAGCTTGGCCCAAAACATGGAACAATGTGAGCATGTATGAGGTGCTGAACATTCCATTGACGGTCTGCGTGTCAGATGCAATGCTTGCATTCCCACGGGTCTGGCATAAGGCCTGCTTTCTAGGCCTTCAGGTAAACACAGACTCTGCTCCCGAGAAGACACACACTAACAGCCTAATTTGGCTTTTGAGCCTTTTGAGGACAAGACTGCTGTATCTCAAAGCTGTTGCACCTCCTATATCGGGGCTTTTCTGTGCGCAGGAAATTATATACTCTTCCCCCAGGATCACACACATACATACCCATCAGCAGAGCAAGTTGAGGATAAAACACAACTCCCATAAACAGGAACTTTATTAAACTACATGTTACATAAAAGAACATATAAATGAGCCTTTAAATACATTCAGTTCATCTTAAACAAATTTATATAGAAATTTATTTACATTTCTGCATTAGATACTTAAATTATTTTTCAAAGCTTACTACCAATAAAAGGTAATAGAATGATCACCTGCTCACACAGATGCATACACATAGGGTCCACAGGGCTAAGTAAAATGCCGCTTCTCAAGAAACTCAGCTTATTAGATTTCAAAGCAACAACACATTCTGAAGGTGCTTTATTTTAAGCAGGCCTTTGACGTTGAGGCCTCTGCTACGGAGGTGCTGGGCGTTGGTTTGGAGAAGCTGGTCCTGGGGCAGGTGGGTCCTTGGTTGTTGATAATAATAGCTCCCTCTTTGAGCTAAGGGACCTTTAGAAGCCATCACCGAAGCCGTGCCCCGACTTCCGTAGACTGGGAAACAGAGGCTTAGGGAGACGGGGTGATTTGCCAAAGTCACATAGCATCAGTGACCAAGCAGGGACTGGGACCCTGGTTCCCAGGATTCTACCTGGAGGTCCTGACCCCATCGCTATCCACAAACTTTTGATCTCTTTCGTCCTTTTCCACCCAACCATGGGCCCTGTGCCTTGAATGTTGTTATCTGCATGGTTAAATATATGATTTCTTAGGCTTTTTGAGATGGTGAAAAACACTATAGGATTCCCATAACCATTTTGTGGGGCCCGTGAAATACGTATTCAAGGCTATTTTTATAAGAGATTTTGCGGTCAGGTGCCTTACTTCTTCAATCATAAAATTTACCTTTTCAATTTGGCTGACTTAGGGAAGCTCAGTTTCCAATTAATTTGGATGAAAGGCAACATTCTACAGGAGGAAGACTGTAACATCAACCATGTGGATTCGCTGAAATCCATTTACCACTGTTGGATCTACACCAAGGTGTCACTACAATTTCAATAAATGACCAAAAGTGAAAAAGAGTGGGGGGTGACTTTAAAATAACAAGAAAGTTTCCAGAATTGCTTCATTTCCTAATTAGCCTCAAAAGGAAGTAGTGAAATGGGCAGTGAGTAGAAACAGTACATGTTTTCTCCCTTTTGAATAAAGCCTTTTTTTCCCAAAAATTTCCTGATGATATAAATTCTCCTGAAAGTAGTTTCTTTTTTTTGTTTGTTTTTGTTTTTAGTTTTTTTTTGTTTTTTGTTTTTGGTTTAAAAAAATTTGTTTTTTCTCAGGACTTAAAAACCATTGTACCACAAAGAACAGACATCGACATTAAGAAGCATCATCAGTGGCATAAATAATACGCACAGACCCTCCCGGCTTTGTGTTGCATTCGCAAGAGAAGGAAGGGCTGGCTGCAGGCAGAGAGAGAAGGGAGGGACAAGACTGGGAGACAGAAGGGTTTGTTTTTCCCTGTAACTAGAGCGATCCCAGGTCATAGCAGCCTTCACTCAGTTTTATAAGATACACAAATGGGAAAACACAGAAGGGGCAGGTGTGCTCAGCCAAACAGCCCCTCAATGCCTTTCCATTAAAATATGGCACTTCTAAGTTCCGGAAGATCCAGCATTTCTCCCAGGGGCTGCTCCCCGTCTGCAGGGAAGGCGCTGCCCATGGTGCCCGTCCTGAGCACATGGGAGCATCCGATTTCCACACACCAGTCTCACTTTCCCTCCTGCTCACAAGCAAACCCTCACCCGAAGTCACACACAGAAAGAGGAGCAACACAGAGAGCCTTCGAGGAGACGGTGCCAATCACAGAGCACCCAGGGCCTGCAGAGAAGTCCAGTTGCCAGCAATGGACGGTGTGTGGGCAGGTGGAACCCTGAGGCCAGGGAACACAGGAAAATGAAAATGTCTTCATATTAAGGGTTTTGTCTTTTTTCCTAGGAGGCATTTCATTCTGCAAAAGGAACTAAAATATGCAGTTTTTGTAATATTCAAAAATAAGTTTGGAATAGAAAAACTGGCCAAAATTCTTTTACTCCGTACGGAAGAATGTCATCTCAGACATCTATGTTTTTCATGCGGTGTCTGCTTGGGGAGGAGTATGTGAGGTGCCGGCCGTCATGGTGCACATCCAGACGGGGGACTTTACAGCAGGAGGGGTCACAGTGGGTGGCAGTCCACCAGCCTCCTGGACCACACCTTCGGTGACATGAGCGTTAGTGGCTGGCACCAGGGGGTGACTTTATGTGAACAGAGACATCCGGTGCTGGACTGTCACAGGAGTCCGTCCTCACCACCTGAGCCCCCAGCAACGAGAGGACAGACACCTATCACTTCCGTAAGGGATCGAGGATTTTCCCCAGTGTGGTCGGATCTGAGTTTTTCAGTCTGAGGGAGGCCCTTTCCCCAGCTCCTCGGCCCTTTGGAGGCGTCTCTGTGTTGGCACTGGGACCCCCAGCAGACTCCGGACACTTTTTGGGGGCCCGGGCACTACTGGCCCGCCGCAGGGTGCCGCTGTCCTTGGGGATGGCATCCTCGGGGCTACCCTTCGGCCTCGGCTGACGCTGGGAAACAGTCCGAGTGATGCCAGGAGCCTTGGCCACGGGAGGAGAATCTGTTCTCATGGACCGAGATGAGGACGCAACTGTGTTCCGGGCAAAGCTCGGCACGGGAGGTGGGACACGGGGGACGCTGGGGGGCGGCGGGGCCTTGGGCTCCTCTTCGGGGCTCTCAGAGTTGGAGCGGCAGATCTTATTTTCCTCGGGCTTCTGTCTGGGGACGTTCCTGAGGGGCTTGGCGCTGGGCTTCTTGAACGACCCCCTGGGCTGCAGGGGGTGCTCCTTCCCGGGCCGGACGCTGCCAGAGCTGCTGCTCCCCCTCGCCAGCTTCGGCTCCTCCGGCACGGTCACAGCCCCTGTAGAGGGCCTCCTGGGCGACACGTCCGAGGTCCCCCGCACGGAGCTCCGGCGCGACCACTGCTGCTGTGCTGGGCTGCTGGGGGTGTCCCCAGAAGGCCGCTTCCAGCCCACCGAGCTGCGGCTTGACCTGGAGATGGGCACGACTTTACGCATGCTCTCGCTCTCGGAGGCTGTCAAGGTCCGCACGGGCTTGGGCGCCGCCCCTTGGCTCCGCCTGGCATTCACTGCCTTGGAGGTCCCTTGGGACGCCTCTCTGAGGGAGCTTCTCTTTGGTGTTGTCGCATCCTTCCCTTTGGCAGGTCTGTCCCTGGGAAGGGCGTCCTTGCAGCTGGGCTCACTCTTCCCGGAGAGGGGAGCAGAAGCCTCCCCGGGGGGGCTGACAGGGGGGTGAGAGGAGACCTGGCTGCCTGTCTCTCCAGCCCCAGAGGACAGGGAGCCATCCCCACCGCCCCCCTCCCCTGGCTCCGAGCAGTCCAGGGTTAGCGAGCAGTCGGTGGCATCCGAGATGTAGAACAAAGGGCCGGGGTCTTTGCTCTCAGGGTCGCTGCTGCCTACAGATACCAGAGCCTCACCACTAGGTTGGTTGGGGGCAGATCCGTTATTCCCCTGCAGGGCTGGGCTGAGACCCCCTGGGGCACTTGAGCTCACAGGCAGCAGGCCACTGTGGCTGGCAGCAAGGGACTGCATGCTCCCATCCCCCAGAGACACGGGCTCCGCGGAGCTGAGGTCATTCAGGGTCAGCCGGGGCACCTCCTCTGGGCCCTTGGGTCCCTGGAGGTCGAACTGAGCCAGTCCTGTCACCAACTCATGCTCCTTAATCCCCAGAGCCAATGGTGAGAGCGGAGGGGACCGGGCGGGAGCCAGGCCCATGGGCTCGCTGTTCCTCTTTTGGAGGATGCCCACCCCACTGCGCCGAGCTCGAGGAAAGAGGGGCGCAGGGTCCTCGGGTCGGGGGACTGGGAGCTGGCTCTGCCAAGATGAGGGTGGCTCAGGGGCCTCCTCCTGGCTCTGTGAGGCCTGAGGTCTGCGTGCGTGGCTGGGGTCCTGGGCCCTCGGGCCCCCAGGCTCCATCCAGGCCAGTGTGGGCCGGGCTTGCCGGGGGCTGCTCCGGGGCAAGCTGTTAAACTTGCTGGGCTCCTCGGGGCTGCCGGTGGAACTCTCCAGGAAGGTCAGCAGCTCCCGGTCAGCAAAGGCGCCCAGGGAAAGGCGAGAGCGGCGGGCGTTAGGAGGTCGGTAGGAAGGGCTGACGGGCCTGGGCTGCAGGAAGGGGGGCAGGTCCTCCGTGCCCTTCTTGGTCAGCAGCTCCACATCATTCTCACTGCTGCTCCGGCAGAAGCCCCCGAGCTCCCCAGCTGCCCAGGAGCGACGCTTCTGCTCCTGCTCCTTCAGCCGCTGCAGCTGTCTCAGCTCCTGCACCGCCCGGTCCTGGTTGTCCTGAACGAGGGGTGGAGAGAAGCCCCAAGACACATGAGACGTGTGGAACGTGTGTGCAACTCCAGAGCCACCTGCCCTAAGACTCCAGTGAGATATACACGCAGGGAGGAGAGCCCAGCGTAAGCTTCACCAAGAGAGATACTGGTGTTTGCACCTGTGTGGGTGTGGACAGGGCTAGTTCTCCCAAAGCTGTGTGGAGGTGGCCCCACCAATCTAAGCTTATCATCCCTGGGCCCAACTTGCAGCTTTCCAGTCAAGGCACTGTCCTCTAAATGTAGGCTGTGATTCCACACATGCCTGCCACCTCATTTCCAAGGGAACCCAACTTGGCTTCTAAGCAGGGCAAGATGGAAAGGACTTCCAGGGAAGGGGGAGTTAAGCAATGGCGGAGAGGAAAAAAAGGAGTCAGAGATCAAACCTCCCTGGGGCATCTGTGTTGACTGCATCTACACACACACGAGCAGCACATTCTACTTAACGCTTTGGATGCATAAATGCATACGCTAGATATTAAGAGATGCCTTTCAAATCTCTGTTCCCTGAATGCTCTTCAGTAAAGAACACCAGAGAGGTCATGTTGGCTCTGTCCCTCATGCTCCACCCCTTCCACAATCAGACAAGATGATTTCCTTTATAAATCCTTCGATTACCCTTCACCCAGCTCCAAGTACCCAGGCCTCACCCCAGCAAAACTGAACCAGAACAAATGTATATGCTAAAGCACATTTTACCAGCTGGCTGTGCACTTTAAATATATTTGTATCACCTAAATACATCTGTATCGTTGCAGCCCGGTCCTCTCTGCTCTCGCCATTGGCTCTGGGGATTAAGGAGCATGAGCTGGTGACAGGACTGGCTCAGTTCGACCTCCAGGGACCCAAGGGCCCAGAGGAGGTGCCCTGGCTGACCCTGGATGACCTCAGCTCCGTGGAGCCTGTGTCTCTGGGGAATGGGAGCATGCAGTCCCTCGGCGCCAAGTCCCTCGGATCTCACAAGCCACGCCTGTTATTGGTAGTACTTTTTACTTGAAGATCAATTTCCTCAAATGGTGGACTTCCCCTCCAAGTTTCCTCGAAACTCTGGCTCTGGCTGGGGAGGCATGGCCCTTCCTGCAGCTCTGGTCCAGCCTCTCTAGTGTCCCAGGTCCTCCAGGCCCTCTCCCCGAAAGCTGCCTGCGGTGGGAGTGGGGCCAGGTCCTGGCGCTCAGAACAGCTGGGCGGAGAGAATCGCACAGGTGGCCTCTTGGGCCTGCAGAATTCTGACAGGGAGTGAGGGCCTCAGAAAGAGCCAGTTTGGCCTCTACCACCCACCACCGCCCACCTCTGCTGAGCTCACTGCTTGGACAAGGGAGAGGAAACGTGGCCACAGGCTCAGCCTCCTTCTCTTAGCTGGAGAGAGGAAGGAGGGGTTGAGGACTCAAGTCACTCTGGCCTACTCAGGGCTGGAGGGAAATGTGACCAGTCCCGCAAAGGAATTCAGCTATGGACAAACCTGCATTTAAATACGGGGGAGGGATAACGCACACAAGTATTTGGTTCCTCACCACCACCTGAAGTAAAGGGATGTCGTTTTGTCTTTAACGGACAGATGAGAAGTTGTATTTGCAAAGCCAAGGAACCCAGAGTTTTCTGGCTCCTACACTGAACCCAGAGATGACTGGAATTGGAGGCTAAAGGGCAAGAAACGTGGCCGTATTGCTCAGACGGCAGCAGACCCCTAAGCGCTTGAGGATTTCTAAGCCTGCTCTGGCTGAGGAGGACACGGTTTCTGCGGTGCCCACTGCCTGGCAATAGCCGTGGTGCCCGAAACAGGTGAGAGAACACCTTCCAATCATCCCACCGCAACAAAGGGTTCCCCCAAAGGGGAAATTCTCTCCTGGGGAGGTGGGGGAGGGAGACACTCAGGATCTTCAAAGAAACTTGTTAATATCACGGCTGCCATCATAGATGAACTTTACTAACATAACGCTTTCAGGGCATCAAAGCAGGTGTTGGTGTGAGCAGCACCGTAGCGGAGGAAGCCAACGCTGGGCTCCCAGTGACCGGGAGGTGCTTGGGGCCAGGATGGCACAGACACTTCCCAGCAACCCCAACTGAGAGCGTGGCAATGCTGCCTGAGCCAGACTTCCCTGAAAGCGTGGAAATGCTGACCCATCTTTCTGCCAGGGACAGAGGGCTGGGTGCGGAAAGCGAAAAACAAAAATCCAAACAACTCAGAAAACAGGGAGATGCCATCGGCCATACCTTAACCGCTTTGTTGAATTTGACACAAAAATCTCTAAAGATCTGAAGGCACTCGTCCAGTTTCATGGTTTCTTTGTCTTCACAGAAAAAGTCTATAAGGGTGTGGGCCTCGTCCTGGAGCTCTTGCTTCCAGCGCTCCAGTTCTGTCAGCTTTTCCACAGCGAACTGCGGGAAAACAAACAAGCACACACTCAAGTCAACAGCAGTGAGGAGACTCTCTGTGCACCGTCTAGTGCCCGGGGAAGCCGTGCTCCTGGGCTCAATTTCAAGTCGAGAAGGGAAGGTGGATTGCAAACCCAATGCACTCAGAGCCAAAAGGAAAATAATTCAACCCAAACAAAGCCCTGGGGAAGCAAGGTGAACTCCTGTGTAAAGGCCTGGAAGCAACAAATGAGCCTAAAGAGCTTTAATCTACAGAATGCCTCTGACAAAATGGTGGCCTTTAAGGCTACTGAAAAATTGCATAGGTGTAACGTTGGTTTTATTAAGGAAAACTCATTCTGTATCTGTTCTTCCTTCTAAGTGAGTCTTGGGGTGCCCAGGTGGCTCAGACGGTTGAGTGTCGTCGGACTTTGGCTCAGGTCATCATCTCATTATGAGTTCGAGACCCACCACTGGGCTCGCTGTTGTCAGCACAGAGCCCACCTTGGATCCTCTGTCCCCTTTCTCTCTCTCTCTCAAAAATACATAAACATTAAAAAAAAGGTCTGATATTGGCCAAGGGTTCACTTCAGGGTGCCAAAAGTCACTCGTACTGATGAGTTATCCTGTGGAGGAGGAGTTTAAGCCTCACCTCTAGTGACCTATATCAGGGTCAGTGTCATCCCATAGGACTGGAAGCCCCTGTGCCTAGACAAATGCCCCAGCCAAGACTTCCTAACCATGGTGCTTATCCAAGGCAGCTCAGAAGCTGTGTCGACAGTGCATGCTCATACCCCACCCATGCGATTCAGTATGTCTGAGGTGTAACTGCCACTGGTATTTTATTAAAACTGCAGGAGACCCCGATGAGCCCCCATGGACAGGAATTACTGCCCTACACAAATCCTCTACACAAATCACCTCCTCCTCATTCTTCCAGGACAAAGTCTCCAGTGCCCCTATGGTTTCAGGTGCCGAACACAACAAAGAAACAGAAACGAAAGAGGTTTGCTCTCCTCCAGTGAGCTCTCAGCCCTTTCAGGATGGGGACCTATCAGGCGCACGAGCACACTTCCCTGACATGTTGGGGACATTTCATGTTGAGCTGAAATGAGGAAGCAGCAGGTTAGAGGAGCCACAGCTGCATGGGGACCAGATTGCTTGGGATCACACTCAAGTCAACCTTCTTTTTCACCAGGGAACAAGGCTTATGTGAAGAAGGAATGCGTGAAGTACGTGACTTTATAAATCACACAGATCTTGTTCTTAAAAAGGCTTCTATTTGAGACACTTCCTTTGAGTGGAAGGACCGGCCTAGGAAATGTGAAGCGATGGACTGCCCACCCTCATGGAGTGGGATCGCTGCTGAAACATGCTTGGAGAAGGAAGAGAAGTTCTGAGGAGACACGTCACCTCTCACCCACTCCCACACACTCTCCCCCATAAGAGTCCTTTCCTTACACCAAACACACTCAAGAGGTAGCAGGAAACCAAAACTATTCAGGAAACGAGATACCAGAGAAAGTAACTATCTGAGTCAGTAGCCCGAGGCAGTGTGCGCATTCGTGCTGCATTATTCTTTATGGAGAGAAGGGTATTCATGAAAAGATAAATCTTTGCCTGTCATTCTTCCACAGGGGGAAAGGTGGATTCCAGCCAAGAAAAACTCAACAGCAGAAAAATAGGACTCTTGACAAGAATCTATCTACATGGGATAGATTAGCTTAGCTCCTCCTCCCATGTCTCATCACTAGATCCTGTGGGGATCGAGAGAAAACCAGGAAGGAAAAACTTAACATGCACTGTGGTCACCCTTAGGACTTGGGAAAGTGAAACATTCCGAATATGGGTGTGAAAAATCACCCGGCTCAGTCTTTTGCCAAGACTTAATTTTTGCAGTCAGGACCACAAATGGCCGTCCAGAGCCACTGGCCAAGTATACACTGGCCAAGTATAATGGACAAGGTATCAGTAGCCGTGCCAGGAGACTCCACTTTCCGTGTCTCACTTGTTTGCTCCAGACTGAAGTTCCAAACCAACGTATTCGTTATTTCTTGCCCAGAGGGTCAAAATACTGAAAGAGATTTGCAAGACTGTGTTCTTCTCTTTTCTCTGCTCAAAAAACTTCAATGTTTCCCCATGGCTAAGAGCACAAAGTCCAACGTTTTCCCTTCATGGCCTGACCCTACCCTACCTTATAAAATTAATACCTGCCCCCCCCCCACCATTTAAAAAGAAATTGAATATAAAAAAGAAAAATAAATAGCTGTATGAGAACATTTTATTTACAAAGATAAAAATGATTACGAGAAAGAAGCATTTAGAGTCAAACAAGGATGCCTTTAAAGAGCAGCCTAGGGGCACGGCTAAGACAGAGCTGCTTTTCATCATAAACCTTTCTGTGCTGCTATGTAGCATAAAATATTAATATTTAATGTAAGAGCCAGGGAATGAGAGATCCAGGATTCTCATCTCACTGTGGGATGGGCCTTCCCCCCCGTATTTCTGGATTTCTCTCATTTGTCTGCATGTGCTTACTGCTAAGAGCTTTCCTACCTGTTAGACCGTAATTTTTTTTTTAATGTATGTTTATTTTTGAGAGAGAGAGAGAGTGAGTGGGGGAGGGGCAGAGAGAGAGAGAGGGAGACACAGAATCCGAAGCAGGCTCCAGGCTCCAAGCTGTCAGCACAGAGCCCGATGCGGGGCTCGAATCCCTAGACTGTGAGATCATGACCTGAGCCGAAGTTGGACGCTTAACCAACTGAGTCACCCAGGTACCCCAGCTTTCCTACCTGTTAGGTATTTTATGGTGGTGTTTGCATTGTGGAGAAAAATCTGTGCACTTTAAACAGAGTATTTATTTGGTTATATATGAAAGAAAATACATATTTAATCATAAAAATAAACGTGCAGCAGAACCAAACAAAGTGTTTGCTGATGGGAGCTGCAACTTCCAATATTTGATGTAGCTTAATTCCGAGGAAACGAGTGAAAGCTGAGGTCGGCAGGACCTTCGGAGCAGGCCGTTCCCGGCACCAAGGGTGGCCGTGCCGCACATGTGCCACCTCGAAAGGACGGATACTGACGGTAGCATACCACTTCCCTGGAGACCAAAAGCATGCAAAGCTGCCCCTTTTTTTTAAATAAGGAAGATACGAGAAGTATGTCAGACTATGTGATTAGTGAGTCACAGTGAGCTGTCACAAACACGTCCACTCGGCTGTTTTTTGTTGATGTTATTCAGAGCAGCTCCCGACACACCCTGTGCGGCTGATGTGTTTGGGGTGTTGATAGTCATGGCTATCGTGTGTGCTCCCGCTCTCATTATAAAAACATGCCAAAACCTGGCTTGTTTCTTGAATAAAAACAAGTGAAGGAACAACAGCCCAAGTTCTCAGGTGTCTATGATTTCCGTGGAACTCCCTTCTGTCGTCCAAAAGTTGGATTAGGAGGCAAGAACTCGTACGCTGCGGTTTCGAAACAAAACCTGAGCTGCCACGCATATGCCGCCAAGGGTCAGCACCACATGCCGATACCAGTTGGCTACAGCGCGGGGCAATGATGGACGGGGAGCAGGGGTAAAGGGAGGCCAGCCCTAAACAAACACCTTACGTGCAGACCTCATTCGACAACGCCTGCCAGAAAACCAATGCGGCAAGGAATGGGCATTGAAATACAAAGTTCCTTCTACTGAGCTGGGGAAAAAATATATGAACCGGAACCCGCTGCTTCCACAAACGCGTGCAGATTTAACCAGCCCTGCCGGGTGCCTGGAGCCGAAACGAGAGACGGACTCAAATCACCCACAAACCTGAAGGAAATCTTCCACCTGCTGACAAAGTTCACCATCCCGCTGAATGTTTTCCCTCAGAGATCTCGTCCTGATAAAGAGCGAGCGCAGTTCTGCCTCCGTGTTATCCAGAGATAATCTGAAAGAAGAAAGGGGAGAGAGTGGGCAGTTGGCACAGGGAAGCCATGTGTCACACAGGCACGTCAAACGAGACTAGCCGTTGGTCAAACCAAAAACAGAAGGGCAGAACTACCGCGATGACATTTACCACCCCTGTACTTAGACTTCCCTCTGGAACCAATGCAAAAGCTCTAACTCACGGAAAGCAAGGCAGTGTAGACATTAAGGGCAATAAGGAGATACTAAGCAGACTTCATGCGGCCACAGACAGCCAGAGTAAGCACTCGGTATTTCACAGAGAACTAATCATGCAGCTAACAATTCTGCAAAGAAATGACAGAACTGATCACAAGGCCTTTGTTACATACATCACATCAAGACTGGTAGTGCACTGAGTGATATTTTTGTCACCAGGTAAAGTGAATAGGTGATACCTAAAACCCAGTGCAATTCACTTAGCAAATTCATAAACTAGAATGCTTTCCTGCTTCTATTGCAAATTCTAACTTTTCGTCGTGCAATCACGTTTTCCACCTTCACTGGTCGTCAGCATCCATTTATGATCTGTCTGTACTTCACCAGGATACCTCATCTTCTATTTCAAAGAAACAAACTTTACTGACTAGGTTTTTTTCTAAGACAGCATCTAGCTAAACTTTCCCATCTAACCAGAAATGTCAGAACAAAAATGTAATGATTATTTGTATGTACACCTCTTAGTAACATTTCTATACTAGTCAGAGGAAAAAAAATTCTCACACAAGTTTCTTTCAGAAATTCAAAACCGAAACAGTTTATATCTTTTAAGATGCTCGTTCTTTGGGGGAATAATCTGAAAATCTATAAACAGGAACTATGAACTATTCACAACTTAGGACCAATAATTTCCCTTTGGGAAAGACATGTAATCTGTGGCTAGATGTTCACAGTTAATAATACTGAGCCACTGGCCAATGACAGGGCTTAGCTTGAAAAGCTGCGGCTTGTGTATTTATGCATATGGTTCATGGCTCCCCTAACTAGAAACAGTCACACAGATAACAAGCAGGTAACACGAAGGGTGCCGGAGCCAGCTTGCAAGAGGCCACTGTGGGTGTTGGCATCCCCTCCCAGCTCCTCCCTCAGTAAGGCCACACGGGTAGCTTGAAATCTGCCACCGTAGCAGTATTTACACTATGGAAATCAGCAGGTGCTACAAATTAGGGCTTCTTTCTGGGAAAGCTGGTTATTGAACATTTACCACTGGATACATACATATGTGCTGTAAATTTAAAAACACGGAACTCTGGGGATCCTGGGTGGCTCAGCTGGCTGAGGGTCCGACTCTTGATTTTGGGTCAGGTTGTGATCTCACAGTTCATGAGTTCGAGCCCCACATCAGGCTCTGCACTGACATGACAATGCGGAGCCTGCCTGGGATTCCCTCTCTCCCTCTCTCTCCACCCCTCCCGTGCTCTCTCTCAAAATAAATAAACTTACAAAAAATAAAAGCACGGAACTCAACATAGTACATATACACAGATTATAGCTACATTAAAACACACATTTACACTGGGATAAGAAGCAAATTAAAGTGATGTAAACACAGCTTTATGTTCGGTAGCTACTTTCTCTGTTGAGTGACGAATTTAAATACAATCCTTTCACAACCCTTGGTATGGTTCCAACTTCTTCTAATGCAATAGAAAATCAATGTACCATGTTAGATTCTACAGGGAAACGGCCCTGGACGTTTGACTGATATATGCCAACTCCCGAGGTAATAGGCTGTGTTGTTTGAGCTCTACCTGTTGGGTGTGGAGGGATTTGAAGTTCTCAATCCATACTGTTTTTACACTGATGATATTCATTAGGAAAGACTGAAATGGGGTTTTTAGCTTAAAAATAAAAGATTAAGTTTTCAAAACCCCCAATTTCCAAAGATGCACACACACCTCTGTAAGCAAATAAAAGGAAGGTCTGAAAATTCAACAAGACAAAACTTTTTAAAGTTATAATACCTTCACCAGTTTTCATTAAAAAATAGCTTCAAAAAATGTGAATCTTACAATTCACTTTCAGTCTTCCTTGCTTACCTAGCAGCCTCCTGAACGTGATGCAATTTTTCAGAAAAGTTTAGAAGAATGGCATCTTTCTTTTGGGCTTCCTAGAATAAAAACAGAATTTTCTCTCACTGTATGTATAAAACTGGAAGGAAACAATTTTCCCAAGGCTTAAAGGAACCTTAAAGTTCTTGTTTTTATGCTTAGTATATTCAAAGCAATTCACTGAAACATGAACTCTGATATTGTTAACAAGATTTACCAGAACTCCCCTACTCTCAAGATATATGTAACTTCCCAGAGCAACCGATCCTGACGTGAAATACAATTCATGTGCATGCAGAGTCAATGCAAGTGGGTGGTAGCTTAGCAGGGCCCATTGTTTCTAAGAGAATCCAATAAATCCTGCTTAAATACCACCCATACCTATGAGTGTGCCTGTATATGACCAAGATACCTTCAGCTGTTAAACCAGTTTGCAAAATGACTTTAATCAGAAGGTGCACAAGCCATGGAGGTATTTGCATTCTTCATCTGCTCAGAGGATACAAGGAAGGTAGGTATGAAGGAAGCAATCACCAACTCTGGAAACATCCCCACATGGGTAGGGACCAAGTTACAGAGAGCACCTGGATACATGGATCTAAAAGGACTGCCAGGGAAGCACCGGGTGGCTCATTTGGTTAAGCGTCTGACTCTTCATTTTGGCCAAGGTCAGGATCTTACAGTTCGTGAGACCGAGCCCCATGCTGGGCTCTGAGCTGACAGCACAGAGCCTGCTTGGAATTCTCTCCCTCTCTTTGCCCCTCCCTCCACTCACACGCTTTTCTCTCAAAAAAACAAAACCAAAACCAAAACAACAACAACAAAAACCTTTTAAATAAATAAATAAAAGAACTGCCAGAAGGCTACCTTCAAGGCACATAGGGTAAGGAAGACATTTTCTGGTTTTAATGCCCTGAAATTAACTTTTAAATTAGCCCTGAGTTCAACATGTCCTTTGTCTTCTGAAGAATGTCATAATAATTGTGTGTATTATTTATGGAGCGCTTACTCTGTGCCAAACACGAGTCTGGCACGTTATGAAATGATCCCCTTCAACCCTGTTGGTTACCTGTTTTGCAGTATCACTAGGCCCATGATTAGATGAAGAAATTGAAGGTCTTAATGTTTCAGTAACTTGTCTGAGGAAGTACAGCTAATAAAGGACAAGTCAAAATCCTAATTCCATCCTGTTCTGAAGCTCACACTAGAAACAAGCCCAGCTTCCTCCCCAGCTTAAACCTATATCTGTGTGATTGCTGTCAAAACAACAAAGGTGATCCAGTGAAGGAAAAACAAATCGATGTAATTCGTAATTTGAGATAATTTAACAACAAAGAGGCAACTGTCTTTGGCTGACTTTCCACTTTGTAATTGGTTGTTTCGGTATCACAAAGACCCAGTCAGAAATGGAGGTGATGGACAGGGGGAAGATACCAAACCCTGTGCTCGTGGCAAGGCGAGCTAACCTATAGTTCACAGAGGGACACCAGTGGAGGTGATCTTTTTCATTGCTCTGACCCCTTCACTCTACACTTACAAATCTAGTCAACCCAACATTGGGAATGTCTCACACCCAGGCCTCTGCTCTCCATCCGCGTGGCTAGGACTCTGATTCTCAGCTCTTGCCAAGCGATCAGAGCCAACTTCTGCCAAGAGGTGCCCTATTTCTAGTTCTCTCTCCACTGCAGCCCATTCTCATTATTGCCTTATTTTCCTAAAAACAAAGCCAACCTGCTCATGCCATTATGCTGTGCATGAGCTTCTGTTGGCTCCAAAACGCTACAGCATGAATCCAAATTCCCCAGCATTTAGGATGTGAACCCTTCATAATCGGGTTTTGCCAACCCTGTCCCCTGCCTCCCCCACCCCCTCCTCTTTCCTACTGTCCTACAACCCTAGGCACAGTTCAGCTCAGGAATCTGCAGAGTGCTTCTGCAAACAGAACCTTCTTAGAACCCACCACACCCTTTCCTATTTCCAGGTGATGCCCCCTTACACCTGGGAAAAACCTCCCCACCTCCGGGGACGATTCACACTCATTCTCTCTCTGAAGTCACCATTTCCACATACCTGTGCAACAAAGTGCAGAAGATTCATCCCAGGCTTGTTTGCTTTTGTGTCTGCCAATTTGAGCAAAGAAGACAGTTTAAATCCTACTGCATTGCCAGCATACCCTCCCTAAAGAAGACAAATCAAAAGAAAAAATATATACATATACCTCTGCACAGACAAATAAAGTGAGAAACGCAACATTTTAATGCTTTTGAATTTTACTTACTGCATTCATGATGTTCCCCGCCTGCAGCACCAAGTGTAATATTGAATGTAGCTCCTCACACAGCATCAGCTCTGTCAAAAAAGAACACACCACAGTCCCTTCAGCTTAAATGCACACGACAGTGACCACATCCAAGTTCAGGAAAGTCCGAAGCAAACTCTGACCCTACACTGCATGCAAAAACTGGAGGAAACAAATAAAGCAGCACATGCTGTGGTAGATCTAATGCACCATTTGCTACCGGTAATCCACGTCCTAGTGTTTACCTGGGAATCAAATAGGTATGATAGTTAAGTTTCACAAAATACTTCCATAACGAAAAGTTTCAAGTAGTGGAAAATGCAAAGGCCTTATGAAAAGCAGCATACTGTTACAGGAATAACCTTTTTCTCAGCAATTGTTTATTTTTTCCCTTTATATCCATTAGCCTTTGAGACTACATTTATAGAACCTGCAAACAGAGAGCAACATTCTGCTTCGTCGAGGAGCTACAAGGAGATAAAAAATAAACAGGTTGGGATGGCATGTAAATAACTTGCAAAGCACTAACCCTCAGGGTCCAAGCACCCAGAGAATCTGTTTATTTTATTCAAAACTATACATTTCATTTGGATTGGCTTAAAGGTTAAAAAGGAGCTTCTCACTGTAATATATTTTTAAATTAGCTCTTTATTTTTATTTATTTTTTTAATGTTCATTTGAGAGAGAGAGAGAGAGAGAGAGGGGAAAGTGAGCAGGGGAGGGGCAAAGAGAGAGGGGGCAGAGAATCTGAAATGGGCTTCAAGGTGTCAGCACAGAGCCCAGTGTAGGGCTCAAACCCTTGAACCATGAGATCATGACCTGGGCCAAAGTCAGACACTTAACCGACTGAGCCACTCAAGTGCCCATTTAAATTAGTTCTTTAACAAACACAGAGGCTTTTGTACACACATCTGTGCAAATAAACAGTATTAAAAATTGTTAATGTATTTAAGAAGCTAAAAAAAAGCTTATTAAAATTACACGATATATAGAAAATAAAATGTCACCTATGATTTTTTTAAGTTCATATTCTCCAATAAGTGTGGTATTACTTACAAAAACTTACATTTGGACCATTGCCTGTATTATGTTATCTAAGAAGGCCAGTATTTCAAGGTTAACCAGATAAGAAACGTTTCCACCGTGCCCACAAATTTGCCTTGCTCATTATGAAAACTATTCCTCCAACTCGATTTGAAGAGGAAGAACAACTCTTCCAACATTGCTGCGATAGCCTTGGTGTACAGGAAAAAATTTAAAAAAAAATTTTTTTAATGTTTGTTTATTTTTGAGGGAGAGAGAGAGAGAGAGGCAGAGTGCAAGTGGGGGAGGGGCAAAGAGAGAGGGAAACACAGAGTATGATATGTGCTCCAGGCTCTGATCTGTCAGCACAGAGTCCAAAGCAGGGCTCAAACCCACGAACGGCAAAGATCATGACCTGAACCGAGTTGGATGCTTAACTGACTGAGCTACCCCAGGCGCCTCCAGGAAAAAATTCTAAAAGGCCTCTCTAACTGAAAGAAGAAAAATCATCCTTAATTCTTAGTCTCCTCTCTAAAATGAATACGATGGACTGAAGAGAAACATTTTATCTCAACACAGACCAGAGCAACTAAACAGGAAAATCAAATAGGAATCAACAGTTCTACTCTTAACTGATAACTAGAAATCTAGAAAACAACCAAGAGGAAATCAGGCTGGCCCTGAAAACCCTGGAAAATGTGAGGGATAGGGAGCATCAGGGACTCCACCTTGGAGATGAGGAGTGCCCACACACATTCGAGGCCTGCCTGCTCAGCGCCAGAAATGCCAGAAGGCCAAACCTCATCACTGTGGAGTGAGACAGCAGAGCAACTCTCAGGAGTCTATCCAAGCTGCGTAAGCAAGCTATTCAAAGAAACAGACATAACCCATTGGCTGCTCTCAAATGTAAATAGCCCACCAGGTGTTAGAGTCTTGAGAGGAAGCAGGTGGGAGAGGAAACAGGGGGCAGAACTATCAGGAACCTGCAGAAGAGTCATGCTGGAGATGCCCAGGAGGAGTCAGGGGCCAGGAGGTATGCTTCCGGCAAAGCAGGTCCTGGACACCAGGGGCCAGAGGGTGGGAGGAAAAATGCAGCTGGCCTAGGCGCCCAGGCTTTGAGCAGGAGCCAGCACCCACATGCAGTCACTACACACTGCATAGTCACAGAGAGCTGACCTGGGAGAGGAACAAGAGCAAGCTGCAAGCAGCAAGGCTTACTCTGAAGCTTGGGATGAAAGAAACCTTCTTCTACAGGAGGATAATATGCTCACTGATGGATTAATTGGCTAATTAATTGACTAATTAATCAATTAATCACTTAGGGAGGAAAGTAAATGGAAATAAACCTTAATTGTCATCCCAGGTAATATCTCATTTCCCTTTTTAGGGTGTAGCAGATCTAGGCGCTTGCACTTCTAATTCCAATTGAATAGTTTTTATTTATTTTTTTAAATTTTTATTTATTTTTTACCGTTTTATTTATTTATTTATTTATTTTTTATTTATTTTTTTTTTCAACGTTTTTATTTATTTTTTTTGGGACAGAGAGAGACAGAGCATGAACGGGGGAGGGGCAGAGAGAGAGGGAGACACAGAATCGGAAACAGGCTCCAGGCTCTGAGCCATCAGCCCAGAGCCTGACACGGGGCTCGAACTCCCGGACCGCGAGATCGTGACCTGAGCTGAAGTCGGACGCTTAACCGACTGCGCCACCCAGGCGCCCCCCGTTTTATTTATTTTTGAGACAGAGAGAGACAGAGCATGAACGGGGGAGGGGCAGAGAGAGAGGGAGACACAGAATTGGAAGCAGGCTCCAGGCTCTGAGCCATCAGCCCAGAGCCTGACACGGGGCTCGAACTCCCGGACCGCGAGATCGTGACCTGAGCTGAAGTCGGACGCTTAACCGACTGAGCCACCCAGGCGCCCCATCAATTGAATAGTTTTTAAAAATAAGCTTATACCAGAGCTCCTGGGTGGGTCAGTCGGTTAAGCGTCCGACTTCCACTCAGGTCACGGTCCCGTGCTTCATGGGTTCGAGCTGTGTCAGGCTCTGTGCTGACAGCTCAGAGCCTGGAGGCTGCTTCAGATTCTGTGACTCCCTCTCTCTCTGCCTCCCCCCTCCGCCCCACCCCGCTTGCACTCTGTCTGTCTCCCAAAAAGAAATAAACATTAAAAAAAATTTTTTAAAGAATTATTTAAAAAAAAAAAAAAAAGCTAATACCAAGCTGGTGCAGCCACTGTGGGAAACAGTACGAGGTTCCTCAAAAACTCAAAAATAGAATTACCATATGATCTGGTAATTCCACTACTGGGTATTTACCCCAAATATATGAAAACACTAATTCAAAGGGATACATGCACCCCTATGTTTATAGCAGCATTATTTACGATAGCCAAGATATGCAAGCAACCCAAGTGTCCACTGACTGATGAATGGATAAAGAAAACACAATGTGTATATATATATATATATACACAATGGAACATTAGTCAACTATAAAAAACAATGAAATCTTGTCATTGGCAACAATATGCATGGATCTAGAGGATATAATGCTAAGTGAAATAAGTCAGAGAAAGACAAATACCACATGATTTCACTCATATGTGGAATGGAAGAAACAAAAACAGAGAAAAAGAGACAAACAAGAAAACAGACTTAATTATAGAGAACAAACTGGTGTTTACCGGAGGGGAGGTAGGTGGGGGGATGGGAGGAATAGGTGATAGGGATTACGGAGTGCACTTGTCATGATGAACACCGAGTGATGTATAGAATTGTTGAACACTACATTGCACACTTGAAACTAAGATAATACTGTACATTAAGCACACTGGAATTAAAAAAGTAAATGAATTTGTAAAAATTAAGAGAAGAATGCTTACTAAAAAGAATAAATATTTGGGGTGCCTGGGTGGCTCAATCGGTTAAGCATCCGACTTCAGCTCAGGTCATGATCTCACGATTCGTGAGTTCGAGCCCTGCATTGGGCTCTGTGCTGGCAGCTCAGAGCCTGGAGCCTGCTTCGGATTCTGTGTGTCCCTCTATCTCTGCCCCTCCCCCACTCGCACTCTGTCTCCCTCGGTCTCTCAAAAACAAGTAAGAAAAGAGTAAGTATTAAAATAAAATAAACTGCTACCAAAATTAATAAAAACAAATTACACGAAGCATCACGTATTCACTTACCTTTTGTAGCAGTTCTTAGAATTGTTATGTCTGTGTATAGAGAAGAACAAGAAGGTAAAAATTCCTTCTTTAGCACCATGGCTTCAATCCGAAGTGAATAGCTGAAAAATAAAAAGTAAACCTGTAGAATCTTATGTCATTAATTTTAAAACCTTACTCTGAAAAGAAGAGTGATGGATTATCCTTACTTTGGCACCTGAATCAAGTAGTGCAGAAAGGAATCTGCCAGCGACAGCTTGGACACATCTCCACTAAATGTTTTTAATTTCTTTATCTAAAAGACAAATGGAAAAGAAGGCAGACAAAAAAATAACTTATGATTAAAAGGTAACATTGTTTTAAATTTCATCTTAAAATTCCTTTAAGAAAATGAGACTTCAGTGCTCAATTCAAATCAAAAATGTAGGCCCAGGAAAAGACAGAAAAGGAAATCACCACATCTACTATGTTGTTTTTTGAAAGAAGATAAACCAAACAAATCAGAAAGAGAAGAGTTGTGTCACGTTTGTGGGTATAAACAATCCCAATCAAACCACAGAACCGGAGCCACAGGAATCCTCAGGGAGGTTACTAAAGGGTCAGATCTAAGGATGAAAATTTTCTGTAAAGTTATAATCTGGAAGGGAGATCACTGGGAGAAGACAGAAAAGACTGGGTTACCATTATAACATGGTCCTCTAAGTTCTTAATGAAAAAATCTTAATATTTTGGGTATTCTGGATATAAAATATTCTGACTGGGTAAGTGCTAACCGACCTTGCTGTGGCCCAAGTCCCCCTCCACAAGAATAACTTTATAGGAAGGGGATACTGTGTGCTGAGGTCACTACACGCTGGCTCTCCAGAAGGAAGGTAAAAAGGAAAATGGCTCAAGCAGCTGAGGTCAAGGTCAAGACTTCCTCCTATGAAAAAAATCAAGTAATAAAACAATATATACAGTCAGATCCCATTTCTATAAATTTTTTAAAAAGCGTCCACTATGCCCCCCTATCTTCCATGTACACACCTTATACACAGGCAAAAGACTAAAAAGGGCCACTTACACGGGTGATAGGATTAAGGCGACTATTGTTTTCTTCTGCTGCTCATTTTTATTTTCTCACGTCTACAATGAACATGCATTACTCTTGTAAAACATTAAACTCAACTAAAAGTTATTCCTTCAACCATAGCAAAGAAAAACAAAAGAGTTCTGACATGGGAACATAGCCAAACAGCTAGCAGGTGGGGATGGAAGCAAAGAGAGAGTTCTCAAACTGCATCAGAGCAAGTCAATGCCTTCCTCCCATAGAAAACGGGACCCACCCAGTGGAAAAACTCTTTTATGTCCCCTGTAGTAGTAGTCTAGCATCTTCCAACAAAAATACTTTACGGTAAGTAGAACCTTGGGGCTACTTTTAAGTAGACGGCCTATCTCTGCAGCTAACTGTTGCCAATAAGCACTTACCATCTTTCAGGACTCTTTATAAAGCTTACTACTCTCTTCCATCCCCTGGGTTATGGGGGGGGTCCCATAAAAATAACATGATGTCTCTGTCTCTTGGAAAATAGGAAACGACAGTTCCAAAACACAGGGGAGGGAAAATCTGCAAAGATCCACAAGCTGAAGTAGCTACATCAACTACCTGAAAATTCAAAACGTAATAGTGCAGACTCACTGGTGGTTAAGACTGCGGTTTTTTTGGTTTTTGGTTTTTTTTCCCCAACGGGCAGAAAATAGCCATTTATCAAACTGCATTATTTCCCCTACCTTTAGGGCCCCAAAGTGAATTTACCATTTTTAGCCATACTCAGTTTAAGGGCAGACGGAATTTCTGGTTTAGCTAAACCCAAACCAATGCCTGGCTGAACTGAGAAAGCCACAGGATGAATCCTGATCCCTTGTGAACTAGAGTTTGGCGGTTCACTATATATGGGCAGGGGCAGATTGAGGTTGTACCTTTTGTAAGACCATCTACGCAGCATGTGCAAAGCTTCTGAAAACAGCACAATTTTCTGTCTAAAACATAGGAATAGGTCATGCTAAATCAACTTGGTAGATATTTCTATTAAACATGTGCTCAACTCTAACTGAACAATGATTAATCTCCTTCACTTGTATAAAGAGCTAAAAAAATGTTTATGGATTTCAAGAGAATGGTGATGGAAAGATAGTCCTGAATTTAAGTGCCATGTATACAGTTCTTAGTTCCATTTCAAAATGAGCCTTATGTTCATTAAGAGGGATTATCGTACCTTCGCAGTGGTAGGGAGGTAAAAGAGAGGTGAACAAACCCTATAATTATTGTGCATTCTCGTCATCATCAAACAGCATTTATCAAACATTGTTAGGCATAATTTTGTTGGCTGAGCCAAGTGACTCTCATTATGACCTGGTTGTGCCCGGTTTCTGTCCTAATAGCAAACAGCATGCTCCTTAAGACTCACACATTCCAAAGGGCAGACCTCCTTCATCCCATCTAATTCCACTCACATGGCCTTGAAATAGCAAGATTTCCCACCAACAAACTCACCCAACAGAAGACCTTGGGGCTTCCCCCCTGTCATTCCCCTCCCAGGGGCAGAGTCAGCAAAGAAGGTAGGGATGAAGTGATGAAAATGTCAAACGACGCAACCAACCTGATGCCAGAGAGAACAGAAAATCTCTACCACCTTCCCGCCCTTTATCCTTGACAGTGATGCAGGGATGGGGCACCAGCCCCGACACAGGGAAGGGCTTGCAGGCTGGGTCAGGGCTCCCTTCCACCGTCCTCCCTGTTCCTACACAAGCCTCTTCCCTGTCCCCTCTCTGGGCACAGGAATACTTTTCAGGACAAAGAACCCACTCCCACTGCTTTTATTTCTGGGTCTACCCTCTTCCTCTGCAAGTTTCAACTACGAGTTTAAGGCGAGATGAACAAACAACGCCAGATAAAAGATTTGTGGTGAAGGGCAGAGAGATCCTGAAAACAAATTAACCTTCTGCTGGCTTGTCAGCTGAGAATGCGGGACAGAAAAGGGCTGTTTCCGCTCGTATTTTCAACATGCTGATAAGATTACGGTATCATTCAAGTGACACTCACGCTGGTCCTCTGTGAAAGTAGGGGCGATGAAAAGGCTGGGAAGCCAGTGCGGTGCAAGGCGGGGTCTTGAGAACCTTTGCCCTTCCTTCCTCAAAGGGAGGCAGTGGAGCGCAGCAGAAGGAACTGTTGTGGGCTCAAATAACGCGCAAATCCACCTTCCTCAACGGCTTATCAACTATGTGCCACTAGATGGGCTCTGGCTAACTTGTGTGAGCCTCAGTTTCCTCTCTGTAAAATGAGGAGTATCTTACAATGTTGCCAGGAGAATTAAATGAAAGAGACACACTAAATAATCCCAGCTATGGTTTAGTGACTTTCTATGTGCGAGGCACTGGGCTACGTACGCACTTGAGCACATTATCTCGCTCGACTGGATTTTGCCCTGCCCAGTGCCTGGAACATGGGGACACTCAATAAATGTTTAGTCCCTTCTTGTGCAAAAAACGAGCACAGAACGTTACACCACAGACTTAGCAACATGCAGTTACGCAGACACTTGTGCATTTATTAACATATTTCTGCCACATTCCTAAACCTCTCTCACTTGGCACTGACTCCCTCTTGGCCTCATCCCCATCCTCCACCCTCCACCAAGACTCTGGGGTCGGCCCTGGTCCGGGTGGTGCCAGAGGCCATGCAGCACTCACAACAAGGCCCTTGCAGGGGGCACTGGTCATGAGGTGGCTTCGGCTTTCCCCAAGACTCCCCTGGCCAGGCCAGTGCAGAACCCCAGAGTGGGTTAGGGAGGGGCGCCAAGATGCCCTGGGGGACTGTCAGGGTGTTCCTGCTGAAGGAAGCTCCCAGTTGAGTGTGGAGGGTGTGGTGAACTGAAGCCAAGAGTCAGTAATGTAAACAAGAAAGAGTGTGAGCAAGCTTGTCGGATATTCAGACTGAGGATGACCCTGCAGAGGAGGGAGAAGCAGCTGCAGCCTGGCTCAGTGGCTGGGACGCCTGTCGGGATCCCAGGGCGGTGTTTCATCCCAGCAGGACACTGTCTCCGGGGTCAGCTAATTGTCTGGGGGTGAGTGAAAGCCTCAGGACTCAGGGCAGCGCCTGGGTGGGTTTTAGTCATCTTGCCCTTAACATCCCCCCCACCACACATTTGAATTATATCCCACACACAACTCAAAAAGCAGGGTTCTTTTAAACACGAGAGGTTTGACAGCTAAGCTGCTTCTCTGAAAAATCCCAGAGTCTTCCACAGCCTTTGCATTCTCTAATCACCTCTGAATTAAAAATTAGAAATGAAGATATTAAGAAAACTGTACTTAATCTGCCAACTCTTCATGGCACAAAGCTGGCAGTCTCCCCCATGCCTAACCTCCATTTAGTTAGAAACTCAGAGCTTTTTAGAGCATATTCACATGTACTATCAAATCTGATCCTCACTTAAATAAACGATGAGGTCAGTTAGGAGTGGGAACCAGAACAGCCCTAAGGAGGAGACATGAAAAAAGCCCAAGCAGGAGTAAGATTTTGAGACCAACGCAATCCTTTTAAAATTCAAATTAATTAAATCCTATCCATCCTCATTAAAGGTTTTTGGGACTCTCATTCTTTACATTAAAAAAAAAAGAAAAAAAGACTAAGGACTGTTTAGCATATAAGATCCAGGGTAAATTATGATTTAATGTACCTTCCCTTCAGGACTTTAAGACCCTCCACTAACATTAATAAATGCTGTTAATTAATCTTAGCTTAGGGGCGCCTGGGTGGCTCAGTCGGTTAAGTGTCCGACTTCGGCTCAGGTCATGATCTCACAGTTTGTGGGTTCGAACCCCGCATGGGGCTCTGTGCTACCAGCTCAGAGCCTGGAGCCTGCTTCGGATTCTATGTCTCCCTCTCTCTCTGCCCCCTCCCTTGCTCATTCCCTCTCTTTCTCTCTCTCTCTCAAAAATAAATAATAAAGATTAAAAAAAATTAAAAAAAAATTAATCTTAGCTTAGATAAATTACACTTAATTTGCAAACAGAAAACCTGACATAGAAAGAGAGGTTCAGGTTACCAAATACACCTAGAATATCGAGCTACCTCGTAAGACCCTCAAGTTGGCATTGTGAGTTTATCACTGATCGATATAAAAGAAAAAGCACAGATATATACTTCTCTTGTTATCAATGGCACTAAAGTCGAATTCCATAAATTATGTCTGGGAAGAAGAGAGGGATGCGGGAGGAGGAAGCAGTGGTATGTGTAGAAAGGATAACTTACACTTTTCACTTTAAGATTCTGTATTATTCAAATGTTTACAAGCACATGTATTCATGTAATTTCTTACTGAAGTTTTTCAGGGTCCCCTTCTTCAAAAATAATCGGCAACATGACAATGTTATAAACTGTTTTTTTCTATCAAGCTCCTAACCATTCAACAGTTCAGTTAATTCAGTCTAAAAAAAAGATCAATAACTTTATATTGTAGTACTATATTGCTATCACAGCAATTTTCACCTTTTAGTCAATTAGACATTTATTAACAGTTTACCTACCTCTCCAAAATTTTAGAGCATATCCATCCCAAAGAGGTTTCGTTTTACTTTTTTGTTTAAAAAGTGTATGCATTTATAAAATAACCTGGGTACAGCCTAGGCAAAAACCATCACTGGAAGATGGAAAAGGAAACCAAAGTTCATATTCAGGTCCCACGTGCCGAGTACCACATCCAGCGCATAGCTAGGCTTTCAGCATCCTGACAATCCAGCGAGGCAAGCACCATCATCCTCTCTGCATAGGTGTGGAAACTGAGTTCACTGCAGTTAGGAAACTTGCAAGGGTACAGCTTCAGTTTAAACCTAGATTCCCTAACTCCACAACTTACACTCCCTCTCTTAGGTGACTTTTTACTTTTAGGTGAGAAAACTCTGGCTCCGAGTAGCAGAGTCCCCTTCCCATGTGAGTTTTGACACTCTGAAAAATGTTAAGGTTTTATCATCACTCCTAACATCTAAAATTCATGTGCCAAATTCCTTACCTCCTCTGACTCTGGCAAAAGCTTAAGAAATTCTCGCAGCGTCTCTGATCCATAATGTTCACTCTTTCCTTGATGAATATCTTCTACGATGGACTGAGGAGACCTTGAAAAGACAATTAATCAGATTCCATTTCACATTTGCTGAAGTGCCAAAGAAACACAAGCCAGTGGAAATTAAAACAAATCACCTCCACCCTCCTGCCATCCCGCCTTCTTCCCAGTCTGAGGGACATGCTGTGTCAGTGATCACAAGGGCCCCACTGCCAGGGAAAACAGGGATGCTGACACGCTCTTCATCCAGAAGCCCATCCTTGGGCATCCCAGAAAGGCAGCAACCTCTGGGGGTCTTCTCTGGGTGAAGAAAAGCAATCCTCTGGTCACATGGAAACCTGGCGAGCCTTTCCTTTCCACTGTAGAACACTGGCATTTAACCACTGTTGACTCACCAGTCCAACTTCCACTCGAGGGGCAACACTACAGATGAATTTATAAATTCCCTGACATGACAGGCTTGAACAGACACCCCCAGGCAACTCTCCCTGTACTTCAAGCCACTAGGTTCTGTTTTCATGCAGGAAAACAGCAGAGATTGACAGACACTTGGGTACTCATCACACCATGTATCTAACAAGGATATACAAGTATGAGGAATGACTTTTGCTTTTATTAGAAGCTGAATTTCAGCTCAGCCACACCCAGACTGATGCTGACAGTGTGGATGAGACTAAAGTTGCAAATATGTGCAAAAACCTTACTTCTTAAATTGCTTAAGAAATATCCCAATGTTCATGCTCCGTTTTGCATCCAAGATAGTAATCTGGAAAAAAATAGACACACGTAAGACTAGTAAAGAACAAATAAAAAGAGTTGGAGGAAAGGAGAGAATTAAAACCTATCAAAATACGACACTAATTTATAAGAGAATAACTTCCAATATGTAAATCTGGTGATTAATCGATATACCTAATGCAGTTTTGCAAACATTAAAATATTATCATCTCTCCAAATTTTCTGCAATGATATATTTCCTTGACTATAATAACTATACATACCTATTTTATTTTTAATTTTAACGTTTATTTATTTTTGATAGAACACAAGGTGGGGAGAAGAGAGAGAGGGAGACACAGAATCTGAAGCAGGCTCCAGGCTCTGAGCTGTCAGCACAGAGCCTGACATGGGGCTCCAACCCAAAGGCCATGAGATCATGACCTGAGCTGAAGTCGGTGGCCCAACCGAGCCACCCCAGGCGCCCCGTACATATCTATTTTAATCTTATATAACTTTTTTTAAAGTTTTAAAATGTTTAATTATTTTTGAGAGAGAGAGAGAGAGAGAGAGAGAGACAGAGATGGGGAGAGAGAAAGGGAGATACAGAATATGAAGCAGGCTCCAGGCTCCAAGCTGTCAGCCCAGAGCCCAACACGGGGCTCGAACCCACAAGCAGTGATATCATGATCTGAGCTGAATTCAGATGCTCAATCGACTAAACCACCCAGGTGCCCCTCTTACATGACTTTTAATGAATAATGTATATTAAAATTTGTTTAATTTAGCAATTTCCTCTTAGAATAACTAACAGCCTGCATTTAAAAGCCCAAATTTGACAAGAGCACACTGTATACATTGTATGTTAGCTATCTTGACAATAAATTATATTTTAAAAAAAAGAAAGAGAAAAAAAAATAAAAGCCCAAATTTGAAAAGCAGGTGTCTTAGCATAGAAGATCATATGAAATTTAAACTAAGAAAGTAAAAAATAACGGAAGATATTGCAGAGTCCCAACCCTGATTTAGGGATATAGAAGGACCAATACTGTTATTTTCAGAAATGTAATAAAATTAATTTTTTTTCAAAAAGAAAAATTTCTTTTCATTGAAAAAGAATACATATGTCCAATAGCCCTTTCAGGAGGAGGTAAGAAAGTCTTCTAAATTTTATTTACTCAAAATTTATCAAGGAAAATTCTTGTGCTGTCTTTCACCAAGTCTAAGATGCATGTTAACATCTCTGAAATCAGGAGGGATCTTACAACGTGTGGCGTCTTTGAGTTAATGAAATGCGGTGCTATTCTAATGTACTGTCAAAACCCAGATTTTGGCTGCAGTAGGTTTTAGCTGTCCAAAATCAATAATTGGGCAGGGTTTTATCAGATTAGAAATTAGACAGAACCTTTTTTGGACAGTGGGGTGGATGTTGTTATTGTAAACAGAACTTTTTCTTTCTCTGGCAGCAAATATACAAGAGGCGTGGAGGCAAGATAGCCTTAAAACTGCTGCAATTTTTTTCATCTGGTTTTTGGTAAAGGGAGACTAGCTAAAACAGGAATGTTGTTATAATTCTCTTCCTTTCCAAATGTATGTGATTCATTGTGAACAAAAGAGAATCAGGTTTCAGATTAAATTCCTGGTCTCTGGGCCTGCTTCTAAGTTTATAAGCAGCAGCAAGAACTGTTAACCCAATTTAATGGCACTTCCTGGCTCTAAGGTTAAATTTTTACAAGAGTATGGCTGCCTCCTTTTGAAGACTAATCTTAAACAATCACATTATTTACTATCCTAGGGGTTTACTTTATGTTCACGCAATCACCTGCCAGCCATAAAATAAACTCCCAAGCAATCAGGACAGGCTCCTTATGGGACTCCTACCCAAGGACTACAGTTCAAGTTCAGTGTGAAGGTAGGGGAGAAGAGGGGGGAAGAGAGGGAGAGAATAAAACCTGTCAAACTTAACACCCTTTAATGAGGAAAGCCCACACCAGACAGAGGAATCTAAATTCAGTAAGACAGAAAACTATGTCTTATTATAATTCATAAATTAAAAAGCCACAAGTAAGAACACGTATACTGATACAGTGACAGACATTTCCAAAGAACTTCCTCAGCACACACTTCTTGCCCCCAACTCCAATCTCCACCCTTAACCCTCTGATGCTCTGTGCCCTTGACGGATTCACAGCTACCGCTGCAGGAAGTGACAGAGAAATTACTCTTATTGTTCCTATCTGACAAATAAGGAAACCGAGCCTCAGAGATGTCATTTTTTATACTTTCCCCAAAGCAACACGAGAACTTCAGTTCTAGCTAGCCTGGGTCTCTCTGGTTCCTTTTCTCTCTAGTTCCTGTGAGTTTTAACACTGCTGAGGATACAGGAATATTAGAGAAGTGGCAATGTTCCCCCACAGCCTCGGGCGGGTATCCACATTGGGATGTTCCTCCAGGAATGGGGGCAGATCTATAGAAAGCCATCCACAGGGCCTGGCCAGGTTCCCCGGAGACTCCAGAGCTGTCTGTGTGGGATGATGGAGAGAAATCGTGTTCTCACAGCTGACACAGCCTCCAGGAGCTGCTGTCATACTTGACACAGAGCAGCCACAGCCTGGGGCAGCGACTGTCTCCACCGCTTGAAGCAAACCTTCTGAAAATGGTCGCTAATTTAAGACAATTCAGCAACAGTCCTAAGAAAAACCTGGGCTGGCCATCACAGAGCACCTTCCAGGGAACACGACAGGAAAACGAGACAACTGGCTGCCTTCCAGGGTCAGTCCCATTCTCTCCTGGCATCCTCAGATTTGCCTAGTGCACAATCTGACTCTCTCTCACAGGTTATCATATCCGATCCTTCTAAAGGAGTGTTATAAAAGTGTCTGTTAAAGTGCTTTAAAGCAGGTTATCATTTCACCTGTAAATTAGCTTATCTTACTTCCCAAAGGCTTGCCGCCTCAGAGCTGGGCAATTCAGGAACCCCATGCGTGTGGGACTGGGTGGTGTTTTGGAAGCATCCAGAGTAGTGGACTTGCTGGCTGCACAGGCTGAGACAGACAGCCTCAGGAACAAGGATTCCCTCCCTGCCTACCAGTTCCAGTTGAAGGTAATCTACTTTTCTGAACACTGCAGGACACGGAGGCAGGACCCGGACAGAAGTCAGGGCCTGTCTTAGCAGGTGCAGCCAGCGTACTGTAGAGCTCAGGGGCTTTCCCATGAAAGGCGCACTCAAGAGTTAAGCCAGCCCTGGTGAACAAGGGGCTCACCTTGTGCCACCCCGAGGACTTCCCACCAGGATGTGAGGTGGCCCTGCTAGGGGAACAGGCTCCCCACAGACTGCCAGGGTGGCCCGGGGGGCTCCGCCACCCTGAGGCACTGAGACTGCATGCAGCACTCAGTAAAGGGTGTGATTGGCTGTACCGCTCCTCTCGTGCAAACCTCCAGATAAGTGCTCCTACCTCCTCCCACAATTCTTTTTTTGTTTATTTAGAGGGGGGGGGGGAGAGAGAGAGAGAGAGAGAGAGAGATCCCATGCATAGGGGAGGGGCAAAGACAGAGGGAGACAAAGAGAATCCCAAGCAGGCTCAGCGCTGTCCGCGCAGAGCCCAACATGGGGCTCGTACTCACGAACCATGAGATCATGACCTGAGGCCAAATCAAGTGTCAGGATGCTTAATCAAGGCGCCCCCCACCCCTCTACAATTCTTGTACTTTTATCTACTACCAACTACTACAAAATCTGCCTCCCCTGTTCTTTAAAGAGAAGAAATAGCTTTTCGTTTTTAGTTGTGGTAAAATACATGTAACATTCACCATCTTAACCATTTTTTTTTTTCAAGTAATCTCTACACCCAACATGGGACTCAAACTCACAACCCTGAGATTAAGAGTTGCAGGCTCTACTGAATGAACCAGCCTGGAGGCCCCCATCTTAACCATTTTTAAACGGTATCATCAACTGCCTTCACACTGTTGTGCACCCATCACCACCACATCCACAGAACTCTTCCCATCTTGCAAAATTGCAACTCTGTACCCATTAAATCGTAACTCCCCATTTCCTCCTTCCTTCAGCCTCTGGCAACCACCTTTCTACTTGCTGTCTCTATAAATTGGACCATTCTGGGTACTTTACATTAAGTAGAATCATACAGCATTTGTCCTTTTGTGAATGGTTTATTTCACTTAACATAATATCTTCAAGGTGGAAGAAGAAATTTTTAAGCCACTTTTGTTTCAATATGTCCAAGAGGGCTTCCTTGACTACTTTAAGTACCACTAAATGGTGTTTATTTCAATGCCATGTCAAATTCTGAAAAGCAAAATTTTAAAAATCTTCCTGTATCCTCTACAGATGTAGCTTTTGGTTTCTGAGGTTTTTTATGTGTACTTTTCCAGCCCAGGTTTGGGGAAAAATATAAAAACCTAGGTTTTTTTTTTTTTTTCTTCTTTCAAATGTATTTCAAATACTCATCTAGTTCTGTAGTTCTGGATTGAGCATGTCCCAGAATTCTAGAACTTACTGGGATCATAACAAAAATTGAGAAATAACTGATAACCTGAATGAGTGTGAGAGAATAAGATATTTCTTCTCAGAAACTTAGAAAAAGCAATCTTCCTTCCATCCTCTCTTCCTCTTTCTCTAGTAAGTGATTTCAGTTATTTCTTACATAGTATTATTAATTAATGTTAATTGTAAAGATTAATTCAGGGGCACCTGGGTGAATCGGTCAGGTTAAGCGTCCGACTTCAGCTCAAGTCATGATCTCACGGTTCATGAGTTCAAGCCCCGCATGGGGCTCTGTGCTGACAGCTCAGAGCTTGAAGCATGCTTCGGATTCTGTGTCTCCCTGTTTCTCTGTCCCTCCCTCCCTCTCTCTCTCTTACAAATAAACATAGAAAAAAATTTTTTAAATGTAAATATTACTACAGACATCATATTGTGTTCCAACATTTGTATCTTCTTTTCTTTTTTTATTTCACTTTATTGACGTATACTTGACAAGTAAAATTGTAAGATATTTAAAGTGTGCATCATGCTTATAATGATATATGTAAACATGGTAGAAGGACTCCCCCATCTATCACCTCCCATATTTATCTCTTTTTTCTCTTCTTTGGAGAAAGGCATTTAAGTTCCACTCTCTTAGCAAATTTCAGTTATACAACACAATGTTATCAACTGTAGTCGCTGTATTACATCCTCGGGCTTCATTCATCTTGTGTTTTCTTTGTCAGTCCCAATTCTGATGTATCATATGGACAAATACTCCCTTTGCATCCTTGGTTCAGTTCTGCCAGCTCAGCTACCTTTAATTTCCTTTGGAAGATACCACTTGGCCAAGACGGTCCCTTCCCTTAAGAGCATTTCATATTCTAGAGGGAGGCAGGTACAGACCCAACTAACCAGTGTGAGTGAGACTCTGAGGGGGCTGGGGAGCCACAGTAACAGATGCACAGGGAACACCTCAGGGAAGAGGTCAGTGAACTCCAAAAAGAAGGTGGAGCTTGTGCTGACTCTTGTTATTATTATCTCCAGTAATATATTTTTGTTATTTCTAATTACTTTATTATAGTTTAATTATTACTCTAACATTTGTAGCTTCCTGAAGTTAATTTATAGGTAACAGAGATACAAGGATAGCAATATTTCATAACCTCCTCCTCCACGTACTAAATGTTTTCATTTACTATTTTGAGTGTTGTTCTTCCTAAATCCAGCCATTCCTGAACCCAGCTCTTCCTTATCTTCTAGCAACTTCTTTCTTTGGAGTATAATGGAACTTATTTGTAATGCTTTATGCGCCCTTTGAAGTAGCAGTCAACCACATAATGGCAGGCCACTTCCGTAGGAGGTTATTTCACATATTTCAAGGGGACATTATCTGATCTCTGGCATGTCTGAACCTCCAGAATTATGGCCTGTGTAGTGGCGGGTTGGGATGCCATGTTTCCAGGCTCAGGATGGGTCCCTCTGCCAAGCCTGCTGTTCAGGGTATTGTCCATTCCACACAGACAGGTGGTGACAACTATTACGTTTAACCCTGGGCTCCACTTACTACCAAGTAAATCGGAAGACTTATTATCGGGCCTTGTGGAAACTATAACTGCTGAGTTGTAATTTCTTTAGAAGAAAATCTAATGGGGGAAGAAAATAGCATGTACTGTAGTCTTTTACTGAAAATTTTAAAAAGTATATATACTTCTAGCCATGTTGGAGATAGCATGAAAAATTGAGAATAATTCTGGATAACCCTCTGTTATATGACAATATTACCTAATACACTTAAATCCTTCTACCTAACTACTTATCCTATCTGAGTACTAAAGAGTTGGAGAGTTATATTATCTTATGACTACACAGTCATGGTGACTTAATTTTTCTTTCTAGCAACTCTCAGCTTAGGACCTACAAGTATTAAAAGTAAAAATACTTGCACACCCATGTTCATAGCAGCACATTCACAAGAGCCAAAAGGTGGAGCAATGCAAATAGCCATCGATGGATGACCAGATAAACAAAACGTGGTATCTACGTACAATGGAATATCATTCAGCCTTAAAATTCTGACACATACTGGAACATGGAGGAGCCTTAAGGACATCATGCAAAATAAACTGTTACCAAAAGACAAATACCACATGATTCCATTTAAAAACGGTTAAGATGGGGGCACCTGGGTGGCTCAGTCGGTTAAGCGTCCGACTTCAGCTCAGGTCACGATCTCGCGGTCCGCGAGTTCGAGCCCCGCGTCGGGCTCTGCGCTGATGGCTCAGAGCCTGGAGCCTGCTTCCGATTCTGTGTCTCCCTCTCTTTCTGCCCCTCCCCTGTTCATGCTGTGTCTCTCTCTGTCTCAAAAATAAATAAACGTTAAAAAAAATTAAAAAAAAATAAATAAAATAAAATAAAAACGGTTAAGATGGGGACGCCTGGGTGGCTCAGTCGGTTAAGCGTCCTACTTCAGCTCAGGTCATCATCTCACGGTTCATGGGTTCAAGACCCGCGTCGGGTTCTGTGCTGACAGCTCAGAGCCTGGAGCCTGCTTCGGATTCTGTGTCTGCCTCTCTCTCTGCCCCTCCCCTGCTTGTACTCTCTCTCTCTCTCAAAAATAAATAAAACACTAAAAAAAAATTTTTAAATGGTTAAGATGGTAAATGTAATATGTATTTTATCACAATTAAAAATAATTTTAATAATAATCATTATTATTTAATTTTAGTTATTTTCTAAGTGAAAGCAAAAAAAAAAAAAAGTAAAAATGCATAGGGTGAGGGGGTGGAGGGGGATGAGGGGAAAGACTTTTTATTCCTGAATTTTAGATGCGGCCTAGAGACTCACATTTCTGCTCCTGCTGTAGTTCAGAAAAGATGCCATACTCCCTGCTGTTTCCCTCCCTAAGTGGTTCTTAACCCCTCTTGAGTTTGCAGACATAAAGCTGCAAGTTCCTTGAAGCCCCTCAAATCATCATTTGGCAAAATAAAGGTCTCCAATTTATAAAGGATGCCACCCATTCCAACCTGGGAGGTGCCTTCCCAGGAACCTGGTGAGCTAGACCCCCTTCCGTCTGTTAGAGGTGGTATCCTGAGACATGTGCTCCACTTCCACATGTGCCCACCCGCTCTCTCCTTCACAGTCACTGGCATTCAGTAAAGAGAACTAGGAAACAATGGTGAGAAATGCCCCACCGTACAATAAGAAGTCTCTGCTGGACGCTGGGGCAAAGGCCAGGGTACTAAGGAAGTGACTTCTTGCTCTTTCCAATACTGAAAGGATACGCTAAGAAATAAAAGGGCTTCACATAAAGGGAAGAAGCAGGGAAAGTCTATGCTCAGCAGGGGAGGGCGCTAGGGACAGTCCTGAAGACTTCCTGTCAAATTTACTTTACACACTCAATTCCAATCCCAGCATTTCCACATTTTATGATTAATCGACTCTTGGCTATTTCAACAGAGGACCATACCACCAAGTTCAAGGACCCCCAAGTGAATTTGTGGAGAGAAGAAATTCATCCGCTCCTGAGACACACAGAGAAAAGAGGTCAAGACTGTCAACTCAGGAATTCAATCATGCAGAGAGATGCGACTCCATCCCAGAGCCCTGCCTACTCTCTTACCTGATCCACTCCGTCTTTGACCTATTTCTTCTGTTCCTGTAGAACAGATTTTAAAAATCATACATTTGGGGGCACCTGGGGGGCTCAGTCAGTTAAGCGTCTGACTTCGGCTCGGGTCATGATCTCATGGCTGGCTTATGGATTCAAACCCCACATCGGGCTTTGTGCCGAGAGCTCAGGTCCTAGGCCTGGAGCCTGCTTCCGAATCCGTGTCTCCCTCCTTCTCTGTCCCTCCCCTTCTCACACTCTGTCTCTCTCAAAAGCAAACAAACATTAAATAAACAAACAAACAAACAAACAAACAAACAAATAAAACAAATAAAAATAATACATTTGTTGCCCCCCCCCCCTTTTTTCTTTTCGGTGGGCAACATTCTTTCCTTTCGATCTCTGGTTTCCTCATGACTCCTGCTAGCAAGTGGAGGAGGTTTCTCGATTTACTTTGTTTCTAAACAATACTTTCAAATGCAATTTTTAATTCAGTTTCTATAATATATATGTATGGTAATCAATAGTTCTGAAGCCGTGCTTTCGGTGAACTTCTTATAACCTGCTAGCTTTATTCTCAGTATAAGACATTTATTGTTCACTGGAAATATGCTTCCTAGAAAACCCACCTAAAAACTAGCTTTATGCACTGAGCTTTCTGGAAATTTCTATTCCACAGTGCCCATAGTTTAATTCAGAGCCATAGTTTAATTCAAGACTAACTCACAACACTTAGGGAAGGAAAACTAGAGGCATCGTTTTTATTGCAATAGGGGTAAAATCTTAAGGATGTAGAGTAGTTAACGGTGTATTTAACAAAAGGCATTTTGTCTCAGAAAGTTCCTGTTAATCTTAGTTAACTGAGTTCAGGAACTCCGGTTTTTGTTCCGACAGAGACTAGTAATATGGACTTGAGCAGAACTGCCCCACCAGGGGAAACCACAGCAGATGTGCTGGAGACAGGGCAGTGCTGAGAGGCCAAAGGACGATGGCCCCAGATAGCATGTTCTCAGCGTGAGGTCATACTCCACCGGGATGTCTGGGAGGATGTGGCATGCATGCTTCTTACACTTTTTTGCTAGTCAGCTCAAGCTCATCGCATAAGGCCCTTTCTACATTTCCAGAGCACATTCGCTTGCATTATCGTATTTGCGAGTGATTTAGCAAGTTCTGAAATGTACACAGCGTTCCAAACACAAAACAATGCAGCATGCGGAGGATCATCCCTCCCGGATCCATTCTTACCTCTTCCTTAGGGTCTCTGAAGGATGAGTTTAAAGTTCCTCCTCTCCTAGAAAGGGAAGGTTTGGTGGTGTCTTCTTGCTGCCCAAAGAGCTCCTCGATGGTCTTTGTATCGATCTGGTAGTGATGCTGCTGCCTGGCCGCCAAAGTCCAGATGTTGGTTTTGCCACGAACTTGCTCCTCCGGAATGGTTTTCCAAAAAAAGTTTCTCATCCGCTTTTTCTTACCCAGGTGGCTGTAGCCGTTCATGTGAGAAGCCGGGGGTAGTCCTGGAGGGGGAGGTGGGACTGGAGGCACCCCGGGGAGTGGAGGAGGGGGTGGAGGAGGGGGAGAGGGCAGAAAACCCTCTCCTGAGTATGGACATGGTGGAGGTGGAGGGGGTGGAGGTGGTGGGGGTGGGGGGGTTTGCCCGATCATGAATCCAGCTGCCGAGGCGACATTCCCATTTTCTTTATCGCTGACCAGGGAGACACAATTCATAACATGCATAGTACTGTTGCCTTCTAAGGAGATAATTTCTTGACCTTGGGGAAGCAGACACAAACATCAAACTTGTGTCATACTTTTTCACCCGCTAGTCTGCTGCCAGAGAAAAAGGCAACTGTGTTGTGTGTCATCTTCCAAACCTACAAAGATAAAACAACTTTAAATCAGTACAGGAAAACCTGTGAATACCAGCTCTTCCCTCCAGAGCCTAGTGCCAGTCCTCGTCGAGTGGCTGGGTATTACAATCATCCAAAAGAGCATTAAAAGGGACTAATACTTTTCTAAATGTGAACCAAACAAATTTTACCTCCTGGAAATGCTGCCAAAGCAGAAGCAACAAATCAACTTGGGAACCTTCCGTTAATCAATCAAAGACATATTTATTGGGAACCTGCTCACTATAGGTTCAGCAAGTACTGGTCACTTTATGAATAAACTACTTGTTCACTAACTGGCTCATTTTCTTTGGGCAATGGATACCCAACCCCTAGGGAAATTACCCAAATGGCTGAAGCATTAGGTATTAGTGTATGATCCTGCCTTTCACCAGTATGGACATGTCCCCTACCAATCACTTGGTCAAAGGGCATACTCTGCCTTGCATGTAATAGGCAGGGCATCTGGAGATGATAAAATAGTGACCAAACTCATTCCCCCGGAGTCAGGGGCCACCAAGTCCCTGCTCCACTTGGTGATGGGGCTTCCCCACAAATAGAGGAAAAAAACACTAAATGTAAAGATTAAAGGTTGTGGCTCTAAATCAAGCAGCACTGCTTACATTTTAGACAAATCACCTCGCCTCACTAGACTTCGGTTTTGTCATTTGTAAAATTAGGAGGTTGGGATCCATTACATGACCTCTCCCATTGCTTCCAATGTTCTCATTTCAGATTCTAATTAAGCCACTCTTAGGAAACAATCAGAACTTCTTGCCAACCTCTTCTGCTTCTTCTGTGACATTACTAGCAAAGAAGACATACACACGAGGATATGCTGTCCGTATCATACCTGCCATGTCTACCCCTTATCCACAGTCACTGACTAATTTTAGTAGCTTGTGTTTTTATTGACCTTTAAATGTTTGTTTTTGGTATTGAGTTGTTATGGACCTGATATGAAAACAGAGGTCAAAACAACTACATTTCTTCAGAGATGAGGACTGGTTCACTGAGGATGTAGGGACCCTTATGAAGTGAGCACCCCAACTATGTGGGCATGTAAAAAGGACCGTTTCCTCCAGGTCATAAAGGGCCACAGGGAAAGGCTTTTTTAGACTGGCCTTCTGAGTGTAATTATCCTTTTACAACATCATTGTCAGAGCTCACACTTACAGACACACATTGGTCAAACAACACTGGATTACGTAGGAGTGATCTGTCTGATAGCACTAATTCAAATATTTCAGATACTTTACACAGAACCATGTACAAGAGGCAGCATTGCCTTGGGAATAAGAGTGGAGAGTTCAGAATAGATTTTTCCCCCTCAGATCTCAGTTCTGCTATTTGTTTGACTGAGCAACCCAAGGTTATTTGATCTACATCTCAGTATCCTCATCTATAATATAAAGATATACTGTTTCATTGGTTTGCATAAGAATAAATGAGCTACTACATGTACCAAGATGCCTGGGTACCATAGTTAGCTAGTATTAACAATAACCAGTATCATATGTCCATATGATTTCTCTTTACTTTCACACATTTTCTTCAAAATATGTATTGGGTTTAATAGATAAAATGCTAAGTTACTTCTGGCTGCTAGAAAAATACCTTTAGTAGTCCCATTCTTTGCTTTCTAAGTTACTAGGTTTGTCCTTTTTCAATATTCAGTGATTATATATCATCTCTAAATTACAAGAACAAATGTTTTTATAAAACATTTGAATACTTAACTTTTGAAAACTATATATGGGTAAAAGATGGCACTGCCAGCTACTAATTGCATTTTTTAAATGCCGTTTTAACCATTTATAAGTGTACATCAGTGACATTAAGCACTTTCAAAGCGTTGTGTAGCCATCATCACTAGATAATTTTTTAGAAAGTAAAACTGAAATTATTTACCCAAGCCAACTTACAGCTCACTTGAGATGCAACTGGCTTTTAAAAGGAGTTTTCATAATTATCATTAGGGGCATAACTAGGCTGTTTTCATAGTTGGCACCCCTTAAGCAAATGACTCATTGTCAATTACAGTTTATAGTTATATTTGAACTCTTCTGTTTTCAAGACTGTACAGGTAATCTTGGCAGTTTATCCTTACATATTTTCAAATACTTCTGTACATAAAATATCTCATGTATTAAAGAGCTGCTAATCCTCCAATTCACCTCCAACTGCAGATATGCTGACTTGATTATAGATTACTCAAGAATAGGTGATCACCTTAAAAAGTCTCCATCCTAGAAAGCAATAACTCACTCAGTGCTGCGTAAGTATATATACAGATATACCGTTAAACCTCACACAGCAAATACAGATACTAAGAGTGAGAAAGACCATACACTTGGTCCTGCACCAGCACTGCTTGCTAACACTAAAGCTCTGAAGGATGCAAGTCTTTCTGAGTCTTGCGCATTGCACAGAAGTACCAGATAAAAGCTTATCAAAGTAAAAAGTGACAGGTGTTAGTCATGCATTGGCATAATTCTAACCACTGCCCCATCTTGAGAAAGAATGCTATTTTCAAAAGTTAAAAGAACAAAATAAAATTTACAACACTGTTGCTGGTATGCTGTCTGGCTAATTTTTTCCCAGGGTATAACAAATAAGGATCCTAGGCCCCCAACAGCTTCTAATGAATAAATTCTCCAGCAATGATTAGCTTAGATGCTAATGCTTTTACTACTGGCTTCAATAGGGCTTTGATAGGGCTTTCCCTTTGGCTGGGATTTCCAATGTCAAAGAGACATTGGAAAAAAAGTACAGACAGACATTCTAACCGTTTCCACAGTCTCATCAGGCAGTAAAACAGAGGATACACAAAGAACATTTGATTTACTAGGGTACTGTCCACAGTAAAGATGCAAACACATGCTCTCCAAATATGCTAGAACACAGGTATTACGGGAGCCTTAAACCCACTGCTGTTTCTCACAGCTGCCAATTGCCAACAGGGACAATGGAATTAGCCTTGGCTCTGTCTGGAAAGTGTCAAGTGTCCCATCGATCTCTCCAGGGCAGATAGAGACAGGTTTGTATTTAACATGTCACCTACAGGTTGGGGACCTCAGCAGCAGGGAGGGCAGCTGCTAAGGCTGACAAATGCCCAGCCCTGAGTAAAATGTAGGGCTGTCACTGTAAGGCTCTGAAGATAACTCTTCAAGTCCCCTGAGTGCTAATCATGACCCATCAGGGGTGTGCCCGAGTGATGGACCCTCAAGGGAGGCGGTAGCTCCGTGGAGCATCTTTTAGCCATGTGAATTTTCAATAGGGGGATTCTGGGACCATGTCTTTAGCTGATCAGAAAGCAAAACGTCTTAGAATGTGAATGTTCATAAGGGTCTTCAACGAAGCCCTCTGGCCCAACAGCAAGCATTGCTTTGCTCTTGGTGTTCTCTTAAAGGGAGTGAGTGGGAGGGAAGAAGAGAGAAAATGTACATTTCATTTCACAGCATATTTAGGAGGAAAACATGTTCCTGAAAGTCAGTTCAGAGCTCAGGGTTCTCCTCAAAGAGGGTTAGTGGGGCCCTATTGCTCAGCACCTCACTCACCCTCTAGGTCAACAATAATCAAAAGTAAACCAGCCAAGGAAAACCCTCCAGGAAACCTTTCCCCTTCATTCCTGACTTGTGTCACAGATGAGGTGGGAGCAGGAAGGGCTGGCCCACACCCCTCTGATGACAAACGGGGCAGAGTAGGCCAGGTTTGGAGAGAAGCCGAACACTCAGCCCTATTTAATCTGGGGAAGAAGAAAGGGTAGGGAGAGTACGAGCGATTCTAAAATACGGAATTTTTGCTCTCACTCCACTAATTCATAGGGAAAGGCTCCTCCCCGACCACCTATCTTTCAAAACCTTTCTTGATTATTAAACACAGAATGTCAACCACGCAGTCAAATCAGAGCTGGCAACATCCAACCCTTCACCTTGGCACTCCAGCCTGCAGTGAAAGAACCCAAGACTGTTTACAGTCAGCGTGTTTAATCTGCAGCACAACATAAACACTTCACAGATGCCCCTGAGCGCAACACCCTCAGAGCAGAGAAAGAACGCTTGTTGTTCGAATGTGATTTTTCAATTTCTCTCAACGTCCCAAAACCAAGAAAAAAAGCAAACGAGCGCCAAAGATGCTCATGAGAAAGGGAGGGAAGGAAGCGCTCGCCACTCATTCCAGGAAGACAACTATGGGTCACTAGAGGGGGGTCACAGACGGCCGAACAGTAGGGGCAATTTCTGTGCAAACAGATGTTTGAACACTGCCGGGTCCTGAAGAAATTCGGCGTGGGGGACACCGGGGGCACGATTTCTTTCGCGAGGTCTAGACACACAGTTTTCCAGGTCTCTGCACCGCCGAGCGGTCCACCGAGTCCTTCCGCCCCCAGCCCCGAGTCCTGCGTCCCGCCCCAGCCACTCACCAAAACGGCCCCGGCTCGGCTGCACGGAAGGCTCGGGGGCGCCGCGTCCGCCGAATCCCTGGGGAGCGCGTTGAGGCGCCAGCGGCCGCAGGAGGGACGCGCGAGGGAGGTCCCGCGGCCGCGCACGAGCCCCGGGCGGCGTCTTTATCTGGACCGCTGCAGGAGCGGCGGTGGGGGAGCGGGCGCCGGTGCGCCGCGGAGATAGACTCCCACACGGCCGCGCAAGCTCGCCGGCGACCCCTGCGGCGGGGCGAGGGCACGCTCCAGGGAGACGCAAGTGCCGGCCGTGTGGGAACCAGCGGGGCCGAAAGGGTCGACGCCGGGGAAGGGCTGGACCCTCCTCCTCCCGGGAGCGCCGAGCGTTCGCCGGTCTTCGGGCAGAAGCGACTGGAGGCGCCGCCGCACCAGCTCTCCGCTCCCGCGACCCCAGAGGCCGGCTGGCCGGGGCGTGCAAGGGGGAGGGGGGGGGGGTCTCTCGGCCCCGCCCCCTCGCCTGGAGGGCCCGGGCTTTAGGGTCCGCCCCCCGGCCCCGCGCCGATCCCAGGGTACCCGCCCCTCCACCCCGCAGCTGCACAAAGCTCCAGAAAGCCAGGAGGGGTGGGGAGGCTAACTAGGGGAGGTGTCTCAGTGTTTGAAGCAAAGCCGGCGGCGGGGGTCGGGGGGGGGGGGTCTCCTGGTTCGCAAACGTGAGCTCCACCCAGTCCTCGAACCTTTGCGGTGACACCTCCCCCACGTCCGGGGTCCGGATCCCGGGCGCAGGGTAGAAAGCCCTGGCGGCCGCACTGCAAATCACCAGATGGGAGCCGGGAAGAGACGACGGAAAAAATGTAGAGGAGAGACTCCTGGTGTTTGGTCAGAGGATTAAACCGAGAGCCCGCGGTCCTCGAGCTAGGGGCACCGCAGCGGCTGGAGCTGACTCACCAGCCCACCCGCTTCCTCCCCAAACTTCAAAGCTCAGGGCGCAGTTTGTAACCTGAACTTCGCACGGCCAGGACAAGTGTGCAAGTGCAAGAGCCGTCTTGTCCTCAGTCCGCATCACCCGGACGCGGTCCTCGCCAACCCCGCACCCACTGTCCGGAGGGCCAAGTCGTGGCTCCCCGCTGGCCGGTTGCGCGCTCTAGGACCCGGCGGGGATCAAGCGGGGGGCACAGTTTATCCAAAAGTCTTAGCAGCTGAAACTAAATTAGCCAGGTCCAACCCGGAGGCGGCCCGTGACCTAGCTCGTTCTCTAGACGCGGGTCCAGGCCAGCCCGTCTTATCCTCAAGAGGCCGATCGCTGTCCTCTAGCGCAAGCACCAAAGTCACTCGGGTGGGTGTGGAGGAAGCGCAAACCTCCCCAGCCTTCCCACTGAGGCTCGAAGGCAGCCGAGACTTGGCGCCGCAGCCCCGGGTCCTGGCTGATCCTCCACCTTGGCCCTACAGAATCGGGAAGTGTCTGGGACCCGATGCCCCCGAGCAGCGGTCACCCCTGCCTCGGCCGTCCGGCTCCCACTCACCGGCGGCCGGCTCTCCGCGCGCGCGCTCCTCGCTCCCCACCGCTGTCTCCAGCACCAACGCTTCTTCCCGGGTCTCTGCAGCCGGGGCGGCCCGGGACCGCGAGGGGGCAGGGCGGCGCGGGGCGGGGCTCAGGCGCTGCCTCAGGTAACAATGCCGCAGTCCGGGCTGCTCCCAGCGCCAGCCGCAAAGCGCAACACGCCCTTTCCTGCTCGGTCCCTTCCCTCCTCCCACCCTCCGAGCGCCACCGTCGGCGCTGCGGTGCTCACCTTCACCTACGCGGGGCCCTGGGGGCCTGGAAGCCGCCACCTCGCACGCTGCTCCCCGCACCCGAAAGCCCCCGAGGGAAGTAGGGGCGGCGAGAAACCGACAAGTACGGAGTGTGAAGAAGAGTCGGGTGTCCTCGAGTAACCAGCAAGGGGAGGTGCCAAGCCGCTTCTGAGCCCGCAAGTGCTTTCCACAAAGCAGCCTCTGCCGCAACCTCCCCGGCACCCCCTGCGCACACGCACTCTCCTGCACGCACACACTCCACGCGCGCGCGCACACACACACAGACACACGCGCGCGCGCGCGCCAGTCCACCCTCTGCCCCCGTGCTTGTTTCTCCCTGGAGCACAAGACAGCATTTGGGTGAACTGTCGCAGCCCTTAAAACCGAATCCCGGTTGAGCCGGAGCTACCCAAAGGTCAGCTCTTCCGTAGAGTCTGTAGGTTTGTTACCTTTTTATATCTATATAATCTCCTCAGTGATGATGGTAACAGGAATCTTTCAGCTATACTTAAGCAAAGCAAAGTCCAGTGCAAGCCAGATCGCCTGAACGGACGCTGTCTGGGAAAGACTCCTCACAGGAAGAAACCCGGGACAGTTTAATCGCTTTTTTTTTTTTTTTTTCCCCAAAGTAACTTGTGACTCCAGCCAGTGAGAAACATAGTCAAAAGATCCTGGGCAAGTCCGGCCCATCGGAAATCAGGTGGGGAGGTGCCCTGTGTGAGGATGAAGTCATCCTTACCTCTGACTTTGTGATCCCAGATAACAGACCGCACAGCCTTGCCAGCCTCTGGTGCCTCATGACTTCTGACTCTCCACCCTGGTCTTCAACCCCTGAACTCCCACGACAGAATTCCCGACCTCCATATGGATGGAAAAAGTGAAGCTATTAGGGCAAAAACAAAGCAAAACAAAAAACAAATTCCATGCCAGGCAAGAGCCCATATATCAGTCATTGAACAGGCTTATACTACACGTGAGGGGTAAGTCCAACCAAGCCCACAGAAAATCTCAAGGAGCGGGAATGTAATAAAAGGGAAAGCCCCATGCTCAGGACGATAATATTAATCCCAAAGGAACAGCGACTGCACAGGCAAAAGCTGAATTATAGAGTACCAAAATCGAGGAGCCGAATGGTATCTTCTCCTTTTCTTTTATGTGGTCCTGGCCAGATGAGGGGTCTACACCCACTGAACACTTCCCACTCTTCAAGCACCCCCCACCCCCCCAACCCCCCAACCTGGGCTTTACCCACACTGTACTAAGTGTGCACTTTAAAATCAGCCACTTTTTTGAAGGGTCAAATCCAGTGACCCATCCTTAACCTCGTGTCTTTTTGATCTCCCTGCAGCATCCTGACCTACCGGCCTTCCCTTTGCCTCTCTGGCCTCCTCTGCTGACCCTTTTTGTTCTTTGAGGACAGTAACTAGATTCTTCCAACTCTTTATCTCTCATTCCCCCACGGGTGCTACCTTCTGACTTGAACCTGGAAGGTCCAGATTTTATGGGGCCTGTAGTTCGTACAACTCTTGAGGGAGCTTTTTAAAGACAAATGATAACAACCTACAGACACAACACTAGGTATGTGTCCTTGGTAGTGTCCCTGAGAGTAAGGGGCAGCAAAACTTGAGCTCCAAGGCAAATCCACTTCTGATTCCACCTCCGTGTCACAGACTCTTAAATCTTAAATTGTCTCTGTAATATCTCAGGTCCAAATTAAGTGTCCAAGGGTCAATTCTTCTTTCTCTTAAAACTAGGACTCTTCCTGCCTGCACCTCTTAAGACCTGATTTTTAAAATTTACAATCAAGGGGTGCCTGGGTGGTTCAGTCAGTTGAGCATCTGATTTTTGATTTCAGCTCAGGTTGTGATCTCATAGTTCCTAAGATTGAGCCCTGTGTCAGGTTGGGATTCTCTCTCTCCTCTCTCTGTCTCCCTCCCCTCCCCCTACCCCCCCCTCTCAAAATGAATAAACATTAAGAAAAAAATAAAATAGGGGCACCTGGGTGGCTCATTGGGTTAAGAATCTGACTTTGGCTCAGGTCATGATCTCACAGTTCATGAATTTGAGCCCCAATTTGGGCTCTGTGCTGGCAGCCAGGAGCCTTCTTGGGATTCTCTCTTTCTGTCTCTCTCTCTCTCTCCCCCTCCCTCCTCAAAATAAATAAACTTTAAAAAATAAAGTAAAATAAAACTCACAATCCCAGCTTTCCTCTGGTTCTTTTTCTCTTCTAAATTCCTTAGATCTAAGTATTTGCCAAATTTGCTCTTTCCACAAGTCATGTCTCTTACATCTGTACTTTGTATGCACATCCATTAACCCCAGTTAGAGGAAGGAGGAGCTGATACTTGCTGTTGGCCATGTGTCAGGCATCACACTTGAGTCTCGCAACAATTCTAGAAACTCTCCATTCTGCATTTTCTAGCTTAGAGAAGTTAAGTTGGACTCCAGAGTCCACTCCTTGGCATCAGTACACGAAGAAAGCAGAGATCTTCAGTCTGATGCTGGCTGCTTCCTACCTCCCCCTCCTGCAGTCTGAAGTGTTCTATTGTGCCCAAACAGCATTGTGTGCTGGCCCTGAATGTGTCAGCCTTAATTTTTGGCTCTTATTTACGTTTTTTAAAGTTTATTTATTTTGAGAGAGAGAGAGAGAGAATGTGTCGCAAGTGAGTGGAGAAGGGGCAGAGAAAGAGAGAGAGCGCTTGCTCGAGCCAGTTGGGGAGGGACAGATAGAGGGGAGAGAATCCCAAGCAGGCTCAGCGCTGTCAGTGTGGAGCCCAGAGCCCAACGCAGGGCTCAATCCCAGGACGGGGAGATCACAACCTGAGCCAATATCAAGAGTCAGAATCTCAACTGACTGAGCCACCCAGCACCCAATTTTTGGCTCTTTTTATATGGTGTGCAAATGAGGTGGCCAAAAAGTAGTTGAGTAGCACAGAGCCCAAGTCTGAAATAGAGTCAGTGTCCCCACGGATTTGAATCAGAGGCTGCAAATCTGATGGGCAGTTTGTTCTTCATCTGTTTATATGCAGATTGTTAACCAAGCCTTCATCTCACCTAAGTTTGTGCTTGGGAGTTAGGGTCTGCTGTTTGTCTTCTGTACCCCAGAAACGCCAGCAGCCCTCTCTGGAGGAAGGCTGGAAAGACTCCTGAAGCCAAGTGTGCTCCAAGTCAGCCCAGGCCCTGGAATTTGTGGCTTGGAGGAAGCTGCTGTTTGACCGCAGGGACATCTGAGCAGCAGGGAGTGTGGCCGGCACGCACTCTTCCAAGCAAGCTGACCTCTCTGGAGCGTGTTCTAGCTTAGTGTGGCCCAGGCCACGAGCCTCACAGGTGCCAGCTCCAACCCTGCAGAAGAACTTCTCTGTCTGCGGTTTGCTTTTCCCTCTCCCCAGACTTTCCTTTCCAGATGGCAGATGGCTCCTTTTCCTTTGCCCAGTTCATTTTTTCTCTTCTGGCTTCACTTCTTCAGCCCTGAGAAGCTTTCGGTTTCTCCTACATCAAGCATTTTGTATTTGAATCTGTCATTAGGAGCCACTAAACAAAACCTTCAAACCAAAATGAATCAAATTTCAGAATCCATCCTTTGAAAAAAAAACAAAACTTTCAGTTCTAAAACAGGCGTGTTTGCTTAAGGAGTTAAGTCTAATGCATGAGCTGACTTACTGGGCCCTCTAAGGAACCACAATGGACACAATGAAATAAGTCCCCTCTGGCATAGGATTGAGGCATCAAACTAATTTTTTAAAATCTCTTTCTCTGATGCAGACTGAGATTTACTTAATCTTTGTTCTTAAAATATAGCTGATGAGATCAGTTGTTCAGTATTTAGATTATAGGCTCTTAAAATTGGACACTGCAGAAGAAACTAACTCTACCAACTCTAGATTTAAACAGACTTGCAGACAAATGCAAAGACTCACCAACCCTTCTAGTAAGAGCCATGTCTAAGAGAGATCACTAGGCCTTGTTCCATTCAAAGGTTGAAAAGTGTAAAATAAATAAATTCAACAGAATTGTTGCTGTCACCATGAATGTGAATTTGCATCGCATACCTTATTGGCAAAATGCAGACACTGGGTTGCTATAGTTTTCTAGACAACTTTGAACTGAGAAGATGATGTTTTCTTGTTGCAGGCTAAGAAATGTAGACAGTAAATTGCTTTTAAGTGTAGTAAATAATGACTGGGCTCTGATTATGAAGAGGGAGAAAACTTTTTTTCTGGGTGCTAACAAGTGATTTCTGAAAAGTTTTAAATAGAAAATGCTTTCACATGTGATGTTGATATCCATGGTAACATCAACAGGCATTTCTCTTGCCAGAAGTAAACACAGGTACTTGGTCAACAACAATGCCTGATTTGTTTGAGGATAAGAGAGATTACAGACAATCCCTACCAACATGTAAGAATGAGGTAATTAGGCAGCTGATGACCTTTTTCTCCTGCTGTCTATGTTTCCTTAGAGCACATTGTTCATTTGCTTTTTAAGGTGTATGTGTGTGTGCGTGTGTGTGCATTTTGGAGACCAGGATGGAAGCGGAGACTAAGGTAAGAGAAATGGGGTACACATTACTGAGGCTCTCCCTCATCCAGAAAACCCCCAGCTAGGCCTTTTCTTAGCTTACAGTTGATACAGTGCTTAGAAAACCGCTCAGTATTGTTTGAAAATGTAGGTACTGGCTGTTAAGACATTCAAATTTTCAGGAGAAAAATACCTTTAAAATACAACATGAAAGTGTATTACTTCTTTCCACTCACCATCATCAAAAAACAAGTATGTGAGTCTCAGTGAGAGGAATTAAGTTAACGAGGATGTCAGATGCCAATTTCTTTTGCTACTGGTTTTAACTGTTTCAAATTGTTTATCCTTTGAAGAAGTTAGAAGAACAAAGAGTAATTTGAAACCATAACACTCACAGTTACAGGCAGTCAGCAAACAGAAACTCAATGAATCAACGATATTGGTATGTGGTGGTGGTGATGTGTGTGTGTGTGTGTGTGTGTGTGTGTGTGTGTGTGCGCGCGCGCTTCCCTGGGGAAATAATATGTGCAATCTTGTACAAGATGTATGGCATATAAAGGTGGGCAAAAGGACATGTTGGTGACTTAGCAATTTTGTAGAGCCCTTTTTATTTCCCTTGCAAATTGAGTTTGTACTTAGTTTAGGGACCAATTATGCACAATACTTTGGCGCTAAGCTTCTATTTCTAATAAGATGGTAAATACTTTGGGTATGATAGGAAATAATAAAACCAGCCCATAACAATTAGCATCTTAGTATTACTTAAGCCAGATACCTAGAAAGAATTCAAATGGACCCTTTTTTGAGAACGACAGTAAGTCTTTTGGTGGCAATACCATTCATTATTCACATTTTGACAGGCCTTGGCAGCAAGGAAGATCCCCACCAAAACATGCAGCATCACAATTAGCTCATATTTGCATCTCTTTGTGGGCCTGACCAGGTCAAACCTGAACAGGGCTGTGTTGGGGTTAAACCCTGTACTTCTCTGTTCATCTTCACTCCTAACTCCTGGCCCCCTCCTGAAGAAGGAGGCTCTTATATTTAATCTAACTCAGAGAGGTGATATTAAACATCCAGCCATTTGTAGTTTACAGTAAATGAAAGACATTCCCCTCACATTTCTAAGTTTCTTTTATCTGGTGTTTTTCATGCACATGATCAACTTTTCTGTGTTAAACTGTATATTGAGCTATAAAATGGTGGTGATTTCTCAGGACGAGGCTACAGAAAAGAGCAAATAATTTTACTTTTAATTTTTCTCGAAATGTTGCTGATATCTGAAATTAAAGCTAGGCTCTTTCCCCACTGCACCTCTTTGCTGAAGGCACGGGTATGTGAATTTCTGAATATTTGCATTTTGAGTTGTGTCGTGTTTCCTGTGGGGTGATTACTAGGCACTGGCTCTCCGGGTGTCCTTTTTACACAGGGGCAGAGGGGATGTGGGCACACAACTGAACACAGGACTTTAACTTACACTATGCAATGGAATCATCTTTATGTTGGAAATTGTGCCCCCACCCATCCCCAAAAAGGACAATTTCTCTTCCCAGGGAAATTAAATACCATCTCACTGTAGATTCTTATTCTCCCCAAGTTTGGGGTCACAAAGACACATCACATTTGTAATTTCAAGAGGAATATAAATAAGGGAAAGCAGAGAAAATGCTAGCTGTTCATACGTCTTCATTTCCCCTCTACCTTCCGGCCCCCTTATCAAAGATTTGAACATATTTTCTAGCTTTGCATTCTTTCCGTTATAAGCATGCCCTTTTCAGACTTGGTCTCAATAAGGAGACTAATTTCCAAAGGTGCCTATTTGCCTGCTGGGCACAATCAGGTTAAACCTTGTCTACTGGAGGGGAGGGCAGAGGAAGGAATTCTGCCCTGGCAGCGTCCTGCACAGGAGCTCATAAAAAAGGGGGCCCCTTGTGATCCTCAGGCTCATGGTACAGAGTCTACAGAAATCAAGTTGATGGCTCAGAGACCTTTGTCCTATGTGACAGGCTAGGTAGAGCCACCATGAAGAAATCAGAGGGGCTAATTCAGAAGGCTGAAGCAGGGATGGGGGATATAGGGGGCAAAGGGGAACAATGAAGATTATGACTCACTCCCCAAATTTTTATTGGCATCTAGACTAAAAAAATGTTTTTCTAATGTTTATTTTTGAAAGAGAGAGAGAGAAAAAGAGAGAGCACGAGCAGGGGAGGGGCAGAGAGAGAGAGGGAGACACAGAATCTGAAGCAGGCTCCAGTCTTTGAGCTGTCAGCACAGAGCTTGAACTCTGGGCTTGAACTCATGAAATGCGAGATCACGACCTGAGCTGAAGTTGGCGCTTAACCGACTGAGCCACCAGGGCCCCTGGCGTCCAGATTTTTAATAGTTGATAAAAATTAATCAATTTTTTAAGTAATCTCTACACATAATGTGGGGCTCGAACTCACAACCCCAAGATCAATAGGTGCATGCTTCACCAACTGAGCCAGCCAGGTGCCATGGCATCCAGATTTTTAACAAGTTACATATTCTGCTTTAGCCAAAGCTCTAACGAGATTACCACCAAAGACATCTTCTGCATGCATTTGTCTTCCATGTCAAAATAAGCTGATTTCTTCTTCATCAGGCTGCAATGATCAAAACTGCAATAAAGGACTTTACCAGGATTGTGTTCAAATTCTCATGACCATGAAACACTCATGCACCCCACTGCTTGGGTGCCTACTTATAACCCACACATTTGAGTGCTAGGTAAATGGTTATTAATTTATTAGTTCTTTTCTTTCTCAAAAATGGGAGCACTCAGGTTGGCCTCCAGATGTTCGTATCTCCTTAAGGTCATATACCAAACTGCTAAACCTTCTGACCAACAATTTTCTCCCGAGAATTGAATAACCTAGAAGCTATAGACAAATTCTGTCTCTTTGTCCAAATTCACACTAGTCCTAGTTGGTAAAAAGGAATCGAGCATTCTGTTGAATGACCGGTAGGGGAAAGGAGTGTTAAGATTCAGAGCCTACAAGGAAATAATACTGTATTCATATTTAAGATGTGATTTATGTGAGGTTTAGTTTGACAACATGGATTTGGCCATTTCCACTGACCTGGCTGTGGTGGCAGGGTGGTAAAATATACTCTTCTGTACCCAACACACATAGACACATGCACAAGACATTCCAATTTGGAGCTGAAGGCTGGCCCCTTGCACACTCAACTGCAATAGCATGTTCGGCATACTGATCCCTCTCCTTGTCCCACACCATTCAGTCCCAGGATTTGCATAGACTTTCTCCCCATTAAATCAAAAAGTTTGAGGGGTACCTGGGTGGCTCAGTCGGTTAAGTGTCCGGCTTTGGCTCAGGTCATGATCTCACCGTTCATGAGTTCAAGCCCCTCATCGGGCTCTATGCTGACAGCTTGGAGCCTAGAGCCTGCTTCAGATTCTGTGTCTCCTTCTCTCTCTGCCCCTCCCCCTCTTGTGCTCTGTCTCTCTGTCAAAAATAAATAAACATAAAAATTTTTTAAAAAAATGTTTGAGAGCAGGGCTGTTTTATTAATCTTTATATCTCATGGCACATACTGTCAAAACTCTGACAATGGTTGGTCGCAGTGTCTGTCAACTACACTTGGGCCTCATCACCAGTAAATGACACGAGTGGGCCTCATCCTTCAAAGTGAGAGGCTCCACCAATGATAATCGCCATTACTGACAAAACTGAATGCTTTTTGTACACAAGGCACAGGGAGAGCCACACAAACATTCTGTCCTCAAGAGGCTTCCCTAATCCAGAAAGGAATCCACCAGATCAAGTTCTTTGAAGCAGGATGTAAGAGCACACAGAGAGAACGGCCAGCTATGGTAACATTTTATGGGGAACCAAAGACATGGAGGCACGCATGGGCCAGTCACGCGTAACCTCTCCGAAGACATGTTGACGATCCACAGAAAGCCATGTGGCTGGTGCCCGACTGAAAAACACTTCCAGCTCTGACATGGTTTGTGGAGAAGACTGATTGGGATTGAGTTCTGGCTTCTGAAATCAGATACAGAGGACTGGGAATCAAAGCATGAAGCTTGGATCCTCTCCTTCTCTCAGGGCTTCACCACTGAGCTATGGATTCTGGATTTCAAAAGAGAAGAGACTAAGCATGCCCAGGTAAGCCAGCTGTCTGGCTCTGTCACTGCCTGGGTAAACTGCTTCCATAGGCTGTGTGTACAGGATTTCAAAGAGGCTACTGTAAGGAAAAGAGATACTCAAACAATGAAAAGTCAGCACACTAATAATTTAATTAATCATGAAGTTTTTCTTAATTAATTGAGTGATCTCAGCTCACTATGAACAGAAATTCACATAAAAATGAGCTAAAAGGACTAAACAGAAAGAGTTCTTCCTAGAATAAGTAAGTCAAGGTCAGTGTTAAGGTCACTGGCAAGGAAGTCTGGAGTGGCTTGAACTGAGGCTACTTGTGTCTTGGGGAAAAAAAGACTCGTTTTCATTGCTGTAGTCATGAGCACAAATAGTGACTCCAAAAGCTTGAAAAGCAAAGACAGCACAATGACTCTTATTATGTCACTGTAATTTTTTAAAAGGACAAAGAGGCAAGTTAAGATTAGAGTCTGCTATGAAGCTTTTATACTTTCTCTTCCATTGGCAGTTTAGGCAAGTTATCAATCTCTCTCTCTCTCTCTCTCTAAACATATATATGTGTGTATATGTGTATATGTATGTGGGTATATTTATGATATGTGTGTATTTATCTATCATCTATAGTTGGACTTGTAGCTATTCATTTGCAATTTCTTACCAATTTCTCTTAGTTTTTGGCTGGCTTAATTGAAGGAAAATGTTAACCAAGCTTTACAAAGAAAATATAGGGAGGCTTTTAGATAAATACATTTTAGAGAATATAAAAATATATTTTTTAAAAATCTATACGAAATCTAAATGATAAACTAAAGGTCTGGCCTTGTCTGATGGTCAACATCAGTGCAAGAAGAAATTGTTAGACCCACTTCAGGGACCATCTGGACCTCTGGAGGGTATTAGTGGAATCAGGTGAGGAAAAGTCAACATGGGTAAGCAGACTGGTCCTTCAGCAAATACTCATGACCGTTTAAACTTACACTTAAACTTACTTAAACTTTTTTTCGACTCACTTGATTGTACCAGTGATTATTATAGTAACCATGGCCATGGTAAAACTCAGTTCTCAAAACATCATCTGGGCTTATTTGCTGCTCCTATTATTGAGGTAAACTAGTTAGAAAATTTCAATCCGCAACATTTTCTGCGTTTTGACCTAAGGGAGGGGAGGGGTGAGGGAACAGGAAACGGAGGATTTGAGAACAATGTAAACATCCATTATTTATTTGGGGAATTCTTTAAAGATTTAAGCTATTTTATTAATTTAAGAGGTGTGCCTTAGGAAAAAGTTGGCCAGCTCACAAAATAGCTTTATAGATTGAAAATAACTTATTAGAAATTATCAATATACAAGTATAATTTATTTTAAGCAGTCTAAGTTGTTACAATAAATGAACTATATAATCAGCTACGTTTTAAGAAATCCAGAGTAGCAGTATGGAATAGCAGTATATACTTATTTATGAGAAGGGGGGGCGGGGAAATTGAGACAGTAGAAACCATTGGTTTTAAGCTAAAATAAAAGTGTTTTGTTTGGGGGGTACCTGGGTGGCTCAAGTCGGTCAAGCCATCCAACTCTTGATCTCAGCCCAGGTCTTGATCTCAGGGTTGTGAGTTTAAGCCCCACACTGGGCTCCACATTGGGCATGAAGCCTACTTAAAAAAAAAAAAAGTGTTTTATTTTGGGGCTTCACTTCTCTTAGTTTCAAATAGCTATTTAGAAAGCTGAGAAAAAGGAGAGAAAAGAACCTAGTTTAGTGAAATGCAGATTTTCCTACATGACTTTCTAACTAGCCTCATATCCTAAACTAGTTATGCCTCTTCAGTTGCCCTAATTCTTACTAATAGAAACTTGTTCGACTTTACACTTTCTCGCATTTCTGTGTTTCCACATACAAACCAGTTTCTTTCACATGCTAGGGAAGGGATTTGGTTATTTGCAGGAGTGAAGCCAGTGTTATCATAAGCTTTACCAAAATAAGCCCTTGATTGCCACCCTGGTGCAAGAGGGAAAACTTGGCAGAATCCTTCCTGCATTTCTAGACAAAATATCCTAATAATTTTTTTTTTATCATGAAAAATTTGTAACGGGAAGAGTTAAAAGACTGGTACAACAAACCCCCCCACATCCATCCATTTCAATTGCTAACATACTGGCATATTTACTTTAAAACATCTTTCTCTTCTTCCTTTTCTCTTTCTCTCCAGCTTTCTTTCCACATACATAAGTACATATGAATGTATATATTTTTCCTGAGCCATTTAAAAGTAAATTGTAAGCATCATGCCACTTCTCTTTAAATGCTTTAGGCATAGATCTCCTGTAAGGCTATTCACCTACAGATATGATAACATACCTAAAAAAACTAACAGAAAGTCCCTACTAGCATCAAACATGCATTCGAATTGTTCTTGTTTCCCAAACGTCTTCTGTAGTTATTTTCTGAACTGTGATCTAAAGTATTTTATTTAAAACTTTTTTTTAGTGTTTATTTATTTTTGAGAGAGTGAGAGCAGGGGAGGTGCAGAGAGAGAGGGAGACACAGAATCCGAAGCAGGCTCCAGGCTTTGAGCTGTCAGCAGAGCCCAATGAGGGGCTCCAACTCACGAATCGCGAGATCATGACCTGAGCAGAAGTCGGATGCTTAACGGACTGAGCCACCCAGGTGCCTCATAAAGTCTTTTATTTTATAACAGTATTTCTAAAATATTTTTTCTTTTGTGGCTCACGTTTTGGAGAGACCAAGTTAATCATCTTGTAGAATGTTCCAGATTCTGGATTTGTCCAATTGATTCCTCATGGTGTAATTTAAACTTGTATTTTAATCCCCTCTATTTTCTATACACTGGAAGTAAGGGCAAAGGCTTGAGTAGGCTTAGGTTAAACACTTCCAACAGGAATATCTCATGAGTGATGTTGCATAATTATATTGCCTTATATCTGGAGGCACATGATTATCAGGTTATTAGTGATGCTAACTTGATCACTTGAGTTGGATGGTAAGCACAAATCTTTTATTTTTTAAGAGATTTTATTTTTAAGTAACCTCTACACCCAATGTGGGGCTCGAATTTACAACCTCGAGGTCAAGGGTCACATGCTCTACTGACCTGAGGTAGCCAGGTGCCCCAACACAAATCTCGTATTAATGGTACTTTTTCCTTTGCAAATTGAGTAGTATGTAAGGTCATACTTTGGTATTATGACATAATCTGTTTTCCGTCAATCTGATGGTTTTACCATCAATTGGTGATCGCTGTGTGAATCAGTATTAAGTGGGGGCTACAAAATGGTGATTTTTCTAATTCTGCCAATCTTTCTACATTTAAAAAAAAGTTTATACTTGAGAGCACACACGCATGTGCAAGTGGGGGAGGGGCAGAGAAAGAGGGAGACAGGATCCAAAGCAAAGCAGGCTCTGCACTGATAGAGAGCCTGATGCAGGCTCGAACTCATGAACTATGAGATCACGACCTGAGCCGAAAGTCAGATGCTTAACTGACTGAGCCACCCAGGTGCCCCTCTTTCTACATTTTTTAACAGGCCATTCTTCTGTAAACATCCTAGTATCTGATGTAACATCCTAACAATTTAGAGTAAGTTATACATATACTGCCTTTGTTAACTCCTACCAATGAAATGGCAGTGCAACCACCAAATGCTTTCCTGCATTGAATTCTGTATCAAAAAAACTGAACAAATTTTTATTACATGGCTCCTTAGAAAGAATTATGCATGGAGTTGGGAACACAGGGTAAATAAGAAAACATACACCGTGTCTTCCTTAAGAGCTTAGAGTCTAGCCATAATAAGTATATGCTCCTCAAAGGAAAGAACTGTAATTATCTGCCTAAAACTTTAGCTAGGTTTTCATAAAGAGCTTCCTAATATAGAATTAGAAATCATTTAGGGGGAAGACAAAAATAAAGTTACATTATATAAATAATTTGGGTATGTTGTTATTCTAAAAATTTCATCATTTCGAAATTTTTTTAAATGTTTATTTTGAGAGAGAGAGTGTGTACATCCAGGGGAGAAGCAGAGGGAGAGACAGAATCCCAAGCAGGCTCCACGCTGTTAGCTTGGAGGGGGTGGGGGGACTCGATCTCATCAACTATGAGATTATGACCTGAGCTGAAACCAAGAGTTGGACGCTTAACCAACTGAGTCACCCAGGTGCCCCTCATCCCTAAAGTATTTATATAAACACATACATCTTTGCTTTACAAAAGCAAAGCGATATGGAAGTCTAAGTCATGGAAAGTTACTTTTGTCTGAGATCAACAAAATGACATCTTGTCCCTCTCATCGTCCTTATAACTCAACAATTAATGATCAACCATGGCTGCAGAAAGCTCACATTCCTTTACAGAGGATATTCATGACAAACCCTAGATTTGGTCCAAACAAACAAACAAACAAAAAAGTGTTTGGCTTTTTTTATGTTTAAGTTTTTTTTAAAGTTTATTTATTTTGACAGAGACAGAGACTGCATGACCAAGGGAGGTGCAGAGAGATTGGACAAGACAGAATCCCAAGCAGCCTCCTCACTGTCAGCACAGAGCCCGAAGTGGGCCTGAACACATGAAACCTAGAGTCAGATGCTTAACTGACTAGCTGCCCAGGGGCCCCAGTGGTTTTGTTTTTTTATGGAAGTTTCATTTGTAAAAATGTCACTGAAATTCCTAGCTCTGATATTAATCCAATTAACTGCACAGAAATAGAGTCCCAGTTCTTGGACTGGGTCTAATTTCCCTTCCTTGTATCCATAGTCTTCTCTTCCCATATCAGAGTTACCACCAGAATACCAAATAGTTCTCACTTCATTTATATAAACTACTAAGAATTAACTTTCATTTTGCAAAACAAAGCTGAACTGCACAGTTTTCTGTACATTTAGGAAAACCACTTGGCAATTTATTATAAAGGCCCATTTCTGCCAGAAACCTGTTGAGCAGGAAGCCTTCAATGGGAACATGGAGTATGAATTCATCTTTATTCCTAAGTTTGTTTATTTATTTGGGGGGGGGGGGAAGAACACACGTGCACAGAAGTGGGGGAGGAGCAGAGAGAGAGGGAGAGAATCCCAAGCAGGTTCTGTGGTGTCAGTGCAGAGCCCATTGTGGGGCTCTATCCCATGAACTGTGAGATCATGACCTGAGCCAAAACCAAGAGTTGGCTGCATAATTGAGCCACCCAGGCGCCCCTTTGGAATAGAATTTAATAAAAGTCTTCAAAAAGAAGGAAGTTGTTTGTGTTGTCTACTTTCATGTCTTGCTATATTGTAACAATAGTAAAGAACCTGTGGCCCTTGGAAAAGCTTTGAGCCAATGCAAAATATAACTGGCCTTTTGATTAGAAAGTAGTTTATTCACAACTGGGTAGTCTGAGCCAATATAAAAATTTGCAGTCTTACAGGTGGAAGATGTTTTAAATGGCTAAATATGGTTAGAATTGAGTGGTGAAGGATCTTACATGGTCTCAAGTCTCCTAGGCAACTGGAAGTTTCAAGGAAAGAGCTACCTGGCAAAAGATATTTAGGTATATTATTACAAAATACAGGCATTCTTAATACTTCACAAAAATTTGTACAAATTATATACAAATGTTACACTGAACTATTAGATCATTTGCTTTTATTTTTCACATCTACAGTCATCTCCAGTGAAGGAATAAGGAGGCTGGGCACATTTTGAGGTAGATACATTATTCTTCAAATTAACAATTCCATGATTGAAAGACACTTACATGTAGCCTTTCCAATATGCTAATTTTACTTTATATAGCACTTATCAGGTTCACATGATTTCTTTTTCAGAAGTTTTAAGATCAGTAGATTGGAATATATTGTAGATATATGAAATACACCTAATATGAATCTATTTTAGGGTGAATGGATTATTTTTTGAACCAAAAAGACCTTTAATACACATAGTACTTGAGAAGAAATGCCATTTTTGACACATTGATTTCATTATGTAGTTGAAATGGCAGGATTTAAAGGGAAATTCATATATTTAGTTGCAAATAACTTACCTGGCCTTACACTTGGAAATGGGGGTTGTCTAAGCCAGTTTAATGTATCTTTGGGCCTTCATATCTTCACCTGTAAAAATAAAGACCTTAAACAGATCATCTCTAAGGAAGCATCCAGTTTCACACTCTGATGGGACAAGCTTGGCTAACACTATTAGTGCAGTACACTTTGAATATGGAAAAGATGGTTCTTAAAGTCTAGCAGATTTCAGATAAATTGCTTCTACAAGCCCTGGTCCTTCCTGGGCCCTACGATTTGGAAGCTTTGGGGCTATTTAATTAAACAAGGAGGCCATTAGATTGAGGTGGCTTTAAAGACTTAGTAGCCTACATAAGCAACCCAAAACCTAAGCCTGAAACACCTCAAGGTTAAATCAAAATCTAAGGATAATGACAAATAGTCAACAAGTCCTTCCTAAATCAGGCAACGCTTCAGCTATAGCCAATCAAATCATTTCCTTGCTTTGCTTCCACTCTTCTAAAATGTCTTTTCCCTAGTTCCTGTTGGTGGAGGGATCCTAACCATTTCTAATTTGATCTTGCCTGATTTGAGTACATTTTTATTCAAGTAAACTCTTAATTTTTTCTTTTTAGTACACTCCACGCCCAATGTGGAGCTTGAACTCATACCCTGAGATCAAGAGTCTCATGCCTTACTGACTGAGCCAGCCAGGCGCTCCTGGTAAAATCTTCCTTGAAAGCCACCAGCACTACTTAAAAGTCTTAAAAGTGAATTTATACTTTGAGGGCTCATCTTCACTTCTAAGAATTGAACTCAAGGAAATAACTACGTAAGAGGACAAAGATGGATGCATGCAGGTTAAAGAATATTCAAACTAGACCTTATAATATAAATAACTGGGAACTAAAGAATCTCTAACTTCAGGGGAGTTAGGTGGTCCCATGCAGTACTTACGGACTTGGGAAGTTATTTTATCTTCAATTTTTTGAAGTTATCTTCTAATTTTTTCTACAATGAATATAAATTACTTTCCTGACCAAGTTAATATACCACTGGCTAATATGTTAACTTTTTCTTTTGCACATTTACTCACTGCTCAGAATCACTGACATTTTTAGTTTAGTCTAAAAAATCAGTCCCTGAAACTGCTTAATTCCGGAGCTACTAAAATTGTTTCCAAAATGTGTTAAGACTGGACATGTTCTGCCCCCCAGAGGGGCTCCAACTGAGGAAAAAGAATAACTTACTGAGAAAAAAGCAATTATAAGTGACAGATCAACCAATTATTTGTTGTTTTTTCTTAAAGCTAGGAAAACACAAAACATATGTCCTCAGAATTTCCAAAGAGTTGCTTCTTAAATCATGAAGAGCCAGAGAAACAAGGTACTGCAGCAAACACTTTTAATAAGAATACAAAATTCACACCAGAGGCACATTCTGGGGAATGTAAAGGAACTATCACAAGTATTAATTCTGCTGGAAGAATAAAATAAGGCTCTCTCAGAGTACAAATATACAGGAAGGAATGATTTAAAATAGGCTTATGATTTACAATCACATTACATTGTACATATTAAGCACTGAAAACAGGCATATTAATTAAAAAGCCAGCTAAAAGGCATTTGAACATATATAACAAATCTTACAGTCCACAAAGTTCATGTATAACAGTAATCTTAAGTACTTCATTTCAACACAAAAGAAATGAAGATATATTAATTTATGTTTATGACAAAAATCAAGGGAACTTATATTTAAAAGGCTTACATTACTGATAGAACCACACGGCAGACAGGTCAACCACATGACATGAAACCAACCAACAGTGCTGAGCAACTAAAACAGTACTGGCCTTTCCAATCCCCTTTCTTGTTACCACCGCACTGTCCCGTATTACCTTTTCATTGCTCAAATGAAAAATATTTCTCCATCTTCTCATTCCACGAAAGGAATGAAGAAACACCCAACAGCAAATTCAAAAGTTGATTTTACCATAAACCTTAAACACGGTTTAACGAATACAAAGAAACCCAACACTGATACACGGTGTTCCTTTCCAAGGAAGGAATAGACACGTCAAACATTATCTGAAAGGGGTTTCTTTATGGATTATGTACATTGGTTGAATGAGAATTACTGTATCTGAGAAGGCACATTATCTGTGATTTAAGGCTTAACCGGTATTGTTACATATGGAAGTCCATGAAAGCTGTCTAGGAATTCACTTCTGTCAAAATGGAATTTACCCCAAAGCTAGCATTCTAAGCACAGATTTCTACTCTAGAAACCATCAAGAGTTTCTATTCCAAGTCCACCTGCCAAAAAAAAAAAAAAAAAAAAAATTCTCTTAAGCAGGTTTCATTGTGAATCAAAAGAAATTGCTAACATAACTGCCCAATGACTTTGGGTGATGCAAACTCTTAAGCTCTAAAGCCTCACAGAAATGACAGTGTGATTCCTGCGTCTTAAACCCCCCCCCCAAAAAAAAACAAAAACAAACAAAAAAAAAAAACAAACCTCTAAACAAAAATACAATAGTACAGATTCATTTTTAAAAAGGTATTTGCCACAACTCCACAAGCCAATCAGTCATTCATCAGAGCTGCTGCCTCTGTGTGGATGCTGCAGGAACACCATATAATTTTACTCTGCAAAATAGTTTCCTTTTTCTTTAAGACAATACATGAAAATGAATCTCTCAAAGATGTTGAATATATTCATATATAAAATATCTGATGTTGATACAAATCATGTAAACCTCCCTTTGGAAAAGTTACAACTGGCCCGCATTGCCAGGACCAAAAACCTTGAATTTTTATCTTGTCAGTGCAAATCTATATTAGATGTTTTCAAACTATAGAAATAGCCATCAACCCTCACAATACAAAAGGATTTCTCAAAAAGGAAAATTATTGTGTTCAGATTATAGAAATTATGTTTACATTAAAATCACCCACCTTCCCATCAAATTTAACAGTTCAATTGTTAAAGTATGAAAAAGGGAAAAATTAAAGCTGTTTGTGCAAGAATCACTACAATGGTTGTGGTCACCCCTTCCCTAATCTTAACCTAACTCTGCTTAATTCTTATTAGGTTTGTTTAGAAATATAACAACATGACTTTTTTTTTTTTTTCCAGGTATGCTTTTACTGTTCTTCAAGCCAAGATGGGGCATCCACTCCAGGGGTTTTCAATTTGATATGGAACTGTTTAAGCGTCTGTTCAAGCTGCTTCTGATTCCCAGCAAAGTAAGCGGCAATGGCATTGTGGAAAAGGACCAGCTGATTGTGCAATACCTTAACCTGTGAACAGGGCAGAGTTACAAGACCAAGCATTAACACCAATGGCAATGAAATTTAAGGTGACTTATTACATGTCCTAACTAAATAGTGTATCTCTCATCAGGAAAAGCTGCTTTAATAACGACAAAGTATTTCACACACACACCAACTGTATGCTGCTTTGCAGGGTCACTGAGGCTTTGATGACTTTTTAATTTCTCTAAAGGGAATAGGTCATTTTAAGAAGCTGAACCATACTCAGACATTATTGAGGGCATTAATTAAAAACATTATTAAATCCCCCCTCAAAATAAGTGTATTCAAAATTAACTACTGAAGAGGGAAAATTACACAGTTACTCTACAGTATATGTTATATACCAAGTACGGACATCATTAAGGCTCAATCTTCTATAAAACTGAGTAGGTCAGATACTTTGAAATACCGCAGTTCCCTGCAAAGAATCAAGCCAAGTGGCAGCAAGTGTTGCCCAAAAGCCAATTTACTTGAAGTTCATATGACTCTCCAATGTTTTCAAATACTTAGCGTTTCTAATGATAACAAGAGTATGTTTTAACCAAGTAATGCTACTTGTGTAAATCTTTATTAAAGAAATCAGTAAAGGATTGCAAAGATTTATGAATAAAGGTGTTTCTTTAGCTCTCATTTATAACTGTAAGTGCTCGACAATAAAGTATAAAATACACTCTGACTTACCCAGCTAATGCAATATTTATTAAGATTGAACTTTAATAGTTTTAATGATGTAAAAACATCTGATATAAATGCTAAGAAGAAATAGGATATGGCATTTTATATGTGGTATGACATTTACATTCACTTTATTATACACACACGCATGGTCTCTAGCTATTTCTTCATCCATTTACCTCTAATAAAGGACACAATGCAAACATTTACATTGGATATTTTTGATTTGTAAAGCCTTGATTTAAAAATTAAAATATTATAAAAACAACACACTCAAGATTATAAAGTAAAACCTTCTGATCCATACTTTTGGCACTTATCCCCTCCCCTGCCACCCAAAAATCACTATTAACATTTTATTGTGTTTCCTTTGAGAATTTTTCTAGGCATATACATAATATTAAAAACACAAAGAGACTGCACTATGCACACTTTCAGTACTGCTGTTTACTCAAAATATCTTAGTTTTTTTATTCTAGTCATATATTTATTCACCTAATATTAAAAAAAATTTTTTAATGTTTATTTATTTTTCAGAGAAAAGGAGAGACAGAGCCCAAGTGGGGGAGGGGCAGAGAGAGAGGGAGACACAGAATCCAAGGCAGGCTGTAGGTTCCAAGCTGTCAGCACAGAGCCTGAGGCAGGGCTTGAACTCACGAGCCGTGGGATCATGACCCGAGCCGAAGTCTGATGCTTAATGGACTAAGCCACCCAGGTGCGTCTCAACTATTATTAATTAACTACCTTCTATGTACCACACACTGTTTTAGGTGTTAGGGAAATAGGAAAAAATCCCCTCCCTTATGAGCTTATAACCTTAGGGGGTGGGGAAAGAGAGGAGGGAAGTAAGAAACAAAAATAAGGATTGACATCCCAGGAAATTAGTATCTCAAGCCTTGAGAAGACGTTGGGCTAACTCTCAGACCCGGAGGGCATCTGGCATTGCTGATTTATCTAAAAGTTATTTAAAACCAAAGAAATTTCTTCTTTCCGTCTGATAAAGATTAGAAAAATTTCTAGCAAGGATATAGTTTAAGAAAACCAGATAGCATGAACCAATGAAAACTAAAAAATGTCTGTACAAACTAAAAGAGGTACATCTTGCATTTACCTGGTCAGACCTTTAAGGCCTGCAACCTTTGTAAATAAAAACCTTTGGTACCGGGTACAACAAGTACAACAATGAAACATTTAACACCGTGTGTCAGGCACTGTACTAGGGATACAAGAATACAAGAATAGTAAGACACGGGTAGTAGAAAATGCCAATATGATAAATGGGCAGTACAAGTACCCTGGGTTAACTTTTTTTTTTTTTTTTTTTTAAAGGGCACTCCTGGGAGAATAGGGTTTTTTCCAGAAAGGCTGGAGGAGAAGCCTGGGACAGAACACTAATTCCTCTGCCCTCTGCTTTTGAGATACGAGGGCTATTTCAAAAGATGATGAGCCTCAACCTAAGAGCAATTACTAAGGAAACAGGATAATCATACGGAAAGCAGGTTTCTAAAAGGCAATTTAGTAAGCAAGCAAAGTATTTGATTATATTGGATTGTTACCATGATGGCCCCAAAGAATTACTCCTCTCCGCATCCACACCCTTGGGGAGCCTTCTGCAGTGAAAATGAGCCTGGCCGTGTAATACTAGAAAATGAGGCCTGATAAGCAAGTGCTTGCCCTCCTGGACTGCCTCCACCTTGAGAGGAAGCACAGTCTAGCCTTCTCCGTGAAGCTCACAAGGAGGACCTGTCATTTCTGCTATGCCCAGCGCCCCAGCAGGCATACCAGCTGAAAGTGAAGCCAGACGAACACATCTACCCAGCCCACATACTTGTGGTAAATAATAAATCATCGCCGTTCTAGTCTACTAAGTTTTGGGTATTTTGTTATGCAATAAGAGATAAGTGGTACATCTATGAAAAAGGTTAAGAATGGAGCTTCCTCACAATGAATAAGGGGGAGAACAGGCTTAGAAAGAGGGAAGGCTAAGCTGGGTGATAAATAAAGGAACTGAAGAAAGGCCTGTACTTGGGGAGGTTAGGGGTTGGGAGACGAGAGAAATGGAGACAAAGCAGCTAGGAAACAGATTCAAACAAGAGAGGCATACTGCTACTAACCAGTCCCAAGATCTAATTGCACTTTTGGAGTAAATGTAATATAGGTATCTTTGAAAACTTTTACTTCCAATTTTCTAGGAAGACCTAACAATTGCATTAGGCATAGTTTGATACTGGTCACAGCTTCCCCAAATTTGTATTTGTTATTCATAAATTTTTTTAAATGTTTATTTATTTATTTTTGAGACAGAGAGAGACAGAGCAGGGAGGGGCAGAGAGAGGGGGAGACACAGAATCTGAAACAGGCTCCAGGCTCTGAGCTGTCAGCACAGAGCCTGTCGCGGGGCTCAAACTCATGGAATGTGAGATCATGACCTGAGCTGAAGCTGGATGCTTAACTGACTGAGCCACCCAGGCGCCCCTATTTATTCTTTATTTGAGAGAGAGCAAGTGAGCGAGTGGGGGAGAGGGGCAGAGGGATGGAGAGAGAGAGAGAGAGAGAGAGAGAGAGAGAGAGAGAGAGAGAGAGAGAATATCTTAAGCAGGCTCCATGCTCAGTGAGAAGCCTGATTTGGGGCTCCATCCAATGACCCTGGGATCATGACCTGAGCCAAAATCAGGAGTCGGACACTCAACCAACTGAACCACCCCGGTGCTCTTGTTACTCATTTAGATTATTAAGTACAACTTCCCCATTATTGGTATTGTTCCTTTACAGGAATTACCCTAAAGAGCTTTGGAATCAGAAAGCATATATGGCGATCTTAGTTGTACTACTTTGCAGTTTTCTTTGTGATACCAGGTACAGGTCACTTCCAATTTCACTGCCCAAGGTCTTTATCCGTTTATCAGGGATGCCATTACCAAACTGAATTTGCAGGGCTATTGTAAAGGGTTAAGTGAAATGAGATACTACCTAGCACAGTGTCTGACACAGAGTAAGTACTCATTCAATTTCAGTGGAATCTAAGTTTACCTAGTAGACAGTCAAATCCTCAAACGACATGGACTTTTCCTGGTAAAATTTCACTTATTTAGAACCCACTGATTTGGAACTTGCAAGAAGTAAGACTGTAATATTGTGATTTAACATTAAGAAACACATACTTGGTCTTAGTCCTCATTTCTGGCACAAAGCTCCTAAAACCCTTGTAATTCCAAAGTGATAAGAGTGAAGGGAGCAACTTTTGTTCTAATATTTAGTGTGTGTCCTGCTCCTGAAATAGCCCCAGAGCTATACAGGTGGGAGGAATGACTTTTGTTTGGAACAATCACTTTCTAATCATACCTGACTTTGTGTTAATGAGATTTCTGGAAAGCCCCTAGAAAACCAGAGGTAAGAGCTGGTTGTCAGGGGAACTAAATTGTGATTACAGGGTGGGAATTTCAGCTCCACTCCCTAACCTCTGGGGAGGAGATAGAGGTTACAGGTTGAATAATTCACCAATGGCCAATGATTTCATCAATGATTCCTATGTAATGAAGAGTCCTTAAAAATCTCTGAAGTATGAGGTTTGGAGAGGTTCTGGGTTGGTGAATATAGCCACATGTTAAGAAAGTGGGGCACCCCCAACTCTATGGGCACATAGGCTCTTGTGCTCAGGAACTTTACAGACCTTGACCCCTATGTACTTCTTTATCTGGCTCTTCATATGTATCCTTCAATATTTCCTTGTAATAAACTGGTAATCTAGTAAGTAAACTGTTTTCCTGAGTTCTGTGAGATACTCTAGCACATGACCCAAATTGAGAGGTTGTGGAAACCTTCAACGTACGGTCAGAAGCACAGGTGGCAACCTGACTTGCAACCGGTGTCTGAGGGTGGAGGGGATGGGGGCAGTGTCAGAACCGAACCAAACTGGAGGATACCCAGCTGGTGTCCAGGATCGAGCATCAGTTGGTATAGGAGAAACCCCACACATCTGGTGTCAGGAGTGTTTGAAAAGTGCTATGAGTGTAAAAGAAGACAGAGTTTTCTCCTTTCCAAAGGAAGAAACGGATGTGAAGTTTACCCTAGCATGATGGAAAAAAAAAAAAAAGGTGTGTGCTAAGCAAATAAATTTTGTTAAAAAGGTGCAGGGGCACAGCTGGCTTATCAACGCTGATTGCCTTGACATGGCCTTCCATCCAAGGGCAGAAAACAGCCAGGGATGCTGCAGAAGGAATTCCTCTGCTTGACAGATCACTCAGAAGAACTATTTTTTTTTTATATGTTTATTTATTCATTTCTGAGCGAGAGAACAAGCAGGAGAGGGACAGAGAGAGAGGGAGACACAGAATCTGAAATGGGCTCCAGACTCTGAGTTGTCGGCGCAGAGCCTGATGCGGGGCTTTAGCTCACAAAGTATGAGACCATGACCTGAGCCAAAGTCGGATATTTAACCGACTGAGCCACCCAGGTGCCCAAGAACTTTTTTTTTTTTAAAGATTTTATTTTTAAGTAATCTCTACAAACATGGGGCTCCAACTTACAACCCCAAGATCAAGAGCTGCATGCTCTACTGACTGAGTGAGCAAGGCACCACAACTCAGAAGTTTAAAGGGTCAATTTACAACCCCACAATTCTGTGCTTCTAACATGAACATATTTTTCAAGCACCACAGAGGCACTTCTTCCAAATTATTCATCAGTAAACACCATTCGAGTTAATAGTATTACATACAAAATTTGTTTAAAACATTCTTAATACAGACTTCTACTAAATTCATATTGACCTTTCTCCATGTCTAGACAGAAAAGTTTTACATTGCAATCACTTTTAAAACAAGCTTTAAAATGATACACTGATTTGCATAAGTACTAAGAAAAAGTCAGATTATTCTAATTAAAGTTATAACCAGGGTTCACCTTACATGGGTAGAGTTTAATTTCAGGACTAAATCTCTTTCTTTCTTTTTTTTTTTTTTAAGTTTTATTTATTTAAGTAATCTCTACACTCAACATGAAGCTTGAACTTACAACCCCGAGATCAAGACTCACATGGTCTTCTGACTAAGCTAGCCAGGCGCCCCCCAAATCTCTTTCTTGTAAGACATTGGTCAATTAAAATTATAACTAGCAAAAAATAAGCAAAATAAGACACTGTAGCTTAGCTCTCATTTGATTCCTATTTACATAAAAATGTTTTTAAAAACTGAGCTCTTCTCAGTCACCTGTTCTTCTGGAGAACAGGTTATGAAGGAGTGGTCAAAAGAGGGCTCCAAGAGCAGTATGTTTTAACGGAGGGTGGAAGAGTCCCCACATGACCTTAGATAGGGAAGAACTTTTTTGTTTTTAATGTTTTTTTTTTTTAATTTATTTTGAGAAAGACACATACAGAGAGAGAGAGACAGAGAGACAGAGACAGAGAGAGAGAGAGAGAGAGAGAGAGAGAGAGAGAGAGAGAGAGAGACGTTTACAGTGCAAGTGGGACAGGGGCAGAGAGAGAGAGGAAGAAAGAGAATCCCAAGTAGGCTCCATGCTTTTGGCACAGAGCCCTATGTGGAGCTCGAACTCACTAACTGCGAGATCAGATCATGACCTGAGCCAAGATCAAGAGTCTGATGCTTAACCTGAGCCACCCAGGCGCCCTGGAAGGAACTTTTCAAAACTAAAAACTCATAAAGAAAGGATTGAGAAATTAAATTCATTAAAATTTAGAGTTTCTATTCATCCAAAGACAGTGAAAAGACAAGTTACAAACTGAGAAAATATATCTGCATTACATGTACTGACAAAGGTTATGTATCTAGAAAATGTAAAGAACTCGACAAACCAAAAACAACCCAAACCAAAAGAACAAATAACGTGGATGGGTATTTCACAGAGGAGGAAACAGCGACAGCCAATTAAATCTGAAAATATATCCAGCCTCAGTAGAAAACAGGAAAGTTCAAATTAAAACTAACTTGATGAAAGAGGACTTCAACTATCTCCATTTTGACCTCAAAATCTCTAATTGACGAAGTTCTTTCCAGCTTATCTCTTAAGTCAGGCACAATACCCCGCGGGCAAGGCATCCAGTGAGGAACAAGAACTATCGCCTCAAGCAACAAGGACTGCCGAGAGCCCACAAGACCCCACGAGCCTCATCCCGAGACAGTGATTGACTTGACCTTTACTGCCTACCTGTACAAACCCATCGCCCTTTGTCCCACATTTTCCTTACAGAAACGGAGAAGTATTTCTAGCACTTTGGAGGACGGTCTTTGAGACACTGTCTTCCCAGTACTGGCCTCACTGAAATAAATTCTTTTTCTGTTTCACCACCGTTGGTCTCTCTTGCCTTTGGGTTCTGTCAGCAGCGAGTGGCCAAACCTGGTCTGTTTGGGACCCTCGGAACCAGGCTCTCTGGCACCCCTGCGCCCAGCGACACTGGGATGCCATTTTATAGCCTCTACATTAAGAAAACTTAAAACAGTTAAAACTCTTGCCCACTGTTGATTGTTGTATAAATTCGTACAACTACATTTGAAAACGACTTGGCATTAATCCATAACATGAAGGATGCATATACCCCACCGAACAGCGTTTTAACTTGTAAGAATACACCCTAGAGAAATCTGCACCTGTGTTTTATGAGACAGGGACAATTATATTCACAGCAGCACTGTTTTTAGCATTAAAGAACAAGGAAACAAACTAAAGCTTGTATTTACAGGAGAATGGATAAACAAACTGCAGTCTCTTCACGCAGTGGGGATACCATATAGGAGTGAAAATAAACGCACTGCAGCCACGTGCATCCATGTGGATGAATCTTGGGAACATCAGACAGAGCAAAACAACGAGCTGCAGAACACCCATAGGAGGATTCCATTTATACAGAGTTCAGAAATACACATGTGACTGAATGACACATTCACAGGTGGCAAAACTGTAAAGAAAACCAACAGGAACAAAAAAATAGGGGTTCAGAATAGGGGTTCTGGAGGGAGGAGAAGGAGAAGGATGAAGTAAGAGAAAGCATGGAGGAGGCTTCATTTCTTAACCTGGGTGGTGGGTGGATGGCTGTTTTGTTGCTGCTATTCTTCATATTTTGCCTATATGTTAAACATTCTTTTAAATGTACTTAACATCTTTACATTATTAAAAAAGGGAAAGGTTATGAAAGATAAAGTCTGTCTATATATCATAACTTTGCTGAGCATCTGCACTATTCAGTGCTCTAATGAACTAGTCATCCCCCTTTTATATTCAGAGAGAAAAAACACCACACCTAAAATGTTACTTATGCTCATTCATTCAATAAATATTACTAAGGGTCTGTTGTTGTCAGGCACTAGTCTAGGGTCTGGAATGCAAGCAATCAACAAAAAGACAATTCTGCTCTCAAGAAGCTTATATTCTATTGAGAAGAAAGAGAAACAAGGTAAGTAAAATATACAGTATGTTAGATGATGGCATGTGTTACGCAGAAAAATTAAGCAATGGGGAATATGAGATACATATATGGCAGAGTGCAGCAATGTAAACAGAACGTTAGAAAAGGTCTGAGGTGACATTTGAATAAAGACCTAAAGGAAGTGAGAGAGTGAGCTTTAAGATACTTTAAGTTTTCTTGTTTTCTTTTTTTTTTGAGAGAGGGCGCGAGTGAGGGGCAAGGGAGAGAGAGAGTTCACAAGGTGGGGGAGGGGGGAGGAAGGGGGGAGGAGGGAGAAGCGGGGCTCACCCAAAGTGGGGCTCATGCTCACTTGAAGCAGGACTCGAATTCATCATGACCTGAGCTGAAGTCAGATGCTTAACTGAATGAGCCACCCAGGCACTCCAATACTTTATGTTTTCTAATGAGGCTAGAAGAATAAATAATACTCTGGATAGAGGAAATAACAAGTACTCTAGTCCTAAGGTGGATGGTGTGTTTGGTATGTTTGAGAAACAGCAAGGAGGCCAGTGTGGCTGGTCATTGTATTAAGGCTGTGGTAGGAGATGTGGTCAGGTAAGTAATGGGGGGGGCTAGATAATGTGGGACCTTAGATGTCATCATAGAGACTGTGGCTACTTTTCTGAGATGAGAGCAAGATTCTGAGCAGAGACATGACAATATCTGATTTACTTTAATAAACATGCAAAGGTAGAAGTAGAGAGACCTGTTAGAATACTACAGCAATAACCCAGGTGAGATAATGGTGGCCTGGACAAAGGTGGTAACAGAGGAAGCAGTGAGAAGAGGTGGGATTCTTAATATACTGTGAAGATAAAGCCAACAGATGAGGCTGGTGGGAGAGATCAAGGACAAAGAAGGTGCCAAGAGTTTTGCCCTGAACAACCAACTGAAAGCATAAAGCTACCGCACACTGATATATGGCAAAGGCTACGAGAAGGGCAAGTGTGGAGGAGGGGGAAATGTGGCTATCAAGAACTCAGTTTGGGACAAGTGAGAGATGGTTTTTCAGGCAGACACATGGCAATGCTGATTAAGTAACTATTTTTGAGAGTGGATAGAGTTCAGGATAGCAGTACAGTGAAGAAACAGATTAAGATAATTGTTACGGTTCCTTTCTACTAAAATTTTGAGAAAACTGCTTTCTAAATAGAGGTGTGTGTGTATGTGTGTGTGTGTGTGTGTGTGTGTGTGTGTGTGTGTGTGTGTGTTTGGAATAAAATATATATATTTGGAAACTCAAATGGCTCCCCCAAAGCCTTTCAGTTGAAAGTCTCTCTCTTTCAACAGAAAAACATTATTTTAAGGACAAAAACTAGCTTTTCTTTCAGAGATTTTAAAAATTCAATTGAAAGTTTATGAACCAGCCCATTAATTAAACACTCTTCCCTATTTAAAGGTATTTTTAGCTTTCACTCTAGTAAGTAACCTACCTGGGTCACAAAGTAATTTTACAACTTGCCTTACTAGTATGATCTGGCCTTTCTTGTTTTTTTGTTTTCTTTGGATGATCCTTGGCTCCTGGAGTTATAGAGCAACTGAGGGGTTTCTGTATTTTTAGTGTGAGATTCTAACTTTTAGAAATAGATTCTAGACAATTACTTTATGGCTTTTTGGGTCATGAAAATTTTTGACTTGAATGTTAATTCCCAGTGTTTTAGAATGAAAGGAGACAATAAGCATGGAGTGCGGGATTTGATTCATGTGGTGTACCTGGAGAGAGCTGTTACAACAGTCTGAAAGTTACTGTCAGAAAGTGGGAAGGGCGTCAGACAATTTTGTAGCTAACTCTACGAGTGTCAATCAACACAGATGTCCACTGAGAAGTCAGTTTCTGTACCCCCTTGAGGTGGCTGACAAACCCAACACAAAGACACAGCAACAAAGCCTCAAACCAGGTGTATTACCTGTATGCAAAATGTTCCCCAACTCCACTGAAACTTAACCCGTGGGAAATCAAGGAAAGAGGGTGCTTTTTAAGACTGACTTCTAGTTTTCACAACAAAATGACACAATACCCATTTTCACCAAAACATTCTCCCAGTAATTGTGAGAAGGTTGATGTGTAAGCCTCTTAAAGTATATCCACACTTCAGAACAGTTCCCTGGTATAGAGACAGCCGGTAGGGATTCACAGCTTTTCAATCGTAATCATGGAAATAAAGCATAAAACTTCATTGTTACTTTAATCTCAGAAGCCTTTTTATACCAAAACAGGTTAACTTACCTCATTTTTCCATTAGCACCGATTATGTGTTATCCTAGTACACTATTTAGTTTTGGTAGTATGTCTTAAAAATCAGATGGACATTTAAATAGGAATGGTAAACTGACTCTTAACCACTCAAACCATTACTAGCCCAAATATAAATGGGAACTAAAATAAATTAATAAATCAGTTATCAATATGAATATACTTACTTTCTACATAAACAAATTAAAAGCTTTGGGCTTTTCTGCCTATTTTTGCTTCATTTTCTCTAAATTTTTGATAAACTAATTTTCACTATAGTATGTATTCATATGATGTCTTCATATAATGACTGTATTATTTACAGAATATCAATGCAGCTCTGACCGATGCCACAAAGAATCCTCAGGACGTTTAAGAACAATTAAGTAATACAGAAAAAGAGCTGCAAATACAATTTTAAAGAGAACTAATTTTTGCAATCTTTATAATGACTGTGCAGTTGTCACTATGTATAAGTAGTTTTAATGAGACTTAAAAGTGTTAGTCTAGGTTACTTGGCTTGTTTATCAGGTTTACTTTAGTAGACTATTTGGCCTTGTGAAAGTCAGTGTAGGATAGATACCAGTTTCTCAAACAGAACTGGGAGGAAGATAGATGAAGAAAGTAAGGTGGAGGAAAGGTCAGAATGTACTTTTAGGAGAAGGTGCAAAAAGCCAAAAATGCTTGAGGAAGTATTTTAGGGTCATTACACTTTTGCAATTTACGTTTATATTTATATTATCGATCGGATCATGAGAAGTGATGAGCACACAGAATAAAAAAAACGCCAAGTATTTTTGTCAGTATTTGCAAGTATTTGATATGGTGGGTGACACTCACTTTTGTGAAGCACTTTCTATGTGACAGGTAATATGTTACCCTTACATCTACTCTGTACAGGCTTCTCTTCTCTCCATGTTACAGTTAAAAAAACACTCAGAAAGTTAAGTAACTTGCTTAAGGTTAGATAGTTAGCAGATGAGCTGGGAGTGGAAGGTCTTATCCCACGACAGGTCCATGTTTTTTTTTTTTTAGCTATGCTAACCTGACTCTATTCATAAGGCAACAGACATTTTGGAAAGCTTTTAAACAAAGCTTGAAACAAATAAACAAAAGGTATGGCAGGGCACTTAAAGGAAAGGTAGCAATGTACAGAAGGTATGTTTTAACCTCCTTCTTCATTTTGTCACTGGCTCTGATGTGGCATTTAAACATCCTCAAGACAGGATCTAACACAAGGTTTGGAGCAGATGAAAGAAATAAAAGTTAATTCTTTTTAAATTATGAAGAGTAATGCAATATTAAACTTTTGTACACTCTTTCCATACTTACACAGCAGGAACTATTTATTTATGTATGTCCTAACTTAGAAAAGATTTAAAGAGGCTATAAGGACGAGTGAAATACAAGAGAGAAGCAGAGACTTAAAAAAGGAGCAAAAGAAGATAGAGGTAACAGTTCCAGGCAGAAATGGGATGATGACAAATTTGACAAATTTTCAAAACCTAACAGCAGAAAACAATTACAGTAATTTAGAAATACACTAAATCATTGTGAACTCAATTACAAAGAACTTTCATAAAGATCTGCCAAACAATGAGCAACCCGGATCAGACATAAGCAAAACCACGATAGCAACATCTGGTGAATGACCTAAAATATGCCATACAATACTTTGATTGTTAAAGGGCAAAACAAACTTCAACACTGACTACTAAGGCAGAGACAAGCTGAGGTTTTAAATAGAAACTGGGTAAGAGAAATTTAAGAGCAGGTCTGAGAGCTGATGCCAAGTGGATTATACCGAAAACTTTCTCCTGCTTACACAGCATATATCAATAGAAGATAAATACCATTTACAAAGTTTACCAACTGAAAAATTTAAAGTATTACTGCACAGGCATCAAAACCATAAAAAGGTACTTTATTTCTACCAAATGAACTTTTTTTCCAACTCAAATTTAGATTAATTACCTACTTTCTTATCAGAGATACTTTAAAAAAGAGGCACTTTTTAAAAAAAAATTTTAGATGTTTATTTTTTTGAGAGACAGAGAGACAGAGCATGAGCAGGGAAGGGGCAAAGAGAGAGGGAGACACAGAATCCGAAGCAGGCTCCAGGCTCTGAGTTGGCAGCACAGAGCCCAACGCAGGGCTCAAACCCATGAACTGTGAGATCATGACCTGAGTTGAAGTCAGATGCTTAACCTACTGAGCCACCCAGGCGCCCCAAAAAGAGGCAACTTCTAATTCAAATAAAAGTAACTTGTTTTAATACATTCATAATTGTTCAAAGCATTGACTCTCCCAATAACTCTATAAAATAAGGGTTTATATGAAGTGAACAACAATACCGAGGTTAGGTTAAACATGTGAGGAAAAGTTGAAATAAAATCATTTTTTTTTAAGATTTTATTTTTAAGTATCTCTACACAACGGGGGGCCTGAACTTACTACCTCGAGTTCAAGTCACATGCTCCACCAACTGAGCCAGCCAGGCACCCCTAAAATTATTCTTTAGTAAGAAGTCTCTAAACCACTAACATGTAAAGAATTAACTCCTTTCTTTACCTCTAATTATTTAAACAGGGAAGTATACCTGTCTTGGCCTTTTATTAGGTTTGTGAAGTGTAATTTTATTACTTTGTAATAGCTTTGGAAATGCCTGTCATGTCAAAGCAACAGCTGAGAAAAAAGTACGATAAAAAATATGGGTGTGGACACTGGGAAGGGAGTTAAGAGAAGGAAAGACAAATATGAACCACAAGTGGAGGTGGAAGAATAGATTTTATTTTTTGACTCATTGGGATAGGTTTCAACAAATCTTGGACAAGTATGTTTCAAAAAAAAAAAAAAGCATCCTAGGAGGGAAAAAAAAGGGCAGTCCTATTTCGAAAAGCAGATAACCGATGACACACGATTCCAGTAATGATAGGTCACAGAATGTGCTGAGGCCTCATAATTCTTTATCCAATGGTAGGTTAAAATTGTCAATGCACAGGTTTTCTCCCCCTTTAACAAAAATGTCTATCGCCCTTTTGTTCTATGGTTTACAGTGTTAGCTCCCTCCCCTTCTCCCTTCCTTCTAAGAGCTCCAGTTTTGGATATGACCCACATGGCTTCTGTTTTTCAAGGTTATCTCCCATCTTCTTCCTCTGCTATGTTAAGAACCCTACTTGGAGCAGCATTATAGCACATTAATTAAAAGCAGGGTTGTGGAGTCAAACAGATCTAGATCTGAATCCTGGTCTGGTTGTGAGACTTTGGGCAAATTATTTAACCTCTGAACCTCATTATCATCATCTGTACGCTGGTATATGATCATCTAGATTACAGTAGATAGATACACACATAGATATTAAACAAAATACTTATAGAGCATTTCCTCCATATACAGATTACTCAAAGATCAGTGTGCATCAATTCACTTGCTGGAGAAGGGGAATGCTCTATAGATGCAGCCATGGAGCTTACCTCTAAGGAAAGAAACAGACTAACAGACATTCACAGCACAGTATGGTATGTGCTTTAATTGGAGAAAGCCCTGGGTAGCAGGGTAGTACACAGGGGAAGAAAGAAACTTTCAAGTTGCTAGAGGAAATATTAAGTACCAAAAATCATTCAAGATAGCATCTGAGCTCCTAGATAAATATGAATTCAGGTACAGAAGAGTAGTTAAGGAGCTGAGTATTTCCTTCAACCAATTAGGTGACCTTGTTCTCACTGGCCTTTGGACATTGGGCAACAAGAACTTCCAGCTAAACCAATGGCCCATTCACACCCATCGTTATATTCATAAAATAGTTTTCCATTGTAAGTGTGGTTCTGTATTATATCTTGGAAAACTTTTTTTTTTTAAAGATTAAGAACCCAATCTCTTATACGACTTACAAAAATTCTGATCGTATGTACCTAACAACTGTTTATAAGCTTAATAAAAAAGCTTTATCAAAATTTGTTATGATAAAACCACTATTTTTCTTTAAAAAAAATCCACAAGCAGTTATACTACACTCTACTTTAAGAACAGAAAATTTAACAAAAGTTTACAGATAACTTAAAACATACGCTCCAGAGTTTCTTCAAGAATTTTTTTTTTCTAACCTTTTCCACTAATGTTCAGGTTACTCATTCTTGTGTGGTTCTGTTCAAGTCATGCCACCTAGCCTAGCAGGTACTTCTAAGAGCCCACACTGTCCACACTAATATTCTTCATCAAATTCTGTAGTTCTTCTTTCTCCTGCATAAATCAACATTTTGTATATAGTAGGTTTTACTAAATGTCCTCCATTAGACTGTATATTGCTTGTCAGCAAGAAGTCTGTCATAATACCTTTATACAATACTTCCTTAGGATAAGGCATTATTATAATAGCCCCAAACAAGCACCTTATAAATTTTACTTAAAGTCTGTGAAAAGTGCATTTTTTGAAAATTTAATGGAAGAAATACAGATAGAAAACCAGAATATTGTAAGGTGTAACATTGTAGGTGGAAGGCATATGGTCAAAACCAAAGTGTTGAGTCATTACTGAGAGGACTTCAAGTAAAGGTTAAAAAGAACAATGCTAAATCAAATTATTTATTTTTTTAAAAGTTTATTTATTTTGAGAGAGAGAGAGAGAGAATATTCCAAGCAGGCTCCCCGCTGTCAGTGCAGAGCCCTCCATGTAGGTCTTGATCATGTCCTGAGCTGAAATCAACAGTTGGACACTTAACCAACTGGGCCACCCAGGTGCTCCTCAAATTCTTAAACACTGCTAGTGTCTTCTGCAATTTTACTCAGAGATGCCAATTAAAGGTTTTATTTTGAAGTAAATCAAAAGACTGTAACTAAGGAGAAAAGTACAGTACTGCCACTGCCACCAAAACTAACGCAGATTACTCGTGATCTGTTCAAATCTTAAATTGATCACTTGAAAACTCACCTTAATCACAAAACCTGGCAATCTGACTTGGGTGATACATAAGGTTGGCAAAGTAAGTGAAATGTGGATCTGAGCAGTACACAGGTATCAACCATTTTATAGAACAGATAACACTACAGAAGGAATAATTAAGAAGTAAATTTTTTAAAATGTTTATTTTTGAGAGAGAGAGGGAGAGAGAGAGAGCGCAAGGGGGGGAGGGGCAGAGAGAGGGAGACACAGAATCTGAGCTGTCTGCACAGAGCATGACTCGGGGCTCAACCTGAGATCATGACCTGAGCCAAAGTCAGACACTTAACTGACTGAGCTGAGCCACCCAGGTGCCCCAAGAAGTAAATTTTTATAAGTGCACCCTATTCACACAAAGTGAAAGCAAGCAATCCATTCCCCTCTAACATATACAAAAGGAAAATGAAACTCAAACTCTATCCTCCAAATGAACTGATCACTTCTGACCAAAAAGGGTCAGAAAACATAAGTACCTTATAATTGCCAGAGAGAGAGAGAGAGAGAGAGAGAGAGAGAAGACTAAATCAAATCTATAAAAGTCAGAGAAGACCAAGTCAAATCTATAAAAACAACAGCTGATGACTATAAAGCTATCCCTTCTGGGAGGCTTTTAAGTCTTGTGTATAAAATACTTCTTCATGGGGCGCCTGGTGGCTCAGTCAGTTGAGCGCCTGACTTCGGCTCCGGTCATGATCTCAAGGTCCATGAGTTCGAGCCCCGCGTCAGCTCTGTGCTGACAGCCTGGAGCCTGCTTCAGATTCTGTGTCTCCCTCTCTCTCTCTGACCCTTCCCCATTCATACTCTGTCTCTCTCTGTCTCAAAAATAAATGAACATTAAAAAAAAATTTTAAACACTTCTTCACAAAAATCTGGAAATCTCAGCACAACTGACAAATTGGTTAGCTAGTTGTACTCTCTCTCTCATTCACCAGTTGATGATTACAAATTTCATACTGATTCCAGACAGGTATGCCTTAGATGATACTAATTTCAAAAGCAACCCTCAACTCCCAATTCTTTTTGGCTGCATGGTTTATATAAAGATAGTTAATTTCTGCCTCTTTTCCAAAGAAAGAGAGGAGGCAGTGCAAACCCCAGACAACTTTTTCCTCCTTCACGTGGGTCTAGCAAAATGTTTAAACAGGCATGGAAGCCAAACCACTAGCAATAGCAAACATGGTACTATACATGAAAACATTTTCTTTTCTTTTCAAATTTGTATTTAGGAAATATTTTCTGATATAAATAAAAGGTACTATATCACACCATTTCTACATTTCTAATCTGTCACTTAAGAATAATGCAGGGAACTCATGTCCTGGCAAGTTAACTGTTTTTCTATTCTCTCCAACACAAAATTGATCATCTGATTTTAAGCCTAAAGAAAAATTATAGGCTATATAAATACATGTATTAGATCATGTCTGAAAAATAGAAATCTAGTTGGGTCTCATTTTGAAAAAAAGATAAGGTGTACACTACTTAAAAAACAAATATTTTCTAGCTATACTTACTTTCATTTCTTTTAAAAATTTAGTCTTATCATTTCAATAAGTAGGATCAAAACTGAAAGAATATAAAAAGTATATAATGAGAAGTCTCACTTTCACTCCTGTCTCTGACCAGTGTCCCCTTATAGGTAACTGATTTTAGTGAATTCTTCCAGGTTTTCTTATGCAAGCACAAATCTTTATGTAAAATTATACATTTTTATTTCCTTCCTTTCTTACACAAAAGATATTCTACCATATACACTGCTTTGCACCTTACTCTTCAATTAACAGTATGTCCTAAGGATCCTTCCATCAATAGCATACTTACTCTTTTTTTCTTTAATAGCTACAAAATATTCCATTCTGCAAATGAACCACAGTTTATTTAACTTGTCCTCTACTGGTGAACTGCTGCGTTGTTTCTCTTCCTTTGATATTACAAGCGACGCCATAATGAATAACCCTGTACCTATGTCACTGCATCCTTATGTAGGCCCTATATACTTGTCTGGTTTCATCCAGAGCTATTCTTCCCCCATCCTCATTATGCTCTGGCCTCACTGACCTTCAATTGGCTTTTGCATATTCTATTCCTTTTATTTAAAATCCCTTTCCTCCACACACCTTAAGTCAGCTCCTTTGTAGCCCTCTGGAATTCAGCCTCAATGTCACTTCCTCTAGCCTTCCATAATACCCCACACCAAGCCAAGTCCCCTTTGTATACTCAAATGACTCCTCTATTTTCTCTTTACAACACTTATCATAGTTTGTATTTATATAATTATTTGGTTAATGCCGATTTCTCTTATTTGACCCATAAGCTCTACAAGGGCAAGCCCATTTATATTTCTACTATTTATCCCTGGCTCATAAAAAAGCAACCAATAAATATTTGATGAATAAAAGAATAAAATGTTAAAGGTGCCAATTAGGTATCGATCTGCTCTTAGTATTTTATATGTTTTTTTGTTTTACCTTTTAAGTATCTCTTGACATCCTCAGTTCATTCCATATCCACTACCACCACCCTAAACAAGTTCTCATCATCTCTTGTCTAAACTACTATATTCACTCTCAGGTTCTAACTAAGATCTATGCTCCATATTTTAGACTTCTCATTGGCCAAGAATTCTTTCAATGGCTCCCCACAGATACTAAAACAAACTTTTCCTTAATGTAGTCTATAAGACCTGCATGGATGGTCTGGCCTTTGCTTGCCTCCCGGTCAGTCCTACACTCTAGTCACATTGGCTCCAATCATATTTACTCTTTGAACATACCACACCCTCTCCTGCCACAGGGCTGTTACATATGTGGTTCTTTCTACTTGGAATACTCTTTGCTTCTCATTTTACCTAGTTAATGCTCAACATCACTTTCTCATGGAAGCCTGCCCTGACCACTTAATGAACTATGTACCTCTCCTCGAGACCACCGCTACAGCGAAAATTTTATATACATGTTTCGGTGTGATTTGATCAATGTTGTTTCTTTTATTAGGCGATAAGCTCTTTGAGGGTAGAATTTGTTTTTGTTTGCTCCCTGGGTATCAACAATATCCAGAACACTTCCTGGCACGCAGTATGTATCTAATAATTGTTTGTTAAATGAATGAAAAAAGAACATTAACAACACGATATTATGATACCAAATTATATGATGAAATATACTCAGGAATTAAGTCTGGAAGTAAAGTTGCATGAATAAGGGAATGTTCCACAGAATCCAAATGTAGGTAATCATATTTGGCACAGTGTTGAGGTTGCTTATTATACATACTTACATATTTCAATCTATAAATGGTTATTTTTTTATTTAGAACCAGTAGGGTTCTTTTACTGTGGAACTTAATTTCATTTGACCTATGAGCAAATACCAAGAGGTAATCCCATTTATACCTCCAGTTGTAGAAATAAAGATGATGGTAAGTCATTGGCATGAATATTTAAAAATTATCAAGAGTAAGAAGTTAGGGTCCTTTTCTTTTGACAGTGAAGAATAAGATTTCAAGAATATCTACTTGTACATATTAAGTAATGATTAACATGCTTCTTAATATTTGGCAAGAAATAGACAGTTTTAAAATTTAGACATTTATTTTTTTTCCTCTCAAAGACAAGTTTTAGTAAATAAGAATACCTTTGCCTTCCAAGCTTTTCCAAACATGTATAGCCTATTTTTACAAAGATGTACTAGGTTTTAAATATCTCCTATTACCGTATTTATTTGCATAGTCACCGAAGCATCACAACTATATATATAGCTGGATATTACATGAATATGTTTACTTTGTTCTAGGTGTTTTATTCTCTGTGTATTCTCTCTTTCTCCTGTGTCCCATTTTAGTTCATGGATTTTCTGAAAAGCCAAATTCATAATAAGATACATATGAAATAAATCTGTAATATATTAGAAAAAATAGTGTATTAAATAATATATTAGAAAAGAAATCCTAATATTCAAGAATATTATTGTATTATGATTATATATGAAACATGGCATCAAGCGAAAACAACAGTTTTTTCATCAATCTAAGATTCAGAATGACTATGATTTTTTTAAAAAAGGTTTTTAAATTAAGTAAGTGCATTAATCAAATATGTGTCCAGGATACATCCCCAAGTCTGGTTCATCTTTTTTAGTCCCCCTTGTCATCCTCAAGTCACTGAAATATAACAGAGGGAAAAACCCTGCATTTAATGGGTATTGCTAATTAATTGACATTACCTTAAAGTAGGAGTATATTTCATCTTTCTTAAAATAATAACATAATAAAATCAATAAGATCTTTACTTTTTATTTATACTCTAAGCTGCTTTGTTGACTCCTTTGACATATTCAAGTTTTCCTCCCCTAATACATTAGGAGCCCTGAAAAGAGATTTACCACTCCCAAATTAAATTATAGTTCTGTTAAAGGAAATATTAATCCTAAATGACTTTTCATGTTTTATGTGATTCCAAGCCATGAAAAAAGGTGTTTTAAAATAATAAACATGAGGGGTGCCTGGGTGGCTCAGTCGGTTGAGCGCCTGACTTCGGCTCAGGTCATGATCTCAGTCTGTGGGTTCAAGCCCTGTGTCTGGCTCTGTGCTGACAGCTCAGAGCCTGGAGCCTGCTTTGGATTCTGTGTCTCCCTCTCTCTCTGCCTCTTCCCTGATCACACTTTGTCTTGCTCTCTCCCAAAAATAAATAAAAACATTAAAATTTTTTTTAAAAAAACCATGGATTGCTCACTACGATGTGCGTATTTTTTCTGTAAATTTTTTGCCTTCTCTTCACAAGCAACAGTACACACTGCAGACGATAGAGGCATTTTTGAGAGTATGCTTTGCCCTCACTAAAGCAAAGAATGAAGTAATCAGGATTTGCCCTTTTGTCCTGTTATGGCGGACTCTCATTTTCTTCCATCTCTTTCTCTTCCCTGCAGTATACCTCAATTCTGGGAAGACACACAAACTCACGTTTGCTAAAATAACTATTATATATTTAAACACCATTGCTAGGCATCATGAGGCTGTAAAAGGAGGCATGGTACCTTTCTCACAAAGTCCACAAAATTCCAGGAATGTCTATTCTCTTCTCGTTACTAAAGTAGCCTATGTTTTGTTTTGAACCATGAAAGGAACAATGAAAGGTAAATAAACTGCCTTAAGTCACAAAACAGCTCATGTTACATTACTGAAAAGACAGGAAAAAGAGAAATAATGATGAAACAGAAACATTAGAAAAGCCTAATTAACTCTGTTGTTACTGCTATGCAACTCAATGTTGTTTAGTAAAACAGGAAGAGAATATCAGAGATTAATAAGGATTGTTTAGGTTAAAGGTAAACATAATATATCTTGGGGGTGGGTGGATAAAGAGCACAGATTGTACATAATAGAATTCAAATTTCTCCATTAAAAGTAAATGACAAGAGAGATGTGCACATAACACTCAGCATGAATGCACACACAGGAATGTGTATTTTACACGTCTATTTTCTTTGTTTTCCCAGAAAGAAGGAAGGCTAGACTAACTACATATAAACGCTTCAATTTTCTAAAATATAGAGAAGAATCCACCTTTCAATCCTTCTCAAAAAAATTTGTTTTAAGTTGTAAGAATGAAACAAAAACATTCTCACAATGTTTGGCTACTAAAATATATTACAACAGTCACAGGAATGGTTCTTAGTCCTTTACTCAGTGACTGTTTGCTTTTACTTTATGCATCATTTTAACTGTCGGCCTCTCATTTTAGAACAGAAGTGTTGCTATGGGAAGACACTTGAAAAGCCATGAAATGAGAGATGTCAAAGAAAGCCTCCTCCCCTAAAAGCTGCAAAAAAACAGCTGTAAAGACAAGCATTAACCTTTAGGATATTATCAAATTACAAACCAACACACTACATGATGTTTAAAATAACCTATGTTTTAAAAAATTCAATATACGATATTTAAGAAATAGGAAGAGTATATTTTGTTAAAATTCAAGTGCTACGTGGATTACCTGACACTTTGTATAAAGGAGATATTAAGGTACAAATTCAGCTTATTTTAACAAAAGAAGAAAAAACACAAGATTTCAGGCATTTCACACTGCCAAGAAAGCAAACAGGGATGATAAGACAGTTTGTAAGCCTAAAGGCTTGCTTTTTCCTCCTTTTATTAGAGTTATTAAAAATAAAAGGGTAAAAGTTGCTCAACAATAAAAAAGTTTTCTCATGAATCTAAGTCTTCATCCAAATTACAGTTATTGATTGCTAACATAAAAGAGATCAATATTATCTCTTTATAGTTTTTAAGAGTTAAATAAGAGAAAAAGATCAGAGTTTCTTTATAGATTTTATTTTAGTTGATTTTTAGCTGATTACGGAGTTCAAATTGAAACTTAGGTTAATGACAACTGTGGAAAGCTGAAAACAAAGACTATCTCTAGGACTGAGAACATAAATCCTTGAGAATAAAGGCAAATTAAAAAAAATTTTATAGTAAGGTCAAAAGAAGATGTGACAATGTTATTCTCAAAGGCAATGACTTCCAAATCTTTATCTCTGAAGCCTTGACCCTGCTCATTCCAACTCCAAACTCACGTCATTAACATCCTACCAACTGTTTCTATGTGAATATTTAGTCATCACCTCAAACTGAGCACTGGGTTAAACGGAATAAATACCCATTCCTCATCCCTTACAACCTTCAAGCCAAATTAGCTTCCTCTCTTGATTTCCCAACCCCTGTCATGCAGACTTGAAATCACTGTATTCTTTCCTTTCTGCTGCTATTGGAATTTACCCTACGTCAGGCTCTTTATCACTTCATTTGGCTATAAAAGATTCCTCACTGGTCTGCGTGCTTCTACTTTCTTTCTTCCTTTAAACTGTAGTGTTTTTAAGTCATACATTTTTTTTTTTACTCCTAACTTTACCAATTCTTCAATGCCAACAAGATAGAGCTGGATTTTAAGAGCCATCTTGACAGACATTTAAACTTCACAGAGATGACCTGGCTGGTCCCTCATTACTCAGTATGCATCCTTTTTTGAGGCCACAATTCAATCTTTATGTGAACAAGGCTCTATACAATGTGGCTTCCAATTACCTTTCTGATTCTCTCTTCCTTTAAAGCATGTGAAGGTTATGTTCCATCATGGTAGTCTATTTCTCTACTAAACGTGAGTATTCCTCTATTCTTACATGCAGGCCACTGCCCTTGCCAAGAAGGTTCTCCCCCCAATTCTTTTAGGCCTGTCCTCCTGATCTTTCAAGGCTAGGCTGAAGTCCTTATCTCTTCCATGGATCTTTAAGATTTCCCTGAACAGTCAATGCATTATCTTCACTTACCACTGAGAAAGTATTGCTTATGTAATGCCAAATGATATAAATTTAGTATTTCAAATTAATATGTTTGTTGAAATAAATATAGTTCATGTCTCCTATCACACCTTTTCTAATGTCAATTTCTGCTCGTATCCGCAAAAGAGACACAAGGGAGGCAGGATATAGGTTAAGTTCAAAAACCACCAGGGGAAGGTGTGAAGGTGATGACTTCTAGAAAACAAACCCATCCTATGTTTTTGTAACTCCCTAAGATCATAAACTTTATTTTCCTTCTCCTTCATCCCTTCACCTAGCCAAGTGCCTGGCATACAGCAGGAATTCTATAAATACTGGTGAACAGTACTTTACCCCTTATAGACAGTGTGTTTTTTTTCACTTGCTTAACACAAGGCACGATTTACCCTCATTTTTCCAGAGGAAAATACAGAAGCTTGGAGAGACTTGTCCAAGATCATAATGTTAGCAGGTGGCAGAAATGGGTCTGGAACCCAGGTTTTCATGTTCTTACTCTGGAATTTTTTGCAAAAGATACAGTCCAACTTGCCTATTCATTAGCCTATGCTGCTCAACTCTAGAGCAGAGCAGAGGACAGCAAAAAACAAGTGAGGCAAAGCAAGGACAGAGGAGAAAGTATACAATTTCTTTTCTACCTGCTACCTCTGTACCTCCTTCGTATTTCTCACATTAGCAACCCAGGGCTACTTCAGCCAGTCATGACACTAGATTTAGGCCCCAAATCATTTCTTCAGTCTATCTTCCACAGCTCAAATATTGATTTTGGTGTTCCCAGATCTAGAACATTTCCTGGACACATGAAAAGGAAGAGCCTAGGTTATGTCATACAACTCTTCCTCGTAAGTGAGGAGCAACTTTGCAGTGGGCAGATAAGAGAGAGGTTCAAAAGATCAGAAGTGAAGGGGATACATGATCACAGAAGATTACGTGAGATGAATTCACTCATCTGGGAAATACAGATGACGAGAGTATATGACTAATCAGAAAGTAAGCTTCAAAAGGACAGAGTTCTGTCTTTTTTTTCACTGACCTATTCCCCGTATAGAAAGTATCCAATAATTTTTACTGAAAGAATGAAAGTATGAAGATTGTCATGAGGATTGAGAGAATACATGTAAAATGCATAGTCACTGACAAATAAGAAGTGCCTTCACTAATTCAAGTCTACATCTGGGATCTCCTAAGACCCAAAAATAGTTCTATTAAGACACGTAGCAGTCACGTGGCCACTGCTTATCTTTGTGTGGTTTGTCTATTTTTATTTACTCTGGCAAGAACCATATAAGCAGAGCTGCTTTGGGATACTGATTCTTTCAACATTACTTTCTCTTTTTTAGAAAGGCAACACAATCATCTAAAATATAGAAAAATATATAGAAAACAAAAATTACCCATGATCTCACCATCCAGAGGATAGCACACAATACCATTACATTCCGACGGAACAGTTACCATTTTATAGATTTCCTAAAGTCATTTTCTCTATTTGCAGAGGTCCTGTACCCGTAAATTAGGTGAATTCCTTTCCCTTCAAATTAGCTTTGGATAGAGCCTCTAAAATGTTAGCTGGCGCATACCTCATGTAGCACTATACAGTATACAGTGCTAAACTGTTACAATAGGTGTATATAAAAAATATTTTTGTATTTAAAACATATATCTAAGTATTAGTATATTCCTATCCATTAAAATATTAAGCAGTGGAACTGATCTATCTCTCTGTACATATGTACCTACAGAGAGATACATCTACAGAGATATATACGAATGACTAAAAAGAATGACATCTGATGTGCTAGCTAATGAATGCTGAAAGGCTGCACTGCATTCTTGCTGGAATGATGCGGAAATCTGTCGGATAACTCTGCTCAGGTTTCCTTTGCTGACACTGTAATGGCTTCTGGTGAATACTTTTCACCCACTGCCACTAAAAAAAAAAGTGAGTGATGGTGCAGGACTTGGTCGATCCTAAGGAAATGTATTATTCTGCAACTCTTATGGTAGCCAAAAGAGGTTCTAAAAAAATGTTAAGGAAAAACAAGAAGATATCAACAGACAATTAAAACTGAAGAATAATTTTGAGAGGCACGGTACCTAAAGAAAGCAGATTTGAAGACCTACTGTGCCTTCAGAGGATGCGAAAAGCACAAGTGGACCACTAACATGCAGTGGGAAGACCCCATTGCCACGAGACTGAGCCACTCTGCCTGCTCTGTGCTGCGTCCACTACTGGCTCCTCTTTCCAGAACTGCAATCCCCCTCACGAAACTGAGTATGCAGACATGTTAAACAAAGGAACCTGTCCTATACGTAAACCAAAACTCGGGAGCTTGTCACTATGTGAATCCATCTCCACATGAAGCCTACAGCAGGTCCATCTCAGCTCTCACCATTCTCGCCTTTGGATGGGTTCATGTTACACAGAAGTAATGTGGAAAACTGATTTCTTGGCTTATTTCTTCTAGGTTATGCTAATGAGCCTTTTAGTCATTCCTCATTTATCAATTACTAGGAAGAATGTTCTTCTCTTCCTAAAATCTGTACCTATCATTAATAAAACAGTTTCAAAATATTCAAAGCAGAATCTCTCATTATGTAACTTTTTATTTTGTTATTTACTTATTTATTTGTTCTTATTTTAAGATTTTGGTTTTTTTATGTAATCTCTACGCCCAGTGTGGGGCTCGAACTAGTAACCCCGAGAACAAGAGTTGCACACTCCCCCAACTGACCCAGCCGGGTGCCCCAATTATGTAACTTTTTAAAGCATCCGTCAATCAACACCAATCTGAACATCAATAGTTGAACATCAAATATTTTTTTGCAACTCCATGTGAAAGACTGGGACAGTAGGGTTGATGATGACTTTTATGACAGAAAGATAAATATATTTTTTGTTCTTCTAAAAACTCAAACACTGATTACAGCTGAAATTCCATTTTGCAACTGTAATGAAAGGGAGTTAACAGAAACAAAAAACTTTCTATTTATCTCTCTTTAGGGTGACATTTTATTTTATTTATTTACTTTTTAAATGTTTATTTATTTTGGGAAGCCTGGGTGGCCCAGTCGGTTAAGTGCCTGACTTCAGCTCAGGTCATGATCACACAGTTCATGAGTTGGGCCCCGCGTCAGGCTCTGTGCTGACAGCTCACAGCCTAGAGCCTGCTTCGGATTCTGTGTCTCCCTCTCTCTCTGCTCCTCCTCTGCTTTCTGTCTCAAAAGTACATAAACATTAAAAAAAATTAGAAAATCATTTTTAATTTTTTTAAAATTTATTTTTGAGAGAGAGAGAGAGAGAGAAAGAGAGAGAATGAGAGAGAGAACATGAGCGGGGAGGGGCAGAGAGAGAGACACAGACACACAGACACACACACACACAGACACACACACACACACACACACACACACACACACACGGAATCCAAAGCAGGTTCCAGGCTCTGAGCTGTCAGCACAGAGCAGGATGAGGGGCTCTAACTCACAAACTGGGAGATCATGACCTAAGCTGAAGTTGGACGCTTAACTGACTGAGCTATCCAGGTGCCCCAGAAAATCATTTTAAAAAAAATGTTTATTTATTTTGAGAGCAAGCGAGCTTGTGTGCATGCCCGTGGGGGAGGGGCAGAAAGAGAAAGAGATTGAGAGAGAATCCCAAGCAGGCTCCACACTCAGCACAGAGCCCAACATGGGGCTTCATCTCACGACCATGAGATCATGATCTGAGTAGGAACCAAGACCCAGAGGCTTAACCAACTGAGCTGTAGGGTGACATCATTTTAATGTCCATAAACACATGCACCCCAGTGTTTATAGCAGCACTATCAACAATAGCCAGATTATGGAAAAAGCCTAATGTCCACTGACTGATGAACGGATAAAGAAGGCGTGGTATACATACATAATGGAATATTACTCGGTGATCATAAAGGATGAAATCAAAAAGCCATTTGCAACGTGGATGGAACTAGAGTGTATTATGCTAAGTGAAATTAAGTCAATCAGAGAAAGAAAGATATATGATATCACTCACATGTGTAATTTAAGAAACAAAACAGATGAACATAGGGGAAGGGAAGCAAAAACAAGATAAAAACAGAGAAGGATACAAACCATAAGAGACTCTTAAATACAGAGAACAAACTTAGGGCTGCTGGAGGAGTGTTGGGTAGGGGTAAGGGGTAAATGGGTGAGGGGGAGTAAGGAGGGCACCTGTTGGGATGAGCACTGGGTGTCATATGTTAAGTGATGAATCACTGAATTCTACTCTCGAAATCATTATTACACTGTATGTTTACTAACTTGGATTTAAATTAAATTAAAATAAATAAATAAAGTCCGTGAAAGTTTATCTCAGAAGGTAAAGACTGAATTTACCTTATTTTCTTCTAGAAATTTCAACTTGATAGAAACATCATTGCGCATCTTATCGTATTTTTCCTTATGTGCTTGAAACAGATGCTGTGACTGCTCAATCTTTGGCAGGGTGTTTGCATCCCGTGGTCCAAGATTCAATTCTTCCAAATCAGTGCGATAGGCATCATATTCGATCCTGGAAAGAACAGAGTAAGTGAAGCATATTACAAAAACAGAGTGAAATAAATTCAGGAGGTAAGCTGGAAATACATGACAGTCTCATACATACATTAATAAATAATAATTCTCGTATATATTATACCTTATGCTTTTAAAGTCATATGTTTCTTTAATACAAAGAGCTGTTAGTACAAGCATGAAGGGGGAGCTGCTTATTAATCTAACTAACTATTCCTTCCAAAGTACAGTATTAACTGACATGCAGAATTTCCAAAATTGAAAAACCAGTTTAAAAAACAGATGTCAAAACCTAACGCTAACAAGATCAAGTGATCTATCTCCCATGGGAATTGGTTAATACCAACAAAACAAAGCATATTAAGATGGCAGACTTGAGGATGACATACTTTAAGTGGGAAAAGGAAGTTATATTGAAGGTCAGCATCCTTAAAGTATAATCTAGCCAGCAAGGCACAACAGAAATAAAATGCAAGCCACACATGTAACGTAAAATTTTCTAGCATTCACGTTAAAAGAATAAAAATTAATTTCACCTTTTAAACAAAAGATTTTATTTTACCCAATGTATCTATAATATTATCATTGTAACATGTAATCAATGTAAAAAAAACCTGTTACTGAACTATTTTACTTTTGGGGGTGGGCTAGTAGTGAATCTTTGAAATCCATTGTCTATATTTCACTTCTATCACATCTCAATGTAGGCTAACCACATTTCAAGTGCTAAACAGACATATGTGGCTAATGGCTACCATATGGGACAGAGCAACTCTGAATGGATTTCTGAAACATTAGTATTTACAACGTGACAGTGCCATCTATTATTGAGCACTTAACACCTTGTGCTCCTTAAAACACCTACTCCCTAATATTCTCCTACCACTAACTGAAATACTACTCACCACCATCACTCCATGATCACACAGCACCTCATGATGCCTCTGTCACAGTACTTGTGTAAACAGTACTACCTTGCTTATTAAACAGAGACTTATCTAGCAGTCTCTCCTGAAGAACAATGTGACCTCTGATTTAGTCAAAATCAGCATTACAAAGCTTATGCCGTAGAACTAAAGCTCTTTATTCAAGTATCCAGAGTACAATCTATATCTCCTATTCTGGCAATTAAGAATATTTTAAACAACATAAACTATATCACATATGTGACTTGAGAAAGAACACATCGGTCCCTTGTACTGAGTCTAATTTATTTTTATCTTATGCTGAATTTAACAAACTTGAACTTTCAGGGCCAAGAGAATCATTCATTCATTCACTGGCACATTCAACAAATATTAAGTGAGCACCTTCTATGTTCCTGGCACTGTACTAGAAACCAGAGCTCTAAAGATGAATAGATAAAAGTTTATCTTCAAGAAGCTTGCAGTTTAGAAGGAGAGAAGCTCTTAAACAGCTATAACAAAATGAGACAATGGTAACTGCCATGAGGGAGGGAGAATAAGGCAGGGTGGAAATCAAGAGGAAGAGTTGCCTAATTAGGTATCTCAGAACAGAATTAAAACACCACAATTAAATTTTAAAGGATGGTAAAAGCTTCCAAGGTGGACTGGGGCAGGGAAATAGAGCAATCCAGGAAGAGAACAGTACGTACAAAAGCAAAGAACTGTAAGATACCATGATACATTTGGGAAGTAATTCACTATGTTAGAACCTGAAGTTGGAACATGATAATGGAAGGAATTAAAGTCAGACAGGTAGGCAGGACTGCCATTATGCAGGGCCTACAGACAATGTCAAACGGAATCAGATTTAATCCAGTAGGTCAAGTAGTGATGGGAAGCCACTTAGGAACTCTGATCTAGAAAGTAACATGTTCTATCTATTCAGAATAGAAGGATGGCTCTAGTGGTAAAAAATGGAGGATGGACTGGAGGAGATTAAGAAACAGAAAGAAGAAACCAAATAGAAGACCATGGGCAAAAGACAAATGAGTCACGGAATCAGGACAATGGCAGTGGGGCTAAAAAGGGGAGACAGATATTAAAAATTTAGGAAGCAAGACTGACTTAGTAATGATAACAAATTAAATTCCATGGGTTTCTAGCCAAACTGAAACCACTCTGATCTTTGCTGGCTCTAATGTCTTGAACTAGATGTTTTTACCTTTCCGCTCTAGTTTTTCATCTATAAAGGAGAATAACAATCTTCACAAAATAATCATGTAATAATAATCATTATTATTATGGCCAAATTAGAAGGGAGCTAGCCAGAAGCAAATATACTAAAAACAATAAAAAATGAAAGAAAAAAACAATGAAAGAACAAAAATAGTGATACATGGTGATTTAATGTGAAGACAAATATCCTTCATTAGTCTTAGAGAACATTTCTAAACAATAAGATTAATTTCAACATATTCAAGGTTACAATACTGACCTTATATCCCTTAATTTTTACATCCAGAGTTTGTAGATGGTATCAAAGTAAAACTTTCCGTAAGAGCTTCTCTAACAGTGCTCATTACCAATAAGAGAAGCACACTAAATTTTCAAAATGCAACTCTTCACTTCAAGGGTGCCAGTCCAAACTGAATCCATATCTATAGTTAGTGATAGTTGGTTACTCTATGGCTTATGTAAAACTTCTAGAGAACAGGTGTTGACATCTGAAAAGTCCTGACCACAAATGACTCCCTTGTTGGTGCTGCTATGGAGAAGTGCTGAATGGGCTGTTATAAGATTTTCTATACACGAAGCACCAGAGGGCTAGGAAATACTTGTACACAATGCATAATAGGAAGCATTAAAAGGCCACCCGGACATTTGCCTAAACTGCCACTTTTTGTGCTGATCAAATAGCTGACCCTCGCCCTAAAAGTCAGTAAATTCTGGTTTTGACAGAGAAGAAAATTCAGCTACTGAGAAACTTTTAATCTGGGATTCTTTTTTAATGTTATCCCTCTGTAGGCGGAGGTTGTCTAAAGGTTTCCTGATAAGTACATATAACCTGATTTATAACTCTGTTCAAAAGTTTCAAATAAACCTATATAATGGATAGATTGAGATCTTTTATCACATTGTACTTTAAACATCAGATATCTCAATATAAGATGTGAAAATTATTATTATTTTTAAAGATTTTATTTATTTTTTTTTTACATTTTTTTTTCAACTTTTTTTTTTTTAATTTATTTTTGGGACAGAGAGAGACAGAGCATGAACAGGGGAGGGGCAGAGAGAGAGGGAGACACAGAATCAGAAACAGGCTCCAGGCTCCGAGCCATCAGCCCAGAGCCTGACGCGGGGCTCGAACTCCCGGACCGCGAGATCGTGACCTGGCTGAAGTCGGACGCTTAACCGACTGCGCCACCCAGGCGCCCGTAAAGATTTTATTTTTAAGTAATCTCTACACCCAACATGGGGCTCAAACTCACAACCCTGAGATCCAGAGCTGCACGCTCCACCAACTGAGCCAGCCAGGCGCTATATTTTTTAAAATAGATATGAAAATGTGACATAAATCCAGTTCAAATTTGAGGCTGAATGATCAAAAGTAAAAGGTAGAAAGCTAATGGGCTCTCATTTTGGCTTTGAAATTGGCTCCAAATGAGCAAACCTTTTAATCTCCAGAGGCTTTTCTCCTCTACAAATTAAACAAAAAATGATCTGTGTGCTGTTCAGTGCCTTATCTAATGAATTTGTCTTTCTCTAATACAGGTTAAGTATTAAGAAAAAAATTTTTTTAAGTAAGCTATATGTCCAAGGTGAGGCTTGAACTCATGATCCCAAGATCAAGAGTTGCATGCTCTACCAACTGAGTCAGCCAGGCACCCCATTATATGGGTTAATTAATTTATATTTAAAATTTTATTTTATTTTAGCCAGAGAGCGCAAGCGCGCAGGAGTTGTGGAGAGGGGTAGAGGGAGGGAGGGAGGGGGGGAGAGGGAGAGAGAGAGAGAGAGAGAGAGAGAGAGAGAGAGAGAGAGAGAATGAGAATGAATCTCAAGCAGGCTCCACACTCAGCATGGAGCAAGTGGGGTTCGATCCCATAACCCTGGGATCATGACCCGAGCTGAAATCAAGAGTTGGACACTCAACCAACTGAGCCACCCAGGCACTCCTATTTTTCTGCGAAGGTTTATTTATTTTGAGAAAGAGAGAGAGAGAGAGCACACACATGGATGTAGAGAGAGGGGGAGAGAGAGAATACCGAGCAGGGTCCTGTCTGTCAGCACAGAGCCTAACGTGGGGTTCCATCTCACAAACTGCAAGATCATGACCTGAGCCCAAATCAAGAGTCATATGCTTAACTGACTGAGCCACACAGGCTCCCCTGGGTTAGTATTTTTAAAAGCATCTTAGAAATAAAGGCTGAAGAGAAAGATTTTACATGCTTAAAATAAAACATATTTTAAAACATACTAAACAAAAATATATTTTAGGCACTAAAAACGTATTTCAGGATAGGTGGACAATTACCAAGTACAGAAACAGAAACTAGATTCCTGTAGTTCTTTACTGGGAGGTGATAGTGGGTAATTTTGGAATAAGAGAATTTTTATCTTCAAAACCCACAAATATTAAAACAATCTGAAACAACAGAAAATAAGAATGCTTAAAATAATTAAAGAGATAAAAGGAAGATTCACTATAAACAAATTAGGGCATTATTCCAAGGAACAGATTTGGAAAAGAACCAAATAAAATTTATAAAAATAAAATAATATACATAATATTCCTTTGAAAAATATAGACAATGTCCACAAAAAGATTTAAATGGAGACTGGAGAACCAATTACTAAGAGTGTTATTGAAGGGATTCCTATTGAAGGGTATCTTACTGAGAAATTCCTTCAGTGTTACTGATAGACTCCTTCAGTTTATTTTTTTCCACCTTCTGATTTTAATACTGTGTTAATAAATAGTTCAAACGATAAGGAAAAGTAAAAAACCAAGTCTAAAACCTAAATAAGGCACACAACCCCATCTCTACCCTTCTACCAAACACCCGCAGCTATTTATCTTGACCTTCATTTCCAAGTCATTAAGAGTCACGTTAATACTAAACCTAAAATTACAAACACAGAATAAGACAGAAGCATCTATTCTTGTGAAAAGATTAAAAGTTAACTTCCCAAGGGTTTTGGACTTTTACTTATGTAAGGCATAAGGAAACATATACTTCAGAATAAGCAGTCAAAGACTAGAGAGATGACTTTAGTTTTCATGGCCATTTGTCATGTCATATTAGGGCAAGGGGCCAAATACTTCTAAAAGGTATAGTTTGCACTTATTTTCAACGATGCTATAAAAAGTTTAACAGAAAATAAGGATTTCAAGTATTTAGAGGAAAAAAAAAACCTCGAAATCAGAATGAATGGGAGAAAAACTGGGCTGGAAATCAAAAGTTAAAAAATGCTATCACTGATCTGTTACTTTTTAGATCTTTGTAAGTATTTATTAAAATGTACTTAGGTTACCTAACGGGAGTTATGAGATAGAGGAATAATGAGTGTATGTGTGTGTGTATAAAATGTATGAAAACACTGCATTCAAACAGCTCTGAAAATAAGTAAAAGGTAAAATACGAAAGAGTTCGAAGCTGGTCATAGCCTAGATAAACGGAAGACCAGGCAGTTGGTATCCAAAACACAAACAAAATCACGAAAGCAGGTATGAGCTTGTACACTGAAGAGAAAGTGAAACTACGTCTGCTGTTGCACTGCTCCTACTGGGAAGCAGCAGTAAGAAGGCTGAAAAGATAGGCTTAGGCCAGACTGTGGAGAGCATCTAGTATCTACCTGGTAGAACACAAGGCCCTTGTCCTCTTCTAAGGAAGCTGGAGCTGGGAGATCCTCCACCTCCCTATTCTCTAGCAGGCAGGGTTGGGCACATGACCAAGGTTCAATCAGACACTCTCTAGGCAATGAAGCAAAGTATTCAGGGGCCTTTTGGAAATGACGTATGGTAGCGGTGGCAACATCAAGTACCGGAGGTACCCAGCATCGAGGTCCTAATTAGATTCTTCTGAGGCATTACCTTGACTTTGGTTCCTGCTTGTTTCTAGAATCTGTTCTCCTGCCTTTCTATTAGTTCTATGAGCTATCCTATAACCTTCTACTGCATTCTTTTTCTGGGTTGACTTCTATCACATGCAATCTAAGACCTTAAATGAATTATGTACCATCTGCAAACAGAGAATATAATGAAAATTTACACCTACCTCGCACTTTCATATTGTTTCACAGTCATTAATGTATCTTCAATTGTTTTATTCACCAAAGTGTTCACACTGGCAATAAAAAAATTAATGGCTCCAAGAAGAGTCTCTCCATTTTTTGCCAGTAGCTTCTGGGTATCTGCATTATAGCCAAATTCTTCCTAAAACAAAAAAGTCACCTTAACTTATCCACTAATAAGTTAGTGAATGCGACCAAAAAAATCTCAAACATATCACTAATGGGAAAATATTTGATTTAAAATACTTAGCTATAGAAGTTTTTTCTTTTACTTTTTGAATGTTTATTTATTTATGTATTTTGAGGAGGGGGGTGGGGTACAGAGAGAGAGAGACAGAGAGACAGAGAGAGAGAGAGAGACAGAGAGAGAGAGAATCCCAAACAGGCTCTGCACTGACACTGCAGACATAGGGCTTAATTACATGAACTGTGAGATCATGACCTGAGCCGAAATCAAGAGTCAGATGTTTGACTGACTGAAGCCCACCCAGGCGCCCCAGAAGTTTTTTCATTTAATGTTTAAATAAACGGAAATCTAAATCACAGCTAGCTAGCTATATAGTTACCAAAAAAGTTTAATAAACCAAAATTGCCATCAGCTCAGATGTATAGCTAAAATTAAATGATTTTGAAAGTTAAACTACTTGAAATAGAAAGAATATTTTCATTTCCATGTTTTGTTTCTACTATACTATAAGCACAGCTGTTAAAAAGAAAAATATAGCAGATTATTAATCAAAGAAAACTATAACTTTCACAACCAAATTAGGTTAACAATTGACTAAAACTTTCAGCCATAAGACAGATTGCAATTTTTGTGTTTTGACATAATCTCCTCAGTCTATAAATATTAACAATGTACGTTTCTTTGTAAACTCAGTGACTAGTTGACTCCCAAGCTCAGGTCTACGTAGGTGCACGGCTGGGGAAGGATCACTCAACACCAGTTTGAGCACATTCTCTGTGAATAAACTGAGTCTTGGCTTAGAAAATATTACATATAACTCCTTCAGATATGGCAAGTTGTAACTCTAATTTTCAAATTTGGACTGGTTTTCCAGTCCAAGTTTGACTAATTAACCTATTATGAGGACACATCTGACCAAATAAAAACTTTGGTCATATCTTCAGAGTTCTGAAGTTATGAAACACTTTTTAATTTCAGCTGAAAAAACATATAACATTATATTAAATATTAGAAAATGCAAGTTTAATGTTAGTGCTACAGATATAATTCAATTTCTAGGTGATAAAATATTCAATACTAATAAATAGCAAGAAAGTAAGATTATCTTTATTGTGCTAAAAGCATTTTCCATTTAAGAGACATCCATGTAACTGTTTACTCTGGAATCAGTCTTCAAGATTTTATAAACCTTGATTTGTAAATATTGGCAGATACAGGATTACATAAAGGGAGTATCAATTAATGTATATAAAAACGAAAATGAAAGGCAGGACAACTGAAGCTTTTTGGCATCAAGTATTTACAAGCTAAGTTATATACTGAAGACTATATGTTACTGGAAGTATGAGCGCCTGGGTGGCTCAGTCAGTTAAGCGTCTGACTCTCGATTTCACATCAGGTCATGATCTCGTGGTCATGAGATCAAGCATGAGCCCCACATCAGGCTGGGTGTGAAGCCTGCTTAAGATTCTATCTCTCCTCTCCATCTGCCCTTCCCCTGCTCACTCTCTTGCTCTCTCTGTCCAAAACAAACAAGCAAACAAAAATGCTACTAGAAGTAGAATAATACAAGAGAAAACAAGCTTTGTGCAGTGGCAGTATTGTAGCCAATGAGGTTTATCCGAGGAGCTATTGTTGCTAACACACGAGAAAACATTTTTACAACTTTTAGAAAAAGTTCACATAACATACTACAAGTACTTATTATCTTTGGCATTCATTAAGAGACACAGGGTAAAATTAAAAATTCTATAAATAAGAGGAAGAAAAATACGAAGTTAAACTGGTGTTAATACCATGGTTCATAAAAAATAAGAAAGCCTTTTCTACTCACTGTATAACAAAGTATATATGATTAAAACATACCCCTGTAACACTGTTCATATCTAAAACTTCTCAACATCCACAATTTTACATTATTAACACTGAAAATGCCACAGGTCCTAACTTAACCAGAGAGATCTATACAACCTAGAAGACTACTCTTTTACTAAAAACAAACAAATAAAAAAACCCCAGAGTGTACTAAGGCGAAACAGCAGCAGAGTGAAAAGTTGTAAAGCAGAATTTGGAATACTGTATTTACAATAACAAAACAGGCCTAAATTCAAAGCAGATAGGAAGAGTAAACTGCCACTGTTCTGTTTCACAAATATAAATCCCACCTGTAATTCTGTGAATATAAAACTTAAGGTTTTAATGTATAATTTGAACACTAGCTAGAATAAAAGGGCTTTTTTTATAGTAAGGTACAAGAGACATAGTAATAAAAAGATATACAACTGGGACGCCAGAAAGAAATGAATATATTATGTATATGCATTATAAAGAAACACATAAATTAAGTATGCTCTTTTATAATTAAGTATGCTTTTTTGGCACTGAAAATAAGTAAAACACGATTTGATTCATAAACTTCCTTTAGTTGATAAGTTGTCTCAGTATTTCTGGTTGGGCAGGGACATTTTATACATTGTACACTGCCTTCACAATTACAAATAAACTATACATAAAGTAATCAAAGGGTGTATGCATTAAGAACAGGGCCCTGGTTCTAATCTGCTAGTGAACAGCGAAGGCCAATACAATTCCTTAATCTCAATATTTGTTTGCTTTATACAGAGAAAGAATAAAATTTCAAAACATTTCAATTTTTTTTCTCTTTAGCAGCTCCTACATCATTTACAACATTTACCAGATGTAAATGACCACTATTTCCCATTAAACTTATACATTAGGACCAAATAATAGAAATGGCCACTGGATCTAAAACCTCCAATTTTAGTACTATAAATCATTACCTACTTAATAACAAGTGGGTTAATTTAAACCATGCAAAGCAATAAAAAATTAGTCTCACAGGTACTAACTGATAATTGACAATATTATGGACTGTGTGAAATCCCCTAATCTTGAAGTGTATGTTACTTTCTAAACTGAGAAAAAGCAACTTAATGAGGTGCCATGGTGGAACACAACTGGGAGTCAGAGGCACATAAATGGTAAAAATCGAGTCTGGGAATTCAGTCTGGGATTTCCTACCCTGATTCTGCTGACTGGATTTGTCTCTTTTATGAATAACTCAAATTCTTTTTGTGTCAATTTCTTAGTAATAAAATGAAGATAATTCCCTTACAAGTTTGATAGGAAGTGTAATAAGAGAACCTTCATAAAGTTTCTGACAGATGACAGGCATTCAATAAAGTTCCATCTCCTGTCCCCCTCAGATCTGTTTTCTCTACTGCTGGATACTGGTTGTTTCTCCAGAAAGTGAAAGAACTGAACTGATCTTTAAAATCTTCCTTCCCAAATGCCACAATCCCCAAACAGCCATCATAACCATCATACTTTCTTCCGTGCCGCTACGTGCGATGCCTGTGCTAAGTATTGTCAATGAATCTCCTGTCCTAAGGCAGAAGGAAGTGAACACCAGCTCTTCATCACTGAACTCTATAAACTGTTTTTCAAGAACAATCCATTGGCAAAGAAGAGAGTTATTTTGCTGCCTTGCATAATTGATCCTGATTACCAAAAGAAAGAAAACTGGATTGATAAGGAAGAGGTTGCCTGGAATATAGGCAACCTCTTAGGGCATCTCTTAGCACTACCAGGCCCTGTGACTAATGGGCCTGGTCAATGGAAACTACAACAACCCATTTCAGTCAGGACTACCAATGACCTGGACCCTTCAGGAATGAAGGTCTGGGTCATCCCACCAGGCAAAGAACCATGAAAGGCTGAGGTGCTAGAGCCAATGTAATATGGAATGGGTAGTGGAAGAAGCTAAGACCTTGTAACAATTTCTACAACTGAGGACTATAACTGTTCTATTTTGTTGTTAATATGTGTGTGTATATAAAGCAAATAACTTTGTTTTCTTCCCTCTCTTATCCCCTTAGCATACAACATAAGATATATTATTAATTTTACATCGTAGAACTTAACTTACAGGACATCAAGGAAAAAAGTGAATGTCACTCAAGAACTTTGCATCCTCTTCTGGGGAATAGGTTACTGAGTCTTTGACAGTATGCAGGATAGTCATATCACGTTAGGTGAAAGTAAGACTTTGTTACTGTCTTTATTTGGAGATTAAGTATGGCTTAATGATGATGGTTAATTTTATGTGTTAACTTGATTAAAGTGTCCGGTTATTTGGTCAAATACCAGTCTAGATGCTGCTATGAAGGTACAGATTTTGGGGGTGCCTGGCTGGCTCAGTTGGAACAGTGTACAACTCTGATCTTGAGATTGTGAGTTCAAGCCCCATGTTGGGTGTAGAGATTAATTAAAGATAAAATCTTAGAATAACAAGATACAGATTTTGTTGATGTGATTAACATTTACAATAATAAACATTCCAGATATGATTTAAAGTTGACTTTCAAGAGATTATTCTCCATAATATGAATGGATTTCATTTAATCAGTTCTTCCAAGCAAAAAGGTTGAGGCTTCCTGTAGGAGAATTTTGCCTTAAGATGGTGACATTAGAAATCTGGCCTGAGTTTCTACACGACTGACCTACCTTTAGGATTTCAGACTTGCCAAGTCCCACAACTGGGTGAGCCAATGCCTTAAAATAAATGTGTGTGTGCTGGTGTGTGTGTGTGTACAGTGTGTGTTATGTACACATCTCCTATTGGTTTTCTCTGGAAAATCCCGATACAAAAATATCCACCCTGTAAATACTGACTCCAAATTTCGTAGTCTCTAATAGGTTCTAGTTTACCATTATTTTTATATTTATAAACACCAGTTAGAATGTTCAATCCAATAAATTTTCTATTTCTTACATTATTTCCTTCAAATCACTTCTGCATACACATTGGACTTTAGCATTTGTTCACTAACAAATCATATCAAGTATGTTTTGGAGTATAAGCATCATAAAAGAAGAATATAGTATGTCTTTTTAGCAAACTAGGATGGTCCAAATTCTTGTTTAAAACTGCTGCATGATGGTGTCATGCCTATTAAACTACTAACTAGATAAAACTACTGTGATGATTAATTTTATATGTCAACTTGGCTGGGCTATGATGTCCAGATGTTTGGTCAAATATTATTCTGTATGTTTCAGTGAAGGTGTTTTTTGAATGAGAGTAATATTTAAATTGGTGGAGTGCAAAAGCAGTAAAGCAGACTGTCCTCTGCAATGTGGGTGGGTCTCATCCAATCACCTGACCTCCCTAGAGGAAAAAGGAATTCTGCTAACAGACTGCCTTCGGACTCAAACTGCAACTCACATTCCTTGAGTCTCCAGTCGGCCAGCCTACCCTACAGGTTTTAGATGTACCAACGCTCCATAGTGCTGTGAACCAATCTCTTAAAATACATCTTTCTACATATCTACATATCCTATTGGTTCTGTTTGTGTAGAGAACTGGACTAATATAGTACCACATTTCCTTTTTGTCCTTAAAAACTCATTGGCTCTTGAATTTAAGAAAACTCATCTAGTATCTCATCATCAGAAGACTCATAAACTGAGATTTCACTTGTTATTATCTATTTTGTCATCACCGTTGAGTATCTTTGCTGCTGTCTCTTTGCAGTCATCTTCTGATTTGTCTAGTAATTGTGAAATATCTTCCTCTGGTAGTATCTTCTCTTTGCCATTATGGGAAAAAAAGGAAAAATTCTACATTTTCAACTATGTTGCATAAACATTAAAAAAAAAACTGCAGAAACAGTTTCTTCAGATTTCATTTTGGAAACACAAATACTTATCTCTCTATTTCACTTTTTCTAGGCAATGCTATCATTCTTTTATTTTCTTATCATCTTGGTAATTTTTAACATGGTTGGAAATAACTGATGAGTAATGATGAAATAATTCCTAAGATGATGAAATAGCAAAATGTTTTAAGTAGAAAAATATGATCATTAAGATCCCATTCTGTGTCTTTGATTTCCAATGGACCCGTATGGTAGTTGTAAGATAAAAAGTTGTATTCTGTTAAAAAAAAAAAAAAGGAATAAGTACATTTTCTCACTGGACTAAAACTCATAAAATATCAATCCCTGCAAAGGGTTAGAAATGTTCAAATAAGAAATTCAAAAATTAGAGGCACCTCAGTGGCTTAACTGAGTTAAGCATCCGATTCTTGATCTCAGCTCAGGTCTTGATCTCAGGGTCAAGTTCAGGCCCCTCACAGGGCTCTGCACTGGGCATGAAGCCTACTTTAAAAAAAAAAACCAAGAAACTCGGGGCGCCTGGGTGGCTCAGTCAGTTGAGTGTTCGACTTTGGCTCAGGTCATCATCTTGCAGTTCCTGAGTTCGAGTCCCGCGTCAGGCTCTGTGTTGACAGCTCAGAGTCTGGAGCCTGCTTCTGATTCTGCGTCTCCCTCTCTCTCTCTGCCCCTCTCCTGCTCATGCTGTCTCTGTCTCTCAAAGATGAATAAACGTTAAAAAAAAAAACTCAAAAATTCAAACTGGGTCCAATGGACGTGAATACTGAGGATTAACCTCTCAGTTCTATAAAAACAACAAAAACAAAAGGATCTGACATCTAGAAAAGATATCAAAGGTACCTACTACTAGCTAAGACAGAGCATTAAATGAGCTAATACATAGATAAACCACTTAGAACAGTATTCGGCACATAGTAAACTCCTAATCTGTGTTAACTACTATAATTAACAGGGTCTACTGAATGTAGCATTACTGAGAACACTGAGAACACTGTTGCAGCACTTCTGCAGATCCTGTACCCTGGCTACCTCCTTCCACACTGTGGGGGTTTTTCTCTAGATCACAGACCCTCTAAATACTCTACTTAAAAGGGATAGCCAAAAGGTCACTGAGAAACATAGACAGGTCTGGTAGCTCCTTCCTGTGCACATGCATAGGTGAGCTCCACCCAGAGGTGCCCCCTCCTGGCCTCACTATCTGTACATGACCTTGGCTACTAAACAAAACAAAATAAATATGTGTGTGTCCGTATGTATAAAATACAAATAAATTCTATATATAAAATACAATTTTCAGCTCTACCTCTTATTTGTTTTGTGATCTTATAAAAATTACCTAACCTCTCTTGGCTTCAGTTTCCTCATCTATAAAATGGGGTAACATTTCTTGCAGTCTTGCTACATAAATTATATGATATAATGGCTATAGAGCACCCAGATCATTACAGTGAAATTGTGGACACCCAATAATCACAGCTGTTATGATTAATCAGCTTCCCAAATATTAGATTAGCTCTTTTTGTCTATCTAATGACTCAGAATTGAATCTCAGTATTCTTCGCTATTATGATATATATTGCCATGTCTAGCCAAACTTTCTTTTCCAAGACTGTAAATATTATCAAATACCTTAATGCTCTAAATTATCTAACTCTTCAAGTTAGATGTCTGTAGGAAAGGGATTTTGCACCTTTTGGCTCCAGGTGAGGAAAAAAAAAAAGACATCAAAGAAAACACTTCATATATCTTAAGAAATTCTTAGGAATTCTTTGCTGAATGCTTATAGGGATATATACAGAAAAATGATTTCAAAATTATTCTAAAATTCTTAATTTCTAAAATTCACAATTCCTATTAATGAGTCAGTAAAAGTATATCATGAATCCAGTCAAGCACGTTACTATTTGTTCAAGATACTTGGACAACTGGTAAGAGATTTTCAATAGGTATCTGAATTTACTTTTTATCCATGCTCACATACACAGAGCTATGATTCTTTCTAGATTCAAGCAGGTTGAGTACTTTCCTTTTCCTTTGCTCTAACCAAGTTCCCTTCCCCTGAAACCTCCAGCTGACATCTCCGGTCACTTGGGCCTTATTAAAAATCATATAAAATATCTTGAAAGAACACCTCAAGATTCCAGTTTTATTAAGAGTTAAGCAAATCAGAAACATAACAAATTATATCTTGGAATACTATTGCCGTTCTCCTCCTCCACACTCTCCAATAGTTATTTAAAATAATCTTACATGGAGTTCTAGGGACTTCAAACTCAGGTCAGCAAATGCATCTCCAAGTTGCCTTTGGGTATGCACCATCTGGAAAAGCTGGGTCGACAGTGTCTGAGCCAGTCTTAAAATGTTTTCATATTTTTTCTTGTTATCTCTTAATATATCAATCTGAGCTTCAAGTTCAAGGTCCACAGTTCTTGATCCACGGCCTAGCTTCTCAGAGATAATTTGTCGAGTACACTAAAAGTGGAAAGATGCACTTTGTTTAGGAAGAAAAAAAAAAAGAACAAAAGAGAAAAGAGTAATATAGGATCCAAAGTACTAATGCTAGAGCATTTGGCATATAGCATTTTTGGCTTCAAACAAGTTACCCTTAAAAAAACTGAAAACTATCAGTCCACTTAGAAGTTCACTCAGACTCAAATAAACTTACCAGTAATATCTACTATTACTAATCAGAGCAAGTTTTTTTTTTTTTTTAATGTTTTTTAAATTTATTTTTGAGAGACAGAGCACGAGCAGGGAAGGGCAGAGAAAGAGAGGGAGACACAGAAGCCGAAGCAGGCTCCAGGCTCCGAGCTGTCAGCACAGAGCCCGACACGGAGCTCAAACCCACAAACTGTGAGATCATGACCTGAGCCGAAGTCGGACGCTTAACCAACTGAGCCATCCGGGCGTCTCACTAATCAGAAGAAGTTTTAAGACTTAGAGAGCTAATTTATATACTGCTAGATAAGCTCTCTCACATAATCCTATTTCGGGCTTAGTGTACTTGGGTAGATTATTTACAACAACTGAGATCCTTGGCAGTGACTTAAGAATATTAGTGGGTTGTTAATAGAGGAATAATAAGCATACCAAAATTCTACTCTCCTGTTTGTTTCAAATGCTTTTCTTCCTTCAATCTTCCTCTTAAACTAGCTGTGTGTATGTGTGTGAATAGGAGGAATGAAGGGAAGACAGGAAGGAGAAACAATAAAGAGGTGGAGGTGGGAAAGAATGAGGAGAGAGAAAGGGGTAGAAAGAGAGAGAAACAGGGGTTGGGGAAGGGAAGGAGGAAGAGAAAGAGGTAGAGATTAGAGATTCCTGGATTCTTTTACTTTATTCAGAAAGAATAGTATTAAATTATGATATTATTGTGTCCTATCCCAGAAATAATAATACAGGAAATTTTTGTTAGCAATAAAAAAATTATAAACAACTTCACTACTCAATAATATAAGAGTAACCGTATAGGGCACTAATAAGCTTTTCATCATTTAAAGTTAACAAAAATACTCTAAAAAAGTAATAAATAAATATTGTCATTTTTAAACTTTACAAATTTGCTTTTATCCTGTCTTTCAAAGTTCTGGTTATAGAACTAATATTTACTCCAAAAGTTAACATAATGAATGAATAAAAGTTGAATTTTCTCTTCCTTGAATCCCCCTAAATAACAGAAAACTGCTATTTACATAGTCTAAACTCTTCTGTAAACCTCTATACTCACATATATGATATTTGTCAAGTAAACATGAGACCAGGCTATGCTATACATAATATCCTCAATATTTTTCCTATGAACAAGTATCTTGAGACTTTTCCTTGTCAATACATATAAATCTATATTTATCCTTCTAATGTCAGTATATTATGTACTACTCATACTTTTCTATTTAAAGTTGAAATGAATTCCCTGACATATTCTCTGTTCTCATCAACTGAGGATCTTTTTTTTTTTTAAAGTTTATTCATTTATTTTGAGAGAGAGAGAGAGAAAGAGAGAGAGAGAGAACACGAGCAGAGGAGGGGCAGAGAGAGAGAAAGAAAGAGGGGGGGGGGGAGAGAGGATCCAAAGCAGGCTCTGCTGTCAGTGCAGAGCCCAATGTGAGACTTGATCTCACAAACCATGAAATCATGACCTAGGCCAAAATCAAGAGTTGGATGCTTAACCAACTGAGCCACCCTCGCACCCCAATTAAGGATCTTTGTGAATAAACCTTTAAAAATAAAGGAGTTCTTTTTTTTTTTTTTTTTTTTTTAAGGTAGAGAAATTATATGGAAAGTGATAGGAAAGCTGAGAGGTCGAACCCACAGAAGAGAGATAAAACTATTTCTAAGGAAAACATACAAACACACACTCAGGAGATTAAAATCATATCCAGAGAAAAGCTTAACTGCAGACTTGTCATTTTTATGAGGGAAACATCAGCAAGAAATACTACCTGAAATGGTAACGAGATAAAGGAGATATACCATTGCATTCACCCACACAAAACAGATTTATTTCCCTGTGCAATATCATCACACACATTTACTCCATTTGAAAGCCAAAGCATGTGGTGCCTTCCACAGCAACCCAGATAAAACAGTCTGTTCAGAGTCAAGAAGCCAGAATTCATTGAAGAAGCTTGGTAGACTGGACAAAGTGAAAGAAATGTCTACTGTTGTCTGAGTGGCCATTTTTCCTCAGAAATAACAGCTATAAGCAGACAGCAGGGTCAAAGGTTTAATGAGGGAATGCTTTTTGTTTCCAGGAAGCCAGGGCAGTAAGAAGCATAAGGTGACAGTGATTATGAAGCATGTTAAATCTTGACACTGGAAACAAGTGTTGAAATGGAACTTTCCAACCCTGTATTTTAATATGGATAACGTACAACCTTAAGGACAATCTAAGTAACCTGGAAGTGAGAGTACTTCAGATAGCCTACATTCCTGAAAATGCAGATGAATTACAATGAGCTGGCAGTCCCATTCAGTTTTCCATACTTATAAATTAAGAATCCATTAAGATAATGAGACAAATGGAGCAAGATTAAAGGGACAGAAAGAAGCAAAAGTAAATTACTGCTCTATGTAGATCTCCTACTTGGGGGAGGGTGAATATAATAAAGTGATAAACAGTATACAAAATACTGTGAATCACTGTCATAAGGTCGTGAATTTACAAGATTGTCACTGTGTACTCTGAGTATTTAAATAGCACCAAGAGCTTTTTCTGTAAAACCAAAAAGTGAATAAAAACACTTAAATACTATCAAAAGAATAATTTCATGGTATAAGCTGACAGACACTAAAAGAGTTATTAATGGTGAAGGATAGGGAAGTAGGGACCATAAAAGAAAATACTAGAAACTGAACAGGGGAAATAGGTTAACCAGTAAACGAATAAGGCAATATGACAAGAAAAACAGGAATGAAAGTTTAAAAGATACTGGCTTAAAGGCAACAAAGATTAATTTGAGGTGTGAATACTGATGGCAAATTCTTAAACATTTAAAAAAAGTATTTATTAATGTTTGTGAAACATGCCAAACAGCTCTGAATGCTGAAACCGAGATTATTCTTAAATAAATAAAAATAATAATAAGATGGACTTCTAAAAGTACTCTATTCTTTTCTTTTTTAAGATTTTTTAATTTTTAAGTAAAAAATCTCTACACCCAACATAGGGCTCAAACTTACAACCCTGAGATTAAGAACTGCATGCTGGCTCATCCACTGACTGAGCCAGGCAGGTGCCCCTAGTCTATTCTTTAAAAGAAATTTTTTTACCTTTATTTTATCTTGGGGAGGCATCTGGCTCTTTTGGTAGAATGTGCAACTCTTGATCTCAGGGCTGTGAGTTCGAGCCCCACATTAGGTGTAGAGATTAGTTAAAAATAAAATCTTTAAAAAAATAATAGTAAGTTAAAATTTATTTTTTAATTCTTTTTTTTTTTAAGTTTATTTCTTTATTTGGCAGGGGGAGGGGCAGAGAGAGACTCCCAAGCAGGCTCCACGCTGTCAGCCCGATGTAGGGCTTGATCCCATAAACTGTGAGATCATGACCTGCGCCAAAATCAAGAGTCAGACTTTTAACCAACGGAGTCACCCAGGCGCCCCTAAAGTAAGATTTATTTTATTTTAATTCTAATACAGTTAACATACAGTGTTACATTAGTTTCAGGTGTACAATACAGTGATTCAACACTTCCATATTACTCAGTGCTCATCAAGATAAGTGTACTCTTAATCCCCTTCACCTATTTCACCCATCCCCAGAAATATGGAATGCTTCAAATTTGTGTGTCATCCTTGCACAGGGGCCATGCTAATCTCTGCATCGTTCCAATTTTTTAGTATATGTGCTGCTGAAGCAAGCACTAAAAATACTCTATTCTATACTAGGAAAGTACAAAAACAAAAGGGATAAATCAGAGTTCACTATTCACTACTATTCCTGCAGATGAGAATAAGAACATAAATAAACTTTGGATTCAAATTTTATGAATAAAATCAGGTAGATTAAACTAATACTTAAGAATACTTATATTCAGGGCCTAAACTTACATTTGTTCCCATTATAGATTTGGTTTAAACCACCAGCCTGGTCTTAGAGCCCAAATTAACAACCAATAAAGGAAGTGCTAAATATTCTTGTTGACGGAAAGCCTTTCGGTGATTAATGTATTACAAATAGCTCAAGCCCCAAATCCACTTAGTACACCTTCAAATCTTAACAGAGCCAAGACAGTAGAATTTAAAGAAGAGTTAAGTGGATGAAAGCTCTAGCTGCTCAACTTAGAGCACTGGCCATAACACTCTATTTGTGAACTGTTTGTGGCTGTAGTGGTTTGCAAATCAGGAATAGTCTGTATTTTTATACAGAGCACATGTCTCTTACGCGTCTTCTCAAGAGTAACACAGAAGTGAATTTATTCTTTCAGTTAATACTTTTAAAATACGGTCTGAAATCTTCTACAGAGGCACCTGAGTGGCTCAGTTGGTTGAGCGTCCAACTTTTGATTTCAGCTCAGGTCACGATCCCCGGGTCATGGGATCGAGCCCCGTGTCAGGTGCTGTGCTGAGCATGGAGCCTGCTTGGGATTCTCTCTCTCCCTTTGCCCCTCTCTGCTCGTGCTCTCTTTCTCTAAAAATAAAAAAATACAAAACTAAAATCTTCTTTGTCATTAAGTAGATTCTGCCTCCTTAAAATTGTTTGACTTTACCCCTTTTCTCCGTTCCAGTCTTCACAGCCATAGTCCATGTCTTAATTACTCTCTCACATTACTGTAACAGCTTCTTTTTTAAAATTGAAGTTTATTTAGGGGTGCCTGGGTGGCTCAGTCGGTTAAGTGTCTGACTTTGGCTCAGGTCATGATCTCACAGTTCGTGAGTTCGAGCCCTGCATTGGGCTCTGTGATGTCAGTGCTGAGCCCACTTCGGATCCTCAGTCTCCCTCTCTCTCTCTGCCCCTCCCCGGGCTCACATTCTCTCTCAAAAATCAACAAACACTAAAAAAAAATTAAAGTTTATCTATTTTGAGGGGGGAGGGGCACAGAGAGAGAGGGAGAGAGAGTACCAAGCAGGCTTTGCTGTCAGCGCAGAGTCTGACGTGGGGCTCGAACTCACAAACTGTGAGATCATGACCAGAGCTGACACCAAGAGCAGACACATAACCGACTGAGCCACCCAGGCGCCCCTACTCTAATAGCTTCTTGACAAAATCTCTTACACTGCATATTCTACTCTGCTTGATGTGTAATATGGTTCCCTCTTGCTTAAAATTGCTCAGTTGATCCCCACTGTCTTTAGAATGGCATGAATCAGACCCATCTGCCTTCCCAAGTTTATCTCCTACTGCTCTTCTCTCCCACTCAAGGATCCAGTGATACCAGTTATCCAGAGATTTCCCAAACCATGCTTTCTCACATGTTTACAACTTTGTTCATGAGGCTATATTTGCCTGCTGCTTGGAATTCCTCTTTTTGCTCCCTTTCATTTAACTTATTCACCTTTCATACCAGACTGGGTTTCATTTATTCATTAAACTTATTTATTCAGCCATTCCTTTGTTCATTTATTCATGAAATTTGCCTCTAAATAGGAACATTCTATATTCACACATTTTGAAACCTAAAGAATACAGGCCTTAGCGGTGCCTGGCTGGCTCAGTTGGTAGAGAATGGAACTCTTCATCTTGGTATCATGAGCTCCAGCCCCACGTTGGCTGTAGAGGTTACTTAAAAAAATTAAATTAAAACACTACAAGCTTAAAAAAAAAATACAGGTCCTATTTCTGAACGAAATTCTAGTAGTTACAAATTACAAAATTTAAGATTTTTGTTCATTTGAGCCTTCCTCTCTTGCATCCTTTAGTTCACGGTTCCCTTGCTCTTTATCTTGTTTTCCTATATGTTTATTATCTGTCCCCCTTGTTTTGTCTTTTACTTCTACACTAATCTGAGTTGAATCATTAAGACTCCATATTTACCTCTTATATTGACATACCACATTCAGCCTTTTTAAAGTTTATGTTAATGAAACTGGCCAGCCTTTAAAATGTTGCACACATAGCATAATACTAAATGAAGGAGTTTTTAACTGAAAACTGAAAAAACTGAAAAGATTTTCAGTTTTTAAGTGAATTTTTTTTCATCAAAGCTTAATCGGGAGGGGTACCTGGATGACTCAGTCAGTTAAGCACCTGAATTTTGGTTTTGGCTCAGGTCATGATCTCACGGTTTGTGGGTTTGACTCCTAGGTTGGGCTCTGTACTGACAGTGCAGAGTCTGCTTGGGATTCTCTCTCTGCCTCTCCTTCTGCCTCTCCCCCGCTCCAGTACATGCATGCTCTCTCTTTCTCAAAATACATAAAAAACATTAAAAAAAAAAAAAGCTTAGTTGGGATATTGCAGCGTCAATCAGAAGAGAGGGGTGCCTGGCTGGCTTAGTCAGTAGAGCATGAGACTCTTGATCTTGGGGTCCTGAGTTCAAGCCCCATGTCGGGCCTACAGCTTACTTTAAAAAAAAATTGGGGAACCTGAGTGGCTTAGTCAGTAAAGCGTCCGACTTCGGCTCAGGTCATGATCTCATGGTCTGTTGAGTTTGAGCCCCGCACTGTTCTCTGTGCTGACAGCTCAGAGCCTGGAGCCTGTTTCGGGTTCTGTGTCTCCCTCTCTGCTCTTCCCCCACTTGTGCCCTCTCTCTCTCAAAAATAAATAGAAGAGAAAAAGAAAGTTCTAACTTATATGATTATTTTTATTTAAAAAAATTTTTAAGTGTATTTAAACTTAAATAAACTGTCAGCGCAGAGCCCAATACAGAGTTCAATCTCTTGAACCATGGGATCGTGACCTGAGCAGAAATCAAGAGTGGGACGTTCAACCGACTGAGCCACCCAGGTGCCCCCAAGTCATGTGAGTTTAATGGAATTTATAGCCCAGTGTGTCTGGGCTGGCATATGCCTCTCAACTAAAAGAACCTCAGAGTGTAATGACCATATTGGGTCTCTTTGACCATATTGGGTCTCTTTGACTCTGTTCTTGTGGCTTTTTTACCTTTTCATTCCAAATTGTGAGCTATACTGGGCATGCACTGTCATTTCAATAATCCTTCAAGGATAAGATTTTGATTTGGTTGATTTAGGACTGTGCTGGCTATCCATTTTACTTTTGAGTAACTTGATTCTAGCCATGACTTTGATCTTCTCTTTCTTGGACTTTAGTTCCTGCATGATTTCTGCCTTTAATTTCTGTCTATTTCTGTTCTCTAACAAACACTAAATAATTTTTAGAAAGATTCATGAGCATGTTTCAGGGCACTTTTATCATCTTAAGAGAACCTGTACTTTTGTAGATGATTTCAGATCATATTTTAAAAGTATTAACCACGAAGGGCACCTGGGTGGTGCAGTCGGTTGAGTGTCTAGCTTCGGTTCAGGTCATGATCTCGCAGTTCGTGAGTTTGAGCCCCGCTTCAGGCTCTGTGCTAATAGTGCAGAGCCTGGCGCCTGCTTGGGATTCTGTCTCCCTCTTTCTCTGCCCCTCTCCCTTGTATGCACGCTCTCTTTCTCAAAAATAAACAAAACATTTTAAAAAATTAAAAAAAAAGTATTAACTGAAAGAATAAACTCACTTCCGTGTTACTCTTGAGAAGACACGTAAGAGACATGTGCTCTGTATAAAAATATAACAGACAATCCTTGATTTGCAAACCACTATACCCACAAACAAATCACAAACATAGGCTTTTATGGCCAGTGCTCTAACTTGAACAGCTAGGGCTTTCATTCACTTAACTTCTTTAAATTCTACTGTCTTGTCCCTGTTAAGATTCAAAGGTACTAAAGTGGATTTGGGGTTTGAGCTCTTTGTAATACATCAAAAATTCTATAGATTAAATAATCTGCTTATTGTTTCACAGAGGTCATAAGAAAAAGAGTCACCAATTACTCTGAAGCAATGCAACTAATAACATCAATAAACTTTTGAAGTCCAACTCACTTGCAAACTGATGCTACATGTACAGTTAATGCTCAGTCATTGTAATAAGATCAGTGAATTCCAACTCTGGATAATGAATGTATCTCTTTTGCAATTCAGTTCCATAAAGTATCAAAAAGAGGAGGTAGGGACAGACATATCTACAGCAGTTCTACAGCTACATGTGTTCTAAGGCAATATATTTCTTCTTCAATTATGTATCAATTAATAAGCATTTTGGTAACTTTTTTACTCTTTTGCTACTATTTAAACTACAACTATGCAAACAAAGATTAATAAAATGCTTCATCTTCTAACTGTATTTTTATGTTTACATGGCATCATTCTCTCCTATATATTCATACATTTGCAAAACACTAATTTGAATAACATACAAATGAAAATTCTTAGAGCCAGTTAGGGTGGAAACATTAACAAACAAACAAACAAACAAACAAACAAACAAACCTTGTACGTGTTCAGACTCCATTTTCTAACAAGCTCTAACTTTTCCATTGCAGGATTTTTTATTTCATCTGCTAGAATAACTGGTCCACCTTTGGTCTGTGTTCTCTGGCCACCTGCATGATCATAACAAAAGATAAAACACAAACCAGATAAAGACAAGTAAGTAAAAAACCAAACCACTGATGCTTATTCAAGTTAAACTAGTTATGCATTTAAAAATAAAAAGGTTTTGACAAAGTGAAGAACTCAAATTTCCTGGAATCATTGAGAATAATTTCCAAACACTTAAAAAACATTTCTGTCCATTAAATGCAAATGTTATGTGGCTTGTCTTAAAAAAAAAAAAAAAAAAAAAGTTGTAACCAAACTTCTTTTCTAAGTAAGCTCTTTACTTCTAGAAAACAAAATTTCGACAATTACTCTTATAGCCTAAAAAAACTGTGCCAGTAAAAATCTGGAAAGGCTATGAACTCTTCACAGTGATCTCCTTTCATCATACTATAAAGAACAGAGCAACAACAGAATGTTACTATAATTTTGGAGGATTTAAAAATATAATCCAAATTTCAAATAGTCATTAAAAATATCTTACCACCAGTATGAAAGGCTAGGCTAAAACAAGGTCTACATTGTACCTCCTTTTTTTCTCAAGAGACCACCCACCCTCCTGCAAAAAGCCATAATTAATACAGTATAAAGCCCTGACAATGTATTGCTACAACAGCTAAGAAATTATGACATAAAAGCAACTCTGCACCTAAATAGTTCCTATAATAAAATGTTTTTCATAGAAAAAAAATAGTTAAATGCTTAAGATACTAATGACTTAGAATAAAAATTTTCATAATTTAAAGAGAACAATGAAATAAGGAAAAGAGAAAAAGTTCTTAAAAATGGTTTTAATCTCAGAGTCAGCAAAAATTTCTTTTTTGACTTACTCTTATAGTCAGACCAGGCTTTGCCACAACTTTACCACAACCTCAGATCAAGAACGGTACACAAAATCAAATACATGTAAGATGTACAAAATCCTCATGGAAATAAAATACAGAATGTTGAAGTTTCATATGTTAAAAGAAATATGTACTTCAACTTTTTCCTGTTTGTACAATTGAGCATATTAAAGTATAGAACAAATTCAATGCAAAGAAATGCATTTTTCCCAAGTATTTTTCACTGGCCATAACTGGTAAATTACATATTCTTTTGTTGCAATCTGCAAGCTATTTGTAAGCTGTGGTTGAAAATAGGAAGACACAACATTTTCCACTTGACCCATTCCAAATAATGAACAACCCAATTGTTGAAGGCTCCTTTTTTGTTGAACTGAAAACAGAGTAGAGCTGCAAAGCGGAGAGGATCAAATAAGTGAATCTACATTTTATAGAGCAAAGAAAACACGATTTAAAATGAATCAAATTTTACCATGTTTTTAAATCAAAGGGAATTAAATTTCAGGTTTAAGATAGTTAATAACTTTGAAAAGCCAGAAAGATAGGGACGGCTAGAAAAGATTATTTACATTATTGTTAAAAAAAGAAAAAAAAAAAAAAAAAAGAAGCAGCCACCACAAAAGCCAGAATTACACACACCTAAGAATATAAAGCAAGGGATTATGAAACTGAGTGAATTAGTTTAGTTTCAGAAGTAGCAAGAAGGGCTTTATCCAATCAGTGAGTGCAGAGAATACCTGCAGGAACAATTAAATCACTTCCTTGTTGAGCCAGACGACTAGCTGCCACCCTGCTAGGAGACATAACAGATGGCAATGGTGGTGCCGGGGAACCTGAAAAGGGTAGACATTTAACTGTGAAAACTCTTTTCCTCCTCCACATGTTGTACACTTTGAATATAGGTTTAATGACATTTCTGTTAAAATACTCAAAAACGAGGATTAAAAATTGGAATTAATATAGTTTGCTTTCTTGCAAGAATGGACTAACAATAAATGGGTGCTACCAGGCTGAGTTCTTGTAGAAACTTTTCATGCAACTGTTTGAAACCAAACAATACACAGAGCTATAAGGAAGAAACTTGGCAAGACCTCGATAATCAGGACTTTACCTGGGTTCTGCTATTTCCAAATCACCTAACAGAATGTGGTTAAAGTTCCATAGTTGAACGATTTAAAGCTTAAGGAAATATTTTGTACATTGTTACTCCTACATTCGAAGGAAAGCTCTTTAAGTAAAAATCCAAAGGTATGTAAAAATGTATCAAAATTATAATTAAAATTCACAAAAATGTGAATGAATCACAGCCTTCACAGGAATTATAGCCTAAAATTTTACATCATAAATCCAATAGCACATAGTGTAGATCACTGCTATTCATACTATGGATGCAAGGGACCTGTATCAATTATTTCACCTGAAAGGTCATTGAAAATGCAAAAACTCAGGTCCTGCCCTAGACCTACTGAACTAGAATCTGCATTTTCATAAGATCCTTACATGATTTGTATGCATTCTGATGCTTGAGAAGTGCTGATATAGAGTGCTATTCTAACTAATCATAAGAATGGAGCTTTTAAAACATAGCTGTGACACTCCACCGCATCTACTGGTCATCAGTGGGCATCTGTAAGGCTTTTGTTTTTTGGGTTTTTTTTTTTGACAGTATTAATTTTTTCATTTAATTGTTTTTATTTATTAAACAAATAAAATTTATATATATATTTAAGGTGCACAATGTGATGTTTTGATATATGTATACGCTGTGAAACGATTACCACAAACCAATACACCTATCACTTCTTTTGGTTTCTCTTGTGTGGTAAGAACATTTGAGATCTATTCTATTAGCAAATTTCAAGTTTATAGTACAGTATTATTAACTATAGTCACCATGTTGTGCATTAGGCATCTATAGTTTTTTAAAAGCCACTCAGATTATTCTCTAACTCAACCAAGTTTGAGAACTGAAGGGAAAAAAATAGTATTTTAATCAAACACAACTGAATTTTAAATTCTTAACTCTGTGTTTGAAATTCTAGCTCTACTTACTACATAGTATCAGGAATATGTTAGCAAATTAGTTAATCTCTCTGAGCCTTAGTTATCTACAAAGTGAGAAAACAGACTATCCAACATTGTTGATAATGTCCAGTATTAAACCAAAGAAAACTTATAACTTCAACTGCTTTCTTTATTTTAAAGTCTGAAGGTTGTACATCTTTAAGGGAATGATAATTGAAAGGTGAAAAATTATTAATGTCCTTCCATATTCAGTTGAAAATATTTTAACATCCATAAGCTTCTTTTATTTCAGCTATACTCTCTCCCAGTTCTCTAGAAATGAATCAAATTTATAATTAAAATTTTCTAATAGGACAGAAATCAAGAACAAATTTCTTTACTTAGAGGTAGTAATAACTGGTTATATTCCTGATATACTAAGATCTGATGGAGAAATAGTCACCCCTTTTAATAATAAGAAAATCTTAAAATGAACTAGATCTAACATTAAAATCCAAACAACAGACCGAAATAGACTAGCATTACCTTTCAAAGTGAGAGATATTTATCTCTTTAAATCTGCCGAACCATAAAATTTAAAACTAGAAGGAATGACAGAAATCAACTAACTCTGACATTAAACCACAGAAGAAAACCCAGAGGGGTTAAAACAGCTTATCAGAGACTCAGATGTTCTGAATTCACACCATAAAATCTCCATTATTAAATTCAATACAGGAAACACTAATCCATAAGTTACTTCTTGAGTTAGAAGGCATTTAAATAGGTTATCCAATCCAATCACCATTTTAAACAAAGACTATCTCTACTCTCCAAGGCACAAAGGTTTCTATTATAGAAGCAAGTGTTAAATAAAAGACAACTACTGTAGTTCCATTTCTTGATGATCCCTGAACAGAGCTCCGTTGTTCTGGTTATTACTGTTTATTAACCTTGCATAAGAAATAATCCCATGACACAAAAGGAGATGTGTATAATATGTGCAACAAATGATACAGAACTTTGCAAACTAAGATAGCAAAAGCTATGGTGCCCTGGTAACTGGGTACTTCAGCCTTCTCATTTTACTTTCAAGGGTAATTATCACTTCTCTGTATCTTCAATATTCTCTATCTTCAAATTATCATTTCTATGTAACTTCAACCCTTTAAACCACTAATTTAGATGAAGTTAGCTACTAAAATCATTCACTATCCAATAAAAAATAATTCTTAAAAAGCAAAAATCTTGCTAATGGACTAAATTTCGGGAATTAGCTCCATTTCACTTCAACAACAGAACTCTAGGAATATGAATATATGTATGTAATGATCGATACCCCATTAAAACAAAACTCAGGTACCAAGTATACTTCACTCTCATGAGCTTTGATTTATTTATAATTTCCTTGTTATTAATTTTACAATGTATTTGTTAGGTAGATTTCAATAATTGTTGTTAGGCTAAACTTAAGTATCATTTCTCCTAAATTTGCTCTAGGGATGGAAAACTAAATGGTTAATACTTTTCTTGGAGCAACTATTCAAGTAATAAAGTCATTGTTATCATTCAGTCATTTTTCCAGAGAGCTAAAAAAACAGCCCCAACTCCTTTAACGTTTTTTTCATAAGATCTATTTCATAAGTTTTAATCTTGTTGCTTTTTCTCATTCCAATTTATCTGTAAATACCTTAAAACAAGTACACTTAGGGGAGCGAGGGTGGCTTGGTAGGGGTTGATTAAGTGTGTGACTTCGGCTCAGGTCCTATCTCATGGTTTGTGGGTTCAAGCCCCATGTTGGGCTCTGTGCTGACAGCTCAGAGCCTGGGGCTTGTTTCGGATTCTGTGTCCTCCCCCTCTCTCTCTATCCCTCCTGTGCTCTCTCTCTCTCTCTCAAAAATAAACATTAACAAAACAAAACAAAAACAAAAACACAAACAAGGGACTTAAAACAACTACAACTTGAGGTGCCTGGGTGATTCAGTGGGTTAAGTGTCCGACTTAGGCTCAGGTCAGTGATCTCACAGTTCATGGGTTTGAGCCGCGTCAGGCTCTGTGCTGACAGCTCAGAGTCTGTAGCCTGCTTCAGATTCTGTGTCTCCCTCTCTCTGCCCCTACCTCACTAACACGGTCTCTCTCTGTCGCTCTCTCTCAAAAAAACAAAAACTACAACTTTTTTTTTTTTTAAGTTTATTTATTTATTTTGAGAGAGACAGAGCACTGGAGAGAGCAGGGGAGGGGCAGAGAGGTGGGGGAGGGAGAGAGAGAATCCCAAGCAGGCTCCCCACTATCAGCGCAGAGCCAGATCTTACAAACTGAACCATGAGATCATGACCCGCACTGATATTAAAAGTCAGACACTTAACCGATTGAGCCACCCAGGCGCCCCAAACAACTACAACTTTCTTTAAAAAAAAAAAAAACCCAAAAAACAAAAACTACAACTTTCTCATAAGTGCTTAATTAATCTGCATATGGTAGAATGATTATCTTTTTAATATACACATCAACAATGTAGTTTATTTTAAAAAATGTTTTAATAAAGTCAATTCAAAGAGACATACATTATTGCCATTATCAGGAAACATATTTTTTATTCCAATCTGAAAGACTAGTATGTATCAATAAGGAAGTGAAACTGATCAGCATTTCCATGCTTACACTCAACAGTTTATAATGGTCAATTTCAATCATTGTATAATATTTTTCTACTTAAGGGAAAAAAGATTAACCCAAACGTCAGTTAAATAATTTCACTGAGAATACTTAAAACACCTTAATAGTAAAAGTATTTTGGGGGGTGCCTGAGTGGCTCAGGTCATGATCTCACAGTTTGCGACTTCAAGCCCGTGTCCGGCTTTACGCTGACAGCGTGGAGCCTGCTTGGGATTCTCCCTCTCTTCTCTCTTTGGCCCTCCCCTTGCTCTCTCTCAAGATAAATAAATGAACATTAAAAAAAATTTTGGGGGGGGGCGCCTGGGTGGCTCAGTCGGTTAAGCGTCTGACTTCGGCTCAGGTCATGATCTAGCGGTTTGTGAGTTTGAGCCCTGTGTCAGGCTCTGTGCTGATAGCTCAGAGCCTGGAACCTGTTTCAAATTCTGTGTCTCCCTCTCTCTCTGCCCCTCTCCTGCTCACGCTCTGTCTCTCTCTGTCTCAAATAAATAAATAAATAAATAAATAAATAAATAAATAAATAAAGTTATTTATAAAATATTTTTTAATTCTCTATTGACATTTAAATTTGAAAATTGGTGACTGGTCCAAAACTGGTCACATTACATAAAATAAGCCTTTTATCTTTAAGTACTCATAATTTTAGGCACTCAGTCAACCCTTTCAAAATCAAAGTTATCCCCTAGATAAGAATGCCAGAATGCTACATAATGACCACTGAGATATGGCCACATATGCTCCCTTTCTACGGTTTTATATCTCTGAATATAAGGATGAAAAAGGAAAATAAATCACTTAGTCCATTCACTTTACAGCCTAGAGTAGAGGTTGTTATTCTGGATTCTTCTAAATGCTTATTTTCAGGACCCATTTAGGAAAGAATATATTTCAAAACAGAAGTTGTTTTTCAATAAAGTACTGGCTATTAGTATAATAAAAATATAGAATACTATCATCTACAAGAGGGCTAAGGATTACAAAGATGCCAAGAATTTTTTCATTTTATGAAATTATAATGAAGTATTAAAATATACTTCACTGAACATCAAATATAGCTACTATTTTTAACTACAACTCTGTCAAGAAAACAATCCATTTTTTACATCCAAATGTTTGCATGGTTTTACTTTCACTCATGTGAAAATGAAAAAAACACTTGAGAAAGGTTATCATAGGGAAGAGTATTAAAAGCACATAACTTTTTCCTTTATATACATGAAATGGGTGCAGAAAACAGTTAACATGGCAGGTCTGTTTATCCTTAAAAAGACCAGCTTACAAGATTGGCCCTTGGTTGGCATCTGGAAACTTTTTTTGAGGCGGGGGGGGGGGGGGGGGGGGGGTGGGACACAATTCCCTCCATTCCTCGAATGGTTAAGACTGGCTCACTCTGCCTAAACTATTTACACAAACAATGTGGTTTATGCTAAACGCCTGTTTTTCTTCTAGGAGTCTGGAATCTTGGTACATGCTAGGCAGAGGGTGCCTATGCAAGCAATCTCCAATAAAAACCCTGAGCACTCAGTCTTTCCTGAGCTTCCCTGGTTAGCAACGTTTCGTACACGTTGTTACAATCTGCTAGGGGAATTAAGCATAATCAATGACTGCCGACTCATGTCCTGTGTAACTGCACTGGGAGAAGACCCTTGCAAGTTTATGCCCAGTTTCGCCAGACTCTGCCTCAGGCATCCTTTGCCTTTGCTACTTGTGCTTGGTGTACTTTCCCTGTAATAATCATAGGCATGACTATGTATGGAGTCCTGTGAGTACTCTTAGCAAATTACTGACTCTGAGGGTGGTTTTGGAGACCTCTTCTATGGAATGTAAAATAGGAAAAATAAAAGTTATTTTTCTAATTGCTTTGAAATAGGAAATACGTACTTATACAAAACATTGACTTATTGCTATAAATTTTGTAGTTAAAAGCTAAAATAGTTTAAATCTGCATTTTGGATATAACTTTTTGAGTACTTTAATATTCTAAAACCAATCCTTTAATAATCAGTGAAATTACGCATAGTGACTTATTTATATAAAGAAGACTACTAAGACAATTCCTAGATTGTTTAAATTGAAGAGAAACAGATGATGCTTATAAAATCAGTGTTTTGTCACAGAATTAAATGACCTTACTACGGTCTATGAAGGAAGGTTGCTTTTGATGCACTTCTCCCATCCTCCACCCCAGCCATCTTTAAAAATACATGGGCTCTTACCTTGAAATGCTCCTGCTTCAATAACCCCCTCTTTGGTACTGTCAAAGCCATGAGATGTAATCTGGGTTTCTGAGAGACCAAGTCCAGCTGGTAATGAACGCTTCAGATCCTTGGCAACATTTGAATAAAAGAGAAAATCTTCATAAAAAATCTCACACCGCGTAGCAGTTCAGCATAATGGTGCCCTTTTAATCACATCTTCAACTATCTTTTTCTCTATATCTGGTATTCTCTCATGCTGTCGTAGCATTCTATAATGATGTATAACCAGCAGCAAATTCAGCAGGATTTGCTATTAAGAGGTATAGTGAATGTCAAATACAAAATATTTGTTATTCTAGAATTAAGCAACAGGCAGATATCAAAATTCAATTTTCAAATTTCTAAGCTACTGATACATCAGAAAAATCATTTTAAAGGACAGAATTAAGATGACTAAAAAGTCACTATGATGTAAAAACTAACTGATGTCTAATACAATCATGAGCCTGGTCAATATAAACAAATTATTCACTTGCAATATTAATTTTCCTTTGATTTCAAGGTTAGCTAGGTAATAAGCAAGGCTTCTTGGATTTCAATCAGGGTGGGGAAAAAGAAATCTTCTGCTATTCATTTTATGTTAAATACTGACATTAGTCAATCCAACTGCAGATTGGCTTATAATTGGAAGCTAGCTGTAACAAATACAATATTCCACATTCAGTCTTACAGTTTAAAAAAAAAGGAGAGAGAGAAAGCCAAGAAATACAGATGTCCAAAATTTCTTTATTTCGTCTGGCTTGGATATGAGGAATTACCCAATTTTCATAATCAGTCTATGAATGGATTCCACTGGTTTCCCACGATAATGACAAATGATGCACTAAAACATAAATGTCTTTTGAAATCTTTAATACAGTACCATATCACATATAATGTAGTTATAATTTGAAAACTGAGAACTAACATTTTGAATTTTCTAATTGGCAAAGTCAAAATTTAACAGATACAATCTCTCATGACTGGCATGCTGTTGAGAGGGATTTTCTTGAGAAGCTCATTAATTTTGTCTAGGCAATTATTTGATTGGTGTGATGGGCCATGAATTAGTAAATAATGAGGTCGATTCTCATCTCATCAAACATTTGATTGATCAAATTTATCATTTACCATTTATCAAACAGGTAATTTGACACAAGTAACTGTCCTCTCCTGTGGTACTTCCAACATCTCAGGTAGCTTCAGATACTCCTGATTTTCCTCATACAACATCTGTTATGTTCTATTGTCTCCTTTGCGGATTCCTCCTCATCTCCTCCAAATTCTGGAGCATCCCAGGGTTCAGTCAGAGGACTTCTTCTCCTATAGTCTCTTCTTGGGTGACTGTATTGATCCTTCTGGCTTTGAAAACCATCTATACATTGACAACACCCAAATTTAGGTGTCTTACCTGGGCCTCCCTCTTTAACTCCTATATATCTGATCACATACTTTGATTTCAACTTGGATATTAAGTAGGCATTTCAAACTTGATATGTCTCAAACTGACTGATTCCACAGTAAATCCCCAACAGACAAAACAAAATAATGGCATCTTTATTTTCCCTCCTTTCAGTTAAACAGCATCTCTACCACCAAAATCTTCGGAGTCATCTTCGACTCTTTCTCTCAAGTCCGTATCCAAACCATTAAGCAGATTCTATCCGATCTACTCTCAAAATACATTCAGGATGAAAGCAATTCTCACCACCTCCACTGCCACAACTCTGGTCTAAGCTAGAATCATATTTCGCCTGTATACTCTGAGAGCCTCTCAACTGGTTTCCCTGCTTCTATCCAAGACACACACCTCTAACTGCAAACATCAACCAAAATTAGCCCCTATACAAAAACTCTCCAATAGCCTCCTATCTCACCTAATGTAAAACCCAGACTATTAAATGTTCTCAAGGGATTACAGGATTTGACTTCATCTCTTACCAGCCTCAGTCCTACAGCCACACAGTTCCTTCAAAAACAATAAACCTATCTTTGTTTCAGGGCCCTGTACTTCTGGTTTTTTTCCTGAATGCTTTCTTATACCTGACATTTACAGGGCTTGCTCCTTTAGGTAGAGAGGCTTTCCCCTTTGAGCAACTCTCACAACCTCACACTGGAACTCCCTATTCTGCTTCCTCTATTTTATCCTCCTGAGAGCAGTTATCACTCGGTAACATATTACGTGTGTTTGTGTTTATTTTTACCTCCTCTTTCTATATGCTGTAAGTTTCACTAGAACAGGGATGTTGCCTAGTTTGTTTACTGCTGTATTTTTAGCACCTGAAATAGCGCCTGGGATGTAGGAGATGTTTAATAAATATTGTCAAATGAATAAATGAATTTGTTGAATGAACTAAAGGACTTGTGACTCAACACCATATAGATTAAGAAGCTGCTACAGCAACAGGTTTACTTTAAAATTTAATTTAATGAGCATCTGCTTCCTCTTGCTGTATGTTAGACTTTCTGGACAAAGAAAAAGGTAAGGTACAGCCCTTGCCTCATTGGAGAGACAAGATATACAAATATTAATGTACAAGTTGAACTTGTCGCCAAAGTAAAGACAACAGGTATCAGAGGAATTAAGAAGAGGGACTCAATCCATGAGAACCAAATAGGAAAAGAGAAAGTTCTGCATGAGCTCTGGAACATAAAGGATTTATTTATTCATTGTCACAACATTTACTGAACACCAATGACAGTCACTGCTCTAGACACTACAGATGGAGCGGTGTAAGAAACAGTCTCTGTCCAAATCTGACTCATGGGGGGAGGAAGGAAGACTAGCCCCATAGTAAACAAATAAATGCATGCTGTGTAAGGAGTGCTGTTAAGTAACAAGTAGTAAATCAGTATGTTTCTTTTCAAGGCAGGATAAAAGGGATACAGAGTGACAGGGAAAGGGTGCTACTTTGGGTTGGGTATTGAGGGAAGGTCTCTCGGGGGTAGTAAAATGTGGGCAGATTCCTCAAAGAAGTGTGAGTGAGTGAGCCATGTGAGTTTTAAGACACAATTCCCTTATCAGATATATGATTTGTAAGTATTTTTCCCCATTCTGTGGGCTGCCTTTTTAGTTTTTTCATGGTGTTCTTTGAAGCATAAAAGTTTTACATTTTTATTAAGTCCAGTTTATCTATTTTTTTCTTTTGTTGCTTGTGCTTTTGGTGTTCTACCTAAGAAACTAAAGTACCTAATCCAAAGTCAGAGAGTTATACCTGTTTTTTCTTCTAAGAATTTTATAGTTTCAGCTCTTATATTTAAATCTTTCATCAATTTTGAGGTTCCTTTTTTTAAAGGATTTTATGTTTAAGCAATCTCTACAGACCCAACATGGGGCTCAAACTCACAACCCCAAGATCAAGCGTCACACGCTCCACTGAGCCAGGCAGGCGCCCCTGGAGTTAATTTTTGAGCATGGTGTGAGGTCCATGTCCAGTTTCATTCTCTGCATATGGATATCCAGTTGTCCTAGCACCATTTGTTGAACACTATCCTCTCCTCACTGAAAATTCCTGGCACCCTTGCTGAAACTCAACTGACTATGAATGTAGAGATCTGTTTCTGTACTCTCAGTTCTGCTCCACTCACCTATGTCTCCTTATGCCAGTCCCAACCTGTTTTGATTATTGTAGCTTTGTAGTAAATTTTAAAACCAGTGAGTCCTAAAAGTCTGTTCACCGTTTTCAAGACCCTTTTAGCTATTCTGGATCCCTTGCATTTACAGAGGATCAGTTTGCCAATTTCTACCCCAACCACCCCCCCCCCCCCCCAAATCAAACTAAACCAAACTAAACCAAACCAAGATTCATTAGCAAGACCAAAAGAAACTGTTCGGTAATCCAATGAAAGTGACAGGTCTACCCCCAAATAGAAAACTAATTAACATCAGTTTTACCAGGGACATCTCTTTGAATTGGCCTTAAAAAAAGGTGCCTACTCCAATAATTTGTTATCCAAGCAAAACTAGAACAATTTTTTTTAATTTTAAAAATCTTATTTGTAATCGTTATGGGGACAAACAAAAAATAATAAACATTAAAAAAACAGCACAATAAATAATAAATACAAGCAAGCCACAAAGATTTAACCTTGCTTTCTCCATCCTAATTAGAATCCCTCATGGAATTATCTTTTGAATTTTGTACAGCATATTTTAAAGATGTTTATCAAGAGCAAAGACCCTTAAATTACTTTTTAAAGATTGTCACAGTCTCATCAAGAACCAACTATTACTAGAAACATGAAAGACCTGGAAAGGTAATTCAGACAGACCAGCTTTCCTATTAAGGGGCTATATGACCCTGGGCAAGTGCTTAAAAACTTTGTTAGTCCCTGTTTGCTCAGCTGTAAAAAGAAGCTAAAAATTACCTCAGAGTTCTATGAAAACTTATGTGAGACAATATAAGCAAAGCACCTCGTACATATTTTTAGGCACTCAGTTAATGTTAGCCATCCCTCTCCCCTACTGCAATCATCTTTATAACTAATTAATGCTATTGCTAATAATTAGAGTGAAAAACATTTCGTGAACACTTCCTATGTGCTAGGAATTGTTCTAAATCACTTTAACGTACAGGCAGTCCTCTCTCCGCATGACGGTGCAGGACTGTAAAAATGATCAAGCAATTGGTACTATTACTACTATTTCTCAGATGAAAAAACTGGGACACAAAAATGTGTCATTTAGTTACTAACTAGCAATATAGTTAGGGCTAGGCTTCAAGAAACAATATTAACTGTAATGTAGAGTAAATGTAAAGAGCTACAAGCAATTTGTTAGAGACTTAGAATTCATTAGCTCCTATTGTTTTCAAAAAGATTTAAAGAAATACCTTTTAAAAATCACAATTTCAGAATTTGAAGTTTAAACACTAATGCAAATACATTTTCAACTTGTAATTTCCTAATAGCACAAAAGAAATGAGCTCTTTCGTTCCTTTTCCCTTTTCCTAATGCCACTTAAAACCTCGTCACAGGACAATATTCTTTTCATCTGAATATTGTTTTGAAGAGTACTTAGAATTAAAAAGAAAAATAATTACACTCAGTTTTATCTACTTCTCATTTTTAAACCAAATCTGAGTGTTCATTTCATGGAATAAATTATCGTTCCAGTTTATTAATATACTAAATCAGTAATTTCTAGGTTTTAAAAAAAAGTTTATTTATTTATTTTTGAGAGAAAGCAGGCACATGTGAGTGGGGGAGGGGCAGAAAGAGAGAATCCCAGGCAGGCAGGCACTGTCAGCACAAGCCGATGCAGGGCTTTAAGTCACAAACCATAAGATCATAACCTGAAGCCGAAATTGTACACTTTAGCAGACTGAACCACCCAGGTGCCCCCAGTGGTTTCTAATATTTTTAAATATTAATGATCCTTTTATTAATATTTACATTAAAACCAGACGATCTTTTCTCTCTGAAAGACAAATCTATCACTTACAAAATAAATACTGCCAAACTACCAAGACATTTTTTAAACTTTGCAAGTTTGGTCATTAAGCTCAACTATTTTTGGAATGGTTTCCTTGAATGTTGCCTTGCTCAAAGTCTTGACAGCTTTTAGCTCTCGCTAAGAAAATAAGTATCGAAGACATCCCTCAAAATATGAGGAATAAAAAAATGCATGCAAACGAAATAAAAATGGCATACAGTAGGTACAGGACAACTGTGTTTGCTGTATTCTTGGAACTTATCTGAAAGAACATTACTCATTTTAATCATATGTCCTGTCCCAAAGTATTGTGTAAATTCCCAGTAGAGAGATACAGTGTAGTAGTAGTTGGTAAGAGGTTAAACAGTAAACATGATGGATATCTCAGATTACCTAAATTTTCAAGAAGGTACAGGGATGTCTCCCATCTTGTCAGGCATGGCCTCTAGAAGAAACTCCTGGTTGTCTGAAGATATTACATCTCACTCAGACCCCTCCCAATGATCTCCCAGGGGTCCTTTACTCAACAAACAAAAATTCTTCCAGAAAAAACCTTTATGTAAAACAGCTGTAAAATCTGAAAAGCACTAAGGTCTTCCTAAGCCTAAACTGTCACTAACAAAAGGAGCCTAACCAAAAGTGGTACAAATGGGTCCGTTCAGATTCAGAACAGAATTATCATTTTGATAGTTGTCCAGCAGCTGAATGCAACACAAAATAATATGGGTTATGTGAGGGGAATGTATGACTTGTAAGATAACACACGTAAGTATTTTATGTGTTTGTTGACTTGTTTTTGTTTTTTATAAAATACACACTCTTTAGGTAATATAGTTTAGCCTCATAATTCACAAAAACTTAAAATGTGCCTTTACATGATCTTTAATTCTTTTTAAAAGTGTCTTACATAGCTTAATAACTATTCAAATGTCTGCTACTGCATTTACCCCTATGGTTTCCAGAATGTATCTCAGAGACAATGAGCCCACTATAACCAACAACATAAAATCCCTAATTTGCATTTTTATGTCACTGACATTCAATTCAAAGTTTAGGACTTAGCAGAGTCATGCTTAACAAGTACACAATAAAATGGAATAAACCCAAAGTTAACTTTCTGTTCAAGCACTAGGATAATACTCAGCATTTAATACTTTTTAAAAATAAATTTTCAAACAATTAAGCTGAAACAAAATAGAATGCTTTTGGCAAAAACGTTTCATGTATGTTTCAAGTCCTTCTGAGAGGATACAAAATAGTATCTGTAGTAACAGCTTCCATAAAGCTGTGAAGGGATGCTAATTTTCCTCCAAAATAACTTGCCTTCATTTTGCATATTTTCACAGAGGTAAGAACAGGAATGAAATTAAAAACATAACTTTAGAATTTATAACTTAGTTTGGTGATCTACTTTTGAACTGAAGTTAGTGCAAAACCAATATATAAAGAACACAAAATGTTTAGCAAACTTGCTTTAAAACACACATCGTTAATAAGATGCACAACACTACAACAGATAAGCAGAACTAGAGACTAATTAATCCTCCTCTCTTCTCAAGAAGGGGAAATCTTGAATAAAGGAGTGATTCTCTGAAGTGTGTACTGTAACCACCAACAATCTGTAAGGATTCTCCAAGTAGTCTATAAATTACGTGAACTCTCTTCTCCCTCAGTTTCCTTACACTACATTCTCCCAATTTTCCTCCATCTACTTCTGTGAAAATGGCTTGGTTTTCCTTACTGCTTCTAGCTTCTCCACAAGAGAAAAGTCTTACATCTAACTTCTCTACTTCCCTTGGCGACCTAACCGATCCATCTCCTGTGTCTCTAGTCTTGGCATCCCTGAAATTCATTCTTCAAGCTGTAGACAGAGATAGCTTTCTTGAATGTGACTCTGTGGGCACCTGGGTGACCCAGCCGGCTAAGTATCTGACTTCGGCTCAGACACGATCTCGTGGTCTCTGAGTTTGAGCCCTGCACCGGGCTCTGTACTGACAGGGCAGCGCCTGGAGCCTGCTTCGGATTCTGTGTCTCCCTCTCTCTCTGCCCCTCCCCCCGCTCACCTGTCTCTTTCTGTCCGTCTCTTTCTCTCTCAAAAATAAAAATAAACATTAAAAAATTTTTTTAAAAATGTGAATCTGATTGAGATACTTCCATTCTTATGTCCTTTAGTGCCCCTCCCCCCATTGCCTTTTAGGTAAAATCCCAAACTCCTCAACATGATTTTAAGGTGTTGCAGGATCTGGTCTCTAGTTAACTCTCTAGCCTCATTTCTCACACATCTGGCCCCACAGTCTCCACTTCGACAACAGCAAACTTTCAATTCTGCAGTTTCACACACTTTTCAGCTCATTCTAGTTGCCTCTGACGGGAACACCCTTCACCTTTCATTTGGCCAGCTCATCCTTCAGATTCAGCTTGCCTAGCAATTCCTCAGGTAATCTTCCCATACTCTTCCTATCAGTTCTCAGACCATGCTATACTTGGACTAGTATATTACTTTTCACATGATATTAAAATTAATTTGTGGGGGTGCCTGGGTGGCTCAACTGGTTGAGCATCTAGCTCTTGATTTCGGCTCAGGTCACAATGTCATGGTTCGTGGGATGAAGTCCATGTTGGACTCTGCCCGGGCAGTGCAAAGCCTGCTTGGGATTCTCTCTCCCTCTCTCTGCCCCTCCCCATCTCGCATGACGGCATATGTGCGCGCTCTCTTTCTCAAAATAAACATTAAAGGAATAAAATTAATTTGTAAATTAATTAATTTCTATATTCTCTCTTCCTGCAGACTGTAAAAGCTTTCTAAAGATCAGGATGCTTATCTATCTTGTTCCCCTTCAGTATTCATTCCTAGCGGCTAGTAGATATAACACCAATATATTCATTTACTAGCAATTTTCTCAATTTATGCATCTTATCTCATCCCTCAAAATGTATAAAACCTTCCAAAACATTTACGTAATTTTTAAAGAAACAAACTGAAAAATTTCTGTGAAATGTTCTATGAATTTTGGTAATTTAAAATCCCCTTTGTTGTTTTAACAGCTGCCTATAAAGAGTATCCACCAGAAGCAAAGCTATTATTCGAACAGATCTCCACATCCCCAATCCTACTATAAACATATTGCAACATCCTTAACATCTTCATAGTGACCTCTCTGCCTCTCCACAATTACTTCAAGTCAAAGCTGATTATTCTCCAACATGCTATTTATCAAGTGAGTAAAAGGCAGGGTTAGCATTTTCTCAGCTTTCTGCTGGTACTTCTAAACTACCAGTTCTCAAACTTTAGTTTGGGTAAGAACCACCTGAGACCGTATTAAAATTCAGATTCTTCTCAGCTGTCCATTGTGATCTCATGAAGTTGGAGTGAGAAGTCCAGGCACCAGAATTTCAAACAAATAAGCCACGTGATTCTGATGCAGGTAATTCTTTGTCTACATTTTGAGGAACTCTGTTACGTAGAACAGTTTTTCCATACTTGTGTAATACACGGACTCCCATCCCGCATTTCCCTGTGGGCCACACTACGTCATTGCCCTCTTATCCACCTTAACATTGTCATCTATCTTCTTTCTAGTTAATCCCAAATATTTATTGAGGGCCTTCTGCTCTATCCTTAATTCTCACCATTATTCTCGGTGTTCCCAACCTTTTGCATGCCATTGGGCAGTTTCAGAAAATGAAATGATTCCTTGTTCAGTCTGCAATTCTTTCCAAACTGAAATATAAGGTCCAAGCTGAGTTTTCATAGCTCATCAAAAAACCAATGTATAATGTCAGGGTATGTAGTCTGTTGCTTAACTTTTTTTAATACAAAGTATCAATTACTTAAAATGAAATAAAATCTATTGCATGAGCTTGCCTACCTATGTTGATACAGAATAATGGGTTGTAGTATTAACAATCTGTCAAAGTGTATGATTTTTTTTTTTTCCCTTAGTATACTTGTAGGAAGCCTAAAGTTGGTAGTTTGATACAGGTTTGGTAATTTGTAGGGGACAAAGGGCAAAAAAAAAAAGTGTGAGGACAAATAAAAGATATACTAGACTAACGCAGTAACTCCAACCTACTCTTCTGTCTCAGATTGCAGTAACCTCTACATCTCTAATGCCTTTCATCCTTCATGCCCCATTTTACTTCAGCCACCAGAACTCCCACGGCCACTCTTGGGAACTTGCCATCACTCAGGAAGCAACACTTCTGGAATTTTAAGTCTAATAACTCTCTTTGTGGTCACAAGCTCCTGTATCTGTTATTCCACTTGATCAAGTTAGCAAATATGACTCATCCATTTTCTCCATTTTACACACACATATACAATTCTCAGTCTCCTCTCTCTCTCTCTCTCCTCTCTCATTCATTCCACAAACATTTAACAAGAACTTACAGAATTACTATCTTTTGATGGTTTACTGCCTACCTCCTTGACCTCATCCCCATCCCCAAGTCCCCTTAGTTTAGATTCTAAGTAGTAATGAAGTCTGGTAAGAATGAAATCACATACCAGCTTGCACCAAGGGAATGCTGAATTCATTCAAAGGCTATCACCGTGGGAATATTTATACGTATCTACATTCAAAACAATTCCTTCAAGAAATAAAAAAAAAAATATGACAGCATTTGCTTATAAACAGAGGCAGAATCTATCTTCTAGGCACAATATGTCATAATTAAGAAAGATAGGCTTCAGCCTCTCATTAAAAATTATATTTATTCATATTTTTTCAATAGAAATACCAATCTAGAGTTAATTTAATAGACTTCTATATAATGCACATACTTTAAAAACTTAATTTGTGGCAATAGTACTAAGAATATATTCAATACTTTAATATTCTGAAGTAAATATTAAAATGAATCTAGGGGCACCTGGGTGGCTCAGTCAGTTAAGCGTCTGACTTGGGCTCAGGTCATGATCTCACGGTTTGTGGGTTTGAGCCCCATGCCGGGCTCTGTGCTGACAGCTCAGAGCCTGGAGCCTGCTTTGGATTCTATGTCTCCCTCTCTCTCTGCCCCTCCCTGCTCATGCTCTGTCTCTCTCTCTTTTTCTCTCTCAAAAAATAATAAAAAGCATTAAAAAAATTAAAAAAAAATGAATCTAGATTTGCATGGGTTAAACGATCCTTGAAAAATATTTGCCATACTTCTAAAAGGGTCCAAGCTATACATTTGGTAAAAATTGGTCTTTGGAGAAAGTCTCCATCAAATCAATGTTGCCACTGACAGAACTCCTAAATTTTTCAGATGTGAGTAATGCAGAAATGTTATACTGAATAGTATATAGCACGGAGACAAATGCTATTTGTCATCATATGCTATTCAAACTCTAGTGTAGGATGGCTGAAGTAGAAAACATGTTAAATTTTAAGTCTTTATACTGGAATCACTTCCTTTATTGAGCAACTATTGTGAATCATAAACTGTGCTGTGTGCACACAAGCTGCCCTAAAGGTGATTTCAATCTCTTAGGAAAAACAGATAAGTAAATGGACAGTTACAACACTGAGGGGAGGGGAGGAAATCTATCCAAAACAGTGTTCTGACAATTCCTATTCTATTATATTCCTTTCCAAATCTTCTCCAGACTGCTAGAGTTCACTGTCCAGACTGATATGTACAGGGGAATGGAAAAACTACTTAGTTCAATAAAAGCATTAAAGAGTGAAACAACAATAACAACAAAGACCACATACACAAAACTTCAACAACAACAACAAGTACAACAACAGCGATGATGCATGCTGGGAAATTAAGGACACAAGATGGATAGATCAAGTCCAAAAGCAATACATCTTCCACAAAAGTCTAGAAACATGTTTCTAGTCCTGGCTTTAACATGTTTATTCATTTACTCATTTACTCACCAAAGATTTAAATGAAACCCTCAATTATCTATTATGTGGCAGCACTGTAGATAAGGTAATGAATGGAAACATTTTTGCCCTCACCTTCCTTACAATCAAATCACACAAGCCTTTGGTACAGCCAGAGGCTGTACCAAATTATTACCAATAATCTGGGTAATTCCATCACAACCTCAAGGGCCCTTTTCCTCAACTGTAAAATAAAGTAGTGGAACTCAGGGATCTCTAAACTAAAATCCTGTGATTTAACTCAAATCTTGTAGACCGGGGGTTTTTAAGACCCATGAAACTAAGGATCCATAGGCAGGCTTCAGTTTAGGGAGTCTTAAACTCCCTAGAACTAAATGCAAAATTTGGTAGTTTTGTATATATGTACATTTTTCTTGAGGAAAAGGTCCATAGGTGGAAAAACTGAAATTATGGATTTTAGTTGAGGGCCAACCACAGAAAAAAATTTGTTTCAGTGATATATACTAAGGTAGTTTCCCTATCTGCCAAGTATAACTTAATTAACAAGAAATTTCAACTACACAGAACTGATATTTGCTTCTTCTCTTTAATTCATGGCATGAATTTCACGATTTTAATATATTGACCAGCACTTTAACAGATTTATAAATAATATGCAGTTTACAACTCAAAGAATAATTTGTATTCTTCAGAGATTAAACTTTACTAATCTTTAAAAAGGAATTTTTATTTAGAAAAAAATATTTTTGCTGTAAAAAACTGTGATGATACTAAGATTCTTATTCTATCCTCTCTAAATGATTGTTGCTCCTTGTCTTAAGAAAAAGAGTAATAAACCTCAAAATATTAACATATGTCAAGTTGCTACCAGGGGATTTCTAGGACCAGTTCTTTCATTATAACCTCTATTAGAATGTGAATGCTAAGTTAGAGTCTAACCAGGGCCTCTTGTAGGACAGACTAAGAGGGGAAACCAAATGAAAAATGAAACCTCTGCAATGAGACACAAAAGCCAGGACAGAAACATTTAGTTTCACTGCCTGTGCCACAGTGACACCAACTGGTCAGCCAGGATACAACAACTTAAACCACCATCTTAATTTTATACAAGACTATATTTTTTAGAGTACATCATGCAGTTAAGTTTTAAATAAAAACTAGTATTTGGGGCACCTGGGTGGCTCAGTCGGTTAAGCATCCGACTTCAGCTCAGGTCATGATCTCATGGTTCGTGGGTTCGAGTCCCGTGTCAGGCTCTGTGCTGACACCTCACAGCCTGGATCCTGCTTCTGATTCTGTGTCTCCCTCTCTCTTTGCCCCCTCTCCTGCTCACGCTCTGTCTCTCTCTGTCTCTCAAAAATAAATAAATGTAAATAAAAACCAGTATATGATTTTAAACTACAAACAGGTGTAAAAGGAAGATGTATATAAGTAAAATACTTGAGCAAACTCTGGTTATTATCCAGTTTAACATGAGACCTCTTTACTAGTCTATAAAATACAGTCTAACGCTAAACAATACATTTTAACACTTATTTTCCATATGAATTTTCATCAGTAATAAAATATAAACATGAATTTCAGGCTAAATGCAATTTCCCTTTTATTTCTCAGGAAAACAAAGGAGTATGCTAAAACTGAAGTAAACATATGCCTAAAAGATCTTGAGTATAATTTATTCAAAATGGTCAAAAGTTGCTTTTGAAACATTATTTTCACTTGTGGTGAAAGGAATCACACAGCCAATTTCATTTTAATTCAACATATCAAATAAGAGACTCTTGTGATACATATATTTTTAATAAGAGCAGATACAGAAATTTTATCATGTTGAATTTCTTTAGGGAGGTGAAGTGGGGTATACTACTTGAAGTAGATATTGTTTATTTCTAAATTATTTCTTTTTATTTATTTATTTTTGAGAGAGTAAGAGATAGAGCAGAGAGGGCCAGAGAGAGAGGGACAGAGGATCTGAAGCAGGCTCTGTGCTGACAGAGCGGGGTTCGAACCCACGAACCGTGAGATCATGACCTGAGCTGAAGTCGGACACGTAACCAACTGAGCACTTTTATTTTTTATTTTCAGATAGAGAAAGACTGCATGTGAGCGGGGAAGAGGGGGAGGGAAGGAAGGGAGGGAGGAAGGGAGGGAGGGAGGGAGAGAGAGAGAGAGAGAGAGAGAGAGAGAGAGAGAGGGAATGAATCTCAAGCAGGCTCCACACTCAATGTGGAGCCCAATGTAGGGCTCGATCTCCCAACCCTGGGATCATGACCTAAGCCGAAGTCAAGAGTTGGACACTCAACTGACTGAGCCACCTGGGTGCTCCAGGTTAACTGCTTCTTAAGGAGCCTTTCCCAGGTAAAGTTCACATCCAATAAAAGGAGGCCTCCAGAAGAACATCTTTTTTTCTTCTTTTACCACCCAAGAGAAGTGAAATAACACTGCAGGAAAATGTCCAAAAAGAATCTGACATTAACCAATGAGTAAACTTACAAAGCAGCAAGTTAACTGGCTTTGACTGCATAAGCAAAGAGCTTATACAGATATTTGAAGGTTTAAATCACTTCACTCTAGTAAGACTCTATTTTTTTTTCAGTGCTACTCAAAGGCAAATAAGGTTAAGTGAAGAGTCATGAATAAGTTTAAGTATAAGGCAACCCAGAAAAAGAACAGAGCTGGAAGAATTACCCACCAGGTATTAAGGTTAAAGATAATATTTGTTCCAGACTTAATTAGTGTAGTAATTAAGTAACATAGTGTGGTATTATTGTAAAGAAAGACAAAAAGACAAAGAAATAAAACAGAGTCCAGAGACAGTCCCACACATATATGGCCACCTGATTGACAGCAAAAGCTCCCAGTGGAGAAAGGACAGTCTTTTCAATAAACAGTGAATAGCAGTAAGATACTCATGAGGAAAAAAAAATGAACCTTGGCACCTGGATCACACTACACAAAAATTTAATTCAAGATGAATCACAGAGCTAAGTGTGAGAAGCAAAACAAAAAAACTTTCGGGAGCGTCTGGGTGGCTCAGTTGGTTAAGCATCTGATTCTTGATCTCAGCTAAGGTCATGGTCTCATGGTTTGTGAGTTTGAGCCCTGCGTCGGGTTCTGTGCTAACAGCTAAGAGCCTGCTTGGGATTCTTTCTCTCTCTCTCTCTTTGTTTCTCCCCCACGTGGACCCTATCTCTCTCAAAATAAATAAATAAACTTAAAAAAAAACCTTTTAGAAGAAAACAGTATCTTCATGATACTGGGATAGGCCAAGGTTTCTCAAAAGGGGCACAAAAATCACTAAAATGACACAGATAAATTTGACTTCATTAAAATTAGCAACTTTTGTTCATCAAAAGATACCATTAATAGAGTACAAAAGCAAGCTACTGACTAGAACAAAATATGTGAAATACACATATCCAAACAAATGACTTATATCCAAAATAAAGAACTCCTATAAAAAAATTAGAAAAAGGCACACGCCCAATAGAAAAATGGGCAAAAGGCTTGAAAAAGGACTTCATGCAAGATAATATCCAAACGATCAATAAGAATATGAAAATACGCTTAACATCATTAGTCATTAGAGAGATGAATATTATGCTTCCATCAGAATCGCTAAAATTAAAAGGCATGACAATACTAAGAATTGGTAAGGATGTGTAATAACTAGAACTCTTACCTGCTGCTGGAACCACTTTGGCAAATTAGTTGACAATATCTACCAAAGCCAAACATCATGTATCTAGCAATTCCACACTAGGGTATATACCCAATAGAAATAGGTGATTACGTACACCAAAAGACTTGCACCAGAATGGTCACGACAGCTTTATTCATGATAGCCACAGACTGGAAACCTAGGTATCCATCAACTGAAGAATGGATATACAAAATTGTGACATATTAACAGAATGAAAAACTACAGCACAGTGAAAAAGAATGAAATACTGCCACAAACAACAGTACTGAATAAACTTCACAGGAATAACACTGAGTGAAGCCAGTCAAAAAAGAGTACATACTGTAAGATTCCATTTATTTGTAGTTCAGGAATAGTCCAAAGCAATCTGTGATGCTAAAGTCAGAGTAGCAGTGATTATTCTGGGAGACAGGGCAGTGTACTGCCTTGAAGGGGGCAAGACGGAGCCAGTTAAAGTCCTGGAAATGTTCTACATCTTGATGTGTGTGGTGCTTCCATTGAGCTGTATACTTAACATCTGTGTTTTACTGTGCGTAAGTGGTAGCTCAAAAGAGAACAAAACCAACAGAAAAGAAAAAGAAACAGGCTTAAGGTGGCAGGTGAATATCCAAAACAATGCAGCATTTGTATGTACTGCATTTTCTTGGACTAAAGTCATTAGACTGTCTATTAGAACATCAACTCCCTGATGGCAGTATTTTTGTCATTTTTATTCACTACCATATCCACAGTGTGATACACAGCAGATACTCGATACACAGCAGATACTCGATAACTATCTGCAGAATAAGTTTGCAAAAGGACTGTTACCAAAAATAAAATGAAGCAATCATTAACTAAAATCTTGGTATAATGAGTTATTTGAATTAACAGAAGTTTATAAAGTAATTGCTAGAGTCTAATGACGGTAATGTGATTAGCTTATTATGCAGGTGTGTCTTAGTACTTTCCAACACAAGAAAGACTAAAACCTGAAGTGAAAATTTCCTTTGTGTGCCCAGAATTTAAAGAGTCTCTATTCTGTGAGTTCCTCTATTTTAAGGCCACAGGTACATAGACACTAAATTAAAGCACTCACAATTAAAATAACCCTCAAGTTTGGGGCGCCTGGGTGGCTCAGTTAGTTAAGCGGCCGACTTCGGCTCAGGTCATGGTCTCACGGTCCGTGAGTTCGAGCCCCGCGTCGGGCTCTGTGCTGACAGCTCAGAGCCTGGAGCCTGTTTCATATTCTGTGTCTCCCTCTCTCTGACCCTCCCCCGTTCATGCTCTGTCTCAAAAATAAATAAACGTTTAAAAAAAAAAATTAAAAAAAAAAAATAACCCTCAAGTTTGAAGACACATTCATTCCTTCCAAAAAACTGTGAAGGCAAAAATAAGTGAAATTCAGTGGAATTTACTAAAATCAATTAAAACAATCTAAAACAGTGGTTCTCAACCAGAGGTGAGTTTCTCCTCACACCAGGGGTCATTTGGCAATGTCTGGAGACATTTTTGCTTGTCACAACAGGAGGAAGAGGCCAGGGATGCCGCTAACCATCCTACATGCAGAGGCCAATCCTCTACAACAAGGAATTTATCTGACCCAAAATGTCAAATTATGTTAAAATAAAGGATTTTATTCTTCAGCATATGAAAGAGTCCTATTTAAACTATAAAATAATTTGGGGCACCTGGGTGGCTCGGTAGGTTGAGTGTGACTTCGGCTCAGGTCATGATCTTGCAGTCTGGGGGTTCGAGCCCCACATCGGGCTCTGTGCTGACAGCTCAGAGCCCAGAGCCTGCTTCAGATTCTGTTGTCTCCCTCTCTCTCTGTCTCTCTCCCAGCTCATGCTCAGTCTCTCTCTCTCTCTCTCAAAAATAAATAAACATTAAAGAAATTTATTTTAAAAAATTAAATTAAAAAAACCTATAAAATAATCCATTTCTTTCAACTATTCCTTTTTCAAAAATATGAACATTATATTTTTAAAGTTGTACACGTACCAAATGTCATAAAAAGGGGTATTTATTGTAAATATATCCAGAAATAATAACCATCACTACCATTTCTAGGACTATCCTTGGCATATTATTTATTTTATCTCATTTAATATCAATATCCCCATGAAAGTAAGATTCTCATTTATAGAGATCATAAAACAAAAACTAGAAGAGATTAAACACCTGCCCAAGGTTACACTGCTAGAAATGACATAGCTAAAATGTGCACCCAAGTTATCTTCAAACCCATGGTGTTTCCATTAAAATGCATTAAATTTCAATTTCAAATGAGAGGCAGATCAAAATTGAAAGCACTGCAACTTTCATTTTCCACCAAGTCAAGTATGCCACTTTAGAAAGTAAATGGCAAAGTCAGGAGAAGCCTACTTAGGAAATATGTACTAAAGACACACAGAAAAGAGATTACTGCCAATTTTTGAAAGGGTAATCTATAGTTAGTATTTTTTCTTATCACAAATATTAAATAGTTTCATAAAGTCATATACCAAAATCATGAGATATACTTTGTTCCAGTCATGTAACAGAACTACTGATGATAACATCAAGGCATGAATGCTTACTGGCTAGGAGCTTAACCTTGACAAATCACGAACATAACCCACCTAGTCATCCCTACGTGGTAACATTAGGTTCCTAACACTTTGGCCAATCTAAGAAAATATTCCTAAATTAAATTCTATTACTTTCATCTGATAGGCTTATCGTGGTCCTCTGTATCAACAGAAAGGAAAATATTCTTACCCTATTAAAGCCATGTTCATGAGAGTCATCAACTTCTCCATTACTAGTCACTGGAATTTCTGCTGCTGAATTTTTGGGAGATTCTTGAGCCATGCTAGACTCCTAAAACAAAACAAAACAAAACAAAACAAGAAACAGCTGTAAATAGCACCAAATCATAAGAGGCAAATATTCAAAAGATTGTTAATGTTTATAGCACTTAAAAGCCATCATTATAGCATTAAAAAAAATAATTACAACCTAACTAACATAATAAATATGATATTAAGATAATAAAAATGTATCCGGCTTTTAAAACTGGAGTCAACTTAAACTTCTTATTTAAGAACAAGTTACTTGCAGATCCCAGGGGGCAATAATAAATTGCCTCATAAATAGTATTATGATAAGGCTACCAGTTACAACTGAAAAAAATATCACAGAAAGCCACACTTCATTATTAATTCAACTACAGCAGCTCTACTTTTCCTGTTGTACATAATGGGCTTCTCAGCCAGCTTTTGTTTAAAGAGTTTCCCTGATACAACAAAATGTTTAAATCTGTACACTAGGAGAATTAAAATTTTACATTCTGGCTTTACTGTTCTAACAGTCAAATAATGTTTAAAAATACATTCCTTAATTTTATAAGCACATTTTCTATAAAATATAAATTTCTTTCAGGAACTTAATATAGTTAATCGGTAACAGAAAGTCAATTCTGGTTAATAAAAACTTTTTTTGCTCCAATCCTATGTGATTTAAGAAACATGCGTGGCTACAAGATAAAATGAGAATTTTCTACCTGTAAAGAGTCTTAAAAATTATCTAGTTTCCCTCACTTTAAAAACTTCAGAGTAAATAACTAAACCATTGATTCCACTTTTCACAGAGAACAGGTATCCCTCATCCCTCTCTTCTCCTTGCCTCCCTTCCCTTTTAAACCAGTAATGGCTTTAAAAGCATTACATGCACATACACTCACACTTATAACAACAGTGCCCACTAGAATAAAATACATGTTAGGTACACAATTGATACCTAACATTGTATGTTCTAACACTCAGACCTGAATCCTGCTACCCCTGATTCTGCACTGCACAGAATTACCAAAACCAAACCAAATAACTAAAATGTGTGTGTGTGTTTAATTTACAGAACTGAATCTTACTGCCAAGAGCATAAGAGGTTCTTTGATTTTCTCTGAAAGTATTGTTTTTAAGATTAAAATAACTAAGAGAGTGTTGTCATATCTAGCTCGTGCATTACTAATTTTTAAGGGGTTAAGGAAAGGTTCAAGGCCAGAAAACTTTATTTAAGAAAAAAAAAAAACAAACACTTTTATTTTTAAGTAGGCTTCACACCCAGCGCAGAGCCCAACACAGGGCTTGAACTCACGACCCCAAGATCAAGACCTGATCCGAGATCAAGAGTCAGACGCCTAACTGACTGAGCTACCCAGGCACACCAAGGCCAGAAAACTTAAAAAAAAAATTGCACTGAACTTTTATAATTAGGTAAGTTATACTACTAAAAGCAACTATGAATGCAAATTGGTTTGTGGTCTAGTCTCTACTTCCATGAAATATAAAAAGGCCTAATTAAAATACTGAATGACACCCAACAATACTTTTCATATAGTGTGTATATCATTAAGTATGTGAGACAGAAGATACTGTCAAATATATAAGGTAGGACTTAAACGAATCTATTGATAACACTATACAGATCAGCAATTCTCAAACTTTTTGGGCTCAAGACACCTTTACATTCTTCTTTTTATTTTAATGTTTATTTTTGAGAGAGAGAGAGAGCAAGCAGGGGAGGGGCAGAGAGAGAGAGAGAGAGAGAGAAAGGGAGACAGAATCTGACGCAGGCTCCAGGCTCTGAGCTGTCAGCACAGCCTCTGACTTAAGGAGCTTGAACCCTTAATATGTGAGATCATGACCTGAGCCTAAGTCAGATACTCAACTGACTGAACCACCCAGGCACCCCTAGACCCATTTACATTCTTAAAAATCATTAAGTATCCCCAAAAGCTTTTATTTATATGGGTTATATCTATCAATGTTTACTGTATTAGAAAGTAATGCTGTAAATTAAAAAAGCTAATTATTAATCCATTTTAAAGTAATAATACAGGGGTGCCTGGATGGCTCAGTTGGTTGAGCATCCAAATCCTGATTTCAGCTCAGATCATAATCCTGGCGTTGTGGGACTGAGCCCTGCATTAGGCTCTGTGCTAAGATGGAGCCTGCTTAGAATTCTCTCTCCCTCTCTCTTTCTCTCCCTCTACCCCTCTCCCAGCTTGCACTCTTTCTCTCTCTCTAAAAAAAAAAAAAAAAAAAAAGTAATAATTATATACACATGTTAACATAAATTCTTAATATGAAAATAATTATACTTAAAGCAACAAAAACTTAGAACAGTAGCACTGTTACATGGTTTTGCAAATTTCTGAATTGTTCTGCCTTTATGAGAAGACAGCTGGACTCTTCTATCTATTCCCACATTCAATCTGTTGCAATATGTTGTTTTGGTAGAAGTATATGAAGAAAACATGGCTTATGTGGCTACTGTCTTTTCAAATAATTGTGGATATACCTTTTTGATACTATATCAAAACTTGACAAGTGGTCAATTTTTTAAAAAAAAATTTTATTATGTTTATTTATTTTGAGAGAGAAGGAGAGAAAAAGAGAGACAAAGTGAGAGCAGGGGAGGGGCAGAGACAGAGGGAGACACAGAATCCAAAGTAGGCTCCAGGCTCCAAGCTATCAGCACAGAGCCCAATGCGGGGCTCCAATCCACAAGCCGTGAGATCATGACCTGAGCCAAGGTCAGACGCTTAACCGACTGAGCCACCCAGGCGCCCCAGCAAGTGGTCCTGTCTTAAAAGTAAACTACAATGTGGAATATAAAGGCATGATACCATAATGATGAACATCTGTCATAATCTATAGCATTAAAATCCATCGGTCTACCCTGTACTTTGAATGTGTCTTTCACATATGCATGATTGGGTAACATCGTGCATTGGTCATTTAGAAAACACTGGTTTGATGACTTACACATATCATCCAAATATTGACACAGTTCCTTATATAATAAAAAGTCTTACTTTTATATCTGATTTTTATCAAAAACAGTCTTTGGATTCAAATTTTCCAAAATTCTAATTTTTGCTGGAAAACTTGAATTTGACCGCTGGCAAAAAATAATGTCTATTATTTTACTTACAGTAACAGGTTTTCCAAAAGTATGTCTCCTAAATAACCAAGTCTGAATAGAGCCACAGTTTGCTTCTGCAGTTAGTTCAGCTACCCTTGTCATGCAGCAAGAGTGCTTTATACATACTTCCCATTTTGTCCCACAGAATGTTAAAAAGGCTTAATAAGATTGAAAACTTTTACTGCTTCACTAAAGACATTCTTAAGTGAAGTTGGTAATTAAAAAAAAATTTTTTTTAATGTTTATTTATTTTTGAGAGACAGAGTGTCAGTAGGGGAGGGGCAGAGAGACACAGAGAGAAAGACACAGAGAGAAAGACACAGAATCTGAAGATGCTCCAGGCTCTGAGCTGTCAGCACAAGCCCGACATGGGGCTCGAACTCACAAGCCGTGAGATCATGACCTGTGCCGAAGTCAGATGCTTAACTGACTGAGCCACCTAGGTGCCCTGGTAATTTTTTTTAAATGCAAGTACATAATGGTCTAGAATATGACTACTCCTACAGCTTGGGACAACCACCTTGATTCCTGCTAAGACACCAGCAGTTTTATTTACCTATTCTTGTGCACCATCAGTGCAAACGACACAACAATGAAAAATGCAAACAATTCAAATGTCTTCTCAGTAACGTTTCAAAGTTTTACCTTGTAGACTCCCTGGAATATTCCTGGGGACCTCTAGGGCCTCCAAGCCACACTTTGAAAAACACTGGTGTAGACAAATTTACCCAACATTTAGTGAAGGCATTCTTACTAAATTCTAGAGAATATAAAAAACAAATAAGGTAGTCACTGCTCTGGGGAAAAGCACCACTGATTTAGTTTGGGAGCCCAACTAGACTCTTTAATAAATACCTAGAACAGCAAGCGTGTGCCCCTCTTTCTTTAGGACCCTCTAATACCAAACCTACCAGAATAGTTACGGATAACATAAATCCTAGGGTCATTCTAGGCCAAATCTCTATTTCTTGGCAGCTCCAGAAATGTTCTGCTTCCCGTAGATCCTCATTTATGTTACATTCTACTCGTTATACAAACCTTTTTATCACGATAAAAATTATACCTAATAATGTTTATACTATCTGGCACAAAAATGGGCTATCTCTACATCCTTGTATCCCTGTTTGTATTCCTAGGGCAAAAGAACAAAGATCTGAGTGAATAAAGTAAGGTCCTTGAGGATGGAGACACTCTTAGCCATATCTGTGTGCTCAGAGATTAGCCCAGGATTTGGCAAGCAAAAGGTTCTCAATAAATGTTTATTGAACGGCAAGGAGTGCCATGAGTTACACCAAAAGTCAGATTTGTAGTTGGGAAGGTGTTAATATAATCATTATGCATTTGTGCTCCACATCCACTCTCTCCTTTGTCCCACCCAAGGAGTACAGAATAACACATTTGTTACTTCTTGTGGATATCACTGTAGTAAAACAAACCAGGGGGAAACACGTGGAATAGAAAAAAAAGTTAATTATCAATATTTCAAAATTAGTGCACTTTAATTATTTTGAGACAGTTATAATGAAAGACTAAAATGTCAAACTGAAATACTATTTGGTTAGGCCAATGAAAAAAGACCTTTCAAAATAATGCAAAATCCTTACACATTTAAACATTAATCATTTAATTAAACATTAAAACATTTACCAAAAAACTTATTTCCTTGCATTCCTAAATATATTATAAAAACTACTGATTTTTAAATTTATTTTTAATTATTTTATTTTAGAGATAGAGAAAAAATCCCAAGCAGGATCCATGCTCTGCATGGAGCCCAATACGGGGCTCAATCCCATGACCCTGGCATCATGACCTGAGCCAAAATCAAGAGAGGCTCAACTGACTGTGCCACCTAGGTGCCGCCCCCCCAAATACTGATTTTTTTTAAAAAGTCTTATTTCAGAGTTCATCTTATCACAGATTTCAAACAAGTGAGGAATCAGTAAAACTAAATCTTACTTAAGGCTTGCAAGTAAAGGGAAAAATAAATTAGAGAAGATTCCAAAAGTTTAAAAAGGGAAGACAAAACTCCTCCACTTTAGAGGGGATTCCAAGGGAAAGAGTCTCTGAAATAGATGTGAAAGAGAAGTTTGCATTCAGACAAGTACTGGAGAGACCTCCAGTAAAGTACTTCAGTAGAGGCCAGTAAGACTGTATAAAATAGCAATGTTATTGTAACATTATATGTGTTGGCCAATACCATAGGGACCGCTGAAGGTGAGATGGCTCTTTACAGTTGTCCAAATTAAGGCAAGGCGGCTAGGCCCTTGTACCCCCACATCTCTACCACTGATCATTAGGTGCAGGCTATCCTCTAGGGGTATAACCAGGGACAAGGCAACTGTCATTGGCAGAGGCAATTCCTGGGAAGACTCAGCTATGAGCCCTCAGCAAGCAATACTCTTGGAATGAGGGCTTTAGTTCCAAAGGGAGTAAATGGACTACGCACCACAGCATCCACTATATCCTCCTTATTATTCTATTTTTTTTTTCAATCAAAAGGTCTCACGTATTTATAACTGAACCAACCTATGGTATAGAAGCATAGTAACAGAGAAAAATCATTTCCCTGATAAAACATCTGCTGTACAGGTAGTAGGGAGGTTTACAGAAGGATGGGACAGAACACATGACCTTCAGGCAGCATAAATATGTGTGCCATCTCACGTGCGATCCCTTACAGACCCAGCTTGGTTCTTCTCCAATGCCACCGTTTGGAGTTGTACCTGATTTTATTACCAGTTTTCATCTGAATCCACAGGCGGATGGGACAATTCTGCTTTTATTTCTTGGCAAGGAATTGCCTGTTCCTGAAAGTCTTGTGAGAAGACCTGGTGAGGAACGGTCAGCTGCACCATGATGGTGGAGAAAAAGAGAGAGCTCCTTATTACTAAGGTAGTACCTATTCTATTTTTTTTTAAAGTATTTTATTTATTTTTGAGAGAGACAGAGAGCGTGAGCAGGGTGGAGGGCAGAGAGAAAGGGGAACAGAGGATCTGAAGTGGGATCTGTGCTGACAGCAGACAGCCCAATGCAGAGCTGGAACTCACAAACTGCAAGATCATGACCTAAGCTGAAGTCAGACTTGCTTCACAGATTGAGCCACCCGGGTGCCCGAAAATAGTATCTATTTTAAAAGAACTTGAAATGTCTTGTTTAGGGGATATCTGGCTACTTTATGCATAAATTTACAGAAATTCACTGGTCTCTACTAAGAGAAACTGTTTCTTTCATAGTCCCCAATTAAGGGGTGCCCAGTAATTGAAACAAAGAAGAGCCCCTGACACAGGCTGGCTGATCCACAGGTCACAAGCTAAGAGAAGGGCCGGTTAGAAAAGTATTGCCCAACAGAGGAAAGAGAAATGTCCTGAGCTAATCAGACTCTTCCTGAAGGGTAAATAAGGGATGCTGAGAGAATTAGTCAATGGGGGTATTGGAAGACAAATGAGTGGAAAAGAAAAGCAAAGAGGAGAATTATGCAGATGACAGGTCACAGCTTAAACATTCCCAAACTCTAGCTCACAAGTGTTAATCAAGTTTGTCAAAGTTTATTGACAATGTTATGTGTCCAGTTCTTCCTTTCTGAAGTATGACCTTATGAAAATCTTCTGTTCTTAGATTCTTTTTTTTTTATTTAAAAAAAATTTTTTTCAACGTTTTTATTTATTTTTGGGACAGAGAGAGACAGAGCATGAACGGGGGAGGGGCAGAGAGAGAGGGAGACACAGAATCGGAAACAGGCTCCAGGCTCCGAGCCATCAGCCCAGAGCCTGACGCGGGGCTCGAACTCACGGACCGCGAGATCATGACCTGGCTGAAGTCGGACGCTTAACCGACTGCGCCACCCAGGCGCCCCAGATTCTTTTTTTAAAATTGTGGTGGATTCTGTGCAGGAGGGAGCATGAGAGCAGCATGGTCAATCCTCTAGTGTCCGAGTCAGCTAGGTGTGAGCATGGCTGAGCAGGAACCCATAGCTCAGTGGCTAGCACAGACTGCGGCTGAAAATGAGGAGGATGAACACGTGGTCAACCATAAGCCCCCCCCACCCAGAAGGGCATCCAGGAGATCCAGGAGCTGGACAAGGATGACGAGAGTCTGTGCAAGTACAAGGAGGCCCTGTTGGGCCACGTAGCTGTGTCTGCTGACCCCAAAATCCCCAGTGTTGCTGTGACCCGCCTGATCCTGGTGTGCAGTAAAGCCCTGGGTCTTCTGGAGCTGGACCTGAGAAGTGATCTGGAGAGCTTCAAGAAGCAGTCCTTTGTGCCGAAGGAGGGGATGGAATACCAGATGTGAACTGGGAGACTGTGTCCGGCATGAAATACATCCAGCACACGTACAGGAAAGGCGTCAAGACTGACAACATCGACCACCTGCTACCTGATGGAAAGCTATGGTCCCCAGGCAGAGGAGTATGAGCTTCTGGCCTCCATGGAGGAGGCGCCCAAAGGTATGCTGGCTCATGACAGCTACAACATCAAGTCTCGCTTCACAGACGACAATAAGACTGACCACCTGTCTTGGGAGTGGAACCTTACCATCAAAAAGGAATGGAAGTCTCCTTGGTGGTCTCGCCTTGCTGCTTCTGCCTGTACTGGGGGGTAGAGGAGAGAGGGAGCCTCCAGCCCAGGTCTCCACCTTCCCTTCCATACCTTCAGGTTCCCCTACCTGTCCTAGCCTGATCTGAGGTCCCGGCTTTTCCAAGGGAATCTCATGGGGTGCTCAGATCCTTGTGGGCCTTTGCAGTTGCCCTGAATCCTGTTCTTTCTCTTCTTCCAGGATGGGAATGGGGTGGGGTGCATAACTGGAGGCTTCCTGGGGGCCAGCCACCTTCCAGCTTTCACCTGTGTCCAGTCAATTAATCCAACACTGTTAGTAACCATCTAACCATGATGTCTTAACATGTAGAACATGTGCTGTGGGGGCTGTCACTAACCTCTAACCTCCTACGTCTGCATGAGCACATGATCTCCCCCGTCTCAGCCCCATCGGCAACTCCTGAGGCCCTGGGGAAGTGTGGGGGATGTGCTGCTGCTGCTCTCCTGCCTACCGGGGATTAGCCAGCCCCCTCCCTGAGCCAGGGCTGTGGGGACGGCTCCAGGGGCTTGGGGAAAGCCAAACTGCCAAAACTGAAGTAGTCTCCATTCTAACCTAGGAGGCCAGGTGTCCTGATGCCCCTGCTTTCTCTGTCCCAGTGGGCAGTGCCGGAGCCCATGGTCCCAGCAGACAGCCCCCTCTGGACAAGGTCAGTGGCCGAGCCTTACTTATCCCACCTGGGCCTGCCAGCCTGGAGTCGTGTGCCTGGCCTGTCAGTGTCTCCATATGTGCCATCCTCTGGGCCCCCTGGCCTGCCACCTCTGCCCCCAGGCTTGGTGCCACCGTCCCTGACATGCCCTCTCCGGATCCAGCCAGGACAACTGTGGGACCAAGTGGACACAGTGGGAGCCCACCCCTGTGCCTCCCCCTCCCCTTACCTCCCCTGTCAGGCCCGAGCCTAGAATGCCCAAGAACCTGACCCTGCTCCTTTTCTAACCGGGAAATAAACTCCCCCAAAGGAAAATAAATAAATACACACATACATACATATATAAATAGATACATAGACAGACAGACAATTGTGATAAAAACACATACCGTAAAATTTACCATCTTAACCATTTCTAAGTGTATAGTTCAGTACTATTAAATGTATTTACACTGTTGTACAACCAATCTCCAGAACTTCTTCATCTTACAAAACTGAAACTCTACACACATTAAACAACTCTCCATTCCCCTCTCCCCCAAGCCCTTGGCAAGTATCATCCTACTTTCTGTTTCTGTGAATGTGACTACTCTGGATACCTCGTATCAATGAAATCATATAGTATTTGACTTTGTGACTGGCCTATTTCATTTAGCACAATGTCAAGATTCATCTAGATTGTAACATGCACCAGAATTTTTCCTTTTTAAAGATGAATATCCCATTGTATGTATACACCACATTTTATTTATCCATTCATTCAACAATGGACGCTTAGGTTGCTTCTACCTCTTGGCTATTGTGAATAATGAGTCTATAAACACGGGTATGTAGGTATCTCTTCAAGGTTCTGTTTTCAATTGTTTTGGAAATATACCCAGAAGTGGGATTACTAGATCATATGGTAATTCTATGTTTAAATTCTGGAAAAAACAGCATACTGTTTTCCATAATAGTTGTGTCATTTTATATTCCCGCCAACGGTACACAAAAGTTCCAATTACTTCATATATTCACCAGCACTATTTACCAGTTTTTTGGTTGTAACTATCCTAATAACTAAGAGGCAACACCTCATTGTGGTTTTGACTTACATTTCTCTGATGAGTGCTATCAAGCACCTTTTCAGATGCTTGTTGGCCATGTGCATATCATGTTTGGAGAAATGTCTATTTAAGTCCTTTGCTCAGTTTTTTAATCAGGGTGTGTTTTTATTTTGAGTTACAGGAGTTCTTTCTATATTCTGGTATTAACCACATCAGATATATGGTTTGCCAATATTTTCTCCCATTCCATAGGCTGCCTTTCGACTCTGTTCATTGTATCCTTTGATGCATAGAAATTTCCAGTTTTGATGTAGTCAATTTGTCTATTTTTACTTTTGTTTCCAGTGATTCTGGTACCATATTCAGGAAAAATTTGTCAAATCCAATGTCATGAAGGTTTTCTTTTTAAGAGTTATATGGTTTTAGGTCTTACATTTAGATCTTTGATCCATTTTGAGCTACTCTGTGTATAAGTGTCCAACTTCATTCTTTTGCATGTGGATAATCCAGTTTTCCCAGCATCATTTCTTGAAAAGACATTCCTTTTTCCACTGGCATCCTGAATGTTCTTGTCATCTTGGATTCTTTTGAGATTCCTATTTTCCTCACTACTACTACATTCTTACAATACAGCTGGATTATTTGTGGCTGCTGGAGTTAAGTGTCTGCTTCTTGCAAATAAGAGACACTAGGTTCTTTGGTTTCTAATCCAATCTTCATGACTAAGATCTAGCTATCTAAATAGTCATCACTTTTTCAAGCTGTAAGAAAGTTCTTACTCCTCTTCCTCCTAGAAACAGCTGGTGATTCAACAAGTATTTACTATCTTCTAGGCAATGTGCAAGGGATAAAATAAAAATAGAAATAAGGTCTTGGGCTTACAGAAATTTAAAGTGTATTGTATATTTAGGAAATAATTATAATACAATCTGGTGAACACCAGAAGGAAGCACTTAACAATGTGGTGAACACCAAGAGGGAATCAGAAGTGGTATCTAAGCTGGATCTTGTGGGGTAACAGAGGGGGACACAGTAAAGAAAAGATTCTAAATAGACGGAATAATAGGAGCATAGTGGAAAAAAAGTTGGTATAGTCTAGAAACTGCAAGTAAAGCAAATTGGTTAGAATGGTGATTACTCATTCATATACTCACGGGTTCAACTAACTTATTGAGCTCTCTAATGTGCCAGGTACAATTTCAAACAGGACACGGGACACAGGACAGAAATGGTGAACAAAACAGACAAGACTCTCCACCCTCATAAACCTTACATTCTAGTTAGGGGAAAAAACAAATAAATATATATGTCATACAGTTGTAAGTGCTAATGGGCGTGTATATGTGCACATATATCAGGGAAAACTTCAGAAGTTTTAATATTTTTGTTAAGACCTGAATAAAGTGAGGAAGAAAGCCATACAATTATTTCGGAGTAAAGCATTCCAGACAGAGGGAGTAGTAAATACAAAGACGAGACAGTGAGAAGCAGCTGAGCTTTTCAAGCAAAGACAAGAAGGCCGCGTGGCTTGAGGGAGGGCAAGGGAAGAAGAGCAGGAAATGTCAAGAGGCAGCCAGTGGCAAGAACATGTGTGGCTTTAGAGACCATCATAAGAGCTTTGGATTTTATTTTCAGTGAAATAAGAAGCCACTTTAGGGTTCTGAACAGAAGAATGAAATGATCTGACTTGTGTTTTAAAAGGATCACGCTTTTCCTGCTGTGTTGAATTAAACCAAAAGTGAGCAAAGGCAGAAGCAAAGAGAACAATCAGGAGGCTAACAGAATAATCTAAGCAAGAGATGATGGTGACCTACAAAGTCAATGCAGCTTTATTAATACCTGACTAAACCAGATACGAAGAAAGCCTTCTCTTCATTACCAGAGCTAAGAGGGACATCTCATAATGATAAAAGGATCAGTTCATCAGGGATATATAACAATCAGAAATGTGTACGTTGGTCCCAATAACAGAGCTTCAAAATAAATGAAACAAACACTGACAGAATTAAAGGGAGAAACACACAAGTCCATAATCACAATTAGAGATTTTACCACTACTCTCATAGCAATTAAAAGAACTAGACAAAGAAAATTTGCATAGACACAGAAGATCTGAACACTATCAGCCACCTTGTCTACTATTTATAGTAGACTCAGTAATGGCAGGATATACATTATTTTCACATGAACATGACATGTTTAGCAAAACAGATCATATTTGGGGGCATAAACAAGCCTCAATAAATTAAATTTTAAAATACTAAAACCATACAGAGTATGTACTCTGAACACAGGGGAATTAATTTACAATCAATCATGGTAAGATATCCATGAACTGCCCCCTCGCCAAAATTCGGAAATTAAATAACACATCTAAGTAATTAATGGGACAAAGAAGAAATTATGAAAGAAAATATGTTGAACTGAAATGATAAGAAAAACAACAATGTTCATGTGATGCTCCTAAATCAATGCTTAGAGAGCAATTATAGCTTTACATGCTTACATTTGAATAGAAGATCTTAAACCAATGATCTAAGGTTGTACCTTAAGAAAATAAAAAAAGGAGCGAATTAAATTCAAAGCAAGCAATAGGAAGGAAATAATAATAAACATCAAAAATCAAGGAGGGGCGCCTGGGTGGCTCAGTCGGTTGAGCATAGGACTTCGGCTCAGGTCATGATCTCACAATTTGTGGGTTCAAGCCCCACTCTGGGCTTTGCACGGTCAGCACGGAGCCTGCTTCAGATCTTCTGTCTCCCTCTTTCTCTGTGCCCCTCCCCCACTCATGCTCACTTTCTCTCTCAAAAATAAACATTAAAAAATTTTTTAAGAAAATCAAGGAAATAGTACAAAAACTGTCCTGTACATTTAAAAAGCTAAGCTCATAAGAAACAAAAATAGATGAATGCTGTAGTCTTAAATGACAGCTAAGTATGATGTACAACATGGATTGGTTCACAAACAAGGGAAAAAACAGCTGTAGAGCATGTTATCAGAACAACTGTGGATTAAACAATAGCACAGTATCTATTTTTTAATTATATTTTCTAATTTTGATAAATATATTGAGGTTATATAAGAGAAAGTTGTTCTTAGGAAGAAAGGCACATGACGTCTGCAAATCACTCTCAAATGGTTCAAAAAAGAAGTTGTATATACGAAGAGAAAAAATGTTAAATTAAATGGGACAAAACAATAGTTAGTGAATCTGGGTAAAGAGTTTAAGTTTTCAGTATGAAATCTTATCAAAATTAGAATTTTTTTAGTGTTTACTTATTTAGTTTGAGAGACAGATTGATAGTGCGTGTGTGCACGTGAGTTGGAGAGGGGCAGAAAGAAGAGAGAATCTACACTGATAGTGTGAAGTCTGACAAGGGGCTCGATCTTACAAGAGCCATGAGATCACAAGATGATGAGATCATGACCTGAGTCAAAATTAAGAATCAGACACTTAAAAGACTGAGCCACCCAGGCACACCAAAATTAGAAGTTTTTAAAATAATAATAATAATGAGGCTAGAAAAGTATGCAGCAGCCTCTCATGATGGGCTTCATAATGCCAGACAGCTTGGACTTCATCTTGAAAGGGATAAGGAAAAAGTAGCAGGAGAGCCTGATCAATTATTGTTGATCTAGTGGGAGGTTAGACTGGAGGGAAAGTAGGAAAGACTGCACACAGAAAACTATTTAAGACACTATTTCCCAGTTCTACTAAGAAATAATAATGATCTAAATTAAGGTTATGGGAATGGAAAAAAGTAGATTCAAGAGTTATTTAAAAGTCAGAAGAGACTTACAGAGTGATGAGATTGTTGAAAATAAGAAAGGAAGAAACATCTAGGATGACCTATGCCTCCTCCTGACCCATACCCAATTTGTGGCTTGGACAGTTAGAAAGACCACCATGTCACTCAACAAAGTGGGAAAAGTGGAGGTTTATTTGCCTTTGGGAAGGTCGGAAAATGAGTTCTGTTGTAGATGTTCTGAATTTAAGATGTTTGTGGGGTATCCAAGTCCACTAGTACATTAGAAATTTCCAAATCAGGTCTAGAGTCTCAGAATGAAGACATAAATCTGGGAGTTATCAATCCAGGGATGTAGATGTAGATGTAGATGGCATGAATTGATAAGAGTGACAAGAGAAACTGAAGAGGAGCATCCAATGGAACATTAAAAGGCAAAGAACACTGCAAAAGAGACGGGGGAGGAGGGACAAACAGTTAATGATACAGACACAGCAGATAAAATTATAGCAGTAAAACCATGTGTTGTTTTAGTTTATAACAAATGTTCTGAAAATGAAAAGTATGATAAACTAATACCACTTTATGCCATAAATGAGGTTAATAGGAATAGTCATTTGCCAAAAAAAAATATAAATATTCCATCTATTATCTATTCACTTACCCACAAAGAATGACCTACTTTTAGAAACATCATTTACAAAACATTAATTATAGAAGTGAAAATTAATAGCCAATACATAAATTGGCAGGGGCGCAACACCAAAAACTCCATGCCATCTTCCAGGACAAAATCCGTTCACGGTACTTCACTCATGCTTTATTTTTTTTTTCTTTTCTTTTTTTTTTTTTAACGTTTATTTATTTTTGAGATAGAGAGATACAGAGCATGAGCAGGGGAGGGGCAGAGAGAGAGGGAGACACAGAATCCGAAACAGGCTCCAGGCTCTGAGCTGTCAGCACAGAGCCCGATGCGGGGCTCCAACTCACGGACCGTGAGATCATGACCTGAGCCGAAGTCGGACGCTCAACCGACTGAGCCACCCAGGCGCCCCACTTCACTCATGCTTTAAACTGAAACTGAATTTGAATTTAAATTTAAATTAAACTTGAATTTGAATTTAAATTAAATACTCAATTAAACAAAAGGCTTTGAGGATTATGTCCTTTAGAAATAAAGTTAGAATCTCTTCTAAGATCCATGTCATTTAAGGTTTGTGAAGGTCTGAGTGTTTGTATCCACCACTCCCCAAATTCACATGTTAAAATCCTATTACCCAATGTGATATTAGGAGGTGAGTCCTTTAGAAGGTCCTTTGAAAGGATGGATGGAATTAGTGTTCTTAGAGGCCCAAGAGAGCTCCCTAGAAGAGGGCTTTCACCAGAACTGAACTTTGCTGGCACCTGATCTTGAACTTCCAACCTCCAGAATTGTGAAAAATAAATTTCTGTTGTTTAAAATCCACCTAATCTGTTCTGTTATAGCAGCCAGAATGGACTAAGACAAGGTCCTCCACAATAGGGTCCAATCAATTTTCAGGCTTTATTTCTCTTAACTTTTACCCTTCTAAAGAGCTTCTACCAATAAATCTACCTGCCATTTCTGGAATGAAATCTGCAAACATTTGCTCACATGGTTTCCAATGTTTAAAATGTTCTTTCATCTTCAAATCTAGTAAAATCCTGCCCATAATTTAAGGCTCAGCTCAAATGTTACCTCTTTAAAAACATATTCCAAAGCATCAGAAAAACAGCATGATATAATGAGAAGGGTAAGGACTTTGAGAGACTTAAGTTAAAATACCATATCCACAATATAGTTGTTTTGTGATCTTTGTTAATCTTATATTTCTCATGTATAAAATTAAGAAAATATATACATCTTAAATAATACTTAAGGGAAGATATATTCAAACAACTGATAAAGAGTACCTACCCCACAGTAGGCATTAACTGAATAAAAGAAAGATGCTTCCAATACTGTGCCTTGTGAATGTTTAACAACCAGTTCTCCAAATTAAAAATAATAATTTTTTAAAAGCCCTAATTTGTGATGTTTGTCCATTTCCATGATGTTACCTTAAAAATAAAAGATCCAGTTACTTTACCAGCAAAATGAATTTATTCAGGAATAGTAGAGAACTGCAATTCAGAACATGTAAGCTACAAGCAAAAACATAGCTAAAATATGGGCAAGTCCAGAGAACAAAGAAGAGGAACATTCTTTTATTGAAAAAGGGGGGGGGAGAGTTAGGAGGGGCTGTTATATACAAAAAGTCTACTGAAATAAACTGGGGGTCTTAGTGGCTTTTCATTGGCTGAGTTGTGACAGTCTCTCATTGGCTGGGCTGTTGCTGGGCAACAAGAAAAATCTTTCCGCTGGGGTAGTGAAGCATAGGTTGTTCTTATCAGGAAGGTACTCTCTCCCTGTTGGGGTCTACAATTGATGATGAGTGGTAGGGCATGAGAGCCCCCCCTTCTGGCCTCTACCTCCATTTTATTGAGGCTTCTCTGCATTAATTTTCAGGGTGTCAATGCTCTCACTATGGCCAATTTCAAGCTTCCAACATGACCTCACTGATTCCAGAGATGGGATGAGATGTGCAGTAGCACATCATTATATAGTATTTCTACCAGAGAAATACCACAGACACAAATAACCTCAAGAGTACAGTTAATAGTAAAATATTTAGGAACTGACAAGTTTTAAGTATTTACTGTTTTTAATATATATATTTTAAGTTTATAAATCTTAATTTTTATATAATGTCTGTATTTAACACCTGGCTTATAAAATTCTTGGAAATTTAACAAACAGCTCTTACAGGTCAGTACAAACCTGCTCCAGCCAGCACCAAATTATTTCCAAGTCAGAAAATAAGTATGGACACACACATTATATAGTTCAATCTTTAGAAACAATGCTGATATGTGGAATTTGAGAAACTTAACAGAAACCATGGGGGAAGGGAGGGGGAAAAAATAGTTTCAAACAAAGGAGGCAAACCATAAGAGACTCTTAAATACACAGAACAAACTGAGGGTTGACAGGGGTGGGGGGGGGAGGGGGGAAAGGGGAGAGGGGGAAACTGGAAGGTGGGCATTGAGGAGTGCACCTGTTGGGATGAGCACTGGGTGTTTTATGTAAGCGATGAATCACAGGAATCTATCCAGGAAGCAAGAGCACACTGTATATACTATATGTTAGCTAACTTGACAATAAATTATTAAAAAAAAAAAAAAGAAAGAAAGAATGCGGAGATATAAATTTAAAAAAATTTTTTTAAATCCAATATATGTATATCACACCCCCAATTATGATGTTATTTCTTTGGAGACGATCAAACATCATCCTCATGCAGAAGAACTACATATCTACAGGAGGTTAGGTTTATTACTATATTCATGAACAAAAAGGTGAACACATTTTATTCACTTTTTATTTGATAAAGCAACCACAAAGTCATGCTTCTTTTCTTTCCTTCCTTGGTAATTCCAAATACATTCTAAATTCATACTCCTATTTTAGGAGACGATCAAAACTGAGCATTTAATACTACATGTGATTGTGATAGTGCTGTACATACTAACAGTAAAGTGCATCTATTATTTTTTTAAGTCTATTTATTTATTTTGAGAGAGAGAGAGAGAGAGAGAGAGAGAGAGAGAGACAGTAAGTGTTCTAGTGGAGGAGGAACAAAGAAAGAGAGAGAGAAAGAATACCAAGCAGGCTCCACACTGTCAGTCCAGAGCCAGATGTAGGGCTTGATCTCACAAACCTTGAGATCATGACCTGAGCCGAAATTGAGTCAGATGCTTAACTAACTGAGCCACCCAGGCACCCCAAAGTGCATTTATTTTATAGTAAGTGATTGTCTTGATCCATTATGTGCTAGAATGCACCTGAAAAGCAGAATTAGCCTTGTAACATGAAGAGAAATGCAAAACCAAAACAAGGAGGCTAGAATTGACCTGGAGAGTTAATATATTCTACGACCAAAAAAGTGCAAGCTCAGTACTAGTTTCTTAAACCTTTCAGTGGGTCAAATTGGAGATAAATTAACATAGAAGTACCTAATAAAGGTTTTATTGTTGGTGTTTCATTTCTAAAGAGTATACAGCAAAACCCTGAGAAGCACGGAATGTTTCATTCACATATGCCAATGATTCTCAACCTTCTCTGCATCTTAGAACTAACTAGGGAGCTTTTGAAAAAAAATATCCCACAGACGAGAAAGGCTTGGGAAACTGGTGGAGTAAGAGGACTCTAGGATCATCCTGTCCCACATTTACAACTAGATATCACTCACATCCTAGTAAATAAACCAGAGACTGATCTGAAGACTCAGAACAACCTCCACAACTACATGTAGAAAAGCCACATTGGAGAGGTTAAGAAAGGCAGAAATGGGTCTGGAGCTGCCCACAGGAGGGAGGGAGCTGCTGCCACAGAGAGGGGAAAAACGCCAGGGAGCCCATAAGGGGAAAATGAATTCCTGTAACATCTTGCCTTGAAAACCAGAGGGGCTCAATTCTGTGAGTTTGGACAGCCAGCAGGACTTGGAAGGCTAGAGCTTTAAAAGTCAGCTGGGCCAGCTGGAAGGGAGTGTGTTGGGGGGACTTCTCTAGGAACAAAAGAGCTACCCGGTGCCATTTCCCTCCACTGCCACCAGCATAAACAGAGCCACCTCCAGGAAGGGATGCTGCACGGATACTTGCTACCTAACCTGCTAGCAGTATGTCTCCACAAGTTCTCCAGAGACTCGTCCATTCCAAGCCTGATGGCCTTGATCCTGCACTAAGCACAATTTATGCTAATGCTGTGGCCCTGCTCCCTGAGCCCTTCTGTGGCCAGGTCCCCCAGAGCCAGCCTGCCTGGGTCTTACTAACATCACAGACAGCAAGCACAGCCCTCAACAGGCAGAGAGTCAGCGCAAATATCTGAACTGAAAGGAAAAGTGACTCAGAGACACTTAAATGCCAGGTTCTGGTGAACAGGGGACACTGCACTCCAGGGCACCTCAGAACCTCTTCATAAAGCCCCTACTCTCAAGAGCAGAAGAGGTAGCTGATTTTCTAACACAGAGAAACAGACATAGAGAGGTAGACAAAGTGAGGAGAAAGAGAAATACGTCCCAAATGAAAGAACAGAACAAAATTACAGCAGGAGATCTAAGCGAAACAGAAATGAGTAATATACCTGATACGGAATTTAAAGTCATGATCATAAAGATACTCACTGGACTTTAGAAAAGGGTAGAGGACATCAGAGACCCTTGACAAAGAAATAAAAACTAACACATCAGGGATGAAGAACTCAATAAGTGAAATTAAAAATATACTAGATGGAATAAGCAGGCTACAAGACGCAGAGAAATATTATCAGTGACCTGGATAACAGAGTAATGGAAAGCAATCAAGGTGAACAGGTGAGAGACAAACAACACTGAATAATGACAACAGACTTAGACAACTCAGTGACTCCATCAAGCGTACTAATATTTGCATTATACAGATCCCAGAAGGGAAGGGAGAGAAAGGGAGGCAGAAAATGTATTTGAAGAAGTGACAGCTGAAAACTTCCTGAATATGGGGAGGGAAACAGATACCCATATTCAGGAGGCACAGAGCTCGCCTGACAAATTCAACCAAAGGAGGTCCACACCAAGTGGATATAGTAATTAAAATAGCAAAAAATAGTGATAACAATTTTTTAAGGTTGCAAAAGAAAAGAAGATAGCTACGTATGTACAAAAAAAACCCCATAAGGCTATCAACTAATTTTTCAGCAAAACTTTTCAGGCTAGGAGGAAATGGCATGATGTATTCAAAGTGCTCAAAGGGAAAAATCTGCAGCCAAGAATCCTTTATCCAGCAAGGCTATCATTCAGAATAGAAGGAGAAATAAAGAGTTTCCCAGACAGACAAAAGTTAAAAGAATTCATGACCACTAAACCAGCCCTATAGGAAACGTTATGGAGCACTCTGAGCGAAAAACGAAACCCATAAGTAAGAAAGAGTAAGAAAAACAGAAAGCACAAAAGAAAAAGGAAATTAAGCATATCTGTAAAAAATCAGTCAAGAGAAGCACAAGATAAAACAATGTAAAATATGATACGAAATATCTGAAACATGGAGGGTAGATGAGCAAAGAATGAGTTCAAAATTAAGAGACCATCAAGGGTGCCTGGGTGGCTCAGTCGGTTAAGCGTCTAACCTCAGCTCAGGTCATGATCTTGTGGTTTGTGGGTTTGAACCCCGCGGCGGGCTCTGTGCTGACAGCTCAGAGCCTGAAGCCTGCTTCAGATTCTGTGTTTCCCTCTTCCTCTCTGCCCCTCCCCCGCTCACGTTCTCTCTCTGTCTCTCAAAAATAAATAAACATTTTTTAAAAAATTAAAAAAAAATAGATTAAGACCTAAATGTGAGACCTGAAACCATAAAAATCCTAGAAGAGAGCATGATGTCTCTGACATAGGCTGTAGCAACACTGTTCTAGATATGTCTCTGGAGGCAAGGGAAATAAAAGTAAGAATAAACTATTGGGACTACATCAAAATAAAAAGCTTCTGCACAGTGAAGGAAATAATCAATGAAACTAAAAGGCAACCTACAGAATGGGAGAAGATATGTGCAAATGACATATCCGATAAAGGATTAGTATGCAAAATACATAAAAACTTACACAAATCAACACCCCAAAAACCAAATAATCCAATTAAAAAATGGGCAGAAGACATGAACAGAGACTTCTCCAAAGATGTCCAGACAGCCACCAGACAGATGAACTGATGCTCAAAATCACTCATCATCAGGGAAGTACAAATCAAATCAAAACTACAATGAGATACCACCTGACACATGTCAGAATGGCTAAAACCAAAACACAAGAAACAAGTGTTGGTAAGGATGTGAAGAAAAAGAAACCCTCATGTGCAGCTGACAGTAATGCAAACTGGTGCAGCCACTGTGGAAAACAGTATGGAGGTTCCTCAAAAAGTTAAAAATAGAACTACCCTACGATTCAGTAATCGCACTACAGGGTGTTTACCCCCAAAATATGAGAATACTAATTCAAAGGGATACGTGCACCCCTATGCTTATAGCAGCATTATTTGCAATAGCCAAATTATGGAAGCAGCCCAAATGTCTAATGATAGATGAATGGATAAAGATGTGGTATATATACATACAATGGATGCAATAAAAAAGAATGAAATTGAGATTTATAACAACATGAATAGATCTAGAAAGTATGATCCTAAGCAAAATAAATCAGCCACAGAAAGGCAACTACTACATGATTTCACTCAAATGTGTAATGTAAGAAACAAAACAAACGAGCAAAAGAAAAAAAAAAAAAAGACAAACCAAGTAACAGGCTCTCAACTATAGAGAACTGATGGTTACCAGGAGACAGGTGGAGGGATGGGTGAAATAGGTGATGGGGATTAAGGAGTGTACTTGTTGTGATGAGCTCTGGGTGACACATGGATTGTTGAATCATTATATTGTACACAAACATAACACTGTGTGTTAACTATGTTGGATTAAAAGAAAAAAAGAAAACAATTGAAATACCACCATATATCAATGATTTAATGATGGGTCCCAGTAAGTCCCATATGAATAGCCAATAAGTTTTATTTATTTATTTACTTTTTTATGGCACACATTAGAATCACCTGGTGAGCTTTTAAACATATTTTTAAAAAGTACTGGCCAGGCCACCTGGCTGGCTCAGTTGGAGGATCATGCAACTCTTGATCTTGGGGTTGTGAGTTTGAGCCAAGATTACTTAAATAAAACTTAAAAAAAAAAAATCACCTGCCATAAAAAACCTCACTGATTTGATCATGCTCTAGACTCTAAACAAACATATATGCAAAAGAACTTTAGTAATGGGATAGATCTACAAATCCTTCAGTTCTACTTATCATGCAGATTAAAATTACAAGTCAGACACTATTGTATACCTGTTGAAACGGCCAAAATTAGAAAGACTGACAAAATCAAGTGTTGGCAAGTATGTGGGGCAACCAGACTCTTCTACATTGTTGGTGCAAGTAAAAATCAGTAAAACCACTTTGGAAAACTATTTGGCAGTGCTATTAGAGTTAAACATATGCCTATCCTATGACTCAGCAATTCCACTCCCAGGAAATATAACCAAGAAATAAAAGTGCATATGTCCATCAAAAAATAGCTGAAAGAATATTCATAGCACCTTTATTCAGAAGAGCTAAAACCTGGAAACAACAAGCTGCCCATCAACAGTAAAACAGATAATAATATAGGTATACAATGGAATATTATACAGCAATGAAATAGAACTACTACTATAAAAAACAGAAAAATAGCTCACAGACATAATGTTGAACAAATAAAGACAGACCTAAAGAGTATACACTACAGGATTAAATTCAAATAAAAATAAATTCAAATAACCAGTAAGTTATGATGATTATAGGCAGAATAGTGGTCACCTTGTGGGCGGAGATGGGATAGGAGTACTAAGACATGACCTTGAAGGTGGGACTTCCAGTTTCTATTTCTGCATGTAAGGAGCTTGGAAATCACCACGCCATCCTAACAAGTAAAAAGCTGAACAGACTGAAAAATCAACAACTCTGCTTGGATTTTTAAGAGTGAGGAAGAATGCTGGAGAAGGTCACTGAACAGACATGATGACAGCCAGCTGACCCATGAACTGGACCCAGGCTGTTGGAGGCTCCTCATCCTCTTCTCTGTCCTTGGAATGTGGGTTCCACTTGCCTTTTATGCTACAGAGGCTCCTCCAAGGACATAGTCTTGAGACAGTAAAGTGGTGTTTAAAACAGCTGCATGGTGTACATGTGACAGAACCCAGTTAAGGCCTCTGCATAAACTTAAGATTTGGCAGGTGGGTACAGGGATCCATTCATCTTGTTGCCACTCAAGACAAGCGTCTCGTACCTAAGTTCCCTTAGCTTATTAAAACTGACACCTACTGACCTGGAGTGGCCTGCCTCTTTCTTCAGTTTCTCCCTGCCCTCCAGGTATTTGGGGGGCAGGGGGAGAATTCCAGACTACACCAGGGAAGCTTCTGAGAGGGATGCAAACCAGCAAAGACACAGGGCAAAGTGCTGCCTCCAAAACTGGACAGATAGGTGAATATAGAGTCAAGGCTTAGCAGAGCAAAAACTCACTAGTAGAAATCATCTTGGGAACCAGTGCTGGGGTAGGAAAAGCTGAACTGTAATCAACAAATGACTGGAAGCTCACTGTGGAAAACTCTGAAAGTTAAAACTGCAGGGGTACTCTGTCATAAGAAGGGCCCCACAATATTGTGAGTTTTACCTCCAAAAGCTGGACGAGGTTACCACAGTAAATATGGGAGAAAAATCCCCTCATCCTTTCGGTAGGGAAAGGAGATATGAACCATTTTGAAATACATCAGACCACTCTGCTCTTCTTAAAAAGGCCTACCCTCAGGGGAAACCAGAACCTAACCTGCTTGGGTATAATCAGCCCCTAAGTGACCTCAGGAAGAGAAATAAACAAATCCAGCACACTCTAGCTATCATGTCCCACCCAGGCAGGGGAGAGAAAAACTGAGAAACACTTATGAAGTTTACCATCTGGAGGCACAGGCTCACTAAAAAAACTGAGACCTAATCATAGGACTATATAATGCTTCCTTTCTCCCATATCCTACCACCACATTGCTCAAGACCTGTTTATAGCAGTTCCTTTTACATCATGTCTGGTTGTCAAGAAAAAAATTGTTAAGGCCTACCAAAAGGCAAAATCACAACTTGAAGAAACAGAGCAAGCATCACAACCAGATATGGCAAGGATGTTGGAAATATCAGACTGGGTATTTAAAACTATGATTAATATGCTAAAGGCTATAATGGATGAAGTAGCACGCATGAACAGATGGGCAATGTAAGCAGATAAAGAAGTCGTAGGAAAGAACCAAAAAGATATGCTAGAGATCAAAATCACTGTAATGGAAATGAAGAGCCAGAAACGGGCTTATTTTACTATCTAATGACCTTGGAGTAGGCAAATATTTCTTAGGACACTAAAACCATAAATAATAAAAAAGAAACACTGATAACCTGGACTTCACCGAAATTAAAAATTTGTCTTCAGTATCCAAATTCTACAAAGAACTTATCAAACTCAACACCCAAAAAACAAATAATCCAGTGAAGAAATGGGCAAAAGACATGAATAGACACTTCTCCAAAGAAGACATCCAGATGGGCAACCGACATATGAAAAAAATGCTCAACATCACTCATCATCAGGGAAATACAAATCAAAATCACAATGAGATACCACCTTACACCTGTCAGAATGGCTAACATTAACTCAGGCAACAACACGTGTTGGCGAGGATGCGGAGAAAGAGGATCTCTTTTGCATTGCTGGTGGCAATGCAAGCTGGTACAGCCACTCTGGAAAACAGTATGGAGGTTTCTCAAAAAACTAAAAATAGAACTACCCTATGACCCAGTAATTGCACTACTAGGCATTTATCCAAGGGATACAGGTGTACTGTTTCGAAGGGACACATGCACCCCCATGTTTATAGCAGCACTTATCAACAATAGCCAAAGTATGGGAAGAGTCCAAATGTCCCTTGATGGATGAATGGATAAAGAAGATGTGGTGTGTGTATGTATACACACACACACACACACACACACACACACACACACACACACACACACAATGGAGTATTACTCGGCAATCAAAAAGAATGAAATCTTGCCACTTGCAACTACGTGGATGGAACTGGAGGGTATTATGCTAAGTGAAATTAGTCAGAGAAAGACAAAAATCATATGACTTCACTCATATGAGGACTTTAAGAGACAAAACAGATGAACATAAGGGAAGGGAAACAATATAAAAACGGGGAGGGGGACAAAACAAAAGAGACTCATAAATATGGAGAACAAACAGAGGGTTACTGGAGGGGTTGTGGGAGGGGGGATGGGCTAACTGGGTAAGGGGCATTAAGGAATCCACTGAAATCATTGCTTCACTATATACTAACTAATTTGGATGTAAATTTTAAAAAATAAAAAATAAAGTTAAAAAAATTTGTCTTCAAAAGAAAACATTTAAAAAATGAAAAGGCAAGCCACGGACGGGAAGAGAACAGACATAATTTATGTATCTGACAAATGCCTAGTATTCAAAATATGTAAATATATATACACATATATATGTGTGTATATATACACATATATATGTGTATATATATACACATATATATGTGTATATATATACATATACACATATGTATACATATGTGTGTGTGTGTGTGTGTGTATATATATATATATATATATATATATATATATATACATATATATATATATAAATGAGTCTTACAATTTAGTAATACGAAGACCAATAGCTCAAAATATGGCCAAACTTCTAACAGGCACTTCACAAAAGAAAATATATGAAACGTCACTAATCATCAAGGAAATGCAATTTAAAACTACAATAAGGGGCGACTAGGTGGCTTAGTTGGCTGGGTGTCCGACTCTTGATTTTGGCTCAGGTCTTGACCCCAGGGTCAGGGTCATGGGATAGAGCCCTGCGTCAGGCTCCTCGCTTAGTGTGGAGTCTGCTTGGGATTCTCTCTCTCTCTGCCCCTCCTCCACTTGCTCTCACATACACACATGCATGCACGCTCTCTCTCCCTTTCTCTCTCTCTCAAAAATAAATAAATCAATAAAACTATAATAAGATACTACTAAATACCTACTATTATGGGCTGAAGTTTAAGAAGACTGACAGGTGTTGGTAAAGAGTAGCTGTAATCTGTATACAATGCTGGAGGGAATGTAAAAAAGTACTTCACTTGGAGAAATGTTTAACAAATTCGTATAAAAGTAAATACACACTTGACCATATGACTCTAATCATTCACCACAGAAATTAAATATCCAGAAGAGACTTTTATGAGCATATTCATAAGAGCCCCAAACTAGAAAAAAATGTCCATCAACAGGTTACAGATAAACAAATTGTGGTATATACATATAATGGTATATTCCTCAGCAATAAAAAGGAATGAATTCCTGATGTATGCAGTAACTGTTGATTAATCTCAAAACATTATGCTGAGCCAAAAAAAGCCAGACACAAAAGAATAAATACCAAATGATTCCATTTATATAGGAGTTAAGAACATACTAATCTATAATGACAGATCAGCTGTTGCCTTGGGAGAAGGGTAGGAGAGGGGAGGACTGACTTCAAAGGGACATGGAAACTTGAGGATGATGGAAACATTCTGTATCTTGATTACAATTATGGTTTCCCAAGTTTATACATTCATTAAAACTCATCAGACTCATCAGACTGCATATTTACAATGGGTGCATTTTATTATAGAGAAATTTTATCTCAATAAACTGTTGATTTTCTTTTTCAAAGAAAGAGTAAAATTCCATTCTATCATGCCTAATGGTAGAGGATCCATTTCTCTACCAAATCCACCCAGAAAGCCCAAGCTGGTGGGGGAGGTTTATGGCCTTATCATAGTACCCACTTATAAGGACTGACTCACAGCTCTACAACCTAATAGCAAATGAAGTTTGTCATTTTCCAAAATATGTCTCCATGACAAAAATGTATTAGACCAATACCCTCTCACTATAAAAATCACTGCCGAGTCCTAAGTGTCATTTATGGATATATAGTCCCTGTTTTAAGCCAGTCTGAAAATCATAAGCACTTGCTTTCTAAGAGAATATCTAACAAATGGCAGAAGATTAAAAAAAATCCCTCTGTTTCTCAGATCTAGTGTCCCTCCTTCTAGATCTTTTAAATCAGCAATAGGGGCAATAACCAGTTTGCCAAATCAGACTTTAGTCAAGTATTGTATATATCTCATTCATTTGGCTGCCCAGCCACAGCCTGCTTCCAATGTTGGGGAAAGCCTCCACGTGATAAGGCTGGTGAAAGGCAGAGCCTGTGTCTTCTTATATAAAAACTCAAAATACCAGACAATCAAGCAAATATCTGGATCCAGATTACTTGGGTTCAATCCCTGGCTCCTCCACGTACTAGCTATGTAACCTTAGGCAAATTTCTGAAGTTCTCCTTCCTCATTTGTAAAATGATAACAGTACCTACTTTGTAGCACTGCTGTGAGAATAAAATGAAATAAATATAAAGTACTTAGAAGAGTGCCTGGCATACAAGAAGTGCCATAGAAGTTATTATTTATTTCCCAAGCTCTGCTGGCACTGCCATAAACCTAGGTTCTGTCAAATCGAAGGCAATTGCCCCAGACCTGGAAGCAGAAACCAGTAATAAAAAGAAAGAGGGACAACAGGAACTCACTCTGGAGCAGCCGTAACTTGCAGCAAGATCAAACTCTGGGTCAGCAGAGGCCATAGCACTCGTGGCAGCATCCAGGCACCATAGCTAGAGGTACTGGCAGTGCAAGCTGCTCTCTGTTGCTAGGCAATGGCAGAGCACTGGTACCCTCACTAAAACAGTGCTGGACCATGATTTTGGGCATAGTCCTAGGCACAAAGCCTGGAGTCTGATTTGTCAATCTTTCTGATAATTCTGTAAGCTACCTCATGTCCTCTTAGTAAATGTCTTTTCCATGTAAGTGAGTTGGAGTTGGTTTCATTGCTTGCAACATAAGACCCTGACATCAGACCTGCATAAGTGAATAACGGAAAATGGTCTTAGAATATCTTTGTGAATGTTTCTGAGTATCAAGTGAAAACTATGAAATGGTCTAGAAAGTTTTCAGAATGTTAGAATGCTATGAAACTTGTTTGACAGCCATGGCTCCCTAATCTAATACAACAATAGTAACTGAAAACCTGATCTTTATCGACTACTTTCTATGTGCCAGGTACTGTGCTAAGCACCTCACATTAATTATTTCATTTAACCTTCACAGGTGCCCTGGGAGGTAGAGGAGACTTTCCCAATTTTACAGATGAGGAAACTGAGGACTAGGAAACTTAAGGAATTTAAATAATGTATCCTCTTGTGTACAGAGCCCACAAGAATATTAAGAGCTAACATTTAATGAGCACTTACCATGTGTCAGGCACTATTGTGTTTTTGTTATATTATGTGTGTTGTGTTATATCATTATATTAACTGATTTAGTTCTAATTGTTCTATGTGCATTATCTCATTCAACCCCACAACTCTCTAATATAGGTTCCATTATTATTCCTGTTTTACAGGTAAGAAAACAGAAAGATTAAGAAATTTGCTTCATAACATGCAGCTAGCAAGTGATGAACTGGGATTCAAATCTGGCTTTAAGAACTTCATTTTCAACCTCTACATTACACTACCTTTCCAAAGGTGACTGAAATACACCATTGGGCCATGCCAACCAATGTATATGCATTCAGGTTTTTATGTGGGTCAAACCTACTGCTTTCTTAATGTTGACAACTTGTACTGTTGTTTCTTCTATTTCCGTATCATCATGCATAGTTAAAGAGTAGCACTGTCTTTACCTGACCCTCATTTCCAACAACTGAAGAATGAATGAAGCATCAGCCTCCAATTACATCATTAGCACTGTCTTTTGCTAACACCAGAGCCCCAGAGACAGCTGTACCCCGGAACTTCCTACTCCTCACTGTGGGCAAATGCAGAATAAAGCTAGGACATCTGTGAATCAGGAGGTTCAGGATACCAAGTCTGTTACTGCAAATGGCATCAACTGCCAGAAAATCTGTACGTGTTATCAATGATCCTGATAACTCAATGGTTCTCAACCAGGCTGAATTGCACACCCCCTCCCCAAATATTTAGCAATGTCTGGAGACATTTCTGGTTCTTATAGCTGAGGATGGTGTGCTACTGGCATCCTGAAGGGACAGGACAGGGATGTTGCTAGACATCCTACAATGCACAGGATAATCCCCCACAATAAAAAATCATCCAGCCAAATATGTCACAGTGTCAAGGATGAAAGACTCTATAAACAGCTTGATGCTATAAACTGCTTCGTACACTAGTCTTAATACTTACTCACTTTAATGTCATAGAAATAACCCATTCCAAAGCATGAGACCAACTGCACTGGGGGGAGAATTACTCCCCCCATGCCCTCCTTTGCTGAACCACTTAACACTGTCCATCATTCCAGCAAACGTTTTCAACACCACAAGAGCTATAACATGGCTCATAAAACTGCTTACTGTCTGACCCCTACCTACTCCTCCAGCTGCTTCTCATACCATTCTCTCCTCTATCTCCAACTTGGCCAATTAGGCAACCAAATAACTTCATCTTCACACTCAGGGTGCACAACAACTCTTCTCCCTGTCAATTCAACTTTCAGTCTATGACCTCTTCTGTGGTTACCAAAAACCTAAGCTAAAAGAAAAAAAGCTCCTCATGTAATTTTTTCTGGTACAACTTATGTTTTTCAAATTCTAAAAATATACCTTGACACTAACATTTAAAAAGGCCTTACAAATGACAGTCAACATTTATAGGTGAACACCCTATGGAAAATAATAGATACAACATAAACCAAAATTCACCCAGACTAAAAATCTAGCTTAAGTTTTTTTTAATGTTTATTATTTTTAAAAGAAATAAACAGCATGAGTGGGGGAGGGGCAGAGATAGAGGGAGACACAAAATCCGAAGCAGGCTCCAGGCTCTGAGCTGTCAGCACAGAGCCCGACACGGGGCTTGATCCCATGAACTCCAAGATCATGACCTGTGCTGAAGTATGACGCTTAGCTGACTGAGCCACTCAGGCACCCCGAAAATCTACCTTTTAATAAGGAAAGAGAAGGCATACTGGAAATACAATAAATTGTTGTTATCAATTTATTACCTTATTAATGGTAAAGCCTAATTTCTACAATGCTTAGAAACAAGGTAGAAACTTTCTAAAAAAGATGTAAAAGAACTTGTCTTAGCCTTAGGCTTCTGGAACTATACAAGGCACTGTATCTTCTAAAACACACATTTAACATTGGTTTTTATTCCAATTGACCACTGAACAAGCAAAAATAAAGTGATATAGTACTAAGCGTAAAGATTTTCCAATTCTTTCTTAAATCTATTATTTAAAAAAGTTATTTGAAAATTCATTAAAAAGTACTGTGAAATATTTTCAGTGCTCAGATCACTGGATGCATATATTTAATAGACATGTTGTTCAATCACGTAGCTATATTTTCTTCTAATTTAAAAGACTAACTTCTTAATTTCAATCAATTTGAGACAAAAGAGCAATGAAAAAAGTAAACAGTGTGAAAGAAGAAAAAGTAGCCATAAATATTTAACTCTAATTGTTCTAGTTATGGCTTCAAACAATGAAGGTTGCAGTGTTTACTGGGGTAATTATGCATGTCAAGAGAGACCATACTTTGTTCCAATACCAAAAAGCACAAATGCCTTCTGTGTTAGATGAAATTATTTACATTTTTGTTTGCCTACAAAAAGAGAAAGCAATTATATTAAACTCATAATTCAAATAGTCTTTGAAATTTCCTTCTGTATTAGTAAAAATATGACCTTCTTTTAAAAATGATTAATGTATTTATTATAAAGTGTTAACATAGTTCAAAAATATTAGGTGAATAAATCTCCTGCATGAAGTTTCACGAGAACTACCCAACATATCAGGAAACGTGGACATAAGGACCAGCTTTGCCCCTTTTTATAAGTTTATAAATATTCCTAAGTTTCAATTTCCTCCTCATAAAATGAGATTATTAACCTCACCTATATACCATAAGAATAAAATATGAAATTGCTTTGAAAACTGAAAATGCTATTTTATATAAAGATGTCATAATTATAGCACATTGGTTTCAGCTCGGCTCCAACAAGATGAATACTGGAATAGGTCCATCAACACTAATACCTGCCAGCACATCTCCCCTTGCTAACTACACTTTTCTAAACAGACCAATATCAAGACAGTTGAAATGGAATCCAGATGTTAATGTTTGTAACCTTGTTCTTTTTTATTTTGTTCTATCTCAGAGATTTCATGGTTTTAAAAGGAATATGACCCTCAAACCTATGATAAAAGGATGGATAAAGCAAATGTGGTAAAATCCAGATAATTATTGAACTGGATGATGAATATATGGGAATTCATTTACTATTTAACTTTTACTTCATATGTTGCAAGTTTTCCTTAAAAAAAATGTTTTAATATATTAGTATCAATACCTAATTTGTCTTATATTTTCAACCAGGTGCTACCTGAACACTGCATTTCAAACCTTCCCCCAACTTTCTCATCTCCTGTCATTCTCTTTTCTACATCAAGCCAATCTCAGCTGCCAGCCACCACTTGAACCACATTTCCTCCCACTCTTTCCCCACTGACACTCAGTTTCAGCCACAAAGCCCTCACCACTGTCCCTCAAACACATCAATCTTGTTTTTGCCCTTCTTTCCTCTCTCTGGAAAGTTCATACTTCCAGATTTTCACGCTGATTCTCCTTCACCTCATTCAGGTTTCTGCTTAAACATCATCTAAGAAGGGCCTTCCCTGACCAACTAATGCAAATTCAGTTTTCATCACTCATTAGCCCTTTAGCCTGCTTTATAGCAGTAAAGCTATATTAAATTATAAAATTATTTATGCGTATGTTTAACACGTCTGTCTCCCTCCCCAATATGTTTACAACATAAAAGCTGTCCTCTTGACACTCAAGATCCTTCCATGACCTGGACCATCTTTTTTCCACCAATTATGCTTACCCTATTAAATCAAACTTAATTATTCACACTTCCACATACATGTCTCTCAATCTCCTTTCTCTATGCCTTTGCTCAAGCAGTGATCATCATCACTCATATGCTCAAATTTTACCCACACTATAAAACTAAAACTCAGTTCAAAATGCCACTTGTGCTGATATTCCTGGCTGATACTCCTCTGAACTGCCAAAATTCTTTATTTGTACCACTCTACAGGCATTATTATTCTACATTTTATTTATTTTAAATTTCCTCTATTAATCAACATGTACCTAGAATGCAGGATCTCTATTTCCTTTTCAGACCTCTGAGTTACTTATGTAAAAGAAAAATGCAATTATTTGTGTATGTTTTTTGGGTATTAGAAACTGGTATACGTATTAGTGTTACTATATTGAAGGGCAGACAGAAAAAGAGTAATTCTGGCAATAATCCTAGAACACACTAATAAATACCTAACAGAACTATTTTTCTTTTCTTTCCTTTTTTGCTGTTAAAAATACATCTTATTTGCTTGTTTTCCTAATATCCTTGCTTCTACCTTTAAGTAATTTTTCCCCTAGTTTCTTAAATTTACTTCTATTTTTCACTTTAATTAACTTGAGTTCAAATCACAGCTCTGTTCCTCATTAGCTGTATAAGCCTTTTCAGGTCTTTGTTGCCTAAATCTGTAAAATGAGGGAGAAAACCTCAACTGCAAACAGGGTTATTATGGTATTAAACGAAATAATAAATATGTAAAACGCCGTATGGTATCTGGCACCAACAGACTCTCAGTGAATGGTGCCTACAGATAGAGAAGCAGCAGTTTAAACACATTTCCAGGTATAAAGTTTAAATATTAAAAACGCAAAGAACAAAATCCACTTTCATCTGCTCTAATCAAGACTGGACTAGGGTACAAAGCAAGCCAACCCCATGTTTTCTTCTCCTTTTCTAACTTAAAAAGAAAAAAGCTAATGTCACTTAAAAAAAAATTACATGTAGAAGAAGAAAGCATTTTTATGATCACTGATGAGCATCCTGGATTCCTCGGTGAACTAGCTGAGTGAGCCTGAGCAAGGCGATTCACCTTACAGAGCCTAAATGAACTTTATGTCTCTTCTTGGCCAGGGTTGACAATGCTTTTGGCTCAGTTCAAAAAGCTGGAGTTTTTCCCTTGTTTTTTTGTTTTGCCTTTGAAGAAATAAAAACTATCACCCATGTCATCATATTCTATTCCTAAGAAACAAATATTAATATATCATTTATAGCAGTGGAGTAAAAATTAATTCATTCATCAAACTGACCACCAGTGATGTGCTAAGCTTAAAGATTAGTCTGAATTACTGAAAAGTCTGATACATAGAACATTTAAGAAGTTCACAGCCATAATACAGACAGCAATATTTAAAAGAAAACTTTTTAAAAAAATGTTTATTTTGAGAGAGAGAGAAAGATCGAACAGAGTGGAGAAAGAGGGAGAGAGAGAATCCCAAGCAGGCTCCATGCTCAGCATAGATCTCACAACCATGAGATCATGACCTGAGCCAAAATCTGGATGCTTTAACAACTGAGCCACCCCACAAGAAAAATTCTTGTAAGCAAATCTGACCCCTGAAAATGTTTTCATCATGGACTTTGGGGAAAAAAAAAGGTTCAAGTCGGTATTATACTAATAAAGGGGGAATTAAAAATGTTTATTTATTTATTTTGAGAAAGAGAGGGAATTTGCAAGTGGAGAGGGACAGAGAGAGAGGAGAAAGATAATCCCAAGCACTGTCAGTGCGGAGCCTGCTGCTTAACCAACTGAGCCACCCAGGCGCCCCTAAAAGGGGAATTTTAAACCCCAAATAAACCCCTAAATCCTACATTGGTGAACTCTAAACTCAATACTTTTAAATTAAATTTGGACATAAATTCAGACTATACTCACACACCTGATCTTTTTTAAAAATATTACAACATTCCCTGTGAAGAGTGCACAATGAGTATGGCTAAAAATGCAGGGAATGCTTAACATGGATTTTAATGTTAATATATATTAAATTTTCAGAACAATTACATGGCAGTGGTTTCCTTCAGATCATCGTCATCCAGGATTAACTCTCTATTAAGCAAGAAATTTCTAGCTTAGCATCTATGTGAGTGACATTCACATAGACGAAATTCACAGTGGTAAACCACAAACACAACACTTTCATTTTTCATGAATCCTTTTATTGGCTGGGCTGCCAATCCTTCCTGTAGTTCACATGCATGAAACCTCCTCTGATCATCTCTCAACAGTATAGATTCTGAGATCTGATCATAAAAATCAAATCCATGAGTTAAGATAAATACAGTATACATAATTTCCTAGTTTCTCTGAACTAAACATAATTAAAGCATTGCTTTCACAAATAGTAAATAGCCAAACTATTTTAAATCACAAAGAATCTTGACTCCTCCCCTAGATAACACACATTTTGCCAACCAGAACTCATCTTTGACTTTTGGACTAAAAGTAAAGTATCTAGTTCTAAATCCTACATTAAAGCTTTCACACAGACTCACAGTATCTTGGCTTGGTTGAAGACATACTACATCTAGCATTGTGCACATATACTGATGGCAAATTGGTTCAGACTCCATGAAGTGTTCCAGGCTTGCCAATTCCTCTGAGTCAGTCACTATCTCTTTGAAAGTTAAGTATGTTTAACAAATAAATGGGGAAAACAATAGTTGTTCTAATACCTAACTGAATGATACCAAATTGTTCTAACGTTCAAAATGGGACAATATAAAAGTGCTACTCTGTAAATCATCAAACACTATAAACCTGAAGGTTTTACTAGTATTAGGTATTCAAAAAATATCTGATAACTTGAATTCAATATAAAACTAACTTTTTCATATCTCTTTCCTTAATCTAATGAGCTAGTGGTTCACTGAACCATCAAAGTGGTTAGAATCATTTGTAGAACTTCCAAAAAGAAACAAAAACAAAAAAATCCCACATGCCGGTTGTCTTATCACTATAGATTCACATTCAGTGAGTCAAAAGTTAAGTCCAGAACTCAGGTTTTTGGTTTTTTTAACTCTACACTTGGACTCTAATGCATACCTAACTAAAGAGAGTATACAGGAGTAGACAAGCTCAAATATGAACTTATTACTGTATTATTTCAAAAGAAATCTCATTTCATATTTATAGTAAAAGCTATAGTTTGGGGCGCTTGGGTGGCTCAGTTCGTTGAGCATCCAACTCCCAATTTCAGCTTAAGTCATGATCCCAGGGTCGTGGGTTTGAGCCCCGTGTCGGGCTCCGTGCTGAGCGTGAACTCTCTCTCTCTCTCCCCCTCCGCCCCTCTCCCACTCATGTGCTCACTCTAAAAAAATAAAAAAAATAAAAAATAAACAACTATAGTTTGACCCCAACTTTTACATTCATCTTTATGTAACAAATATACTCTAGAATTTTAGATGCCGAAGGCAAATAATAATTTCCCATTATGAAGGAATCTCTCTCTTCCCACTCCTTACTGTGTCTGTGTCTATGTGTGTAAAAGAGTTTATTCAGAAAGGCCCATGTTTAGACCAACTGAGTCAATCTGGACAGTGTAAAACTGATTGAGACGGGCTGATTTCAAAAATCTATAGAAATACCATCCAATCACCTCGGAATTAGACTTGACTTCTTCTGTGCCTGGTTTAGATGCACCATGAGTTGTAGTATCATTGTTGCAGTCAGACATACCTAAAAGTAAAATGTGTTAAGCACACATTAAATAATTTAGTTTAAAAAGCTGTACAATCTCAGTGATATTCTTATAAATATTCTGTAACATAATTTATTTGCGGTCAGAATGTGCTCTGCAAAATTACAATCACATGAGTATCTATTGATTATAACAGGTAAACAATTCTAACAACAAAATTTGAGAAAAAGTATTTATGCGGAATGTGAAAACATATACCTCAATGATTAAAAAATAATTTCATAAAACATTTTAGATATGAAACAAAATTTAAAAGACCAGAACATCAACTTGATTTGACAGATGAAAAACTCATATACAAGATATCTGAAGCAAAAATATTATTCATGGCCTACATAAAACCAAAGTTTTAGACTAGAACTCAGACCTCTTCTACCTCCCTGGCCAGTGCTCTTTCATATTGATAACACAGACATGACTATTCATTCTCGAAGTGAAACACGATACCCAGATTTCATTAAATAAAAAGTTTGAGCTATTTCTGCTTCTAAGTTATGCAACAACATTTATAGAATGCCAACTATACATGAAGAACTCTTCTAGGCACTAAGGAGAAAGAAGAGTAAAATTGAATTCATGGTCTGCAAGTACTCTGAATCTAATCAAGGAGACAGAGATAAATAATTACAAGATACCACGTTAGGTATTATAATGCAAAGAAACAAATTTTTACTTTTGAAATACACTGGAGGGAACAATTTTACAATTTCAGTTTGTAAACCGAACCCAATACCACATTAAGAAAATAATACAACATGAACAATTGGGATTCATCCCAGGAATACAAAACTAGCTCAATTAGGAAATCTATTACTATATACTGTATTCCTAAGCCTAAGGGAAAAAACACAGTTTTTTTCACATATGTTGAGAGATCTTTTGACAAAATGCAACATCCATTCAAAATTCAGTACTCAAGGAAAAGGGGACTAAGGGAGACTTTCTCAACATGATTTCCAATCACGACCTTGGGTAACTGAAATTGGAGAAAGTAAAATTGCAGCTAAAGGGAGACTACTGTACATATTAGGGATATTAGTCTGTTGTGTTTCAGTTCCCTACAGTCAACTATGGTCGATTAGCACATTATCCTCCTCTTGATATGTTGTCAAAAAATTAACAGCAGCTTCACACTGCATCACAGTGTCTACATCATTCACTTCAACTTCATCTCATCACATGGCCATTTTATCATCTCACATTACCATAGGAAGAAGGGTGAGTACAGTATAATATATTTTGAGAGAAAGAAAAAGACCACATTCACAAAACTTTTATTACCATATAGTGTTATAACTGTTCTATTTTATTATTGTTGTTGTTAACCTCTTAACGTGCCTAGTTTATAAATTAAACTTTATCATAGGTATGTATGTGTAGGAAAAAAACACAGTATATAAAGTGTTCAGTACAATCCCCAGTTTCAGGCATCCACTGGCAGTTTTGGACTGTATCCCCCACAGATAAAGGGAGACTACTGTAAAGAACTCTTAAAAACAAAAAGAAAAAACTCAAAAACCAGATTGAAAGCAGGAAAAAGACATGAACAGAAAATTCACACACACACAGAAAGACATTAAAACGGCCCTCCAAAATATAAAAATGTTCAAATTCACTCATAATTAGAGAAATGCAAGTTAAAACAACACCGAGATAACCATTTCTTACCTACCAGACTGGCAAAAAAATTTTAAATATAACAAAACTTTCTGTTCGTGAGGAAGTACGGAAAAACAGGACTCTCATACAGTGCTGATGGGAATACAAATTGGCACAGCCATTCTGGAGGCAACTTTAGTGATGCCTAAGATCATCATCACATACGCACTTACTGCTATACCCAGCAATCTCATTTCTAGGAATCCATCCTAGGAATATACCTCCAGCAATACAAAATACATAGACATTGCAGTATTCTTCATAAATGTAAAATATTGGGAACAGCCTAAATGTCTATACATAGGAAAGTGACTGAATAAACCATGGCACAGCCAAAGAATACAATACTATGCAACTATTAAAAAAATGAGGAAGATCTCTATGACATGGAGTGATTTCCAGGACATACTGTTAAGTGAAAAAAACACAAAGCCCAAAAATACTTATAGGTATACTACCTTCATGTAGAACAAAGGGAATATAAGAAAATACATGTTTCTGTTCATTAGAGCAAAAAGAAATACAAGAACAGAGAGACAGACACACACACACACACACACACACACACACACACACAGAGTCCAAAGCAGGCTCCAGGCTCTGTGCTGTCTGCACAGAGCCCGGCATGGGGCTCAAACCCATGAACTGTGATATTATGACCTAAGCCAAAATCGGAGGCTTAACTGACTGAGCCACTCAGGTGCCCCTCTAAATACCATTCTTCAGTAAGGAACTGTAACTCTTAGAAGAATTGGTTGATTCTAAGGCTGGAGCAGGGAAAATACAAGATGAGTTTTGAACATTTTCTGGTGTCAGAAAGGAAGGAGAAGTTAAAAAAAAAAAAGGTGAGAGCCTGTTGAAAGAATACAGGAGCCAACCTGAAGGAACCCCTAAAGGCCAATGCTAGAACAAACTGAGCAACAAAATAACTTATGATAATACTGTATTTAGACCCATAGATTAAGACAAATGAGTCCATACTGATATAAATAGCCAAATAAATAAGTAAATGGGGGTAAAGAGGCAATACTTCCATATGACAAAGTCTCAATTAATAAACATAGAAAAGAGGGAAACAGAATCATCATCTGGCAAATACCAAAGTAATAAATGTTGCAGACAAGATCCACTGATAGATGCTAAAATTAGAAGGCAAAAGTTAGAGAGGAGAAACAAGGTTTACATAATTTCCAAGTATCTCCCACAAGGTACTTACGAACTGAAAAGGGAAAGACAGTAAAGGAAATCATGGTTCACAGTGAAGAAACTCAACAGATATAACTTAACCAAGTGATCAAGTAATTACCAGTAGTAAGATATAACATCATAATCCCCTTGAAACACTGCACTGAGAAGGACACATCATTTCTGTGATATTCTTGCCAAAAATGCATAAGCTCAGGCCTATCATGAGAAAACACTGGACTAACGCAAACTAAGGGATGCTCCACAAAATAACTGATCAATACTCTTTAAAAGTGTCATGTTTCCTAGATAGGATCCTGGAACAGAAAAAAAGACAACTGAAAATTTAGTGAAATTCTAATAAGGTCTGTAGTTTAGTTAATAATATGATGCCAATGTTAGTTTCCTATTCTTGATAATTATAGTTATGAAGATGTTAGCATTCAGGGAAGTGGAGTGAAGAATCTAAGGAAACTGCACTATTTTTGCAAGTCTAAAATTAGATCAAAATTAGTTTTTTAAAAACAGAAAGAAATTCTGAACAAAGGTTGAGGAATTACCCTTAGATAAAAGTAGGAAACCTCTTCCACTGAGGGAAGAATGAAAAGGAGGAAGGAAAGGAAGGAACCCCTGGAGATAGCAAGAGTGGAATAGAAAACAGAAGAAAGTTAAGGCAATTCACTTTCGCGGTCTTCTACTTTCCTATGAAATAGAAGTTATCATCTGCTTCTCTGTATTAATCAGTAGCATCAATTAGGAAAATATATCATTATCATCCAACTGAAGAAAAGGTCAAATAACCCTGGACATAGAGAGAAACAGGAAATCAAGTTTCTGAGAATTACAGAGATAGGTACTAAATAATCTGTTTTATTGATATTCTTTAAATGCTCTGACCTACTTCACATTTATTTTTCAGAAGTTTGTTCATAAAGTTTGATAACTAATATACATGGGGAACAAAAAGATTTAAAAAGTTAATGACTTCTAGTTTGTACTGTTTAAGATACATGGTTTTTGATCTTTACACATATTCAGTTATCTTTAAAAACTGTTTTCAAAACAGAATGATAAGCTACTCTTTCAAAACTACCATTAATGCTCAAGCCTCTTAAGCAAATTTATACTGCAGGCCAAAAATGCTTCAGGTCATCTCTGGGGCTCTGATTCTATAAATCAGCCAGAGGTACTCATTAACTAAAGAGTGTTAAGAACAAATGACCTTTGGCGTGAATTATTAATGAGCACTAGAAAAAGTGCTTAAATAATATCACCCGAAGTTTATAATTCATCCAACTGTCTGGGATTATTTTTTATTTTATTATTAAAATCATATTTTAATTTCTATAAACTGAATAAACTAGATCTATCCAAGGGGAATTTATATAAGAACTTTAACCAGAATTCAATGAGGGAGAATTCTATACCCTATAATACTTAATTGCATTTAGGTTCTTCCTAAGGACCCAAGAAAGAGAGGCCAGAAGGTACCAAATTTGCCAGGATACTGGAAGAGGAAATAGAAGATTCTATGGATGCCAGAAAAGAAAAAACTACATTTACAGTCTCCATGTTGCCAACGAGTTAAAGACTAGAAGTTAGAAGTCTAACACTAAAGGATGTATGTATGGGATGATGTTGTTAAACAGAAACCATAAGTTTTTCAAATTAAGGTACTCTCATACCACACAGAGTCTGAAATGGTGTGCTCAAGGCACAGGAAGGCAAATAGAAACAGGGCAGAGGTAAACAGGATAAACATGGCACATCATATTGGAAAGAGAATTTACATTCTTTTTATTAAAATAAGTACTATAATATTATGGGATCTAAAACAAAATTCACTTGAATAAAACAATATACATAAGTCTTCTAAGAAATTTCTTGAAGTTTTGTAAAAAAATATGTGTCTCTAAAGAAACATCGGGGGGGGGGGAGAAAGAAACATCTGAAGAGGGATACTTCCTTCTAGAGGTACTTTAGTAAAAACGTTGGAGAAATACTATAAATAATTATTAATATATGTGACCAAGGAGTTCTAACTGGTGAGATAAGGACAATGCTAAGGAGGTAAATACAGAAAATTGAAAGCAAAAAGTAGCAAAACTTGGGCTTGCTTTAATTTAAATTTGCTTAGTTTCTTTAGACTATTGTATTGCTGATATTCCAGAGACTGGTTACCAGGCTAAATATTAAAGAAAGTTACTCTATTTCTTTCATTCTTGATGGAATTTATTAGAATATGTCTAGCTTTTCTCGCTTATGAATAAACAGAATGGAAAGACTTGTTTTAATTTCATAATTTAATACTAATTTTAAAGTTGAACTAACTTACAATAAAAAAACTTAGTTAAAACATATAGTGACATTAAGTAACTACATGTGTTCAGAGTTGAAAAGTAACATCTAAAATACAGAAGCTTTCTGCTGTAGTCAAAACAATTTAATTTTCTTTTTTATGACAGTAGTCTTAACGTAAGGAAAAAATCCTTTTCCCTACTATCTAATGCAAATGATACTGAACTAAAAATGGTTTACAACACAATATGTTCAAAGTACAATTACATTCCCTTTCATAAGTATAATAACTAAATAAAAGCAAATAAGATAATAACGAATCATTTACATTATGCTGCTGCCTTATGTCAACAATTATCTCATATCTGTAAAAGCTATTTTACCATACACCTACAAGTCCTTTTAGTGATAAGTTAAGATTACATTGCTCATCAGTCTAGACAATTCAAAAGTAGAAAGCTTTGACAAAATATAGTTAATTGCCCATTACAGGTAATAATGGGAAACAATTTAAAAATCAATGTTCAGGGGTGATTGGCTGGCTCAGCTGGAAAAGCATCCAACGCTTGATCTTGGGGTCATGAGTCTGAGCCCCATGCTGGGTGTATAGATTACTAAAAACAAACAAACTTAAAAAATAATAATAAATAAAAATCAATATTCAACTATTCCCATCTCCACCATCATTACTAACTTTCAACCAAGTAATACAATTAACTGGGAAAGTCTTATTTTCCCCATTTAGATTGTGTTTCAGAGAAACTAATGAGAAGTAAAATGATAAGAGTCTCAAAACTAAAGTACTTCCTGAATTCTTCATAGATAACTAGTTGCGTTCCAGAATATTAGCAGTGAGGCCAACCAAGAACCGAAAGAACTGGGGAGTTACTTTAATTCTGTAACTAAATTCCCAAAACTATATAAAGTAAACCCCTCAATATTTTTTTCAGTGGAAAAAAGCTTCAGAATAAATAAAGTAAGAATACAGCTTAAACACAGACACAGATAGTAACATATAGAAAAATTTATAGATATGCGTATTTACATGAGTTGGTGTATATTTCTTAGAAGCAACTGCAGCCAGAATGAGCACACATAGTGCCCAGATATTGGTTTCTAATACCATTCTCCAGTGAAGGGAACCAGCACTTCTTGGAGAAATACCTGAGTCTAGGCCTGGGGCAGGAAATATACAAGATGAGCCTGAACATCTTGTAGTGCCAGAAAGTAAAGATGTGCTAAAAAAAAAATCCCAACAACAAACCAAACAACAAAATCCTCACGATAGGGATATGTCAAAGGAATATAAAAACGAACCGAAAGAGCTCCCAATAGCCAAAGCTGGAAATAAAGTACTACTGGATTATATAACTCAAAGTATAAAATAAATATCCACGAGTCAATATTCATATAAATAAATGACTAAATAACAAATGAGGACAAGGAGACAAATTTCCCTTGCAAAAGAATTCCAAAAAATTTATGTACATACTCCACTGTTAAGAAGGTGGAATAGAACTCCCTACTTCTTAAGCATGTACTTCACATAGTGACTTTTTTCTAAGAAGTACAATATGCAAAGGTTGGGGAAGGAGTAACTTTACAGAGGACAAACCTAATAAACCCAATCTCAAGCCAGGGGACTAAGTCAACAACAACCACTGATAATATTTACTCTTTATACAATGAGAATGTCACTTTATTCCTGTGGGTCTTCCTCCCAAAAACATATTATCCAGTCTAATCCTAAGAACAGCATCAGACAAATCTCAATTGAGGGACAGTCTACATAATACTTGACCAGTAACTCTCACAACTATCAACTTATAATCAAAATCAAGGAGTCTGAGAACTGGTCAAAACCAAAAGGGCACATGACAACTAAATGTAATGTGGTATTCTGGAACAGAAAAAGGACATTAGGAGAAAACTCAAGCAATCTGAACAAACATTAGTACATATAAATATTGGTTTATGAATTGTGACAAATGTACCACACTAATGCAGTATGTTAATAACAGGGGAAGCTGGGCATGGGGTATACAGGAATCTCTACACTATCTGCAATAATTCTAAAAATCTAAAATTTTTCTAAAATAAGAGTTTATTATAAAAGAATCTAAGAATACTGTGTTATATGTTATAGTTTTTAATAATTAATATAAACTTATATTAAGATTTTTCATACACTTAAGAAACAGTATAACTCAATTTAACTACTATTTTAACTACTATATTAAAAATAGTTATATTCAAAATCCTGTAGTCTAAAACTTCATGAACTGAAATCTTTAATACTATATACTTGGAAATTCAAGCAATAGTTAGGCATGAGGTACTGAGCTAGAAGATAGGGATTTAAGAACAAGCCAAAAAAGAATGTAAGATTTGGTCCCTATCTTCATGGAGTTTGGAGGCATATAATCACACACAAAATGTAAACTGTAACTGTGGTAAATGTATGATCTGGGTGGTTAGAGTATTCCCTAAGGAAACAAAACTTCTGTTGAAGTGTGAAGGATAGTTAGGAGCTAATAAGGAGCCTTGTAATGGCAAGGAGCAAGACAAGTACAAAGGACTAAAAGGTGGCCAGCATAGTTGAAGTGGAGAGTTAAGCAGAACATGGTAAATGATGAGGCTGGAGGGCAAGGGTGAGTTAAGCACTGTTAAGGAGTTTTATTTTTATCCTAGAAGCAATGGGAAGTCATAGAAAAATTGGGGAGGAGAGAAAAGTGACAATCAGATACGTGTTTCAAAATAAGCCACTATGTCTCCAGGATGGATAATGGATTAGAGAGGGGCCAAAATAGAAGTGAGCAGAGACGAATGGAGGCTACTATAGAAATTTCAGGTAAGATGATGGTAACAACTAAAGTGGAAGCAGTGGAAATGGAAAGACGTAAACAGATTCAAGAGATATTCAAAAAGTAAGAGTAATAAAACTTGTTGACGGTAACTGGGAAAGGGAGTTATTAAGGATCACTCCTAATTTTCTGTTTTGCACAACTGGAAAGATAATAGAGTCACTCACTGAAATAAGGAGCAAAGAAAAATGAACATTTGTTTTGTTTTGTGTGGGAGTGAGGGGGAAATCAATTTAGTTGTAAACATATTGTATTTGAGAGAACTTTAATATATTCAACAGAGGGTGCCAACAAGGAAGCAAGATATACAGGCCTAGAGCACAGAGGAGATCGAAAACACACCCTTAGAAAAGCTGTCGTCTTTAGCCTAGAAAAGCAGCTAACTATAATCCCCAAATATCCAAGAAAAACATTAGACTTTGACCATCTGGATTTAATTAAAACAAAAGCTGAGAGAGAACATGGCAATAATATTTCATCAGCTAAAACGAAAACTGCTAGGCACCACGGGAAATACAGAGTTTTTTAAAATCTTGGTTCAATAGTACAGTAATTATGTCACTAATCATGCAGTATTTTAAGGTTTTAGCATGGCTGGCGAACATTGTTGGGAATGTTTTATACCTGTGCTGTCCAATAAAGTAGCCGCTTAGCTTCATGCGGCCGCTGACCACCTGAAATATGACTGGTGTGACTGAGGAACTGAATTTTTAATCCTAGTTTATTTTAACCAATTTAAATACCCATACGTGGCTAGTGGCTACAGTATTAGAGCTGGTTTAGAACTTCTTCATCTATTTCATCTAATCCCCAACAACTACCCTGCAAATTAACTGTGAGTGGTTGTGGGTGATAGAGGGATTAGAGCACTAGAAACTTTCATTCCATCTGCCTACTACATTATTCGAATTTTAGTTTCAAGAATATATATTACTTGTGTAATTAAACATATTTTTAATTTTAAAAGTAATTAATATGCCACATAGAAAAATTAGGAAATACAGAAAGAACAAAATAAAAATAATCTGTACATGTATCTTTAAGAAATAATCTGCAATTAACATTTACTCGTATCTGAAGAGGATCTGTATTTTTAACACTTTTGTTAGAAGTACTTGTAGCACAATGGCCCAAGTTATTCTCTGAGTTTTATCACATTACTCTTCTCTCCCACCCCCATCTCCAAACACCTCGGAAATCCTTTTAGACAGCCACTATCTCTAGAACTCAACCTTGAACCTGCCAAAAATAAACACAGTCCACTCGCCTGTCTCCCTTTATTACCATCACCCTTTGCCACTAATGTCACACACTTTAACTGGAACCCAATCTGTACCCCACAATGTCATGAAATCATTTAGTCACTATCATGAAAAGAGTACAAGCTTTGGAGTAGAGCAACTGAGATTGTGAGTCTGTGGTTCTCCTTTTACAGCGCCGGTGACCTTGGACTACTTACTTCTGCTGGTTTGTGTACCTGTTTCTTCATTTGTTAATAGAAAATAAGAATACTTAATATACAGTATCTATAAAGCATAATGCCTAGCCAAAGTAGCACTTAATAAACGACAACTATTATGGACTTAGGACTGCTCTACATGCCCTGAAGGTAGTAGCACTCAAACAAAACAGATAGGGGGCTGGCCATCCTGGAGGCTACATGCCACTGATTTAACCCCTAGGGACTCTTTCCACCTGGGATTTGAACTCCTGATCCATCCCTTATTAGGTGTGTGACCTTATACAAAGCACTTTAGCTAAAATCTCAATTTCTTCATTTCTAACATGGTAATATTATCATATCCACTTGATATGGCGAGAATAAAACTATGTATATGAAAACTGAGTATATGAAAGTATATAAAACTGAGTATATCAAAGTGCTTTGTAAATTATTAGATTTAACAGAAGGTATTAAACAAAGAGTAACATATTCCTCTTGTCCCAGACAAAGCTTTCCAACGAGTATGCCGAGAATGAATTACAGATGTGCTGAAATACTGACTGCCCCCTCAGCCTTCAGGGAACCAGAGAGAGTCTGAATATAGTCTGCCCTACAAATATCATCATTTTCTATGTGTGCCATGATGCAGAACAATTTGGAAGCCTTGCTCTAAAATACTAACGCATGCTAGCAGAAACTGGAGTTGGCTAACTGACTCTCTCCTCTGTATGACTTAAGCTTCATCACAAGTTCCACTGTTCTTACGATCCTGCTTCAAAAACAGTGCCTCGCAGATTCCCTAAAGGGCTAAAGAAGATCAAGGCGCTGTTTAGTCCAATGCTATCAGAGATATACAAAAATGAAACAAAATAAAAAACTCTTAGATGAGAATATGGCAAAGATATTGCCATATTTTCACAAAAGATTAGAGCAATTTCCAGTAACACCTATCTATGACCACCGCAAGACAAAGGTTTAGAAGTCATGGAGAAGAGGAGAATCAGAGATAGGAGAAAGAGAAAAGGAATAAAGGAAAAAGAAAACATATACTTTTGTAGAAAACAGCTGAGAATCTGCAAGAATCTGAGAATTCAGTGGCTTCCATGTTTGCCTAAAGGTAGTAGGCCAAAGATGACAAGATTATTTTCAGATTCTTTCGTATTATAGTCTTTTTCATACATCCTAGAACTAATGCTGCTGCATAGTTTTAGACTGTCATGGTCCCTAAATCATCATCTTTCATTATGTAGAACTACTCTTTCCAGTGTATACATACATTGTTAGTTTTTTCATACATGGCCATATTATCTTAAATTCCCTGTTGAATTTATTCTTATTCTTTCCTTCATCCTGAGTTTATTCCTTTCTCCATCCCAAATTGATCATTCTGAAATGTATTTATACCTCCAGAATCTCACAAAGCCAAGTTTATTACTTAAAACCTTTTTCTCATTTACCACTCTTCATGTCATAAATGCACATACACTCCATATACACACAGATTTATATCCATCCTGATGGGAAAACTCTACCAAATAACACCCCATAAGCTTTCTCCAAGTTCATTTCTTTTGGTCATACTTTTAGATGGGACATTCAACAAGGTGTTCATCTACTGACGATTATTAAGGGAAAACATATTCTTTTCTTAACAGCTGATAGAGAAATCAGGTGAGATATCCCGAAGTCATGCCAAAAACAATGTAACAGAAACACAGCAGAAGCAGTCTAGACTAGACTAGTCTACTACTAGGTTCAATCCTGGCTCCATCAGTGTAATTTTGAGCAGATTCCTTTGGCCTCAGTTAATTGTTTAGTTTCAGTTTCTTCATCTATAAAAATAGGGATTTTAGCCACCCTGTAAAAGTTGCTGTGAGGATTAGATGAGGTAATCACATAAAGCAATTAGCATAAGGCCCGGCACATAGTAAGCAAACAAATGTTAACCGTTGGTATGGTGTCAGATATAACCTATCTTCTGACTCTGTCATTACCTTTTTAGAAAGAAGCTAATTTAGCATAATCCTCTCTTTATGAAATTATGTTTTCTTCTCCCCCAAGTGAGGATGCTAGACAGCTGGAAGTTCTCTTTGTGAGAAGAATCTAGTTGCTCTGCATGAGCTTATGACAAGCTGTATAGGTTTCTGCAAGTGTCAAACATTTTACAACTTCAACCCTCGACCAATAAACACTTGGCAACCAAATCAGTAAGTTCAAGTACACACTCTAAACTCGTACTACATTTGGAGGGATACTAACTTTTTTACATGAAAGAACAATCATTAAAATACCTGATATAGAACAGAGGGAAAGGGGATGACTAGATAAGCAGCAACATACCAAAAGTTATGAACCACGCTACTAAACCATCTTATTTGCCATTCCTAGCAAAGCCAAAGTCTAAAATAATGCCTCAAGTAAAAAGCAAGAAAATGAAAGCATAGGATAACCAAAATGTAATTTTTTAATTCTGAACTGTACCAAGTAGGATGGTGATATTTAATACGTATTAAATAATAATAAACACATTAACTTATAAACCCATTGGATCTCCGCAGCATTGGCCACAAACAGCTATCCCTAAAAAGAAACCTCAAAACCACAAATCAGGAACTAAGTAAGTAGGCAGTCTTACTTCCTTCTCTAGGTCTAGGAAGGAATTTAGAAACGCAGATGTTTTGAAGTAGTTAAGAGATTTCAGTTTAAAGCCTAGAATCTCTGCATTCTACTCTCCCAATACAAGCTATTTACAGTTTGAAAAAATAAAAAGCTCCACAAAAAAAAGTTGTCATTAACTTAAACAAGACACTAAGGAATAGTTTTTAACCTATCTGGAGGTTATGTACTTCTTAAGAATTTGTTTTAGAATGGACAATCCCCCCTACCTCCCTCCAAAATGCATTCAAACAAAACTGCACATACTTTAAAAGCTGGGGATGAGGAAGATCCCTGAAAGTTACAGACTTCTAGACCATGGACCCCACGCATAACTCATGATTAAGGCAAACTAATTTATCAATTTGAAAAGGAATGAAAGTAACTGAGGCAGAGATTTTCATACAAAAAATAAAATCAGAAATATTTTCTATTTTCTCAGGTAATGAGCATTAGATGTGGTGGTTGGGAGAGGGTGTTGGTCATGTTGAGCAAGGAAAACAAAAAACCATGGGACAAACAAGAAAAGTAGAGTTAAAGCAGTATTAACACACAGTCCATTGTAGTCACTCTGAGACAGCAGCAATGAAATGGCCTGCAGCCTTAACACAGGACTGTTTTAACAAAACCAATTCTGGTGCACATTTCCATGCCAATGAAGTTAATTAAATGGCTAATGTTAGCACACCCCTGTAGGTCAAAGCACAAGTTTATGAAAAGTCCTGTAAATATTCCAGTTTTCCTTATCAGATAAGAGCTGAGTTAGATGGAGTGCTTGAGTGGCTCAGTCAGTTAAGCATCCAACTCTTGGTGTGACCCAGTTCATGATCTCGCCCTGGTCGGACAGAGCCCAGAGTCCAGCTCTGAGTGCGGAGCCTATTTGAGATACTCTCCCTCCCTCTCTCTCTGCACCTCCCCCACTCGTGCTCGAGCACGCGCTCTCTCTCTTAAGGTAAATAAATAAACCTTAAAACAAAAAAAGAACCAAGTAAGAGAAATCATGTACTTTAGGAGAAAACAAAGGGAGGGTACTGAAATCCTAACAGGGGGTGGCTTAAGGATCTGTAGGAAGTATCAACTACAAACTTTTTGAGATCAATGGGTGCAAGAGGGAGATGAAAGCAAAACAAAGGAAGTAATAAAGTAAAAGGGAAAATGTCTAGAAGCTGTTCTTTGAAACAAAACAAAACAGAACAAAAACCTCTTTCCTCTTCCTAGACACGTAAACAGTAACTTGGCAAAAAGGAACGGATGAGAAGACGACAGCACGACTTCCTTCCCAAACTCCAGCATTCGTTGGCCGTCCTCACAAGCACAGACTTGGGACATTTCTTAGGCAAGGCTCCTCCCTGCACCACTGCCCAGTGAACTTCTTGGAGGGACTACCAACTATCTCCATTCCTCTCACTGCGGGAGAGAGGAAGTAGGGGATGCAGTGAGCGGAGGAGAAAAATAAAGACTGGACACCAAACCTGAAGGTGGCCCACTTCGAGACTTAGCCGAGAAAGACCTGGATCCTGCCACCCCTTTTCCCACCCAATGCATGCAAAGATGAGAGGGCGCAGCCCTGCAAGGGCCAGTCTTCCCTTTCCACCCACTGTTTCCGGGACACCGGGGGTCGGGGCAGAAACCAAATGCCGAATACTTGGGCAGATATGTCACAGACGAGGGGCAGAAGTGTCTAGTGAAAAGCCTGGAATGGCAAGCTCCACAAGCAATGTGTCCACCCCCGCCAACTACCTCAGACCAGCCTTCCTCCTCCCACCCCCACCCCCCTCCCACTTCTTTCCCGGCGGGCCAGCACCGCCCTCACCTGTCTGCGGGGAACCCGGCAGCTCTCACGTCGAGGATTATCTTTGCCGCTGCTCTCCGGAATAGCCTCAAACCTGGCAAGAAGTGAGCGGCAACGCAACCTAGGCCTTTTCCTTCTTCCCCTCCCCCCACGCACCTCGGATCCTCGGGGGCGGGGAGCAACTGCAGCTGTCACCGCCTCACACTGACCAACCGCCGAGGACACACAGACCGGCTGCCTCTCAACCCGGCCTGCAGCACCAGCACAGAGAGCAGCGGAGCCGGAAGTGAGGAGACCGGAAGTAGCGTTGTCCTTGGCCCTGGACGGCCTCTCTCTCCCTCAATCTGGCCCGGCCCAGCCACATCTCGGTGGTGCCAGCGCGCTTCCCTTGAGGCCTCCTCCGCCCCACTCCTGGAGGCTGGCCCCGCCCCTCCCGTTGCGGCCCTAGCAACCACATCCGGGGCTCCGCCGGCGCCGTTGCCCGGGTAATTTTCTGGCTCCGGCCGAATCACAGAGGGGTGTGCGCGCGGGTCCCGATGCATCTGCCAGAGCTGGGAGCTTGCGGAAGGGCGCGCGCGGGCCTGGTCTTGAGTGGTCGGAGGTCTCCAGAAGCCCTCAGCATCTCTTCTTTCTTACTTATACACCCCAGCCTCACGCGTTAGGCGTTCCCCCTGCAGATGGTGAGCCGGCGGCGGGATGGTGGAGGTGGACGTAGCTCGCTGCCACGCGTACCACAGGAGAGCCAAAGCTTCCTTCTCAGCTGCTGGAGAGCACTTAGAAGGTTGTTTCAGTACCGCGGCGGGTGGGAGGGTGGAGGGAATGCGGGGTTAAGGGAACAGACGGGATGCGGGCGCCCCACAATCGCTTCCCCAGTGCCTGGAGCGCCCCACTCCGGCTGCGTCGCTCACGTCCACCCACTTCAGGAAGACCAGACCCCCAAGCCTGGCATCCCCGAGTTCTTGTCACTTGCTGTCTTTGTGATCACTTTCTGCACTGCTCTCTCGCTAACGGTGGATCCCGGATACTTTTCTTTCCTGCTCCTCTTTCTTTATCCGTATGACTGATTTCTGCTTTATTTGCCCGTCCCATTTCTTCTTAAGCAGATCACTGCCCTCTCTACGGAAACCGCCGAACAATCCTTTTTCTCAGAGCCCTTTGTAGTTTACTAAGTTGAGACCCCAACCTGTACTTTGGATACTCTCCCCATCCCTGGAACTGAATGGAGGGAATGTATGGCTGTGCAGTGGTGCTAGACATACCTGAAGCTCGTTTGCCTACAGTACATACAGTTGATCCATCCACATTCATCCCCCTTCAAGGCTCCGGACTGCATTTCCTTTGACAGCCTTGGGTGCTCATTTTTACCACTTCACTTGTAGAAATGCGAAGGGTAACAGTGCATGCCGTAGAATTTACCATTCATTTACGGTCTAAAGACCGTACTTCTTACCTCCTTTATTTGTCATATTAGTTGATGATACATTTTTAGTGGCTAAGTGCCCGAAGGCAGAGTTCTGCCTTTACAAATTCTAGGGAGTTTCAGCATAGTGAATCGTATATCCCTGTACAAATATCTTCCCCATAGCCATAAATGGTTAATACCCACGACAACGCAAATGTGTCAGAAGTGAATAACAATATTTATCAGCTGAGATCTCCAGGAGACTTCCTCTGACAAAAACAGTACTCAAGTCCCAAAATGTAAATCTATATATAAAGGACCCTTATCTTAAGTGGCTCTGTCCCTAACAAAAGAGAAGAGCAAATATATATGCTAGTTCACTTAAACTGTATCTTCAGTTCTATAGCCCACTGTGGAGTTTTCTGTTTAGAGCCATCCTGTTAGTCTTTTCAATTGTAAGAAAAGGATCCCAATCTAGAATAATTACTGCCGTTCTTGTATAGGAACAGAATGGAGCATAGTAGTAAAGTGCAAGTATTCTTAGAGTTCTGGAAGGGTGACTAGGAAGAGGTGCATGGCTGAGCTCAGTCGTGCTTGAATGACCTGTACGTGACTGAGTTGGCTGGTGTCTTAACGATTCCTGCCAGGTGTCTCTTGAGTTCGGGAATGCTTAACTTCATTAGAATCCGTCTAGTTATTAAATTGTTAGGCTCAGAGGTGTTTCTTACATTGGAAGGGTGGACGCTTGCTTTAATTATTTGTCCTTAGCTGGATAGTTTCCTTGGCAGCTGCTGGCGGTTTTGCTAGAGATTCTCATGGACTTGGAACCACTTGGAACTCATCCTAATTTCTGTTTAGTGAAGGTGCTGTTAATCATGTTAGGTACCTTGGTCAGTGCATTTCTGGTACTGTGCGTGATTAGTCCTCATGCATAGTACAGGGCGACACACAGGATTAATCTTCCCATGACTTCTGCTGCTCCAGAGGGAAATTAGAATGTAGGTTGGCTCAAAGAAAACACTGGAAGCTACTTCAGCTGGTGATGGAACACAGTGAAATACTATGAACTTTATTTTGGAAAAAGAAAGCAGCAGCTGGTATTTTTTGATTTGGGGGAAATTTTTGATTCTAACAGAAAGTTCTTATTTTAAATCTAACTCTGCTTAGATGGAGACCTACCTTCCTTCCTTTCTCTCTCTCTCTTTCTTTTCTCTCTTTTTTTTCTCTCTCTCTCTCTTTCTTTGCCCTAGAGTTTGGGGAATTCTGCCTGCCCATTCTCTTTAGGAAGAATAGAAGATTACTACTTTTCTCTAAATTGACATCTGTGTTTGGAGAGGTAAGAAAAAAGGTAATAGTTGTCTGCCATATATGTTTATGATATGGGGATTATCTACTCATTTACCTTTGTACTGCTATTGGCTATTATGCAGCTTTTGCAAAATCAGGTGCCACTTTTTCACTTGGCTTATGGGGAACTCTGACGGCCTATATTTCATTTATTGACCAAGAAGGAAAGAGGGCAACAGGTTAAAGAATATTATTCCTTTCTGAATGAATTAAATGTGCATTCAACTTTTTTTCTTTGCTTTAGATGTTAAATACTTTATATTGTTTACAAATAATACTTTCTCAAGAGAAAGTAAGAGGTGCTACCTTCAAATCTTTTCTAGGGGGATTCTGGTAATGTCACAATAATTTTATCACTCTCTATCATCAGCTCCCTTTTCATGGAGACATGTTGTGTTAATGATTGCACAATGTAATTCTCTGGAAACAAACCCTGTGTTGGAGGGTACTGATAAATGGAACATTTAAGAAGCCTGTGAATAGTAGTATGATTAGAACATAAGAGTAGTGGGGCGCCTGGGTGGCGCAGTCGGTTAAGCATCCGACTTCAGCCAGGTCACGATCTCGCGGTCCATGAGTTCGAGCCCCGCGTTGGGCTCTGGGCTGATGGCTCAGAGCCTGGAGCCTGTTTCCGATTCTGTGTCTCCCTCTCTCTCTGCCCCTCCCCCGTTCATGCTCTGTCTCTCTCTGTCCCAAAAATAAATAAACGTTGAAAAAAAAAATTAAAAAAAAAAAAAGAACATAAGAGTAGAAATTGTTTTAACTACAAAGAGAAAAAAACTGAAGTTATCCATAATTCATAATTCCATTATCTAGAATTAACAGTGAACATTTTTGTCAATGTCTTTTTTCTATAAATATATATTTTTCTACATTTATTTAACAAATTGTGATTTAGAACCTACTGTTTGCTGAGTACTAAACACGGTAGGAATAGCCATGAGCCCCTGTCCTCATGTAACTTTCAGTGTATGTTGGTTTTGTTGGCATACGGTTTTGTATTTTGCTTTTTTCACTGAATATATTATGGAATTTTCTTCCAATCATTAAATGATCTCCTTCAGTGGCTCAGTAGTATTTTAGCATATATATTTCTTAATTTATTTACCTAATCCTTTTTGCTACACATTTAGGTTCTTTCCCATTTTGTCTGTAATTAAAACAACAGTGGGAGGAATATTGTTGTATGGTAAAATTCTATGATTTCCAGTGATTCTCATTTTGTATAATTCCCTCTCATTTGAACATGATAGGATATCATTCTCATTATAATGTTTTCTTACATGTACAAGGGATTTTGCAGAAGCAACCAGTTGACTTTAAGTTCATCAACAGGGAGATAATCTGGATGGGCCTAAACTGATTGCATGAGCCTTTTAAGAGCAGAGAGTTTTCTCCTGCTGGTTGCACCAGAGAAGGCAGAGAGATTCAAAGCATGAGAGAGATTTGACAGGAGAAAGGTTCTCTGTTGCTGAAATGAAAAGGGCCACAGTCGAGGACCTGAAGGAGGCCTCCAGGAACTGAGAGCAGTCTCTGCTAACAGCCATCAAAAACTCAGGGACCTCAGTCCTACAACCACCGAAGTTGAATTCTGCAAATAACCTGAATGAACTTGCAAGCAGATTCTTCCCTAGAACCTCCAGATAAAAGTCCCATTTGACTAACATCTTCATTCTGCCTTGTGAGATCCTAAGCAGAGGACCCAGTTGAGCTCACCTGGACTTCTGACCTGCAGGACTGTGAGATAATAAGAGGGTATTGTTTTAAGCTACTAAATGCAGAAATAGGAAATGAATACATTTGTAAGCTAGATTATTTTTGCATCTCAAATTATTATCTGGGGATAAAATCCTAGGCATGGACTTGCTGGATAAAAGTGATGCACATTTTTTAGATTTTTGTATCATGTTACTAATTTGCCCTTTGTAAGCTTTGTACCCGTTTATATACCGCCTCACAACCTATGTTATATTCTGGCAAACACTAGATACTGCCATTCTGGTAGGCAAAAACAAAAAACAAAAAGGGTATCTCCTGGTTTGAAAGAAGATTTACATTTCTCTTATTACCAGTAGAATTGATTATTGTTTCCTTTACTTGGAGTTCACTTGGTAAGTCTTTTTTAGTGACTTGCCAATTCTTTTTCTTTAGGTAGCTTTACCATTGACATGGAGAAAATAGTATCTAATGTGTACGGTATTTTTCTGCTGTAATATTTTCATGGAGTAGAATGATTAATGAGCATAATTGAGAGAATGGGTACTTCTGAGAAATATTAGCTACTGCCATTACTCCCTGCAAGAAATATCCCATACATTATACTGTGTGAGAATGGAAAATGTTAGCTTCATTGGTTAAGCAGTATTGGTGCCTTGTTCTTTTCTAGGGAAAAAAAGTCTGGCTTGTCTGGCTCAGCATCAGAAATGTGGTTGTTTCGGTTATAAACATATGTTGTATATTACCATGGAAAATTATAGGTTTCACTCTTGTTTTAGAAGGAAATATATACTGTTAACTCTCAGAAAACAACTAAGATCTTCCTAAATGAACATCATTATTTTCAGTTTGATCAAGATAATCACTAATCTCTGTGTATATTATATTGCTTTATTTAAGAGGGAGTGAAGGAGGAAATTCAAGTTATTTTTTCTCTAATCCTTGTTATTTGAGATGAGAGGGTTTATTTCCAACAAATGAAATAAGGCAGAAGGAAAAAAGGAAGGAAGGAAGAAAAGAAGAAGTAAGGAAAGAACAGAAGAAAGAAGGAAGGGAGAAGTTGGGAGAGTCCCTTTTTCTCTTGGAGAGTAGTTCTGTGTGGTTTTGTCTTAAAAAATTGTTTCTTGCTACCTCAATTTCTAAAGGTTGGTATCTTCCTAATAAGAGCAAGATATTTAAAAATGTTTATTTTGAGGGGTACCTGGTTTGCTCAATCTGTTGAGCATCTGACTCTTGATTTTGGCTCAGGGTCACGGGATCGAACCCCTATGTCAGGCTCCACACTGAACGTGGAGCCTGCTTAAGATTCTTTCCCTCCCCCCGCCCCTCACTCCCACTTGCATGCTCTCTCTCTAAATTTTTTAAAATTTAAAAAAAAATTTAAAAATGTTTATTTTGAAGTAATTGTAGATTTACAGGGAATTGCAGAAATATGTATAGGGAGGTCCCATATATGAGCAAATTTGTTTTGTTTGTTTGTCTTAATTGAATGCTCAGAGCTTATTTACTTAGAAAGGTCAGCCCACCCTAACGTTGGGATATGGTTGCTATTTGTGTTCACAGAATTCATAAAGGCCTATTCTTCTGTAGAGGTTTGATGTTGCTTTGTTGTTGTTGTTGTTGTTGGGTTTTGGATAGGCATTGCAAATGCTGCCTTGGTTGGGTGCTGGGGACACAGAGTGTACAACTATTATCAAAGGAGGCCACACCAGTGTGATCCAAAGGCACTGTAATATAGTGAAGAGAATGGTAGATTTTATATTAGTGCCCTCAACCACGTTATAACTACATGAGCTTTGAAATTCAGTTTTATCTTCCTCCTGAGTTGTTTGAAATACAGGAAGTAAAGGTGTTTGGAAAATAAAGCCCTGGGCTATCATAATTATTATTAAGGTCTTTTTACAACAACAACAACGAAAATCCTTTACTGGTTGTAATTCCTATGATAAAAATTAACTTTTTTTAGACAACAAAGGCGGAGGAATTTTGACAAAAAATTTTGTCAAAAAATTTTGTGCAAAAATGCATATGACATCTTGAAACCTGGGAGAAGAGAAAAACTAGAGGAATGGAGTGCCCACACTATATCACACAGCAGTAACACCTGCTCATCAAATTAGCTTGCTACCTTGGCCTGCAGTAGGCCCGAAGCCTGTAGATTCTGGTATAGTAGGTGCTACCTGAGAAGGTAGGGGCAAGCTTATCTGGTCCATGTGACTGTTCTCACAGTACTGTTTGATTTAAGAAGATCTCTGCTTTCAATATATGTTTAAGGTGGGATTCTTGCTTCAGTTTGCAAGTAGGATTTTGTAAAATCTTTGAATTGTGTAGATTGACACAGCCAAAGGGACGTTAGAGAGAAAATAATGATAACGAGATCATGACCAGGCATTCACTGAACACTTTGCAAGGTGCTAAATACTGTGCTGAGCACGTCACACTCTCTCGTTGAATCTCATTGAATGTGCAATGACCCTGTTTGGTAGGGGCTGTAGTTACACCTATTTTACAAACAAGGAAGCTGAAGCTTCAAATGGTTAAGTAATCTACCCAGGATCCTGTAAGTACTAAATGGCAGAATCACTTGTCAACTCAGGTGTGGCTGGCACCAAAGCCCATATCCTTACACTATAATAAGCTCTATTTTACAGATAAGGAAGTGGAGGTCCTGAGACATTAAGTAAGACCCATGGTCATTCTCCTTCTTACCCTTAGTCTAGGTCTTTTTCTGCTTTATACCCTTGTAAGAATTTGCTTATTCCTATGCATTTTGTCAACTATTTCTGGCCTCTGCGCATCTGGCTGGTGTGTCAAGTTGATGGAAAAGTTACTAGGTTTGTAAGCATTTAGATCAAATAAGACTTGGATTTTTTAAATTTGTAATCGAATCACTTGTTTTGATTTTTAGTGAAGCCTTTTCTACCAGACTCCTATAAAGGAGACACTGTCTCCCATGTGCTATTAAAAGTTGAACCTTGTGACTACTGTCTGACTATGTTTTTCTTTTAGAGGAGTCAGAGGGGGCAGGCTATGACTTCATGTGAAAAATAGCCACCAAAGATCTATCCAGCATAATTTTTAGTTTTTTAATTTTGGTAAGTGCCCATTTTTAAAACAGATTAAGTTTGTCTGAATTATTTTGAAAGTATATATTACAAAACATTCAAAAGCAAGTGAGAATTCAAACGCATAGAGCAAAGCTACAGGGCTTTTTACCGAGGCCGTTGAGGAGGTAAGCCTTTCTCCTAGAAGCTTTGGTTATTATATTTTCAGAAACATGGTCCCATTCTTTTCTTTATTATTAAAAGCATAACTAATTAGTATAAATATTCTTTTTGATATTCGATTGACACATAATTGCTAAAATAAGTTGTTTGTTTTTTTTTTTTTACATTTTCAAGAGGCAGAAGATATACCATCAGGTCCTAGAAGGAGTCTACCACTTCCTTCTCTACCCTGAAGAGACTTGGAAATTAATGGGTAACATTTTGCATGAAAATTACTGAATGCTATTCCTTCTTATCTCTGAGGCCTTCTGTGGAGAATTAATAGGAGGTTGAGTGTGCATGGATAAAATGGATCATCTTAAAGGATTGAAGTTCCAAAAATATATCAGCAGGACTGGACAGGTTTGACATAATGAGATTTCTATTTTAGCTTGACTTCTGGAACTCTGAATAAACTATAAACTGAGCTGCACAGGTCCTGGGAAGGAAGTTTCTCTTCTAAAATATTCTAGTTGCATATAACATTTTCCTTATTCAGAACCTTTGAAAAAATATATTTACATCTCAATTTCCTGAGAATTAAGACTAATAGACACTTGCCAACTTTTAATATATGAAGCGGGATAGAAAGCAGCAATTTGTATCATTTTGGAAAAGAAATTTAAAGAAACAGACACCAGAAAGACGAGAAATCTCTACATAAGCACCGGTTGAGATGGCAGAAGCTTCTGTGGATGCCTCGACTCTGCCCGTAACAGTGAAGAAAAAGAAAAGTTTATCCATTGAAGAAAAGATCGACATTATAAACGCAGTAGAAAGTGGCAAGAAAAAGGCAGAAATTGCAGCTGAATATGGAATAAAGAAAAATTCACTGTCTTCTATTATGAAGAATAAAGACAAAGTTCTAGAAGCCTTTGAATCTCTGAGATTTGATCCAAAGAGAAAAAGACTGAGAACTGCTTTTTACACAGATCTGGAAGAGGCATTAATGAGGTGGTATCGAATTGCTCAGTGTCTAAATGTACCAGTTAATGGTCCAATGCTACGTCTAAAAGCTAATGATTTTGCACAGAAACTGGGACATAATGATTTTAAGTGCAGTAACGGTTGGCTGGATCGCTTTAAATCCAGGTACGGTTTAGTATTCAGAGCTCAACCTGTGGAAGCTACAGGTGTTTCAGTAGACCCTTCAACTGTCTGGCACCAAAATGTACTTCCTTATTATTTAAATGATTATCATCCTAAAAATGTTTTTAATATAAAAGAGACTGGGCTGCTTTATCGAATGTTACCTACAAATACATTTGCATTTAAAGGAGAAACCTGCTCGATTGGAAAGTTATGCAAAGACAGAATAACTCTAGTGGTTGGGACAAACATGGATGGCTCAGAGAAACTTCCTTTGCTCATCATTGGAAAACACAGAAATCCACATTGTTTCAAAGGTATAAAATCATTGCCTGTGTGTTATGAAGCTAACAGGATGGCATGGATGACCTCAGATGTGTTTGAACAATGGATGCGGAAGCTCGATGAGAAATTTCAAGCCCAGCAACGAAGAGTGGTGATCTTTGTTGATTCTTTTCCTTCACATCCAGAGGTAAAGAACCTAAAGTCCATTGAGTTAGCATTCTTTCCATCATGTGTATCTTCCAAATTTATAGCTATGAAACAAGGTGTTATTAAAAGCCTTAAAATCAAATATCGACATTGTCTTATCAAAAAGTTTTTAAGCTCTGTTGAAGGCAGCAAAGAATTTACATTTTCCCTACTAGACGCAGTTGATACTTTGCACCTTTGCTGGAGGGCTGTAACCCCCGAGACTATTGTTAAGAGCTATGAAGAGGCAGGATTCAAATCTCAAAAGGGAGAAAGTGACAAGACAAATGCAGAGACAGACACTGGTCTTGATTTGGTTGCCCATGCTCAGGCAGCAGGTGTGGAATTTCCTGAAGGTTTATCTCTAGAAGAGTATGCTGCCCTCGATGATGATTTGGAGACGTGCGAAGCGGCACCAAAAGGTGATTCTGTATGGACCGAAGAGAGTAAATCAGATGAAACTGGGCTTTATACTTCTGATGAAGAAGATGATGGTGGATCTCTAGGAACTGAGCTCCCTTTACCATCAAAAAATGAGGCCATAACTGCTTTAGATACTCTTAAAAGTTTTCTTAGAAGTCAAGATATGAATGAGGAGCTTCATAATTCTTTAGCAGACCTTGAAATTTTTATTAACTCATCATCTAAATAATTATTTGTGGTATAACATCTTTTCCTAATGTATTTTACTAGATAAGGTATATGAAGGGAAACTACCACTTAAACACAAAAAATTTAAAAACTAGCAATCTTTAGTTTAATTGCACATGTCTTTGACCTGAATAGCAAAGTTGCCCTAGGTAGATTAAATAAAGAGTAAATAAATGAAAAATATGAATTTCAACTTACCAAGGTTTTGGGGAGTAGAAACTGTATTACAGAGGCCTTGTACTTGAAATATATGGTACATATGTCAAAAATAGAAAACTCTCCAGCTATTTGATTCATACAGGTTGAATTGGTGATTGCTATTTTTCTCTTTTTTTTTTAAAGCACAGATCATGTTCTAGAATATTTTAATTTATCTACCTCGTCTAGGAAATAAAATATCTATTACTTAGATATTTATTTTTATAAAGACATATATTCTAGCCTCATATCAAGTATTAATTTTAAATTACTTTATTTTTCTTGTAACTAACTTATCTTGCTAACAGGAAATTATGAATAAGCACTGAAAATAAAACCTGACCCAATTATATACCAAAATGATTAAAAATATATGTCTCGCTACTTTCCAGTTATTTCTGTATAAGGTCAAATGAAAGACTATGACCTTATCAGATTCTTTCTGTCATCTATAACCAGAAAATGATATAGTTTCTTCCTAATATTTATATGTATGTGTGTACATTTAATAGAAAAATACATTACTGAAACATTTGTTAAATTCTTATAATATATTTTAATAAGATTACTCTTGAAAAGTATATATGAAGATATATATGCAGTTACTAAAAAAGAAAATATCTTATGTGGTTCTTATGTTTCTAATTTTAACAGCTGAAACTTTAATCTGTAATATTTAATTATTTCTTGATTTTACTGAATTTTATTTTCAGGAAAAACTGAGTGTTTTCAGCATATTTTGATATATTTAATCTTTTTTTCTTTCAAATTATATTAAATTTCTGTTTGAGGAAGTTTTGTCTATAGAATATTTGAAAATACTGTATGAAATTATTTACTCTCCATCCATAAAATCATCTTTAAAACTAGAAAAATATCATGTGTCAGACTTTTCTGTTGTTACATTTTAAAAGTCATGCTTATTTAATGTATTACATATAAGTTAGGGTACCCTTTGAAAAATATTTTGGAAAAGTGTAAAATGTTATACAGATTATTTTTATTATGAATTATTAGTCTGCCAACATAAGACACATTTGGAAGGAAATATTTATAGAAAGTATTTTTATTTTCCACTGTTGATTTACTCTGCTTTTGAGATTTAGTAATAGTAAGCCTTAAAAATATATTAAGCTGAAGGAAATTTCTCATAGAGTGAAATATAGATTACTTAAGCTTAATTGAAAACATTTTAATTAATGATTTGATTTAAAATTTTAGCGTGATTGGAATTGTGTACCTAAATCATGGCCCTTAATCTCTCTTAAGAGCCCTGGCTGTAATTAGAGTACCTGGCATATATCCAGCCTTCAGTAATTCTTTTCTCTCTCTTTCTCCACTTCATTCATACCATCTTACTATCAAATGTTCTTATTTAACCATTCCAGATATTCTGTGACATAAGAATTATTACCTCCATTTTTGGTAAGGTGAGGACATTGAAACCTGAAAAGATAATTTGGTTAAAATCTCAGAACCAAACCCAAAATGCAGTAGTTCCCTATCACCTAGACCTATGTTCCTCTAACTATACACCCCTCTGCTTCTTTTCTCTACTCTGTAAAAGAAAATTCTGTTATTTTTTTCCCTTGAGTTTAGGGACCCGAGGGTGAAATATTTCAGAGAATATGCTGGATCTATGCTAATAGTTCTGTTCCCGAGATCTCTCCTGAGAACACCGAGATAATGAAACACTGGGACCTTGTGAGTGGGTAATCCTGTACCACTCTAACACAGAGGCTCTAGGGGAGTTCAAACAAAAATACTTGAAACAACTTTAATGTCCAAATGCTGAAAGTACCTACTGTTTTTTCTCCTATATGACATTCCTTTTTTTTTATTTCTGGGGCATAATAAATCTAAAGGTGATAAAGGAAGATAAGGCTCCTATAGAGAATTAGAAAAAGATGCCTGCATATTTAAATTTAAAGATAAACTTTAAGTTGTTAATGTTGTATACTCTTCTGTGTGGTTTACAAGCTATATACATTTAAACTATTTTCAGAACAATTTTTTAAAATGTTTATTTATTTGGAGAGAGAAAGAGTGCAGACGATCAGGAGAGGGGCAGAGAGAGAGGGAGAGACAAAATCCCAAGCAGGCTCTGCACTGTCAGCACAGAGTCCGACTAGGGGCTGAAATTCACAAACTGTGAGATCCTGACCTGAGCTGAACTCAAGAGTCAGACGCTTAACTGACTGAACCACCCAAGTGCCCCCAGAACAAAATTTTTTTTAATTTACTTTTCCCAGGACAATCCCTGCATACCTCACTCCTGATTTATCTTCTCCATACATAATCAGCACAAAGTTGGGACTAAATGTCACTTGTCTTTTCAGAAAATAACTTCATTTAGCAATTCACCTGCTTTTCAGTTAAATATAGTATTGTTTTTATTGTTCTTGCTATATAAATTTTTACTGTTACAACAATGTTTTTCCCTTTTGTCTGCTTCATCAAGCAACAAATCTTATGTTGAATTTAGGACACTGTTTCACTTCACTAGTGAAAGGTTTGGTTCAGGATAAAGTAGGACAATGAGTAAACCAAGGCCTATGGGTTTTATGTTTCCTGCCTGGCTTCTCATCTGGACCTAAGATCAGTGTAAAACCTCCCATTTACTGTATACAAAGCAGAATAATTGGCAGGGGGTCGGGGAATAGGGGAGGGAGAATTGAAGGAGAGCTTCTCAAGCAAACACCTCCAATGAGAAAGGAGGTCCTTTTTCAATCATTGGCTCAGTAGGGACTCCATAGAGACTGGCAGAGAGAGGTTTGTCCCTTAGGGGAGGCAGCACACACATCTGCCAACAGGTTCAGAGTCCAGTGGTAGGCTGGATCTTTGGGGTCACCTAGAGCTACCTAGCTAAGTACAGCATGGCATAAGGCAGCCAAGAAGCTACCAGTAGCTGGGAGGAATTCCTACCATCAGAGGAGAGAAAGGCCTAGGTTGGGGGACCATAATGTACATCACTAAGTTCTCAGAAAAAAAAAATTCTTCAATGGAATAAATTAAATCTAGTCCAGTTCAATGCTACCTTGCAAAAGACATTTCATTTCTCCAAATAGCAGTTTGTACCACCCATAAAATGAGTCTGACACTTCATTTGAATTTATCAAGGATGAAAGAAAATTATGCAGATGAATACACTTAGCAAACTCTAAAGTGTTCCCTAACTATAAGGTATGACTAGAAAGGCACCTCTGTGCTACTACTTCCAGATATGCTCAGATATTAGCCTTGTGGTCACTAAATACCAATGACAATTTTCCCATTGACATTCTTCGATGCAATAAAATAGGGAATTCAACATTTCTAGGAATACGCTATTTATCTGTAGAACTAAAACATTTCCACTTTGAATGAGGGAATAAGGTAACTTAGAAACTTTCAAGTTTTCCTGAATTGCTCCTTATGCAAAGCATTTCAGCAAAATATTGTAGACAGTCAATTGCTCACCATATGCTCACATGACCTCTTTGTGCCAGCATGGGGGCGGGGGGCAAGATCTCTTTTGTCTCTTCTTACAAGAGCACTGATTCCATCATGAGGCACCCATCTTCGTGATCTCATCTAACCCTAATTACCTCCCCCAAACCCCATCTCCAAGTACCATCACACTGGGGGTTAGAGCTTCAGTGTATGAATTTTGAGGGTGACATTCAGTCCATAGCAATTACCTAGTACCAATAAAGGCATTCACATATTAATTAATATGGACTTTCTGTATCAGTTTCCAACTTGCTATAAACTAAAAGGGTATGTATATTACAGAACCTATAGCTATTAGCAAGTTCCTTAAAGTTTATAAAACTTTAAGAAGAAATGAGGACATTTTTCATGCCTTCAAAAAATGGACAGACCCAAAATTGAAATACATATGTTTGTTTCTTCTAAATTAATCCCAATCAAAATCCCAATGCAGGTTTGTTGAAAATTTTGCAAAATAATTCAGATTTTTCCAAAAGAATAAGTATGTATTGATATCTAAGAAAATTTTGGAAAATAAAAATAGGGAGTATTTGACCTATAGCAGAATTTTAAACAATATGGTATGGGCAACAGAATTAATCAGTCAATCAAAAGAATAATATATGATGTCTAGAAAAAGAAAAATAATATGATAAAAATGGCTTAAATTTTTTTTAATGTTTATTTTTGAGAGAGGGGGAGAGGCAGAGTGTGAATGGAATAGGGCAGAGAGAGAGAGAGAGAGAGAGACAGAATCTGAAGCAGGCTCCAGGCTCTGAGCTGTCAGCACAGAGCCCAACGTGGGGCTGGAAATCATGAACCATGATATCATGACCTGAGCCAAAGTCGGATGCTTACCCGACTGAGCCACCCAGGCACCCCCAAAGATGGCTTTTAATCATTGGTGAAATTGATGGATTATTCAGTAACTGATATTAGGGCAACTTGGCTAAAGACACAGGATTTTTTTTAAAAAGTCCTACATCAGGGGCGCCTGGGTGGCGCAGTCGGTTAAGCGTCCGACTCCAGCCAGGTCACGATCTCGCGGTCCGTGAGTTCGAGCCCCGCGTCGGGCTCTGGGCTGATGGCTCAGAGCCTGGAGCCTGTTTCCAATTCTGTGTCTCCCTCTCTCTCTGCCCCTCCCCCGTTCATGCTCTGTCTCTCTCTGTCCCAAAAATAAATAAACGTTAAAAAAAAAAATAAATAAACCTTTAAAAATAAAAAAATAATAATAAATAAAAAATAAATAAATAAATAAAAAAGTCCTACATCTAAATGAATCCCAAAAGGATTTAAAAAACTCTAAAAGAAATGGAGGAAGGAAAGAAAGAAAAAAATGAAAGAAGGGAGGAAAGGAAGAAAGACAAAAAGAAAAGGAATGTGGGGAAAGAAAAGAAACTTGTAAATACTAGGAAAGTAAAGGTAAATGTAAATGTTTAATAATATTTTAATAGGAAAAATATTTTAAAAGGTATGACACTCAAGAATAGTTGAGTGTAAAAATACTAATAAAGTATGAAAATATTGTTAACATCACTCAAAGAAATGCAAGCAAAAACTGGGACGTCTTTGGGGGGAGGGGCCATCACATTAGACAAGATTATAAAAATGACAATACCAGATGTAGGCAAGAGCATAGAGAAACTGGTGCACTGGTGTTGGAAGTATAAATTGGCACATTTAGTTATTAGAGTTGGTATGTGTTAAGTGTTTACTAATTACCAGATTGTTCTAAGTGTTTTGCTGTGTTACTTAATACTCAGAATAACTCCCAACAGTTATCATCCCCATTTTACTGCTGAGAAAATTTAAGTATAGCTATAGCTAATAAGTGACAGAACTAGAATTCAAATCCAGAAAATCTGACTTAAAAATATGCTGTACATGGAATAAATTTATCCTAACAAAATAAAAACATTGAAGACATTTGTTGCAGTGTATACAAGTCCATAATTCTTTATCCAAAACTCTGGGGACACATATGTTTCAGAATTCAGAATTTATCAGATTTGCAAAAGATAATATATGCATATACTTCATGTTATATAATATCCCCAGGAGATTCTAGGGCAACATCCCATAATCAAACATTAATGATTTTGTAGTGAAATGCATTCATGTGAAGTCAGATATGTAAAGGTAATAAGTAACTTAATAGCCTCATAGTTTTTATTGTCAAATAAGTTCATGGTAGGTCGGTTTTTACTATCAAATGGGTTACAAAAAGGCCTTCAGATCCTGTAGTAACTTAAAACAAAAAAAATAGACTGAAAACTGTATGAATGTTTGTTTGAGAGAAAGAGAGAGCACACATAAGCAGGGGAGAGGGGCAGAGGGAGAGAGAGAAACTTAAGCAGGCTCCACTCAGCACAGAGCCTACCCTGGGGCTCTATCCCACGACCCCGGAATCATGACTTGAGCTGAAATCAAGAGTTGGACTCTAAAAGACTGAACCACCCAGGCACCCCAAATGTTTTCAATAGAGAATTGGTTAAATGCACGTGTTATATTGAGTGAAATGTCAAGGCCCAAACTTTTTTTTAACTTCTTTTACTTTCATGTATATGAAAATTTGCTTGCCTGAACTGGATATTTCCTAAATTTGACTTGCAAATTCTGGAAATGAATCTCCTATTCCTCTGATTCTCCTTGCTGAACATCTTCCCATCTCTGCCAGGCTAGAAATCTTTTTGCCAAGTGAAACAGGATCTATAGCATAGTATTGAATTGGTGAAAAACCAGACTTGCTGGTTTAATGTACCATAGATTACACGTTCATCTTCATGCATTAGCCCAATTTAAATTCAAAGAAATCAACTTCCTAGGTCACAGAACTCATAGACGGTGTATCAGGCGAAACAATTGAAAGGGTAGGGGCCCCACTTCACTCACTTCTACTTATTTTTTCTTATTCATCAAATCCAGCAAGATGATTTTTTTAAGGTGGGGCTGTTGTATAATCCCTTTATATCTATCTCCCCAACAGTACCTATTAAATACAAACAAGCTATTGATATATTAAATATTTGCTCAGTTGGAGGACTAAATGCAAAGTTACAGATAGTCTTGTTTCCTGAATTCATAATTAAGATGGGGTTTTTGTTTTGTTTTCTCCTAACTTCCTCTTTGTATGCCACTGAACTCTTTGTTAATGCAAAGTCACTGCCTGTGTTATTCGCTGATACCACGCCTTATTTTCTATGTTGCAAAATAGGTAACCCAGCATAGAGATAAGAGCCACTTTCCTGTCTCTATCTGCCCAGTTGAGGAACCATTCCCCAAAAAGATCCAGAATCTATCTCTTAACTCTTGCAGAGATAACTGCCCCGCTCTAAAGTAAATATCTAAGAGAATTTCATATTGTTATTGTAATGAACAGTTAATTACCAAATTGAATTAAACCAAACAGTTACCAAAAAAGGAGACAAAAGAAACGAAATAATAACAAGACTCAGACTTACGCAAGGAGCCTCCCTTAATTTCTTCCAATTATTGTAAAGTCAGCCAAAAGTAAACTTGGAAAAAAAACCTCATGTATAATGCCACAAGAGGGTAATCATTAATTTGGCATACTCTAATCTTAAATTTTTAAAGTACAGGAAAGTATATGCAATACAAATATCTATCTGCCAATTTACATAATTACTATTGTGTTTACTTCAGATTACCATATATATCCTTTATTTTCTTAATTTATTCCTACGTATTTTATAGTTTAGTTGCTACTGCAAATGCAATATTTTCCTTTTAATTTTCAGATTACTACTAGTATAGAAAAAGTGAGTGGTTTTTGACTGTTTTGTATCTAGTAACATTACCAAAGTTTCTTATTAATTCCAGTATGTTTTTCAAATCAGATCATTTCATTATCATTTATTAATAAAGGTCATTTAATTTCTTTATTTTTTAATTTTTTTAACATTTATTCATTTTTGAGAGACACGGAGAGACAGTGTGAGCAGGAGAGGGGCAGAGGGAGGGAGACACAATTTGAAGGAGGCTTCAGGCTCTGACCTGTCAGCACAGAACCTGATGTGGGGCTTGAACTCACGAATCATGAGATCATGACCTGAGCTGAAGTGGGACGCTTAACTGACTGAGCCCCAAAATCACTTAATTTCTTTATACTAATTATTTTTCTTATTGCTACCTGAAGGCCAGGAAATACTCCTCTGTATTTTCTTCATATTTAAATTTTTGTCTTCATATTTAAATTTATTTTGTGGGTGGTAGAGGCAAGGATCTAACTTTATTTTTCCTAAAGGGAACCCCCCCCATATATTGACTAATTTACCCTTTTGTAATAACTTTGCTATTCATAACAACTTCCTGCACCTGTACCAAGAGGTCATTCTGGGGAAGAGTTTAAATCTTTCCATGTCTGAATAAATTCTAAGGAAAAATTAAGTCTCTTTTTTCCTTTTAATATTTATTTATTTATTTATTAGGAAAGCACAAGCTCGGGAGGAGCTGAGAGAGGGGGACAGAGGATCTGAAGCGGGCTCTGTGCTGACAGGCTGACATCAGCAAGCCCGATATGGGGACCATGAGATTATGACCTGAGCCAAAACCAAACACGCTCAAAGGACTGTGCCACCCAGGTGCCCAAAGAAATTAAGTCTTAAACCAAAAGACAGTTATATGCACGTGAAAAGATTAAGTTTGTTGGTTTTTTGCTACTGAACGGAAATGGCGACTTGTGGGCAAGTAAAGCTTATTTTTAAAAAATAGTTTGGGGCACCCGGGTGGCTCAGTTGGTTAAGCGTCCGACTCGGTTTCCGCTGCGGGTCATGATCTCACGATTCATGAATTCAAGCCCTGCTTCAGGCACTGTGCTGATAGCAAGGTGCCTGCTTAGGATTCTCTTTCTTCCTCTATCTCTGCTCCTCCCCTGCTCGCTCTCTCTCTCTCAAAATAAATAAATAAACTTAAGATTTTTTTTTTTTAAGTTTATTTTGAGTCACCTGGGTGGCTCAGTTGGTTGAGCATCTGACTCTTGATTTCAGCTCAGGTCATGATCTCAGGGTTGGTGAGTTTGAGCCCAGCATTGGCTCTGCACTGACAGTGGGGAGCCTGCTTGGGATTCTTTCTCCCTTTCTCTCTGTCCCTCCTCCATGCACGCGTGTGCACACACACACACACACACACACACATTCTCTCTCTCTCTCTCTCTCTCTCTCTCAAAATGAATAAACTTAACAACAACAACAACAACTTTAGGGCTGGGTAAGCATCAGCTCTCCTAGCGATAGGAAAAAATGTAGAAGGAAAAGAAGACTTCCCATCTTTGTCTTCCAAAGCCCAGGCCCTAGCAGAGTAATGGGACTTGGAACATACTCAAAATGTTAGCGAGAATATGGAGTTTGAAGGAAGTGGAAATCTCCTCTCAAGATGAACAAGAGTCCCTGCTGCCACGGAGAGAAAAGAGATAAAGGCCTGAGAGCAGAGCCATCAATGTAGCCATACAACAATAAGGAAGATGAAAGCCAAGGTCACTGAGAGGGACATTATTTGAAGGTCAAGAACTATGGGAGCTCAGTTGGCTCTGCAGATGGCCCAGACCCCACTGGCATGAGCACCAGGATGAGCTGAGGTGAGGCCAGCCATCCTCCCTCCTCACACCTGCTCAGGGAAATCTTCCTCTGACAGCAGCAGCCAGTACTTTGCTTGGTAATCACCTTGAAGAAAGGATGCCAGTCCTAGCCTCCAAATCTTGGCAGATCTTATCTACTTCCTCATGTGAGCAACCCACTGTTAATGGCCCAAGAGAAGGGCAGATGAGCCCTGGATATCTCAAGAGAGGGTGAAAGAGTAAAACCATTTCCTTTAGGCTAATAATTAAATTACAACCTAGAAGGAAAGAATAGATACATGGAACAAATAGGTAAGGTCACACTATAAGACATACATTTTTACAAAAACAAAATAGATTTCAACACTTTCCTACAACATTCTTGATTCCCTTTCTGCCACTTCTCTATACATATGTATGACTGTAGTGTGTAATAAGGAAGCACAGGTAGAAAAATAACCAGGGTTTCCCTAATTCTCTGCTTTGAGGTGTGATTTTTCATGGGGCAGCTTGAGTTAGGTTAGGCCAATGCACTCAAATGTCTTCACTGGGAATTAACATCTTACTTAGAATAACACATCTTCAATGCTATTAAGAAAGAAACAATCCACCTAAAAGGTATGTATTTTAAAGTTTGAGCCTCAAAAGGAGGATTTGACAACGTGTAAGGAGGAAAAAATAAGACAAAAGGCAAAATAAATTTTTATTTAAGAAAAAATGATTCTCTAATAAATGAGTCTCTCCCCCTCCCCATTTTTTTGTATCTAATGTAGTAACAAGATATGTTTAGACTGGGGCTTAGGGGTCAAAGAGGAAGAGTAAAAGTATGTTTTAGCACAGGTAAAGCCCAACAGGCAAGGTTCTTTCCTCTAATTTTTTATTTTGAGTATTTTCTTTGGTATTTTAATCATATTCTTCAGCTATCCTCAGCATAAAAGATAGAAAAATATATTTTTTAAAGAACTCTTTGCTGTCCTCTCCAAATTCTGTTGTCACTGAAGTGACTGCTCTTCTTAGCTGGAGTGTCATTCTCTACTTTATGATGAGCACACTGGCAGGAGCAGGAGTCTTTAAAATCACCTCCACTAAAAACCTATTTTTCTGGGGCACCTGGATGGCTCAGTCAGTTGAGCGTCTGACTTCAGCTCAGGTCATGATCTCATGGTTTGTGAGTTTGAGCCCCACATCAGTCTCTGTGCTGACAGCTCGGAGCCTGGAGTCTGCTTCGGATTCTGTGTCTCCCTCTCTCTCTGTCCCTCCCTCGCTCATGCTCTGTCTCTCTCTCTCTCTCTCTCTCTCTCTGTCAAAAATAAACATTAAAAAAACAACAACCAATTTTTCTCACTCTGCTCCACCTCCAATGTATTTAATTAACAAGAAACCAGACTTCTTAAAAACTCACTGTATTTCTCACAACACCCCTGGTTGGAAAATAGTTCTTTTGATTTTTATTTTCTGTAAGAACCTTTCCTATAAGTTCAGGCAATTTTCTTTTTCTTTTCTTTTCTTTTCTTTTTTTTTTTTTTTAACTTTCAGGAATGTGTGTAATAGACACGTTGTGCTGAGCAGTTTGAAACATTCTTTGAGTCTAGGAAAGGCACAGTTCCTAATTAACTGCCCAGAGAACGGTTACACTGTGTTGGAATCTGTTAAGTACTTTTAGTCATTTTTGTGGGACCTGGGGGAGATGACACTATCTTTTTAATCAGGCCAACTAAAAAGCTAACACTTTTTAATGATCTAGCAGTCCCACTCTTACGAGGACTCCAGATGTTCAAAGCTCTCAAGAAAAACTCCAGAAATCCTTGTCAAGCTCCATAGGCCCATGGGATCGTTACATACATTTAGCCTTTGAACAACTACCACCTGTGGATTTCCTTTTTAATTTTGAGTCTGTTAAAGGTAGAGGTTTTTCAAAACTTACTTTGAAATTGGTGAGAAATGCATTGAAACTTCACACGTACTTGGAATAAAGGTAATTTGGAAGTGTCTTCAGCCCGCCTGTTAAACTCAGAGTCGTGAGTAGGAAGAACACCCATGTTTTCAGATCTCTTCTGATCTATAGCCCTCTTTGAGAATCCAGTTAAAACTTTAGATTGTCTCCAGAAAAAGAACATGAATGTACAACTTGCTTAACATTTCGGAAGATTCACCACTAAGAAATCCTGCTTCATCTTCCCACCATTTATACTCTTCATCATTAAAAACTATACAAAGATGTTTACAAAGAAGAAAAAACTCAGTCTCTGAGGAGTTGAGCTAACAGCCCACATCTGATTCATCTTTTTTAAACACGTGTTTCCAATAAATACCTGAAGAAATTTTGGTAGAATTCTTTTTTTTTTTTAATTTTTTTTAATGTTTATTTTTGAGAGAGAGAGTGAAACAGAGTGTGAGTGGGGGAGGGTCAGAGAGAGGGAGACACAGAATCCGAAGCAGGGTCCAGGCTCTGAGCTGTCAGCACAGTGCCCGACATGGGGCTCGAACTCATGGACCACGAGATCATGACCTGAGCTGAAGTCAGATGCCCAACTGACTGACCCACCCAGGCGCCCCGAATTATTTTTCTAAGTTTGCATGTGAGCGAAGCAATTTGCTCTTCCGTTGCATATTATTTTTAGCTTTCTTCTTTGAATGTTATTTTTAATAAGTTGCTTGTATATTTTTACAAGGAATTTTTGCCAAATCCAATTAATAAATAGAACTGTCTGAGGCCTTGTGCTCTCTAGACGCTGAACACAGAGTCCAGAATGAGTACCAGGCTGAATCTCTATAACCAGGACTTGCTCATTGCAGCACTCTCTGACAATATCATCTAGTGAAGCCTCAGAAACACAAGGTTTAAACACTTAGAGTTACAGACTCCAAGCTAACATCCCAGGAATGCCGTGTGTTCTATTTTTAGAGCAAAGAAAATAATGATTCAGTCATACAAATATTATTAGCCAAGCTATTTCAGAACCAGGAGGAGGACTGTCACATATGGGGTAAAATATTATTTTGAGAGCCTTCTCTGCAGTGTATTTTGTTAGGTGGTGAGGAGGGACACAGAGGAGTTAAAGACCTGGTCTCTACCTTGGATTGTGCTTTCTAGTTGGGAAGACAGAATAAACACACTGGGTAATACAAGCTGCTGTATGTTGTTTCAAATCAACTGCGGCAACAGAATTCCCAGAGTGCAGAGAAGAGCGTGGTGTGAGGTGCCATGATCAGTAAGGCTTCAGTCCTGGACAGGTGAAGTGCAGGGTAATAAATCCAGGTTGGAAGAATTACTGAAGGGTTTTAGTCTGATATTTTCTGTGTCATATATAAAGAAGAGTGTCCATGGCACAAAAACAGACACATAGACCAATGGAATAGAATAGAAACCCCAGAACTAGACCCACAAACATATGGCCAACTAATCTTTGACGCAGCAGGAAAGAATATCCAATGGAAAAAAGACAGTCTCTTTAACAAATGGTGCTGGGAGAACTGGACAGCAACATGCAGAAGGTTGAAACTAGACCACTTTCTCACACCATTCACAAAAATAAACTCAAAATGGATAAAGGACCTGAATGTGAGACAGGAAACCATCAAAACCCTAGAGGAGAAAGCAGGAAAAGACCTCTCTGACCTCACCCGTAGCAATTTCTTACTTGACACATCCCCAAAGGCAAGGGAATTAAAAGCAAAAATGAACTATTGGGACCTCATCAAGATAAAAAGCTTCTGCACAGCAAAGGAAACAACCAACAAAACTAAAAGGCAACCAACGGAATGGGAAAAGATATTTGCAAATGACATATCGGACAAAGGGCTAGTATCCAAAATCTCTAAAGAGCTCACCAAACTCCACACCCGAAAAACAAATAACCCAGTGAAGAAATGGGCAGAAAACATGAATAGACACTTCTCTAAAGAAGACATCCAGATGGCCAACAGGCACATGAAAAGATGCTCAACGTCGCTCCTCATCAGGGAAATACAAATCAAAACCACACCTCACGCCAGTCAGAGTGGCCAAAATGAACAAATCAGGAGACTATAGATGCTGGAGAGGATGTGGAGAAACGGGAACCCTCTTGCACTGTTGGTGGGAATGCAAATTGGTGCAGCCACTCTGGAGAACAGTGTGGAGTTTCCTCAAAAATTAAAAATAGACCTACCCTATGACCCAGCAATAGCACTGCTAGGAATTTACCCAAGGGATACAGGAGTACTGATGCATAGGGGCACTTGTACCCCAGTGTTTATAGCAGCACTCTCAACAATAGCCAAATTATGGAAAGAGCCCAAATGTCCATCAACTGATGAATGGATAAAAAAATTGTGGTTTATACACACAATGGAGTACTACATGGCAATGAGAAAGAATGAAATATGGCCCTTTGTAGCAACATGGATGGAACTGGAGGGTGTGATGCTAAGTGAAATAAGCCATACAGAGAAAGTCAGATAGCATATGTTTTCACTCTTATGTGGATCCTGAGAAACTTAACAGAAACCCATGGGGGAGGGGAAGGAAAAAAAAAAAAAGAGGTTAGAGTGGGAGAGAGCCAAAGCATAAGAGACTTTAAAAACTGAGAACAAACTGAGGGTTGATGAGGGGTGGGAGGGAGGGGAGGGTGGGTGATGGGTATTGAGGAGGGCACCTTTTGGGATGAGCACTGGGTGTTGTATGGAAACCAATTTGACAATAAATTTCATATATTGAAAAAAAAAGAAAAGAAATAACAACTGTTTATACCACTTCAGATGTTAGCCAGGAAAGGAAAAATTACACTTAGTTTTAAGATAAATAAAGAAAGAAAGAAAGAAAGAAAGAAAGAAGAGTGTCCATTTACAACGCTTCCAAATGTAGATTGTAGAAGCTGAGTCCTTTGATTTACCACCTAGGGCTTGTGCAGCCTGTAGATGAAGCCAGCAAGCTCCACCCTTGATCGCATAAAGCCCCAAAGAGAAAACGCCCTGCCGTGCTACTTGTGCATGTGACCTTCACAGACAAACTTTTACAAATCATTAAAGTATCAATTCCTGCCGTAGACGTGAAAGAAAATGTCAGACAGACCTAAGCTCATGCTTTTGAATGTAAGCTCTCTGGGGTAGGCTAGCATGAGAGGATCAAGTAGGGAACACCAAGAGTCCAAGAGAGCACTGAGGTCAGGAAAATTATTTTGGGAGCTAGAAGTTTATATCAAGCCTGTGAAGGAGTGGCTGGAAAATGATCTGGCTCATGTTACTCCTTGCTGCCTGCCCCAGCAGCACAAGGTGACTTCAAAGAAGTCTGCGGGAAAGGGTGTGCGGAAAGGACAAACCACCTCTCCACTAAACTTACTATTTGGTTTACTTTCCAGTAATTTCAGTTTCTCAGTGACTTTAACCAATTTAAGTATAACATTTACCCTAAGTAGTATGCTCAAAATCACTTCCCAATTCCCATGCCCCAAATCCAAACCATTAAAACTTGAGGCTCCACTTAAACCAGGTTTGTGCTACAATAAGGTTTTACGTAGGTCAAAAATCACTACATTAATGATATATTCTGAGGAACCAGGGCTCGCTGATTTCTTGGGTAGAATCAGCTACTTTTCTCACTGTCTCATAAACGTCAGTTTCTGCCCGTCTATTTCTTCTATGATGATGATAGCTACCTTATATTGGATGCTTATGGTGTGCGTGGCACTATGCTAAAAATTTTATGTTCATTATTTCATATAACAGTTGAATAGCAATTACCCTGGGCAGGCATTATCCTGATTTACAGGTGGGGAAACTAGTAAGTGTTGACGCTGGAATTTAAGCATAACTTTAGAGGATAACTCTAACTGCATCCCTAGCTACGTATCTTTTTCCTCCAGGAATGCCCTTCCCACTTCCCTCTGCCCAATAAAATTCAGTGAAGGCCCAGCTTAAATTCTGTGTGCTCTGATAAGCGCTCCTAGTGCCTATATCGATCTCATCACAGAACTCGTAAAACCTTTATTTCTTGAACTCAGAGGAAGAGCGCATTAGTAAAACATGGAGTATTTGAGATTTCACAACTGATCACAGTTAAAGCACATTGAGGGCTTACTGTGTACAAGGAATTGTTCTAAGAATTATAGACGATTAACTGATTTCATGATCACAACAAAGCTGTGAGGTCAGAACTGTTATTATTTCCACTTTACAGATGTGTAAACTGAGGCAGAAGTTAAATGTCTTTCCTAAGGGCACAGATTTAATATGCATGAACACATAGAGTAGTACCCAGTACACATTCTCTGTCTTTATCGTCGATTCATCTTCCCAGAAAGAAAATAAGGCCTCTTCCCTGAAACAGATGTTGGGCTAGAAAGTATCGGAATTGTTATTTCATTTAATTCACTCAACAAATATTTATCGAGGACCTACCATATGCCAGATACTGTTCTAGGCATCAGGAATACAGCATTGAAAGCAAGGGCCTTGTCATAACAATCCTGTAAAAGCGATTTATCAGCTCCATTATTACCAACGATAAAACAGGTTCATACAGTTAGCCAGTGAAGGCTTAAGGTTTAAATAGAACCCTCGCATATTTAAAAGTTCCAGGTCTTTCCCTCGCAGGAAGTAAGGTTAACCTCTGCCTGTGATCCACCTAATATTACCTATTCTCCCCAGTGGGACATAATGCACTTGGAAATTAGAAACTACTGTTTCTCTTTCTTACATTTAGGTTACAATTTCCCAATAACATCACCGCCATCCTCAGATAGTGTTTATGTAATGCATGCACGCTATATTACTGGTGAGGCTGCTCCCTTCCTCTCCACGGGAAAGCCTTCAAGCAAATGTACTGTTTGTTCAGGGACTACCCTTGTTGGGGGCATGGGGTAGGGTAGGATGGTTGGGTCTTAAGCCCCAGTTTCTTTGCCTTTTCCTAGAGTCCCTAAAGTGACCCCTAATAACCCCCAAAGAACTCTACTACACAGGACACAAGAGAAACCATTGTGATCAAGGGAAAAAGCTGTTTGGGGAGTCAGAAAGCCTATTCTATTACCGTTTTTCATTTTTTACTTAACGCATACCTGTGTATCAGGTACTATGATCCAGACACCGTCCAAAGCATTTTACAAATACTAACCCCTCTTCGATTCTTGATTTGAGTCCCGATTTCCCCTCACAAGTTGTGTGATTATGGTCAAGTCAGTTAACTTTTCTGAGCCTCCGTTTCTTTATCTGTTAAATGAGGATAATAAATTGCAAGAATCCAATGAAATGAGTCACATGCCAGTTTAGAAACCATTACAAGTGTGAGTTCTTGGCATTTTGCTAACCATCACTCTATAGGCGTTAGATGTTTTTTCCCCCGAGGAGCTCCTGGTCTGTGATGCCAGGACTGGATGTGGACAAGCCTAAGCTTGTAGGGACTGGGTAATAGAACCGGCAACTGCATCTCAGGTTACAGAAGAGCATGAAATACAGTAAGATGTCCGTGATACTTAGAGTGCTGTGTGTGTGTGTGTGTGTGTGTGTGTGTGTGTGTATGTAAATGATTACTACAATAAACCTAGTCAATGTTTAATCCACAGGAGAGTGTATCACGTTCCCCTCACTATCCCCTGTTCGAAATCCTATTCACCCTTCAGGTCTCAGCTCAGTTATTGCTTCCTCCAGGAAGTTCTCCTAATTCCCCAGACCCACATAGGGGCTTTGTCTGTGTGTTCCCCCAGCATTCTGTGCTTCCCATCCCCTTTCCTTAATAGTTTTCTCCATCCAGCTTCTCAACCAGACCACCAGCTGTATGAAGCGCAAAAGCAATTGCGCTAAAGAAACATCAGCCAGACCACCAGCCACACCTACTTTCTCAGCACTGTATTCTCAGCATTTAACAGATATCCTGGCACTTAGTAGGACCTCAGTAAATATTTGTGTGAAAAAGTGATCCTGTTTCTGGACTGAAGGGATATAGGGAGAACTGAGAACCACAGTCTGTTTATAGAGGACCTCCAGAAAGCTACCGTGCTGGGAATAATGATCTCTTCTTATTCCAATAAAGCACGTAGCAAGCATGTGCTCCTAAGGGGGCTCTGAGACCAGCCCAACATCCAAAGTCACACTGCAAATGCGTAGGAAATCTCCGTTGATTTCTCATTCGTAGAAGACCTTTGCTCACTAGCCCGTTAAGCACCTTCATGTGACTGCAAATCCTTGAAGGTGGGTGTCTATAATGAAGGATTAAGTCCAGTTTTGGAAGTGAAGCTCAGGTCGGACAGGTGATCTTTTTTAAGAACTTGGACCCCGAACTATAGACTAGCTTGGAAGAAACTGGAAGGGAAGCCAAACAGTGTTGTATTAGGAACTTATTTGGAGTGTACAAGTATCCTTGTCAGTTTCGGAAGGGTCAGCGAGTATCCTGTTCACTCAAGAATTTCATACATTGCAAGGAGATGAAATAGTATTGAGAATGAAATGAAATGTCATCCACAATGAAATGCAATGTCTGGGAAAGGGAAAAGAAGACAGGCAAGGATGATAGGGCTGACAGTCACGGGCAGAGAACCGTTTAGCATAAGTTAATTTACTGGCCAGCTCGATCCAAAAGGATGTTTCTATCTGGCTTGCAGTATGATATATTAGACTCTGACATGATGGGAGAAGGGGAGAGGGGAAGAAGGACGTTTCCAAGGATGTAATATATTTTATGTATGAATTGCAGAAGCACAAGAAAGACCCAGAAGAAACTGATAAGTGTTTTCATCTTTTTAGACTATGCTGTCCTTGTGTCTGTGCCAGCTCCTTCTCTGGAATTGCCCGGCTCAAGCAATTTGATGCATGATGTTAAACTATGTATCTCCATGGAGGCAAACAAAAAGTGTCATTGGGACTCAGCCAGGGATACACATATACCCACACCCATATGTGTACGTGCACGGTGAACTTTCCATGAGAGTCAACTAGAAAGTAAGTCAGTCCTGTTACCTGCATATTTCTTATACTATGACTTTATACTGGATATTGGTAAATAAGGCCTCTGGTTGTAATTCAGAAACATGTTAAATGTGATGACCTTGGTTTCTGAAAGCTCAAAATGTTCACAAAGATTGGAAGACAACTTGACATAGTGCTTTTATAAGTGGCTGACAAAACCAGCTCCTAGTAAGGCATCTGAAAGTTTTGCCTTTTCCCCCTGAATGTACAGGGAGGGAAGCACAGAAGCAATTGTACAAGAGAAACATCAAGGAGGTAATGAAGACAAAACATGATTAGACTTCAGCCACCCTCCTGGAGCACTTTGGACGGAGGATGGGGGTACTCAATACTTCCTTTAAATAACAGGGGTGATGGGGCGCCTGGGTGGTTCAGTCGGTTAAGCGGCTGACTTCGGCTCAGGTCATGATCTCACGGTCCGTGAGTTCGAGCCCCGCATCAGGCTCTGTGCTGACAGCTCAGAGCCTAGAGCCTGTTCAGATTCTGTGTTTCCCTCTCTCTGACCCTCCCCTGTTCGTGCTCTGTCTCTCCCTGTCTCAAAAATAAATAAACGTTAAAAAAAAATTAAAAAAAAAATAAATAACAGGGGTGAGAGTTTCCATCTGAAGGAAGACAGGTCTTCTGACAATTGAAAGCTATTGTAATAATGATCTAATGACTCTGCCATTGCTATCATTTTTTGTCACATGATTGTCAATCAGAGTAAGGCCCAGGAAAAAGAAAAGCCATTGTCCTGGGCAGAATGACCGGGCTATGGCTCCTACCTTTGCAGTCATTCTACCTGCCTGATCTGAAAGTGTTTGTGGGGGCAGGGAGGAGCGCCCAGGTGGCTCAGTTGGTTAAGCGTTGGACTCTTGATTTCCACTCAGAACGTGATTTCACGGTTCATGAGTTTGAGCCCCGCGTCAGGCTCCCCACTGACTGTGCGGAGTCTGCTTGGGATTCTCTCTCTCCTTCTCTCTCTCCCCCTCCCTTTCTCTCTCCCAAAATAAATAAATAAACTTAAAAAAAAAAGTGCCCGTGGAATACCTTGCCTACTGACCGATGCCTCTGGAAAAAACAGGAGGTATAATTTGATTTGCAAAGTGTCTATACGCTTGAAATTTTGGTTTTAAGTATAAAATGAAATCGTATTATAAATGCACTTTAGGAGTTTATTGTATAAAGGGTATCCATGGTGTACCCTCTCAAATGCAAACTCTTAAAAACATTACAGATAATAATATTGTAACAAACGTATCCTTTGAGTTTGACTTTTATTTTTTATTTATTTTTTTTTTAGATTTTTTTTTTTTAACGTTTATTTATTTTTGAGACAGAGATACAGCATGAACGGGGGAGGGGCAGAGAGAGAGGGAGACACAGAATCGGAAGCAGGCTCCAGGCTCTGAGCCATCAGCCCAGAGCCCGACGCGGGGCTCGAACTCACAGACCGCGAGATGGGGACCTGAGCTGAAGTCGGACGCTTAACCGACTGAGCCACCCAGGCGCCCCTGAGTTTGACTTTTAAATGGCAGATTTTCTTATAGTGAAATACCTTTATATTCTGGAACCTATTTCTGTAATCATTCTTTGTTTCAAAGCAATGCACTAATAAATCACTGAAATATAAAATATGTTCAATAAATGTTTTCTTAAAGTATGGAACCAACACAAAGTTTCCCCCTTTATATTTCCTGAGGTAGATATCTATTTTAACTATTATTTCATAAAAGAAATAAGAATTTGGCATCCAAAAAGTAAAAAGGACATAGCATAAAGGATAGCTGATAGTCTGACAACAAACACAGATGAAATATACTTGTATGAACATACACATCTTTGAGTTTAGAAGAATTGCAACCTGAAATTTTATTTTACAGTATGACATTGTATATAATTGTTAGTTTGATGATAAATGTTCAATTTATTTTCATGTTTTACCTTTATCATTCTCTATTAAACTTTGTTTCTCACAGATTTGTTAACAAAATTGGAATGACATTCTTTTTTTTTTTTTTTTGTGAGAGAGAGAGAAAATACCGAGTTGGGCTCTAAGCTGACAGCACGGGCTTGAACTCATGAACTGTGAGATCATGACCTGAGCTGAAACTGAGAGTCCAACCAACTGAGCCACCCAGGCACCCCCCTCAAAGACCCTATTTCTAAGTGAATCCACATTCTACATTTTTCATTGAACACGAGTTTGGGGGAGACATTATCTAACCCAGTACAATGTGTGGCCCATTGCAGAAAATGGACAAAGGGGGCGGTTATCCATTTATAAGATGGAAAATTTATTTATTATTAACTCGTTTTTCTTACTACAGCTAACTATGTAATGATTGTTGACAATCAAAAGCAAATTTGACCTTTACCTTATCCTCAGGGACAGTGGCTCCCATGTGCTGTACCATGGAACAGCACATGTCCAGGGGATTTTCACAGCAAGGCATCTTTCCCCATAAACTCTGCAGGCTCTAAGGTGAGGCCCCCAGGGCCAGCCTCAGCTAAGAGTCACTGACTAGGAGCTTCTTTTAGGCACATGGATTCACAGTTCATGATCTCACGATTCGTGAGTTCAAGCCCCATGTCAGGCTCTGTGCTGACAGCTCAGAGCCTGGAGCCTGCTTCAGGTTCTGTGTCTCCCTCTCTCTCTCTGCCCCTCCCTGCTCGCTCTCTGTCTCTCTCTCAAAAATAAATAAAAACATTTATAAAAAAGTATTTTAAAAAAACAAGAGAAATAGGGTCTTTGCAGGGGTGCCTGGGTGGCTTAGTTGGCTGTGTCCAATTTCAGCTCAGGTCATGATCTCACAGTTCATGAGTTTGAGCCCCTCATCGGGCTTTGTGCTGACAACTCAGAGCCTAGAGCCTGCTTCAGATTCTGTTTCCCCCTCTTTCTCTGCTCCTCCCCCACTCACACTCCGTGTCTCTCTCTCTCTCTCTCAAAAAGAAATAAACATAAAAAAATAAAGAGGGTCTTTGCAGACATAATTAGATGTAATTTGTTAAGGATCTTGAGATGAAATCCTCCTGGATTTAGGGCAGCCCTAAATCCAATGATTAGTCTTCTTATAAAAAGAAAAAGGGACGGGGCGCCTGGGTGGCGCAGTCGGTTAAGCTTCCGACTTCAGCCAGGTCACGATCTCGCGGTCCGTGAGTTCGAGCCCCGTGTCGGTCTCTGGGCTGATGGCTCAGAGCCTGGAGCCTGTTTCCGATTCTGTGTCTCCCTCTCTCTCTGCCCCTCCCCCGTTCATGCTCTGTCTCTCTCTGTCCCAAAAATAAATAAACGTTGAAAAAAAAATTAAAAAAAAAAAAAAAAAGAAGAAGGGACACAAAGAGACACAGAGCAAAGGAGGCCATGTGAAGACAGGCAGAGATTGGAGTTGATGCAGCCACAAGCCAAGGAATGCCAGGAATGGCCAGAAGCTGGAAGAAACAAAAGCATCCTCCCTTACAGCCTTCAGAGGACGCAGGGCCCTGCCAGCCCTTTGATTTTGGATTTCCAGCCTCCAGGACTGTGAGAGAATAAAGTTTTGTTGTTTTAAGTCACAGAGTGCTGACAGAGCTGGGAAAGTAATGCAAACATCTTTTCCTTTTTATGACTCTCTTCTCTTTCTTCCAGAGCCTGCAGCAGCAAGGCTACTATGTTCCACAGGAGCTTCTGTGTGGAACCTCTTTCTGGACCACGTGACACATCTTCACAAACTCCTCGCTGGCTCTCAGGCTTCACGTGTCGGTCATCGTTCACCATCTTGACTTCTAACCCTGTGCCATTTCTCCTGCATTTGCTTCTGCTTGCTTCCTTGTGCCCTGAGTGTGTTTGTGCAGGCAGCTGGGTGCTTTGTCTGCTGCCCTTGTCCCCCACGTGAGGCCCAAGGAGGCTCAGAACCAACCCAGTGGATTTACTTCTGGAAGAATCAGTTATGTCCAGGTCTTTTCTAAGACAGTCCTGTTCTTACTATTCATCTTCTTGCCTCAGCATTCAGGCATTTGCCACCAGTATTTATAATTACTGGCCCATTTCAGAGTCTCTCTCTCTCTCTTTTTAACCAAAACAATGTCTCCGTATTTGGTGACCCTCCCTGGCCCCTGTATGTCTGCTCTGGGGCTATAATAATCCCCTACTAAATTCAAGGCTAAAAGCAGACCCTCACTGCTCTCTTTAAGACAGCCAACATCATGCCTTAATCAGCCAAGAAAGTACACGAATATTTACCGAGCACCAGGTTAAGGGCCCAGCACTGCATTGGAGGGTTTCATGAGTACATATCACCACGTATCCACCAACAGAAAGGAGGGAAATCCCTTAGTCTTCCTTTCCAGCCCTCTGGCTCTCCCCAAATGCTGGCCCTCTAAATTCCTCAGGGCACCCCCACACTGCAGACAGGATCTGTTTCCCTGCTCAGATACTTGGAGTTTCTCCAGCTAATGTAGAAACAGAGGAGAAAATAATTCCCTGCCTTTCCTGCACCCTATTTTTGTCTTTTGGGTAATAATCAGAGGGAAATGAAACCAGCTATGCAGCAGACATACCTTAAAGCCTCCTGTCCTGGGTTGTCCTCTCTGGCCCCTTGCCCAGCCTCTGCTTGTTCCCAAAGGCAGCCTGCTGAGGCTGAGCAAAGCTACCTCTGGTTCAGGGACTCCCTGGAGTTGCCAGGCTACAGGGAGTTCTGGAGGGCTTGCAGGAGAGGGGCGAGGGCAGCAGGGGTGATGGGGATTCTTAGGGAGCTCGGGCAGTAGCCATTGCCAACTTGTATAGAAAAATTTATCATTTTAACAACCAATATGGCCACACTGATGGGTGCCCAAGGATATGAGCCCTGCCTCACGGTGCCACCAATACTGAACAATTTAACTCTCTGAGATCTAAATTCTTCATGCATCAAAGGAAGCATATTTGTCCTGCCTACCTACAGTATTATTATGGGTCATAGTCTGTAATGAGTACTCACTGCTGAATTGCAGAATTTAGATGACTTAAAAAAATTTTTTTAGGTTTATTTTTGAGAGAGAGAGAGAGAGAGATAGAGAGAGAGAGAGAACGTACAAGCCAGGGAGGGGCAAGAGAGAGGGAGACACAGAATCTGAAGCAGGCTCCAGGCTCTGAGTTGCAGCCCGATGCGGGGCTTGAACCCATGGACCTCAAGATCATGACTGGACTGTTAACTGACTGAGCCACCCAGGCGCCCTAGATGACTTTTTTTTGTTGTTGTTGTTAATGTTTATTTATTTTGAGAGAGAGAGAGACAGAGAGAGGCAGAAAGAAAGGAGAGAATACCAAGCAAGCTTCACGCTGTCAGCCCAGAGCCCCATGAATCGAACCGCGAGATCATGACCGGAGTCAAAATCAAGAGTTGGACACTTAAACCAACTGGGCCACCCAGGCGCCCCAGAATTCAGATGAGTTTTACATAAATGTTACCTTTATATTCACCAGGACTAGCTGTATGACCTTGAGCAAATTATTTAATTTTTCTGTGCTTGTTTTCTCATCTGTAAAACAAGAGGTAAAAATAGCCCCTAACTCATAGGTTCGTCGTGAAGATTACATGAGTTGATACACATAGGATGACTAACACCATAATAATAATTAGGTGGCACTGAGCTGCCAGCTACTGAAGTCCTAGAAGTTGAAGGAGAGGTGTGGGCTCCAGTTATAAAATGAAAGCCCCGATGAAGACCAGAAAGGGAGGTTGTATTTTTGTTCTGTTTAGTTTGGTGGATATTTGTATTACTAGATGCTGATAGCTACTAAAATGAACAGAAAAGGCAGAGAGGATTATTTTTCAGCCCTTACAAGCCTTCTAAAAAGTTGTCTCTAACTTCCTGAGTCATCAAATACCATGCGCTGTCTTTTCTTGACAACCTTGTTATTTTTTCCACTATTCCCTGAGGGGACGTTGGGCAAATCATGTCACTTTCCAGAGCCTCACTTGCAATTCTGTCAAACAAGGACAAACAAGTGAGAATCAAGCAAAATAAGGCATATGGGAGTCCTTTGAAAATGAGGAACATTGTATGAATGTTATGGAGGAAGACATTTTGTGATTTATTAAATACACAAGCACAAACATCTCTTTAAGGTTGGAAATGCTCCCACAGGAGGCATTAAAGCCTCGAGAGAAACAAGACCTATGGAGATAGTCAAAAGGATGAAGACTATGTATCGTGAAGGCAGGTAGACCAGAAGGCTGGAGAGTGACTTAACAACAGTGCTTACCTACAGAAAAGGTTAGACAGGATTATGGTCAACTCTTTCCATCTTCACTGATGACAGAATACAAGAAAATGGGCATCAACGAGAAGGATTTAGATTAGCCATAAAGACTTTTTCTGCTGGTGAGGATTTTCAAAGATTGAATGCCTGGCTCGATCTGCTTGGGGTTTCATCCCCGAAGGTCCATAGGTTTGGTATGCAGTAAGGCCATGAGAATCAGCACTCGGGGCAGATCAGAGGTTTTCTAGGACTGAGGAGCTCCGGGTGGGAAAGGAAAGGGAACCAACCTCCCATTCCCGAAAAGATTCCCTATGTTCTCAAACTGCCATGTCCACATCCACACTTTTCTTGAACAAACTTAAATTTTGAGCTTTTGTCAATTTACTGATTCATGGCCATCCTTTATCTAAATTAGCATTCTTGCTTATTAAAGGATTGTTGCATTTACAGGTTAGGGGCACAGACATGGAAGTGGAAAATTCTATGTTCCCATCCTGATTTTGCCCCCTTCCAGTTGTGCTGCCCTGGTTAATTAGTTGATTGCTTTACATTGATTTCCTTATCTGTAAAATGGAGATAATAAAGGTTCTTACCTCAAGGGGACTGTCAGCATACTTGGCACAGAGCAAATGCCCCAAAGTGGTGGCCAATATTATGCTAAAGCGACCTTGACATAGTTTCAAAGAGGTGCCTCTTAGATCTTGCACTTGGAGATTTGTTTGTTCTATTAGCTCAGCGTTTTAGACTCACCCACTTTCTAGTCTGCAGTGTCTTCTTTTTTATCTAAAAAAAAATGTATTCTCACTAGAAAATACATCTCTTTCCCTGTTTACTCTAGTTGCAATTCTCTGAACTTTCCCAAACTCCATTACATCTGCCTTGAAGGGAGGTGACCTGGAATTGTCCAAGCGATGTCCTCCCCAAAGGCAGAAGGATGGATTGAATAATTTATTAAGGTACCTTCTGGCAAAATGAATCTATGCAATGATGCTTAGGTTAAGGAATTTTTGTTTGCAGCCCGCCTCATCGGTTAGCAGAGATCTCATTGTAACACTAGAGGTCACTGTTAAAGCAATATTTCAAAAGCATAAGCCTTACATCAGCAATAAAATTGAGAAAAAATCCTTCAGAACACGGCAAGGGAAAAGATATTATATGGATAGTTTGAGGGCAGCAGCTGGGATTTTGTCAAGTTCCTAAATTGATATCTGTTTCTAATCTCTTCTTGTTTCTCACCCCTAGAAAACAATTCCACTTTCCCTGTGGTAGTAAGACCTCTACCTGGGAAGACCTAGGACTGAGAAATCTGCTCTGCCTGGCCTGCTGACTTCCAAATCAACCTCTCCTGCCCAGACACATGAGCCAAGCCTACTTCTGTATTTCTGAGCATCTTCAACTCCCTTCCATTTACCAATCTTCCCTGTCTGCACCTGCCACTCAAAGCCTGCTAAACAGGAATGGGAGAATCTGCTTCCCAGACCCTTCACCTCCTCCAATTTCACATCCAAATAGACTCCCTTCTTAACTTCCCCACTGGTAATTAAGACCAGATTCAACCTGCAAATTAAGGCCCTCCGTTCACCAAGTCCTGTTGACTTTACATCCTACCTGCCTTCTGTGCAATTGGAATAATAGCCGTACTCCCTTCCCTGTGTTGTGGAGATCAGATAAGGCTACCGTTAGGCAGCAGCCAGAAGAGGGCCCAGTGTTAGGCCACCCCTGTGCCAGAATCACGCCTCTCCCAGCAGCCATCCAGGGGGATCCCAGAACATGTGTAGCTCCTGTCAAGATCCCTCGGTCCCTCCCAATCTGCCAGGGCTGACCTCACCATGTCCCCTATCCTCACTGATGTCCCTCCCCATGAGACCCCCAGGTGACCTCTCATCCCTGGGAGTCTAATGCCCACCCTATTTCCTGACCTCATCTGGCATTCCTCCCCATCTCCGGCCCTCTGGAACTTGGGTCAGTCATCGGCAGAATCTTCCTTTCACTCTATCTCCTCGGAGTGTTCCTTTCACCTCCCTAACTGAAACTTGGCTCTGTGGGACACTGCTTCCCCTGCAGCCTCTGCAGTGGTGGTTGGATCTCTTCCATGGGGCTGGAGGTGGGATGGAGCTCTTTTTGCTCCTTGTTGCTACCTCTAGACCAGGCTCCAGTCATTGTTACCACATTTTGATCATTTTGATATCTGTCTCACCTTCACTTTCCCCAGAATCATCCCGTCTTGAGTCTTAGCCATCTCAAAGGACACACAGATCAGCTTTCCAACACTCTGATTTCTCCTCCAATGACCCTGTCCTCCACCTACTGGACCTCAATTGCTCACCCCCACGGCCTTACCTTAGACAAGCACTGGCCAAAGGAACTTCGGGAGCTCATGATGGAAATATTTAATCTACTGTGTCCGGATGGCATAGCCTTAGTCACAAGTGGTTGGTTGCTAAACACCTGAAATGTGACTAGTGCGACAGAAGGAGACAGGTTATAAATTTTATTTAATGTTTAACTAATTTAAATGTGAAGCATCTATCTATGCTTGTATTCTCCTTGTGCTGTCCTGCTTCTATAGCTGAACTTAGCTCTATGCTAAGATCAACTCGCTTCCAGCGTCTTAGAGCCCGCCCCTCTCACTACTAAATTCTCCCCCCTTTCTTCATCAGTTTCTCGGTCTCCACAAGGTCATTTCCATCAGCTACACACATACTGTTGTCTCTCCTATCTTAAGAAAAATCTCCCCATCTCCCCATCTTGGGACCCCAGCTCCCCATCTTGCACTGCTGTATTCCCCTCATTCTCTAGAGCAAAACTCCCAGAGAGAATGGTCTACACTCACAGACATCAACTTCTCTCCTCCTATTATTGCTTGAATCTCCACTCAGAAAATGCTCTTGATATAGTACCCATGACCCCGTATTGATAAATCCAGTAATTATTTCCCAACCCTCATCTAACTTGATCTATCAGCAGCATTGTACGGATTCTTGACTCTCTTCTCCTTGGAACACTTTCTTCACTTGGCTTTCAGGACAGCACGCTTGCCTGGTCTTTCTCCCGCCTTTCTGTCTGCTCCATCTTTCTGTCCTGTAATAGCTTCTTCTTCAATTCTACAACCTCTGAATGTCAGCAGGCCCAGGGGTTAGTCCTGGGACGCTTTCATTTTTCTACCTATTCGCTCCTTAGCCGATCTCACCCAGTCTCACGGCTTTAAACATCACCTACATGCTGAAAATTCCTGCATTTTTGTATCTCCAATGCAGACCACTCCTCTGAAGTCCAGCCCAAATTATCCAGCTGCCAACTTGACATCTCTAATCTAACAGGTCCCAAACTGAACTCCCAATGTCTACCTCCCTGCAAAAATAGCTTGCTCCTCCTACAGTCTTCTCCATGTCAGTTAAGGCCAATTCCATTTTTTTCCAGCTGCTCAGCCAAAACCATTAGAAATACCCTTGGTGTCTCTCTCTCGATCATGTACACACACACACACACACACACACACACACATACACACACACTATATCTGATCCATTAGCAAATTTTATAGACTTTGTGTATCTTCAACTGTAATCGGAAACTGATCACTTCTCATCACCTGCATTGCAACCACTGTGTTCGGAGCCACCATCGTCTCTCTCCTGGATTACAGCACTAGTGGTTTCTCTGATCCTGCCCTTGTTTCTGCAATCTAGTCTCAAAAATCAGAAAACATTCAAGTTACATCATGTCACTCTTCTGCTCAGCATGTTCCAGTGACAGTCACTCGGAGTAAAAACCAAAGTTCTTATCATGACTTTCAAGGTCCCATGAGACTGGGACCCTATTATTGCTTTTACCACTTTCGTAATTTCTCTTCCCCTCCTTCACCTGAGACTGGCCAAACCAACCTTCCCACTGCTACTGGAACTTATCACGTATGCTCCTGCCTCCGGGACTTTGCACCTGCTATTCTCTCTGCATGGAAGACTCTTCCCCAGATATCTTTGTGGCTAGGTCCCTCATTCCTTTAGGTCTATTCAAATCTCACCTTTTATTGAGGTCTTTATGGACTCTGCTATCTAAGATTTTTACACCCCTCCTCAACACTGCATTTTCCCTTTTCCTGCATTATTTTTTCCCTTTAGCTCTTAGCACTATCTAACTAACTAAATTTTTTAATTTAGCTTTTTTATTTTCTGTCTCCCCAAGTAGAATACAAGCTCTATGAGGGCAAGGATTTTTGTTGGTTTTATTCACTGCTATCTCTGGATCTGTGTCTGTGATATAGCAGAAACTCAGCTATTTATTGAATGAATTAATAAAATAATTCCCATCGCATCCTTAGAACAGTGCCTAGCATATAGTAATTGTTTTATGAATCTCAGTTGGTATTTTTTTTATTTCTTTTACTATCATCTTCTCCACCACTACTCGATTGGGGCCTCCTTCCACGCCTGCAGCAGTTTGCAAGCCTCAGACTCTCACCCTCTCCGGCCTTGACTATCTCTCTGGTCTCAAAAGCTGTCTTCTAGGCGCTGGTCTTGCCTCCTGGAGACCTACCCACTGCTTCCATAGTTTGCTTCTCGAAAACAAATTTGATTCTTTCATTCCTCCTATGGTCTCTGAAAGCTCAGTTCTCACTGTTTCCATGAAGCCTTGCTGTCCACTCCAACAAACACCGGGTCCCCTTCTCAACTCCAGTGGCACTCACTGCTGATGCCAAGCAAATGCAACACTTGTCAGTATACTGAGCTATCATTTCAATTCAATCTGCTGGGCTATAATATAGTGCGCTGTTATTTAGTATTTTCATGAGGATTCATTGTTTCTCCTCAATTCATTTCTACTCCCCAGAACAATCTAATACTGCTTTTGTATAGTGCTTTAGCAACAAAGAATTGGGCTAGAAAGAGTATTGTATGAGCCCCTATGTCTCCATCCACAGCATCGAAGGGCTTAATAAAGAATAGGTTCATCCTGTTACACGCTAGCTGAATTTTCAGTACTTACAGCCCACATAACAGACAGCACAGAGGCTTCAGGGCCAGACTAGTTCTGTCACTTTATGACCCAAATGAGAGACTTGTATATGGAGCCTATTGCTTCCCTTGCACAAATAGAGAAAATACCCAAAACACATGGTTATGTGAGCATTAAAAGTACTCATAAGTAGGGGCACCTTGCTGGCTCAGTTGGTAAACCATTGAACTCTTGATCTCAGGGTTGTGAGTTCAAATCCCACGTTGGGTGTAGAGATTACTTAAAAATAAAATCTCTTTTTTTTTAAGGACTCATAAATAAAGCCCAAAGTACTCAACATGATTTGATGTTCTCCTCTCTTGCCACCATCCCTCATCTAAGATGGTTCTCAAGAGACATCCGGGAATTATTTTCTTCTGAACAAAATCAGGTAAAACAGGATTCCTCAACCATGACATTATGTCGCTCTGAGCCCGACAGTTGTTGTGGGGATCTGTTTTGTGCATTGCAGCATCCCTGGCCCTGCCCCCTATCTACCACATGCCAGCAGCATGCCCCTACCCTCCAGTCCCGAAAACCAAAGCTGTCTCCCCTGGAGGACAAAGTCACATTGGTTAAGGACCACTGAGATGAGGCTTATGAAGTCATTCTGTAGAACATGCAGTTTATAAAAATGGCATACTATTTAACAGTTTATATGTAAACCCTTTACAACTGAGAATGACCTACTTACAGCTTAGGTAATTAGACAAAACTTGGGGATCAGGTAAGGGAAACAGAATGGAGAAAGAGGCCTTTGCTTCTCCTTGAAGAAGGAGATTCCTTCTGACCTTTTGCCTAAACTGCCCCTCCCTCCTGTGGGGGGACCAATTAGGGCAGGGAATGGGAGGCTGGATCAAACATACCCAGTTCCTATATCCAGGAGGGTCCGAGCAGATAAAGTGCCTTAAAGATCTGAGATACTTTCCTCTCCCCATTTGAAGTCAAGATATTAAGAAAGTAGAAAGAGACCTTTTCTCCTATATGCAAAATGATACAAAAGTCTGCTATAGTATCTTGGTAAATGTTGGAAAACCCCTGACTTGATGAGTTATAATCAATATTTAAAATAATTCATAGAGTACCTGATAAGATTCTCAAGGTGAGTATTTTGAAGAAAAAGGCAGCCTATATATAATATGATTGCTCTTACTTGGAACTTAAAGAACATTTTCAATATTTCCGAATCCAGCTTAAAACTTTTATTAAGAAAAACCATTAATGTATAGTGAAGGTTTAACTATTCCTATGTATAGCTATAGTCATCCATTTTATGAAACAACAATTTTTCTCTTGCTTCCTTTTCCATTGCAGAGGATTACGGAATTTCAAAACTGAAAAACGCTTCTGAATTTTTTAAGTTTTTAATCTTCTTGTGTCATGGGTCCTTTTGGCATTCTTGTAAAGCTTGTTGACCTCTTCTAGAATAATTTTTTTTGGGTTAATTAATTTTTTAATTTACATCCAAGTTAGTTAGCACATAGTGCATCAATGATTTCAGGAGTAGATTCCTTGATGTCCCTTACCCATTGAGCCCATCCCCGCTCGCACTACCCTTCCAGCAACCCTCTGTTTGTTCTGTGTAGTTTTTTTTTTAAATTTTTTAACTTTTACTTATTATCGAGAGGCAGAGAAGGAGCATGGGAGGAGCAGAGAGAGGGGGAGACACAGAATCTGAAGCAGTCTCCAGGATCCAGCTGTTAGCACAGAGCCCGATATGGGGCTTGAACTCATGAACTGAGAGATCATGACCTGAGCCAAAGTCAGACGCCTAACTGACTGAGCCACCCAGGTGCCCCGTTTGTTGCCTATATTTAAGAGTCTTTTATGTTTTGTCCCCTCCCTATTTTCTATTATTTTTGCTTCCCTTCCCTTACAGAATAATATTTTTAAATGCATAAAATAAAATGCCTAAGATTCCAGAAATGTCAATCGTGTTGAGATAAAGTTATCAATATACATTATTGATATTTATCAATATATATTATTGATATATTATTGTTTATTTTTATGTTTTTCATTCTGATAAAATACACATAACTTAAAACTTGCCATCTTAACCATTTTTATTTTTATTTATTTTTTAACATTTATTTATTTTTGAGACAGAGAGAGAGCATGAACAGGGGAGGGTAAGAGAAAGAGGGAGACACAGAATCTGAAACAGGCTCCAGGCTCTGAGCTGTCAGCACAGAGCCCGACGCGGGGCTCCAACCCACTGACCGCGAGATCATGACCTGAGCCAAAGTCGGACGCTCAACCGACTGAGCCACCCAGGCGCCCCTTAACCATTTTTAAATATACCGGTTGAGTGACATTAAGTCCATTCGCTCTGTTATGCAACCATCACCACCATCCATCTCCAGAACTATTTTCATCTTGCAAAACAAACTCTGTACCCATTAACCAATAAGTCCCCATTCTTCCCAGTCCCCCAAGCCCCTGGCCACCACTATTCTACTTTCTGTCCATAGGAATTTGACTACTTTTATTACCTCACACAAATGGAATCATGCAGCATTTGCCCTTTTGTGACTGGCTTATTTTACTTTGCATAATGTCCTCAGTATTCATCCATGTTGTAGCCTGAGTCGGAATTTCCATCCTTTTAATGCCTGAATAGTATTCCAGTTTGCTTAGCCGTTCATTTGTCGATGAACATTTGGGTTATTTCTACTTTTTGGCTATTGTGAATATTGCTGCTGTGAACGTGGGCATACAAATGTCTGTCTGAGTCCCTGTTTTTGATTCTTTTGGGCATACACCCAAAACTAGAGTTGCTGGATCATACAGCTATTCTATTTTTAATTTTTTGAGGACCCACCATACTGTTTTCCACAGTAGCTTCATATTTTACATTCCTACCAACAGTGCACGAAGGTGCCAATTTCTCCACATCCCCACCAACACTTGTTATTTTCTGATTTTTTAGTAGTAGCCATCGTAATGGGTATGAGGTAGAATTTTCAGTGTTTTTTTTAAAAACCAATTTGTAATATGGTAATATATATATGCTCTTTATTAACATATTAATTTTAAAAACTCTAAGAAGTTCTAATCCTTATCATAATTTCAAAGTAACAGTGAGCCCGAGCAATATTTCAAGATACCTGCAACAATTGTCATATAATATGAAGATGCCTATGGTTTCTATTGGTAACAAAACCCAGCTAATATACGGCAAATAATGCTGTAGCTTGTTGACGACATTCACAGTGGGAGAAAATGCCCATTTTTGGTTAAAGGTTACTGGAAACAAAATGCAATATTTTCTCCCATACAAGTTTATAGACCCCCAGATATTATCTTTGAACATCTTGGGGGGCGAGGACCCCAGGTTAAGAATTACTGATCTAGTTTCTTTCTCATTTGATAGGTGAAGAGAGTGAGGCCTCCAGGCGTTAAGTGATTTGCCAAGAGTCGTAGTCACATAGCTGGTGACAGAGCTGGGACTAGAACTCAATTTCTCAGTTCCCAGTCCCATGTGTTCCTTATCCTAGACATCTCATGCAAAATGATCCCCACGTGAGTCCCCTCTCTGTGCACCACAGCCTTTTGTGTACTCCTTTGCACACAGTAGGCTCAGTAAAAAGACAGGATGAATGGTGTATATTATAAACAAGAGAAACCAAATGCATTATGGGATCAGCGCCCTTTGCTGAAAGTCTTAGTGTGGGGCTATTTTTTTCTAGCCAGTGGCAACAATGAGATAGACATTATTATTTAATTTATATGAATTTAAGAAAAGGAGATTAAAACTTACAGGTGTTGTTTGCTTCCAACATACGTATGTAACAAACATTTTCCCCCCAGTGAATTAGTGAAAGGCTGATCTTTTAAAGTCATCTGACTAATATTTAGACATAGGTCTTAGAGATCAGTTTCAAGTTTCCAACTATTTTAAAAAATGCTGTTATCGCATAAGTTGGGTGTTGTAGAAAACAGCTCAACAGCACATGTTACCACATCTGTTCTTACCTGTTTGGTTTAAGAAAGGGCTTGCCCAGCCTGAAAGCAAAAGAAACAGAAGTAAAGCCTCAAAGAAAAAGAACACAACGAACTCAACCTTTGCTTACATTGCCCAGGTCATCTCCAGACCCTTGCTTACACCTGAAGGAATCTGGTTAATCTTGCTAGTAGTTTTACGTTTGTTCTTAAAACTTACGAATGGCTTCTGATGAAAGCTAGATGACAATTCTTCTATATAATACAATATACAATTCTGTCTATTATTAGATGTATTTAGATTGGTTACATTAGTCAGCTGTATGACATGAGCTCTGCTGCAATGGATGATTTAACGCCCATGTTCCTAGTCGGTAGTGGGCTGGTTAATAGGACCAGCTTTCTGCATCTTTGGTTCTGAGAGAAGTGACAAAAACTTCCAAGCATCTGTTTGCTTCAGTTTTATCTGTCTGCCAACAGGACGCTTACCTATTCATTTGCCAAATAACTAGACTGGTATTTGTTCCTGGAAGGGAATCACCTCCATTGCTGATATGTCTGTGCACTTGGCGTGTCTAGCTTTCACCTGAGGCAAAGGGCCAAGTCTCTTAAGAAGTTTTACCTGTGTCAAGGCCAAGGGACTGTTGCTCTTTTTGTCTAAACAGATCGACTGTTCCCTAAGAAGATTTTAAACTCACTAGCAGAGAGAAACATCGGAATACTTTGGCGTAATCTTTATTTTGTTTTCTTGGCTTTGGGGAATGATATCAAAACCGTGTTAGACTTTCAGGCTTCTCGAGCTAGTTCCTGAGATACTTCCAGTGTTAGCTCTCTGACATACAGACCACATTTGACTCACAAATCTTATTTCTATGACACGGCATGTCCTATTTTTACTTTAAATATTTAACAATCTCAACGTGTTTAAAGATGAATAAATGCACACGTTTCCAAGGCCGGGAAGCAGCCTCTCAGGTTTCCCAGTACCGCATGCGGTGCTATGCTTAAGAAACCTGCTGTTCTTAAAACATGTTTGACAAGAGAGTTCGGCCCTGTGGCATGTATCCAACTCTGGTTTTTAAGGTCCAGAATTATCATTTTATTTGATCTCCCAGACAATTATTTTCTTTCCCTTTTTATCTAGGCACCAGAATAGGCTAAAAGTGATGAAAAAGTGTGGCCCTGGATCCTCTGTAATCTGCCAGATCATCAATATTCTGAGCAAAGTAATGTAAATTGCCATTTATTTATTTATTTATTTATAAGTTGCGTGTGTGTGTGTGTGTATTTAATGTTTATTTATGTTTGAGAGAGAGAGAGAGAGAGAGAGAGAGAGAGAGAAAGAGAGAGAATCCCATGCAGGCTCCTCACTGTCAGTTTGGAGCCCAAAGTGGGGCTCCAAACTCACCGGAAGCAGGGGCTGGAGCTCGCCCCATCCGGAGCCCAACTCAGGAACTGTGAGATCATAACCTGAGCCAAAATCAGGTGCTTAACCGACTGAGCCACGCAGGCACCCCTAAATCTCCCTTTAAATCCAGATTGCTACTGTGTGTTTCCAAAGTGAAAAATTATAATAATAAAATCAGTCAGTGGGTTATGTCTAAATCTTAAGAGATCAATTCTAACACTGAAGCCCACTGGGGAGTTTGGCGAGGGGTCTGAGTGGCATTTGAATCCTTGCATCTTTGAATTCCTGTTTCTGGTGAGAGTTGCTGAGCAAAGAAGAAGTAACACTGGTAGCAACTGAGCACCCCACACCCCCACACACGCGTTTAGGAGAGCCCACCCAGGGAAAGGGACCATGGGGTCCAAACTCTGTTCATACAGAATAGAGCTTCTCTGTGCAACTGACATTACTGATTGGCCCTCAGGCCAGCAGCATGCAGAACCAGGGGACAATGAGCTCTTGACGTTCTTGGGGTAAACGATCATTTTGACTATGTATTCATGCGTTGTCACTGAGGCAGCAAACACTTAGTGAGTTTCTACTCTTGTAGCACTATTCTAGGTGCTGGGATACAGGGATATGGGGTGAATAAGAAAATAGGTCCCCTCTCTACTGAGCTTATATTCTAGTTGGGAGAGAAACAAACTACAGGACAGGATAGGTTCATATAGTGATAAATTACACTATGATAGGATACAGTGGGATCTATAAGGGATACCTGTTTGGTTTTGAAACCCAAAATGTAGGCTTTTAGCTCTGCCACATTGTCTGCCAGGCTAGGGCACTCTGGTTCATGGCTTTGCTCCTGTGGTTCCCTGTTCTGGAATGTTCTTTGTCCACATTTCCACAGTGCACAGTTAGGCTGTCCCTTACCACTACATACATATTAATATATTGTACACACACACACACACACACACACACACACAAAACACACTCCTGAACCATCTGAAAATCAGTTGCAGGCATTCTGATGCCCTACCTGCAAATACTTAAGCCTGTATCTCTTTCTTTTTAATTTTTTTAATGTTTATTTTTGAGAGAGACACAGAACCAGAGCGTGAATGGGAGGTGGGGCACAGAGAGAGGGAGACACAGAATCTGAAGAAAGCTCCAGGCTCTGTCAGCACAGAGCCCGACATGGGACTCAAACTCACAAACCCCGAAATCATGACCTGAGTGCCACTGCTCACCTGACTGAGCCACCCAGGTGTCCCATGCATGTGTCTCTTAAGAACAAGATGCTTTTCCCACATAACCACAATAATGGAGATGAGATCTTGGAATCTGAACTTCTCTGGTGCAGTGTTACGCCCGTGCAATGTAACAAACCATGAAGCAGTTCTAAAGTACCTTGGATGCACAGTCAGGGCCTCCGCAGTGTTGCTGCTCGGTGTCCATGAGTCAGAGAAGCAGAGATTTGTCGTGGAGGGATGTAAGTGTCAATGTCCCATGGGGGTCCAGAAAGAACTCAGTGATTTCTGGGGTTGGAATTGCTCTGTTCTGTCGAGGTGCCTTTCCTTCGAGTGTGTGATGGGTGAAGATAATGAGCATTCATCTCCCCATTTCAACTGTTAAGGAGCATGGCCAGCAGGACCAGCTTCCTGGGCCCTGCAGTCCACAGGCTCCAATGTTTAGAGGGGCCCAATGCTGGGCTTAATGCTCGGCTGTTGCCATCTTGAAATTCTTAAATATTTTGAGCAAGAACCCTACATCTGCATACTTGGGCTTCATACCTGTTATGTAGCTGGTTCTAATCACAGGTCACAGGAATCCTAACAGTTCAGAAAATTATCAACTTCTATCTGCTTATAGAGAACCTTAACAACATGTGAAAGTTAGTAGAAACAGGAGATTTAGATCTACGCAGACTTCTTTGAATCTGATTTCTGTGGGGATTCTGTTTTCAGAGCATGCTAAGTGAGGATGATATCATTTTTCAGTGTCTGGCAAGCATTCTTCGGGCTGCTTCAGACAAGGCTGAGGATCTGAAGGCCTACCGCACTTACCCACCTCAAGGCAACACTGGTCTAAGGCTTGAACATGGCTTCACCCAGGCCAACTTCTGTATCCTTGGTCACACTAACAGGTATGGATCACTTCTGTTCCATCATTCACTGACCACTGATGTATGCTTTTCAACCGCTAATGATTCTGGATCCAATTACCAATTTGAAGGAATGACAGAGGCCAGAGGAATACTGGACTACCACAAATGCCATCAGCAAAATCCAGACTGGAAAACTCTCAGGATATACAACTGATTCTTTCATAAATAAATTGCAAGTCTCGAAAGAGAGAGAGAGAGAGGTTGAGGGAGAGAGAGAGAAAGGGGCAATTTAAAGATTAAAAACAACAACAGCAACAACAACAAGATTTAAAGAACACATTGACCGGGGCGCCTGGGTGGCGCAGTCGGTTAAGCGTCCGACTTCAGCCAGGTCACGATCTCGCGGTCCGTGAGTTTGAGCCCCGCGTCGGGCTCTGGGCTGATGGCTCGGAGCCTGGAGCCTGTTTCCGATTCTGTGTCTCCCTCTCTCTCTGCCCCTCCCCCGTTCATGCTCTGTCTCTCTCTGTCCCAAAAATAAATAAATCACAATATATGGATCTTATTTGGATGCTGATTTAAAAGAAAAACTGTAGGGGTGCCTGGGTGACTCAGTCGGTTAAGTGTCCGACTTCAGCTCAGGTCATGATCAGTTCGAGAGTTTGAGCCCTGTGTTGGGCTCTGTGCTGACAGCTCAGAACCTGGAGCTTGCTTTGGATTCTCTGTCTCCCTTTCTCTCTGCCCCTTCCCCACTTGTGCTCATTCTCCCTCTCTCTCTGAAAAATAAAAGCATTAATTTTTTTTAATTTAAAAGAAAAACTATATGATTATGAAACAATTCAAAATTTGAATATTGACTATTTGCTCTACAGAATTTATTGTTAATTGTTTTACCTGTGGTCATTGTGTTATGGTTATTTTTTTAAAAAAACCCTTGTCTTTTACACATGCACCCCAATGTTTATAGCAGCACTATCAACAGTAGCCAAAGTATGGAAAGAGCCCAAATGTCCATCGATGGATGAATGGATAAAAAACATGTAGTATATAGATACAATGGAGTATTACTCGGCAATCAAAAAGAATGAAATCTTGCCATTTGCAACTATGTGGATGGAACCGGAGGGTATTATGCTAAACGAAGTTAATCAGAGAAAGACAAATATCATACGACTTCACTCATATGAGGACTTTAAGAGACAAAACAGATGAACATAAGGGAAGGGAAACAAAAATAATATAAAAACAGGGAGGGGGACAAAACATAAGGGACTCATAAATATGGAGAACAAACAGAGGGTTACTGGAGGGGTTGTGGGAGGGGGAATGGGCTAAATGGGTAAGGGGCATTAGGAATCTACTCTTGATATCATTGTTGCACTATACGCTAACTAATTTGGATGTAAATTTAAAAAAATAAAATAAAATAAAATCCTTGTCTTTTAGAGTTACATACAGAAATATTTTGGGATGGACTGATATGATGTTTGGAGTGCGGAATTGCCCTTGGCTTACCGGTGATTGGGGCTGGGTGACTGGGATATGAGGGCTTATTATACTATTTTGTTTATTTTTGTATGTATTCAAAATTCTTCATTACGAAAAATTTTTTAAATGCTTATTGGTTAAAGTAGTATTGGGTAATAACCTGAAGTACAAAATAAATGTCCACAAATCAATAGTAATATAAATAAGTATATTTGTATTGAGTGAATAAATAAATGGGGAAGAAGAGACAAATGGAAAAGAACTCCAGTAACGAACGTAGATACTTTCCTCTCAAGGAGAGTAACTCCTCACTCCCTGAGTGTGGCCTGGGCCTGGGTCCTGCTGAGAGTGCCGTGGGAGGCGGGGAGACAAAGGGGAACTTTGCAGTGGAGAAACTTGACGAACACTACCTCAAGCGGGGTGATCAAGGCTCATCACATCAGCAGTCAGGCATATTGATACTATTGTCCTTCATACAATGTAATGAGAATGGCTCTTGGCCTCTGTGGTCTTCCTCCTAAAAACACATTAACCCAGTCTAATCAGGCAAACCCAAACTGAGGGCCATTCCACAAAACACCTGACCAGTATTCCTCAAAACTCTCAAGGTCATCAAAAACAAGGAAAGTCTGAGAAACTGTCATGGCCCAGAGGAACCTAAGGAGACATGACAAATGTCATGTGGTATCCTGGTCAGGATCCTGGAACGGGATCCATACATTTTGCCAATGGATATTAGGCAAAAACTAAGACAATATAAATGATGTATGGACTTTAGGTTAATAATGACATATTAATATTGATTTTTTAATTGTAACAAATGTACCATACTACTGTAAGATGTTAATGATAGGGGAAATGGGGTATCTGGGAACTCTTTGTGCTGTCTTTGCAATAGATCTATAAATCTAAACTGTCCTAAAATAGAAAGTGTATTGTTGGTGTAAGTTGATTATTAAGTAGCGTGTGGTAGTATGATGGACTGAACTTCTCACTATTTCTCACTTCTTTTATTTCTCTTTTCTTTTTTGAGCGAGAGCGAGTGAGCAGAGGAGGGGCAGAGGGAGATAGAATCTTTAATTTTTTTGATGTTTATTTATTTTTGAGAGAGAGAGAGAGAGAGAGCACAGGAGCACAAATAGGGGAGGGGCAGAGAGAGAGGGAGACACAGAATCCGAAGCAGCTCCAGGCTCTGAGTTGTCAGTACAGAGCCTGACCAGGGCTCAAACCCATAAACCCGAGATCGTGACCTGAGCCGAACTTGGAAGCTTAACTGGCTGAGCCACTCATGTACCCTGAGAGAGAGAGAACCTTAAGCAGACTCCACACGAACCGTGAAATCATGGCCGTGAGGTCATGACTGTGAGATCACGACTGTGAGATCATGACCTGAGCCAAAATCAAGAGTCAGAAGTTCAACTGACTGAGCCACCCAGGAGCCCCTAATTTCTCATCTCTACTTTTAATTTTCTTTTGCCCCCCACAAACCTGCATTCCTTAGCCAAAGACTGTTTTAAGTATGTCTATGAGAGAAGACATTGAAAATGACTAAAAGGTGCTATTTCCTAGGCACCCTCTTGTCCTCCTGTTCCTCCGGGAGAGGCAGGTTGGTGCTCACTTCACACTTGGTAACAGATCCTACCTCAGGGCTGCAGATACATTGGCATGCCTGCCTCTTCTGCAGGAATGGGGAGTGGGGGTGGGAAAGGGAGAAAACTGTGATTAACACAATAATGTTTTCTAAGAATTCAGGTGAATTGGGCCTGTCCCCCCTCCCCCATCTCAGCAGAAGCATCTCTCATTTACATCTTTATCCTTACAGGGAGAAAACGCTTCTCTTGGAGAGCTCTCTTGAAAGACTTCGGTGGTAATTGTAATATGGGGAGGGAGAAATCTGGTGAGGTCACGGGATAAAGAATGAATCATGCAGAGAAAATATTTTTCTTTATTTTTACTTAAACCAGGGAGGGAGAAATATTCTAAGCAGAGTATATTCACAGGCATTTCACTCACAAATGGGTCCACTTGCTTGGCTGCCAGCTTCTTGTTCAAACATCTAGGATGTATCTCATTTACTCTGCACTTGGTAAAGTTTGTCTAGCAAGAGAGCCTATGCCAGCAGTGTGGGACTCTTCTGTACTTAAATTATCTTTCTCTTACTTCCAGTGACAGCTGAGAAGATGCAGTTCAATACTCTGAGTCTTCCTATCACTCAGCAAGAATGCCCGGTGGGGCTTGGAAAACAACCTTATTGCTCAGATCACAGCCAGGTAGAGGGTGGTCTCCTGGGTGGAACCGTTCCTGCAGGGACAAGGTTTATCAAGCATCTACAAAGACAATTCTCTCTCTCCCTTTTTTTCTTTTCTTTTCTTTTTTTAAGAAAGGAAATGTTGGAGTCCTTGGATCAATTTTTCAATGTCTTTGGAAGCTTTAGGTGTTTGTTTTTCCTAAGTATATTCTTTGGAAAGCCTGGAGAGGAAAGAAAAGTGGTCCAATTGCACACAGATGGTAAACCCACAGCTCCCATCAACAGCAGCAAAGAAATAATCTTGACTCAAGCAGGCAAACTCTGAAATAGGAAATAAAGCCTTGTGAGAATGAGGAATGAAAGTCCCCGAGTCAGAATGATAGGCTGCTCCCGGGAGACCCACAAAATGGCACGGAATCCTGTCCTTCCCCAAGAGAGGCATTTTAAAAATGGCAGCAAAGTAGATATTGAGCTGGGCAATCAATCAAGTCATTGGATACGTTGTTCAGATTTTCTGCAGTTTTCCTCACTGGACCATAAAGTCATGAAAGGACATTGCAAAGAACTACAAGAGAATATAAGTGAATATTCATCTTCTCTTGAGATAGGGAAATCCTTTCTAAATATGCCATTAAAATAGAACATAAGGAAAAAGATCAGTGAATATGATACAGTGTAAACTAAAAATGTCTGTATATATATTTTAAAACACTGTAAAAAAACATTAAAAGGCAAATGGAAACTTTGAATAATGTTTCCAGCACACCTTGCAGACATGAGATTTAAAATCTTAATATATATGGCACAAAAACAGACACTTAGATCAATGGAACAGAATAGAGAACCCAGCAATGGACCCACAAACATATGGCTAACTAATCTTTGACAAAGCAGGAAAGAATATCCAGTGGAATAAAGACAGTCTCTTCAGAAAGTGGTATTGGGAAAACTGGACAGCAACATGCAGAAAAATGAACCTGGACCACTTTCTTACACCATAACCAAAAATAAACTCAAAATGGATGAAAGACCTGAATGTAAGACCATCAAAGAAACCATCAAAGAAAGCAGGCCAAAACCTCTTTGACCTTGGCCACAGCAACTTCTTACTCAACACGTCTCCAGGAGCAGGGGAAACAAAAGCAAAAATGAACTATTGGGACCTCATCAAAATAAAAAGCTTCTGCACAGCAATGGACACAATCAGCAAAACTAAAAGGCAACCGACAGAATGGGAGAAGATATTTGCAAATGACATATCAGATAAAGGGTTAGTATCCAAAATCTATAAAGAACGTATCAAACTCAACACCCAAAAAACGAACAATCCAGTGAAGAAATGGGCAAAAGACATGAATAGACACTTCTCCAAGGAAGACATCCAGATGGCCAACTGACACATGAAAAAATGTCCAACATCACTCATCATCAGGGAAATACAAATCAAAACCACAATGAGATACCACCTTACACCTGTGAGAATGGCTAACATTAACAACTCAGACAACAACAGATGTTGGTGAGAATGCAGAGAGAGAGGATCTCTTTTGCACTGCTGGTGAGAATGCAAACTGGTACAGCCACTCTGGAAAACAGTATGGAGGTTCCTCAAAAAATTGACAATAGAACTACCCTATGACCCAGCAATTGTACTACTAAGTATTTATCCAAGGTGTGCTGTTTCGAATGGGCACATGCACCCCAATGTTGCATCACTATCAATAGTAGCCAAAGTATAGAAATGTCCATTGATGGATGAATGGATAAAGAAGATGTGGTATATATATATATATATATATATATATATATATACACACAATGGTGTATTACTCGGCAATCAAAAAGAATGAAATCTTGCCATTTTCAACTACGTGGATGGAACTAGAGGGTATTAGGCTAAGCGAAATTAGTCAGAGAGAGACAAATATCATATGACTTCACTCATATGAGGGCTTTAAGACACAGAACAGATGAACACAAGGGAAGGGAAGTGAAAATAATATAGAAACAGGGAAGGGGACAAAACATAAGAAACTCTTAAATATGAAGAACAAACAGAGGGTTGCTAGAGGGATTGTGGGAGGGGGGATGGGCTAAATGGGTAAGGGGCATTAAGGAATCTACTCCTGAAATCATTGTTGAAATCACTGTATGCTAACTAACTTGGATGTAAGTTAAAAAAAAAATCTTGCTGTATAAATAAAATAAAAGAGAAGGCCCTAATAGAAAAAAGTATGTAAATAAACAAACTGGCTATTTATAAAAGAAAAATTCAAATGGCCAATAATTTTATGAAAAGCATTGTCTAGGAAACAAGAAAACAAGGAAATGCACATTAAAACAATCACGAGGAAACATTTCCACCAAATAAATCACAAAGAAAAAATAACTAGCATTGGTAGACATTCATAAAAAATAGTACTTTCTTTTTTTTTATGTTTATTTATTTTTGAGAGACAGAGAGAGACAGATCATGAGCAGGGGAGGAACAGAGCGATAGGGAGACATAGAATCGGAAGCAGGCTCCAGGCTCTGAGCTGTCAGCAGAGAGCCCAGTGCAGAGATGCAACTCACAAACTGTGAGATCGTGACCTGAGTTCAAGTCCGACGCTTAACCAACTGAGCCATCCAGGCTCCCCCAAAATAGTACTTTCATATATGCAGAATATAATTTGGTATGTTCCTAAAATTTGGCAATATGCATCAAAAGCCTTAAAAGTAAGTTTTTCTTTGGCCTAGGAATTATCATTAAGAAATAATTGAGCATGTTTATAAAAGTGTTCAAGGATGTTTATAAAAGTGTTCAAAAGGATGTTCAGCTCAGTATTGCTGATGATAGCAAAAAAGCCTCTGAGTTGGGTTGATATCCATCAGCTGGGAAAAGGTTCGGTAACTTATACTGCAGCGTAAGTGGTTAAGAGCATGTACACTTGACAATGCCTGGGGTTCAGATCCTGGCTCTTCACTTAGTAGCTGGGTGGTTCTCTGTGTTTCAGCTTCCCTGCTTGTAAAATGAGGATAATTTTATAGCATCTGCCTCATTAAGTCACTGTGAGCATTAAATGGGTTACTGTGTGTAAAGTGCCTGCTATATTCGATGTGCTAACTGCTGTTACTATTATTGTTCTTTCTGTGGATCCAACATGGCCATTAAATATGTTGTAGAGCATCTAAAAATACAGAGAAATGGATATGATACACGAAGGGGGGAAAAGCAGATTGCAGAAGAGTATCCATAATATTGATAACAACTTTGTAAATACATGATTTATGCATACATAGGAAAAGAAAATATATGTCTATATAGGCAACAGATCATATGTTAGCAGTGTTTATTTCTGGGGGACCTTTATTTCTTCTTAATCCTTTTCAGTATTTTATGAATTTCCATCACAACAATATATTAAGCTTTTAATCAGAGATGTAAAAAAAATACAAATCCGGGGCGCCTGGGTGGCTCAGTCGGTTAAGCATCTGACTTCAGCTCAGGTCATGATCTTGCCATCCGTGAGTTCGAGCCCCGTGTCAGGCTCTGTGCTGATGGTTCAGTGCCTGGAGCCTGTTTCAGATTCTGTGTGTGTCCCTCTCTCTCTGACCCTCCCCCCATTTATGCTCTGTCTCTCTCTGTCTCAAAAATAAATAAATGTTAAAAAAAATTAAAAAAAAATACAAATCCATTTTTAAACAAGCTTTATTTATTTATATTTATTTAAAGTTTATTTATTTTGAGAGAGAAAGAGACAGAATGGAGGAAAGAGCAGAGAGAGAGAGGGAGAGAGAGAGAATCCCAAGCAGGCTCTGCATTGTCAGTGCAGAGCCCAATGCGAGGCTCGAAAACATGAACCCCACGAACCATGAGATCATGACCTGAACTGAAATCAAGAGTTGTACGCTCCACTGACTGAGCCACCCAGGCACCCCTACACGAAGATTATTTAGATGTAGCCCTGTTGCACATTCCCTTATCTGACAGGGGCAGGGTGAGGTGGAACATCCTTCCTGCTCCTTTGTTAAAGTCTTGAATTTCACTCCACCTTGTAGTCGGTAGCGCTTCCGTTTCCTTTCCCTGGCTCAAGGCTGGGCTCCATTCTGGTCCTCGAGGAGCTGGCAGGATTCTGGGTCCCATGAGTCCTATGAAGGAAGGAAGTGGAGCAGGAAGCAGGTATCTCCAGGGTAGGACTGGGATGAGTGGGGACCACTGCTGGTTTCTCTGTGGTAAGCAGCGGAAATTTGAGAAGACCGTATTGGGGCTTCTGCTGGAGCGGAGCCTGGTGTTAGAGTTGAATTTCAAATGTTGAAAACACTCGTTTTCCTGTTGCCTTGATGAACAGCAAGAAGTATTAGACAGGTAGCGTTCATCCCCACCTCTTGCTTTGGCAATCAGGGCAAGGTCTTTAAATGACTCGGCCTCCTGTGCTTGTCTTATTTATTTCCCAGAATTGCAAAACGATGGCTTTGCTCGCGCCTCCCCGGGGAGAATGGAGGATGAGAGAGGCCTGAGATCCTAATTGGCTAAGGAAGGCCACAGTACTGAGATGTGCAAATAAAACAGGTTTTTCCCTTTCTCCTTGGCTGAAAGCAAGAGAGAATTTGGGCGAGTCTAGGTCTCTGAGTCACTGATGGGCTAGTTTCAGTCTTTCCTGAGGCTTCTTGGTGTTTCTGTCTCTTGTTTCTGGAAGCTGGCATACAGTGGGTGCTTTACAAAACTTGCTGACTGGTAAACAGATAAATGAGCAGTTGAGAGGATGAATAAATGAGTAAATAGGCTGGTTGGCTGGAGAACAGGGAGCTGGAGGCTGACCTGCCTGAACGTCTTAATCTTCCCCCTCCTTTAAACTTCCAGGGAGTAAAGAGTGCAGTTCACTCACAATTTCTCCTTCTTTCAACACCAAAGCTGAGGCATTAGCGGGCTAAGCTAACTGGAGACAGCCAAATACTGATGATTTGGTGCAAATCAGGCAGGTTATTAATAGCTGTGGGTTAGAAAGGTGTTTTCCACGTGAAGTCTCATGGGAGAAGGACAACTAGCAAAATTTCCAAACCAAGTTCCAAATCCTGGGTGTTGATATAAATAAAGCTGGCGTGCATAGAGATCTAGGCAGACAGGTGGTCGGGAGCTCTCTGTCATTGGATATCAGGGGAATCTGGTGCTCAGAACTAGGACAACCAGTTTCTTCAGATCTTTGCAACGGGTCGAGTTTATTTACAGGTGAGAATGCAGAAATAAGGGCACTAGAGCAATGGGCTTCAAGCCAACCATTCACTCTCAGGGAATTGGAGCACAAGGGAGAAACCACAGATCACGGCAGAGTGGTTCCAGAAGGACTCAGGATCCAACCAGAGTTCTTCTGCCTGGGGCCCCTCGTCTCCCCACCAAGGGCTGCCACCAGAGGCGAAGGCTAGGTGATTCCACAGGGAGAGTAGAGTCCCCAGAGGCCAGGAGCTGAAGAGGCCTGTACCTTCTCCTGCTGGGATCTAGGTCATTATTATCTCCCCCTTCTTTGAACACTCCCTCTCCGCTGGTTCCTTCTTCCTCTGGAAACCAACATGCCCTGGGCGTTCTTATCTTAAAAAAAAAAAAAAAAAAATCCTAAATTGCTCCCATCTTGAACTACCAGCACTCATTTCCCCTTTTATTATCAAACTTCTCAAAAAAGAGACCCACACCCAGTGTTCCTCCACTTCTTGGTAACTCGTGCATTCCTTACTCTTTTAGAATAGAACTTCCCGAAGCTTCTTAACTGAAATTGGAACCCAACGTCACCATGCCTTCTGAGTCCCTAGATCAGTCGTCTCTGCCCAGTTCTTAGCCTTCTTGACTTTTTGGTAGCATCTTCTGACACTGATGACCACTGGTATCACTTGAAACTCTTCTTTTTGACTTCAGAGGCATTTCAGTATCTGGATTTCCCCTCCATGTCCTGCAATTTCTCTCCTCTGCTTGCAGAGTGCAGACAGTGCTTAGTGGGACAGTATGGCCCAGTGGTCACAGGCCCATACTCCGTGGTGCATAGAACAGTGCCTGGTGCATTGTAAGCTCTCAAAATATGTAGCGCACAAGAAAAGAGCCTGTGCCCTCCATGGCCCTGCCTCCTCAGACCTCTTGCCCACTCCAGGGGTCTCCCCATGGGCAGTTGTGTCCCTGCAACACCCCAAATGCCCCTCTAGTGGAGCACTTCCTCCAGCCCAGGCATCGGAATCTGTTACTGCAGGAAGGACCTGTTTCCTCTACAGATCTGAGAACTGCACAAGGAAAAGACCCTGTCTTTTTCACTTTTTCAGACCCAGTGAGTCGCACTGTGTGGAGTTCCAGAGATTCTCATGTTTTTGTCTGCTTGTTTCTAGAAGGAACTTAGTGTAACCAAATGTGTGTCTTCAGGAGGCCCTTGCTTTCAAAGCTACAGATTTATGTTACTAACTCCCTGCTGGACATTTCCCATACATGTCTCAGTTTAACTGGACCCAAACTCATGGTTCAGAACCGTCATTCTTCCAGAAAGACTCAAAATCACAGCATGCTCACTGCCTTCTCTCTATCATCCCTGACATACAGACCCCCAATTCTGGGGTATTGTATCTCCCCGCTCCTTCATCCAACCCATCTTTTCTTTTCCCAGAGCCCCATGCTGGCCAAGGCCCTTCCACCCAGACTGATACAGTGGCCTCCTAACTGTACCCCTTACCTCTCCACTCACCTCGCTTTGATCCATCAGACCACATTGGGGCCAAGTCAACCTTAAAGCTCCATTTTGGTTCTGTCACTTCTGTATCCTCAATTAACCACTAACAGGGTGTAGATAGTAATAGAGTCTGGGTGGGCCTCTAGTCCCCCTTCCCAACTTCCTGTGTCATTCCTTCCAACACAAACACTGGGTGACTTCCTTTCCCTAAAGACAGCAGGCATTCTCACCTTTGTGTCCTTCACTTGGAATATCCCTTCCCTAACTTTCCACCTAACAAGTTCCTAGTAATCACCCAGGTACACGCCACCTGCCGTGGACTGCCTTCTCCCAGTTTACCATGGCTAGAAATGACACTTCTCTTCTCTGATCTCCTCAAACATTTAATTCTTACCTCCCAATATGAATGAAGGTAGATATATCCGTTTCTGTCTCATCCTCCCTTGAGGGAAGGGACATTATCCCTAGTGCTTTGCACATTTTAGGGGATAAATATTCATTTGCGTGATTGAATGAATGAATTGCTTTATCAAAACTTTGTACTCAGGAGATCTATGATCTCCAGTTACCATCACGAGCTCATTTCGACTCTAGTTAAGTCTGTGATACCTGGCCCCTACGGAAAAAAGATTCCATTAGAGTTAGGCTCTGGGGAAGTATATACAGCCTAAAAATGAGCCAAAGTAATGAATGAGCCATTCCTCAAATGTAGGAGTTATTGAGCGCCAATGAAAGTAAGGGTAGGGACATTTCATGGAAACAGTGGACCAGATGAGGCCCATTTGGAAAGTTTTTCCTGGAGATCTAAGCTTGGAACTTACAGCATGTCTCAGATTCACCATTCAGTCCTTGGGTCCCTGGCTGGATCAGCCTGGGGAACGTAATTAGGAATTCTTCCTCCCTTTCCTGTTCATACATTTGTTTCTTTTCTCTCTTTTAGTCTCTGCCTATCCCATAACCCATTTCTGTAGAATCTTAGTTCCAGAACTTAGTATTTCCCGGGAACTAAGGGATAAGGCAGAAAACAGGAGGAGCAGTCGATATTTCGCCAGCAAGAGGTGCCGTTTGTGACCCTCTAAAATCTGACACCATCCAGGGGTGCCTGGGTGGCTCAGCCGGTTGGGCGGCCAACTTCGGCTCAGGTCATGATCTCTTGGTCTGTGAGTTCGAGCCCCGCGTCGGGCTCTGTGCTGACCTGCTCAGAGCCTGGAGCCTGTTTCGGATTCTGTGTTTCCTTCTCTCTCTGACCCTCCCCCGTTCATGCTCTGTCTCTCTCTGTCTCAAAAATAAATAAACGTTAAAAAAAATTAAAAAAAATAAGTAAAATCTGACACCATCCAGCTCAAAAGTCAGTCCTAGTTTCCACAGAGCACTACAGACATTCAGTAGGAGGCCTGACCAATTCAGAATAGCCGCAGGGATCTCCAGGAGATAGGAAGACAGGAATTAGCCTGTATTTAGTGGAGTTTTATAGGTAGTGATTAGACACTTGTTAAAAAGCAATTATTGAATGATTAAATACCTGTGACTGACCCCTTCCAAGAGCGTGGTCTGAAAAGCAACATCTTTACATCCTCCAGGATCTTGTTCGGAAATCTAGAATCTGAGGTCCCCATTCAAGCCTACTGAATCAGAATCTGCATTTTAGCATGATCCTATACTGATCTGGGTCCACATCCAAGAAGCACTGCCACAGCTATTTTATACTGGTCTCTAAAAAACATGTTCCAAGAGCCAGTATCATAAAATCTGTCTGTGACCTGCTCCACTGCAGAGACTCGCCTTCTTCTGAAAGGGCAAATGGTGGGAGGTATCACCGTGGAAGATGTCATTAGCAAACCGTCCATTCCTCCCAGTGCTCATATGGTCACCTCCCTTCCTGGCTCAGATCAAGGGGCTGTTGTGACTTAAGAGCCTGTTGGAATGGAGACAGTGGGGAAGAAGGGGAGAAGTGGAGGGGTGTATGGAGATACCAGTTCTCCACGGCTGTTCCCATACTCTGCACACTGACTCCTGCAACTCCCACTGTGGCAGATCAGGAGGGGTCAGAGCAAGAAGCCTTGGAAGTCTGAATGTTTCCTAAAGAACTACCAGCCCTGCTGGTTTAAGAGAAAGGCAGCCCCACACCTGGAAATAATCAAAATATCCACCGGCAAATGAATGGTATAGCAAACAAATTATGGTATAGTCATATGATAGGATACTACTTAGCAATAAAAAGGAGTAAATTATTATTATTATTTAAAAAAAATTTTTTTTAACATTTATTTATTTTTGAGACAGAGAGAGACAGAGCATGAACGGGGGAGGGGCAGAGAGAGAGGGAGACACAGAATCGGAAACAGGCTCCAGGCTCTGAGCCATCAGCCCAGAGCCCGATGCGGGGCTCGAACTCACAGACCGCGAGATCGTGACCTGAGCTGAAGTCGGACGCTTAACCGACTGAGCCACCCAGGCGCCCCTAAATTACTATTTTTTAAGTGTTTATTTATTTTTGAGAGAGATAGAGACAGAGACAGAGCATGAACAGGGGAGGGGCAGAGAGGGAGACACAGAATCTGAAGCAGGCTCCAGGCTCTGAGCTGTCAGCACAGAGCCCAACGTGGGGGTCAAACTCACCAACTGCAAGATCATGACCTGAACCGAAGTTGGACGCTTAATGGACTGGGCCACCCAAGCATCCCAGGAATGAATTATTGATAAATGCAGCAACATGGACAAATCTCAAAATAATTCTTCGGAAAGCAGCCAGACCAGACAGAGACAGAGAGAGAGAGACAGAGAGAGAGAGAGAGAGAGATAAAGAGAAAGAGAGAGAGAAATACTTGTATGATTGCATTCTTATAAAACTTTTAAAAATTGTGAACTAATCTATGGTGACAGCAGATCAGTGGATCTTGAGAATGAGGGACAAGCAAAGGCAGGAGACAGGGATTACAAAGTGGGCATGAGGAAATTTATGGGGGTGACAGACACATTCTCTGTCTTGATTCTGGTGATGGTTTCCTGGATGTATGCACATGTCAAAATTTATCAAAGTATATGCTTTAGAATGTGCAGCTTATCATATGCCAATCATATGTCAATAAAACTGAGAATGAGACAGAGAGGGGTCAGAGTGATCAAGAGCCAGGAAAGAACAATGAGGAGAAAAGAATAATAGAAGCCTGGAGCCAGGGTGAGGTAGGAACCAGAGTTAAGGCCAATCCTGGCACCTTCCGACCTCCACACTGGGAAGGCAGCCTGCCTTGTTGGGTCCCATCCTGGACATGCCAGACTAGAAATTAACTTAGCGGGGGGAGCCATCGAGGCCCCCAGTTCATCTTTGGTCCAAAGGATTCTTTTCAGAACCAATAGCAGGCTGGCTCCCAGGAACATAGGCTTTCTGCGATGGAGAACCCATCCTACCAAACTGGTCCTGAAATAGACCTCACTTATCAGAGAAACAAAAGACAATGGGTGGGGAGGGACTGTCCATTCTGAGCCATACCTGGTTCTCTGTTTTCTAAGCCAAAGTCAGATGGCTTTCTGGTGGGAGAGTGAGGCATGGCTCACCAGGACAGTGGCCCCGTGGCCTCGGTGTGGCAGAGGGGAGGCACAGAGGGTAACCTGGGGTTGGGGACCTCCTTGAACTTGGCACGTGCTAAGCACATGGTAGGCGGGGCTGTCTCCCCATCACTTTCACCCTGGAGGTTATCCTCATGTTGAATGGCTTATGGTGACCGTGTTCAACCTCAGTGGCTACCACCTACTATATGACCACTAATGATATGACATTTTTATAAAGGACAGCCCTGACAGAGTCCCTCGCAGTTGGGTTTAATCAGCCACACAAGCTGACTTTCTTTTTAGTATCACCTCTGTCAACTAATCGGCAACAGCAATTTCCTCCAGAACTAGAAGCCTGTGAGGGAAGCTGTACTTATTTTCAGTGGCTCTGAGGTGATCTCTCTTCTATAGATGGGGAAGGAGGCAGTGACATGCCCCTTCAGGAAAGGCTGACTAGAGATACGGTGTCATGGCCTTTGACACAGCCTTCTGGAAGACAGATTCCAACTCTGGCTTCACATTTTTAAAATTAAGGTATAATTTACATATGGTGAAATTCACCCTATGTGTATAGTTCAGGGAGTGTTGATAAACACATAGATTTGTGCAGCTACTCCCATAATTAAGATATACAAGAGCTCCGTCTTTTCCAGAATTCCCCCATACCCCTCTGTAGTCAACCCCACTGCCCAACCCCTCTCCCTGGTAACCACTGTTTTGTTTTCTGTCCCTGTGGTTTCTCCTTTGCAAAAAAATCACATAAATATCCCGTAAGTGGAAGCACATGGTATGTAGAATTTTGAGTCTGGCTCCTCTCACTTAGCCTGTTTTTGAGGTTCATTCATGCTTATAGCATGTCTCAGTGCTTCATTCCTTTTCATTGCTGGGTAATATTTTGTTGCACGGATGTAGCGTAGTTTATCCATTCCCGGTAGAAGGACATCAGGGTTGTTTCCAACTTTGGGCGATTTTGAATACAGCAGCCATAAACATTTGCATAAAGGTGGTTATGTGAACACAGATGTTTATCTGAAGTCATTGCCCCATTTTATGTCCCCACCAGCAGTATACGAGAGTTCCGGTTGCTTCACAGCCTCACCAGTACTTGGTATTGCTAGCTAGGGTTTTTTTTTTTTTTTTTAAGTTTATTTATTTTGAGAGAGAGAGTGTGCGTGTGCAAGCAGAGGAGGGGCAGAGAGAGAGGGAGAGACAGGATCCCAAGCAGGCTTTGCGCTGAAACGGGGCTCAAACTCATGAAAGGTGAGATCATGACCCGAGCTGAAACCAAGAGTCAGGTGCTTAACCGACGGAGCCACCCAGGTGCCCCTATTAGGTTGTTTTTTTAAGCCCTTCTAATGGGCATGTGTGGTGTTACCTGGCTGTGGTTTTAATGTGCATTTCTCTAATAACAGACAATACTGAGCATTCTTTCATGTGCTTGTTTGCCATCCGTGGAGCTTTTCAGGCGACCTGTTCAAACGTTTTGCTGCTGTTTTAGCAGCTGAGGTTGCCGCTTTCCACACGCCGGGCTGTTCCCCTGACACCTGCCTGCACAGGCTGCTTTCGAAACTGAGAGTAAAACAGGGCACCCTGAGAAATTGTGGGGAGGGGAAGAGCAGATAAAAAGATCAGTGTGATGCTGTCCAAAGAAAGGGTGTTTAGGTACAGTGTGGAAAACAGAGGGGGTGTTTTCTCAGATGGATCTATAAGGAGGAGGAAGACAGGAAGGGGGAAGGAAGCCCTGTGTCTCCTGCAGGAGGAGTAAAGGTATGCTACATTTGGCCTGGGGAGATGAGAAACACTGCTATTCTGGAAGACTACCCAGTGAGATACTGTTTCCTTGGGCCTTTCTGGAGAAGTAGGGGGCAAGTAATAATATGCAGAGGCTAGGAGTTACAAATACAAAAGGTGCAGCTGTGAGTATGAGACCATGGCTAGCAAACCACTTTGTGCCTCATTGTGTCTAGCTTGTTGTCAAAGTTCCTAAAGAGTCTCTCCCCCATGTGGATGTGAGGTGCGGGGTCAGCATCCCTGCTGAAGCAGAGGCGACCCGGCCACCGCTGTGCATTTACCTCTTAGATTGGTCACAAGTGCTGCTTGTGCCCAGGGCTCGCTATGTGAGGTGCTGCCGGGTTGGTCATTTCCCTGCTGACCTGCCCTCCTGGTCTCTCTGGAGCCCCCTGGGGGTGCGCACCGGAAGAGAAGGAACGGCTCATGGACAAGCCGTGGCGCTGCTGATGGCGAGGACCCCAGTGTGGATGGGACTCACGGTAGGAAGGCAGGCTGGGGCAGGGAGCAGAAGCCTTCCACGCATATATGTTCTGAAAAATCACCTCAGAGAGGAAGTGAGCCTGGGATACAGTTATTTCAGCAACAGGGTCAACGCATAATTCAGGAGAAATCCCTTCCAGGGGCATCCGGTGGAAATGTGGCACCGTGGTGCCTCTTAGCCATCAGGCATCCTGCCGCAGATAGTTACCATGCTCCCCGACATGCAGGGCAAGGGCTGTGAAGTCATTCTTTTTGGTGGGTATTTTTTTTTTAAGTTTATTCATTTATTTTGGGAGAGAGGGCATGAGTGGGGGAGGGGCAGAGAGAGCGAGAAAGAGAGAGGGAGAGAGTGAATCCTAAGCAGGCTCCACACTGTCAGCACAGAGCTAGATGCAGGGCTTGAACTCAAGAACCATGAGATCGTGACCTGAGCCGAAACCAAGAGTCGGATGCTTAACTGATTGAGCCACCCAGGCGCCCCTAAACCTTTTCTAATTTTTTTTAAGTTTATTTATTCATTTCAAGAGAGACAGAGAGAGTGGGTGGGGGAGGGGCAGAGAGAGAAAGAGAGAGAGAGAGAGAGAGGGAGAATCCCAAGCAGACTCCACACTGTCAACGCAGAGCCTGATGCAGGGCTCAGTCTCACAAACTGTGAGATCATGATCTGAGCCAAAATCAAGAGTCAGTTGCTTAACCGACTGAGCCACCCAGTCACCCCTTTTTTTTGTATTCCCCACTCCCACACGATAGGGTGGGTCTAAGGGACAGTGATGGATAAGGCTTGGGAGAAGCAGCAAGGATGCCAGAGGCCGACTCTCCAGATAGAAAACATGAGATGCTTCTCTTACTTGCTCTCCCTGAGAGCTCTTTAGAAAACAATCATCCGTTTAAGCAACAGGCCTTCAGGCCAGGCCGAGTGGGCCTTGAAGAGGGGTGGACTCCTTTTTTTCCTTAGAAGGATTGTCTGGATGAAGCACTTCGGGCCAGAAACTGCTTTCACTCTCAGGATCCTACTCTGAAGGTTATAGACGTTTATTTGCAGGCTTGGAGATGTTCTGATTTCAAATATTTCTCTTTGCTCAGTACGTGGTTCCCCCGCCCTCCAGCCTTTCAGTGAACTCACCTGAAAGAAGTATTCCTTCCCTTTCTGGCTTGAATGGCATTAGAGTTCAAGGGTGGTTCTATTCCTGGGGATAGAAGATAGCCACCCACACTCCCTTTAAGTTGGTGGGTGGTTTGACCCAGGGCACTGTGTGTGACTAAGCGAGTTCATCAGAACCCAGGGCATCATGCGGTGGTTTCTGTTTCACTGCAGAAAGATCTAAAGAGGCCTGGCGCAGAGGCTTGCCCCTCAAAGGGCGCTCGCTTCGCACTGCACAACCTTCCTCCTCCAAACTTACACATCTCTGAGTCCTCACTGTCCTGGAGTCCCAAGCACATTCCCTTGGGCAGAGAATTGCTAGAGAACATACTACTTACTCTATGGAAGGGTTCAAAGTCCAGCTGTTAATTTTTGAATGTGGTCTAGGCACTGTGGCAACATAGGAGTTTTGTGCATCGATTTCCGTAAGTACTGATCACGGCACCTTTGCTCTTATAAATCATGTAGATTTATGAGGTGGTGTAGTCCACTCTTGTACCTGACGGAGCCCAAGAACCTGAAGAAATAATTATTATAGTTCGTAGATGCCCTTGAATAGCGCTCTCACGGCGCATATAAAATGTGAGCCCAGGGAGGTTTGGTGGCAGCCCTGTTTTCTCTTTGAGGTATACTGACAGGGGAGGCTGGGGGGGTTTCTTTCTGTTCCCAGAGAGCTCTTATTTTCTGGTAAAGAGAGGAGGATCGAGCTAAATATTTAATTAGGCGAATAAACACCAGGAAAAAGTGAAGAACTTTAGTGTAAAGAGGGAGGTTTTAAGGATTGGCAACGGTGGCCTTCCTACACGGAATAATACATACCCATGGAAGAAAAACGACAAGATTTAGAAAAGCAAATTGTAGACAACAAAAAAGTTGCCATAATCCCTCCCACCCGGGGTTCATCACCGTGGCCATGCTGATGCACGCTCTTCCTGAGTGTGTCAAAATGTGTGTGTGTGCACTTGCCTATGCGCATGTGTGTTTGCTTATGATTTTATTTTTACAGAAAAAAGGTACGCCTTACATGTTTTCTAACTTGCATTTTATTTTTTACGTGGTTTTAATTCCAGAAGTTAACATACGGTGTTAACGTTAGTTTCAGGAGCACAATACAGTGATTCAACACTTCCATATTACTCAGTACTCATCAAGATAAGTGTACTCTTAATCCCCTTCACCCCTTTCACCCATGCCCCCACTCGCTTCCCCTCTGGTAACCATCAGTTTATTCTCCGTAATTAAGAGTCTGTTTCTTGGTTTGCCTTTCTCATTTTTTCCCCTTTGCTCATTTGTTTTGTTTCTTCAATTCCACACATGAATGAAATCATATGGTATTTGCCTTTGTAACTTGCTTTTTAAAAAATTGCTTTTAGGGGCGCCTGGGTGGCTCCGTCGGTTAAGCACCTGACTTCAGCTCAGGTCATGATCTCACTGCTCATGAGTTCGAGCCCCACGTCGGGCTCTGTGCTGAAAGCTCAAAGCCTGGAGCCTGCTTCCAGTTCTGTCTCCCTCTCTCTCTGCCCCTCTCCCACTCATGCTCTGTCTCTTTCTCTCAAAAATAAATAAATGTTAAAAAAAATTAAAAAAAATTGCTTTTATGACAGTTTTTTCATTTCAATATGTACTGAAACAGAATCATATGGATGTACCACAATTTACCCAGCTAGCTCCTTCTTAGGTAGGTCTTTTGCATGAAATGAATCAGTCAACTAACAAGTGCCAACTGATTTTGGCACCAAAGTCCAGAAAAGATCTTTCTCAATTAGGAAGGAAGTCAATATCATGCGATAGGCTGGGGAGAAAACGACTATGTAGAATGGGGGAAAGAAACATAGTTTAATGTGCTGAAGCCCTAACAAAAATTAGGGTGAATATAATGGAAATCAGGTAATGGATCTAAAGTAATTTATAGTTTTGAAGCCGGATATTCTAACTTTTTTCTTATCACATCGAGCCTCAGTTTCTTAATCTATAAATGCAAATAATTGTTTCTATATCAAGGAGTAACTGCCAGCATTACATAGGGCATGTATAATACCTGGAAGAAAGCCTGCCACAGAAGAGCATATGTGCTCAATATTTCTTAATTTTTTTCTACCTGTTTGTGGATTGTGGTTGCGGGAAACTGGGAAGAATGAGACCTTTACACTGTAAACAGATGCGTGTGCTGTTTGGATCTATTCTGCCAGTTGTTTGCAAAGGTGGTCAGAGTTAGGGAGTTCCATGGAGATGATTTTTCAAGTCAGATAAAACTTCTACGGGTCTGTCGCCTTCAGGAAAACATTTTTTTCTACGGTTAGTCTAGTCGGCCCGACAGGCGTGTTGTGACGCTTTGGTTCTCAGGGTGTGGTCCCTAGAGAGCTGCAGTAACATTGCCTGGGAACTTTTTAAGAAATGCAAGTTCTCAGGCCCCACCTCAGACTTACCGCATCAGAAACTCTGGGGGTGGGTCCAGCAATCTGTGTTTTAAGGAGTCCCGTAGGTGATTCTAATGTGTGCCAAAGGCTGAGAACAGCTAGTGTGGCAAGAGTCCCGGAAACCAAGACTCCTAGGTCTAGAATATACTCCAGCTCTCCAATACACTGTGGGACCTTGGGCAAGTCACTTTACTTCTTTAATCCTACATTTCTCATCTGGAAAATGGGAAAATAATATCTCCTTGCCACCTCAAATGATTGTTTCATAGATAATAAATTTAGGAAGAGGAAAGATATTCAGATAATGTGTTATCTAAGTGGAGGGAATACTTATCATCCCCTGTCCTCAGGGAGGGCACTGTATAAAACATCCCTATCTGACGAAAAATGGTTCCATTATTATTTTTTTAAAGTTTATTTCTTTATTTTGAGAGAAACAGAGACAGTGAGAGTGGGGGAGGGGCAGAGAGAGAGAGAGAATCCCAAGCAGGCTCCCCACTGCCTGTGCAGAGCTCGACGCGGGGCTTGAGCTCATGAAACTGTGAGATCATGATCTGAGCCAAAACCAAGAGGAAATGGTTCTATTTTTATTGACCATGAAGAGTCTGTGACCTCCATGGAAAATCGCGTTGGACGCTTTAACAGCCCTCACAGCATTTTCTCCTGGGTACATTTTTTTTTTTTCTTTAGAGAAATAAAGAGTGAGAGCAGGAGCAGGGGAGAGGAGTGGGACAGGGCCAGTGGGGGAGGGGGAGGGGGGCGGGGAGAGAGAGAGAGAGAGAGAGAGAGAGAGAGAGAGAGAATCCTAAGCAGGCTCCACTTTCAGTGTGGAGCTGGATGTGGGGCTCGATCCCGCGACCCTGAGATCATAACCTGAGCCGAAATCAAGAGTCAGGTGCTCAAGTGACTGAGACAGCCAGGCACCCCTCTCCTGCATAAATCTAATCACCTTGCACAAGCATCTTCAGTATCTCAAAGATGTTCTGAATATGGTATCATCCAATGGGAATGAAAGGTGTTTGTTTGGCAAAGTAAAAAGCACGTATGAGAGGTAACATTTATTATTTGTTCTCTCTCTCTCTTTTTTTTTTTTTTTTTGGTCTTGGAGAAAATGAACATCACCCTGTGGGTGCTAACCCTTCATCTACATGAAGAGCGTTATTAAGATGTCCCTCCAACTTCCTGACTTTTCTGGCTGAATAGTTCTGCTTTCCTTTTGCCTTTGCTTGAAAGCCTTCCTCTTCTCATTAGTCATTTTTGCTTCTCTGAGCTCTTTCAGGTTCTATAGGGACAGTCTCTCGTGATGGTGCTGCCCAGACCTCTTGAGTTCGGGAGGGCAGAAATGCACACAGAACCCTGGTCACCATCAGAGAGAGTGCTGGGAGCATGGCTGCACAGTGCTAGCACCTGCCTCCACAAGCAAAGCGTTGTGCTGATGCCTCACAGCAAGGCTGTGGGGCTCTGGACACAGCTCAGATGCATTTCCCTTGGACTGTAGTTGCCCTAGTCATTCATGTTTTATTTTTCATTTCCCTTGGCGTGGCATCTATTTGATTTGTGCCTAATGATCTTTGCTCTTCTCCTGACACCTTTGATTACTCTAATAGAAAAAGAAACCAGGGGTGCCTGGGTGGCGCAGTCGGTTAAGCGTCCGACTTCAGCCAGGTCACGATCTCGCGGTCCGTGAGTTCGAGCCCCGAGTCGGGCTCTGGGCTGATGGCTCAGAGCCTGGAGCCTGTTTCCGATTCTGTGTCTCCCTCTCTCTCTGCCCCTCCCCCGTTCATGCTCTGTCTCTCTCTGTCCCAAAAATAAAAATAAACGTTGAAAAAAAAGAAAAAGAAACCTAACATATTCATATACATATCGAAATTTAGAATATATGTGGGTAAGAAATGCCAGAATCTTAAATACAGTTCTCTTTGGGAAGTGAGATTACAAGCAATTTCATTAATTTTCTTCTTGCTTCTCTGAGGATTTAAAATTTTCTATGATTGACGCATCCGTTTTTTAGTTGTTTTTCAATAGTTTATTTTATTTTTTTAGTTTGTTTTGAGAGAGAGAAAGAGAGCATGAGCGGGGGAGGGGCAGAGAAAGAGGAAGAATCTCAAACAGACTCCACGAGCCCCATGTGGGGCTCGAACTCATGGAGATCATGATCTGAGCCAAAATCAAGTGTCAGATGCTTAACCAACTGAGTCACCCAGGCACCCCTCAATTGTTTAATTTTTTAAAAAGCAAAAAATGAAATTGGAAAAGCAATTCCCTGCATGCTCACAGGACACCAAACAGGAAATGCTTGTGTTAAGTAAGGTCTCACTGCTGCACCTGAGGTTCCATTCTGGAAGAATACAAAGCTTTGCTTGACCATAAGACCTGGTTTGTCCAACACTGTCTCAGTTTTAGCACTGAAGCTTGGCAAACCAGGACAGTTGGTCACCCTACTGCCTGGCCCTCTCCATCTTCTTCTTTTTGCTTGATCCACCGTGGCCACCAACCAGTCTCTGCATGGCCCTTCTCTCATGTATCTGGCTCTGCCTTTGCTGGGGAGGTTCAGCTCAGTTGAGTCTTGCGGACAGGGAGGAGCCTCAGGAGCATCATTTAGGTCTGTTGGCTCAAGGGAGGCTCAGCAGTAGAGGGCTAATGTGAAGAGGCAATTGATCTGAACTCACTACCCAGGGGAGGGAGTGCAAGCAAAGCCTGTGGGACACGAAAAGTTGAAGATTCAGTAGAAGAGTCAGTGTTACGAAGGGAGCTGTTGATAGTGCTCCATGGTAGTGCTTCTCAAGAGGGTAAAGAGAAGGAGGGAATAACAGTTGAGGTCTTCTTCCTTTTGACATGAATTATTTGGGGACTTTGGTTAGCTGTATTTCTCCATTTTCGTTTAAATATGTTATATTTGCCTAATCTGGAAATCTTGGTTTACAAAGGGTTCATTCTCAATCAGTGGTTCTCAATCCTGGCTGCATACAAAAATCACCTGAGAAGTTTCAAGAAAATATATGTATTTTATATATATATATAATAAATATATATTATGTATAATAAATAAATATATAATTATATATAAGGAATTTACATATATTACATATAATATGAAAGTTTACATAAAGGAGTTTTATATATTGTAATTACAGACTGTGTAATAATATGTAATTAACATATATGATAAAATATTATATAAATTCCTTTATATATATAATTATATGATACATATATATAATTTCCTAAGGATATATTTAAAAGACTTCATATAGGGGTGCCTGGATGGCTTAGTGGGTTAAGCGTCCGACTTTGACTCAGGTCATGATCTCATGGTTTGTGGGTTTAAGCCGCGCATCGGGCTCTGTGCTGATGGCTCGGAGCCTGGAGCCTGCTTCAGATTCTGTGTCTCCCTCTCTCTCTCTGCCACTTCCCCAGTTGTGCTCTGTCTCTTTCTCTCTCTCTCTCTCTCTCAAAAATAAAATGTAAAAAAAATTTTTTAAAGACTTCATATATATATAATTATATATGTAAATTGTAATACAATTGTACATATATATGTAATAATGTATATATTACATATGTAACATGTAATAACATGCATATGACATATGATATACATATTATATTTGCTATTTTATATATAAAATAAAATTATATATAATAAAATGTATTAGGAATTCACATATATGATATTATTACATAGGGTATATAAAGGAATTTACACATATGATAATGTTATATTTGTAATATATATAATTATTATATATGTAAATTCCTTTAGATATATGAACTTACATATTACATGTAATAATATATTAATATAGATTCATTTATACATTCTATATGTCGTTACATAAATTCCTTGGGTTCCTTACAACCTTCTTTGTTTCCTCTCTGCCCTTACCCTCGTGAGAAGCATTACTACAAAACACTATCTTTCTAATCTCAGGGAGTCTAGTCACAGTTGAGAATCATTGATTCAGACATTTAAGATAAGGAAATGAGTCAGCAGGTCCTATCCACACCGTGGACAAGGGCAGGTAGGCAGTAAGGCATGCAGAAGAGAAGGAATCTGTCTGTAGAGACATGTGAGTCAAGGAAATGGTTCAAGAAATGGTCCAGAGGCCTGGATTCTGGTCCTTTAATGTTCAGGACTCCAGAAATCTTTCTCCAAGTCAATAGGAAGTGGCTTACCTTGTAGGCACTGGTGATTCAATGAAGGGTCAGCGGTGTGGGCCATGAGCCCCTGGCATCCAGTGCATTAAACTAAGGGATTAAGCAAGCACAAATGTCAGAGAGGGGATGGAAATGAGTCAGGAAGGGCACATGGCTAGGACACATGACCAAGATTGAGATAAAAGGGTTGCTCATGCTTGATGAGAAAGCCAAGTACCCGACGAGCCTAGATAGGGTAACTTTTTGAGGGAGTGTTTGGCTGAGTTGTTGACCACCATGGTTTGCTTTTAATGGCCATATCCAGTCTCTGTGGGACCCATGCTGTGCCCATCCAAAGCAGCTGCACTAATGGGTTGCTGGCTAGCGGGGGGACCAGCCCTGTCTGGAGGTGAGGACATTGTGTTCCCAGCAGGTGTTCAGAAAACATAAAAGACATCAGTCAAGGATTTCAGCATCAGCCTATGCTTTCCCAGCCTGGGTGGTCTTATTGGAGGGTCAGATTTGTATGGGTAGGACGGGTATATGCAGACCTGTTGGAGAAAAGAAATGAGCTGCTTGCATATTTGCTTTATCTTTTCCTCAATGTTTTTCCCTAAATGTTCTTAGCTGTGCAAGATATAAGCAGCAAATGTGAGAAGGCAAAGAGCCACGGAGAGCAAGAGCCCTTTCTGACCCTCAGCTCTTAACCCTGAGGCTCTCAGCCAGTGGTTCAAAGTTATGGCTGTACAGTAGAATCACCTAAGGATTTCTTAAGAATGCAAATGCCAGGTCCCCACCCTCAAGGATTCCGGCTTAATGGGCTTGAGGTGGATCTGTGATACCACATTATATAAATATCCTCCAGGTTATTCTGAAGTGTAGCAGGGTGACAACCACTGACTTTGAAGGGGCAGCCAAATAGGGGGTCAGTCAGGAGTGGTCAGAGGGCCTGTTGGCCCAGCGCAAGGGCATTAACCCTGGGACTGGTCCAGTGTTGGTTTTTATTTTGCCCTTTTTGCCTATTGATCTTTTACATCTTACAAGGCTTGATGTTTTAAAATGTCTATTTTCCTTTTGGATCCTCAAATTTTATCTCCATCAGAATCACCAGGAAAACTTGTTAAAACAGAATTAAAAATAGACCTACCCTATGACCCAGCAATAGCACTGCTAGGAATTTACCCAAGGGATACAGGAGTGCTGACGCACAGGGGCACTTGTACCCCAATGTTTATAGCAGCACTCTCAACAATAGCCAAATTATGGAAAGAGCCAAAATGTCCATTAACTGACGAATGGATAAAGAAATTGTGGTTTATATACACAATGGAATACTATGTGGCAATGAGAAAGAATGAAATACGGCCTTTTGTAGCAACGTGGATGGAACTGGAGAGTGTGATGCTAAGTGAAATAAGTCATACAGAGAAAGACAGATACCATATGTTTTCACTCTTATGTGGATCCTGACAAACTTAACAGAAGTCCATGGGGGAGGGGAAGAAAAAAAGAGGTTAGAGAGGGAGACAGCCAAAGCATAAGAGACTCTTAAAAACTGAGAACAAACTGAGGGTTGATGGGGGGTGGGAGGGAGGGGAGGGTGGGTGATGGGTATTGAGGAGGGCACCTGTTGGGATGAGCACTGGGTGTTGTATGGAAACCAATTTGACAATAAATTTCATAGTTAAAAAAAAAAAAAAAACAGATTGCTGGGCCCCACTCCAGGAGTTTGTGACTCAGGAGCCCTGGGGAGGAGCCCAGTCATTTGCATTTCCAACAAGTCCCCAGGTTACCCTGGTGCTGCCTCTCCAAGAACCACACTTTGAGAACTGCTGTCTTATTTTCTCCTTTCATCCTTTAAGTATTTTGGTTCTCTGGATTTAGTGTTTAGCTAGATCTTAATTTTCCTCAGCTTTTGTTTCCCTCTTCCCATTAAACTATGCTACACTTGATTTTTTCCTATAGTTTATTTAGATTTTTCTTACTGCCTTTAATTTACACTTCATTTTATTTATCTATCTATGTATCTATCATCATCTATCTTTTTTTGTTTGTTTGTTTTTGCCCCTTTGGCCCACGTAACAGACTGTTAGTTGCCCACTCAAGGGTCATTTTATATCCCCCTTTCCTGTTAGCCCTGCCCCAGTTTTGTTGAGGTGTTGAGTGGTCATCGGCCTCATGAGAGCCTCTAAAGTCTCAGGGGTGATCTTTTTTCCAGCTTCATTAAGGTGTAATTTATGGGGCACCTGGGTGGCTCAGTTGATTAAGCATCCAACTCTTGGTTTTGGCTCAGGTCATGATCTCGTAGTTTGTGAGTTTGAGCCCCGTGTTGGGCTCTATGCTGACAGTGTGGAGCCTATTTGGGGTTCTATCTTTCCCTCTGTCTCTCTTTCTCCTCCTCCCCTGCTTGTGCTCTCTCTCTCTCTCTCAAGATAAATAAATAAACTCTAAAAAAAAGTGACTGGCAAATATATTAATTAAAAAAACTGTAATTGACAAATGATATTGTAAGATAAAGTGGACATCATGATGATTTGATGCACATATACACTATGAAAAGGTTTTTCCCATCTAGTTAATTAACACACCCATCACCTCACATGTTTATCTTTTATATGTGTATATGTGGAGGACTTTTAAATTCTACCATCTTCGCAAATTTCATTTATGTAAGACAGTGTTATCAGGGGTGACTCTTAATTAGACCAACCCAAGAAAGGTAATTCTACTTCCTTTGCCAGTGACTAGCGTAAAAATGGCAATGTGAAGGGAAGTCAGCTGGGGGGCCCTGGGAAAGTTTTCCTTGTAAGAGGAACCAAGAACGTTCTTTGTGCCAGACTTCAGACTGTTGTGCGAAGGTTTGATCCTTAGAGAAGGAATAGCCATGTAGCATCTGTGAGGGAACAAGCCTCAAGACCAAAGTCAATCCCCTGAAGATAGCAGAGCGGAAAGGTGGAAGGAAACCAGGACCTTGATGATGTCCTTGAGCCCCTGAACTAACTCTGGACCCGCTTTGTTTCCAGACTTTTTGTCACGTGAGATTCTCCTTGTTTAAGCCATTTTAAATTAGGTCGTCTTTTTCTTGAAACCCAAAGCATCCTATGTGATAACATGTTATTTTAACCATCTTAAGATCACTCTATTTTTATTTGTTTGCAGATATTTGTGGATACATCTTAAATTTCTTGAGATCAGGGATCACGACATTTTTTTGTTTAAAAAAATGCCTCATTTTTTAAAGAGCAATTTTAGGTTCACAGCAAAATTAAGGTGCAGAGATTAACCATATACCCCTTCCCCCCCATATATATAGCTTTCCCCATTAAAACATCTTCCACCAAAGTGGTGTATTTGTTACAGTTGAGGAAGCTACACTGACACTTTCCAAAAGTTTATATCAGAGTTCACCTTTGGTGTTGTTTGGACAAGCATACAACGTAAATCCACCATGACAGTGGATATCACACAAAGTTAATTTCACTGCCCTAAAAATCCTCGTACTCTGCCTGTTTATCCCTCCCTCACCCAACCCCTGGGAACTATTTATCTTTTTACTGTCTCCATAGTTTTGCCTTTTCCAGAATGGCACATCGGTTGGAATAATACAATATGTAGCCTTTTCAGATTGGTTTCTTTCACTTAGTAATATGCATTTATGTTTTCTCCCTGTCTTTTCATGGCACAGTAGTTCATTTTTTAAAATATGGTTATTTATTTATTTATTTTGAGAGAGAGAGTGTGAGCAGGGGAGGGGCAGAAAGAGAGGGAGAGAGAGAGAATCCCAAGCAGGCTCCATGCTGTCAGAGAAGAGCCAAGCCATGGGGCTCCATCTCACGGACGGGGAGATCATGACCTGAGCCGAAACAAGAGCCAGATGCTTAACTGACTGAGCCACCCAGGCGCCCCAATAGCTCATCTCTTTTTAGCACTGAATAATATTCCATTGTCTAGATGTACCACAGGTAATTTATCTACTCACTGACTGAAGGACATCTTGATTGCTCCCAAGTTTTGGCAATTATGAACAAAGATGTTTCAAACATTCATGTGTAGAAGGTTTTTGTGTGGACATAAATTTTCAACTCTTTTGGGTAAACACCAAAAAGCATGATTGCTACATTGTATGGTAAGAGATTATTTCGTTTTATAAGAAACTGCCAAACTGTCTTTGAAAGAGGCTGCACCATTTTGCATTCCCACCAGCAATAAGTAAAAATTTCTCTTGCTCCACATCCCTCACCAGTGTTTGCTGTTGTCAGCATTCCAGATTTGGGGCATTCTGATAAGATATGTTGTTTTAATTTACATTTCCCCTGATTATATATGATGTAGGGCATCTTTTCACATGTCTCATTTCCATCTGTATATCTTCTATGGTGAAGGTCTGTCAAGGTCTTTGGCCCATTGTTCAATCAGGTTGTTTGCTTTTTTATTGCTGTTTTAGTGAGTTCTTTGTATATTTTGGATTATAGTCCTTTATCAGATGTGTCTTTTGCAAATATTTTCTCCTGGTCTGGGTCTTGTCTTCCAATTATCTTGATATTGTCTTTTGGAATCATGACATTTTATGCAGAGTTTTTCCAAGGTCTCTGATACAACTCTGAGAGAACAAATTAATTATTTTGTTTCCATAAATATTAAGACTTACTTTGTATCAAACTTATGCTAATCACTTGGAACTAAAATGAAAATAAGCATATATGGGTTTTGGTTGTTCAAAACAAAAACAGGACATCTGACCACCTTTAAAGACAGAGGTTTTATTGTAAGGATGTGTGTGGATGGACCTCTCACATCTCATAGTTCTGGGCCTATCCTCTCCTTGCCTCCAGGTTATCTGACCCACGTAGGTCTCTCCTCTTATGTTTGTGAGTTCTACCCTTCTCCTTCCACTAACCAACTGCCAAAGGGCCAGAAATTCTTTCAGATTTCAGAGGGACATATTTATATTAGTTTATTATCACCTTTATAGGTAAAAGCCCTCAGGCCCACCACTCTGTGATCACTAGACAGCTTTGGGTCAAGTGCCACCTTCGGTCAGCCAATAAATACCGCAAGACAATAAAATACCCTGATATATCTTCCTTGAAACTCTAAGAAGTTAGGAATGAAAGGCACCATGACTAGCATGCTTAAAGGGTTTAAAAGGGTGATTTAGAACATAACTCCAGAACCTCTATCTTTATTCATTGTTGTAATGCCTTCACTGTGTGACCCGTTTTCCATGTTTTAGAGAGCTGTTAATGACTTCTACCTTTTCAGATCAGAAGAATGAAGTAAAACAGAATCAAAGTCTTTCTTCCAAAATCATTAATGATTCTTGGGGCATCTGGGTGACGCGGTCGGTTAAGTATACAACTCTTGATTTTGGCTCAGGTCATGATCTCATGGTTTGTGAGTTCAAGCCCTGCCTCGGGCTCTGTGCTGATAGTACAGAGCCTGCTTGGGATTCTGCTCTCCCTCTCTCTCTGCTCTTCCCCTACTCATGCTGTCTGTCTCTCAAAATAAATAAACAAATAAAATAAAATCAGTAATGATTCTTAACTTCTTTTGAGGAAAAGAAAAGGAAAGTAAGTTATCAGGGTTAAAACCAAAATGTGCTCTATAGGAACAAACAATCAATCCCCAGTGTCAGAATTTCTAAAGGACTAACAATATTTAGAAATATTAAATTAACTAGTTAAGATAAAAACAATGTATAAGGCAATGTTGTCATCCCCCCCCCCCTTACAGTCAAATACTACTTACAGTATCATACTGGCATAAACTTCAAGAATAAAAAGAGTTACCTGGAAGATAGACTAGGTTCCTCTACTTAGTTAAATGGAAAATTTTTCAAGTTTTCATTTAAATTCCAATTAACATATTCTGTAATAACATTAGTTTCAGGTGTAGAATTTAGTGATTCATCACTTACATACAAAACCCAGTGCTCATCACAAGTGCCCTCCTTCCCACCCATTACTCATTTAACCTATTCCCCCCACCCCCACCACTCCACTTCCCTCCGGTAAATCTCAGTGTGTTCTCTATAGTTTAGAGTCTGTTTCCTGGTTTCCCTTTCTCCCCGCCTTTGTATTCAACTGTTGTGTTTTTTAAATTCCACCTATGAGTGAAATCATATGATATCTGTCTTTCTCTGACTGACGTATTTCACTTAGCATAATACTCTCTAGCCCCATCCACATTGTTGCAAATGGCAAGATTTCCTCCTTTTTGATGGCTGATTTTCCATTATATTCATATCACATCTTCTTTATCTATTCATCAGTCGATGGTCATGTGGGCTTCTTCTATACTTTGGCTATCATTGATAATGCTGCTATAAACATTGGGGTACATGTGTGCTTTGAATTAGTATTTTTGAGTAATGCGATTGCTGGATCGCAGGATAGTTCTATTTTTAACTATACTGTTTTCCAGGAACATTTTTATTTTTAAATGGGAAAACACAAGTGTGATTTCAGAATTATTCTTTGAAAAAATAATTTTTCTTTCTTTTCTTTTCTTATTCCTTAAAAAAAAAAGCTCTGGAAAGAAAAAATGGGTGACGCTTTTATTTTCTGCCATCTACTGACCTGCATTTTCTCATGTTTCTACAGTGAGTGTATATACAGTGAGTGTATATGACTTTAAAATATTAAAGTGTTATATTAATATAAGAACGGTAAGAAAGTAAAAGGCAGAAATTTATTTGGTGTACGGCCCAGTGGGGTGCCATAAGTAAATAAGCGTTTTCTTTTTTAGTGCTTTTGAGGGTGATGATCTCTATTCCAGAGTTAGCAAATGTAAATGACACTAGATATCCTGGGGACACACTGTAGCCTATTTTGATTCATTGGAATTTAGAATTGTAGTAATAAACCTATTTGGGTAAGTGTCAGATGACGGCTACTTATACGAGTATTCGGGCTATGACTTCACTTGCCGTGTATTTAGATTGCACCCAAAAGGACAGCTGTGCAAGATCCTATTTTTATGTGCCTCCAATTCCTCAGTAACTTATTTCATCCAAATTGTAGCAAGCCACCCAGTCCTCAGCGAAAACCCACCAACATCAATGCAATGCTTTTAAATGCAGATCCTTTTTTGAACATGGGCAGGGGAATAAATGTTATTTAAAAGAAAATGTTTTTCATGGGGTGGACTTTCTAGACCACCTGGCAAACCATACCGCTATTTCATTGCCAAGGCATCCAGTTCCATTCCTCCAGGACTTTGTCCCTGCCTTCCTTTCCAACATTACACTCCACTTTCCAACCACACGAGATGGCCCTTCCCTGAGCAAGCCAAACGCCTCAGATCAACCCAAACAAACCTCCAGATACAGCTTTCAGGTGTTCAAATACAAAAACGCAAACATGAAAACCTCTATTCTATTGTGTTTGATTTTTTTTTTTTTCCCAAAAAAGAGGCAATGTGTTTTGCGAAACAAAACAGAACAAAACACCACCTTGAGGATGGAGAACAGTTTTACGCAATGGGAAAAAATAACTACACCAGAGGAGGAAAATTTAGGCAGCGTGTGCACTGGGGAGTAAATATTCTCCCTTGTGAAGTTTCATGAATTTAAACTCCTGGCAGGGAGAAAGCGAGAATTATCTTGTTTCTGATTTAGTAACTTGTGACCATTTACAAAGGCATAAAAGAGAATTTTAAAATCCCATTTGAAAAAGGGCCGTTTTTAGATTCTTTAATTCCTCTGTTCATTCAGCATGTGTTAATTGGTTTTAGGCTCTCTTGTGGGACAGAGCTTTGAGCTACAGGAAGTCTTCAAGTTAACTCACACATGGTTCCTGCTTACCAGAAGCCAATGGTCACTTAGGGCAGAAAGAGATTGTCTAAATTATAGAATCTACATATGTTGTGATAAAGGTCATGGGTAGAGCTAAAAGGCTGCAGGTCCTATCAATATGCTTCCTCTCCAATAAGCACTGCCATGGACAACGTTTCGAGTACAGCTGTTCAGGGACTCAAGTCCAGAAATGCCATGAGTGGTAACACAGCATGACTCAGCCATGTATATTTGCTGGCTCCGGACTGAGCAGTGGCCCTTGAAGGAGGAAGGAATAAGATGGCAGTGGCGAGTTGCGTGTGAACCGCCCTCGCTTTACCGTCTACACTGTGGTGCGATAGCCACGTTATGCAAAACTTCATGGCTTTGCCAAAAATAGCTCTTATTTTCTTCTGTGATTTTTTCCACTCAGGTTTGCAACTTGTGAAAGAAGAGTCTTAAGAGATCCACCGGTCAGCTATTGCTGCAATCCTAAATCTCCCCGTAGCTTATAATCATAGACATTCATTTTCATACCCATGGGTCTGTAAGTCAGCTGAGGTTTGGTTGAGCAAGGCTGGATTCCAGGTTTCTGACCTTGTTGAGGTCTGCTTCACATTATGGGGCTTGTGATCTCAGATCACAGAAATGCAAGGAGGCAAGCCAGATTATGTGATGGCTCTTAAAGAACTTTGCTCACACCCGGCATACTCTCTCCTCCTCCCCCCATATTTCACTGGTCAGAGCAAGTGATACATGGCCCGACCCAACATCACTAAGGCAGGAAAACAAATGCTGCCTATTTGAGTGGAAGAACTGCCAAGTAACAAGGGCGTGGACATAATTTCTATAATTCAGAGAATTATGACATACATGGGTAAGTGACGTCTTCCCACGCAGTGGAGCCGCTGCTGACCTTTGGGCACTGGAACATGGTAACTGACAGCAGTGCCCGGTGCCCCTGTGTGTTTATAAGCTGATGTGATCATAACTGCAGACTTTGAAGACTCTTGTTCCTGTCTTTAAATGAGCTTTGAGCCTGCTGCTTTCCCAAAAGGTGAAGGACACACATCCTCTTTTGTTTTCGGTGCCCTTGCCTGCCTATTCCCTTCCTCCTGCCCCTGTTCCACAGCCGCCATGCTTGTCCAGCCCACCATGTTTATGGCTGCTCTGTTCCAGATTGTCAGCTGTCAGGCAGCTCTGGGAGTCCCCTGCCCTCCATTCTCATTCAGCCCGGTGCTGTCACGTTGCTGTAAATACATGCCTGCATTTCTGAAGCTCGGTGTTGAAGAAAAGTCTTGAGAACCTGGCTGGGCTCTATGTAAACAGGTCCTGTCTTTGGAAGCAGAGGGCCAGCTCTCCTCTGAAGATGTTTATGTGAGCTTGCCCCCCAAAGAATCTCACAGCCTCATAGTAAGTATGTGGGTACTCGTGCTATAGAGGCTATCTAGTCAACGCCGCTGTTTTATTTACTTTTTTTTTTTTAAGCTTATTTATTTATTTTGAGAGAGAGAGAGTGCGAGCTAGGAAGGGACGCAGAGAGAGAGAGGGAGAGAGGGAATCCCAAGCAGGCTCTGCACAGTTGTTTCTCCTTATTTCTTTCTTATTCTGATTTGCAATTTCCCCCGAAACCTCTCTGCCTTTATATGTTCTAGTGCCTCAGCCTTGGTGCTGAGGATTCAATTGGGCCGGACACCATCAGCTGAATCTAGGAAGTCAAATGAAACACGAAAACCAATAAAAGGCAAAGCATTTATCATTCTGAAGTGGATGGTGCAGATACTACGTATTTGCTAATGACATATGCCCAACTTAAAAATTACTTGACGGAACTTAGAAAAAAAAGTTATTGAGATATGATTTGATCAAAAATGAAGCAGCAGTGGAAGAAGCTGAGCTCCTTTTAACAGGTGTGGGAGGCCCCCGATGAGTAAGACTGGGGCAGTCATGTGGGGAGGACTTTCTCAGATCTTCCGGGTCTATTCTGACCAACGCAGTGGGGCTGGGGACAGAGGAAGGGCCCTTAGCTGTGCGGGAGGCAGGAGAGAGACTTCTGGGAGGGCTCCCTAGTGGAGGTATCTCCCAAAGATGTCCTGAAAGATGAGTTGCATTAGCCAGGGAAATAAATGTTCCTAGAAGTGGTAAGGGAAGCTGGGCTAAGGAAAGTTACACAGTCAAGCTTTACTTTTAATTCCAGGCTTCCTGGCAAACAAGGCAAAAAGGGGAACAAAATATAAGTACTATTTATTTCTTACTATGTGAGAATGGGGAAATACCTTTCCAGGAGCTAAAAACGAAACTCTAGAATAGTGATTCTCGAGTTTTAGCATGTGTAAAAATCCCCTCAAACATCATTAAACATGCAGAGTTGTAGACCTGAGCTCCAGAGATTCTGACCCAGTAGTTCTGAGGTGGGGTCCAGGACTCTCAAATAAACAAGCCCACCCAAATAATTCCAATGTAGGTTCCTCTTTCCACCCACTTAAAAAAAAATAGTGCTATAAAAGGAATTTTTTTAATTTACCTGCTCTTCATTTGTTCATTCAAAAAAAATATTAGGCACTGCCCTAAATGCTGGGGATAGACTGGAGAACAAGACAGAAAGGTCTTCTGCCCCCAGGGAGACTCTGGTCAGTTAGAGGATGGCCTCTGGGTCCCTGGACCGGTCAGCCTCTTCTCCTCAGGTGCTCCCCCAAAGGCCCTCCAGACCCGAGATCGGCACTGTGTCCCACATGCTAATCGCCACTTCTGTTCCTAACCACAGTCTTTCTCAGTTTCGTTTTTGGTGACAAGGCCATCTGCCCAGATCCTGGAGACTCTGTCACAGAGCAGGGGCAAGCTGAGGCCTATGGTGGGAGGCCCTAGGATTCTCCAAATGTTGCAGCAGCTTCTCTGAGTGACCAGTTGAAGAGGGTGTTACCAGAGTCAGCAGCAGCCTGAATTCAGGGACAGAGACCACTGAGGGTTCTGACAAGTGCAGATGGGCACTCGGTCAGGATGGACCAGCTTCAAAGACAGTGTGCTACTGACTGAATATTTTTTGTCTTCCCCCAGTTCAGATGTTGGAGCCCTCCCCTGCCAATATGATGGTATTTGGAGGTGGGGCCTTTGGGAGGTGCTAAGGTTTGATGGGGTCATGAGGGTGAGGCCCTCGTGATGAGATTAGTCTCTCATAAGGGACACCAGGGAGTTTTCAATGCCATGTGAGGACACAGCAAGAAGGCAGTGATCTATAAACCAGGTAAAGGGTCTCCTGAGAACATGACCATGTGGGCATCCTGATCTTGGACTTTCAGTTTCCAGAACTATGAGAAAATACAGTTGACCCTTGAACAGCATGGGTTTGAACTGCATGGGTCTATTTATACACAGATTTTCTTTGATATGGTATAGCACTGTCAGTGTATTCTCTGCCTTATGATTCTCTTAATAACATTTTCTTTTCCCCAGCTTCCTTTAGTGTAAGAATTCAGTCTATAATATATACACAAAATTTGCGTGAATGGACGGACTATTTGCGTTATTCGTAAGGATTCTGGTCAACGGTAGGCTATGAGTAGTTAAGTTTTGGGGGAGTCAAAGTTATACTGGATTTTTGACTATGTGAAGGGTTGGTGCCCCTAACCCCTGTGTTTTTCAAAGGTCAACTGTAAATGTTGTTGGAGCCACCCGATCTATGGTATCTTGTATGGCAGTCCAAGCTCACCAAGATACAACAGAATTGCCGTCAGCCCCTCTCCTCGCCGTAGTTTCTCTGCACATTCTGGGGCTCAGTTTAATCCTGCCCCAGCCCTGCCCTGCCCACTTATCTGCATGGGGGCTCATGCAGGAGCCTACTCTTCCTACTACCATGTCTGAGATCCGGCCTTCTTGTCAAGCAAGCACTGAAGAGTCATCAGCTACCACCATCTAGCATTTAGACAGAGAAAAAAGCTTCAGAAAGTGTGTGCATGTGTCTCAGTGTGGGTGGATGTTTTGTGTGAGTATGCATGTGGGTGTGTTGAGAGACAATATATAGATGGACAAAGGCCAGACCATATATGTAATAATAAGACTGTAACGCACTGTCTGGAGCAAACAACTCAGGAACCCAGACTGCTATAAATCAAATTTGTACAAGTCAGACCCTATCTCTAGTAACTGGTTCATAACAACAGGCCCTACCTTTATTCTTTTTCCTAGTTGGAAGAGCCAAATATGGACCCCTAACCAGACACCAGAGCCAGTAATTAGAACTCGATTCTAGTTCCTCAGGTCAACATCCTCCTCTAAGGGCATACTCGAAGCCTTCTCTTTTCTGTCCGCCATCAAGTTTTCCTACTCCTCTAACTGCCTTTGCGTCTTGGCCAAAATGCAAGTGATGGTGGTCGACTCCTTTGCTACAGCAAGTTCGGAATAAACAGTGTCTGCTTGTTCTCATTTGGATAAGTGTGCGGGAGTGTGTAAGCATGTGTATGTGAGCGTGTGTGTGTGTGTGTGTGTGCATCTGTGTGTGTTGAGAATGGCAAGGTTGTGGAGGAAGGAGAATTATACAGGGGGAGCCTGCACTCACTGTGAGATCTTATCACTTTTTGGTTTGCTCCCTGGATGTCCCTTCTTTCAGGGCCAATGGGGAGGGAGGGGTGGGCAGGGAGGAGGCAGGAAGGGAGGGACGAGGATTTGGATGACAGTCACTTCTGTAATACAGACACTTGATTATAACAGCCAAACTTTGGGGGGAAGTAATAGAGTCCCCAGAACCTGTAACCAGTTTCCTCCCCTGACCTTCTGAGCATGACAAGGTCTCATTGCATTTCCCAGCCATCATCCTTCCTTCCTTTCTTCCCTTTCTCCTCTTATCGTTGAAAGCCAATGGCAGGCCCCAAGATGAGGTCGTGTGCCTGCCTATGGGCCTGTATTCCCTCTAGAGTCTCCCCCGAATCTTGTGGTTGTGACTGGGCCCCTGACTTCCTGTTACAAGCTTATCAGGATTTAATCTGAGGCCAGGCAGCCTCTTGCCCAAATTAGCGGTTAGTAAAATTAGAACAAACAGAGGTAAATAGCCCTTACCTAGCACACGGTATCCCTGTGATTTTAACTGCAGCACAGAGATTACCGAGGTGCTACAATTTTCTGATCGGTGATGGTGATTTTCCACCCTTAAGATAAGCTTAATCACGCTAAGGTTCTTAGAGAGCACAAGGGTCAAAAGAAAATGACATGGTTGTGCAGGCTTTCTCCAAGGCCTCAGTTTATTTTGCACATCATTCTAACTGATGTAGTGTTGCTCTGCTCAGGAGCAAAGCAGGGCACGCTGGGAAAACTTGCGAGGAGCTACCTGGCGGTGCTGCGGGGCTCCATAGAAAACTGCAGAGAAGAGTCTGTGGTCCAGCCACAGACACCTGACTCTGCAATCCCTCCCCTCTCTCCTCCCCTCTCCTTCCCTCCCCCTGAGCCCTGGGCCTCCTCTCCTGCCCGCGCTTGTCACAGATGGGGATGTGCTGCTAATACAGGAATATCTGCCAACCAGACTCAGCGCTAGTGGTGGTGGTCGGGGGCGGGGGGGGGGGGGGGGGGGTAGGGGTGGGTGGGGGTGGGTGCGGGGCCTGCGCGCTTGCTCAGGGAAGAGTCTGATTACCAGGTCTTTCCCTGTTGTTTTCCAATCAATCGTCCATTTTTGAACTTGCCTATTTTCTTCAGCTGTTTGTCCTGTATTGTCATCTAAGCTGCAAAAGCATATTTTATCAGCTGACTTAAGCCAGCTTAAAACATTAAAATGAATACAGTAAATCCTTTATCAAACTGAACATTTCATGAATCACCAACGCATTTCTTGTGAATGAGAATGAAGGGCACTGAAAAGCAGCAACGCACTAACCCAATTCCATTTACCGCGAGTGTTCACACCAACGGGATCACTGGAGAGGAAGCTGACTGGAAGGGGGTGACGCATGGTACCTGCAGGCAGGGGTTAGACACAGGACGGGTGTCCAATGCCTCTCTCTCTCTGCCTGCCTTTCTTGGCATCTCCACAAACACGATTATGGAATTTCACTCCTTAGTGCTTAGGCCCTCAACCCAAACCAAGGGAAGCACTTCCATTAGAACACAAAAACCGAAAACACTCTAATCTCCCCAGCTGGCTGGTCTAAACAGACACCCCCTTCCTGCATTGTTTCAACTGGGCAGGGTTTCCACCCCCTTTCTACTCCTCCAACTCAGTCCTATTCTGTTGCTAACAACCTCTGAGAAATGTATTGTTATGTAAGGAGGAAGAAAAGTGGAATGCGGATTCTAGGCCCCCTTCCCCCACCAGAGCAAATTCTACTTCAGAAAGGGGCCCTTTAAAAGATCACTTCTTTTTTTTTTTTTTTTTACCATAGATCCAGCCATCAAGCTCTTTGGTATTTTCCCAAAGGGGTTAAAAACTCAGGTCTGTACAAGTGCTTGCACACGGATGTTGCCGGCAGCTTTATTCGTAATTGCCAAAACTTGGAAGCAGCCAAGACATCCTTCGGTAGGTGAATAAATTAAGAAGTGTGGTACGTTCAGACGATGTAGCGTTATTCAGCACCAAAAAGGAATGAGCTTATCACGCCACGAAAAGTCACGGAGGAACCTTAAATGCCTATTACTAAGTGAAGGAAGCCAATCTGAAAAGGCTACATACCGTATGATTCCAACCATGTGCCATTTGGGGAAAGGCAAAACTACGGAGGCAGTAAAAAGATCAGTGGTTGCCTGGGGTTAGGGTGGAAGGAGGGAGGAGTTGGTGGAGCATGGAGAATTTTTAGGGCAGGGAAATGATTCTGGAGGATACGATCATGGTAGGTTTATGTCCTTACACGTTTGCCGAACCCATAGAATGTGCAACACATGAGAGAATGTAAACTATGGATTTGGGGTGATTACGATGTATCAGTGCAGGTTCATTCGTTGTGACAACTGTACCACTTTAGGAGGATGTTGATCATGGGGGAGGCTGGGCATGTGTGGGGGTTGGGCTATATGGGAACTTTCTGTACCTTCCTCTTAATTATGCTGTGAACCTCAAACTGTTCTAAAAAAAATTAAGGCTTTATAAAGAAAAAAATATAAAAATAAAAACAAACAGTAAAAATCATTTATCTCTAGGGAAGCAGAGCACATCCAGGCATGTGGATAGCATTGTCCTTTCTCTTCCTAGGAGTGAGGCGGCACTCAGGGCCCCGCAATGGTGATGTGCTTGGCTGCAGAGAGGTGGCCCGGTCATTTTCTGATGGTACAGGTACGTCCGCTCTCTGGGCCTGAGCTGTCCAACACAGCAGCTACACGAGTTATTTTAATTTAAATTAATAAAAAGAAAACTACAAATTCATTTTGCACTGGTCTCATCTCAAGTGCCCAATAGCCTATGTAGCTAATGGCTACTGCACTGGACAGTGCAGATTTGGGACATTTCCAGCATCTCAGAAAGTTCTACTGAATACTGCTGCTCTAAACTCTGGGCAGCCCCAGATTCTCACCTGGGGATTGAGTAAAATCACAAATGGAGAATGCTTGTGGTCCAGGACCCTCAGTCCCAGATCCCAAAAGCCATCTGAGCAATCGACACTGTTTTCTAAGAGACAATTACAAAAGATGGGGGCCCGTGGCAGGGCCGGGACTGAAAAGGGCTTGAGAGGTGTTACTGACTGAATCAGTGCTTGCAGAGCAACTTCTCTTTTGCAATCCTTGCTGGTCTGACAGGCTCCTGCAGAATTACATCACTTCCTAAAAAACAGGCAAACACCTCTCCTTCAAGTCAGCACCAACCCAAACAAGCAGGAAACAGGAAATGTTCAGGTTTCAGGGAGACTGAAGCCCAGCGCAGCTCAGCACAGCATCATGCCGGGGCGAGCTGACAGGAAGGCTTCCGGGGCTGCCCTCGTCTTTGCCCTGGTGATCGCGCTCCTTCCCACCAGCCAGGCTCTGGGTAAGCTACCTCCCGGCTTTCCACCCCGGGAAAGGAGGATTACGAGGCTTGTTTAGTGCCCCGGGCTACAGAACTCTGCCGGGGAGGGGAACACCCAGAAAATCCAGTCCTTTCTGTGAAAGAAGGAGAGAAAATCAGGATTGTAGTTTGGGGGGGTGGGGATGGGGGGCTTGGCTGGCTTTCCCCGCAGCTGGCCAATCCTGCCCCAGTTCACTCACGTGGGGTCCCTGTAATTTACCAGCTCTAACGGGCATATTAAGAAAACCATAAACTTTTTGGCAGTTTGTGCAAAAGAACATTTCAGTCAGCTGAAACAGAGAAATAATGAATTTACTTTTAATAAGGTGGGCTGAGAAATCTGCTAGTCCTAAAACCTCTTGTGAAAAACTTGGGTATGGAAATATACGGCTAGAAATTATACCAAAGAAAAACAGTAAGTTAAAAAAAAAAAGTAAACAAAATTATCTGAGGAGTTACCAGGCACCCATTCCAACTTATCAAGAGAAGTCTTTCATCTGTTTTTCTTTGATCTTGTTACGTTGGGGGATATTTTCTTTGCATTGATTGTTACTACTAAAACTTTATTGTTTTTTTTAATTTAATCTCTTTAAATCTTTAGATTAAATCTTTTTAAAATCAGTGTGTGTGTGTGTGTGTGTGTGTGTGTGTGTGAGAGAGAGAGAGGCAGAGCATGAGGGGGGGAAGGGCAGAGAGAGAGGGAGACACAGAATCTGAAGCAGGCTCCAGGCTCTGAGCTGTCAGCACAGAGCCTGATGTGGGGCTCAAACTCATGAAACGTGAGATCACGACCTGTGCCGAAGTCGGACGCTTAACCGACTGAGCCATCCAGGCGTACCGTGAAACTTTATTTTGAAAAGTGATGTGATTGTAGCCAATCAAAGGTATCGGAAAAGACAAAATGTTAAATCTCCGTATTTTGAGCTAAGAGCAGCAATTGATTTATACCCTTGACAGTTGCTACAACAAAAGCACGATCAGCCTCAATTGCCTCTTACAGCAGTTTTGTTGACTTGCCCTCGGGTAAATCAACTCATTGCCAATAGTTTATGTCAAGGGATACTACCTGCTTCTAGCGTACAGCAGTATTTCAAGCAAAAGGAAGTTCTCAAGCTACAATTCTTTAAATAGGATGGGGGCGGGGCGTGGGGGGCATCAGGCCCTGACCTAGCAGATGTGGCAATTTCCTGGAGATTCACAGTCAACACCCCACCACACCATCCCACCAATTTCGCTTGCCCTGGGTGCTCTCCATGTGGTCTTGCCAGGCATCTGAGGTGGCAAATGAAAAGCGAAAGGCAAACCATTCCAACTAGAAAGGTGTTTGGTTAAAATGGGAGGTAGTGTTTAAGATGAGCCGGGGGGCGGGGGTGCGGGGGGGGGGAGACAATGTGTTATCTTAGGCATGGTTTGGGGGCTGGGAGCGAGCACCAAGGTGACACAGCTCAAGTTGCATTTGCTGGCACAGGGGAGGTCAGAAGGCCAAGCTCCATTGCCCCGCAGCTCTTCTGACTGAGGCTCCCCTGTTCTCTCCTCTGCCCGGGTAGAGATCCCTCTGGGCCAGACTCCTGTCCCTGCGGGGCGTCCCTTCACACCCCAGGAGGCAGAGCCCAGCCATCCCACTGCCACCTGTTGTGAGTCTTAGAGGTACCACCCATGCCTCAAAGACGCGCTGAGAGTAATATTTAAGCTTGCCTGAGTATTTTCTTGTTATTTCTGAGTCCAGCGTCTGCCATGTGGGAGACGCGAAAGGATCATCTGAAGACCCAGTAAAAGTTTTCTTTCTAAAACCCACATCTGATCAGTGGCTCTTCCACGTGAAGACCTTTGGTTGCTCCTCACTGATGCCCCTTAGACTCTCACTTCAACCTCCTTTCCATGGCATCTCCTCCCACGTGCCCTCCCACTGCCCAGCCACAGTCACACCGAATGGAGCATGTGCCCCAGGCCTGTGTGGCTCATGCTAAAAGTGAATGACAAGTTCTCTTTTTTCTACTTAATGAACTCCTAAAGACCCAGACTGAGAGTTAATGCTTCCTTGATGTCTCCTCTCACTGCCCCTTGCCTGGCGTTCTGCCTTTACCTGTATTATGCCCACATAAAACTAAACTTCTATAAACATAGCTAATCACATTAAATCCTAATTGTGTATATGTCCGTATCTCCCACCGGCCTGTGAGCTCTTCAGGGAAAAATCCTCTGTAGTTCATCTTTGACTTCCTCGAACCCTGTTCGAGCAATATAATGGATTTGAGGCTGATCACTAAAAGCTGATGAGCTCCTGAAAACAAGTATCGTTAGAATGTCAGGGAAGTCAGAGGTGAAAAGCTGCATTTCAGCCAAGTGCAGGGTTTATCTGGATAATCATCCAAGACACTTACGGGGCCCTGTCTGGATTTCCAAAGTCAGAAAATGCAAAAATGCCCACCTGCAAAAAGCTGTATAATCGAAGTCAAGGGGAAGTCTCTTACAAAGACTGATTATATATTTTTAAATTAATGAATGTATATCATTGTGAGCCCATGGGGCCTAAGACTTCAGGATGTGAGTTGGTTTATAGGCGTCACACTTGTATTTCCTTGGATTCTTCAAAAAGTATCTTGGAGATGTTTGGTAGTAGAATCCAATCTACTGAACAGCCTGACTCTCTTCCTTGCAAACATATTCCAGGATACAGCTCAAATCAAGCCAACCACAAACAGGCAACATAATCTCATACCTGCAGTTACCTGGACCTGTGTCAATACCTCTGAGTCAGTGTCTTTTCTCTCTATAGAGAGAGCCTGATGCAGACTTGATTATTATCCCAAGTGAAATAATCTGCTTAGAAATCACCAGGAGAGAAATGAGAAAACAGCTTTTCTGGGATTTTGACCAAACAGATGAGCCTAGTAGAAGAAAAGCTGTGGATTTAAGTATCTTGGCCAGGGTTGGATGCTAAGAAAATGCAGACTCAATGTCAAGGCAACATTGTGTCCAATGAGTGAGGGAGTCATTTCCACCTGGTTTCTTGCCCTGTGCCCTGTCCATGTCAGCTTGACAGTATCAGAAAGCTAAAAGCAACTTCCCAGACACCAAAAACATGGGATTTATTATCTGCTTTGGGCATAATGGTTTGTAGAAAGGAGGGCTAAGGGCATGACAGAGAACAAGGAGGCTGTAACTGTTTTGGTGGCCAGGGTTAAACACTGGGTTTGACACGGACGACTGGGAGATTCTCTATGCTGTTTCAGGAGAGCATTAGCTAAACCTTGGGAAGAAATAATTAAATAAAATACTAGTTACATAAATGGAGTTGCACTTATCACACTGATCTCATTTCAACGAATGTGACTGGCATCTGCTATTGCCTGGGACAGTTCCAATTTCAAGTAGCAATAATGATGATAGCAAACACATATAGTATTCATTGTATGCCAGGCGCTGTTCTAAATTATTTATACTAACTCATTTGATTTTCCTAACAACCTTAAACATATGTCCCTCTTTTACGTTTGAGAAAATGGAGTCACTGAGAGGTTAAGTGACTTGCCTCAGGTCACACAGTTAAATAGTAAAGTAAGATTCAGTCTCAGGAATCCATGCTCTAACATATGCTGTGATACCTCTGGATTTTTAGGCTCTGCCAGGATATGTGGCTAGTTTCAGGTTTAGAAAAATATATCTCTGGTGTCCTTCTAACTGTAGATGCATTCTTAGTTGGAGTCTAATGTTACTGCATATTAATAAAGGAGCTGTATCTGGTTGGGTCGGAGACTGGTCTACAGGAAAAGGGATGGAGGGAGTTGGGTTGAACTTTGGCGTTTAGAGGGGGAAGGAAAGGCTGCAAGGTGCAGAGTGAGCAACAGAGAATCAGGGGATTAGCATAGTTAAGACCAGAAGGCGGAAAAGTGGAATGATGAAGTCATTGGGTAAGAGGCTTCGGGGTGTGGGAACCAGGGTCAGTCGCTATGGGAGAGCGCTACTGAGAACTGACCCCAAGGACCAAGCAGCCTTCAGGGACCAAAAAAAAAAAAAAAAAAACAGGCAGAAAGGGATTGATTGAGGCTTAAAGTCCCTTTGTGTCCAAAAGCCTGATCTAAGAAACCAGAAGAGGGCTGGATTTTGGCTGGGATGGGCCCAATTCTGCAAAGAAACAATACAACCTGCAATTTGCCTACCTGTGTATAGTTTGCACCATCCTCAAATGTTGGCAAAGATGTGGAGAAACAGGAACTCTGCACCACCGGTGGGAGGGTTAGTGCAATCACCCAGTCCATCCTGCTGCTTAACCCATTCATTGGGCTTTGAATTTCACTTATATTTTTTATTCTAGAAAAAATTTTTTTGTTTCCAGAAAAAAATATGTCTTGCTTTTATTTTTCCTTAAAAAAAATTTGTTAATGTTTATTTATTTTTGAGGGAGAGAGAGACAGAGCATGAGTGGGGGAGAGGCAGAGAGAGAGACACAGAATCTGAAGCAGGCTCCAGGCTCTGAGCTGTCAGCACAGAGCCCAACTCAGGGCTCGAACTCACAAACTGTGAGATCATGACCTGAGCTGAAGTCGGACCCTTAACTGACTGAGCCACCCAGGCGCCCCTGCTTTTATTTTTTCTTGTGTTATTTATTCCTTCTATGTCTTTGTTTTAAACATAGTATTATCTAATAGTTTTATCTGAAGTTTATACAGACCTAAGCCTGTTGTCCATCTCAGTTGATTCCCATTCACGATAGAAATCCTGGGGGCATGAGGCACCTGGGTGGTTCTGTCACTTGAGCGTCTGACTTGGGCTCAGGTCATGATCTCGCGGTTTGTGAGTTCGAGCCCTGCGTTGGGCTCTGTGCTGACAGCTCAGAGCCTGCTTCGGATTCTGTGCCTCCCTCTCTCTCTGCCCCTCCCCTGCTCATGCCCTGTCTCTCTCTCTCTGTGTCAAAAATAAATAAACATTAAAAAAAACTAAAAAAAAAGAGATATCTTGGGGGCACTGAAGATACAGTCTGGCACACAGAGGAAGACTCACCCCACTTAACAGAAATCCAACTTTTCTTTTATTCCATCACCAACGTATTGTAAATACTTTACCAATACAACCTAGTCCTGTCACTACAGAATAGTGTTTGGAAGAAATGGAGGCAGGGATGTGCTAGGCTTGAGGAGAGTCAGAGGTTAGACCTCAGGCTTAACCCCCAGCATTGGTGTGGAGAGGGGGAGGCTGAGCAGGCCTCAGGGGTCAGACTCCAAGAGTTACAAGAGGAGGTGCCCAAACATCATTAAAGGCGCCAGCCAACAAACCAGAGTCTGCTGTGGAGGCAAGTTGACGCCAGAAACAGGTGACCAAAGATGCCAAAGCTATTGCCAACGAGAAAGAAGTAGACAAAATCAAATTGAAATCAGAAGAAGGGCCAGGTCCACAGTGTCAGGATGAGGGTGAGGTCAGCCTGGCTGTGGAACACTGGTCTTTGACTTAAAACTTTGTGCTAATCACTGCTCCTTCCCTTCTTTTCTTTTCCTTAAGTTTATTTAATTTTGAAAGAGATAAAGAGAGCATGAAAGTGGGGGAGGGACACAGAGAGAGAGAGAGAGAGAGAGAGAGAGAGAGAGAGGAGAGAGAGAGAGAATCCCAAGCAGGCTCCTCACTGTCAGCGCAGAGCCTGATGTGGGGCTCAAACACATGAACCATGAGATCCTGACCTGAGCCCGACTCAAGAGTCAGTCACTTAACTAACTGAGCCACCTAGGCGCCCCTTCCTTTTTTTATTTTTTTATTTTTATTTTTTCAACGTTTATTTATTTTTGGGACAGAGAGAGACAGAGCATGAACGGGGGAGGGGCAGAGAGAGAGGGAGACACAGAATTGGAAACAGGCTCCAGGCTCTGGGCCATCAGCTCAGAGCCTGACGCGGGGCTCGAACTCACGGACCGCGAGATCGTGACCTGGCTGAAGTCGGACGCTTAACCGACTGCGCCACCCAGGCGCCCCAACCCCTTCCTTTTTTTAAAACCATGGCCTGGTGTTTCAGCTTTAACTTTTTTTTTTTAAGTTTATTTATTTCGGGAGAGAGAGAGAGAGAGCGAGCATGTGAGAGAGGCAGAGAAGGCCAAACAGGCTCTGTGACGTCAGCATAAAGCCTGATGCAGGGCTTGATCTCACAAACTGTAAGATTATGACCTGAGCTGAAACCAAGAGTGAGATGCTTACCCCAGGCGCCTAGGCACCCCAGCCTTAAGTTTTGAGCCAAGAGATGGACAGAAGTCCCCTGAAAGAATTATATAACCTCTCATATCCCTATGGCCCCAAACCTTTGTTCTAGGAAATCCCCATAGGTCCCCATATTCGTCTCCGAATTTAAATTTCCTATATCATCTTTTTTTTTCCTTTCCTTTTCTTTTTTCTTTTTTGTTTTTTGAAACATTTTCTGGACCCTGGGGATTTCCTTGCTCTTTTGAGGTTTCTTTATACATTTAAAAAGTTGCTTCTGATATTTCATTCAGTATTTCTAGGTGTGGCATATTGGGAAAAATTTTCAGGTTACCAACCATACCAAAATACCGGAAAAGGAAATTTTTCTACACAACCAGTCTGAAGGACAATTTGGAAATATTTAGTCAGCTAAAAATGTTTGTAGCCTACAACCTCAACAATTTAATCTCAGGTATATATACCAGCTCAAAAACAAATGTGTGGCAAAACGTCATGGCCAAGAATGCTGACTGTAGCACTGTTTGTAAAGATGGAGAAAATAGAAACAATTTAAGTGTTCATGAACAGAAGAATATGTGACACTTAATATAGTCACAAAATGAGGTGTCATATAGCTGGTAAAATTAATGAACTAAAGCCAAATGTATGAAGATGAATTAATCTCAACTGTAATGTTAGCCAAAAAAGCCAATTGAAGATTATTTTGCACAGAATGATTACATTTACTTAAAGTTTTAAAAACACTCCAGGGGCGCCTGGGTGGCTCAGTCAGCTGACCATTCGACTCCTGATTTCGGCTCAGGTCATGATCTCGCAGTCATAGGATCAAGCCCTGCACGAGGCTTCGCGCTGGGCTTGGAGCCTGCTTAAGATTCTCTCTCTCCCTCTGCCCTTCCCCTGCACACACATGCGTGCTCATGCATGCTTTCTCCCACAAAAGTAAATAAATACATAAAAACACTCCAAATTATGCTTATATTGCTTAGGGACATAGACATATTTTAAAAGTTGGGACTGATACACGTTAACTTTAGGAAAGCAATTACCTTTGGAAAAGGAGGGAGGGGAATGAGATCAGGGAGGAGTACAAGGAGGGCTTCAACTGTATCTATGATGTTGTGTTTCTTTCAGAAAAACATGGTAGTCCTGGGGTCAGCAAATGAAAACCCATGGGCCAAACTCAGCAAGCGTCCTGTTTTTTTCTGACCCGTAAGCTAGGAATGGTTTTTATATATTTAAATGGTTAAACAAAAACTTATATAATAGCCTGTATTTTGCTTTGCGGGCCACAAGATCTAAAACATTCATTCTCTGCTCTTTAAGGAAAAGTTTGCCAATCTTTCCTCTAGTCGATATAGAAAATTGTGAGATAATTAGTGGTGGGTACCCAGTTATCTGTTACAGTATTCTCTATTCTTTCAGGTAGGTATACTTTTATAATGAAAAATAATGAGAGTGCCTCTGAGTTTTTCTTGAGCTTTCTGCCATCGTCCCTTTCCATAATTCCCAGTCTCTTTGAAAGAAGTCAACACACCTTCATCTGGACCCACTGCAATCTGGCTGCTGTGTCAAACACAGCATTCCAATTGCTCTACCTGGGTCATCAGTGTCTTCTAAGAGCTAACCCCAAGGGACCCATTTCTGTCCCTATTGCACGTTTTCCTCCGTATCACTTAACATAATTAACCAATGATTGAAATTCCCCTCTTCCTTGGGTTTTGTAATGCCTTTTTCTCCTTGATCTCCTAGCACATTGAATGCTCCTTTCCAGTTTTTGTTTAGGAGTCTTTCTCTTCCACCTGCTCATTTCATAGCATGTCTATCTTTTATTTCTTATTCCTTATATCATTCCTGGGCCATGGTATCCATGTTCATGGCTTTCACCTTACTTCTTGGCTGATGATTCAAAACAAAACAAAACAAAACAAAACAAAACAAAACAAAACAAAACAAAACAAAACAACCTCCCACTAGGCCTATCTGCCCAGCTTTATACCTGCATTCTCGCCCTCAGTTTTTCTTGGACAATGTCACATGGGCCTTAGGCTCAGCATGTCCAGAACGGAACTCCTTCTCAGCTCCCTGCTAGTTTAAGTCCTTGTTAGCTCTTGCCTATTCTAGTTCATTAACTTCTTAACCTGTCTCTTGTGTTTAGTCTCCTCTTCAACCCTATTTCACATGGCCTCCAGAGCAATAGCTCTATAACAAAAACGATCATTTCTTCCCGTATCTACCCCTTCAGTGAGATTTCATTTCCTTTGAGTAGATTCCAAATCCCTTGCCATTATTACAAGGCCCCTTATGAGTTGTCCTGAGTTCCTTTCTTGCTTAACCCTTGACACTCCCCACCACACGCCTGATGGTGCAACTGCTTGAATGTGCCAACACTGTTGGGTCACTGAGCCTTCCCATGTGCGTCAACTGTGATGCCTTTCCCTGACACCTTTGCCTGATAAACTCCTGAGATTCAATTTAATGACCTTCTGTGAAGGTCACTAAGGTGACCTCCTCTGTGAAGATTTCCTGAATCTTCCACCTCCAGATGAACAAATACCTTCCTCTCCCATAGTCTCATGGTATTCTGTATACAATCATGGTTTTTGTTAAACTGTATTATAGGTATTGATTTATGTGCCATTGTCCCTACTTACCAGTGTCTTCCCTGAAAAGCATAGACCTGGTCTCATTCACCTTTATATCCCAGGACCTAGAATAGTGCCTGGTACATAATAGGCACACTACTGACTGACTGACTGGGGAATGAATGATATAAAATTTATCCAAGATTTACATATATTCATGACAAAGTCATAATCATTTAAATAATAAAATGAAACTATGGTAATACCTGGATAAATATGAGTTTTTACTTACCCCACTTTTTTTTTTAATCCAAAATGTTAACTATCCCATATCTTTTCATGTATAAGTAGTTTACTTCTGTCTTCTCAGACCAAAACAGGCAACAATTACTGCTTCCCTTCCTGGAGAGAATACTATGTAACCACATCTATTGAGTAGTATTGCGAAAGTATTCTCATCTGTCTTCCTCTCAAAATAGGGATGGGGGGGCGCCTGGGTGGCTTAGTCGGTTGAGCATCCGACTTCAGCTCACGTCATGATCTCATGGTCCGTGAGTTCCAGCCTCGCGTGGGGCTCTGTGCGAACAGTTCAGAGCCTGGAGCCTGCTTCAGGTTCCGTGTCTCCCTCTCTCTACCCCTCCCCTGCTCACGCCTTGTCTCTCTCACTCTTTCTGTCTCTCTTTCAAAAAGAAATAAAAACATTTAAAAAAATAGGGATGGAGTTTAGACCCAGAAAATAGGTATTGAGCAGCCTGACGATTTGCAGAAAGACCAGGTAGTTACAAGCCTTTGGGGGAGGCTTTTGAAAGGAAAACAAAAGGAATATAAGTTCCATGGATAATACATTTCAAGCCAGTAAAAGAGGATTTGAAAACTCAAAAAAGAAATAAAATTTCTGTAACATAAAATAAATAGAAACATCTGCCTCGGGGGACAAGGACAGCACAGAGCATTTCCTCCTTAATTCAATATCGTGAAAGGAAAGTTCCCTATCAGGGCAGAGTCCAGTTGGTGGTGTTGGGTTCCTTTACCTTGAAATAAAACCAATAAATCTAGTCTGTTTTAGGAATTTGAATTTTTTTCTATGTTTTTTTGCTGTACATGAACTAAAACCATCTTTATTATTTCCTACTTCCCCACCCCATTGTGGTTTTCAGAAATAAGAGTCCAGTAGTTACTAGGGTTTCCTGGCATCTGGTTTTTTTTCTTCCACTGACAAAAATATTTCTTTTTTTTTTTTTTAAATTTTTTTTTTCAAATTTTATTTATTTTTGGGACAGAGAGAGACAGAGCATGAACGGGGGAGGGGCAGAGAGAGAGGGAGACACAGAATCGGAAACAGGCTCCAGGCTCTGAGCCATCAGCCCAGAGCCCCACGCGGGGCTCGAACTCACGGACCGCGAGATCGTGACCTGAGCTGAAGTCAGACGCTTAACCGACTGTGCCACCCAGGCGCCCCAAAAATATTTCTTAATTAAAAATACATTTATTCTTTTCTGAACATTATGCTTGCTTATTTATTCATGAGTAAGACTACTACATTTAGCAAATAAAAATATAGGACACTCAATTAAATGTAAATTTCAAATAAACACTTTTTTTTTTTTTTTTTAGTGTAAGTACATCTCATGCAATGCAGTGTAAGTATAGGCCACACAAATATTGCATGGGACACATTTGTACTAAACAAATTATTTGTTGTTTATCTGATATTCAAATTCAAGTGGGGGTCCTGTACTTTATCTAGCAACCCTATGACTATCTTTTGTCAAGCAAAGACCATCCCTACATTGGTCTGTCACTAAAACCACAGACCTTTGGTTACGTAGCCAGTTAAATATTAGAAAAAAATTAGGCTGAGTCCTAGATCAGTTATTCAAATAAAAGTAAAGGAACCATGCTGAAAACAAAGCAAAACACAACACCCTAATGATTACATAGAACCAGGAATCTGAGAGTGGATCACCTTTAGAGAATCTACTCATGCAACCCATCACATTAAAAACTAGAAGGAAAAAAAAAATCGTGGGATTATATTAACAACTGCAGAAGGGGCGCCTCGGTAGCTGAGTTGGTTGAGGGCCCATTTCGGCTCAGGTCATGAACTCACGAACCGTGAGTTTGAGCCCCGCGACAGGGCTCTGTGCTGACAGCTCAGAGTCTGGAAACTGCTTCAGATTCTGTGTCTCCCTCTCTGTCTGGCCCTCCCCCACTCACGTTCTGTCTCTCTCGAAAATAAACATTAAAAAATTTAAAAACAAAACAAAACAAATGCAGAAAAGAGGCTGGCAAGAGAGTGGAACTGAATTGCATCCCGAGCTCAAGCAGCAACACTGAATTTTCAGTGCTTGAGGCCTGTTAGGTTGTCCAGGAGGGAGGGGCAAGATAGAATCCCTTTCAAGGTAAAATAGGACCAGAAGCAGGCTGGCCTCAGACACTAGCCTCAGACACCTGGACTCAGAAAGTCCCATCCACTATTTGTTCCGCTCAGACACCACTTCGGAGACCTGAGGAAATTGCCTCCTTCCTCGGCCTCCTGTAAGGATCCGTCACACAATAGAACAATCTCTTGCTGTCTGCTCCCTCATACTGGTTACACCAGTTTCTCCCCTTTCTCAGGCTGCTCCTGGTGAAGACACATCAGCCCCTGAGATACTAGCCCACATCTCCTTTCCCTTCGCTCCTGTCCTCCTTGTCTCCTATATGTCCACAAACATACATCTACCATTTGTTTTTGGGCTTGGCCCTGTCTTTCAGGTGCTCTCTCTGGCGACACTGAGCCCATGCTGATCTGAGCAAGGGGTGTATCGCCCAGACAGCGGGCCCGTGTGCACTGTGCAGGAGCCTGCCTTGTCTCCCCTCCCTACTCAGAGGGGGCTGATAGCAGGCCAGAGAGAGGACAAGGGCATGGCCAGGAACATTTGACTCCCACTAACTCTCGAATTGTACTTTTGACACCGGCTATTCGAAAGAGAGATAGAAATCTAATGAAAGTAGAAAATATTCAGATTAGTAATGATAATAGCTATCATTTTAAGAAAATCCTTTTTGTTTCCATTTGTTTTTTTCCACATTTGTTTCTTCATTTCAGCTCAGGTCATGATCTCACGGTTTGTGAGCTCAAGCCCTGCATCAGGTTCTGTGCTGACGGTGCAGAACCTGCTTGGGACTCTCTCTCTCTTCCTCTCTCTGTTCCTCCTCCGTGGTTTTCTCTCCCTCTCTCAAAAATAAATAAACATTAAAGAAAATACATACATTCCTTTAAACTGCCAGGTACCACAAGGCAGAACAGGTCTCCAGCGTGCAAAAAGGTAGTCAGATGGTCAGAAATGCAGCTTCCCCAGGTGAGTAACTCCCAACTGAGACAGCCTCAGGGTCTGGGCAAGTCCGGTTAAATATGAGCAAGCTTTCTTTTGAAAAGACACCAAAATAAAAAGTTTAAAACAAACAAACAAAAAAGGCATCCGAGCATGGTGGGCCCCCTTTGTGGGCATGTTTTAATCTGATAGTAAATTACAAAAAAAGAAAAATAAAATCTGATAATAAACTGCAGCTGCAGGTGTGCTTCTGGAGGCAATGAGGTAAAAAATACAACCAAGCTTCGCGAGTAAATTCCCAGAGCAGACTACCGTGTGCAAGCATTTTACCAGATGACCCTCCTCAAAATAAGCCAAAGAAACATTTGTTAACCTTCTTTCAGCATATGGTTGATGAGAAAGGGTGTACAAAATGCAGGCATTGCTGTATGTGAACTGCCTTTACTTTTTTTCTTTCTTTCTTTTTTTTTTTTTTACAGTTTATTTGTTTATTTAGAGCATGCAAGCATGAGTGGGGGAGGGGCAGAGAGAGAGGGAGAGTGAAAATCTCAGGCAGGCTCTGCATTATCAATGCAGAGCCTGATGTGGGGCTTGAACCCATGAACTGCAAGATCACGATCGAGCCAAAGACAGACAGGCAACCGACTGAGCCACCCCGGTGCCTCTGAACTGCCCTTTGATAGTTAAAACCCGCCCTCACCCTTCAGCGCTATTGTCTTGCATCTGTTCAACCATAGTTAACTCTGACCATACCTTCTTCAGGTAAATATGTCAGGAAAATACATTAAGTGAGTATTTCCACTTAATCAAAATGGTCAAATAGTACAACAGAGCTTACAGTGACAACCACAATCTCTCCATTTCCCTAGTCCTGTCCCCAGAGAGAATTAGGTCACCCAGCCTTTACATGTGGGAAACCATGGGAAACACTAGAATCCCCCCACCCAAACAAAACAAAAACTAGGAACATGAAATTTTATCATTCAGTATTTTTAACTTTGCATTCAACAGTTCCTCTCATTTTCCAGTGCTTTCTTTGAAATTTAGATAACTTTTAAAAAAAAATTTTTTTTAACGTTTATTTATTTTTGAGACAGAGAGAGACAAAGCATGAATGGGGGAGGGGCAGAGAGAGAGGGAGACACAGAATCGGAAGCAGGCTTCAGGCTCTGAGCCATCAGCCCAGAGCCCGACGCGGGGCTCGAACTCACGGACCGTGAGATCGTGACCTGAGCTGAAGTCGGACGCCCAACCGACTGAGCCACCCAGGCGCCCCTAGATAACTTTTTAAGAAGACCACCTTAGATCCGTGTTTCTCTTTGTGACTAAGAATGTACAGTGTGTATTCCTGGAAGAGGGTGGATAGAGGCAGGAGGACGTTATATTCTTGATAAAAAGGTAAGAGATGTCCCCGCATTTTCTCTCAGACTAACATGGCCTATTTACATTTCCTAAACAACTTTTACCCGATGGCAGACAGGGTTACAGGTGCTAGGGATACAAAAGACACCAAACTGTGGAGGCATCAGACAATGAACAAATATGTGGGGGTGCCTGGGGGCTCACTTGGTTAAGTGTCTGGCTTTGGCTCAGGTCATGATCTCACGGTTTGTGAGTTCGAGCCCTTCATTGGGCTCTCTCTCTGCTGTCAGCGCAGAGCTCTCTTCAGGTCCTCTGTCCCCCCAACCCCTCTGCCTCTCCCCTGTTCGCTCTCTCTCTCCCTCAAAAATAAAGAAACATTAAAAAAAAAAAAAGTACCTGAATGAAGTACTCTCAGATGATAAACAATAGGTTAGTACTGTTTTGAATCCAAGCAAATGGGAGAAAGGCAGAACACTTCAGAAACCCACCTGTGGTCCATGCAGGCTGATATCCCAGTGGCCCAACACCAAGGAGCATCGTCCATCCACTTGGCCCTGGTGTCTCCCTGCATCCAACACAATCACCCTCCCACAACAGGTTGCAGTCGGGTGAGCCTGGTACGTCATTGGTTCCCATTTGTTCCCTGGCCCATCGCAGTCCGATTCCACAGATGCTGAACAACTGATTTGTAAACAGACAACAGCACCGAAGAGATAGACCATCTGATGGGTGCCTATACCTATTAATTTTGCTCTCAGACGCTTCTTTCTGTATAGGGTCTCCGCTCATCTTTTTTTTTTTTTAATATTTATTTTTGAGAGAGAGACACACAGATTGTGAGTGAGGGAGGGGCAGAGAGAAACGGAAACAGAATCCGAAGCAGGCTCCAGGCTCCGAGCTGTCAGCACAGAGCCCGACGCAGGGCTTGAACTCATGAGCCATGAGATCATGACCTGAGCTGAAGTCTGACGCTTAACCGACTGAGCCACCCAGTAACCCTCCAATCACCTTTAAAGCTTAGTAACAACAAATTAAAATAAAGTCAATTGAATTACAATTTAACTCAGTAACTCTCAGCCTGGCATACTTACTGAAATCACTCGGGGAGCTTTTAAAACATGCCAAGGCACAGCCGCTATAGATACCCTCACTGATTTGGACAGAGCTTAAAACACACCAGCTGATGTGGGTGCATGGGAAATGTTGTGGACAAAAGGTGTCACTAATAACTAAACACAACTTAGACCAATGGCTCTCAAAGCATGGCCTCCAGACCAGCAGCAACCGCATTTTGTTAGAAATGAAACGTTTTAGCTCCATCCCAGACCCACTAAAGCAGAAACTCTGGGAGTGGTGGTCAGCATTCTGTGTTCGAGAAACCCTCCAGGTTATTCTGAAGCTAAAGTTTGAGGACCCGTGGTTTAAAGCCCCAAACTGTTCTGTCAGCAGTGACCTTCATGAGGGGTGAGGGTTTCATATCCCAGCACATTCTCTCATATTCAGACTTCCTCGGGAAGGCATGGTTGTCCTCTCTCAACATAGCCTGGCCAAAGGCTCTCAAAGCATGGCCTCCAGACCAGCAGCCACCGCATTTTGTTAGAAATGAAACGTTTTAGCTCCATCCCAGACCTACTAAAGCAGAAACTCTGGGAGCGGTGGTCAGCATTCTGTGTTTGAGAAACCCTCCAGGTGATTCTGAAGCTAAAGTTTGAGGACCCGTGGTTTAAAGGGGCTCAAGGCTTCAGTGGTGACTGTTAAGCTATTCCATTCTGGTGACAGGGTCGGTAGCTGCTAGACAAGACTTTGGTATCCCACTGCCTGACCTCTTTCTTCTCCAGTTTGCCAACGGGGAGCACAGAGAACAGCAGTGGGAAGTGCTGGGTGGCCCAGGGCAAGACCAGAAATGGGGAGGGTCTTCAGCAGTGGTTCTCAATCCCGGCTGCACGCTGGAGTCACCTGGAGAACTGTAAAAAAAAAAAAAATCCCGAGGCCTGCATTCACCCCAGATACAGTGAGGTGGAAAGGTTTGGGCATCAGGAGCGTTAGAAGGTCCACAGGTGATTCTAACGTGCAGCCAAGGCTGAGAACGGTTTGGTTTTATCTCATCCAACACTGACTGGCTCTTTGCTGTGCGCAGAGGTCCAGGTGAATGAGAAGCAGGCGGACTTCTTGAGTTTGGTGTCTTAAGTATCTTGAAATTCAGATACTCCCGTTTCTCCACAGAGCAGGGCAGAATTTGAATGCCTGACACCTGATTTGTGTTTCCGTTTGTTTCGTTATCTGAATTATGAAATCGTTGACACAATTCGTGCATGGAGTCTACATAACAAATGAAAGAATGGGGCCCCTGACTGAGGCCCAACAGACTCCGTGGTATCCTGAGTTTAATGTCATTCTCTCAACATTGTTTTATTTTACGTTGGAACATCAGTGTGGCATTCTCTCAGCTGGTATGTAATGCCTTTTTATCTTTAACTTAAAAACAAAAACAAAAACAAAAAAACTGGAGCGTGGTTGCGCATTTGTTCCACTTTCAAGAAAAGAGAAGTCAGCTAGTTTGCTTCACGGAGAAGCAGAGTCATTTCCACTTAGTGACGGTGTTTGGAGCAGTGATAAGGGCCGACGCGCCCACTCAGCTGCTCTTGCTGCCGGGTTCACCTGGAGCCTTTTCTCCCAGTTTCCCACGCACAAAGATTCCCCCCCAGGGTCCTTGCCAGGTTTGTGGAATATGCGTCCCAGATGTGTTTGCATGGCCATCGTCAGCAGTCATTTGTCAGTGACTCCGTAACTGTGCGGTTGATTATCTGGTGCTTTTAGGATTGGAGGATTAAAAGCAAAGTGAGGTGTTGCAGCGGGGCTTTTCGCTGGCTCGTGCCTCTCCCTGTTCGCTGTCATGCCTGAGCCTCTCTATTTCTGTAGCGTTTTCAGTTTTACCCTCAGGCCATACATCACTTACCCTGAAATATGTCCAGACTTAGGTGAGAAGACATAGCAATAAGATGAAGACGTCAGAGCAGGCAGATTAGTCCCCAGGGGGACGGCCGAGAAACCGGTAAGTCTAGAGATGGGGGAACGAGAACGGAGCACTAAGCGCGTAGCAAATCTACCAACACCGGGCGCGTGTGTGTGGTGCCCTGTGGGTTACTTGGCATTTTCATGGTTGTGATTTCCTTTGCTCTTCACAGGAACACTATGGGATAAGTAGGACAGGGCCTCCTTCCCTGGCTTTTAAGAGAGGGTGGAAGCAGCGAGGGGCCTTCCCAGGCCCTGCCGTTCTGAATCCACATCCTGCCCGCCCCGATGCCATGGAGATGTCCACAAAATCCACACACGACAGAAGACACGGCCCTGCACATTCTGCCTCACACACGTTCTGGGCTCACTTCCTGATAGAGAGTTCTGGGTTCTCCCATAGGAGCACTAGACTCCTTAGGTTGTAAAATGTTGCTTTTACCCAAGAAGTGTAAGGTGGTTCCTACAGGAAGTTACCATTGACTATTGTGGGCCTTAGCAAGTGTTGCTCAGAAAAAGCTGGGGTTTAGGGCACATGGGTGTCTCAGCCTGTTAAGCATCTGACTTTGGCTCCGGTCATGATCTCATGGTCATGGGATTGAGTTCTGCATGGGGCTCTGCACTGACAGAGCAGAGCCTGCTTGGGATTCTCTCTCTCCCTCTCTCTCTCTGCCCCTCCTGCCACCCTCTCTCAAAATAAATAAATAAACTTAAAAAAAAAAATCACTGTCTCTAAAAAAAAAGAAAGAAGGAAAAAGAAAAGGCCGGGGTCCATAGATACGTTGGAGGCAGAGTAGCTTTAGGGGGTGCCGTGTCCACGGGGGAAAGAGTTGCTGTCGCCCCACAGGCCGCAGGAGGAACCTCCATAATGCTCTACAGAACAGTCCCCTGAGTAGCCCTCTGCACTGCCTGCTTTTGTGACCACTGGCTCCTCTGCGGTTCCCACCTTGGTTTTGTCCCCCTCTCCTTTCCCCTCACTCTCACCTCTGTTCCCTTGGTGAGCCACTCTTGGCTCCTGAGTTGATTCCATGGCTCACCTTGGTTTTCCGACTCCCCTTTTGACGGCATCTAATGCTGCTGGGGCTAATCCCCACCGTTTTTCGACTTCTCCCCTTTCCCATCAAAGACACCTTGCACGCCCCGCACTTTTCTGACTTAGTTTCTGCTGGTCCTCATGGTGTGAGGCCCGGGCTGGAGCTATCTTGGAGAAGGCCACCAAGAGCAATTTGGTGCTGTCCTCTCTCCCCCTGCACCCAACACTCTTGTTCCTGCTCTCACCACACTTAAGACAAAATACAGACCATACGTGCACGGGTACAAACCAAAGGACGCAGGGGTGTTTACTGTAACATCATTGAAAATGCAAAAGAAACAACTTAAATCTCTGTCAATAGGAACAGGTTATGATACATTCAAATAATAGGGGGAAAGACAACTGTCTGTATATAGACATGAAATAATCTTGAAGGTCACATTTTTTAAGCTTATTTATTCAGTTTGAAAGAGGCAGAGAGAGAGAGAACCCCAAGCAGGCTCTGTGCTGTCAGTGCAGAGCCCAGTGTGGGGCTGGAACTCAAACCATGAGATCCTAACCTGAGCTGAGACCAAGAGTCAGGGGCTCAACCAACTGAGCCACCCGGATGCCCTTAAGATCAATTAAAAAAATTTTTTTTTATTTATTCATATTTGAGAGACACAGACACAGCGCAAGTGGGAGAGAGGCAGAGAGAGGGGGAGAGAGAGAATCCCAAGCAGGCTCTGCACTGTCAGCAGGACGCAGGGCTTGAACTCATGAAACCATGAGATCATGACCTGAGCTGAAACCAAGAGTCAGACGCTTAACTGACGGAGCCACCCAGGCGCCCCTTAAGATCAAATTTTAAGTGAGAAAAGCAAGGGTCAGAGCAGTATATACATTTTGCCACCCTTTGTGTTAAAAAAAAAAGAAAACAGGAAATGATACTTACACGTGCATTGAGTTTTTCTGGAAGGCAGCAGAGTGGGTTACCGCTGGGGAGGCACCTTGAGTGGGCAGGGGAAGTGGTGGTAGAGGAACTTCCTTTCTGAGCTTAGTATCATGTGTCTAGTATCAGTTTAGAAAATTCTAATTAAAAAAACAAAGTAAATACCCCAGAAGCAACATAGCAACGTGGAAATAGATGGGGCGTTGGGGGTCCCCCCTTAGTTGTACACATTAGGACATCACGCCACAGGGGTAAATAATTTTTTCAAATTCTCACTACTATGAAGGGACCAGCTATGAGTAGAAGCTTTGCTATCATTTGGCACCTACGCTGTAGGGAATGCAGCTACAAAACCCTATGTCGCAGAACTTATAAAGGACAGGGTTGTCCCCCAGGGCAAGACATTCAGGACTCAGTTTCTCCCTTTGTAAAATGTGAGCAAGGAAGTTGTTGGGGGGAGGAAATTAGGTTGTGGCTGTTTATCCTAGATCCTAGCACATGCTAAGCATATGATAAATGCCCAGCCAGTGTTCTTTATTATTTGTGGCTGTTGTGGTGGTGCGTGGGGTGGGGAGGGCTGTAAGGAACGTTGTAATGGAAGTATCTGGAGACGAAGTCTTGTAGGGTAAAGAAAAAGAAAACAGAGAGGGAAAGAGACCCCTTGATTCTCATTTATTTAAATAACCGCTAGAGATTCTGAGAGAGTGATGTTTAACGTGCAAAACGTATGTTAGGGTGTATGTGAAAGGGATGTTGGGGAGAGAAACTTCACCCCCTTTCACTCCAAAATGTCACTAGGGGCCAGCTGTGACCAGCACTGTCCCTTGTGCTAAAAAATAAGTGTACATGACCCAGGACCATCTGGTGTGTTTCCTTCCATTTCTCTTTCATTCCTGATTATCTAAACACTCTCATTATTCCTGCCACCTTATTTCCTTTCCTATTTTCTCTTCTTCTGGGGCCACAGGTCAAATGGTGACTCAAATCCTTCCTTGGAGAGGTGTTGAACATGTACTGCTGTGCATCTGGGCTGAATTGCTTAGAAGGAGCCCCACAAAGCCCAGGTTTTTGGGACCCATCCCTCTCTCTTCCCCTTTGTGCCAGGAAACTGCTTCCTTCCAGGTGAATCGGCGAGAACAGGGGTTCCCTCTCTGGTTCACCACCTCGTGCCTTGTAATCATTGTATTCCTGTCTTATCGGAGGGAAAACATCGTGTGAATTTCAAGGCTCAGTTTCAATGATCGGCCACCTTGGGTTCACATCCTCTCCACTATAGCTCTGTGACCATGGGCATGCTGTGTAACCTCTTTGCCCAGTTTCTATCTGAAAAATGGTGAGGACAAAATGAGATAATCTGGGTAAAAGGCAGAGCCCAGGATTTGGCTTAGTAAATTCTCTATAAAGGTTAGCCTGAAATAGTGGTGGCAGCCTCAGCAGGCCTAGAAGTAAGCAAAAGAAATAAAAAAGAAGTCTGGGTATTCGAGGAAGGTCTCTAAGCACTGGCCTCAGAGAATAGGGGGGTCAGTATTTCTACTGCACCTGAGTGTGTGTGTGCCCCTCCCCTGCCAACCCCCCAAATATGTCTAGTTGTTACTGGCTGGATCATCAGTGAATGATGCTATTTGTTCTCAATAATTCTGCGAGCTGGATGACTTTAATGAGGAGATTGTCCTACTGGACAAATATCTTTTCCTGGATTAGGGTGATATATGATGCATCAAAGCTTTTAGCATATGTGTTAATATTATTAACTTATTACCTTATTTCAAAGATGTAAATATTTCAAAGACTTAACCCAGACCGAGGTCAATACATAGTAAATATTTTTTAAAATCCTCCTTTTGGGGGCTCCTGGGTGGCTCAGTTGGTTAAACATCTGACCCTTGGTTGCAGCTCAGGTCATAATCTCACAGTTTCATGGGTTCAAGCCTCACATCAGACTCTGTGCTCATAGCACAGAGCCTGCTTGGGATTCTCTCTCTCTCTCTCTCTCTCTCTCTCTCTCTCTCTCTCTCTCTCTCTACCTCTTCCTCTCTGTCTCCGTCTCCCTTTCTCTCTCTGTCTCCCCCCGACTTGTACTGTCTCTGTCCCTCTCAAAATAAGTAAATAAACTTAAAAAAATAATAAAAAATAAAATCCTGCTTTTGGCATAAACATGTGAGGAACACCAGCTACTTATACTCTGAAGTTTGTAACTGACTCTGATGTTTTTGGGGGGGCATTTACCAATGCGATTATCAGGTGGATTCCCTGGTCTTGGGGGATACGGAAATGTTCGTGTACATAGTCCAACAAAAAATTAGACTGTGATCACACATATTTTTAAATAAAATAAATCAGAGGAATTCATGGTCATTCAGTCATGTGAATGGATAAGGTGTGGAATTGGCTCTGTTAGTGCGGTGGTGGCCTAACCTACAGTAACAGAGGATGGCTTAAAGCAGCTGACTTTTCTGTTTGCATAGCACCTTTCACTTAGAATGTTCATATAAGTCATCTTACTTGATAAGTTTTCTATAGCCTAAATTCATGCTCTTACCCTCAGTGGGCCCCATTTGAATGATAGGCAACATTATGCCATAGTAACATGGAAACCTTTGGTTGCCTTACTGTGGTCACTACATAGCCGGGTGAGGAAAGATTTCTCAGATGATCATCAGGCTAATAGTCCTTCCCTGTCCTGTGATGAGCCCCAGGATGGTTTTAAACACAATCTGAAATTCAAAGAGAATAAACTTGTTTATATAGCTTCTTAATAGGGGAAGCTCTTTCTATTCTAGGGAAAGATGCTTTCTATTAAATACATTTAAATATTGGTTCCCTAGTCTCTAAGGGAGCTTCCCTCTCGAGAATTTCCCTTTACAAATGAAATACATGTTGTGTTTTTATTTAGAATTCAGGAAGACTTGTGTCCGATAATCTCAGAGTCTCCATTCTCTGTAGCATGTGAGACTGAGGCTGATGTCTAATCAGTCTCCCCAGTTTCCACGAATTCTTCTGCACTGATAGGCAACCTTTTATGAAAAACTAGGACAGCATGCATTGCTTTATACCTGAGTGCTGTGTGGCAAGTAGTTAACTTCCAGGAAACATGAATTTGGATTTATCCAGAAATGTTATGGAAATAGCATGGTGTCCTCTAGAAGATGTTCTGGAATATCACCCTTGACGTGACGAAGCTTCTCAATGCCCTTTGCGTGTGTCCAAAGTATCTGGTTAAGGCCCAACTGCCTGTATCAGTGGGAGGTTTATCTCTGGGCTCCGTCCGATTGCATATCCAATATACTCCCAGCTTGAACTCCATTTGTGTTAAATCAATACTCTGTCACAATGAACTGGATGACCAAATGCAGTAGATCAAGTTTACCACTGGATGCATGTAGGGTAAATGTAAAAATCATTGAAAACATAACATACTAGCTTTGTCTCCATGGCAATCTCAATTTTGTGTGTGTTCCCTCAGGGTATGTTGAGGAACCAGAACAGTCAGCAGATAGGCCCCTGGAAGTGGAAAGCCGCGATGGAGACTCTACCATTCAGACGACGTTGGCTGCAGTGACCACAGCAACATTAATAACAAATACAAATTTTACCTACATTGAGGAGGATACAGATCAACACGAGTTTATATTAATGGTGTTGATCCCGCTGATTTTATTGGCCCTCCTATTTGTAATACTGGTAATCCTTGTAACACGCTATAAAAGGAAAAGAACTAAACAAGGTAAATATTCTGTGTGTTCCCATTTCCAGACAATTGCTTCATGTGTTAATGAACAATCAATAAGGCAAAAACACTTTCTGCTTTTACACAGAGCCTTCTAGCCAAGGATCTCAGAATGCCTTACAGACATGTGAGTATGACCCTAATTAATGCCTGTTGGGAGTTGGGGCTGGGGGAGGAAAAGGAACGGAGAGGTTTTAAAGCGAAGCGACAAGGACCACATAAAATAGTAAGTGGTGAACACTCCCTTATTTTTCAAACAGAGAGCGGTTTCAGCCTCAATTGAAATTTAAATCACACAACTGCCATCTCTGTGCTTAATCCAGACAAGGGCCCAGTCTAGAACTGGCCGATAGGTCCGTGCGACATTCCCTGAGTCGGAGGAAATAATCGAGCTGGCAAAGCAGTGGGTCAGGTTGGGGTTGAGGATGCGGAGGCTGAGACCTTGGGCTCAAGAAGGGGATTCTCTCACACAGATTTCCATCCAAGATACTGTTTTCTCCTCCATGCCACATCCCAATTTGATTGTGTAAAGGCCTGAGTAAAGCATCATTCTTATTCTCATTAAAGCTATGACAACTTTTGTATGAAATTCCTAATTGGCTCAAGATTACCGTCATCAATCTGAAAGCCATCTGATGGAGAATTCCTTAGGTCAGAGATACACACGAGGGGTATTCAGTGCCAATTCTCAGAGCAACACATACTAGGTGTCACGGTAGTTCTAAGTCCAAAGCAGACTTGACTACTTCTGGCTTGTGCCGGTAAAAAGGACTCCAATTAGATTTTTAAGTTGAAGCCTTTAGTTCTTCCAAAAATCACTCAAGGGATGAGACCATCCCTGATAAGCTCCATATTGATATGTGCACACAAAACTCGCTCTCTATCCCTCCCACTCACTAATGGGGCACCTCTGGCTTTGAGATCAAGCTCTTGGCCTGTGGGTCTTGCTCACTGTCCTCACACCAGAAGAGGCTTTGAGATCACGGCAGGAGCTATAAATGGTCATTGTCCATTATGCCAGCAGGTATGGTAAATGTGAGCTAGGGAAGAAGCCCTGATGTGCATTACCTTTCTTGGCAAGAGCCAATGTAAGAGATTCCAAAGGAGTAGGAAATACACCTGTTTTCTCCACTGCTTGAAATTTCAGGGTGACCTAGTAACAGTGGTCATATGGGAGCTCCTTTGTAAGCTAAAGAAAAAGATAAAGCAAACAGAGATGTCTGGACCCCATTGTTTTGACCTCGTGGAAAGTAAGAATTTCCTGCCTAAAGCATAGTCCCTCAGCCAGTCTTACCTAATGGTGTCATAGGGTTTGGGGGGAGGATGCCGGGTGTCCAGTCAAATGTTCGTGCTCCTAGGCTCTAAATACAGAAAGGGCTTTTTTTTAAAAAATTTTTTTTTTAATGTTTATTTATTTTTGAGACAGAGAGAGACAGAACATGAATGGGGGAGGGGCAGAGAGAGAGGGAGACACAGGATCCGAAGCAGGCTCCAGGCTCTGAGCCATCAGTCCAGAGCCCGACGCTGGGCTCGTACTCACAAACCGTGAGATCGTGACCTGAGCTGAAGTCGGATGCTCAACCGACTGAGCCACCCAGGCGCCCCAGAAAGGGCTTTTTGGTTAAACTTCATTGTGAGAACCTCAAAGTTCAAAAGCCATTTATGATCAAGAACGGGCCTCCATCTCAGACATGGCTCATGTATCCCGCATTGGGTACATGAACTGTTGGCTGTTCCCGGAGTGTGGCTTACACTTTTATGACATTAACGTGCCTGGTTGCCACTGTTCCTCTGTGTGAGATTTCCTTCTTGTCTGCTTGGCAAATTGCCACCCTATTCTTCAATGCCCAGTTCTTTTATGAAGCCTTGAGTAATCACTCCCCAGGCAAAATTAATCACACCTCTTCTGTGCTCTTACAGACTGTGTTCACACTTACTGTGCACAGTGTTTACACTGGCATGAGTTGCTGATTTGTCTTTTTTTCGTTAATTTTTATTTTTTGGTCTCTCTTACGAGGTTATGTTCTCTTTAAGGTCCAAGAGAATCAAGAACTTGTCTTATTTATCTTGTTTAGTAGTATGACATCAAGGTTAGAGTATGGACTCTGGAACCACGCTGCCCTGTTGGCTTTTTTCTTAGCCCTCTGACTTCTCTGATTCAGCTTCCTCATTTGTGACATGGGCAAATCCAACACCTAGCTGACAGAGACGGTATGAGAATGAAATGGGTTCATGTATGTAAATCACTTAGTAGGAAGAGTAGCTGGCATATTGTGTTAACCTATTAGTATGATTACCCCTTTTACCTAACCTAGTGCCTAGCCCAACACATATATTAGCTGCTCAATAAACGTTTGTTGACAGAATGAGTTAATAAAACAATGTTAGAACTTTTTTTAAAGAACAGCTATTCTCAGAGATAAAAACAAATTTGCAACTTATTCTTAATACCAATTGGCACCTTCTTTTTGGTTTAAATATGCCTCACTTTAAGAGAACACAACAGAAGGGCATCTGGGAGGCTCAGTAGGTCACACATCTGACTCTTGGTTTCAGCTCAGGTTATGATCTCATGTTTTTGTGAATTTGAGCCCCACATCAGACTCTGCACTGACAGTGGGGAGGCTGCTTGGGGTTCTCTCTCTTCTTCTCCCTCTGCCCCTCCCTGATTCGTGCTGTCTCTGTCTTTCTCAAAATAAATAAATAAACTTAAAAGAGAGAGAGAGAGAGAGAGAGAGAACACAACACAGATATCTTGAAACGTCCAAACAATTGCTAATCACAACTTTTGATAGAGAGAAATTTATTTAAATATTTTCTTTTACTAGTCACTCCTTTGGTATAGATACAGACAGTTAACTGCTTAACAGATGGATGTCTCCTCAAACAAACTAAATGCTGAAAGGTTAACAACTTCCGTCCACTGAAGTCCCCCTATTCACATAACACCACATTATAATGCAAGTCAATAAAAGGAGAATATTTAAATTAACAAAATGTTATTTAAATATTTTTTTCCGGGGCGCCTGGGTGGCTCAGTCGGTCGGGTGGCCGACTTCGGCTCAGGTCATGATCTCGCGGTCCGTGGGTTCGAGCCCCGCGTCGGGCTCTGTGCTGACAGCTCAGAGCCTGGAGCCTGTTTCGGATTCTGTGTCTCCCTGTCTCTGCCCCTCCCCCATTCATGCTCTGTCTCTCTCTCTATCTCAAAAATAAATAAACGTTAAAAAAAATTAAAAAAAAATAAATATTTTTTTCCAGGAAAAATAGAACTGTCATACTGGGTCAGACCAGTAGTTTTCTTGGAAAGTATCCAAAACAATGTTTTGTGGAAGGGCATGGATGATGTGCTCTCAGAAAGTTAGACACATTGGTCTTTCCCCCACCTGAATAGAGCCTGGTAGGCGCTTCTGCACCAGTTTGACCACCGGGGGGCGCCTTCCCAACACATTTAGAAAGAACACTTCTCGGGGCTCAATCAGTTAAGTCTCTGACTCGTGATTTCTGCTCAGGTCATGAACTCGCAGTCTGCGGATTCGAGCCCCATGTCGGGCTCTGTGCTGTCGGTTCGGAGCCTGCTTGGGATTCTCTCTCCCTTCTCTCCCTGCCCTTCCCCCACTCTCTTGCTTGCTCTCTCTCCCCCCCCTCTCTCTCTCTCAGAATAGATAAAAATTAAAAAATATATTAAAAAAAAGAAAGAAAGAACATTTCTTCCTATTGGAAATTACTTTTTCTCTTTGGGCCTGTCCATTTCGAGTCCAGAAAAAGGGAAATGCTGTGTAGTAACGTGATGCTCTATTACCATTTTCCCAGACCTGCAGGCATTAAATTTGCAGTTGTTATTATTTAACATTTATTAAGTGTTCTGATGTGCTGTGTCTGAGAGAGCTGCAGGGAAAACAGCTGGCAGGAAACCATCACTTTAAATAGACTGTGGCTACATGACGCCTGGGTCTGCTCAGTACATCTCCAGAAAGCGTCTGTCTCTTGCTCAGTGTTCAGCATGGAAAAAAAGATAAATAAGCCACTTTCCTGTGGGGCTCCTGCCCTCATCCCCTCGCCCCAGCGATGCCACCATCTGAGGTACACAGAGGAGGGTAGCTGGCAGGGGGGGCATTGGCAGGCTGAGTGGGTGTAGCTGGGAACCGCGGGCCGAGGACGAAGTGGGTAGGAGGGTGTGAAATGGAAGGACTGTAGGAGGGAAAATGGAATCGAGTGCAGGTGGGGGGCTGTGTAAGAGGTACATTTGCCCTCCGGTGGCAAAGGGAGTAGATGGCTATTAATAAAGAGATGTAGGCCAGGTGGAGTGGAGTGGGCAGGACCTGATTGCTGAGGACACGTAATTGGTCTCCCTCCTGGTTTAATGCTCTGCTCTGGTGTGCTCTCCCAGATGTTTTTCTGTTGCCATGGTGGCTGGGGCAGGGGTAACGGTCTCGGAGCAGGGGAGACGAGGCCGCAGAAGGCTCTTTGCTCTGTTTGAATACTGATTACAGGAGCTTCCCATTTGGTGCATCTGGAGTACTTTTGTAATGGGTTTTTAAACTTTTCCATCGTCTGCAGGCAGGGTGAGCTTTTGCTCACCACAAAGCCTGCAGGCGCTCAAATTATAAAGATAAATCCATGCCCTCTACGGTGGGGCTGTGGGGCCACTAGCTCTCTGAGAAATTAGTTGGGGGTGGTTTACTAAGCAGGGAAAGAGGGGGAAGGAAAGAGAGGGAGTGATAAAACAGGGGGGTCTTTATGGGTCACCTGTAGGGAAGGCTCAGTTGTGTATGGGCTTTATTTATAGTAAAATCCTTTAAGGAAATAGCACGTCAGTTTTAGATGAAAGATATACATATATAAAATATAAATGAACATACTCCCCTTTCCCCAGTCTAAGTGCCTGAGGAGTCAGACACCTGCAGGAAGCATTAGGTTCCTAGCAGGGGGCAGAAGGATATAACCCATAGGCCCTAGAAGGTAAGCAGTGGTGGCTCGAAACTTCCATCTGTGCCCAGCTTTCCTGGACCAGCGATGCCATGAAAGCTTGCCAACCCACAGGAAATTATAGTGGCTCCCAGCTGCCAGGAGCTCAGTTCCAGGTTCTTGCTGGTTGTGTTTGCTCGACGGGGACCTACATTTCTGCAGGCCAGGCAAAAAGAGACCTCCAGTTGCCAAGGATCAGGACCACTCGACTATTTGGTGGGCCTCTACAAAGTGGTTTGCTTCTCAATGGTTTTCACATCATAAAAGGTGCTGTGGGTCTATGCTCTCCACTCACTTGACATCATCGCCTCGTTTCTCTGGATGCATCGCTTCCCCTGCCAAACAAAACAGAGCTTGAGCTGGGCCTTTGGGCTCTGATTCTTGCCACACGCTCATCTGGAACCTGATGGGCATTTGACAAACTGTTACCTGGTTCTCACCTCAACCACAGCAACAAAAAGCAAGTTTGCTCAAAGCTTTGTTTTTATGGTATAGTTAAGTCCAAAACATTGGGTATGAATTTAACCCATGTTAGACCATCCAGATTAAGGCCTACTCATTTATTCAATACATATTTACTGGGTGTTTGCCAGGTACCGGGCTAGCTGGATGGGAGGTGGGGGGATAGCAGGACAACAAGGCAGGCACGATCTCTGTCCTTCTGAAACTGTGGGAGCGACCAAAAAAATTAAGCAGATGGATTGACCAATGACAAACATGGCAAATTCTATGAGGAAGCAAGCAAGGTGCTGAGCTGGGGGGCAACTGGAAAGGTGGACCCTACTTCAGAGATAGGAGGGAGGGAGGGTGCTCCCTGAGGAGAGAGTATAAGCTAAGACCAGAAGGGTGTGAGGGGTCCAGCCATGCAAGCAGCAGGGGTGAGAGCAGAGTTCCAAGGGGAGCCCTGATGAGTATCCCACAACCTGCTCTGGGACAAAGGGACAGTCACAGTGCTGGGCTTGGTGTGTCACACAAAGATACAACAGCAGTGTGTTGAACTGGGACGTGTTGGAGTAAGGAAGGGGCCAACGAACAGTTCCTCTTGTCTGACTCTCCCTTGCTTCCCATTACCACTGTTTTCTTCTTCAGATGGATTAAAAAAAAAATAAAAAGGGAGAAACATCTGATTTGAGGTCAACACTCTCAGGGAACCATCATATCTTTAAAAAAAAAAAAACAGATTTCATGTGGTAAATTAGGACCTCATTTCAATATGGTGCGTGTTTGACTTAAGAGTTATTGCTCCCTAAAATGCAATTTACTTAAAGTTGTCTCCTGTCTTTGGAAAGGAGATTTCAGCTGTTGTTGAACTAAAAAGTTGTTCTAGACAATGAAAGCTAACATGTCCTTTATATCTTTTCTCTTTAGATGAACTGGGAAGTGAGAACATCAAAGTGTAAGTTCCTGCTGCCTCCCACCCAGCTCAGTGCAGACGAAGATATCCGGGAGAGGAGTAGATTAGAGAGCCATCTGCCTTTTTAGGAGTTTTTATTCTGACACCCTTGAGGGTCCCCTTTCATCCTGGGCCCCAGGAGAGGGCCCTTAGCAGCCCAAGGGGGAAGGGGATGCACCTGTCTCCCAACCTCAGTTCAGTGGGAGATCTGGGTGAAGAACAGGGTCCTCTCCAGAAAAAAAAAAAAAAGTCTTTGAATGCTACCAGTTCCAAATGCATTGTGGTTTAAATATTCTGACCCTGGGTGTATTTCAAGGACGTTGGTTCATTTATTCTGATTAAAAATTTTATCACCAGGAAAGATAACATTCCCTGGTAGGAAAGGGGAGTCCTGGTAGAAGCATAAAGTTCATGCTGCAGAATCACAGTGAGGGCGGGAGGGAGAAGGGGAATGGAAGGGGAGAGGAAGGAAGGATGGAGGGAGGAGTGGGCAGAAAGAGAACAAGATGCCACCAGAAGAGTGTTCTGGGGCGGTGTCACCACCTCCTCCAGCCTTCCCCCTAGCAACCTTGCTTGTTTAGACACTTTGCTGGTTTCCTCCATACGCCCTCTTCTCACACCCAGGCTCCTCTACGTGCCTTCCTTTCGCGCCTCAGCTGTGGTTCTGAGCTGGTGGTCTCCGCCCCAACCCCATTTACGTTACCCAGGGCCTTCTTTTCCGTAACCGTGTGCTCTGAATCCTGGGAAGTGAGGGCAGTGGGTTTCTGAAAGCAACGACTCCATTTCTCTATGTCAGAAAAGCCTGGGAATTTAAAGGAGGGGTGATGAAAGCAGCCTGTCCACAGTGGCCTCTTGACCTGGGGCACAGATCAGAAACCTCAAGGAAAGGGAAGTGAAATTAAGCAAGGCTACCATGCTAAATAGGGCAACTCCCCAGAGGAGTTGGTAGAAGCCTGGCAGCTCAACTTGGTACCTAATTTAGGGAAGCAGTCAGAGTCTCCTGGGCTCCCTTGCCCAGGAGAGCTGGGCCGTGCACCTTCCATCACTGGATCAGTGATAGATGAAGGCTTATTGTAGTTCGAGCCTTTCCGCCTCTCAGAATTTGGTGAGTAGGGCAAAGCCCCAATCTGCCGTGGAGTGCCACATACCAGGTCAAGTTCACCTTTCCCGCAGTCAACATTCTGGGCTTTCCCAAAATGAGACTCGGCACACCACACTCCTTTTTGTTTCTGTTCTCTCTCCAGCCCCATTTTTGAGGAAGACACACCCTCTGTTATGGAAATTGAAATGGAAGAGCTTGACAAGTGGATGAACAACATGAATAGAAATGGTACGTGGTAACCTAAAGTTGCTTTTCCTGTCCTCTCTGGCATGTGAAGGTTGCAACGGTTTTATAAATGTCCCGTAATTGTTGGAATGTGACGGTGTGAGCCCAATCCACATGAGATCTGGAGCATGCGGGTAATCAACTTAGGTCTGACTATCCTTAAAGACTCAGTTTAAGGGGTGCCTGGTGGATCAGTGGGTTAAGCGTCCAACTCTTGATTTCAGCTCAGCTCATGATCTCACAGTTTATGGGATCAAGCCCTACAGCAGGCTCTGTGCTCGTAGCAGTGAGCCTGCTTGGGATTCTCTCTCTTCCTCTCTCTTTCCCTGCCCTCCCCTGCTTGTGTTCTCTCTCTCTCTCTCAAAATAAGTAAATAAACGTTAAAAAAAGAAAAGACTCAGGTTAATTACTGCATCACGTGGTGCCATTTGTTTTTATTTTTGTACAATCTTTTCAAACAGACTTTTTCAAGAAGATGATTTTTTTTCAAACAAGGAGCTCTCTGGGTCCAAATTATCTGGAAAAAGCTAGCATCCGGGATTACCTTATCTACTGTAAAATTTAGAGATCTATGATTTTAATCTGTATATGGATGTAAAATTTTGCCACATATCATTTACATAGATCAGTGCTGTTCACTGCCATATGCAAGAGGCACCAGCCATATGTGGCTATTTAAATTAAAATTTAAAAAATTAAATAAAGTTAAAAATTTTCAGTCACACTAGCCACATTGTGAATGCTCAGTAGCCACTTGGGATGCATAACTACTGTATTATACACACAAATCTAGAACATTTCCATCACCAAAGAAAGTTCTATTGAACAGCACTAATAAAGATAGTAATATAAACATCCTCCCGTAACTTACTTCCTAATTGATATCTGGAAGTAATTGCTGTATGTGTTCCTTACTTTTCATTAAATTAATATGTGGGTTTAAAAAAGGTGGTAGCAGGGCACCTGGGTAGCTCAGTTGGTTGAGCGTCTGACTTCACTTGGATCGTGATCTCACAGTTTGTGAGTTCAAGCCCCGAGTTGGGCTCTGTGCTGACAGCTCAGAGCCTGGAACCTGTTTCAGATTCTGTGTCTCCTTCCCCTTGCCCCTTCCCTTCCTCGCACTCTGTCTCTCTCAAAAATAAATAAACATTAAAAAAAATTGCGTGTCAATAAATGAATAAGTAAAAAGTAAAAAAGATGGTAGTTGTTTTTTCCCTTTGAAAATTCCTATAAAAAATCAATAACTGATTTTTAATGCTCAGATTATCTTCATAACATCCACTATTTATATTATCATATCATTTGCATTGTTAACATTCAACTTTAAAAAATACCCCGGGGTCTGTCAGATTCAACAATAGTGAAGCCCCAAATCCAGAGACCTGTTATTAGAATTATTATACCAGAGGCTTATCAACATAAGTTTTCCCAAAGATTAGAACCATTCGATGAACTTGTACAATTTTGAACGGAACAGTTTTTCATAGCCCAAGATTGAGGCAAGGAAAGCTCTGTAAAGCATTTGGGGACAGGGGCAGGTCACTATAATAATCGTTAAGGCAGTTTCATTTTGTTGTTTTTAGTTTATAAAATACACATACATAATAATTTGGCAAATGCAAAAATAAAAGTAGAAAGAAGAAAAAAATTATACCACCCAAAGACAACGTCTCTTAATAATTTGACATCTTTCCTTTTGTGCCTGAGATAACAGTCATATGTCAGGATCCCATTACACTCACAAAACCAGAAACCCAGAAAAAGGCATATCTATTTCATAACTACAGCAGAGAGTTATTTTGACACATAGGTGATGGAGTTGATGGATTTTGTTTTTCCTTACAAATAACTGTGACATGATAGGAGAGAACTCTGACGACTTTAAGGTTAGTCGTTCCTCAATTCACTGGCTGCCTTTTGATCATGCATCCTGACTGAAATCATTCTACAGGCTCATCAGGACCTCCGGTAAAGCTATTTTATTCCAGTGGCTAACCTGAAACATGCAGATTCTAGCTTTTGGAGCAACAGTGAGGTTCTTTGGGGACTGAATAACCAAGCAGTGATGAATTGTGCCCTTTCCAACAGGGCCAGAGGCATGTTGAAGTCTTGTATCTGTGCTACTAATGCTTTTTTCCATTTCAAGAGCCTTGCCATCATTAATCTTTTAACCTCTGGAACTCCCTAGTGAGGCCATTTCTGTACAAGCAACCACACAGAGCTGGGAAATGTGGCGCTCAAATGCATGAGTTTTGTGGGTAGAAAATAGAATTTCGGTGATTAACAACGAGTTTGCTTCTATTCTGTCCTAGCTGATTGTGAATGTTTACCTACTTTAAAGGAAGAAAAGGAATCAAACCACAACCCAAGGTACTTCTAATTTCTACCATTGATTATATGTGTGGGGGGGAGGGTATTGGAGACCAGGGTAGAGCATTTTCATTTACCTTCTCTGCGCTTGTAAATTTTATGTGACAATTTACATGGGTATATAGGTGTGTAGTGTGGAGAAAAGAAAGGTACAAAGGTACAAAGTAAATAGAAAAATACAAATAGAAAGTTACAAAGTAAATATCCTAGTGACTCTATCTTTTGAAGTAAATGAATACTGGCATTTTCTTTGTCCTTCTGAAGAGATACTGTTGAGTCGACTTCTGTTTTAGCTACAAAACTTTCCAACTGTAACAAACTATAGGTTTGTTTACCTTGGATAAATAGATATTTGGTAAGGAAATCAGATGGAAGTGACAGCCTTACTGGATAACTGTAAATATGAGCGAGCAAAATGAACATATAAAAACCAAAACAGAACAAAACAAAACCCCACCTGGATTGGATTGTCATAGGAGAGAAATTAAATGAGAATTTTAAAAACATATTCCATTCTACCACTAGGTGGCTCTGCTTGATAGAAAATTTTAGTGGTCAGCACACCAGAGGCTTGTTTAAATTTTGCTACCTGTTGTGAGGCTAGAAATGACCACGCCTGGGGTGTTTTTGATCAGAGGACAGTTTGGTCAGGACGTGGGAAGTGTCGCAGGAGAAAGGATTGATGATTCAGCAACGTGGGGACTTGTTCCACACAGCAGCGCTGTGATTTGGGGGCACCAAATTGTTGGTAGGGGTGACTCAGAGGTGATCAGCGAGTAGAGAACTTGACTGAGCCTGTGACTGGGACTTTACGCTTCTGTTGGAGTAGATAGAATAATCTTTCAGAGCAGGGTAAATAACCACCCGTCTTCTCTCCCTCCATGTTAACCAGAGGTCTTGTGCCTGTCATCTTAAATGCTTCCAGAGTGCAGACATTTGTCACGGGCAGTCCCTGAGGCTGGAGCCTTGCAGGAAAAGACTGATAGTAGATGGTGATCGGGGCAGTCAGATGTTTGTCTTCTAGCCCCTTTTTCTGCTCCTTCCCTTAAACCTTATCTAAAAGGTCGTCACCCTACATCTCACACATCACACCTCTGCAGTCTTAGTGAGGTAAACCTCGGCTCTGATTCGGAAGTCCGTTTGTTATTGAAGATTTCAGTCAGCGTTACCAGTCCAAGTTTTTGCATGTTAAAAATTCATCACTGGTTCAGAAAAAATTCTATCCCATGTAAATGAGGTACCAGATATTAACAAGTAGATGAAAGGGAAAAAAATGCTAGCGGGAGCATCACAAAGGCAATTACAAAAGAATATTTTCTCTGCATTTTAATCTTACCTAAAAATGAGTCATGTGTATGTTCAGCACATGGCTCAGATCACCACCAAAACCCTATAAATATCTTATGACTGTATTTCTGATGGGCACCCACAAGTGGCATGGAACACCGGTGGTTTTTATACATCTGCCTCTTGGTTTTTGGAATTATTGGCAACATAGAAGAAACTTAATGTTGAGAACTATATGGTTGGGAAAGCATCTTAGAAATCACATTTTTGAAATATTGAAAGGTTGGTCTTTGAAATAAGCTCTAGGTCATTTCTGCCTGTAAGACAAAAAGCCTTAACCCATTTGGAGAGCTGCTTTATGCTAAACTATTGTTTTTAAGGGGAATGTCTACATTCCTCTGTTGGTCCGGAACTGTTCGGCTTTAATTCACAGGACTGCCCTCAGGCCTTATGTCATTCCCTCTCAGTGAAGCCAGCACCAGCATTAAGAACCAGCAATGGCAAGTCCCAAGGCTTTGGTGCCACAGATACTTTCTGACTGCTGCAAAGAGTAGTAAAATATTGTAAAGCAAATCTAATTTTTAGTCACTGAAAAGTCAGAAAGGTACAAAGCACTCAGAACAAAGTCTGTCACAAAATAAGCTCTCAATAAGTATTGGTATTCTTATTATTAACTTAACATTGATATACATAAATTGACTGCCTTTTGGGCTAGTGAGCTTGTGTCCAAAGGCCCAGGCCCACCCACAGTACTGGTTGGGGCATTTTTTTTTTTTTTAAGACTGTATATTTTAGAGCAGTTTTAGGTTTACAGCAAAACTGAGCAGAAAGTACAGAGAGTTCTAATACCCCCACACATGCACAGCCTCCCCAGCTGTTGGCATCCCACACCACAATGGTACATTTGTCACAATCAGTTAACCTACTTTGATACATCATTACCCCCAAAGTTCCCCATTGGCTTTTAGCTCTGTGACTCATCCTTCCTCTACCATTTAAGCAGTGTACAAGTGACTGCAATGCTTCAGAAAGTATGTAACAGTCACTGAAGATTGAACTTAGTAGAAAACACACTTCTCCATCCTCTTGCTAAACTAAGACTTCTGGACTCTATTTAAAGGGCTCAATCCCTGTTGATGCTAGAAAGACACCCTGACGCAGAACCTCTTAGGCATAAAGTCCATGTACTTCTGGAAAAAGGAGTCGATATGGTCACCATCCTACACTTAATGCACCACATTGGATACAAAGACTTTTCTTGTTAAGGTCCATAATCTCCGGCCTTTCAGAACTTTCCCCATGTATCCCATTGGCAAGCCATTGTTCATTACTTTGCCCTGTCCTCGTTGAATGGACACTTTCTTTTATGTCGTGGAACCTAAAATCTAGCACAGATTTTAATAAATGCCAGAGACATACCGAGCACTATGGGAAGTTTATACTATGGTTTTTGTATCTTTAAAAAATCCATAAGAAAAGACAACAAAGGAATTGTGGAGGAGGGAGAGTTTTATATTCTTATTTCCTTATTATTATTTCCTTAGCATTTTCCTCCTAATTCGTATTGGTTCTGTGCTAGGCAGTGTAAGAGGTAGTGGGAAGAATGTTAGTGGAAGTTGTGTCCAAGGGGTGTGGCAAGGCTGTGGGAGAGGTCTGCCCTAGAGTTGAAGAGAATTTCATCACTGACACGGTTCATCTTTGCCAGCACATGGTGACAACAAAAAGCAGATCTATTGAGTTGGTTTTATTATTGTTTAAATTCTCTGTAAAGAACGCACTCCCTTATTGTCTACCCCCAGCCTCACAGAACCTTCCTGAATGGAGCTAGATAGTGGTAACAAGAAGGGAAGAATCCCTTTCGTCAGAGTGCTTAAGGTGTAGCCAGCCTGTCCCTTCTTCCTGAGGCCTTATACTTAGACAATTTCCTGCAAGCACGATGTTCTGTCTCTGTAAGCTCAGGTGAATAACCACAGAAAAGGAACTGCAAATAACAGCCAAGTGTCCATCTTCTTTCCTTTATGCCAGTTAGCCACAGTGATGAGTTTATATTGAGTGGGGAACGACTAGAGAAAAAATCGATTTGGTTTCATTCAAGTAGATTTATAATTTTGAAAGCTCATGAATAACAAAAACAATAAGACATTTGTATAGCATTTTATATATGCCAGATTCTTAGGTACTATCACCTAAGAAATTAACTAGTTAGAGGGTGAATAACAGCATACCTGTTCTGGTTTTGTAATAATTCTATTGTTTATCTTATGATTCATGTCTGAGCTCAATGACATAAAAATGGATCACTTCAGTATTTCTCAGGAAAATCCAGTTTCGTTTAATAAAGAATTTCGTGAATTTCTTCCTGTTTCCTCTCTTCTCTTGACCTTTCTCTCTTTTTTTCTTAGAAAAGTATGATTGTTGATATAATTTTACAAAATATATTTACTGAACACTTAATATGAACACCTAATGCCAGACAGGGCCTGGCATTGTCTATATCATGCCAGTTTGACCAGTTAAAAATGAAATAATCTGTATGAGTAAGCCTGGAACTCAGAGATGTTAAGTGATTTGTCCAATTTACACAGCAAGTTTATGAAATGCAATATTTTTTTAAAAACTACATTTTAATTCTCTTTTATTAATTAGTTAAAATAAGAGATATTCCACAAACTATAAGATAAATTAGAGATTAAAAAAAAAAAAAAGAAGGAACACACAGCAGCAAGAAAGGCAGCCACCATGAGGCTGATACATGAAAGTATTTGGTAGATGATGCATCCGTCGTCCCATATATTCATTGAAAAGATCATTAACTGCAAGAAAACAGTGGTTTTAGTGAACTCTTTTCACCTCTTTGCTCAAGTAAATCTCTGGCTCAGTTATTTTCTTTGTGAGTTTCTTTCCTCTTTTCCTTTTTTAGTCTCTCAAAAGTCTTTTAAAACTCAACAAGTATTTAGGAAGTACATTAAGTGCCAACTGGTTTCCCTCAAATCTGAGCTCTGTATTATGAGGGATACAAAGTAGCATATGAGGGGTACAAAGTAACCATTTATAATCCTGCAGGATGATAATCTCAAATAACATTGTTAAAATGCAGGGGTGTGTGTGTGTGTGTGTGTGTGTGTGTGTGCACGCGTGCATGCTCATGTGGTGAGTGAGAGATGTACTAAATTTAATAAAACACAGCCTGCTTGAATAGTGGCCCAGATTATGTCTACTGTGGGCATGATCTATGTGTCTTGGATGAATTTTAGGCCTGCCTGTGATGTTAGCCAGATGTGTGACCTCTATAATTCCCTCCAGGGCCAGGCCTCTTTCGAGAAGGAGAAGGGACGTTATATTGATGAAAAGAAGGGAGCACGATCTAATTGTTATGTGACTTTGTGCTATCCTGAGCTCTGCACTTCCCCAAAACCAAGTTAGGGAGCATCATCATGTGCGAAAGGTTTAACGTAGGTTTATTACCATCTTCAGAGCTAAGCAACATTAGCTGTGGTCATAAAGAGGGATTGTTAGAAGATAAACCGGTCAGGAGAACAAAGATGGCTTATCTGATCCTACCTGCAACCAAGGGGGCAGTTAGGAAACAAGGTGTTAAGAGCTGTATCTGTCCTCATTTAACTGCTAGCATTCCAATTAAATGCTTTCTTAAAAATAACAAATCGATTCTTTTTCATCAATTCAATTTGTTTTTATGGTTTGTAGGCCTGTTACTATAAAGGCCTTTAGGAAAGCTGTCCCACATTCTGAAAATATCTGTATAACACTCTGAGAAAAATTCCTCACTAATGCCACTGTCATAGACAAGACACTAAAACTGTAGGAATTAACACCGAGGCAGGCAACAGAGGTTGGAAGCAGGATTACTTACTTTATTTGTTGCAGTCGTGTGGCAGTTTGCCAAGGTATTTTTAACAGAACTCTAGGATTTGCCAGAGTTAACAACGCCTGGGCTCATTTGATCATTTCACAGAGATGATAAATAGCCCCAAAGACAGCAGGGAACGCGTCTAACTAAATAGAGGGAAGAACGTGAGCGAGAGAATGGCTCTGGGCTCAGGTAGCGGGCCAGATCCCAGGCTGCTGGCTTGCCCACAGGCCTGATGGCCACCGCACCACGGCCAGTAAAAACTCGCACGTGGGATTTGCAACACTAGGAATGACCTGAGGTCCCATAGCTGAGGCAACTTGTATCCACGTTGGGACCGTCTTGTGTGGCAGACCCTGTCATGCTGCTCACTGTCCACAGAGCTGAGCGCCGAGTGCCACGTGTGAGCTTCTGTGCTTGAAGCTGAAGCAGGAGGTGGACAGCGTCACACGTGAAGCCTTCAGAATGCTTGTAGAGTGTTCTAAACAAACCGCATTTAAGGGCGTTCTCAGAAATGGAAAGTTTGTTTTGGAAGATGGTTTCTGAAAGCCTTTGGATATTGGAAGCAATGTTCAAGCTTGTAGTTCACTGACGGACATTCGCTAGCTTAGAATCTGCAAAATAAGGATAAGATACGTTCATGGGTTTGCACGTCAGGCCTGCAGCATAGAGCCTTGTATTTGCTCACCTATCCTTTACAACAACCCTAGAAGGTACATGGTATTATTATGCATGTTTTGCGGATGAGAATAGGAAACTTCGGCTAAGAAAGGTCAACTTATCCAAGGTCACATAGCAAGGAAGTGGCTGAGCCCTGGTTCAAGCTCTGGCCATCTGACCCTGTGCTCTTATCTACTGTGCTAAAAGAGCCACTGTTAGCGCACATGAGCATTAGTACTACCATAAAAGAGCAACACGAGGTGTGAAATACCAAGGCATAAACGTAACCAAAAAATGAATGGTGTAATATAAAAAGAAATTGCTCAAAAATTTTTTGAGGGACATAAAAGATTTTTAAAAATAGAGATGTACTGTGTTCCTGAATGAAAGACTCAACAATGTAAAAATTTAAATTTATGGGTGCCTGGGTGGCTCAATTGGTTAAGCATCTGACTTTGGCTCAGGTCATGATCTCCCAGTTTGTGGGTTCGAGCCCCGCGTCGGGCTCTGTGCTGACAGCTTAGAGCCTGGAGCCTGCTTGGGATTCTGTGTCTTCTTCTCTCTCTGCCCCTCTTCCACTCATGCTCTCTCTCTCTCTCTCTCTCTCTCAAAAATAAACATTAAAAAAATTTTTTTAAATTAAAATTTAGAACTCTGCCTTACACTTTAGATTAAAATAGACTCCAAATAAGTTTAAATGTTAAAAAAAGAAAAAAGTCCAGGGAAAATATAGAGGAATTTTATTATAACTCTGAGTTGGGAACTAGTTTGAAAGCATGACACACAAATCAGAAACCATATCAGAAAAGCATAGTTTTAACTCTAAATTAAAACATTAAAAACTCTAAAACATTAAAAACTCTAAATTTCTGTACTTCGAAAAACACAATAAATAGAATGAGAAGGAAAATAAAAACTGGGGTAAAGTATTTCCAATACATGTATAATAAATAAAAATTATGATTCTTAAAACACAAACCAATAAAAAGATAACAGTCCCATTTTAAATATGAGTAAAAATTATCAATAAGCAATTTTGCAAAAGAAGGAATGGAAATTACCAAGAGAGCTTTAAAAAATGTTTGTTTTTCTCAGAAATTATAAAAAAGTAAATATACCATTTTCACCTATTGGATCAATAAAAAATGAAAATAATAATATCCAGTATGGGGAAGGATGTGGGGGAAAAGATATTTCCCTAAAGAAAGTGTGGGGAGAAGGTAAATTGTACAAAATATTTAGGGAAGGGGGTAATTTGAAAATGGGCTCTTCAAGCTTTAAAAGAGGACACATTTTAACCTGGTAATTCCCCTTCTAGCCATTTACCCGAAGGTAACAAATGGAAGTGTGCAAAGATGTAGCATTTTCTAGGCTACATAAAGACTATTGGAAAGGGTCTACATGTTTAACAATAAGGGTGTGTACTTTAAAAATGCTTTTTCATCTCGTGAGGCAATGAGATCCTCTATAGCCACTAAAAAGATATTGTGTATTTATTAGCAAGGACTGAAGTCTCCAGGCGAATGAGAGTGAGCAAAGCAGTCGATAGCACAATATACGTAATAGGATCCTACTTTTGTACAAAAAGAATGTATGTCATTATCAAGGGAAGAAAGTTTGGAAGAATGAACACCAAAATGTTGACTGTAGTAAGATTGTTGGTATTTTTGCTTTGCTTATTTGTATTTAGTTTTCCAACAGAGGCTACGGAATGGTTTTATAAAAATTAAAAAAAAATCACATCTTTTGTAACAGCTGGACGCAGATCAGCGTTGTGGACAAAAGAGGGCTCGTGCCCACTACGAGTGAGGCTTTGTGTTATACTGTGCTTAGGGGAGCTGAAGTTTCCAGATAAGGCCACAGAAGGAAAACCCGCAATTCAGAGACTTATGTTCTATAGAGATGAACTTCTGGATCTTAGAAGTAATATTCTGCTACCACCCAGTTTCCAAGAAATGGAACCTCCTTGCCCAGTTTAAGAGGGGTACAGGGTGACTTAAATGAAGGGGATGTTAAATCTGCTCTTCAGCCAAAAACTTTCTTAATTTTCCATCAGCTTCCCATTGTAAGTAAATTTTGCTACAGAAGTTGTCCTTTTGTTCACAATTGCCCTCCTCCTCCTTTCGTACTGGTTGTCTGCCCTTATCACAGCATCTTCCCCCGGTCTTCACAACACAAATACAAACACATAACCATACACACTATGTTTCCCCTCCCCTTTCGTGGATAGATCTATTTATCTGGCTACCTATCCATCTACCAAACTGCTTCAAAGTCTTTTTGGAAACACATGCTGTTTCCCTGAGCAGGAGAGCCCTGAAGTAGGAGTAAGAAGAATACAGTCGGTTGCAGACTACCCATGTCTGTGAGCTAAGGACATACGATGTTCTGTTGATTATTATCATTCGGGCACTTCCTTGGACACAAAGGTCACTTCAAGTAGGGATGTTCTGGAATTTGAGTGATGGGACACAAAACTGAAAAAAGAAGCAGGAGGAGAGGGAGAGTGGCCTGCTCTCCAGGAGACGTGGGTGGAGGTATGGTCTCGCTGGGGGAAAGCTGCAGAGCCAGCTATGTGGCCAAGATAGCCAAGTTAGAAACAAAAGCACAAATTAGCCAGCCAGCACAGTCATGTCCGAATACCATGTCCGTAATTTATGTCTATTCACACCCCAAGATGCCTAATGGTTGAATTCTAAATGACACGGAGAAAGCACCTCCGGATCCTTTGTGGATACGAACAAAATGGGCTTTTGAAAACACGCCAGGACCACCAACTCCTGAAAAAAACAATGCATGGAAATTTTTTTAAAAAAGGAAAAAAAAAAGGCAAATTTGGCATCTATTCATAGAGAATGGGATTCGTTTTAATTAAAGGTGGGGGGAGGGACCCCCAACTCCATCTGGTTCTCTCCACATCAGCACGAGGGAGGGATATTGGAGCAAGAGCTAGGGATTATTTCTTGGCTTTCATGGATTTCCTCCTCAGGGATCAAGTATAAAATCCAAACCAACCTTTGTTTCAGAAACTGTAAGCTGGACACTGTTGGCTTCCTGACTGTTTATGTTCTCTTGAGTCACCTCCACAGTGGAGTGACCAGCTCTTGGTAGCTTCTTGGAAATACACTATTGTTCTCTTTTTTTTTTTTTTTTTTTTTTTTTACAGTGACAATGAATCTTGAAACTGAATGGTGCTAATGTTTTCCAAGGAGCAGCCCTGGAGGGAGCCTGCTGAGCCTGCCAACGGAGGATGAAGAGGATGCAAATTTAATTAATTTCAAATCAACATAGACACAAGAACCTTTTGCTGTGCCTCCCAACGCCCACTCTCCCTAACGATGGCATCACCTGTACTTGGAAGAATGCACGATTGAGAAGCGCCGGGCAGAGGCTTGGCTGCCATCCACCGTGGCTTCTGAGGGTGGAGTAGCCACGGGACGCGTTCACCTCTCCTCAGCGCCTGTTCCCTCCTCTCCACCAACCTCTAGCTGCCTGTACTCACTGCGGCCACACTCTCCAGGTCCTTGTTCCCTTTCTGCTTCATTCCTTGGAGTTTAAATCAGGAAGCTGTTTTACATACGGCCTCCTTCTGGGTCACCTTGTTACCTAATTAGCTTTGGATAATTTCCTCTGATTAGTCAAGTCCTCTGATAGGTCCTCTGCCTTCAGCAGGAACTTTCCTCAAGGCCAGTTACGTCATGGAAAAGACAGCGAACAAAGCGCGTGCTTCACTCTATACATCATCCCCGGGGGTTGGGAAGCGCGTCTACCTGCCAAGAAGACAGAGTGAGAGTCCACCGTCCTGAGGAGATGTTGTCTGGTGACCTGCGGACTCTGAGTTGGCCAGACAGGCCCCTTGGGCACTTCTAGGAGGAACAGGAATCTGCAGTGAAGGAGCCAGATGATCTCCCTCTCGGCTAAGATCACCAGCGTGGCCACATTTCTCCAAAGCTCATTCTTGCTCTCACCACACCTCTTTGCCTTTGTGTGAAGAGAACATGGGCACAGGGGGTCATCTGCCAATGCTTTGTATTTTTGAGATCTTTAAAGTCGTTTGCAACAAACAGAATAGGAACAGGCAGATACCTGTGCCCGTGGCAGGCATCACCCACCGTACCTTCCTGTCAGGCTGGCACAAGCCTCGTGTCTCCCTGGACACAGCTTTCCAGGAGGCTGCTATCAGTCCAGCAGAGGTGACATTCTACACGGGGTTTGTTGACATTCTTGTACAAGAAGCAACGGCGCCAGATGCAGAAGGGCCTGCTTATCATTCCCATTCACGGAAAATCAATCCTCACTGAATCCTTGATTGTCTAATTCTGACCTTTAAAGCAATCTAGCAAACTGGGAGTCCTCGGGTCTTCCGCAATACCTGATATTGTATTCCAGGAAAGAAATAAAGAGTGAACACTTTATTTATTTTACTTTCCTCATGTAAACTGAGGGGAGATGAGGTTCACCACACATTTGCTGCTGAATTTGGGGTCTTGGGTTCGAAAGGCTGCCTTAATACATAACAAAACTACCCCTCTCCCCCTTCTCGGAATCCCTCTGACTGGTACTCACCTTCTGAACTATGCCCATCATTTTAAAGGCAGAGCTCCAAGCCAGGGAAATCTTTCCGTACAATGAAAGAGAACTATCTGGTTGTGTTTAACCACTGCTATTGTGTTATCCTGGGACATCATGGAACTGTGGCAAAAGACAGTCTTTGTGGTATGTATATAATGTCAACAGATTCATCTGTCATATCCTCGTTAGCACATCCTAATAAGGCATTTTTGTTTTCACGTCTGTTTTGCATATTCATATTCAATTTGTGATCGACAGTGACTCTCAGATATTTATGCCAAAATTGCCATTTTCTGAATTATTATTTCTGCCTATTTTGTTACTTTGTTTCTTCTCCACGTTTTGACTCTTTGAAGAGTCTTAGATTGCTTCTTTCTCTCTCTAGGTATCTAAGATTTTTGCTGAATACTTACGCCTATAAACTTTATCCAAGTCTATCAACCAATGCACTTAGAAGTTCAGAGAATGATAAGGGGTCTTGAAATCTCATTTTGATTAAGCAATATTTTATGAATATTTTAATACAGTTAAAATATTCTCATTCAGCATTTAAAATAACTTTAAATTTCAGAAGAAGCAAGCTTCAGTAACATGTCATTGAATTTATGTCTGCAAAATGTCCTAACCTCTATAATTGCACAGTCTACAAGGAATTTTTTTTAGAAGGTAGTTTATTCTAGCAAGGTCTATGAACCAAAGCAGTGAAGGGTCAATCTTAGCATCCTGTATCTTATTACTGTTCAATCAATAGATATCATATATTTATGATAATTTCAATAACTGCTTTTAAACCCAAACTTAATTTTTATGTTTCAGATATTGTTGGTAAAAATCACATTAGTTTGCCCTAATTGGGTAGCCAATCAGAACAAAACCTGACTTTGGAATGTTTTAAAGATATATAACTTTCACTGCGTATTTTTGTACACTTTAAGCAAACTAGGTTAACAATATTGCCTAGTTAAACTCCTCAGGGAACTTGTTTTAATAAACATACAAGATTATCGATGTGTTACTCTTCTTTTTTAAGCTTATTTATTTATTTTGAGAGAGAGAGCGTGTGCATGTGAATGGGGGAGGAGCAGAGAGACGGAGAGAGAGGATCCGCAGGCTGATTCTGGGTGGGAAACCTGAGGCGGGGTTCCATCTCAGGAACCATGAGATCATGACCTAAGCTGAGATCAAGAGTCAGGCACTTAATAGACACTTAACTGACTGAGCCACTCAGGTGCCTCTATCAATCTGTTACACTCTCTCTCTCTCTTTTTTTTTTTTAAAGTTTATTTTATTTTGAGAGAGAAAGAGTGTGAGTGAATGGTAGAGAGAAGAGAGAGACAATCTCAAGCAGGTTCCGCACAGTCAGCACAGAGCCCGATGCAGGGCTCGAACCCACAAACCCGTGAGATCATGACTTGAGCCGAAGAGTCGGACACTCAACCAACTGAGCCACCCAGGCGCCCCTCAGTCTGTTACTCTTAACTCAGTGATATGACTCCTCTTTCTGGGAAGCTCACTGTTATCTAAAAACAGGCATACAGCATGGATCAAAAGTCATATCCAGGGAGTGACAAATGCCTCTAGCAATGTAAAATGTTTTAAAAAATGACTTTGTCTATTTTTAAATTTTGACTGTTTAAACTATCAATTTGCACCATCTCTGGAAGAAGGCCCCTATGATAAGTAAACATAAAATATAGGCTTTAGTTTCAGTTTCTGTCAGAATTAATACAAATTCTGAAGGTAAGTAGAGTGCTAAGACACAGTTTCATACTGGGAAGACACTGCTGAAATTCTCATTGTGGGGAAAACATTGAGTTTTATGCTGGATTAAATTTACACATGCTACTTTTTCACCGTCAGAAGATACTCAGGATGAATCCTGGGGTTCCACTCAGTATACACAGCAGGCAGGCCAGAGTAGCTCTACCCATAGGTTACATTTCTTCAGTCTTAAAATAATAAGAAAAGTCACTGTATAATAGTGTGGAATGGAATTAGTCAAATTTTTTATTAATAATTGCATAATTCAAACAATGAATTGCCTAAATTACTTTGCTCGTTTGAGCAGCTCTTTGACATTGCCTTGGTATTGTCCTGTCTGGCACCAAAATTTTATTTTCCTCTTAGTCCTTTTGGGAGTAGCTATTTGTAGATACTCGGTGGGGTTTTTTGGTTTGTTTTGTTTTTTTGTCCCATTACCTCTTCTAAATAGAATGTCATATTCGTGAGATAGCAATCCATACAATTCTATAAAATAAAACCTTTAAAAAATCAATTCAGTAGATGCTCTATGCTCTTTTTGAAATGATATCTTAAGAAGTTAAATTTCTAAGCCAAAGTACAGCCAATAACATTGAGACTTTCATCTCAGTGCCGTACAAGTTTAGAAATACAACACTGAACCATTGAAAACAACCAAAGGTGAATGGATGTTTTCCAGTTGGACTTCAGGTGCAGAGGGCTCAGGCAGTCATATTCCTCACATCCCATCACATTGTCATCACTGGCTTTTGGTACTTTATACATAAGTAATTGGGCCTTTTACATGAAAGATATTCTTCACATTTTAACTTCTTTGATCTGCATGGAAAGAACAAAATGAATGATACATAGAAACTACAAATTGTAAGCAACACTTTCTCCGGTATAAAGATCAGTGGAGAGTAATCACTATATTACTCTGACTTTGGTGAAACCCTGACGTTATAATTAACATCAAGAACATGGGAAAACTCTGCATGTTTAATAAATGCTAGCCTTCAGAAAGAGCAGAGGTTATAGTTTTCCAATGAGTGAAAAAATAACCTGGTAGATCATTAATAATTTCACTTGTATGCATCTTGTTTTTAAAGTTAAGTGAAAATAATGTAAAAAATGCTGTATTAGACTCTCATTTTTCAAGTAATATAAAGTCTTTCCTCAGAAGGTCAGTAAGATCATCAGATGTTTATTTATCACTTGGCTTCAATGTATAATTTCTGTCTTATAAGTCTCATGTAAGAAATGGTCCCATCACTATTGATTAGAACTGATTTGCAAAACTACTAAAGTTTTAAGACTGATTACAGGTTTTAGGTTCTTTTCTCCTGCCTTGTATGCTGAGAATAATATATGTAATAATATTTTTCCTTTATAGCTTATGGCTTTAGAAATGTCAGATATCCATTACATATGTATAAATTATGCTCAGCTGTATGATTTTTACAAAAATAAATAAGTACATACACGCTGGTAAGCTAAAGTGCTCATTCAGCAGTGTTAGATGGAAAAGCATTTTTGAAGTTAACTGAAAAATAAAGCACTATAAGAGAGGAGTAAAGAGTGTCTTTGACATTAGTTTCTATGTGATTAATGTATATAAACACTTAAGATAAATGCTTATTTGCAAGTAAGGTGTTTGTTTACTAAAATGTTGTTGACTAAGAGTAAAGGAGTGAATTACACATCTTTTTAAAGGAAAGTTCTTTTAATTTTACTTGTGACTATGGAGAAGAAGGATTGTTACCTTGTATAATTATCTCTTTTGATCTGTATACCTTTTTTTTTTTAGTTTTTTAAATGTTTCTTTATTTTTGAGAGAGAGAAAGAGAGAGACAGAGTGTTAGCAGGGGAGGGGCAGAGAGAGAGAGGGAGACGCAGAATCTGAAGCAGGTTTTAGGCTCTGAGCTATCAGCACAGAGCCTGACGCGGGGCTTGAACTCAGGAACTGTGAGACCATGACCCGAGCCAAAGTCGGAGGCTTAACCAACTGAGTCGCCCAGGTGCTCCGATCCACACACCTCTTTAAATAAATGATGCAATACCAATTTTAAAGTTCTTATAGAATTCAACCTGCTTTATACAAAATTGTCTACCCTAAAAATTAACTGGGTTTTCTGCATACCTAAAAGATGTAACACATTCTTGTCTTTTTTCTTTACAAAATATTTTTAAATTGAGAAATGAAATTTCAATTGTCTATGGAATGTAATTTTTAAAAGTATTTCTAGTAAAAATAGAAAAATCATAGGGGCGCTTGAGTGTCTCAGTTGGTTAAGCATCCAGCTCTTGGTTTCAGTTTAGGTTATGATGTCACTGTTCATAAGTTCGAGCCCCAGGTCAGGCTCTAAACTGACAGTGCAGGGCCTGCTTGGTATTCTCTCTCTCTCTCTCTCTCTCTCTCTCTCCCTCTGCCCCTCTCCCTTACTCTCTCTCTCTCTAAAATAAAATAATAATTAAGAAATTAAGAAAAATCTTAGAGCTAAAGCCTTCTCTTTTTCCTAATTACTCGCTTTTGTTCATGTCTTTAATTCTAATTTCATTTTCTACACCTTGACATTATAATGTCATTATAATGGAACAAGGCTGACAGACAAGTTCATAACACGTAGATAATATGAAGACATCTGTGAAAAAGGATGCATTCCTGCACACAAACCAGTCGGTACATTGACAAACAACGAGCAGAAAGATTCCCCTTCAAGGCCCCAACTAACGTAAAACCTGGTCAGTTATGGCATCGATACACCCCTAGAGTCTGCTGCAGGGTATACGTCCTGCCTATGTTAACCAGAGTGACTACGTGACTGATGTGATGGGGCAGATCGGCCTCAAGATGGCTTGGACCCAAAAAGCAGACAGTCCCACGGCCTCAGGGAAGGGATATGAAGAGAGAACAATAATACTAACTGGAACTTATTGTGTGTATCAGTTGGGAATTAAGTTCAGCTTCTAATACTAGACACACAAAATGAAATTATTTCAAGCAAGATCTTTTTTGGTCATGCATGAAAGAATACAGAGGTAAGCTGGTATGGTAACTCCATGGACATCTGGGCCCTGGATTCCTTCTCACCCTCCCCCCCTCCATTAGTGCAAAGCTCCCATCCTCAGGGGTGCCGTTCGGTACACATGCCCCAGCGTGGTGTCCACAATAAGGACAGAAAGGGAACCAGAACAGGGCGAGCCCCTCTAAAGAGCTTTCCTGCCAGCCCGTTGAAACAACTCGGCCTACATCTCATTAGCCAACCTATCTGCAAGGAGCAGGAAACTGTAGGGTTGGTACAGGTAGGGTCTCAGGGTTGGTACATCATCATTCCCAACAATGAGGGTCTGCTTCTCAAAGCAGTGAAAGAATATTGGGTATCTGATGAGGTAGCAACACTGGCCATAAGGTGCTAAGTACTTACCATATATTGTCTTGTTTTGATCCTCGCCATATACTTAAAAAAAAAGGTTTACTGATTTTGAGAGGGAGAGAGAGAGAGAGTGCGCGCATGTGCACACGCACACATACACGTGCATGTGAGTTGAGGAGGGGCAGAGAGAGAGGACGAGAGAATCCCAAGCAGGCTCCACACTGCCAGCACAGAGCCCAATGTGGGGTTCCATCTCACAAACTGTAAGATCATGATCTGGCCGAAATCAACAGTTGGATGCTTAACCTACTGAGCCACCCAGGCGCCCTTCACAATATACTTTTACGATAAGATTAGGGAACTTATGAATTTGTCTCATGTCTTCCTAACTCCAAAGCACATGATCTAAACGGCTACGCTAAACTGCCTTCCCAGTAATAAACAATAGGAGGGTGTTTAAGAAGGTGTCAGTCATTGTCAAGGAGGCCTGAAGGTGGGCAGATTCAGACCAGAAGTAACAGAAGCTTCAGGAGGGCAGTGAAGGAAGGACCCCAGGACCAGTAGAAATGGTATATCATGCTGAGAAAAAAAGTCAGGGTTTGGAATAGGGGTGATAAGGTAAAAAAACTTAGTTTCTGGACCTAGGTTCTGGTAAGGATTTGGTCACTGAATAAAGAAATAACGAATGAAACTTAGTGGCTTAAAACCAGCAACAATCATTTATTTTGCTTGTGAGTCTGCAATTTAGGTGGGGTTCATTGGCAACAGCCTATCTCTGCCCAGCATCATCTGGGCAACTGAACTGGGGCTGGGGGATCTGCTTTCAAACGGCTCACTCACATGACTGGCAAGTTGGTACCCAGCTGTTTGATTCGGAACCCAGCCAGGCGTGTGGGCCAGGGGCCTTGGTTCCTACTACATGGGCTTCTCCATGGCTGCCACACAGCGTGGTAGCTGGATTTCAAGAGCAATATCCCAAGAGAACAAAGTGGAAGTACGTGGCATTTTTAGAAGCTAGACTTAGAAGTCACATATCATCACTTCTGCCATACTCTGTCACTTGAAGCAGTCGCAAAGTTCAAGGGGGAGAGAACATAAACTCCCCCATTCAATGGGAGAAGTGTCAAGAGCGAGTGGGATAGGAGATATGTTACAGGCATTTTGGAAAACACGATCTGCCAAAATTTGCATGGCCTCATGTAATACAGAAGAAATATAACAGTCAATCTCACACCAAGTGTCCCTAGGAATATTTGATTTCCCTTGAGTCCAGTGCCTGATGGCCATCTTTGGCTTGGACATACATCCCTGGTCCAATAATTTTGGGCAGGTTTCATCAACTACATGAGGCATGACACATAACATAGAAGAGCCTAGAAGAGTGGGTGGATCAGACACAGAGAAACTTATGAGTATTTTCAGTACGTACAGTTATAACAGGACCAGATTAGATTGTGAGCACCTTGAGGATGGGGATTAAAAAATGTTGGGCATCTCTGTATCCTGAACAGTGCGTGGCACTAGTAAATGCTCAATAATCATGGAAAAACCAATCAGCCACTGAGCTAAGAGTCACTGCACTACCCTTACTCGTACCAAATCAGTATTTACCACCAGTGAAAACAGGACCCAAATAGAGGTTTGCTTATTGCCCGTTACCATTTTCTACCCAAGTTTCCAGTCTCTACCCAAGTTCACCTTCCAACTGATAGATTCTGTTATCATTTTTTATCTTTATTTGAAATTGTCCTATTATATGTGCTTTTTACTTCCAGCTATCTTGAATCCAATCTGGAAGGTGGCAGAGAACAATCATAATTGAGCCAACAAGCAAGTGGAGGCAGAGGAGAAAAGGTGGACCCCATTTGGAGGGGAAGGAACACAAGGAGGGGCCAGCAGGTCACTGAAACCCTCTCAAGATGCTCTTTTGGCTCAGAGCTGGGCTCTTCTTCTTTGCTCTCTAGAATGTCCATGGGGAAAAGAAACACAAGTTGTATTAATAAAAAGGTTAAATGATCTATTTTAGGTAATGACACAAGAAAGATGTGGATTGTTTCTTCCCTGGATAGGGAGACAGATGAACAAAATAAGAGGTGCTGTAAATCCTCCTTGAAACGTTTCCCAACCAGCACTCAGTGTAGATAAAGCCAACCAAGTCACCTAATGGGGCAAGAGAGTAAACTATGGGACCCATTTATTTCTCAGCTCCATGAATCTGTAAAGAAACTCCTCCATTTTGTTAGATGTGGTGACTAATGCCTTTTTACCTCATGTGAATGTGCCTTCCTGTTTGTAACCCAGAAGGACCTTTCTGTTCCGTTCCAGACGGACCTCCATCCTTCCTCTTTGCTTATACTCCCCAACCCTCTGCCTTCAGGGACCTGGGAGGGAGAGATATATCTGGGGAGGCAGCCAAACCAATTAATGTTAAGATTTGTGTTCTGAGTGGGGCTGGAGCAGAAACAAGGGGAACAAAGTGGGCTGAAGGAGGGGGTAGGGAAAATGGGAGGAAAAGTTCTTGGGGAGTTCTCTGGCTCAACAGATGAAACCAAGACTAGTTGTGAAAAACAAAGGGGCAGGATAGGAGTCAAAATCTGGGACACAAATCTGAAGCAGGAGTTAGAAGCAGACTAGAAAGGGTTGGGAGTGAGGTGAGGTGGGGTCTGGGTGATTTTGACAATGGAGCTGAGCTATCCAGAGTCTTCCTTCAGTGGCCACTGGATGCACAGGGAATGGTGGCCTGCCTGGCTTAATGGTAGAAGGGCAGAAAGGACACTAGACAATAATACCTTGTCTACGGTAGAGTTGGCTCACCTCCCTGTTAAGTTGAGAAACCCGGTTCCAGAGAAACAGCGTGAATAAGAAGGCTAGGCTAGGATTCATGCTCCCACAGTATTGGGACACATCCCCTAACCCCTATGAGAGCTCTGAGAGTGGTGACAGCTAGTTGGATTGTCTGAGAAGGGCTATGCCACCTTCATCTCTGGTCAGATCCAGAGCAGGCCACAAGAGGCGTGGCAGGGCAAGGCCCGACACTTTCTTCTGCATAAATTTTTTAAATTTATCCTAAATGAATGCACCTCCCTAAGTTTTTCTCCTTACGTGTAACGTAGGTGTGTTTGTTTAAACAAGACTCTTGATTCCGTGAGGAATTTTCCAACTCAAAATACCTCAGACCAAAAGAAACGTACAGGCTCCGGTAACCAAATTGGGCAAAGCAAGAAGTCGCTGCTCTCAGAGAGAACCTGACGCAGGTTCAGCTACAGCGAGGAACAGCCACACCAGGGACTCAAACGCAATGAAAGATTCTTCAGTATTCTTGTCTTCCGTTCATTGTCTGAAACAACCTTCTCCACGGGGCTACAGCTATTGTAGCTAGTGGCTCCAGGGAGCTCATCTTTCCGTCTTTACCACCAGAGCAGAAGGGAATCTCTTTCTCTCACCCAGTTAGGAAACGTTCCCCGGAAGGAATTAGATTAGACTGGCTGGGTTTTATGCCTAACCCTGTGAAAATGGTATTGGGACTGACTGGGGTTGACATGTCCTTGTACTACCACAGTATTCATATGTGTGTGTGTGTGTGTGTGTGTGTGTGTGTGTGTGTGTGGTACACATTGATTGGTTGGTTGGTTGGTTGGTTGTGGGGAAGAGAGTTTATGAGGAAGCAGTTTCTAAAGGGGATCGGAATGCCATGACCACACGCAGGGCATTTGGGACCAGCCAAGGACACAGATATCCCCCTACACGTGTTCTTCTCTCCCGTTCCACTTACCTATCCACGTTCAGAGCCACAACTCCAGAGTGGGCCAGGTTCTCAGGAAGGTGGATTTACTGATGCTTTTCGTTTCCTTCTTTGCACATTTTTGGTATTTTCTAAATGTTCTACATTTAGATACATAAATTTGTATCACCTTTGTAATTTATGTTACAAAAATGAGAGTGGGTAAGTTCTCGTTAGTGGAGGCAGAAATATTAAGAACTCATAAAAAAAATCCAATATTCTTCCAGCAAAGGAATGTCTTTTGAAACTCAGTTGCAAAGCTGCATGAATATATTTAGGTGTATATGTCCAGGACCACTTTTTGTAGAAAAGAAGGAAGGGTTCTGCAGGAGGGTTGGTAAGAAGCCCTCAAAGCCTCGCCAAGGTGGAATGTATAGTTTTTCTTCTGCGTGCCTTCCTGTATCCTGGGCTGAACGTGGACACACTTTGCCATTTCTCTTCAGGGACTATGGGAGAATCAGGGCAGTTTTTGAAACTCTGCTTTTACCTTATGGATCATGTCACCATTTTAGGACAGGAGCAGAAGGTATTAAAGCAGTTGTCAAGGTCTTGAGACGCTGAATGAGAACAAGTCAGAATTAGAAAGGTTTTCTCTCTCCCTAACGCATAATGTCTAATCACTTGGGTTCTTTTCATTTTTATTTTTTTACTGTAAGGATCTTTAAATATTAAAGAATATTTTGAATAAAGAGCAAAAATATCCTCCATTTAAAATTCTCTCCCTTGTTTACTTCTGTAGTTGTCACAGTTTCTCCAGTTAATACATACACTTTTTATAGAGTTAAAAAAAAGAATAAAAGAAATAGAAAAAGAATAAAGTCCAGTTAAAATCCACCCCCCCCCCCCACAGAAAATCATTCTTAATTCCCCCAGCCTAGCATGAAAATTTCCATTCTTAGGAGTGATGTGGAGTCTCCAGCAACTCTTTCTAAGAAAGGGAATGAGAGCAGAAGGCTGAGAGGGAACCCTGGTGGGGGTCACGCAAGGCCACTGCCTCAAGCCCAAGAGGGCATGCTCTCCTGAGGAGAGCAGGACTCCTTAGCAGCTGCTGTGGGTGGGTTTAGAGGGGACCATGGGAGAGGGACCCAGCCAGAAATCCTGGAGAGAGAAAAAACACTAGAAGGCTTCCCTGAAGATGCCACTGGGATCCATTCGTTCAGCAAAAATTTCTTGAGAGCCTCCTATGCGCCAGGTAGTAAAGATGTAGAGGAGAGGTGAGATAGCGTGGGGAAGCCCAGAGCCTCTGGAGCCGGACTGGCTGGGTTTAAATGCCGGCTCCACGCTTCTGGACAGGTTACCGAACCTCTCTGCGCCCTACTTGCCTCGTAAGACTTTTTTGAAAAAACGCATGAGAGGATCCATGTGAACACTCTGAACAGAGAGTGCCCGGTGTGTGGTACGGATGGTGGAGTGCTGGCTCTTACTATTGTCGTCTCTGCCCTTAAGGAGATCACAGCCCAGAGGCCGAAACGGCATAAACTGAAAGTCTGTGGAACGAGATGAAGGACCTGCCAGGCTCATTTTGTTAAGATGCAGAGGTGTTGGGAGGCTCTCCTGTGGAACAGCTTGTGGGAAATCACGCTGCCCAGGAGTCTGGCCCCAGGCACCATTTTGTAGGTCATTGGATCACAGAAGGCACTGTCACCTAGTGAGAGTCATTCCAACTGGGAATGACAGCATGATGGCGAAGGCTTTTAGTGAGTACTCACTCTGCGACAGATACTTTTAGACATGTGCCATGTGAATGAACCCACTTAATGCCCCCAAGTAAGTACACTATTACCCCCATTTTACAGAGATGAGGTAACTTGCTCATGGAGCACAGGTAGTATGTGGTAGAACTGGGATTTGAACCCAGCTGGTCTGTTTTTATTTTTATTTTTTAATTTTTTTTTAACGTTTATTTATTTTTTGGGGACAGAGAGACAGAGCATGAACGGGGGAAGGGCAGAGAGAGAGGGAGACACAGAATCGGAAGCAGGCTCCAGGCTCTGAGCCGTCAGCCCAGAGCCCGACGCGGGGCTCGAACTCATGGACCGCGAGATCGTGACCTGAGCTGAAGTTGGAGGCCTAACCGACTGAGCCACCCAGGCGCCCCCAGCTGGTCTGTTTTTAAAAGCGGTCTGCACGTTCCCAGGCTCACCGTGCAGACACGCCATTTTCATTGACTACACAGGGATTGTGTGAGGGGTGACCCTGAATGACATTTTGCCCACATATTTGAGTATCATTCATTCGTTCCTTCAGTTGACATTTGCTGAGCCCCTTGCTCTAAGTGGGGCACGGTGGGACCTCCTGGGTACAGAAAAGAAGCAGCCAGTATCCTCCCATCAACCTGTTTTGGGAGATAAGGCTTGTGCCCAGATGCAGAGTGACAAGTTCCCGGGGAGGAGCAGATACAGGGCTCAGAGACACAGAGGAGGAAGGATGACTGGGTTGGGGACAGCAGGCAAAATCCTGAGGGAGAAAGTTGAGCTGGAGCAAAGTCTTAAAGGGCAGAGGGTTGTGACAAATGGTCATTGGAGAAAATGGCATTTCAGTTCCTAGAGAAGAGCACGAGGAAAGGCACAGAGTCGGGGAGCGCATGACAATACAGTGTGGCTGCAGCACGAAGGGCGTGTGAGGGAGAGCGAATTGCACACGAGGAAGCAGGCACCTGGAAGCTGGGGCCTTGAACTCTGCCTTGGGAAGTTGGATTTCATTTAGCAGGAATGAGAGCAAAACGCTCAGCACTGGGATTTGGAAGAATGATCCTCACACGTGGAGGGTGAGTTTCAGGGAGAGAAACAACGGGAAATGAGTGGAGTAGCAGAGAAAATCCAGGAAAGAGGAGAAAAGAAACGGGAAGGACACAGGGAGGCCAGGTCACTGCCCACCCTCCCTCAGCCACTTAAAAGCCTTCAAATGCCTCCCCTTTGTTTTTCAAATGAAGCTCAAAGTCCTTAATATTTGTCTGAAAGCCACCTTTGCCTCCTGGATCCCTCATGGCTCCTATTGCTTTAGCCAACAGCCAGCCTCCTTTCAACCCCTGGAGAGTACCCTGCCCCTTCCTTCCTCAGACTTTCTCACGCGCTCTTTCCTCTGTCACCTCATGCCCCTCCCTGCTCAAATCAGGCCCACCCATCCTTCAGTCTTCAGCCAAGCCAGAGCCTTCCCTGGCCCCCCATTGTGTGTTCTCAGTACCTTTTCTTCGTAGCCCGTGCTGCCATTGCAGTTTCACAGTTGTTTGCATGATGGTACAACTAATCCCTGTCTTGGCTATAAGCTTCACGAGAACAGATAATCCCCTGCCCTCGAGAGCAAGCATCGTGAGAACCGATAAACGTCTGTTTGCCTTATTCTTGTACCCCCAGCGCCAATTGTCTCTTGCGCTAGTGTGCCCTTAGAACGTTAAATCAACGAAGGGAGCAGACACGGGATTCGGCAACTGACTGAATAAGAGAAATGAAAATGAACACCGGGCCTTGAGCCCTAGTGGCAGGAAGCGTGGTGTGGCCATTTGCTGCAGCAGGGAACACAAGAGAAACCGGTTTTTTTTTAAGGTTATGGTTTTCAGATTAGGAATCTAGCGTTGTGCAAATTGATTTGGAGGTGCCAGCAGGTCATTAGTTTGTCCAGCAGGCCGCAGCGACTTTAACACTACAATTTACGGGAAATATTACAGCTAGAGAAAGGAAGAGTGACGAGTTTGAGGGTATATTAGTGAGAATTAGTTGCCTGCATGTAGCAGAAAATCCAAGAGGATTTATCGTTGTCTCACCTAAAAGAAATTTGGAGGTAGGACACCCAAGGCTGGTATGGTGGCTCCATGGTCAGTCGAGACCATGGTCTCTATCTTTCTGTGCCACTCTTCTTAGCATGTGGGTTCTATCCTCAAAGCTGCCTTTGGCCCCAGATGACTGCTGGAGCTCTGGTCATCAAGCCCATCCTTCTAGCAGGAAGGAAAAAGACAGAAGGTGAGAGGCGCTCCCCTGAAAGCCCGATCCACTTACATCTCATTGGCCAAAAACACTAGAAGTGCGGTGCATCCAGCTTTAAGCAAAGCTGGAAAATGTAGTCCTTTAGATGGGTGCATTGCTACCTTGAAGAAAGTCAAGGGTTCTATTAAGAATAATGTCTATCGGATGGGCAACGGCTGATTCCACCACAAGAAGCAACAGCCTAGATGAGATACTCGAGGTCATGAGAGAAATGGGCAGTTTCACAAATGCTCCCCCACCTGAGAGGAATGAGCGTCCAGTCACAGGTACACGGAATTTTAGAGGTGCAAGGAATTTCAGTGATCACTTAACACAATCCCTGCATTTTGCTGATGAAGAGACGTGACCCATAGAAACAAAGAGGTTTGGCCGATGTCACACCGCAAGTGGGGGGCGGAGTTGAGGCGAGAACCAGATTCCCTGGATGCAGTGGTGGAACAGAATGTGGGGAGGGTTTGGAGCAGCTCCAGAGGAACACACATGTCTGCAGAAAGGCTCGCTTCGTGCAACACTGCGGTGATTCAAAGGCGAGGCTGGCATGGAACAGTCTTGGGTTTGAATCCTAGCTGTGTGACCTTGGGCAAGTTACCCAGCTTCTCTGAGCCTCACCTCCTCATCTATGTAATGGGGTGATGGCCCAGAGCAGGCACTTTATTACCACTAGTCGTCATTTTCGTTATTATTAGAAAGAAATGTTTTTAGAATAACAATCAGTGAACAAACAAAACAGGAATGAATGAAAGTACAACAGACAGCTAGCCACCTAAGATGCTTTTACTCTTTGCTGAGAGATTTAAAGCTGGATAGGTGGTATCTTACACGCCTTAGCATTAAATTCTATCACGCGAGCTTTCCACACGTGCCCTACTGAGAATCTGTGCTTCCTTGGGCTCCTTGTGGCCTGCCTGCCGACCACGCCATTCTCCTCTGTGACCCCTGTGCCCCTGATAAACACACCAATTCTGTAAGAGGGTAACCAGACACAGACTTCCTCCACGTCTTGATTTCAGTTTCCCTTTCCCACCCTCACATACCCCTCTCACTCTTTCACCTTCTCCCCACCTTCCTCTCCCATTCATCAGGCAGCATATTTTGAGTGTTTACGTAAGACTGAGCTTAGTGTTGTGGGACACTCCAAAGAAGACAATAGTCATAGACTCTGGCCTTGAATTATTTTCAATATGGTGACAAATGCGTGAGCCGTAATGACATTTTCTTAGGCACTGTGACTTGGAGGTAAGGTACATATATCTGTTCTATAGCTATATTGTTCCCCCTTTGCTGTCATTTCCCCAACTCTGTCATCACCTACTCTTTGCAACTTTACATAGTTTTGTGTCATTAATTCTTGTGGAATTTTAAAGGCTGGGAAATAGTTATATTTATGGCTTCTTCTTTCCTATCTTTAAAAAAAAAAAACTTCATCAATTCCATATCAATGCTCAAGGTAAAATAGCATTAAATTACCAAATGAAACATGCAAAATCTGTAAACACTACGTGAGATCCTCATTAAAATTAATTTATTTTCTTTGGGCAAATACCAGGTTCCAGTTTTATTTGGAAATGCGGAATTTATGTCTGTTGTAAAATATAGTAATAAGTCCCATATTGCTGTGGCCAGAACTATATGCCAGCTAGAGAGGAAATAGAACTCAGTATTTGCCTGTCTGGGAAGGTTTCACATCCAGAGAGCCTGGAGACCTCTCTGTAGTCAGAATGCTCTTGAATTTCCCCTCCTACAGGGTTCTGCTTCTGCCACTAGCTAGCTGGGTGACTTTGGGAAAGATGCTTCACTTCCCTGGGCCTCAGTTTCCCCATCTGCAAAACAAAGCAGCTAGATTAAATCATCTCCGAGTCAACAGCTGTCACACCAAGTATGCACAAAAAACATCTCTCTGGGCAGCTTCTTAAAAATTCGAAGTCTCGAGTCACCAGGCCAAAGGGGGTTTGGCCCAAGAACCAGTTGTCCTAATGAGCATGTCAGATCATTCCGAAGCAGGGGATCTGTAGACCACACAGAAATCTGCCAAGAGCTCTTACTCAGCCTCAGTGGGCTGCATCTTCCTCTGAAACATATTGCAAATATAAACTCTCAAAGAAGAAGGAGATGGAGAAGGAGGAAGAGAAAGAAAAAGAATAAGCAAGAACCCTATTCCCCCTAAGAGCAGAAGTTTGAAGGACAGGCACCGTGGTTCCCAGGGCTAACTGTTGGCACTGACCTCTCTCTGCCCTGAGTTGCTGAGCACTTGCATCTCGACACACACTGGGGAAGCTTGATCGGAGGCTGCCTTTTCCATTAGCTTACTGTTCCCTATGAATGAATGTCTTATCTGTTTCAAAGTATAAGACCTCTGGCAGTGAGGTCTGCTTTGACTTCCTGGGCATTTTTAGCAGCCTCTGCACAGTGCCACATGAGACCCGCAAGACTCGCTCAGATACCGATACAAGTGAGGCATGAGTAACTCTGAGTCCTGTAAGAGGAGGTCTTCTCAGTTTTCCACCCGTGGGAAACTTCACGTGTGGCTCCATCAGCACCCACATACAATACTTGCACAGGCCAGCTCCCTTCATTATCGATCTGAGAGGGAGAGGCTTAATTTCCCCTGATGAGGTCTTCCTTTTGCTAGTTTAGGGTGATGGGTACAATTGGGCACCCTTTGGCATTTAAATTAGGGACTGCTTAGTACAGGAAGTTGAAATACCTACAACAGTGGCTAAAACTTCCTTTGTGCTGGGCAACATTCTAAGTACTTTACTTGTACTATCTCATGTAAACCTCTCGACACACCTACGAGAGAGGTATTATGATTGCATTCAGTTTCCAGAAATGGAAGCCCAAAGAGGTTAAGTAACTTGCTGAGGGTCACCATCTCGTAAGCAGGAGACCCAGGATCCCAGACCAGGGCAGTCTGACTCTGCAGCGGAAGTTCCAGACCACTTGGCTCTACTGTCTCTCTTATGTTTTGGGGAGTCTCAGCTCTCTCTCAGCTGTGGCCCCAAAGGTCTCCTTAGCCATTCCTTTCCCACGTTTCCCGTTTGGAAGGGCTGTGTGGAGAGAGGGCCAAGCAAAGAGGGATACTGCTCTTGGGGATAATGGAGGACAGCCTGGAGGACTTCCTTCCCAGTAAACATTCAGAAATCTGGGGAAAGCAGATAGCTTCGTAGGCAGAGAAAATACTGGAGCTGCTCAGCAGTGATGATCAGACCCTTTGGGGCCCTGCTGTAAACATACCTGCAATTGCAACAGAGAAGCTGGAGTAGTTTATAAGCCCCTCTCTGCCACGCTCCAATGACTTCCAAGGCAAAGGTCTAGTGCATTTTCCTTTGAGGGCTGTACTCCGCCCCTGCCCCCCCCCCCCCCAAATAAGTATGCTCCTCTTGTTCTTCAGGTGATTAGATAAAAAGATAAAATGCCTTGCACATCTACAGTTTCCTCCCGCAGGAAGTGAGTGGATGGGAGAGATTCACCGTAATGATGAGTCACCACCTGGATTTGAAACAAACACACCTACAAAGAGAGCAGGGTGTAGACTCAGTAAATAATCAGCCGACTGGCACTTCTGAAACCAATTGCTGCCACGGATTTGCTTTCTGATTTTTTTCCTCTTCATTTTTTACTGCTTTGGAGCCGTCCTAAGCAGCAGCCTGTTCCTTCTCTCCATTAAGATTCAGAGAGATCCCTCCCCCTCTACCTTCAGAGTCCTGGGAGCCAGGCTCAGCAACAGAGGGGAGAAATGAGGGCAGGGCTAAAGAGGAACATATAAAAAATAAATGAGCCATTCATAAAAATGAATATTATTACCAAAAGGAGCCGTCTGCCAACATCTCCATGTATATATTAACTCAGCTGCTGGGCTTTGTAACAACGCAGAATTAAGCCAATGCATCATCTTTTTAGTAGTTGCTCAGTTGATCTACTATTAACTTTAAACAACCAATTGTGAACTGAGCACTTCACTGTGCCGTAATGATGATGAGCCTTCGCCCGGTACTATTTTTTTTATAACGTAAGCTAGAAAATTGGTAAAATAAATTCAGCTGTGCTTAGTACGCTCCCGTAGCCCTTCAAAACCAGACATTCAGGTGTAGGAGGGAAACTGCTCAACTCAACCAGCTTTGTGAAGTCATTTGCACAAATTCTAAAAACCGCCTTTATTTTTCTCCAGCTTAGCATTTCTTTCCCTGAAAACCCGAAATGCCAAGATGTTGGACTTTTTGCCGTCTACATGAGAGATTGCAGATGGCTTCTTTTTCTTCACACTGAAAGACATGCATATTGGATGCCTGTCTTTTCCTCCGAGGCCTGCATGTCGGTCTAGGTGACAGTATGAAAGGAGCCAGCAAAGAGCCTGTGTTGACAGCAGGGTCCTGGAGACACCGAGCACCTGTTTCTCGAGTCTTGCTCGGCATTTTACTGGGTCGCCCCAGGCTTTTTGTTCTTTGCTTCTCAAGGCTGGTGTTGTGATCTGGCCCCTGGTCGTAGGTTGTGACTCTGAAGAAGAGTGACTGATTTCCACATGTGGCTTGTGGAATCCATGCTGTTCCTTTGCAGCCACACCTTGTAAATCTCTCCAGGCTACAAGCTGGTGTCTGTCCCCTGTGGTTCCGAGAACAATTCGCAGCAAACACTGACTGGAAGGGCCATTATGGTCGTTGATGTTCTCACCATCTGGAATGGTTACAGTTGTCAGGATCCGAGATGACTCAGTGTGCTGAGGAATCATTTCTCTAATGGCAGCACTAATCAGGAGGGACGAAGCCGTTGCTAAGTGCCGCTGCATGGAGAAAATATCATGCCAGATGAAAAGGAAGGGCCGTTGATTTGCTTTCGCTCATTTGAAAATAAAGTGGCTTGGAATGTCATTCTTGTTTCTGTCTAGTGACACGCCATCTTCCGTGTCAGGCGCTGGCACCTCGGGCCAGCCTTCAGGAGCATTGGCTGTTTCCATGGGCAAAAGACCTATGCTGTGCTCTCTGTCCTTTCTGTGTGCCCTGAGATCGGGCAACTCTCTGATGGAGGCTTAGCAGTTTGGTGTAGAAAGGGTAGCACAAACAGATGTGGATGGTCTTTTAATGCAGTGCTAGCCCTCATACTATTCCTTGCAAACCCTAACTCTGCCATGGACACCCTACTGCTCTCCCAGTTGGACTCTGTGGAAATTCCCATCCACACTGGAGACGGAGGGGGGGGGGTCATCATGCTCATTCTGGACCTTAACTGTTGCCTTCAGAAGGAATCAACCCTGACGACTCCTTGATTTTGGACTTCCAGACTCCAGAACTGTGAGATAATACATTTTTTTTGTTTTATGCCACTCGATTTGTGGTAATTTGTCATGGCAGCCTTAGGAAACTAATTCAGCGGGGGACCAACAGACCTTACATGTCACGAGAAGACATCAGACGAGAGCCACACAGTCTCCCCGTATGACTAAGAGTTTTCATCAGCTCCTTTCTGAGTTGCTGCACCAAATATCCTTAGAGTTTGTGCTTGAGGTCACTGTATTGTAAAACATAGGAAGTTTTCGTTTCATGGTGGGGGCGGGAGTTGATTTATCTGAATCCACTCCTTTTGTTACCATCAAAGGAGTCCTAAATCCAGGCTGAAAAGCTCACCCCCTAACCTTTTCCCCATAGGGTGGAAACAAGCATACCATGACAATTTCCCCTGGAGGTGACAGTTCAGGGTATCCTTTGTAACTATGTCACAGTCTTTGCCATGTGGGGGCCACATCATCCTTTTCTCTAAAATTCTTCCCATCCCTCCTGTTACCTCGGCCTTCTTTGCCTCGTGCAGGTACATGTCCATTTCACCCATGATCCTAAGAATCCTGATATAAGGAAATCTAACAGCATCCTTAATCTTAAAATGAAAGCGAACACTTATGTAGCATTTGCGTATTACTAAAAGAACTCCATTTAATTCTCCAACCAACTTGTGACTATCCCTCTTTGGCAGACAATAAAATTGAGGCCCAGAGAGGCTAACTCGCCTAAAGTCAACAACCGGTAAGTGATAGGACTAAGACATTAACCCACAAAGTCTGGCTCGAGGGTCCAATGTGGATTCGCTGTGCAAACTGCCCTAAGGTTAGCAAGCAAGGAAAAGGCACAGCACGGGGCTGGCCGCCACATGCTACCTTCTGCTTCCCAATGTTCACCTGCCATTTGGGACTATCCCACTTGAGACTGAAGTCCCCCCGTGTAACACGCTGATCCAGGCAAAGACTCACAGCTCCACCTGTAATTCCTCACAGCAATACCACGACTGAGCTGGGATGGTTAAAGCGAGCCTCTACAGCAATGTGGATGGCAGCGTGCTGCACCAATGGTACTCAGGATGTGCCCTGCCGCCTTGCTCCCGGGCTTCCTCTACCATGGAGCCCATCTTATTCCCTTCCCCAGAGGTGAGGTTGGAAAATTATGTCTAAATCCAGCCCAAGGGCAGGGGGAGGCTATGAGGAGAAGAGGTGGCCCTTCTGGTCTGCCTGCCTTGCTCCCTCCCACTTCTGGCTCCCTGCTGAGATCCAGCCTTCTTCTCTGGGAATGACCACACCCACATCCCATGGGGAAAATCCTGCCTACCTCTTTACCCGTGTGACTGTGGTCTTATCCTCTAATCTCAACAGGACCTCCACATCCTGATATCACACACCCTGAGGTCTGCAGGTTGAGGAGCAAAAGGAGGGACCGTCCATTATATCCTCTCTGTAATGGAGGAGGGCAGTTTCTGCTCATGACAATAGTCATTTCATCCTCCTGTAACTTGTCAACGGAGATGCATTCTTAGCTCTGTTGGCTATTTCCTCGTTGCCAAAATCAAAAAGACATTCCATTAAAGCAGTGAATAAGAAAAAAGGAACTGAATTTACTGAGGAGCATGAGAAACATTTGTTTTTTGTTTCACACATTCATTGCAAATGAAGGTGATGAGACCACAGCTGACTCACAGGGTTAATCAATTAGCCCGCAACACTTAGAAGATGAACTTGACAGTGACACAGCAGTAGAAGCTAACACCTGGCTTCCAGGAAGCTGTCCCGAGCCTACATGCTTTATACTCTCTGGTCCCTGCTGCCCAAAACATTACGGTTTTGTAGGCACCAGCTTCTGATTCTGCCTGTGCCAATGACTCTGACAGTGAGCTCAAAGCTAGGGCGTGGTGTGTTAGAACATGATTTCAAATTTAGTGACATTTCAGTGCTGGTCAGAGGCCGCATACACTGCAGAAATGGAAGGATGGTTTTTGCTTTGGAGACAATCTGCAGGATGCCTTCTTAAACCACTGCCTGATGAAAAAGAGAATCCCCCTTCCCCTAACCACCCCCCACACCCCGCCCCACCAGTGGAACCCTATTTCTGATTTTGAAGTAAATGCAAGTTGTATGTTATGTGCTGAAAATGAAGTTATCTATTTTTTTTTTAAAGCAATTTCTGATTCAAAGCAGCAACTTGCTATAGTGATTATGATAGTGGTTTAGGATCAAGTTCTTCAAAAGAGAAATAAGATCATCCCAAATGTAATTATGTTGAAATATGAAACATTAAAAGCTCAGCTTACCAACAGTTCATAGTCTGGGCTATTATGAAAGCAATTGAGTCAACTACAGAAAAGCTTCCAGCAGAATCCACCAAGACACTTAGAAAATAAAGATTTTGGGGCTCCTGGGTGGCTCAGTCGGTTGAGCATCCGACTTGGGCTCAGGTCATGATCTCGCGGTTTGTGAGCTCGGGCTCGCATTGGGCTCTGTGCTGACAGCTTGGAGCCTGCAGCCTGCTTCGAATTCTGTGTCTCACTCTCTCTCTGCCCCTCCCCTGCTCATACTCTGCCTCTCTGTGTCTCTCAAAAATAAACAAATGTTAAAAAAAAAAGGAAAGAAAAAGAAAATAAAGATTATTGATTTTTGTTGTTGTTGTTAAGGAGCAAGAAGAAAACTTAGTGATTCAACTTCTAATCTTAAAGACGAGAGGGGAAAAAGAGGTTTGTAGATAAGTTTGAACAAATTTCTCAGCCCCAGAAGGGATGTTTTTTAGTCTTGTGAAGTGTCCCCATCTGGCCTCTGAGCGGCCCGTGTTAAAACACACAGCCGCAGGTTGTTCCTAGTGGCTGACCTGAACTGAATGCCACAGTGAACTGGACAAGGGCCTCTTCGTCATTTTTAACACCTCCCTTGTGCTTAGCTCCTGTCCAGCTCACTAAAGGTTAGAGATATTTCACATTTTTTGCAATTTTTTTTTAAGCACCAAGGCTGACTGGTTGCATTGACTGTGGTTACCACACTCCTGCTCAGTCTTGCTGGTGATGGGGAAGTCTAGTGTTTGTGGCATCATCTCTTGTCCGCGTGCTTTCTCTCTCTCTTTTTTGTTTTTGTTTGTTTCATTGCAGTGAAATTTCTCCTAACCTTCTGACTGGCTTTGTTTTGGCCTATCTACTGAGCTAGGAACCAGGAGGCCTGGATTTTGAAGCTTAATCTCACTATCATGTAGTAGGTTGGACTTCGAGTTGTTCCCTAATGTCCTCTGTAACTCATTTCCTTATCTGTAATGTGGAATTTATGAACCAAAGGATCTTTAATTTGATGTGACTTTCGATGCTTTTTAGTATGGTGAAAATATTTTTTCTCTCTTTTTTTTCGATGAAGAAATTGAAGATTAGGGAAGTTAAATGAATTGCTTCAAACTACCACCTTCCAGGATTGAGAATAAAAATGAGGTAATAAGGAAAAGCTATTAGAGTAACTTATTTAATACTCCAAATTCATAGTAGTCTTTGGCAAAATATTGAGGTAGATAAAGACTGTTTTCTTGCCTTTCAGCTCCCCACTTACCTCTGAGCACCAATATCTGGAACCACTGTTTGCCAAGAGGGACTGGTAATGCAATCATAGCCGGTCCAATGCGGCTTTTGATATTACACTGAAGGACAGCTGTATATAGCGTGTATACCTCAGAAAAGATACTACTACAAAAAGTATTGGTGATTAAGCAACTTTTAGAAACATGAATGTAGCATTCTAGTAGCTTCTCAGTGTTAGCCTTTTGCTACTACTATAGAATCTTGAACACAAGGAGATGAGTGCACAATGAGACAGCACCTGGAGGAAAACGGACAAGATGTTGGCAGCTTAGAAGACAATCTCTGGGGTGAACATCATTCTCTGTTCTTCCTTCCTAAAAACTTGACAATTTAGAAGGCAACACAATATGAAACAAAGTTACCTCAGAGAGTGAATAAAACATGATTAATTTTCTGATACCTTCATTTCAGTATATTTTGCCTATTTTAATTAGCTAAAAAATGTTGACCTAAATTCTTTTTTTTCATTTTTCTTTTTTTTTTCTTTTTTCTTTTTCTTTCTTTCTTTTCTTTTCTTTTTTTTTTTTTTACATAGGGAATACCTGTATTTATTTTTTTAAAGTAATCCCTATAGGGATGCCTGGGTAGCTCAGTTGGTTAAGCAGCCAACTCTTGATTTCAGCTCAGGTCATGATCTCAGGGTTGTGAGATCGAGCCTGGCATCAGGCTCCACACAGGTGTGGAGCCTACTGTCTCTCTCCCCCTCTGCCCCTCCCCCCGCTTGTGTCCTCTATAAACAAATAAATAAATAAATAGGGGCACCTGCATGGCTCAGTCAGTTAAGTATCTGACTTGGACTCAGGTCATGATCTCACCGTTCCTGAGTTTGAACCCTGCATCGGGCTCTGTGCTGACAGCTCAGAGCCTGGAGCCTGTTTCAGATTTAAAATAAATAAATAAATAAATAAATAAATAAATTTAAAGTAATCTCTATGTCCAATGTCGGGCCTCAAATTCATGACCTGAAGATTGAGAGTCATGTGCTCCACTGACTGAGCCAGCCAGGTGCCCCCCAAAATATCAATCTAAATTCTTTTTTTAAATTTAATTTAATTTTTTTATTTTTACATTTATTTATTTTTGAGAGACAGAGAGAGACAGAGCGTGAGTAGGGGAGGGGCAGAGAGAGAGAGAGAGAGAGAGAGAGAAAGACAGACACAGAATCTGAAGCAGGTTCCGGGCTCCAAGCTGTCAGCAGCACAGAGCCCAACTTGGGGCTTGAACCCACGAACCGTGAGATCATGACCTGAGCCGAAGTCGGACGCTCAACCAACTGAGCCACCCAGGTGCCCCTCAACCTAAATTCTTAAAGCAAATCTAGAACAATACCTTGGTCCAGGACTACAAACAAGAGCCCAGTGCCAGGGGTTCATGTTAGGCTTGGACCAACAGCCTTAGAGTCATGGGGAAACTTTTTTAAGATGAAGATTTTCCAGGTCCCAGCACTAGATGTTTTGAATCAGTTGAAGTGGCATGGGGCCTGGGCATGTGTATTTTACATTTCCAGATGTTTGTCAATATCTACTGGTGTGATGCATCGGCCATATGCCCAGGTCCTCTTTGAGAGGTACTCCATTGTTTCAGACCAATAGTGGAGACAGTATATAGCAAAATTTCAGAGCAAGTCAGAATCAAGTCACAATCTAGGGAATAGATGGCACGCTCATACTGGGTACTTGAAGAAAGATTAATAAAGAAGAGAATTACAAAAACATGGGTAGGGTGTAGGGAAATCCACAAGGAGACTAGCAACAGTATGGAGTCACTACAACCCGAAGCCTAAAGAGTCAAGGAAAGGGAGTGGTTATTGGAACAAACAGAGGCCATATGGACAGGACCACCTGACAGGATTTGTGGTCTTGAAAAAGGATGCAGCCATTGTATGTCAATGTTCAGGGCAGCATTATTTACAATAGCTAAAAAGTGGAAACAATCCAAAGGTCCATCAACAGATGCATGGCTAAACAAAACACAATAGGTTTATGCAATGAAATATTATTCAGTCTTAAAAAAATAAAATTCTGACACATGCTACAATGTGAATGAATCTTGGACACATTTTGCTAAGTGATACAAGCCAGACACAAGAGGACAAATATTGTACGATTCCCCTTCTAAGGGATGCCTAGAATAGGCAAATTCATAGACACAGAAAGTAGAATAGAGGTTGCTAAGGGCTAAGGGGAAAGGGTAATAGTTACTGTTGAATGAGTATGGAATTTCTGTTTGGGATGATGAGAAAGTTCTTGAAATGGATTAGCAGGGATGGTTGTACAACATTTTAAGTGTGCTGATTTGTACACCTAAAAATGGTTAAAATGGTAAATGTTATGTGTATTTTACCACAATTTTTAAAGTGCAGATAGAAAAGAAGAAGAAAAAACCAGGGTGCGGCCAACTCACAGCAATTCCTCAAGGAGAAGGTCAGCTTCTTTGTTCTCCTGCCCAGTCTTCAGCCAGAGTCTCTTACCAGTTGAACCCAACTGGAATGCACAGAGCAAGGGAGCCCATTGATGTAGTTCATGAAGATCCGCCATGCAGGGGACAGAACAGGGTGGAGATGAGATCTGAAGAGACAAAAGGCAGCTGGACAGCATGGGGCTCCCGTCATTCAATATCTACTCTGTAGAGGAAGCATCAATCCTACCACCAGAACAACATCAAAAAAGCATTGGAATGAGAAAAGCTGGTGGCAGGTGTTTTCCCCTTCCCCAGAAACAACCTTACACAACCAGTGAACACAGTGATGTGTTTTCAGATTAACCCAGAAAAATCTTTGTTTAAATGCCGCAACAGTCATTCACATCTTTTGATCTAGAAATCCCATTCCTAGGAAACTACCTTGAGGAAATAATCAGAGGGTAGACTCAAAATTACACACAAAGAGATGCACTGAAACGTTATTTATGATCACAAAAAAAGAAACATGAAATGTCTGGCATGTACCATATCGTAAGGGGGAAGGCAGGCAACAGGCTGAATATACCTGTAATGTCAATTGTGCAAGAGACTACAAACTATGCTAATACATTAGAGAGGTCATCTTCAAATGATTGGATTAAGAATGATTTCTTTTCTTTTTCAAGCTTTCTTATTTTTCCACATTTCTGTGTTGAACATGATTTACTTTGATAAGAAAAAGCAACACATGCCATTTTTTAGGACCTCGTGTCTGCCTCGCAGATAAACACTCTCAATACAGTGACCTATGGAGTTTTCCCTGCCATCCTCTGTAAAAGGCATTGATTACCTGCTGGCTGCCTATTAATTTGAAGGGAAGCAGGCGGGGGGGGGGGGGGGGGTAGGGGGTAGGGGGAGGGCAGCCACCTCCTCCCAAACAGACGGCGTGTGGGGCTGAGGGTGCAGCTTCCTTTGATGAAATATTGCTAAACGATGAAATTCTATCTCCTGCAAGAAATTATTTCTGCTGGCTGTGCAAACGTCAGGCTGGAGCCTGCCCTTGGAGAGGCGGCTGCATTACTATGTATTTGTAAAATCAGCAGAGCCTATGCATGAATGGTCACAGCGGTTGATTTTACAAGCTACTCACGACGGGCATCTGCGCATAGAAAACCATAGCTCAGAGAAGATTTAACCTATTGTGATTCCTTCTGATTTCATGCTTTGCCATCTTGAAAGGGTGTCATTTTCCCCAAGAGAAAATGCTCTTGGGTAAAATGACTATAGAGACATAGGAAACTACAATATATTAGCCTATATATAAAGGGACACCTACACAGGCCAGAGGTCCTGCTGGGTCTGCCAGGTGCTGAGCCTCTACACTTCAGACTCCATATTGGTGATATCCCACATCAGTATTTGGTGGCACCAAGGCACCTATCTGCTTCTGACTTCACACTAAGTCATTGCTTCAAGCCAGCAAATGGTAAGAGTTTTTAACTCACACAGACCGTGCTTTCTTCAGACTGCATCTTGGTGAAGTCCCCAAACTTCATCCTGTCTGCCTTCCCCAAAGTATCATTTAAAAAAAAAATTTGTCTAGTTTTGAGAGAGAGACACAGAGAGAGAGAGAGAGCGAGAGAGCGAGAGAGCGAGCGAATGGGGGAGGTGCAGAGAGAGAGGGGGACAGAGGATCCGAAGTGGGCTCTGCACTGACAGCAGAGGGTCCGATGTGGGGCTCGAACTCATGAACCATGAGGTCATGACCTGAGCCAAAGTTGGAAGCTCAACTGACTGAGCCACCCCGGCGCCCCTGAATTTTACCCTTCAAATCATCTTCTGGGGGTTGTGATGTTTTAACTAGGGAAATTAATTTTGCCATCTGTGAAATCAATAAAACATTACAAAAAATTACAAGAGTGCTTCCAATTTAAAAAATTAGAAGACAAAAGTCAACCATTGAGAGAAGTCATCCTTGTGGCTAAGAATGATTAGAGTAGACCCAACAAAAAACTTGTGAAGCCTTTTCAACACGCTGCTTGCATCACATCCCCAGAGACACTGACCTACTAGGTTTTGGGTGGAGAATGCACACTGAAAATGCTTTACTTAAGAGAGATCACATTAGAAGAATTACTGGAAGAAATGAGGCAATTCTAATAGCCCTTATTGTTAGTAGAATATTTTCTGAACGACAATATATCATTTTTCTTTATGCTTGGTTGCATCCAGACAAGAAGATGTTTACCCACTGCTTATTCTTGCCCCAGACTACTGACTTAAGATTCTAGTAAGATCCAAGGAGACAGCCATCTTAACCTAAAGCAGAAGGATTCTCCTCCTCTATTAATAACGTCTTTCCTAACTGAGCAGCTCATTTTTCCCATAATTTCCCAAGTTATGGCTGAGAGTTCCTGATCTCAGGCCAGAGCGAGAAGGGATTCGTATTTCTTAATGACTCATGTGGTATTATTTCTAGAGAGAAATTAAGTGTGAGCATAAATAACTTGGCCAAGGATACAAAGGATGAAGATAGACATATCTGAAGATGCCTGCAGATGCAGAACTTAACAGTGTGGATGCATTTGACTCTAATTATGCATCGATTCCCATGGAGGAAGGTGGAAATCTTTTTGGTCAGTATTGGACAAGAACATAATTCTTTCTCTCCCCTCCTTCTATCCTACATAAATGTATCACACTGTCGAAGTTATCAACACAGTATCAGACAAGGCCAGAAAAGGGGGCAAGGCTGCCTTGGTTTTTCATACATGTGATCAGAGTTCTGAAAAAGTTGTCAAACTACCATGTCAGGTAGTAAACGTTCAGTTAACACAAAGGAAAGTGTTTCAATCAGAGGATCATTTCTTCATTAATTTAGAAATACAGAGTGGTAATTGTATGTTACTATTACTTCATAGCCAATTATTCCATCTATCTGGGTTGAGCCCTCAGAAAAGGTCTTGATAGCACCTGCTGGGAAGGAAAGGACACAGATTCACTTTCAAGCGGCAATGCTTTCAAAAACAATGACTCTTTGTGGGCTCTCAGCAGATACAAAGTGATCCATACAGACAAAGTTGGTGACTTACACTGCCAGAAAGAGATATTACCAACTTGAGTGACTGCTTCAAAATTTCTCAGGTGGTTTAGGATTTCTGTCCCCTATCTTATTAGGGATAGGTTAGAAGGACAGAGTTCCAAACCATATCTGGGATGAAATAATAGTAATTGCTGGGCAAAAAACTCCCTTGAAGATGAGACTAACTGATAGTAATTCACAAACAGAACTACTCTGCATCTCTGCTTCTCAGGGCTTCCTTCTAAGCACGCCACTGTTATCAGGAGTTTATGTTCAAAGCTTTACAGCATCTGTCCTAGATCTTTCCAGAAAAAGGATTGCTAAGCAGGAACAGAATGATCGCATCGTTCACACTTGAACTCAATGTGATGAGCACATTTGTTTGTCCTCATTAAGTGCAGTGTAGCGGGTGCTAACCGACATGCAGAGGCAGCATGCTGGGGCACGGCTAGGGAGCCAGGAGCTGGTCAGGAGAGCTGGGCTCTGCCTGCAGCCTGGGGAGATTACTGCTTCTCTGAGCTCTCGGGGAGAGCTTGTCAATAAGAAGAGGCATTTAGGGAGAGGTTGTCCAGAAGTTCCCAGGATTCCAGGAAATGCCCAAAGACACCCAGGGCGGGGGTGGGGGGAGGGCGCAGGAGGAAAGCCAAACAGGGGCAATACCTACAGGCCCTTGCTCCTCTTTCAAACAGACCATCTCTGATTGGATCCTTTATATGTACTGAGTTCTAAGGAAGCCTGATCTTAAAGGTGTAAAAACCACAAGACTAGCTAACCTTCACGTTCTTTACTTACAAAAAGGCAAAGTGAGCATATCTTTTTTTCATGGTCAAACATGATGGCAGCTAGAGCATGGATTCTGGAGCCAGCTTGCCTGGGTTCAACCCTCATCTCTTATGTCTAGAGCGGTGTGACCTTGGGCAAGTTTCCTAACTTCTCTATGCCTCAGTTTCCTCACCTATAACATGAGTAATAGCAGTGCCTGCTGCATAGGATTCTTGTGAAGATTAGATGAGGTCATCGATATGAAGCCCTCAGAACAGTGCCTGGCACATAAACAAGTGTTTCCTATTATTATTGGCCCCAGCTAGCAGCAAGCTTCTGGCCAGCATGGCTAATAAAGCCACAAAAGGAAATGCAGAAGAGCTCACTCATTCCGCGGAAAGGTGCTTGGGAGCATAATTGGATTTGCTGAAAGTGCCTTTTTAAACGGTACTGTTGGTTTCTGATTCACATTTGGGAAGAAAAGCAGAACAGAAGGTGATAAATTCCTTTATGGGAGAGCTTGGCAGGAAAGACAGATGCAACTGTAAAGTTAATTGGTGAATGGGAGGCAGGACCCCTGGGCAAAGGCGGACTGACGGCATGAACACGTTCTCCCTCTCCCGCTCCGGTTTGTGGTGATTAATTCATTAGGGATTCTGAAAGGCCATTCTTGGGTGGCTGCTGGTCCTGTCTTTGCCCAGACAAGGATGATGTCAGCATATAGTTTATGGAGTTCTGCAATCCTCCGGAGAATTCCAGGAGCTTCTAGAGCGTCTCCAGGCGGCTGGCCAACACTCTGAATACTGGATCCCACTTGAGCCTTGTGTATTGCGACTTGCTTGCCTCCATCATGATTTCTGTTGTTGTTGTTGTTCTCTGTACAAGCACTGGGGCATGAGAAATAACCTCAAAAGTTCCTTACATAAGACTCATTTTTCTAGCCCTGCTGGCTTGAATCTCCCTGGGAATTGGGCTCCATTCCTCAGCCCCTCCTCTAATTCATGAAGAACACAGAGTGAGATAACACACCAGGGATATGCCAAGTTTAAGATGCAAAATTTAAGATCGTCAAATGTGTCGTTATTTTATATGCCACTAAGAAAGAAAGAAATACTTGCTAATTAGACTGTAATACCAACTTAAAAAAATGTTTGAAAATACTCCTTCCAACTGACTTAGATGTTTTAAAGTCACACATCATTCTTAACATAAATACATGCATACATAAAAAGGAAAATATCAGGTTAGGTATTCCTAAAATGTTTTTCATGCCAAGTCTGAGTCTTCTGAATCACTTTCAAATCCTCGGTCAAAATATCTGTGTTCCTTCACATAATATCATTCTCTGTGCTGTCAGGGGCAATGGGCATGTAAAACGTCAATGTCAAATCATAGTGTAAATTTCTGAAGACACTGTAGACGGCCTGGGGACTCAGCACAGGTGGGCCACCTATGCCTCATCTCAATTGAAACGCCGCATGAACAGCTATGACAGGTCTGTGCCTGTGCCAGAAATGACAACTCGTTCATGACTGCCATCAGGCCAGCAGTAACCATAAGTTGCATCCCGTTTAAGTGTGCGAAAAGAAATGTGTACCTTAGAATCCATGAATTGGTAATAAAGGTTTACACTTGTTGTTTTAAGAGGATGGGTTTAATTCCCAGGAAACTTTTCAAAGATTGTTGAAAAACTGTACCTCATCCCATTAGTCAGAAGGTACACAGCAAAGCTCTGGCCTTTTCCAAGAACTTGACAGTTCCTCCTATCAGGACATGCTGGAGGATCAGAAGATTCCAGAAGGGAGAGCCAGTCTCAGGAGAGGATGGCTGCTCATGGGATGTGTTTTACATTCACCCAAAGTGTTGTCCCCTTAAATGAGTCATTTATTTGTGTGATGGCATTGTTATTCTCCGTTAAAATACAAATACCCTTAAAAAGGTCATTCAGTATCACTGTCTGATTAATGATTTCTCCCTTTTAGAGTGGAGTTTGCCAAAAGTTTATTTAAAGGAGCCAACCCTTTAAACCACACCATTTTTTTTTAAGTAATCTCTATGCCCGAAGTGAGGCTCAAACTTATGACCCTGAGATCAAGAGTCACATGCTCTACCAACTGAGCCAGCCAGGCACCCCTCTGAAGGAGCCAGCTTTTTAAAAAGAAAACTCTTGGGGTGTCTGGGTGGCTCAGTCAGTTAAGCATTGACTTTGGCTCAGGCCATGATCTCATGGTTCGTGGGTTCAAGCTCCACGTTGGGTTCTGTGCTGACAGCTCAGAGCCTGGAGCCTACTTCAGATTCTGTGTCTCCACTGTTTGTGCTCCATCTCTTTCTCTGTCTCAGAAATAAACATTAAAAAAGAAAAAGAAAAAAGAAAAGTCTCTGAATGTTTCGATAGCATAAAGCTTAGATCATAAAAGACCACATATTGTATGATTCCATTTACATAAAATGCCCACAGTGGGCAAATGTCTAAAGACAGAAAGTAGATTAGTAATTGCCAAGGGCTGAGGGGAGGAGGGTGGGGATGACCAATAATGGGTCCAGGGTTTCTTTTTGGAGACTTAAAACTGTTCTAAAATTAGATTGTGGTGATGGTTGCCCAACTCTGTGAGTATACTAAAAACAATGACTTGTACACTTTAAGTGGGTGAATTGTATAGTATATGAATTATATCTCAACAAGGGATTTAAAAAAAGACACTTATCAGAATGTGTTCCGTGTGTGTTAAATAACCTAACCAGAAGTTCTTTTACACTTATCCCAAGGATATATATTTAATAAAAACTTAGGTTTATTTTGTCCAAAGCAAAGCAGAATGCTAGGGACTATGGCAAAAAAGAAGTGATCTCTCCTTGGAGGAACCCATAATCAAGGAGGAACAGGAGAGAGACGTATACGTAAATAACTGGGGACAGGGGAAATATTCTGAGAGAACTGAGGACATTTGGGTGAACTCAAGATCTGACTTGGCCTCAAAGGCATTGGACTTTGATAAGTAGGTGTTGGGAGATAGGAACAGGGGCAGAGGTGAAATAGAGAAATGTTTCAGATCCTCTGCAAGCTGAGAGAGGCTCTTGGCAAGAGGCCCCAGTCCAGGTGAGTTGATGGGTCCAAACCACCAAGAGCTCCTCCAGACAGAGTTTAAGAATTGATGAGCCAGAGAGAGTGAGGGTCAATGGAGTGAAACCAGAGAAGGTTCTGAGACTGAGTGGGGAAATGTTGTCCCCAATGTGAAAGGAGCAGGAGCCCTGAGCAAGGTCACTCAGCTGCTGGGACAGATCCTGAACTCAAATCCGGGTTTCCTAATTCTCATCTCAGTCATCCCTCCCCTCGAATTACTGTCATAACGCATTCTGTGCCATCGCCGCACCCGCCGTCCGTGGTCCTGGGAGACTGTAGCCTAGTGGAAAAGTGCAAGCTTCGGAGAGGTGGAAGACAGAAGTCAAAGAGACAGTGAAGTAAGAACCCACTCTTAGTCCTTTTCCTTATTTCTTCAACCTCTCTTTCTTAACCTTAGGATCAGAAGCACTCATGTTCCACGAACACCCATTCCTGTCCCACCGACCCCTGTTCTTTACGGGATGCTGTTGACCTGGTCTGCCCATTCTGGAAGCTTGACTGCAACTAACAGTAGGATTTGTGAAGGACAGCTTTCTTTCTTTCTTTCACAAAATCCCTAGATTGTTTTTTTTTCTTTAATTTAGGAATTTATTTAAAAAAAAAACTCAGATAAGTTTGAGATTGATCGAATCCATACTTTGGTAACGAGCAATACAAAGTCAACAAATTGTCGACCCAGTCAAAATTTACATATACTAAACTTATAAAAATACACAGAACGGTTCTGGTGTTAACTTTTATTCCGTCCTTACTGAGCATTTCATGTGATTCTTAACCAGATTTCACTGAGGCCACTGTATCTGTGTTGGTCGTCAGGCTCTTTTCTTTTTCTTTCCCTGGATATTTTCATTAAGTAATCCCCTACTAGGCTCCATGCCGTTCCTCATCCATGCTTGTTGTCATCAAAATGGCTATTTCCTTGCATGAAAGCTTTTCATTTTCTTTCTCCATCTGCAGTGGCCCAAAGTGCTCCTTTTAAGAACAGAATCCTCGTCACCTGTGTTTCTCTCATAGGCCAGCTATGTATGCATGTGCAGCAGGAGGCAAGTGTTTCCTCCAGCGGCCACCTGTTATCCAGGAAATTCTCCCTCCACCACCCCCTCTCTCAAGTGATTCTTTGCTCTGTGTTGAGCTGTCCCTGTAAGCTCTCAGAGAAGCAGAGAGGATGTTTATAACTTCTTGTTTTAGTACTCACTTAAAAAAAAATCTCTATCCGGCTCAGAAGTCATTGGCTGATGTAAATACCCTGGTTTTGTTCTTCTCCCTTCTCTGTGTAGCCTCTGCTCAGCTTCTGTTCTTAGTACGGGCAACTTAACTCCCTGTAGTGGTAACCTTGCTCGCTTCCTCTGCAGAGGAGGAGCAGAGAGAGAAGGAGAGAGAAAATCCCAAACAGGCTCCGTGCTGTCAGTGCAGAGCCTGACACAGGGCTCGATCTCATGACTGTGAGGTCATGATCTGAGCCGAAATCAAGAGTCGGAGGTTCAACCAACTGAGCCACTCAGGTGCCCGAGGGATAGCACTATTGAAAGGAAAAGCCGAAAGGTTATGGGAAGCCTCACTTGGCCTCCCATCCCAGCTCTCTGTAGTCCTGATTTTGTATCTGAGCTATTTCCTTCTTTGATCAGTAGATGCATGCTAATATAATACTATAACCATAGATGCCTAATTAATTCAGGCAAAAAATACTCCTATCCATCTGTACCATCATGGTGGATGATCAAAAATTTGCACACTTATTTTTATTAAGTAAAAGAATAGTGTAAAATTAACTTGCTTTCTAATTCCATAATATTACTCACAGAAAATTCCATTCCTTCAAAATATTTGATTACATTGGCTAATTCACACTATGTGATATTTTATACTGTTTACCAAATTATCACATTGGAGGAAGTCCAAGCCAGATGCTTTTAAAAAATGCATTCTTCACAAACCAGGAAAAGATCCCAAACTCTGAGAGAATCCCAGATGTTTGAACATTTTATCTGAACCAGTTCTGTGATGATAAAACTCTCTTGTCCTTCGTTTTGTTACATCAAATGACTTCTTTATTGTGACTGATAATTGAACAAGAGCAGCTTTGGCTAATGCCATTGTGGACATTATCTCTTCCCATAAACACCAGCAGAAGAAAGTTCTGGATTATTAAGAATGGTCATGCTCTTTGACTCTTTCATGATTATTTCTACCGACTTTTTGTATCTTCAGTTTAACATTCCCAACAAATACACAAATACTACCTTTCTTTGCTTATAGGCCAGGTCATGGAGAGCACTGTTACTTAAAATTATTTTAGGGGTGCCTGGCTGGCTCAGTCAGTAGAGCAAGTGACTCTTGATCTTGGGGTTGTGAGTTTGAGCCCCACGTTGGGTGTGGAGATTACTTAAAATAAAATCTTAAAAAAAATAATAAAAGTATTTTATTGACTTGCATCTCAAATGATTATAAACTTGAAGACTTCCAGGGGCACCTGAGTGGCTCAGTCAGTTAGGCTTCTGACTTTGGCTCAGGTCATGATCTTACGGTTCATGAGTCCAAGCCCCACATCAGGGCTCTGTGCTGACAGCGTGGAGCCTGGAGCCTGCTTCAGATTCTGTGTCTCCCTCTCTCTCTCTCAAAAGTAAATAAACACTAAATTTTTTTTTTTTAAATTTGAAGACTTCCAAGCAACAAAAATATTTAAACAATTTTGTTTTAAGTTTAAATAGTTCCCCTCCTTTTTCAAGGCCAATTATCTTGTGTTCCCATTTTGTATTCATTTAACAAATATCCATATACTATTAACTAGTGAAAAGATAAGTGGAAGAAGCAGTAATGGTCAACAAAGAAAAAATGCATGATTAAGTATGTGGTAAATGTTATAAATTAAAAGATGCAGTGGGATATTAATGGTGTGTGTATGCGTGTAGTTAGGTAAAGGGAGGCGTCTTGGAGGAGGTCACACTGAAACTAAGGCCTGAAGAATGAACAGAAGGTAGGCAAAGAGAAGGGAAGCAGGGTCTCAAATAGAAGGAACAGTAAGTACACGGCCTTGAAGCAGAAAAGAGGTTGTTATATTCAGTTGGAGAAAGGATTTCAATGTGGCCAAGACGTGCAGAACAAGGGAACAAATAGGACAAGATAGGACACATGGGGCCAGAAGTTTAGATCTTCCTTGGAAGCACAATCTGTTAAGGTTATCAAACAATGGCGTATCATGATGATTCAATCCATGTTTTAAAAAAAATTACTCTGGTTATCTTTTGGTAGGAACGGGGAAGCCAGGCCACTACTACAGTGATCCAGGTAAGAGTGGAGAATGGCTTATAATTAGAGAGAAACTTTTGGGAAATGAGAAATACTCAAGGAAGTAGAAATGGCAAGATTTATTGAAAGTGAGAGAAAAGAGGGAGGGAGAAATCCAGTATGACAGGGGATTTTGGATTTAGTGACTGGATGGAAGAGGGTACTACTTAGTAAGATGGAGGAAAACTAGGAGAGGGAATGTTCTGGAGTGGGGATTGGGTTGGATCAAGAGTTTTATTTTGGAGATATTGACTTTGAGATGCCTGTTAGGAAAGTTCTGTATTCCTAAGAATGGTCATGCTCTAAGACACTTCTGTGATTATTTTTTTCCTTTTTTTTTTTTTTTTTGAAGGAGCTGGAAGTTTATTGATTACACTGCAAGGGAGCAGTGGGCAGGACAGCAAAGCAGAGACTGTCTGCTGTGATTATTTCCATCAGCATCTTCAAACTGGGGAAATGGCAGAAGCAATTTGATAAGTAAATTGAATGTATGGAGTATATGAACTTAGAGGAGAGGCTTGGGGAAGTATTTAAAACCATGGGTGTAGATGAAATGCCCTAGGGAGTGGATATTATGAAGGAAGAAATTACAATTAGGCCTCCAGACTGGTGAGCCACTAAATTCTACTGAAAGCATTATTATGCTATATGTTAACTAACTTGGATTTAAATTTAAAAAAATAAAATCTTTCGATAAAATGTCAAAACACTTCAAAGATCTTGTGCATGTATTCATTTACCTTTGTTCCTTGGCACTTTATGTTTCTTATTGCCCTTAAAAATGAGGTTTTATTTTAAAAATTTACATTGACAAACAAGTCACAGGGATGAAAAGTACAGTATAGGGAATGCAGTCAATAATATTATAATAACTTTGTACGGTGACGGAGGGTAACTATACTTACTGTGATGAGCATTTTGTAACGTATGTAATTATCAGATCACTGTTGTACACCTGAAACGAATGTAATATTATATGTCAGCTGTACTTCAATTAAAAATAGAAGGAAAAATTTTAAAGAATGAAGAAGGTATTGAGGAAGGCAAGTCAGCAAAGAGGACTGAAGAGTGGCTGAAGTAGGAAGGGTGCCAGGAGAATGTGGAGTCAGGAAGGCAGGCAGGAGAGTGTTTTGAGAAGGTGGAGGTGGTTGCTCACTTCGGGAGGAGAAATTTTAATGAACTGGTGGAAGCTGAAGCCATATGCGAACTTGGGAGTACCCAAAGGTCATGGTGGTTTTAAATGCCTGTTTAATCCAACTGTGTATAAAGTTTAGTTTACAAACTAAGATCCCACTAACCGCACAGGCCCCAAAGTCAAGCAAAATGTCAAACGTCCTGCAGAACCTTCATTCCTAGAAAGAAAGAGAAATAACAGAACACCTGCAGAACTTGTAACATAAAAGATTTGGTAATGTACATAGTAAATTTCAGTAAACAAGTCAAAGAACAGACATTTTGTTGTTTTTGTTGTTGAAGTGGGTGGATTTATTTACTGTTAAATATTCCTGCATAAAATGTAGGTGCACTATGAGTGCAACTCTATGTGAATCATGCATATAGGAGGTAACACGCAATAATGAAGTTTAATCATTCACAAGATTAAAAATATTATGTTTCTATTCCTATTCTATTATCTTTTTCTAAAAGAATGAGAACGGTTTGTTTCCTGTGACATGAAAAGTAAGGAACTGAGGTTTCTATAGTTTCTGCTCAACGGGTATACATTTTTTGGCTGATGGGAACTTCCCAGACCAGACAGGTATGAAACCACCCCAGACCACACTGTGAAGCAGTGGGAGGAGTTGTAACAGGTCTTCCTCATTGGTGTGCATATTTTTTTCCACCGTTCCTTTAGCATTACAAAATAACCAACTCCTGAAGCTCTAAAATCAACTTTTCATCTTACTCCCTAACTTCTCTGTGACAAGATCAGAGTTGGCTATAAAAGCATTATTTATCTGCATAATTTCCTATTTTGATTTGTACACCTAAGCATGATTCCCTGGGTTTGTTTCTCGGGATGGTTGGAGTGGCTGGACCACCGTGGCTTCCCTGGCTGCTGTCCAGGCCCCAGCTGTACTGCGTGTAGGCGGAAATGAAGGATGGGAGAGGGTGGGGGAAGGGAGAAGCAGTTGCCTAAATGCTGTCAGCTAATACTTCGTTACTTCATTATTGGCACCTTCCCACCACGGGCCAGCAGAAAGAATCTCAATTTAGTGCCTGAGGTCAAAGGTGGGGTTGGGCAAAAGAAGCAAGGAGCAGAAAAAGCAAGGTGGATTGATCTTCGCCAACCTCTCAGCCTGGTGCTTGCTGAGGTCAATCTTTAACATCAATTTTTACTTACTAAGCATTTATCGAGTGCTTTGGATAGTCACCGTGCTTGCTGCTGGCCAGATTCTTAAAACACCTCACTGTGATGATCAATTATGAGAGACAAAACAATATTGGGATATGTGTCCTTTTGAAATGCAAATAACTCTGAGAAAAGTGATAAAAATTGCCACTGCTTTTGTAAAATTCAGAAACTCAGACCTTGCTCCTCTGAGCCCCATTTAACACCTTTTGCACACTCTACGCACTCAATTAGAGGAAACTGGCAAGATGAAAGGCACAGAGCTTGCAGATTAAAATATATCTCAAGAACCCTTTCCATGCTCCAAGGTAGAAATTATTCATAGAATTATAGATGAACAAATCTCCCTCTTTTAACTTTAAAAAACTGTTTAGAATACTTTTTTTTTGTACTAGAGTCAAATTATTACTTCTTCCTCATTTTAAATTTGTTTTATTTTAGAACCAGCTACTTCTCCTCTCAGTTACTGTGACATCCATTTATATTCAAAAGAATATAACCTAAGATCAGGTAGCATTGATGTTATTTGAAAGATTTATCATTTACTTGCATTGAGAAAAGATGCAGTTTTTAAACGTCACGTTCAAAATGTGTGTAAACATCTTGAAGGAGTCACTCCATGATGACATTACACATTCTCTTTTGGAATAACCTGATTTTAAAGCTCATTCCTCTGCTATGACATTTCTTAATGCTCTCTTTGCACAAAAGATTCTTAGAAGGATGAAGAGGGAAAAAAAAGCCCACTTTTTAAAAAGTCTAACAAGATGTTTCATGAAAGGGTAGAATAAAGGCAAAATGACATGTGACCCGGAGGCCTCAATTAAGCCTTTCTGAGCCTCAATTTCCTCTTCTGTATAATGGGGGATAATGATAGCACCCACGTCCTGGATTTACTGTGAACTGTGCAAGAGATGGCAACTATTATTGTTAGAAAGCTCATTTGGGGGGTTGGATGCTCATGTGTTTGTTTTGGGGAGGAGTTTCACCCAAGGGGACCCCAAAAATAACTCAAACTTGTATTTTTTGATGAAGTAACAGATTCACACTCAGTATTCTAGTTTGTGAGACATGAGGGAAAGTTCAAAGCCTTTATGAAAAAAGAAATTTTGTTGAAGCCTTTTTTTTTTTAAATCTGGCTTTTTAAAAAAATCTACTCTTTTTTTTCTTTAAGTAATTAATTTATTTTGAGACAGAGACAGAGAGAGAGAGAGAGAGAGGGAGAGCACAAGCAGGGGAGGGGCAGAGAGGAGGGGGAGAATCCCAAGCAGGCTCCATGCTGTCAGCGAGGAGTCCAATGCAGGGCTCGAGCCCATGACCATGAGATTATGAGCAGAGCTGAGATCGAGAGTCAGATTCTTAACTGACTGAGTCACCCAGGTGCCCCTTGCTGAAGCCTTCTTAAAGGACACATTCATTTATTCAGTCGACATACATTTACTGAAACCTACTACATACCTAGCATTGTGCTAGGTGCTGGGGAGTGAGCTAAGTACTTTCTGATCTCCCTGAGCTTGGCTCTAATGGAGAGGAGATTGTGATTGGCTAAATAACCACAAATAAATAATACAGTCGATAAGAAAAGCTATGAGGCAAAATTCTGCCTTTTTTTTTAATCTTGGAAAATGGAACAGATGTTGAAAGAAATACTCGGGACGTCTAATTTTGCCATTCTTCCATCTCAGTGTCTCTCATAATTGATAGGTATGATGTTGGTACTTGGGCTCCCTTGTCTGTGTGTGGCATTCTTTGTTAAGACACACTGTACCAAATACATGTCGAATTTTCAAGATTGGATTAAAACATGGAATCACTGAAATGGCAAACTGATGACTAAAGCTATAGGTTCGTTTCATGGTCATATAGACATTTTGAAGGGGCAAGAAACCCTGGACAGGAAGGCTGGGGTGGACCTGGGGAGTGGAGGCCTGAGGAAGGCAGGGACAAGATTCCCGAAGCAGTGGTCAAGGCCCCTCGATGAGGACATCCTGAGTCAGAGTGACAAAAGGACTGAGGCAGGACTAGAAGGATTAGTCATTGCACCTGGAAAGCAAGTCTCTGGGAGTGGGGGGTGGGGGGGGGGCATTTGTAAGTGTTTATTTGTATTCAAAGAGTTTATCCAGAAGGCCTCTGAGAAGTATTTTTCAAACAGTAAGTCATGACCCCTTCTTGGGTCACAAAATAAATTTAGTGGGTACCCACTGGCATTTTTTAATGAAATAGAAAAAAAAATAAAATAGAAAATGTCAGTGTACATTGTGTGTAATAGGGATGAGGTTGTCTGGGTTTGGGGGTGTATGTGTATACTGGGTGGCCTCTGGGGCCCAGAGCCTGTTCAGTGGTGGGAACACCCTGTCCCCCAACTACTTTTCCCAGGATCTGGTCCTTTAAAGTAAAGCCTTTTCCCAAGCAAGTTAGGCAGAGACGCGGGTGGCAGAGCAGAGCTCCTACCCAAGCTCAAGTTCAGGGATCGGTCTGAACCAAAGATGGTATATGGATGTGGGGGCTGGCCTGCAAAAGGTACAATCCAGAAGAGACATCCCTTGAAAATGAATGATATAGAGACCAAGTACAAGGCAAAGGCATTACCTTCCTTCCATGGGAAGGAAATTATATAGGTTGGATTTGGCCATTTTTGTAACCTGCAAAATGGCAATCTCCTATATTGAAACTAAGAGGTGGGTTGGCCCAGGCTTGAAGAAGTCCCCTGATGATGCAGCCTCATTTAGGACCTGACCTGTGAGTGGGAAAGGTGCTGATATCAGAGAAAATTGGAAGTGAGATTAAACCACAGGCTTACATCCATATTTTCGTTCCTGGGCTCTTTGCCCTTGAGCAACTGCTCTGGGCACCTGTCAGCTGTCTGTAACTGAGGGCATTGTGTTTTAAACAAAGTATGCTTAGAGGTAGCTTCCTTCTCTCCATGGCACCTTTATGACTAAGACTGGTTTCCAAACACTGTCATTGTGTTGAGTTTTATTTCTCCCACTTGATAAGATACTTCTCTTACTGTGGTTTTAAAAAAAATTAAGTTAGGGGCACCTGGGTCGCTCAGTTGGTTAAGCAACCGACTTTGACTCAGGTCATGATCTCCCTGTTTGTGAGCTCGAGCCCCGTGTTGGGTTCTGTTCTGACAGCTGGAGCCTGGAGCCTGCTTCAGATTCTATGTCTCCCTCTCTCTCTAACCCTCCCCTGCTTGCACTCTGTCTCTCTGTCTCTCAATAATAAATAATAAACATTATTTATAAAAAAATTGTTTTTAATAAAATAAACATTAAGCTAATTTATGTAATAACTTTTTTTGAAGGATAAAAGAGTTGGTCATTTTATTTGAACTTATAATTTCTTTTTTTTTATGTTTACTTATTTTTTGGGGAGAGAGAGAGAGACAGAATGTGAGCGGGAGAGGGGCAGAGAGACCTGACCTGAGCTGAGCAACTGAGCCACCCAGGCGCCCCACCCCTACAGATAGAATTTCTAAGTTTAGGTCTTCCCACATTGATTTTGGATGACAGAGAGAACTCTCAAGGAAAGAGGGATGAATAGCTGGTCTTCCTTGGAGCCGTTAGAGTATTCCAGTAACCCAGTAATCCAGGACTCCTTGATGATAAAAGGGGAGGTGGGGTGAGGGAGAACTTTGCACAGGTTTGGCAAATGGTGCAGTTCCTTTCTGCTGAGAGTTAAGCTGGTAGAGAGGGAGAGAAGTGGCTCTGAGCTGGGGATACAGACAGATAAACTGTCAGGGAGGAAAAACTAGTAAAGCAGTAATGGAAGATACCAACTTTCATGCTGGTGAAAGTTCATGAGTGGTGAGGTGAGGGTGGTTCTCTGCAGAGGTGGAGGAAGAGTCTCAATCCAGGGCCCCCGGAATGGAACATAAACCGTCAAGAGAGATGGCAGATCTCCAAGATAACCACTGATTTCTTTCAAATGTCCCACCCTGCAGTGGCAACTTCAGCCTAGGTCTCTGACCTACTCTTTGCGAATCTGAGTTCTTCCTTTTCTTAATCAAGGCCGAAGGGCTCTTTATTTCAAACGTGAAGAGAAGGAAATGTCTCTTTAAAACTCTTACATAAAACTTTCATGTTGTAGAAAAAGCATGTGCTTAGAAATGAGACAGAGCTGAGTAGCATTTTTTTAAATGCTCACCACAGACTAGCTGTGAGCCCTTGGGTAAGATAGTTAACAAGTTAGGAATCTCAAAGAACTACAGTCTCTTACCCTGGAAATCAAGAAAATAATACCTCTTTTGTAGGATTGTTATGAGAATTACATAAGACAAAGTTTATAAAGTGCAAGGCTGGGCACTCAATAATGAAGTTAGTATGTATGTTATGATCTTTCCAGTCCAACGAGCAGTTAAAAGACAACCAAAACAGAATTTACAACTCTTTTAGAACACCAGTGTTGATCATAATATAAACATGTGGGGCAGATTTGCAGAATTTATAATTCAATACGGGGATCTTTTCAAAGGCTTTTATGAAAGTGTTGCATGAAGCTGCTTAGACAGTTAAGTGAAAATTCTATATCAAGATCAAAGAAAATCCATCCAGTTTTAATTCTTGAGAGATTATCAAGTCTAAGAATTATTCAAGCACTTTAGTTTCTTCCTTTTCACTTCTGCTGTTTAACTTTCTCTGTTTTATATTTAATTTTGGCTTCTCTGTTATGGTCAGTGTGACCAAGGTTTGGAACAAAGGCTTAAAAATAATAGACATTTTAGACTCAGAGCTAAAACATACCTTAGGGATTATCCAGTCTAGTACATTCTAGATGGGACCCATGCAAAAATAACATTTCACTATTTTGTCATATCCCCATATCATTTACTTAATTTTTTTTGAGAATCACTTTATTTTTATTTATTTTTTTTTACATTTTTTTAATTCTATTTTTTTTTAAATTTACATCCAAATTTGTCAGCATATAGTGCAACAATGATTTCAGGACTAGATTCCTTATAATGCCCCTTACCCATTTAGCCCATCACCCCTCCCACAACCCCTCCAGTAACCCTCTGTTCTCCATATTTAAGAGTCTCTTCTGTTTTGTCCCCCTCCCTGTTTTTATATTATTTTTGTTTCCCTTCCCTTATGTTCATCTGTTTTGTCTCTTAAAGTCTCATATGAGTGAAGTTATATGATATTTGTCTTTCTCTGACTGACTAATTTTGCTTAGCATAATACCCTCCAGTTCCATCCACATAGTTGCAAACGGCAAGATTTTATTCTTTTTAATTGCTGAGTAATACTCCATTGTGTGTGTGTGTGTGTGTGTGTGTGTGTGTGTGTGTGTGTGTGTGTGTATACACCACATTTTCTTTATCCATTCATCTGTCGATGGACATTTGGGCTCTTTCCATACTTTGGCTATTGTTGATAGTGCTGCTATAAACTTGGGGGTGCATGTGTCCCTTCAAAACAGCACACCTGTATCCCTTGGATAAATACCTAGTAGTGCAATTGCTGGGTTGTAGGGTAGTTCTATTGTCAGTTTTTTGAGGAACCTCCATCCTGTTTTCCAGAGTGGCTGCACCAGCTTGCATTCCCACCAACAATGCAAAAGAGATCCTCTTTCTCTGCATCCTCGCCAACATCTGCTGTTGCCTGAGTTGTTAATGTTAGCCATTCTGACAGGTGTAAGGTGGTATCTCGTTGTGGTTTTGATTTGTATTTCCCTGATGATGAGTGATATTGAGCATTTTTTCATGTGTTGGTTGGCCATCTGGATGTCTTCTTTGGAGAAGTGTCTATTCCTGTCTTTTGCCCATTTCTCCCCTGGATTATTTGTTTTTTGGGTGTTGAGTTTGAGAAGTTTTTATAGATTTTAGATACTAACCCTTTATCTGATATGTTGTTTCCAAATATCTTCTCCCATTCTGTCGGTTGCCTTTTAGTTTTGCTGATTGTGTCCTTCGCTGTGCAGAAGCTTTTTATTTTGATGAGGTCCCAGTAGTTCATTTTTGCTTTTGTTTCCCTTGCCTCTGGAGGCGTGTTGAGTAAGAAGTTGCTGCGGCCAAGATCAAAGAGGTTTTTGCCTGCTTTCTCCTTGAGGATTTTGATGGCTTGCTGTCTTACATTGAGGTCTTTCATCCATTTTGAGTTTATTTTGTGTATGGTGTAAGAAAGTGGTCCAGGTTCATTCTTCTGCATGTCGCTGTCCAGTTTTTCCAGCACCACTTGCCGAAGAGACTGTCTTTATTCCATTGCATATTCCTTCCTGCTTTGTCAAAGATTAGTTGGCCATACGTTTGTGGGTCCATTTCTGGATTCTCTATTCTGTTCCATTGATCTGAGTGTCTGTCCTTGCGCCACTTAGTATTTTTCTTTAGGTTGACTGTCTTAAAAAACATAATACCTACTTTGCTTCTAAGCAGTAATATTCATAAATATCACAGGTTTGATAGGCTAGTAAAATAAATACATAACCTAAAGCAATTGTCCACAGGCCACCTAAAATCATCTCATGTACTACCAGTGGCATGAGGAAGATAGCACACTTGGGTAAACACTGATCACATCTGCTCCTCTATTTTATAGACGAGGACACTGAGACCCAAAGAATTGAAGAGTCTGCTCTCACAGCTTTAATAAAAGGCTTGATATAAGAAGTTGGTAATTAGGGGCACCTGGGTAACTCAATTGGTTAGGCCTCTGACTCTTGATTTCTTTTTTTTTTTTTTTTAACATTTATTTATTTTTGAGACAGAGAGAGACAGAGCATGAACGGGGGAGGGGCAGAGAGAGAGGGAGGCACAGAATCGGAAGCAGGCTCCAGGCTCTGAGCCATCAGCCCAGAGCCTGACGCGGGGCTCGAACTCACAGACCGCGAGATCGTGACCTGAGCTGAAGTCGGACGCTCAACCGACTGAGCCACCCAGGCGCCCCTGACTCTTGATTTCAACTCTGGTCATGATCTGGCAGTTCGTGAGTTCAAGCCCCATGTTGGGCTCTGCACTGACAATGTGGAGCCTGCTTGGGATTCTCTCCCTCTCTCTCTCTCTCTCTCTCTCTCTCTCCCTCTCTCTCTGCCCCTCCTCCTGTTGGTGCTCTCTTTCGCTCTTTCTCTCTCTCAAAAATAAATACATAAACATTAAAAACAACAAAAGAATTAGGGAATTAAAAACCATCTCAATATTTTAGTAGTACCATGTCTTGCTTTTCATGTGTCCCATACACTTCCTAGAATCCAAGAGAGTAGGCAAAATAAGGGTTGTCTTAGTGAAAGAGAAAATACTACATATTATATATCGCTCCTTCAAAAAACTATGGAGATGAGTCAAAGGACAAAGAGCTAGATTTTGTAATTTGTTTCTCTCTTTAAAAAATTTTAATAATCATCTGAACACAGTCCAAAGCTGAATCATTTGCCTCTGTTCATACCCGTTTATGGAGTTTATTTTTACTGACCAGATTAAGGTCAGCAATATTGGCCTTCTCCTGACCCTGAATGCCTTGTTCTTTGAAACTCGAGTGTTAGTTCCTGTTTGCACCATTGTACCTTGTTAGAGAAGGTATTTCTATTCTCCAGAGAGTGAACAATAAGCTACTGTATGTTTGGTCTCTAGGGTTCATTTCTTCATGTTTTCATTAGTTTTATTCATGAGATTCTATTAGAGTCAATTGTTAAATTGCTGGAAACGTCCCCAACAAAGGACAAAAAGGTTCTTCTATAAAACAAGAACAGCCCATCCCCTGCCCAGACTTGAAGGACCATAAATTGGTGTAATAAATTGCAGAATATAAGCAAGTAACTTTTCTTCCCACTCTACTAAGGGGCCTGGGATTTGTGAGTCCACGTCTGAAAGTAGGTCAGTAGCATAGTAAAAAAATCCTACTAAATACAAGTTGGAGTTCACTGCTTTGAAAAACTGTAGTCCCATGTAGTTAAATCAGAGTCCATTACATTCATTTTGATGGATTCAGTTATCATACATAACCTGAAGTAATTGAAATCATTGTTATAATTAATAGTAGTATCTCATTTGAGATATTCCTTTTTAAAAATATTCTCCTTTTACTTCCAGAATTAATGGTTAGAAAAACATTCCTCAGTTCATCCTAGAGGTTTCACTTGACTCAATTCCATTGTGGAGTCACATTTTCCTAGTGTTTTAAAGATCCTAGAATCCCCTTCTCTCTACTTTGAGCTCATGGAAGCATTTGAATACAAATCTGTTTTGATTCATTACTACAAAAGCACATTATCCAAAAAGGTACAAAATTTGAGAGTAAGCCTGGTCATGTAATTTCTTGCCAAGAACATAAAAGCAAATACACCACTTAATATTTACTAAGAAATAAGTACCCAAAGGGGGCTAGTCAGTAACAAAGACAGAAGCACATGTAATGCTATGTCAAATGAGAAATTTGAGCATATTCATTGGACCAAGCATTAATCTTTTATGAATTGTACAATTTTAAATAAAGCAACATGGGGGAAATTACAATAGAGTTAAGAAAAGAGGCAATTCGGGGGAATTATAATGTATTGAAAACACATGTCGAATACTTCCCTCAATACTGATGAATGGGATCAAGCCATACTCTATCTAAGCCTCACATTGTTTTTGCCTCCTACATTCTAGCAAAGTCTGAAAACAGCAGCTAAGGAGGCAGGGATGGAGATGTTGCAAAAATATTTGTTTTACAGTGCAATGGATGCTTATCTGATTTTAAATTAAATGTTCCCTAACAGACATCTGCTTAATGGTGCTCTTGTGCTCCCCCCCCACCCTCTTTTGTGTAATTTTTTTGCCCACAGCATTCCCTCAAAAACTACTAGAGTGGCTTTTGCTATTCTTTAATTTTTTTTTTAAACAATGGCCAACCATCTCTCTAATACACTGGTAGAATATTCCCAGAACAGTTAAAAAGCCTCTCTATTACACATTAATGCCTTGTTCACGCTACGAACTTCAAGACAATTTCCCAACTATTTATTTGCTTTTAGCACTTTTCCCTGCAAACTCAGAAACCAGCTGCCATTCCTTTTATACCCTTAAAATTAGGTGGGAGTGTGTAAACAATGAATGATAAAATGAAAGGGCTCTGGCCTCCCCGTTGTACCTCTGGAAGAGCTCCTTTAGGAACAGAGGGACCCTCCAGAGGACAATTTCGCCTACCTGGGCTGCAGTCCAGCCGATGGCGTCTGCAGGGTGGCATCTTATTGTGGCCGAGAACACACCTGCCAGGCTATGCCAACCCTTGTCACTTGCATTTAAAAACAAGACAGAGGATGAGACTTCTGACTTAGAACCAAGAGTCGTGTTCTGACAGTGCCTCTGTGAATTATACGATTTTAAATAAGCAACATGGGAACACTGCAATAGAATGAAGAAAAAAAGGCAATTTGGGGAATTAGAATATATTGAAAACACATGGCAAATACTTCTGTCAATGCTAATGTGTGGAGCCAAACTCTGGTTATCCTTCTGGCTCCTTGAGCTGGACATATTTTTCATCTACTCCTTGGACCCTCTTCTGGAGACCTGAGTTCCAAGCTCATCTTGCCTTCTTGCCCACTCAGGACCCTTAGTTTCAGTAGCTGTTTGCCCTGTTCGGTGGCCACACTTTGCCATTTCCTCTAGGTCAGTGAGCTGCCTCCCATCTTACATTGGTTGATACCTCGTTCCCTCCCCCCTTGTGTGTGGCTTTTGCATGGTCTACTAAGCCTGTCACCAGGACAGTGTTGACCTGGGACATCCTTGGTCGGTCCTCGTTCTCTCTAGCCTATCCACCTCCCCACATCTCCCAACTTCCTGCAGTCTTGTACTGGCCCCTATCCAGTTCCCAAATTCAGAAATTAAGGAATCCAAAGATAGATTAAGATTCTGGCCTGAACCAAAAAAGAACTACGTAATTTTGTTTAAAATGTGACAAATGTGAAGTACTCAGGTGATCAACATCCTTGAAAGTTGCCATTTACTCAGAGGAATTAATAGCTTTAATTGGTGAGTATTTCTCAGTACTATATTTTGGAGGAACAGTGTTCACATCTTTAATCTGAGGGGAGAAAGGAGACAAAGGGTGGTAAGGGCCAGAAAAATGTGAAAAGGATCAGAAAATGAGACTATCAGGAAAGATGAAAGAATGTGGGATATTTGTTTGTAAGAAGAAATTAATTTCCACATTTATAACTCCCTTTAAGAATGTGATGTTACTACATGAGCAGTGGATTTTATTGTCTTTTCATTTCTTCTGTTCAATAAATACTACTGAAGATAAAACACAGAAGGAATGTGATGAGAGTGTGTTCATTCTAGTGCTTTCTAAGGGTGGAACAGGCAATGACTTAAAAGGCATATCATGGAGATAAGGAAGAGTTTCTTGACAGTCGCCAGACCAGTATTTCCCAACACCCTTATTTCCTCTCCTGTCGTCAGCATGGCCTAGTTCACATTGTCTAAAGATAAGTCATGAACTGTTCCTGCTCAGAGACCCAGTGATTCCCCTTTGAAGAACACACTCCAAGGACAAAGAACAAAAGTAACTTCCACAAACTTGTTCAGAGTGGCATTATTCAAATTATAGTGACACCTTTTAGGGGTCAGCCCAGCCCGTGAGCTATGCCATCATCTGTAGGAACTCCTCCCATCCTCCTTCCCCAGAGATGCAGCTCTGATATTCATGTTTGTAGTGGGTAATCCCTCTCGCAACTCAACCAGGAATGGAGCTAATGCAAGCCAGGAGGTGGGCCTGGGACAGAAGATTGCAGGTTAATCCCTGGATGTGGTCAGAATGATAGAATAAACTCTGAGGTAACGCTGTTCCTCTGCAAGAAGAGACAATGAGGGTAAAGGAAAGAGAATGAAGCAGATTCACTAAGAAAAACAGGGGTAAACAAAGAATGGACTGTCAACATTCTGGCTCCTTCCAGACGCCCAAACTGCATTTCTACCCTTTCACTTGGTGACACACCCCTCTATCTTTGAAATAAATTACTCTTTCAACTTAAAGTAACTTGAATCACCTTTTGCTTCTTATAACCAAAGCCTTAACTAACACACAATAATAAAAAATCGGAAGCAAATTAACCCAAAATAAGAAAATAAGTAAATTATTGTGGGTCAGCATGATTACTGATCTTTTAAAGTGATTCTCTACATGGAAAAGTGAAGGCTGTAAGGCAGAATGAACATATCGCTTGGGACTTTTAAATGGTACACTTAGTCAAAGAGGACTGGAGGAGTATACAAAGTAATGTAAACAGTTACTAAGGGCATGGGAGTTTCGGACACATTTTTTATACAATATCTTTGAAATTCAGACCTCTGGCATTTTGCGGCAGTGATTTAATACCCTGCTTCAAATCTTTCTCAGAATATTCATTTTTCTGATATAGTTATCCCCCATCAGTTTTCACCTAAAACTTGAAAGTTGTTCTTGAGTCTTTTTTTTTCTAAGGAGCCTTTTATTGGGAAATGGTATTTAGAAATTACAATTCTGGGTGTGATTTTCAAATCATCTTTATCCTTATATGGAGAATGGAATAAAAGCAAGTTGAGTATAATCTGGGACATGGTCTAGGAGACAGTGTGATGGTCCATCCGGACTACCAATAAAAGGAGTCAGCGCTCCTTGAGTAAACTGATTATACAGGTCTGGGGCAAGAAATGTGAAAGAATAGCCTGGAACATCTTGCCAGACCAGATAGCAGTGAAGCAATCCAAGACTACAAAGGTCATGTCAAAAGGACTCAGTAATCAACCCACAGAGACTTCCACTGACCCTATATGAGATAATTATGTATTGATAAAAATAATAATCATAAGAGATTGATACAGATTAAGGTGTTTAGATCCATGAATTCATAATAACATGAATTTATATTATTATACATACACACATAATAACCTTTGAAGGATACTAAATGATTATCTATGTTGAAAATCCTAAAGAATCATCTTAAAAAATCTTAGAACTAGGGTGCTTGGGTGGCACAGTTGGTTAAGCGTTGGGCTCTTGATTTCGGCTCAGGTCATGATCTCACTGTTTGTGAGATTTAGCCCCTCCTCAGCTCTGTGCTGACAGCACGGAACCTGCTTGGGATTCTCTCTCTCCCCCTCTGTCTCTGCCCCCGCCCTCTCTCTCAAAACGAATAAATAAGCTTTAAAAACCTTTCAACTGTTTTAAATTGCATTTTAAATAAAAGCCAACCTGTAAGACCATGCTTGATCTGGCACCTTCTAATCACACTCATCTTATTTCGTGCCACTTAACCCCTTGCTTATGATGTTCCAGTCATATTAACTTTTAAATAAACTTGCTTTTTTCTGCCCTAGGTTGACCCCTCCTCATGCTTCAGATCTCAACTTACCTTTCCAGGGGGATCTTTCCTGACCATCTTAGGAGCAAATCCTATTAATTCCCTCCCTAAAATCGAATGTATTTTGTATTTATTTTGATTGTTCACTTGTTTTTCCCAGTACACTGCAAGTACGTTTTAAGGGGGGAAGAATGCCTTATTTCTACCCAGGATCTACCACATACTCTGTAACTCTAGGCACTCTGTAACTATTCATGGGAAAAGTAAGTGATGTTATCCATTGAGTTGAGACTAGGTGGTTGAAAAACAGGTGAGACTCTCAAATAAGTAAGCGAAGGTGATTGTGGGATCTCTAGAAGGGCAGAAGCACTAAGTCTGTGTATACCAAAGAGCCAGGAGCATGCTGGGAATAAAAAGAAATGTGATTTCAAGGACAAGGTCATTGTGGAGATTAAGAAACAGATGTGATTACCTTAGGTTTGGAGAATGCTTTTATGGAGAGTTAAATTTAAAAAATTTCTAATACCACTTTAAAAATAAAAATTGTAGAGTTCCTAGGCATTGGCCTAATTATTCTCAGTTAATGACTCCCATATTACAGATAATAAATAAGAGAACCTTTCCATTATGTACTTGGCTATGGCATTGGGACAAATAATTCTAACAACTTCTGTTAGTATATCTGATCCTTGGTCGGTATTTTGTTTTATTTATTTATCATTTTTGTATAGAGAGAGAGAGAGAGAGAGTGAGAGAGCACAAGGAGGGGAGAGGGGCAGAGAGACTGGGAGAGAGAGCATCCCCAGCAGGCTCCACGCTCACCATGGAGTCTGACACGGGGCTTGAACTCACAAACTGTGAGATCATGACCTGAACTGAAGTCAAGAGTCAGACACTCAACCAACCGAGCCACCCAGGAGCCCCTAATCTTTGATATGTCTTCATGTGAGCTTAGGTGTATGTATAGAAAACCCATCATGGTTATATTTCGTGCTTTGGCAGCTTTAACAATGACACAGTACAAATTTGTCATTTGTGATTGGGAGTACTATCACACCAAACACTCCTTTTAATTTTTTTTCTCTTTTCAACCAAGAACTTTTCTGAGGCTAGCTGTTAGCAAAATCTGTCATTATAGTTTCTGAATATTAAAGCTGGGGTAAATGAAATTCTTCATAAAAATGTCAGGAAGCTAATGGGTTCTGAATAGCACGTGACTTTTTTCTACCTGTGTCTTAATTAATAAAACAACATAAATACATTACAGAAAGTTTGGATGATCAGAAAAAGATGAAAGAAATCAGACATAATAAATCCCCATGACCCTCGTGATACAAATCTCATATATTTTCCTAGTTGTAATTGTTTCCTAGTTGTAATCTCAGTGTACATTTTAAGTTTTTATCCTAAAGTTTTCTTTGGTTCTGAAACAGAAGGCAAGCAAATTAGATAATTTACTTGTTTGTTTATTTATTTATTTTAAGAGAGAGGGTGCAAGTGAGTGAGGGGCAGAGAGAGTGAGCGAGCGAGCGAGAGAGAGAGAGAGAGAAAGAGAGAGAAGTGGGGCTCACTCAAAGCCTGGCTCGTGCTCAACGCAGGACTCGAACTCATGAACTGTGAGATTATGACCTGAACTGAAGTCAGATGCTTAACCAACTGAGCCATCCAGGAGCCTACGAATTAGATAATTTAAAGTAGACATAGATAAGGTGAAGCAAATAGAGGAGACAGATTAGAATGAGTAGTCATTTGAGATGGAACCTGATTGGCAAGAAACAATCAGCCTTGTGACTGAGCCAGAGCATTCTCACACACAAGGCAGAGAGTACAAGGAAGCAGGACAGGAATAAACTTTGAGGAACAGAAAAGTGGCCAATGTGGATAGAGTAAATGAGCAAGATGAACATGGACGAAGATGAGTTGGGAGAAGAAAGGGAGGAGGGAGATGAGGTTTGGCCATCAGGACATATATCCCCGCCAGGATTATACAGCACTGGGAAGCACTCTCCAAAGGAAAGGGATATTGCTACCAGGAGATTCGTAAGCATGCTGGGCAGAATAGGAAAACAAACAAACAAACAACCCAATAGCTGCATTGCATGGTCATTCAATTTACATAATGATTTTTTTTTGGTGAGTAATATTCCATCATATGTATATTTTATTGACTTAATATTTTTGCTCGCACTGCCATTACTAAGTTCTACATTTTAGTGAAACAATTCCTGATTGTTTCATAATGTGGCTGTTTCAAGTCTTTTATAATCATAAATAGTATTTTATGATGGTTCCAGTGCATATGGCTTTTTCTATACCTTTTATTTTCTTCACCTCCAGAAAAAGGACCATGTATAACAGGGCATGAGATCTTCTTGTTGATACATTTTGTTAAAGTTAGTATTTTCTAAAAGGTTTTGTCCATGTGAAATGTCAGTAGAAATTCATAAAGCATATACATTTTTCTGTCCCCTCTACATTAATAAGTATTATCGCTTTCTCATTTTGCCAATGCAATAGGTGATAATGATATATATTTGCTTTGTGAAATCGTAACTGTTGGTGGAAATTTTTATTTAAGGTTAGTTGTAGCAACTCTTCTGCAAATGTTCTGCACATGCCCATTGTTGATTTATCTATTAGAGTCTTAGTAATTTTTGTATCTATTTATTTGAACTCTTTAAAGGTCCTCTTTAAAGAACTTGTTAAAGTCCCTTCCCATAAGTAACTGTGTTTTCAAGTTTGCAGTTTGCCTTTTTAACTCTCAAAATTATATTTGTGTTTATATTGTCAAATTTTTATTTTATCTGTTATTTTCAAGCTTAGAAATTCATATTGTTTCCAGAGGCTTGGAAAATATTTAATTCTATTCTATTTTAGCTCATCTAAAGATGTTTTTTTTCTTTTTCATTTCTCTACATAGCCTAATTTTATTTTTTATTTATAATGTGAAATGAAGATATGAGCTGGTTTTTCTCTCAATTGGTAGCTGTTCAACCCATTACCATTTATTTTTTTATTATTTTTTAAAGTTTATTTATTTTGAGAGAGACAGCTTGCATGGGGGAGAGGTAGAGAGAGGGAGGGAGAGAGAATCCCAAGCAGGCTCCATGCTGCCAGCCTGATGCGGGCTTGAACCCATGAAGCCGTGAGATTATGACCTGAGCTGAAAGCAAGAGTCAGTCACTTAACTGACTGAGCCATCCAGGTGCCCCTCAACCCATTATAATTTATGAACTGATCTTTCTTTCCCAGTTGATTTGGGATACAACATTTAACATATATTTTATGCATGCTAGAACCCATTCACAGGCTATTATGTTCCAGTGGGAAATTTGTCAATTCAGTCCTTATACCAGCACCACAGAGTTTTGATTCTTACTGCCTTATGTCTTAGTATCTGGTAGGGCTAGCACTCTACTTCATTTCTCTTTAGAAAATCCGTGTTATTTTCATTTGTTCATTCTTCCAGATGAACGTTAGGATAACTTCCAAAGTGAAAAAAGAAGAAAAAAGATCCTATTAAACTGTTCATTGGAACTACATAATATTTAAAAGAGAAAATTTCTGGAAAATATCCAAAGGCTAGGATCAGAGTTTCCTGTCATCAAATAGATCCCAGTTCTGGTATCTTGTTCTCCTCTGTCCAGTTTGCTTTTTCTTTTTGAGAACAAAATTCATTTGCATGAAGAATAAATTTCCTGTTGTTGTGGAGTTTTTATTTAAAATTTGTATTTAAAATTTTTTTAATGTTTATTTTATTTTTGAGAGAAAGACAGCGTGTGAGCAGGGGAGGGACACAGAGAGAGGGAGACACATAATCCGAAGCCGGATCCAGGCTCTGAGCTGTCAGCACAGAGCCCGACGTGGGGCTTGAACTCCTGAACTGCGAGATGATGACCTGAGCAGAGGTCAGATGCTCAACCAACTGAGCTACCCAGGTGTCCCTAAAATTTGTATTTTAGACAGCACTTCTGTTGTGGTTGACCTCAGAATTGAAGATAGGACCTAAATAAGATCAGTGGTTTTTGGACTAAAGTTCCTATACTTTTCGTTGTCTCTTGTTAGTTTTAGTATTTGTACAGATCTTCTAGCACCCAAAAAAGGACAGAGTTTCAGGATGGGAATTGCTTTCATTCATTACATTTGTTGTACTTATCAAATTTATTTGAAAATATGAAGGTCATGTGCCACTTGTTTGGATAGCTGATTTCTGGCTTGCTTCATCATTTGTAAGTTTATTATAGAAAGTGGGAGCTGCAATCTTTACACAGTAATCCTTAGTTGATAGCTGCAGATCATGAATTACAGGAATGGTGCACCCTGGAGTTGTGCAGTACATGGCCATATGCTACAGCCTTGGCGATAACTGTCTGCTGAACTTGAAAGCAAGTCTATTTATTTCCTTCCAGGATCCTATCAAGGGTTGATTTATACCCTAAGGTCATTTAGGCACTTTCCTTCATTCTCCTTAGAGAACCTGTCTTTTCCAACAGGGAAGGAATGATGATGATGATGATGATGATGATGGTGATGGTATACACTACCATCATACACTATCAGTAAGTTTTGCTCTCATTATCTCATTATACCTCCATTGTAACTGTCTGTTGTAAAGGATATGTGTTATTAAACCTCTGTTTTAGAGATGTGAAAAATGAGGTTCAGATAGACTATATGAGCTCCCAGGCTTGTAGGTAGTAGGATTGAGCCTTCTGATAGCAAAGGCCAACCTCTAGGTTAACTCCTCCTTTAGGGGCTATTGAGGGAATGCCCCCAGCCAGTTGTGGCCCAACCCTTTAAGATACTAGTCTAATGTCTGGAATCTTGGAGAATTTTGTGTGTGTGTGTGTGTGTGTGTGTGTGTGTGTGTGTGTGTGTGTGTCTGTGTGTGTTTGCGTGTATGTCTTGAGTAGGTTATAGTTCTGAAATGCTACGTTCAAGTTTGGGCTCTCCTGTGTGGGGTAGGATTTAGGGAAAACCTTATTGCCTTCTTTTTGTCACTTTTCTTTACCACTTGATATGTTGCAATTGGTATACAGGTAAAACCAGCTTAAAATTTCCACCTACACCAGATTTGAAGAGTAAAAGAAGTCATCCAAGATCAGCCAAAAGAGTGGGTATGGAAAGAAGAAGAGGCAGTACTACCTCTCAGTCTTTTTGGTGATGAGAAAGATGACCTAATTGTATAAGCCTGCAGTCTGCTTTGTTTTGTTTAAGCATCAAATGAGATACCTCCTTCTCCCCTCCCTGCCATAGCTGGGTTCAACCGTCTATAACATGGAGATCCTTAGAAAGAGTACAGCCTGTGTGTGTGTGTGTGTGTGTGTGTGTGTGTGTGTGTGTGTGTGTGTGTGATAGCAGCATATCTCTGATGACTTACAAAACCACACACAAGCTTTCTGTTTCAGGAGATCATTACTCTTGCATCTATTTATATGCAATATGGATTGTTTCACCTTCACTTTTCCTGTCTTCACACATTTACTTCGTCTTAAATGTTTGTTTTTGTCCCAGTCAATTTTATGTACATTTCTATTTATTTTTATTTACTTATTTTTTTTATCTTAAAACAATTTTTTTAATGTTTACTTATTTTTGAGAGAGAGAGAGAGAGACAAAGTCAAGTGGGGGAGGTGCAGAGAGAGAGGGAAACACAAAATCCAAAGCAGGCTCCAGGCTCCAAGCTGTCAGCACAGAGCCTGACACGGGGCTCGAACTCACGGACTGTGAGATCATGACCTGAGCTGAAGTCAGATGCTTAACTGACTGAGCCATCCAGGCACCCCGCAAGCCTTCTTGATACATTCAAGTTGGGCAAGATGACAGTGATACCAGTATCTATATCTTGTGCCTTTTGCAACAATATAATAAAACAATGGCAATGCATTGATTGCCTTTTATGTGTCAGAATTGACAGGGAATTTATATACATCTTCTGATGTAATCCTTCTGAGCAATCATTCCCATTCTACATGGCACTCGTGTCAACTCAAGTGTTAGCTTACCCAAAAGCTACAAGACTGGAACCCAGATTTTCAAATACCAAATGTTTTTATTTAAAAAAAAAAAAAGAAATCCATCACATCTTTTCAACTGTACTCTGGATGTTCTATATATATATATATATATATATATATATATATGTATATATGTATGTTCTAGTATATACCAGATCTGATATATACTATATCTAGTATATACATATCTATATATCTATATATCTATACTGGATCTAGTATATATATCTATACTATATATACAGTATAGATATATAGTAGAGATATATACTATATATATATAACTATATAGAGATAGATATAGATATATATAGTATAGATCTAGCATATATATATATACATATATATATATAAAATCAGAAAATAACAATGATCCTCAGCTTTTTTTTTTACTAATTACTTCTTCTATTTTTTTTATTTTTTAAAATTTACATCCAAATTAGTTAGCATATAGTGCAACAATGATTTCAGAAGTAGATTCCTTAATGTCCCTTACCCATTTAGCCCATACCCCCTCCCACACCCCCTCCAGTAACCCTCAGTTTGTTCTCCATATTTGTCCCCCTCCCTGTTTTTATATTATTTTTGTTTCCCTTCCCTATGTTCATCTGTTTTGTCTCTTAAAGTCCTCACATGAGTGAAGTCATATGATTTTTTGTCTTTCTCTGACTAATTTCATTTAGCATAATACCCTCTAGTTTCATCCACGTAGTTGCAAATGGCAAGATTTCACTCTTTGGATTGCCAAGTAATACTCCATTGTATATATATATATACCACATGTTCTTTATCCATTCATCCATCGATGGACATTTGGGCTCTTTCCTTACTTTGGCTATTGTTGATAGTGCTGCTATAAACATGGGGGTGCATGTGTCCCTTCGAAACAGCACACCTGTATCTCGTGGATAAATGCCTAGTAGTGCAATTGCTGGGTTGTAGGGTAGTTCTATTTTTAGTTTTTTTGAGGAATCTCCAGACTGTTTTCCAGAGTGGATGCACAAGCTTGAATTCCCATTACATTTCTATTTAATTGTCATACTCCCTAAAGTTTCTATTTTTTTCTCCTGTGGTAGGTAAACATTTTCTCTCCTAAAGAATCTTGTGGTCAAGAGAATAAAAAGCTCTTCTATATAGTTCTTAGAATAAGAAGCAGTCTTTTTTCTTTCTATACTGCATCCTGCCTAGCATTGCTCTGGTTGGCACTCAATAGGTATTTATTTACTCAAAATAGAGTCTAAAGAATACCAAATTCATTCAATACCCAGTACCACATTCATTCAAATGCGACATTCATTTACTTATTCATCTAGTTTCTGGTAGCTCCTTTTATGTTGTCCTGGAGTGGAAGTAAAGGGCACAATAAAGCTTCAAAGAGTGTTTGTTTGTTTTTAATTTTTTAAATGTTTATTTATTTCTAGGAGACAGAGAGACAGAGTGTGAGTGGGGAAGGGGCAGAGAGAGAGAGGAAGATACAGAATCCAAAGCAGGTTCCAGGCTCTGAGCTGTCAGCACTGAGCCTGATACAGGGCTCGAACCCACCAGCCATGAAATCATGATCTGAACTGAAGTCGGATGCTTAACCAACTGAGCCACCCAGGCACCCTTAAGATGTTTTTATTTAATAGATTTTATTTATTCTATTTTATTTTTTAAAAAATTTTTGAAGTTTATTTATTTATTTTGAGAGACAGAGAGAGTGAGTGGGGAAGGGGCAGAGAGAGAGGGGGAAGGAGAGAATCCCAAGCAGGCTCTGGACTGTGAGCTGGAGCCTGATGCAGGGCTTGAACTCATGAACCGTGAGATCATGACCTGAACCAAAATCAGGAGTCTGATGCTTAACCGACTGAGCCACCCAGGCACCCCTAATAGGTTTTAATTTTTAGAGCAGTTTTAAATTTACAGAATGTGAGCAGAAAGTGCAAAGAGTTTCCATATACCTCCTTCCCTTTCCCCAGTTTCCTTATTATTAACATATTGCTTTAGTGTGATGCATTTCATATAATTGATGAGCCAATTATCAATACATTATTATTAACTAAGGTCCATTACATTACATTACATTAGGGTTCAATCTTTGTATTGTACATTCCATGGGTTTTAGCAAATATATAATGACATATATCCACTATTAGAGTACCACGCAGAATAGTGTCACTGCCCTAAAAATTCTCTGTGTTCCACCTGTTCGTCTCTCCCCCCTGCCCCAGAACCTCTGGAAACAATTGATCTTTTACTGTCTCTGTAGTTTCCCCTTTCCCAGAATGTCATAAAGTTGGAATCATACAATATGTACTCTTTTCAAACTGGCCTCTCTTCACTTAGAAATGTGCATTTAAGGGGCACCTGGGTGGCTCAGTTGGTTGAGTGTTCAACTCTTGACTTTGGCTTAGGTCATGATCTCATGGCTCATGGGAACCAATCTCACATCGTTCTGCACTGACAGTGTGGAGCCTGCTTGGGATTCGTTCTCTCCCTCTCTCTCTGCCCCTCCCTGTGCTCCTTTTCTTTCTCTCTCAAAATAAATAAACTTAAAAAAAAAAGAAATATGCATTTAAGTGTCCCCCCTGTATTTATGAGCCTATAGACTTTTAAAAATTCATCAACAATAGGTGTGCCTGGGTGGTTCAGTCAGTTGAGTGATCAACTCTTGATTTTGGCTCAAGTCAGGTTTGAGCCCTGCATCAGGCTCAGTGCTGTGTCAGCATGGAGCCTCTTTGGAATTCTCTCTCCCTCTCTCTCTACCCCTACCTCACTCATGCTCTCTCTCTCTCTCTCAAAATGAATAAATAAACTTTAAAAAAATTCATCAGCAATAGCTAGTAAACACCTACTATGTGCCAGGCACAGTGATGGGTGCTGAGTATACTGCAGTAGACAAGACAAGCAAGATTGTTGCCCTGGATCTAAGTTTCAGAACTGCCAGATGGTCAATACCCCACACCAGATTTTCCAAGGCAACAAGTACTGTACTTGTTGTGTCGAAGGGCTTCTGAGGAAATCATTTGCTTACATCATCAACTTGAGGGTACTGATGGTATCTACAAGTGATTTACCATGTTCCTGACGTACCACTTCCCTCTCCTTTGTGTATCAGGAATGAACTCTCCTGACTCACAATGTAGATCCTGATCTAATTCTTGACTATGAAATCTGATGAGACCAGAGGAAAGCCACTGCCCCGAAAGGTGGTTTCGGCCTGTTTTCTTAGCTTAGAGCATATCTAGATCCTCCTTCCTACCTAATGACTAACACATAGAAATTTATTTCTGCCTATAGTCAGCAATAAAACCTAAAATTGTAATTGAAATTTCGAAAGATAATTTTCTAATCACCAATAATATTGTTGCAAATGAAAATATAAGGCATCTTCCAAATCTTTTGTTGGTTTCTTCCCCCCAAGATTGGCAAGATGCATCTTATATGTGCTAGATTTCCTGAGATGAACAAAAAGAGGAGTCTAGTCCCAGGCTCAAATCAGGTCTATTTCATTTAAAAATATTTCACATTTTAAGGGGATTTTTTGAGCTTGTATGTTTCTTATTATTTACTCATAAAAAGTTTTCAATGTTGGGGCGCCTGGGTGGCTCAGTCGGTTGAACATAGGACTTCAGCTCAGGTTCAGCGTCCGACTTCCACTCAGGTCATGATCTCGCTGTTTGTGGGTTCAAGCCCCGTATCGGGCTCTGTGCCCACAGCTCAGAGCCTGGAGCCTGATTCTGATTCTGTGTCTCGCCCTCTCTCTGCCCCTCCCCTGCTCACACACTGTTTCTCTCTGTCTCAAAAATAACAAATAAAAAAAACATTAACAAGTTTTCAATGTTTATTTATTATTTTGAGAGAGAGAGGCACAGTGAGAGTGGGGGAGGAGCAGAAAGTTAGGTTTTTTTCTTTTTCCTCTTTATGATTTTCTGTACTATACCATGTATTTACCAAGTCATGAGAACCAAACTGGTTTTAACCAGACTAGAAGATAGATTACATATGATGATATCATAATGCCTGAAGAAAGGAATAATTAGATCCGTGATTAATACATGAACACAATGGGAATACTGAAATGCCCTACTTGTCAGCAAATACTGTCACAGATTTTAAAAGTCTTAGGCCCACAAAAGAGGACTGTCAAAATGGTTATTAAGTCACAAAGAATGTGGACGCCCACAAACAGACCATTGTTTTCAACCCTATTGCAAGAAAGAAATCTATACCTGAAAGATAAGAAAATCTGGATAAAAAATAAAGAAAATATTTATTAACTTTAGACTAAGAATATGCATCTGTTTATGACAAAAATTTCTATACTAAAGATAAGAAGGGGGCATGACGATTTCAATTATTCGGGATGACTGTTATTGGTATAAAAAAGAGCGCTTAAAAATGAGAAATATTTAACGTAACAGCTTGTTTTTTCCCCTGTGGTCTTTCTTCACATGCAGGGTGCAGCCGAAGTTCTTTGTCTTGGAGACAATCTGTATTCTCTTAGATTACAAGCCTATTATAATTTCTTTTTCCTTCGTTAGTTTTCTATCCTTAGACATCTAATCATAGCTGCTGTTTTCTTTCCTTCTTTTATGAGGGAAGTTTTATATGGAAGAAGCAGAAAGTTGTGGTCTGGTATATGGGTGTACAGGACTTGCCAGGTCTTAGGATGGGAACTGCAGGGGATACAGGATGAGTCAATCCTTTCATTCAGGCAGCGTGGGAATGAGCCAGTGCCGCTTGGAGCCATACTGGAGACTGAGGCTCTGGAAAATCAGTCATACTGATCCTGTCTCTCTCTGTCTCAAAAATAATAAATAAAAAAAACATCCTGTCTTTTTTTAAAATTTTTATATCATCAAGTATCATCATCTAGAATTTGTGTTAACTTAAAAATTTTTAAATGTTCATATAAAATATAATATAGATATTATAAAAGCTTATAATATCATATTAGTATGTAAGTATTATAAAATGTACTGGATATGGTACATTCTGTAAGATACATTTTTTAAAAGGTGGTGATAATGTTCTAGATTTAAAAAGACTAAAGAGATCACGACCAAAGGCCTAGAATGAAACTTGATTAGGTACTGATTTGAAGATACTTGATCACTGAGTTTTTTGCTACCCTTTGAAATTTGTGTCTCAGGTGGGTCCTCCCTTGCCTCACCCTTGTCCCAGGACTGGGAAGGATTTCCCGGGGCAGTGTAAACCACCGTGGTCCAAGATGGAGGAAGATGCGTCTGGCTGCAGTGAGAATCAGCAGTTTCCAGAAGAAGGCTTTAAGAATGAGGAGCATTTCTGCTTGTCAGAGACAGTTGAAGGAGGAGGAGAGCAACCCGGAAACACAGACATCTGGAGCTGAAAGAACAACACAGCCAAGGGCATCAGCAGTGCAGGCATGAGGTCTGCAAGTGGCAGGCAAGCCCAGTAATGTGGGGATGGAATACGTATAGGTAGAAATGGGAGCAAAGGCTGAAAAGAGAGACTTAGATCCTTCTGTGAACTACCTCTATGTTTAATTCTGGAGGTAATGGGGGGAGGGCCTACTGAATTTTTTTCTTTTGTTTTGTAAATTAAAATGCATTCTCAATGTTTCCTTAATTTATTTTCAAGCGTTTTCATAGAAGTAGTTTAAAACGTAAAATGTATTTTTGCTCTTGTTTAAGATATATGCCTCTTCTAAATCCACTGTAAAGTGACATGAGTGAAAATAGAATATTAGAAATTTAGAACCAAGTAAGATAAAGACTTGGTGATTGATGATAAACACAATTCCTATGCAGTCTGGGTTTTCCAGGACGGTCTCAATTTAAAATTTTCTGTCTTATTATTTTTATTAGTACATTGTGCCCCCCCAACTTTTTACAGCTTTGTTAAGTCATAATTGAGGTACAATAAATGGCACATATTTAAATATTTAAAATGTACACTTTATCAGTTTTGACGTATGTTGTCAAACATACAATGATTTCATACAATGTGAAACCATCACCACAATCGAATAATGCACATATGACCACCCCAAGAGTTTGCTCAAGCCCTTTGCAATCTATCCCTCCTTCTGACCTTCTTCCCCCATCCCCAGGTGACCACTGACTGCTTTCTGAAACCATAGATTAGTTTTCATTTTTCAGAGTTTTATATAAATGGAATTACTGAACGTGTACTGAACATGGTACATTTTACGAGACATGTTTTAAAACAGTGGAGGAATGTGCTAGACTTAGAAAGTCTAAAGAGACATAACCAAATGTGATAGGTGAAACTTGGATACTGGTTCGAAAACACTAAAGACCACACTAGGGACAATTTGAATAGAACCGGATACTAGGTGACAAAAAGGAAAAAAATATGAATTCTCTTGGACGTGAAAATGATACTACTTTACGTAAAAGAATATCCTAACACTGTATGTTGAAGCATTTATGCCATTTACACCCAAATGGTTCAGAAAGATAATTAAATAAGACAATATGGAAACACTTTAACAACTACTGAATCTACATGGTAGGTATAAGGGTATTTATGGGTCTTCTCAAGTTCTCTGTATGTTTGAACTTTTTTTATAATAAAAGTTGGGGAGAGGGGAAAGGACAGAAAATTCAAAATCAAGACCCTCCTGAAAAATCTAGCTTGTAGTCAATCACTAGGCTGTAGCCAAGTCTTTTTTCTTTCTACTTGTAAGTCTTTCACTGGTCCTCTCTATATTCAACCCCACACCTGATTTAGAATAAGCACACATCTTTAAATGTTTTTTACTAATTCTTGAGAGAGAGCATGCATGTACGTGCACAAATGCGAGGTGGGAAGGGGCGGAAAGGGAGGGAGAGAATCCCGAACAGGCTCCATCCTGTCAGCATAGCACGTGGCACCCAGTTCAGGACCTGAGCCCAGATCAAGAGTTGGGTGCTTAACCGAGGTGCCACCAGACCCCCTGAATAAGCACACACATTTTAAGCAAGAACAACAGTGAATTTTAACCTTCACATTAGATCATATATAAAAATTAACTTAAATCTGATCATAGACCTAAACGTAAGTGCTAAAACTGTAAAATTTCTATAAGAGAAAAGAGGAGAAAATTGTAGTGATGTTGGGTTTGGCAAAGATCTCTTAAATACACACAAAACACATAAACTATAAAGGAAAAAAAATCAATAAATGTGGCTCCACAGAAATTAAAATTTAAATTAAAACCACAATGAGATGTCACCACACAGCTGATAGAACGGATAAGTTTTAAAAGACCAATGATACCAAGTGTTTGGGAAAAAGTGGAGTGACTGGAAGTCTCATGTACACTAGTGGGGATGCTAAGTGATATAATCACTCTAGACAACAACAGCTGAACCAGTTCTTAACAAGTTCAATATATACCCAACCAAATGATCCATCATTCAACCTTTAGATATTGACCTAAGAGAAATGAACAACAGGTAAAGAAATAAATTCCACACAGTGGAAATAAGCAATGAAAAAAGAAAAAATCATTGATGTTGAGGGGGAAAAGTCCTCAGAATAATGATACTGGAGAAAGCCTACATAATGTTGACAACAGTGATGACTCTTTAGATACAACACTAAAGGCATAGTTGATAAAGGAAATAATCCATAAGTTGGACTTCATCAAAATGAAAAACTGCTCTGTAAAAGACAATGTCAGAAGAATGAGAGGACAAGCCATAGGTTGGAGAAAATATTTGCAGAAGAGCTCATCCTTCATGGCTCTGCTCAATGAGCCCCTCTTTGGAAACCCCGACCTCCTTCTCCTTCCTAACCACAGAGACTAAGTGTTTTCAAGCCAAATTGCAAATGTTACTTTATTTCATCCATTTACTTAAAAAAAAAATATTGTGTACGTGCCATGTTTTAGGCACTGTTCCAGGGATGGAGCATACAGTAGTAAATAAATCAAATGAAGTCTCTGGTTTATATTCCAGTGGATGTGTGTGTGGTGGTGGTGGAGGGGGGGGAGACTATAAAGAAATATAAGTATAATAGAATTTTAGGTATAAATATTACTGTGATTAATTTAAAAAAACAGTGGAAGAGTAAAGGGCAATGAGGTGGTGTGTGTCATTTTATTTTATTTATTTACTTATTTTGAAGTGTAGTTGACACAATAATGTATTAGTTTCAGGTTTCAAAATAGTGCTTCAACATTTACATACCTGATGAAATGACTACCACTGTAAATCTATCTACCATCTGTCACCATACAAAGATGTTACAATATTATTAACTATATTCTTCATGCTGCACATTACATCCCCATGACTTTATTTTAAAACTGGAAGTTTGTACCTTTTAAGCCTCTGCCCCTGTATTGCTCATTCTCCCATCTCCCTCCCTTCTGGCAACCAGCAGATTGTTCTCTGTACCTATGAATCTGTTTCTGTTTTGTTTTGTGTGCTCATTTGTTTTGCTTTTCAGATTCTACATATAAGTGAAATCATATGGGATTTATCTTTGTCGTATTTCACTCAGGATGATATCCTTTAGGTCCATCCATGTTGTCACAAATGGCAAGACTTTATTAATTTTTATGGCTGAGTAATATTCCATTGTAGGGGTGTGTGTGATTTTAGAAAGGAAGTCAGGGAAGGTATAGCTGGCAGTCATTGGTACCCTACCCCTGTTCCTTAGGTACTTTGGAATGATCCAGTACAAGCCAATCTCATTGGAAACACTTGTGATTCCCTGCCTGTGGCCTGAGGGCTTCTATCTGAATGTGGGGCAGGCCCAGGCTTAGGGAAAAGACCTCAGCCAATGGCAATGGGAGGTAGAGAATAAACATCCTAGCTTCCCTGCCTACTTTGATGTGTATTCCACCTGTTTTCCAGAGATTCCCTGTGAGATTGAGCCCCAGTTTTCCTCAGCAGTACCCTGCTCATTAAAAGGCTCTGTATTAAAAAAAATAATAACAAAATAAAATAAAATAAATAAATAAATAAATAAATAAATAAATAAATAAATAAATGGCTCTGTATTTCCTCCCCTTTCTGTCTTCTCTGTTCCTCTGCCAATACTCCCTGATATCACAACTACTTTTCAAATATGCTACATGTACTCAAATCCTTAGTTTTGGAGGAACCCAGCTTAAGTCAGTGGGTCCTAGGATGATGCAAGGAAGGATACTCTCGGAATAAGGTTCCAGAATTGGATCATTTGCTGGTCAGATGGCAATGAGGACCCAGTTGCTGTTGATAATCTCGGGAACGTTCTAGCATCATTTTTACTAAGAGTCTTACCTGTGATGAATTGGGATAGTGTGAAAATGTAAGAAAATGCACTGGCCTATAGAACAGCTCTAGAACTGTATGAATAGATGGGGGGCAATGGTAATTATTAGAATTTTGAAGTTAGTTTATTGTTAGCTGTTGGAGGAGCCACGGAGGAAGAAAATAACAGGCTGAGATCAGGTAACCATTAATTTAGAACATAGTTTGAAAGAAGGCCAGAAATCTTGTGTGGCATCTTTTAAAGGAAGTCTCATCTCCTGTAGACAGAGAGTAGAATAAGCTGAAAAACAAGACCTCAAATTTGATCTTCAGTACAGCAGGAGAAGGTTGAATCCACTGCCCAGAAGGTTTCTTATGCTAAAGTCAGTGACTTGAAAGGGAAGAAGAGAAGCCTTGAGACCTCTAAGAGGAATTGCTGGGTGGATAGGATTAAAGACTTAACTCCCCAGATTCCTCTGGATACTCTGGGTCAGAATTCTTTGGAGCCCTTCCTCTTGCTAGAGGAAAGCAGTCTCTGATTGCCTGAGGTTTGTGCAAAGGCTTTACCTAGGGCTGATGTCTTACAAGATGATGCTTGTCTGTAAGACCTTTCCTTGTCCCTCTTTATTGCTTCTAGACCAATACTTAGAAGTCTTATTATGAGTCTAGCAGGAAAATACTGCTATGTGAAGAAAGGTATTCTTCACCAAAAGCTCTGCAGAACCTGGCAAATCCATACCAGCAGGAACTGGGAGAATTTGCCTGGAAATGGACCTTAAAGGTGCTGGATCAGGGAGGATAGACTATACTATAAGGCTGGATGGCACAGAGTTTATTAATAAGGGTGCATTATTCAGTGACTCAGGACTTTATATCCTGGTAGAATGCCTGGTAGAATGCAACCACTATGTTGCAAAAAATGGCTCTTTGAAACTTGAAAACAATGATGAGATGGAGATACTGGGATTTCTTAGAAGAAAGATGAGGAAGGGCTAAAAAAAATTCAGGTAGGTTAGAATTAAGAATGCATTTATTATGTAATACTAGAGAACCCACCAGCTAACAATGTTCCCTAGGAGGGCTCGGAGGCTCCTCCCTTCACTAAAGTGGTAAGTATTATGCTAGTACATTCTGAGAAGCTCAAAATTGGTTGTCCTCTAGATCAAGATTGATGGTAAAAGCTGCTTCAGAGTCAACAGGAATAACAGGATTCTAGAGGCTAGGTTGGCAGCACTAGGCCATCAGAGGCAATGGGGATGTAATTATTGTCACATATATTAACATGAATTAATCTTAGGGACCTAATGTTGATGAGGGGGGTGGGCAGGTGAATTCTAGAAGAATGTATGAATTGTTTGGATTTTAAAAACATGCAAAGTGAAAATGTAAGTATGTGTGTGTCTGTGTGTGTGTGTGTGTTTGTGTGTGTGTGTGTGTGAGAGAGAGAGAGAGAGAGAGAGAGACAGGTTAGTAAACACAAAACTAGAATACTAGAATAATGTAGAATAATGGGTTCTGGAAGAAGTGGGAAGAAAATAGGGATGGAGGGAGATGTATAATAGGACTTCTAAGGTATTGGTACTATTTTCTATCTTAGGTTGTGAGTACACAAGTGTTCATTTTGTTGTTATTCCCTTTACACATAAATTATGCTTTTTGAATGTATTCAATATTTAACACGAATAAAATATAGAAATAAAGCCTAACCATAATTTCTTTCTGTTGTGACTCACAGTAGAGACTACAGGCATCAGACAGATCCAGATTCAAGTCAGGTTGGTTGTACTACCTTAGGGAAGTTAATGAGTCTCTGAGTGATAGGTTTCTCACCAGTAAAATGATTTTGATAATGTCTTCCAAGCAGGGTAGAGGTATGGATTAAATGAGATAATTTATATAAATCTTATAATCAGTCCCTGGCACATATCAGGTGCTATTAAGTAAATTTGTCCGTGCTTCCCATTTTCTTCCCATTCAGAAATTTTCCATCTTCTTCATTTCACTTCATTTCAATTTAATTATTTCCTGTAAGCAAAAAATTATGTTGGGTGGGCTATGCCTTAATTTAAAAAATATTTTAGTTTCAAAAGACCATTGTCTCATTTGCTCCTCTCATTCAGCCTGCATTGCCAAGCACAGGTTGCAATATGGGAAGAGCCGCAAGAAATCTTAGCAAATGAATAAATGTGGAAGGTGGGTGTAATGGGCTGAATTGTGTTTTCCCAAAGTTGAAATTCCAATCTCTAGTGCCTCAGATGTAACTGTATTTGGAGATAAGGTCTTTAAAGAGGTGATTAAGTTGAAATGATGCCATTAGGATAGGGCTCTAATTCAATATGCCTCTTTATAAGAAGAAGAGATCCCAGGGATGAGCTCCCACAGAGGAAAGGCCATTTGAGGATACGTTGAGGAGGCGGGTATCTGCAAGACAAGGAGAGTGGCTTCAAGAGAAACCAACCTTGCTAACACCTTGATCATGGACTTCCAGCCTCCAGAACCGTGAGAAGCTAAAATTCTGTTGTTTAAGGGGCTTGGTCTGTGGTATTTTGTTATGGCACCTTTGTAAACTGATACAGTAGGACAAGTATTATTATCCCCAACTTATAAATGTGTAACAGAGTCTTAAGGCTTAAGACCTTCACAGATTTACACAAGCGATAAAAAGGCAGAATTGCCCACTGAACTGAATCTAGGTACCAAATTCTGGTTCTTTTCATTATAGCCTGTTACTTTTCAAATTGTGCTATATTAAGATGTTTCAGTCTATATAAACTTAATTTAAATTAAATTCTTATTTTTATCAAAGTAATATATGGGCTGATAAAAAACAATAACAAAAATAAACAAACAAAAAAACAAGGTCACCTGCCTTTTTCCTTCCTCTAATGTTGGCTTCCTTAGAGGCAACCACTTTCAACTCTTCAGGTGTTTTTTCCTCTTAGTATTTGCATCTAAATAACATGCTAATACAGGTATGTCATAGTTTTTCAAACCAAGATGTCATCTATTAAGTTCCTATTATTAAAGATGAGTCTTTAATTATCTCAATATGTACAGACACACACCATTATCCCATGCCCTTCATCTTTAAAAAGTTTTATCACTGTCTTTGATACTTTTCTTCTTCTGTATTATCTGTTTTCTCCAGGTTAATTTTCTTTCTTGCTTTCACATTAGGCTTTCCTCAAATGTCTGGTGATCCTCGGCTTTCCATTCATATTTAAGAAAAAGTGTGTTTTCTGCTTTACCCTGCATTTGTGCCTTCAGAAGCAACTAGTGACTTCAATTTTTCCATTTTCTAGGGTTCCATATCAGGGATTGGCTGGTTATTGCTGGACACGCTGCTACAGAAACTTAGGTTTTAGCTTCCTTTTCTCTAAGTTAGCTGTTCCTGTCTACCTACTATTTTCTAGAATTTTCTGACATCTCTTGTTTCCTGTTATCTCTTGTTCTGTTTGTACTTTTTCTATCATTACTATTATTTTAGGGGGTTTGGGAGGAAATAGAGACAAACATAGGTCTTTAAATAGAGGTCAACATTTCTAATTTTGACTTTTTTAAGATTTTTACTATTAGTCAATAAGCAATGGTTAGTATCAGTTCAATGCACAATGAATAAAATATGAATGCACAGTGCACAATGAATAAAAATATCTGTGAGTAACTATTTTTCCAGTTGCCTCTGTCCAAGCCTCTTTTGTATTGAAAACCTCAGCTTGTGTGTTATGGGTAATAAGAGTAATATAATATTTTATACTTAAGTATCACTTACACTTGAAGACTTTCATGCTTAGAGCCAGGTGAGGAGGGTGAACACATGGAGAGAAGGACCAGTGTGGAGTCAGATTCTGAGTGGGCTGAGGAGGCCTCCCACGTGGTGACCTTCCACCTGGTGGCAAAGGCTGAATGGGGGGAGGAGAAGATCCATCCAGAGGGGTGGCATGCCCTGAGAAGTTGGGGGACAGATTCCATGTAAGGTGAAAAGGGCATCCATACTGTGGGATAACCTGTGGTGAGGTGTCAGAGGCCAGGTTTGTTGAAGGGCATGTCTGACTTGGAAATAGCCTGGCACAGGGGTCCTAGCTCAAGCAGCTACTGGGAAGGAGGGGATACCTGCAAGGGGGCAGTGGCAGTGGTGTGATTTTGGTTATATACCAAGTGATTGATCAAATAAGTAAGTATATTAAGAATAATGCAAGTCAGGTTTTTCACCCTAGGAGAATGAAGTCATAAATATGGAAACGGAAAAAACTAGAATAAACCTCCAGGTGTTAGGGGTGCCTGGGTGGCTCAGTCGGTTGAGCGTCGGACTTTGGCTCAGGTCATGATCTCCCTGTCTGTGAGTTCGAGCCCCGTGTAGGGCTCTGTGCTGACAGATCAGAGCCTGGAGCCTGTTTCAGATTCTGTGTCTCCCTCTCTCTCTGCCCCTCCCCCACTCATGGTCTGTCTCTCTCTGTCAAAAATAAATAAATAAACATTAAAAAATTTTTTTAAAAAATGTTTAAACTTCCAGGTATTGGATTGGAATTAGACATTTTCAGTGTGAACTCATGAACTGCACTGTATCTAGATTTATATGGCATTGATATTAATATATAAAAACAGATGTAAATGTGTGTATGCATGTGTGTGTATGTATACATGTTCCCTAGCTCTGTCCATCAAGAGAGTCTGAGACCCGAGAACTCCAAATATAACCAGCAGACCCACCCAGACTGTGGCTTCAAAATACTGTTCTTCACTTAAAGGGACTAAGCAAGGCTCCTTGGTAGAGTGCCAGATTTATCATATAGAAATACAGTAAATATTTAGCAAATAAGAGATTATTGCATGGGACATGCCTATGCTAAACACTTAATTCATTATTTATATGAAATTCAAATTTAACTGATGAATCTTTATTTTATTTGGTAACCCCTATTCTTCAGAGAAATGATTACTTCAAACACTGGGGAAGGGAAAGTACAAGATGAGCCTGGAATATTTTGTTGGGCTAGAAAAAAAAATACTAAAAAAAATGGTGGGACAAAACGACATAGAAGCCAATTTGGAGGGGTCTCCACTGGCCAAATATAGGACATTGTAAGCAACAAAATAAAAATAATAATAGTAACAGATTATAACTCATTAAACAAGGAAATCATGAGCCCATACAGATATAAATAAAAGAGTAAAATGAAAATTTGATGAGGAATAAAATATTTATTTAGAACTAAAATATCTCCTCACAAAATTAATACTCATTAATTCCAAACGGAAAAAACAGTAACTTTATTTTGGAGTTACCTAATTGTGGCAAAGCCTGGCAGACTCCATTTTAATCGAATAATTAAACTGGACTTCATCAGTAAAAGGACAAACTGAAACTGACTCAATACAATAACAGCACTACTCTGGTGGTATTTGTGCTAAACATAAACACACCCAAACTGAGGGATATTCTACAAAACAACTATCATCTTCAAAAATATCAAAGTTGTGAAAGTCAAAGAAATATTGAGGAAACATTTTAGACTTAAAGAGATTAAAGAGATGTGACAAACGCAACACACATTCTGAAGTGTACTCTATTTTGCTATCAAAGTTATTACTGGGACAATTAATGAAATTTAATGGCGGACTCAGGACTAGGTGGTAGTTAATGTTAATGTCCTTATTAGGTTGGCAGTTTCCTCCCAAATGGGTCAAAATAAAGAAGTTCTTTAAACTGTACTTACAACTTTTACATGAATTTCAGATTGTTTGAAAACAAAAATGTTTATTTTTGGTTTTAATAGGGAAATGAATATTTAATCATTCTTACACATAGGTCTAAAAACAGAGCTTAAAATGCCACTAATAAGTTTGCAATGATGATGTAAACGACTAAAAGCCAACCATCTGGAGATCACAAATTCATTTATTTAAAAATGCTCTTGAAATTAAATTGCTAGAATTTTTCAGCTACAAGAAGCAAAGAAAGATTCTGTATATTACTGATACCTGCATGCAAAACATGAAGGAAAATTGCTCTTTAAGATAAAAACAAATGGAAGCTATTTCTGGGATTCAGACAGTGGCATTTCATCTCTGGGGTACATAGTCCTTTTAAGAAAAACATCTTTAAGGGTGTAATGGACTGAACGTTCACATGTTGAAATATTACTGCCCCCACCCCCACTTCCTGCACAGCCATGTACTAAGAGGCGAGCCCTTTGGGAGGTTATTAGGAGTAGATGAGGTTGTGAGGGCATAGGGCTCATGAATGGGATTAGTAGTACCCTTGTAAGAGTTAGCAGAGTGGTTGATGCTCTTTGTTCTTCATCATGTGAGGCTACAACAAGTGGACAATCTGCGACCCACAAGACAGCTTTCACCTGAGCATGGTGGCACCCTGCTATTGGACTTCCAGCCTCTGGAACTGTAAATTTCTGGTGTTTATGAGGCACCCAGATTGATGGTTTCTTGTTACGGCAGTCAGGACAGACTAAGACAAAGTGTGTCGGACACTGCTGATTTCCCACTCCTTGTCTGTTCTTCCCACTCTCCTTATTAATGGAATTCCAACTTCACTTGGAGCCCCAATGCCCAGCAAAAAGGCTTCTCAGCCTTCTTTGGGTCTAGGAATGGCCTCAAGTTCTCTCAGTGAGACCTAAACAGAATTGTGCTGGAAATGTTGGGGAGAGAATCTTCATTTCCTTATACAGGCACCACCCTTTCCTTTTCCTTCCAGTCTGCATTTAAATGTGATTCCTGAAAAACAGCCACTTATTTGTGACTCATTAGGCAACAGGCTTGATGATAAAAGTCAGTGTGACATGGATGGCAATAAGGATGGCAAAAAAAGAAAAGTAGCCTAGGTACCTGATGGTACTATGAGCTGCTATGCCAATCTTGGATTCCCTACTAGAGGATTTTTCATTAAGAGAAAGAACGAATCCTCTAAATGTCTATGTCTATTGGGTTTTCTGTTATTTGCATCTGTATAAATTATTATTATTACTATCTTTATTTTATTTTTTAAGTAGGCTTCACACCCAGCATGGAGCCCAATGCTGGGCTTGAACTCATGACCCTGAGATCAAGACCCGAGCTGAGAGCAAGAGTCAGACGTTTAACTGACTGAGCCACCCAGGCATCCCTGTGTACGTTATTAAAAATGAGTTTGATGGGATTTTTCATAAAAGGTGGAGACCCAAGAGAGTTGAATGGCTTGCTCAATAAAATAAAAGGAATCTTGTATTTAAGGAGATTGTTTTGGAGAGATATGAGGAATGTGTGTGTGTGTGTGTGGGGGGGGGGGGTTAGACTAGCAGATATAGGGTGATGGAAAGAGACCTGATAAAACACATAATCAGTGAAGAAAATCCCTAAGTTTGCAATTGGCCAACAGTTTTAGGAAAAGTTCTGACATTGATTTTGAAGTTGTTTCCTGTGCTATAGAAGTTGGTTTTTATACTATAATAACCACTTGTTACCCTTCAACCTAAAAGTGCACTACATGCATGAGACGCACTACATGCGTCTCATGTTGATGAATGGAAATAGTAGTGTCCAGGGCAGGGCATGGCATTGAAATATTTTGAACAAGCCAGCCACAGTGGAGAGAGGTGGCTCTGAACTTTTCATAGCTTATCAGATGGTAGGTCATGACATTTTATTTGGTTTTAAAAGAAATGTCAACCCTGGAATAAAAGGCTGGAGAACCTGAGGATTTCATCTTTGGAATGGCAGCCTATTTGTTGAAAAGGCAGCCTTAAAGAAATACCTAGAGGGTATTGGTGTTCTAATATGTGGTACTTCTTTCACGGAAGAGTCAATCCCTAGAGTTCTTGTTTTCTTTTCTCTAGAAGTTCTTTTATAGTTTGGAACTGAGAATGGAACTCAGAACTCATGTTTCTATAAAAACAGTTTAACAAAGGGGGTTTGCATTCTTATGTCAGGTCACAAAGGCTTATAAAACCCAACCTCACTAGACTGGAATACTAACATAAGGACTTGTTACTCTTTATGTTTCTAAATGCAAACTCGGTATTAAAGTCAGAAACTTCACATAACTTTACATTCTGCTCAGTTCACTGTCTGATTGAGGTCAGATAGAACTCCCCTGCAGAGCAACTAAAGAATCTGAACTCTTAGCATGTGATCTAGTGGCTTAGCATCCTTTGCTTTTAAGCATTGTCGACAAGGGAGAAGTCACAAGCTGATTGTCTCAAAGGAGACTTTAGAATCAAACCTGGGAGTGGCTCTATTACTTTTGCCTGCTTTCCCTTGGTCAGACCAGTTACATGACCCCAGCCTAATAGCAAGGGAAACTGGGAATAGAGTCTTCCTATGTGGTCAGGAAGAGGAAAAAGGAACGTGGGCATCTTGTGCCTACTTTGCAGGGTTTTGTGAAGATTGAATAACTGCATATTCTAGGTTCTTGACAAATGTTATGCCCTTTCCCTCCTTTGAAGTCAGCTCAGTACACATTCATGGTGGCGGCAGGTTGCACTGGTGGTGGGTTCTGATGCAGAGGACTCCTAGTGAAAGGGTGTTGGTAAAGGAAATCAGGTAGAGTCTGGTAGAGCTAAGAAGAGGTTGTGGTAGCCTGGAAGGTGGGCAGAGAATAAGAGAAGATAAGAACTGTGCAGTTAGATGCTCTTGAAAGTGTTCCTGGAAAGTTAGGACAAATTCGAGGAGAGGCAAAAGAGGTAATAAGGGTTTGGGCTGGGAGAAAAAAACAGAGCTTTCCAGGAAAAGCACGGTAGGGCGAAGGCGGAAGGAAGCAGTGTCTAAGAAAACGTGTAGGCTACTTTCAGAAAATAGGGGAATGCTCAGTATCTCCGTGAGTTCCCCACTTATTAAAGCTGCACTAAAGTGGTGTCAAAGGTGAATGAAAAGCTACTGGGTAAAGGGAGACCATCCTCCACAAAAATGCATAATGTTTTTAGAAAAAAAATATGCAATGCTCTTAAAATATAACATTGTCAAAGACAGAAATGACATAATGTAAAATAATTATTTCCAAATATTCTTGGAGAGTCCAGTTTTCAGTTTCTCTAAAAATATCTACATTTAAATAGGATTGAAGAAAAAAAAATGATTGAGAGTGCAATGTGTGAAACTTGATTAGATCCAGATTGGGGGAGGGCACACACTATCAAAAATATTATTGGTCGTTTATATTTGAAATTTGCTAAGAGAGATCTGAAATGTTTAAATGTCACCACACACACAAAAAGGTAACTATGTGAGGGGATAGATGTGTTAACTAACCTCAATGTGGCAATCATTTCACAAATATGTATCTATATAAAATCATCATGTTGTACACCTTAACCTTGTACAGTGTTGTCAAATTATGTTCCAATAAAACTGGAAAAAATACTTGGGACAATTAGGGAAACCTAAAAATGAAGTACATATTTCGATGTAGATTTCTGTTCATTTTCTTAGGTCAGATTAAAGACTGAAGTTAGGTATATCCTTTTGCTTAGGTGATACCTGCTTAAGTCCCGGGAGTGAAGCAATATGATGCCTGCAACTTAACTTTCAAATGGTTCAGGAAAGTGTAAAGCTAATAGAGCAAAATGTTAACAATGACTGGATCTAGCTAAATAAATATGCATTATACTACTTTTCAGTGTTTCTGTATTTTAAAAAAATTGTCATAATGAAATTCTGAAAAATGACAACAAAATTGAAGGTTTCTAGCATGTAATCATTTACTTGCTTATCAAGAGAATAAAAGTAGTCACCCATTTACTTATAGATCATCAGATGAAAATATATTCTGGTGGTGCCTGGAGTCAAGTATCAAACCTGACACATACTAGGGAGTAGACTAGTTCCACGAAGCTAGAGATTAGGTCTGTTTTGCCATTACATGTTCAGCACTTACTTAAGTGCTAGGAAATAGTAGATGATAAGTAAATTTTTGTTCACTGAATTGTCAAGTAAATGGGAAAACTCAATGCTTATGATAGATATTCTAACACTTTTATATTTTCTACATTTTACTGCCTTTGGGAAGTTATGGTAAAAATAGACATATAATATTGCTGTATCCAGTACCTTTGTCGAGTCCTTACTGTTAATCCAATAGCTCAGCCTTGAATTTCAAGCCAGAACATTTTAAAGCCTTTGCTCTTCAGAGTTAAGTTACATCTAATCCTACCTTATCAGGATTTTATTAGGTAAACACGCTTTGTGACTATTAATGATAAAACCAAACAAAGGGTTTTTCTGAAACTCTGAGGTTAAGTTATCAAAGATTATAAGTGACTTACTTATTTTCTGTTAAAACTAGTAATCATCTATAATTCATTTTTACATCTTTTTGCAAATCCAGTTGATGATAAAGGCAACACAGGGGTGATCTCATCAGGCAGTTGATAGGTTTTCTAGGTTGATTTGTTCTTGGATTTATAAATGTCATTATGTTCTGACATTCAACATTTTTAAACAGCATTATTAAATTATTAGGGAGCTGATCATGAAATCCAAGGGCCTTCTCTGAATTATTTTTCACTACTAAGCATTGCTTTCTTTTGCACAATTTTTTTCTTGGATACTGAGAAAGTATGGTGGTTCTCTGAAGAGGCGATAAGGTTTAGTGAAGGAAAGAGTGGAGAAACCTTCTTCTTCTTTTTTTTTTGAGGGGGGGAGGGGCAGAGAGAGAGGGAGAGAGAGAATCTTAAGCAGGCTCCACACTTAGCACAGAGCCCCACGTGGGGCTTGATCCCACAACTGTGAGATCATGACCTAAGCTGAAATCATGAGTTGGCCACCCAACTGACTGAGCCACCCAGGCACTCCTGAGAAACCTTATTTTTTTAAAAAACAAGTTTCCATGCAATCCCTTTATAGAATTTATTTATAATAATCTTTAAAATTGTATTTATTTATTTTTATTTATATCAACCTTAATCTGATTCTAAAGCTGTCAGACTTAAAATAAAATAATCTTATTCAATGACAGAATAAGAAGTTTGCCATATGGAAGTGAACAATATTCTACAGACCATTGGAATTAATTTATCTTACTGCTCCAGAAGACTGAGTCAGTGGGATATAATGGCAAGAATACTTATTAGGAGACTTGGGGTGGAGTCCAGGCATCCTATTTACTTGCCCTTTTGACTCTAGGTAAAATACTTAATTTCTCTGGGTCTCATCTTCCTCCAGCTTTAAAATATTGCTGATTTGGGGGTGCGTGGGTGGCTCAGTCAGTTGAGCATCTGATTCTTTTTTTTTTAATTAATTTTTTAATGTTTATTTATTTTTGAGAGAGAGAGAGAGAGAGAGAGAGAGAGAGAGAGAGAGAGAGAGAGTGTGCAAGTAGGGGAGGATCAGAGAGAGAGGGAAACACAGAATCCAAAGCAGGCTCCAGGTTCTGAGCTGTCAGCAGAGCCTGACGTGGGGCCTGAACTCATGAGATGTGAGATCATGATCTGAGAAGAACTCAGATGCTTAATTGACTGAGCCACTCAGGCACCCCAAGCATGGGATTCTTGATTTTAGCTCAGGTCATGATCTCATGGTTTATGGGATCAAACCCTGTATCGGGATTCTCGCTGAAAGTGTGGAGCCTGCTAGGGATTCTCTCTCCCTCTCTCTCTCTGCCCCCTTTCCACTCACATGCACTTTCTACTTCTCACAAGATAAATGAATAAAAACATTAATAAAAAATAAAATATCACTGATTCAACACAAAGAACTGACAGATATGAAAATGATAAAGACAACCAAAGAGAATATGTTGGGAAAATTTGCCAGGAGAGACATGTATGGTATGTATTCAATATTACTGAGTAAAATTAGAAAACAAATAAACCCAACAAACCATGTATTTTAGCAGGGACTTCAGAAGGAAAGAAAAAGTCACTGTGGCTTATAAAATGAATGAAACTGGGAAATGAAAAAAAGAAGTGTGTAGGGGAAACACTTTGTTACATAGTTGCCTATAACATACAAAGTAACAAAGGACAGAATTCAGTTACATAGATTCAAGAGAATAAAATTTGCCTTTACATACTTGAGGGAAACTAACAACAAAACCCAAAACCACCACAAGAAATTCCAGCAATAATAGTTGAAAGCACGGCATTATTTTGGAGGGTAAAAAATAAAGTAAAAAATAGTTTCATCCTGTTTTTAAGAAGTTTATAATCAAATTCATAAAAGATAATTAGGTAAGCTATATTTTGGAAAGAGTCGTCCCAAATATAATTCATTAGGTAGCATTGCCTTACCTGAAATAAATTGTTCAAATGTGGACTATAAAAGGATATTGGAAAATCAGGCATCTCAGATACTGGGCATGAAAAAGTCAATTACACACTTCACAAGAGGAAATCCAAATGGCTACTGGATATATGAAAAGGAACTCAATAGCATCAGTACTCACAGAAATGTAAACTCAAACCACAATGACATCCTACTGCACACCCACTGGACTGGCCAAAGGACTGGCAGTGCTGAGTGTGGCTGAGGGTGTGGAGCAATGGGACTCACGTACGTGGCTGGCATGAGTATAACACTCTAGAAGCAGCCCCCAGGTATATATCATACAGAAACTTGTATAAATGTGATGGAATACACACACGGAGAATGTTCACAGCAGCGTTTTTAACAGTTCCAAACTGGAAACGATCCAGATGTCCATAAACAATAAAATGGCTAAATAAATTATGGCATATTGCTACGATGCAACATGGTAATATGCAGCAATTAAAATGAACAAATCACAACTATATGAACAACCTGAACAACATATGGCTTCCAAACGACATTGTGAGAAAGCAGCAAGCAAACAGGTTACATATTATGTTATTCCATTTAATAAAGTTCAAAAGAAAGGGCAAAACTAAACAATATACTGTTTAGGGATGTACGCTTGTGAAAAAACAATAGAGAAAAGCAAGGAAATGATTATCACAACAAGTTAGAATAATGGCTACCTCTAAAAGAGAGGGAAAGAGTTGTGCTCAGGAAGGTCACCAGGGGGGCTTCTAGGATGCTGGCAATGTTCCATTTCTTGACCTGGTTGGTCACAGGCAGGTTTCTTTTAGAACTACTCATTATACTGAATAACTGCTTTATGCATTTAAACGTATATTTCACAATAAACATGCTAAAAGTAATTGAAGACTTTAGATGGCATTTCTAGAAACTTTACCAGATGTTTTAGCTTATGAAATCTTGACAGTAAAAACCACTGATGTGGGATAATAAAACACTGATTAAATTGTTTATCATAAGAACTCACTTCTCAAGTGCAGGAGAAAAGAACCCTACAAATAACCCTGTTATATTTTAACATAGTACGTAGATCTCTATCACACACAAACTGATGAAGCAGGGAAAAGTACTGTTACCTGAAATTTCAGATTTTTTGGAATTTTGAACAGACTGTTTTCTCCTGTGGATTAAGAAGACGTAAAAGAAATAAAGAGATGCAGACTAAGTTGAAAATGTATGAACTTCCTCCTCTCCAGTTGCCAGTTCCAGCTGTTTCCTCCAGTTATCACGCTGGGTGGTGAGGTGGGTGGATTTTGCCCAGCAAGCTTAGTGCTGCTGTTACTCCATAAGGAGGCGGATGAGGGCTCTCCTGAGTGCTATTCTGTTTCTCACTACTGAGGTTCTAAGGTGGAGCCACTGACAATGAAAACAGATCAGGCTGCTGACAAACCCCATGTGGTACAGTACATACTTTTCTGGAGGCGTCCTCGGCTGCGTTGCAGAGCTCTGATGTTTGCGCTCTTTATCCAAAGCCCACAGAACTTAAAATCTGAGGTGCTCAGGCTTCACAAAATCTCCTAAATCGGCGGATTTTACTCATTCAATTTCCAGCAGGAAATTAGGAAGGGGGAAAAACCAAATAAAGATTTATTTTGTAACCAGGTGGGGCTATAACTTGCTGGTCACATTCCCTGTGAGTCTTATTTGGAAGGACATGGCAGGGCATTGGTCATGACAAGGCAGTCAAATCCATGCTAGCTTAAGCAGGATAGTTAGCCTGGCTCTTGGAACTTCGGACAGTTGGGCGAGTGCCACTTTGTGAGTCTCTTCTTGCTTCTGCAACATCCGCTTCCCCACTTCCATTGATCTTTCTGCAGCATTTTAATAAAAATGAGCCCTTGGATTCACCCAGTTAGAAGTTTCCTTGGTATACTGTTTGCCTATGGTGGTGGTAGAAACCCCGAGCTTCCAGAATTTGCCTATAAAAACTTGCTCCTTATTCCCTTAAGTGGAAAGACTTGTAATATCCACTAATGCTGCTTCCCAAGCAGGTAGGGTGTGCCAGGGTCCGGTGACAGAACTCTAGAATCTGCTTCCTTTCATCATTGCTGCCGCTTTCATCTCCGTCTCACACTATTCCCCCGGACAGGTGCAAGACAGATTCTGAGGATTCTGGTCCTTTCATCTTAAAACATTTCTTTTCCTAGAGAACTACACTTTCAACTTCATGAGTTTTTATTTGAACTTACTTTCCAGGATAACATCTGTAGGAAAAGCTGCATAATCGTACTAATACTTAATTTAGAGAGGAGATAGCTTTTGAGTCAGACCTGAAACACAGGCCAACATTTCTTGATTATGGTTATAGATGGACACTTATGAACAACCAAGATCAGCTCTCCAAAGCTTCATACAAGCAAGAATGAGTACTAAAAGTGAGACAATAAAGTCAAATATCGTTCCGTAATCTCCGGGAGGACGGCTCCCTTCCCTCGCGTCGGCAATTCGCCCCCCTTTACACTAAAGACACAAGTTGTGACACCGTACCCAAACCGCACCCCTATTTCCTTTCGTGGCGGGGGGGGGGGGGCGGGAGGAGGGCTGTATTACCACTCTCTTCTTTACAATGCCCCGCAGCTTACAAAACGCTTACACTTCCATCAACTCCTCTGAACTCCGCGGGTACCTCGGAGGGAGGCATTCATTCATCAAACATTTGCTCGGCCGGGCCACACGTTATCGGGTGCTAGGTCTCGCCCCGAACCACGGGAAGGGTGGGACGCTCGCTCCCTGGAGCAGGTGCAGCGGAACGGACGTCGGCCAAGTTCTCGCCCAGTCTGGCTTTTCGAAGGCCCATTTGGGGCGATATGCCTCACCTTCGGGGGGTGCGCGCCCGAGCATGGCCGTGCGGCCTGGGCCTTCCTCCTTGCTCCCAAAGGAGCCGTCACCACCTGCCCTGAAGGAAACCTCTACAGAGCAAGCTCTCCCCGCCGCCGTCGGGTCAGGGGTAAGATCAGGCGGCAGCTTAGGCTCCACTCGGCTCCTCCCCTTCCTCTCTTCAATTCTGACGCGGCCGTAGAGGCGGCGGCAGCGGCTGCTAGTCCCGCGGCCCGAGGCGCACCCACCCGCTCGCGGAGCCCAGACTTCCTCTTCCCTTGCAGCGTCATCAGAGCGCGCTGGAGTCAGCCAGGGCGGGGTGATTAGAAAGGGGGAAAAAAAAAAAAAAAAAGGCCAGCGGAGGAAACTTCCCGGCGGAAAGAAAAGGGAGGGGGTGAGGGGAGCTGTTGCTAGGTGACTTGCGTCATCGGGCCGCGCCGCTTTCCTCCCGCCCCTCTCTGGAGTGAGGCGAGAGCCCCGCACAGAGCGAGCGAGACAGCGAGCTGAGCTCCGGGCGCTACCGCCACCGCAGCGGAGAGCGTGAGAGCGAGGGAGCATCTGAGAGACCCAGCCTCCGCGCACTGGCCACGGCCGAGACCTTCGTCCTGACCTGGACCGGCGGGAGTCGCGGCCACCCCTCTTTTCCCCCCCTCACCTTCCCGGCCGGCAGCGGCGGCTGCACACGCCGGAGCCCGAGCCGGAGCCGGCGGCTGGGGGGGCTGGGAGGCGGCTACCTCAGGCCGGGACTAGTCAGCTGCTCCGCGGTGAGAAGACGCTGAGGAGGGGGTCGGAGCTTCTGTCTCGTCCCGGGGCGCGGGGCGAGGGACCCCCAACGTGTAGGGAGGGGGTCCCAGCCGCAGCGACACATGCGGGAGCCGGGAGCGGGGGCGGCGCCGAGCGGAGCCGGCCGGGTCCCCCACCTCGCCGCCGCCTCGGCCACCCGCCCGGGGCCATAGCATCTTGCCCCCAGAGTGTATGAACCCGGGACCCACGCTCAGCAACCACCCCCCGGCCGGGGGGGCGGGGACCCCAATGTGAAGCGGCGGCCCCGGCGGCGGGGAGAGCAGGACCGGCGCCACCGTCCTTTCCTTACCTTCCCCCTCTCCTCAGCCCCCTCGCGAGGGGGGGGGGTCTTTTCCCTCGGCCTGTCGCCGGCCCCCCGGCTCCTCGGCAGGACTCCGGGAGGAGTTCTTAGAGCCCCCTCCCCCGCCCCAGCCCCGAGGGCGGCGGGGCCGGGGGGGACCCGGGGGGCCGGCCGCAGCCTCAGCCCAGAGGAAAACTTTATAAAAGCAAAATCTGGAGCCTCCCAAACGTGACTGTCCCGGGAGAAGTGGCCCAGGACGGGCAGCGGACACAGCCTGAAGGGACCCAGGAAGAGGAAAAGCGGAGGTAAGCGGGGCCGCTGCCGCCTCCTCTACTCCGGCAGCGCGGAAGAGACCCGGGTGACCGCCTGGCTTAGAGACACAAGCACCGCTTCTTCCTCAGTAACGCGCCGAGCCTTCCGCAGCTGCCGCTTCAGAGCGAACGAGGAAGGGAACCAGCCCACTTTCTCAGCGCCACGGCTCTTCCCTAAAGTGTGAGTGGCCCCGGGAAAGGGAACGGAGGGGTGGAACGTGGGAGGATACCGGTTCGCTCTCCTGGAGTTTGGCTGATGTTTGACCGGAGTGTTGGGAGAGCGTGGATCAGAGGGTGTATCTTTATGTTTACAGCGAGGAGGAGGGTCTTGGATCGTCCACTGGTTTCGAACATTTAATACGTGGACTAGGCAAGCTCACAGGTTCCCTTAGGGGAGTTCTGCCCCTATCCAGGGTGGACACTTGCACCTTTCTGGCCAGTAATTGGCAAAGGGAAATTGAGGAAGCCAAAGCATATGTGCACACAAAGGACATCTCTGTAATACACCTTTTCCTGGTAGAGCGGGTGTGAAACCCCGCTGTGGTTTTTGTTTCGGGGCAACTCTTATTTGGGCTCCCATGAGGGAACCTTTTATCCTGCGAACCCCTGAAAGTAAAATTCCTTTCTTCTTTTGCAGTTTTCCTCCAGATATTTTCATTTCGGTACCTGCTGGTGCAGGAATTTTTTTACCTCCTCATTTCTTGGGTCCAGTTCCTGTGCATCAGGACACTGTGACAGAGTTCAGTTACTCAGGAAATTCTGAGTTCTTATGAATCACAGCTTACTTGGAGGAGAGCATCTAGTACTTTAACCAGTTTTTAAAAGTTGTTACATTTTTTCCTTACCGAAATGTTTTTTTTTTTTTTTTTTTAATGTTTGGGTAGCATATGTCCTGATTGCTGGCATTTTTTTTTTTTTTTTTTTGTACTTGGCAGAATGACTTGAGACTTGCTTGTTTGAGTTATCTTTACTTCCCTATCAAATGAGGAGAAACTTTTTTTTTCAAATGAGGGGAAACTTCTTTAAGTTTGTTTTTACTTATTTTGGGAGAGAGATCCGTGTCTGCTCAAGTGGGGGAGGGCCAGAGAGAGAGAGAGAGAGAGAGAGAGAGAGAGAGAGAATCCCAAGCAGGCTTCACACTGTCACGCAGAGCAGGACACAGGTCTTGATCTCACCAACCGTGACATCATGACCTGAGCCGAAATCAGGAGTCAGTTGCTTAACCAGCTGAGCCACCCAGGTGCCCCTGAGAAACTTTTTGGTATTAAACTCTTTGAAGAATGATTATTTCCCTTCCCTTCCATTATTGTGAAGGTGAAGTCTATAAAAATCTTTGATTTGTATCTTAGGTATCCTCTCTAGTGTCAAGTTGACATGCGGGAAAGTAATGAGCATTTCATATACTTCTACAGACCTTAAGGGTTCAGTACAGGGTAGAATTTTATTTAATAGAACATTGGCAGCACTATACTGAGAATTGTGGTTCCTCCAGACAGCAGTGTGGACTCACGCCCTCTGAAGCCACTGCTGAGAGAAGCTTTTTGGGAATGAACGTGAGCCTCGGGTTATCTGTGCTAACTTCGTCATTCAGGATCTTGACTAAATGTGTTTAAAACTTTCTCAAATAGTGTTTGCATCTGTACTTTTTCTCCTTGAGGTAATGAGTTCTAGAAGCTTATTAGACCCTAAATTATTTAACAGTTCATTTATTTATCCCAAACCTGTCTCTCTAAAGTTGTAAGACACATCCAGAGTTCTTGTTCTGAGAAGTGCTAGAACAAGCTGGAGTTCATCTTTTCTTGGTTTTATAGATTTTCATTGTTCCTCTTTACCGTCATCTTTCCTGACTTTGTGTGTCTGTCTTAGAATGATATCTTTCTATTCCTTGATCACTTTGCCCTCCTCAGGAACTTCTCCAGCTATTTTGTTTCTCTCTATATATTTGTGTTTGTTATGCTTTTTAAAGGAACCTTAGGTTCTGTCTATTTTAAATGGGTACTGACATGAAAATACTGATTAGTGGATATAATGTTAGATGTGGAATCAGAAGCAAATGTCTCTGGACCTGTTTGTTATCTTATTTTGAGACCTTGAGGAAGTTACGTATCCCATGTTTCACAAAGATGGGAAGAAGAGAACTCTAGTCTTGGCATTGGCTGTTTTTTTGGGGCAGGAGGGGGAGACAAACCAACAAACTATAATTTGAAGGTAGATTTGTACTCTATCAGAGTTGCTTACTAACTTTAAGACTTATTTTTATTGCTCTGACTATAGATTGGTTAAAAAGCATGGTAATGTTTTATTGCAAAGAAGCAGTAAAGTGTTTGGGGTCCATTTGGGGTCCCTGCCTTTGAGATGCTTTTATTTATGGCAGAGGCAATGAAACACAAGTTGCATAAAATCATAGGAAAGGGAGCATGAACCAGTGTTTGTTTATAGCTACTATATATTATACTACTATGTTTGGTACCTTTAGATATAAATGTATTTGAATATTTTTCATTAGAGAAGTGACTATACAAAACTAATTGGAGTGTCTGAGCCAAATCTGGGAAAGAAGTTCTCTTTTAGGATGAAAGAAGCAGTGGAGGTAAAGTGTTTAAGGCTTTTGGAATTGGATGGTGTGAGAGACAAGTATAATTAGGAAGTCAGCTTGATGGGAATACAGATGGAGATTGGTTGTTGAGTCAGCTTAGGGTCAGTTTGTGTTTGTGCAGTTATAGGAGTATAGCCCAAAGAAGCAATTGAGAGCAATGTTCCCGAGAAGGTAGTTTTAGATGATTGAGGAGAAATTGTATTTTAGGTCAAGAGGCATTATACCTGGAGTAGGATTTTGTTTTTCTAGGAAACCAACATTAAAAAATTTTTTTTTGATGTTTATTTATTTTTGAGAGAGAGATAGAGAGAGAGAGAGAGCACATGCACATGAATGGGGGAGGGGCAGAGAGAGAAAGAGAGAGAGAGAGAGGGAGGGAGGGAGGAAGGGAGACACACACACAGAATGCGAAGCAGGTTCCAGGCTCTGAGCTTTCAGCATAGAGCCCATCATGGGGCTCAAACCCATAAGCCATGAGATCATGACCTGAGCCAAAGTCAGACGCTTGACCGACTGAGCCACCCAGGCATCCCTAAGAGAACCAGCATTTTTATACCATGGTCATCAAAGAACTATACAGTTGCAAGAGTGAAAAAGAAGATGCCCCCAGTATTTTAGTTGGGTGCTAGTGGTTTTTTATAGAAAATAAATCAGAAATAAGGCAGTGGACTTTGTTTTGGACATTAAATTTTAGGGTGAAAGTTGATGCTGATGCAATCTGAAGATAGAAAAATAGTTAAACTAATGAGTGAAATGCTGAAAATGTAGAGTTAGGAGTCATTTTCACAGTATTAAGTTTTCTTGAGAGAGCTGACAGAGTAAAGAGATGAGAAATGTGTATTTTTACTTGGGTGGGGGGAAGGAAATCTGTTAAAGTTAGCAAAGATGTAGTAATGACAGAGAATGGATGAGACTACCTAAGAAAATGTTTTAAAAGTAGGTAAGACTTGAAGTCAACAGGGAGGAACAGCTTTTAAACATGGCTACCATGTTCAGTCTTAGGACACGTGAGTCTATATTTTTGAAAGAGCTAACAAGTTTTTTGTAGAGTATATAGGTCCCTTGAGATTAAGTTTCAAAGAATATATAGGATTTCACAGTAAAGGAAACTATACATGAAAGCACAGATTTGTTTTTATAAAAATTTGTTTTTAAAGTTTGCCCTTCATTATTATACTGAGTTTGGTCTTTAACATGATGAAGTGGGGCTAAAAATAGCTGGCAGAGAAGCCCGCTTCCCCTGCTTGCAGTTGATGTGTGTCTTTGTGTCCCATACAATGGAGGGGGATATTCCTGTGTTGGCACAGCAGTGCTGAAAATGCCTTTTTTTTTTTAAAGCCTTTTTATTAAAAAATAAACAAACAAAAAACGACTTGGCATTTAAAAAAATTCAGCTGTCTTTGAAGCATGAGACACCGTAAGACTTTTTTTGTGGTGAAACCTGCAGCTAATGGAACTAGCATTTAGTGTTGACTGACAAAGATAAGGATTGCGAGATAGGGTACACACACACACACACGCACACGCACACACACACACACACGCACTTCTATCTCCACACATTTTGTGTTCCTTAGTTCAATTCACCACCTTCCTACTAGCTTCTTTGGCCTCTTCTTAAGGGTTTAATACAGGGAGCTAGATCTTAGGTGATTCTAGGATGAGGATACAGGGACTAGAATATATGCCATACAGGTGCCCTCTCCAGCCTCTACTTTCCACAACATTTTTTATGCAGGTAAAACCATGTTTAGATGAACTTAAAGGGCAGCCTTTTCGGGTTGACATGATTTACTAGCAAAGATAGGGGGAAAGGTGGGACTCTGGTAGGAGGGAGTGTTGACCTCATGTGCTTTGCCTTGGCAACTTTGGGATTGATATGGGATAATTAAAGACCCTTGGGTGTGCATTTGTGTTTTAGTACTTATGTACTTAAGTACTTTAGTACTTATGACCTGAAAGCCTACACCTAAGCTGGCAGCAGCTCAACTTGTGTACTTTAGAAACGGTTCTTGGAGAAGTCGTGAGTTGCTCTCACATCTCATTGTGTAGAGGAGGGGTTGGTAAGCTTTTTTTCTTTTTTTTGGTAAAGGACCAGTTAGTAAATATTTTAGATTTTGTGGTCCACATCTGGTACAACGATTGAGTTCTGTTCTTGTAGTGTAAAAGCCATAGCAATATATAAGCAAGTGAGTGTGACTGTGTTCCAGTAAAACCTTAAACAGTTGACCCTAGAACAGTGTGTGGGTTAGGGGCACCAGTCCCCTGTGCAGGAAAAATCCATGTATGACTTTTGACTCACACCGAACTTAACTATTGATGACCTATTGTTGACTAGAAGCATTACCAGTAACAGTCTGTTAACACATTTTTTGTAGATTTATATGTATTATAGACTACATTCTTACAATTTACTACATTCTTACAATATTGAAAGAAAAAAGAAACTTATTAAGAAAATTTTAAGGAAGAGAAAGTACATTGACAGTACCGTATGTATTGAAAAAAATTTATGTGTAAGTGGATTAGCGCAGTTCCAACCCATGTTGTTCAAGGGTCACCTGTACATAAACACAGGAGGTAGGTTGGATTTGACCTGTAGTTTATGGAACCCCGGTGTAGACAACTGCCCAGGTCCACCAACATATGGTATAAGCATTCCATTACAAAGATTGGAGTGGCTGCTTTAGGTGTTCTCCATTTTCTAAGTGAGATGTGTCCTTGAGGGTTGTGTTAAAATGATTCCGTAGTAAATCTGGAGTCAACTGTTCAAAATACTTTTGCCTTCAGAGTGATGAAAACTATGGATTGAGGAACAAGGTGGCAGTCCTGTCTATAGCATCTAAAAAATACAGACTTACTTGCATTTTCTTATTCTAAGATAAATAATTGACATAGTGGTATACTGGCTATGTGTCATAGCTGAAAGTATTTTTGAAGAAACTTAGGGGTGTAATTTTGGATGGTTCTGAAAATAAATTGTAAAGCATTTATTTTAATGTAAAATTATAAGTGTTTATGGTTGGTTTGAATCAGATGAAAATATTAGCCAAGTTGTAAGAACATTAAGTTTTGATACTTTTTTAAAAAGTTTATTTACTTATTTTTGAGAGAGAGAAAGAGAGAGCAGGGGAGGGTCAGAGAGAGAGAATCCCAAGCAGGCTCTGCTGTGACGTGGGACCTGATGAGGGGCTTGAACTCAGGAACAGTGAGATCATGACCTGAGCCCAAATCAAGAGTTAGCCGCTTAACTGACTGAGCCACCCAGATGCCCCCAAGATTTGATACTTCTGTTTCTAAAAGTCTTAATTTCTTGCAATGACCAATTCAGTATGTAGAATAATGGGGTGCACAGTTTTTGTTTTGTTAAGTCTTAACAAATCCTCTATTTTTTTTAATGTTTATTTACTTTTTAAAATTTTTTTATTTTTTTGATTTTTGCTCAAGCACGCAAACAGGGGATGGGCGGAGAGAGAGGGAGACACAGAATCTGAGGCAGGCTCCAGGCTCTGAGCCATCAGAACAGAGTCTGATGCGAGACTCGAACTCACAAACTGTGAGATCATGACCTGAGCTGAAGTTGGATGTTCAACTGACAGAGCCAGCCAGGTGCCCCTTCTTAACAAATCGTCTAAATAACTTAAACGTATACTCTAAAAAATGTTTGCTGTATTCTTAAGGGTAAATGTAGCATGGATGAACTTATTTCTTAGGAGACACTGTCTCAAATGTATTGTTTAGGAAGGATAATTCACTTTGTACAATTTTACATTATAGCTAATATCAAAACATTTGTTTCATATGTCAACAAATACTTGCATTAGATGATGGTATATTTTTACCCTGACTTCATAAATATTATTTATTTCATGATTCCCCTATTTATTGCAGGGGAGGAGGTGACCCTTGCAATAATGATAATTTTTAAATTAGTTTCTAACCTGATTTTATGTTTCATAGTATTTCTACACATGTAATTGGTACTTCATTTCCTCTTTCATTAAAAAAATGTATACACTTTGACAATTTAGGCTACCTTTTAGTAGGTCATTACAAAGTTGCTTTCCTATTCATTAGGAGAGGATTCTTGTTCTTTTGAAAATCTTAATTTTTGTCATTTCAAGTAATTTTCTCATTGTCTTAAGCTTAAGGATAGTTGGTGATTTAAAAGACACAAGGTATTCGTCTCATATCTGCAAATATTACAAATAAAAATATTCTATACTGGTGACATTTTCAGTGGAGCAGGGGAAAGAATGCTGTATTAGTGTTTTTCCTTTTTTTTTTAAAACTTAGCTGCATTGTCATTACAAACAGATGAGTAAAGTTGCTTTCAAATAATAAACTTTTTTTTGAAGAAATTTTTTATTGAAGAATAATTGATATACAATATTGCATTAGTTTTAGGTGTACAATGTAGTAATTCCATATTTATATACATTAGGAAGTGGTTGCCACAGTTAAGACTAGTTATCATCTGTCACCATCCAAAGTTGTTACAATATTATCAACTATATTCCTTATGCTGTACATTACGTCCCATGTTGTATTTATTTTGTTATTTGAAGATTGTACCTCTTTATCTCCTTTACCACCTATTTTATCCATCTCCTCATCCCCCTGCTCCCGCCCCCTTTCTGGCAACCATCAGTTTATTCTTTATGAGTCTGTTTCCTGTTTTGTTTTCTTTCTTCATTTTGTTTTGTTTTTTTTTTTAATTCCACATGTAAGTGAAATTATATGATATTTGTCTTTCTCTGTCTGAATTATTTTACTTAGGATAATACCCTCTAGGTCCATTCATGTTGCAAATGGAAAGATTTCATTCATTTTTATGGCTGAGTAATATTCCATTGCATATATATACCACATCTTCTTTATGTATCTGTTGATGGACATTTAGATTGTTTGCATATCTTGGCTGTTGTAAGTAATGCTGTGATGAACATCGGGGTGGTATATGTCTTTTTATATTAGTATTTTCATGTGCTTGCTTCGGCAACACATATACTAAAATTAAACTAGTATTTTCATTTTTTCCAGATACATACGTAGAAGTGGAATTGCTGGATCGTATGGTAGTTCTGTTTTTAATTTTTTGAGGAACCTGTACACTGTTTTCCACAGTGGCTGCACCAGTTTGTATTCCCACTAATAGTGCATGAGAATTCCCTTTTCTCCACATCCTTGCCAGCACTTGTTATTTCTTTTCTTTTTTTTTTTTTTTTTTTTTTGGTGACAATAGCTATACGATTATTTATTTTACATAGAAGTGGTTTTTACACAGCCATCTCTAAGGTAAATAAATTATATGATCTTTTTCTAAGAGCAGGTTTTGTTCAGGAAATAGGTGAACAGACCACGGAGACTCTGAATTCTTGAAGGGAAAGGATGCTATTGAGGAAGAAGCGAGTTAAGGAAGAAGTTATTAGTGATATGCCAAATTTCTCTTGCCATATAATTTGGCTGAAATCTGCCTTCATCCAACTTGGTAGCAAATTTTGAGTAAATAATGAACTCTTGCATTTAAACCTTTTTACTTGGAGACTTTTTCCTGCCCAGTGTAAAACCAGTCTGTCTTACATCTTAATGTACTTTTCGATTTTTGCTACTTTCTCTTGAGACTTTCATTGTTTTTTTCTCGTGATACCTTTTACAGTATGTTTAGAGTGTATTTTCTAAATATACTCTATGTATATGACATTTCCTGAACACTATGGGATATGTATTTTCTAATAATTATACTACTTCACACAAGTATATTTAAAATTTCCTCCTATTCCACCTCAGAATTGTGAAATATTTGAGGGAACATCTGTACTTGATTTGGATTTTGAATGACCAATATGTAATAATTTCTCTAAAATATTCCTTTAAATTTTTTGGGTAACTCGATTTCTTTAAAACAGTAAGCTAGTACAAGAAAGTATGAGAGCCTGTATGTGTTGTATTATCCTGCAGTGCAGTGGTTGAAAAATAATAAACAAAAATGTACCAGAGACCTCACTGCTTGAGTATCTTTTACTCTTTTCTCTATCACCTAAGGGATAGCTAGTGGATCACTCAGATATTTTCTAGTTTCTATTGCTTTGCTGTGTTGCCTCTGCCCTTTCTTTATAGCTGGGGGGTAGCTACTGGAAATCTGGGTGGCTTTAGGTAGCATGTATTATGTGTGTCTGTGTGGACATATACCTAGTGTACTGTATTAGGTGCTCCTTTCTGCATGACTGTTCTTGGATTTAGGAAATATTGAAAGACATAGTGCAAAATATATATTTTTTAAAGTTTATTTATTTTGAAAGAGAAAGTGCGAATGTGGGAAGAATAGAGAGAGAGGAGAGAACTAGAATCCCAAGCACGCTCTGTACCGTCAGGGCAGAGCCTGTTACGAGACTTGAGCCAATAAACTGCAAGGTCATCACCTGCACCAAAGTCCACACTTAACTGAGCCACCCAAAAGACATAGTGCAAAATATTTTTAATGTCACTTAGCCTTTCCTCTGAGAGGATCATCATTGGGTAAGATACTGTTTTCTTCTGGCTTTTTTTAAGAGAGAGAAAAGAATGAGTGGGGAGAGGCAGAGAGAGAGAGAGAATCTTAAGCAGGGTCCACACCCAGCGTGGAGCTGAGGATACTACTCCCCGGGGGGGGGGGGGGGTGGTTGATCACGACCATGAGATCATGATTTGAGTCGAAATCAAGAGTTGGAAGCGTAACCAACTGAGCCACCCAGGCACCTCTCTTCTGGCTTTTTCATCCCATAGCATCTTGAGTGAACCCAATAATATATGTTAGTGTAACATGTGAAGTCTGGAGACAAATTGCTGGTTTGTTTTTGGAAGAATGTATATATCTTATCAGACTTTTTAGGATGGCTGACATAAAGTAATGTGACCCATCCCTGTTAGTTCTTTGAGTTAAAGATCTTTTAAGGTATGATATGGACAGCCCTAAAGTCAGGCCTTATATTGTCCAGCATTTAAATTCAGCCCTAGAGTTTGACAAATAATACTGAAGTAATTCCGCAATGTTTTCAGAAGTATCTGAACTAGCATATGATTCATTAACATTTTATTAAAAACTCTTGAAAACTAGAGAATGGCACACTGCTGTGTTTATTATTTAGAGGAAAGAAGGACTGATTTGAACGTAACTTGAATTTGAGTTCATTTCCAAAGACCTCAGTAGTACTTGGATCACAAAGGACTCTTTTTTGAATAATTCATTGATTATCTCTGAAAGTGACTGTGGTGTAAATTGTTTATTTAGAAATATCAGGATGCAATTTAGTTATCAAGTCTCTTAACTGTCCATCTCTTTAGTGCTTGGGAATAAAAAGCTTTAAAAAATTATGAAAAAGCTGGGACGCCTGGGTGGCTAAATTGATTGGGTTGTCTGACTCTTGATTTCAGCTCAGGTCATGATATCGTGGTTGTGAGATTGATCCCCGTGTTGGGCTCTGGGCTGACAGCATGGAGCCTGCTTGGAATTTTCTTTCTCCTTCTCTCTCTGTGTCTCTGTCTCTTCCCTGCTCATGCTTGCTCACTTTCTCTCAAAAAAAAAATTAATAAACTTAAAAAAATTATGAAGAACTTTAACAAGTTTTATCTGTATCATTATATCTGAAATTATCATTACATCTCAAATTAAGATTGAAGGAATTTCATTTATGTGATTCAGTTTTAACTAAATTTTAGTTTTCTCCCTTTTTAAAAATGATTAGTATGTGTGTGTTTGCTATTCTGTTTTCACTTTTTGTGTTTATTATACACATCAGTTTTCAGAAATAACTTTTCCTTCAAGCTTGGCATAATCAGTGTTCTGTTGGCCAGCATAAGAAACAAATGCTTCTTGACTGTTTTATATTTGGAAAGTTTCTATTTTGAGAGCAATTTGGTGATGTCTTCATAGTCTGTTTATTTAATAGAAGTGTATATTTAAGATAAGTCTATGAAAAAAATCCAAAGGCAGAAAGAAAATATTGAGATATATTTCTTAGTAGTGATTATCTTGCCAGCTCTTGTCCTCATTCTGTAACTTCTTTTACGGCAAGTTTGTTTTAGGTTTTGATGTAAATGCAAAAGCTAGATTGGTTTACATATTAATGGATCTCTAGCTATCTGGTTAATTTAATAAAAATTCTAGTTCAAAAAAATCCAGCTATTTTAAATATTTTTCTTTGTTGGTGGCAGTTGGAGTTTATGCTTCTGGAGTTATGCTTCTTTCCATTTCAGAGATTTTTCAAAATAGGATTTTATGATTATGACTAGTTTACTAGGTAGATGGGAGAAGAGCATAGTTTTTCTAGTGACTAATTTCTTTTTATTTATTGTGTATGTAATACCAGAAGGTTATATAAATAAATTTGTGGATCATCCTTTTTCTTTTGCATAATTGGTGGTCTCTTAATTGACTACCATGTGAATTTGAGAACATAAACTTTGGAATGTTGCTGTCATGAGTGGGGAATCTTTTTCTATTGAATATTACATAGGCAGATTTCTTTTCACTGAAGAATATTAAAATACTGATTTATTAGATTAGAAATTTAGAGCAGGAGACAGAAAACTTCAGATTTTTTTTGTGAAGGCCAGATATTTGGTAGGAGAGGTGGGATGTACAGAGGGTGGGGAGAGCCACAGAGCCAAGGAAGGAGGGAAGGGCAGATACCAGGGAGAATGGTACCGGAAGTTTTGAGGTCAGTCTTAGTCAGAGGTCACACCCTGTTATTTCTTCGGGTTTGTGGAGTGGGGTGTTACCACATGTTATCTACCATCCTTTGAAATGTTGATTAGATTAGCTCCTAGCTTTTCAACATCTGGATTCTTTAAGCCATTGAAGTTTTAATCTGTTTGGGATAATCAATGTATTCTAGGGTGGGAAAATTTCCACAATACCAGCTGTGGGTATTGAAGGGGCAGACAGGGTTTTCAACTGCTAGTGGAGTTTCTTTTTTTTTTGTTTCTTTTTTTGTTTTTGTTTTTGTTTTTTTTCCTCTTTGGCAAAATTTCCCTAGCTTTGCCTAAGTGGGATGCGTGTAATTCTGTGTATGTGACATAGTGGTTGAGAGGCAAGCTTTGGAGATGATAGACTCAGGTTCAGCTGTATTGTTTTGTGACTTTGGGCACATTATTTATTCTGTGTGTGTTCTTTGTAAAAACTGGGCGATAGTAATAATACCTACCTCTTTCATAGGGTAGTCAAGATAGTCAATGTTCATTATAATATATGAGTTAATGCATTACGAGGTCTGGCTCAGAGTTAGTGCCCAGGGAATGTTAGTTGTTGAAATTAATAGTATTAATATTATAGTATTGTTATTGTTGTTTCTGTGAGGTTGCTGTTTTGAATGCCAGAGGCATTTGTGATCTTCTGAAGAGGTCGCTATTTTGAATACTGCCTTTTTTCAGCAGCAGGTATTTATTGAACACCTGCTATGTCAGGTATTGATCTGAGTGCACAAAACATAAAAATCCCTGCCCTCCTGAAACTTATATTCTCTTTGGGGACCCAAGATACACAAAGCAAGATAGATGACCCATCACTCATTTTATGAAATGTGGTGTTTGACTTTATAGCTAAGCCTGTGTTAACCAACCCTATCAGCTTTTACTTTAGATCGTTTTTTGTTTGTTCTTCTTTCAGTGCTTGAGAGTGTTTGGTGGCAGAAGCACCCTAAAAGCATGGAACTAGTCTCACTGTCTCAGGTTATGGCTCAATCTTAATTTTAAGGCAGTCTTACACTCCTCATCATTTCCTGGACTTACTACTTAAATTGGCTATCACAGACTTTCCTTTCAGTCCCCAGATTTCTGTTGCACATTGTTTGCAGAAGTGGTGCTTCTCCCCATCTCATTACCTTTTGCTCATCCATGTCACTTCTTAAGAAAAGGAATTGACTACTAGAAACCTTTTTAAAGAAATATTCCCTGACTAATCTACTGTATGCTTTTCCTTCATCTATTTTGTTTTTCCCACCTTCTGTCTATTGTTAACTGAGATATTTAACTAGTTTATTGCCTGCCTTGTGTTAAAAAATTAAAAAAAATTTTTTTATTTATTTTTGAGAGACAGAGAGACAGGAGACAGCACGAGCCGGGGAGGAGCAGAGAGAGAGGGAGACACAGAATCCGAAGCAGGCACCAGGCTCTGAGCTATCCGCACAGAGCCTGACGCGGGACTCCAACTCACGAACCATGCGATCATGACCTGAGCCAAAGTCAGACACTTAACCGACCCAGGTGTCCCTACTCTCTGTCTTTTAAAAAAATACTTTTCTTGTTTCTTCAGTTAAATTGTAAGACATTTTAGGTTAGGGACCACTTTTCTATTCTGAGCCTTTGCTTCCTCGCTTGAAAAAAGATACTACCTATCTCACAGGGAAGCTGTGAGATTTCAGGGAGATAATGTGTGAAAAAGGTCCTGAGCTAAATCCTAATAGTAGTTTCTTTTTCTTTGAACCACTCTAGTTCTAAAGTTGATACTGGGCATATATAGTCAGTGCTTAAAAAAAAATACTTGTTAAGTTATTCTGAAGTGAGGTTGGAAGTCTTGTAACTTCTACTTGTGTGGCTAATTTTAGTTTTTACTTCCAGATGAGATTGAAAACATTACTTTTCATGTATCAGATAATAAAGGTGAGACGTTAATAAGAGATGACATAACAGTGATTAGGAGCAGGGACTCAAGCCACTATCATTTGGGTTCAAATACAGAATACCACACTTACTGGTTGTGTGACATTTGGCAAGTTGTTTAATTCTGCTGGTTTTAGTTTCTTTATTTGTAAGATGGGGAAGACCATAACCAACTCACGGATACTATGTTGCTAGAGTAAGTGAGATAATAAATGAGAAGCACAGAGCAGTGCTTGGCACATAACATTGGTCCCAGCGAACATTTGGCAATATCTGGAGGTGTTGTTGATGGTCACAGCTAGGGAGAGGTATGTGTGCTACTAATATCTAGTGGGTAGAGGGCAGGTATAAACAATGTACAGCACAGCACCTCACAACAAAGGCTTATTCGGTCCAAAACATCAGTTGTGCGAAGGTTGGGAAACCCTGCTTTATAAAAAGTCCTCTGTTTCTCATTTGGGTATTTTCTTCATACAAGGTGCTTTGCCAATTCCATTGTGTATAAATACTGATTATTGATAAAGATAAATCACAGACATGGATCTCATTTAACATCCATTTTAAAGGACAGATATAAAGGAAAATTAATAGATTTCATGATTTTTAAAAAAGATTATAGGGCAGTTACTCCAAAAGTAATCTAAAAGTGCTTCCATTTATTATTCAGAAACTAGGAAAGATTTCCAGGTGGATTTTACTAATTTGTTTTTCTAATTGGCAAACTGTTCATGTAAAAGTGTATCAAGAATAGGGAGCTTATGAGATGTGAGTGCCATAGTGTGTAAATATTCATAGGATCAAATATACACTAATGGACAAAGTAAGTATCAAGGTTAATGGAATGATCTATTGGGAGAAACCTTGGATCACATCTAATTTCCTTCTCTTGTTTTAGTACTCACCACGTTAAGGACTGTTTAACTGAGGACTTCATCTTTCTATTAATCTCTCTCCCTCTCTCTCTCTCTCTCTCTCTCTTTTTTTTTCCTGTTTAAAATTGCACGTTTACCATTCCCTACTTCAGAAGCTTCTAAATTGATTTCTTTGCTACTGTCCTTTATATTCCTTCCTGAATTGATTCTGCTTAAAGGGGAGCCTTTCTAGTCTGGATTCAGTTTACCATTCAGACCTCTGAGCACCATCCCTTTATTTCTGGGAGAGAATTAAGTGCTAATGCCCTAAGGTTGGAATTGGAATGAACTAACTTTTCTTATGCATGGTATGAGTTGTATATCATCTTTGGGAGAATTGGCGAAATAGTTCATTGCATCATTTCCTGTATTTTGTATGTCAAGTGATTTTCCTCACTTGTGTCTAAACACTGATTGTATATCCATATATACACATGTAAAGTATGTATATACTTAATGCATATTTGTGTGTGTGCGTGTATGTATGTGTGCATGTATATACTTTCACGTAAAATTGTCTCTGCACTTTGCTCTTTCCTCTGTCGGGAGTATTCTTTTCCTTTCACCTGCAAAACATTTATCTCTTAAGACCCTACTTAAATATCATCTTCTCTAGGAAGCCTGTCCTCATTAATGTAAGTGGAATTAGTTTTTTTTTTTTTTTTTTTTTCCTGGTTATCCACAGTCTCTGTGTGGCTTTTATAGCACTTAAAATAGTTGTTCATATTTTTCTCTTCTACTGGTCAGTTCTTTGAGGGCAAGTGTTATGTCTTACTCATCTTTCAGTTAATATCTTCTCCCCCCAAGTGCCTAATATTTATTGCTCTTTAGCAGGCATATAGTTTGCTAACAAATGAAAGAGAAAAAAAAAAGATTGGAAAGATTTTTTAATGCGCTCTGTAAGAGGAGGACATTATCATGTCACCTTTGCTTCAAAGTGCTTAGTGTAGTACCTGTTCATAGGTGTTAAACAAATATTTATTAAATGACTTAGAAACCAGTTCTAATAATGGTTGGAAATTTCATGTAAAGTTTTTCTTCTGTATTTCTAGAAGGCGTATCCTAAAAGTAAAATAGCCTAGATATTTGGTACATCTGATGCATTAAGTTGAACTTTCTTTTCCTGACTCGGTAATGAGACTTTTATCCAGCAAATACTTTCTGAAAGATGCTTTTAGTTGTTTTCTTTTTCTCCTGTGGGTCCATTCTAGTGCTGAGCTTGTTGAAAAGGTGAATGTGTAGTATCTGTGCTACATCATGGGTGAGCAAGTAAAAGGCCTCTCTTCTTCTCTGTACATTTGGGCCCAAACAGAGTGATTATATATTTTCTCTCAAGTATGGATAATGACACTATTGAAGCGTGAGAGAGAAAAAAGGCAATTGGAGGTGAGGAAGTTGCCTACTAGGTCTCTTTTTCTTTTGATGATGATTGATTTTTTCCTCAGAGCTGCCTCCATTTATTTATAAAGAATTAGCTAGAAGAGAGAGGGGTGTGAATCTAGAGGATAAGAATATAAGTTTGATAACATGGTAAATGAGTATTTTGATAGTTATTGTATTTATAATCCTTATTACCACTTATTGAATGTTTACTATATGTCAGGCACTATGCTAAGGATTTTTGTGTGCATTAGTTAATTTATTCCTCCCAGTAGTCCCTAGGAAATAGATAGTAATAAATTTGTTTTATAACAAGAAATAGATTCCCAGGAATATATAGCTAGGAATTTGAACTCACAGAACTGGGATTCAAATCCTGATCCATCTGATTCTGTGGTCTGTGCTTTTAATCACCATGCATGCATGCTGCCTCTTAAGTTTCACGGGAGTTTTGTACTGAAAATGGGACATCAACAGGTATACTGAGATAGGAGGGGAAATAGGATTTCACCCTGTATATATTTGTTAGAAGGAAGACGATTAACAGACTCACGGAGAAGCAATTCCCAGGTTTATGTCCTGACACACAACAATTGTGAAATTTAAGCTTGCCATTTGAATTGACTTGCATTAACCTGCCATTTTCATTAAATTTAGTCTTGCTCTTGCTATGATCATCAGGAGCTAGATACATCTTCAGCAGTAGAAGAAATCCATGTAGGCAAAATCTAAGAGATAGTGGAGCAGAGAGATTTTTATAACTTTTTCTGTGGGTAAAATATGTTTTATAGTTACACTGAACTGTTTTGAGATTCTTGTTTAGGGGATGAGCCACGGAAATCTGTTATTTAGGATTTGAAAATTTATAATATGGCGTGAGGTATAGCAGAAAATTTGAGAATCAACACTTGTTAGGCTCTAAGGTATAAATTGCTTAAGTCAATGCATGTCTGTGGTGTGTTTCCCTTATGTGATTTCTTAGACTGTTTTTTGTTATTTAAAAAAAATTCTTTTTTCCTGCTTTTTCATACTTTGTACAGGATTATTCCTTACAATTAGTTTACTTATAGGTGTTTTATATTTAATAAATATAGTGAACACATATTATTTTTATTTGCTCACAGGAGGTTTAAATAGTTTTCATAATTTTATTTTGTTACCTAAATCTAAAATGTTTCCTGAAAGATTTTCTCTTTCTTCTTTTTGATTGTATTTTAAATGCTGTATTTGTAACTTTAGTTATATACATTTGAACTTTGCCTTTTCCAGAATTTTAATTTATGTTTTTGTAAAATTGTATCAAAACTTACTTGCCAAAGCTAAGAGTAGGTTGCTGAATGATGTTCTGTTAAAGATTAAAAATGCAGAGTAACACCAGCATTCTTCACAGAGCTAGAACAAACAGTCCTAAAATTTGTATGGAACCACAGAAGACCTCGAAAAGCCAAAGTAATGTTGAAAAAGGAAAACCAAAGCTGGAGGCATTACAATCTCAGACTTTAGCCTGTACTACAAAGCTGTAATCATCAAGATAGTATGGAATTGGCACAAAAACAGATATGTAGATCAATGGAACAGAATAGAAAACCCAGAAATGGACCCACAAATGTATGGCCAATTAATTTTCAAAAAACCAAAAAAGAGTATCCAATGGAAAAAAGACAGTCTCTTTATCAAATGGTGCTGGGAGAACTGGACAGCAACATGCAGAAGAATGAAACTGGACCACTTTCTTATACCATACATAAAAAAACTCAAAATGGGTGAAAGACCTAAATGTGAGACAGGAAACCATCAAAAATCCTAGAGGAGAAAACAGGCAGCAACCTCTTTAACCTTGGCCTCAGCAACCTCATATTTGACATATCTCTGAAGGCAAAGTAAGTAAAAGCAAAAATGAACTATTAGGACCTCATCAAGATAAAAAGCTGCTGCACAGCAAAAGAAACAATCAACAAAACTAAAAGGCAGCCGACAGAATGGGAGAAGATATTTGCAGATGACATATCAGATAAAGGGTTAGTATTCCAAAATCTTAAAAGAACTTATCAAACTTAACAAACACCTGAAAAACAAATAATCCAGTGAAGAAATGGGCAGAAGACATAAATAGATACTTTTCCAAAGAAAACATCCAGATGGCTAACAGACACATGAAAAGATGCTCAATATTGCTCATCATCTGGGAAATACAAATCAAAACCACATTGAGATACCACCTCACACCGGTCAGAGTGGCTAAAACTAACTCAGGAAACAACAGATGTTGGGGAAGATGTGGAGAAAAGGGAACCTTTTCGCACTGTTGGTGGGAATGTGAACTGGTGCAGCCACTCTGGAAAAGTGTGGAGGTTCCTCAAAAAATTGAAAATAGAATTACCCTACGACCCAGCAATAACACTACTAGGAATTTATCCAAAGGTTACAGGAGTGCTGATTCGTAGGGACACATGTCTCCTAATGTTTATAGCAGCACTATCAACAATAGCCAAATTATGGAAAGAGCCCAAATGTCCTTCAGCTGATGAATGGATAAAGAAGATGTGGTATATATTCTTACACCATACACGAGAAGATGTGGTTTGTATTCTTACACCATACACAAAAATAAACTCAAAGTGAAAGAAAGACCTAAATATGCAACAGGAAACCATCAAAATCCTAGAGGAGAAAACCGGCAACAACCTCTTTGACCTTGGCCTCAGCAACCTCATACTTGACATGTTTCCAACATGTCAATACTACTTGGCGATGAAAAAGAATGAAATTTTGCCATTTGCAATAATGTGGAAGGAACTGGAAGGTATTATGCTAAGTGAAATAAGTCAGTCAGAAAAAGGCAGATATCATATGTTTTCACTATATGTGGAATTTGAGAAGCTTAACAGAAGACCATAGGGGGGAAGGGAAGGAAAAATAAGTTACAAACAGAGAGGGAGGCAGAGACTTAAATACAGAAAAACAGAGACTTAAATACAGAAAACAAACTGCGGGTTGATGAGGGTGGAGGGTTGGAGGGTGGGGAAAATGGGAGGTAGGCATTGAGGGGGGCATTATTGGGATGAGCGCTGGGTGTTGTATGTAAGTGATGAATCACAGGAATCTACTCCCGAAGCCAAGACTATACTGTATATGCTGTATGTTACCTAACTTGACAATTACATAATAAAAAAAAAAAGTATAGGACATAGCACTGGGTTAAGATACTACTTTTATCATTTAATAAATTATTATTTGTGTGTGTCTAAGAATATGGCAAGTTTTAAATTTGGGATTCTCTTCTATTTAACATTAATTACTGGTTATTAATTATTACAATAGTTTTTTTTTTTAATATCTAGCGAAAGTAGCCTATCTATATTGCCTTCCTTTTCCAGTATTTTTCTGGTTAATTTGCTTTTATTTTTTAATTTCAAGTCAGCATATCTGGTTAAATAAAAGCAAAAACAGAACAAAAATGTGCCTAAGTAAAATTGAATTCTGGTAAATAAGAATTTAGGATTTGGGGTGAGGGAGTTAGATAATCATCTCAGGATTTTAGGATTCTAAGGCTTAGGCTGATTAGTGTTTTTTTATATTATCTACCATAGGTTGTCTTTTTTAGAAATGAATGTTAATATGACACTATTATAAAAATAATATTGATATCAACATTTGAGTGCTTAATGTGTGCCAGGCACTCTTCTCTGTTCTTTATTTAACTTATTCAGTTCTCACCATAGACCTCTGAGGTAAGTATTGTTAATGTCCCTATTTTATAATTGAAAATTTGGTACAGAGTAGTTACACATTCTCAACATGTTACTTTCAGTTAGTAGTGGAACTGGGTTGTATTCAGGCAGTCGGGTTCTAGAGCCTGGGACCTTGATCACTACTCTATACTATATCATCTGTAAATGTACATAAATGTAAATTTATTTCTTACATGTTATTTATAGAACAGTGCCTGGCACACAATAGGGTCAATAGAAGTACAGGCTATCTTCAGTGGTATTTAATTGTGTACTCTATAAGGCTGGCAAAGCATGCATTATTATCCATTTATGTATGTATGTATTTTTTTCTTCTATTAATTAGACTCCAGAGTTTATTCAGATTTTTTTATTCTTTTTTTAAAAAATAGTTGAGTTCCCTGAGGTTCTTTCTTAGAAGCCATATTATTGCTCAAAATTATATGGCCATGTTAGATCTCAGAATTAGCTTTTCTCACCACACATTCAATTTTACTTTCTGTTAGAAATGGATAAAGACTGAAGTTGATTTGTTTGTTTTTTGTATGTCATTGGTTTTGAAAGGCAGAAACAAATATACTAGGTTTATAGTATTGTATTCATGCCCAGTTGGTGGAGGAAATAAATTCTCAGGTGTTATAAAGCTTTTCTTTACCTGTAAAATTTTGGGAGTAGTATTATCCTACAGACTTGTGGTATTGAATCATATCAGTCATAATAATGTGAAGTATTAGAAATTGTTTTGACGAGAGAATAAAGAATAACAGGCTTTAAGAGAAATGATATAAGCGACATTTCCTCATCTAAGGAGTCATTTGTAGTAGTTTTTTTCCATTATTGCATTGCAGATTACCACAATTTTAGCAGCTAATCTCACAGTTTCTGTAGGTCAGGAATCTGGGCATGGTTTAGCTGGGTTCTATCCTCAGGGTCTTACAGGATGAAATCAAAGTGTCAGCCAGGGCTGCAGTTTCATCTGAGGTTCAGCGTCCTCTTCCAGGCTCACTGGTGGTTGGCAGAATTCAGTTCCTTATGTTTGTAGGATTGGTGTGCCATTTTCTTGCTGGCTGTCAGGGACCATCTCCGTGAGGCTCCTGTAGGCCACCCTTAGGTTTTTGCCATGTGGTCCTCTCTGTGGACAGTTCACAACAAGGTTATTGAAAAACAGTGGGAGAATCTCTCTGCCTTCTTCTAAGAACTGATCTCTTTAGGTCCAGCTTCACCCACAAGAATTACCCTAATTTAAGTCAACTGATTAGGGATTGTAATTATACATGCAGTATCCCTTCATAGCAGCACCCAGATTAATATTTTGGTTGCATAGCCTTGAGAAGATGTGTACACCAAGGTGTTGGAATCTTGGGGACCACCTTTAGAATTCTGCTTACCACATGATTAGTTGTAAGATATATCATGACTTTGCGTATCACTGAAGAAGAAAAATGCTGTATTAAACTATGATACAATGCATTATTAGTACTGGGATGTCGCCTTTTAAAAAAAATAATAAAATGGAATTGTGGTCATTCTTCCAAGGACAAATATTTGCTTCATGAGTATCAAATTTATTCTCCACTGCCGTATTTCTATGTTGTGTTTTGCAAGCATAATTTTTGTTTCAATGCTGAATCATAGTGTAATCTTTTCTTTTTAAAATTTAAGTAATGTCTACACCCAATGTGGGGCTTGAACCCACGACCCCGAGGTCAAGAGTCACATGCTCTTCTGAATGAGCCACCCAGGCACCCCCATAGTGTAATCTTTCACAGGGAATGGCAGCTGTATTTTGATTGCCAGAGGACAAATGGATTGCTTTTCTTTGTTTCCTATTTATTTTTAATTACCTTTATTGAAATATACACAGTGAACCACATCCATTTAAAGTATATGGTTTGATGAGTTTTGGTAAGTGTGTATACCTATGAAACCACTACCACAATCAGGATATTTCTACCACCCTCAGAAAATTCCTTTTGACTCTAGGCACTCAGTTTTTTAGCCCAATTATTGATGTGATTTTTGTTAGTATAGATTATTTAACATTTCCTGGTATTTTAAGCAGTGAGGAAAAAAAGGATATGGAGACAGGATATTCTTAATTTTTTGTGTTTTTTTTCAGTTGGGGTAAAAAGATCCTCCTTGAAATTTTCTGAACACAGTTCTGGGATGTAATTAATCTCTACTTTGCCTAGATATTTTTTTCCACCACATGCAGAGTTGGCTCTCCTGAACCATATACGTATGTGCTTATATTGCTTCCTCATCCACTTTTCTACTTACTTTGTTGGGCCAAACAGAGAACTAGAAATTCCAAGCTCCTAAAAAATTTCACATTGTTACTATCAGAGGTTTTTCACCTGTTACGATCGTCATAACACCCCAAGAAAAATCTCAAAATGTACTCATTTCTGTTTTGTTAGGATTTGTAGTACAGTTTGGATTTTAGGAAACATAAAAGATTTCGCTCATAGTCAACTCCTTACGGTTATTGCTTGTTTCATGTTGTTTAGTGTGTGCAGTGTTTTCCAGTACAGGAAACACTCTTAAGGGAAAAGTCTTACTTCCTGGAGCATAAGAAAAAGGGAACTGAGGGAGAACCCAAGTGAAGCTCTCAAAAACGTTCACTAGCTGCCATCTAGTACAATACTGTCCAATAGAAATCTAATGCAGGCTAGATATCTAAATTTATTTTTTATTTTTTTCCTAAGTTTAAATTATCTAATAGCTGCATTAAAAAACTAAAAAGGAAACAGGTGACATTAATTTTAATAGTATGTTTTATTTAACATAATATATCCAAAATATTATCATTTCAACAAGTAATTAGTATGAAACCTGAAAACCTATTAATGAGATATTTTAGGTTCTTATTTTAGTACTGACACTTTGAGATCTGGTGTATATTTTATACTTACAGCACATCTTAATGAGAACTTAGCCACATTTCAAATGCTTACTAACTAATGGCTAATATGGGATAATGCAGATGAAGATTATGAAGGTTTTTGTTCTGTTTTGTTTTTTCTGTTTGAGGCAGTAGATGTGGACCCCACAAGAAATTGGCTTTAGTAAAAATGTTTAACTCTAATAAGTTAGAGCTTTAATGTTTCAGGATGGTTTCTATGGTTGAGATACAAAGGTTTTTGTTTATAAAGGTAAATACAAAAAATAAAACATTTCTCATTATACAAGTAATGTCATTGTTGAAAATTTAGAAAAGTCTGTACTGTACAGAAGACTACAAGTTGCCCTTACTTCAATCTAAAAATAACAAAGGTCAAACTTTTGTTCAATTTCCTCTTTGTGAATGTTTCATTTTATTTTTGAAAATTTTAAAAATAATATTGGCATTTTATTTAATTATTTAATTTATATTTGAGAGAGAGAGAGAGAGAGAGAGAGAGAGAGCATAAGCAGGGGAGAGGGGCAGAGGGAGAGAGAGAAAGAGAATCTTAAGCAGGCTCCATGTTTAGTGTGGAGCCCAGTGCGGGGCTTGATCCCGGACTTTAGGATCTTGACCTGAGTCGAAATGAAGAGTCAGATGCTCAACTGGACTGAGACACCCAGGTGCCCCGTGAATGTTTCATTTTCAAATCAAAGAAAAAATATATTCTTTTTTTTTTTAATTCTTTCCTCTTCATATTTAGGCATTAAGTATTATTGACATTCCTTTTGCCTGTTTGCTTAAATTTATTTATTCTGTTTCCCAGGCTATATCCTATTACAGGGTCTCTGTGAGTGGTGCCCTCTGGAACACAGTAATCTGAATGGTGCTCCCTGGGCTGGGGTTAATAATAGAAACCCTGATGGTTATGTACTCATTGCTAAACCAGTATAGTTGCTTTCTATTTTTCCTGCCTGCAGTCTTTTACACATATTCCAACTTTTTTTGTTGTTGAAATACAGTTCACATACCAAAAATTTTACTCTTTTTAAAAAAGTACACAATTTAGTGGGTTTTTGCATCCATCTCTAACGATATATCTAATTCTGTAGCATTTTCATCACCCCAAAAAGAAACCCCTGTCCATTAGCAGTAACTTTCCATTTCCCCTTCCCTCAGCTCTCTGGCAACCGAGAATCTACTTTCTGTCTCTATGGATTTGCCTATTTTCGTCATATCATAAATAGAATCATAAAATATATGGCCTTTTGTATTTTGTTTCTTTCATTTAGCATAATGTTTTCAAGATTCTTCCATGTTGTGCCATGTATTAGTACTTCATTTTTTTTTTTTTTTTAATGAATGAATAGTATTCCATTGTATGGAGATACAGCACATTTTGTTTATCCATTCATCAGTTGATGGACGTTTGAGTTTCCAGTTTTTGGCTATTGTGAATAAATCACCCAGCTTTTGAGATCACGCTCATTCTCCAAGAACATTACTTTTTAAACATCATCCTTCATTCTGGTAAAACTTTTGGTGGCTCCCTATTGCTTATATAACATAAAATACTTAAAAGTCTTTACAAAGTATGTCCTCAAGCGACTTGCTTTCCATTCTTTTCCTTTGTGGTGTTTTGTGCTATTTTTAAAATATATGTTCATATTAATGATAGATTAGACAATATAGATAAATCTGTCAATTGAATTCACTTAAAAATTACTTAAAATTTCAAGACTGAAGATTCACATTAACAAACTAAGGAATGAATATATATATATAGACATATATATATATGTCTATATATATATATATACTAGAATAGAATAAAAAGAAACGTAATAGTAATGTTTTTCTTGCATTTGTCCATAATGTCAAACAGAGACATACTCATTTCAGTCATATGAAAAAAACCCCTCATTTGAATCTGCCTTTCATATACTGAACTCATTCAAATTATTCATTTTCTGATTAACACTATTAGCAGCTTGTTTTTTCTGGAGTCTTAGTTTTGTTTTGTTTTGTGTTTTTCTTTTTTCCCCTCCCTTCTTCAGATATCCAGATAGAGTCTGTCTTTTTCTCCTTTTGACATTTCTGAAATAGTAAAAATGAAATAATTTTACATATACTTAATGTTTCTAGCATGTCTTTATACACACACACACACACACACACACACTGATATTGTCTCGCATTTTATAGAAAGAGAACATAGTGGGGTGTCTTTCTACCTGGAAGGAAACATCAGGAGTGGAGAGGACGCATTCCCACTTTTTAAATTTCACAGTGTAACTTTGAGATCTTTTCATAATAGTATCTTCAGAACTTTTATCATTTTTTCCCCTGCAGAACAATTTCTCCGAAGTGAGATTACTGGGTCAAAATGTACATCCACTTGAAATTTGTTTACCTGTACTTTTAAGTATAGAAATAAGAGAATATAAATGGGAAAAATGAAACTGGATTTTTTTAGACTTTGTTTATAGATGAAAAAATGTAGGATCACAATTTTAATTTTTTTTTTAATCTTTATTTATTTTTGACACAGAGACAGAGCCTGAGTGGGGGAGGAGCAGAGAGAGAGGGAGACACAGAATCTGAAGCCAGCTCCAGGCTCTGAGCTGTCAGCACAGAGCCCGACACGGGGCTCGAACCCACAGACTGCGAGATCATGACCTGAGCCGAAGTCGGACGCTCAACCGACTGGGCCACCCAGGTGCCCCTAGGGTCGCAATTTTAAATAATTGGTCATGGTCACGCAACCAATGTAGGGATCAGGAGGCTAATCCAGGTGTTTCTGATTTTAAATAAGCTCCTGTCCTTTCTGTTCTATCCGTATTGCATTTGAGCAAAAGGCAAAAGAAGTCATGCCAGCTTCTTTTTGGAGAGAAATAATAGAATTCTAGACTTTATTTTCTGGATCAGTACTTTAAGAAGCTTTGCATTCTGAAGCCTCTAAGTGTACTTTGCAATTTTCAAAAAGAGCCATATCTGATATTAAAAAGTACCACGAAATAATAATAAATAAAACACTCCAGGATGAATTTGAATAAAATACTGAGAGAAAGAGATCCCAGCATATATAGGTATTTATCAAAGGCAGCATTTCACAATGGTGGGAAAAAGCTGGATGGCATGCATTATGTTGCAACATCTTTCTAATCATTTGGAAAATAAATGAACTGTTTATTGCTTTATTCTTTATGCAAAATAATTAAAAAAATGAAAAGATACTATAAAAGGACTGTGTAAGGTCAGCCTTTTGATTAAAGAGGCTTAACTCAGTGAGTACAGTCATGAAAGTTTTTTTTTTTTCCCCCAGTCATTGTTTTTTGAATTTTCCTTAATTGCCCCTTAACATTGTCATGGGTCAATGCCCTCGCTTTCCCAATATTTCTTTAGTTGCAGGAGTTCTAGTTATGCCTCTGACAGGGCTTGATGTGTGGCTGGAGGGATCTATAGCACTCTTTCACACTCCTTACACCCCTCACCCCCAACTGTTTTTGGGAGTATACATTTATGCAGCTTTTTTAGAGAGCATTTTGACAATATCTATGAAATAAAGTGAATATGCCCTTAGAATTGGCATTTATACTTCCAGGAATTTAATACTGCAGATACACACTTTTACTTGAAAGATGAGTCCTTAGGGACAAAAGTTCTTTGTTCTGATAGAAATTCGGGAAAGCTTAAACTCTTTTTATAATTTAGTGTTTATTAACAAGAGGGCTGTTTATTACTTTTCCAGCAAAATGGTGAGATATGTTACAATTTAATTTTTGGACATCTCAGTTATTCCCAATTTTTTGGTAAGAGAAAAAATGCTGCCATGAACATCTTTGTGTATGTGGTACCCATTCATGAGTGTTGAGAATATTTCCAATGGCTATATTTTGGAAAGTCTTCTACTTTACCTTTATTTCCTCCTCATACTTCAAGGAGCGCTTCAGTGTAAATTAGAGCTAATTGCCTAAATAGGTGTGTGACTTATAACGGGCCTTTTAACCTTCCTGAACAGGAGGTTCTGTAGATCTGGGCCTCACAGGCTGACATTTTACAGCAGTAACAAATGGAACTCTTTGTTGTTGACCACTATCACATTCTTTACCATCCTATAGAGGATATGTGAGTGAGGGTGCTGTTGGTATTTTGTATAAGACAACCCATTGGTGAGATAGTCATGCTTTCTTGGTCCCTTCCTCCACTGTGATACCATTGTGTCACAATTGTGTATAACTACTGATTCAGAAAGCAACTTCCAACACTTACTATGGGTATAGTACTCCTCCCAGTTGAAAACTATTGTAAAAAATGTTGGCAGTAATTATGTAAGATTATTTGTGATTTTTATTGGCTTCTCTTTATCCCTTAATTCTTTATCAGCAAGGAGCAATGGTAATTTAAGTTACTTTACCTCAATATATACTCTAGAATATGCCATTTTGTTTATTATCCTTGTGAAAGTTTGTGTCAATAGCAGTAGTTTCTTCATAGATACATTAATAATTGATATGGTACAAAAACAAGGCTGTATTCTGACTTACCAGCTTTGTTTTATTTAATTGGTAGTTTTACTTTTTCAAACTCAGAAAAACATTGCAAAAATATTACAAAGAATTCCTATATGCTCTTCATTCAGGTTCCCCAAATGTTAATCTCTTACACAATGACTGTGCAGTTATCAAAGTCAGGAAATTAGCACCGATATAATATTACCTAATTTTCAAGCTCTATTCTGATTTCATCAGTTGTCTCACTAACATTCTTATTCCGGTCTAGGATCCAATGCAGGATCACATGTTTTAGTTTAGTTGTCATGGCCTCTTAGTTTTTCTTTAATTTGAAACAATTCTATGATCTTTCTTTGTCTTTCATGACTATTATACTTTCAAGAGTACTGGTCACTAATTTTGTAGAATGCTCTACAATTTGGATTTGGGTGGTTTCTTCATGATTCAATTAATGTTAGGAATTTTTAGTTAAGGATGCTATGGAAGTGATACGATGAATCTTACAAAGAAACACATGATACTGATTTGTATGTGCTGTTTGTTACTGGTGATACTTTCTTTGCTTGGTTTTAGGGTGGTATGGATTTGTCTGCTGTAGTTGTGCTTTTCCTTGGTAATTGATAAGTATCCTATAGGAGGATACTTTGTGACCAGGTAATTATTTTCTTTTCATACTCTTGCTCTCTAATTTTATTTTCATTGATGATTCTTGCCTGAAATTACTATTAGGGTATTTGGCAAATGGTGATTCTCTGTCTCCATCATTCCTTCTACATCTATTGGTTAGAATTCTCCTACAAGAAAAAGCTTCCCCCTATTATGTATGCATTCACTTTTTTATTTATATCGGAATAGAGATTTTTATTGTAAGTATATCAAATGGACTCTTGAATTCTTATTCTTTGGATTTAATCTATCACCATCATTACTGATCTTGGTGTTCTAATTATCTCAGATTTGGCCCTTGTGAACAAATCTTTCAAGGAGGCTCCTGATCTATCATTTTTGAGGACTGTTTGATTTTGTAACACCACAAGATGTTTCAGGCTCATCTTGTACTTTTCTTGCCCTAGCCCTGGAATCAGCTATTTCACCAGGGAATATTCCTCTATTTGAGATTGGAATTCTTCCATGCTTTTTTCCCTAATACTTGTATCTCACCATCTTTTAAAAATCTTTCTGGCTTAAAATCATCACTTTAGATGATCTGGACGCATAACCCTGCTGTACAGAAATTAGTTTATATTCGGTAATTCTCTTTGTAGCAGACTCTGTTTAGTTCCCATGAGACTCATTTTCTACTGAGTAAAACTGGAGGATTTCTTCATACATTGTACCAAAATCATTGAAACAGAATTGAAAATTTTTTTTGGTTTTGTTGAGTAATCATGATAGTAGCAAAACACTGTTCTAAGAGCTTCCTTATAATGCTTATGGTACAGAAATGTTTTATATTATTTATTTATTTATTTATTTATTTAATTTAGTTTAGTGGTTTCAGAATTTTTTCTTAAGAAAAATTTTGACTTTGCCTTAAGTACTCTTGGCTCACTTCCATATGGGAGGTGGGTCAGCCATCCATCTGGAGTACCATTTTGATTAGCCTTTACAAAGTCTGCAAAAGATTTCCGTCTTCTCTGCTAATTTCGTTTCTAAAACATGTGTTTGCTCTTAATGAATACAGTATACATTAGATCCCTGTCACAGACTTTAACTTCAAATTTGCAGTCTCTAAAAGGTGGGAAAGGGAAAAATTGTGAAGCATTATATAGAGGCCATAAGTTCCTACATATTTGAACTTTGAGACATTGTAACCCCATGTCCTTAGACGATGTTGTTTTGGCGCCACAATTCGTTCATACTGACCATTAATTTATCTTGATTTTATCTTGAATTTGTGAATTATGTTTACCAGTGGTTCTCAAAGTGTAGTTCTATACCAGTAGTAGTGTCAGTCTCACCTTGGAACTGGTTAGAAATGTAAACTTAGGACCCACCCAGAGGAGCAGTTTGTTTTAACAAGCCCTCCAGGTGATTCTGATGCACTTATTTGAGAAACATTGCTGTATACATTTCCTATAAATTGTTTCAGATTGTTGGTGGAGGTAGGGAGTAAGAGTGCCAATTTATCTATTTACTATGTTATATTACCTGTTTAACCTAGCTCTTGGGAATATTGAGATATTTTGAAGAAATGTGTTTGTAAATTAAGCTCTGTAAAACATCTCTCATATGCAATGCTTTGTAGGATCTTAATGGACGTAATACTCTAGTTGATTTTGAATTTGAAAAAAGTTGACATATTAGGCCATTTGTCAAAACAATTTCTGGTAGCCATATGTTAAGTATGTGCAATTCACTGACATTAATTATGTACAACCATCACCACTGTTTATTTCTAAAACTTTTCCATTCCCCAAGCAGAACTGCCCATTGAGCAATAACTCCATTCTCTCCTCCCTACAACTGCTGGTAACTTCTAACTTACTTTCTGTCTCTATGAATTTGTTCATTCTAGATATATTCTCTAAGTGAAATCATATAATATTTGCCCTTCTGTTTCTGACTTATGTCACTTAACATGTTTTCAGGGTCCATCCATGTTGTAGCATGTGTCAGGACTTCATTCCTTTTTATGGCTGACTAATAGTCCATTATATATATATATACACCATAGTTTGTTTATCCATTCATTTGTTGATGGCTACTTGAACTACTTTCACTTTTTAACTGTTGTGAATAAGGCTACAGTGAACATTGGTGTCAGTATCTGAGTCTCTTTTTTCAACTCTTCTGGGTATGTAACTAGGAATGGAATTGGAGGGTCATATGGTAATTTTATGTTTAGCTTTTTGAGGATCTGTCAAACTGTTTTCCACAGTGACTGCACTATTATACATTCCCACCAACAATGTATGATGATTCCAGTTTCTCCACATCTTTGCCACTGCTTATTATTTTCATTTTAAAAATATTTTATTTAAATATTTAAAAAATGCAGCCATTCCAGTAAGTGTGAAGTGGTATCTCATTGTGGTTTTGATTTGCATTTCCTTAATGACTAATGATGTGTTGGGTATTTTTTTGTATGCTTATTGGCCTTTGTATATATTCTTTGGAGAAATGTCCATTCAAGTCTTTTGCCCATTTTTAAAATAGGTTGTTTCTCTTTTTGTCATTGTGTTCTGGATATTAATCCCTTATCAGATATGTGGTTTACCGGAATTTTTACTCATATGGTAGGTTGCCTTTTTACTTTCTTGACAGTATATTTTGATGAACAAAATTTTTTAATTTTGATGATGTCCAGTTTATCTGTATTTTCTTTTGTTGCTCACAACTTGGTGTCATATCTAAGACTCCATTTCCATGATCATGGCAGTCCAAGATCATGAACATTTATCCCACTATTTTTGTGTGTTTTTGTGAGTTTAGCTCTTATTTTTAGATAATTGATCCATTTTGAGTTAACTTTTGGTATGAGTCAGGGAGGGGTCACCTTCATTCTTTTGCTTGTGGAAATCCAATTGTCTCAGCACTATTTGTTGAGGAGACCATTCTTTTTCTAGTGAATGGACTTAGTACCCTTGTTGAAGATCAGCTGGCCATAGATATGTGGTTTAATGTCTGAACTCTTAATTCTGTTCCATTGGTATATGTATTTATTCTTATGTATTATGTTTTGAATATAAGTTTCTCATGCTGATTTTTTGCTTAAAAATAAAAATTCTTTAGGCACTTTAAGTGCTATTTTTACTTTTTGTTTTTAAAAAACTAAAATTATGAGTAACTCCGAACAGTTAAAATATTACAGCTGGTAAATTCTAAAGAAGCAAATTTAGTATCACATGGTAGGTATTCTCCTGGGCCTCTGTGGAAAGCATGAGGATGCACAAGACTTGTTCTGTTCCCTACCATCTTAAAATTTAATTCACTAACTTAAAAAGCCCTATACTTTTGCTTTGCCATTTATTTTTTGTGTGAGCCCAACATCATGATGTCCTTAGGAAGTATGTATAGGATATGAGATGCATATCCCTGTTGGCAGCAAAATTAGAAGGTTTAGATGTGATAGTATCACTTTTTTCCCTTTTGTATGGTTCATGTCTTTGCTTTTAATAAGCACTGAATTTATTACTCTCCTTATCTTTATATAATTTGCTGCTGTTATATTCTGTTACTAGCTTCCTAGAGAATGGGTCTCTCCTGTTTTAGTTTTTATAAAAGACTATTTAAGCTATTGCAACACTGACGCCTACCTCTTCTGTATTACCTCCTGTATATTACCCATCCATCTGTAAATGCTACAAAACATCATGTATCACTGAATTTTCCTTGGGCAAATTTATATTCTGATGCTGAGAATTGTTTACTATGTGTTCTGCATTTGGTGTGATAGGCTATTGTAACGTGAACTTCCAGGGTGATATTTTAGGTAGTTAAGAGTGATGTTGTAAAGAATATTCTTTTTTTTTTTTTTTTGCAAGAATTTAATTATGTTTATCTTTAATCTTGTGTAGAGCAGCACTGTGTGATAGAACTATAATTTGAGTCACGTATGTAATGTAAAAATTTCTAGTAGTCTCATTAAGTAAAAAAAAAAAGGCTAAATTATTTTTACTTAATCTGATATCTCTAACATCATCTTAACATATAATCAATTTTAAAATATTGAGATAATTTATATTTCTTTTGTACAGATTCTTTAAAACCTGGTAGATATTTTACATCTGAATTTGATCTTCAGAAATATTTGATCTTTATTTAGATTTCATAAATTTATGGTTGAAAAAGTAGATTCACAGATCTTTAGGAAACTCAATTTCAGTTGACATGGATTGTGGGAAGATTATTAATGGAGCTCAAATATTTAATATTCTGAGTTTGGATAAATATGAAAATGTTTTATTAAGCATATTTCAACTCCTTTGTGTGTTTTTTTAAATTTTTTAATGTTTATTTTTTGAGAGAGAGAGAGAGGGAGAGAGAGAGAGCATGAGCAGGGGAGGGGCAGAAAGAGAGGGAGACACAGAATCTGAAGGAGACTCCAGGCTCTGAGGTGTCAGCACAAAGCTGGGCGTAGGGCTTGAACTCACGGCGTGTGAGATCACGACCTGAGCCAGAGTTGGATGCTCAACCAACTGAGCCACCCAGGCGCCCCTCCTTTGTGGTTTTTAAAGCTAGAAGGGCCATAGCTCAACTAGTCATAGCACCTGTTTGAAAAAAAAATTTTTTTTCTGTTGTCCTTTGAGCAAGCCAAAGCAGTAAGCTAATGTTTTTGATTTCCACAAAATAAATGAATGCTGTTGCCAGTCTTTATTCCATTCTCAATCATGATCTGTGAAAACAGATATCTAGAGACCTATTTTAAAAATTAGAAGAGTTAGTTTATGAATAAAGAAGGAAGGGAAACTTGTCTTGAGAGAACTTGTTCGCAAGATTGTTTCCAAAATTCTTTCTTTAAAAAAAAAATTTTTTTTAACGTTTGTTTATTTTTGAGAGACAGAGCATGAGTGGGGGAGGGGCGCGCGTGCACACACACACACACACACACACACACACAGAATCTGAAGCAGGCTCCAGGCTCTGAGCTGTCAGCATAGAGCCCGACACGGGGCTCGAACTCACAAGCCATGAGATCATGACCGGAGCCACCCAGGTGCCCCCAAAATACTTCCTGTAGAAGTAGTCATTAGAGATGGTCTTTGAATAAAGGGTTCTGTGATTAAAAGTTTGAAGAAACACCATATAACATAATGGTGACCTACTAAAGATTTACAGTACACAGTGATGTATTAGAGACTGAGACATGTTACAAAAAAGAAACTTGCTAAATCTTGTTTATCCTGTCTGCATTTCTTAAACTTTTAGGACAATGAAATTCCTTTTTTTATTGAAGTCAAACCTATCTATCCTATGAGAAATGCTGCCCTCTAGGGGCATAAACTCAATTGCTCTTGAATTTCAGTACCATAATGCTGCCTCATCTTTGTGTGTAGAAGTTGTAATAATTATACTAAATGCATAATAGAGTAGCCGATTAGAAAAATCTTATATGGTTAATTTTAAGAAAGTTCAGAAGATGGAATAGCAATGGAGTTGTTATTTGGACATATGACATATTTATGGCTGCTAATAATCTTTCAAATAAATTTTCCTTATGTGGAGAATTATGGATACATAATACTTCAAGACTCCAGATTTCATGAAGTCTCTCTTGCTGGCAGAAGCCCTCTTTCCCTGTCTTTTTGAAGACCTATAACAATCTATCTTATGACTCTTACCACTTAAAGGGAAGCCAGTTTCCTTCCATAGTCCTTCCACAGTCCTTATTGTTTTCAGATCTATAACTGGAGTCAGACTGTAATAGCATGCTGTACCTTTGCATAGTCAAAATGGGAAGAAAAGGATTATATATTAACATTCTAAAAAAAGATTTTTGGTAACATATTATCAGGAACTTTAGTAATATATGTAAAGGTGGGTTTTGATGATGAGAGGGAAACCTGCATTTGGGTTCAGTGTATTGGCATGGTGCAATTACCAGAGATTTTGTGTTGAGTATTCTAACTCAAGCAGCTAGAAGATGTTCTAACATTGGCCTACATACTAAATGAAGTTGAATGCCTACAAATTCATGGTGTAACATAGAGGAAGAAGTCAGAAGATTAAGGGACATTTATTTCCTCTCCACCATTATCCACTAAGAGGTCCAGAAGATACTTCATTTCCCAAGGGTAATGAGAAATACTTTGAGGACAGTGCCAGCATCTATAAAAGCGGTATAATTGCTCTTGTCTATAGGTAGGAGGAGATACTGCCATTGAAATGTCTCTTTGATTTCAGATGGTAGGATTCTCAGGATTTAACTTTCATGGGCAAGGTGGGCATCATTTCCATAAGTTAGCATGACAGGCATGATGATCAGAGATGCACTGACTTGATTGCTTCATTTTGGCTATAGCTAAATGATGATGGGATTCCTAGGTCTAAAATAGATGGGGAGCCCATTAAGGTCTTACTTGATCTGTATAACCAAAAATTTTAGGACTGAAGGTCTGACTTGAACTATCGTAAGAGTGAGTTGAACTATCATAAGAGTGAGCTGTAGTTCTTCACAGTTCCTTGACTTGAGTTAGGTGTGTAGAACCTGTTAAGTTTTCCTTTATTTGTTTATGTATTAAAATTTTTTTTCACTTGTTTTTCTATTCTTACTGCCATTTGCAGTTTAGTTCATAGGTTATAGAAAAAACCAGAAGGAAGGAGACATCATCCAGAGATCCTGATATTGGGGCTGTGTTCAATAACTGATAAGATTGTTTTTTATCTCCCTTTGAGGAACAGAAAGGGTTTTATTCCTACAAGGCTTAGTTATAATATGTCAAGCTTGAGAATTTTGTTTGGAGCTTGAAGTTTGGAATAAATGTGTATGTTGTTTGATAGCCGAGACTTGATCTATATTTATCTCATTTCAATAACTCGTTAATGTTGGAGAAATTTGTATGTTTGGGGCCCTGTAGAAGACAGAACTCATTTTTCTAGCATCCCTTGCAGCTAGGACACAGGCATGTGATCTAGATTATGTTGATCAGAAGCATCTGTGTAAAACATGAATTCAGAAGAGAAAATTGCAAGGAAACAGCTCTCACTTGGAATTGCTTCCTAATGTGGATGTTAGGTGGTGACACATTGAACTTTTTACAGGTAGCAGTGGCAGACATCCTAGTGAGCCTTATTATCTGAGGCTCCGCTTTCATGGTACCAGGGCTCACAGGGTGGGAACAGTTTGGTGGGGAGACTTAGGTATTTTTCCTGGTTGCATACCTCCAAGCTGATTCTCGGGCTCTTTGGGGGAGAATTCTTTGAATCTCCCAATATATGTTAATAATTTCTTTTTCTATTGAAACTGCCTGAAATAGTTTCTGTTGTTTGCCACTAAGAACCCTGATTGATCTAATTATAAAGATTGCTTATTGTCAGAGTATTTTATTTTTCTAATTAAGATCCAAAAGTTGCCAAGACCTTATACTTTATTGTTTTCTCCCCAGAGGTCTACATTTCTTTGCCACCTTTTTTTTTTTTTTCCTTCCTAGAATGCCGATTTTTGTACCTTTTGAGTTGCTTCCTGTCCTTCACTACTCAGCTTGAGCTCCACTGCTGTGGTGAAACCTTTCTTGTGCATCCCAGCAACCTGATGGGTTCTTTTCTTCCTCTGAATTCCAGTAACACTTGTTTTGGTGTTAAGAGCTAGGGTTTTGTTTTGTTTTGTTTTTTCTTTCTATACATATCTTAGCTCTCACACTAAATAATAAGCTTCCTGAGAACTGGTGAGATACCTGTTTGAGTCCCTTGCATTATGTAGCAGAATGCCTTGCACTTATTAGATTCAAGGTTCAGTACAGTCACTTTCATAATGTATAGTGATTAGAATTGCTGAGAATCACAGTGATATCTGGCCAAGTGAGCTAATAAACTAATTAGATTTACTTTATTTGGTCCTACTGAGACAAAATAGTCTAGCCAGGAGACCCAAATTCTGTCTTTCTCAAGGAGTCAGACACTCGCTTCTCATCCCTGTTTTTATCAGCAGGTGCACTGTCTTCTGAATTACCATCTTCATAATGTTTTGTAATTTTTTACTTTGATAAAGACTTCTGTTTTCCCCTTCCTTTCTAGTTACTTCCATTGTACCCTCTAGAATTGCTGTTCATAATCAGTAAGCTTAGTATTTTCAGTTTCTTCTAGAAATTTGTATAAATTATGAAATAATTCAAACACAAAAACTTACAGAAAGTAATGTAGTACACCTGTGTACCCAGCCTCAAGGTCAAATAGAGGTTACCTTTTGCCTCCTTTGCTTTTTCTCTTCTTTTAAAATTTTACTGCCCCCATCCTTTCCTCCTTCCTTCAGAGATGCTCATTATCCTGAAGTTGTGCATCATGCCTCTATTCTTTTGTACATATAAAAGATTTACATAGAAGATGATGTGATTGTTTTCTAGATGTATTCACATTGACACATGTAGGTTTAGTTTATTCTTTTTAACTGCTGTTTGGTATTCTACGTTGAATAAAACTTAGTGTTACACTAAGAGAAAATGAATTCCTACCTTCGGCATATATTGTAATGAACAGTCTTGTACATAAGTGCCCAGTCAATGTGTAACTTTATCTAGGATAGGCACACAAGAGTAGAATTGCTGGATCATAAGGTACAGGTGCTATTTCATCTTACCAAGTATTGCTAAGTCCAGTCCAAAGTAGAGGTACTACTTTGTGCCCACCAGCATGTTTCCTCACATTTTTGTGAAGATTTTGTTTTATCTAGCCACTACTTTTTGCCTCCCTGAAACATAAGAAACTCTTCTTTTTGCCTCCCTGAAACATAAGAAACTCTTCTCATTTCTCTGATTTCTAGTAAAGTTGAGCATCTTTACAAGAGTCTTGTTCATTCTGGTCTCGTATTTTGGGAATCTTTTCTCTGTGTTCTTTGGTAATTTTCTTTTTCTGTCAAATATTGGCTTTAATATTGATTTGTGGCAATTCTTTTTATAATCTGGATATTAATGTTTTTGGTATTAGCATTGCAGATATCTTTTCTATCTGTGGGTTTTTGAAATTTTAATTTATTTTTTTATTTTTTAATTTTAATTTCAGTACAGTTAATATACAGTGTCATATTAGTTTCAGGTGGACAATATAGCAGTTCAACTATTCCATACAGTACCTGGTGGTCATCGTGACAGGTGCCCTCCTTAATTTCCATCTCCTATTTCATTCATCCCCTGACCCCCCCTCCCCTCTGGTAACCATCAATTTGTTCTCAGTAGTTAAGAGTTTCTTGGCTTGTCTCTTTCCCCTTTTGCTTGATTTTTTCCCCCCTTAAATTCCACCTAAGAGTGAAATTATAACATACTTGTTTTTCTCTGAGTTATTTCACTTAGTATTATACTCTCTAGCTCCATCCATGTTGTTGTAAATGGTAAGATTTCATTCTTTTTTTATGGACACTTGGACTGCTTCTATACTTTGGTTATTGTAAATAATGCTGCTATAAACATGGGGGTGCATATATCCCTTTGAATTAGTGTTTTTGTGTTTTTTTTGGTAAATACCCGGTAGTGCAATTACTGGATCATAGGGCATTTCTATTTTTAACTTTTTGAGGAACCTCCATACTGTTTTCCACAGTGGCTGCACCAGTTTGCATTCCTAAAGAGGGTTCCTTTTTCTCTACAACCTCATCAATACTTGTTTTGTCTGTGGGTTGTTTTTAATTTTGGTCAAAAGTTTTAAATTTACAAATTTACTACATGGGTTTATTGCTAGTCTATTCTGTACCATAGTCTTACTTGATTTGCCTGATTTCTTGTCATTATCATACTGTATTGATTATAATAGTTTTGATACATCTTTTGAAGCTTGATGAGGTAAATCCCTGAATGAATTTTAGGTTAGCTTGTCAAATTTTATCCCCACCTCAAAGAAAATCCAACAAAAAACAAACCCTAAATCATGTTGGGATTGTGATTGGAATTTCATTGCATTTACAAGCTACCTTGGGCATAATTGATATCTTATTGGATGACTGTGAGATATATTTCTGTTTAAGTGTTCTTTAATGTTTTTCAGTATAGTTACATTGTTTTCACATGTCTTTTATTAGATTTATCCTTAGGTTCTCTCTTTTTTTTTTTTTTTAAGTTTATTTATTTTTGAGAGACAGAGAGAGACAGAGCACGAGCAGGGGAAGGTCAGAGATGGAAGGAGACACAGAATCCCACGGAGGTTCCAGGCTCTGAGCTGTCAGCACTGAGCCGACATGGGGCTCGAACCTGCGAACCGAACCGTGAGATCATGACCTTGAGCCGAAGTTGGATGCTTAACCGACTGAGCCACCTAGACATTCCTTAGGTTCTTTATGGTTTTTTTTATTATGATGAATGAGAATTTTTATACAAATACATTTTGTAACCACCATTAATCAGTTTGGGAAACAGATTGCTTCTTTGTACATTGTTTTTGTATCCGGCATCCTTGTTGAACTCTGATTCTAATGATAGATTGTCTTGGATACCCTCTGTAGTTCGTCATATAATCAGGGATTAGTGATTGCTTTTCCCAAGCCTCAGCCTCCTTAATTTTCTTGTCTTATTGGGCTGTTTAGTACCCCTTTACTAAAATTACAGCCCTTCATGGGTTTTGGCTTCATGTGTGTGTTACCATGTGGAGGAGGAAGAGGGATCTCTGTTCTAAAGTCTCTCACCAAGGTCCAAAAGGGTCATATTTAGTCCCTACATATAAGTTAAAGGCCAAAGGAATAGCTTAAGACTAGTAACCCATCCTAGGGCAGAAGCATTGTCAACTGGCAATCTTAACTAGTTTTTTTCTGTGTTACTGGCACTTTAAGATTTTTCTTTCATGGTAGCTAAAAAGTTTATTTAAAAAATGATTTTGATTTATCCTTTCTGAATGAAATTTCTGTGGGAAGGCTTTACAGGTGATCTAATCTGATATATTGTTGGGACTGGAAGTATAGTCTATACTATATAAATTTCCTTAATGAAAATTTTACTCTATTTGGGGGTTCTTTGTGCCCTGCACCCCACTCATGCTGGTTTTTGATGTCTTACAGTATCCTATAGCATAGTGGTTTAAGAGAGCAAACTTGGTTAACTCTTTTAAAACTTCTCTGAGTTTGTTTCTACATTAGTAGTGGCAGTATCATTTCTTACCTTACAGATTATTTGTGAGCATTAAATTCATACATTTAGAACAGTATTTAGATCAGTGTCACTTTCTGTTCTAGCTTCCTTTTAGCTGTTATCTACTGCCATCTTCATAGATTATTATTCTTGCAAGGTGATGGCACATTGCTCATAATCTTGTAAATTTTAGGTCCTCCATATGGATGATGCACCAACATCCTGAGTCTCATTTCCCTGACCTCTTCAAATCCATTGACTTTGTTCTCCAGTCTGTTGTATTACTCCCATGGGAATTATTAATAACTGTTCTGCCTAATAAATTATTAAAAAGTACCTTATATCCTTGAGGGTTGTTTGATTAGTTATATAACTGTTGATTAGCCATTGCCACTATTCTACCAACTCATTTCTACTTCTAGTCTTTTGGCTTCTCATTCTTCCAGTTATCAGCCTTCTCTATTTTTCTATCTTTTCTCTATCTCTTGTTAACTGAGAATCTGTTGTCTACTGTTTGTCCATATCCTAGGTCCCTCTTACTGGATATATTGGTCCCAACTGTCTGACAAAATCCCAGTTCTGAACTAACCCCATGATCTGCTTCCTCCATTTCTGTACCACCTAAATGCTGCAGTAGAAAATTACTTGAAAGAACATACTTTTTTTCATTATAAATTCATGATCATCAAGTGGACCCTATTACTACTTGAAAATCTATTGCCTTCCTCTTGTCAGCTGGTTTCCTCATCTCCACCATAACTGCTTTAGTTACCCACTCTTCTCAGACCTCCAACAGACCTCTTTCTAGAGAAGGCATTTCCTATTATTTTCCAGTGAAATAGGAGTACTAGGTGGTTGCCATTAGTTGCCCACTGTTTTACTATTTTTTTCTTCCTCCTTAATGTTAAAATAGAGGCAGTACTGTTTTTTATCTAGGACTCTCTTGCCTTCTGTCCCTTTGGGGTACCTTACACTGTTGATTATTTCTTCTTTTGTATATTCAGTTTTCTTTCTTACACTGAGTTCTTCTCACTATTTAAAAAAACAAAATGAAACAATAAGGCTTTATGAGCACTACATTACTAATCTTTTGTTCTCTTTCCTAGCCAAATGCTTGAAATCATTATTTATGTTTGTTTCCATTTCTCACCTTTGTCTCATCTCAATTTATTCACTCCACCAAACAGTATTTGCTAATGATAGCAGTGACCTCTGTTTTAATAAATTAAGTGGATGTTTTTAGACTTGTTCTTATTTGACCTCTGTATTAGTTGGCTAAGGCTGTCATAATGAAATACCACAGACTGGATGGCTTAAGCAACAAAAACGCATTTTCTCACAATTCTACTGGCTAGAAGTTTAAGGTCAAGGCGTCTGCAGGTTTGGTTTCTTCTGAGGCCTCTCTGCCTTGGTTTGCAAATGACCATGTTCTTGCTGTGTTGATGGTCTTTCCTCTGTGAATGCACAGCCCTGGTGTCTGTGTTCACATTTCCTTATAAGGGCACCAGTCAGATTGGATTAAGGCCTAGGTGATAACATAATCACCTCTTTAAAGGCCCTATTCCCAAATACAGTCATGTTCTGAGGTGTGCTGGAGGGTAGAGCATCAACATAGGAATTTGGGGAGAACACACTTCAACATAACAACCTCCTAGAAGCTTTTAGCATTGTTGAAAACTTCTCCAAACCCTTTGGTATATTATTCTTCAGACCTCTTTTTGGTCATTTATTTTTAATTAATTTTTAAACTTACATCCAAGTTAGTTAGCATATAGTACAACAATGATTTCAAGAGTAGATCCCTTAATGCCCCTTACCCGTTTAACCCATCCCCCTCCCACAGTCCCTCCAGCAACCCTCTGTTTGTTCTCTATATTTAAGAATCTCTTATGTTTTGTCCCTCTCCCTGTTTTTATATTATTTTGCTTCCCTTCTCTTATGTTCATCTGTTTTGTATCTTAAATTCCTCATAAAAGTGAAGTCATACGGTATTTGTCTTTCTCTAATTTTGTTTAGCATAATACCCTCTAGTTTCATCCACGTAGTTGCAAATGGCAAGATTTCATTCTTTGGATTGCTGAATAATACTCCATTGTATCTATATATACCACATCTTCTTTATCCATTCATCCATCGATGGACATTTGGGCTGTTTCCATACTTTGGCTATTGTTGATAGAGCTGCTATAAACATTGGGGTGCATGTGCCTCTTCGAAACAGCACACCTTATCCCTTGGATAGATATCCCGTAGTGCAATTGCTGGGTCATAGGATAATTCTATTTTTAGTTTTTTTGAGGAACTTCCATACTGGTTTCCAGAGTGGCTGCACCAGTTTGCATTCCCACCAGCAGTGCAAAAGAGATCTTCTCTCTCCATATCCTCGCCAACATCTGTTGTTGCCTGAGTTGTTAGTTAGCCATTTTGACAGGTATGAGGTGGTATCTCACTGTGGTTTTGATTTGTATTTCCCTGATGATGAGTGATGTTGAGCATTTTTTCATGTGTCGGTTGGCCATCTGGATGTCTTCTTTGGAGTAGTGTCTATTCATGTCTTTTGCCCATTTCTCCCCTGGATTATTTGTTTTTTGGGTGTTGAGTTTGATAACGTTCTTTATAGATTATCGATACTAACCCTTTATCTGGTATGTCATTTGCAAATATCTTCTCCCATTTTGTCAGTTGCCTTTTAGTTTTGCTATTGTTTCCTTTGCTGTGCAGAAGCTTTTTATTTTGATGAGGTCCCAATAGTTCATTTTTGCTTTTGTTTCCCTTACTTCTGGAGATGTGTTGAGTAAGAAGTTGATGTGGCCAAAGTCAGAGAGTTTTTGCCTGCTTTCTTCTCGAGGATTTTGATGGCTTCCTGTCTTACATTGAGGTCTTTCATCCATTTTGAGTTTATTTTTGGTTATGGTGTAAGAAAGTGGTCCAGGTTCATTTTTCTGCATGTTGCTGTCCAGTTTTCCCAACACCATTTGCTGTCTTTATTCCTTGGATATTCTTTCCTGCTTTGTCATAGATTAGTTTGCCTTACGTGTGTGGGTCCATTTCTGGGTTCTCTATTCTGTTCCATTGATCTGAGTGCCTGTTTTTGTGCCATCTTTTTGGTCATTTAAATTGTAATTTCTTGAGTCTTGGTCCTAGGATGCTTTCTCTTGCCTCTTTGTTTTTTCTCACCAGGCAGTCTCACCATTTTGATTTCCACTAATGGAGGGAATTACTTCTCTCCATAAGCCCTTACTTATCTAGCTAAGTTCCAGTCCTATTTAATAACTCTGCTTAGTTATCTCAGAGGCACCTAAACAAAATGAGACTAAATCTGAATTTAGGATAATCTCCATCCGTGTGATTTAACCCTAGTCTACCTACATAGCCTTATCTCATGCACCTTCATTTTTATTCCTTGGCTTCTTGGTACAAATATGCTTTATCATTTCCTTCAGAGTCTTTGTTCTTGTTACTTTCAGTATGTCAGTACTCCTCCCCTTAAAAAAACACTCCAATTTTGGGGCATGTGGGTGGCTCAGTTGGTTGAGTGTCTGACTTTGGCTCAGGTCATAATCTCATGGTTCATAGGTACATGCCCTGCATTGGGCTCTGTGCTGACAGCTCAGAGACTGGAGCCTACATCAGATTCTGTCTCTCCCTCTCTTTCTGTCCGTTCCCCGCTCATGTTCTGTCCCTCTCTCAAAAATAAACATTAAAAAAAAAAAATCCCTAATTTTTAATATGTATCAAAGTTCTAAGCATTAGTTATTAGGAAAATGCAAATTGAAACTAGGAGATAACTACTAAAATTAACTATAAGGGCTAAAATTAAAAAAAAAAGACTGTAATATCAAATTTTCCAGTAAGACAGCCAGAACTCCCATAAATTGCTGGTGTGAGTATATACTTGTAGAACTACTTTGGAACACCATTTGTCATTTTTATATAAATTTAATATATACCTGTCTTCGGATTCAGTAGTTCTCTTGGGTATTTTCCCAAGAGAAATGAAAACCTATGGTTACAAAAAGCCTTATTCAAGAATTTTTTTGGTAGATTTATTTATAACGGCTAATCACTGGGAACAACCCAAATGTCAATTGATAGGATGGATAATGGATTGAAAAGTTTTGGTATATTAATTACTACAGTAGAATACTACTCGGTAATAAAGAGGAAAGAACATATGCAAAATGACATGGAGGAATCTAAAAAAAACTCTCAGGTGCTGGACACAATACAGTACAATTCCATTTATATTAAGTTCTCAGATTAGGCAAAACTGATCTGTGGTGAAAACAATTTAAAATATTGAACAGTGGTTTGATCATTTGGTTGTGGGGAGAGTAGTGGTGCTCAACAGGGAAGGGGCATAAAGGTTTCCTGAAAGGATGAAAATGTTTGGCATCTAATAGAGGTGTAGGTTATACACATTTATCTATTTGTCAGAGTTGTATAGGTAAGCGTATATTTCAGCCTATATAAATTTTACCTAAAAAAAAAATTAAGCTAGGTGTCAGAGAGTGGAGGTTATAGATAAAACAAGAATGGCAGAGTGTCGATGGTTACAGAATTTGGGTTATGGATACATAGGAATTTATTATACTATTTTGTATATGTCTCAAATTTTCCACATGAACAGATTGTTTTGTTTTGGAAATCTAAAAGTTATTAAGACACGTCAACAACACCTATTCTTACAACTGGCTTAATAAATAAAATCTTAACCAATATAATTCTTTTCCCTTGTGAACCAAACCCTGATTCCATGTCCCTTCCCGCCACCAACTATCATTCTAGATTTCTCTTCACTTTTAAAAGAGGTTAGAGTGGGAGAGAGTCAAAGCATAAGAGACTCTTAAAAACTGAGAACAAACTGAGGGTTGATGGGGGGTGGGAGGGAGGGTAGGGTAGGTGATGGGTATTGAAGAGGGCATCTTTTGGGATGAGCACTGGGTGTTGTATGGAAACCAATTTGACAATAAATTTCATATATTAAAAAAAAATAGAAAAAAAAAAAAACATTCCAAATATCAATTCTAAAGTTCAGTTTCTTGGGGGAAAGTCTCTCCTGACTCGAAACACTCAATAGCTTAAGTGTCCCTGTTATGTGATTTCAGGGCTTTTATCCTAATTATGATTTATTTGTTTGATTACTTCATATCAATTTCTCCATTAGACTTAAGTTTTCAGAGGGCAGGGTATATTTACTCTTATTGTCTTAGTGCCTGGCATAATAAATTTATTGAATGATTGTATTGGTGTCATTTTTTTCTCTTTAATTAAAGATTTCATAAAAATTGAAGAGCTATTATTCCATACTTTGATTGTTGGATCAGTATGTTAAAAAAAAGTTATGAATGTGAGCAGATTCTTGATAGGTGATGATTCTTTCTCATTTTATTGGCAACTGATTAAAAAAAAGAGCAATAATATTGTGTACTGAGATCTGGAACCATGTCCAAAAGTCCTGTCACTTGATTCCCAAATACTTTTGAGCTTTATTATGTTGTCTGTTTCTTACTTGGAAGCATGTGAGTAAAAGACCCCTTTCCTATTTACAAAGATTATTCTACATACCTCTTCTTTTCTCTAGTGTGCTTTCTCCCTTGCCTATTAGTTTATGTTTATAAGGGATGATGGTCTTGTTTTTTTCTTAAATTTTATACTGTAGGTATATATTTAAATTTTGATTTGCTTCATTGCCTTATGAAGGTATAAACTAGTGAAAAATAAAGATTGATAAAAATGTTTTGCGAATAGTTACACCATTAAACGTTATTTTTGGTGCAAATACACGTTAAAAGTACTGAAGGGGAGGGATTATGTTTTGATTTTTTATTTTGTATTTCAAAATACTTCAGTAGTTTAACAGAGTAGCTAAATTTCTGCTATGATTGCTATGATTGTTGTTTACCTCGTGCTGCTTTTTGGGATATAGCATATTACACAGTTAGGAGTGTGGGCTCTGAAGAGTCAGATTACCAGATTTTGAGTCCTGGTTTCACAGTTTCCTGGCTGCATGATTTTGACCAAGTGACTTAACTGTTCTGTGCCTCAGTTTCCTCGTCATTAAAACAGAGATGATAATAGTACTTGGCAGCATTGTGGAGATTTTATGAGGTAGTGTGTGCAATGCCTGACACTTAGTAAATGTTAGATATTTGTATTACTTTTTGGGTTCTAGGGAACCTAATAAAAATAATACCTTTTTCTCTGAGTTTTTTTTTTAATCATCATAAAATGCACATAATACATAATTTGCCATTTTCACCATTTTAAAGTGTACAATTCAGTGGAATTAAGTACATTCATAGTGTCCATTAAACAATAACTCTCCTTCTCTGCCTCTCCACAGTCCCTGATAACCTAACCTCTGTTTTACTCTCTGTTTCCATGAATGTGACTATTCAGGGTACCACATATAAGAGGAAATCATATAGTATTTGTCCTTTTGTGACTGGCTTATTTCAGATGGCATAATGGTTTCAAGGTTCATTCGTATTGTAGCATGTGTTGTAGCTGTTGATTCTTATCTTCATTTTTTGTGATTGGAAAAGATACTTTGTATGATATTGATCTCTTTGAATTTTCTGAAGGTTGTTTTGTGGCCTAATATCTGTTCTTTCTGGGAGAATGTTTCATCAGCATTTGAGAAGAATGTGTATTCTGCTTTTGGATGGAGTGTTTTATAGCTATTACATCACTTCAGGTTGATGTGAAAAGACATCAGTGTCTCAGAGGTTCTCTGAGACTGTTCATTTTCCTTTTTTTCTCTCTATTCTACAGACTGGTTAATCTCAGATGATGGCTCTTCAAATTTGCTCATTATGTCTTCTACCTACTCAATTCTGCTACGGAACCTCATTTTTCCTTTTCAGCTAATGTGTCTTTCAGTTTTAGAATTTCTGTTTTGTTCTTTAAAAAAAAATTCTTTATTGATCTTCTCTATTTGGTGATATACCAGTATCTTTGGCATGGTTCTTTTCATTTTTTGAACATATTGAAAATAGCAGATTTAAAGTCTGTCTGCTAGTAAGTCCACTGTCTGGGCTTCCTCAGAGATGGTTTTTACTGACTGCTTTTTTTTCCCCCCGTGTGTGAGCTATACTTTCATATTTCTTTGTAAATCTTGTAATTTTTTGTTGGAAACTGGACATTTTAAATTACACAATATGAACAATTTAAATTACATAGCACAGATTCTTTCCCTTCCCAAGATTTGTTTTTGTTGTTATTAGGTAATTTTTCTCAACTAATTTGTAAAATCTGAGTTCTTTGTCACGTGAGGTCATGAAGTCCCTACTCAGCTTAGTTGTCAGCTAATGACCGAACAGGGATTTCCTTGAATTCATGGAAGCTATAAGTCTACTTGAGAGATTGATATGAAATAATCAAATCACAATTATGATAAAAGACATGAAAGCACATAACAGGGGCACTTAATCTCGTGAGTGTTTCGAGTCAGGAGAGAGAGACTTTCCCCCAAGGAAGTGACCTTTAGATTGATATTTGGAGAATGTTTAAAAGTGAAGAGGGATTCAGCATAGTGGTTGGTGGGGGAAGGGTATGTGAAATTAGGGTATGGTTCATAAGGGAAAAGAATTAGATTGTTATGATTTTATTTATTAAGCCAGTGGTGAGAACATCAGTGCTACTCATTTGTCTTCACACCTTTGATTAAAAAAACCTTTTCATGTTGAAAATTTTAAACATATCCAAAATAAACAGAACCATATAATAATTTTTTTCCTCTTCATGTTTTTCAGTGCAGACTGGTGCTTTTCATTAGTGGGAAATGTGTAAAGAGCCAGTCTGGATTAAAAAAATTCATTCATTCATTCATTCATTCATTCATTTTTAAGAAATCTCTCTGCCCAAAGTAGGGCTTGAACTCTTGACCTTGAGATTGAGATTTGTATGCTCTGCCAACTGAGCCAGCCAGGCACCCCTGAATTTCTTTATCTTAGAACATCAGCCTCTGGAGAGCTTCTGATTAATTTTTGACTCCCAAGTGAAAGCATTAATAGACTTTCTAGTATGGCTGGGTCCAATTGGGTTAATTCACTGTGGCCCAAGGTCATGTAAAGACATTGAGTTCCCAAGGTAGCTACTATGAGAGGAGGGTAGTAGACATAAGAGATAGTGCTTGGAAGAAAGCAAGGGTGCAAGGCAGATAGTACTGTGTTTACAGTAAGTATTATAGTGAAGTAAGTTTCATGATTTATTCTGCAAATTTTAAATGCAGTCTCTTGACCTTATTTGAAACTCTTAAAATTGATCAACAATATGACTTTACAGTCCATGAAAACTGATGTTTTTCTAATACTTTGAAGGGGTTTAAAATACCTGTTACTGGAACCAGTATTTTATTGATTGGTTGGTACATCTCTTAGATTAGCAATTAGGCAGAAAATGCTGAAGTTAATTAGGAGCACATAATAGGTGTATAATTGTACCAAGCATGAATCACATTTGAAAATCTAGTATTCATGTATTCCTGAGGCACCTAATGCCCAAAAGCTTCTATATCATATACTTTTTATTTAAGTGTATTTACTTGTTTTGAGAGAGAGAGCGAGTGCGTGAGTGGGTGAGGGGCGGGGAAGGAATCCAAAGTGGGCTCACACTAACAGTGTGGAGCCTGGCATGGGGCTTGAACTCATGAACTGTGAGATCATGACCTGAGCCAAAATCAAGAGTTGGATGCTTTAAGGGGCACCTGAGTGGCTCAGTCGGTTGAGTGTCCGACATGGTCGTGATCTCACAGGTTTGTGAGTTTGAGCCCTGCATCGCGCTCTGTGCTGACAGCTCAGAGCCTGGAGCCTGCTTTGGATTCTGTGTCTCACTCTGTCTCTGCCCCTCCCTTGCTTGTGCACGTGCTCTCTCTCTCTCTCTCTCTCTCTCAAAAATAAACACTAAAAAAATAAAAAAAGAGTTGGATGCTTAACTGACTGAGCCACCCAGGCTCTCCAGCTTCTGTTTTCAATAACTTCATAATACATTAAGCTTTTGGGCATTCAGGGTACCTAAGGAGTGACCTTTCTTTAAAAAAAAATCTGAATATCATCTACGCCTTCTTATGACTCTTTAATGTCTGTCCACTGCATGGAAAAAAAGTCCCAAATTCAAAAGCACTTCAAGAACTAATGTTTCTTACTAATTTCTTAGATGCATGATACATTCTAGCCTTATAAATTCAGAATTTTTGCCTGTATTGTGGTGTTTTATGTTCCTGTTTTTACATATAAGGTATTCACTAAACCTAAATATATTTTCCTTTATTTTGCCTCAAAGCCTCCTCATTGAAGAGTTTTTATCTTGTCTAAGCTCAATTATATCCTTCATGCTGTTACATTTAGTAGTTAATATTATTATAAGCTACCCTACAGTAATTTTTCTAGATGGTTGTCTTATTCCTTAAATTGAGTTGCTTGAGGGCAGAAATTGTATATTAATCTTTGCATGTGTTGCTTACTGTAGTTGATCGATTAATGCTTATTGGGTAAATGAACCTTTTTATTTTTCATTTTGAGAATATTACAGGGATTGTTCCTTAAGGTGTTTATTAGACAATGGCACAGATTTCTACACAGATTGGCTCTATGGGAAAATAGAGAATAATTAAATAAAAGTAGTTTCATCTAGGAACAGTTTTCTGAAGCTAGAACTAATATGTTATGAAATTAGCTAGAGTGGGGAGTCAAATTTCTAGATGGTTATGTTTTAGTTGTTAAAGTAAATGGCATATAAGAGAACTTCTAAGTTCATATGGCAAAAACAGGGAAAAATTGCAAAGTTAGAGTCTCTGAGGTTTCTGATGTTTCGTAGACTAACAAAAGGTTGCTTTATTAGCAGCATTAATGAACAAATCGCTTTATTGGCTTAGGCATACTGGTAGCTTTGTCGGTCCAAAGAGCTAAGAGTTCTCATTTCAATTCATGATTATGTTAGAGTAGTGAAGTGAAAGCCATTGACCTTCTCTTAAGCAGAAAATAGAAAGTTTTTACAAATAGATTGAAGCATTATAAGAAATGTGATGAAGAACTAACTTATCAAACCACTTAAAATTTTTGAGTTTGAAAAATGTTTTTGTGCATCAATTTTACAATAGTAGATTTAAAAGAATAGACTTAACTGGTTGCTACTTAAAAATAATAATTTTAGTAGGATGGTTTTATAGAGGTAGTTCAGAATGATTGAAAAAATGAATTATTAGAATGGACAAACTTTTCAGTTCTTCAAATGGTGATATATATTAAGATTAATATGAGATACAGAAGGTATTAAACTTTAGAGAAGGTATAATGCCACTCAGATGGCATAGCTTCCAAGTTATCTTTTATTTAAGTAAATGAAATGCATTTTGCTTATTAGGATCATTTTTGGGAGTGCTGATTGGCTTCTATTAATTTACATTAGAGATTAAAGTAGAATCATGGGGGGGCCTGCTTCTAAATCAAAGGTCTTCAAAACCATAGTTTTAAAGGCCATGAATTACAGAAGTAAGTATTGTATAGCTGTATAGAACCAAGATTTGTATAGCAGCAATTCATTTATAATTTTAAAATTTTAAATTATAAGATATTTAAAGATATAAAAAATACAAGAAGGAATTTAAAGTGCTCATGTATCCAAGTGGCCAAAATTGACAAATATTAACATTTTGCTAGAATTGTTTCAGAACTTTTTATTTACTTACAAAAAAAAATTTTTTTTTAAATGTTTATTTTTGAGAGAGAGATACAGAGTGTGAGCAGGGAAGGGGCAGAGAGAGAGAGAGAGAGAGAGAGAGAGAGAGAGAGAGATTGAGAGATTGAGAATCTGAAGCAGGCTCCAGGCTCTGAGCTGATAGCACAGAGCCCGACATGGGGCTCGAACCCACAAACTTTGAGATCATGACTTGAGCTGAAGTCAGATGCTTAACTGACTGAGCTACCCAGGTCTCCCTCAAAACTTTTTAAATAAAAAGTTAGTTGAGGATGGCTAATCTCATTCTTCTGTCTTTCTTGTAAGAGGTAATTAGTAGTCTGAAGTTATCCATTGTTTTTTATACCTTTATGCACGTTTGCATAAAAAAATTAATAGGATTGATTTAGGTTTAAAATGTAAATATTGTTTAACACCTTTTAACTTCCTTTTTTTCACTCAATGTTCATATCAGGATTATCCATGTTGAGATTATATATATATATATATATATATATACACACACATATATATATACAGATATATATATGTATATATATATACACATATATATGTATATAAAGTTTGCTTATGTTAACTTCTGTATTATTAGTTTGTTCCATTATTTGTGATGTTAAACTGGATTAGTTGGTTTAGCAAATGCTGCCAGATTTCTCCATTGTAAAGATATCTTTTTCTCTTTGGTAATTAATCCATGCATGGAGGCTGAGGAAACATCAAGGACCTTTCGCCCAGTGATTTTAACATTCATTGTTGATATTTGCTTGAATCATTGATTACATTGATATTTGCAAAATGATGATTTTTTTAGTTCTGTTTTCTTCCACATTTATTAGCTGGTATTCTTCTGTGAGGAAGAATTTCTACTCTCCTTTTTTTCATTATCACTGTGGGCTCATGGATTCTTTTATTCAGTGAATTAAAATCCATTATTGTTATATTTCTTTTGAAGGTTCAAATTGTTAAAATTTAGCCAGTGGGAACTCATTCAGTCTGGTTTTGGTGTCTCTGTGATAGGTCCCATCATTTTTAGAGCACTTAATTTTTCTGGCACAAAAGAATGTTCTGTTCTTACTTTTATGCTTTTCCCACTATGGACCTGGAAATGGCTATTTCTCCAAGGACCCTTATTCCTCTTGGTGTAGTTCCATCACTACATCATGGGCACTGGATATGTTCTGTATTACTGTGTATCACTGTTCTTTAGGGACTCTTTTCACTGGACAGAGCAAGTGGTCTAAAAAAACCAGTAATATTTGTAATTCCAATCTACTACTGCAGGGTTCTTCTCTCTTCCTGTTACATATTTGGATGTCTCTTAACAATAACATCAATATACATTTATTTATTGGTTCTGTCCTTCAACGTATACACAACATAATATTGAAATTGCCATACCAATACTGCTGCCAACTATAAACCCAATATGTAAGGTTTAAGATTTCTATGCAGTTTTTTGTTCATACAGTAGATCCCAGTGAAGGTATGTAGTCAGAGTACTATGCTCATAAGTTATTTTAATTAATTATGTTTTTATGTCACCTTGATAAACACTTGATAATCTGTTTTTGTTCATATTCAGTTTTAGAGCCCCATTATTGATTTAATTTTATTTACCGTTTTGAGAATAGTAAAACTACCATGTCTACGGGTCAAAACTACATAAAAAAGCATTCTTAAAGGTCTTCCTTCTCAATCACTATTTTCCATTTTTACTCACTTTGTAGGTAACCAATTTCATTAATTTCTGGTTTATCCTTGTGTTTCTTTTTATAAAAATAAGCTTATTTATGTGTGTGCATGCATTTGTGTTTGTATATGTTATTCATGTTCTTTTTTACACAGAAACACTAGATATGCATATTCCTTATGAGTGAATTTGAGCATTAGCTTATTGAATTCTAGGAAAACATTTGCTGGTATTTTTATTTGAGTAATGTTATTACTCATTAGCTTGGGGAAATCAACATCTTTATGATAATAAGGTACTTTTGCAAGAGAATAGGGGATGTCTTTCTATTTGTTTATTTACTTTTGTATGTTTCAGAAGTGTTTTAAAGTTTTCCTTATAGAAGTTTTACACATTTACATTTATTCCTAAGTATTTTTAACTTTTTTGTTGTTTTTTTATAAATACTGTTTTCTGTTCAATCAAATAAGCAATTTGAAATTTTTTCTTTTTACTAAGAGATGTAAGCTTGTTTACATATCTTGATATGATGGGTGTTTTTCTGATTGATGTGTTGAATTTACTGCTGTTTTTTATTCTTTCACATAGTGGTCTGTTTCTCTATTTTTTGAGAATTATTTTCTTACTTAAGGAAGGTTGATATTTTTGTTTTAATGGCTAAATTTTGGCAGTGGACTTAGACTGATGAATATTGTTTTGTCTGCATTAAATGAATATCCTTTGACATTCACTTGTTACCTATTTAACACCAGAGAGCTGATTCTTCTCTGTGTTTTTATTTCCCTTTATTTTACATATTAAAAATTCCATTATAATATGTGAAAGAATATAATATTTAAGTACCATTCTTCTTATGTCCTTGTCCATACCTTTGTTTTAGTAATATATCTAAAATTAAATATATTCACTGTTGTCTCTGTTTAGTAAAGCTTTTGTCAAAGTTTCCTCTGTCTTTATTTGATGGTATGAAATTCATTCTTTTGTAGATTGCTCATAATGGGCTATGCTTAGTATATTTCTGGAGTTCATGCAAGTTTAAATCTGTGTTTCTTTAATAGCCTTGATAGTTAAAAGGACACCTGATTGGATATGAAATCCTTGGTTTACAGTTTGATTCCTTGGATTTCTTGAAAAAGGTGCTACAACGTTGACTCACTTTGAATGTTGCTATTGAGAAATCTGATGCCAACCTTACTTCTGTCTTTTGTAAGAGGCTTAGTACAGTTTTTTTGTTGGAAGCCCCCAAAGGTTTTTTTTTTTTTTTATTTACTATTAAAATTTTATTAGGCTATGTTTTAGAGTTTATTATTCTGAGATTGTTTTTCCAAGTATGTAGATTTTTGTCAGAATTCACATATATCATATTTCTTCTTGCCTGCTACAACATACATGTATGCATTTGTTTTTGTTTTTGGAAATACGTTTTAAATTATAATTTTAAATATTCTTTTATTTTGCTTTTATTCTTCATAGTTATCAGTTACGCATGTTATAGCTTCTTCACAGATCTGTGGTTTTTTATTTGATCTTTTTTCCTTTATTTTTATTCTCTTGTCTGTCTCCTTGCTCCTTATTTTCCCTTATGTTTTTATTCGAATTCAGTCTTACTTTTTATAATTTAAAAAATGATTTGACTTTTCCTTCTTCTTCTTTTTTTTTCTTTTTGTTTATTCTCCCAGGTAGGGTCAATTATTATTTCATATCTTGCTGTGTTTTGTCAATATCTATTCTGAGTTTTTGATTTTTGCTTACACACAGACACACACACACACACACACACACACACACAGACACACTGTATTTACTTCAATCTGGAGTATTAGTTGACAGTTTTGTGAATTTTTTGTGGTGAGAATTTTCATTAGCTGAAGTGTTTGGATTGGAATTTCCATGTTTTTTTTTTTTTCCCCTTAAAAATTCTTTTTTTTTTTTTTAATGTTTATTTTTAAGAGAGAGAGAGATTGAGTGTGAGCAGGGCAGGGGCAGAGAGGGAGACACAGAATCTGAAGCAGGCTCCGATCTCTGAGCTGACAGCACAGATCCTGACGTGGGTCTGGAACCCACGAGCTGTTAGATCATGACCTGAGCCAAAGTCAGACACCCAGCTGACTGAGCTACAGCTGCCCCTTTCCATGTTCTTATAGTAGCTTTTTAATTAGTGTTGTCTACTACTTCTATTCATTTCCTGGCTTAGTGTTACCAGTTGTATGTAGACAGGGGTGAGAGATTTGCTTGGCTTATAATATTTCTTGTTCAAGAGCTCTCCCTTTTGTTGGTATAGTGAAGTGCAATTTCTTTAATGTATAGGTTATTTATTTATATTTTTTGTTTGTTTTTTTGGTCTGGGAGGGTGAGGGGAAAGGGGTTTGTGTATTGTACACTTTTGAGATTCTTTTCTGTTTTTGTAAAACACTTAATTTCCACCTTTTGCTTTCTTCTTTCCTTTTACCACCAAGCCTCTAAGGGTGTCCCATCTTCCTGAGACTGCCATCTCTGATCCTTCATACTTTGAACCCTCCCTATCTATTCATTGGTAGCCAGGAATCTGATCTACTCTGGGACACCATTTCTTAGTACTTTCCTATTTACTGTAAGACTTTCGCTTTCTGGAAATCATGTGTTCCACCTACTCTAGGCTCCAGTTTCCTTCTGTTTGCCATGCAGTCTGTGCTTGATTCTTCAGAATTTGTTCTGCTAAAATTTTACCCCTTCCTCAACTTATATCTAACATGGACTCTGTATTAGTCTGCTGGTTAAGCCAATGGTGTGGTTTATGGGTAGTTTTATTTGCTCTCTGGGTTGATGCTTTTTTTTATTTTCAGTTTTGAAGGGTGTATGGAAAGATTGGATTTACATGGGGCTGTTGTTGTCCTATGAGAACCTGGAATATAGTCGTTTGACTTTTAACTTTGTTGTACCCCTTCTAATACAGAAGTTTAAAGTTTTGATGACGAATATATCAACTTTTTCTTTTATGGCTTTTGTGCCTTATTTAAAATAGCATTTTCAATCTTCATGTCTTGTGAGATTATCCTATATTGTCTTTTGAAAGTTTTAGTTTCGATTTTTTCAGGTGTTGGTAAAACATAATACCTAGAAAGTTTGATCTACACTGGGATGTTGTAGAGATATATTTTTACCTTACTTTTTTTAGTGGATGTTTAATTGTCCCTGAATCATTCATTTAAATAGTCCTTTTTCTCACTTCTTGTAATACTACCTTTGTCATGTATGAAATTTCTGTGTACACACAGATTTGAATTTGGACTCTGTGTTCTTGTTCATTGGCCTCTTCGACCCAATACCGCAGATCTCACCGTTATGAATGTATAGTAAATCTTCGTTTCTGGTTGATAAGCCTCCTTTCTTTTTACCCTAAAATTTTTGTCTAATCTTGGTCCCATATTAACTTTGAGAAAATTATTTGGCTTTGTTTTTAGGTATGAACTAAACTAATAGCAACAATTATTTGTTTTTTTTTTTTTTTCAACGTTTATTTATTTTTGGGACAGAGAGAGACAGAGCATGAACGGGGAAGGGGCAGAGAGAGAGGGAGACACAGAATCGGAAACAGGCTCCAGGCTCTGAGCCATCAGCCCAGAGCCTGACGCGGGGCTCGAACTCCCGGACCGCGAGATCGTGACCTGGCCGAAGTCGGACACTTAACCGACTGCGCCACACAGGCGCCCCAACAATTATTTGTTTTTACTGAAACAAGGGATCAACTTGACATTTTAGCACCTTCTCTGTGTATATATTATCTTATTTAATTTTTAAGCACCTTCTGTGTGTATGTATTATTTACACATATATGCTTATTTAATTGTAAGCAATTGTAACATGTAGGTATTGCTATGCTTGTTTTACTTTGAAGAAACCAAAACTTACAAAAGTTAAATAATTTTATTCAGTAAATATTGAGTGACTGCTATATGTACTACCATGCCGTAGAGCTGGAGTAATAAATAAAACTGGTGCTAATATAAAGATTTTTAAAAAGACATGTAATGATCCTTAATAGTTATAAAATGTAGAATTGCTTGATTATTTTGTTTGTTACACATATTGAAAAAAATTTTTTTAATGTTTATTTTCAGAGAGTGTGAGAGAGAGAGAGAGAGAGAGAGCACCAGAGCAGGAGAGGGGCAGAGAGAAAGGGAGACGCAGAATCTGAAGCAGGCTCCAGGTTCTGAACTGTCAGCACAGAGCCCGACATGAGACTCGAACCCATGAAACATGAGATCATGACCTGAGCTGAAGTTGGATGCTTAACTGACTGAGCCACCCAGGTGGCCCATGTTACATACATTTTAAATGGTAAAGAACCACATTAACGAGAATTTGCAAAATAGACAAAAGGATAGAAGTCACCAGAATAATTGAAAATATTTAAATTCATATCTACTTTCTTCATAGTTTTTTGGCATATAATTTTTATTACAAGTTTATTTAATATTTCAATCAGATGTATAAGTGACACATGATAGTTCCTTTTTATATACATAACAAAATCATATGTAGTTGAGTGTGCCATATTGTAAAGTGGATCTTTCTAAGATATCACATGACTATCACATGACTTAGTAAATAGTTTATTAAAAGTGAACCTATTTGGATGGGTCTTAGTGATACTGCCTTATGGAAGGCATCTATATTAAGATAACATTTATTTATGTAGCCGTGTTTATTAGAAAAATGATCTTCATTCTAACTTTGCTCAGAAATCATATGTCATGGACTACTGTGGGTCTATGGAGTTTCCACTGAGAACATAATATGTCTTAGTCTAGATCTCATCTACCTTAAGGAAAAGACCTAAAGGAAGAGGTGATAAGTTTCGAGTGCCTATACAAATTTCTCTTTTGTAAATAATTTGTTTATACTTGGAAGTTTGATTACATAATTTGGGTTATTTGCTGTGATACATGCTTATATGCAGTGCCTTTTAAAAAGAGGTAGGCAAGACATGAATGTTAATTGAATATTTTCCACCTGGAAGTAATTGAAGATAGAAGGTGTAGGAGTGGAGACTCAGAACTCTTTCAGTATAGGAATGTCCAGCCAAGTTTTGTTTTTTCTGGCCATATTTTCAAGTATTTACATTTAGAAAACTTTCCAGTCACGTAATAGGGTTATTCAATTGGAAAGTTTGGAATATGCTATAAATTTTCTTAAAAACATACGTTTATGCCAAGGTTATGTATATTAGTATATGTTATTTCTTTTCTTAGTGCTAGATAGTTTGTTAGAATCAGGTTTGGCACCAGAGAAAATGTATGTTTCTAGATTTTACTCATTTGTAAAAATTATTCTTAAAGACAAAATAGAAGACAGGGGTCTTGACCTTCAAAACTCTTGTAAAATGGCCATTAAAGATGAATTATTTTTTTTTAATGTTTATTTATTTTTGAGAGAGAGATTGTGAACAGGGGAGGGGCAGAGAGAGAGGGAGACAGTCCAGTTCGGAGGCTTCAGGCTCCAAACTGTCAGCACAGAGCCTGATGTGGGCTCGAACTCAGAAACTGTGAGATCATGACCCGAGTTGGTTGCTTTAACCGACTGAGCCACACAGGTGCCCCAAAGATGAATTAAATGATAAGTTTAAAAGATCTTTGTTACAATCCTTTCAATTATGAATACAACTATGTAATTGTTTACTACTTATCAAAAATATCCATTGTGGTCATATTTAATATTTATATTTAAAGGAAGGCCAAACATTACTTTTAGTTAGTTCCTAGTTTAAAAGGTATTATTTTGACAAATTTTGTTAAAAGTATTAGAAATACATATATACACAACACATCTATATATGTTTGTATATATTTCAGTCGTTATGAACTTACATTTTCTGTCATTGTGAACTTGACATTAAAGAAAATATATACTTATGACCTAGTATCATTTGATTTTTCTCACCTTTACTGTTAATAGTTTCTTCAATTTTAAAAGAAATTTGTGTGGTCTTTTATACCCGATTTAAATAGGAAATTTAGATACTTGACTGTTCAACCAAAGTATTTGTCCATCAGGGTATATATTACAGTCTATTTTGTTTGTATTGCCCTGTTCTTGATTTTGTAAGGTCTTGTTTTTTATGTAAACTTCTCTGGTGTTTGGTGGTATGGTTTAGTAGGGTCTGGCCTGTGTGTAGGGAGAGTCAAGCACCCGTAGGATAAAGATAAACACTATTTGTCCGAGCATCAATTTTACTTAAAGAGTTAGAGAGTAGAAACGTTAAGCTAACTACGTTTATTGTGATAAGCACTACATAATGTATAGAATTGTTGGATCGCTATGTTGTACAATTGAAGCTAATATGACATTGTATTTTAGCTATACTTAAATGATAAAAATTTTTAAAAAATGGCTATTCTGAATCCTGAAAAAGAAAAAGAACGTTAAGCAATTTAACTGTTAGGTAATTAGAAGATTATATAAGATGACTTCACAAATAATATAGGATTGAATGCAAAATGCGTGTTGTTTTTCAAAAGTTTTTATTTATTTATTTTGAGAGGGAGAGAGAGAGAGAGGGAGGGGCAAAGAAAGAGAGAGAGAGAGAGAGAGAGAGAGAGAGAAAAGAAGAGACAGAATTCCAAGCAGGCTCTGCACTGTCAGCACAGAGCCTGACATGGGATTTGAACTCATAAACTGTGAGATCATGACCTCAGCTGAAACCAAGAGCTAGACGCTCAACTGGCTGAGCCACCCAAGTACTCCAAATGTGTGTTAATTTTTAACATAAGTAAGACAAGCATTTTGTCTTTCATGTAGGCTCTTTAAAAGTTTGTACTCTGCATTGTCACATGTTAGGTGGAACTGAGGATAGGGTGGGTGGGATGAGAGAGTTATATGTTTATTACTTTTACCTGTGGTGGCATTTTGCTAGGGGCACTAAACTGGAATGTTGTGACAAGTATTGTTTTAAGGTATTTTACCCTTGACTTTCTTGGTGTCTAGGATACCTTCCTAGGAAATTAATTTGACAGAATCTGCTTATCAGGTACAAGGCCTATTTATGGGTTAGGAGTTTTTTATGTTTTTAAAGTTTATTCATTCATTATTTCTGAGAGAGTTGGAGAGGGTGAGTGAGTGTACACAACTGGGGGAGAAGCAGAGAGAGAGAAGGAGACACAGAATCCAAAGCAGGCTCCAGGCTCTGAGCTGTCAGCACAGAGCCTTCCCTGCACAGGGCTCAACACAGAGCTCTAATGTGGAACCTTTGAGTTCACAACCATGTCTGAAGCTCAACTGGTTGAGCCACTCAGCCGCCCCCTGTGGGTTTGTAGTTTAAAACTTAAAGCCTTCCTAGTCCTGAGGTATATCATCAGGACAACTTTGTCTTCTTTTCTCCACATCTTTAGAATTTTGATCTTAGGTCTTGGTTTCAGTCTTTTTGGTATTTTTGTTGTCATTATTGTTTAATTTTGTAAACTGTGTTTACGTTTTCTTTCTGTCCATTTAATTGGGCTTTGTATTTTTCTTTGTATGAATCTTGTGTCCCGAGGAACTTTGCATCTGAGCATTTAATAATTGAATTAGCTGTTGTGAGTGGATTCATTAAAAAATTTTTTTTTTAATGTTTTTATTTATTTTTGAGAGACAGAAAGAGACAGAGTACGAGCAGGGTAGGGGCAGAGAGAGAGGGAGACTTAGAATCCAAAACAGACTCCAGGCTCCAAGCTGTCAGCACAGAGCCCAATGTGGGACTCAAACTCATGAACCATGAGATCATGACCAGAGCCGAAGTTGGATGCTTAATTGACTGTTCCTGAGTGGATTTATTTTAAATGAACAACGTGCCATGAGTAATATTGTATTGCAGCTGACTTCCTTTTCTGTGTGTGCAGTGTTATAAGACTTTTTCAAAATTTTATCCATAAAACTAATGCAATTCCAATCAAAACAGCAATTTATTTTTTCCGTTTGAAAAATGGGGGAAACTTGACAACTTGATTCTCAAATATATGAAGTATATGAATCAGAGTATCCAGTAGAAGTTTTAAAAATAAAAACCTGACAAGTGTTTTATGGTATTGCTTGCTATACTGTAAAGCTGTAGTAATTAAGGGGTGTCTGGGTGGTTCAGTTGGTTAAGTGTCTGACTTCGGCTCAGGTCATGATCTCGTGGTTCATGAGTTCTAGCCCCGCGTCGGGCTCTGTGCTGACAGCTCAGAGCCTGGAGCCTGCTAAGGATTCTGTGTCTCCCTCCCTCTCTGCCCCTCCCCTGCTTGCACTCTGTCTCTCTCTCAGAAATAAATAAACATTAAAAAAAAAAAAAAAGCTGTAGTAATTAAAAACATTGATAGTGATGATGCAGGAAGAGTCCGAATAAATGAAAAATGAGGAGAGTGTATAGACACACAAAGCACAATGTTATTTTTTTAACATATCAAAATGTAAAGAACCATATATTTGAAAAGGAAAACAGATTTGCCTCCCTTAAAATGGAATAGACTTCTCTAAGAAAAAATATAAGAGGGCCAGATTAGTAGAAAATATTTGCAATTTGTAGCAAAGTTTTAACAAACATAACGTAGCTTCTAAAATTAACAAAATTTATTCTCAGTTTTTAAGAGTCTCTTATGGTTTGGTTCTTTCCCTCTCTAACTCCCCCCCCCCCCCCCCACCATGGTCTTCTGTTAAGTTTCTCAGGGAGGGAGGGGAAAGTGGGTGATGGGCATTGAGGAGGGTAACTGTTGGGATGAGCACTGGGTGTTGTATGGAAACCAATTATTTGACAATAAATTTCATATTAAAAAAGTAAAATTAACAAAGCTTAGAAAAATGAATTGTGAATAAGGAATAATAATTCTAAGAATATGCATGATTTTATAAAAGTATGCATAAAGATATATATATATCTTTACATATATATCTATATATGCTTATATATCTTTACATATATATATATGTAAGTATTAATTATAGCATCATTTGTAGTAGCAAAATGTTGGAAGCAATCTGAATGCCCACTAGTAGAGAAATGGCTACATAAATTGTAGTACATCATCCATATTTTGAATATTAATAGATTGACCAAAAAAGATTAAAATCTAAATGTCATGAAATAGCAAAATGTCCAAGACATATTATTAATATATAAAAAGAATCCTATAGTCTGATCTCATTTACTTAGTAGAACTATATTATTTATGGTAATCTTGAAACCATTCCAAAATACAGACAAGACATTTAAATTAACCTATTAATATTATTAGGAACCATAAATTTAACATTAAGAGAATATAGACAAATACAGCCACTAAGGCAAACCATAAGAGACTCTTAAATACAGAGAACAAACTGAGGGTTGCTGAAGGGGAGGTGGATGGGGGGATGGGTTAAATGGGTAATGGGAATTAAGGAGGGCACTTTTTCGGATTAGCCCTGGGTGTTATATGTAAGAGATGAATCACTTGGTTCTACTCCTGAAGCCACCGCTACACTGTATGTTAACTAAATTGAATTTAAATAAATCAAAATATATATATAAAAAAATAAAAAAGTCTTTTACTATCAATTGAATGGAAATATCAATATGAATCTATGATTATACACATATATAGTCCCCTCTTCCTTCTAGTAGAAGGGCTTATAAGCATCAGCAATTGCAGTAGCAATAACTACACTGAGCACTGATAAGATCGTCTCTAAATATTGTTCCTACTGAAAGGATCCAAGGCTTCTGTGAAAAATTGCAGATCCTAGTTCTTGGGCAGAGAAAGCAGCCAGAAAATAAGAAAGTGCTCAAAAGCTATTGTATCACATCAGCAGAACCCCCAAACCCCAGCTCCAAAGGAGTTCCTACTGGCCATATCTGGAACTATCTAAGCCTTAGTGAGAGAATTATTGTAATTAATTATAAAACCTTAATTTGAAAAAATGATTTAGAAGTCCAGAGTGATAAGAGGGATAAAGGAAAAGGGAAGCCTTATTTAGAGAAGAGAGAAGTTGATACATTTTGAAGCGATGTTAGAACTAGAATATTATCATAGTGAAAACTCCAGTGAAATACTTTAGACCAGAACCATCAGTGAATGCCAAAACCTTGGAGGAAAGACTGCTGGAAACAGGGTATACACATAATACCAAATTATTATCCCACACATCACTTACTATTACAAAGGAGAAAATGTGCCTTTGCAAATAGAAAGATCTGTAAGTTGCCACTTGAACCAAGTGGTTCAAACAACATTGGTATGTTTCTTGTTGTGATGTACCATGGAATACTTACCACCTTTGGAGTCTTCTCACCTAATATGTTTATTCTGTATCCGGTCAGGTCCCCATATTCCAGGAATTAAAATCTTTTATTAGTTCTAGGAGCTTTTTTGTAACCTTTGTCTACATTTTCTATGTAGATTGTCATGCATGCAAATAAAGACCATTTTTTAAAAATGAAAATTTTTTTATTTTTTTATTTATTTTTCATTTTTTTAAAATGAATTTTTGAAAGGGGGGGAGAGAAACAGGTGGGGAAGGGACACAGAGAAAGGGAGACACAGAATCTGACGCAGGCTCCAGGCTCTGAGCTGTCAGCACAGAGCCCGATGCTGTGCTCGAACCTACGAATTGTGAGATGATGACCTGAGCTGAAGTTGGATGGTTAACCGACTGAGCCACCCAGGCACTCCAATACCATTTTTCATTTATTCATTTCCAATTTTTGTGCCTTTTTTCTTATTTTTTCCTAACTGTTCTTGCCAGGGCTTCCAGTAATGATGCTGAATCGAATAAATGTCTTTGCCTTGTTCCTGGTCTTTTATTAGTTGTTTATTGTTAAATATAGAATTAGCTGTAAGTTTATTTAGACAGCCTTTAGTAGTTTAAGAAAATTCCTGCTTTGCTTTATTTTTTTTTCTTTCTTTATTGGTGAGAAATGGATGCTGGATTTTGTCTAGTGCTTCATCATTAGCTGTGTGGTTTTTCTTGCTTCATTAACACGATCTCTTTCCTTGTTTGATTTTCAAATATTGGACCAGCTTTGTATTCTTGCTGTATACTCTACTTGCTTATGAGCTGTTACTCATTTTTATATTGCTGGGTTGAGTTTGCTTATTTATGTTTTTTTGAAAGAGAACTGTTCATTACTTTTATATACAGAAAATTCAATAGCGTCTACTAGCCCAGTTTGGTGGCTAATTCTTTAGCCTTTGCCTTTTCCAACTTGGGAATGCAAGCCACTAACTTTGGACCCAGGATGTTGCCTTCCCAGTGATGGCACATCTCATCATGTCTGTCATTGTAATTGGTCCTGATAGTTTCTACCAGCTTGGCCAGAGGTCCTTTGTTTTCTGAGTTAACCTGTGTGAGAGTGACAGTGGTGCAGATCTTCCTGTGGACCAACCTGGCCTCCCCCTTGATGATGCAGTAGGGAACCCCCAGCTTATGTCACATGGCAGGCAGGAATACAACCAGCCAATGAGATCCACATCATGTGCAATTACTACCAGCTGAGCCTTCTTGTTTTCTACCAGGATGGTGACAGTATTAACTCCAGTTTGAATAACAGGCAGCCTTTTAGTGGGGACATCCCCTTTGCTGGTAGCTTTTTTCAAGGTTTGGGCCAATAATCTCTGCTGCTTCTCTCACTTTGTCTCTGGTCTGTGTTTGTGGGCCAGCTTAAGCATTTGAGTAGCTGTTTGGCAGTCCAAGACCTGGGTGAGCTGGTTAATTGCAGGAGGCACTTTTAGACGTTTATAGAAAATAGCCATTTGCTGCTGCAGCTGGATGTAGCGGGGCCATTTGATAAAGTGGTTGAGGTTCCTTTTGGGCTGGATGTCCTGTCCAGTGCCAGAGTTCTTGGGTATTTTCTCAAACAGGGGATTGACTACCTTCTTGGCCTCTTGCTTCTTTATAACAGCAGGGACTGGGACCACCTTCTTCCCCTTAGTCTTCTTTCCTTTCAGCATCTTGGATGGCTGGAGGAGAGAGATGAGTTTGCTTATTTTGTTGAAGAATTTTGTATATGTTCATGAAGGATGTTGTTTCTGCTGTTTTCTTACAGTATCTTTGTCTTGCTTTGGTACTTTGAGTTGGGAGTAAATTCTAGTTCTTTTGGAGTAAATTGTATTTAATTGACATTACTTCTCCTACATATTTTGTAGCATTTGTTATGAAACTTCAAAGCATGTATTTTAGTTTTTGGAAAAATTTTAACTACAAATTTGTTTTCTTTAATATATACCAGAAAATTCAGGTTATCTGCTTTTTCTTGAATGAGTTTTGGCAGTTTTTCTCTTTGGGGATGAAATGATACATTTCATTTTAGTTCCTGAATTTGTAGACATTAATTTGTATTACCTAATTATTGTAAGTATTCTGTAATTATTTTAATGTCTAAAGTCTATAGTGAAGATCCCTGCTTTCAGTCCTCTTGGTGATTTGTATTATCTTTCTCTTTTTTTTCCCCTTGGTTAGTCTAGGTAGAGGTTTATTAATTTTATTGAGCTTTTTAAAGAACTAGCTTTTGTATCCATTTATTTTTCTCTATTTTACTGTTTTCAATTCCATTGAAATCCATTGATTTCTGCACTTTATTATCTTCGTGCTGTTTGCTTTGAGTTTATCTTACTCTTCTTCTTTGCCCAGTTTCTTAAGGTGGAATCTTTTCAATTTAAAACTTTTCTTCTTCTTCTTCTTCTTCTTCTTCTTCTTCTTCTTCTTCTTCTTCTTCTTCTTCAGTTTATTTTTGAGAGAGAGGGAGTGAGCATGCAAGTGGGGGAGGGGCAGAGAGCGAGGAAGAGAGAGGATCTCAAGCAGGTGCTGCACTGTCATCACAGAACCCTATGTTAGGCTCAAACTCACAAACCATGAGTTCCATCACCTGAGCTGAAATCAGGAGTTGGGTGCTCAACCAACTGAGCCACCCTGGTGCCCCTCTTTTTCATTTCTCATATAGGCATTTAATGCCATTAATTTCCATCTAAACACTATGTTGATTGCATCATACTAATTTTGATATGTTGTATTTATTTTCATTTTCTAATTTCCTTTGAGCCTTCTTTGATCCATTGGTTATTTAGATATGTAGTTGAATTCTTATTTTAGGGATTTTTTGGGAGGGATTTTTCTTTTACTTATTAATAGCTTAGTTCCATTAGATAACCTATTTTGTATTTTTTTAGTTCTTTTAATTCTTTAAATTTTGTTAAGGCTTGTTTTATTTTGGTGAATGTTTCATTGTACACTTGGAAGGAATGTGTATGCCTCTGTGGGTCGTTGGAATAATTTGTTTTGAATGGAAAGGGAAAATGTTTTAACTTTTTAATAAGATTAGACCTTAAATCCTAATTCCTTGAAGCCAGTAGGGTAATAGAAAAGGATATTGGTGGGGGGCACGTGGGTGGCTCAGTTGGCTAAGCGATAGACTTTTGATTTCGGCTCAGGTCATGATCTCACCGTTCGTGGGATGGAGCCCCACGTTAGGATCTGCCCTGGCAGTTCAGAGCCTGTTTGAGATTCCCTCTTTCCCTCTCTTTCTGTCTCCCCACCCCCACTCATGCTGGCTTGTGCACACTCGCTCGCTCTCAAAATAAATAAATTAGAAACTTAAAAAAAAAAAGAAAGAAAAGGATCTTGGGGATCTTGGGATTCACAATACTTGGTTTTAGATAGGCTGCCTTTTGCTATTTATATTGTTTCAGATAAATTCTTTTGGGCTTGTGTTTTCTCTAGTTGTTAAATAGTATTGATACATTTGATTTTGTGAAATTCTTCTTTTCTTTAAAATTGTACGCATCAAGTTTTATAGTACCAGGTTTAAGGTTAATAGGTTTATTCTTTACTCTTTTTTTCAGTTATTGTATCATTCTTTTCCTCATTTTTAAAAACTTAGTCTGAATAGTGTAGTTTTAGGGATTATATGAGATGTTAGGCCCAGTAAAGTTTCAATCTATTGTAGAATCTGCCAGTTGCAGATATCAAGGTAGCAGTTTATGTTTCTAGATAAAGGCCATGTTTCTAGAATTCTCACAGTGGTTGTATATGTCACTGCAATAAAATGATCAGTTGGGGCTTGTGTTGACTAAAGGAGCGTGAAAATGGTGGTGAAAGATATATAAGGCACAAGCTTCGAAAGAAGTATTTTGTAAAAATTGGCAATTTACAAGAACTTATGAGGAGTTTAGAAATACTTGTAAGGTTTGTGGGAATGTTGAAGAATATGGTGGGGGCTTAACTTTATAAAAGAGTATTTGTGTAGCGAAAAGGATTATATATAAAATGTAGATGATTTACAACAAAACTTGTATTTTGTAGTGTTGTAGCAGCTGGGACAAGTTAGATATTTTAAAGATACCATGAATTTACTTTTTAAATTTGTAAATAGTGTCTATGGTAATCAGAATGTTGAGGGATTCTGGGGCGCTTGGGTGGCTCAGTCGGTTGAGTGTCCAACTTCGGCTCAGGTCATGATCTTGCAGTCCGTGAGTTTGAGCCCCATGTCAGGTTCTGTGCTGATAGCTTGGAGCCTGGAGCCTGCTTCCGATTATGTGTCTCCCTCTCTCTCTGCACCTCCCCTGCTCATACTCTGTCTCTGTCTCTCTCAAAAATAAAATAAACATTAAAAAAAAAGATTGAGGGATTCCTTTCAAACTCTTTGAAGTATTGTTTAAGCATTTCTTTGCAGTTTTGAAGCAATCAGGCAAGATGCTTCAGAGGATAAATACTGAGTGCTGTGTCTTCTTTGTTCAGGAAATAGAAATGCAGCATGAGATTTTTAAAGTGCAAATTTACATCTTTTGCAGAAAATGTGATGGGGTGAAGGTTTTTGAAAACATTTGAAGGTTGTACTGGGATTCATTTCTGTATAAGGTGGAGATACACTGTTGATTTGTACTGGGTTGATTTGTGAAATCTTGTAATTAGGCTAAATTGAATGGGTGATGGGTAATTTGAGAAATGATTTCTAATGTTTGTTCCAGGTTATTCAAGATCTGATCTTTCTAACTACTTACAACTTTTGACTAGCTGAGATCCTGCTTTTTTTATATTCATCACCAGTCTACCTCTTGCTTTTCCACCTACAAAATTAAAATAGAAAACAACAAAAAATAACAGTATATAGGGAATAATAAATAATATAGGGAAATATATCATTAGCATAACATTATATATAAATAAGTATATTTAAAGATGCAAGATTGTCAAATACAAATGTTTGCATGGTTATAGTTCATGAGCAATCTTTATTAAATTTATTGCTAGGTGAACGGTATGTAGTCACTGAATTCATTCATTCTGCGTCTCTTTTGTTTTAGGGGAAGACTGTTCTACTTACATCCTTATTGTCCTCTTTGGGATCTTTAGTATTACTGGAAATTATAGTTAGGTAATTTTTTTTAATAAACCCATGTCTAGTTCTGCAGGCTCTTTAGATGTTGGATGGGATCTGTTGGTTCTCAACCTCAGAATTAATAACTCTGTGATCCTGATCCTTTTCCTAGTATATGTCTTGTTTGCTGAGATGTGTGACCTCTGGAGAGGTCTTCCTTATATTCAGGAAGTTGATCTTTCTCTTTTAGGAAGATAAGGCAAACTTCTCTTAAGGGAGGTTTCTCCCCCTTTTAGTTCTAAGATGTCTCTCAAATTAACAGATTTGTTCATATCAAAATTTCCCAAAGTGGGAATGGTAAGTCTTACTCTTGATGAGTAACCTGGTGAATACCATTTAGAAATAGAAGTACCCCGGATGCCTGGGCTCAATCGATTAAGTGTCTGACTTGTCTTCGGCTCATGTCACCATCTCACGGTTCATGAGTTTGAGCCCTGTATCAGGCTCTGCATGACATTGTGGAGACTGCTTGGGATTCTCTCTCTCTGCACTGCCCCGCTTCTCTCAAAATAAATTTTTTCAGTTTAATAAACTGAAAAAAAATTACAAAAAATAAAAAAAGAAAGATGAGTACCTGAATTAGAAGAAGCAGGTATCTGGCTTGGGGGTGGAACAAATGGTTAAACTGATTAAAAAATCAGTTTTGTGAAAGGGTTACTTGTGCATCTTATGTCTGAGAACTGTACCTGAGTGGTCAGCTACCTACTAGTAGAACGCTGATGACAATTTTTGGCTGATTGGAGTTTTGGAGGAGTCTACCAGGCCAGACAAAGTAGAAAAGTAGATTAATACTTCTATATTGATAAACTTTTGCAAAGTGAACACATCTTTGTAATTGTAACCTAGATCAAGATAGTTACTTCTCTAAAGCTTCCCTGTGTTCTGTCCCAATCAAATAACCTCTTTATCCCAAAGTTAACTCTATTCTGACTTTGTGGTCAGAGATTAGTTTGGCTTGTTTTTTGAATTTAATAAATTAACACACACACACACACACACACACACACACAGTCACACACTCCCACCTGACATTATGTTTGTGATATGCATCCTGTTTTGTTTTTAGTTTCCTTTTTTTCCACTGAGGTTTAGGATTACACGAATATGTAATGCTATAGTTTATTTCACCCCTTTCCTAGTGGACGTTTCTTTTATATGGAGTTTTGGGCTCTTTAGATAATGCTGCTGTGATAAACTTTGTATATAGCTCCTTGTGCACATATGTACACATTTCTGTTGAGTGCATACTTAAGAATGGTATTACTTAGTCATTGGGTATGGATATGTTCACCTTTGGTAGGTACTTCCAAATAGTTTTCCATACCGGTTATACTAATTTACATTCCTACATGCAGTGTATGAGAATGCCAGTGGCTGTACTTTCTCACTTGCACTTGGCATTGTCTGGTTTTTAAATAAATACTACACATTTCGGTTGATAATAGTATCTTATTATGTTGTCTGTATTTTCCTAATAGTAATATTGAGTACCTTTTCAATATGCTTATTGGGTTTTGAAATTATTTTCTTGTGAAGTTTTGTTTGGTCTTCAGCCTATCTTAAAAATTGGGTTGTCTTGTTTTTGATGATTTGAAGTTGTTTTTCTAAAAAAAATATTTTGGGGGCACCTGGGTGGCTCAGTTGGTTAAGTGTCTGACTTTGGCTCAGGTCATGATCTCATGGTTCATGAGTTTGAGCCCCATGTTGGGCTCTGTGCTGACAGCTCAGAGTCTGGAGGCTGCTTCGGATTCTGTGCCTCTCTCTCTCTGCCCCACCCCATTCATGCTCTGTCTCTCTCTCTCCCAAAAATAAATAAATATTAAAAAAAAATTTTCATACCTGAGTCCTTTGTTGGGCATGTGCATTATGAATATTTCCTCCTGCTCTGTAGCTTGCATTTTAACTTTTTAAAGAATACTACTTTTAAATTGTAATGAAGCCCCATTTGTTGTGTTGATCTTTGTGTCTTGTTTAGGAAATCTTTGCCTATTTCAAAGTCATGACAATATTTTTCTCTCATAAAACCTTTATTACTTAAAAAAAAATTGTTTTTCAATGTTTATTTCTGAGAGAGAGAGAGAGAGCACGTGTGTGCACAAGCGAGTGCAGGGGAGGGGCAGAGAGAAAGGGGGACAGAATCCGAACCAGTCTCCAGGCTTCAAGCTGTCAGCACAGAGCCTGATGTGGGGCTTGAACTCACGAACTGCAAGATCATGACCTGAGCCGAAGTCGGACTCTTAACCGACTGAGCCACCCAGGCTTCCCAAAAGCTTAATTGTTTTAAAATTTATTGTTTAGGTCTCTGATATACTTTCTCTCCTTCCTTTTTTTATGGCCTGTGGATGGATGTAATGAATTTGATGGATTTTGATTTTAACAGTGGTAGTGATAGAAAATCTATTGGTATGCCTTACTCATAAGAAAACATTTTTATTTTATTTTGTATGTGATATTTTAAGTTCTGGTATGGTAACATTTTCTGTTAGTAAGATACATGATTTTGTATTCTGGTAATTCTTTAAAAGGGATTTAAAAACATTTTTTCCTGACTCTAAAAGAGGCAGTCTAGTTTTGTGAATTGTATTCTGTCTTACTTGTTTTGTTTTTGAAGAGTACAGTGCCTTAAAGACATTGGGTTGTTCAGTCAAAGGCAGCTGTTATATTTAAGCAGGCGATTTAATTTCTATAAGACTTTTTTTTTTAATCTATAAAGCTAATTTAAGAAAAGTGTGTATAAGTTTTTTTCAAGTTGTGAGCAATGTGCCTGGCAAGCAATAAAATCTCTATAGTTAGTGCTTTATTCTTGAATTTTGAACTTTGTTTTGAAGATTATTATTAAAAAAATTTTTTTTAATGTTTATTTTTGAGAGAGAAATAGAGAGAGAGCGCACACATGAGTGGGGAAGGGACAGAGAGAGAGGGATACACAGAATCTGAAACAGGCTCCAGGCTCTGCGCTGTCAGCCCAATGCGGGTCTCGAACTCACAAACTGTGAGATCATGACCTGAGCTGAAGTCAGACGCTTAAGCGACTGAGCCACCCGGGCACCCCTGTTTTGAAGATTATTTTGACTTGAGACCTGATTGAAAGGGTATATACCATGCTTATTATAAAATTATTGATAACTAACTTTTGTAAATAGTAAAAGTAATCTGCCTGCTTATACATTCATTTCCTTTTATTGTAGATAAAATATTTTAATTTTTTTCTGTCAATGTAAGGTTGAATTTAAAATGCTTCCTTATGTTAATGAAAAAAAATAGAGTGAATACCTTGTAAAGACTTTTCCACCTACTTGTCTGTACTTTAACTCTGTAGTTAGGTTGTCTAGATGCTGCTTACAAGGTGGTAACTACAGATACCAGAAGTGTAGTGTATGATATTGTCTGTTGATGGTCAGGAAGAATTTAACAGTGCTTCTCTAAGACCTTGTTAGTTTGTTCTTGTCTTGGTTGGTAATTTTTGAAATCTAATTTGTTATAGAGCTCATTCTTTGTAGTCTAGTAAACTCTACCAATATCTTGATAATTCATTAGCTTTTCCATATATTATACATAAAATTTAAATTCTAACATTAGGAAAAATTGTTTTATATTTATCATGTGCCAAAGTTTCAGCATGTGATGTGTTTAAGTGTTGTAAAAAAACACAAGTGGGATTCTTGGCTAGATTTTACAGAGTAGGGGTAATTTCTGAAGTTCAAAAGTTCTTTCTTCTCCTCTTCCTCCTCCTCTTCTTCCTCCTCTTCATTTTGTTATTATTATTATTATTTAGGGAATCTCAACCAGCAGAGGGATTTTTAACAGGCTACCTAAGTATTTGGTAAGTACATACTTTCAGTGTTAAATATTTTGCATGTTACTTAAGTTTGCATGTATGTTACCTTAGTGACGTTTACAATAGTCAGTGTAAATAACAAATATAATTTATATTTCTTATAATTTTTACTTGGTACTAGAATTTCTTTATAGATTTATTCTGATTCCTTCTGATTTATTCTATACACTGTATCCAGAAAATTCTTTTAGTGTGCAATCTGAGTATTAAAAGAGTTTGATGGCAGAGCTGTCTTAGCGGGCAAGAATGCTAGTACTTTGGTGAAGGAAACACAATTTTCCTCATGTGAGATATTTGTAGCAGTTTTCTATTAGCTGGTGACAGTAATACACATTTCTTCTTTAGCTATCCATTACTTGACTCCTCCTTACATTAGGTCCTGTTTACCATAGTAGGTCAATATGAAGACAAGTACTCTGGTAAGGCCCTAAGCTATTTTCTCTTTGGGGTCTTTAATTTCATTGTAATAACATTTTAATATTAAGAATTTCATAAACTTATGCTTTGGTTAATAGTGATAGATTTAAAAATTATTAAATATACTTCACGCAATGTGAGGCGTTGGATTATCAAGTGTCATAATATAGTTTTTTAATTGTTTTGATGTAGTCTGTGAAATATTACTAAGGATGAATAAATTTATTTGATTAGCTAATCGAAGTGTCCTAGATATATGAAGAGATATTTAATAATAAACATTGATTTTTCTTATTATGATTATTAATGTGTTTGAAACAATATGTATTTAACCAAATGTGTTTCTAAAATTCTATAATCATAGTTGATGCTTAAATATTAAACAATTACACTATTCTGCTTACTGTATATTTATAAATGTACATTTTTAGGAGCAAATGATGTTATAAAAATCTCAAATTTTTACTATTATAAAATGTGGCAACTGATTCCTGAAGATATATTAGGTAGAACAAATCAACATAATGTGTTTTCTTCCCCATTGATGCATATATTTGAGTTCGTTTGAGGGAGGCAATCATCTTTGCATTGTATATGCTTATGATATATATTTCATTTGCAAATTTATTTTTAGTAACTATTGGAATACATTTACATATCAAGAAATTCATCCATAAGTGTACAATTTGGTGGTTTTTAGCATATTCAGAGGTGTGTAACTGACACTACTATCTAATTTTAGGATACTTCAACCGCACCTTGTATCCGTTAGCAGTCATTCCCTAATTCCCTTTAAACACCCTGCCTGCCTCCCCTACCCCACAGTCCCCTTCTCCAAGCAACCACTAAATATTTTCAGTTTCTATAGATTTGCCTATTGTGGACATTTCATATAAAAGAAAGCATATTCTATTTGTCTTTTTGTGTCTGGCTGTTTTCGCTTAGCGTAATGTTTTCAAGGTTCACCCATGTTGTAGCATGTGCCATTCATTTTTATGGGAAAAACCATTCCATTATATACCATAATTTTTGTATCCATTCATCAGTTGATGGATTGTATCTACCTTTGGCTATTAGGAATGCTTCTGCAATGAACATTCTGGTATAAGTTTTTGTGTGGATGTATATTTTTATTTGTTTTGGATATGCGCTTAATAAGGGTAGAATTGCAAGATGTGATAACTGTCTAAGTCTGAGGAACTGTCAAAATGGCTGTGCTATTTTATAATCGCACCAACAGGATACGAGGATTCCAACTTCTCTACATCTTTATAGACGCTTGTTACTTTTAGTCATTTTTTGTTTTAGCTATCCAAGTGAGCGCGAAGTGGTATTTCATTGTGATATTGATTTTCATTTCTATAAAACTGATGATGAGCATTATTTCATGTGCCTGTTGACCATTTACATATGTTCTTTGGAGAAGTGTGTGTTCAAATCTTTTGCTCATTTTTTAATTGGATTGTCTTTTGTTAAATTGTAAGCATTCTTTATATATTCTGAAAACTATTCCCTTATGAGATATAGGATTTGCAATTACTTTCACCCATTCCGTGGATTGTCTTTTCACTTTATTTGTGGTGTCTTTTGAAGCACAGAAGTTCTTAATTTTGATGATGTTCAGTTCATCTTTTTTTTCTTTTGTTGCTTGTGCTTTTGGTGTCATATTGCAAATTTATCTTTAAATAAATATTCATTTATAGTTTAGATCTGTGACAAGGTTTTAATTACCACAGGACTGTAAAGCATTGGCATTTTTTGTGTTTGACAGCCAAAGCCCAAAGGAAGCAATTATCTTTATATTTGTGCTTCAATTCCTTAGTTAATTGTTTTAAGGAAAATGCTATGTTTTGATCCCATGGGTTACCATGAAAATGTTAGCTGTGTGTGATATATCCATTGATAATAGTCTTGTGAATTCATGTTTAGTTTTTTTGGATTGTATGATACCTTAGTTTATCATGGCACTTAAGGTATATTTGATGTCATACCTTAAACTATGGCCTTTCAGGCTAACACTATTATCAGAATTCTTTTTATCTTTTCCAGGAGGAGAAAATAAATTTTGAGAATCTTACAGATTTTAGTCTTGTGCAGGATATTTGTAGGCACTAATTTTTTGATGTATTTGTAAACTTACATATGGAATATGTATACTTTTCCTTCAAGTTTAATAGGTATGTATCTTCTTGATTTTTATGGGACAATTTTAGTTCCTTATTTTTTTATCATGTGGCTTTTACCAGTTGAAGGCATATTTCAGAATGAATTGTTCTATAATGTTTTCTAATGTTGGTTTTAGAGAAATGGCATATAACAATGGAATATCACCACTCTTAGTAGCGTTGGCTTTCTGCGTAAGGGCAAGGGATTGTAATATAGTGTGATTAATGTATTTTTATTAGGGAAATTTATTTTTGTTTGTATCATTCATATTATCTAACACTGTGTTAACTTTAAATAATGAAATTTTATAGAGCCAAAATTATTGATATTCTTTTTTTTTAGTTGATTTTAAATTGTGGTGTCCACTGGTTAAGCATCCACTTAAGTGTCAATTGGTAGGTAACATTGTTCTTCACTGTGATATTTTTATAGTTTGTTTTATACCACCCATGGACATTTTGCATTGGAAAAGGAAATAAAAGGTGAAACATGTCATTTTTCATGGTATTACATTTTTAGTTATAATAAAAAAAGATTTAATTGAGAGTTACTTCCTTCTATGGTATATGTCAAATGTGGCAGTTAAGAGAGTTTAACCTATTTATGGCTGAATTAAGGCAAAATGGCTTTTGTGCACTATACTTTCTTTCTCTTGTTCTGTATGCTTACTAACAGTAATTAAGTGTATATTAATTCTGAGTTATTTATATTTGAAATGGGGGTTTTACTATTAATAGAGACACTTTTTTTCTTACAAGAGTAAGAGGAGTTGCCCTTTAGTTAAACCACTAATTTCTTACTGAAGTCAATCGGGGTTGCTTTATATATTCTAGGTAGCAGATTCTCAGCTCATGTCCTAGAGTTTGCTATTCTACTGATGTGCTTCATAATACACCTTGGAGATATTGGTCAGGGTTGTGTGGATAGAATAATTAAACTATTCTTTGTCAGAACGGTCTTTCACTACTTAATCTTACTGAGGAAAGCTCAATTGGACTTGGATTATTCTAAATGTCACATTATTTTTGTACAAATGTCTGAAAACCATTACACAATAGTATTGACTCCCTTTTCTCCCAGTACAATTTCTGTAGCAACATCATGCAAGGAAGTTTTCCTAAAAGCTTTTTCCTTCAGAACTCACCCCCCCCCCCCACCGTTTTTAAGGAAAAGGTTGATCCAGAGTAGCCCACTTTTAATCTAGTAGTCATCTCAATTTTATTCTTATTAATACTTAAGGTTTCCATACTTCTGATCTTTCTTCAGAAATTTCCAGTCTATTAATTGAAATAATTACAACTGTTCATTTCTTTGGTTTTGTTCCCTGTTCATGGACTTCCTAGATTTGGTAGAGTTCTATCTGATTACGGTCTTTAGAAGTTTCTAATATAAATTGACACTTTTCCTCCTAGCTTAGCCTCAGTGCTTGCTGGTGATCCTTATCTCATTTTGATCTTCTATTTCATTTTCAATATTAGTTATTTGGAACCTTTCCACTGTCCTCAAATGACCAGTCCTATTTCTATTTTTCTCATTCTTTTTTCATTTCATATTTTATACTTTATTTCCTCTATCTTCACTCAAAGAACAAAATGTTTTCATTTTTTTCAAAGGATAATATCTATATTCTTAATTTTATCCCTTCTTCCTTTCACTTGAACCTTGCTGTTTTCTGTTATTCTCATTTTCCATGCTGGGTTCTCCATCTTATCACACTTAATCTTGAAAAATGCCTTTTACTTTTACTCTTTCCCTATCCTTCCCTTTATCACTGAGCTTGTTTGATTTGTGGTCCAGTTTCTTAATTCTTACTCGGCTACCTTCTGCAGTTTGACTATTGTTTCTACTGGCATTCTGCTTCCTCAAGTGAAAGTAAACTTTTCTTACCTAACCAGATAGATAGTTAAGCTCATGTTAAAATGCTTTACAACATCCCTAAGGTAAGACTGAGTTCCAGTTGCTAAATCTGTGTGTTTTCATTTTTCATCCTGTCCTACTTTTTTTTTTTTTTAATAGCATTTGGTATTTTGCTTCTTCTTAACATTCACTTCTCCCTTGTATTCCATAATAGCTGTGCTTTATGGTTTTTCTGTGATTTCTCCAGCTACATGTTCTTTTTGTTACTGCTTTTTTCTTTCATATACCTCTGAAGTATAAACTGCATTGAAGCTTTGCTCCTTGCTCCTTCTCATTATGTATCATTTCTAGGAGATGGTCTCTGTTTTTATTATGTAAGTTATCACAAATTTGTGATGACTCACAAATGCCACATTTTCCTTCATTGTCTGTTTGACTTCAATTATTATGTCCTTAGCACCCCTAAATTATTATTTCTCAAGCTGAAAAATTTGCCTTGAACATGCTTGATATATTGTTGGAATTTACTAAATGCTTATTGAATCAGTGAATGAACTCCTTATCCAAGTGCCCCAATCTGTTCGGTTTGTTCTTTTTTTATATATAATGATTTTAACCATTCACCTATTTTCATGTTACAAACCCTATAATATCTTTGACCAATTCTTGTCTACCCTTGTTAGCATTAATTATTATATTTTGGTTCTAAGCTTAACTAATGAGGTGGATGATGTTCTCATTTGCAGATGGTAGAAATAGGGATCACAGAGATTGTGATGTACTTATGATTTCATGGATAGTGGTGGAGTTGAAAATTAAGATTATGTTTCTGATTACACATTTCCTGGTTTTCACAGAAAACATTGTTTCTAATGATAAAAGCAGTATGATAGATAATAATTACTCTTAATGTACTATGTGAGTTAAGAGAATAAAGACTGGAAGATGGTAGGAGTACTTTAAATTCTTATGTGATGGGATGAAGGTCGTAATTCAGAGGGAGGAATGAAAATCAAGGATGTGAGAAGTTTTTCACTCAACATTAATAGAATTTTGAGATTCTGACATCTGGTAATGATGCAGTGATGCCAGTGAAGTAGTTGTTGAGTGAACCATCCTTCAGATAACAATTATAAAATTATAAAATCTGGATAAAATATTAAACTTCATCTGTGTGAAAGCCGCAAAAAATGACTTTAAATGAAGCAGAAGCCAGATTAAAGGTTACTCTTTAAAGCCTGCAACTGCAAGGGCGCCTGGGTGGCTCAGTCGGTTAAGCGGCCGACTTTGGCTCAGGTCATGATCTCGCGGTCCGTGAGTTCGAGCCCCGCGTCGGGCTCTGTGCTGACAGCTCAGAGCCTGGAGTCTGCTTCAGATTCTGTGTCTCCCTCTCTCTGACCCTCCCCTGTTCATGCTGTGTCTCTCCCTGTCTCAAAAATAAACGTTAAAAAAAAAAATTTAAAAAAAGCCTGCAACTGCAATGTGTAAGAATTGTATGTTTGTAGCTTTCTTGGCTTTGGATGCATCCCAGCCTCCTGTAGTTCCAGTAGCAAGGGACAGAAGTTAGGGCTAGCCAAGCAGCTGGGAATATACTGACAGAGATTCTAGAAGCAAAAGAACCATTGAAGAGGTAAACAAAAACTAATGGAATTTTTCACCAGCCCACCAACATTGCAAGCAATTCTAAAGGAAGTTCATTGAGTCTGAATGGAAATGGCATCAGGTTGCAAGTGCCATTTACAGTAAGGAATCAACATTAAAAAAAAGTGAATATGTGGGTAATAATAAAAAGTATAAATTTTTTTAATTAAAAAAATTACCGATGATTAAAGCAAAAACTATGATTGTATTGTTCAGTTTAAAATGTATATATGAAAATAGTAGCACAAAGTTGGAGTATTTCTGGCTTAATTTGTATTTCTCTGATGTCAGTATTGAGCATCTTTTCATGTATTGTTGGCCATTTGAATATCTTCTTTGGGGTGAAGTATCTAATCTCAAGATTTTGAGGATTGACTTCTATACAATATTTAATAAACATGTCATAATAAGACATTATGATAAATTGACATTAATACTTAGTATTCTGGCTTATAAACCTTCTACTTAGGTTATCTTTTAGTTTCTTTTAGTAATGTATGGCAGTTTTTTTTAAGGTGATAAGAAATATTAAACTCTATGCTTAGTAGGTAATAATTCCTCATTTTCCCCTCTCTTAGGCCCTGGTAATATGTACTTCCTGCTGTATGAATTCTCCTATTCTAGATATTTCATGTAAGCGGAACCATCCAGTAATATTTGTTCTTTTTGTGTCTGACTCCCCCCCCCCCCCCCCCAAGAGAGAGACAGTGCAGACATGCTAGCGGGGAAGAAGGGCAGAAGGAAAGGGAGAGAATCCCAAGTAGGCTCCATGCTCAGCACACAGTGTTGTGGGCCTTGATTCCACAATTCTGGGAATTTCCTGAGCTGAAATCAAGAGTTGGTTGCTCAGCCAACTGAGCCACCCATGCGCCTAGAGTTTGTGTCTGGCTTTTTTCACTTGTAACGTTTTCAAAGTTTATCTGTGTTGTAGCATGCATCAGAATTTCATTCCTTTTTATGGCTGGATAATATTCCACACTTTGTTTATTTCTTCATCTGCTTGTGGATACTTGGGTTTCCTCCCTTTTGGCTATTGTGAATAATGCTGCAGTGAACATTGGTGTACACGTATCTGAGTCTGCTTTTCCATTCTCTTGGGTGTATACCTAGAAGTGGAATTGCTGGGCTATGTGGTAGAATTCTATGTTTAGCTTTTTGAGAAACTGCCAAACTGTTTTCCACAGTGGCTTCGCCATTGTATATTACTAACACCAATTTACAGGGGTTCCAGATTCTCTGTATCCTCACCAATGCTTGTTATTTCCTATTTGTAGTACCTTTTGGGGATAGATTTCCTAGGATTTTCTGCATAAACAATCATATATGAACAGAGACAGTTTTACCTCTTTTTTGATCTTTTTGTTTTTCTTTCTCTTACCTTTTTATATTGGATTTCTAATTATGAGGATAAATAATGAGAACAAGCATTCTTGCCATGTTCCCAAACTTAGGGAGACTATATTTGACATTTCATATTAAATCTGTTATTAGTTATAGGACTTTCATAGATACCCTTTATCTGGTTGAGGAAGTTCTTCACTGGTTCAGTGGTTTTGTCTGTCTTTTTGTTAATGGTATTTGATTTTGATCATTTAGTTTTTTTCTTTCCAACTATTCCTGTGAATTACAGTGATTATTTTTTCATGTTAAATCTATATTCTTAGATAAACTTCACTTTGTTAGGATGTATTATTGTTTTTATAATCACTGGATTTGATTTGCTAAAATTTTGTCAAAGCTTAAAGTGTACCCTCTTTTCCTTTGTTTTGTATAATACTGACATATGTTTGTATGCCAGACATATAATTTATATAAAACTTGGCATATGGTTTTCTTAAATATTTGATAGAATTCAGCAGTGAAAGTTTTCTTGAAGGACGGTTTTGGATTGTGAATTCAATTTTACCCCTTGGTAGTATTGGTGTTTTGCATTTTTCACAGTATTTTTGTTTCATTTATTTTGTTGAATTGGTTAGTACAAAGTTGTTCATAAGATGCTCCTATTATTTTTTAATGCCTGCAGGATCAGTGGTGATATTAGCTTTTGATTTTTGATGCTAATAATTTATTTTCTTTTTCCCCCCTTATCAGTTTGCTAGGTGCTTATTAATTTTTTAATATAATAAGTTAGCAAAGAGCCAACTTTTGGAGATAATTTTCTCTATCATTTGTTTGCTTTCTGTTTAATTGCTTTCCATTTTTTAATTCCTTCTTACTTTTGATTTAATTTTCTCTTCCTTTTAGCTTCTTATATTGGAAGCTTACTCTTCTCTTGTTTTCTAGTATAAATGGCTACAGCTAAAGATTCTCCTTTTCATGCCTCTTTAACTGTATCTCAGGAATGTTGACATGTTGTATTTTCATATCACTCAGTTTAAAAATACATTCTTCTTATTTTCTTGGGTTTCCTCTTTGACCAGTAGGTTATTTAAAAGTGTATTGCTTAATGTCCAGATATTTTGGATATCCTATGTATCTTTTTATTAATGATTTCTAATTTAAATTTGTTGTCATAGGGTAAACTGTTATATCAGCTCTTTGAAACTTATACAGATGTTTATGGACAGTGCTTATTCTGCACTTTTAGGTTATAGGATTTTGTAAATGTTGCCCATTAGGTCATGTGGGATAATGTTCAAATCTTTTTTATTCCTGAAATGTTGGATAATAATGTTCAAATCTTTTTTATTCCTGAAGTTTTTTGTTTCTTTGCTTATTTATGGTAATTGCTGCTTACATAGTCAATCCATATTTCTTTTACATAATCTGGTTATTAGATTGGATATTTTTTCTCTTTTAAAACAATAGTTTTATCCTTCATTTAGTTTTCTTGAGTTAGTTTTACTAACGAAGAGACATACATCTTATTTTATAGTGATTAGAAATGTATATATAAATTATAATATTCTTCTGCTCACCCATATGTCACCTAGGTTTTGAACTTCTTTTTCTTCCTTGTTTTATTATTTTTGTTTGGATGCTAGAGAAAACTGTAGTTTATTGTAGTTGTGTACTATGGGGTTCTTATAATAGTATGTGTGTATGTAGTTCTATGTTGTAGTATAGCATTGCCAGGGAAAATTTGGTTTTGTTTTATTTGGGGTCTGGTGGAAGCCATCTTATCCTCATATAAATTTACTGCTACCTCAACACAACCTTCTATATAATAAAACAAATTTCTGTTCTTAACTATAGTATGAAGTTCTGATTTATAATAGTTTTAACTTAAATCACAGTCTATACAGTAGGCAAATTGGAAAAATATTCAGAACATTTAAAAAATGGTTATTTAATATGTGGCCTCCACAGTAAAATAAGTTAAAAGAAAATCCTGTTATTGCCTACTATGAAATTGGATAGCCTGGTTTTTAAAAGTTTAAATTTTTAAATATGTCAATTATTTGGGGCACCTGGGTGGCTCAGTTGGTTAAGGGTCTGACTTCGGCTCAGGTCATGATCACGGTTTGTGAGTTCGAGCCCTGCATCGAGCTCTGTGCTAACAGCCTGGAGCCTGCTTTAGATTCTGTGTTTCCCTCTCTCTCTGCCCCTCCCCCACTTGTGCTCTGTTTCTCTCTTTCTCAAAAATAAATAAACATTAAAAAATTCTAAAAATATCTCAATTATGTAAGTCTTCTCTGCATTGGATCATTCTTTCTTTTATAGACCTTTAGTAATAAGAAAGCTAGTCTAGTTCACCATTCAGTTTTTGAGACAACTGGTATGATTTGAACTTAAACTTTGATGTCAGGCAGGTTCAAATCCTACATCTGTTGCATACTCTTCTCATTGTGAACTTAGTAATATTTTGATTATATTCGCTGTACTTTCTTAAGAGATCCATTTCTGATTTTTTATCGTTTATTTATGGTTGAGAAGGTGAGACAGAGTATGAGCAGGGGAGGGGCAGAGAGGGAGACACAGAATGTGAAGCAGGCTACAGGCTCTGAGCTGTCAGCACAGACCCCGAAGTGGGGCTCAAACTCAAAGGCTGTGAGATCATGACCTGAGCTGAAGTCAGATAATCAACTGAGCCACTCAGGTGCCCCTTAAGAGATCCATTTCTAATATTCTGTTAAGCTTCCTGAGATTTGTTGATAATTTTTTCCCCCTATTAATGTTATGTAACGTTTGAATTCCTGTAACACAACTGTATTTGGTAATAGTGGGTAATTCTTTTAATTTTGCTTTTTTCTTATTCAGTTATATAATCATCTTCAGGCAAATATATGAAAAGACAGAAATATTTGAAGGTTTTGTAAGTAATTATGGCAGGTAATTTGTTTGGTTCTGACTAAAGCTGAATTGAGAATATATTTTATTTAGTTTGGATATAGTATATAATTAGATGGAGCTCAGTCATTACCATGTATAGTTAAATCATTGCCAACCATCCATTGTAATTATGTCTAGTGTCTCCAGGCATCATGACAGGAATGTGTAAGACTAGAGGGAGTATTTCACTGTGAATGTGTCCTGTAATGGCCATTACTGGCAGTATGAGGCCACCGCTAGTAGTGGAGGAGAAACTATATTTGAAATGTAGAGTCAGAATCAAGTCCGTGGAAACATTTTCAGGTATTTAAAACTGTAAGATTCAGTTTTTACCCCACAGATTGAAAATGTCAATGCTCCTGTGTAGAAAATAATTGATAATGTAATGTGTATATAATTTTATAGGCACCAGATGTTTTTTCTATTTTGATGAAAATGCCATATTTAATAAAATTAAAATATGTAATTTCATCTGCTTATTGGAACACTTTAGTAAAGCAAGTAAAAAATGATAAGACTTCTGATTTGACTGTATGTTAAGGACATATTATATTACATTTATTAATTAAGAGAAAAGTTCAGATAAAAATTAGTGGAATATGAAACAATGATTAAGTAAGTGCCATGAAGAATTAGAAATTATTCTGATGTTGTGAAGTGCACTGTGACATAAAAATGTTCTGAGGACAGAAAAACAATTCATTTAAGGGGAAAAATAAATTATAAACAGAAATAATGAATGGACTCCTGGTTTTTTGATAATCCAATTAATGAAAAAGAATGACTAATATGAAAGTATTGGAAAGATATCTGAATGACTTACTTATTTGAAATCAAATTCTCTGACCAGTGAACATAGCAAAATCTCATAACATACCAACAATGACACTGATGATTGGTTAATAAATGTCTTAAATTTTGAGCATATAAGGTTAGTTACTACACAAGAAGACTTAAATTGAAATCTCAAATTTCTGTACAAAAGAAGCTTGATAGAAATTCATCACATTTGTCAACTCTTTAGAGAATTTACATGACGTTTCCGATAACAGGTTGTGAAGTTTACAGTTTCTACAAATTTTGAACAACTATGCCAGAGTAGAGACAAATTATCCTCTTGGTCTCTGTATAGGGAACCTTATAAAATCTTGTCATTCGGGGCGCCTGGGTGGCGCAGTCGGTTAAGCGTCCGACTTCAGCCAGGTCACGATCTCGCGGTCCGTGAGTTCGAGCCCCGCGTCAGGCTCTGGGCTGATGGCTTGGAGCCTGGAGCCTGTTTCCGATTCTGTGTCTCCCTCTCTCTCTGCCCCTCCCCCATTCATGCTCTGTCTCTCTCTGTCCCAAAAATAAATAAAAAACGTTGAAAAATTCACTTTCATTTCTAATTTGTAGTCTTTCTTTTAAATCCTCTAATTTTTAGAAGCTTTAGGCCCCTCAAAACCTAGATTTGCCCCTGTTAAGAGGATAGAGCATGGATGCAAGTGGGATCTGATGGGATTGGTGGGGCATGGTTTAGAGGGACTGTGTCTTTCTGAAGAGGTGGCAAGATCTGATGAAAGGCATGGAGAGAACCTTATGAGTGTTTGTGGGAAAGAGCAATTCAAGTAGGATTCCTGTAAATTTAAAGGCCCTATTGTGGGAATAAATCTAGTGTGCCTATTAAAAGGAGACAGTGAGGTTGGCGGGGTGGGGGGTTGGTGATGAGTTTGAAAAGGAAAGCAAGGGCCAAATTATATATGACCTGGATAGGAATTTAAGGAATTTATATTTTGATTCTAGTTATAATGGGGTTACCATTGGAGAATTTATCGTATTTTCAGGCTAGCAGTGAACTCTTTGATGTACTCATTTGGAGACCCAGGCTTCTTTCATCTTTTAGGTCTGTCATCCTGTTGTGCTTTATTCTCACATGCCAGCCATATCAGGATGGAGAAATAACCTGCATACTAGCTTTCTTAAAATATCTATCACAGAAAAGCATCCATTACTTCTAAAATTCATTTTCCTTTGATGAGAATTTAGTTACATGTAATTGCAAGGGAGCCACATGCGTTACTATGGAGGGTGAGAATGAATTTTGGTTAGGAAATTTGGTATTGCTGCCACATTAATACTTAATGTATTAGGGCCTAAGATCTGATTTATTCTAACTTATACTTAGTGTATCATTTTAAGGTTATACTATGGTTTAATGTTTAACCATTCTCTTATTACTAGATTAGTTTCGAAGTCCTTGGTGTCAAATGCAAGGCTGCAATAAACAACCTTGTTACATCTCCTTGAGATGTTAGGGCAGCTAACAAAAAGTGTAATTGCTGTATAGTAAGGTATAAGCACTTAAAAAAATGTACTAAATACTGTGAAATTGTCCTTCAAGAGTTACTCTCATCATCAGGGGATGAATATGTTCTTTTTACTACCTTCCTCATTAATACTTGATGTTGTTTTTGATAATCTTTCAACTGAAAAATGTTTTCTCATTGTTTTTGATTTGCATTTCCTTTATTATTGAAGCTGAACATCTTTTTGTAAGTTTTTGGCAATTATTTCTACTATGAATTGTCTTTATGTTATCATTTTTTCTCTTGAAATTGTTTTTTTTTAAATATCTGGTTATTATTTTAATCCTTTGGGTCTTCTGTTTCAAAAATAATTTCCTAGTTTGTTGCCAGTTAAGAAAAAATTTTAATACTATTTGTTATATATGGTGTTTCTATATTGTTTCAGTATAGGAATGAAAAATTTTGATATCTTGGACTTTATATTACTGGTTTCCAAAGTATTCTGTGGAAGCAAATATTACACAAATTCTATAAACTAGTGCTTTAGAATTTTGATGTTTATTTTTTATTTTCTTTTTGTTTAAAAAATTTCAAATCTACAGTTGAGAAGATAGTACAATGAATACCTGTATACTCTTCACTTAGACTCACCCATTGTTAACATTTTGTTAGTATTTTGCCACTTTTTTTTACTTTGTATATCTATATTTGTACTTATATCCATATCTACATTTACATATACATATAAATCTCTTTTGGTTACACATTGAAAAACTAAAATTCATATTTCCTGACATGTAACTGCTAAATACTAAACATGAATGATTTAAGAATAAGATTTTTTTTCATATAGAAGCATATATGTTATTACACCTGTGAAAAAGAGGTTGGCTTTCATTTCTCCCTTTATGCAGTACTTTCATTTTTTATTATGTAAATCTTAGCTTTCATAATGGTCTACACAGGGGTGCAGAGTTTTTTTTTTTTTAATTTTTTTTTTTTAACGTTTATTTATTTTTGAGACAGAGAGAGACAGAGCATGAATGGGGGAGACTCAGAGAGAGGGAGACACAGAATCTGAAACAGGCTCCAGGCTCTGAGCTGTCAGCACAGAGCCCGACGCGGGGCTCGAACTCACGGACCGCGAGATCATGACCTGAGCCGAAGTCGGCCGCTTAACTGACTGAGCCACCCAGGTGCCCCGGGTACAGAGTTTTGAACCCACATTTCACAAAGAACTTTGAAATATCTGTCAATGGGCATGTGATATTGCTCCAAGAACGAATAGCACTAGAAGGCCTTTACAGTTCAATACAAAGCTTACTTACAAATATGTATCCCAGTATTTGTAAACTGATACCTATTTTACTTTATTTTATTTAACTTAAAAAAATTTTTTTTGAGAAAGGCAGAGGGAAAGAGAGAGATAGAATCTTATGTACTCCAGTGTGGAGCCCTACATGGGGCTCCATCTCATGACCATGAAATCATGACCGGAGCTGAAATCCAGAGTCAGATGCTTAACTGACTGGGCCCCTGATGCCTTTTTAATGAAGGAGGAAATTTTAGTGGGAAAAGAGAAAAATGTGATGCCAAGTGAGGAAAAGAATCAACAAGCAAAAAAAAAAAGAATAATCCTGTGAATGAAAGACTTTGAACATAAGTGATTATGGTCAATAAAATAACATCGATTATTTGTGTAGTATTGCCATGAATCTACACACTGTCACTTCTAAGCTGGTTTTGCCACTAGCATCTTTGCCATAAATGGTGGTGAAAATACAGTTTCAATAATACTAATAGTCATTTATGTAGTTAATGAATCAGTAAGTGTTTTATCTTGAGCGTATTCTGTTACAGATAATGTTTCTACTCATTTTAAGTTTTGGGTATTTTTAGTTTTATACATTTATAATAAGTTAACAGTTGTTGGAAGCTGTTAGTGATTTAGCTTTGGATCGAACTGTTTCAATATATCTTTTAAAAATTTCTCATTGAACTGCTTACTTATCTTTATGCATCAAGATTTTCTTAATATAATCTAACCAAAACAGTACAGAAATAAGTTGCTGAAACTGATAAAAACTCAATGATTACATATTTTTGTATTTATTAGCCTATTGCCTTATTAATTTTCTTTATGTAAATAAATATAATTCATGAAATCTAACTCATAAAAATTTTATACTAATAACATTGTTCCTATATTTCGAATGTTGGAGTTCTATATAATATTTCATTTGGAAAGTGTTCAATTAAGGGAAAAAGTTGAAGATCTCTAGCTTCTATTAATAGCATAAGGTAAACATTTTCTGTTTGGTTAGTATTATTATTTGCCATGGATGACTGGCTACTTCTTTAACTCAGAGTAAGTATTGTACTTCTTTATTTATATCTAGTACATCCTCAGACATTGCTCTTCAGTGTTTCTGACTGGTCTGAACCCACTTGTTATAGAAATTAGCAATTCTACCTCCAAAGTGATTAAAAGCCTTACAATAAAATATAAATTCCATAGAATATGTTCTGGGTAGTAAAACAATTTAAAATGTTTTTTGATAAAACTAAATTTTAATAATATATACTTTTCTTTTTAAAAGGTAGGATATTATGACCATAGTTTTAGTTTTGGATAATGTAGGGTTTCCAGTTTGAATCTCAGTTATTATAAAGTGATGCCATTAGAGAGACTTTATAGTTTAATTCATCCCTGACTTTTAGAAATAGGTCAGTGTCCTATGCCATTTTTCTCCAGGATTTCCTCTTTCCCACACCCCTAATACCTATTAAAACCATTATTATCCTACATTTTATAAACAGGGAAAAAGGTTCTGCTTCCCTCTTTCCCATACCTATTATTATACACAGACAGAAGGTGTTATTAGGCATTTATAAAGCATTACTTTCTATAGTTTGTAGTACAAAGAAAATCGATGTATTCTTGTATTGACTGTGCTTTTGAAAACTCTAGTTCCTGCCCTGCCCCTCCACCTGGTTTGGAATCACTGCTTTGTGACTGTAAGGCCAGTCTGCCTTTGATATAACTCCCCGTTGATCACCCGGGGTTGACTGAATAAACTGCTATGTATAAAAGGAATCTTGGGATTGACTATTGGGTTTGCTCTTTGCATGTTTTGGTTATTACTCTTGTAGTTAATTGAATAGAGTACTGTAGTACTCTACTTGCTCTAAAGAGATGGAGTAATGATGCCATCTTGCTTATTAGGCAGAAACTAGTATAAAAAAGGGCTCTTTGTTTTACTACAGAGCCAGCTTAATTGGAAAAAGTAGAAGTGCTAATGGTTTTGAAAATATGATAATTCTCAAGTCATCCCTCTGGCTTGACTATTTCTCGTTATCAGTGGCAAATTCAATGCTCTTTTACGTAGTGAAGTTATGTTGTAATCTGAACTAGCTTTCCATTTTGGCTAGTAATTTAGTGGAAAATAACCACTTTTCTAGACAGAATTCTTCACTTTTCTTTTGGGGCCATTTCACTGCACCGTGGAGGAAATATGCAGAGAGGAAATAACTAGATGCTGATTGCCATAAATTAGATTACATCAGGTAGGGAACATTTTAATTATTGTTATCTAGCTATGTTAAGACTGTATTTGATTTTGCTTTCATCTAAGCTGTAAAATGGAAAAAAATGAATTGTCTGTCTCTACACATATTAAAACTTTTTTGTAATCCATAGAAGTTGACATAACAAACTGAACATAGTTGGGTGGTTCTCCAGTTACACCCCACTCCTTCCTTCCTTCCTTCCTTCCTCCCTCCCTCCCTCCCTCCCTCCCTTCCTTCCTTCCTTCCTTCCTTCCTTCTAGTTTTTCTTTTTCTTTCTCTAGTTTTTACCCTGTAAATGGTTTTCCTCACTTACAAGTAAATCATTCTTTTTTTTTAATGTTTATTTTTGAGAGAGAGAGAGAAACAGAGCACAAGTGGGAGAGGGGCAGAGAGAGAGAGGAAGACACAGAATCAGGCTCCAGGCTCTGAGCTGGCAGCACAGAGCTTGATGCAGAGCTCTAACTGACAAACTGTGAGATCATGACCTGAGCCGAAGTAGGACTCTTAACCGACTGAGCCACCCAGGCGCCCCAGTAAATTCATTCTTAGTGGAGCTGGTTTGCAAAGAGATGGGACTGTGGTAGCAAGTCAGTAGGAGATTATTATGCTGACATTTTTAAGTGAGCAAATGGATGTTTATCTATGAGGTGATGACTTGTTTAAGACAGTATTGCCTGCTGAGAGTTGTGTGACCTAGTGCCCAGATGCGTTGATTTCCTAATAGTGTCTCTGTGCTATGATGGGTCATGCACATCTGGATCATTCTTTTTAATTGACTAAGGTGATACATTTCTTTTACCTTTTGAGAGTTAAACATATCAAAAGGCAAGTCAATTTATTAGATACTCTCTTAGAAGGTGAAAATAAATGTGCCTTATCACTAGTAAAGTTTATTTTGGCCGCTGTGTCAATCTTCTTAGAAAGTTTATGTATGCATGTATATATGTTTATTCTTGAGAGAGAGGAGGGGGAGCAGAGCATGAGTGGGGGAGGGGCAGAGCGAGAGTGAGACATAGAATCTGAAACAGGATCCAGGCTCTGAGCTGTCAGCACAGAGCCCCATGTGGGGTCAAACTCACGAGCTGTGAGATCATGACTGGAGCTGAAGTTGGATGCTTAACCGACTGAGCCACAGAGACACCCCAAAAAGTTTATTTTAAACATCAAATTATAAAAGTTTCCTGAACTTTCTCTCCCCCTCCCCCACCTTTTTTTATGGGGTTGGGGATGACAAGAGTGGTAGAGAAATCCATTGGAAACTTACTACAATGACTCTTTTCCTTTACCTTATGACTAGTAAACATTATAGGCTATATAGACTTATTCTTGAGATACCACTATTACTAATGTCTTTTTTTGCAGTTTTCCTTTGGATAAATTGATATGTAAAAGTAATTTGCTGTAAAGCCTTTATTTCTGAATTTTCCTGATGACTAAAAAACCTTTTAAAAACATTTTGCACTTATTTGAACTAAAATGGTTATTAAAAACACATACATTGGTTTTATTTAGATAAGCTTTTTATTAAAGAAAGTTATTTAGAATGTGGAAGTACATTGTTAGAATAATTGAATGGGTAACTTTGGTCAGTGGTTATTTATTAATGTGTTACGACTTAAACATATCTATGCATTCAGTCTTTATTTTTCCAAATCTTTTTCTTATGTTGTAGGGCTTTTTGTTTGTTTGTTTGTGGGAAGGAAGATATATAAAACAGTAATCATTACTGTATTTTTAACCGTTGTCAACTTGAAAATCAGTGCTTAAATTTAAAACAAAATTTAGTGCTATTTAAGTGTAGAATTCCTAAATGTATAGTTCCCTCTTCTGTCTTTTCAGAGCTATTGCACCATATTAAAATTTTCAAATTAATTTCAACAAGTGTTCAAAAATCACCAATAGACTTAAGTTGCTGTTTGATTCTTTGAAGTTTGAAGGACTTCTGTGTCTGCTACCTGTATCTCTAGTATTTCTGTTGAGGTTGGAATTTGGAATAGGCATCATCAGAAGTTATTTGTAGGAAATAGGAGAGATTGGGGTAGAAAGTAAGTGACACAGTGAAGAAACATACAGACAGTTTCAGAATATAGGAAAGCTAATGTGGTTTCTCCAAGTCAGTGGCATGAGAAAGAGGGACATGGGAAGTTACTATCAAGTAAAAGAGATATAAGAAACATAGTAACCGCAAACAAAGAATGGTTCTTGTTTGGATTCTTTTTTAGATCAAATTACCTAGAAAAGACACTTTTGAGATGCTATTGGAAATATAAATATTGACTGGTATTAGTTAATACCATAGAAATTGTTAATATGAGTTGTGATGTCAGTGATTTTGTGAGTATATAAAGCAATGGATAAATTATTTAAATATACATGATATATGGGTGGGTGGGAGAAGGAGTGACTTTATGTCTAGGATTTACTTTAAAATATCTCAAAAAAGAAAAAGAGACAAAGGTAAAAATATTGGTAATATCTTGGATAACTGTTGAATATGGATGATGAGTGGGTATATAGGAGTTCATTATGCTTTTCTACTTTTATATATAATTGAGATTTTTCATTAAAAAATAAAGTTTTTGTGACCACTGACCACATTTTTGCTGCCACTACTAACATTTAGAAATTAAATGTAAAAAAATTGTATTTCTAATAAGAGAAAATGTGTTTCTCTAACCATTTCATCCTTCCTCCCCCTCCAGCACCCACCTTTCCTTTCCAGTTGTCACCATCTGCTATGGTATTTGTTTTGTTGTGTGTCTTCTCCCCTGGAATATAAATTCAAAGAAGGCTGGAAGGATTTTTATGTTTTGTGCGTTGTTACATCTTCATTATCTATACCTGCCTAGCATATAGTAGGTGCTTAGTAAATAGTTGAATGATTGAGTGAGTGAGAACCAGAGCTCAAGGACATGGGGTTTGATTAAGGACAGAACCAAGGAGATCCTCTTTCAAAATTCCTGTGGCTGGGGCGGGGTGGGGTGGGGTGGGGTGGGGTGGGGTGGCACCTGGGTTGCTCAGTTGGTTAAGTGCCTGATTTCGGCTCAGGCCATGATCTATCTTATGGTTTGTGAGTTCGAGCCCCACGTTGGGCTCTGTGCTGAACTCTTGCTCAGAGCCTGGAGCCTTCTTCAGATTCTATGTCTCCTTCTTTCTCTGCCCCTCCTCTGCTTGTGCTCTGCCTCATTCTGTCTCTCAAAAATAAATAAATGTAAAAAAATAAAAATAAAAAAAAAATCCCTGTGGGGTTTTAGGCTCAGGGCATGATCTCATGGTTTGTGGGTTCGAGCCCCACGTTGGGCTCTGTGCTGAACTCTTGCTCAGAACCTGGAGCCTTCTTCAGATTCTGTGTCTCCTTTCTCTGCCCCTCCTCTGCTTGCACTCTGTCTCATTCTGTCTCTCAAAAATAAATAAATGTAAAAAAAAAAAAATTAAAAAATCCCTGTGGGGTTTACTGGGGGAAATGTGGGCTAGTACATAAAAATTTGTGGAATAAGAAGCCTTCTCTTTCCTGTTTGACTATATCAAACAGTCAACTGTTCTCACTACAGAAATTACTCTAATTAACTTATTATAGTGTAAGTTTTCTAATTGTCTTTCATATAGTCTTGAAAGGTTTTTTCTCCATAACCAACTTTTTATTACTGAATGCCAATCCCTTCTTGAGATGTATTTTATTTAAAGTTTATATATTTCTTCTCAGAAAAAAAAATATTTAAAACTAGTGATTTTTGTACAGGCATGATGAATTTTAGAAACTGTTTTTATGGTTTCTTTTTATATTAAAAATATATAATCTCATATTTTCCATTTTTCTAACAATGGATTTTGTCTCTTTTTCATTGTATGTATGTTACTAGTAGTTATCCAGTACTTAAAAAATAGGTGTTGGTTTTTAATAGTACTGTGAAACACAGCCAATAATAATTGTACTTAATAAATAAGATGACTGAAAGTTAAGTATTAAAAGTGACATCAGTGAAAATTGAAAACATTTTATATTTGCTTTTCTAAATGAATATTTTTAGGATTACTGCTTTTAAAATTACTGAGGTAATTTTTTTAACCAAAAACTGTAAGCCTTGATTTAAGGGAAAAATGTAAGCGGAGAATTGAGTGAGTCTCATTTTTTTTTTCTGGTCTGGGTACCCATTTACACCCTTAAAAATTATTGAAGACCTCAAAGAGCTTTGATTTATTTAGGTTATGTCTCTCAGCATTTACCCTATTAGAAAGTAAAACTGAGAAGTTTTGAAAGTATTCATTTATTAACTTGAAAAATAATAGCTAATTACATGTTCACACAATTAACGTATTTTTGGGAAAATAGCCATATTTTTTGAAACAAAAAATTAATGAGATAGATGATGTTGTTTCACATTTCTTTAAAGTCCAGCTTAACAGAAGACAGTTGAATTCTCATATCTGCTTCTGCATTCAGTCTGTTGTGATACTATATGCTGTGTGGGTTGAGGAAAACTTCAATGTATATTCATTAGGTATTGAGAGTGAAAAACACAAATATTGTCTTAGTATCATGAAAATAATTTTGATCCCATAGACTCCATGTAAAGGTCTCAGGGGCCCCCAAGGTCCATATTTTGAGAACTGCTGGAATTACTTCTCACTGGGATGCTATATGTGGCAGGATAGTGTATTAAATGAAAAAGTAGTTTTAAATAATGTAATAGTGTCAATTTGATAAGTTTTTGTTTGATACATTTTAGTTTAAAGGAACTATTGAAGTTAGCTTGTGCTTACTTACATACATAAATCTGGGCACTGAGCAGCCCTCATCTACAGGGTTGTAGTTGTGGATTTCACATCTTTTGGACTACCATGTAATTAGGATGATCACCTTATTTCTTAGAGAAGTAGAAATTCAATAGAAAGGTTAAAATCTTGAAAACAAGTTTTTGATATTTAGAGTTACTTGCAATTAAGGGGGAAAGCACACTTTAAAATGCAGTTAGTTTGTTAAAAATAATCATGATGCTTAATTGTCATTGGTGAGCACATATTAACATTTCCCCTTCCTTTTACACTTATCTATAGCTAGATGATTAAAGATACTGTTTATATCTAAATGTTGTTGTTTTTCTGATAGTTTTAAAAGCCTTTTCTTTGTGAATTTGCTTTCTTCCTCCATCTATATGCAACCTAGGAATCAATAGTACATTAGATCAGCTGACACTGAGGAAAAATAATAAATGATGAAAATAGCCCTTATTGCTTACATTCTATTTTAGTTATAACTCATATAAGATCCAGAGGGTATTGGTGGGGGGATGAAACATTACACCTCAAGTTATTTCACAAGTCAGCTTTACTTTGGGATCTTTTATGCTTTTGTTTAAAAACAACATTGATGTTGGGTAGCTAATAGAATAACTTACTCTCATTATGCATTTGGTGGGGATTTTTATTGATGCTTGTCTGTAAGCTTAGACAAAGATTTATTTATAGGCTTTTGTTAATTATAAAGCTAATAGAAATCAAATTATTATGGGCATGCTATACATTTGTTGACAATGTAAATTGTATGAGGTTTTAATGCTTGGTACATTGTTCTTATGTTAGTAAGGTGTTATGTTAGTAAGGTTAATTTTTCATACCTCCCCTAGCTTCCCAATCTCACATATTTGATAGGAAGAGTACATCAGCAGCAATAAGACCTTTTTCCCCCAGCGTGTCTGACATGCATCTGAAAATGTGACAGAGAGGAGCTTTAGCTAGATTTTAGAAGTTCTTTTGTTAAATCATATAAGAAACTTAAACTGATAGGACTTCACATTTTTCACATAATGTGTTCTTTTGATGAGTAGCTGTATAGCAGCAGCACAGGAAAAGCAGAGTTCTTGGCAATACCAGCTCAATTGCATCTGCAGATGAGGATTTAAAATTCTCTGCAGCAGACAGTACCTCCAGCAGGCGAGTAAAAGGTTACTGCATTATTTTGCTTGTTTGTTTCCATAGCCTTTATCTACAAAAGAATTTTTTAAAAAATTTCAGTGTGAAATGCATGCCTGTTTTTAGATGTTCTGGAAATTGATTTAAGTATAACAGGAATCTCAAAAGGGCAGTGCAAGGTGAAGGAAGAGGCAATGCAATACTGGCTCTTTTAAGCTTTAAATCAGAAACGAAATTGAGCATGAGGCATACACAAATAAGGAACCTTTCATTGCCACAGAAAACAGGAAGCTTTAAAAATGTACATTTTCATTCAAGGTGTTTCTTATTACATTTAGTTTTTACACTATCTCCCTCAAAAAAGGTGCTAACAGAGATTGGTAATCATTGGTCTGTGAATGTTCGTTAAGTTACAGTTATTTGAAATATGATTATTTGGGAAGACTTTAAAGTATTTGTGTGAATGTCACCCTCCCTTGTCCTGGAAACTTAATGTGAATCATAACATGGTATAAATAAATATCTTTATACATTATTGGCAAAAGAGGATGCTTAAGTACAAAAGATACTATAGTGTGGCTGATATAGTACAATTGTTTATGTTTTCTGGGTGGTTTTTGCGTCTACTTAATAAGATGCAAATAACCAAGTGAGAGAAGATTCAGTATCAAAACAACCAGGTTTTTGGTGGCTTTTCTCTGTGTTGTCCATACCTATATGTATCCACGTGCCCTTTTCATTAAAACTCTTCTAACGTTTATGATAGCAGGGGTCTCCTTGGATTATCTTGCTTATTTATTCATCATCATTACTTACACCCCTATTTTTGCTATAGAATTTTATCACTCCATAGTTCTCAAGTTTAACTACAGTATTCACAGGGAATTTTTTTACTTTGCATATCAACCACCGTCCTGCCCTCTCCCAGCAATACTCAAAAGATTTTTATCATCTACTAAGTTTTGTTTTAAAAAAAATACACATGCCTATGTTTTTGTATTTTAGATCGAATAATAAGATAGAAAACAATTCTGTAAATCTATAACATAGAAGCAAAACCAGTAGATTATTCTTACTGTGACTGTTTGGCAGACTTCTCGAATCGTAGAGTCATAAAAGGTCAGCAGTTCTGATTGGTAAGTTAAAGAATCCGTCCAGTAATTTGCTCCCTGTTGTTTCTCAAAGCAATGCAGCAGCAGTTCTTTTCCAGATATTGAGCAGTTCTTGAACAGTGTGTATGAGGACAGGGAGGGGTGGGGCTCATTCCAGTTGGTTGTTGAAATAGTGTGCATTTACAGAGGGAACAGGTTGGATAGGCTGAGCTGAAGGAGTAGGCAAACAGATCTAAACTGATGGAGGACAGAAAGAGTGGTTAGTATAATTTCGGGGTGTAATATCTTGAGTTTGCTCCTTTGTTAAGTACTTGGGCTTTAATATAAAACAGTTTGAAATATTAAAGCACCTTACCTTATTTCTAAAGAGTAGCCGGGAGACTTCTGTTTTTAATGTCGACTTTTTCTTGGCGATGAGTTTGTGTCTGGTATCTTCCTTCTGATAGGAAGCTGATGTTTTATTCTTTTTTAACAGTGTTTCTTTCAGCCAGAGAGCTGCAGAATGAGGCAGTTAGCCAATTTTGAGTATATATGGGACATTACCAGTTCTGATTTTTTAAGTTAAATTCTCATCTAACGAACAAGTCAATGTGTGGCTGTGGCTGCAGCATTATTTCTTCTTTAATGAAGAGGTTGAGCCGTTCGACCTGCTGCTCCGATCTGTTCTCTTGTAGCCATACCTCAGACCAGTTGCAGAGATTATCCATCGAATGTCCCAGGCAACCAAAGGTAACTACATAGATTTATTTCAAATAAAAATATACAATTAAAATGGATGCATTATAACTAGGACCATATGATTAAAAATAAAAGACCAATTAAAGATGTTCTTAGCAGGTTTCTTGACCTTGCAGTAGCTATCCAATATCATTTTGTCATCATCAGATTGTGTAGCAATGGAAATGCACTGCAGTAATTGATTTTGTAATAGGATCAGGTGATTTACTAGCTGCACTGACAACCACTTGCTTGCTTGCTCTGAGCTGTGGAGCACTCTAATGGATGTTGTGATTGCAGCCTGAAGTTGATGTGAGACTGCTGGCCACTTAAAGCAGCAGTGCTTATTTTTTAAAACTAGAATAGTAAGTTTAAGAAAATTTTCTTTGCTTTAAGTTTGGGTAGCCTTAGTAATTTTATAGCTAATTTGAGTGCCCCCATGACATTTTAGAGATTATATATTATTTCATTCATCAATCCATAAAAAGTTCATTGGTACTAGTCATCTTGAATATAAGGAAATGTACAGGAAATGCTCCCTGCTATTAGCTCAGCCTCAACATATGTATCAACATAACTCTGGTACTGATCATGAGAGCATCTCTCTAAAATACAGGATTTGTGTTAACTATCCTGTGTCATATAAGTGAAACAATATTGTTAGCATGTGTAAATTTTTTCAGTTTCAAATTCTAGCTGTATAGATTACAATAATGGAATTATGGCAAATTCTTGTATTAGTGAGTTGTAGTTGAGTTGTTTTGTATTCCTTTTTTGGTCTTTGGCTTTGTTAGTGGTTTCATAGATATAACAACATTTAGGAAGTCTGAGTCGGACCAATTTTAAAGTATATTGATGACAACATATAGTAGCTATTTTAAAGTAATTTTTAAGAATACAACAAAGTAAACACTTAACATCCAAGATTATTAATTTTCAGTGATTATAATCTAATAATTTTTTTCATCTTCTATGCCTTTGAAACAAATACTTTATTACAAAATACAGGACTAAAGCTAAAGCAGAATAGAACTGCCATTGCAGAAAGAACAGTGAGACTCTGGTACCCCAGATTTTGCCCACTTTAAAGTTTTGCTTGGGGCTTTGCATAGGAAAGAAAATGAATCTCCTTTCCCTTTCTCACCAACTCCTCTACCTCTCTATAGTACATAAAGTGGTTTGTACAGAACATGATGTAAAAACACTGAGTTCTCTGTTCTTCACTAGTTTATATTCTGTAACTACGTTTATGTTTTTGCTATGATAGGGATACGTTTTCTTTCAGTCACACCCAAAAATATTTATATTAGTTAAGTAATGTTAATAATTTGCTATAGAAGAAATTGAGCATGAAGTTGCCGTTATGTATGATATTCAAACTGCCATGTGAAGACAACTTTTCCTTCTCATGTACTTAAATACTTGGTGGTAATGTTTCTTGAAAGATGTACATATTACCAATATAATTCTGCACTTTATTCTGAATTCAGATACTTCAAACATTAATTATGGAAGACTGTAATATAATTTAACAACTAGTATTTGTAATCTTCTATTATTCAATAAGTAAAAAGTTTATAGCCACCCTCCCACCCCACCCCCCATCCCCATAAAGAAAAACAATCCTCTGTGAACACTGTAACATGAACATATCATTTGGGATTTGGTCGAGGATGTGTCTAAATTTCATATATATTGAAATGTTAAATGGTGGATTAACAACAAATAAATCATTAATATAAGTTTCATTGGAGTGGTGGACATGAAAGCTTGCTTCCAATGTGTTGAGTAAATGGAGGAAAGGCAGTATCAGAAATGTTGACCACATCTTAAAAAGGCTTGCTTATGAAAGATAGAAGGTACTATGAATGTTCTATATTAGACAGTAATTCATGTAAAATAAATAGGTAATACTTTGTGACGTTCAAGCCCTAGGAGAGCCGCCTTTTCTTAAGGGCCATGGATCAAGCATCAAAAGACCTGGATTTAATTATCCTCTGCCACTAATCTCCTTGATGACCTTGATCAATTTATATATGAACGTTTTTATTTAATTTCCTTAAATATACTCTTAAAATACCCATTAAAAAGAAGGCAAATAATACTTGATCTGGAGGCTGTAGAAATTGGAGTTAGGAAGAAGGATGAAATTTCTTAAAGAATCAGGTTCTGGGTGATATTGAAATGTTTTCATTTGCTTATTTCATCTCCTTTTTGGGGGGCGGAGTCGAGCATATTTCAGCTAAGAAAATGGTTTTATCTTTTTCATATCCAGTATTCTCTAAATGTTTAAGAGAACAAATTTGGGACTAAATTCTAGCATTACCAATTTTCCCTAATGCTGTCTAACAGTGTTGTTAAAAAGTTTATTTCAGTTCGTAGCATATTTTTTTTTAGTAATTTTTTGTTGTTGTTGTTTTTAAAGACAGGCTTTATGTTAGTAGTGCTCTTCCCATATATGGTCTATCAGATAAGCTGTATACAGTTCTCTTTGTTAAGCAAAGTGATTGGTGGATTGATTGAATTAGGTGCTTTCAGAGTGATGATGATATCATAATAATTACAACAAACATTTGTTGAACTCTTAATTTGGATCATATGCATTTCTATGTTAATTATGTCATTTATGAGATAGGTGTTACTGTTATTTTTAAAGATAAGGAGGGAGGGGAAGGTGGGTGATGGGTATTGAGGAGGGCACCTTTTGGGATGAGCACTGGGTGTTGTATGGAAACCAATTTGACAATAAATTTCATATATTGGAAAAAAAAATAAAGATAAGGAAACTAGGCTCAGAGAGGTTATAGCATTTAAATCACACAGCTAGGAAATAACCTGTGTTAAAATTCATACTTAAAAAAATATATATCATATATATTTTTTGCTGCAGAAGAGATTGAGTGTAAGGTATAGGTATATATTTAATTATGGTAAAATACTGTAATATATTTTTAAAGTATTTTCACTTTCAGTTAAGCAGTGACTTGCAGAGATGAAGTCAAGTTTTGGTCTGAAGACATTATATGATCACCTAATATTTGTATCTTGAATAAGAAATAACTGATGTATTTACCTCTTACTTAGCTATTTGGAGTATTTTTATGTGTTGCAGTAATTATTCATATAAAGCATTTGTACCTCATGTGCAGTCATGTTTCTCAAAGTATAGCTCAGAGATCACTTTGCATCTGTGTCACTTGTGGTAGTTAAAAGCACAAATCTACATCAGAACCTCTTGACAGAATCACTGGAATGAGATCCAGGGATTTTCATTTTTAAACAAGCCTCTCAGATGATTCTTATGCATACCAAATTTTGAGAACCATTGATATTGAAGATGTGCTCCTTTTTTACCTTTCTGTGTATGTTGTCTGTCAGCTTTCCTTTCTTTAAGAATTAGCTTACAAATCACAGATGATTTATAAAATCATCTCTCACACCGTTAAAAAAAAAAAGTTTTGAGACAGAATGAGCAATTTCATATACTAATGGTGAAATGTAAATTGGTAATGTTAATTCTTTCATGGTAGGCATTTTAGGAACATGTTTAAGTAGTACTTAAAATGTTCATAAACTTTGACTCAGTAGGCCTACCTCTAGGAGTTTATCTCAAGGATATAATTCAGAGATTTGCAGAAAGATTTAGGCACACGAATCTTCATAGACTAGCATCATTTTTAAAGGTGAAACACTGAAAACTAAATAAATGAAGATGAAACACTGGAAATAATTCAGTGTCAAATATCAAGGAGATGGGTAAATGAGTTTATTATATCCTTTTGTTTGAGCCACCTTCCAGCCTTAAGATGTCATATTGGGAAGAATATTGAAGATGTAGGAAAATGCTCATAATATAGATAAAGTTTTGAAAGAATATAAAGTTGTATTTATACATCCATATGCATATAGTGCATATGGTATTAGGTTGAACTGTATGAAATTGCCGTTTTTGTAGGTCAGTGAATAGTTGAGTATTAGCATTTTTATGTAGTTTAATCTATTATATTAGTTTTGGAAATATGTATTTGTCACACGTTGTTGAGAGGGAGACCAGGAGGAAATACAACAAATTTATAAAGTGATTATTTCTGGATGTTGAGATGTTGAGATTATAGATAAAGTCTCCTTCTTTATATGTCTGCGTTTTTCAAGTTTTCTACTAAGTCTTCGTTTTGACCTTTATAATAGAGCAAAATATGTTGCTAACAAAACCAATTATTAGAAATAATTGCTAAGCTTCTGTGGAATGCCCCAAGTAAAATTTTGTAGATTTCTTTTAAGGAAGCATAAGGACTCCATCTGTACTTAATCTCTTACCTCTTTTATTTGCTGTCGAGTATATTTCTGCAAATGTGTATATAAACCAGTATCTACCTACCAAATTTTGATTGGATTTAAATCTGCAGTGGAAAGTATACTTTGAAAGGAGAATAACATCAATTTTACAAGTGTTTCTTTGTCAATAGGCTTAAAGATTACTGATCATATGCAGCAGTCTGTTGGGTAGCCACTTTAAGCAAAAAAGCCATTTGGGTTTTTGCTTAAAATTTTAAATTAAAATTGCTAAATTTGTATAATTAAGTTAATTATAAATTAATGAAATTAATGTGATTTTAATTAATTTATAAAACTAAGTAGAGTTTTTAAAATTGGTTATGTAATGTATATATTATCTTTGGTTTTAAAAAGTTAACTGTTCTTATTTGAGAGGAAGGTAGTCCTCCCCACCCTCATTTGCTTTAATGGTTCGGTTTTAAACTTATGGCTTAATAAGAATTATATCTATCATATTCTAATTTATCACCAAATACCAGATATTGGATGCTTTATGTATGTTCCCTTTTAATTCTTACGTAAAACCCACTCATTGAGTATAAGCTTCATTTTAGAGTTGAGACAATTACAAGTGTACTTGAGATTATTTGAAGTGGTGTATTTGGGTTTTTACTTCAGTAATGTCTTCAAGGCCCATGTTCTTATCCTTGATATTATCCAGGTCCATCTGAAATGTATATTATGCATTCATAAATGGGAAACAAGGAAAACTGTAGTATAAGCCTTCCTAATTCAGAATGTCAAAGAGTGGAGGAAAATAGAAAATAAATAATTATTTCTTGTTTTTATTCAGTCACTTGTTATACTCTAATCTGGACAGTACATGTGTGATTTCTAACATTTACTCATAGCCTGCTAATAGCTAATTTCTTGTGCAAATCACTGGAAATCCTAAAATGGAAACCCAAAATTGCCTTCTGGGAGTTTATGGTCCTAATGGGAAAGGCAGATAACAAAAGAGGTATTTAATAAGGTATTTCAGAACATAGGTATGGAATAGAAACTGTTGGAGCATAAAGATGTTAATTCTGTTTGAGAGTAGTGGTGAGAGGTACTTGGGAACCTACCTTAGAAGACGTTAATTTTGAGGGAGCCGTAGATTTTATTCTTTCCATAGGTCCTGGGAATCTGCATATTAATAAGTATTCTTGTCCCTTAAGTGTTCTTTAATCCTATTGAAGTTTGAGAACCACCACTGTAGGTGGCTGTTGAATCAATGATAGTGAATATAATAGCTTGAGGAGAGTATGTAGAGTGAGAAAGGAGAAGCTAGAAACCTAAAAGCAGTAGTATTTTAGCAAAGAGAGGTTTAAGGCCAGAGAGAAGGAGAGTTTCATAGTTACTAAACTGCGTATATGAATTAGGCAATGGAAGATCCTAGGAAAGTAGGCATTGGAAAGAGAATGCATCAAAGGAGAAACAGGTTGTAATAGTGAATTGGGTCGAAAAGGCCATAGATTTTATTCGTGCATTTTCTAGAGATAATCCCCATATTATTTGCCAAGTAAAATCATTACTCTGGGCTTTACAGTAAATTGTGTCTTATCTCTTTAAATCAGAACTACATGTGTATCATGTACAAATTGACATGAGTAATTGTGGTCTGGCCCCTAGAGGGGTTTATAGACAGTATTCGATAATGCAGCATTGTCATTGGATCAAGATGCTGTTAGATTAGATTCATCTAGCAGTTATAATTCATATATAATAAGTGGTGTCTTTTAGTGTCTAGGGATAGGATTGGATGTGACTTAGATTTTGTGAGAATAATCAAGAAAGTAACAGGAGGAAGTTATTTGAAGCTGGAAGAAGAAAGTGATGGAAAAAGTTATGAGCTACAAGTGTATCCTTTCTGTTTCTCTCATGCTTCCACATTTATTTAATTTTCTTAATTTTATAGATTTTTTTTTTTTTTACCAGTATGTTTAAGTTGTAAGCATATACAGTCACAAATTTTGGAGGAAAAGTCTGAGAATTCTGATTGAGATTACAGTATGCAGGAAAAAAAAATGTTCTTTTTTACCCTGAGATAAATAGTAACTAAAAGTCACACTGTTAACCTTTTGAAGATAATGTTTAAGAAACAGGTTAATTTCTAAAAGAAAAACTAAACATAAGTAAGTATGGGAGCAAAGGTTTGCAACATATTCTGTCTCTGTCTCTGTATAGGAAGGAAGTTACTTTCCAAATGTTGGAGTTGACTGTTGTTGAAAGTCATAGCAGTTCATCTTCTAAAGATTGCCTTTTAGAATTCATTTCTTAGAATTATATCTGGGATAATTTTTAGATACAATTTGGTTTAACTGAAGAAGTCCTTGGTTACTGAAAAATACAGATTAGAAATCATTGCCATTTACCTTTGCTGATTACGTATTTTATGATACTGACTTTTGCTTCCCTCTTCATTTTTATTCTGTGACTAGAGCTTTATTACAGAGTGAATAGAAAAGAAAAACTTTATTTTTATTTTGCAAATCCATATAGTTGGATTAGACTCCCTTCTAATTAATAAGGCTTCACTTATGTACATTGTTTTGCATCCAAAAACTAATGTCTTGTACTTGTGATTGTTTACGCAAAGAGAAGCAAGAATGAGTTTAAAGAAATTGAACCTTTAAGCTAGAGGAGAATGATTAATGGAACAAGTTTCTGGAGGAGGTATAGGGGTAGACAAAAGAAAAAAGACTGGTAGTATTAGTCTTGGAAATGATAGGGAACACTTTTTTTCCCTCAGAGGCAGAAGAGAAGGAAGGAGGAGCAAAGGAATAAAATCTTTGGGTTTGAGATGTTGAAAATTGTCAAGAACATAGCTGTGAAAGCTTCAGTCATCTCAATAAGGAGATTAAAATACTCATTTGGCAGTATAAATTCTAGTGTTTAGTAAGCACTTTATGTAGGACGGTTTACTTTTGAAGTCTCTTCTTTTTGATCCCAGTGGAAACTATTCTTGATTGGTATTTTATTTTTTTTTAGTAAGAAAGATAATTTTGCTACTTACATCTTGAAAATTTTGCATAGAGGAACATGTTCCATAGTGAATGTTTTTGAAAGCAAGTCATCTAAACTCAGAGCAGTTATTGACCTTTTGATAATCCCTGAGCCAGAATTTGATTCAGAGTGTTATAGCAGTAAGCATGAATTGGCAGAAAGAATGAAGGTGGTATGAATGGTCAAGGTCCACGTGACATTTAATATAAAGTAGGTAGGATGTGATTTGGGGTGGCGGTGGGGGATGCTTAGATTGTATGGGTTTACCAGATTGGTGTACTTATTCTGTTCAAGATAGTATTTTTTTCCCCATTTCCACTAACTTGTATACCCCTTCCTTCCATTTTAAAGTGGTAGGCGTGCTCTACTGCTGTTTCTGACTTCAGTGATTTGTAATTCAGGATGTATCTGTTTCAGAGCATCACAAAAAGTATGTTTAAATTCCTAATGTACCAAGTGTCTGTTGACAGATGAATGGATAAAGAAGATATGGTATATATTTATACAATGGGATATTACTTAGCTGTAAAAAAGAATGAAATCTTGTCATCCATATGGATGGATCTAGAAGGTATAATGCTAAATGAAATAAGTCAGAGAAAGACAAGTACCATATGATTTCACTCATATGTGGAATTTAAGAAACAAAGCAAATAAACAAAATAAAAGAGACAAAAAAAACCCCAGACTCTTAAATATAGAGAACAAATTGGTGGTTACCAGAAGGGAGGTGGGTGGGGGCATGGGTGAAATAGGTGAAGGGGATTAAGAGTACACTTATCTTGATGAGCGCTGAGTAACATATGGAAGTGTTGAATCACTACATTGTACACCTGAAACTAACATAACACTGTGTGTTAACTACACTGGAATTAAAATAAAAATTTAAGAATACTCTCAATGTAAAATAAAATTTCAGGTAAAAAAATTGAACTTTTAATTTTTAATAACTTTTATTATCAGAATTAAATTTTGGTTAGGGTTTGGCATTCTTAAATTGTTAGAAATGTCTTAGACATGGGTTGTATACCAATATTTAAATGCTAAAGTCAGTTTTTTTGTTGTTCAACTTAGCAAAGAAATGTATTCTCTTTGACCAAAGTGGGTAAATATTTTCTCCTTAACACTTTGAACAGTTTCATAAAGAAAATAATTCAAGTGTGCTGTGCTGTAAACTAAAAAGATCACTCCTAGGGGAAAAGCCTGAATTATTATTGTAATGAATGTCATCCTCCTTGTGGCGTTATTACAAAATTGAAGACACTGACTCAAAATATTATTTTTAATACATAGTATGCACTAGAATTTTAATTTACTTTAGCCTAATTTTGAGATCTTCTACCTTTGTTACTATAATCAGTATTTTAAAATGTTATTATCGAATTTGTATTCATTTCAGATATTTAACTCCCAACTCTCTATTAGTGTTATTTAAAGCAGAAATAAAAATGGGCAATATTTTGGTCTGACAAAGTAATTCTTAAAGTGTTTAGTAGCAGTAAAGGTTAACCTGTTGGTGCAGATTGGTTTTATCCCATAACAGCAATACTGAAGAAGTTAAGCTTGGCCTATATAAAGTAAGTGGTGACACTGGGTTTCCTTAAATACGTAATACAAGCAGTTCTGTTATAAAGCAATAATGTGTCTCTGGAAAAAAACCAGAGATCTGCAAAATTAGGCCCTAGAAATAGGGACAGGCCACGCAGAAGCCTATGCAATTTATAATCTGTGTATTAATAAAACTGATAACAATTCTGATAAAAATAAGAATACAGCTAAAGATTTACCTGATATCAGTTGCTTAATTCTGAGTCCTAGGATTTATGCCTTTTCCTTTGAGATGTAGGTCCATGAGGACATTCAGTTCCACTTAAATAGATTGTCAAAATTAAAAATTCTGACCTAAGATGTAGACTTCTTTATCAGTCCTCTTTACCCACCCATCCGCCTTATTTGGGAGTAACAACAACAGCAACAACAACAGCATGAGGGAAATATTTTCCTGGTTTCTTGATCTGTACTCTTTGCTTGACCAGCTAGGTGAGCCTTGTGGAAAGCCTGGCAGTTCTTGAAGCCATTAACCAGCCTCTACTTGCCCTCTTCTACCAGAGTTCTATTATTTTCCTTAAGGTCATCGTATATTGCTAAATCTCTCTCTGTGAGAACGCTTGTCCCTAATGGCTTTAAAACATTACTTTGTTCGAGAAAATTCTTTATGGACCAAAGTGACTTTCACGTTATACTGAACTCATCCCCTAATGATGAACAAATGAATGAATTTCTGCTACAGAAATGTGTTCTGTAGAAAAATAGACTGTAGTCTCTAGTTGTCTCATTGTTTTGCCATTAATGCTTCATTTATTGAATTTGTACTTGTATACATTCATGCTTGTATTTTTTCCCTATGCTGTTAATAAGTGCCTAGCATCTCTCCTGTACTGTAGGGAGAGGAGCGATGTGGTGGAATAGCTTTGTCCATAGAGCACTATTTATCCCTTACATTTATATAGTCTTTGTTTAAAAAAGGTGGTGTGGATTATGTTATCTTTTTGTCAGAATTATTCTATATTCTGAATAGTTTACGCATTAATTTAGGCATTAACATTACCATGTACTAAAGGAAAGGAACTTAGGAGTTAAGCAGTCTTGCAGTTGAATCAAATTTAGGTGACTGAGTTTTGATTATTGGAGAATAATACTAATTATCTGGTGGGATTCTTTTGAAGATTAAGAGCCGTATAAAACATCTAGTGCAGTGATTAGCACATAGCTGATATTCAACAAATATTCTGTGATGAAACTTGAGACTGCCAAGATTAAGTGACTTGCCCAAGGTTACCTTTCTTTGTAACAAAAGTCAGATTCACTGAATACCATATTTCTGATCTGTAGTTTTATATGGAGAAAAGCAAAACAAAACCCATTTATAGGTTTAGAAATAGAGCTATAAAGATATATACACATACTCATGGGTGCACACCTACATGTAGATTCTCCTGATTTAAGGTTTCTTCTTCCCTTAATTGATTAATATGTTTTACTTGCTCATATTCTTTTCCGATATTGATAGGATGATGATAAAAAATTGGTAGGGAAGCTCTTTACTTGATGTAAGATTTTGCTCTAATTAGAGTAGTGCTTAAGGTTGTGTCAGCAGTTTAATTCGTGCCTGTTTGCACTTTTCTGGTAGACAATAAAATGTTTCCTCAGCTAACCAATAATACTTAAGCATTGGCAAATTCAGTGTTTACTTTATAAAAAAAAACATGGCATTTCCTCCAGTCAAAAGAAAATATACTAGATTGCTTGTTTTATACTACTGCATTATGTTGACCCTGTTAGGTTTTTTTCTTTTTTTCTTTTTTTTTTTAGGGTTGTTTATAATGAATATGGAATTAATTTGGTTAATATGAAATTAACCCCTTTCTATCTGTTTTTCAGTAAAATTTCTACTTTTTGAGATGGTTTTTTTTTTTAAGTTTATTTATTTTGAGAGAGAGAGAAAGCATGAATGGGGGAGGGTCAGAGAGAGAGGAGACGAGAGAATCCCAAGCAGGCTCCACACTGCCAGCATAGAGCCTGATGTGGGGCTCAGACTCATGACTGTGAGATCATGACCTGAGCTAAAGTCAGGTGCTCAACTGACCCAGGTGCCCTAAGATGGTTATTTTTTTATCCTTCTATTTATAGATAAAAATACAGCAACAAATTATTTTCTTTTTCCCAGCTCACTACCTCTTTGTGGAAGAAAGAAGGACTATCATCAATATTTCTGCAACTGAGATTTATTTATGTTACCTGCAGTTTTTACCTCACAGTAATTTTTGCAGTAATGTTAGAGACTATGCATTGGATTTTATGGAAGATGTATTGTAGTGGTTGTAATTATGTTCTTTTATCTTTTGAAATTTAAGAATTAGAACTCAGGATTTGGCCTTGCAAGGTGTCTGATTTCCATTAAGTTTTTGAACTGATACTTAAAAGATTGAGATTAGATATCCAAATTTGCATGTAGTAAGTGACTACTTTTGGAATCATGTTATATACTAAGACATGTTTCTCTTTAGAATTGATAGGTATGTTTGATCAAATTTAAGAACCTTGGGGCACATAATTATTTTAACTACCAGAAAAGAAAAAAATGCTGCTATTTAAATGATAGTATGCATCAATTTCTAAGATGCTAAAATAGGAAGAAAATGTGTGCCTGTTAGAATCTGTGAAATATGGTAGGTGTGTATTCAGATTTTAGGACTCCTTTTTGGCAAGGAGCAAATTTTGTCTTGCTCGTTGTTGAAGACCCTACTCAATTCTGTATACACGTTTAACTCTACCAATTCTTTTTGTCTTGTTTGTTACTTCCATTAGTATTTATTGACTGTCTTTTATGCGTAGAGCTGAGTTCTATTTCTGGTCACATAAGACTTCTTCCTTCTTGGAACTTTTATCATATTTCCAGAGCGTAACAAAGACCATTAATTTCTTAATAATTATTAAGTAACTAACTTAGATCTCCACGTAGATTTCTAGCTCTCTTATGGGTATGTTTGCTGTTTTTTATGTCATGTCACATATCTGCTTCATTGCCTAGCACATAGTTGGTAATTTGTTGTAATTTCTTGATTAAACTTTGTTTAGAATGGTAGGAAAAAGAAGTAGAGCATATACCTCAAAAGAATACCTATGTAACTGTGCTTTGTTTGATGTAATCAGGAATTTTGAATTTCATAAAAATGTGTTTGGACTTTGTAAGTCTAAAATGAGACACCAGAAACTTCAAATTGCTAACTGAAATTTCGATGACTTTTCAAGAAATAAGGTGATTATGGCTTAGTATTTATTCACACACACATACTTAATTTTTAAAGAGATATTAAATTCTTATGTTTATATAGTAAAAGTGATATCCTGGCACCTTATACTTTGAATTTTTATGGCCTCTTTGACATTAGAAGAAATCCAGAAAAGCCAAGTGATCTGGCAGCTGTGACTTGTCCCTCAGCTGCACAGTGAATTACTGTTTTGTACATTGCTTGCGGAATAGTGGAGTGAAGACGTGTCTAAAGTAAATTCACTGGCTTCCAGAAGCGCCTGGGTGGCTCAGTCGGTTAAGCGTTTGACTTCGACTCAGGTCATGATCTCGCATCAGGCTCTGTGCTGACAGCTTGGAGCTCAGAGCCTGGAGCCTGCTTCGGGTTCTGTGTCTCCTTCTCTCTGCCCCTCCCCTGCTTGTGCTCTGTCTCTCTCTGTCTCTCAAAAATAAGTAAGTGTAAAATAAAGAAATTCAAAAAAAAAAATTCACTGGCTTCTAGCTATGTGTTGCATTCCCAAATTTGTTGAATTTGCGAAACATGGCAGCTATTACATTGCAGCCAGAACAATGAGTCTGAATATTTTCTATTAGAAAATGTTCTGAATATTTTCTATTAGAATCATTAAGGCAGGCATCAGGCATTTTAAGATACTTTGTCAAAATTCTGTATCTCCTTCTGCTTTCTTTTGAGATCATATTTACTGTGACAGTTTGGAATGAAAATGATTGTTGGCAATTATCCAGGTGACACTGGGCCATTGCTGATGAATCGGTAGGGTAGTTCTTATTAGATTAGCAGATTTTACCTATAATCTTAATTTTTTAAGATTGTAAAGTATAGATATAGAAAACTGTATAAAATAAACATAACCCTTATTGTATTAAGATAATACATTCTGGGGTGCCTGGGTGGCTCAGTCAGTTGAGTGCCTGACTTCAGCTCAGGTCATGATCTTGTGATTCAGGATTTGAGCCCCGTGTCAAGCTCTGTGTTGACAGCTCAGAGCCTAGAGTCTGCTTCAGATTCTGTGTGTCCCTCTCTCTCTGCTCCTTCCTCACTCACACTCTGTCTCTGAAATGAGTAAGTGTTAAAAAAAATTAAAAAGGCAATACATTCTTGTAACTACCACACAGCTCTCAGTGCATAGAAGTTTTCCAAGTATGCCATATGCTTCTCTGTGTGCCCTGAGACAATCATATTCCCTTCCTTTAAGGAACTCCCTTCCTCTAAATTACTCTAAACAGTAATCATTTCCTTGTGTTTATAATTCTCTCACCTAAGTGTGTCTCCCTAGATACGATTGTTTAATCTTGACCATTTTAAAAATTAGTTTCTATTTAAGTCTTTTTAATCTGCACATTTATTGTCCAGACATTTCTTTCTCTTAAAATTTATGTTTGACCTGTTTTTCATAGTCTGGATTTGACCAATTACATACATATAGTGCAGTTCAACACATTCATCTGTCCTTTTCATTTCCTCGAGCTGGCAGGTGGATCTAGAGTCTTTATTAGACTTGGTTTGACTCCTCCGTCTAGTGGGTAGTGTGTTATTTCATTAGAAGTCACCTAGTATCTGGTGTCCCTCCTTTTGTGATGTTCCCCTTAGTGCTTCTATCCATTCATTTATTGACAGGTCCAAAATGATGATGTTCTTAGTCTCTCTTTTCTTTTTCATTGACTCACAAATAATTTTATAAAGAAACGCCTTCCCCTTGTTGTTTGATTTCTTAGTGCTATGGTACATTTAGGAAAGGGAGTAATGCAGTACTACTCCAGCATATACTAGTTAAAGTTTTAGGACTATATTTGAAAGCTGAAACCCTCTAAATTGTCAGTGGTAATTAAACAACTGTAATATTTAAAGTTTTAGATTGGAAAAATAAAAACTTGCCAAATATATCAAGGGTACAAGTTTTTCCAAATAATGTATAATAGCAGTTTTCAAACCTGACTGGTATACCAATGCCCATCAGAGGTAGAGCATATAAATGGTATTTTTACTCTTGGTATTTTTATACAATAGAAATATACAGGAATGAGAATGAAAATGAATCAATTACAGATAAACAATGTAAACAAGTTTTAAAGACACAATGCTGAGCAAAAAACAAAACAAAACAACAAAAAAAAAAAACCCAAACAGACACAGAGTATAAACTTGTTATTTCAATTTTTTAAGTTTATTTATTTATTTTGATAGAGCAGAGAGGGGCAGAGAGAGGAGAGAGAGAACCCTAAGCAGGCTCCACACTGTCGGTGCAGAGCCCAACATGGGGCTTGGAGATCATGACTTGAACCCATGTCAAGAGTAGGACGCTTAACTGACTGAGCCACTCAGGTGCCCCAAAACCTATTATTTCATTCATATAGAGTTCAAAAGCATGCAAAATTGTTCGATGGTGTTAAAAGTTACTATGGTGGTTACCTTTGTGGGTGAAGAGCTGGTTTCTACAAGGAGTCACTACAGAGGGTTCTGGGGTATCAGAATGTTCTTTTCTTTTTTTTTCCTTTAAATTTCAGCTTTGTCAAGGTATAATTGACACACAAAACTGTAAGATATTTAAAGTGTACATTATGGTGATTTTATATATGTGTACACCATGAAAGGATTCCCTCATTTAGTTAATTAATGCATCCATTACCTCACATACTGATCTTTTGTATGTATGTAAGAGAGAACATTTAAGTTCTACTCTCTTAGCAAATTTCAATTATATAATAGTATTGTCAGCTATAGTCACCATGTTTTACATCGATTCCTCAAATGTTACTAATTTTTCGGCTGAAAGCTTATACTAACCTGTCCCTGTGTTTGCCACCCCTAGCCCACTCTTCTGCTCTGTTTCTATGAATTTGACTTTTTTGTTTTGTTTTGTTTTAACATGTAAGACACACCATGCAGTATTTGTCTTTGTCTGGTTTTTTTTCATTTAGCAGAATGCCTTCAAGATCCAACCATGTTGTTGTAAATGGCAGGATTTCCTTTATTCTCATGGGTGAATAATATTCCATTGTGTATGTGTGTGTGCGCGCGTGTGTGTTCATCCCATTGATGTATACTAAGTTGTTTCTCTATCTTAGCTATTATGAATATGACGCTGCAGTGAATATGGGAGTACACATATCTTTTCGATATCCTGTTTTCATTTCTTTTAGCTATACACCCACAAGTAGGATTGCTGGGTCATATGGTAATTCTATTTTTAATATTTTGTGGAACCTTCATATTGTTTTCCACAGTGGCTGTGCCAGTTTGCATTTCCACCAACAGTGCACAATGGTTCCCTTTCTCCACGTCCTCCCCGACACTTGTTGTCACTTGTCTTTTGATGGTAGCCATTCTAATAGTGTGAGGTGATAGCTCGTTGTGGTTGTGATTTGCATTGAGCTGATGATTACGTTGTGGAGAGTCTTTTCATGTACCCATTGGCTATTTGGTTTTTTTTTTTTGAAGTTCCTCTTGTAATATTCTAATCAGATTTTTTTTTAAAGCTATTGAGTTGTATGACTTTATGTATTATAGATATTATAACTCCTTATTAGATATACAATTTGCAAATATTTTCTCTCATTTCATCAGTTGCCTTTTCATTTTGTTAATGATTTCCTTTGCTGTGCAGAAGCTTTTCATTTTGATGCTGTCCCCTTGTTTATTTTTTATTTTTGTTGCCTTTGCTTTTGGTGTCAAATCGAAAAAAAAAATCATTGTCAAGACCTGTGTCAAGGAGCTTATTACCCTCTGTGTTTTCCTCTGAAAGTGTTATGGTTTCAGACTTTACAAATTAAGTCTTTAATCCATTTTGAGTCGATTTCTGTGTATGGTGTAAGATAGGAGTCTAGTTTCACTCTTTTGCATATGGCTGTTTTTCCAAACACCATTTATTTAGTGGAGAGAGTGTCCTTTCCCCACTGTATATTCTAATCTTTAAAGTAGAGGGTTACTTTCTAATCACTAGAGAGGGTTCTGGGGTATCAGAATGTTTTAGTTTTTGATCTGGTGCTGGTACTTTTGGTATGTATCTTATATTCAAATAAAAGGTCAAAAAATGAGCAATTATGGTTTCCAGACTTGGGAAAAAACAACTTGTATGCTCACAGAATTACTTGGAGGTTGAGATTCAGTGGATCTAGGCTAGGACTCAGGTTTCTGCATTTAAGTACCTCCCCCACCCCCATGATTTTGATGCAGTTTACTTTGAGAACAAGACTTTTTTGTTTAAAAAAATTTTTTTAATGCTTATTTTTAAGAGAGAGAGAGAGAGAGAGAGAGAGAGAGAGAGAGAGAGAGAGTGAGTGGGGGGGAGGGGCAGAGAGAGAGGGAGACAGAATCTGAAGTAGGCTTCAGGGTGCTGTCAGTGCAAAGCCTGATGCGGGGCTCGAACTCACAAACCGTGAGATCATGACCTGAGCCGAAGTTGGATGCTTAACCGACTGAGCCACCCAGGTGCCCTGAGAACAAGACTTTTTTAAAAAAAGCATTCTTCTAAAATTTGGACTAGTATGATGATACTTATTAAATTTAACAAGTGGTTCAAATATATTATGCACTTGACATTAAATAGGAATGTAGCTAATAAAGACATTAAATGAAACTTCCAAAATACAGAATAGTTTTATAACCTAGAAATCTCTCCATTTCTTATGATAATTTTTAATTAAAAGCATCAGATTCTTAGATATTTTTACTTCTATCACTAAACAGAAGGTTTCTCCCCACCCCTTCTACTTTTTTTTTATCCTCCTAAAGAGTTCCCACATGTGCAACAATGAGTAGAGAAATAAAAACCTACTTTGCTTCTGAATAGTGTGCTGTGTTCAATAAATGTTTTATTCTTAGAGAGCAACATGTTACTGGGCTCAAATTTATGTCACAACTAAATAATCACTACACATCCTAAATCTGTAGTGTCAAAACCTCAAATTTAAACCTAACAATATTAAGGATCTATAATATTAATAGCTTATTATTAGCAAATAAAGCAACATTGAACATCAAATGACTGTTATGTGCTTTAGAATAATTAAGATTTTTTTCCCTGAAATTAAAAATAAAGCTAATGCTCACTAGCTTTGCAGATGATTGTATTGATATCAGTTGACTATACAGATGTATCACTGGGGTTCTGTTAAAATGCAGATTCTGGGGCACTTGGGTGGCTCATTGGTTAAGCGTCCAACTTCGGCTCAGTCATGATCTCGCAGTTTGTGAGTTCAGGCCCCGTAACAGGCTTTGTGCTGACAGCTCAGAGCCTGGAGCCTGCTTCGGATTCTGTGTCTTCCTCTCTCTCTGCCCCTCCTCTACCCCTCCCCTGCTCGCTCTCTCTCTCTCTCTCTCTCTCTCTTCTCTCTCTCTCTCTCTCTCTCTCTCTCTCAAAAATAAATAAATAAAATGCAGATTCTAATTAAGTAGATCTGGAGTTGGGGCCTGAGATTTTACATTTCTAACAAGCTCCCAGGTGATGACAGTAACTGCTGGTGGAAGACCAGATTTTGAATAGCAAGGTTCTGCTTTCTTGTCTCTTCCTATAGCTTTTTTTCCATTTCTGTCAGAATAATCTTTTTAATGCATATATATGACAGTGTCAGCTCTGCTTATAGCCCTTTGGTGGCTTCCAGTCTTGAGTTCATCTTCCTTATTGTGGCCTACAGAGATTCTCAAGTTGGATCCTGTCTGTCTTGAACCTCATCTAGCCCATCAGTTTCCTTTCTAGTAATTGTCTACCCTACAATTCAGTTTTAAACCCAGCAAAACCAAACATCTCACACATCTTTATTTCTTTAATTAGTTACTTTTTTCATTCTCCACCCCAGAGTGCAGCCTAAAAGTACTTTTATTACTCACTTTAAATATTATGTTCTTTGTGAAATCATCCAAGGTCTCTCTGCAAGGAGTTAATTATGACTCCTGATCCTGGCACTGTGGTGGAATACCAAACAGTTATTATGAAAACTGTCTCAAATGAAACCACCCAAGTGCCAGATAAAGATATAGAGAGGTAGATAAATTTCAGTGGCTAAGACACCCTGGGAGCTAAGAGTGGGCTAAAGCCAACTTCTGACCTGGGAGTTTTTCAACAGGTAGAGATCTTGGTTTCTAACTTTTGGTCTGCCTTAAGTGCTGGAGACAAAGAGGTAAATTAGAAGGCCACACAATGTGGGTATCTAATAGGAGACCCGCATGTAAAGCTGAGATCCCAAAAGGATCTAGAAGGATGAACAGAAAATAAACCTAGCACACAAAAATGGACAGTGAGGGACCTTTCAGTTTCAGCTTTAGTTTTGGGAAAAGGAGAGGAAGGATCCTCCCTCCACCTCCTGCCTTTGTAACTGCAGGTAGATTCTCACATAAAGCTCTATGTAGCTCTAAAATCCTCAAGCAGTGAACTTAATTTAAAGTGGTCATCAGAGGTGGTAGTGTCTCTGAGCAGCCAGCTGAAAAAACCGGATTTTTCTCTGGAGCAATGTAAATTTAACCTAAGGCCCAGAGGATTCTACAGATAAAGTTCCAGGGAAGAATGCAGCTTGAGAGGCAAGTAGATGAATTAAAAAAAAAAAAGATTGAGACGTGAAAAACAGAATGTAAAGGCCTTAACACACCTGATTGGAGTTTCAAAGAGAGATGATAAAAAAATGGAGAAAAATAAATATTTCAAGAGATAATGACTATGAATTTTCTAGAACCGTGGAAGCTCTTCCAGGAAGCTCAATGAATCTCAAACAGGATAAATAAAATGAAATCACATCTAGACGCATCATAGTGTAGAACATGTAGAAGAATCAGGATAAAGAAAATATTTAAAAAACAACTACAGTGGAAAGACCATTTCCTTGAAAAAGAACAGCAATTTGGCATTTCGCTGAGTTTTGATAGCAATAGTGGAAGCCAGAAGACAGTGGAATAATATCTTCAGTTTGCTGAGAGAAAACTGTCAGTCTTATATCTATAACCAGTGAAACAGTCTTTTAAGAAAGAGGGCAAGGCAGAAAGTTTTTCAGGGAGTGGGGGGAAAACTGTCATAGTTATGTATTATCCCCGGGATGGTCTATATGTGCTTTTAGGGTAACATTCTAGACCGCTGGCATTAACAATAGACTTAGATTTTCAACATGTGACATTTAAAAAGGATAAAATGTATCTTTGTATACATAGAGAACTCTAGTTTCCATTATCAAAAATTATCTCTGTATAATAGTAACATTGTCATTTTATTCACAACTTTAAAATATTACTCCCTGTTTTAAGAGATAGCTGCTTAAAAAGTTAGCTTAAACCTTTAAGTTAAAACAAAACAATCTGGGAAGAAGACAGAAACCCAGGTTTTGTGTCTTTCTGAATCTACTTACAAGTAGATAAACAAGGTACCCAAACAGACAACCTGTGGGCAACATTTACCCATGACAGTGTATTCTCTGAACCATAAAATACGACTGGGTAAGGGCAAAACACCACTAGCTACAAGGCCTGAGTGTATCAATCAGTGTATTAGTAGGAAATAGCAAGGGCAAACAATGGAGATCAAACTTGGCAACAGGAGAGTGCCTCAAATAGTTAACTCGGAAAGCCAGCTGGCCAGTTAGCAAATGAAACTGGTAGGTCTTTTGCCTACTTCAACAATGAACGAGTGCAGTGGGCCTTCAGTAAGGTCTGTGAGGGCAAGGGTAGTTTAACCCCTGGGAACTTTCAAAGCTGACCTGCCAGGGCTGTCTTTCAGAATAGGGCCTCCTCACACAAAAGGAGAAGCTGTGGGAATGGAATCAAAATTGCACAGAATACGGACAAAGGAAAGAGAAGTGCCAGATGAAAGTTGGGGAGAACAGAGCCAAGAAATCTCAGGAAGCACGCTGCATGTTTTGTTTTGCTTTGTTTTGTTTTTTAAACACTGTATATGACAAGGGAACTCTGTAAAATTAGAAAGACCATTTACATTAGACCAGCAGTATCCAGAGCAAGGAAAACCAAAGGCCTAAAGTATGCTGAGACCACATGTGGGAGACTTTAGTTTTGAGTATTACTTGAGAGGAGTAGTCACTTGGAGCTGCCCTATCATGTCAGGAATGATTTAATGAACTTGGTGTGGTAATGCTTGAGTTTGGGCTAGAGTATATAAATATAAAGTTGATTAAAAAAAAAATGCAACATGTTGCCCAGGTAGAGGAGGCTGCCAATCACTAAAGGTAAATTTTAAGCAGAGGTTTGGTCCTCTCTCATCAGTGCTACTTGCGTTTATTGAACACCTGCTGTGGGTCAGATGCTAATATAAGCACTTGACCTGTATCAATTAATATTTACAATACCCTTTGAGGCACATTTTTCGTAAGCCATGCTTATGACCTAGTAAAGAGAACCTGGGAGCCTTAGGACCTTGCTTCTAATTCAGCTCTTCCCTTCATTAGCTGTTGTGATGTTGGGCAGGGTACTTAAATTTCTAGGATCACTTTCTGAAACTCTAAAATAAAGGGATTAAAAAAGAATACCTCTAAACTTTCTAGTTGAATCTATTGATGTTTTGTGCTCATAACTTTTCTGACAACCTAGAGCAGCAGTTTTCAGATTTTGGTCTTAGAAACCCCTTTACCCTCTAGAAAATTATCGAGGACCCCAAATAGTTTTTGTTACATGGATTCTATGTATCAATGTTTACTGCATTCGAAATTAAAACTAAGAAATTTTAAAAGCATAAGCACAGTTGTATCAGCCATCACAGTAGTGGCATCATCACAAGTTGTGTAGTCAGAGGTTATATACATTTGGAAGAGAATGAGTGCAAAAGCCAATAAGCTCTTAGTATTATGAAAGTAGGTTGACCTCAAAGATCTGGAAAGTCTCAGCAATTCTCAGGGGTCTGCCCATTACATTTTAAATACCATTGACCCTGTTCCTGTCCTTTGAGAGGTTAGAGAATAGTTGTCTTGCCACTGAAAAAGAGTTGGAAATGCATCCTTCCCCATGTAACCAACCTTTGGTATGTTTTGGTTTGGAAGATAGTTACTCTAACCTTGTAAATAAGTACTCTAGCCCAAATTGAGTAAAGATTTGAATTTGAGTATCTTTAATAACTGCTGATCTCCTTTCTTCTGATGTTATACTTAACTCATGATGAAGTAGCCTATTTTCAAGCCTTCTTAAAATTGATATTAATAAGCTGTTTAATAGCTAATAAGAATAACATTAAGTACTCACTTAAAGATGTCAGGACATCTTTAAACATTTACATGCATTATCTCTGTAATTCTTACATAATCCTGTAAGATAGAGGTACCATTTAAAATCCCCTTTTGCAGGTGAGGTAACTAAGATTTAAAGACATTAAGTAAATTTGCTCAAGGTTACATAGCTAGGTGTGGTGGTAGATTTAGATTTGTACAGTCTAACTGCTGAACCTGGGTTGTTAACCCACTGGATATTATTACTTCAAATTTATGGAGCTGTGTCACTGTCAACTTGGCTTTGACATTGTGCTGAGATGGTCTATTTCTTAATGTTCTTTGTTGATATTAATATTATTCTTATTAATATTACCCCAGTGAAAAACCATTAGCTCTGCTGGAGCCAGGAATGGTTAAATTTGATCATAGTACTGTGTGATTTCTACTACTCTGGGAGTGAGAAACTGTGTACCAGATGGATAGTGCTCAAGAGGCAGTGGAGCATGGTTTCTGAATCGCATTTCTTCACTTTTAAAGTAGAATCTACATCATAAATTTGTTTTGACAGTGAAATCAAGTTTCAATGTAAAACATTTAGTAAGGCCTGGCACAAAGTAAGATTCAGTAATAGGTAATACTTATTTTGGAGTTGTGTTGAGAATTGATAAGGAAACAAGATTACAAAGTTGGATAGCTACTTTGGGTTATAGTCTATAGCATTTCATTGCTTTGCCTAAAATCTTATCTGTTTAAACTGGCGAAATACTTGTAATCGTATACAAGTATAGAGCTACATTTGCAGATTCAAATATAGCTTTAAGAGCACTTTGTAACTAGTAAGCAAAAGCAGTTAGAATGTGTGCATGAGTTTTTGGGTGTGGGGGAGATATGGTGTGCCCCCTTTTTCCTAAAGGGGGGTCTAGGAGAAAATCTCATGATTTCTTTTACTTTGCTGGGGGCATCCTTAAGGCTTTTTTTTTTTTTTTTTTTTTCCTTTTTTACCAGAGCCTAGACCCACTGTCCAAGGCCCTGACTGGAAGAAAGGTGATGTTTAGGGGTCTGAGGAAGAAGAGTGGTCTCTGTCTTAAGAAGGTTCTTTTATATAAAAGAGATAGTAGTAATGGTGTCCTGTTACCGTCACTTGTGCCTTTTGTTTCTCTTGCTGCTGCAAGATCCTTAATTATGCTTTGTTGGAAGATAGGTTGGCCTAGTGGAGTGAACACAAACCTTCGTTCAGACATATCTCTGTTTCAAGCCTGTTGCTAAATCTTACTAAGTCTTTGGGCAGTGACCTTAATCTGAGACTGTTCCCTGTTTTGTAAAATGGGAATAATGATCTCAGGGTTCTAGATTAGATGAATAAGCTGTACCTAACATATTGTTAGTTTCTAGTGGGCTCTCTGTTTGCTGATTACATGAATGCAGTGGAAGCGTCTTTATGAACCTGAATATAAGACAGGCTTCTTAACTGTAAAGATTTCCAGCTAGTATTTCTTTTCTCTACCTGCATAGGTATGTTTCTGCAGAAGAAAAAAAGGCATGTTTTTATGGCTTTCAATTATTATTATTATTATTATTCTTTTGAGTTAGCATTCTAATTTTGTCTAGGTGGGAAGAATAACTTTGGAGTGAAGGAATCCTGTTGGAAACTTGAAGTTCTAAGAAATATTCCTCCTAACAAATCTTAAAATCACTAGTTTTGGAGAGCAATGACCACTGTTTTTGTCTGCCCGGTTATTTGAATGGCTGAGTGTAGTGGTAAAATCCTTAGGCAGTCCTCATTGTGATAAGGAATTTGAGTTGTGACCAATCCACAATGCTTCCTCTTAGTTTTAGATTGAGTGTACAACACAGCATTGTGCTGAGATTGCGGGTGTTTGGAAGTTTGAGAGTGTTTTACAACCACTGCCTTGTTAGGTTTGTCCAGAAATACTGTTCTATAACCTGAAAAATTTTAAAAATTTCTTGTCTGAAAATTACAGATCATTATGTAAGGGATCTAGTTTACTAATCTAATCATTGTGACAGTATTGCTTTATTTGTACATAAATAGAGAAGATCTTTGTAAGAAAATCATGATACTTCTTACTATTTAGAAAATAATAGCTCTCAGTCTTGACTAAAAAAAGGAAAGAAAAAAGAATAGTTTTTAACAGATTATAAATGTTTCTTGTTATTAGAATTAATGTTTTAGATGTTTTTGAGTTTTTATTTTTTTTGTGGTGATGGTTTTTGCCTTTTTTGCTTTTACAGTTATCATAGTATTGACAGATAAGGACATTGGTGGGCAGTGATGGAGTCAGGCTAGAATGAAGATTATTTTATTTTATATAATTATAATTATATAACTTTTATTTTTCTCATTCATACTATGTCTTACAAAGGTCTAACAAAGGTAGATTTTTTCATAATTTTTTAAAAACGGCATTTTTATAGCCATTGCTCTCCCCCCCCCCCCCTTTTTTTTTTTGATTCAGGGCATATGTCTTTGGTCAGCATTGTATTACCAGTACCTAGCTCATGTTAGAGTTTAATTATTTCTGTTTGTGAACTCAAACACACATTTTTTGAAACCACACTGTGTGCAGTGCAGTCAGGCAGTATTTCCCCCAAGGCCCACTCAGCCTTCCTGCCAAGAATTTGAAGAGGAAGATGGAATGATTGTTTCTTAGAGTCTCTCTGTGAATAGTGATTCTCTGACATATTCATCTGAATGAAGTAATTGTTTTTCCTCAGTGAGCAAGAAAAAAAATCCAGGCAGCAAGTTACCTGAGTTCTAACATACTGATGGAAACCTCCCAGGAACCTAGGCAAGGGGGCATCCAGCAGTAGCAAATACGAATAGGATTCCTAAATTTAAAAAGCAGATAACAAGACATTTTTTTCCTTTGTGGTCCACATTAGTTGCCATGCTAAAACTGCTAAGATAGGAACTTTATTAGAAAAAAAAAATAGATTAGTTTCCTATAGACAAAATTTTCTATATTACAGTGGTGTGCTTTTTCTGAAGGTCAAAACCTTATTGTAAAATGATAGTGAGACAGAGTAGAGGCCAGAGCTAAAAGGATTTGAGTAAGTGCTTGCTCATTGTGTTAGTGTGCGTTCCTTAAAGATGCCGAGTTATTTCTGAAACTTAGCAGAATCTGGTTTTCTTTGGTACTGTGGTCATTGGCTGTTTAGGGTAGTGGTGTCAGATTGTTGTTCCTTCTAGTACAGTTGCTATTTTAGCTCTATTGTATTCTTCATTCAAAGTCCTCTCTACCTGCTATAGAATGTTTCACAGTGTATGCTGTGCTGACTCCTTAGTACCAGGAGTGTGGACTCTGGGAAAACTGCCACCTTACTGTTGAAGTGGAAAAGTCAGTATTCTGGACTTCTAGCTTGGCTCTCTGATGTGATTGTATCTGGTATTAGTGTAGAGAAGACCCAATTAATGGACTCAGAGCAAAGAAGTTCAAAGCCTTTTTCAGCATTTAACAGGCTCGCAATAGGAGTCAAAAGGCAGAGAAATTTTATCATTGTCCTCAATTAATACATATCATTTTTAATTGAGGTGCTTTTTATATAAAGTGAAACCATAGATGAGTTTTGACAATACATATACCTATGTAATCAGCACCTCAGTCAAGAAATGGAATATTTTTATCACTCCCCAAATTTCCCTCATTCTCAAGTCCATTCGATCCACACTTAGACAACAACTGTTTTGATTACTATCACTGTAGATTAGTTATTTGTATTCTTAAACATCATATAAATGGAATCATATAATGTTGCCTTTTTTTCTGGAGTGCACTCAACAGTTTTTTTTTAATGTTTATTTCTGAGAGAGAGGGAGAGAGAGACAGAGCATGGGGGAGGGGAAGGACAGAGAGAGAGAGGGAGACAGAGAATCTGAAGCAGGCTCTGCCCTGACAGCAGCAGAGCCTGATATGGGGCTCAGCCTCACAAACCATGAGATGATGACTGAGCTGAAGTCGACACTTAACCAAATGAGTCACCCAGATGCTTCTCAACACACTGTTTTTGATACCCATTTTGTTTCATGTATCAGACATGCATTCTTATTTCTTTGTATTCTTATTTCCATTGTATGAATGTATCACAATTTATCCATGGTTCTGTTGGTGAACATTTGAGTTGGGTTCATTTTTGGTTCTTCTCAATAAAGCTGTTATATGATACCAGCCTATTTGTGGACATTTCTGTTAGATAAGTACCTAGGAGCACATGTGGTAGCTCACAGGGTGTGTGTGTGTGTGTGTGTGTGTGTGTGTGTGTGTGTGTGTGTGTGTGTTTAATGTTTATTTTTGAAAGAGAAAGAGTCAGAGTACAAGCAGGGGAGGGTCAGAGAGGGAGAGAGGAAGACACAATCTGAAGCAGCCTTCAGGCTCTGAGCTGTCAGCACAGAGCCTGATGTGGGGCTCGAACCAATGAACTGGGAGATCATGACCTGAGCCAAAGTCAAATGCTCAACTGACTGGGCCACCCAGGCACCCCACAGGGTGTGTGTTTTTATAAGAAATTGCCAAATGGTTTTCTACAGTGGTGATAACATTGTACAATCCCACTAGCCATGTATGAGAGGTTTAGTTGTTTCCTGTCTTTACCAATGTGTGGTGGGTTTGGTCCCTTTTAATTTAGCAATTCTTGTTGGTGGGAAGTTGTATTGCATTGTGGTTTTAATTTGCATTTCCTTGATCGCTAGTTTTATAGAATACCTTTTCATATGTTTATCAATCTTTTTATATTTTCTTTAGTTAACTGTGTCTCATGCAATTTTTCATTCAGTATTTGAATGATGAATGACTAAGTTGGTACATGAGTGACTTCTGTGATTGTTGACTTTTATCACACACATTTCAGCATTTATATGCACACCTGATACCCCTCCTGCTCCAAGAAATGATGTTGGCACCTTTCTACCTAAAAGACCTGTAGGAGAGATCTATTTGTTCAGTGATAAGTGTGTGTTTTTCAGAAGTAGACTTTAGTTTTGAACTACCACAAAGAAATAGAAATATCTGGTAACAATGTAAGATGGACACTTAAATTTTCATATTTTAAAATCTGTATTCTCATGCTTTACTTTAGAATGTATGAGAAAGTTTTTGAATGTATTCTAGGAAATGGAAAAATTATCCTATGAATTTTGTATATATTTGTTGGTTAACGGTTTTAAAAATTGCAGGAAGTAATAGATTATATGGACTGTAATAAAGTTATATGGACAGTTGAGTACACTTCCCAAATGTGAAAAAAGCTTGTATATTGTCTATGTCTAATCACTGGCATATCCCTGCACTTTAAAGCTTAGCATTTTATTATATACTTGATATGTGGTGTCAGTTAACATCAGGAAGAGAGAATAAGCAAAAGTAATTCCTGTTTTCTTCATGGAATTGGAAGGTGAGACACTCGAAATAACCCACCTGTTCACTTTTTTAGCCTTCTACTTTCTATAATATACATTATAAAAGACAACTCACACACAATATGTCAATCCTTTATGGTCAAGCTTATCCCTTTATCAACCCAATAGTTACTGCATTTCTTTTATTATTAGTGCATGTTCCCAACCGTTCCCTAAATTTTCTACCACTGTTTTATTTTTATAAGCAGAAGGGGGAGGTCCTTGTATTCAAGACCTGTGCTTGCCAATTTCAGCAGTTCTGTGACACAGAAGAATAGAAGAATGAAGGAAGTGACTTACATTGCCAGATAGAGTTAGTAAAGGGTGGGCAAAGAACTGTGTCAAAGAGAAGAAAGACATCTTCTTACAAAGATACAGACATATGAGAACATAGAGCATATTAGGAGAATACAAGTAGATAATATTTTTGGGTAGTGTATAGTTTAAGACAAATCAGTTTATATTGAAGATGGATAGAAGTGAGACCAGATTAGGAACATCTTGTGTACTGTGCTTAGGAGTTCAGATTTTACTCTATCGAATAGTTTCAAAAGTTTTGCAGAGTCACTTGGGTTGCTTTGTTTCTGTGAACAGTGTTCTCCTCCAGTTGTCCCTCACAAGCTCTCTACCTGTTTAATGTTTTGCCTTCATTTGAGCAAAGAGTTCAGCATGTAAAAAGTTTGGGAACTGCCACTGAGATGTTAATATTTCATGTTCTGGCAGCAGTATGGAGGGTAGGTGAGAGGTACAGGACCCAAAAGATGGGAAGATTACTAAGGATGCTGTTCAAATAGTTTGGGTAAGAGGCAGATAGTTTCTGCTTATTAAACAGCACTAGGGAAGTGGAATCGATTGTGGATCTGCTTAAGAGGTAGACTTAGGAGGACTTAGTGATGATGTGATTGGTTGGCAAAAGTGTCAGGACAAGGCAAAGGTAGTTTGTAACAAGTAATGGGAACCAAAATGATGTCCAGATTTTCCCCTGCTCCCCATTTTTTTTAACTTCCAGAAAAGTCCCAACTATAGTCTTAAGAACTTATTTAGTCCCAGAACCATTTGATAAGTTTGCCAACGTGATGTACCATCACCCCCAAACTCTTGAGTATGCATTTCTTATAAAAAAGGACATTCTCCAGCATAATCACAGTATAACCATTAAAATCAGGATATTGGCATCAGTGTATAGATTTTCTATTCCTCCGACCCCAAATACATTTCACTAGTTGTTCAAATGCTAACTCCTATAATAAAAAGATTCCATTCAAAATCATGGACTGCATGGAGTTATCTTGTATCTGGAACAGTGCCTTGATCTTTACTTTCATTCCTTTCACACCTTTGAAGATTATAGGGTAGTCATTTTGAACAAGGACCCTCAATTTGGGTTTGTCTAGTATTTCCTCATTAGTGGATTCAGGTTATGCATTGTTGGCTAGAATTTCAAAGAAGTGATGCTATTTTACTTTCATTACTTTTTATTAGGTAAACGTAATATCAGTTTGTCACATTACTGATGTTCACTTTCAGTCTTTCTCAATCTTTTTACATTGGGGAAACACTTAAAATAATCTTATCTTAGGAATCACATAAAAATTATTATATGTACAGCTCATGGTACATCAGCTTGATCAGTAAGTTGTAGATAAAATAATTTATTGATAATTGTCAGCCCTCTTTTGAGTAGAGAATGTTGTCTGTGGATCTGTTTGTATTGGAAAGTTCATTAGTCAGTCGCCTCTTTTTGTGTGATTCCCTCTTCCCACAACGTGTATCTGTTTTTTTTTTTTAATTTTTTTAAATGTTTATTTATTTTTGACAGAGAGAGAGAGAGAGAGAGAGACAGAGCACAAGTGGGGGAGGGGCAGAGAGAGAGGGAGACACAGAATCTGAAGCAGGCTCCAGGCTCTGAGCTGTCAGCACAGAGCCTATGTGGGGCTCGAACTCAGACCGTGAGATCATGACCTGAGCCCAAGTCGGAGGCTCAACCAACTGAGCCACCCAGGCACCCTAGTGTATCTGTTTTAATACAAGTTAGTAGAGCAGGTAGAGATTACAGTTTTTGTTTTTTACTTTACTACTTTGTCTTTTTTGCCTTATTCGAATAGGCCTTACCATTAACTTCTACTGTATGAGATCCAAATTAGATATGGTATGTGCAAGAGTAGTTTTCCCTTCATGTTTAAAACTAAAAATGACATTTTAGCCAACTTTTCTTGGGGGAAAATACAACCCCCTGTTAATTAAGTTTAACTTACTTTCCTTGAGATAAATATCTTTTATCTTTGCATAAATTTTTCAGACTCATAAGAAATGTAATAAATTTCACGTAACAAGCTTAAACCAAAATGGGGCTTAATTTTTCTTAATGTAGGTTCAGCAGATTTAATTTAAATAAAGGTTGTAAATTCATTTTAATATTACAGCATGAAAATTTTTCAACAGTGTTGAATAGTAAACCAACTCAAACCATAAGCCAAAGCAATATGGATAAAAATATTGCCTAGACACTATTTATCTTATAAAAGACTTGGAAAAAACATTTCCTTATTCAGTAATATGATCTGGCTCCAATGCAGGCCTAGCAGTTAGAAAAATACTTCTTTTATTAGGTTTTAAAGACACTGCAGAGAAGGAAGGAGCTAGCAACAGAGAACAGTACTACCCGAGGAATGACATCAAGAAAAGAATGATACCAAAGGAAATTAAGGGACAAGAGAGTGGTAAGGAAGAGGGAATGCTTATTCAGTAAATGTAAAAAACTACAAAAATGGTAAAAGATCCAGTGGGATTTAGCAGCCAGTTTAAAATTTGGTTTTAGTGGAGTAAATGCAAATTGCAGATGTAGTAGAGTTGAATGGGAATGAGGAATTAAATTTGGCCAAAACGAAAACATATAAGTTAAAAAACAAAAAATAGGTATTGTAATGTGAACTGAGAAATAGTGTTTTATGTTATTTCCAGTAAAGATATATATGATCGATGAGCCATGTGGACTTAAATCATTGTTCCAAACCATAAAATTTGCTGCTCACATGAATATTTGCACAGTGCTCCCCATATTGTTCATTTTGCGTTGCTTTTGTTAATCTACATTGCTAAGGACCTATTTAGCCAATTTTGGAGTCCCTGGAAGATTTTCACCTTAAGGTACATCTTTGATTTCCCAGTTAACAACAGTATAAGCCATGTGGAACTAGAATTACCCAAGAAATTCTGTGCTTTTGAAGTATCAATCTTTTTAGTCACATATTTATTTTTTTATAGCTTGTGTTAAAATAACAAGAAATTTGATAAAAGAAAAAAATGATAAATAGATGTTAAGGCTAGATTTATACCCAGTTTAAAAAATACAACATGTAACATGTTCACAGTACAGCTTTTAAAAATGTGTTTAAATATTTGATACTGTGTTTGTGACCTGGCTTGAAGTTCTTTGGTGAGAAAGAATGCATATAATTGACTTTAAAAAGATTTAATAATTATTTACTGACTAAAAAATGCTTTGAGGACTAAGCTGAACATTTATGGCTTTGGGTAGGTGCTGAAGAGAGCTGTGGTGAAAAAGGAACATCTTTTTCCTGAGGAAGCTTAAAATCTAGTGGGAAGAGACAGATAATACATGAATAGACGGATAGATAGATAGATGGGCACTTACTGTATTGCATACACTATTCCAGTGCTTTTATACAGTGCTATGGAGAAGAGTAAAACAGGGCAAGGGGGAAAGGAAGTATGATGCAAGGGAGTTATTATTTTTAAAACTTCTTTTCAATGTTTTTATTTTATTTTTGAGAGACAGAGTGTGAGCAGGGGAGGGGCAGAGAGAGAGGGAGACAGAATCTGAAGCAGGCTCCAGGCTCTGAGCTGTCATCGCAGAGCCTGACGTGGGGCTCGAATTCATGGACTGTGAGATTGTGACCTGAGCTGAAGTCGGATGCTTAGCTGACTGAGCCACCCAGGCACCCTGGGAGTTGTTATTTTAAATAAAATTATTAGGGAAAGTGTCATTGTTTAGGGGACATGTGAACTGATTCTGAAGAAAGCAATGGGCAGAACCATATGGATCTACTGGGGAGAGCATTCAGGCAGAGGGAGTGGCCAGTGCAAAGGTTCTGAGATAGCAGCATATTTTCTTCTTGAAGAAAGAACAAGATTAGAAAGAGTAAAGTTAAAAAAAGAACAGAATATAAGCACATAGTGTTGGTGGTGTCTGTAGATTATTATATAGATAGGTAACCATAAAAATTGACATTTATTCTGAGTGAAATGGCATTTTATTATGTATTCCCAGATACTGTTAATCAGTTTGGCTATAATTAACAAATAAATTATTAACTTGGGGTATGTATAGATTTCATTATATGAGGTTGGAGTGTTGGTAAGTGGTGTGGCCAGAAGAGGGCTCCTGGTGATTAGGGAAGCTGCTTTCAGATTCAGGGAAATCCTAAACTGCTTGCTGAAGGTGATTGCAAGTTTTAAGTTATCCTTTTTGATCACCAGTACAATTTGGTTTGTTTTCCTGCGATCTGTGTCTTAAAGCTTCTTAAATGACTTTGTAGTCTAATGGATCATCCCGTGCCATGTAATTTTAAAAATGTCTAAAAATTTCATAGTCATTTGGAGGCTTTGGCAGTTTGCTTAAAGTTACCCCTTGTTTTATTAGTGTAACTAGTGTTCCTCAGTTACTTAGATTTAAAGGTAATTTCAAGGTTAATGTTTGTCTTGGAAACATCTTTTGAGGCTTACAGCTCTAATTTACTCTTAAGACAGGCTTTCAGAGCTCAACTTGTTTAACATGTGAACTTGCCCTCTTTGATTCCTTTAAGCATCCTGAAATAAGTTCAAATGGTTTTCTAATCAAAGATTTTTGAAAAGCAAGGTTCATGAGAAATTAGTGAAAAAGTTTCTGAGCAACTAGTTTAAAAAAAAAAAAAAAAGCACTGAAATTAGGTCTGAAATGCCACTAAATGAACAAAGTATAATGACCAAAAGTTAGCCACTATTTTCTGGGACGTGGGTAAAAGTCCTGGAGTAATTCTATCACAGTAACCTTATTTCTGATTTTTTTTTGAAAAGCAAAATTATTATCATACTTCTCCTTCATCCTAGGATGGAACTGACTGTTGAGGCATCTCTTTCTTCAGACATCCTTAGTTAGGTTCATAATTCCCTGGACTTCACACTATTGTGAAAGATGCTGCCAGAAGAACCCTGTTTTGCCCACTGTAATTACAAAGGGAAAATGATGCCACTCTCTCCCCTTTTCTTTCTAGAGATTACTTTATACAAAGTATAACTTTATTTAATATAGGCTATCTGAATTTTCATTTATGTGAGAAATCTAGTGATGACTGTCTATTAGAGCTTTCAATTTCTTTGATCATTTATCCTTTGTTATATATCCAGAAGCAATAATTGGTAATGCTGTGGCTTCTTCATTGGTATCTCAAAATACTGTGTGAATCTTGCACTGCAAGCACAGCTCTGTCTAAAGGATTGAGATAAAGTAGGTACAATTCATGCTCATTATTTGCAGATCTGTATTTGCAAATTTGCTTATGCACTACAGTTTATTTTTGACACCAAAAAGCAATATTCATGATGTTTTCACAGTCATTTGTGGACTCGAGCGTGCACAGGGTGGCAAAAAAATCACTTGGCATGCACATTCCTTTCTGAGGTCAAACAAAGTGACTCTCTGCCTTCTTGTTTCAGCTCTCATACTGTAAACAAGTGTCCTTTTTATGGTTTATTTAGTGAAATATTTTTCATTAAAAGCTTTTCACTGGTAATTTGCCATTTAAAATGGTCTCCAGGCATAGTGGTGAGGTGCTGTCTAGTGTTGTGATGTGCCTTATGGAGAGCATAAGACAAGCTTTGTTCAGACATGAATTTATAGTATTGCTGACTGTGAGTCAGTGTTAATGAATCAACAATATGTATTCAGTACATGTCTTTATATAGAAACATACATATGAAAAGATTATATATTGATCAGTTGGCCAAAATGTTTGTGACCAAGGCTTGTAGGAACTTAACTCTGTGTTTCCTCTAGGAGCAGTGGCTCAGTATTTGTGGTAACTTTATAGAACACAATTACTGCGAATAATGAGAATGGACTGTGTTTAATTAAGGGTGGTGATTTATAGAGATTTTAGGTATCTGAAATATTTCATAATTATCTCTTTAAACCATTGTTTCAGGTTTGTTTAAATACATACACACATACAGAGTTATTTATAATGTAAAATCTGATTTTTTCATGGGTTCTGGTTGGGTGAAAGGTCAGCGATTAACTCGTAAAGAAACATTTCCAACATTATTCTCTAGAAAATTAAAATGTGCCTGAAGCATATTGAGTGTTCAGCAAGTATTTGTTTTAGAATAATAATCTTTGAGCACTGTAGTGATTCTGGTTTTGGAAAAGAAGGCTGAGTATCAGTGTTAGAGAATAATACTCTTAGGATTTTATCATCTATAGTTAATGTAGACTGAGGCACATAAAAGAAAACTCAGTTGAATGTCTCTTTCTGGTCTCTACTTTGCTTGAAGCTAGCTGGAAGCTAGCAATCTTGAGAAATTTACTTAAATCTCTTCCAGCTTCAGTTGCTTTGTCTGTGAAGTGAGGAACATTTTCAATTTAAAATTTCTATGGTTTTCTTGACTTTGAGTCATTTCCATTCTTCTCACGCCCAATTGTCAAGGAAATTGTGTAATTTAATGTCAAAGTATATTAGCCATCAGACTTTATTTTCCTTACTTCCAAGTTTGGTCTCACTAGTTATTGATAAAAACATAAGTTATGTATTTGATATATCTTGACATTATATACTTCTGGTAAAAAGAAATAAAAGAGCATTTCTGGATTTTACACTGACTTTTTAGGATACAGGATTCTGTTTGTTGATGTTTGTGTTTCTTACAAGTTCTAATTCTACAGAATTACAGTTTTAAAAGTGAAAGTGTGCATTTTTTGTTAATATTTTATTAGCTTTTCCTATATGGCAGTTTAAGTTTTAGGTCAACTTTGTTTTCTTTTTCTTAATGTGAGGCTTTATAAACTACTTTTTAAAAGATCCCTCCCCCATAGGTATTTAATCGATTCTGATCTTATTGGATAAATATTTATTATTTTAATTAGGTCATTAGCTTCTTTAATAGATTATTATTAGAACTAATTTCCTAAAAACACTGGATTTTTTTGTTTAATTTTGTGTTTATGAATACCAATAGAAGATGAAATTTTCATTCCTATTTTCCATTCTAAAACTGGGTCAGAGAAATCCAGTCTAATATATATACTACTTGGACAAATTTTTATGTAAGTCTGTCAGATATTTTTAGCCTTTTCAAATATTCTGGGATTCCTCTAATCTGACTTTTAGCTGTGTCATTGTATATTTTATATTGTGCTTTAAATTTTATACTGTGCTTTAAATCTGATTCTTTTACTTGGATTTACCATTTTTGACCAGGTCTGTTTGTAAGAATCTGTATTATTTTGAAAGCTATCTCTATGCCATGGTTGTAAATATGAGTCAGTTAACTTTATTGGCTTAAATTAAGATACTTTATTCTCTGTTCTTCCCAATATAACACTAAAGTTATAGAATGATAGTGATTTGAATTTTTGTTTTCATAATTGGCAACAGAAGTGTTCACCACTGACCAGTACTAGTACTATTTTAGAAATGCCGTCATACACTTTCTATTTGTTGATAGGCTGACTGCTTACCAACAGTCTCCTCCCTACTTTTCACATATTCTTTATGATTAGCTTTATGACCTTTATTCTTTCACCTTTTGCACTTTATGAATTGCTTTCAATATGGCATTTAACCTGTTTCAGTCTCTTAAAAATTTGCCTGTTAGGTTGGACACACAAAGGGCAGTTGGTTGGGGTTTGCATTATCCCAAGGTACTGACCCTGTTATCGTGCTGTTCTATGCATAAACATCCAAGTGAAAAATGTTCTGTTAATGTTAGGAGAGCTGACTTTAGATACAGTTATGAAAGCAAGATTTTGATTGTTTGAAGGAAACCTATGAATAGTAGATTTACCTTATATACATTAGGATACTATATATATTCATTTGTGTAGGTCAGTGTTTTTCAGCGTGTTATTTTTAACCTGCCTTTCTCTAATGTTTTCATAGTTTGTCTTCTACATATACTAGCCAATAAGACTTTGATGACCTTTATTTTCTGTAGTTTTTTTAATTTTAATTTTTTGTAGAAAACAACAGATATGTTATTTAATGTGCTTTTCCTAAGACCTACTTTCCACCTCAAATAGAAATTTTGTTGTTGTTCTTGTCTGAGTTGTAAATAAGAACCACTTGACTTTTTAAAGGCATATTTAGTATGTATTACATCATAGCTTATTGATTATATTTGATCATCGAAATCTCATGCACCTAGGAAAGTTTCCTTCTCTCTCCCTAAAGGACTATTTCATACTTCTTTCTTCAAATTTCTAACACTCTTCTCCCAAGATCACTCTGATGATGATGACAATGATGACATTGCTTCCTACTTTAGAAAGAAGAAGGAAAACAGTTGAAGGAATGAGTAGAGAATTTCCAAAGACTTCTACCTCTGTAAAAACCCACCTATTTCCAGCTGTTTCCACATTGAAAAATATGGTAAAAAGAAATAAATTTAAAGTACCTGTGATACCACACTTCTTTTCTATCTTTTGCCATAAAGTTTCCATTTTTTTTAACTAAAACTAGTCCTCCATTTGAATTCTTTCCCATCATCCCCTTTTAATTAATTAAGAAGAACACCACAATTTCTTCTCTTTCTTGATTACGTTTCAAACTTTTTGTTTTGTACCAGATCACTCTTGTTAATATACAGATACACTACACTGCTAGGTCTCCAGTCTTGAAGAATAAAAAATTTTCTTTTAATTCTGTTTTCCCTACCAGTTACCACTCCCTTTTGTTCTTTTTTGCAGCAAACTCCTAACTTGTTTGTACCTACCATCTCTGTTCTCTTTTCCTCCTTGTTAGTTACCTTTGTTGGTTAGTCTTCTCTTTGAATGTTGGAGTGTCTCATAGCTCAGTCGTTGGAACTCTTCTCTTTCTATACTTACACTTCTAGTTGTAATTAGAATTAAAGAATTTTCCCCCCACACTACAGCTTATTTCTTAGCAAGTGTAGATTATAGAAAGTAAAATGAAATATTGCTATTTTAAAGCTATCTTTCAGACTTTCAAACCCCATTTCAAAACTTGCAGTGAGAACTGAGGCACTTTGGGAGATTTACCATCTAGTGGCAAGGGTTCGAAAAGTAGATAAGGCTGTTTTAATAAAGACCATTGTGATATAATGTAGTTATTCTTAGGACATGATAGAAGATGTATGTTGTATTTGTTTTATCTCATAAACCTATAAAGATATTTTTAAAAGGAGTTTTATATGAACTTGGGCAGTGAATTGGCATTATTTTATATGACCTCAAACACGTCCATATAGGTATCTGCAAAGGGTGAAATTTAGGAATGACCATTATGAAAAGATTTTATATCAGATCAAATTTTAGTGTCAGTCTATAAAACTTTTATAAAAGCAAATGTGTCTGATATGTAGCATTTGAAAATGTAGTTAAAAAATAAGTTTTAGGTGCTTACAATACCACCACCCAAAAGCAGTTTATATTTTGAAATCTTGTATTTATGCAGTTTAAAAATCATGTTGTGATCATGTAATTTCCCTTAGCATAATATAAACATCCATGCCCTCAAATTTTTAAAAATGAACATCGTGTTTAGGAATTGCACTATATGTATCCCATCTCATGGATTCCTTTTCTTGAACGTTTGGGTTTTGATTATTTTTATTTACATTTATTTTTATTTTTTGCTTTTGTGGATAAAGCTGCAGTGAGCATCCTTTGCATAATTTTTTTTTCTGTTTTAGGATTACTTCCTTAGGATAGATTGCCAGAAGTGGAGTTACTGGGTCAGAGGGTATGAACTTATGAACTTTTTTTCCTTTTTTAAAAAATAAAAGTAAAACTTTTTGTTTATTTACTGTCCATTCAATTTATATTCATTGTCAATGATGAAAATCATAATGAATTATACTTGGTGCCTGTCGGAAAACTATGTCTTAAGGCAAGGTTCTATGATCAGAGAAGTTTGGGAAATTCCAAAGGTAAGAAGGCCTTTTTATCTTGGTTTACCTCAGCATTTCCTGAACTTAACTGAGCATTGAATGTTTTTTTTTTTTTTTATGATGTACTTCATAACATCTTCTGGAAGCTTTACAAAAGATATCATTTATGAACTGATTTAAAATTGAAAATGATTTTATTGGTTAAATTATGTTTTGTTGGTCAAAGCAACTAAATTATCAGGCTTCATTCTAAAATTGTTTAAAAGATTAAAATAAAGCTGTTTACTATGTGATTTTTGTGTCTGTCTTTGTAAAGTGTCGTAATTTCTACATTTTAAACTTTATTGATTTCTAAAGAACATCTTAATGTCTCCATGGCATCAGATACTTTATAATCTTTAATGAAATTTGGAATATAGACCTAGGACATAAAAGTGGAAGATAATATAGATTGAACAAACCTTTTTCTCCCCCCCACCCCCATTTTTCCCTACAGAATGTGAAATCCTTTGCATCTTCTGATAGTCTAGCCAAGGTCCAAGAAGTAGCAAGCTGGCTTTTGGAAATGAATCAGGAACTGCTCTCTGTGGGCAGCAAAAGACGACGAACTGGAGGCTCTCTGAGAGGTAACCCTTCCTCAAGCCAGGCAGATGAGGAGCAGATGAACCGCGTGGTAGAGGAGGAACAGCACCAGCAGCAGCAGCAGCAGCAGCTCCGACAACAAGAGGAGGAGCACACCGCAAGGAATGGTGAAGTCATCCGAGCAGAACCTAGGCTTGGAGACCAGAATGACTCCCAGCAAGGACGGTTGGAAGAAAACAACAATCGATTCATTTCGGTAGATGAGGACTCCTCAGGAAATCAGGAAGAACAAGAAGAAGACGGAGAACATGCTGGTGAGCAAGATGAGGAGGATGAAGAGGAAGAGGAAATGGACCAGGAGAGTGATGATTTTGATCAGTCTGATGACAGTAGCAGGGAAGATGAACATACACATAGTAACAGTGTCACAAACTCCACTAGTATCGTGGACCTGCCTATTCACCAACTCTCCTCCCCGTTCTATACAAAGACAACAAAAGTGAGTATATTTAGTTCACTGTTCCCCTGAGACGTTTACCTATGCACATTCATTGTAATGAAACTGTCCTCACGCTCTTTGTTATTACCACAAAATTCATCATCAGATGTGTAGTAATAAAATGAACTAATTTTTGTTTTACAGAAAGTATTAGAAACAGAAGTACTGATAATGGCACAATCTTATTACAAACGGAGGGAAGGGTAATTGATCCTATTACTATGAAAAATCATTAATATCAAATTTTACCATAAATTTTATCCCTAAGACGGGTGTTAGTAGTTTGTGTGCAGCGGAGAGTGTTGCAGTGAAACACGATTTGTGTAAATCAAATCGTAAAGAAACTTTTCTTATTTACAAAATGCAGCTGCTGGGGTGGGCTGTGTATTCACAGGTGTCACTCCAAGGCACAAGTTATTGTCAAGTTTCTGCCACCACTTCCCTTATCTGCAGTTTTTGTTTTCCTTCCCATTCCTAGAAGACAGCTCTGTTGTATGTGCCTTCTTATCTCATTCAGCTAGTAGTAGCCCATGGAGTTAGCCATGGTCTTGTTTCAAAAGGTAGGCAGACTTCTGTCTAAACCAGAGAAGTCTTATCAACTCTGGGACTTGTTGATTAATCTAGTGCTAGAACAACATTTCCATTGGATGCAGTCCTTTGTGGCTATGCCAGAAATTAAGGACTGAAGTATACTAGTCAGTCATACTGTCTGTCATCTTTGCTACTAGATAGGCAGGGAGGTCCTGAAACATTGAAGTCGACTGAGATGGAAGGAGGAAGTGATGGGGCAGTTGCAGTAAATTTGGAATTGCCGGTGCTTGTTTGGGATGGCATGTGGGCTTCTTTCCTCAAAATACTCCTGGCTACTCCTTAAAATTGTGGTTATGACAAAGGGTGGGGATTGTAGAAGAAAAGAAGCAGCATTATTTCTCTCACTCCCCAATCTTTCTGTTGTAGTCTCTCCCCTTCCCTCCCAATCGAATATAGTCAAAATGAAATGATATAGTGCCTGGGCTTTACCTCAAAATAATACTGAAGGGGAGAAAAGGAGACAGTATAGATTGGTCATGAGTTGCTGATTGTTGAGGCCAGGTTACAGAGATGAGGGTGGGGTGGCTCATGAGTATTCTTCTGTGTGGTTTTCAAAGTATGTTTAAAATATTCTATAATCGAGACATTTTTAAGTTGTAATGAATATGAACACACATACACACTAACCCTAGAAAATGATAATCAAAGTTGTAAATAGGAGTTTTCTTTACATACTTGGTCTTGTTGACTAGCTCCTAAGTCAAGTAAGTGCTGACTTCTCCTCCTCATTGAATTTTATTTTCTCTGTATTTTGGTGCTGTTGAAATTACAGGAAATTCAATAAGACGTCAGGTACTTTTTGCTGGACTTAGAATTTAATCAATATTTTAGGCAGTGTTGCTATCTATGGTCTAAATTTAAAGAGGAGAGAAAGTGAAAAGAATTATATTCAGAATCAATGAGTTATGTAACACAACTTTTGCCTCCCCGCCCCCCCCTGCCAACCAGGCTTCTATGCTCATAAATCTTTATGTTTGCATGCTGTTTGGTTCTTTATTTATCATTTGAAAATTAGAAAAAAATCATGAGTGTCCATGTAGAATAGACTTATAAGTTAAACAGTTCTTTGGTATGGAATATTTTCATTCAAATGATAGCTTACTTACTTTACAGACATTAAAATGAAATAATGTCCATAGTAGTCTATCCTCTTGTTCTTATTTGTTATTTTAAAATTTTATAGTGAATCAGTGATTTAGCCCATAAAAAATATACAAACAGATGTAACATCGTCTCCCTTAATGTAACTTGACCTGGAATAAAATGTCGCAGGAACTAGGTTTAATACTTGAATTGCTGTATCATTTTTGCTTAAGGTTGTGAAACTTTAAACTCCTTCTAAAACATGTTTATCCCTAATTTACCTAGCCTGTCTGCAAGTTTAGATTTTATTTAGTTGGTTTGAGAAGGGGCTGACTTCAGTAGTGATTTATATCCATTCTGCCATCTCTGTCTCAAGGTGTTAAAGTGTTTTGAATCTCTACCCCTAATAGCTACAGCCTGCTTTGTTGGTAAGGCTAAGACCTTTTACAATGCAGTCCACCCAGCTTCTATCCCCCAGATCTCTTGATCTCTCCCCCTCAAGGTTACTACATTAAAAGAGGGGGTTTCTACCTCTCTTTTTCTTGAGGATTCAAGTGGAAGAACGGGGCTTAATATTTTACTGCATTATCTCGTTTAAGAAAGAAGTTTAATTGAAACTAAGCATTGTTGAACAATGCAAAGCTATCAGTGAGTTCTGCTATATTTTAAAGACAAGAAAGCCAGCTAGACAAAACATATAGTTTTCCAAAAGGAGAAGTCATTAGATTGTTCTGTAGGAAAACTACCAGTACACAGGTTTGACAGATGCTTTATCTTTTTTTTCCCTTCAAGATGAAACTGTAAACAGAACTTTTAGGTGTATTTTATGTAGTTATATTGTTACCTCCTTAAAAACAAAGTAACAATTTTGAGGCAGTTTTTTCCTAGTGTCTCTCAGGTCATGAAACGCAAGATATTGTGCAGTCCACACAAGGCCACAGGAGTGGACTGAGTACTAGCAACTGCAGGGATAGATGTGTATATGTGCATGAGTGTCTGTGTGTGTGTGTGTGTGTGTGTGTGTGTGTGTGTGTCTGTATAGGTATGCTGTGTACATACTTTTGATATGTTGTTTATTTTGAGGTCATTTTCCTTCACAAATATGGCAAGAAGAATATAAACTATTTGACTGCCAAGGCAGCAGTGCCCTTCTACAATGAGGTATTTTGAGCTTCATTTGGCCCATTTTCCTTTTTTCTATTCTTGAAACTCTTCTTTAGGATCATTCCCAGAGTGCTTTATTTTCTCACCAATACTTTACAGATGTCACCTGTTACTTCATTGCTTAAGAAGAAAATGTCGGTCACTCATGTATATAATAAATCTTAATATAGTAAGTAAGGAAAGGCTCTCATTATTTCAAATATAGAACTGTAGATTGCGAGTAACTTGTTTTGTGAGTGTTCCGCAAGACCAGCAAACATTTCTAATACATTTTAACTTGATAAACGAGCAATGTCTTGCAATACGAGTACCATGTGATGCCAAACGTCACATGATCACAACTCGCTTTGATATACTTCCTAGTGCTTTGATTACAAGCATGTTTCCGGAATGAATTATGCTCCCAAACCAAGGTTTTATCGTGTTTTTATTTTGGAGCAGCTTTAAATTTTGATCATTCTAAACATAAAACACTTCAACAGACTTTACCCTTGGCCACAGTTTCTTTTAAGTCTTCTTAAACTGTGACTTTTAAGAAGAGTAGTGGTATAAGAATCATTTTTAAACCCCCCCCCCCTTTAATGTTAAAATGGGATTAGCCTTTTACTTTACAGTTTTATCCAATAGATCTTTCACGTGTTTGTTTGTTTTTTGGGGGGGGGGGTGCAGTTTCTTAAATATACCCTGGCGCCAGCTATACTTACTTATTCAATCATTCCTGAACATGCTGTATATGCAAATATATTAATGAGAAAATCCACTTTTGGTCTTTCCTTGCCTTGGTCTTTTCTTTGAAAACATACTGAAACTATCAAAACTCTTAGGACAGTCTTTTTTTCCCCCAGTCACCAAAGATTTGTTCATATGGGAACCTACATAATAATGTACATTAGAAATTTCAGACCATCTTAATGTTAAAAGTCAAGTGTAAGGACAGTCAAGAATTGGTATTTATTAAGCCCGTATACTGTTTGCAAGTTCCTGTGATAGATAAGTAAGTAGAAGTTACAGAGAGACCAAAAATGACACTGTAAGTGACCAGAGATTTTAATCCACATCTGCCTAATTTAACAAAACAAAACAAAACAAACAAACAAACAAACAAAAAAAACCCACACCTTTCTTTCCATGTGCTATGCTGCCCCTTATGGTAGAATTTGGAAAATATTGCTACACAAGATTTTCAGCAGAACTACAAGTCTATTCAGGTTCTAGACTCTGGAGTGTGATAACTTTCTAATACAGTGTTGCATTTGAAATCATTAGGGCTCAGTTAAGTGGTTTTCTGTGTGGTATTTAACAAAAATTATTGAAGATATAAAGGTTCAAGGCTAAAATTGTAACAAGAAGAAATGACAGTGAAATTTGAGATTGGAAAACAGGTATCACTTTCCCAGAGTACACCAAACCTGTTTTTAACCAAGAGTTCTGTGCTGTCTATTTCTGTAAATTTGACTAGTCTGCCTATAAATTCTAAAGTCAACTTGCTTCCTCATATAGGAATGCTCATCTTTTCAGTTTTAACTCCCTCTGTACAGCCTTATATTAAAAAAAAAAAAAAATCTTGGCGTGCCAGGGTGGCTCAATCTGTTAAGTGTCTGACACTTGGTTTTCACTCAGGTCATTATCTTATGGTTGTGAGATTGAGGCCTCATTGAGCTTGTGCTGGGCGTGGAGCCTACTTCAGATTTTCTTTTTCCTTCTTTTGCCCCTCCCCTGCTTGTGTGTGTGTGTGGGGGGGGGGGGGGGGGCGGATCTTGTTTTCTAAGGAGATGCCCAGCCCAGACATAAAACTCTTTTTACATGTTTAATGCAGAGTAGCAACTCATTTTCCACTAAAATGAAAAGCAAATGAGGTTACCATTAGACCAAGTCTTTTGTATTCTCCTGATGTTTTCATGAACAAAACCATGCTTGAGCACCAGTTTCTGCTTCTTCCATGCCTGTCTTGTTGTCTTCCATCTGTTGTCACATAATTTTGTTCCTTAACCTCAAATTAGTCTATTTTTTCCCATCCTGACTGTTAGATTTCTCCTAGTAACTAAACAGCTTTTTTATCCTTTTTGCCTCAAATAAGAAATAAATGTCTATTAAAATTGACAAAAGTCTGAGGCTTTTTCTTGTTTCTAGATTCTAAACAGTAGAGAAATTGGGCACAATGATCACTAGGGGACCAGATTAGGGGATCAGAATGACAGTTTTGTTTCTAGCCTTCCATTCTCCAACCACTCTTTTGAACAAGAGCTCCTGAGAAACTTTGTAGGACAATGTGACTAACATCTGAAATCTAACAGGCTGTAAATTCTATTCTGTTGAATGTAGAGTTCTAGAGAGTGATGTCTGCTTCAGGAAGTCCCTAGCCTTCCTTGTCTTGTTCTTGTTAAGACAAAGAACTTAAATTCAAATTCCGTTAGGTGTAAATACATCCAGAGAGCAACAAGAGCTATGTAAGCCAGTCATCTTGAATAACATCCACTAGTAAACATAGCCCAGTGAATAGAGCCTTGCTTCCCACCTTTGTGAAGGAGGATACCATAGAAATATTCACTTTGCCCAGTTTAACCCAATTTTAAACACATGGATTTGGGGCTCCTGGGTGGCTCAGTCGGCTAAGCATCCAGCCCTTGATTTCGGCCCAGGTCATGATGTCATGGTTTGTGGGTTTGGGCCCTGCATCGGGCTGTGCGCTGACATTGCAGAGCCTTCTTGGGATTCTCTCTCTCCCTCTCTCTCTGCTCCTTCCTCACTTGTGCATGCATTCTCCCTGTCTCCTGTCTCTCTCAAATAAACATTAAAAAATTTTTTTAAAAACTTTAGAAAAAAAACCACGTGGATTCACTCATATGTGGAATTTAAGAAATAAAACAAACAAGCAAAGGCAAAAAAGAGAGGCAAACCAAGAAACAGACTCTTAACGACAGAGAAAAAACTGGTGGTTACCAGAGGGGAGGTTGGTGGGGGGATGGGGAAAATAGGAGATGGGGATTAAGGAGTGCACTTGTGATGAGCACTGGGTGTTGTATTGAAGTGTTGAATCATTAAATTGTACACCTGAAAATATTACACTGTGTGTTAACTAACTGGAATTTAAATAAAAACTTTAAAAAATAAACATGTGGAGAGGATAGTGGAAGTGGAGGGAAGGGGACACCCTGGAGAAGATGGGTTTTCCCTTAAAGTGGTAGAGTGAAAATAACTTTTCAGATTTGAACTTGAATTCTGATTTTGCCACCTATTATATGACAATGATCTCATGGACTGTTTCTTTATCTGTAAAATAAGACTATAATACCTACTTCTCAGGGTTTTTATAAGGATTAAGTAAAAAAAAAAATATATATATATAAAGCAAGTAAGTACTGTAGTGCCTGGGACACTCAGGTGTCAGTTGACAAATGAAGGCTTGTGACCTTATTTCTGTTTATCTGTCTCCTATCCCTCACCCTTAATCTCACAAATACACTTCACTCCCCACAAAGGAAACAAGTCTTGTGTTTTTTTTTTAATGACCTTTAGAGTTCAGTCATCATATCACCCTCTAGTGGAAAAAAATATAAATAAATAGATAAATACTTGAAAGAGTATAGTTGTGGATTGGGAACAAACTGTAATAAGCTGAGCCCATCTCTGATAAAAATAAAAATGTGACATAAATTTCCAAGGGAATGCTATTCACAGATCTTCCCAGTTGATAGGTATATGCAATTTCCTTTAATTAGAATTTGTCAGGTTTCTCTAAACTTCATTCTTTTAAAACATGTTTGTTTATTTTTAAGGTTTATTTATTTTTTGAGAGAGACCAGAGACAAAAAACCAACATTTTTGTTGGTGATGGGGAAGATGGTATGAAGAGGATAAAGGAGTGTATATCATCATGGGTTCTGTTTTCACTTTGCTGGATAACTCCAAAATTATGTCTTGAGCGCTCCTCATTCACCCAAGCCTCAGTCCTGCATTTCCAGTTGTCTCTTGGGCATTGTCATCTGAGTGATCCACTGAATGCTAAAATTACTATTTCTTCATACCAATTTTTAATTTTCCTCCTCAGATTTTCTGGTCTCTGTTAGTATCCTGATTTTCTTCTGGTCCTTTGGTGGAAAAATGGTTTGACTTTTTCTTATCTTCTAAACCTATAGGCCCACTGAAGAGTTTAATAGACTTGAATACTTGGTCTTCCTTTTACTTACCCCCAGGTGTTTGTAAGATCCAAATTGGACAGTCCATGTTTAAAAATGTTAGCAGCATCTTTGCTTATGTTTCTGTTTCTTTGCTTAGGCTACAATGTGATGTGCTTGACAATGAGTTAGCAGTATGAATGATTGGATGAATTTTTTAAAAAATGGATTTTTATCTCTGTATGGATTAGTAACCTCAATATAAATATCTGGTGACTGATTTCCCACTAATGAAGTCAAATCCATAATTGGACATTTGAAGTCTTTCACAATCATACTGTAGTGTCTTTCTACCTGATTTCATTTCCATGGATCTACTTGCTTTTAATGATCCCTGTTTCTCTGTAGCTGGCCAGATCCTTCAAACCCAGGTCTGATTTCATCTCTATTTTTATATCTTCTTAGAATTAGAAAAGTCATTGAACTACTTTTTGATTCTTTACACAGTTCATTTGGTATTGCCTTATGACTTTTGGGTAAGTTTTGTCTTGAGTTGACATTTCCTACTTTTTTTTTTTTGAACAGTAGAAATTTGATGTATTTGTCTCTAGTGCTAATTTAGGTTGAGAGTTACAATTCGCAAATTGTAATGTGAAACAATTCTCATTTCACCTCTTAAGATGTACCCAGGCTAGACTATAAATTGTAAATAAGCATGGCATTTAAATTTAGATTAAAACTCAAATATGCAATATAAAGATAGTTACATTGAAGAATGTTACAATACAATTAGCCATGCTAGGGTAAGACTCTCCTGAGAAGTTAAAATTCCAATTTAAGAACCATATTGCTAAGATGCAGAAATTAATTGAAGGCAACTTCTATAACCATTAGCAATCATCTCTTTGAAGAAAATTTAACAACAGGAAAATACTTAAAAATATAATGTTTGCTGAAAATATAGAACTCAAAACTGTGTATACAGTATGATCCTACTTATGAAAGAAACATACGTTAAACCTGTATATGCATGGGAAAAGATCAGGAAGAAACCACATGTTAGGAATTCCCTCTGAATATGGTTATTTCTATTATATATTATATACTTTTCAGAATTTCCCAAGCTTGCTACAAGAAGCGTATATTACTATGATTTATTAAGAAATAAACTGTATCTCCTGGAAACTAGTTCGTATTTTACTTAGTCCTTTGAATAACTTCCATAATAATGCTCCAATAGAAGATTGAACAGAAAGGACCCCTCATACAGAAGGGCATTATATGATGATATCTTCATAAAAATGCAACTGAATATACTGGAAAGCAATGAACTCTAAGAGTTCTTTGTGTAACCAATTCTTCGTATCTCTGGAACTCAGGTACCACCCTGGCAATTTTCTAAGGTCAACTTCCCACATTATTACAAGAGTAACAGTTAGTATAATAGTACCTTTTTTAAATTTTCAAGACATTTATTTATTTGTTTATTTATTCAAAATGTTTATTTTTGAGAGAGAGCGTGAGTGAGGGATGGGTAGAGACAGAGAGGGGGACAGAGGATCTGAAGCGGGCTCTGCCCTGACAGCAGCCAGTCTGTGTGGGGCTCAAACTCCCGAACTGTGAGATTATGAGCTGAGCTGCAGTCAGACGCTCAACTGACTGAGCCACCCAGGTGCCCCAGGACATTTATTTAATACATAGTTTCTTTAGAGAGTTACTTAGAATAGCCTTGACAGCAGTTTTGGCTGTCCATGAAACGTGAATATCATTTAAAAATCTTTCTATAGGCAGTTTCAGAGTCTTTTAAAACATATTTCTAAAGTGCTCTACCGGGAAGTCACCAGTGCTTTCCCTCCCCTCCGCTATTCCCAACCCCGTTTCTTCAAACTAAGTAAATGTATTTAAACTGCTTAGGTTTTTCCTCCTAATTTTAAGCCTCCTGAGATAATGTCTGAATGAGAGGGGACCTTTGAGGTCACCAAGTCCAAACTTGTGCCTTTGGCTTTAGCAGTAGACTTGGGCTTCAAAATGAAGTTATCACAAAGAAAAACTACAGTGTGAAGTAATGTATTTTTAGACAATTCTACATGATGACATCTGTTACTCTTCTTTGGTCCTTGTTCTTCCATCTAGAGCAGTGACGGCCCTTCTTCTAGAAGACTGGCTGTCATATTTACCCATAATCTTTTCTCCAGATTGAATCCCTTCAGTGAGTTTTCCAGGGTCACCCTCCTTGTTGCTCTTCTCTGGACAGGTTACTCTTGAAGTGTTATGTCCCATAGTCAACGTGGTGCTGCTGACATGTAGTAGAGCCTGACTATTACTGTTCCTGTTCTGAACCTCATCAATATAATGAAATAGCATTGATAATGATATTAATAGTGATAATAAACCATTTATTGAACACCACTTACTCTGTGTTAGGACATTGTGGTACATTCTTTCCTTATAGAATCTCATCCTGTTATGTAAGTTCTAATTTTTATCCCCATATCAGAGATGAGAAAGAAGAGGTAAAGTAATTCATCATTGGCCAGTCCGCTGATTAGTAGTAGTGGAGCTAGGATTTGAACCCAGATATCATTCTGGGTCCAGATTGCAAGTTGTTAAAATTTGAAAATTCAGTGAAACTGTAATTTTAGGAGGAGGTGGACTGTTGACTAACCCATAAAGCTACCACCCTAACATTTGTTTTCATGCCACCAAAAGTTACCCCAACTTAATCTCTGTTCCCATGGTATATTTAGTATGACTCATATCACATTGTATTAAAATTGTTTTGCTGCCTCCCTGTTATTCAAGTCCTTTGACTTCTTATTTATCTTGCCTAATAATGTTTGTCAGGTATAAGATGCCCCACTACCTAATAACTTGTCAGTAAATAGTGAATAAAGTTACATATTACTTAAAAGTCCTTGACTACATGGATACGTATTTTGCATAAACAGTGATCAGTGTATATGCCGTTTTGTATTCCTGCTTTTAGCAACATTTATGTGCAGGTTTTTATGTAGACATAAGTTTTCAACTCTTTTGGATAAATACCAACAATCATGGTTGATAGATCATATGGTAAGAGTATGTTTAATTTTGTGAGAAACTGCCAAACTGTGTTTCAGAGTGGCTGTACCATTTTGCTCTTCCACCAGCAATGAATGAGAGTTGCTATTGCCAGCTTTTGTTGTCAGTCTTTTGGATTGTGGCCATTCTAACAGGTGTGTTGTGATATCTCATTGTAGTTTTAATTTGAAATTTTATAAAGACATGATGTTCAACATCTTTTCATATGTTTATTTGCCATCTTCTTTGAGGTGTCTTTTTAGATCTTTTTTTGCCCATTTTTTAATTGAGTTGTTCATTTTCTTATTGTTGAGTTTTAAGAGTTCTTCATATATTTTGTTCAGCAGGCCTCTATCATATTGTCTCTTGTGAATTTTTCTCCCAGTCAGTGGCTTGTGTTCTCATTCTCTAGTCATTGTCTTTCACAGAGCAGAAGTTTTTAATTTTAAGGAAGTCCAGGTAATGATTTCTGTCATAGACTGTGCATTTGGTGTTGTATCTAAAAGTCATCATCATACCCCCCCAGGGCCATCTACATTTTCTTCTATGTTATCATTTAGGAGTTTTCTAGTATGTGTTGTGTATTTAGGTCTATGATCCATTTTTAGTTAATATGTGCACGTGCATGGCCAGTTGTTATGGCACCAGTTGTTGAACAGTCTTTGCCCCATTGTATTATCTTTGCTTCTTTGTCAAAGATTAGTTGAATATATTTATGTAAGTCTGTTTCTGGGCTATTTTGTTCCTTTTTGTTTGTTTGTTTCTTGTATCCACAAGATTTTTTCTGGGTAACCTGTGGGAGTCATCACTGGATAGCTCCTCTCTGTTGAATCCCAACCCTCGAGTGTATAGTTTGGGCAGGTAATGTTAGGCAGACTTCTGGAAAGAATCGGAGGTAAGAAGAGCTGTCTGTCTGCTCTCTCTCATTTACTAGGCATAATCCTTGGGCTCATCCACCAACCTCCTTGAGCCTCAGTTTCTTCACCATTAAACAGGAATAGGGTAGCTGTCCTTACTGCAAAAGTGTTGTATGGAGTTTAAATGAGACGATAAATGTGAAATGCTTTGCAAATTTTATTTATTTATTTATTTTAGCATTTTTAAAGTTTATTTATTTATTTTGAGAGAGAGTGTGCCAGCAGGGTAAGGGCAGAGAGAGAGAGACAGAGACAGAGAGAGAAGGAACAGTGTGGAGCCTGATGTGGGGCTTAAACTCACAAACCATGAGGTCATGACCTGAGCCAAAGTCATGATTGGGGTGCTTAACCGACTGAGTCACCCAGGTGCCCCTGCTTTGCAAATTTGAAAAAGCCGTACAGACATAGGAGATGATCATTTTTATTGTCCTCTTTATTTCTACGTTAGGTGACATGACCACAAACAAGGCCGGGATATATCCAGTGTTGCTCTTCGTTTATTTTTTCTTATTCATTTACTTTTAGGGTTTCTTTTTTTCTAGTCAAGATATGCATCTTTGCCCTTGTGATCAGTGAGGGATTCCTTCCAACATGATAAGAGGTGAACGTAAGTGCAGATAAGCTCATTATTGCAAGTTTCAAGATCTACTTACAGTGGAACACTACTTGTGCATTATCAAGAAAGCAAGTTTGGAAAGGAAATGACATTTTCCTTTTTGATTTGTCCTCTTACCAATACAACACTGTCTTGATTATTGTAGCTTTATAGTAAGTCTTGAAGTTGGGTAGTATCAATCTTCTTTGTTCTTCTCAGCCCTTCTGGGTCTTTTGCCTCTCCACATAAACTTTCGAATCTGCTTGTTAATATCAATAAAATAACTTGCTGGGATTTTGATTGGGATTGCATTGAATCTGTAGATCAAGTTGGGAGGAACTGGCAACTTGACAATATTTAGTCTTCCTATCCAAGAACATGGACTGTCTATTTACGTAGTTAACTCTTTTTTAATATCTTTTGTTAGAATTTTGTAGTTTCCTTCATCAGATCTTATATATATTTTATTAGATATACTTAAGTATTTACTTTGGGGGGTGCTAATGTAAAAGGTAATGTGTTTTTAATTTCAGATTTGCCTGTTCATTGCTGTTACAGGAAAATGATGGACTTCTGTGTATTTACTTTGTATCCTGCATTCTTGCTGTAATTGCTTATTAGTTCCAAGAGTTTCTTTCTTGATTCTTTCTGATTTTTGACATAGGTGATACTCTCATTTATGAATAAAGGCAATTTTATTCTTCCTTCCTAATCTGCAAATCCTTTATTTCCTTTTCTTGTCTTAACTGCATTAACTAGGACTTCTAGTATGATGTTGAAAAGTAGTAGAGAGTGGGGTGCCTGGGAGGCTCAGTCAGTTAAGCATCTGACTCTTGGTTTTAGCTCAGGTCATGATCTCACAGTTCATGGGTTTGAGTCCCACTTCAGGCTCTGCACTGACAGCAGGGAGCCTGCTTGGGATTCTCTCTCTCCCTCTCTCTCTCTCTCTGCCCCTTCCCTGCTCGCATGCACATGCTCTCTCTCACTCTCTTTCTCTCAAAATAAATTAATAAACTTAAAAAAAATTGATTTAAAAAAAAGAGACAGAGAAGTAGTAGTAAGAAAGAAAATCCTTGTCTCATTCCTGATCTTAGTGGGAAAGTTTCTTACCATTAAGTGTGGTATTAGTTGTCAGGTTTTTCAGATGTTTATCAGGTTGGTGAATTTTTCCTCAATTCCTAGTTTGGTAAGAACCTTTGTATCTTTTATTCTTTTAAATGTAATTGTTATATGTATAATATGTACAAAATTCAAAAACCTTCTTATTTCCTTCATCTTGTTTCTACCCTACTCTCTACCTGAGAAATGAGGTTTATTTGATATTTCTGAGCATAGAGGAATTTGGGTTACTTTGATATCTTCGCTTAAGCTTTTTCCTCATCTTTTAAATGTCTTCTGTCCTCATCAAGATCCATTCAGAGCGCACCTTCTTTAGGAATATTTCATAGAAATCTGAGCAAAATTCTGGATCTCCATTAGCTCTTTGTTTTTAACTTATATTGTGGTAATTATAGTCACTTTTTTCCTAAAATTTATGTGTATTTAGATTGTTGGCAGACCTGATTCTCTGAGATTCTCTGTGTCTTAAAGGACCTTGTACTCTGCATACAGAAAATGCTTAAAAAACTTGAACTTTCAGAAAACAAAATCTTTATGTATTTTGACAAACACTGTCCAATTTAATCCTGTTCCACTTAATGTAAACATTTACAGGTTTTTGAACCTGAGGATAAAACTTTAAATTTGTCCCTTTTAGATTTTCTAATTTGTAATTTTCCATTGTGCCTCCATTCTCACTCAGTTTCCATTTCACTCCTTCTTAATGAAGGATTATTTCATCACCAAGATTATTTTATCAAGATTCTGTCTTCTAGCATTTTCTATGTTCCTCCCAGTTCTGTAGTTCTCAATGCATATGTATCCACATCCAAATAATTAAATCAGTGATATTTTCGGTGAGGAAATGAAAGCTAGGTTGAGACCTTAAAGGCTAGGTAGGAGTTAGTGTTGTGGGAGGCTATAAAGAAATGAAAATAAGGAATCATAACTTTGAATAGTGGCAGAAGTTTTAGAAATAAGTATAGAGCCTTTCTAGGTGACTCTTTGAATATATTCCAGATGTCTGTGTGGGTTTATATTGGGCAAATTTATTTAAATTTTCTTTGTTTACAATTTGTTTCTTAATGGTTTGCCAATAGCTAATGGGTACTTTAAAAGATTGTTTACAGAGTTTCCATGGCATAGGCAACTTACCTTCCCTTGACATTTAGAGGACTGATCTTGGTGCCAAGTACAGGAACTTCACAATATCTTCCTATAGTTTCTAAAGTTTTAGCTTGGAAATACTATTTGCTTAATGTTACATGAAGTGAATGAGATAGCAGAGAGTTTAATTTAGATTTTGTTCATATACCAGTCACCCCCTCCCCATCTTTTCCTCCCCAAAACTTCAGTATGTAAAAACAATATTAAAAAAAATAAGGCAACATAAATTTTAAAAATATTTACAAATCTATAATAAACTTGGGTCCATTTTGAAATTAGTGTTTCACCAACTTTAATTTAGACAGTAGTTATTGATTACTAAGCCTTTTATCAGTGATTACAATCTTAAGAATCTTATTAACAAGATTCTTTTCTGCTTATAAGTCTTCTTTTTAGTTTGACTCTTATCCTAGAATCTCAATCCTTCTTTGACTTCTCTTCTGGGGAACAGTTTTCATGTATTTCCTTGCTTTGTTTGCTATATTGAATCTCTTATCTATACATTATGATAAGAGAAAAGCCAGGTTGGATGAATTATAGAAGTAGAACACAGAGAAAAAGTATGGTTAGAGAATATAAATTAGCTGTGTTTTAAATACCTAATTTGTAGTCATGATACTATTATTTTTGTTTCTTCTTTGAAAATGGCCTTAAATTCAGTGCTGTTTAGTTTTAACTGAGAAATGCTGTTTGTTTGTTTGTTTGTTTGTTTCTATTTAGCATTGGGATTTTTTAATGGGAAAATGTTTAAAAGCATTTCAGAATTCTTTCAGTGAACACTCTAAATGTGGGTAGTAGTTTCAAAGAAGGCACAGGCAAGTAAAGCCACAAGAGGTACAACTTAGGTTTTTGTGGAAGTCATACATGAGTATGTTTAAGCATATTTAGTAAATCAGAGAAAGTTTACTATGAAATATATAAGAATTAAGAATTCATCTGTTTCTTCATTGAACACTAGAGGGCCATATAGTACCTTATTGTTATTGATTGAGCTGCTTTTAACGTATTTAAATATATGTAGTAATTGCTTGTCTCTCTTCTACTTTGTGTCCTAGTACACTGTTTCTTGCTCAGAATTTGAAAATAATATTTAGAGTGGTTATGTGCATTGATATGTGAGATACCTAGAATTGTCCTTTTTTATTTGTAACCAGGCACTGTATATCTTTATCTGGCTGTTTTTAAACAGCAATAACAACAAAAAGTGAAGAAAGTAAACGTTGGGATGAGTGTACATATGTGCATAAACTTTGAGAATATAAGAATGTTTTTAAGAAATTTCTCAAGTAGCTGCACATAAATGCAATAAAACCCAAAAGTCTTGTCATTGTTAACTGCTCTGGGCTTCCTCAACATACATGTGAGGAAAGAATGATCCCTCCAAGCTATCGACTCCAAATTTCCTCTTGTGTGAGCATTGAAGGTAATTTTGCATGGTGTAATCACCTCAGCATCCTGAACTAAAAAAGAATATTTGAACAGATGATTGTTCTTCCTCATTTTCTTTTGGTTGCTTGGGGTGAGAAAATGAAAACTGTAATCCACAAGGTCCAAATATATCTGATGAATGAGTGTGGAGAAAGTCATGATTGAGCCAGTAAGATTACTCAGGCTCTTAGGAACTGCTGGGTGTGTGTATGTGTCAGGACCCACGTGCACGCTACTGTGCATGTGTGTCTTCCCAAAAAAGTGTGAATATTCAGTTAAAAAAACCCATAAACATTGTACAGGCTCCAGAAACTGGCTTTGAGTTACATTTAACCTATAGACTACAACTGATCTTATTCGTCTCTTTTTTTTTTTAATTGAAGTATAATTGACATATTGATCTTTGATACCTTGTAAAGAAGTTCAACATCTCAAGTAGAGCCTTAGTTAAATTTTTATTTCTCCCCCTAAATATACTTTAAAGAAATAATGACAAGTTATTATTTATTGTGCTTATCAGTTGTCATTTTAATTTTTATATTATGTTTTCAGAGGAGAAAATAAGGACATTTTCTCTTTAGCTACTATTTTTACTTTTCGTAAAGAAAGATTTGGTAGAACTCAATGAAACACATTGTTTACACGTAGAGGGGAGCATGTAAGAGGATTCATGTGACGGAAGGGGCAATAATACATTTAAAGACTTAACCTTATCTTTTGAGTTTCTCTCCCTTAGATATGTTAATTTTAATATCTTAAATCGTTATCTCAAATTAGTACTATAATGAAGTGATAAATTGTAGTCTTTAGTTCTGACTTTTCCTGAGGAGATAGTCCTGTTGAATACTGATGACCTTCTATTCAATTTAAAATCATTGCTTTGTAAATGTATTCTTTAACTGATAAAGTTATATTTTCTTTGTGTTTGCAGCGGTTTTTTGTCAGTCTAGTTTTCTCAAAACGTTTATTGCTGTCTTTTTGACAGACATGAGCTTAAGTGGTTAAACACTGAGCTTGAATTCTGATCTTTTTGTTCAGGTGATGAAATTAGCTATTCATAGTATAATCTACTTGGTGAATGTTCTGTGGTCCAGAGTATAAAACAAGTAAAAAGAAGAGATCAGTATCTGGTTATGGTGAGAGACACTTGATGGCTTCTTCCTTGAGGAGAGATATTAGATGCTATTGATGAAGACATTAAAGTATCTTTTCAGCATGTATCTGGAGAAAACATTGCCTTATTAGTTAAAATTGAGTTCAGGTTAGCAATATGACTGCACCGAAAGAACTGCTATTTTTCTTCTAAGATGTGCCACAATTTTATATTAACTTTTGTGGGAATGGGAGGGAGGAATGTGTGGCATTTAACATTACTATGCTAAATACCTGCATCCACCGTAAGGGCATTTCATTTCTAAAAGGTTAATGCAAGAGGGGCAAGTGCAGAGTTGAATGTATGTGGTGTTTTACAAAGGTAAAAGATCACTTTGATTCCTTCAAAAGGCAGAAGGTTTGGGAAAATCAGGTTAGTATGAGTAGCAGAAACATTTCTAGAATCTCATTCACCTGTATTGTAAGTAGTTTCCATCAGTGATTCCTCGATCATACTGAAATGATTTTCAACCAGAGAACTTTCTTAAGCTCACTTCCCCATATCACAGTTTATAGGAGACACAAACTCAAGAGATCATCAGGGTCAGAAAAGTAATTTAAGTTAATTTACTTGACTAAACATAAGACCCAGAGAGCCAGAGCATTTCTGAAAGGGGTTAGTGTGAAAATTGCAATCCTAATATTGCCTTATTTTTCAATTTTTGAAAAGTCACTGGAATTCTAGAATTGTTAAGTTTTTTATAAGTTGGTGTTTTTCACCAGGTCCAAGTTTTTCAAAAGCATTTCTTAGGCTGGTTTGACCTATGGACCACCAATTTTTCACTAGACATGATAGGAGGGAAAAGAGAGTGCTGTTCATCACTCATTGCATAATTAAAATAATTTGCATCAGTATAGATCCATTAAGAGCATGAGGTTGTTTGGAGTAAAAGTACAGCATTTACATAGCCCATTAAGTGCCTTAATCAGTGACTTGAGGACTTTTTTCTTTATGAATTTAATGTACTAGTTTTAGGTGTTAAACTGCCAAATAAATTGGCCTCATTTCAAAGAAATGTGTATCCTAATTTCCACAGGTAATTTGAGATGGCCTATGTGTAGGAGAAACACATAGAATAAAATGATCAAATGTACATGAAAATTAGTACCAGGGAAAATACTGGAGTAGATTATGAAGACCAAGCCAGGAGAAAAGATGAGGAAAGAATTATGATGAAATGGAGTAAGGTTGGCCACTCATAAGGGCCTGTACCAGTATTCTTCAAGGTGTGACCCTAGACTAGATGTGAGAAACATCTGGAGAGCTTACTAATGATGCAAGTTGCTGGGTTACATTTCAGAACTACTTAACCAAATCGCTTGGGTTGGGATGTGCATTTTTAATAAACTCCCACATGATTCTAATACAGATTAAAGTTGGCAAAATACTGGCCGATAACCTTGTCTCTCTGTTTCCTTGTGATTAAAATGAAGAGGAGGATATGCTGGTCCTCTCTAAGAAAGAGAAAACAAGTCAGTCTCTCTCTCTCTCTCTCTCTCTCTCTCTCTCTCTGTCTCTCTCTCTCTCTCTCTCTCACACACACACATACACACACACACACACACACACACACGTAACCCCTTTTCCTAATATATAAAAGGAATTTCTCACATGGGGCTTCATGAGTGATTCAGTAGACTGTGCCCTCAATAACATATCTATAACAAATGCAAATGCTTATGAATAGCAGTAAGCAGAGACTATGATCTCTGTAGTCACACTGGGAAGTTTTCAATTATTAGCTCTGTAACTTCGTGGCAATTTGACCTTGGGCAAACTGTTAATTTCTCTTGTAGAGTTATCTTAAGGATGATAGTAGCATCATCAGTAATACAGTGTTGAGAGGATTCAATGAGACAGTATACATAAAGTATTTAGAAAAGTGGCTGGTAGATAGTACGTCCTTAATGAGTATTAGGTATTGTATTTCATAAGATTTATTATTGTCAGGTTATACGATCATACTAAAACTGACTTAACTAACTACTTACTCCAGGCTAGGTAACATGCTATGCAGAATATTTTTATTTCCAAAGATACTTATCTCTTAGATATATTGAAACTATTCCACTGATTTTTGCCTAAATTATTGTGACTTTTAGCACTGAGTCCAGCTGTTTGGTATTTATAAATTTTGCCCCTGCTAACCATGAAGTACTTTTGCTAACAGATTTTTTTTTCTCCTTCTAATTGGTTGTTAATGTTAACCCTAGAAGGAATTTGAAAGAGAACCTGAAAGTAAATTTTGGTGGTTTTGGGGCTTTGAGTCCTCATGTGAAAATGTTCAGAAGGGGTGGAAATGCTAGTTCTATTCTATAATGATATGTGGGTGTTCTTGAACTGAATAGCTGGAACTAGAATAAATGCAAAAGAAGATTCTCTTTGGTACTTCTATAGAAATCCTATAATTAATTACTGCTTAATACTACAGAAATACCTAAATTTCTCACAGTTAAGAGATGATTATAAACAAATGATAGCAGTCATTATGAATGGAAGAATAGTTTTCAGTCAGGTTGAAATTATTTCTATTTCGGATGCATTCCAGAGAGCACATTTTGTAAAATGTTGGTATAGCTACTAGCTGCATCTGATACAGAATGCTAACTTGATTCCTCCTAGTAGTAAGAATCCTTGGTAGCATCTTGCATGTAAACTTTAACTTCCAATTATATAAAAAGTAAATAGAAGAATGATGATTGTTTTTATAGATCACCAGGGCTAAAAATAGTGTATAAGATTATTATTGTTTGGTTGTTTGTTTTTTTTTAAGCAAAGGATTTACTTTGTTCAAATGTACCATGTCCTGCTGTTCATTTGGTCTTTACTGATGCTGTTATTGAAGGTAGCTTCTCTGCTTTAGAAATCACAATTGCTTTTAGAAGCAGCTTTACTTTCAAAGTGAAAATGCTTTAATTTTCTGTTTTTGGTTGGTCTTAAGTGGAAATTTGTGGTTATTGAGATCAGATGCAAATAAGGAATGAAGTATGAAGAAAGTACTTGTGAATTTGTAAAATAAGTTATTCATTTGCTTAGTTCCAGATGTTGGTTTTATATGTCTACATTATAAATTTCGTTTTCAAGAATGAATTGTTTGTACTTTGCCAATATGCTGCCATCTGTCTTAGGGTCTAATGAGTGAAAACTTTAAATATGCTGAAGTGCATCCATAATGTTTATCACTTTCAGTTTCAGTTTTCAGGTTTATTTTGTAATACTCATTCACTCTGTTAACTGGTATAGAAGAGATTAAAATTTTAAGAGAATCTTGTATATCATTCAGCTATCAATAATCTTCTATTTAGTTTTTGTGTTTTTTCACTCCAGAACAGAGCAGAGATTGCAAATTGCTTATATAGTATCTTTTTAACACACTCAAATTTGTTGCCAATAATTGAAAATCTGGAGAGTTCACATAAAAATATTGATTTTTTTTTATTTTGCAAATGTGTAGTATCTGGCTTTACTAAGCTCATGTGTATATGTAACAACAATCATTTGCAATTTTAAATGGGCTTTCCAGGTCTTAAACCTGACCTGTTTCCTTCATTTTGCTGCCTGCTTCTCTAGTCATTTGAGTTTGGTTTGAATAAAGACAAGCATGATTTTAGGAAATCCAAAAATAAGCTGAGTTTTCCTTTATTTGTCACATATCAAATTCTTTTGGATATACATTCATACCAGGGCAATGTGTAACAGTTTGTCAAGTTTATTATTAAAATAGCCAGAGACTTGCTTAACACCTCATTTTGAATTGGGTATCATCAAGGTGAGAATTTGTCACCAAAACTTTTGCCACCCTCCAAATACCCAAATTTTCATCCTGGATCCCCTGTTATCCTTTCCATTCTCATTTAGTTTTGAAGTTAACACTCTACTAAGATAATATTTATCATTTTACAACAGTAAACCAGTGTTCTTGGTGCTCCTTGTATTATTGTAAGATGTTTCAGTTATCTGTTGTCACTTAACCAGTCATTACAAAGCCTTATAGATTATAACAAACAACAACTCATTTACTATTTTTCATTGTTCTTTTAGGTTACGAATTTGGGAGGGGCTCACTTGGGCATTGCTAATTCAGGGTTTCATTCAGATGGTATCTACAGGGGAAATAAGAGTTTAGAACAGCTGGGGGCTGGCCAAGAATCTTTTTCTTGGGACACTTGGGTGGCTTAGCCAGTTAAGCATCCAACTTTGGCTCAGGTCATGATCTCATGGCTTGTGAGTTCGAGTCAGGCTCTATGCTGATAGCTCAGAGCCTGGAGCCTGCTTCGGATTCTGTGTCTCCCTCTTTCTCTGCCCCTCCCCTGTTCGTGCTCTGTCTCTCTGTCTCTCTCTCTGTCTCTCTTTCAAATAAATAAATAGACATTTAAAAAATTAAAAAATAAAAAGGAATCTTTTTGTCTTCCTATAGTCTCAGGACTTCTACATGTGTGGTCTTTTTACCTGGGCTATTTTAAGTTTCTTCACAGCATGGTGGCCTCAGGGCAATTAGGCTACTTAAAACAGGGCTACCATATGAGTATTTCAGTAAGTAAGGTGGAAGCTGAATCTCTTAAGACTTATACTAGAAAGTCACATAATGTAACTTACACATTCTCTTTTGTTTGAAATAAACTTCACTTGTCAGTGGAATGCGTGTCAGAGTACATTGTAAGAAGAGCATGTAAGATGGGGGATATTGCAACGACCATCTTTGAAAAATACAGTCTGCTATAGGGGGATCATAGTATCTTTGCTTTTATAACTGTTTCTTTTTTTCTTTTCATTTGGACTTCATAAAATTCAGGCTCATTAAAGCAGATTCCATATATAATATATGTGTCTTACACAATACTTTATTTCAGTTATCTAGAGCTCCGTTATCTGGCAAACTTACATACCTGAAACATATACAGTAAAATCTTGGATTGCAAGTAACTTGTTCTGTGAGTGTTCCACAAGATGAACAAACCTTTCTAATAAATTTTAACTTGGTAAATGAGTGATGTCTTGCAATACGAGTAGTATGTGACGCCAAGCATCACATGATCACAACTGAGCCAATGGTTCTTGAAATTCACTTTGAGATATGAGTGCTTTGGATTACAAGCATGTTTCCGGAATGAATTATGCTCACAAACCAAGGTTTCCTGTATCGTAAAAAGTAAAACTCCAAACAGCCCAATTATAAAGTACACAAGCAAGTTAGGCTTAACATTCTATAGAATAGAATATGCCTTAAAAAGAATTTTTTTTTAGTATTTATTTTTGACAAAGACAGAGTGCAAGTGAGGGAGGGGCAGAAAGACAAATCCAAAGCAGATTCCAGGCTCTGAGCTGTCAGCACAGAGCCCAACATAGGGTTCATACCTACCAACCTCGAGATCATGACCTGAGCCAAAGTCAGATGCTTAACCAATTGAGCCACCCAGGCACCCCAGAATAGAATATGTTTTTAATACAGAACATGAGTTTAGGAATTAGACATGCTAGGGTAAAAATCTCAACTCCACTGCCTCGCAGCTCTGTTGCCTCGAACAATTTTTTAAGCCCTTTGGAGCTTCAATTTCCTTGTCTATAAGATGTAGGATAATGATACTTCCCAGTCTTTTCTAATATTTAAGTGAAATATAACATGATCTACTAGGAGCTCTGTCAGTGTTTAATTCTTCTCCCACATCACTGTATCAGTCTGAAAAAAATGCATCATATTTTCTAAGCCCTGTTAGCCGTAAACTTCCTTTATATCTCCTATTGGTCTCTGTTAGTCTCCTAGCATTCCTGGGCTTCCTGCTTCCATCCTGTGATCTTTGTTTTATGCATAACCAAGAATTACAGGGATGGAGTTTTACTTTTAATCTTTCTTAATAACCAGTTAGTGTTTTATTTCCTGGGAAGAATGAAAACTTAGACTACAGTTTATTTTAAACTTCAGCTATAAAATTAATGTTAGTGTGTAATTTTGACAATGTAAAAGGCCAGTGGTATCAGCTGTCAGCCCATGCAGGAATGAGACCCTATCTATGTCTTTTCTGTAGCTTAATTCTATACTTAAAGTATATTCTATGCTTAATGAATAATTCTATACTTAAACTTGATGTTAAAGTGAATATTGATAAATGAGTACTTTGTCAGTGTTCACTGAATATTGATAAATCTCACATGCTTTCATAGCATATTACTGAGAATTATATAAGTGAAATTGTGGAACTATGTTCATCTCAAAGTAATTGTTTTTTATTTATAATTGTGCCAAACTTAACAGTATAATAAACACCGTTGTCTTCCCCCTCTGATTTTACTTTTTAAATTGTCAACACAGTCAAGTATCTTACATTTCCATAGATTGAGCTCTTTATTTTTCATAGGATAAGTTTCTATAATGTGTTAAACCATCAATTTGGTGAACTTAACTACATTGGAGCTTAATATTTTTAAAGCTGTACTGAAAAACCACCTGCATGACATTATTATTATTATCATCATTATTATTAAAAGATTTATTAATATTATGCCCTTATTTATGACTCCCTGACCCACAGCACTCTGCAGAATTTTTTTTTTTTTTTTGAGAGAGAGAGGGAGAGAGAGAGAGAGAGAGAGAGAGGCAGGCAGAGAGAGAGAGGGAGACATAGAATCTGAATCAGGCTCCAGGCTCTGAGCTGTCAGCACAGAGCCCCGAAGCAGGGCTCGAACTGAGGAACTGCCAGATCAAGGCCTGAGCCAAAGTTGGATGCTTAACCGACTGAACCACCCAGGTGCCCCACTCTTCAGAATTTTTGTAGGAGAAATAAATAATTGATAAGTAATATTTAGTTTAACTGAAGGGTTAATGAACCTTTAATGCTTAAACTTGTTCATAAAAGTAACTTAAATGACATGTCTTCAAAAACCAATATTAGTTTTTGTCTTCTTTCTTACACCTAATTTTATTTTGAGGATTGTGGAAAATTAAGTTTCTTTAAATCACTTTGTCATCTCATGAGGCTTTTGCATGACTGAAATACCTGTAATTACTGAGTCATTTTTGTCATAGTTGACTTAAAGGTATAACTATAATAATCATCAACTGAATTCTTGGTGAGCAGCTGTGTAAGACCACTTTAACAGCTGGGGTTAACTCAGCACAGACTGTAAGAGTTAAACTTAATCATGAGGCAAGTTATATGTTAAAGTCATTAAGGACTTCATACTGGGCATTTCTGAAATACTTAAAAAATTTAATCCTATAGTTGGATTTTTGTTTTATCACAAATATTTCTTTAAATGTTTAATGAAATAATGAGAAGTGTCATTTTAATATAACAAAGTTCTAAGACAAATATGGCAGTAAAATCCAAAGTTTGCTTGTTAAAAAAAATATATATATATATATGTATACACACACACACACATATATATTCTGGTGTCACTAAGCTGCTATGGTAAGTAGGAAATAAAAAATATATAAATTATTATGGTATAATATGGAACCAGAAAAATCTCAAAGATTATTTTTCTTGAATTTCATCTGATTACATCATGTAGCTTTTTTCCAGTGAAAATATTTTCTCATCATTATACAACACTAACATATATTCACAATAAAGGGATAGTTTTTAGAAGGTATACACAAATGAATTGTAGCAGTGAATTTTATCTAGATGTATTTTGTAGCTATACTATTCACCAAACTATAATAAAGGAAGGCTCACCAAATTGACAATCCAACACTATTCCAAGAAGGCTCTATGTGTGGTACCAACAGAACTGTAATATACTCTTAAAACTGCAAGAGACTTCATTCTCAGTCATCTAGTCCAGCCTCCTCATTCTAGAAATCTGAAATCTGAGACTAGTTAAGAGACTTATGTAGGGTCACTGGTTAGTGGTTGGAGCTGAAACTAGAACTTAAAATTCACCCAATGTTTTTTGGATACTGATAAATTTACCTGGAGTATCAACTGCAAGTAATTTGGCTGAGAGTTGATAGATGCAACAGTTTAGTCAAGAATAATTTAGTTGTAAATAAGTTCATGAATAGTTGGGTGTTTTTGAATCATGAAATTTCTAGTGTACCATGGGGGTAGTTTTGTCATCATTTTGAAGGACTTGTCTGATCAGTTTTTCTATATTTTACTTTTTGTAACTTTATTTTTAGCCAATCATTTAGAAATAACGGGAAAATTCCAGTAGAATTCAGAAACAACCTAAATGTCCAGCAGTCAGATCTTGGGTATATAAATCAAAGCAGTTATAATACTTTATGTAATCTGCTATTGTAGCATTTTTACTTTGACATTGTAAAGTATGTACATGATGCATATCTAATGCTTTTATTTTGCAAATGTCTGATTACCAGGTCACATTTTTATAACACTTGTATAAACTGCATGTGCTGTTTCAGAACTCAAGCTAATTTCTCTTACGTAGTTAGGGGCTGCCCTTGGTGCCCACGTAAAGAAAATTAGCAGGGAAATACGTTCAAGACACCCCGTGGATGCCTAAAACCCTGGATAGTAGTATCAAACTCTGTAAATACTATGTTTTTCGTATACAAACAGACTTATGATAAAGTTTAATGTATAAATTAGGCATAGTAAGAGATTACCAACAATAGCTAATAGTAGAATAATTATAATAGTATACTAAAATCAAAGTTATATGAATATGATCTCTCAATATTGTACTAACCCTTCTTCTTGTGATGGTGTAAGATGATAAAATGCTCATGTGATGAGATGAAGTGAGGTGAATGGTGTAGGCATTGTGGTGAAGCATTAGGTACTATTGACCTTTTGGCAATATGCCAGAAGAAAGATCATTTGCTTCACGACCTCAGTTGACCATGGTTAACTGAAATGCTGGATAAGGAAGGGACTGCTCCGTTAAATGTATACATGACTATCTCAAATACATTATAATTGGAAGTTGTAATCTTAGTTGAACACTTTGAGCATTTAAATGTCTTTTATAACTTTTTAAGGAATCATTTTGAATGTTTTTAATTTTTATAAAATGTTTCTATTCATTTGACCTGTGCCTTTTGTGAATAATAAAATTTTATTTATTTATTTCAACGTTTATTTATTTTTGGGACAGAGAGAGACAGAGCATGAACGGGGGAGGGGCAGAGAGAGAGGGAGACACAGAATCGGAAACAGGTTCCAGGCTCTGAGCCATCAGCCCAGAGCCTGACGCGCGGCTCGAACTCACGGACCGCGAGATCGTGACCTGGCTGAAGTTGGACGCTTAACTGACTGCGCCACCCAGGCGCCCCTGTGAATAATAAAATTTTAAAGGGAATGCCATATATTTATATTTTTCTTGCATTCTAAATCTGATTGTATTTTTGTTTCTACGATTGAAGTAACAGTCCGTTCAGATTTTTTTTTGTTTTTTTTTTTTTTTTGCAGTTTTTACAAGCTTGACCATTCATTTATCATTAAGCAAAGAACTTAATTTCTTGATTTATCATTGTTTGCCTCTGTTTAAATTGCTCTCTTTTTACATAGATTGCTTAGACTAGGAAGACACTTTAACACTGTGGTATCTAAGGTGTTAGGAAAGATGGAAAAGAATGACATACAGAGAATAATGTCTCATTCTGTATCCCTGAATACATGAGTATGTTTTATAATACCATATTCTTGTCTCAAAAGGATCTTGAGTCTGATTTATTTCACTTTTATAGTGGTATAATATTTAGCATCTGGAATTTTTTCTGTTTCTGCCAAAGTGTAAGTCAAGTCACTTGTTTAAATTCATAGAGGTAGTGAATGATACGGAGTTTAAATGATGTATGCTGATATTCTTCCTGTCAGAAGTTTTCGATATGAGACTTTGTAAACTCTTGGTATGAAATCATTCATACTTGTAGGTAAACTTATCTTCCAAGTGAGTTGTTTCAGCTGATTCAAGAATATAGTTTATGAAAATGGAAAATCTTTAAGCTACTGTGGCCTTTGGTCAAGAGCAGTTAAATCCTAGCCTTCAATATAATAATAAATGAAAGAAAAGGTAGAAATCCAGAATAAACAGCTGTAAATCTTTTTGTAGCTGTTGTAAGAGAACTGGAATGTATGGGACCGTAATACATTTTAGAAGTACCATATTGGTGATATTTGGTACACTAGCATTTATATATAATCATCTTTGACCAATAAAAACTTTTAGAAGAAAGAAAATCAGAAAGTGATGCATGGGCAAAATACCTTACAGAGATCTTCTCTTTACCACAAGTTCCCTAATGTTGTATTGTTGGATGGATAGTCAGTGACATCTGGAATCTTAAAAGACATCACAGCTTCATTTTTAGGTAAAAATTTTGCCAGAATTATGGGAGCCTTTCTAAAACTTGTAGATGATTATGTTTTAAGATATTCTATCTTAAAGTTATTACAGATGGATTTTAGAATCTCTGTTTGCTTTCCTAGTGACTTTTAAAATTGAGATAGAATACAAAGCTCTATGTGATTTTTGATCCTAATGGAGTGGCAGTAGGTAGTGGTGGCAGTAGTGGTAGTGGTAGTTGTTGTTGTCGTTGTCGTCGTCGTCGTCGTGGTCGTGGTCGTAACGGAAGCTAACAGTACTGAACACTTACTAGATGTGAAGCATTGCTCTATGTGCTTCACTTACATTAACTAAGTCAATACTGGTATAAATCCTGGGAGGAGGTTTTATATAGATGAAACTGAGGCATAGAGTCATAAATTTAAGGTCAAACCACTCATAAGTAGTAGAACCTCAGGCTTTGGATTAAGGTAGTTTGGCTCTAGCATTTATGCTCCTCCTTACTATATAGCATCTCGTTCATATTTGTTCATAACATCTTAAAAAGTGTCTGTTTGAAGAGTTGAGCTTGGGAGGAGAGTTAATAAATAAGAATATCTTAAGTGTTTTAAAAAATATGATTGAGTTGGGGCACCTGGGTGACTCGGTCGGTTAAGCGTCCGACTTCAGCTCAGGTCATGATATCACGGTCCGTGAGTTCGAGCCCCGCGTCGGGCTCTGTGCTGACTGCTCAGAGCCTGGAGCCTGTTTCAGATTCTGTGTCTCCCTCTCTCTCTCTGCCCCTCCCCTTTTCATGCTGTGTCTCTCTCTGTCTCAAAAATAAATAAACGTTAAAAAAAATTAAAAAAATATATGATTGAGACCAAGACTTTACTTTTTCTTGAACATATGGAACTAGGTGCATTTTATAGTGTTAACAATTAGAGTTCTTCTATGCATGGTCTATAATTTCCCTCATTGTTTTTTTTTTTTTTTTTCTTCTGTATTTAAAATGTTGGTGTTTTGAATGTTTTCATGCTGATTGAGAACATTACTTTAGAAGTACTGTTAACTTGAATCCCCCAAAATGATGAAACTTGGTAGTATATACTTTGGAAAATTAATACTCACTTTGCCCAGTTACTAGTAATATCTCTTTTTTATGGAAATATATTGTAGGCACATAGTTGGATTTAGTGTTTGGTTTGCTAGTGTTGCAATACTCTGTACTATCCAGTTGAGGGCAGCTATTTACTGATTTAAAAAAATGAGTTGAATTAAATGTCATTACTTTGTGTTCATCAAAACTTGGTTATCTAATGTAAAACACATTTAATATACAAATAGCCTCTACTACTCTTATCATCATAAATAATTTCTTAAAAATGAAAAACTGATATTCTGCTTCATAACAATTTCTGCCCTCTTACAAGCAGGAGACAGAACACTGTTCATTTTAATTTTAATTTTCTTAGTCCAAATTATTTTTTTAGTTCCAAATCTTTTTTTTTCTTTCTCCTTAGGATCAGACTCCAAGGAAATTACAGAGCTTCATATTTTCCTTTAAGACTGTCTACATGTAAATACATGTAACTGTAAAGTTCTTTGATTTTAAATCTTTAAAAAATTTAAAATATAAAAAAGTTTATATTTAAAGTTTTAAATATAAAAGTGAAAAATTTATAATTTTCAGTATGTTATCTCTATTAATCAGTGGATTAAGTAAAAGTTAAGTTTGGAGTTGATCTGTTTGATTCATGTTTCTGTGCAGAAGAATTTGTTAAACTTATGGAATGCACTATGTTCTTCTAATTTTTCTGCATTAAGATAACACATAGTTTAAATTATATCTTTGTGGTTCAAAGAAAGGAATTTTGAAGGTTTAATTAAATAACTGATTTCAAAGGTATCACTGAGAATTTTTTTGAGAATAAAGAATGTCAGTACACATAAAATGATATATAATATTAACAAAGTGGATACTGATAGTAACTTGGAAAGGGGCATTCCATGGGAGCTACTGCATGCAACAAAGGGCTTTTTCTGATAAGGAGTAAGATCATGTTATATTGGGGGAAAAAAAAGTCTGTGTTAAGAAATAAAGTGAGCATCAGAAGAGGTGATAGGACTAGAATGAGGCTGGAGATATTTATCGCCCCCATTGGTGAGGCTGGAGACATGGTTATCTTAGATATCAGCCTCACCTTTTTTTTTTTTGGCCATATCAAATTAACGATTCCCAGTACACTCTCTTCTATCCCTAGATCTCTGGGTTGGTTTTTTTTGAGGGGGGGGGGTGGGGAGAGGGGTGATTATTGTTCTAAATTATTTACTTTTTTATTAAAATAAATTGTTTTGTTGTGGTTAAATATCCATAGCATAAAATTTACTATTTTGACCATGTTTGAGCATACAATTCACTGGCTTTAAATACATTCACAATGTTGGGCAGAACATCTCCATCTCTATCTCTAGAACATTTTAATCTTTCCCAACTGAAACTCTATATCCATTAAAAACTCACTTTCTAGACCTTTCTTCCACTTGCTGCTGGCAACACCATTCTACTTTCTGTCTCCATGAATTAACCATGCTAGGTACCTCATGTAAGTGGAATCATACAATATTTCTCGTTTTTAAACTGACTTATTTCACTTAACCATTATATCTTCAAGGTGCATGCATGTTGTAGCATATACCAGAATCTCCTTCCTTTTTAAGGCTGAATAATATTCCATTCTATGTGTGTACCACATTTTGTTTGCTCATTCATCTGTCAGTGGTTACTTGCGTTGCTTCCACCTGTTGGCTATTGTGAATATGTTGCGACGTATGAATATCTATTTGTGAGTCCCTGCTTTTGGTTCTCTTTTGGGGGGGTTTACCCAAAAGTGGAATTGCTGGATCATGTGGAAGTTTTTTGAGGAACTGATAACACTATTTTCTACAGTAGCTACCTCCCACCAGCATTTACATTTTAAGTTCCCATCAACAGTAAACAGTGTTCCAATTTCTCTACATCCTTGCTACCACTTCTTATGGTATCTGTGTATATCTGTAGCCATCCTAATGGGTGTGTAGTAGTGGTTCATTCTGGCTTTGATTTGCTTTTCCCTAGGGGTTAGTGATATTGAACATCTTTACATGTGTTTATTGATCATTTGTGTATTTTCTTTGGAGAAATTTGGTTGTTTACTTTTGTGTAATTAAAAATGTCACCTCTGATAATGATTTTGCATTTTTAACTGCATTTGAAATTGTGGTATGAAAGGAAAATGTAGTTTAATGAAATAGTGTCTTGGTGGGGCTAGGAGTATTTCTAGTGTATGGATTGGCTTCCTAGTAGCCCACTTTATATTTAGAACGACAGATCTCTCCAATGTAAAAAAAGAAATCACTTATTTCTGACATTCTCCTTTCTAATTCTTTCCATATCACATTCTAAGTTCCCTTTATAGAGATCAATAAAAGCTATTGGAAGGAGAGATAAGTGAGATCACTGGCTTTTGGAAAGGACAGTGGAATGGATGGAGAAAACAAACTAGTTAACCGAGCGTTGTGAACATAATTCGTGTCGATTACCTACCATCTATTAATTCTCACACTCAGTTTTTTTTTTCTTATCTTCGTTAACAGTCTAGTTTATGGGTTTGAATATAAAGCGTAGTATTAAGTAACACTGGCATAAGTGGTTAATTTAGGGAAATGTTTGAGGTAATGCTGGAAAGATTAGTTTGGGACCACTTTGAGGAGAGTCTTCGTCTCCAAATTGAGGAACCATTGAAAGTTTCTGAGGTTTGGATTGTACACCACATTCTCTCTCTGTGTTTTAGGAAGATTTATCTGACCATGGCATGTTGGAGAAATTAGGCACTAACGATTTGCGATGAATGGCTTAGTTACTATTTACTATAATAATTTCCCATCACAGGCTACATTTATAAGTACTTGCTTTTATATATATATATATACACATATATATGTATATATGTGTATATATATATATATATATATATCTTTAATCACATGACATATACTTTCAAGTGGAATCACTGAGTTTTTCAGAATTACAGCAATTGAACTGACATTTGCAAACAACTACAATGTCTACTGATAAGATTAATGTGAAGTGCATATTAATAGCTTTAGGGAGCTAGAGTGAATTTAATGTTTTAGTATGAGATAAAGAATGGTATGTATGGAAAAGAGAGCATGCTTAAGATGAATGCTTGAGAATATAGTGCTCATTCTGAATATATCTAAGAACAAATGTGTGTATGCATACTGTCCTTAAATGTGAAGCACATTTTAAAAACATTCCTAAGATATTAATGCTGATATTTGGGTAAGGAAGACTCAAGATATTTGAGAGAAAATACAGTATTTATTTTTTGGAGTTTTGTAAGGAAAACTTTACTTTCACTTTCTAGGGAATACCTGAGTTAGTAGTTGCAGAAGTTTGAAAAGGGACCCTACAGCATTGCCCTGCTTTGGTTGTATTCCCATTACTGACTTTGTATGGGAGGTTCACCAGCTGTTTGACTGGCAGGAGCAGGAGCTTTCACTTCAGTAGTTTATAATTCCTGGCTATTCTAGGATAGTTTGCACTTCACCAAGCCTCAGACAGGTCAGGACATTTGGTAGGAGAAGGTTGAAAGACAAAAGCAGCAGGCCTTGGGTTCTCAGCCTTTTTGTTTTGTTTTGTTTTGTTTTTTAATTAGAAAATTATATTTTAATTTGGTGGCTAGAATTTTTAGTAATGTGCCTGTATTACATGTAGAAAGTATTCATCAACTGAGAGGAGTTTTAAAATGTCAAAACCAGGAAAAGCTACTTTAAACCATGGCTTGGTTCCTGTTGATCTTAAAAGTGCAAAAGAGCCTCTACCACATCAAACTGTGATGAAGATATTTAGCATTAGCATCATTGCCCAAGGCCTCCCCTTTTGTCGAAGACGGGTAAGTCTTACATTTAAAAAATAGGAATATTTATTTAAATGAAGTTCTTCTGTCTTCTTTAGTGAAGAAATGCTCCAAATTTCAATTGATATTTATAAATTATCAGCGCATTATGTAGCTAGATAAAACTTATGTAAGTGGTAATTATAATAGAACGAGAGCCTAGAGGGCAAGGTTACCCAATCCACCTTTTTTTCTCTCTCATTTGTTTTTCATGATATTAGAATCCTTTAAATTTATTTACAATTGGCAAATGTGAAAAGCGTGTCTTAAGTATGTTGGCAAATACTAAAACCCCAAATTTGTAGTTTTTATTTTGTGAGAAAAGCAAAAAGCTGGTGGTATTCTTCTTATACATGGGAATTACAGCATTTAGCTCTTTTAAAGAGTATTCCAAGTTCCCTAGATTTATCTGACCCTTAGAACTGTATGATTTTAAATTGCCATTTCTTTAATTCAAACTTAATGTAATAGGGACATTACTTTTTGCTGTTATATCAAATAAAAATAGCATGCAATTGTGTGGCAGTTACGGTACAGTTTATATATAGACAATCCTGAACTAACAAACATTTTGTAGAACTTGTGCTAACATATAATCAGGTTATGATCTATTGGATGTTTTTCAGGATGACATTCTGCTATCCCTTGCCAAGTTCTGACTCTGTTAATGTTAGCAGTTTTATTGTGTTTTCTGAGTTACTTGGTATTGCTAGTCTGCATTATTAACTAGAGTGATATATTTTTAGATCTAAAATATGTTTATGATCCTGAACCCATTAAACCAAAACAACAACAAAAACAACCCAAGATTAAATGGGTGATTGCGTGTAACAGTGCTATGAATGTTTTAGTTTCCTTTTTTACCTCTTTTTCTTTTTAAACTAATGGGGAAATATTCTATTGAACAAGTAGATTAACACAGAACACCTGAAAAGTATTTTTCCTCCTTAGTAAAAAGAATCTTTTATTTGCTGGGACTTAAATAACCTTTGTAAGAACATGTTTTCTAATTATCTTAGCTCCTTTTGAGGAGTACCCTCTTCTACTCCAAACAAGTGGTAGCCATGTTGAAAAACATCTTGATTGAGGTTTAAATGTAATACAGTTTAAACATTGAAAATAGAATACAGATATCTCCACCACCCTCTTATTTTCTTCTTTACTATGTTGTCGGAAAGTGTTTGTCTTCGTTCACTTTGTCACTTTTATAACTTCTGAATGAGGTCACTGTTCTGATTTAAGCATTTACACAGAGGCCTCGAATAGCTTCAAAGTCATTAATAAACTAATTTATTATTTTTATACTTCTATAAAAGAAAATACCAATACAAGTAAAATTTTAAACTGAAGAAAAGAAATGTGGGTGTTTTAAATCAAAAGGTTAAGATATTAACAATCAAGATGATTTTGTTCTTTGTTGCTGACTGTTTTTAATAAACTTACGTACAATATATGGTAGATTACTTCATTATGTCACAGTGTATATTTTTGCCTTTATCTTCTAACATGTACATGAAATTTAAAAGGCTCAGCAACAGATTCTGTAAGAAAAATTAATAGAGAACTTCAAGGCTTTCCCTGAGGTCTTCCTAGGGTCACTATGCAGCTTGACTTTTCTGGGTTACTATGTTATGTTAATTTATAGCCTTGCATTTGTAATAGCAGAAGAGAACTAAATTTGAAAAATAAAATTCACACAAGAACATTTTTTGGAATAGTTAAAAACACATTCAGTTTTAGACAGCCTGCCTGCCAGTAACTTATAATTGCATAACTCATTGAATCTGACTACTAGAAATATTAGAGGGATAGCGTAATTATATCCCCCTCCCCTCCCCGGAATTCTGTGCCTGGTTAATTTAGATAGCTTTTAATTGATTTGAATGCTCTTTGCTATTTAATTTACTAATTTTCCCTTGGTAAATTGATGATAAACATTTAAAACATGTATTTTTCTTTATCAAAGATGCAAGGAAGACTTGGTATGATATGTAATTAATCGTATTTTGTGTGTAACATCTAGTATATCTCATATTGGATACATTTTATTTTCAAGCAGATTGTTCTCTACTGACAACAAAGTACACAAAGCAGATAGAGTTCTGTATTTTGTAGGCCATTTTTTTTCTTCTGAGTAGTGAGCTAATGTGCACTACAGTGACCTCTTATAAGACTTTAGCAATCTTGACCTAGTAAAATTTGAAAAACATGGTATTGTCCTTCCATCCCTCATAGATGTTGATCCACTTAATGTTTGCACAATAAAATACTTCGAAAATTGTGAAAAATCCTTTAAAATAGTTGGTGTAACTTAAACTTCAATTTGTATCTCTTGAAAGGTTTTCAGAAAATTTATTTACCTCATATTAAGTGTAAAATTGGTATTGGTAGTCTAACTTATATAAATTATTCTAGTCTCTCATTAGAGGCAGTTTGGACTTAATAGAACAATAAAGAAATAACAGTCAAGTTATTAACCAGTTACTGTAAATAAAAATATTTTTAGTATTAAGGTCTTCATACTTATTATGAGGAATACTTGTTAAAATTCTTGTTAAAAATGTAGATTCCTGGGTTCCCCTCTTTTGGATAGTCTTATGTAAGAGATCTGGATTAAAGCTCAGGAATCTATCTGTATTTTTAAAAGTCTTATAGGTAATCCAGACACGAAAATTTGAGAGGACTAGTTAGTATATAACTTTATTCTAAAAGAACTGATTGTCCTTTAGAGGAAATTTTACAGGAAAAGCTTACTTAATCTATAAAATAACTGAAAATTTTGAATTTTCTTTGAAATTGGAATGCCTAATTATGATACTACTGCATTTCTTAAATCCTGAGGTACATTATTTTTTTTTTTGCATTTTAAACATATATAAGAAATATTTAAAATGCAAAAAAAAATGTACCTCAAGATACATCTTGATGGAATTTTATAGCTTATTTGGCAGCATTTTTTTTCCTTTTTAGTGATTAGAGAAATAATATCTTTACAACTAAAAGAGGAGGAAAATGTACTTCAGTGCTTAAATTTCATTTCTTAACTCATTTTGTTTGGAGACTTGTAAGCATTTAGAATATTCTTGTAAAGTTACTCTTCATTGTTATTGTTTTGGTAGAAATTTCCAAATGACATGCTGTTGTTGGTTTATACAGGGCTTTTAAAGATACCTGACTATGCTGGTTTATAGACAAAATACTGTGTTTAGAATGCCTGTATTTTCCTGGGTTTGAACTGTGTACTGATTGTGTAGCATAAGTATTGGCAACACCACTAGGAGAGTGGTATAGGACCGCTGGTGGGAGTGGTGGGAGGGGAGGTAGGGTTGATATGGGACAAGGACTCGTTGTCCCGAAACCCAAGAGCTCAAGCAATAATGAAATGTACGGGAATAATGAAATGTAATGGGATTTCTGATAATTGAAAACAATTTTGTGGGAAGTATATTCCATATCAAGTTTTGTTCAAAATACCACATTTAAAACAATTTTTCTTTAAAATGCAAATAGAAATAAAATTAGAATATTTGTGTCATTTGAGAAAACGTTAATATCACTCCTGCATGTTGTTATCATTGTGGGTTAGTTTAAATCAGGGGTCCACAAGCTCTTTCTGCAAAGGACCAGTAAATATTTTGGGCTTTGTGGACCTTATGGTCACTGTTAGAACTATTCATCTCTGCCATTGTAGCATGAAAGCAGCTTTAGGCAATACTTAAATGAATGGGTAAATGGACAGGACTGTGTTTCAATGAAACTTTGCTTATAAAACAGTGAAGATAGATTTTTATGATTATGATAATACTGCAGTAAATCTTGTGCATACATTTTTTTGCTTGTTTATGAGTTTCATCTCATGGTAAATTTTTAGAATGAGATTGTTAGTTGAAGCCATAAATCTTACATTTCCTTTAAAACCATCATCTTTTTTTCTAATTCTTTTGTAGTTATGTAGAAAAAAATATTTGTGTGGCTAATTGCTACAATTTTAGCATACTGCTTATTATTTCTCTTCTTAATATACAGCGTTAAGCATAATAAAGCTATTAATTAATATATAACCTACTAAATGCATCCATAATTTTTTCTACTGTTGATTTAGACAGTGACCTGCTTTGAACTTTTTTGTACATAAATCTTTAACATCTCTATACACAGATTTCTAGAAGTAGGATTATTGATTGGGTCAAGGAGTATGAACCTTTTTAGATTCTTAAAAAATACTGTTAAATTGCTCTCCAGAAAGTTGTACCAATTAAAAACCAGCACGAGGGATTTCTAATGTTGCTTAAGAGAAAGAAATCATATTCTTTCTTTTTTAAAATTTATTTTGAGAGAGAGAGAAGAGTGGGGGAGGGCGAGAGAGAGAGAGAAGGAGAAAGAGAGAGAGATTCCCAAGCAAGTTCCTCAGCATGGAGCCCGATGTGGGGCTCAGTCTCAAGAACTGTGAGATCATGAGCTGAAATCAAGAGTCAGAAGCTTAATGGACTGAGCCACCCAGGTGCTCCTTAAGAATCATATTCTAAGTAGATTTATTCCTACATGGCAAAGTTTTGTGGATTTTACTTAGCTAATACTAGATTATTTTATTTCCAATTTTAGTATTCTAGATTTTTTATCAAAGGAATCTTTTTCATTTTGAGAAAATAATGAGATATGTTTATATATAATAGCTTCAGGAGGAAAATATGTAAAAAGACCAAGAAATCATTTGTTGCTCATGTAGTTTTATTTTTTATTCTTTTTGGAAAATATTTGCCGTAGACCTGTCACCTGTTATTTTCAACTATAATTTTCTTCTTCTCCTCCCATTGTTTTAAAACTACAATCTGTGTTTTTATCTAAATGGATGATCTACATATGTAGTTTTATGATTTATCACTGATTTAACACATTATCTTTACCGCAAGCCTTGTGGTTATCTCAGTTTTTGCACCACCTTAATTTATCATTTTATATTTCTGAATTATAGTGTGATATTTGCACAGTGTAAGTGACAGCCTCTCTCAAAGTGTACTGCTATTAATAATATGTATGACAAGAGTACTTCTCATACTAACAAGAGCAGCTGCCAGAAATAGTTGCCTATTTCTTATAGCACTACTACTTACTTTTACATTTCTGACATAGCTTTGCCTTTAGCCCCAATCCAGGTTTACATTTTTTTTTTTTTTTTTTAATCTAGTCTAGCCATGATTAATTCTCATTGAAAGTAGCTGTAGCAAGTCTGGTCTTTTAAAATGCCTTGATGCCTGAAAGACATCTCATGAAACTCAATATCTGTTTCATGGAACTCTTAGGCAATTAGAAATAGATGGATGTTTACCTAACATACAGAAATATGAAACCTTTAAAAAGTCAGCATCCTCCACTTCTCTCCCAGATTGGTCTATTCAGGTGTCCACCAATTATATTTGTGCCTCTGTCTTTCTAGATCCTTTATATGACCTCACAATCTAGCTTCCCTGTCTGGTTGGAACCTTTCTCCTGGCATTGATTGCATCTACCTTTGTCCTCATACACCAGTGGAACATATTGTAATTGTTGCCATTACCTTTGGCCCTTAGGCATATATGTACTGCCCAGTGATGTTATTTGATACCTTCATATAGTTATCTTGTCTCCTCAATTAGGTTATAAACTCTTAGAGTTCAGAAATTATCTTTAATGTCTGTCTTTTTATGCTCCTAGTGATATGCAGAAGAAAGTTAGTATAAATATTCCTATGACTAATTCGTTGAAGTGTGTGTTAAACTTGGAAGATTCTGAAGTAGTTTTTGTACTGTTACGAATATGACATGTTTTTGTTTACTAAATGTTTTTCAATGACTTTGCAGCTGTGATTTTGAATATTTCATTTTCTAAATTTAAATAAATAAACTCAGATACAGTTTGACACTTAATTTTAAAAGTAATTACTACTTACCAATTTTGAAAATGAAGGAGAAACAAACAGAGGGTAAAGTCATTTAAATGGCTACTTTCAAGAGTCTACAGTAGCCCAAAAATGTCAGAAAATGCTGAAATAAAGAAAAAATATTAAAGTACTTTGGACAGGAGGAAGAGCAGGGTGGTGATATGAGCAAGTCTGGAGAGATATTTTAATAGGGTACCTTATTATTATTATTTTTTGAGTAAACTAGTAAAATGTTACTTCCTAGGGTTATTTTCCTTACACATATATTCCATTGGAAGTGGGGAAGAGTTGACATTTTCTAATGATCTGGTAGTTTTTATTATCACTATTTTATCAATAAAGGAATTAGTTACCACATATCAGACCATTCTATTTTAGATCATGTCAGACTTTTTCTTCTTAGGAATGTTTCATGGGTCATGCATAAACATAAATAAACAGAATATATATAAATTATAAATTTTCTTGTGGTCTTATTCTATGTACTGTGCAAGGTACTGGCTATGAATAAAAAGGTGATGATTCTTCATCCCCGGTACCTGTGGATGGATATACAAAGGTGAAAAATCACAATCCTTTAAGCATCTTAGATAGTCAAGTGGTAAAAACTATAAAAACATCTTTATTGTATAAAAAGATAATTGCTTAAATGGACCCATGTACAAAATACTGTGGGAGCACGAGAGGGTCACCGAAGTCTCAAAGCACATGGCTCAAGAAAGGCTTCACAGTAACTTTGAATCAAAACATGAAGTATGTTTGCTAAGCAGATGATCAGAGAAGTGATGGACAGAAGGAACCTATATTATTGCTTGGGCTCACATCTTGGTGTTTCACGTTATTTATACTTCTGCAAATTCACTTCCCCTTTGACATGACATTTATTAGTATTAATATCAGCCAAAAATATGTATGAAATACTTAGAACAGGGTTGGAAATTTTTCTAGAACCCGTGGATATAGCAGTGAACTAGATGGACAGGGACCATGCCCTCATGGTGCTTAGAGTCTACTTTAGGGAAACAGAAAAATAGTTGTTAATGCCAGTGTTTCGATGACAGTAAAATCAGGTAATAGTATATAGTCTAACTTGGGATGCAGAGGAGGCACTATACTTTCCATATAGGAACTCATATAATCCTTAAAATAACCTTTTGAAAGAGGTGGTGTGTTATAGGATCCCTGTTTTACAGATGAGGAATCTGAGGAGGCACAGGAAAGTTAAATAACTTGCCCTTGAGGTGATAAGCGACAGAGCTGAGATCCTAACTCAGGCATCTGGCTGTCGTATCACAAACACTATGGTATACTGACCGTTGTAGGGTTTGTTGAGTGAACAGATCCATCCTTAGTTGCCAAATGTTTTAAGGGTTAACTTTTGCTATGTAATGCTGGGTTTTTAAATATGTAATTCTTAGCTTTGTTCCCACAATTATGATGGCTTCAATATCTAACTCTGATAACATTGCTTTCTAGATGGTTTTTGTCATCAAGTGATGTCTTGGTATTAGGCTGTGTCTCAGTTGTCAAATATGAATGTAAAACAAATTATAATGTGTTTTAGAGGTCTACAACTACATTGTAGAAGTAACTGCCATGAATTTTTCTCCCTTTTGTTGATAGATAACAATCTGTTTAAGTAGTTCAGTAATTTTAACAGCACAGGGCAAGGCTATTAAGTTTAGTATGGGAGACAGATGAAAAATATGCTAAAAAATAAACTTGGTACTAAGTTCTGGTAATGTAAACACATATGAAATAAATCTCCTGTCCCTTGTCTGCAGACCAGAAATCCAGCAAGTCCTGAGAACTAAGAACTTTTTTAAAGTTAGCCAACCCTAACTGTAACTGACATAAGACCGTTTTATTATTTATCTGAATGGTCCTATACTTTGTTGCAAAAATATTAATGTATAAAGTACTGGAAGTGTTCAGTAATACATATGCACTGTATTACTTTTCTAAACTCCAAAAAGTTCTGAAGTCAGCAATAGAGCTTTCTGCAAAATTGTGGGACTCCACAGACCTTTGAGTTTTACAGCTGTCACCCACCTACAAAAAATGGAATACACTTTGAAATGTCAAAGTAGTCAAAGCCTTGTCTTAAGTCTCTGGGCACATGCATATTTAAGTACTGTAAAACATACCTTATATATATGGATACCTAATTTTACTAACCTAGTTATAGGCAGCTCCATATAATATATAATGATAATTCAGAGCTTATATATTATTTTTCTTTAGGGATTAAATGCGACTCCTGTTATCCGACTTATACATTAAATGAGGAATGAGAACCTCTACCACTGTTTTACTTCTTCTAGTATTTCTACATAAAATTAATAGCACTAAATTAATTTTTATTCTGCTAATACATATTAGGCATACTTTCTGTGTGTGTTGCTAGTGTAACAAAGATGAGTAAGGCAGAGGCCTTCCTTTAAGGAGGCTACAGATGCTGTTCTGTCTCAGAGACTTATCTCATTGTCCCCACTTTATGGTCACATATCAAAATCAGAGGTTAATTAGCTTATACAACGAATAAACATCTATTAATTGCGAGGCACAATTCTAGGCACTTTAGATACATTAGCGAACAAAGCAGAAAAAGCTTTGTTCCTACCTTTTATAGAATTTAACGTTTTGGTGACCCTGAGAATTCTGCTTGGGTGGGGACAGCGTGTTTGGTGTGCTCCAGTATATAGTGTGTCACCAGACTCCTTTATTCAATTGTACGCTTTTCTTTTCTAAATCAACTCAGGGTAATTTGTCTTATAGTTTCTCCATTTGTTTGTATAGATACTACATACATGTACATTCATATACAGACACAGTCTTTCTCTGACTTGATAGGATTATGTTGGTAATTTTATTGAAATGTATAATCTACTGGTTTTCAAATACTGTTAGATAGTATCTAGCACAGAATAGTATTTTGAGGTCCTGAAAGATTAAATACGATTCCATTTTCTTCCATTTTTTCATATTCTTGGAAGGAAATTTTAATATCCTACCAAGCTCACCTAGTGATTTCTTTCTGGATTGTTCCTGCATCAGAATTAGAGTTCTTGGCCCTATCTGACTTGTGAAAAGTTGCATAAATTAATGTGTGTCTCACATATAAACCAATTATATAATGATAGATATAATTTATAGGAGATGTATTTATGGTAGATATAAATGATAGATATAAGTTTTTTTTTAATATTATAGAAACTTCACCATAGAAAGTAAGAGCGGAAAGGACTACCATTTATGGTGAAGCCAATGACATTCTAAATGTTAGAAGTTACAGTTCAGTTATTTCCATGATGCCGCACATCTCTTTATTTGCATATATAGTGTTTTATCCCTAAATTGTGAAAAGTAAGATAGGTTTTTTTTTCTTTAAAAAGTGAATCTGGTACTAGGTTTCTCTTGTGACTTTGGTAGTATCTCTATATATAAATGTTTATATATTTATAAACTTTATTGACATTTAGTTAGGGCTAGAGGAAGAACAATTAAGAATAAGTATTTCTCAAACATTAATACATTAATACTGACTCCAAAAACACAGAGCTAGTTATTTGTTTCTGATTATTTTATATTTTCATGTATCTTATATTTGAGAGAAAAAATATAATTTTGGGTGAAATTCTCTTAATTTTTTTCTCCTTGCTAGTATTGAAAATGTAAATCAAAACTTGTAGGTTATTCCTATATTTAATTACATTTTTATGTGTGGGTGATTACGTATAGTTCACTTGGGCACAATTTAAGCTTAAACAGCTTTTCAGTATTCCACAAAAATCTCTGCATTATCACTTTGGATTTTAAAATGTCCTTGTTACTACTAGTTTGAACATGTAGGGGCAGTATAGTACTGTTTTTGTAAATCTTGTGTGAATTTGTGGGATTTTTGAATTGGTTAAGTGGTGTTAAAAGTTCGTTCTTCTTTGAGAAAATGCAGTTGTATGTCTTATTTTTTAAGGGATGATTGGGGAGTATTTTATTAAGTTGGAACTATTCTTTCAATTCAGGTTCTGATGCATAGTGTACCAATCTTTTATGTTAGGGAAGCTCATGGCCTTGTTATATTTGAAGTCAAGGAATATGTTAAGCTAACAGGAAAAATACATTTTTATAGTTATAGAGTAAAATGAAGACAGGTAAAGTGGATTTACAAAAATATGCAAAAATAGTAAAATCAGTGCAATTTTGCTCTTTTTGTTTTTTTAAATATGGAAGCTTCAGGAATTTGTGTGTCATCCTTGTGCAGGGGCCGTGCTAATCTTCTCTGTGTCGTCCCAATTTTAGTGTGTGTGCTGCTGAAGTGAGCACCAAAATCAGTGCGATTTTGCTCTTATTCATCCTGTACCAGCCTTTTCAGACATGAGTGTTTAACTATGAGAATCTTTTAAATAAAGTCTTAATTTTTGAATCTAACAAGTGAACACAATTTAGGTTACTAAACAGTCTTATTTTAAGTTTCTTTAAGAAGTATTTTTTTTTCAGTATCAAAACGATTCGGGTTATTACAAAATTGATAGTTTTTTTCCCACTTAAATTGATTTACACTTAAAAACAACTGACCACTTTTCTCTTCCATTTATTCATTCAATAATTGCTATGAGTCAAGGACTGCTTTAGGCGTTTGGAGTACAACAGTGAATGAAACAGACTCAAATCCTCATCCTTATGGAGTTTATATCAGAATAGCCGAGTGCTTAACAGCATAGATGATGGAGTCAGTTAGACTTGGGATTGCATTCTTAGCTTCACCACTTACTAAGCCTCATCTGTAAAATGGAGATAGTAGAAGTACTTACTTCCATAGGGTTGTTGTAAGAATAAAATGAAATAACCTATAGAAAGTATGGTTATGTAATAAGAACTTAATAACTATTACGAAGTCCGCATAAGGCTTTTTCAGTGTATTGGTAAAAGTTATAATTAAATCTCCTTATATGATAGTACTTATTTCTTTTACTTACAGTTAGTGTTTTGAATATTTTTTCATTTTTAGTTTGTTCAAATTGTGAAAGAAAATGCTTAGCACCAATTTTAAATGGTCATTTTCTTAAATAATTTCCTGAATGACTGTTAATCTCTAAATGGAAAGCTACTGCATGTGAAAAATTAATGTGATTTGTTCTACTTGCATTATGTAGATTCATTCACTGTGACTATCATCTATGTAAAAATTAACCCCATTATGTCTTCCTAAATTAAGGTAACCTGTGCTCTCTTAGTATTTTGTTTGGAGTTTCTCAGATGTTTAGAATAAATGTGTTGGCTTCAATACCATTAAATTGAAAAATTTAAATCGCTGTATAAGAATTAAAAAGAGTGTGTTGATTCACATATTATGTTAGCTGCTAAAATGTCTAGTAAATAGTTCCCATTATGATTTTAAGCTCTGACTCCATTTCTTTCCCTAGAGGCCTCAAAATAAGTTAATTAAGAAATGGAACATACTTGCTAACATATTTGAAAACGAGCTTATCAAAATGGCCCCTGGTATATCGTTACTGTATGAGAATTGAGACTGAAAATATTTAAGGACTTGATTCGCAGGTCTTAACAAAAGTGCTTAGAGATTTAGATCTGTCTTTGGTACCCTGTGCTGCTCTTGGTTCTCTTTATTTTTTAATTACGTGGAAACCCCATATTTAACACATATACATACATGCAGATGTGGCACACGCACACACACCTACAAGCACTCCCGGGCCCCCCATACACGCAAATGAAATTCTCACGCACCCCACCTCTGTTGAGTAGCTTATCTGCTGTGTTCATGCTGCAACTGCTTCATTGAGGGGAAGTGTTGTTCTGCTGTTTTCATATTAGCTTTGTTATCATGCGGTATTTTCAGCTGCTCATACTCATTACCATACAGCTGGTATGTAGAGAAGACAAGGAAGCAAGCAGAAGTTGTACTGTCTACAAGAATAAGAAGCTCTCTTGCAGATGGGGTGCTGGCAGATGGGGCATGTGTTTGAACAGGTTTTACTAATAACAGAGTGCATTAAAAATCATTCTGAGAAAGTCCTAAGGTCAGTGCCATGAATTCAGAGCTTGAGAGGTTGTTCAGCTTTTTGTAGACCTTTTTAGAATATTAATTAACTCTCATACAAAAAAGTAATAAATGGCTAACCACAACCTCACCTAAAATATTTTTTATCAGTTTTTCCTTTTTCATTTTAGTTTCTCTTTAATGTAATTTACAAAGCGTTGATAACTATTTGCTAGTGTTTCTCATTATCTTGCACTGTATTTTGTAGTCTTCAATATATTTACTTAAAATTCCCAGACCATGGTTATATACAAAAGTACATATACTTAGAGCAATGTAATAACATTCTTCAGTTTTAATATATAAATGGTAAAATATTTCTTAGAAGATGAAAAGCAAAGAGGATTTAGAAATGCATATATATAGTGTTGACTACAGTGAGGTTTAAGATGAATTATGTTCTATCTCCAAAGTTAGAAGTGAATGGTATGCCCCAAAATGTATCTTTTGTTAAAATTATCATGAAATTATTATGAAAATGCTTTTCATATTCACAAAACCAAATGAAGTAGCAATGAAATAACTATCAGGAACTTTTTTTTTTTTTTTTAAAGTATTTCAGTGGGATCTTAGTCCTTTTGGCCCTTTTCATTAAGTGTAGTGTTTCTTGCTAGATCCTTTCTCAATGGGAGGTCATGATAAAAAGCAACTAAAGCAAAATAAAGATAGGCGGTTATGTGTAAAATGCATAATATTCAATTTAATTTTAATGGAAATGTCACTTAGCTTGCTATTTTGTTCACAGAGATTAAAATATATATTGCCAAAGGTTGTTTTGTCTTTTTTTTAAAGCAAATATTACTTAAAATGGTTTTGGTAACTCTCAAAAACTTTCAATGCTTCAGATTTCTTGTCAGTAAAATGGAGATTCAAAAATGATATCTCTTGGGTTAATACCAATGAATAAATAAAATACTGAGATCTGTGGGATATGGTGTACATTAAGTGTTGTTAAAACTGTGTATATTCCTTTTAATAGTAAAAGTTTATTTTCTATTGGGCATTTTTAAAGGTACAGGAAGTTCTAAACCAGGTTGGTTTTTTTTAACAAAGATAATTGCATTTTTGTTGTATATCAAACTGTATATTTCAGTTTAGTTTATGCTTGAGTTGTGTAACTGATAAATATCTAGAAAATTGTATTACTTTTCCCTGAGGGGGGGATATACATATATAAATATATAAGATGATATAAATAAAACTATATATAACACATACTAAATAAATAATATATAAAATATGTTACCTACATCACCTTCCCTTATATTTAAAATTATATGAGCTTTTCAAATTATGCTGAAAATTAACTTTTACGGTTATTTTTTCTGTAGTTTTGTGTCATTATTGACTAAAGTATGTGTTACATTGCTCATTATCTCATTCAAATATTGTTTTTTGATACCCTGTTAAGTGCAGGATACCCTCACCCTATGTGAGGAGTTGATGTAAAAGAATCAAAATAGAAGTGGTCACTGCTTTCATGGAACTTACAGTTTAATAAGGGACATGACATGATTAATGTGCCTACAGTGTGACAAGGCGTTGGGTCAAGCACTGTGGTTAACAGCTTTAGAATGGGGAGGAGGTGGCTCAGAGAAGGACTATATACAGATGATTCCCATGTTTTCATCTCTAATCTAGACCTTTGTTCTGAGCTCCAGAGCTAGTTGGAGCATGATATCCTCACCTGGATGTCTCAGACACCTCAAATCAAATATGACCAAATATGGAATTCGTGATCCTCCCTACCCCAGGAAAAGCAAACAAACACTCTTGTCTAGTATCCTCTCTCATGTCCCATCCAGTGGGAAACCTAAGAACCTAAGAACCGTAAGAAACCTAAATGTCATCTTTAATAATTCCTCCTCCTTTACTTTTCATGACTAGTCAGTCTGTCATCAAATCCTATTAGTTTTATGTCCTAAATGTCTTGTAACTGTTCACTTCTACCCGTCTCTTGTTGCACCTAGGTAGTCTAACCCACTGTTATCTCTTGCCTGGCCTGGTGGAATAAATTCCTCACATAGTCTCTCCACATCCACTCTCACTTCCGTTCTGTTTTTAATACTACATTTAGAATGATTTTTCAAGAGGCTTATCTGATTATTTCTTTCCCTTCACTAACATGCAGCATTAGCTTTTCACTGCTCTTATGGTAAAGACCAAAATCCTTTATGAGGTCTTGCATAATCTAGCCCTTACCTACTTCTCTTAACCTCATTTTGCACTTGCCATAGAGCCTTTATTTGTGCCTTGCAGCCATTAGGGGTGCCCTTCCCCCACCACAACACACTTTAGTCATTGCTTCTCTTCTCTGAAGAGACTGCTTCTTCTTATCTGAAGAAGACTTCTCTTCTCTGAACCTCTAGAATAGGTCAAAACCTTAACATTACACATTTTTCTAAAACTCTATAGCATTTACCACAGTTTTACTTTGGCTTTGTTTTGTTTGTCTTCCTCTCTTACTATACTGTAAACTGTAGCCATGAAGCTGAGACCATACTTAATTTAACTTATGTGTAATAGACACCCAAATAAATACTGTTGAATGAATGAGTGTGGGAAATCAAAATAACTATATAAATCTATATTTGTTTTAATTATGTATCCCAGGTAGAATAACAATTGGAGATAGTTGAAACAGTATAGGATAGAATCACAGAGATAGGCATGTGTTATCAACACTGATGTTTACTCCTAGGAAGTGATAACCACACATGGATCAAACTGATACTAAAGATGGATTGTTCCTTAAAAAAAGATCTGAGTGATGAAATTAAGAAACAGGGCCAAAGTGATAAAGTGATAACTGCATTTTGAAGCATATGTTTGATACATACTCCAAAAAGTGCCCCCTCAACACTACTGCGTATTAATAAGTTAGGTATTTTTAGTCTATTAAACTAAAAACTTCAAAATCAAGTAAAAGTCTTAATACCCTTTTAAGGGAACTTAAGGGAATTAAGTGTTGTGGGGTTGTGATAAGCATTTAAAACAATTTCTTTAGTGTTATGATACATAACTTTCGTCAGTTTTCTATTGTGTTCAGATCATTTGGGTAAGGGTGAAAGACTATTAGCCCTTTCAAAAGGACTTTCCAATGAGATACTTTGGTGTATTCTGTTCTCAGCTTTTTTTCATTGTTTCATGTTTTAGAGATACAAAGTATAGGACATGAGAGAGTGAGGAGGGTAGGCTATGGTTCTTGGCGGGGGAGGGGGGTTAGGAAAGGAAGCAAACCCATGTATTATCGTAAACACTGTTCATCAGATAGATTTTCTTTCACTGTGCCTACTGATGGCTGCCTACCTTCAATATAATGTCAAAGATAATGGGAGCAGTTCTTCACCAAGGGGGCATTGGCAGTGGTGTATTAATTCTTTGTCAGGCTGCTCTTGGTAAATTCCCGGAAGTAAAGTGTATCAGAGTACACAATTAGCTACCTAGTTTGTCTCTTCTTTCTCAATGTCTGCTGTGATTCTAACCTAGATCTCATCTATAATCACATATTTGGATACTGAAACAGCTCGGGAAACATCCTAGAGATTTCTTAACTACCAGTACTTCTTGCTATGTATGTAGAAAACACCATTTCATTTTCTGTAAACTGGAGACCAAGATTTACCTGTGTTCAAATCCTAGCCACCCTACTTAGTTGTCTAACCTTGGGGAGAAGTTACTTAAGCTCTCTGTGTCTGTTTCCTCATCTGTAAAATGGGATAATAATAGTACCTATTTCACAGGGTTGTTAGACAGTTTCAATGAGTTTATGTAAGTACCTAGAAGAGTGCCTGAAGTTCTCTTCTGTGTATACTTCATTTTCTTAAGAGAAATTTTTTTTTAAAGAGTTGCTTATTCAAGTTTGACTAGTTTACAGTATTTTTTGATGGTGGGCAGTTAAGGAGTATTCAAATCAGATTAAATGTAGTGTTTGTTTTTCCTTTTTTCTTAGGTTTAAAATATTGCCATCTGTGTTTCTTGAAAATATCTCTTCCTCTTTCTAGCTCTATGCATTGTCATATAAATTGAGCAATTTCATCCATCAATTATATTGATTCGTCATTTTTTTTTTGTTGACTTGTCTGTTCTTCCTCCTGAATTGGGAGTTCTTCCAGGGTAGAGGTTACATCTTGCTCAGTTTTTCATTCTTTTTGCTTAGTGTCTGGCTTTTAGTAACCCTGGCTAAATATTTCTTGAATGCAGCAGATCTAGAACTACCAAAATAAAATGTTTGAATCACTGTTTGGTTTTCTTCTCCCATCTTGTTTCATTGTTTAGAAAACAGAGAACCATTATATGACTCAGGATTCATTTGGATGAGACTCATAATATTACAGTGGAATTTGAGGTTAGAGGCTCCCCATAAATTTTTCTCACATAATTTCCTTTTTCTGTGTTCCCTATATAGAAAAACAAGTACAGTACATTTCACAAAGTTAAAGTCTTTTAAGTAAATGAATTGGTGGAGTATAAATGACATCTTGGTCTAACAAAATCTTTTTTTTAATGTTTATTTATTTTGAGAGAGAGAGAGAGAGAGAGAGAGAGCAAGCAGGGGAGGGGTGGAGAGAGAGGGAGACAGAATCCCAAGCAGGCCAAAACCCATGAACCATGAGATCATGACCAGAGCCTAAATCAAGAGTTGGATGCTTAACTGACTGAGCCACCCAGGCTCCCAGTAACAAAATCTGCTTATTGCAATTGCTTAATAAAAGCTAGTTAAATAAAAATGTCTGAAAAATACCATTTAATTTTAATCTGCCCTTTACATTGTGATCATGATGATTAACCTGTCTTTATTTAACATCTCTTGAAAGTTATTCTAAGTTCTTAGTATGTTGTTTTGTCTCTTGATAGAATAACTTTTAAGGAATGTCTGAAAATGAAGACAGGGGTGTGTGTGTGTGTGTGTGTGTGTGTGTGTGTGTGTGTGTGTGTATGTCTTTATCACAAAGGCTAACAAAATATTACAACTTTAAGAATTTTCTGTAGTTCAACATCTTTTTGCTAGCTTTGACTTCATGTAATTTGGTAGATTTAAGCTATTCCTCATAGGATTTTTTTTTCATATTGTAAAAGTTTGAACATGTATTGACTCAGGTAAGAAGAATTTAAGATTCAATTTCTTAAAGTGTTCTCAAATCACCATGTAGCAGTTCTCAACAGACCAGCTGTATGCACAGAGCAGATCTTAAATTGTAATGCACATTTGTTTAGTAGTCATTGTGCCATGATTACATACCATGAGTTCACACAACTGGAAGGAAACTCATGATACCCATCCTGCAGAAAGAACATTTTAGAATCCTGTATCAAGTGCGGCAAACTTTCAAAGTTAGTTTTTAAACATTTGGAGGCCTTGAGTATTTATAGATAAATATGTTCTTAAATATTAAAGAAATTTAGTAAAGAAAGTGAACTTAAAATATATCTTTTTAATTTTTTTTTAACGTTTATTTTTGAGACAGAGACAGAGCATGAACGGGGAGGGTCAGAGAGAGAGGGAGACACAGAATCCAAAACAGGCTCCAGGCTCTGAGCTGTCAGCACAGAGCCTGACGCGGGGCTTGAACTCAGGAATCTCAAGATCGTGACCTGAGCCGAAGTTGGAAGCTTAACTAACTGAGCCACCCAGGCACCCCTAAAGTATATCTTTTTAAAACAATGTTTAATGTTTATTCTAGGGAGAGAGAGTCAGAGAGACAGAGACAGAGAGACAGAGACAGAGACAGGGTGCAAGCAGGGGAGGGGCAGAGAGAGAGGGAGACACAGAATTCGAAGCAGGCTCCAGGCTCTGAACTGTCAGCACAGAGCCCGACGTGGGGCTCAAACCCACGAACCGTGAGGTCATGACCTAAGCCGAAGTTGTATGCTTAAATGACTGAGCCACACAGGTGCCCTATAAATAAAATATTTCTATTCTGATAGTTTTGCCAAGATGTCAAAGTGCTCCTGACTATTGACCTTACTACATTCACTGCAAATAAAAAAAACTACCATAAATCATATACCTTTTCACATTATACAGTTATTTTGAAAATATTTCCATGACAGGCAAAAATTATGTCAAACCTTACTCATGACCCATCTATTTCTAGTAATCTTTCTTTGTACTCTGCTTTTATTTACTGAAACTTTATAGTCTGTTGAAATCTCCTAAAAAGTTAGGGGATCATGTAGATGTTATGCTAGTCAGATAATTCTAGATTCTTTCAAAGCAAAGAATGCAGTTTCTTAAATTATTGCTTTAAAATATAATTTGATGTTTCTGAAATGACTCTTTAGAATTCTCCTTTTTAAGTGTAGTGGGGGCATGATTACTGGGTTCTTCTCTCCTTACTTGACAGCTGCATCAAACAAATACTTAAAGAGCAGGCAAGGTACTCGAAAATAAGTAAAGAATTGATTAAAGATCACCATGATGCTAGAGCAAGAACCTGGTGTGATTTATGTTTCATATTGGCCTCGCACCAATATGGAATTAATAAGTGTTTTTGAATAAGTGAAGTAAGTTTAAGTCCACAGACTTTGATTCATAACTAGAGTTTTAAAAGATTAAAGTTATCCCTTCTCAGTTTAAATTCTTGTGGAAAATACGTAAGATGATTGAGATGAGAAGAGATGCTGTATTTTAAAAAATACAATAAGTTTGAATCTGGACTTTATGTATCTGGTAGCCAAATTTTATAATTGGACATAATTATCAAAATTGGGAAGCCAACCAATAAAAGATTACCGAGTTGAGAATAATGTGTATTTTAGATTAAGCAGATCTTGTGTGACAGCATGCTAATGAGAGTGTACCTAATAAGTAGGGTTGCACCTGAGGCTGTACTTAGCTTTAGCTGAAGGCTTTTTCCAACTTTGAGATTCTGTGGTTATGTTCTGGAATTTTTTTTTTTATGATCACAGATAAGCAGTCTTAAAAAGTGTACCATGGGTAAAATCCTTTTGTCTCTAATAACTAAAGGTAACCATATCATTTACCATTATAGACATTTATTATAATAAGGCTGGATGCATTGTCCATCTATAGAGATCTGAGCCCAACATCAGTGTCTTTCTCAAAAAAAGTAAATTATTAAATGTAAGGATAAAATCAGAACATAGAGAATAGAAGAGCAAGGTAATAGAGATATGATGCAGTAGATACTCCTTCATTCTTATAGAATTGAGTTATGAGATATAAAGACTTACAATAGTGCTTGGCACATGGTGTAGCCTAATAAAGTAGTATAATTCTCTTTTCCAAGTTTAGGAATCTTTTGGGATAGCTGCTGAGTTTGAGAGTAAGTGTGAGGGAAATGAAAGAGTAATTGCTGCACGAAAGAGTTGAAAAGAGTTATATCTTCTTTAATCAGTAACTGAGAATTACTTTGTAAGCAATATTTAATTTTATATATATTTCTGAAAATATAAAAAATAATATAGGCAAGAATATATACAGAAGTTCTGTTGTATTTACTCTTATCCTGAAAATCCTGTAATGACTTCACAATTAAATCTGAACTCTTGACCATGACCTACAGGATCCTACATGATGTGGTCCTTGGTTACCTGTCTGACTTCATCGTGTACCAGTCACTTCATCTTAGCTAGACTGGACTTATTCTTGCGGATCCCAGGCTCTACTCTATCATTTTGACTTAAAAGTTGTTTCCCGGGTGATGCCATTCAAAATTAGCCACACTTCTTTACTACCCTAGCTACCTACTTCTTTCATAGCACCCTGTTTGATTTCTCTCTTAGAACTAAGCATTATATGAAATTATCTTAGTCATGTATTAGTTTGCCTATTAGATGACTTCTCCCCCACCCCGCCCTGGAATGTTACACTATAGGGGAGTAGAGAGCTCATCTGCATTGTTTGCCACCTTATACCTAGAGCCTAAAACAGTTGTTGGCGCATACTGGGTTCAAAAGGTTATGCAAGTGAACTTGTTTGTTGACAGGTAAGAAAAAAGAGGGAAAATCTCTTATTAAGCCTCTTAGATGACCACTGTGAATATTTTAATATATTTACATAGGCTTTTCTTTGTGTGTGTGTGCGTGCGCACGCACACACACACACACACTTAAATATTTGCATATTCTATTTTACATTGGACCATACTTTATATCATGTGTTTGAATCTCACATACCTTCTACTTTACAGTAGCCCTTCCCCTAGTTCTTTACATGATGACCAGTTACACGGTGAGCTAGAATGCTCTACAATGAAGTGTTTTCCTTAAGACTTCCTTAAAAGGAGGCTTTGAGTCTGGGAGCTGGAGAGGCAGGACATGGGGAGAAAGGGTTGGGAGCAGAACAAGACAAACTGTTTAATTTTCCAAGTATGTCATGCACTTTTGAATACCAGAGGTCCTTTCCCCACATATTGGTGAAAATCAATGAATCATGTACCCTACTGCCCTGAATTACATTTTTTATTGTCTTTTCATCAAGTTTTTGGGAGATTATCATGTTTAAATGAATGTTTATTTCTGAAGTCTCTTCATTCCCCCCTATATTCAAAAGTACAAGCCGTTTGTGTATATGATCTGGTAGGAGTGCCTATTGAAACAGAAAGACCCCTTATTAGTCAGTGTTTATAACTAAATAAAAAGTCAAGTCTTTACGCCCACACAGTAAAGTTCTCCTTGTACAGAAGGACACATATTATCCCTAAAATGGGAGAATGAGTCATGGCAGAAAGTACTTTTGAAGAAACCGTTACTAGTAAATTAAAGAATATTTTAACTGTAATATTAAATGTTTGGATTAGTAGGTGTGTTGGTAAATAGTTTACTCCTTAATGCACCTTATAAGACCAGTGAGTACTAGAAGTCTTACATATGTTAATTCTTCAAGGTAGTGATAGTGTTATTTCCACATGTCTTTAGTCCACAGATGATAATTTCCTTTTTCTTCCTTAACATCTAAAAAAACTTCTGTTTGCTACCAAACTCAGAAGCAAGACTATTTTATATGAAATTTTCTATTTGAATGATTTCTTCATTTTCTGACCTCCTACACTACCCAATTTGGCACTTGATAGATATTGTTCTCTATTAGTTTCTTGTCTTGCCAGCTGGATTTTAAGTATCTTGGCGGGGGAGAAAGGTTACTGTAATGTTTTTATTTGTCCTCAGCATTTTGTAGATATTGGGATATAAGTGATTATTTTTTAATTGATTTCTTTTAACCTAAATCTTTCAGTTTCTGTCACCTTTTCCCTGTCACCATGTCTTTGCCTCAGATTTCCCACATGTAGCAGAAGCATAGTCAGATGGATCTAGATAATCATTCCATGAACTGAATAATCAAGATTTAATCATAGTTTGCATATGCAATTGCTGTTTGCAAAATATAACTTTTTGCTTCCTTCTTTAGCAATGTCTGATTTTTTGAGCCTAACTTGCTTGAGCCATCACGTATCTAATGGAAATCAATTAATAAGTGGTGAACTTGGGACCGGAGTCTAAGGTTCTAATACAGCTGTATAACCCTGAGCAAGACACTTAATTCTCTACCCTCACCTTTCTCACCTGTTAATAGCAGTTATTATTTTATAGCATATCTGTTATATGCTGGGCATCTACTAGGTCCTCACAATGACTCTGTGGGCTAGGTTAGTAAAGTTGATAGGCGGTAATTACCATTACAAAAACTAGAACTCCTAAAAGGTCAACCCCTACGGAGGTTCCACTCTAATAACAGCAAAGCTGGTGTTTAAACTCAGGTTTCTCCAATTCCAAACCCCATGTTCATTTCATAAATGAAGGAGAACTAGATTAGATGACTTCCAAGTTCTCTTCTAGTTCTAAACGTTATGGCTTCCTGCTATTAATGTTGTTGTTGTTGACTCAGTATGTACAACTTTTTTTACTTCTTAGCTTTTAGCCCCTTTCTCAAAACTTTTTGGTCATAACTAAATTTAAGTCATGACTAATCTGTGACTTATTTAAGACATTAATTCCAGAATTTTAAACAAACCTTGAAACAAAAGGCTATTTTAATACTAAAATATAAGATTGATATAGCACACCTACAGAATTTTTTTTTTTTCCGAGTAGGTAAATGTATTTGAACATCACAACCAGCAGCAGTAAATATGGAACTGGATAAAGAAAGTAGAAGAGTGAATAGAGTTCTAGGTCTTCTATTGAGAGAATATTGATTTCATCCCTTCTCTATATTTGCTGTTTTATTTTTCTTGAAATCAACCTTATTTTTATAGTTTCTCATGATATTTTCCTTACTTTGCTGAAGGGTTACTATAAAGCAATTACAACAAAATTTTGAGAAGGAACTTTTGGATATGAATTCAACATACTTACTGATGGTTGATTTTGGATTTGAAGCATGAGATGTAAAGATGAATTGATTTCTAAAGAAGTCAGGATACATTCCAGAGTGACTTACTTTGTCAATTATTGCAGGTATTGCCCATCTGTATAGAGATATTATAAGGAACGTTTTGGTGCATGGATTAAATCTGATAGCTCTACCACAATATGAATTTTAGCAGAGCAAACAAGCAAAATTCCCATCTTTATTGTTTTCTTCTGTAGCTCTGATAAATGAAACTCTTAACTTGCATCTCGTATGTATGTATGTGTGTATATATATATGTACTTGCACATATGTTTATCAGATAACTAATTTGGCCCAATTAGAAGGGATGAAAAAAGCTTTTACTGCTTGAATTAATGTTGCAGTTTATTTGTGTCAAATCCTCAAGGACTGTATTTTTGTAAAGAGAGCTATAAATACCAGAAACTTCAAGAAAAAGAAAAATTTATAAAAGTACCACTCCTAAAATTATAGTTATCTTAAAAATTATTTAAAGCAGTCTGAGCTATATTTTGATTTGCATTTTGATTTACAGTAATATTTCACTATTTGTTTACTTGGATGATAGTTTCAAACTAAATCTGGCTTACCTTGTTGTATTTTACATGTTCTCAAATAACTAGTTTTGAACTAATATCAATGTGAATTCTAAGAGTCAGAAGTGTGTATATTACCCTATTCTGTGTCTTAAATTCAGTGGAGGAAGAAAAACATTTGCTTAATTGCATACTCTCCTGTGCCTGACAAATTCTAGGTTGCTAAATAAATGCTTAATTAATGAATAAGACTGGAAAATAGCTTATTGATCAGTACTGCCACCTACTTGCATTAGGGAAAATGTAGATGCTGGGCGTACATATTATTTTAATTGACAATACCCGTGATATGACAAACTATTAACTTGCCAGTTTCAGTTGTGAACCTTTTAGTAAGAACTCACATCCCAGAAAGTTAATGACAGTGGGTTAGTGTGATTTCAAAAAGTTTGTTTTAGCTTCAGTATGCTTGGCATTCCTTTGATGTTGAAAGTTTGAGCTGTCTCTAATTTAAATTCTATGCTTGGGCAAGACAGCCAATTGTTGTGGTAGGTAGTTTTTCTAGTGTAATATCAGAGTGAAAAATGTTGTCTTGATAATAAAGAAAATCACTGACATAGAAACACATTCTGTTATTATAAAATGGAAGTAAATTTTTAAATGTTAGCAAGATAATGAAAAGAACCAATAATAGTATAATATCATCAATTCTAGTACAATGGATAAGACTTTTTAGTACTGAGTATAACATATTTATGCTTTAGAAAAATGATGTCCTGGTTGCTACTATTTATTTGTATGGCCAGTTATTCAAAAACATTAATTATTGTTATGTATCATTTTTCTATTGTGTCCTAGAATAATATGGGAGCCTTCAAGGAGTAGATAGTAAGTGGAGAAAGATATATAAAAATAATGACAATAATTTTTAGGTATGATGAGTGCAATAGAAGAATTTATTTAAAATGGAAATAACTCTGAGACCCAAGGTGAGGAAAAGTACTCTATTACTCCTTCCGTTGTTGACACTGTATAAAGGTACATACTTCTCTGAAGATACATAATTCAGTGAAGACTTCTTGACTGTTTATATTTTTCTCACTATTTATAGGTAGAATAATTTGGTTTCTGTCAGTGACTACAACTTGCCCTTCTAAAAACTTAGTCATCCCAACTAATTGCTCAGAAAGAACAATTTCTCTTATGCTAGCTCACAAGTTAATCATTCTACTACCTTATTTCCCAGAGGCTTTGCCTCTGAGGCGGTACATCTTCATATCTTTGTACTGTTTTTTAATTTATTTATTTTCTTTCTTAAGTTGCTGCTCTCATCCATTCTCATACACTCAATGGAGTTGTGATAAGATGAGCATTGAATCTGAGTTAGCAGTCACTCCCCTTGCTGATAGATTTCCAGTAAGGCTTACAGGTTGTCAATCAGCACAAGAAATATTTTTTTTACACAACGGGAAATTTATTGCTTAGCTGGAATTACATGAAAGTGTATTGTATTGTAGTGGAAATATGTTTAATACATTGAGTATTGATTCTAAAAATTTGGATGACAAACACAAGTATTGTCTCAGCAGTAATGGTTGACTAGTTTTTTTTTCAGTGAACTTACTAGTTAACATTCTAGCATAAAGCGTAAAATACTTTTTTTCCTAAACTTATTTAACATAGATTGTGGACTGATCTCAGTTTGAAATGTTTCTGTCTACCTCAAGGGTCAGAAAAGATAGATAGATACACACATAAAGGCTTTTTCATTCATACTACTGAAAAACTTAAGTCTCTGAATAAAGTTTTAAATATCTGTATTTTAGGGGCACCTGGATGGTTTAGTTGGTTGAGTATCCAACTCTTGATTTCACTTCAGATCATGATCCCAGGGTTGTGGGATTGACCCCTTCAGCAGGCTCTGCACTGAGCATAAAGCCTGCTTGGGATTCTCTCCCATCTCTTTCTCTCTGCCCTTCTCCCCTGCCCACATGCACACGCTCTCTCCCTCCCTCTCTCTCTCTGTCTCTCTGTCTCTGTCTCTCTCTCTCTCTCTCTCTCTCTCTCTCTCTCTCAAAACAAAAATTAAAAGTAAACAAATAAACAAGTAATAAAAATATCTGTATTTTAGTCAATACTCTCAGAAATAGGAATGGAGAATGTTTGGGGTTTTTTTGCTTTTTTAAAAAATTTTATTTTTTATTTTTTTAAATTTACATCCAAATTAGTTAGCATATAGTGCAACAATGATTTCAGGAGTGGATTCCTTAGTGCCCCTTACCCATTTAGTCCATCTCCCCCTCCCACAACCCCTCCAGTAACCCTCAGTTTGTTCTCCGTATTTATGAGTCTCTTCTGGTTTGTCCCCCTCCCTGTTTTTATATTATTTTTGTTTCTCTTCCCTTATGTTCATCTGTTTTGTCTCTTAAAGTCCTCATATGAGTGAAGTCATATGATATTTGTCTTTCTCTAATTTCACTTAGCATAATACCCTTCAGTTCCATCCACGCAGTTGCAAACGGCAAGATTTCATTCTTTTGGATTGCCGAGTAATACTCCATTGTATATATATACCACATCTTCTTTATCCATTCATCCGTCAATGGACATTTGTGCTCTTTCCATACTTTGGCTATTGTTGATAGTGCTGCTATAAACATGGGGGTGCATGTGTCCCTTCGAAACAGCACACCTGTATCCCTTGGATAAATGCCTAGTAGTACAATTGCTGGGTGAATGGAGAATGGTTTTATTTGCTTTTGTTCATATATATATATATCATGATGAAATTAATAGATCACAACTTTCATTAATAGAACTTCAGAGAATATTGAAAATTATTTTATTTTATTTATTTGAAATCTGGTAAGAGATTTAGTTGGCTAGTTTTGCTTGCCAAATTCTTTCTTCATGGTTCAAATTAACATTGTAACAAGATAGTAGGGAGAATTGTTGAAATAATTAGGAAAATAAAATCTTCATGAGTACTTAACTTATGTAATGTTTATTACATACTGACTTAAAGGATAAATTAATAAAAATAATTATTAAATGGGACCCATGGAATGTGGGGAGTGTGGGGTGGTAGAAACTCTTTTCAGTGTATACTTTTGATTATCATTTTGATTTTTGAATCGTGTAAATATTTTACCTATTCAAAAATAAAACATGAATATACATACCTACATATAAATATATGTTTGCAAAGGTCAGGTGTCCCTTTAACTTCATACCATACAAAGGAGCCATTCCTTTGAATATAGAAAATTACGTTATTTTCTTCTTTAAATGTCCTAGGTTTTGAGGCAGTATCCCTGCTTTATTAAAGTTGATCTATGTCCTCAACTGAGTAGACTTAATTTGAAAAAGTTACTTCATCTAAAGACAGGACATGATTTCAATTGTAATCAAGGTATATACTGTTACATGATTGGTGGGAAGTTCATTTGTCCTCTAATAAGCTGGTTACCACTGACAAATTTTAGAGAAAATGTCAGGTGTTCATTTTATAATTAGCTAGTTTCTTCAGATAGCCCGGAGCGGAGGCTGATGGTGGAGGGGAAATCACTTTTTTTGACTTTGTATTTTTTAAAATCTTGAGTGCTCTGAATCTTCTAACAAAAGGGTTTTATGGGTCTCTTCCTAACCATTGGATTCCCCCCCCCCCCCCAGAGACTTCTTTTCAGAAAGAACTTTCCTTTGAAGTAAGCTGATTGTTTATTTAGAAAATTAACTTTTTGCTGGGTACTTGTACATATTGTATCTGAGGGCAAGAATTTAAGAGTCAGATTTTTTAAAAAAGATAATATAATATATAGAATATACTTTCCAGAAGAATCCAAGATGTACATCTTCATAAAATTTTGGATTATCTTATTTCATTTCTTTTTTTTTAAGTAAAAGATACTACACTAACTTAATGTCTGTTATAAAGGTAAACATTTATTTTTTTAATTATGAGACTACTTTATGCAGCATTTAGAATCATTTTCCTAATGAAAGTCATTTGTTAACTATAGCAGAGAGTATTAAAATGTACTAAGTCCAAATACTATTTCTTTTTTTCTGAAGAAACATTTTAGGTACTTAAATAACTATAGGCACGCAGTTTACTTATAATAAAGAATGTTAATGGGGAGGGTAGGAGTTAATTAACTAGACCCTTAATAATGGGCCAAGGAATCTTACAATTGCCTCCCTCCCGAAGCTAGTTGTGTAGCAAGTTGCAAGATAAAATATCTAGATTTGTGAAGTAGTCATTTTGAGAAAAAGGTTGCCTTCAGGCAAACTTTGGTATTTATTATTATGCAAAATGCCTTTTTAATGGTAAGCAATACACGTTGTCAAAGTAATTCTGGAGGTAGAAGTGCAGTACATCCTGTTTACTCAAGATTAAATGAACAAATAAGGGTAGGACTCCCAATAAGCCCAGTTTTTGCTTTCTTTGAAGAAATAGAACGTTTTGGCCAAACTTTACACACTTAATACTAGTCTGATAGTCTTAAGATATTGTCATGATTACCAAGAATTGATGAAGTGTGGCAATTTTCTTGAAAACTACATTTGAAATGAAGGGAATGGAAAAACATAGGGAACATTTTCATTAAATGCCAATATAAGAAGTGTGCAGGTTAACATAGAACTTATTACATAATTTCTGCAAATGCTCCAAGCTCCAAACTGGCTTACTTTATTTTAAGTCCTCCCCACCCCCCAACAAAGAATACTTAATTTCTCGCTTTGGGATTGCTCATTTTGTATCTTCTAAGCTACTTGAAAAATGTGATCAGTCTGTGCCAGGACTGCAATAGGGTAACAGTTAGTGGAAATAGCCTGCCCTGCCTCTGTTGGAAGGACTGTATGGAAAATATATTCCATTTTCAAGATGTTTCTGAAAGCACTTATTTGTGGAAAGGATGCTTGCCATTTAAAACTCTTCAGAAATGCAGGTTTTTCAAAATACAAAATAATCTCCTGAAAGTTTGAAAGGGGAAGGGGGCTGTCGTGTGGGGGCGGGCTCATTTGCTGCCCACATCCTCCTCTGTTCAGTGCGTTGTGTGCTTACGGGTTCCCTGGAGCGGATCACCATATAATTGATGTGCAGTCTGCATTGCTGAATCCTGGACTGCACCATTCTGTGTTCAAGGGAAGATGTAATCTGATCCCTCTGCTGCTGAGGGAGGAATCTGTTCAGTCAAGGCTTTGACAGGGCATAGTCTCCTCCAATAATCTTCTCGGTTCTCTCTCATTATTCCCTCGAGTTCTCCTCAGTCAAGCTGCATGTATGTATGTGTGTCCCGAGAAGCGGTTTGATACTGAGCTGCATTTGCCTTTACTGTGGAGTTTTGTTGCCGGTTCTGCTCCCTAATCTTCCCTTTCTGACGTGCCTGAGCATGTCCACATTAGAATCTGTGACATACCTACCTGAAAAAGGTTTATATTGTCAGAGACTGCCAAGCAGCCGGACACACGGGGGCACAGAATCACTGAAGGGGAAAAATACAGAAAATATGGGTTTCTACGGCACACTCAAAATGATTTTTTACAAAGTAAGTAATCTGTTTTCTTCCTGTGTTGTATGATTGTGTGTGTGTGTGCCTGCCTGAGAAGGAAAATCTGTATCATCAGAGATGGCTGCAGTATCCTCTAATTTTGGTGGGTGGCTGGATGGCTGGTATCGGTTTTATATCGTGAATGTAAGCAAATAATGCAAAGACAACGTAAGCTGTAAACAGCTTTAAATTTAAAATAAAATGTGTATTTTAATCCGGGAATTTTCCACTAAAATATATTTAGACTTTAGAAATGTGGCTCCGTTAAATGCTGACCTGGAAATACTCTACCCTTAGTTGGCTTTTAGTGAGTCTTTTGCCTTTAATTTTTCTGTATATTATACATATTTCTTTTCTTTTTCTTTAGTTGACTCTTTTAAAGTCTAGAATCACTAGAATATTTAGGACTTCTATTTTAAAAGATCGTATTTACTTTCTGTGCCCCTTAAAAAATTGCAGAATTAACGTTTGGTTCTAAAGTCAGGATTTTCAGTAAACAGTATAATATTTAAAAGACTTCTATAGTCCTGTAGAAAGTCCTTTAATTTGTAAAATATTCTGAAAATAAAAATCCTTTCCAAATGGTTCCCTTGATATGTATTTGGGGCATTTTTATCCATTGAAGGATTTCTAAGATGGAAATAAAGTTTGCTTTTGGTGGCAAATGGCATTTGCACCAATGTGTATTTGCAAGATACCCAGGGAAGTTCTGAAAGCCAGTATTACAACTTAATTAGAATGAATATCAAAGTTTCTCATATTAATTTTGAAAATAAGAATCTGTGCAAGTTATTAAAAAAGCTAGATTTTTAAGGTAATCTGTACCGACTGACCTTCCTGAGAGCTACATTTGCGTGTATGTGTACGTGTGTGTCTATGATTTAGATATATGCAAGCACGTGGCTATCTATATATTAAATCCTATATATTTATTTTTGGCTTTTATTAAAATTATTTGGAGAAAGAAAATAATGGTTTTTGAGAGGAATCACTTTAAAACAACATAATGAGTACAGAAACTTCTGAAGGGTTGAATTAAGACCAATTCCATTTCTTTCCAGTAGGTATTTCTTGAACTAAGGCATAAATTGTGGACAAGCTTGCTGTACCCTCACTCTAGCTCCTGATGTCATAAGATCATCACTGTATTTTGGAAGACTTTTTCATGATGATAAAAATGTCTTTATTATCCATAGTGTGGTTCAAAATTTGTTAGAGTCTTGATGGTTCTCTTTAGTATTTATAATGCAGCATGCTGTTTTATGATGTTCCCATGTGAGGCAGTAGGTAAGAAACTAAGTCTGCTGCAGAGCAAGGGTTTTTACCTTATTCTAAAAATGAGGATAGCTCTCTATCACTCTGGGGTTACCTCCCCCACATAATTTTCCATAGTACAGTAATTAATTAGCAGACACAAATCAAAATAGAAAAAGTTGCATCTTATTAGATCTTATTTTCTAGTTTTATGACATATCTATAGTCAGATGACCTCAGTTAACAGATGGTGAAATATAAAAAAAATAAATATTTCAATATTGATGTTGACATACAATTCTGAATGTATTTACGGTATTATACGTATATAGCATAAAGAAATACTTTAAAAGTATAGATGTTGGATATACCTTACAAAGATGTACAATTCGTTCTTTTTAAATGTTTTTGTTGATGTTGCTGAAATTTTCAAGTTAGAATATTTTGTCCTGAGTGAGCATCTGTCAGTGAAGTTATATTCTGTGTAAATACCAATTGATGGCTTTTTTCCACCTTTATTATACCATCCCCAGGCCTCTCTCCTGTTACAGATTTACTTTTTTACTCTCCTCATTGCCCATATTCATTGCTTTATGCCTTATTATAATTACTTTTCAAGATCATCTTATTTACATTGTTCTCTTCACACTTTCATAATAAATATGTGTTTTAAATTCAGTTACTGTTACTTCCATTCAGGTTTTGAAATTTTGAGTTTTTCTGTATATTTTATCTTGAAATACGTTTTTAAAGGAAAGTGATGATCACTAAGAGAGATACGTTAAATATGGTTCTTCAATGTGTGTGTTAACATGACATTTCCCCCTGTGTTCTTAAACTGGGAAACGTGAAAGATATATGACTCTCAAGGAATATGTATGATGAATATCAGTTTTTAAATCACCATATGCTATTCTTCTGAACAAAATATTGGGGGGGTGGGTAATCACCTTTCTCGTCTTCAAAGAGTAAAACAAAGTAGAACTAGTAGAAGAAATCATAGAACATTTATTTTCTACATACATTAACTATGCCTAATTAATGAAAATTTAGGCTTATAAAAATTTAAGAAATTTTTTTCAATAGTACCAATGCTAATGTTAAGACAGTTGGACAGGTGATTTTTTTTTTAAAACCTATCTTATTTGCTTTACCTTATAGATGAAAAGAAAATTGGACCATGGTTCTGAGGTCCGCTCTTTTTCTTTGGGAAAGAAACCATGCAAAGTCTCAGAATATACAAGGTAATATTAACCATAATTGATTCTCTCATGATTCTTATGTTTCTTTAAAGAGTTGATGATTCCAAAAGCATTTCTTCCAGTTTATTCTCGTAGAATTATAATGTTACTGGTACTGTTGACTCTGTAACACATTTTGAGATCACTGAACATTGAGAAATACATAGTCCCAAATAAGAAGAATGACTACTGCTATAGCTTATATTTTCTTACTAATACTTTGAAATAAGACACAAGCACAAGTTCTCTTATAAGCAGAATTTTTAAATCACAGTTTTTAAGGAATTCTAGAAAGTAAGTTCTAAAATATGAATACGAGCAAATATATCTTGTTACTATAGCAACAGCTGCTCTAGGGTAGATATTTATATATGCAAAATTGAAGATACATTTATTAGCAGTGAAATAAAACTCACAGTTACTAACTAAATCTTCCTGTATCAGGAATCCCCTTTTATTTTCTTGGTATATCTTATGTTTTTAACACATCCATATCCACACCAGTAAATTAGGTTTCCATAGCAACTAAATACAATTGTAGTCTTGTTTTGTGCACCATTCCATCATTTTTTGGATTTTGCATCAGTATAAAACTTTTCCCACTCTCACGCTAATTAGGCTAACTTAAGCACAATATCTATTACCCAGCCAATTAAAAATGGCTTTAGATGTTATTTGGAATGTGGTATTTTAAAATTTAAATGACAAAAGTATCTTCAGAGCTTTTTTGGTCTTTTCTGCACAATTGTCACTTCTTCAAATCACTGATTAAAAGTTAGCTATAGAAGCCCTAAGAACTTCATGATGGTAACATTTCTTCTTTTTTCCTTAAATATTTTGATTTAGAGTTATGTTTATTATATAAGATGCAATAAATTTAACATTGCTCAGACTTAAGTTTCTGTGATGGAGAATTGCTAGAGATTGCATCTCTCTCTCTCTCTCTCTCTCTCTCTCTTTTAAGAAAGAGTTTATATTTTTACTTCATCCAGTTGTGGAAAATACTTTTTTAAAATGCTCTTCTATGAAATTTAGAAATCATAAAATTAAATAGTCCTCTATGCAAAAAATGCGGAGATGGTGCAGAGGAGAGAAATAAAACTATCTCTTAGTTATTTAAGAAATGCTTTCAGTATGATTTCCCATGTTAATTGTTCCCCTCTTAGTTACCCTTTGCCTTTTGACAATTTCACTGTGTTTGGCACTTCCACCAGAGGGTGTGGGGTGAGAGACACATGAAACTCTTCACTTCATTTTTGCTTTTTCCTTCTAGTCTTGAGAAAGTATTTCTCGGATGAGAATGTTGAGTTTAATGTTAAAAATGTACTACTTTTAATGTATAGATTGCAGCGAACCATATCATTTTGGTCTTCTATTAATATGGCTGATACCAGGACAAAGGTATTAAATTGTTCAGTTGTGTTTAAGGCAGCTTGTAAACAAATGCTGAATTTTTACTACAGAACACATTTTAAGAAAATTTGTCTTTAGTTGCTCACTTTTTGTTGTGAGAAAATACCTGAAAATGTGCAAGTACTGTTTTCAGCCTTTTAACATATAACTTACCAAAGCAAACCAAACTGCATATTGATTTCCATGTCTTTTTGGAGACTTTATCAGTATATATTTGATGCTTCTTAATTTTTTTGACAGATTTTCTAATAATAATAATGAAACTATGATTTTCTGTCTTCCTTATTAGAAAATTTATGATCACATTCTGTTTCATTTTGGAGAGGAAGACAGAGCTTACCTCTGAAATTTGATAGCCAGCATGGGGCGCCTGGGTGGCTCAGTCGGTTAAGTGTCCGACTTCAGCTCACGTCATGATCTTGCTGTTTGTGAATTCGAGCCCCACATTGGGCTCTGTGCTGATGGCTCAGAGCCTGGAGCCTGCTTCGGATTCTGTGTCTCCCTCTCTCTGCCCCTCCCCTGCTCACGCTCTGTCTCTCTCTGTCTCTCTCTCTCAAAAATAAGTAAACATAAAAAAAAAAAATTTGATAGATGGGAAAATAGATTTAATTGTATGTTAGAGATTATCTTGGATGTATAATATTAAAAGGTTTAAAGGTGGTAGATATGAAGATTTCTCTGTAAAATCTGGTGACTAAAATACATTTTTTAACAAAATAATGAAATATGCTGGATAGAAAAGGATTGAAGGTATTGTTTCATTAGTAATTTATCAGAGCTTAGATATTCAGCTAATAGGCTGTAATTTGTATGTTCTTCGGATATAAAACACTTTATTTTCATAGCTCAATAAATTGAAGATTATTTTACAAATGTAACTATGAGTCTTCCTGAACTTTTTATTCAAATGTCTCCAAAATAGAGATATTCAGTATTTACCTCGATTAAATAATTTAATTATATATTGAAATTAGGAAGGAAGTTTAATATATTAATAACTTGGTTATAACTATACTTTTCTGCTATTAGTCATTTTTAGGAGAGTTGGACAGTTTTAGAGATAGATCATTTAGTCTTAACTCTTTGATTTTACTAGTGGCAGAATTGAAGGTTTATTTTCTGTAATGTCTCAGAGTTTAAATTATTCTATGAAAGTATTCAGATGATCTCATTTGATTCAATTTTACATATCATATAGTAACTTTTCAATACTTACTGTTTTGAGTAAATACATGTCTAATCAAGGCTTGTTCCTGTCAAATGTTAGACTAAGCTTTATAAATAACAGTGGAAAGTTGGAGAGAGAGAGATAAATATTATAAATAATTTAGAAAGCATCTGAGTTGAAAATTAAGGAATAATGTGTGTGGTGAAATGTCTAAAATATATGAGCATACTGCTTCTACATATGAATTTTTTAAACCATTAATAAGTTTCACACCTTTTTTATAAAGGAAATTTAAACTTCTATTTAATTAAGTCACTGAAGACCAGTCATAACAGAGGTAGAACCTGTATCTTCTAAAGAAGTATTTTAACATTATTTGTATGTATCAACAAGTTGCAGTTTTGCCATAGAGATTCTGTCATGTGGTTGCAGTTAGCATTGCTGGGATAATAACAGGTGGCTATGTAGGAGGGAGGAAACCTGCTCTAAGAATAGCGGAATAGATTTTGTGTATCCTTGCTCTCTGGCAATGAGCAAATAAAAATAATAATTCTGTTGATGTTTGACATATGCCACATCACATGCTTATTTAAATTAGAGCCCATTATTCTTAACAAATACCTACCTTTGTTTCCACTCTTGTGTTTTTTTGTAGTACCACTGGACTTGTACCATGTTCAGCAACACCAACAACTTTTGGAGACCTGCGAGCAGCCAATGGCCAAGGGCAACAACGACGTCGAATTACATCTGTCCAACCACCTACAGGCCTTCAGGAATGGCTGAAAATGTTTCAGGTGACATGTCTAAACACAGTATTTGAAATGCTTCACTTAATTGCTGCAAAAAATAAGGGATTATTCAGCCATGAGAAGGAACTGTTACATGCTACACCATGGATGAATCTTAAAAACATTATGTTAAGTGAAAGAAGCCAGTCACAAAAATGACATGAAATATCCAGAACAGGCAAATATATAGAGACAGAAGATAGATTAGTGATTGCTATGTGATTGGTGAGGGGATGTTGGGGCTAGCTGCTGACAGGTATGGGATTTCTTTCTGGGGTGATGGAAGTGTTCTAGAGTGGACAGAGGTGATGGTTGTACAGCAAGACAGGTGTTCTGGAAACCATTCAGGTGAACATTTTAAATGGTGAATTGGACCTTGTGTGAAGTATATGTCAATAAAAAAAGCTGTTGAAGATAAGGGAGCTCATCTTAATTTTTAAACGCATTAATCAAGAGAATCCAGTGCTTATTTTGTATAAGTGTGTATTTGTTTTGTTGTTGCTTTTTAGATAGTAAGACCTTTCTTCCTTTTCTCTTTTATGTTGGGGTTTCTGAATGTACTTGTTTTCCAAAATTTCTTGCTTAGAAGTTAAGCATTTAGGAGTAATGCAGGAACTCCTCTAATTAGTCACTTGTGGTGATTTAGCCATCACTGTTACCCTAGTAGCCTCCAAGACTTTGATACAGCTTCTCTTCATCAGTGCCATGCTGGTGTATGGCTTGTTGTGTTCATATGCTGATTACTGTATTTTACTGGCATTTAAATTCTTTGAAAGTTTACCAGGAAGATTGGCTACAACCAAACCTCTGTTAAGAATTTTGTAAATCCTGGTAGTGATATTAAATAGATTTATCTCTTCTTCCAGTGAGACAATGCATATATATTAAGCATTTAGCAAAATAGTTGACCTAGATTAAACACTTAATTATTCTTTGTAAATATCAAATAATATAAGTTATGTGAAGTCACGGTATCTCTGATATTATCCATGACATTAATGTAAAATGAATATATTTCCTCACCTCTAGCTGCTTGATTGGTAGTATTTTGTGAATGCATATGGGAATAAGAATGAATAAGGGAAAAAGAAGATACTTTATTTGACTTTATTTGATATTTCAGATTTTTACAATATCCATTATGTAAATCCTTATAAATTAAATGCCTGGGCAAAAACTAAATAAATGTCCCAGTCTTTTTCTTCTGTAGCTGGAAAATTCACTTGAATCAGTGTTGTTTTTAAATGGATTTTAAAAATTGTTTTCTACCCTTCAGGTGATTTCAGAGAAACTAGGGTAACCTTTTTTTTTTTTTTTTTTTCCGGTTGGTGACTGTAAGGTTAGAGCAGTGGTTCTTGACAGGGGGCAGGTTTTTCCCTCAGATGAAACAGTTTTGGTTGTTGCAACTGATGGGGTGGAGGGCAGGATGCCGCTGGCATCTGGTGAGTAGTGGCCACGTAAAGCACAGCCTCCTATAGCCGAGTGTTATCGGGCCCCAAATGTCACCAGTGCTGGGACTGAGGATGAAAGTTGTGTGTCACTCTCATGATAATGTTATAAGCCACTACAATCACAAAGAATTTTTTTTCTGTCTTCATAGTCCTGTGTTGATTAACCTTACCTTTCCCCAAGGATTAGTACCCCCCTTCCCTTCTCCCAGTTCTTTTACCTTAGGTTCCTGATTTTTTTTTTTAAATTTTAATTAATTTTTTCCTATGCATGAAAAAAAAATTTTTTTTATAATAGCCTTTCGATACAAAATGTATCCCATCAATAAGAGGTAAAAAGAAGAGTCAGACATTCATACAGTCACAAAGAAATACTTCAAAGATTTTTATCATCTCTGATTAAGCCAAGGAGATGGGAATATGGCTGTGTGTTGTCAAGCACACGCACACAGTGTGAACGGCAGAGCGCTTGAGAATAACGCAGAAGAATTACTTAATATCATTTTTATAAGAAAGCATCAACATGATTGAAAATTTTACACTATTGGTAATAGTTTTCTCATCATTGTGGACAGCGTGCAAAATATTTATTTTATATGAAAAGCTTTATTTCTTATCACAAGGATGTCAAGTGATTTATTTTGTATGTGACATGGGCCTATTTTTTCCGGTGTTTTAGAGTACCCAAATATTCTTTGCTAGACATGTAGACTTTTCCCAATTTTAAGAGAACTCTCTCAAATATTGATTTATAGAAGGGAGGGAGTATTTGCTTTATTTTGCAGTGAGGATGTTTTCGGGAGTTCTTTGTAGAATGTTTACTTGTTCAGCTCATTCATGCTTTTCTTAATGAAATGTCCACGTTACCACATATTGTATGTCACCAAGTCTGAGATGCCTAATATCTAGGTTATTAGATGCATCCCATCTTCAGAAATCTTATTTGTAAAAAAAAAAAAAACAAAAAGTTTCTTACAATAAATGGGATTCAATAAATTAAAGAATATTAGGCTAGCCTTTGTTCTGTAAAAAAGCCCATTTGATTGCTTTTCGTATGAGAAGTAGATGCAGTGAAGACAACTTGTTCTTAGCTAATAGGAATAACAGGTAGAATTATCCCTCCAGGTATAGTGTTTTTTTTCAGATAAATATTCTGCAACAAAGAAATCTTTTAGCAACAAAAAGTCAACTAAACAGGTGTATCAGGACCTTAATCTTTTGAGTACCATATCTGTCTCTTACACACCCAGGTCCTCATTGTTGTGCATTGCCCTTTATTTTCAGGGCTGGTGCCAAAGTAACTAGAGATGAATCACTTGCCTAAAAGCTTAATAGGGCTTTCATGGCCAACTTGTAGAGAGATATAATTTCATAGTAAAGTAGGGGAGTCGTGAGTTGACCCTGTGTGCTATAGTGGAGGGATAATTAGACTGGCATGATTTCTACAAATGTGCTGTGGGGGTATTTAATGATGACTTTTCCGTTGCATAACAAGCAAAATGGGAGAGCTCATCCCCTTACTGTTCTGCTATTGCTCCTAAGGCAGTGATACAGCATTGTTTTGGTCCAGCTCCATCTATTCTGACAAAGTACTCTGTACTCAATTTATAAATGGAATGAGAACAAATGATATACCATTTTGGATAAAGGGAAATTGAAACAAAATGGCATTGCAAAATTGAAGTGGAAATTCAAAACAAAACAAAAAACCAGAAATTTTGTACTGTGTAAATTTTTAGTAGCCATTGGTTCTACTTTTTTTGGCAGCCGGATTGATGCTTCAGGTTGTTAATTTGGGGGCAGAGGATTGGTCATTTTGTTTGTGCATTTGGGTGTTACATATAGGTTTTTTTACTTGAAAATTTTAGAGCAAGTAAAGGCATCAATAACATTATTATGATCTTATGTTGAAATTTATATTTAGAGGCATCCTGATATAAATGAGAAGCACATATGACTTAGAAGAAAAAGATCTTAGTACAAATTTTGGCTTTGCCCCTAATACTAGGTAATTTTATTGGTATTACGTAACCACTCTTGCCTATTTTCATCCTCTGTAAGACAGATACAACACTAAAAAGTTGTCAAACAGGAGACAACATGTAAATGTGCTTAAAGCTTTATGTGGAAATAATAGTGGAGACTCAATGTTCGTTTCTTCTCTTGGTCAAGAAATAGCCTTTGTGAACCTCCGTTTTCTCAGGTCTAAAAAAGGGCTATTAAAAACAGCTTCATACAAATGTTATTAGCATTATTTTAATAAAAAAATTTGCATTGCATTAAAATAATGAATGTACTTTGAAAATACTAATACTCAAATATTTTTTTAAATGATAAAGTAGAAAATACTTATGTGTTTTGACATTAAAAGTGGAGTAAAGGGGCGCCTGGGTGGCGCAGTCGGTTAAGCGTCCGACTTCAGCCAGGTCACGATCTCGCGGTCCGTGAGTTCGAGCCCCGCGTTGGGCTCTGGGCTGATGCTCGGAGCCTGGAGCCTGTTTCCGATTCTGTGTCTCCCTCTCTCTCTGCCCCTCCCCCATTCATGCTCTGTCTCTCTCTGTCCCAAAAATAAATAAACGTTGAAAAAAAAATTAGAAAATAAATAAATAAATAAATAAATAAATAAATAAATAAATAAATAAAAGTGGAGTAAAAACACTCTCTTGAAGGATTTAATTAAGTACCACGGTAACACTTAGAAATTGTACATGTTCTCTGTTTTATTTAGATCTTTATTTGCTAGTCAACAAAATACCAAAACAGGATTATGCCAAAATAAAATGAATTCAGTGTTACTTTGCAATTGTATTTGAGGCAGTATGATTAAGAAACCTTGTGTGAAGAAGAAAGTGTGTGTTTAAGAAAGTCATGAGAAATCGGTTCTTTACCACATGAAATTCAGGCGTGGTACTACCGAAAGTCATAATGTGTACATATCTGAATGGGGTATAGAGATCATCCAGACTAGTAACCAACACTGTTTGTGAGTCACTTGCATCAATACTGGATGAGTTGTTTATTTAAAACACAAAATGTCCTCAGCCCCACCTTGACTACTGAATCATACTCTTTGATGATGAGTTCTAGGACTCTGATTCTTACACTCCTCAACCAGTATTTGGGAAACACTGGTCTGGACCAAGCCCCTCATTATACAGGTGGGGTCTCTGAGATTAATTAAGGGACTTTCATATGGTTCCATGGTGAGTTTACTGCTGAAACCCCAGCCCCTAATTGCAGTTCAGTGCTTCTTATATTCTTCACTACTACCTTCATTCTCTAATTATCTGAAATAAAATACTCCTTTCGTGGGGAATTTTCAAGTTTGCATTTGCAATTTTGCCCACAAATTAAGTTTTGTTTCTTTTGATCCTCGCCAAATTTGGAATGTTTTTCGTATCTCCTTAAATAAGTTCTCACGTAACTTTACCATGAAAGACCAAAGGAAGATGCTTTCATCCAGGACAACTATTTTTTAGAAGAGAAATAAAATAATTATCAGAATTATCCAGCAATTTTGCAGATGCAGAAATAAGGCCTGCAGAGGTTAAAGTGTAATCTAATTAGTGTCAGTATCACCTCTAAAAGTTGGGTTTCCTGATCTGAAATTGACTGCTGTTTCCACTATTCCTCATTAAAGGAATGAGGGTTGTTGTTATTTTGTTTTAATATAGTCATTAACTGCTAGTTTTTCAAGTTAATACATACTTCCCTTGCTGGTAAACCATGTATGCAAAAATTTGGAATCAGTCTTGGAGCCAAACTAAACAAGTAAGTCCTAGTAATACCATCAAATATAAATACCAGAAACACTCTCTGGAGAGAATTTTGAGTTAGTGGTGGTGTGGTATTTCCTGACTCTTTGGGGATTCATTTATTTATTCAACAAATAATTACTGGTGCTAGGTTCTACTTTGGATTTGGAATACAATAGTGAACAAAACAGACCAAAAACTCTTTTCCACAGAACTTACATTATAGGAGAGGGATGGAATGGGGGCGGGGGGTTGGAACTGGTTTGCAGTTTTAAAAAGGTTGCCTGGAGTTGGTCTCGGAAGGACATAGGGAAGAAGCCATGTGGATATCAAGGGCAAGAATGTTCCAGGAACAGCAAGTGAAAAGGCTCTGAAGCGGAGCATGCTTGGTTTGTCTATGGCTAAAGCGACTAAACAAGAGGGAAAGGAGTAGGAAATAGAATCTTGTAGACCAACCCAGACTGGTTTTTACTTTTAATTTTTTTTGAAAAATGTTTTTAATGTTTATTTTTGAAAGAGAGAGAAACAGACAGAGCACGAGTGGAGTAGGGGCAGAGAGAGAGGGAGACACAGAATCTGAAGCAGGCTCCAGGCTCTGAGCTGTCATCACAGATCCCAACCTGGGGCTCAAACTCATGAGCCATGAGGTCACGACCTGAGCCGAAGTTGGACACTTAACTGACTGAGCTACCCAGGTGCCCCTGGTTTTTACTTTGAAGTCGGAAGCCACTAGAGGGTTTTAAGCAGAAGAGTGAGTGATTTTTAGCAGTATCACTGACTGTTTTGTGAAGAATAGAACAAGGAAGCTTGTGGAAAGGAATAATCCACGTGAGAGATAATATAGTAGCTAGGCCAATGTAGTTAACAGTCAGATTCTGGATATATTTTGAAGTTTAAGGCCTTAAAATTCATTGATGGATCAGAACCATCTAACAGTGGTGCGAATGAGAGAGTTAAGGATGACTCCAGAGTTTTTGGCTTGAGCAACTAAGAGAATAAGAGTTACGGTTTACTGAAATAGGGAGGATTATGGACATGCATATTTGAAGAGAAAGATCATGGATATGTTTAAGTTTTTATTGCATATCTAAGAATACATGTTGAATGGGCAATTTTATATACCAATCTGGAAGAAATCCAGGCTGGGGAGAGGAAAGCTTTCTATATGGTTCATACCTTTGTCGAAACCATCTAAGGAAAGTGACTTTAAGTAATTAGACTATTGAATATGTGTGGTAGGTGGAAACAGTCTCATTTACTACCTAGCTTGCAGCCTGTGTTGCTAATCCTTGTCAGTGGTATACTTTTAAATAAAGGGTCACAAAGTAACATCTGTTGAATGTATGTATAATTTAAACACAGATATGCATTTAATTTTATTTGACTTGTTAAATCAAATATTGCTTAAAACAAAAACGTTGTTTAAAATAGTAGAAATATTTTCCTATGCAAGCATAATTTTTGTCATGGACTTTGCTTAAATATATAGAAATTTCTGACATAGCTTTTAGTATTTACTTAAAATCTGAATTAGTTGTTTATTTTTTATTCTGGCTTTTCACATTCTACACCCGATCCCCTAAAATCCTTGATAAAATACGTTTTCCATCTATTAGCAGTAATATATCATGTATTAATAATGTTTTTCTACCCTTTTCTTTCTTAAGAAAACTGTAATAATTCATTAACTGAAAAAAAGACATTAAACAAGTATATTGCCTTAAAGTAGAAATATTCATAGTAGCTATTCATGTCATTAATCTATGTAAGGTACATAGAGTAGTAATATGTTGTAAGGTTTTTCACCCTATTACTGTATAAGATTACATAGGATACCTTTATTTTTATATCAAAATTTAACCATAAAAACTTCCAAAAAGTGTTTCTAAGGCAAACAGTCATATATGCAAAGGTGTTTAAAAAGTTTTCAATAATTAAATTAAATTTAATTAAGTAATTAAGATTATTGTGCTATCAGGTTACTTAAAGCTGCATTTTAATCAAGTCAGCATAAGTTATCCGTTACCCAAATTGGATATGTCCTCATACTTGTGTCCATGAATGGAGGGGAACAACATATTTATGAAAACCCACCTTCAATTCTATGAGGAATCTATATCAATAAATTAGAGTTTATAGTATTGATAGTAAATGATCAGAGATGAGGGGAGATGATCAGTGTAAGTTTTGTTAAAGAGGTAAATTTTGAACTAGGATTTGAAGCTGTGTGAGAAAAACTGAACAAAACAGTCGAACTTCAAAGTAACTGCTTTTCATTGGTCATGAGTATACAAATACATATATTTGAGTAGTTTTTATTTCTGTGCATAAGTCCTCACCCTAATTAAAAAGGGTCCAAGATGGGTTCTCAAGGAGAATCTTCTAGGTATGCAGGTATATAGAAGTAAAAGAAAAGAATACGATTTATTAGAGTCTATGTTTCCTCATATTTGGTGGTAAAATGGGAATGTTTCCCAGAGTTTTTATGATTAAGTAAGATAATGTTTGTGATAAGTGCTTTGGAAATACTATTGAAATGTTTGATAGTATGAACATAATCTACACCTTATAATAGGAGTTTCATCTACAATGAAATTCATTGTAGATTCTAAAGGGACAAAAAAAATTTAAACTACAGTACTTTAAAAAGTATTCTAAATAAGGCTTCCTGTGTCCTGAGTATATCTCAGTTTTCAATTATTATCCATTTCATATATTACAAATTCCAGGTTCCTAGTTTGAGCAAGAAATGGAATGTCAAATTGGACGTAATAATTCACAAAGGTACTTAAATCAGCCTGGTCAAGGATGTTCTTTCACTTAAGCATCACAAAGTTATTTACATGTTTTACATGATTATTTTGAGGGGAAATTCTAACACTCTAAATTATTCACATGGCTTTTTAATGTTTCCTTTTAAGAATCATGGCTTTTCTGTGCAGATGTTCCTCATGGCAAAAAAAAATTTTTTTAATAATCCCCTAGTATAAAGTAGTTTCTGTTTTTTAAAGTATAATAATGTGTTTTTGTCTTTCCCATAAGTAGTACTTTGTTTCTCACCCTTTTGTTCACATTCTAGTATCATTACTAAGTCAGTTACTGTTTTATGTTTTTGCTGCTTTTTATTTCAAATTATTTTCACATAATAAATCAAAGTTCTTTTATTTTGTGGAAGACACTTGTCAGATTTGCAGTATATCCAGCTATTAATTTTTCTCTAAATCATGCTGCCAATCTCCTCTGAGATGGGTTCCTTATTAACACCATCAAATTTTATGGTGCCCACTGGAAAGAATATAAAATACCTTGTTTACTTAGTAGCCCAAGTTGATGTTTCCAGATAAAACTCTGATTTCTTATCTTGATAGTAGATGAACATATAATATTTATAATAATATGGTACAAAAATATTTGTCAAAATCATGACTTTTTCTTAAGCTTTTATAAAATAAAGGTACCTAGTGAATTTGATGAAAATAATTGATTATCACTTCAGTGACTCCTGGAGAAACTTTCACTGTAAGCAGCCACTTTTTATGTTATGTGTAAACGTGGATTTTCCTTTATGAGTTTATAGCTTGAGACATCTATTAAAATAATAAAAAATTTCTACTTCCTTTTTGATAGAGCTGGAGTGGACCAGAGAAATTGCTTGCTTTAGATGAACTTATTGATAGTTGTGAACCAACACAAGTAAAACATATGATGCAAGTGATAGAACCCCAGTTTCAACGAGACTTCATTTCCTTGCTCCCTAAAGAGGTAAGGATTATCAATTATATTCTTCTGGGTGCTATTTGATAATATAACTCCATAGCGACCACCTTTAAAAATGGTCATGCTAATTATGGTATTCAGTATTGTCGGTTTAACGCTCTTAATTAGTGTTAAAGAGAGATGTAAATGATAAGCTGCCATGACTTAATAGTATCATTTCCAGATTCAAGTATGTTTATGGACTAAGTGACTTCTTTCCACCCCTGCAGTAAGTCATAGGAGAGAGAGTAAACTATTGAGTTTCATTAATTTGATTATTCCTTTATCACAGTTTTTTCCCAGGTTATTTGAAGCCCAACCTTTAGTTGTCTTGGTACATTTATTATATATAGTAGCAGATTTTTTTAGAAATTCTGATTTTAGTAAAACAGATTTTTGTTGTTTGTTTCTCCAAAATCCCTCTGAGACTAATAGTTTTATGATTCTATTGAATGATAGTTCTCTGTTAACTCACATTATGTAATTTTTTTTAATATGTGGAATCTCACATGTGTATCTTTTTCTACTAATCATCCTTCGTCTTTCCCCCATCTCTCTCACTCTCTCTCTCCCATGCACGCGCGCACGTGCGCGCACACACACACACACACACACACACTCACAGATTTCCTGCATCGATTACATCCTTGTGGCATTTCTTTTGGAATTACTTATGCCTAGTTTTTATACCTTTATGTGAACTGACAGTTTTTTATCATAGATTGATTTTGATCACATGGGCATTCTTGGCTGCATAAATGAGGCATAGCTTAGATGTTGTTCTTTTATTGATGTTATAGGCTTCACAGTTTCATTTCTGTCAGCAAACAAATAATATGACATTAAATAATCAATGTCATGTGGTTTATATTTTCACAAATTATTTATGTGCCACTAATTATATGTCAGCTAAGAAAACAATATATAAGACACTAATATACTACTGCAAATGATCTTAAAACTTCTAATATGAAGAGAAAAAGAGTCAGTTTTTTTGGATAACCATTCTAAACATCCTAAGGGCATTAAACATAGTCTCAATAATTTCACATTGGATATGAATAAAATAGTTTTATCATATTTAATGTATGAAACTAAGCATTACTCTAAGAGAAAGCAAAGTGGAAATAATATCTTTTTCCTGAAATGTTTCTTCTTTGGAATGATTTTTTTTAAATGGCAAAAAAAAAAAAAAAAAAAAAAAAAAGTAGCATTGTCCCAGAAAAATTTTTTTATTCTTGCTGGCTCATGCTAAACCTGAACCTTTTGAATAGAATTGGCTTATGAAATGACATAAGCTCTCTTTGCTTCCAGAAGGACATTCATAATAGGTAGCACTTTTATAAGTATTTGACTGAAAGTAAAGTTAGTCCCTCTAATATTTTCTTCATGGTTTCCCTAGATATCCTCCTTATTTTAGAAGGTAGTATTTTTGTTAAAATACAGACTTTCTCTTAGTCTAGTTTGTCCTCTTATCTCTAAAAATGGTGAATATTTTGTTTTGCTTTATTTGTATTTCCATAATAACTTTTGAACACAAAAAATACTTAAAATCCGAAGACTATGAAAATATTTTTAGGAGTCTAAGAATTAAGCACAAATTATTGATAACCAGCGTAAATGCAATAAAGATTTTTTTGGGTTAAATGTTCTTTTCAAGATTGCCTGAGGAAAAAGTAGGGAGGCTAGAGAAAAGAACAAGAGTGAGCTCTGGCTTAGCAGATCTTCTGCATTTTCCCTCTTTTTCAACTACTAGGAAACATTTCATATTTTGAAAAAATGCTTTATTTTATATTTGGAGAAAGAATGGTATAGATCTAAGTCCTTAAGGAAACTATTATCTTATTGGAGACTAAGTGCTATTATTATTTAAAACATCACTACTTTCATGGCAGGAAATGGACTTGTAATGATTTTCTTATAATTCCTTTCAACAGATCTCAAAGCTCTTTACCAACACTTACTTTTTTTTTTTTTTTTTTTTTAATGTTTATTTTTGAGAGAGAGAGAGAAAGAGACAGAGTGTGAGCCGGGGAGGGGCAGAGAAAGAGGGAGACACAGAATCCGAAGCAGGTTCCAGGCTCCGAGCTGTCAGCAGCACAGAGCCTGATGTGGGACTCAAACTCACAAACCATGAGATCATGACCTGAGCCGAAGTCAGACACTTAACTGATTGAGCCACCCAGGCGCCCCATCAACACTTACTTTTTAAGCTCAAAAACCTTGATAAAAATGTCACTAGTCTCATGTGGGAGGCTTGTGATATACTGCATTATCCTTATTTTTGTAAATAAATGCCAAGAAAAGCATAGTGATGCAGTAGATGACCTAGAACAAAACCTAAATTCTTCAATTTTTTTAAAGTTTATTTGCTATTTGGAGAGAGAGAGCAAGCAAGCAGGAAAGGGGCAGAGAGAGGGAAGGAGAGAAAGAGAATCCCAAGCAGACTGTCACACAGAGCTCCATGCGGGGTTCAAATTCATGAACCGTGAGATCATGAGCCAAAATCAAGAGTTGATGCTTAACCAACTGAGCCACTCAGGTACCCCCCAAACCTGAACTCTTAACATAGGATCAGCCAACAATTTCTTTATTCTTTTTTTTAAACCCCTGTTTCACTAGTTCAATCCAGGGAAATACAGCAATTTTCTGGGAAAGTATTAGTTCCCTCTCACGTATAATATGGTGGTCTCTTACATAGGTTAAAGAGAAAAACAAAAAATAGCAACTCTCACTGAAATGACAAGTTTGGTCAAGGAAAAGGTTATCTAAAATAGATGTTCAATTTAAGAGCTTCTGTCTGTTGAGCCTTAGGAGGAATTACTAATCCAGATTTTACCTTTACGAGAAATGAAAAGAGGGGTGTCTGAATGGCTCAATCAGTTAAGTATCCAACTCTTGATCTTGGCTCAGGTTATGATCTCATGGTTTGTGAGTTCGAGCCCCTTGTCGGGCTCTACACTGACAGTGCAGAGCTTGCTTGGGATTCTTTCTCTCTGCGCCCCGCCCCCCGCCTCCCTCTCTCTCAAAATAAGCATAAAAAAAAAAGACAAATGAATAGAAAATTGGATTAGTCAGACCATTTTACTTGGCCACAACAAACCTATACTCCCCTGCTATGGTATTATAGAGATGTTGTTCAGGACAATGCCCACTTTCTGCCTCCTGCAAGGAGCCCCACATGACTAAACCTTGCTTCCTTTGAGGAATTGTTATACTTCCCCCATAATATACGTTAAGAATTGTATAACTAATTGTTGTTCCTTTTGTGCTTGGCAGTTTAATTAAAAAACCATGTAAGATATTGTTGCCAGTGCATTTGTGTTCTACTTTTTCCCTGATTTAAACTTAACTTCTTTTATGATTTATATTTTTACTGGTTCTGATTTTCTTTTTCATATTTTTTATTTTCCTATGTGTATTTTCTACAATACTTAGATGTTTTTAATAGAACAACTAGATTTAAATAGAATAAGTTGAAATTCATGGTTGAGTTAGGGCCTCTGTTGTTTTAAAGGAAAAATGTACCAGTTACCTGTGGAGTTAGCACTTCAACTTTCGTTAGCACCTAAGTGTTTCTTTATTCTTTAATGCATTTCTCTTTAATGCATGCAGACACTGGACTAGGTGAGCTCATAATCACCAGTAATGAAGGAAATGATAGATGATTTAGGATGTACCTTTGAAATCTAAGGTGCTCTGGATTCATTTTCTAGCCTTTAAGATCCATTACCTGTTTCTGTAAATTACCTGATTTCTACTTCAGCTGGATAACTAAAACAAAGAATAGACTTTTTCAGATGACCATTTTAAATATGTTGGGCATTAAATAGCATCTCTTTTTCACAAATATAACTTTGTGCCTTTTAATTTCTATATTAAATATGAATTTCACATAGAAGAAAAATATGGTGTTATCATTACTGTTATACTGGCACTAAACAACTTGCCCAGGCTTAATTTCAAAATTAAGTGACTTATAGAGTATCCATTAGAAAAGTATAATGTTGATACCTATATCTGTCTATATCTGTGTCTATGTTTGTGTATTTGTATATGTGTATGTATGTATACACATATATGTAGATGGTTGGATATAGTTATGCCTTTTTGTTTAAAATTACTCAGTTTCTAAATATGATCCTGAATGGGCTTCTCTGATAGACCAAAAATAATTATTCCACAAAAAGGTTTTTTCTGTCATTTATCAGTAACAGTATTAAATTGAATACTGACTGGCTGGAGTACTTTCTATATGAAGTGTACTCAATAAATATGTGATTAATGATGAGCTCTCTCTATATAATGTTCTTGGGTAAGCATAATTTATATCATGTAATTACTGGTTGGCATCAGAAAATAATTCAAATTGTGCTTTTACTCCCTGTATGGCCTTTGGCCCTTTAAATGATAGTTTGTTTTAATTCTTGTAATTTAATTTCTGTGAACACTAAACTTTATTGCTTTGTTTAGATCATTTGGGTTCTAATATCATAATTTAAATTTTTATGTGATTAGTGAGGCTAATTGGATAAGCATACTCACAAGTTACCATCCCCCTCTTTTTTCTTTCTTCTTCCCTTATTTACTTGAATTGACTATACATGCTTAAAAAAAAATGATGGTGCAACCCTTGGAAACAAAATTTTAAAATCAGTGATATACCAAAGAGCTGGTACAAATATACAAATATATCTGGCCCATCAAGAAAATCCCCACCAGCAATGTAAAGTAATTAGAACCTAATTGCTTTTATATGTCTGTGGAGCAGTTTAGTAATTGTACCCTCTTGTCATTTACATTGAAGGGTATAAATGTTTGAGAAGTTCATCATTGTGATAATAGACACTTTGATGTGATAAAGAACTATTAATCTTATCTATCAGAAGTGATCTGAAATCCTACCACACAGAATATCTAGATATCTCATTTCTTTTTTTTAATGTTCATTTGTTTTTTAGAGAGAGAGAAAGTGCAAGCGGGGGAGGGTTGGGAAGGGATGTGGAACAGAGGATCTGAAGTGGGCTCTGTGCTGACAGCTTCAGGGCTGACAGCAGTGAGCCCAGTGCGGGGCTCGAACTCACAAACCACAAGATCATGACCTGAGCTGAAGTTGGATATTCAATAGAGTGAGCCACTCAAGTGCCCCTGAAATCTCATTCCTTAGTTTATGTCATAACTTCAGTGAATTTACATGGTAGTGGGGAGAGAAAAGTACAAAATCTAAATGACTAATAAAGTGTACATACACATACATACGTACATAAATGGTAGAATTCTTGAGTTGAGGCTCACAGAGCAAAAGAGCAGAGGCAGAGAAGCTTAAGTATTCTTTGCAGAGGTGACGTTAGTCAAGTGAAGTTCATAAAAACCAATAGAGCGAGTTTTTTAAGCTTGGTATATATTTAAGATTAACTATTAGAAAGTCAATTTCAAAAATTAGAATGTAGAATTACATTGTGTTTATCTAAAAGTGCTTCATTCTATAGTAAATAATTAACTTATTATTTTTGTATGTGTATTTTTAAATATGGACATACTGTGCTTTTGCTTTTCATAGCTGGCACTTTATGTGCTTTCATTCCTGGAACCCAAAGACCTGCTACAAGCGGCTCAGACTTGTCGCTACTGGAGAATTTTGGCTGAAGACAACCTTCTCTGGAGAGAGAAATGCAAAGAAGAGGGTAAGGTTCAAAATCACAAAGAGAAAATCTTTAGACTCTGAAAAAGCAAAGTGACTCTGAAAACAAATAGCAAAAAGTAAAAATTAGAAGTTTTATATGTGCACATAGAATTGAAAAAAGAGAACTTTGGCCGCTTATCAAAGAATGAAAAATTAGTCTTCATTGACATTCACCTACTTATATAAAATCCACAGGTTACCCCACACATTCAAATGAACTAGATCTCGCAGCTAACCCCTTTAATGAGCGATAGTAACGAATAGCAAATGTATCTGATTTGCTTCCCAGTCTGAAAAGATCGGATGAGGATGATTTAAAGGAAACCTAAAAAAAAAAAAAAAAACCAAAGCAAAACACAGACCCATGTATACAGAGAGCAGATTGTTAATTGCCAGAGGAGAGGGGAATTGGGGAGGCGGGTAAAATAGGTAAAGGGGATTAAGAACTATAAGCTTCTAGTTGTAAAATAAGTAAGTCATGGGGATGTAATGTAAGCATGGGCAATAGAGTCAATAATATTGTAGTAACTTTGTAAGTTCACAGAGGATAGCTAGATTTATTGTCATGACAATTTTGCAGCATATGTAAATATCAAATCACTGTGCTGTATACCTGATACTAATATTGTATGTCAGCTACACCTCAATTTAAAGGAAGGACAAACCAAAGACCTAAATAGGAATTTTTGTTTAAAATAAGATAGCGATTAATTTCTACCAGCAGTTTCATGGATGAGAAAGGTGTCCGTCTTTCCAATACTCACAATTAAAGATCAAGTTATAATTGCAACTGTCCTTGGGAGAGAAACTCACTGGAATTCACACTAATAAATGACTACTCAGTCATATAATGAAGGAAGGAAGAAAGGAAACCCCAAAATTATATTAACAGTATTCAAATATTCCATATTCTATTCTTTCACAAACATTTATTGAACACCTCCTATGAGCTGGAGATTCTTAAATGTTGGGGATATAGTACTGAACTCCCATTTACTTCCCATCATGGAGCTTATGTTCTTGAAAATTGTAAAAAAATAAACAAACAGAACAAAGAAAAAGAAAAAATCTCCTTTCTTAGTAGAGGAGAAGGTATTATCTATATTAAATAACAAAAGGACATTTTTTTTCCAGCAGGCATCTAAAAAAATTATATTTTTGAAAAAAAATGTAAAAATATGATTTGCCTCTGATAAGCAAAAATTTTTGGAAAGAAAGGTAGAGCATGAGACAGATACTCTACAGGTTACCCTCTCCTTCATGGAGATCACAGTTGATGAGGGGCACTGATGGTTAATAAAGCTGGAAGGTGAAGATCCAGGATACTTGGTTTCTGTCCTGCTTTTGCCCTGTCTGTAGCTTTGACTAGTGAAACCTTCTCTTCTCAAGTGTCTATATACATAAAGTGGGATTAATCATCCCTGCCTTACCTTCTCTCATAGAATCATTATTTTAATGACTTTTTAAAAAACTGTGGTAACATATACCTAAGATAGAACTTATCATTCTAACCATTTTAAAAATTACAGTTCAGTGGCATGAAATACATTCATGTTTTGTACAATTCATCTTTAGAACTTTTTCATCTTTCCCAGCTGAGAGTTGATATCCATTTAACAGGAACTCGTTCCTCCTCCCTGCAGCCCCTGGCATCCATCATTCTGTTTTCTGTCTATGAGTTTGACTACTACTCTATGTGCCTCATATAAGTGGAATCATACAGTATTTGCTTTTTTGTGACTGACTTGTTTCATTTTGCATACTGTCTTCAAGGCTTATCTGTGTGGTAGCATGTGTCAGAATCCTCTTCTTTATCGAGGCTGAATAAATATTCCACTGTATATATCCCACATTTTGTTTCTTTATTCATCCATCGATGGACACTTGGGATGCTTCCACCTTTCAGCTATTTTGAATAATGCAGCTATGAACGTGGGTGTACAAGTATCTGTTCAAGTTTCTGCTTTCAATTCTCTTGGGTGTATATCCAGAATTGGAATTGCTGGATTATATGGTAATTCTGTGTTTAATTTTTTTGATGAACCAGCATACTCTTTTCCATAGCAGCTAATATACCATTTTATATTCTCACAAACATTGCATAAGGGCTCACATTTCTGTACATCCTGACATCCAACGTTTCATAGAATTATTTAGAGAAAGAAATGAAAAAGTCAATATGAAAACATGCCACAGAGAATGCAAACTTTACATTATCATTTTATAATACAGTATTAGAAATTGGACAGTGTCCTGTATTTCAGTGGTTTTGAGCATAAGGGAAAATGAGATACATTATAAAATGGGTAATTTTTATTATTGGTGATGGCAGTTATACTCTTTATCTCTTTAAAACTTTAGGTATTGATGAACCATTGCACATCAAGAGAAGAAAAGTAATAAAACCAGGTTTCATACATAGTCCATGGAAAAGTGCATATATCAGACAGCACAGAATTGATACTAACTGGAGGCGAGGAGAACTCAAATCTCCTAAGGTAACTGAACTCTTGCACAGTATAACAGAAAGCACTGATCAGTGTTGGTACCTGATACACTCTTCTTGGCCAGCAGTATAACTTGACACCTATCTCCTGTGGAAAGAAAATAATATATTTTAAAATAACCAAAAATGTAACTGACAGCATTGCTCTGTTGCTAATTTCTCCAGTCTGACAACTAATTGTACTTGAATAAAAGATGAGTTGAATTGCATGTCATTCTATCTTATGTAAGTGACAATTTCTGAGTATCCTGTTGAATTTTGTGTCATATGCTTGAGATTTTGCTTGCTCTCTGACCACGTAGTTAGAACGTGATTCTTTGAGCAGTGCCCATGTTTTGTGTTTTTGGTGGCTTTTCTGAGTTTTATTTCTCTAAATTTAAGTATAATACTGATTTTCTGTCTTATCCTAAATATATAAAGAGTGACAAAAATGCTTATATTATACAACCGGAAAAAAGCAATTAGAGATACCGTTACATTAATATGTATACATTATAACAGGCTTTTTTTTGTTTTAAGTTGAAAAAAGTTGATAATTATTGTTACTTTTGTCTTTCTCGTTTGTAGGTACTTTTGTTTTTGTGTGTGAAAATTGCAAACCATAGATGCATAGTTTTTGGTTTGAATAGATAAAGAGATGATTATAAAATACATTTGTGTTTGAACCATCTTTATGAGTTTTTGACTCATAAAAGTCTTGACTCACTTTTAATAGTTGATATCTCAAGTATAAAAATCATAGAATATGGAAAACAAAATGTTTAGTAATTGATTCATCATTCAGGAAGGATGGATGCTACTTCATATTTTATATAAATTGTATTTTAAGAAATAGACTATCGATTGCGGCTCCTATTTGTGTCTTTATTTTTCTTTTCACTGGTATTTTTAAAAATTTAGTTTAATAATATATTTCTAATCTGCTCATCTATCTTGTAGGTTCTGAAAGGACATGATGATCATGTGATCACATGCTTGCAGTTCTGTGGTAACCGAATAGTTAGTGGTTCTGATGACAACACTTTAAAAGTTTGGTCAGCGGTCACAGGCAAAGTAAGCTTTCTTCTTTCCACACTTCACATTTTATGTATGCCTTTGCAGGGACCAACCAGGAAAAAAATAAGGGTTCATTTTTGACTGCAGCTTATTTTGATAACAAATATCAGAGCTTCTAATTTATTTAGTTTTTCCGGTGGCACAAAGATCATGTTTCTCAGGATACGATGTCATTAGTTTCTTCTTGTAAATAGTCAGTCTATCTTTGTGACTTAGCTATTGTATAATTCTCACAGGTGTGCTTTATCTTTTTTTGGTTAATTTTTCCCACTTTTATTAGCCATCTCGCTTATATTGTCTTTTTTAAACTTTTTTAAAACTATGATTGAGGGATATGTGTTTTTTCTGCTTTGTTGGTAACTTACCTATAGTTTAGAAGTTGAATAAATCATGTTAATGTAGACTTATCTCAAGACCTATGAGATGAAAGTTAGGCAGATACGATATATAACTGAAGGAGTTTGAAGAAAAGAAGTAGTCTAAGCAATTAATTTCACTGTACGCAGTATTATATTTTAATTGTTCTATAGTGAATACTTATTTTTATCTGTCCAATGGAGAATGTTTTCATGACTTAAGTAACTGACTAGCTAAAAAAAGTAGAGGAAAATGTGAAAAAAACAAAAACCTTGTCTTTTAAAATGTCTTACAACACGTTGATTCTTGGGCAAGAATCTTCTAAAATATTCCAAGTCAGATGTTAGAAATTTTTTTAAAGCAACTTCATATTTCCACAGTGTAATATTAGCTTTGGACTTATTTCAGAGTTTTAATATCTGTCTTTACTTGTCCAGAAGTACTTTGCCTGGCTCCTAACTACTGCCTTGGGGCAGATTCAGATGAAATGTGGTATGTAAGCCACACCTAACACAGTTGGCGTTCTTTCATTGAATCCATTCATATGGAAGAAAGAAGTTGCAATTTTAGCATTATTTCATCAAAAAGACCAGGCTGGAGCTGTCTTACTTTAATGAGAAGTGTTTTACTTTCTACATACTTGTTCCTCAGTTGTACGTGTGTGTTTAATATATAATGCTACTGAATAAAAAAACCAATAAGTAGTGATGGGATCATGTTATATTGATGTGAGGAATTATTTTCTGATGTGCCAGTCAAATTTTGTAAATAACTTTACCCCAAAATTTAATGAGCTACTGAAATGTTATAATACATCATTTTCTTTTCTACCCAAAAGTAATCATCTTAAGTGTTTTTCCAGTGTCTGAGAACATTAGTGGGACACACAGGTGGAGTATGGTCATCACAGATGAGAGACAATATCATCATTAGTGGATCTACAGATCGGACTCTAAAAGTGTGGAATGCAGAGACCGGAGAATGTATACACACCTTGTATGGGCATACTTCCACTGTCCGTTGTATGCATCTCCATGAAAAAAGGTAAGGGGAAATCCTTTCTCTGTTACTTGTGAATCTGAGGCCTTTTGTGTAGAGTTCAGTTGTATAAAACTGTGTTTATTAGAGAGATAGTGATAATGTGATGTTAAATTAGACTTTATTAGACTTCAGATGTTTCTATACTAGCAAAGCAGTAGTGTGTTGGCTTAAAATTGGGGATTGTCTAAATTTCCGTCTTCATTTAGTAGTGTTGTTGGCTTCCTCCTTGAAACTGTATTTTCTAATCTTGTGTAGCATTTTATTGTTGTACAGCTTTGATGACTCATCATCTTCAAAAATTTCTCTCTCTCTCTCTTTTTTTTTTTTTTTTTTTTGGTGTTTATATCCCTGCTAGTGGGATAAATTCAGTTATTCAGGCTTCAAGCTTCTGAGTCTTTTTAAATACCCACCCACCCTACCTCCACTCCATCCTATCCCCTTATATCTAGGCAAAAGCTGAGGCCCATGGGTTTTAGTTTATTCTCATTACCACTCACCTGAACTATTGACATAGCTTTCACACTTGGTTTTCTCACCTTTTACATGGCTGACAGAGAATTCTTTTCTAATTATGATAGTGTCATTGCCCTTTGAGAGCCTTCTGTTGTCTATCGAATCAAGGAAGAAATCCTCAATCCAGTTTTCAAAATAGTTTCAGCCAAACCAAACTGCTTGCCTTTTTTTCTTCTCACTGCCTTCACTCTTGCTTTGATCTCTTCCTACAAAGCCCTCCTATTAAAATCCTTTCGATCTCCTATTGGCATGTCTTCACAGTATCCCTGTTAAACAAATGTGATTTCGACTTTACTTTGTCAAAAAAGGTCTGATGGTTCTTACCATAAATCTCCCGCAGTCCTTACCTTTAATTCTGTCCACAGCATCTTCTTTATGAGAACCATTACATTAAGCAGATTTCACACTAGATTTGTAATATGTGAAGAAAAGTATCTTCTCATATGTAGTTTGAATCTACTTTGAACAGTGTGCTCTACTATTAAAATTTGGGGGGTTTGATATTGAGAGACCTTGTATTTCAGTTTCTATTATGTTCTGACTTAAATCACTCAATGCTGTCATTTTCTGCTCTTCCAAATGTGGAATCTATGGCCTTTCGTTATCTCTTTGGAATGACATGAAGATACCTGAGTTTTCAGCTCTCCTTTGTAATCCAAAGGCGATTGTAATATTAGTATCACTCTGGTCTTCAGAAGAGCATAGTTTTAATAATGTCAGGCCAAATTTTTAAGGGATTATTGTTGCCTCCCTATGTGTATCTTCTAAAATCTGTACATCTTAATGCCTCCATGCCTATTGACTATAAATATAAGCATATGCAGCCTTCATTTGAGGATTTTCTAAAACTAGTAAATTTTACCAGAATTATATGGTGTAAGGCACATATCTTCAGCTGTTTAAATTTCAAATTCAGATTTGTTTTGTTAAATAACATTTATTAATTTTTTCCCTAATCACAAAGAGAATGTATATTCATAATTAAAATTTTGGGAAATGGCATAAAGAATAAAGAAGAAATGTAAAATTCAAAATACTACACCAGAGTTCTCCCACTAACATTTTATACATGTTGCCCACATTAGCATTTTATTTCTAAAATCAAGATCTTATTGTATATATTTATCACTTGGCAGTGGTGGCGGCTGCTGCTGATGCTTCTTCTCTTCCTCCTCCTCCTCCTCCTCCTCCTCCTCCTCCTCCTCCTTCTCTTTCTCCTTCTTCAAATACAATACAATAGTTTTCAAATTGTCCCACAGAACCCGAGGTGCTCCACAGCCCCTTATAAATGGAGGAACCAAAAGCAGGCAGAACTCTAGGCTTCCCAACCAGAGTAACTTGACTTGTGAATGTTTATATATCACAGTTTTATATAGGATTTCTTTGAAAACAGGTGTTCCTGCTTAAGAAAAGAAAAAATATAATAACCACTGACTTTGTATATCACGTTTACTCATGCTGTTAAAAATTCTAATACTTTTTTTCTGGTTTTTTTTTTCCCCTTACAGAGTTGTTAGCGGTTCTCGAGATGCCACTCTTAGGGTTTGGGATATTGAGACAGGCCAGTGTTTACATGTTTTGATGGGTCATGTAGCAGCAGTCCGCTGTGTTCAATATGACGGCAGGAGGGTTGTTAGTGGAGCATATGATTTTATGGTGAAGGTGTGGGATCCAGAGACTGAGACCTGTCTACACACGTTGCAGGGGCATACTAATAGAGTCTATTCATTACAGGTAAGAGATCCTATCTCTTTTATCCCTTAGATGCTTTACTGATGAATCATAAGATTGTTTTACTCAGACAATTGCTGTCAAATAGCTGATTCAATACAATCCAAAAAATACAGATCAAATCATTCAGTTATATCATATAGTTTAAAATTGGCATGAAGAGGGGCGCCTGGGTGGCTCGGTCGGTTAAGCGTCTGACTTCGGCTCAGGTCATGATCTCACGGTCCGTGAGTTCGAGCCCCGCGTCAGGCTCTGTGCTGACCGCTCAGAGCCTGGAGCCTGTTTCAGATTCTGTGTCTCCCTCTCTCTCTGCCCCTCCCCTGTTCATGCTCTATCTCTCTCTGTCTCAAAAATAAATAAACGTTAAAAAAATTTTTTTAAATAAATAAATAAATAAATAAAATAAAATTGGCATGAAGAAAGTATAAATTTTGAACTCAAATAATTTGTTTAAATTTTTCTGTGATCCTTTTTCCTATAAAATACAAATATTTGTCTTGGAACTTGAGACTTTGGAGCCCTAAGTATTACTATATTAATTATTGGGTAGATAGTCTCCTAGGAAAATAACCTGGATTTTAATAAACTCCTTAGCAGAGGATTAATTTGGCCAAAAGCTGCCCCTTTGCCTTGATAGCTGCAAGTTGATGGACCATGTAATTGTGATTCCATCCCATTCACAGTGGAAGTGGAGCCTTTCTACATAAAGCTGCTCTACCAGATGCTCTACCAGCACAGGGCTAGTGATTTGTAGTCGCAAAGAACTGGATTTGATTAAACTGATGTTTTTTGTTTACATTGAACCTGATATTCTTGAGTAGGTTGCCATATTTTGAAATAAATAGGTTAATAGAGAGTTTAGCAAATGGGTCTTGTTTTATTTTCTGAAAGACAGCATTTTCATTGTAAAAGTTTGGCCATTACTGATATAGTTTATTTACCAGTTACTGCCTATTAGTGATCAGCAGATTAGTACACAGTCCCAATGCTGATAGTTCTCTATTCTTGGGATATTTGTTTCTTAATTCATGGAATACTGTCTATGTCACAAAATATTGGCATATAATAAAGATGTGTTAACTTAGAAAAGATTATGAATTTGGTGGAGAGAGAATTGGCTAAAGTTTTTTTTATGTTTTGTGATATGCTCAGAACCTTAATGAATATAATATTCTCATTTAAGTAGACCATTAGATTGAGAGAAGAGGTAGCAATATTATTATAGATATTCTAGGAATTGATATTTATTGCCTTTTGGTATAGCTGGGAAGCTGGAGAAGAGGTACCTATATCGCTTGCTTTTGTTATCAAAATGCCACCTCTTATAATTTCAGATATAATTATCTGTTGGCATATTTCCTAATTAGCATTTGGTTCTTATAAATGAAGTTTTTATTTTACAGTTTTTAATAGAACTTACTTTTAAACATCATGAGAGTTATCTCTAGTCTTTTCATGCCTTAGGTGTGTTGATAAACACAGCCTTTAATCACAAGCTTTGTCCATAGTTTCAACTTTCTGTTGTGAAGTAAGACTCCAATAGTAATCCTTATTGAATTATCCCGGATATTTAGCTACTAAGTGTGGCCAGATGATTTGAAAGTAATGCGTTCGTGTTTTGTTTTGTTTCTGCATCTAGTTTGAAGCCACTGGCCATAAAAATAGATAGATAGATAGATAGATAGATAGATAGATAGATAGATAGATAACAATTCTGATAGAGGCTTCTGAGAACGTGCACTGTAGATTTACTTGATTACATTTATCCTGTTACCTCATTTTGGTCCTGGCATTACTGGTTTCCCACGCTTTATTTTCCTGCCCTATAGGGTTAAGGTCAATAAATAATATTAAGAATATCTGCACTTTCTAGTCTAATAAACTATGTCTGTTGTAGTTTGATGGTATCCATGTGGTGAGTGGATCTCTTGATACATCAATTCGAGTTTGGGATGTGGAGACGGGGAATTGCATTCACACGTTAACGGGACACCAATCGTTAACAAGTGGAATGGAACTCAAAGACAATATTCTTGTCTCTGGGAATGCAGATTCGACAGTTAAAATCTGGGATATCAAAACAGGACAATGTTTACAAACATTGCAAGGTAAGTATTGGCTACTCAGCTTTAGTTGTGTTCATTAAAAATGGGTTTGTCAGTCAAAAGAAATACGGAGCTTTTATGTCACAAAAAGAGTTAACCTCATACAAAATGAAAATGCTTATTTTGGATAAGTTTATGAGCATTTCCACTCTGACTTGACAGAACGAGGCTACGCTTGAGAAATTGTTTTAAATTGTGTTAATATAAAATTGTTTAATCACGCCTGCATGTACAGTTAACTCTACCTAACCTTAAAGGACAATGTGAAGAAAGATCTTGACTGTATCACGGAAGCAACAGACTCCTTTTGTTTTTTGAGTCATCATTTTTTTTTAATTTTGAATTTGTAGGCTGATTTTAAATTAAAGAGCTACCTTACTGGGGGAAAAAAAAGCACATCTCTGATCTGATAGGAAATTGCTTTGGCCTCAGCTTAGACCTTTTGACCATCTACTTAACTAGGATGGAAGGAATAATAGCACCCAGTAAAATGAAGAAAGAAACATGTGAAAGCCACTAATATTAAATGAGGCATAACACTGTTAACAATTTATGTCATGATTAACTTTTTATTGGTCTTAGTCCTTAAAATGTGTTGTTTTCATTTTGTTTTGTTTCAGTGAGGCCATCTGGTGGTCTGTATTCTAGCTTTTTACCTATTAGTATTATCTGTTCCTCAGAGTTTTGGAATTGTGTCCATTCAGCCTTCGCCTTTGAGTGGTCAGGTCAAAGTGGTAGGGTAGTAGGTCTCATGCCCATTTGTCCATCAGCAGAATACATAGAATACATGAAGGTGGGCTTTCCACATCACCACTAAGAAAGCTCTTATTTGCACAGCCAGAAAACAAAATGTGTGCCTGGTAGCTAACAAAGCTTCGTGGAAAATACAACTCTTGTTTCAGTTTACAAAGAGCTACCAGATTTTCTTACAACGCTGCTGATCCGAAAATACTCACAGTTTCTAAATATGCAGCATTTTAAATATCTCATTTATTGTATGTTCTAATGTAGAAGTGTACAATTACAATGTAACTTACCCATCACCATGATTTCTAACCAGTAATTAAATTCCTTTGGTTTCGTCCAGGTCCTAACAAGCATCAGAGTGCTGTAACCTGTTTACAGTTCAACAAGAACTTTGTAATTACCAGCTCAGATGATGGAACTGTAAAACTATGGGACTTGAAAACGGGTGAATTTATTCGAAACCTAGTCACATTGGAGAGTGGGGGGAGTGGGGGAGTTGTGTGGCGGATCAGAGCCTCAAACACAAAGCTGGTGTGTGCAGTTGGGAGTCGGAATGGGACTGAGGAAACCAAGCTGCTGGTGCTGGACTTTGATGTGGACATGAAGTGAAGAGCAGAAAAGACGAATTTGTCCAAATGTGTAGACGATATACTCCCTACCCTTCTCCGTGGAAAAAAAAAAAAAAAGAAAAGAAAAAAAAAAGAAAAAAAAAGAAAAACAGAAAAAAAAACAGAAAAAAAGAGAAAAAAAAGAAAGAAAAAAGAAAAGAAAAAGAAAAAATATCCCTTGTTCTCAGTGGTGCAGGATGTTGGCTTGGGGCAACAGAGCGAAAAGATCTACAGACTAAGAAGGAAAAGAGGAAGACATGACAAACCGTAACTGACAAGAGAGGCGTCCGCTGTCTCATCACATAAAAGGCTTCACTTTTGACTGAGGGCAGCTTTGCAAAATGAGACTTTCTAAATCAAACCAGGTGCAATTATTTCTTTATTTTCTTCTCCAGTGGTCATTGGGCAGCGTTAAGGCTGAAGCTTCGTTACAGATTCTGCTAGCCTGTCCTTTTACCACTGAGACCTAGAAAGGAGCTGCAATAACATCCAAACAAGGACTGGCTGACTTTCTAATTAGAGAGCATCTGCAACAAAAAGTCATTTTTCTGGAGTGGAAAAGCTAAAAAAAAAAAAAAAATTACTGTGAATTGTTTTTGTACAGTTATCATGAAAAGCTTTTTTTTTTTTTTTTTTTTTTTTTTTTTTTTGCCAACCATTGCCAATGTCAATCAATCACAGTATTAGCCTCTGTTAATCTATTTACTGTCGCTTCCACATACACTCTTCAATGCATATGTTGCTCAAAGGTGGCAAGTTGTCCTGGGTTCTGTGAGTCCTGAGATGGATTTAATTCTTGATGCTGGTGCTAGAAGTAGGTCTTCAAATATGGGATTGTTGTCCCACCCCTGTACTGTACTCCCAGTGGCCAAACTTATTTATGCTGCTAAATGAAAGAAAGAAAAAAGCAAATTATTTTTTTTTATTTTTTTTCTGCTGTGACGTTTTAGTCCCAGACTGAATTCCAAATTTGCTCTAGTTTGGTTACAGAAAAAAGACTTTTTGCCACTGAAACTTGAACCATCTGTGCCTCTAAGAGGCTGAGAATGGGAGAGTTTCAGATAATAAAGAGTGAAGTTTGCCTGCAAGTAAAGAATTGAGAGTGTGTGCAAAGCTTATTTTCTTTTATCTGGGCAAAAATTAAAACACATTCCTTGGAACAGAGCTATTGCCGCCTGTTCTGTGGAGAAACTTTTCTTTTTTGAGGGCTGTGGTGAATGGATGAACGTACATAAGAAAACTGACAAAATATTTTAAGAATATATAAAACAAAATAAAGTTGCTGGTCAGTCTTAGTGTTTTACAGTATTTGGGAAAACAACTGTTACAGTTTTATTGCTCTGAGAAACTGACAAAGCAGAAACTATTCAGTTTTTGTAGTAAAGGCATCACACGCAAACAAACGAAATGAATGGAAAAGTCAAATGGTTTGCCTCATTCTCCAAGAGCCACAACTCAAGCTGAACTGTGAAAGTGGTTTAACACTGTATCCTAGGTGATCTTTTTTTCCTCCTCCTGTTTATTTTTTTTTTTGTTTTATTTATAGTCTGATTTAAAACAATCAGATTCAACTTGGTTAATTTTAGTTATGTAACAACCTGACATGATGGAGGAAAACAACCTTTAAAGGGATTGTGTCTATGGTTTGATTCACTTAGAAATTTTATTTTCTTATAACTTAAGTGCAATAAAATGTGTTTTTTCATGTTAGTATGCCTGTTTCTTCCACTGAAGTAAATAATGCTTCATTATAAATATTTAGGGTTTGTCTCTAATATTTAAGATATCCAAGTCTTAGTTTCTTTGTATTCCCTGTAATGTGATACAGAGATCAGCACTTCCAGGTCTGTGTGATACAGCTAAAGTAAGAATCATGTGCCACAAAAGAAAATTTTGTTTATCACATTAGATTATAAAGGAGGACACTCCACTGTGCCTATCTAGCTCTGTGTGACATTGAATGTATAAATATGAAATCAGGGTCCCTCAAGCGGTTTCAGAACTTTGGTGATAGTTACAACTAGAGTTCCTATAAAAAAAAAAAAGTTCATCTTTATTAAAATTTGACCTCCTGTTGAATACTTACCAGGAACTTGCTGTGAAAATCTCTGAAGCTCCCACCCTCCCTGAGAAGTAGGTACTGTTAGCTCCGTTTTAAAGGTGAGGGCAGAACTGGCTCAGACTGTGGAGGTAATTTGTCAGAAGCCAGATAACTAGCAGAGCAGAGGGCCTGCGTTCACAGCCCTGCTCTTTGAGAAGAAAGAAACCTAGGCACGCCTGGGTGGCTCAGTCGATCAGCTTAGGCTCAAGTCATGATCTCATGGTTCGTGAGTTCAAGCCCCGCGTCAGGCTCTGTGCTGACAGCTCAGAGCTTGGAGCCTGCTTCAGATTCTGTTTCCCTCTCTCTCTGCCCCTCCCCTGCTTGTGCTCTCTCTCCAAAATAAAGATTTAAAAAAAAAAAATAAAGAAGAAAGAAACCTAGAATTTTGACAGACTAAAGCAGGGTTTTGGAAAAAGTAAGTCATTTTTGTGGTACTTTCAGGCTCTTCTGTTGCTGGTTTAGTGAACAAATCTACTATTTTATTAATGTTCGTGAAAAAAACGAAGTTCAGTTATTCAAATTATGTAGCCACTCAAATAGCATGTTCTGTCTCCTACTCACCCCTCCTATATATTTAACATTTTATTTAATCCCTACATTTAATCCCCAGGCCATAGATGAAAATCTAAAACTTAAAACGAATGCTGCCTAGAGAATACATTTCTCACAATCATAAAGTGTGTGTTCTTTACTCATAGAGCAGCAACTCTTGAGCCTCAGGCTCCCAGAGGTACTAAATCTGAACATCCAGAGTGGGGTCCAAGAATCTGCATTTAAACTAGCTCTCCAGGTGAGTCATGTTCACAATTTAGAACCACTGTCTTAGATCCCTACTGTTGCTCACTTGGTTAATTGATCCCCAGCACATTATAGGCACAGGACCATCAGGGAGAAGTGATGGGTTAAATGGAAAGACAGAAAAACCACATGGCTAAACACAAGCAAAAATCGTATTAGGTTTTGAGTGCAGGGGCCAGCAGCCTTGCCTGCACTAGGATAAATCAGCGCGTAACCCAGAGCCATCACTGCTGTTGACATTGACAACCCTGAATGATCAAGAAGTCGTAATTCTGTTTGGTGATCTTGAAACTGTTTGATTTATCATAATGCAAGTGTGGTTTAACTGTAACATAATTAAAGAAAAACATCATGTACATTATAGGGGCGCCTGGGTGGCTCAGTCGGTTAAGCGTCCCACTTTGGCTCAGGTCACGATCTCATGGTTTGTGAGTTCGAGCCGCACGTCAAGTTCTGCTGGCAGCTCAGAGCCTGGAGCCTGTTTCAGATTCTGTGTCTCATTCTCTCTCTGCCCCTCCCCCACTCGCTCTCTCAAAAATAAATAAAGGTACATTATAGAATAGAATTGAGTTCACAGGATTTGCAGACAACTAGGTCAGAATTCAAGTCCCAATTTTATAATACTATGTAGTTTCAGGAATTTCATTAGATTTCTTGAACTCCTGTTTCCTCATCATTTAGTATGTAGAGAATACCCACCTGCTAAGGTTATTGTGGGGATTAAGTAAAATGTTTTAAAGCACATAACACACTGATGGCACTTAACGCTCAATAAATGGTAGCTATTATTAAAACTTGAGGAAAATAGACCCAGATAATTGTAACTTTCTATATTTGGGAACAATTGAATGTTTTGTGACTCATTCAGGTATGTAATAAAAATAGCATTTCTCTATATATAGCAATTCATGTTTTTTTAAGTGGAGTCCCATAGATTTCTCATTTGAGTCTTACAGAAACCTTTGTGAGGTAGATTGGTATGGGGCACCTAACAGTGATTTTGTACACACTTAGGTATTCACTAAGTATTATTTTATGACTAACTGAATAATCTTTCTTGCAATGGATCTGTTCCTGAAAGGGGATATGTTAACCTGACGCTAAAGGAATTAAATTATTGTTGGTGTAGTAGGAAAGGTCATGAAAGGAACTCTGCTTTGTGGCCTCCTCAGTGAAGAAGTTCACCACCTTATATAACGGAATTTTTACATCTTCACACCAGAATACAGTCAGTCCCCACATTAGGTGTTACAAGTTCTCAAAGATCAAACATTGCCTGGAACTAATGCTAAAATTAAGACACAGAAGTAACCCTTAAAAGGCCCATAGCAGGTACTCAGTAAATAATTGTTGAACTGGGCAAAGGGAGTTTACTGTCTTTATTTATTATTGGAATTTTACTATTTATAATTTTTTATTATTTATAATTTTGGTATTTTGAAACTCCCTTATTGAGATTCAGTAACCACAGCTATTTCATTAATTTGAGACAGCCACTGTATACCGAATGGTTCAGTAAATGTTCCAGCCTACCTATTCGTTTTATTTCAAAAAGTAATTTACATGTAATTGTTGGTATTAACTGTTTTTTTTGTTTTGTTTTGTTTTGTTTTTTTGGTATTAACTGTTTTTAAGCCGCTTTCTCTATGACTTTTGAGCTAGTCTATTATAAAGTCTCCTTTCTATTTATCTGAATTGATTAGAGGCTACAATCAAACAAAAAAGAGGACTTTTTCTTTTCCCTGAGTGAAACAGGAAATCAAGGGCAGCTTCCCCAGACCCAGTCTGTGCCTTGCTTTCTATCCACTCCTCCCTGACACTCACTGCACTTTGTGAAACAAATACACAGAGGTGTCTGCTCAGACTCCTGGAAAGAGACTGCAGACTCCTTCCTGGCTGCTGTAACTCCTCCCATTCTAGGCAACCAGGTTTCAGCAAGTGTGCCTGGCAGGAGTGGGTTCACATTACATTCTTTCCTGAATCCTTCTTTCAGACACAACTTGATTAATTTTCCCTCTGTGAACCATCCTCCACCCCCCAATAAGAATCGGTTAGGATTCTAACCTATACTCCATCAGACTCATCAGCCACTAAAAGATTCAGTCTTGTGCCGGACAGCAGCTCTGTGAGAAACTCCTGTTGTCCGGCTGTTCTACTGAGAGTCAAGGGTTTAGTGTTGCTGACAGATTAATTTGAATAAATGCTTCTGACACAGGTTGTTTTATAATCCCTGCCTTACTGCATTTTGAGGATCACACACACACACACACACACACACACACACACACACACACCCATACAAGAATATATTGATTGGAACCTCGGAAGAAGCCTCTTGTTCTCAGTCATAATAACATCATTTCCCATAAGCCTTTTCCCTCTTCATCCGTGAAAAAAATAGGAATGGCCCATGTGAAGGGAAGGTGTTGCTAGTCAAGAGGAGAGTTCCTAAGTCTTTTCCAGGATAGATCAGTGGCCTCTGTGGGTGAAGAGGATGTGTGTGTTCACATAATGTTCCTGGAACCCTGCCGGAAGCAACCGTATGGTAATTTGAAAAGTTGATGCCTAATTTTTGATGTTGGCATTTTCTACTGCCCAGGAGATGGATTTTAAGTTAGATTCAAGGTGGCTGCCCCCAGCTCCCTTTTACTGGGAGTGCCTAGTCATTGATTTGAATTACAAACAAAAATTACATGGCATCATTCACTAGCCAATGGGTTTCATTATCCATTTGGTTAATACTAGTGATGCCCAAATGAGTGAGGTTCTCTCCAGCTTCATCATTCTGCCACCTTCTCTTTCTAGGTGGAAGAGACCAAAAATATCAAAAGGTAATTTCAAAGGTTCTTCAGGGAAAAGGAAAGCACCAAAAACTGAAAGGACTCAGAATGCACCTTTCCCTAAAGTGTAAAGTATAAACAAATTCTAGATCCAGTTCCTAGGAAGACTCATTGCTGAGACGAAAGCCTGGCAACGTCCCAATTTGCAATTGAGTATAAAAATAGCAGGGTTTCTATTTCAGATAATCTGATGCTCCCCAGGATTTTTAAGGACAAGTAACCTCAGAGTGGACATTTTGACATTTCATCCTTTGCTTTGAAAAATCTATCGTGGCAAAACCTAAGAAGGCTGTTTATCCTTGGGTTTGGGTTTGCGTTAGCAGTCATGCTCTGCAAAAGAAAAATTATGTTGAAATCGCACTTGCAAATCAAAGGTTCAAATATAATAGACCACAAAAATATATTGCCAATTTGCTCTTTTTCTAGGAGGTTCATAGATTATAAAATAGACATCAAACCACTACTCACCATAAGAGGAAGGTTATTTGCAAGACTTTTTTTTTTTAATTTTTTTTGACGTTTATTTATTTTTGAGACAGAGAGAGACAGAGCATGAACGGGGGAGGGTCAGAGAGAGGGAGACACAGAATCGGAAACAGGCTCCAGGCTCCGAGCTGTCAGCATAGAGCCCGACGCAGGGCTCAAACTCACAGACCGTGAGATCGTGACCTGAGCCGAAGTCGGCCGCTCAACCGACTGAGCCACCCAGGCGCCCCTGCAAGACTTTTTAAACTTATATTGATGACGCCCATTAAGACTTTACCAAACCCTTATGCCTTGCTAAATGCAATCAGAAAGACCGTATAGTCCCCTGCTACCACAAGCCTTTCAGTCTGAGGATGCTTTCTGTTCCTTAAAGTGAGTTTGAGTAGCTTAAATAAATCCAGCAGGGACACGGTAAAGTATAGAGGTTAAAAGTAAAACCGCATGCACTTCTGGTAAGAGATCTGGGTTTGGGAGGCCTGGCGCTTATAAACTTAAGGACCCTCGTAAAGAAAAGACCCCACATAATTAGATCCAAAAGTGAGCATTTAGAATGATAAAGATTATAACAAGTTACTGAAGCCTTGATATTGCAGATTCCTCTTTTCTGAGATCTCTTTAGGCAGTTACCAGAATTGCTTAACAGAAGTGCTTCTGATTGCAGCCTGGCTTCCCCTTCCCACCTGGAACATTCTACAACTCCCTGCAACCCCTAGCTTAACAGCTTAGCAGGGATCTGTTAAATGAGGGACGCTGAAGCTTCGCTTCATCGGTTTCAGGGAGAATCCACCTCTGCCTCTCTCAACTTCAATTCCCTCATCTGTAAATGGGGTAACATGTTATGGGGATTACATGAGACATTGTATGTCAAGCACTTGTCAGAGTGCCTGACATGTAGTAGGTCTTCATTAAAGGCTTGTAGTTATTACCAGTAATAAAGTGTGGTAGCCAGCGGCCATTGTACACTTATATGTGGTTATTAAAGCTTAGCACAGTTATAAGTATTTTTAAATCATTTATTATTCATTTAATCCCAACTGTCTCATGACGTATTATTATTAATCCCATTGTACAGATGAGGGAACAGATACAGAGATGTCAGGTAACTTGGTCAAGGACACACAAGGGAAAAAAAAAAAAAACTTGGAGAAACTGGGATTCAGACCTATGCATTGTGGCTCTGGAGCCCAAACTCTTAACTACTATATTACATATATCGATTCACAACTGCCTTTCAAATACGGGAAACTGTAGAATGTCTTGGGTCGTATCAGAGAGTGATGTAGCCCTCAGTCCCAACGTGTCAACCTGGGAGCTGACATGAACCTATAGACGCAGGTAAGGTCCTGGGTTTCAGCTATGGATGCCTGAAGAACAGATGTGCGATAATTCCTGGTATGGCTTCCCTGCAGTGAATCCTCTCGCTTTTCCCAACTGCAAAGTCAAAAGTGAGTGAGTTGCCTATAAAGAAAGGATTTATTGTAAAAGGTTCACACAGCAATGAGAATACAAGCAAGGTGGGTAAAATAATGTAGTATTAAAAGAAAGGTTGTTTCCAGATAATTTGGAGGGAAATATGCTATTTGTACAAAAAAAAGGGTACTTTAATTATGTAAGAACATTTGTTTTTTTTCCTTTTTAAATCACTATTGATACACCTGTGCCTCAGACAATGAGGCAAATGAGAAGTAAGCTTTTGCACTCTGTTACAGTCATGAGGAGAAGCAGGGCCTTGTTGAAGTTAGACTGACACATAGTGGATCCTCAGAAAGTGCTGGCAGCCAGTAGTAGTAGTAGTAACAGTAGCAACAACAACAAGGAAGATAGTTGTGTTCAGATTCTATCTTAGCCACTTGTGTGCCTCGGAGAGTTTAAAAATCTTTCTTGAGGGGCACCTGCATGGCTCAGCAGCTTAAGCATCCGACTTTGGCTCAGGTCATGATCTCATGGTTCGTGAGTTCGAGTCCCGTGTTGGGCTCTGTGCTGACAGCTCCGAGCCTGGAGCCTGCTTTAGATTCTGTGTCTCCCCCTCTCTCTGCTCCTCCCCCCCATTCTCTCTCTCTCCCTCTTTTTCTCTCTCTCTCTCTCTCTCAAAAATAAACATTAAAAAAATTTTTTTTAATCTTTCTTGGGGCACCTGGGTGGCTCAGTCGGTTAAGCAACTGACTGGTGGTTTCATTTCAGGTCATGATCTCACAGTTTGAGCCCTGCGTTGGGCTCCAGAGCTGGCAGCACAGACCCTGCTTGGGATTCGTTCTCTCTCCCTCTCTCTGCCCCTCCCCTGCTTGCACCGTCTCTGTCTCTCAAAATAAATAAATAAACTTAAATCTTTCTCAACCTCTTTTCATCTATAAATGAGAAAGTACCTGTTCTGAGTGTTACATGGAATAACATGGAGCACCTGGTATAGGTGTGGCTGATTATGGACTCAATGAATGGGAGCCATCGTTAGTACTGTCCTTACCGCCAACAATAGTATTCGTGACTATGTCTCAGGCCATCATTTCAAGCTTAATCTGGAAGAAGAGATCGGTAAGACTTTCAGAACACAATGCTCAAACCACCTTCCAAAATGTGCCAGGAACCTGAGAATAGGCTCCCCTGTCAGAAAGTAATATACAATCCAGTGTAAAATGATGAATTACCTCTTTCTCTCCAAAATCCTACTTAATAGTAGAGCACTTAGAAAGGCACAAGCCCAAAAGAGGAATAGGACAGGGAAATCAAGAGACAAAAGATTTCAACAATTTTGGATGAAGGAAAGCAGATGAAGGAGTCGTCACTAGACAAGTAGATTAGAGAAACTAGAATCTAAAGTGCCCACAAAGAGGGGGATACTAATGAGAAGTGAGCTAATTCCTTTTTCGCAGAAGGCAAGGGCCACAACGTGGGCCTGAAAACTGGGAAATTGGTTGAAGTAAGAGCACATGTAAGGTTGGGGGCTATCTGCCCCTTCCTCATATTTTTTTAAAAAAAATTTTTAATGTTTATTTATTTTTGAGAGAGAGAGAGACAGGGCACAAGCAGGGGAGGGGCAGAGAGAGAGGGAGATCCATAATCCAAAGCAGGCTCCAGGCTCTGGACTGTCAGCACAGAGCCCGATGTGGGGCTTGAACCCATGAACCATGAGATCATGACCTGAGCTGAAGTTGGAAGCTGAACCGACTAAGCCACCCAGGCACCCCTCCCTTCCTCATCTTCTTGCATACAGGGGACTATCTTGTGAGCCCCTAATCTCCCTGCCCACATTTAGAAGAACTATGAAGGGGATGTGATCCAGATTGAGTACATAGCCATAAGAGAAAGTAGCAGGGGGGAGACTCAGAAATGATGGTGGAGATTACATTACTGCAATTCTGTCTTACCCTCTTCCAGAATGCCAACAGTCTGGCATATACCAGGAGATTCTTTCTCAGAGAAGTGAACAACCTGAGAAAAAAGTCTCCATATACTGACATTGGGCAGAGAGGTGAGGGTTCCTCCAAAGAAACTTGGCTACTCACCCAAAGGAGAGATGCCTCATTCAGTGAGCTCCAACCACAAACAGAGAGCTTTCTATCCACTTTTCAGTGTCTATCTCTTAAATATGAACAGATAGTCAAGAATCTGAGTGACTAAGCCAAAAAAAAAAAAAAAAATCCATGAAGTAAACTTTGAAAACTATAACAACAACCTCAAGGAGGTAAAATACTGCTTTTTATAATACAAGAATGGGGTGCAATTTTTAAAAGGCCTTATAGGAACTAAAATGTGGTAGAAATGTTAAAAGAAAAAGAAAAAGCTTCAACAGAAAATAAAAATTGAGAAAATCAAACAAAAGTTAGATGGAAATTAGTAGAGAAAATACAGAGAAAAAAACTGGATCAGTCTGAGACATCTAACATCTACATAACAGCAATTTCAAAAAAGCAAATAGAGAATAAATTATTCAAAAATTAATACAAGAGAAATAATAGAATTGAAAGACAGAAAACCCCTAGAATGAAAAGGCCCACTGAGTGTTTTTAATAAATGCGTGAAAAAAAATCCACAATGATTTCATCGTTAACAAAATTTTGGAACCCTTGGGCTAAAAAGAAGACGCTCAAAATTTGAGGAGATAAAGGGCACCTGGGTGGCTCAGTCAGTTAAGCCTCTGACTTTGGCTTAGGTCATGATCTCTCAGTTCCTCAGTTCATGGATTTCAGCCCCATGTCGGGCTCTGTGCTGGCACCTCAGAGCCTGGAGCCTGCTTCAGATTCTGTCTCCCTCTCCGCCCCTCTCAAGTTTGCACTCTGTCTCCCTCTTTCACTCAAAAGTAAATAAACATTAAAAACAAAAACTTGAGGAGAGAAAAATCAGGGCCAAAAAATGAGAATTGGAATTTTAGACTTCTCAATTATAAATATTTAATAAATATTTATAAACAGCAGCATCTGTTGCAAAGGAGACAAAGGAGACAAATTGCAAAACTCTACAGGCAAATTGTGTTCAATTTAGGATTGCACACCCAGCCAAATTATTGACCAGGTGAGAGGGAGAATAAAGATATTTCCAGACCTATAAGGAGAGCAAACACTACCTCTCACAAACTGTCTTAAGAAGCTTGTGGAAGATGCAGTCCCACAAAACAATGAAATAAGCCATGAAAGAAGAAAATGTATGGTATACAGAAAATAAGGATGTCAGTACAGGAGAGGCATCATAAGATGATAGTAAGCATCTGGACTCTGGAACTACCAGGTGAGGTGAGAGCAGAGAGGGCCTTAGAGGAAGTCTCCTACGAATACAAAAGAGAATGATGAACGTCATCTCGCTATCATGTAGATCAAAAGAAAAAAAAAAAAACTTCTTGGTATTCAGGACATCTGATGATAAAGTCAGAAATTATTTTTTAAGTTTCAATATGTTAAAAGCAATGCAACAGATAAAACCCGAGGCAATTATTAATTCAAAATACTGTGTGAAAAAACACAAGCATAGTGCACTATTTGGTTCTCCAGTAAACCATATTTATCAAGCCATAAAAATGTAAATACTGATGAAGGATTTTGCTAAAATGTATGGGGGGTTGGGGAGGGAAGTGGGGTGCGGGAAGAGAGTTAAATCCTCATCTACCCTAATTAGAAGTTATCAATATCTAAAATGAAAAAAAAAAAAAACTAAAATAGAGGAGAAGCATATTTTACAAAAAGATAGGAGATAGAAGAATTAAATAAAGAGTTACAAATGTCTGCCTCTGTGGCTAGGGGAAGGAGAAGGTACAGCGTCTTGATACGTTTTCCTTTTGTGCATTCCTCTGCTAAAACTGTATTTTTAAAGCAAGATAAAAAAAAAAACGGTGTGGGAGATTTCAGAAATAATGGCATTTCTTTGCCCAGGCCAGTCGGCGTTTTTCTTGTCAAGGCTCTGATCTAGCCAGTCACCAGAAGCCACCGAGTCTTCTGGCACAAGGAGGGGCTTAGGGGCTGTCCTTCTGGAAGAGTTCCACAGCAAAATGGAGACACAGATGAGAGCTGTGTGTGGGCAACTTACCCAGGTTCTCTTTGTCTTTGTTTTTTCATCTGTGAAAGGGGCCCCATGACAATCCCCCCTCATTAAGCCCCTGGAGGACTGAATAAAGGAGCCACGTGATGTGCTCAGCTTAGTCTCTGGCTAATGAGTTCTCACTAAAGGATACTTTATTTTTACCACGATCCCTCAGCCCCAGAATGAAAACTAACTGACATTAAGATCTGGAACTAGTAGGATCCAGAGTTTTTGACTTCTGATTTGAGCATGTACGGACAGGTAGACTGAGTCGTAGCCCTGTGCATGCTGTATCAAGAGCGGGAGCTTCATTCTTCTGCACGTCGCTGTCCAGTTCTTCCAGCACCATTTGTTAGACTGTCTTTTTTTCCATTGGATATTCTTTCCTGCTTTGTCAAAGATTAGTTGGCCATACGTTTGTGGGTCCGATTCTGGAGTCTCTATTCTATTCCATTGGTCTGTGCGTCTGTTTTTGTGCCAATACCATGCTGTCTTGATGATTACAGCTTTGTAGTAGAGGCTGAAGTCTGGGATTGTGATGGGCATTGAGGAGGGCACTTGTTGGGATGAGCACTGGGTGTTGTATGGAAGCCAATTTAACAATAAGTTGTATTTTAAAAAAAAGAGAGAGAGCAGGAGCCACTTCTGGAGACCCTTCCCCCCTCCCCGACCTGCCTTTCCATCATCTCTTTCTATCTGGCACTGGGTTTTACTTCCAAATTCTCCCACCAGTATCTGAAGCGTTTTCTCTACTTAGAAATCCTTCTCAGCAAACGAACATGCCTGAAGTTTTCATACGTGAAGTTCAGGGTATGTCTTTTGGAAATGATTTTTTCCTTTGAAATTCTAGATCCAAATCTCAAAAGGGCCAGACTGGGGGCCCAGTGGAAGAACAGGAGAGAGGAATTGAAGAATTTCCTTCGTGCGTGTATTACGTCCTGCTAAATGGAATGCCGAGGGTACGTACAAAATTCCCCTGAGGCCCAAAGGCTTTGCCATGCCTGGGAACTGTGCAGTGCATACTGGTACCCAGTGCGGCTGTGACAGGGTGTGCTGTCGCTGTGAGTTACTCCTGGCCTTCCAAACCCGCCTCGAACCAGCATCAGCGTTGTCCGTGAGTTCTCCATCTGCCCTGGCTGCTCTCTCGAAGGCTCTAGAACCAGAGCAAGGCTCAGGGGGGCCCCGGGTGGTGGGGGAGAGGGCTTGCAGCTGCCAGCTCAGCAGTCCAGGCTGACTCCTGAGGTCTAAGTGACAGACAGACTGCAGCCACCTGAGCCTTTCAAACACATCCTAGGTTGCCAGGAAGCCCCCAAACATCAGCCGTCCCGTGTCTGCACGTGGCGGTTTGTGGTGTTCGGGTGCAGAGCCACAGGCTCTTCATTTGTGTATGTCTCACTGTGGCTTTCTGGTTGGCGGTCTAGACTCTTAACCCAGTGAGATTCCTGAAGGTTTCAGAGCGACGGGAGAGACCATTAGCAAGTTTTTCTTTGTTGAGAGCTACTTAACCATCGCCTATCAGACAAAATCAGCTGTTTGTTGAAGTGGGCGGCTTCTCACTTTTCTGGTCCTCAGTGACTATTCATAAGATGTTTCCTCAAGTTTTACTTTTGTGAACAGATTGGTCTTAGTATCAGCACTCTCGGTGAATTTTTTTTTTTTTTAATTAAAGGAGCCGTCAGAGGCCCAGGGTCTAATTTAATTAAACTACTCTGCTTCATAACCAGAGCTTCGATGGAAGCATCTCTTCAGGATTGATTCACTGCCTCTGGAAATGGGCCTGAGTTTCCTGCGCAGGTGTGGCACGTTGGAGGAGGAACAGCAAGGAGAGAAAGGCTGTGACATTTCGTCTTCTCTCAGTTCATCTCATCTACTCCAGCTTTGGTGAGTACAGCTCTTTAAGACCCCTGGGAGAGGGATTCCGGTATCCGCTCTCCAGAGCCTTCCCACACCTGACCACACGGCCCTCTCCATCTGCAGGCCCCGAGCCTACGCACACCTAGTGTTTCTGTTCATTGCCGCTCAGCTAAGGAGTCATTGCAACGGGGAAAATAAATTAGAACTAAATGAGACTGCGATTCAGAGTCCTGGAAGCATGACTGCCGATGAGCATTACTGGTTGTTTTATGTCTCCACTGCCTGGGGGGGGCGGGGGGCTCCCACATCAGTGACTGGCAATCTGGCTAATCGGCACACGGAAGTCTGGAGAGGGGTCCCACTCGCTGCGAGAGTATCTGTCTTCAAGTGGTGTCCACCTCTAAGAAAAAAATCACGTACCTACGGCATATTCGCAAATCGTTAAAAAGCTCTTACTTCACTCTTTTCCCTTGCCTACCCTGGAGAAGTCCAAATTAGAAAACTTCCTATTTAAGACAATCAACAGAGGAGAACAACAGATCAACTTGAGCTAATATCAGTAGCAGGAAGACCAATTAACAAATTCATGAATTGTGCTGCTTACCCGTATATTCCTAAGGTTAATTATGTGCTCAAGTAATAGCTTTTGCCTTGATTATGAGACCCTTAGGAAATAAAAGTGTGTTTCCACTTTACAAGTATGTTTGCATTTCAGTCCTGCCCTGACACCACAGGAACTGGGTTCCGCAAATACCTCCTCTGCACACAGCTATAATCGAAGGAGAGATTTAAGTAGTCTCAAGACTCAACGTGTAAACAGAAACATAATTCATAAAACTGCTAACCTCCACCTACACATGTCTCTCTCTTTCTCTCTCTGCTTTGGATTATTTATAGTGTCAATTCTTTCCAGATGTTGTGGACCGGAGAGTGTCGAGTGAAGCATCTTTTCCCATTATTCTCTGTTGGGAGGAATCCGTAAAATTAGCTCCTGGGCCTTAAATATATGTACAGAAGAAAGAAACATCACCGACATTTTTAGGGGACACTCTCAGCAAAGGCTGTTCCGGCTTCCTGTTAATTAGTGTAGCTTATATCTTTTGAGGGATTATCCCATGGCAAGCACTTTACGTGAATCCATTCGTATAACTTTCTCTGAGCGTATGAGACAGATACTATCATTATCATCATCTCTCCTTTACAGGTGAGGAAACTGAGGCACAGAGAGATCTACACACGGAACCACCAGGTGCTGTTGTCTCTTCCTTCGGGGCCCAGCTTCGGTACACGGGGTTAGAGGACAGTGGGTTATGTCACAAAATGGAGAAGCGACACCTAGAAGGGATGCTGTGTCATTAGTAACCTTCGAGTGAGGTGAAAAGCTACCTCTTCTGCCTGCAATCACTTCGGAAGTAATCTGACCCAAAGTAATCAGAGTATCTGTTTCTTTGGGGGCTGCTGAAAGTGTGACAGAGATGTGACCAGACGTCTCTGTCAGGCTGATCCTTCCCTGGGCTTGCCAGGAGCTCCGGGCCGGCCTGGGTGGGGCACCCACCGAGTGCTTGCTGAAGATGGGTTGACCTCATGGCAACACAGCCACGCCTTAACGGAGGCAAACTCTGACAATGTGGATAAATGAAGAGATGGCTTATTAGCTTTTAAGGAAGACTAACCACAGAATTCTCTAGAGTAAGATACATGTATCAAATTCATTTTGTATCTACCTTTTCACCAGAGCACCTGCTGGAAAAGGGAGGCGATACGTCCAACAGTTGTGTGCGTAGGTTGTGTGTTTAGGTTTACAGCCAGGTGACCTCAGGTGTGCCCCTCAACAGCCTCATCTGTGAAAGGGTATCTATCTCATAGGCTGTAATGAAGACAAAATCAGATAATCCAGGTAAAGAGACTCAGCATGTGGTCCTCGGACCAGCAGCAGCTCACGGGCCCCCTTCTCAGAAATGCGGACTCTCAGGTCCCATCCCAGACTTGCTAGGTCAGAATCTGTGTTTGGCCCTCCAGGTAGTTCACCTGCATGGTCCTTCATCACAAATACTGAATTGGCGGAGCCATAGTAAAGCAAACACATGATCACTGTTAGTTGTCATTTTATAAACTGAGATCATTTACCGTCAAAGCGAATTCAGCATCGCTGTTCTGGGAGTAAAGTATGCAAAGGGGGAGAGGCCTTGGAAACAAGCTGCGAGTTCCCGGTCGGAACCCCCCTCCCCTGTTTCCACTATTTGTCATTTTTCTAAATTCTCAGAGATGGAGAGAAAGCACCTGAAGAAAGTAGCAGAGACTATCTGGGGAAACCGTTGGGAGAACCAAAGTCAGGGAAACAAACAGTCACAAAACATACAGCTTTTGCATCAGGCAGTGATGGAAGCTGGCAGGTCAGGCCTAGTACCGAAACTAGAAAAGGCTTTTTTTAAAAAAAATTACTATTATTATTATTTTCAGCACAACCCAAGCCTCCTGCCAGATCATGGCTTTTAATTTAAGTGCACAGTTACTGCTCAAAAGTGATTCACAGGTCTTTAAAGAGCCACTCTCCTTTGGAAGTCAGTTTAGAATGCAGAGGGTTTGAAGATTAGTGTTGAGAGTGAGAGCATTTGACTGCCTAAGGATTCAATCTCTCAGGTGCTTAGATATTTCGCAGCGAGAACTGATGTTCATTAAACTGTAAGCAAATTAGAGTTCAAGCCAAAGATATAAAGGAAGACGTAATTAGTGTACAGGAGCCATCCACCATCGTTAGGCTTCTCGTAGGTGAGAAGTCTTCTACTTGAGAATTAGTTCCTTGCACAAAAGAAAATTATGCAGCTGCTTTACGCAGGCTGCCGATGCTGTGTTTTATTGCACTCAATTTACAATGAAATGAAGCAGAAGTCTGCAAGACTGCATTAAAGCATTAATTTTCCTTTTGGGCTTTACCTCCATTCCATCTTTAGAGGAACCCAGAATGGTTTGGTAAATAGGGTATTTTGCCAGGCAATAAATAAAAAAGGTTATTTTTACCAAGCGGACTCTATATTGCTGCTACACGTGACAGAAGCTTCTTGGGAGTTCAGGGGATGGGAGGGCACGCCATCCTTCAGCAAAACCGGTTTGGAGAAAAAAAACACTGCTTCGTGTCCTCCAAAGCTGACTGCCCAGTGGTGGTGTCAATTCTGACGCACCATGAGGGCTGCCTTCCTGGGCCTGGGTTCCAGGCACAACTTTAGGGAGACAGACAAAGGAATTGACCTTCCAGAGCAAGAGAAATCTGTTAGATGTATTGTCGTACCAATCCTGCAGCTCCAAAAGGAGCTCTGTAAGAAATGAAATACCAGGTCTCCCTCACCCCACCCTGGAACACTTTATTTTCAGGCAGTCGAACTAGAAATACTGAGGGAGCCATGTTTGAGTTTGTAGAACTGCCACATGCCCTACCCGACACCCCCCTCCAACAATCCCTCCACAGACACTGTGATTTGAAAGTTGGGACCAACTTGTAAAGAGCTTGGAAAGGGCACTCCCTTGAATCTGGAGGGCAGTGGTAGACCAGCAAGGTTGGGGGGAAGGCTGTGGACTGCGACCCTAATTCTCTGGGTCTGCAGAGCAAGCAAAGGCCCCCTTGGGTCTGGACTGAAGGGAAAGGCAGTGGGTGCAACAAGCAGCCAAATAGATCCTTGAGGAGGAGCAGAAATATGGCGGCTTCCTGGAGGGGCTGGGGAGGAACCTGAAAGCTGGATGGGAGATTGGCAGCTCAACAGGGGCATCACACCCAGCCTGTCCTCCACCTGCAGCCTGGAGGTCTGGCTTTGTAGGAAAGGTGCTGCTGCAGCTCAGTGGGCTGGGAACACTGCTTTGGAAGCTAAATAATGACAGTACTAACAGCTACCTCTTGAGAGCCCATTTTTACAGTGAGTCCGAGAAATGGGTGACTTTTATCTCTGTTTTACCAATGAGCAAACGGGAGCAAACAGAAACATGCTGCCATTTGCCTAAAGTCACCTAGACGGATCGCGGTGGAGATTGGAGATTAGCATCCACCCAGGAAACTGAAGCTGCCCTCCCTCTCTGCTTAGTTCCAGAACATTCTGGAAACTGGGAAATGTGTAAGACACAAGAAGAAACTTGGGATATTATTTCTGAGGGAAGGAGCAGAATGTCTAGGAAAGTGGCAGAAGTGGAAATTTGGGAAGGCAGGGAAGAAATGAAAAGAAAGAAGGACCCCAAGAAGGAGAGAAGATGGTTAAGAATGGAAGAGAGTTCATGGCCCCAAGTTCTGGGCAGTGAGAAGTGAGGCTCTCCACTTCGTTCCCATTTTGCTTGAGTCAAGAAACTCCAAAGCTTCCTGGAAGCTCGAGTGTGGCAACAACAGCCAGGATGGAACCTGGAGGGACATGACCCAAACCACTCCAGAAAGTCCTCCCCATCATGGAACATAGGGCCAAGGCTTGGTGACAAAACCCCAGTTAGAGCCCGAGACCCCTCCCCACCAATTTCCCCTGCCCAGAGGATAGCCAGGGACGCTCCTCAGGGACACTCTTTCAAAGCAGTAGGAAGCAGACCAAACACCCAGTCTCTGTTTACCTAAATCCATGTTCCAGAGAAGGCTGCTGGTGGTGCCTCATTGGGTTTTGGAAGAGGGAGGAGAGGGGGCCCCCAAATGGACAGGTGTGATGCCAAGGCCAGATCACATAAGGCACTTCTTTCTGGAGCTCTGTCAGTTAGTGGTGGTTTGATTTCACACCTCTTTCACCCAGTGCCTTCTTCCTAAAAGCACCATAGTGTGTTTTGTTTGTTTGTTTTATAAAGTGTACATTTCAAATTTAATTTTCTCAGTGGCTTTTAAGATACTTGCACCAAGACTTTGGAATCACTTGATGAAACATTGAATGGGGCGGAGGGGGGGCGGTGGTGGTGGTGGGAGAGGGAATACAATAGGAAAATAGAGAAAACTAAAAACACGAAGTCCTTTCTGCCAGCACTATGCATGAATCATTAAAAAAACTCCCAAAGCAGCAATATATCTGCTGTTTTGCTTGGAAACAGCAGCACCTGGCACTCCTGAGTGTTTCCTGGGCTTGGTCTGTCAGTGCCTGGCCTCCTCCTCATCAATTAACATTTCTGAAAGGTCCTTCTAGTGTGACATGTGAGGGCACTCAGCTTGCTGTCCTGGGCATCAGACAGCTGATCCCTGATATTTTGTGAAAGAAACAGGTCCTGCCGCCCTCGTCGAGGGTCTGGGGGCTGTGGGAGGAAACAGAGCAGAACCAGGAGCATCGAGAGAGTCCAGGAATGGAGGGAAGGCCCTGCCAGGCACCAGAGAGGACTCAAGTTTAGTCTCCAGTCTGGACCCCTCCTGGGGGACACCAGGGAAGCCCCTGACCCAGGAGTTCCCCTCAAGAGGACTGCTGGGAGCTGCAGGGATGGAAACGGGGTAGGAGGGGCTTTGGACACACAGACACCAAATGTTCTGAGATTTTCAGGACCGCCCCGATTCCCGATTCCCTATTATTCTTTTCAATTCATTTCTGCTCTAACGCCACATATACATTGCTAAAAACCCCGAGTTCTACAAAATGGCATGCTAAAAAATAATAGGGCTTATGGGAAAAATAGATCTGGGACAGTTCATAAAAATCTGTGGAACTTGGTAACCAGAACACTAGCAAAAACAATCACAATCCTAATAAAATATGAGCCTGTTTATATGTCTCCTGGCATTTGCACTCAGCATCACCGGCTGTGAATTCTTCCCAGCCTTAACTTCCCCCCATCTTGTTCTAAACGTGGGTCATGGAGGGCACTTGCTGCCACTGGAGATAAGTGCCATCAACAGTGAAAGTTCGATTCATGGTATAGGTTGCCTTATTAGGTGTTTTTAGCTTTGGGGGAAATATAATCAAGCTCCTAGGAATAACTCTTGTTTATAAGAAATATTGAAGAAGAGGCTCCTGGGTGCCTCAGTTGAGGGTCTGACTACGGCTCAAGTCATGATCTCCTGATTCGTGAGTTCGAGCCCCATGTCGGGCTTGCTACCAACAGCTCAGAGCCTGGAGCCTGCTTCAGATCCTCTGTCACCCTCTCTCTCTCTCTCTGCCCCTCCCCCACTTGTATTCTCTCTCAAAAATGAATAAACATTAAAACATTAGAAATATTGGAGATCGGTGAATATTTTAAATGGCACCATAAAGATAACAGTTAGCCAAATCCAATGTAAACCTGATCTGAACATGCTTTTTTCAAACTGGGAAAATTGAGAAATGACTTCTAACAGGTGATATTCAAGCATTAGTATTCATTTCATTGGGTGTGATACTGATATTGTGGTTATGTTTGTGAAATATTGGTTAGACATAAAAACAAAACCATGAGGTAGATATGTCAGAAAATGTTAACAGTTGTTAAATCTAAGAGATGTGTATGTGAGGTTTCTTTATTCTATTCTGTTTTCTGTTTGAATGAGATATTTTTGTAATAAAAAAATATGGGATCTTGTACTGCCAGAAAGTAAAGGAGGGCTCAAAAAAAAAAAAAAAAAGAAAAAGAAAAAAAAGAAAATGGAACAAAAACCCCACAGTTATGGGAGCAGGCCAACTGAAAGAGCTCCCAATGGCCAAGGTTGGACCAATTTGAACAAGAACAACAAAAAAAGTAGCATTAAAGATAACCAAAGTATGAAATAAATATTTGTAAGTCCACACTGATATTAAAGAATGATTATATAAATCAATAAACTGTGGAAAAAAGACAAATCTTCTGTGCAGAAGAATTCCAAATAAGTCATGTTTATATATACTCTACCCCCAAGGAGGTGGATCGCAACAGTGTGGGCCGTGCATAGTGACTTCCTTCCAAAGAATATGGGAAAGGAGGGAAAAGGAGTATCTTTACAAGTGGAGAAGCCTGGCAAATACTACCTCAGCCTGATGGTGATCAAGGTCAGCATCACCAGTGGTAAGTCATGTTGCTAACATGTATCTTTGATATATAATAGAAATGTCACTTGACCTCTGTGATCTCCCTCAAAATTCCTATAACCGCAGTCTAATTATGAGAAAAACATCAGACAGATCCCAATAGAGGGACATTCTACACAATACTTGACCCATACTCTTCAAGACTGGTCAAGTATTTTGTAGAATGTCCCATCTATTAGGATTTGATGACCAGAAAGGTCATCAAAGCCAAGGAGAGTCTGTGAAATGATCACAGCCCAGAGGAGCCTTGGGTGACTTGATGACTAATCAAAATGTGGTGTCCTGGATGGGATCCTGGAACAGAAAAATGACATCAGGTAAGGAAACCTGAATGGAGTTTGACAAATGTACTATACTATACTATACTGTACTATGCTAACGTAAGATGTTACTAACAGAGGAAACTGGATGTGGGGTATATGGGAACTCTCTGTACTGTCTTTATGATTTTTCTGCAAATCTAAAACTCTCTTAAAAGTAAAGTGTATTTTTTGAAAATAGGAGCAAATAAATTAGCAAGATATAATTGCCCCCTCATTTATATTTTGATTTTAAAAAATAGCTTGGTGTACGATTGCCAGCATACATCTTGGGGCAGTTGAGATAAAGGAAATAGACTTACAGTTCTTCTTGAGAAGAGAGGATCATCTGTTGGCTTGAAGTTATTGCAGTGATGGAGTCTTGGCACCAGGTAGAGAGACATGGGAGAGAAATGGCAAACCATAATTAGAACAACTAGAAAGTTTAGCCCAAATGGAAGTCCTTTGGTAGCTGACAAAAATCCTCCAGCCCAGAAGTTTAACCAATCATTAAAGGAAAGAGAGGGGTTGTTTAAAGCTATGATAGGTAAAGGCGTTCAGACCAGTGGACCAGTGGACCAGATGTGACAGGATAGGGACCCCCCACCCTCTCACCTCCACTCATTGTTTATCCATTCTTAGATCTTCCCATATTGCCAACCTCAACACCTCTGGAAATACCCTTGGTTCGCTCCCATATTCTTACCACTGACTTACTTTTTTTTAATTTTATTTAATTTTTAATTTTTTTAAAATTTACATCCAAATTAGTTAGCATATAGCGCAACAATGATTTCAGGAGTAGATTCCTTAATGCCCCTTACCCATTTAGCCCATTCCCCCTCCCACAACCCCTCCAGTAACCCTCAGTTTGTTCTCCATATTTATGAGTCTCTTCTGTTTTGTTCCCCTCCCTGTTTTTATATTATTTTTGTTTACCACTGACTTACTTGATTGTTGGTTTGTTTTTTTTAATATCTTTATTGGGATATGATTCACGTACCAAAAATTTCACCCTTTTAAAATGTACAACTCAGGGCGCCCTGGTGACTCAGTTAAGTGTCTGACCCTTGATCTTGGCTCAGGTCATGATCTCAGGGTTGGTGAGTTTGAGCCCCACATTGGGCTCTCTTGTTGTCAGTGCAGAGCCTGCTTCGCTTCAGATCCTCTGACCCCTCTCTCTCTGTCCCTCCCTCACTCATGCTCTTTCTCTTTCTTTCAAAAATAAACATAAAAAAAAGTACAAGTCAGTTGTACTTCATGTATTCATAGAGTTGCACAACCGTCACCACTCTCTAATTTTAAAAGTTTTCATCATTCCAAAAAGAAATCCCATACCCATTAGCTGTTACTCCTCTCAACCCCCACTCCCTGGCAGCTAGTAATCTGCTTTCTGGTTCTATGGGTTTGACTATTCTGAACACTTCATGTACATAAACTCATACACTATGTGATCTTTTGTGACTGGCTTCTTTCGCTTAGCAAAATGTTCAATATCCGTTCATGTTGTAGAATATATTTGGTACTCGATTCCTTTTTTATGGCTGAGTAATTTCCCATTGTATGAATGAATATGCCACATTTTGTATATCCATTCATCAGTTGATGGACATTCGGGTTGTTCCCATTTTGGGGTTATTATGAATAATGTTACTCTGGGCATTCATGTACAACTTTTGTGTGGTCATAGGTTTTTGTTTCTTTGGAGTGTGCACCTGGGAATGGAATTACTGAGTCATATGGTAACTCTGTGTTTAACTTTTTGAGGAACTGTCAAACTGTTTTCCAAAGTGATACACCATTTTGTAATCCCACCGAGAATGTATTAGGGTTCCAATTTCTCCTCACCAACACTTGTTATTGTCTTCCTTTTTTATTGTAGACATTCCAGTGGGTGTCAAGTCAGGTATCTCAATTGTGATATTGATTTTCTTTTCCATAATGAAAAGTAACGTTGAGCACCTTTTCTCTTTTCTTATTTTTCCAGTTTTTTTGTGTGTGTGGTATAATTGACAAATAAAAATTGTATATGTTTAAGGTGTACAACTTGATGTTTTGATATGGTATACATTATAAAATAATCACCACAATCAAGCTAATTAGCGTATCTATCATGCCAGATGTTAAGTACCTTTGCACCAACTTATTGGTAATTTGTGTATCTTCTTTATAGAAATGTCTGTTGAAATCCTTTTCCAGTTTTAAAAATGGATTATTTGCCTTTTTATTGAGTTATGAGAGTTCTTTATAAATTCTGGAACCTATAAGTTCTTTATAAATACAGGTACTTACTAGATGTACAATTAGCAAATATTTTTTCCAATTCCATAGTTTTTCCATGGTTTTTTTTTTTAACTCTTTAAGTAGTATACTTGGAAACACAAAGTTGTTTTCTTTTTTTTAATGTTTATATTTATTTTTGAGACACAGAGAGACAGAGCATAAGCGGGGGAGGGGCCGAGAGAGGGAGACACAGACTCCGAAGCAGGCTCCAGGCTCTGAGCTGTCAGCACAGAGCCCAACGCAGGGCCTGAACTCCTCCACCGCAAGATCATGACCTGAACCAAAGTCCGACACTCAACAGACTGAGCCACCCAGGCGCCCCAAAAGTTTTTCGTTTTGATGAGATTCAATTGATTTTTTTAAATCTCTTGTGCTATTGGTGTTGTATTTAAGACACCGTTGCTTAACCCAAGGTCATAAAGATTTACTCTGATGTGCTCTATTAAGACTTTTATAGTTTTGGATCTGGCATTTAGGTCTATGATCTATTTAAAGGCAATTTTTATGTATGGTGTGGATTAGGGGTCAAAATTCATCCTTGTGAATGTAAATATCTAGTTGTCACAGCATCATTTGTTGAAAGGACTATTCTTTCCACTATTGAATTACCTTGCCAGGCTTTTTGATGACCAACTGACCATAAATGTAAGGATTTATTTCTATTTCCTTGTTTTTTTAATAGTTATTATTTTCTTGGGGCGCCTGTGTGGCTCAGTCGGTTAAGCGTCAGACTTTGGCTCAGGTGATGATCTCACGGTTTGTGAGTTCAAGCCCCGCAACGGGCTCTGTGATAACAGCTCAGAGCCTGGAGCCTGCTTCGGATTCTTTGTCTCCTCCTCTCTCTCTCTGTCCCTTCCATGCTCGTGCTCTGTCTCTGTCTCTCAATAATGAATAAACGTTAAAATTTTTTTAAATAGTTATTATTTTCTTGTTACAAAGAAATATTCGTGAGAGAAGTTTTTAAAAATATGACAAAGAACATAATAGACTATATTAAAACATGCTGTGATCTCATCATCTAGAGCAAACCAAGTTTTTGAAAACTAGCTTCCAAATAGTTTTGAGGGGCACCTGGGTGGCTGGTTTAAGTGTCCAACTCTTGATTTCTGCTCAGGTCATGATCTCATGGTTTGTGAGATCCAGCCCCTTGTCAGGCTCTGTGCTGATGGTGCAGAGCCTGCTTGGGATTCTCTCTCTCTCCCTCTCTCTCTCTCTCTGCTCGCCCCCCCCCCCCATCATGTGTTTTCTCTCTCTCTCTCTCACTCTCTCTCTCTCTCTCTCACACACACACACACACACACACACAAATAAATAAATAAATAAATATTTAAAAATATATTTTTTTGTAATGCAAAAACCTGGGGCAGAGGGTATAGGTGTTTTGATAGTCTCAATATACTAAAAGCTCTGGGGTAATTCTTATGTGTAACCATAGCTGAGAACCACATGGAGAAAGGCCATCTTGGGTTGTGCAGATGTGCTCAACTGTGGGCATGAGGGTTGTGCAAGCATCCTGGGAGTGAGCTGCCATAGGCAGCATCGCAGCAGCTGAACTTGGACCTGAACAGTCAGGGTGTCAGGGTGTGTGGAGTGCTGGACACAGCCTCACAGGTGTCCCCTCCCTTCCCATTGTTGCCATTTTCGGAGAAGCATGCCCATCCTGCTCCTACCTTGGTGACCCACCAGACTCAAGGTTTAGCCTTTCTCTGTCTATGCTATTACTATTTCTGCTGGGCTCTTTTGATTTCTTCCTAATGTCTCTCTTTCTCTAAGTCTTAAATGTACAACCCTCCAAAAGAGGATCTGATTGGAATGATTCACATCTAACATGGAATCCTCATTCTTGGTCACGGGAGGTGACTGCATAATTTGTCATTCAAATTGGGACCTTTCTGAGAGTGAACATGAAAGCTAATTATAGTTAAGCTGGAGAAACAGGTAAGAACCGAGACTGTTCCAAGTAGACTAAGATGTTATCATCACCCTACTTACAGGCCACCAATATTCTTTAGTTTTAGTGTAGCATTTCCCAAAGTGTGCTCTGTGTGAAACACTATATATCATATCCTTCCTCTTCACACCTGTTTTGGTGGTTTATGGTGCACATTAGCATATTAGAAGCCAAAAAGGAGTTGATAAACTTTATTTAAGATTTCCCATGTTTGGAGTGCCTGGGTGGCTCAGTCGGTACGCGTCCGACTTCAGCTTAGGTCATGATCTCGGGTTCCTGGGTTCGAGCCCTGCATCAGGCTCTGTGCTGACAGCTCAGAGCCTGGAGCCTGCTTCGGATTCTGTGTCTCCCTCTCCCCCTCTCTCTCTGCCCCTCCCCTGCCTACACTCTCTAAAATAAATAAACATTTAAAAAAATTTTTTTAAAAAAGATATCCCATAGTTATTGACTGGGTTCCTTTTCAGGGTGGATTCCTTCTTTCACTTCTCATGACCTACCTCTAGCCAACCAGGGCAGCCCAGCCCAGCCCCTCGAACTCAGTGACCGGGTCAGGGATGGTCACCTGAAAGAGCTTGGGCAAAGGAGAGCACTGATCCCAGAACTTGCACAAAAACTACCAAACATTTTTCTCTCTTCTTCTCTGGAAGATGTGAGGTAAACATGGAATTGCTGCTGCTATAAAGTGAAAACAAGCCCAAGTATGCCATCAGCTCCCTGGAGGGCAGAGAAGAAAGTTCTGCATGCCACTTCACCTCGGCATGCAGACACCTGGTTTAAGTGTCAGAGGCCATTCATGAGAAAAACTGCGGAGACAGATAAATCACTTCCCCAGAAAGAAACTGGGTCCTTGGTGACATTGTTGAACTACTCCTTGGATGGTTTCTCAACTGAATCCAGCCCTGACTTTGGGTTACTAGTTAATTACATACCTTTTGTTCCTAAGCCTGTTTGGTTTGGGTTCTCTTTCACCTACAACTAAAAACACAAAAATAAAACAAAAAAACCCCAACTAGTTTGGAGAAAGCTGATTTTTGTCTTAATTTTCTAGACCACAGACCCTCTGGACCAGGGGAGTGGGGGTGGCAGGAGGAGGTGTCACATGTCACAAATGTGAGCAGCCGTTGATGAACACCTGCTCGGGAAGAAGGCTGTGGTAATGGCAGGCTGGGTGTACTCTTTCGTATTTTATTTGACAATTTAGCACAAACCATGTTCTATGTCATTAGATATCCTTCTGCAACATGATTTATAATCTCTGTGTAGTATTCCATTGTATGCATTTATTATCCATTTACTTAACCACCCCCCTAAGTTGTTCTTTTTAAAAATAATGTAAATAATGTTTTGATGAACATCTTGTACATCATTGTTCATGTTCGTCTCTGATTATTTCCTTATGACTAGTTACTAGAGGTCGAGTCGCTAGGTCAAGTGGTCTTACAGTTTCATATACGATTGCCAAATTGCTCTCCAGGAACGTTGCATCAATTTATACTCCCAATACCTGCACAGGAGGGAATGTGTGCCTGCAACTCCACATGTGGACATTTAAAAATCTATGCCAATTGATAGGTAGGAAATATCTCCTTGTTCCAAAGTGCTTTCATTTTATTGTGAATTGGCCATCATTGACCTGTATGGGTTATTTCTAGTCTGAGAAGTGGGAAGGTCCACAAGGAACGCATCACCAAATATACGGGGGAAGATGAGTCCCGAAGGCCGCAGGGCAGTGCGGGGCACCCTGTGAGCTGAGAGCCTGAGTCAGGTGGGCGCCTCGTCTCCCAGAGTTCTGGAGCCGGGCCTGGGATGTGAAAGGAAAGAACTGAAGAGAGAAGAGCAGAGCACAATGGGAGGGGGGCTTTATAAAGACCGATCAGCATCAGGTAAATTCCTCTTTCTGGAGAGACACTGGAGAGGAAAGAGGACAAGGAAAAGAAACTCAGATCCTTTCCGGGGGGGAAGATGCCAGCCAGGGCTTGCTTCGGCAAAGCCATTAAACCCAGTTGTCATGGCTCTTCACCCCATTTCAGAGGGGTTCTTGGAGGAAGGTGAGGGCCTCGTGGCCCTGGGATGGGGACCACCCTGCCTGCCCGGGACCGAAGATGCCTCTTTAGATTAAATGCTAGTTCTCATTTCGGGAATAAAATTATATCGGTCTTTTTTGTCTTTAGTCTGCGAACAGATCCTGCAGGGACGTGCCAAACACCCATCTTTCCTGGACTTCTCTGGCTGGCCTGCAGACCCTCTTTTTCTGCTTGAACCTCTCTTTCTTGTCGACATTTGCCCGTGGCTTTTCGGTCCTGCACGCATACTGCACCCCAAAGACAATGGGACCTAAGATTGATTTTAAAGACCCATGCATTTTGTTTCTCCCAACTGCAAAAAAATCCACACAAGAACAAAGAATGAATACCAATTACACACGCTTTGCCAGCGGAGATAATGACTATTAACATGATATTCTACAATCTAGTAGTTTTCCTTGGCATAGAGAAATATGTGATCTTTTCCAAGTGTGATTTCTAAAGGAATACTCTTTCCAAGACCTCCCCCAATGTCTCCTTCCCCCATTTGCTCCAAATAAATCGTGTGCTACAGACTCATGAGTTTATTGGAGAAAGAGAGAGAACAAGGTGACTGCTTTAGAAATTCTCTGTGATGAGCATAAAGGAAATTACTACCTAACCACACATTTCAAAGATTTTCTTTTGTACAGATATGACCTGTCAGATGGCCCCAGCTTCCTAAGCTTCCAGGGGGTTATTGTGAAAGAGATTCTTTCTTTCTTTTCTTTAACAATCATAAATGGAAAATAAGATCCAAGCTGGGTAGTATCCAGGCTGAGCAATTGCTGGGAGAATGGGAGGCAAACAGGAGCAGACAGCGTGGTGGCCGAGGTGAGGCGTCCCCTCTCTGCGGGAAGCAGGCAGGGAGGTTTCCGGACAGGCTCAGGAGGGCTCCACCTGGTTGCCAGAGCAGGCCTCTCTGGAGGACCTAGCACAGCCTTGGATCCCAGATGCAGCACTTACTCTGGTAGCTTCTTTGGTTTCACCGCTTCGCCGCCAGGGTATTTAAGTGCAAGGTTGTCAATGATGCCCTCGGGACACATAGGGGAGCCCCAGATGTAGCGGCTGCTGAAGGACTGCTGTAGACCAGGGCACCCCGCTTCCTGACCCCATGTGGCCCAAAGAGGCCCACCACCAGGATGAGCTCTGGGTCTAACCCAGTCCTTCGAAGGCCCAGAAAATATGTGGAGATAGTCCTAGAACTGCACTTGGCTCATCTAATTGGGGAAGATTTCTTGAAAAAGAATAATAAAGGTGTTATCCTGACAAAAGCAAAGGTAATTTTTACTGAGATGCTTCGCGGGTCCTTTAGCGCTCTTTAAGAATACTGTAGACAGCGGTTCTCAAAGCATGGCCCCAGACGACGGCATCGACTCGACAGAAATGCAAGTTATGGCTTTCCCCAGCCTAGGGGACCATTGCTTAGACCACACCCGCATAGATGTGACTAGGAGCCGCTGAAAGCAAAGCTCATTCTGATGGAGCTTCATTTGGGGAAGACTTGGGAGGAAGACCTTGCCCATGCCTCCCTCAGGGACCCAAGTGCACAGTCAGAATACAGTGGAGAGAGAGCAGGCGGCAACTTGAATCGCTCATCGTTCTAAAACAAACTCATCCTTCCCCTGGCTCTTGCTTCACTTCCCTCTCTCTCGGCCCCCCACCCTCACTCCATCCCTGTCTTCCCACCCTTGAATTTTCTTTTCTTGCCCCTGGATGTCCTCACCATACTGAAGAATGCCTCCTTTCAGGGACCAGCCACCCCTTCCCTGAAGCCGACCCTGATTCTCCCCGGTGGGAAGTCTTGCTCCTTTCGCTGAGCTCCCGTGGCATTCTGCCCAAAATGATATTGAAGCCCTTGGAGCTCCAGGACAGTGAGCTCTGGGTTACAGTCACCTCTGTCACCTCCACAATCGTGCCTGCCCCTGAAGGAAGGAGAACCCCATGAGCATGCCATGAGCAGCGAGTAAGAAATCATAGCGAAGACGGCTGGGGAGGACTCTGAGGGAAGAAGACTGAGAAGCCCCAGGAATAAATCGGCATCTAAATGGTGACATGATCGACCAAGACAAATTGGCCCCCTAGTTTCCAGTTTAAAGATTGATTATCACATTAATGTTAAATTTCATTTAAATGAGCCTATTTCTTCACAGTGGGCATTCAATAAAATGTCCCTATGGAACAGAGTATTAGGAGAAAAGAATAAAGGCTCAATGAAGATGGGAATCACTGAAGGTAAAACGAACTGCATCCATAAAAATATCTCTTTAAGAGTTATTTCCCTAGTTTCCAAGCCATTCAACCCTATGTTTCTTTTTGCTACCAGCACGGGTTGCTCCTTTGTGTGATTAACAATGAGTTCTTTAATTTTCTACCACTTGGCCATGCTGCACGGAGGTTCAGCAAGGTTCATCCTTGTTTCCCCAGCCCTCTCTGACATTTGCATCTCTCATTTCAGGAATGCAAGTGTTGAAAGGGACACCCTGGCTCCGGTGAATCTAGAGCAAATGTTGTTTTAGCTTCCGCCTCACCCCACCGTTTTGCGTAGATCCACTGACCTTAATTCAGCACCAGAATATCCATAATGTCTTGCACAGACTATTGGTGAGAGGTCAATTTACCCCTCTTTCTACAGATGTGACAACTGGCCTATTCTTCCTGTCCCAACCCCATCGCAGCTGCCCGTTGATCTCAGGCTGTGTGAGAACAGCCATTCAAATTCTAATCGTTTCCACCAGAGCAAGTGGGGTCAGCACCAACTGTGTTTCTAGGTGCCCATGCACCTAGATGTGAACAGAGCCCTGGGGGCCCGTGAGAACAACAGTCGGAGCCGGATGGATTGGATCCCTGCCTTGGCACTGGCTAGCTGTGTGACAGTGGCTTGGAGCTAACCTCCCACAGCCCAGTGTGGCCTTCCCTGGAAAATCCCCACCTCAAAAGGAGTTTGTAAGGACTGAAGGAGAGAAGCCAGGAGGGTGCTTGGCACGATGTCTGGCACGTAGTAAGCGCCCAATAAAAGATAGCTGTGGCTACTGATTCTAATGCTAATAGCAGATTTCCTACTTGATGTTCTGCTGGATCACTGGTGCCAGTGTTTTATTGTTCGCTGTCACCTCTCTCACAGGCTCCTTTGGGATGGCCCTGGAGCCCCTACATGAACACAGTTCCCCCTGGGGCATCATCCCAGATGGTTTCCAGAGGCCGGACTTCTCCCCTGTAGCGCTTGAGTATCACCTCATCTAGATCACCGGGAGGGCCGGACTCCCTGCCCTGTAACAACTTGAGAACAGGCACTATGTCTTCTGGTTCTGTATTTTCACTCTCAGTGAATCTCTGCTGAACGAACCAACGCAAAAACAACCCTGCTCCAGTTCCAGGGGTGTTTCTGCATCCTGACACCTGCTGTGTCACTACTTGATCTGGCTCTTTCCTGTCCCTGGGGCTCTGGATCCTTCTGGGTGAGAGGCCCTCCTCTCTCCTGGTTGCCCATCCACACCCCCCAGCCTCCCACCTGGAGCCGCCTGCCCCTCCCTCGGCAGGAACAGTGGAAGCCAAGGTTCACTGATGGCAGAGGATCAATACGGCGCCCTCTGCTAAAGGAAAAGTTCCAGCAACGAGATAAGCCTGCACCGTTTAGGACAGTAACCCAGAGCCTTTCTTTCTCCAATCCAACTTCACACAGAAGCAAAAACTTTTATTTGAACGTACTTTGATTTTAAACATTATCCATCAATGTGCACTTAAGAGCATCCGATATGTGTTTAGCATTTTACTACATGCTGGGGCTAAGAAAGAAGGACTGTGTTGCTTTGAATATCAAGTAGGTTTCCTTTACAATTATAAAATAAAACCTGCATTCCTGCTCTTTGCTTTACTCATGACCCCAGCTCCCTCATGCACTCAAACTTCGTCTCCAGGAAGGGAGCCAGGGGTCAGAGGGTATTGGCGTGGGAGGAGGTGATCATAGCGCACATTATTTCACTCATTGTTGGTAACATTTTCATACATTTCATAGCAACTCAAGTCAATACATGATATAGCATTTAGTGAGAAATAAGCACAGAGGTATTAATATAATTACATCTACATTTAGATGGTTATCAATTAATGTTAGACTCTGGTTTTCTTGTTCATTTTAAGAAAAATATTTTGGTGCTTCCATGTTGGTTGGGCCAGACTCCAGACCTTTCAACTTCCTCTGTGGCAGTTGATGCATGCAACAGACACGCTAGGAAGCTAGCTCACAGGAGGGCCAGGGAAGGTTGCGGGGTGGGGTGGCAGTTGCGGCGGCGTGGGGGGCATACTAAGAAGATAGGACCTCCCAGGAGCGTAGGCCCAGGCATAGCCGGCCTTGCAGAGATTGAAACAGAGTCCAGGAAATGGAAGGATCTAGCACAACTCTGGGGAGGAGTTCTCTCATTCCCTCCCTAGTAGGACCTTACTGATCCTCTGCCATTACTCAGGCTCAGCTCCCCTCTGCCTTGACTTCCACTTCCTGCCTTTCAAATGAACCCCTGCATCCTCTGGCCAGGGCACAACCCTGTACCTTGAGGATTTTATGTCTTCCGTTTCCATATAACTTGGGTTCTCCCTTGGCCCACTGAGCTCCTGCCATGTGATGTGCAGGTGAATCTTTCCCGCTTCTGGTTCCGTTAATCAGCTGACGAATTGTGTCACCGCACCCCACACCCCCAGTTCAATTCTTAGAGAATCAGGGGCGCCCTGATTGGCTCCATCGGTTAAGCACCCGACTTCCACTCAGGCCATGATCTCACAGTTCCTGGGTTCGAGCCCCACATCAGGCTCTGTGCTGACAGCTCAGAGCCTGGAGCCTGCTTCAGATTCCGTGTCTCCCTCTCTCTCTGCCCCTCCCCTGTTTGTGCTCTGTCTCTCTCTCTCAAAAGTAAATAAACATTAAAAAATTTAAAAAATAGAAAAAGAAGGAAAATTGGATTTCAGCAGCTTGTCTGTTTGGGAAAGGTGTCGCTTTGTGCCAACTCAGAGGCCACTGGCTGAGGACAGAAGTAAAGAAGGCATCTCCGTAAGCACAGTGCCATGATGTCAGGGACTAGTCAGGGGCAGCTCTTCTCCTGCTGCCCTGAACTGTGAGCTCCACCCGGGCAAGAAGCAGGGGTTCTGTGCTCACAACTGTCTCCTCAGTACACAGGACGAAGCCAGTCGGTTCACATCAATTTGAGTATTTCTTGGAATAGGAGTGTCACTGAAATACTTTCTCCCTGCACTGCTTTGCCTGGCTAAATCTTACTCAGTCAAGGCCCAAATCAGGAGACTAATGCCCACAAGCACCCTGGGTGTACATCAGCCCGTGGTTCTCACTTTATCCCGTAGTTGTTCATTTAATCGTCTTAGTAAACAATCGCCATTTACGGCAGCCCCAAAGCTTTTGAATAGCTCCTCCACCTCCTGATAGTTCCCCACGATAGAAATCTCAAATTCCCATTCAAGAATGCCTCCAGTTCCCAGCCTCATGTGCCAGAGTACGGATACTGATTTATATTCTGCCCGTCAGATACACTCACGCAGGACTGGAATTCAGATCTAAGTTTCGCGGGAACAGAAGCAGGACACGGGCCATTCATTCCACTGACCTCGACCGTGGCAGCTGTGGCGTGGTTACGAAACCCGCAGAGGTGACGATGGCTGCCTCGTTCAAAGATCCCTGCGTGTGGCAATGACAGCTTGTCTTTTGGCAGACTATTCTGGTGGAGTCCTGGAAGCTCAGCCTAGAGCCTGTTTCTCCCCAGTGATTTTGTGAGATATTTATAAACTTAATTAACGCTTTTCAGCTTAAACTAGCTGGAGTGGATCGTATTGTCGGCAACCAAGAACCGTGACTGATACCTGCCTTTTTCCTATCAGACCGAAGCTCTCGAAGTCAGGACCGTTCCATGCTCGTCTTGGAGGCTCCAGCGCTTGGCACAGGGCACGATGCGTAGAAGGCTCTCGGTAGCTGTTGATGGAGATTGTGGATTCATGCGGTAGTCGTCTATATTTGCTTACCCGTGGACAACTCTTCCTAACTAGTTAGTATTTTTGTTGAAGGCAAAACTCTCCTTTTGATAAATTGTACTTTCAACTGCTTATACTGATCTTTGTCCATTTCAGCAAATGGGTTGGGCACTGTGCATGTAAAGCTGAATAAGGTAGCATCCTCATTTCTCCTTCAAACCAAGGAGGAGAGCCATCATTTTACTATGTAACTGTGATTTGTAACCCATGGTTGGGAGTGAGAAAGCAAGCAAGTGAGATGGTATTTGGCCATCCTATATGAGGTGTGAGCGAATGCCAAAAATACTACGTATGGTAATTCTAAACTATTCCTGATTTAACCAGCATCAACTCTTGATGATTTGCGCTGATGGTGAGGAAAGCAGCTTTGACCGTCTGAAAGAAGCAGATCAGCTCAAATAACGTTTACATGGGGCTTTGGAGCTTTTCTTCTCTTTTCTTTTCTTTTTTTTTTTTTTAATGTGGCAGAATCTTATGTTCTGGGAATTTATTTCAAACAACACGATGAAGCAGAACTGGAAAGACTTGACTCGGTTGGATCTGGGAATCCATCCAGTTTCCCTCGCCTGCCCCTCTGTTGAAACCTTTCCTCTAACAGCCTCAATGCTGGGAATAGACCCTTCATCCACTGGATTAATGCGAAGCACCCAGAGCACCGCTGCCCTTACTGAAATCTTTCTGAAAGTTGGAAATACCATTAAGTGTTTCATTTCCAGAGTTTCCCTGTTGGGATACAGGGCTTATAGAAAATCAGAGCAACATGCAGTTGAGGTGACAATGAAAGAGGGAGAAAATAGTATCTTGAAAGCAGAAAAGATACAGCCTAATCTGCTGACAGACCTTGAATAGTTTTTATGTCTCTATTTTCTCCACTGCCTTGGAAAAAAAAACCCAAAAACTTTTCTTTAACTTTCCTGGAATCCCAAGTTTTCTCAAATAATAGCCATTCTTGGCATTCACTTCTCGCCGGGCACAGGGTTACAAGCTTTCCCTACATTATCTCATTTAATCCTCACGCTGGCGTTCTCTGGTATGTGCTCTCATCCCAGCGTTACAGATGAGAAGACAGCTCAGAGGCAACAAGGAAGGAAAGGTGCGTAAGGCCACATCGGCAACCATTCAAATTCTGGCTGTTCTTGCTCCAAAAACTGTGTGCTTCCTCCTAGTCTACACTTCCCCAATACTAAGGAACACAAGAGTAAGTTCCAGGAACATCCTCTTGTCCTTTTTGGCATTTTGAGGGACTTAAAATCTTTTGCATCCTTATCCTATTTCAAAATCGGGTCCCTTCTGATTATTTTCAATGGCTAAGCCTCAAAGTGTACAAGCCTACCCCGTATGTTTTTACTAAACGTATTCCATGACAGAAAATCACATTCTCCCCACATATGGCTAGTTTTATAGTATGCATGTGTGTGTGTGTGCTTCTGTGAGGCTTCTAAAGTGTGACCGTAGGAGTCTGCAAAATAACATCTCATATGTCTATGGTGATTTTTTTTGTTTACGAAGGGATCATGAATCTATTATCTATTTTTAATCACAAAGCTATGAAATTTTACACATAAGAAAGCCAAAGCTCCAAAAGGATAACAACGGGTCATGATTATATACATGAATATGTATATTGTAAATGGCAGAGCTGAGCCAGGTGCAGGGGTCCTCGGACCCTGGGCCCCTCACTGCTACTGAGATAGCCTGGCTGCCTTGGCTCCCAACAGCTCCTCTGGGGAAGAAGACCCAGCTGAAGTGACAGACCATCGAAAACAGGGCTCGGAAAGCTCGACTGTAATTTCCCACAAAAGGAGAATCTTCAAAACAGTTCACAATTAAGTTTCCAGGGGCATGTTCCTGACATGGAGTTTCAAAAACACAGTACAGCCAAATGACTGCTCTTCAGAGTGCGCAGAACAAAGTGTAATTTCACAATTTAGACCTCACTTTTCACAGTTTTCAAGCAGCTTTCTGGGAAGATCTGTGTGTTTTGGGGGTGGCTGGCGCCCCCAAAGTACCACAAGTTCTGGTACTTTATGGCCTCCCTGAACTGTGTGGAGAGGTCTTCATGGGCTGGTGGAGAATGCTTCCCCCTTCTTGGCTAATTGCTGCACAACTTCCCGCTCTCTGTAAATGGCAGATGACAAAACTCCCAAAGAAACTTCTCAAGGCTGTATTTGCCCATCTCAAGGGAAATTAAAATACCCACATTTATATGCTCTGATGTTTGGGGCCTCATTTGCATATTTTATTGAACACTCACGCAGACACACACACACACACACACACATACACACGGTTTTCTTTCAAGAAGGAAAATGCATCTCTCTGTTGGCACTTACCTGCATAACCATGTAGACACTTAGAATGGTTTGGAAACCCCCAGGAGGCAAAATGCATTGGAAAACTTTGAGAACAGTGTTCATTTTACAGCTTTCTCTATAGCCTTCCTAGATACTAGGCTCAAAATTTATCCAGTAAAATCAGTCTTACAATCGTAAGCATTCAGCAATAAAGTCTTTACACAATTTTTTTTTTTAGACCTGAAAGTTCTCTCATAAGTTTGTCCCCCAGACAAAGGTGAGAGCAAGAAGAGAATTTATTCTTTTCTTGGGCTTATTGCCTGATGTTTTTAGTAGACAGTTTCTGAACAAGTAGATGGGGAAAAATACATATGCGACACATACACACCATACGTATGTATATGTATGTGTATGTGTCCTTCTCTATGTATTTTTTTTTTTTAATTTAAACCTCAGGAAGAGAAGAACTATGATCACCCTCTTTTGGCGACCCCATCTAGCTTTGAGAATTGAGGTCAGTCAGGACTCAAAGACTCTTAGGAACAAGTGTCAGGAAACCCCACTCAAATCAGTTAAAGCAACAATAAAAGAAAAAAAGTTCTTTAGCTCATGTAGCTGGAGAGTCCAAAAGTAGTGAAGCTTCAGGAATGGCTAGATCCAGGGCATCATACAGTGTCATCAAAACTTGGTCTCCTTTCTCCATCTCTTGGTGCTGATTTCCTTCTCAGCCAGACTTTATCTCGCTCCCCAGAAGATCTCAGCTTATAACCTACCAGCTTATCCACTCGAGTGAAGAGAGTGTCTTTATCAGTAGATTTAGTAAAAAGTCCTGGGACCAGTTGGTTTATGTGTCCATCTCTGAACCAATGACTGTAGTCAAGAGGACAGATCATGAGATAGATTGTGTGATCAGGCCTGAACCAGGCACCCATTGTCAAAGCTCAGAACAGGGTCGACTCACCTGCACATATAGCCTGAGAATGGGGGAGAGATGGTTTCCTAAAGCTAAATACAAATTCTGCCCCCAGAAGGGGACATAGACACTGGTAGGCCAAATATACAAATGTTCACTACATTTACAGACCCCTCAGGATCGATTTCAAGACTCTTGTTTTCTCTAATTAAGTCCCATTATTCTCCATAAACTAGTTTTTCAAAGATAGGAATCCTATTAAGAGGTGAGATAGTGTCACCTCCCTAGTTAATCTGTCCTAACCCTTTACCTGATGTGGTTAACTGGATTACTATTCAAAAATGTTTGTTGTGTGATAAAATTGCATAGAACTAAACACAGACATACAGACAAATGAGTGCATGTAAAACTGATGCATGTGGATAAGATTGTACCAATGTCAGTTTCCTGGTTGTGGTATTGTTCTATAGTTGTGCAAGATGTTACCATTGGGGGAAACTGGATGAAGGGTATACTGAATCTCTTTGTATTGTTTTTTTATAATGCATGTGAATCAACAATTATCTCAAAATCAAAAGATTTCAAGAAATCGGTTGCCCTTTCCTGGGAAAAATGTGTATTTCCCAACTCCATCAATGGCAGATGTTGGCCAATGAAATGGAGTAATGACAGTGCTGAGCAGAAGCTTTAAGAGCAAGGTCACGGTTTGCCATGTTCTCATTTCCCTCTGCCATGATGACTGGCAACATTCCAGACAGAGGTGGCTGAGTACTTTAGCCTGGGTCTTGGAGAAGAGCACAGCCAGCCCACGATGGACATGTAGTGTGAGCAAGAAAGCAATCTTTGTCACCGTGAACCATTGATACTTGAGGACTGTTACTATAGCATAACCTGGTCTAGTGCTTCTCAGACTCTCTAGCTTGTTTCAGAATCATCTGAAGAGCTTGGTAAAATGCAGATTTCTGGGCCTCGCTCCAGAGATTCTGCTTCAGTACTTTTGGGCTGGGACCTATGAATTTGCATTTCTTTTTTTTTTTTTTTTAAGTTATTTATTTATTTATTTAATTTGAGAGAAAGGTGTGGGGCAGAGAGAGGGGGAGACAGAATCTCAAGCAGGAGCTACAGTGTTAGCGCAGAGCCTGATACGGGGCTCCATCTCACTACCTGAGCCAAAATTAAGAGTCAGAAGCTTAATTGATTGAGCCACATAGGTGTCCCAGAATTTGCATTTCTAACAGGTTATGCTGATGTAGCACATCAGAGGGTCATATTGTGAGTATCACTGACCTGGTCCATCTTGACCGATAAATCTTCTTGGCTTTTCCAGGGACCCTACCCTTGAACTTCCACAACTTGTCCATGTCCCTCCTATCACAGGGTCTGGAACTGGGGCTGGAACACTGCCTGACAGATACAGGTGCTGAGTGAATCAGTTCACTAAATTTATAGCCCAGTATTCTTGACAGAACTTAGTCTACCGACTCAAGTGAAAAAAAAAAAAAAATCTTTCTAGCCTTATAATCCCAGTACAATGACTATGATCTTTAAAAAAGATGCTCAACGTTGCTCCTCATCAGGGAAATACAAATCAAAACCACACTCAGATATCACCTCACACCAGTCAGAGTGGCCAAAATGAACAAATCAGGAGACTATAGATGCTGGAGAGGATGTGGAGAAACCGGAACCCTCTTGCACTGTTGGTGGGAATGCAAATTGGTGCAGCCACTCTGGAAAACAGTGTGGAGGTTCCTCAGAAAATTAAAAATAGACCTACCCTATGACCCAGCAGTAGCACTGCTAGGAATTTACCCAAGGGATACAGGAGTACTGATGCATAGGGGCACTTGTACCCCAATGTTTATAGCAGCACTCTCAACAATAGCCAAATTGTGGAAAGAGCCTAAATGTCCATCAACTGATGAATGGATAAAGAAATTGTGGTTTATATACACAATGGAGTACTACGTGGCAATGAGAAAGAATGAAATATGGCCCTTTGTAGCAACGTGGATGGAACTGGAGAGTGTTATGCTAAGTGAAATAAGCCATACAGAGAAAGACAGATACCATATGTTTTCACTCTTAGGCGGATCCTGAGAAACTTAACAGAAACCCATGGGGGAGGGGAAGAAAAAAAAAAGGAGGTTAGAGTGGGAGAGAGCCAAAGCATAAAAGACTCTGAAAAACTGAGAACAAACTGAGGGTTGATGGGGGGTGGGAGGGAGAGGAGGGTGGTTGATGGGTATTGAGGAGGGCACCTTTTGGGATGAGCACTGGGTGTTGTATGGAAACCAATTTGACAATAAACTTCAAATATTGAAAAAAAAATAAAAATCAGGCTCATTTTTTTCTGGATTACAAAATAAGAAAATGTCTGTTGTAGAAAATTTTTTCAGACCCAAAAATAAGAACCAACCCGTAATCTAATCACCCAGAGGAAGCTACTTGAAAATCCTGATACATTTCCTTCCTGTTTTGTGTCACCCATGGTTCTGATAGAGTTGCCTACAGTACTAACCCATGTCCGGTTCATGGTTCTCCCAGGCTTCTTGGCTTCCCTTTACTTATAACTGTTCTCATCTAATCATTTCCCATCTGTTTGTACAGTCTTTCCCCAAGACTTTTTCACCAGGCCCTTGTCACTAGTGTTCTTTGCTTTGATGCCTAAAAGATCAGCAGGTGACTGATGCACCCTTGCCTGTGAGTTATAGAGTTGCTCTTCAGTAGTACCTGAAGACCTTCTCATGCTGGTGTAGGCCCCACATCCACTGCTTTTCAGGGCTTGGGCTCCCTGCCATCTACCTGGCAGCTTCTGGCGCTGTGACTTGCCAGAGAACCAGGCCAGGATACAAACCACTACAGGTCCTAATGGGGTCTCTGTGGGAGCCCTCTAAAGGGGAATGCCAGACCTGCCCTCTGCACTCAGGAGGAGTGTGGAGATGCCAGAAATGACCATAATCCAGAAGCTCAACAATGAGACAGACTACCGCTGGAAGTCCAACAAGGGATGGAGGGAAATAGGCTCTCCTGAGTACCCAGTGCGTGCCGTGTGAAGGGTCTTTACAGAGGCTTTCCCATGTCACATCCACAATCCTCCTCTGAGCCAGCTTTTAGGTTTTACACAGGAAGGAAATGAGAGTTTACGAGGTTCAGGTACTATTTGTGTGACTAAAAGCGAGGAGAGAAAAATCTTGGTTTACTTCCAGAGTCTGTTAGCTCATGCAAATAAAGGCATGAACTTCCACGTAAAGATAGACTGGCGTGCTCATACTTTACAGCCTAGAAAGTCTGAGGAAGGATACATTCAAGGACTCTGACATGAAAGAAAAACTTGTGCTTGACCACGGATGGGTTCGTCCAATCCCAGATCCTCACAACAGAAGGAGACCCCATAAACCCCAGATGGCCAGGGTGGGGTGATGTTTAGACCCTCAGCCTCTAGAGTCCAACTTCTCAGGTTCAAATCCTTGTGAGCTCTGTATCCTTCAACATGCCATATCTCAGTTTCCTCATCTGTATAAGAAAGGATGATAATAATAGTTCCCACATTATAGGGGTTCTTTAAGGATTAAAAGAAGCACATATAAAGCACTTTGTAGAGCACTTGGTACCATAGTAAAGGTTCGATAAATATTAGCTATTATAATAATTAGGGAGCATGCTGCACAGCCTAAAAGAGGTAACCAGATCAAAGCGAAGCTTACTTCACAGGGTGGGAAGTAAACTTGCTCCACTTCTTTTAGCCCCAAAGGTGGCACAAACCGAAAATAGAAATAGAATAGGAAAGGGCTAGATCGTGAGTGGGTAACCTTTTCTCTACCATAAGCCAATGACACACGAGGGGAAAAAATCCATTTCTGGCCCCACGTAAGTCAAAGAAGAAGCCATCATGGGCTGCGAAGGGAACTCAGTTAGTCACCGGTTGCCATGCCAATGCAAGCATCACCCTTCCACCTACTCCCCCATCAACACATTCGAATAAGTAACAATGATAATAGCATGCACTAAAAACGCTATTTTTAAAAAAGCTAAATGTACTTCTATCAAAAGTCTATTTTTCAGAAATGATTGCTGTAGGCCACATCAATATTTGCATAGAACCCCTAAAATGGGTTGAGTATAATCACAGAAGAGACATCTTCTGTACATTGGTTAAGGGTTTTTTGGATGAGGGCTGAAGGAGGGAGGTCCTCCTCACATTCTAAGCTTGACCAAATGCCCCTTTGTGGTGTCAGAAGTCGAGCTAGGGTTAGACAGCCCTCAGTTTACTCTGCCTTCTCCCCACCCGAAAGCCTGATGTGGATCCCGGACTTCATCATACCTTGTTTTAGTGTTACTTGGGTATCTGCAGTTTGGTGATGTGTTTCTCCAACTAAAAAAAAAAAAAATTGATCTAAGAATTTAGTTTCTCATAATGAATCTTAAGAAACACCGTAACTGACATGCAAAAAGATTTATAATAGCAAAAAAACAAAACAAAACAAACCAAAAACCCAAACCCAAAACAACCAAAACACAAAAAATAAAAAGAACCTAAATGTCCAAATTAAATTGCTGTGCATCCATGTGCTAGAATATGATGAGCTATTAAAAACGAGATGGTCAAAGCACATTTGATGAGGTGGGAAATTATTATATATTGTTAAGTGAAGCAAGCAGGTTACAGAGCAGAGGATTTGGTAAAATCCAACCTTGATGTATGCAATTTTATGCAAATATATGCATAGGAAAAACTAGTAGTGTGTTACTCTAAAATGTTAATGGTTATTTCTGGATGATAGGATTACAGGTAGCTGTTAATTTTCTTTCGTGCCTTTCTATATCTCCAAAAAACACTTTTTACGGTAATTGCATATTTCTTTTCTAATCAGAAAAAAAAATCCAATAAATTGTATATGCAGAGAACTGATGGCCTACTGTGTGCCTGGTGCACAAGAAGACATGACCTCAGGGAGAGCTGCACTCATCTGTCGCCGGGCCGTGCCTCACCCAGGGCACCAGAGGTCACATCTGAGGTGTCAGCCAACATAACTAAGTTCAAGTCTGAGATGACCTGGGCTCTCAGAGGATTTGTCAGCTCCCTGAAGAAACACTTTGCACTTCCAGAGCTTGGCCTCACTCAGCTCCGTCATCAACAGTGTTTCAGTGTCTCTAATTGGTCTGCACATTCTGGTTCTGAGACAGCCACAGATCCTGCCCTAATGCTAATTTTCTCATGGAAATTTGAGGGTGGGGGTCATTATTGAGCTGTGGATGCCCCACATAAGTTTTTATGACCAAATAAATCCTCACCGTCGCCTGGCTCTCTCTCCCAAAACTCCCATCCATCCCCTAGGTCCAGGAGTGTCATGTGAAAAAGTACCGGGAGAAGTTGTCCCTCCAGGTACACAGTGTTGATCGCTGTGTAAGACTACAAAGGGAATTTCTCAAAGTCCAGCCCTTCAACCACCTGCCCCGAATTTCCTGGCGTGAAACTGCAGATTCCTGGGTCCGCTCAAAGCCCAGCAAAATCATCATCATCATAATAATCATAGAATGAGGTTATTCTATGCACCCTAGAATTGGGGGCTCACTTCCCCAAGAGCCTGAAAAGGGGAGGTAAGAATGCCCAAGCATCTGGATCTAAAAATACTCAGCCATTTATTGTGTACTTGCTGTATGCCGGACACACCCCTGGTGCTTTATATCCTTGATCTCAAATAATCTTCTCTACTGCGCTCCCAGGGAGGTTTTTATCCAGATGAGGAAAACAAGAGTAAGAGTTTACTGGAACTCACATTAAGAGTCTTCATAGGTGAACTTGACCACTGCAAATGGTTCCTGTCCCCTCTCTTCTCTGGTTTTCTCTTCTCTCTTTCCCAAACCCACACCTAATACACCGAGATTCTCCCACACTGCTCACCCCATGGATGTCTTCTTTCCCAGACACCTTCACTGCACGTTCACCCTCAATGCTTTTCCAAGAGCGATGGCCGGCTGCATGACTGTTGCATAGTGTGCTGAGTAGGGCCGAGTGTGGATTCAGCATAGGGCAGACGTGCATTGGGCGGGGGCCGTTTCCTAGTTATCTCCCCTGGACTCTGCTGCAGGGCGTGGCCAGGCTTCCATGCTTCCACCACGTGGCCCCTCTCACCTGTCCCCGCTCCCACCACTACAACTAACCGTGTGTGCCAGAGACAGCCACTTGACTACCGCAGAGACATTTAGCCAGGCAACCTTAAAGCTAGGCTTCGTTACATGGGTACGTCCTGGCCTTGGGAGTGGAGGTGATGTGTACGACGCAATGCCTTCCCTCCGTCCTGTTCCGGCGCTGTGGGTGTGCGGGTGAGCCATCTTGGATCATGTGGGCCAAGCGGTCATCCTAGGAATGGCAGAGCAACAAGATGGAAAAGAGCCGAGATCTTTTAGGACGGTACGGGGGAGAGCAGCCAGGACTACACAGCCTTTCAGGAGAGAAGTGCGTACTTTTGTTTCAGCTCACTGCTATTTTGGGGTCCCCTGATACAACAATCAAACGAATCCCCCCCCTCCCCAGAATTGCACTGAGCTGACCAAAGTTTTCTCCCAGGAATTTGGAACGAATACCCCGAGCGTTTGTTAGCTGTGAGGGGCCCAAAGGCCACGGCCACAGTCAGAACCCTGGCCAGCCCAAACGGAGACCTGGTTAGAGAAAGGAGCATGAAGCAAATGTGCAGTGAAGAGGTTGGAGAGTGGCATCCTGGAGAAGGTGGTACTGCCATTCCCAGTGACATTCCAGGGCCCAGCATAGTTTCTAAAGGGCCCAAATGTGTATCTTGCTTTTGAATGTTATAATACAACATTGCCCTGTTTTCTTTTTTTTTTTTTAATTATTTAAGTTATTTGTTATTTAAAAAAAATGTTTATTTTGAGAGAGAGAGAGAGGGAGAGCACATGCGTGTGAAAATGGGGGAGGAGAGAGAGAGAGGGAGAGAGAGAGAGAATCCCAAGCAGGCTCCAAGCTCAGTGTGGAGCCTGATGTGGGGCTTGATCTCAGGACTGCAAGATCATGACCTGAGTCAAAACCAAGAGTCAGATGCTCAACCAGCTGAGCCACCCAGGCACCCCGACCCTGGATTCTCTTTGCTCGAGCTTCATGTACTGTGGTAAGTGTTTTATTTATTTATTTTTTGTCTCAGAGCTGTTGGTCAGTCAAGGCTCTGTCTTATGACCACCCTCCTCCATTGGCAGGGAAGCTCCCTAAGAGAAGGGCATGGTGTTAGTGCCCGTTCAGTGCTGGGCACACAGATGTTCAGTAAATATTCAGTGAGATGAGTGACCCAGTCAGTCATGGGTGTCACTGAGGCAGGGAATTTTCATGGAGGAGCTGCCTCAAGGACACAGCTCACAAGTGCCAGCTTTTCCTCCTCTAACTCATGCTTTCCACGGTTTCATCCAGATTCTGGCCCAAGCTGTTTCCAAACCCTGAGTGCATATTCTCTCTTCTCGCTCCTTCATTTTAAAGTCCCACTCCAACTTTTAAATCTTCACTCTAGTTCATCCTCCTCTGAGGGCTTTCTTAGAAAAACCCACCCTTTAATGCCTTAACATCACTCCTGCCTCAATCTCCTTCCCCTCCCAGGAATGGCCCGTCTTTGGGGAGCTCACCAATTGGACTATCAGTTCCCGTTTTGGGCCACATCACCGCTTTTCTTGGTGGCCCAGTAGGGCACACGGGCTGCGGGCTCCTTCCCCCAACCATCAACCTCTTGTGTCCTGCTCTGAACATAGTGATGGCAGTGATGCTGGCCCACAGTGGCCTCTGTCACCCAATACAGTGCTCTAGGCTCTGGGAATTCAGTAGAAGACAAGACACCTCAGTATTTCTTATCGAGGGCAGTCACCACCGATTAGTGCTGAACGTGGGCCAGCTGGTGGGCCCTTCTCTCCAACCTGAAGTAGGTTCCACCGTGTTGGATACTGGGGATATACAACGAATCAGATCTGGTCCCACCCTTCTAGAACCAGAAGTGTCCAGGTGAGGGTTGCCAGCAGAGATGGAAGCAAGTGGAGGGTTCTGCAGGGCTGGGCTGTGCTGGGAACCGCCCACCTCTCTCGTCCTTCTTCCCCATCTTTGCTGCAGTTGGAAGAGATGCCCATTCAGAGCCAGGTGCCGTGGTGAGCTCAGGCCTGAGGGGCTGCTTCCTGCTCTGGAGTTCCCAGCTGTGAGACAAAAGGGAAAGACACCTCCCCATAGGTCTGTCTTTAACCTGCGGTCCCAGGCCTGGATGACCCAGGTTACGTGACGCTGCAGGTGAATGCCGCTCCTGGTTAACCTTCGTCTGGGGCTGGCCCTGGGTGAATGGGGAGGGAGGGGAGACTGAACTGTTTTCCTGCCACAGGGAGAACAACAGAAGCCCAGGCAGAGCCCCGCCCATGCCCTCAGGAGTGACCCATTCCTGCCCGGCTGGTATCTGAGAGGGGCTCAAAAGGGTGGACAGGGGTCTACGCAGGTTCCCCCTGACCATGGAGTTAATACCAATGGAGCCAGAGAAGGGCGGCCAGAGAGAAGGGTAGAGGACAGGGGATGGCCAGTGTCACAGAGAAGCCAGCTCAGGCATCAACAGTGCAAGGTCTTGCTTGGACATGGATGATGGAGCAGAGGCATGGGGAGGCCTGGACCACCTTCAGAAAGACACTTCTGGGGAGTGTTGGCTAGGAATTTTCTCTAGCAAGATCAGCCTGACCTCAGAATTGGAAGGGACTTTGACCTGAGGAGTTCCGTGGCAAGCTGGTGTCTCAGGGACAATGTCACCCAGAGGTACCACCCAGTCCAGGCATGGGAAGCAGGATTGGGGGGGTGGGGGTGGGGGCTGAAACTGCCTCTTGGAGCTGGCCAGGCAGGTTTACAGAATAATTACAGGCCCCCCCCCCCCCCCCCCCCCCCCGGTGTGGAGACTGTTTGCATATGATTTGCATGTGATTTGCACATGAATAGCCTGCACTTTCTGTTCCCAGGCAATTTTCAAGTTAAATATTAATTGTTGTTGCCCTTTGGGTTTCTAATATCTTGATTCTGGTTTCTCTGTTTCTTCTTGCCCCCTTGCTGTCAGTGACCATGATCTCTAGGTGGCTGGGGAGGAGAGGGACTGACCAGGTGGGGAAAGGGCAGCCCCAGGCATGGGGGCGGCCACACCTCTGCCAGGTGAGGGGTGGCCTCTGGGGCTGGGCACCCAGGAAGAGAGCAGAGAGGGGGGTTGGCAGGTGTGGGGGATCAGATATCAGCTGCACACAGAAAGTAATAGGCATGTAAATCAACAAAGCAGACATTGCTGCTAGCGAACCTTCCTACAGTCCTCCCGCCCTGGCAGGGTCTTCTCTTTCAGAGAAAGACCTCTCTTTCAGGGGTCCGTGCCCCAACCCAGGCCAGCCTGCCTGCCCCAGCCCCTCGCACTGCCCAGGTCTCCATGCTCCCATCCTCTTCCTCACCAGAGGTCTGGCCACGGGCAGCCGGCTGACGGGGGGTGGGGGTGTGTGGGGGGTGAGGGCGTGGGGGGATTGGGAAGGTGAACCCCGCCTGCCTGGGCCAGAGCACTGCAGAGCAGTGGTTAGCCCACCAGCTCCGAGACTGACTGTGTGCCTGGATTTGGATCCTGGCTCTGTGCTCTACCAACTGTGCCACTTTGAGGAAGTGGCCGAGTGCCTGTGTGCCTCCTGTCGTCTCCTGTGAGATGGAGTCACCCGTAGCGCCTGGCTGATGAACAGACCGCGCTCCCTGCGAGTTAGTCGTGGATATTTGTGCCCCCGGTGTGGGTCACCTGGTCCCAGCCTTGCGCCGCACCAGCATTGGACCATCCAGCTTCTACTCAAACATTTCCTGAGGCAAAATCTTACCAGTTCTGTTCTCCTGAGGGTTGTTTACACCACGTGCATTATAACCACATTAAAGGAGCTTGGGGAAGGGAGGTCAGAGCCTTTCCAGGCGGCCCCTTCTGTTCTTGATCAGCTGTCATTAAGAAAAGACTTCCTTGGGCTTTCTCCCGGCTCTGCCCTACACATGGACTCAAGTCTGTGTTCTGGGACATCTGCCTGAGAGCCTGTGAAAGATTTCAGGACGTACTCCTTCCTGTGCCTCCTCTCCCCATGCTTCTTAGACCAAACACCTCACTCTTGCCCCAGAACATGGTGCCCCCCCCCCCCCACGCCAGAGTGGCTCCTGTGGGCCACTGATTAAGCTGAAAGAGTCCCATTTGGAGTTTGCCAGCACCTGACTGGGTCCAGAAAGTCAGAAGTGTGAAGAACAGCTGAACTGACCAGAATTGTGCTAAGAGTTGTAAATACATGCTCTCTCTTAATCCTCACAGCTGCCGTAAGAGGTAAATGCTACTGTTAACCCCATTTCGCAGCTTTGAGAAATGAGGCTTAGGGATGCTGAGGAGTTTGCTCCAAATGGCTCACCTTTTATGCTGGGGAAACTGGTTGTGACCCAGACAGGCTGGCTCCAGCCTCCAGCCACCATCTGCTCCTGGACCAGCTCCCCAAAGGTGTTTTTTCTCACAACTGCGTTTTCTTTTTCTTCTGTAAGAGATAAATGAACAACATATGAATCCTCCTAGAATCTGCCTGTCTCCATAATCTGCGTTATAAGTGGATGGGTATGTAGCAAGCAATGGTCTTTGTTTCTTTTGGCTTCCCTTATAGATCTGAGGCCTTGAATTCCCCCTGGGCCTCCCTTATCCAAAGGATTCCTACTTTGGCCTCTCTTTTCTACAGATTCTCTTGACATCCTCCTTGCCCCCAGTTGACTCGGTGCCTCTGTGACAAGGGCACCAACTCCTTCCTACTCGCAAGCTCCAACCCAAATTTCTTCTCCTCCCTCCACATTACATCATGAAACCTGCTCACACATGCTTCAACTCAGGCCCACCATGGGCTGAGCACTTTCAGCAGCCCAGGTGCTGGGGCCCTGACTTCCCAGAAAAGTGCAATTTCTGGAGGGCTTTCTAGGCTAGGGATCATGAGTGTCCCCCAGGACGAAGAACCAAGGTCCCTCTTATGCTGGGAGATCACTTCTGGTGACCATAACCTTATTGGAACTGCATTTTTTTTTTTCAGCAGAAAAGTCCAGAAATCTCTGCAAAACTCATCCATGCACCAGTGTGATTAAGGAGGGTGAATATTATTAGGAAAATGGCTAATAAAGTTGTTACTTTCTTTACATTTTCAAGAAAACAGCTCTGGAATTAGGGTTTCTATTTAAAACTTCAGGAGCCTGTGAAGTAACTAGGAGCCTGGGTGGATTCTGACTTTATTGAGAGTACCCCATGAATGACTGAATCTTTATTTTGTGAATCCAAGAGAGAGCACTCGGGAAGAGGAGGACACTTATTCACATTCTTATTTCCCTGGATACAGGATAGATACTGGCTAGTGAGTTTGTTGGTGGGGAGGTTAGAAGTTCAAAAGTCACCCCTTTAAGTGCCATCCATATCCCATCAGGAGGGATCCAGGAGAAGCCTGCGAATTAAGGAGACTTTGTTGTAGCTCCTTTTCTCTCTTCAACTGCCCTCAGACCTTAACTTCCTCTTGTTGGTTCTCAGTCTCAGTAAAATAGACTGCCCTAGGTTGGCCTAGGTTGGCCTAGATCCTCAGTTTCCAAACTTTTAGAATTGTGGTCCCTTCTCTTCAAAAAAAAAAACTCTTGTGATCCAAAATGCAAGACAGAAGAAAGACAGAATTCAGCTTTGGCTGAGTTCTCTGGGGATGCGTCCTTAGAGCCCTAGAACAGGTCAGTTTGGGAATCTTTCCCTACTTGATCTCTAGATGCCTGTCAGGTCCAGGGGAACCAAAGGAGACTCTGGTTCTTGGAGCTTGGACTTAGTCCATGGAAATTAGACTTCCCCCTGGATAGGCGAGAGAGCTGAAGTATTGATAGAATTTTCCGGCACCATACTTGGTGGTCTCTCTCCTTGCTTCCTTCTCACCTTTTCTCCCACTGACTCGTGCTCCTTCTTTCCTTCTCTCTCTGGCATCTGGAGGCAGGGCTCAGCACCAGTTGTGGTTTTCATTGTGGAGCCTAAAGCTGCTGCAAAGCCTTAATCTGGAAAGTTCTCCTGGGCCTATTGAGAGGACTAAACAGCATTCTTCAATGACATCCCCAGACAGTGGCCCACGCTAAATGGAGAATGGCTGCCTTGGGGTCCATCCTGAATGAGTCAGGAGGGGTTGCCAAAACGGATCATTATTTCTTGAATTTATTGCCTCCTTTACCTGAGGTACAGTGTCAATGTCGCTGAGAGAAATTTCTTTTAATGTCCTGGATCATTAAAACCCAATAATCTCTTTGAAATGGCTTAACTGCTTCCTGCAAGGAGATAAAGTAAATAAAACTGTCGTCTCTGTGTCTGCTGTCACTGTATTGATGCAGGATTTCTTTTCTTTTCTTTTCTTTCTTTCTTTTTTTTTTTTTAATAACTGCATTCATTTTAGTTCGGGCCAGTGCATTTATGCCATGCTGGTGGTTTATAAATTTGGTAATTAAATCCTGTTATCTTGACACTATGGGCAGAATAAGAAGCAGTGTGATGCTTCCGAAAGGAAAAACACTGTGAGGAGAAAGAGATCTGTTTTGTATTTTTTTTTTTTTAATCATTTTCACAGAGTCTTTTTTTAGTGCTAGATAGTTGACAGATCCCGACTGGCAGAGAGATCCTTGTGTGGGGAAGGATTCTAATGAATCCTGTGAGACTCCTTGTCACCCCAGCAGACTAAAAAGTGTTTGCTATTTGTAATCCCACACACCTGGAATTTTATCTAAGCTCTGTGGCTTACTAGTTGTGGGGCCTCAGGCAAATCACTCACTCGCCATATTTGCCAGGGTGCTTTTGGCTGCAAACAAGAAAAATCCCAACCCGGAATGACTGAATAATCACAGAAAATGTTTAATATCCTATAAGAAGAAGTTCTGGTGTAAGGTAACTCCAGGGATGTTGAATTCAGCATCAATGTAAATGAAGTGGCCAGACTCTTTTCAGTGTTTTCCTCTGACATCCACAATGGATTGGCCTGGGCTCCTAACCTGGCCTTGCGATTGATTGTAAGATGGCTGCTTCAGTTCCAAGAATCCCACATAGATCCAACAATGTACAGCCGCAGTAAAGTGTCTGTCTCTTTTATCAGAAAGAAAGCAGTTCCTGGAAGCTCTCTAGGAGACACAGCATCACATCCTATTGGCCAGAAGTGTATCACATGCCCACCTCTAAACCAATCACTGGCAAGAGGAATGGAATAATTATGATTTGCTTAGAGAAAACATAGTTACCTCCTCCTCCCTCCCAGGCCCGTGATGGGACCCCTGAAGTAGATGGCCGTGTAGAGAAGTCTGGATGCCCAAGCAAAACCAGGCTTCTGTTAGACAAGAGGATGATGGGTGAGTGGTTGTTGGGTTGGCAACCAATAATATCTGCTACAATATCTTTGAGCCTATTTATTCATCTGTAAAACTGGATCATTAATACCTACCTTTATAATCCTGTTGTAGGGATTCAAAGAGGTGAATAATAGATGTTAGTTCCAAGCCTTTCTGTTGTGGACAAAGTGTTAGCAGGAAAAGAAGCTGACAAGTTCTCCGGAAGAGGCTGGTTGGTGGGCACGGGTATGTTTCCAGTTCAGTCCCAAGAGGCCAGAGAATCAGGCCTCCACGAATGATAGAGCTTTGTGCTGGAATTTTCCTACCAAACATGTGGTTAGCCTAGTTCAATCCTCCAGGTGATCCTCCTAGTGGTCCTCCTGTGGTCTGCCTTTTACGTTTTCTAATATGCTCATGACTCACATAACTGGAATATGGACAGGGGTGACCTTGTTTTCTATTGCAAAGTGTGTCTCCAGCTAACAAATGGTGCCATATGGGCTTATTTCTAATTCCAGTGTTGAGTCTGCCTTACATTCCATAGGAAGAGGGATACAGGTGAAGCCTATGCCATCCTGGAGCCGCTCTGCCTCATCATTCCTCCAAGACCAGACAGACAGGAACACCGAGGAGGTAAAAGAAATTCTCTCCTGAATAAGCAGAAAGTTCTCAAATTAGTAAACAGTGTGGAGGCCAGAAGTTGGAACCCTCATCAACTTGATCAAAACCCTTGCCCAACATAAGGATGGGCCCTTCCAGACCTGACTCTTGGGAAAAGGGTGCCTACTGTGAATGTTTCTTCCCAACCAGCCCCTCTCTCTCTGATAACCCCTTGCCTGTGAAGTCCCCTCTTTCAAGTCCCTTGGTCCACCATCATCACCCTCTTCCCTAGGAGACCCCATGACTTCTTGTGGAGCAAGAGGTTCCTGGACACACCAGGGGAGAGACTAGTTTTCATTAGGACAGGTGTGGGTGACAGAGGAGGTGTGCTGATGCTAATTCACTACTTCCTCTCTAATGCACCCGAGAGGTAAACACATCTCCCCTAGGCAAAGTTTTACTTGGTTGGAGACTACACAATCTTTACTTGTATAAAGGACATAGCATTACCCCTATTAGGAAAGCTTTGTTCCTGGCCTTTCCATAACATTACCCCCTGCCATTATTGTACTCAAAAGCATTTGGCTTTTTCTTGAATCTGCTATTGTATTACATTACAAGGGCCACACACTGACAATGAAATGGCTCTCTCTGTGGTACCCAGGAGGGATGGCACCCGCTTGGATTATATTCTTTTGGATTCCCCTGATGAAAGAGTGGGGAGGATTTCACTACATGTAGTTTTGCTTTTGGTCTGTGAATGAATTGCTCATTTCATGAAAGGTAGAAGTGGGGAGAACATGAGCTTGTTCACCACAACATAGAACACCAGAATGAAGGGGTAGAAAGTGAAGTTTCTACACTTAGGACAAATAGAAGGAAATGCCACATTATCCAGCAAAAAACAAGTTTTTAAAATTTCTTTTTCCAAGAGATGAAAAAAATAAAGTTATAAATAGCCCTTTAAAGAATAGATTTGCATATAGTATGATTGTTTACCAGGAAAACCCAAAGAAATGAACTAAAAAGCAATTAAGATTAATAAAATAATATCATCTTAAGGTCCATTAAAAGAAGAGGATACAAAAATCAGTAACATTCCTGTGTACTTGGAATATTCGGTCAGAAAAATATAAGGGACAAACAAAAAAGTGTTGGTCTAGAACAACCTTCCTTCTCCATGGAATTTAGTCAGGCTACCTCCTACCTATTGACCAGATGTAACTGTAGACATTATGCCCTCAGAAAGGGCTTCCCAGATCCCTTAGACTGATTAGATACTCCCTGTAGTGTGTTTTCAGAGCACTCCATACTTACTTTGGTCATTGGAATTACCAATTGTTACTCAAGTGTCTATCTTTCCTACTAACTGTATCCTGAAGGCAGGATAGAGAATGTCTTCCTCACTGCTAGACTTAGTGCCTTGCATAATATTGTTGAATGAATTAAAGAATAAACAAAACAGAATATTACTTAGGAAAATCTCTCTTTAAAGAAATGTGTGTGCCCTGTATGAAGAAACATGATGTACTTTACAAAAGATCAAAGAAAACTTGAGAAGATGTGGCCAAGTGCCTTGTTCTTAGATGAAACAGCTGGGTATTGAAGAGTTGTCCTTCTGCCCCAAATAATATATAGACTTAATTGTAATGTCATCTAAAATCCTTACAGTGTGATTGGGGGAAATATTATAAAGTGATTCTGGAAGGAAAGGTCCATAAAGGAAAATTCTGGAAAAATAAACTATGACTTTCCTGCAGAGAGCATCCTGTATCTTCCTCTATCTCTCCAAGTAGTCTCTCACACACAGCATGGTTAAGCATCCCACCCCCCTTCCCTGACTGCTGGTTTCTGTCATAGGGCAGGCTCTTGAAGATAGCAGAAAGGCAAGCAGGAAGTCCCTGGGCTAATAAATCTCTGGGGTTTTTTTTATTCCAGAAAGCAGTGAGAGCTCAGTGTGGGCAGAGACAAGGTAAGCTTGTGAATGCTTTTTCAGAGTTTGGCACTGATGTGGCTATTGTGGTGGGACAGTCACAGTCTGGGACCTGGACAGGATGCAGCTGGAGCTCCCAAGGTTCTGTGCAAGCCTTTGGGTATCTTTCTACATCCCTCCCCTCAAAAGGTCCCTCCCCAATGGCTAGTCTGGCAGTATCAGTCCCTCCATTGTCCTGCCTCTGCTTATTGTTTGCCTGATCATCACCTCCTTATAGAACATGCTAGAGCAGCATTTCCTGGGGAAGGGTGATTGTGTGCCTTGGTTCTCTGGGATGTCCTCAGGAGGGTCTTGTTGACTTCTGCAGCTCTTCCAGTCTTCTTGCTCAGTAGTGTCTGTAAATCAAGAGTATCTTAGCCTTGATGAAGATGTCCCCAGCTCCCTTTGACACATCTGGTTCCATTAGTGCAGGTCTCAATACAAGGAGTCGGCAAGAACAACAGGAAACACTAGGTGGTTGAACATTTAAATATCTCATTCTTGAACCAAACAATCGGTCAATGTTTAACATCTTGCTCCCTCACCTCAAACGTCATTAAATCAAATTTGATCAAACTCCGTATAAAAATATATCCACCATATCTACTTTGTCCCTGAAGTTGGAACATACATTGTAAGTTATAACACCTAACTCCATCCCCCCAAACATTTAAACCTGTTAGAAGAACTCTCACAATTCTTATCAAGTCCCAGCAGACAATTCCAATGAATTTCCCATTGGACACAGGACCACAAATATTCCCATTGGATGTAGTTTTAGTGATATTTGTAGACCAGGCCAGGGGAGTAATTTCTGTCTTTCCCATTTTTGTTTCCAAATGATCCCAGCTCAAAGATGGATGATTACAACAGGTGACTGAGGTCAAGAGTTATTGCATAATAAGAAACCAGGTTGGGAAATCTAAGGTCCAAGAAATAGAAGAGGACAGTCCAGTAGGTTCTGAGGTAAAGGGGCCCAAGGAAGCCACTGAAGTGGAGAATTCAGGGGAAGATGCAGGGGGCAGTGGGTGAGATGCTCCAGGGATGTCATCAGGAGCTGGTTCTATTGTTGGCTGCTCCTGCAGATGCTGGTCACAGGGGAGTTTGGATGTGCCTGGGAAGGGATGTATTCTCTTGTCCTTATTCCCTATGAAGAGGTGAGCTACTTGCAGGTAGGGATTGATTGAAACTTACAAAGTCAATCTCAAAGTCGCTAGTTTGGGACCATATATTCCATGAGACCCCAGTCACTGCTGCCTAAGTGAGAGCATACTCAAATTCAGACCCTGTGCTTAATTCCATGGAGACTTGTTCTTCCTTCACCTTCCCTGAGGCGGGGGAGGGGGGTGTTGCACCAGTGTGCACCTCAGCCAGCTGAATAGGAAGTCCATCCTCTAAAATTGTTCTTGCACACCCTTTCCCCAGAGCTTTCACTGACTTCTGCTATCCTTTGTGTTCAGCTTGACTAGCCCGCCTGGCAGATGACCCAGAATCCTGTTGTTCATGGAGAACCACCACTGTCTAGAAGTCCTCACACTGGGCTCTGTGCCAGCTACCTTGTACATTATGGGGGCCTGAACTATTCTCAGCGTAAGGGACCGCTGGGTTCTTCCTAAGGAAAGGGGATTTACTAATTGCCCTAGTAGGTTTCCTTCAGCCAATGCCCCATGCTATCCCCATGCTTGACCTCAGCTTGCTTCTTTCTCACCAGCTAAAGCTCTGGGGCCACTGCGTGGCTAGGACTGTGCATAAATCAATGACCAGGAGTGGTAAGAATGGGATTAGGAGATTTAGAATCCGGGTTTAAATCTCAGCTATGCCATCAGAGCCACAGAGTACTGTGGATGACTTTGAGCAAGACATGTAGCCTTGCTGAGCTTGAGTTCTCCCATCTACAAAGATGGGACTACTAATACCTACTTCCTGGGGTTGCTGTGTGAAGAATAAATGAGACACTATGTGTGAATACACCTGGCATTTGGTCAGTAAATCTTTAAGCCCATTCACGAATCTTGTAGGACAGAGTACAATTTCTCATCCCCCCCCCCCCCAGAAAATTTATCTTCATCTAACCCTGTGGGTAGAACCTGTGTTCTCTTTTCCTCATACCCTGTGAGTAAGCAAGCTACTAGCAGGCAGGAATTGATTGAAACTCCCAAAGTCGATCTCAAAGTGCCTAGTTTGGGGCTACATATTTCATGAGAGCCCCACCACTGTTGCAGATGTGAGAGCACACTCAAATACCCATGTGGAACAAGCCAAAGGGACATAGCAGATTCTGCATTTACACAGTGCAGAATCACACTGCCAGCAGGTGCATCCTTAAGCGAGAAAACGGCTGTGTAAATATGATCTATACACACCCCCACCTGGATTAAAAATATAGGCCAATATCTACTTGCCAAGGAAAAGACTAAGCTCTTTTCTTAAAAGGATATATTCAGACCTGACAGTGAATCCCAGTATTTGCTGAGAGAAGGGGCCTGGGTCTTACGTCATAACTTCCCCACCTCTGAAGGGCTTGTCCTCCACAGTGCCTTCGGGCTTGTGCTCCATAGAGCTATCGTTTTGACAGGTGAGGGGAGGCAGACTCCACAAAGCCTTGTTAATTTTGGGGGTGGACTAGCAGGATTGACACTTGCGGTGATTCCTCACAATAAGGCCATTGAAATAGTGTTCAGAAGGGGGTGAATGGAAATGGGTTCTGACATCTTCTGTACAAGGTGACGACGGATCACATTTAATAACCATTTTGTGCCTGTCTCTCTGGGCTTGTTTAGTGGCTTATTCTTCTCTTGATATCAGGGCATGGCTCCTATTAATCTTAGGGAGAGAAAGGGGGGAATTAAGGAGAACTCAGCCTCTGAAGAGGAGGTTTTCACCCCTTGACTTGAGCTTTTCCTTGGATCCAGCGATTGGCCAGCAAGTTTCCCAGAAATAAAAATGACTAAGTGAGTTTTGAGAATGAATTCAATTCCACATCCACCTGACTGTTAATCCCACTACGTGTAGCACAGAATATTTAGAGGTGAATTTCATAAAAGGAGGATAGGGAAGCAGAAGCAGCCTGAGAGCCCACACTAGGACTTTTTATGAGAAAGCAAATTTAACTGGATATTCTTGCAATCGGTGTTTTTTTTGTTTGTTTGTTTTGTTTGTTTGTTCGTTTCTGGTCAAGTGTTAAGTTTTTCTACTTGATTTTGTGCCTCTCGGCATTGATGGTTGGGTCAGATTAAGGACCACCTTCAGACTTGAGTTTATTCTCAGTTACTTGGCTTAATTTCTCATGAGTCATGGTTTGCCAAGAAGCTCAGAGATGCTGGGCCAAGCACATGGACTGTTGCGTGTGCCCTCATTTTTTCATCAGTTTACCTTTTTGGAAGCCATGTAGTAGCTTCAGCCCCACCAGTAGCACCTCTCACTTCAGGGCCCTCAGGGTAAAATACCACTCAGGCAGTGGATAAGTAAGGGCAGTCCTCCTTGCTTTCAAAGTCATCATTTTCCAAACCTGCCTTGTAGAACCCCAGGACCCAGACTCTAGAAGGAGACCTGCTCTCTATCTCTCCAGGAATTGAGGAAACGTTGTTGTAAGGAACATAACCTGAGATATATCCAAGGCTTGGGTTTGGTTGGAAATGGATGACCTGAAATCATCCCGTTACTTTTCAGTACAGAGACTCTAAGCCCTGTGCATATGGGTGTGTGTCTTCATTTCCCTTTGCTGAAAGCATTCACAGACTGTCCTCCTTTCTTTTTTCCCTCTGGCCCCAAGCAGTAAAAGTGAGGAGCCCTTGCTTTTAAAAAGCCTTTAAAGCTCTGCCACTGTCTACTGGAAAGTGCTAATTCCTGAGTCTCCCGATGATTCTCACCTCTTTGTGGATCACTCAGAGCTTTGGTGCTTTGGGCTATAATCAGTCTTACTTTTCATCTTTCATCTATTTCCTGCCTGCGACACATGGTGTTCCCTGCCAGTTTCCACTTCCTCTATCATCCATCTATCTCTATCTACCAGCCTATCTATATATATCTACCTGTCTGTCTATGTATATATATCTCCATCTCTATGCTCAGAGTTGACAAATGCTAGCGAGACCCATGAAGAAAGAGCCCCTTCAAGTTTAATGCACAGTAAATATGCATCAGTATATGCCTGAAATGACCCATGTAAGATCCTCTGCCACACCTCCTCAAGAGAGTATTATTATCTTTCCTAGTCCTCTGAGAAAAGATCAGGGATAGAAGACAATGTCATTTCTGGAAGGCTTTTCCAGAGATGGTGGGTCTCTGCTTTTGAAAGGCTAAACATTTCTTTCTTTCTTTCTTTTTATTGTTTCTGAAAGGCTAAACATTGCTTAAGTTTATTATTTATTGAGCACTTTTTAGGTGATGGGCACTGTGCTGGGCCAGAGGTTCAAAGATAAATAGGTCATAGCCTCTGACCTCCAGGACTGCAAGTTTAGTGGATGAAAAATTGATCTGAAGACATTGCAAATTACTGAATTTTACTTGTTGTTGCAAAGTGGTCTAGAGAAAAAACTTAGTGGAAAGCAGACACTCAGCCTGGGTAATCTAACTGGGAGAACGGAAGAAAGCCAGCTGGAGAGAAAGGGAGAGAGAGAGAGAGAAAAAAAAAAAAAATCTGGCAAAATGGTTGGAAAACAGTAACTATAACCAGACCATGCACTCAGGGAACCTGTCTCTTTTGTTCATGTTGTGTTCCTAAGGTCTAGAACAATGCCTGAAACACATTCCGTGTTCACAGAATTATTTGTTGGATGAAAGGATGGATCTCGGTGGCTCATTTCCCTCTCCTTTTTGGATTGGCCATTTGCTGGAAGGAATCCCCCACCTCCCCAAGATAGGAAAATGCCATTGGATAGGTATATCTTGGGAATTTGCACCATCTGTTTGGGGCCCCATGGAGAGGATGCACCAGATGGACCCCAGATCTATTTTGGTCTTTACTATGCATGTTTCTTGTTTTTCTGCATCCCATGCAGATGGATACTCTCAGGTTACTTATAGCAGGAGTTTGCATACAATAATCAAACAGTTGCTCTAATACCAATGCAAGTTGAATTATTTTGGCTTTGCATTCTTCAAAGGGCTTGTAGCAAACACAGTGTTAAATAGGTGTGGTACCAAGACTGTTCCCATATAGTATCAGCTGTCACCAGTTTTGACCCTCATGCCCAAGACAATTCTCTATGAAATATGGGTCACAATGATTTTATTTGCATGAATTTCTCACAGGTTTTAGTAACAGACCATTAATAGATACAAACATCTCAATAAAATTCAGTGCTGGAAAATTTAATTTAATAGTATATTAAATAATTAATACACACAGTTAAGAATGTAAATATGGTTCTTATATATTAGGATGTTCCTGATTTTAGGATTTATAATGGTGAATAATTGAAAACTGTCCATATGTTCAACGATAGGAAGTTGGTCTAAAAAATTATGGTACATTCACATGATGCAATACCATGTAGCTATCAAAAAAGCATATTTCAGGATAATACTCATAACAATATGAGAAAATGATCATATTATATATATATGCATAAACATATATCATGGTCTAATCTTATAAAACTATGCATTCCTACAAAAAAAAAACCCTGAAAATATACAGTGAGTAATTGCACAGTGAGAAGATCAGGGGTGACTTTTATTTTCTCTTCCTGCTTTTCTGTTTTTAACAATATTTCTACAATGAACATTTATTCCTTTTGTAATCTAGAAAAAAATGCAATAAATGCTATTTTGAAAAATTGTCCCTTTGGTTTCTTCCAGTCAGGGCTTTGTATCTGGAATTTATATAAAAGCTTAGTTCAGGGCATCTGCTATTAAAGACAACCAAAGGGAAAATATAAAGCGTAGAGTCATAGTCTTTAAAGTAGGCATTTAAAAAGTTGCTTTTAATTTCATCTCAAAAGAAAGAGGTAGGTGGTGTCTTCTCTGCAGAGATTTATTAATGCTGGTTTGTACATCACCCAAGCATCTCACACATGCCCTGAAGCCCATCTATAAAGAGCTAACATGTATAGGCAACACATGCGTTTTCCATATCCATAAATTGTGCACTGCTCGAGGCCAGTCGTCTATCAAGTTTTCCCAGCAATGAAGACCAACTTGTGGAATCTCAGCTTTAAAAAAAAGCAGCAGAGCTTTGGGAAGAGGAGGTTCTCAAGGAGCAGAGTTTGTGGACCCTGCTTTCACTTTTACCCTCTTGCCTCCCAAGACCCTATCTTGGACCTTGGCTCCGCTCAGGCCTTTGGGGTGGCCTGGTCATGCACAACCTCATGTGTAAGCCCATGTTGGTTAAAGACATGAGTTTCCTAAAGCCTGAGGGAGGAACAGTCTGACTCATAGCCACTGTTTTAACTTGAACAGTCACACTATAATAGCTACGCAGCGGGCTCCAATGATTAGCAGCAGTATTTATCTTTCCTAGTTCGCATTTACAGTGACACACTCGGTGTTACCCACCCAGATCCAGCATCTATCAAGTCAGCTGCGTCATGGGCACTATTTTTAACTATAGGGAGAGGAGCCATAGCTAATGTAATCTATGATAACACTGTAATTAAAGTGTCCTGCATAGTGAGGAAATCTAATAAATAAAGTATAGCAAGTATTATGTTTCAGAACAAACAAACGCTAGAATTTAGGTTACCTTAAAATCCAGCTACTACCACATAGCCTCAAAACTTGTCACTGCAATTGAGAAATGAGTAACAGCCTTCACTATCAGAGAAAACAAGATTAGGGGCAACCTTCCCAACATGGGACTGAGATACTGATGGTGAGAAATACAGAGCACAATTTGCTTGACAAGAACTGGTAACCTGGGACCACCCAGAAAGACAAAAAGAAAGGGACTAGCGATTGAACGTGCCCAGATTCTAGTGTAGCATGTGATAATGGTTTTCAAAAATAATGATACATCAGTGATAAAAACACATAGACTCTGCTTAGCACCTTAAAATCAACTTCATTACCATTGCTAATTTTATCATGTTATTGTATCACCACAAATGTGAGAAAACTGGGTGACTGGTGTCCTTTTATTTCCACTTGAGATTTGTTCCAGGGAAAACTGTAGATGTTTTTGCTTTCCTCTATGTCTCCTACACAATCTTTGAACTAGCTTCTAGATAAGAAGAAATATCTACCCTTTAGTCCTACGATACTTCCCACTTCAGAGTGGAGAGAATACGGAGGAAAGCTTTTCTGCGAAAGAGAGAAGGGGAAATACGATACATGGGGTAGAAAAGTCGAGAAGACAAGAAAATATCTGGGGATGCTCTGTATCACCTTTTGGTTAGAAGAATTCCAGTATCTGTTGTCCCTCTGAGCATGACCATGAGTTGATGCCTTTGACCATTAGCAGAATAGCCATGGGAAGTTTATAGCCTATGGTGTTCTGATTGCAAAAGAATCTAAGTTCCAGACAGCTCTGACAGGTCAGCAACTGGAGAATGGGCCAGACCAGCCCAGGATTTCCATTTTGGAGCTGTTAGCAATTACAGCTGTTCACAGGAGCCCAGGGTTCTGCAGCCGCCATCTGTATGATTTCACAATGCCAGATTAAGCATTTATTGAATGAATATATAAATCAATGAACTGCGTAATTGGAGAAAGGAAGAAAAGCTCCAGTGAGCCCTGAGGGCTACAAAATTCCCTCTAAGTACCACTATCCACATTCTATAAGTTTTAACATGTAGTACTATCATTATAGTTCATAATGATTATATTATGGTTTCATTATTATTTCATTTTTGACACATGAATAATCTGGAAATAAATTTTTAATTTTAAAGTGAATGTTCTAAAACGTTTATCTTTTTATTATTTATTTTTAAGCTAATTGATTTCATTATAAAATATGATCTTTAACTATACAGATTCTTTGAAATAGGTCAAGACTTGTTTATTGACCTCTATTTTATACATGTACCATTTCGCATATGTTCTAGAATAAATTCCATACATGTATTATCTGATTTTCAATCCAGGGATCAATATATGTCCATGAAATCAGGTTAGTTGTGTTGTCAAATCTTCTATACCTTTATTAATTTTTGTGCCTGCTTGATATATCAGTTTCTAAGAGAGGTATGTTAAAATGTCCCACTAGGCTTGTGGGTTTGTCAATTACTCCTTGTAATTCTACTAAATTTGATTTTTAACAACTATTTGTTTTATTTATTTATTTACTTTTATTGAGGTATAATTGACATATAACATTATGTTAGTTTCAGGTATACAACATAACCGTTCAATATTTGTATATATTCCAAAATCATCACCATAGTAAGTCTAGTTAACATCCATCACCATACATACATAGTTAGCTTCTGTCACCATATATAGTCACACAAAAATTTTTTTTCTTGTGATGAGAACTTTTAAGATCTGTTTTCTTATCAACTTTTAATTATACAATGCTGTATTATTAACTTTAGTTACCATGCTGCATATTAAATCCCCATGACTTATTTTATAACTGAATTTTTACTTTTTGACCCCCCTTCACCCATTTCCCTCACTCTCTATCAAATTTGATTTGTGTATTTGATGCTATAGTTGATGTTTGTGTTAGTCATACAATATTAAATTGCTAATTTTTTTCTAGTGTATTCAGTGTTTTATTATTAATGAAGTAGCTTTCTAATATTTAAAAGGCTTGAAGTTTATCTTATCTATATTAATATAAGTATACATGATTTCTTTTGGTTAATATCTATATAATATTCTTTTTGAATAGGTTACTTTCAATCTTCCATTTTTTAATATTTTATTTTATCTTATTTCAAGTTTATTTATTTTGAGAGAGAGAGATTATGTGAGCAGAGCAGGAGGAGAAAGAGAGAGAGAGAGAGAGAGAGAATCCCAAGTGGGCTTTTCACTGTCAGTGCAGAACCCGACACAGGGCTTGTCTCATGAACTGTGAGATCATGACCAGAGCCAAAGTCAAGACTCAAATGCTTAACCAACTGAGCCACCCCGGTGCCCGAATTTTTATATTTTAGATATGTCTCTTATAAACAGCATATAGCTAGATATTTAAAATATCATTTGATTATCTCTACCTTTAATTGGCAACTTTAGCCCATTTACATTTATTGTGATTGTTGATGTATTTGAACTTATTTTTTCCATCCTGTGCTATTTGATTTTTTGAATACCTTTTTCTTTTATTTTGTGTGAGGATTTTTTTTAATAAAATATCTTTCCTATTACTTTTAGGAAATTATTAATTACATTCTCATTATTTTAGTGGTTACCCTTAAATGTTTAATTGTGCTTAACAAAGGCTAAAGTTACTTAGTATCTCTTAAGCTTAAACTTTTAGCATATTTAAATCTGACCACTCCTTTACATTTTATACATTACTGTTGACTGCTTTTTAAAAATCTCTAAATTATGCACTATTTTTTAGCCCTATACAGTAACTACTTTTTTAGATTTATTTGCATGTTTGCCTATTCTTAACTTACATTGCTTTTTGCATCTTAGATCTTCCCTCAGAGATCATTTTCTTTCTTCCAAAAGTATATTTTTTAAAGTTCTTTTCATGATAGTTTGTTGGTGATAAACTCTCTCAGCTTTTATATGTCTGATGGAATTTGATATATCTTGGAATGGAGTTGGCAAGGTTTGCTGATGACTGGAATAGAGGGTGATAATGAGGGAAAGAGGGTAGCCAAGAAAGTTTCTAGCAGAGTACTCCCCCATAGCAAGCACATAAAAGGCACTTACAGATGGTGCAATGAGAAGCAATGAGGGGTAGTGTTGCTAATTATAATAAATTCTCCCAAACAGACATGTAGGTCCAAAGATTAAGTTCTGGGTCCCTAAGACATTTATAAACAATTTCAGGTGTTCATTCATTCACCAATTCATTTTTGAACTTCCCAAATCTACTATAAATTTATTCATTCATTATTTAATTTGTCATTTAAGTAGACTTTTAAAACATCTACTATATGATAGCTATAATATTAGGTGATGAAGATACAAAAATGAATAAATACTTACATGGACTCTGCCCTTGTGGATCATGCAGCCTTGTGGGAGAACAAGTAGTAATCAGCTAATCAATCACTCAAATAAACATAAATCTGTGATTGTGGTTAGTGCTATAGGTTTCTAAAGAATCTATAATGGGAGGTTTGACTGTCAGGAGGTCAGAGTAGGCATCTCTAAGGAAGGAAAATTTGAGCTGAGAGCTAAAAAGTGACAAGGAGTAGAGTACCTGGGTGGCTCAGTCGGCTGAGCATCCAACTCCTGATTTCAGCTCAGGTCATGATCCTAGGGTCATGGAATCAAGCCCTGCATTGGGCTCTGCACTGAGTGTGGAGACACCTTAGGATTCTCTCTTCTTCTGCCCCTCTCCCCCATTTGAGTGTGATCGCTCTCTCTCTCTAAAATAAAAATTAAAAAAAATTTTTTTTTTAATGACAAGGAGTAAACTAGGTAAAAAATGGGTGAAAGAGCCTTTCAGGCTAAGGAAATGGCAAGGGCAAAGTCCCTGTGGCAAGAAATGGCAGGCACAAAGCCTTGTGGTAGGGATACAAGCATAAATGGGGGAGCAAAGGGCATTAGTGTGGCTGGAGTAGAGAGAGGAAAAAGAAGGACTTAGGTAGAGACTGGAATAATAAGGAGAGGACAGTTTTGGGCCTTGATAGGCCACATCAAGGAAGTGTCCTTATCCTGAGAACAATGAGAGCTGCTGACATGATTTATGCAGAGGTAGTGACCAGATCAAATTTGTGTTTTGAAGAGATGCAAGCCTCCCGGTTTTTTCTCCTGCACTGACTGACTTGGGGACTGCAGAGTGACTCTAGCTTCTTCCAAATAGCAACTCTCTGCTTGTGTGGGAGGGAAGTCTGGGCATTGTCCACTCAAGGGGCCTGCTCATAAAACTTTCAACACAGGTGAAAATAGACAGTGGGAGGTTTTTCTGGGACAGACACGGGTACTGTTGGTTTCCCCTTCTATGCTCTAAGCCAACTCTCAGATATATGCTCTAAGTGTCTTGAGGAAGCAAAGGTATAATTAATCGAAGAACAGCCAAAAAGGCCCTCATGAACCTTTGATCCTGGTGGAATGAGAAGCTGTCGCAATTGAGGATCAGTCAGTCCAGGACTGCTTAGTGCATGGTTTTCTGTGACCTCCCTTCCTGGTGGGACTTTCTGTCCCCTTTCTTCCCTCTGAGCTCTCTGGAGCCCTAATGTGGCTGGGAAGGGGCAAGATGGGATGAAAGAGAAGTAGTTGGTGAAATGGGGGAAGAGGAAAAAAAGAGAGCATCAGTAAAGAAGAGGGCTCACAGTGTCAAAAGCAGGGCCAGTGTGGAAAGAGGGTCCAAGGAGAGCTTTGGCACCGGTTCCAGGTTTCCCTCTGTACCTAACCCACTGTATGACCTCAGGCAGATGATGTAATCTCTCTCTTGGCCTCTGTGTCCTCATCTATAAATGAGAAATTTCCCAAGGATGTCCACACACCCGGGAGTACAGTGAGGGGTGTCTGTGAAAAAAGATGACGTAACTTCCTGTGGAAGATCAACCTTGCTAGAAGATGTTTGAGGAAAAAGTGTTAATTTTATACTAAAACAAATATAGGCATCTTAATTTAGAATGCAAAATTTACAGTTTTTGAAAGGATATAAGAGGCAAAGTCAAAAAACTTGGCCAATGTTTTTCCCGCTATTATTCAGGGTACTTGAGTGAAGAAGGTTGAGAAGCACTGGATTAGATGTGCTATAAGATGCCCTCCAGCTCTTTACTATTATGATTCTTTGGTTTTATGATGAGGATCAAGGAGAAGGAGGATTAAGTAATCTGTGAACTATAAAAGGATTTAGGCGACCCTTTTAGGTTTAGGAGTGGGTATTAATGTGGGCGTTCAGCTGTGCCTCATGCTCTCTCATGCTCTGGCTTTGAAACCTCCTGTTCCTCTCCTGGGACAGGCCTCATCCTTCCTGCCTGCCTGGCTTACTCCTCCTTGTTCTTTAAGAACTATCTTAGTGTTCCCTCCTAGGGGATGCTTTGTCACTTCCTTCTTCCTTCCTGTTCCAATCCTCTAAAGTGCTGACTTGGGCAATACCCGTGCTCCCTGCTCCCTGTATACCCATAGAACTCAATAGGTAGTTCAAATTTTGCACTCATGGGGTTATAATGTATCACTGTTTTCTTCCATCATCATGTTAACCTACCGTTTAACTAACTTTCACACTATTTGGAGAAAGCAGTCCGATGTAGAAACAAGCCCTTCATTATATACTCTTGCTGACCTCTCTCGCTTTGGGTCTTGTAACTCTTAGAGACTGTGGCCACGTCTAACAACACTTTGTAGTTCCTCAAAGTGCCACACTGTGCTCTGTTTCTTGTTCCTATTTCCCAGAATTCTGTTTTCTGGAATGCTTTTATTCTTGCCTATATGAAGAATCCCTTTTTATCTTTCAAGACTAGGTTCAATTGTCTCCCCTTGGAGAAGCCTTTCCTGGCCTCCCATGACTTCTCTGTGTGAACTTCATTGCTCCTCAGACCATGCCTACCTCTTTTCTAAGGTCATATGCTTGCACATACTTATATTCTGGTGGGAAGAAAAAGACAATAAAGGAAATATTTACTATGTCAAATTTTGATATACATTTTTGGGGGGGAAGGAAGAAACAGTAAGTCCAAAGGCCAGATCATGTAGGGCATCTTAGGTCCCTGTAAGGTGTTACTGAGTGAGCAGAGGAGTGGTCTGATCTTATTTACATTTTAAAAGGCTCACTCTGGCTGCTGTATTGAACACAGTAGTCAGGAGGCTACTGCCTTTAGGTAAGATATAATGGCAACTTGCACCAGGATGTAGCAGTGGAAAACGGTAAGAATCTTGATATATTTGGAGGGATAGCCAACAGGTTTTGCTAATGGATAGGATATAGGATCTGTGAGAGAAAGGAGTCAAAGGTGACTTTCCAGGGGTTTTGACCCAAACAACTGGAAGGATGAAGTTAACGTTGATGAGAGAGGAAGACTCTGGAATGAGCAGATCAGTGGGAAAGACCAGGACTATAAAATTTAAGGTGTTTATAGACATGCAAGTGTCACTGGTGAGTAGCAGTAGCAGATATACGTGTGGAGTTAAGGGGAAAGGGCAAGGTATACATGATAATTTGGTGTCACTTATACACAGCTGTACTGTAAGCCCTTGAGATGGCAGGAGGTCACTTAGGGTGTGAATGTAGACCCAGAAGAAGAGAGGCCTGTTCTGAGACGCAGTGCACTCAACAGTAGGATCTTGGGGGAAATAAAGAGGACCCAACAAGGAGACTGAGAAGGAGCAGCTAATGAGGCTATAGGAGATCTGAGTGAGGTAATAACCAGGGGCTCTGAGGAGGGGGAGAAGTGCCAAGATAAATGGGGGTAGGGGTGCTGAAAAGTATCAGTACTGGAAATGAAAGGCAAAGTCATAAGAGTATATGAGAAGTTTTTAGGAAGCTGATGTATTTGCTTTTAGCCATACTTAACACTGTACGATTAGCAAATATAGAACTGGAATTGAAAACATTTTATTTTCACTTGAGAGGAAAATAACATTTATTCTCATTATTGGCAAATCAAAAAGGTTTCCAATATTCAATATTGTCAAATATGGTCTCCAAGGTAAAGTCTGCATAGAAAGAAAGAAAGAAAGAAAGAAAGAAAGAAAGAAAGGAAGGAAGAAAGAGGAAGAAAGAAAGAAAGAAGGAAAACTCACTTCAAAAGTATCATTTCAGAAATGTTGTATTGTCCAGAAAACCTTCAGTACATATATGCTGGCAAAAGATCAAACAAAAGCCTCAGGGATGGTAAATGACAACGAAGACGAAAAAATAACTAAACACCACTCAAATGTGTTATAGAAAGTATTTGAGGTTGTGCTATGGCCCAACTCTTTAGCATTTGCCTCCTCTCTCTGCAGCTTCCTCCTACTTTGGGTGGGCAGAACTTCTTGCTAGAAGTTGGCTACCTTCTGGCTAAAGATCAAAGCCTTGAGGCAGGATCAATTCAAATGGTACTGCTTCTCATTCTCCATTAATCCATCTAAAACTTGCAAAGAGTATCAGTGCTAAATGAGACATCATCTAGACCAGCACAGTCCAACATCATGTTATATATCATGTTGAAATATCCTACAAGCCATACATACAAATCACATTCTTAATTAAAATTTTCTAGTAGCCACATTAAAAAAGCGAAAGAAACAGGTAAAGTAAATTTTAACTTAATTTTATTTGACCTAATATATCCAAAATAATATAATTTCAACATGTCAATATAAAAAAATGGGGAGACATCTTACATTCTTTATTTCACGTGAAGCCTTTCAAACCTTGTGTGTGTTGCACATTGCAGCAAATCTCAATTCAGAATAGCCACATTTCCAGTGTTCAGTATTCTCATATGGCTAGTGACTACTGTAGTGGACCACACAGATCTGGATTATGTCATTCAGTTTATAGATGAAGGGGCTGAGTCCAAGGGGGAAAGAAATGCAATAAAGATTGTTTAGCATGTCAGTACTAGCAAAGTCTCTTGGCTTCCAGTCCAAAGAGTTTCTCATATGTTCTGCTGTTCAAAAGAAATCTCCATTTAACTGTTCTTGGCATCTTAATTTTCATACTTTGGTCATAAAAAGTCCATCCTAATCTCTATTTTTCAGTCCCTTTCCTTGGAATTTTTGGTGATCCTGTGTGCATCAGAATCACTAGAGAGCATGTTCATAAAGCAGGTTCCCTGATCTCACCCTCTGAAATTCTGATTTAGTAGGCTTGCAGTGGAATCCCAGAACCTGCTTTGTAAACAAATGCTCAGTGATTATAATGCTGTTAGTCCATGGACCAACTTGAGAAACATCCTTCTAGCTTCTTAGTAGTTCTTGAGGGAGATCTTAAAAGGATTGCCACAGAGCAGTTCAAAAATGGCTTCAACTTTCCTTCCCATATTCCTTGGGTGTCTGGAGCCCTCCCAGTCCTTGCTGTTCTTTCAAATTGGAATGTTATCTTTATTGTGTCTTCTCTAGTCTAAAATCCTTGAAAGAAGGATGGGAATTCTTGGTTTCCCATTTTTCTCCAGGGACTAGCCCACAGTAGTGGGAGTAAATACTTGTTGAATGAATGAGGAAGGAATGAATGAATGTTGTGGAAGCTTTCTTATCAAAGGTGCAAAGGAACAAAGACAGAATTCTTAGACTCTCCTTCTGGCTTCATTTATGCCTTTCCCTTTTGCGTGTAGTTGGTTTGTTTTTGGGTCTTGGTGACATTCTTATGGGCCAGAAAAATGGGAGAAATGACAAGGTCATTATGAGATTGTCTTGAACAAGTATATAGGAGGCTTACAAGTAAGTTAGAACTTACTTCCCTTGGTGAAGCCTCAAAGAACAAAGGGTGATCTCTGCCTCGAGCGGAGTCTTAGTTTAAATCCTGAAATGACCCTGGCACTTAGGGATATAACATGACTTGGCCTTTGAGAGATTGGTTATCCTCGAGGTGTAACAGAGAAAAAAACTTAGAGGGATTGAGGCCAGTTGGTGGAATTTAGTCTTTCACTGACTGCTTGAAACTATAGGATATTGTTTTAAAATATTAAAATGGCCAATTGTCTGATTCACCTTTCTTCCCTCCATGTTTCTATTACACCATCCCCCCCACCACCACCATCATGACCACCTCTGCCACCGTCATCCTCATCCCTCTCCCTCTTCATTAAGAGTGTCTCCTCCTGACCCAAGTCACCTTATAGAGAGCTCCTCTGACATCTGTCTGTAAGGTCTGCATAGCCCATAGGGTGGCCTGGAATCGAAAGAGGCAGGTGCATCTATGAAAGCTAAATATAATACACCGTACACATGGAATCTTATTTTATTTTTGTTAATAAAAGAAAATGATGGTTAATGGTTGTTTTACACCTACTTTTCAAATATCTATAAAATCAGTTAATATTCTTTATGGTTAACAGAACAGACAGCCCTATAAAAATACCTTAATATGTCAGAGAATATTATTGAATTATGAAATCCTTTCATTTTTTATCTATGCAGGCTCTCCCACACCGCAACTGTCTTCACAATATTGCTGTACACTACCCTCCTGAAACAGGCTTCAGATTGGAGCGGATTCTTTGTCTCTGGCCTTCTCTGGACTTACTGATTCAAGGGGATTTGAGGAACCTCATGAAGGAAACCGAGCAGGTGACCTAGAGCCAGAAGGGAGACTGAACAAGCCACCATAAACTCGTCCCCAGCCCCTGGCCTGGCATAGGTCCTTCTACCATCCAATCCTGACCATGACGGCCTTTGTAAGAGAGAGTGAGCCTCCACACAAGGATTGCAGTGGCATTTCTCCTCTGAAGGTCCCCAGGCAGGGGCAGGTGGTGGCTGTGTCAGCCCAAATCACAAAACCACTCCAGAGATACCCACGGAGCCCTGGCTTCCACAGTCTGGTATCTTTGGGCGTGGGAGGTAATCAGAGCAGGGTCTGGCCCATTATAAGTCTCAAAAAATATTGCCGAATAATAAACGAATGGATCTGCCAAACAGACCACTTCCTTTTTTGCCCTTACATTTACTGATTCATCTGCATCTGCAAATACAGACATACATTTATGTGTGGCTCTGTATTTAAATTTAAGTGTTTTCTTTTTTCTTCTCTTAGTTTTCTTTTACTTCCTATTTCTTTATTCTCTGTCCCCTGAAAGCTCAGGTCCTCACAGCTCTGTGTGATGTGACTATGCACAGCAAGCTCCCAGAAGCCGGGACATGAAGAGGAGAAGAAAATCCTCTCTTAGAAACTGCTTTGGGAGCACCTCTACCTCACTCAAACCTGGAGCACCCTGGACACATTCAAGGGTGGCAGCCAGTGAGAACTCCACTTTCACACGGTCACAGGGAACAAAGGCCCATTAGATTGCTCTTACTGATTCAGAAAGAAGGGGAGAAAATGGTCTCAGGGAAACTGGGGTGGCATCTGAGGGGGGGGAGCCTGAGGGAGCTGGATTCTAGAGCAATCCGTCAGCTGTGGCCCCAGTGAGAGTGTTTACCGCCTCTTTAAAGAGACTCTGGCTCTGGGCATGTGATGGCCAGGAGAGATACTGCCAGGCTGAGTAACTTCTTCTTCTTTTTAAATGTTTATTTATTTTACAGAGAGAGCAAGCAGGGGAGGGGCAGAGAGAAAGAAGAGGATAGAGGATCCTAAGTGGGCTCTGGGCTGACAGCTTTGGGGTTGACAGTGGAGAGCCCCATGCGAGGCTCAAACTCATGAACCGTGAGATCATGACCTGAGCCAAAGTCAGCCGCTCAACCTACTGAGCCACCCAGGTGCCCCCAGGTTGAGTAATTGCTCCCCACAAGCTTACCAGCTGGGTCCTGGGGCCACTGGGTCTTTGGTGGCGGATGAATGGTTTGTTCCTGGGTTCTGAGCTGGAGACACGCTGCCTTTACCGAAGGTGATATTTGGGAGAAAGGCTCCTTGATGAATTAAGGAAGAAACAGTAAAGAGGACACATCTGTGGCCCTTTCCTGGTGGCTGGTGTTCAGAGGAGGAGGGGCCAGGTGTCCCCTTCTTGGAAGTTGCCCTGACTTCACTGGTCGCCTTGGCCTGGGGCCCCCAGGGCTCCGGGACTATTTAGGCCCATGCTGGCATGCAGCACTATGCCAGAGCCCTGTCCTGTGGGGCATGCAGGGGCCCATCTGAGGAAGACTTAGGTCACTTAGCGATGTTGGCATGAATGCCTCAGACCCAGGAGGAAACAAGCTGCTTGATGAGCAAATGTTGGTGGGACATTGATGACAAGGTGAACAGGAGCCACACGTCCTCCTCCCCTCCACACTCCCTAATTCTCATCTATTTTACAGATCAGGTGATAATTTTTAAAAATTTATTTATTTATTTTTGAGAGAGAGAGAGAGAGTGCGCTGCACGCCCAAGCACGTAGGGGAGAGAGAGAATCCAAGCAGGGTGCACAACCGCCAGCGCGGAGCCCGATGTGGGACTTGAACCCGTGAACCAAACCGTGAGATCATGACCTGAGCCGAAATCAAGAGTCTGATGCTTAACCTGGTGAGCCCCCCTGGGCGCCCCAAGGATCACGTGGTACCTGGCATGGTCATCGGTGCGCATTGCTGGGAACGAGGAGAACGAACGTGAGGGTGGCACAGCAGAGTTGCTTCCCAGTGCTGCTCTCTTCACATTCCGGCCCCAGCTGTGGCCTCCAGCCAGGAAGCACCGCCCGCCTGCTCAGCATTCAGGGGAACCCTTGCCATGCACCCAGCAAGCAGCCAGGAGCCGGCAGCTCGGGTCCGTTTCCAGCCAGGGTGACAGGCACTTCCTGCGGGTACTACCTCTGTTGTGCACCCTGTGCACCCAGGTACCTTGACCTTTCCCCCAGAAAATTCAGGAAAAGAAAATGCACCTGATAGGTTTCTCCCTGATGATCTGGTCTTTTTCTGTAACGGCTCACACAGTGGCAGACCTTTGCTCCTTTCGGACTTGTCAGGATGTTTTTCTCAGCTTCCATCCCATTCTTATCAGGGAAAATAATGTGAAGTCGTTTTAAACTGGGAAGCACCTAAATCTTTGAGGTTACTTTATGGCACAGTCGTGGTATCCACAGATTAACCTTCTCACTTTCGGAGTGTTGTTTTTTTTTTTTTTTTCAACCTAAAGGCCACTGCATGTCACGTTTGCCTTCTTGCTGTGGTATGAAACTGAATGTCCCTGAGGTGTGGGTCAGCAAGCCTACCCTGCCTCCCAGCACCCACCCAGCAGGTCGGCTTTAACCCCAATCAAAAGGACTCTGAGGTCTCAAATCGAAACTACTGGAAAACCTTGGTGTACTTGTCATGGGCTTACACCACAGGTGCAAATGTCCTAGCGGGATTCTTCTGGTCCTTCTGGTAATAATTTTGGCTGGGGTCTCAGATTCAAATTCCATTAAATATACATTATGGTAAATTGGGCTGTAAGGAGGATTCAGTGGATTGATTTAAAAAAATCTGTGTAAAGTGATAGCCTGTCAGACCAGAGGCAGAGGGAAAGGGCCAAGTCTCAAGAGTGAGCCTCGAGGTGATTCTACATTATTAGCTCAGACACTTGCTCCACAAAGTATTTCTCTCTTCTTATTCCACAGTTCTGTTTCTGACATATAAACAAGACCTTGGAAAGTTTAAATGGACCAAATACCTTTGCTTTCCTGATATTATTTGGGTGTATTGTGTTCATAGTGAGCAGCTGGGTATTGATCCGATTAGCTCTGAGTTAGAAAAGTTAAGACTCACCCTTCTTCCATCTCCTGAGTAATGGGGACCATTTGTGATTTCTACAAAGTAAATTAACCTTGCCTGGATGAGAGTGATTTCTTTTGGGTTTTGCCTTTGGGCAACTTCAAACTTAACCCAAGGACAATTTAAGGCATCACCCACTCAAATTAATTTATTGAATAGGTTAGGCCCTAATTTATTGAATAGGTTATGCCCACAAGCTACGGGCATAAAAAGATATAAAGGTGTAAAACCATTAGGAAAGTTTACTAGGGTCGTGAAACTATCACATGTGTCCAAGGATCTATAATGGGAAACAAAAATTATTTGAACAGTCTGATGAAAAATCATTCAAAAAGGACATTTGACAGTATACAGAGAGATTCGTTGTCATGTTGAATTTTCTCCTTTTCTGTCAGCATCGTGGTCCCACCCAGTAGGGCTTGAGACGGAGGTGAGGCAAGACGGAATGGGCATTCTGGTTTCTCTGGGAGGGACTCATTTTAATTGAAGGATTGTATGGTTTTGTTTTTATTCCTGGTATACATCATTCATGGATTCCATTTCACCTCCTCTCTTTCTACTTCCTTGTCGCTCACGATCTTCTCCATCTTTTTCATTGAGTGGGACAGGGGAAGGGAGGGGAGAGGCAGAGATTAAAAAAAAAAAAAGCCAGGGCCACAAGCAGAACTGAGGTGGACAGGGAGGTACAGCATCAGGTCGGCTCTGGGCTGTCTTCAGCTGGAGCCACCAGACCAGGGATCTCACCGAGGGTACATGGGGCAAGGAGGGGGGTGGGGCGGGGAGGCGAGAGACCGAAGCCCCTGTTTGCTCTCTCTTGCTGCTGCTACTTGCACACCCTGCTCTCTCCACCTGGGTCACCTCACTCTTTGTTTTGTGTAAAGAAAAACCGCACTCCTCCTGTGTTTCTCCTTTACTCTCATGTGGTTACCACACTCATGACATTTCTGACGCCATGGATGTGGCGCTTTTCCCCACATCAGGAAACTCTCTGTAACACCGGCTTGGTCCTACGATATAACCCAACTTTGACACAAACCGGAGTTAGAGAATTCCCCACAGGTTAAGGGGTCAATCCCATGAGACTGCCCACCCCCCCACTTCAGACACCAATTGCAGGTAGCAAGGTTATCCACCCAGGTTACCCACAAATTCCGTCTGACTTGGCTACAAATTGGAGGTTCCTGTGATGCCTCCCCTTCAATTTGATTATTTGCCAGAACAGCCCACAGAACTCAGGAAAACACTAATTTATATTTGCCAGTTTATTACGTAATAAATGATATGATACAGAATACAGATGAACAGCCAGATGAAGAGATGCATACGACCCAGAAAGGTCCCAAGCACAGGAGTTTCTGTCCCTGTGGAACTGGGGTATGTCACCCTCCTGGCATGTAGATGTGAACACCAACCCAGAGGCTCTCGAGATATTGTATTTTGGGATTTTTCTGGAGGCTTCATCAGATAGGCTTGGTTAATCATTCACTCAATCTCCAGACCCTCTTCCCTTCCTGGAGGGAAGGATGGACACGGGGTTGAAAATTCCAAGCTTCTCATCATGGCTTTGTCTTTCTGGTGACCAGCCCCCATCCAGGAACCAACCAGCCATTATTTTACTCTAATGAGGAGTCACCTCATCAGAATAGAAGACAGTTTCATCCAGGAAATCCCAAAGGAGTTGGGACCCATGGTCAAAAGCCAAATACTAGGACAAAAGATGTTCCTAGTGCTCTTACCGCTTTAGGAGCTCTGTGCCAGAAACCAGGGGCAGAAACCAATATATTTTTCTCTATTATTTCACATTTTGCTGGAACTGATTGCCTCTTCTTCTGAGACACCTGTTGTGACCCCCAAGGGCAACCTCCTGTGTGTCCCGGGCATCCGTGCTTACCCTCATCACGGTCCTCCCCACACACTACGTGGTTGTCTCTTTCCCACGAGCAACCTGCAAGCTTCCTGAGGGAAAGGGTCTCATCCATCATGTTTGCCATGCTATTCCAAGTACAACGCTCAGCTCAGGGAACGTGTTCATGAATATCCGATGAGAGAATGTCAAATAAATGTCAGGCCCTGATATATGTTGCCAGAAAAGGAAATGTACCAGCCCTCTCCCAGAGAAAATAAATTCCTATCATCAGACTTCTGCCCGGTAATCCTTCATAGATCACTGGGAAAGGTGAGCCAGCTACTTCCCATCCATTCTTATTTCTTTGCTGACCCGCAGGGGCCGGGTACTGCACCGGGCAACGTGCACATGGCCCTTTGAAATGCACTTAGTTGGATTGCTCCTTCCCACTTTGCCATCTGGAGCCTTCATATTGTTAACAGAACATTCTTTAGACATTTGTCAAACTCCCGGCATCAAGCAGCCCTGTTCCAGCACATGACTTCCTGTAACCACGTCCTGCCGACTTCTCACTAGTACATTACAAATAAAAAGCACACCCAGAGTGGCTCATACTTCCCCTCTCCAGTGACCTCAACCCCACGAGACCGGGGAAGCCGTGACTCAGACTCAGGAAAAAACACTGCTGGTGTCACCAACAGAAACCAAGGATCCTCCTGGGCCGGAGCTGGGGATATTAACAAATCCATTAGATTGGATCATTTGCGCCACCAGCTCTCTTTTCTTTAGGGAATTTGAATGTTCGAGTGCTTTAAAGTGGAGAGAAAATGACCCATGATTCACGTCCCTGTCTTTCTGAAGAGTTTCCTTGTATAACCTCCAACAACCTCTGCAGTTACTTGAAGGTTAACACTATTCTTTCCCAAAAAGGAGAAAACCATTTCATTCTTCTATTCATTGCTTTTCTCCTTCAGCACCTGAAAAGGAGGTGCTGTCCCCCACCCCCACACCTTTTCATTCTTACCAAGAGAATCTCTTTCCTACTCTCACTTGTCTGGCTATTTTAACATTGAAAACAGCACAGTATCATTCTCTGACTAATCCTTCAAGAAGACTTTGGTCCCCTCCCCCCCCGCCCTTTTTGTTTGTTTTTATTGGCTATTAGGCTAGCAAATTTTGGATTTGAGGGGCTCAGATCCTAGGCTAGCAGCATGCTGAGCTCATTATGCAAAGCTCATTCACGGGAGAAAAAGTATTGAACTGCCTGGGTCTCAGCACAGGGAGTTTTTTAGGAAAGCTTTGGTTCTGTTTTCTTAACTGGCCTCCTGTAGCTCTGAAATGACGGTTCCAGTCAGCATCTGGTCTCATTGGAATTGGGGTAAGAGCCCTCAAAACCTTGAGTGTGTCTAGAAGGTCTGAGAGAGATTCCAGTCCCAGTATCTAGGAATTAGACAAGGTTCAGGAAGTGGGGGCTCTGAATCAGAGCATACCTACTTACAGAGAACTGCAGGATCGCCAGGGGTGCCTGGAATAATTTATCTGTGACTTTCCAGTGGGACCAAGGACAAATGATCGTGCTCTTTAAACCACTGCCTCTGCTCTGCTGGTGGAGGTGTGGATTGAGAGCATCAGATGCCTTATGCGGCCCAAGGCAAGTTGAAGAGAAATTCCAGCTCCTAGAACTATAGGAAGAGGTCTTAAAATTTCAATTAAGCGATTTTCTTTGAAGATTTTTGACTTGCATTAATTCTCCAAAGTTCATTCACTTTTCAAAGCAATTTCCCTCCAAAGGGTGGTTTGCTCTCTGAAGGAGAATTTTAATACTGATGTGTGTCATTTATCTCCCACATCTTTTCTGAGAAGACATATTGTAGAAAAGCCATTAGGAAACACTTCGTATAATAGTTCCTTCACCCTTGAAACATCTTCTGAGAAGTAGGAGGAGGAGCTGAAAGGATATTCCTCCTCCACCACTTGCCCTGTTTTGGAAGCGTAGAGATTGAAACTCGTGTGTGTCCAGTGCTGATCGGTGGTGTCCAGCTTCCCAGTGGCCCCTCCATCTGACTTGTCTGTCTTCTGAAGATGAGGACCATCTCCTGCCAAGAATCTAACTTGTGATTCTGCTTGGTTTAAATCATTCTCACCAATGCCATTTCTATGTATATCACAAGGAGCTTCCTCTATAAATCTGGGTTTTTAAAAATATAATTTATTGTCCAATTGGCTTCCATACAACACCCAGTGCTCATCCCAACAGGTGCCCTCCTCAATGCCCATCACCCACTTTCCCCTCTCCCCCACCCCCCATCAACCCTCAGTTTGTTCTCTGTATTTAAGAGTCTCTTATGGTGTGCCTCCCTCCCTCTCTGTTTGTGATTCCCCACCCCCCCCCCCCGCCATGGTCTTCTGTTAAGTTTCTCAAGAGCCACATATGACTGAAAACATACGGTATCTGTCTTTCTTTGATTGACTTATTTCACTTAGCATAATACCCTCCAGTTCCAACCACGTTGCTACAAATGGCCAGGTTTCATTATTTCTCATTGTCAAGTAGCATTCCATCGTATATATAAACCACATCGTCTTTATCCATTTGTCAGTTGATGGACATTTAGGCTCTTTCCATAATTTGGCTATTGTTGAGAGTGCTGCTATAAACATTGGGGTACAAGTGCCCCTATGTATCAGCACTCCTGTATCCCTTGAGTCAATTCCTAGCAGTGCTATTGCTGGGTCATAGAGTAGTTCTATTTTTAATTTGTTGAGGAACCTCCACACTGTTTTCCAGAGCAGCTAAAACCATAGCATAGGAACTTGTTTTTTCTACAAAAGTGTAATACTTTGAACGAATTTACTACAACAGATACTCATTCTAAGTCCCCCAAACCTTCTTTCCCCAAGGCCATGACCCTTTCTTTAGTGTCCTTCCAGAAGTATTCTATTTACAAGCATGTAAGCATTTGTATGTACACACACACATACACATGCAATTTACATTTCAAAGATTGCTTTTCCCACATAACAAAAAGAAGCCTTCAGAGTTATACTGAATAAAGTTTATAATTTTTAATGCTGGCTTGGCATGAGCAATGATAAACTATTACTCATTCTCAGTGGGAAAAGGGTATTTCCATTTTCATATATTCTCTATATGACTATGTTCCATATTCACATGCATACGTATTCTTTTGTTTTTATATACACGTCAACATGTACTTTACTTCCCTTTTTAAAACTTTGTGATAGGTCTTGGGTTTGAATCAATACACAAAAGCTTATGTATCAATACATAAAAATAAACCTATCTCATTATTCTTTAACTGTTACATGGAATTCTTTAATTAGCTCTTAACTGTTGGGGCTGCCAGTATAATGCTGTGATGAATATCCCTGTGCAAATTGTCAACATATGTAAGTATAGTCATAGAATAAGTTTATAGAAGTGGAGTTGTTTGGCCAAAGAGTATGTGCATTTTATTATTTTTTCTTATTATTTTTTTAATATTTATTTATTTTTGACAGAGAGAGAGAGAGAGAGAGAGAGAGAGAGAGCATGAGCAGGGGAGGGGCAGAGAGAGAGAGGGAGACACAGAATCCCAAGCAGGCTCCAGGCTCTGAGCCGTCAGCACAGAGCCCGACGCGGGGCTTGAACTCACGGACCGCGAGATCATGACCTGAGCCGAAGTCGGACGCTCAACCGACTGAGCCACCCAGGCGCCCCATGAGAGTGTGTGCATTTTAAAGTTTGATGTACACAGACAAATTTGCTCCCCAAAGAAGTTGTATCACATTATATATTACATGAGTGTTTCTTGGCATCTTTACCAACATGACGTATTACCAAAGTTTTTTTTATCTCTACCAACCTGATAGGTTACAAGCTGTATCTTTATTTCAATTTACAATTACTTAATTTAAAAACTTTTTTCTTTTTTTTTTTTTTTTTGAGGGAGAGAGATCACGAGCAGGGCAAGGGCAGAGGGAGAGGGGGAAAGAGATAATCTTATGCAGGCTCCACACCCAGTGCAGAGCCCAATACGGGGCTCAATCTCACAACTGTGAGATCATGACCTGAGCTGAAATCAAGAGTCGGATGCTTAACTGACTGAGCCACCCAGGTGCCCCTACAGTTATTTATTTAATTTTAAATGAGATTAGGCACCTTCTCTGTGTTGGAAAGCCATTTGTATTTATTTGCTTTTCTGTTGGCTACCTTTGCATGATCTCTGTCCATTTTTCTATTGAATTGTTGATTATTTTATTATTGATCCATAGAAGCCCTTTATATATTGAGGAAATGGGTCAATGATTCATGCCCTCTAAAGCCCTCCCTCCTTTTTTACTTCTAATGATCAATTATTGCTCTTATATATGACCTTCCTTACTCTCTGTCCCACTGTCTCTCCTTTACTTTCTTATATAGTTGCTTACATATCTTGTTTCTTTGGACAGGAAAGAAGGATGACAGTCAGGCTTGCAAGGAAGTACACTCTTGAATATCCAATGAGTATATATTTTACCAAGTGTATATGAGGAAAATGCCCTTTATCTGGCATCTGTATCAGTGTCAAAAGACTGTTCTTCCTCTTGGTTCATTGATAGACACTTGGTAGCCTTGTATCTTACTTGTTGACTATAAATTAATGCCCGAATTCAACAAACTTCTTAAACTTATATTTACACTCCCTTATTTTTTGTTTTTCTTATAACTCCCTCTTCCTTCTAATTTACTCTCTGATAGTGGTCATTATTTGGCTGGTACAAGTAGTTATCTCTAGACTCTTAACTCTTCTTTAAGTATCTGGGGCAGGATGATTTGGGTGGTAAGATTCTGATGGGAAGAGAGAAAGCCTCATGTTGTTGCTTCAGGACTAGTCCCAGTCTTCTGTCTCAGAATCCTTGGGCAATGCTTTCCTCTAACTGATTCAAGAAGATGCCTCCCACCCCCCCCCCCCACCCCCCATGAGGCATACTCTCTCCATAGCTTTCTGTTGAGAACCCACCTTTCCAAATCATGTAAAAACCAATTCAACTTTAGCTAACGTGGTAATGATTTGTGGGGAGCAGCAGAAATTCCTCTGTAATTATGTGTGAATTGATGTGTGATTTCCTAATGAGCTTAAGTGAAGAAATCATCGTTTTGTGATAAATGCTTTATATCTTAAAATGCCAGAAACACATATCTAATAAATTCAATCAAACTACTCTCATTTATATAACATTTGCAATTATTATTTAACATGCTGGCTTTCTTTGCTGCTTTACTGCTTTGGGTAATTGCAGAATCCAAAAGTTCCCTATTCATAAACAAGGCCACAGAAACTCATTACATAGGAGTTTTCCTTACTGCAATCATAAATGAGTTCATTTTGAAAAGTATTTGCATGCTGTGTAGGCTAAGACCCCCTTATCAGAAAATGCTGTAGTCATTGAATGAGTTTGCTAAATCAGGGACATTTGTCCCTGGAATGAGAGAGGTTACTCTCTGACACTGCAGCTTGGTCATCTAATAACGTCCAAACAAGTTGGGAAAAGCATCCAATGATAAAAATATGGTTCCTCTTCATTGAAGAAATAAGCCCTAATGAGTTAAGTGGTCATAGGGCAGCAGTGAGCTCAATGACTTTAGCACAGAAGACAGCATAATATATTGATTGAAGAGTCAGTTCCAAATTCAGATTCTGGATATGCCACTTAGTAGCTGTGTGATCTTAGACAAACTAGTCAATTTCTCCAAGCCTCAGTTTACTCATGTGTCAAATAGAGACAGTGCCTATTGTTGTTGGGAGAATTAAATGAGGTGGCATATGTGAAAGTCCAGGGCACTCTGACTGGCACATAACAAACGCACAAGCAACTGCAGCTAGACAAATTGATAGTCTTAAACACTGATACATATCAGGAGCAAAACTGATCCTGCCCCCACCCCACCCCAAGCATTTTCCCTAATGGCCAAGGTGGTAGTTCGTCTCATATCTAACTTCTATCCAGCTGAGAGAATGACAGGAATTGATCATTGGTCCCATTGTTCTTGGGACCCAGGGCCATTTCCTGATGGGTTATACTGCGTAGGTTGTCGAAACCCTAAATGAATCCTTTTTTAGTCAACTGTGTTAAAATTTGGGGTTTGGCAAATGGAGGCCCAAACTGGTTTCCAGACTCATATCAAAACTAGCAACAGTTGACCTAGAGTTGACAGACTGTATTAGAAACCTGTGCGGTATGAGTCTTGCCAGGGCCCCCTTCTAAGAAACTCTGCCCTATCCACAGGCCCTGCCGGAGGACCAGTTACAGGAAGCCATGATTTTTGCTACGGAATTCAGCCCACTTCCGGCCTGGGCCACAGCTGATTGGACAAGCATGCCAATCAGTGGCTGCCTGCGCTGCCCAATGATGGGGAGGGGGTGGGAAGCGAAGCTTGGCCAGTCACATTTCCTCCCTGGGTAGTTGAAACTAAAAAGAATGGTGGGGAAATTGCAAAGGCATGGGCCTAAAGAGGTTCTAATGGATCTGGGGCAAGCTAAAGTCAAGACTGCACAGAAAGTCAGAGAAGGGAGTGGAAGCGGCAGGGAGCGGAGAGGAGAGCCTCTGCGCAGAGAAAACGGGGTCAGTGTGAGAGAGAGCCAGAGAGTAGTTAATTCTGGGTACTGCTCTGGTTCCAGATGGTTTTCCAATTGCAGCCAGAGTCTTGACACATCTCCACAGACCCCCTGTTCCTTGAGGCAACTTGAGCAGAGACCCCTCACGGGCACTCAGAAGAGACCACCTCAAGCCCAGGGTGGGCTGCTGCAAGAAACCCGTGGTTGCAATAAATAGGTAAAATAAAGGTCAGAATTGGTAGTAGCGGCAACAATATGGAGCATTGTTAATTATTCTACAAGGAATCTTGTTATCCATTTATTTTATAGATAACAGTGCAGACCTTGTAAATTGTAATAGAATGTTTGGGCTTCTGAACATAAATGAATAAAAAGATGTAAATTCTCAAGGTATTTAATTCTAATGAAATTCAAAGAACTTAAACTTCCATTCAAATAGAGAAATCTATTATCTTTGTAGACAATTGGCTTGTTCATCGGTCCTTCCAAGGACATTAAATAAAACATGTATGAATGTTCCTTTGTTGGAGTCTGCATAGATTTCACAGTGGCTAACATTTTTCCTAATAAAGAAACAACTTTCTGTCCTTTTCTTCCCCGTATTTCCACCACCGCCGCGTCAATTCGGCGTTGTTCTTCACCTGGACTATTGCAGTTTCCTCCGAGTATATACTGTACTATATAGTATATAGTAAGCACTCATTAAGTGCTTTGTGCGATGTTTTTGCTGCATCTGAACTAACCAGAATTCCTCAAAGCCATTTTCCTCACACAAGGAAACAAGACTTAAAACATATACATATATTTTTTACTATGAAACATTCCAAACGTATATAAAAGCAGAGAGAATAATGCAATGAAGTGTCATATATCCATACGGGAAAGACGAGGAATGATCAATTCAGGACAAATCTTGTTTCATCTCTATATTCACATATTCCCCCATCTCCTCTTCTTTCATGCTGATTTTGAAGCAAATCCAAGCTATCTTATTATTTCCTTCATAAGAATTGCTATGGTATCTCTAAGAGAAAAAATCGTTATGTAACCAAAATACCATCCTCACAACTAAATTAAAATAACAGCTTAATATAATAAATATCCAGTGTTTAAATTTCCCTAATTATCTTATTTTTTTAGCTTCTTTATTTGAATTATATATCAAATGAGCTTAACACCTTATGATGTTTCACATGTCTCTTAAGTTGCTTTTAATTTATAAGCCCCTCCTCCTTTTTCTTTTCCTCCTTTTTAAAGAAATCTCCTCTCTGGTTTTCATTCCCTCCTTCTCTCTTTTCCTGAAATTTATTTATTGAAGAAAGAGGGTCATTGTCCCATAGTTTTCCATAGTCTGAATTTTGCTGACTACATTTTTCTGTTGTTAAAATATTTTTTTTTTGTCCACTCTATTTTCCTTACATTGGTTTTTAGATATGGACTGGAGTCTCACTTGGATTCGGGTTCAACTTTTTGGCAATACCTTAAAGGCACTAGAGTATACTCCATGAAAAGGCACATAATGTCTTTTTGTCTCCCTTCTTGTGATGGTTATTGCCTGGATCCATTAGATCATTAGGGGTTGCAAGATGGCGATGTCCTAATTCTGTAATTCCTTCTTCATTTATTAACAAGGCTACTTCTAACTTCTCATCAACTGTTTGCTTACCCTGGGTACAGTTCATATAGGAAAGGCGAGATAAATGTTTGATTCAAATTTGTTTGTTGATTCCTCCAGCATCCAGTACATGTGACCAGTGAGTCTTTGTAAAGTATTATTCTGAACTCATGGATTAAGGATATCTGAGTTGTTTCAAATCAATTCCATTTATTATTCTTATTGATGATCATAATGTTCTTCTCTACCTTTTGCTCCTGGGAGCTTCTTCAAGTTGGCTCCTGAATTTTTTGACCTGGCTCCAGTGGTCTTTGATGTTTTCCTTGCTGTCTATATAACAAGATGTTCCAAGCTCATCTTGTATATTTCCTACCATAGACCCAGAGTCAGTTTTTTCTCCAACAGATATCAGATTTTTCTCCTGGTTCTTTTAGTGGAAATGCCGTATAAAGACCATAATCTGGGCACCAGGGATGTTCATTGGTAGAGCATTGGTTTTCATTTCTTGGTCTTTTCAGAGTAAATATGCATTTTTTAAAGATAAAATATATTTTTGAGTTCATACTTACACTTCCAATTCAAATTCAACACTATGGAGTTTTTAATTAGTCAATTTTATATATCTGTGAATTCATTGCAATTTTTTCACTTTATCATGTATTTCTTTTCTTCTTTCTTTTTTATTTTGCTATGATGTCTCTTGCCATAAAAAAGTATTTTACTTTAAATTGTTAAGTAGTCAGATTTATCAGTCTTTTCCTTATTGCACCTGAATTTTGAATGATAGTTAGGAGCGTTTTCCCCACTCCCATGTTACAGGAAGTTTCATCCGTATTTTATTCTAATATGTGTATGGTTTCATTTACGTTTAAATTTCTGATCCATCTGAAATTTATCTCATTGTGTCTGGATGAAAAAAAAGATCCAGTTTTATCTTTATCCACATGGCTTTTCATTTAACCCAACATTACTTATTAAAAAGTCTATCTTTTTCCTCTTAATGTAAGATGCCACCTTTATCCTATATTAAATTTCCACTTGTGATTGGTCTTATTCCTGCACTATTGATCTTTCTGTCCATTTGTATGCCAATATCACGTTGTTGGAATTATGGAAGCTCCAGGACCTGCTTGCCTTTTTCTGAGCTATTCTTGGTAGTGCAGAACTTTTTTATTTTTAAAAAAAATTTTTTTTAACGTTTTATTTATTTTTGAGACAGAGAGAGACAGAGCATGAACGGGGGAGGGGCAGAGAGAGAGGGAGACACAGAATCTGAAACAGGCTCCAGGCTCTGAGCTGTCAGCCCAGAGCCTGACGCGAGGCTCGAACTCACGGACCGTGAGATCGTGACCTGAGCTGAAGTCGGCCGCTTAACCGACTGAGCCACCCAGGAACCCCGGTAGTGCAGAACTTTTGAATGAGAACCTATCTTCATCTCTCCGATCAGGTTCTATGCCCACTTTCAAAGATAACATCTTGCTGATGGTAAGTGAGATTGAGGGAAGACATGGATGGGCCCCTTAAAACAAGATTTGTCATGGGGCCCCTGGGTGGTTCAGTCGGTTGAGCATCCAAGTCTTGATTTTGGCTCAGGTCATGATCCCAGGGTCATGGGATGGAGCACCCAATGGGCTGAGCGTGGAGCCTGCTTGAGATTCTCTTTCTTTCTCTCTGCCCCTCTCCTGCACTTGCATGTGCTTTCTCTCTTAAAAAAAAAAAAAAAAAAAAAAAGACAGGAACTGGCAAACTATGGCTCATGGGCTACATTTATTTGTATATCAAATTTTGTTGATGGGGCGCCTGGGTGGCTCAGTCAGTTAAGCGGCTGACTTCGGCTCAGGTCATGATCTCGCTGTCTGTAAGTTTGAGCCCCGCGTCAGGCTCTATGCTGACAGCTCAGAGCCTGGAGCCTGTTTCAGATTCTGTGTCTCCCTCTCTCTGACCCTCCCCCATTCATGCTCTGTCTCTCTCTGTCTCAAAAATAGATAAACGTTAAAAAAAATTTTTTTTTAAATGAAATTTTGTCGAAATACAACTATATTGTCTATAACTGCTTTTGTGCTACAATGGGAGATTGAATAGTTGTGATAAAGACTATATGAACAGCAAATCTTAAAATATTAAAATACTATTTCTGGACCTTTACAGAAAAAGTTTGCTGACCCTGCCTTAAGATAATATATTGGCATCCTAATGGGTCTTCTAGAGATAATGTTTAACCCCAAACAGGACCCACTACATAATTTGTGGGGCCCAGTGCAAAATAAAAATTCAAACCCCCTCACTCAAAAAAGTGAAAAAAGTGCTGTGAATGGTAGTAAAATAGAAAGCCTTTTCCTTCTGTGTTTTTCTCTTGATTTGTCACATTTTTTTATTTGCTCTATAATGTCATTTTAAATAAACAAAAATTAAAAATTTAAATTATTAGCACAAATTTTACCTTTCATCTTTACATCATCCAGTATCTATTTTAAATGTAAATATAAGAGCATTTAACTTGTATGCAGAATCACTGGAATTATGCAATTCATATTTCTTGGCTTGTCCCTTGAGGATGCCTGCAGTTTGCGGGGGGAGAAAAACACAAGCCCAAAACATTGGAAGGAGAGAGAGAGATTCTCTCAGGCATGCAGTGGGCCCAGGAGAGCAAGTGCAGACCCTTAAGAGAAGCCCAGGGCACAATCAGGACACAGGGGGCTTAAAGTTTGCCTGGTTTCCCTTCCTACAAACTGCTGGACCAATGCTCCATATCCAGGCCTGGGGAGAGAAAGTCCCACAGGCCCACCACCGCAAGAAGAGGATACCCCCAAGGATATTGCAACCTATGCTCCAGTACAGCCGTGTGCCTGGATCGGGGTGGGCAAATCACCCCCTAATGCAGAGTAGAGTGGAGGAACGGTAGTGGTCATTAAGCAGGGCTGGGGAGAGGGGAGTAAAGGGGGCAGTGCTGGGTGCTGAGAACCTGTCTTAAGAAGGTGGAGGGGCAGCAGGAAGCCCAGCACATGTTCCATGTCTCATTAGATTTCACTTACAAAACACAAACTCAAAGATAAAATAATTAAGACTATCAAGGCTGTAACCATAGAGCATCAGATTTGGGGCCGTGGATAACCACACTGCTTGCACACCCCTGACACCTCCTTGATCTCAAGTAATGACCCTGTCCCCCTGGGGAATGTCTGTCTACACTACAGCTGGAAGGGAATGGGTGAGAGTATAGATATCATTGGGAGTGCTGCAGATGGGACATACCCCTCAATGACATCTTAGAAGGATTGCCCATCTGCTTAAGTCCTACTTTTTTTTCGTCCTTTTTTAACATGCATTTTTTTTTATTATGGTAACATATACATAATACCATTTTAACCATTTTTTGATGTTTTTTTTTTTTATTTTTGAGAGAGCACAAATGGAGGAAGGACAAAGAGAAGGGGACAGAGGATCTAAAGTGGGCTCCTCGCTGACAGCAGGGAGCCTGATGAGGGGCTCCAACTCATGAACCCTGGGATCATGACCTGAGCCGAAGTCTGATGCTCAACTGAGCCATTCAGGTGCCCCCATTTTGACCATTTTTAAGTGAACAATTCAGTGTCCTTAAGCACATTCACATCGTGTGCAGCCATCAGCATCATCATCTTTCTCCAGAATGTTTTCATCTTGTAAAACTGAAACTCTGTCTCATTAAACAGTAACTCTTCATTCCCTGCTGCCCCCAGCCCCCTGCAGCCGCCATTCTACTTCCTGTCTTTATGAATTTGACCACTCCAGGTACCACATTTAAATGGAATCATATCGTAATTGGGTTTTTGTGACTGGCTGATTTCACTTAACATAATGTCCTCAAGGCTCATCCATGTTGTAACATGTATTAGAATTTCCTTCCTTTTTAAGGCTGAATAATGTTTCATTGTATGTATGTGCCACATTTTGTTTATCCATTCATCTGCCAATGGCCACTTGTGTTGCCTCCACGTTTTAGCTAAGGTGAATAATGCTGCTGGGAACGTGGGTGTGCAAGTTATTGTCCTTTAACACTTGGTTCCTCTATCACTGAATGCACCTTTACATAGGATTGTACTGATGTCGTAGCTACTCTGTAGGGACCTGGGGCCTCAGGGACATTCCAGGGTCATACTCGATGTCCCACTGAGTATTTGGTTTCTAGCCTGCCTAGACTGGCAATAACAGGAAAATGTTTCAGAAAGAGAAACCACTGAAGCATTATTTTTCTTTGTTTCTGCAAAACAACTTTGGTTTATTTTCTCTCATTTGAGGCTTTGTTTTCACCTATGCAAATGTGATTCATCTTTGAGCGCTGGAGAAGGGCCTTAACTAACATAATTACTTCACCAATCATTTCCTTGGCTATTGGAAATCATCTTTTTAGTGAGGTCGACTGCAGTTGCTTGAGCTCTATACAGACCCCAAATAACGAGCAAGCTCCTTTTCTTAACATGCTAATTATTCTCTGAAGCGCGTGTTGTTTTAAAAGGCGGATTTAATTGGATGTTAAATCTGCAATTGAAAGATTAAATTATGAAATAAACAAACATATCAGTCTAATAGGTCTTTGGAAAAAAAATTAGTCATTCCACTTCAGTTTTTGTTAAGTGCATATGCATTCAGATATATATTTAAATGCCCATTTTGCTGTGCCTTGTAGCTCTCTGCCTGAGTTTTTTCCTGGGCTGATTCCAAAGGAAATCATCTCAGGAGGCTGAGTAAGCTTAGGATTCTGGGAGCACTGGCCCCAAAATAACCTTTTGCTTACAGACTTTACCTATATAAATGAAATTCATGAAATGTTGAGAAACCATTTTGAAATGAATAATGCTGAAGCGATTCCAAGCGATAATTTGGGATGCATCAAAGGTGGTGGTTAGAGAATACATTTGCCTCACTGTAAGTTTAAAGGAAATCAAAGATCAAAACAGGTACATGTTCGAGAAGGAAATTAAGAAATGAGAAGTACATCACAGCTATGTAAAAATCCCAAATGATTTTTTTTTCAGAAAATTATTTCAAGGCAAAGCAATACCCTTTTTAATAGAAAAGAATGTGACCCCCCCCAAACACAAGTTTATAAAGCAAGCTTCCTGGGAATAGGAAATAAAGATGAGTAGCTCTTCAACTTGACATTTTAAAAAGGAACAAGAAAGCAAAGATTTTTTTTCTCTCCCCCCCCCTAAAATAAGTACCCATCGAGGAGAATGGTAATACAGCCACAATACGAAGTTTCTTTAAGCACGGATGCCCAGGGCTGGGGAGATGAGAGGGATACGCAACATACTCCACCATGTTTCAGTCAGCTACACTAGACTAAGTACAGACGCATCTCCAGCGTAAGACTGTTGCTCTTTCCCAGCGACAGGGGTCGGGTGTGTGAAAGGGGGAGCCAGGTGACGGCATCTTCTCCCTGTTGTCCTCGCCTCTTAGGAAAATACCGTATTAGGTAGGTACCTCAAGGGGAAATTCTAGTACGTTGTTTGGAGAAAGATACTTTCTTTCATTGATAGTTTATCAAACAACCATCATTTACCCCTAAATCAGACGAATTTTTAGCACATTACTTTTCCATGTTTTAACACTTGGTAATGAGATTTTCTTGAAGGCGTCATTCCAGGAGTAGTACATTCGCCAAAATAATACCTTTTGTTGATCAAGCCTTTAATTTTCATCTCATGAAATTCGTTGTCTGTCTTTCATTTACTGTCTACTTGTTAGGTGATGCTAAGACATCCTAACAGCATAGAGTGACCGGGTCTGAACACCGTTTGAAATCTAGAAAATTTGTCCTTATATTGTTAGTTTTTAGGTGTGAAAATGGCAATATAGTTATGGTTAAAAAAAGGGGGGGGAGTTTTGTCTTTTACAGAAGTATTGAAATATTTCCGGATAAAATGATGTAGTGTTTTCTTTAGAAAGAATATAGGGGCGCCTGGGTGGCTCAGTCAGTTGAGTGTCCGACTTCGGCTCAGGTCATGATCTCATGGTCCGTGAGTTCCAGCCCCGCGTCAGGCTCTGTGCTGATGGCTCAGAGCCTGGAGCCTGTTTCAGATTCTGTGTCTCCCTCTCTCTCTGACCCTCCCCTGTTCATGCTCTGTCTCTCTCTGTCTCAAAAATAAATGAACGTTAAAAAAAAAAATAAAAAAAAAAAAAAGAAAGAATATAGAACATAGGCAAGTGGGGAGGGACCTGAGTGAAATAAGACTGCCCAGGCAGGGATGATTGTGGAAGTTGGTCCTGGGGTACCAGTACAGGTATGTATATAGGAGTTAAGTATATGGTATCTATTTTGCATATGTTTGAAATTTTCCATAACAGAAAGTTTTTCTTAAAAAAAAAAAAGCTGTCTTTACACTCTTTGCTTAAGAATCCTCTCCCACTTCCCCAAGTAAAAGAGTGAGTGCAAAGGAGTGAGTCTCTGTTCTCGAAAGAGGGTCGCATGCCGGATCTATGTGGTAGCAGTGACTCTCCTGTGTTTTCTGTTCCGGCCACACCATCACTGCTGGGAACAACTGCCCAGAGACACAACCACCTGCTTCCTGCTCTGGGGGGGAGTCACATCAGGTACAGGAGCCACGGCTCACAGCAGGTGGAGGTAGAGAGTGCAGGTCCTCGTAATGAGACTTGTAGAGGCCAAATTCCTACCACCAAGTACCATTCTTACCATTGAACAAAACTCTCTCCCCAGTCCTGTTTCTTTCTTCTGTGTATTGGGATGCATATGTAGCGCTCTTATCTCCCTACTAATTGCCAATCCTTTAGGGGAGAAAGGGAATGGAAAAGAAAACCATTTACTAAGTGCTTATTTATTATGTGTTAACAATACACACTTTACAGGTGGTATTTCATGTAATCCTGTGAGGTGTTAGGTAATTTAAAAAATCCTGTGAGGAGAGGTTATTTTTAAAAATCCTATTCTTACAAAAGAGGAAACTGAGGTAGGAGAAATTAATTGACTTGATGGTCTATATAGCTTAGAATACCTTTGGTTGCAATTAAATAATAAACCAAGCTCAAACTGTTTCAAACAATGAAAAGAAATTATTAGCTAAGGTAACTCAGTAAATCCCAAAATGCAGCAGATTTTAAGGACAGGTCTGTCAGCGTTTGCTTGTTTGTTTGATGTTTATTTATTTTTATTTTATTTTATTTTTTATTTTCTTTAAGGTTTATTTATTTTTGGGAGAGAGAGAGAGAGACAGAGCATGAGCAGGGGAGGGGCAGAGAGAAAGGGAGACACAAAATCTGAAGTAGGCTCCAGACTCTGAGGTGTCAGCACAGAGCCCGACGCGGGGCTTGCACACACGAACTGCAAGTTCATGACCTAAGCCGATGTCAGATGCTTAACCGACTGAGCCGCCCGGGCACCCAAATGTCTGTTTATTTTTGAGACAGAGAGAGATAGAGTGTGAGCTGGGGAGGGGCAGAGAGAGAGAGGGAAACACAGAATCTGAAGCAGGCTCCAGGCTCTGAGCTGTCAGCAGAGACCCCCATGCGGGGCTCAAACTCACAAATCATGAGATCATGACCTGAGCCAAAGTCGGACGCTTAACGGACTGAGCCACTGAGCCACAGGGGCACCCCTCTGTCAGGGTTTTGATTCTTGTGTCTCCAAGATTCTCCAGATTCTGCTTCCCTCCATGCACTGGCCTCATCTGCAGACCAGCTTCCCTCATAGCAACGGAGAGGCTATGGCAGCCTCAGGTCTCATGTGGGCATAACATAATCAGGGCAAGAAAGGCTCCTGTCTCCCCAGCTAGTCTAGTAGTAGACTTTCCAGGGTTCTCTGCGCCTGTCCATTCATGGAGAGGAAGGACTGGGAGAAATAAATCTAAGGTGGTCCAGCTTGGTGGTTGAGCAGAAGGAGAATATTGGTGGTCATTTCTGGTTTGGGGAAAAGCAAAAGGGATTGCGGGAAGAAAGAGCCAATGGAGAACTTTTGTCTTTCATCTGGAAGAAGTGGAGAGAGGTTAGAATAGAGAGATGGGCTCTGCTCTGTTTTGTTTTCAGTGATGTTTGCTGTGCACCTATAATTCACTCTTTCCTTTAACATTTGCTAGAGAGATAACACAAAGGATTGAAATAGTAGTAATTCATTTAAATTGTTGGATTGTGCTTTTCTGAACATGACCCTGCGCTGAGAATGGACCATATGGGACTCTAGGTTTTGTTTGAGTTGCATAATAAACTGAAACAAGATACAAGCAAGAGCCAAAAAAGAGTAATATGGGCAACGTGCGTCGTGGCTGTTTAGAAACTGAGGGCTGCTGGACGTGGGAAAGGGCTGATAGAGGAGGCAGGATTTGATGTTGAGGAATGCAGAAGATTTGGTTGGTTAAGCTGGCAAAGTAAAAACTTTGGGACTATGCATAGAAAATCACATGAACTTGGGGATAAAGCAGAGAGTCTGTGTTGGGAAGCAGTAGGTTGAATGGTAAGGATACAAATAGCTAACATTTATTGAGCACTTAATATGTGCCAGATGCTGATCATATTTTAACTGGCATATTTTAACTCATTTTAATTCTCATTAAAACATGGAAAGGTTAACTAATTTGCCAGAGGTCCCACAGCCGGTAAATCGTAGAGCCAAGATTTACATCCTGGGAGTGTGACTTTGGCCCATTCTCTTCGCAACTACACAAGCCGGGGGCCAGTCAGGGGAACGGCTCTCTCTCATGGGCAGCGGTGACTTGCCAGAGGAGAAACACATGGAAAGCAGAAATTTAGAAAACATTCGTCTTGTAGTATATTAAACAAATCTTCAACGAGGAGAGCGTGCAGGTAGTGAGGGTAAAGAGAGGAAGGCCCAGACAAAGGTAGTGTCAGTGGGAAAGTATGAACAGATTCAGTGTCTCCACAAGACTAAAGAGAGACAGCCTCAAAATTCGGGACACAATGAATCAGATTTGTCTCTCCTCACTGGCCCCTGAGGAACAGACCCTTGATGGTGGCCTTGGATCAATAGGAAAGGTAAGGAAATGCCCAGAGTTGAAGCACAGCCTAAGGACAGGAAAATACAGGACCAGGGCATCCGAGTGGCCAGGGAGCAAGAGGAGGTCATCAGGTGGAGAGCTGGGAGGACTCTCCCAAAACTCATTGTGTGCTAGCAGTTTAAAAGCCAAATGCCGCTCATGCAGCTATTGATACATTACACTAGTTAGAACAATGAATTGAGCACATATACAGCTACGTGGATAGAGCTCAAAAATCCAAGGATGAATAACAACAGAAGACACAGAAAGAAATTCACAGCACAGCACCACTGATGTAATTCAGAAACCTCGTACACCCGCAAAGCCAAACCACACATTTTACGAGGGTATAGTCATTCAAGGATGTGTACGCGTCACACATGGTTCGTCAGGGTGGGCACCTACAGGAAGGAAGGAAGGCTGGAATGGAAGAGACCTCCTCCCAACAAGAGGGGACTGCAGATGGATGATGATGGTGCGGCTTGAACTGGGGGTAGGGCCACCTCACCCACCTGCACCTTCCCCAACAAGGGCAAAGGGGCAAGAGATGATCTTGGCTGACTGCGCATTGCCCAGGGCCGGCCCAGGGGGAGAATCACTACAGGCCAGGTCTAGCTCCTTCTGTCTCTCCTGTTTCTGGTGCTTTTGAATAAGGGTACAGATAACTCTCCCACCAGGAGCTGCCAGAGCAGGGCACAGGCTGAGGGACGGCAAGGTGGTGGCGCGAGAAAAGCATAGGAGTGGCCTAGTTCTGCCACATCTGGCTGTGGGACCCAGCCAACCCATTTCCTCCCTCTGGGCCTGGTTTTCTCATCCGTAAAAACGGAGTGTTTGCATTGCACTTTCTCTAAAGTCCCTTCCAGCTCTAAAATTTCTATTCTCCCAAGGCACCTGGGTGGTTGAATCGGTTGAGCGGTCTGACTTTGGCTCAGGTCATGATCTCACTGTTTGTGAGTTCAAGCCCTGCATCGGGCTCTCTGCTGTTAGCAGGGAGCCTGCTTCAGATCCTCTGTTCTCCTCTCTCTCTGCCCCTCCCCCACTTGCACGCGCGCACGCGCACACACACACACACACACACACTCTCTCTCTCTCTCTCTCTCTCTCAAAAATACATGAACGTTAAAATTCCTATCCTCCCTCCCACCCTAGGAAAGAAACCCGCACATCCCAAGGAAAGTCTACCCCCCTTTCTCGCACCTCAGAGACATTCCGGAGTGTGTGCACAGGCTCCACAATTCACTTTCATGGCCAGTGAAAATAAAGCTGATCTGTCAATGACTTCTCAACACGCTGACTTGGGAATTACAAATAAATTTCTGCAGCTGTTATATTGTGTTTATAATGTTGTTCGTATGAATTTATGAAACTTGTGAAACCCTAAACATTTGTCTTCCTTGAAAGGAAGGAGTTAGGTTTGGTCACCAAAATGAATCATGCCTCTGCGTGTGTGTGTGTGTGTGTGTGTGTGTGTGTGCACGCGTGCATGTGTGTAGGGGAAATGTGTCTGATTGCTGTAATTTTCCTTTCAGTAATGGACTGATTTCCACTTCTAGGCAGGAACACCCAATCAATCGATACTGTTGACCGCTGCCGCAATTGCCATGGTTTAACACATTACCCCTTTTATTTGTACTCCTGTGTATCTCTTCTGTGTTTGACAACCTCTTTCTCTGAGCAAGGAAGGATCCCTTCTAGTTCCCCCAAATCACTTGTTTTGATCCTATTGTTTGTTACAATGCAGGTGTGAACTATTTACAAGTTTGCCTAAGTAACAGATTTGGAGGCAGATTACTTATAGAGTCAGAATCTGTTATATGTGAAGCACTAAGGAAGCTCAGACTGGAAAAGGGAGTATGAGACGTGTTTCTACTAGAGGTGGTAACGTTCTGTCTGTTGATCAGGAAGCTGGTTACACAGGTACATTCAGTTTGGGAAAAATTCATCAAGCTATACAGTTACATGCCCTTTCTGTATGTAAATTATATTCCAATAAATTTTTCTCTTTTTTTAATGTTTATTTATTCTTCAGTGAGAGGAGAGGAGACACAGAATCCAAAGCAGGCTCCAAGCTCTGAGCTGTCAGCACAGAGACTGTTGTGGGGCTCGAACTCACAAACTATGAGATCCTGACCTGAGCTGAAGTCAGATACTTCACCGTCTGAGCCACCCAGGCTCCCCAAATTTTTCCCTTTTAAACCCAAGTACTTGAAGTCACCAGTATCTCTCATCTTTGTAAGGATGTCTAGCGGTTAATTATCATTTAGTGGATTTAAATTACTACTGGTCAGATTGAATCTCAGATTCGTAGAATTTTAAACTTAGATCTCAAAAATAATTTAGTTTAATTCCTTTTTTTTTTTTTTTTTTTTACAGCTGAAGGAATGCAGGCCCGGTGGAGAAATGGCTTGCCCAAACCCACACAGAGGTGAAGACACGGTCAGCCTCGCCCCCTCCTCTTGGCCAGCTACAGATACAGTAATGGTACCATCAAAAAGACCTAAGCTGGGGCGCCTGGGTGGCTCAGTTGGTTGAACGTCCGACTTCGGCTCAGGTCATGATCTCACAGTTCGTGGGTTCGAGCCCCGCATCGGGCTCTGTGCTGACAGCTCAGAGCTTGGAGCCTCTTTCAGATTCTGTGTCTCCCTCTCTCTCTGCCCCTCCCCTGTTCGCGCTCTGTCTCTGTCTCAAGAATAAATAAACATTAGAAAAATTAAAAAAAAAATACCTAAGCTGTTGGAGACAAATATACCTACTCACACAATTCTTTGGTGCTCTCAGTCTAAAATGAGGAATTATTCAAGAAGATAATTTGCCAGTGACTGAAATGTGCTGCTGCTTACAAAAAGGGGTATTTTTTTAAGTTTAAAATTAAGATAGTTCTAGAAATGCAGAACAAGGCAATGACTATGTCTGTTTGCCTCCTCCTCCCCCAGTGCATGAGAGGCTTGGAGGTGTGGAAAGCAGGTAGCCAAGAACCCTTGGTGGGGGAGGCCCAGAAGAGGAGCATGGATGTCTGGCAAGAATACCTCACTCCTATGCTGCCAGTCAGCCTTGTCTTCAACTTCTAAATAGGGTACCAACACCGCCCCCCCCCCCCCCCCCCGCCAATTGGGGAAGATCTACATGCACTCAATTATGCAGAAGTATGAGCTCGCAGTGGCAAACTTGCATTTTACTCAGGATTTTTTGCTACCTGTTCTCCCTGGAAGAGGCACATAAAATAAATACTGTGAGTCGTTTGGGCAGTGGACTGGAAACTCACAATCTATAACTCAGGTTACCTGTGTCGGTGTGGGAAATGCTGTACTGGTAATTTCAAACGAATAAAATGGGTTTGGGGAAGAAGGTGGGGTGGAGAGAAGGGAAGGGGAGGAAGTTGCAGCTGGAGAAAGAAACAGAGAGTGAGAAAGAATGCCCCAAATGGGGAGCATTGTCACTGAAGTTTGTGCTTTGGAGTAAAAGGCAGGCCTTTCTCTGGCAGGGCAAGTGCTGAATTCCACAGGCGAGGAAGACAAAAGGCTTTAAGCAAGGATTCAAATAGGGAAACTCATAACCCATATTTGTTGTACTAGAATGAAAAGCTTATACCTGGAGTTTATTTAGTTTCCCCCATTGTAATTGTCTCTGGCCGCATGTACAGTAGGAAATACCAAAAGGGGCGGGAAACACTGGGCCCCACAGATTCTCTACCCGATAACTGTGGCCTGTCAAGCAGGCCTAGATAAGGCCAACAATTCACCTTGTTTGACCTCCGGAAGGTTAGGCAATCAGATAAGGTGGCCCAGGGAGCACCAGGAAAAGCCAACAAGTTCTTGTTGCTATTAGGACTTAAAACTTTTTTAGCAGTGGGGGCCCCAGCCAGGCTTCAAGAATCCACAGGTGACTTTGTTTTGGGATACCCTTTCCTAGCCCCTCACCCAGCACAAAAGGGATTTTGCTTTCTCAAACTCTATGTCAGCAAAACCTTGGTGAAGTCCAGCCTGGCCTCCCCATCACTGGCCCTCTGGCCGAAGCTCCCTCTCAGCCGGACCTGGGTGGATGCTCACCAGTTCAGCCCAGGCTGCTACTTTTCCCCTACTCTTGTCCTCCCCAAATGGTTTTTTTTTCCCCCCTTGGCCTAGTGGAAGGAGCTGGAGAAGCTACCGGAAGTTTGGGATCTAGACCCAGGGTAAGACCACTTTCCCAGGGGCAACAGAGAGCACCGGTGGCCAGCCAGGATTTCCCCCAATCTAGCGCCCTATTCAGGGTTGAAAGAGTATGGTTTTAAATAGGGTGGGCAGGGAAGGTCTCACTGACTGCCCTACAGTTTGGGGATTGTTGCTGTTTTGAAATATTTCCACCTCTGCTTCCCCTTTGCCAAGTGCGTGGATGATGGAGATAAAGTCAATAATCCAAAGCCCTGTCTTCCTCAGTCTGTATCTCCAAAATAAGACACCCATTCCTCTCAAATATCCAAATCACAAAGGCCCGGGCCCCACCTGTCAAATCAGCAGAAAGGTCAGACTTCTCTTAGGTTTCCCTCCCCAAATACTACTGAGAGTCACTGGGGTGGGTTGGTCTTGTCCATTATTCAGTCCCTGGTTTGCCTGCCTGCTGTCACCTTCCCAGAGAGGGAACCACTACAGGTACCTGGGGGCTGAGGATGTCCAACCTGCTTGGCCTTTACCCTGGCCTAGCAGGTGGCCAGCTGTGCACTTCATTTGCTGGTTTGGAGAAGCCCTGATGGGCTCACATTCATTTTCATGTCCACGTTGTTCTTCTACTACTCCTGCAGATCTTTGATCATTGACCTTGGCATCACCTTTCTCAGCTTCTGACCCAGCATATCCCTTCAACTTCCAAGTGTGGATCACCTTCCTTAAGTAAACTTTCTCTCGGGGCTGTATTTTTTTTTTTTTTGGATGCAGTTTGGGGTCACCTGAATGGCTCAGTTGATTAAGCAACTGACTCTTAATTTTTTTATTTATCTCTTTTACCATGCTAAACATAACTATTTTGAACTAAGAAAAAAAATCAACCAATTTGAGAGATATTTGTGGGCTCAAATTGTTTGGATTTGTTGATATTTTGAGGAATTGGGAGTGTGAAGAATAATCCACAGGTTTTACAGCTTATTTAGATGGAGATAGAGAACATGGAAGAAGACCAAGATTGTAGGAGAAAGTTATAAGTTCTCTTTGAAGTTTGAAACCCTTTTAAAGCAGTTGGACACAACATAATCATTGACATGAATTCTAAATATGGAATAGGAGAAATAGAAATACTCCACAATGGTATATTTCAGTTATTGACCCAAGGATTATTCAATAGCTATCATCTCAAATCTATTTTCATTTAATTATGAACTTAAACTTTTGATTCTTCTATGTGAAAGTGTATAAATATATTCTTAGTGGGCTCCTGGGTGGCTCAGTCGGTTAAGCGTCTGGCTTTGGCTCAGGTCATGATCTCGAGGTTCGTGAGTTCGAGCCCCACGTCGGGCTCTGTGCTGACGGGTCAGAGCCTGGAGCCTGCTTTGGATTCTGTGTCTCCTTCTCTCTCTGGCCCTCTCCTGCTCTCTCTTTCTCTCTCAAATAAATAAACATTTAAAAAGTTTTTCAATAAAAAAGTATATAATCTTAGCAACTTTAATACTTTACTTGTAAATTTGCCATTATTTACTTCTGATCATTTTTATATTTCAGTCACTATCATTAACACTACTCCAGGAGTATTCTCACGTGATTGGGAGTGGACATGAGGAAAACAACAGAGCAAGTGAAGGTAGAGATGGACATGAGATCCCAAAGTCATCTGTGTCTACTGCCCTTTATATCAGGATGAGACAACTTCTGGTAACTTGTCACACGTCTCTTTCTCTGGATGTCTAAATGTATTTCCCATCTTTGAGTTGCTCTTCCTTTTCTCTGTATCATTTATCGCCCCTGCTTGTTTTGGCTTAGACTGGGAACCAGGAGAGTTGACCCTCAGCCTATAGAGGTCTGACCTCTGATAGGACGCTGGAGGAGGGGGATGCTGCTGAGTAGTGCTGGAGTGTGCTCCCTGTGGGTGACCAGCACATTCAGGAGGCAATTCTTCCCAAATATTATGCCAGGGGGACATGTTTGAGAACTGTAAGAGAGATTAGCACATGTAATCCCAGTCCTATAGGCTAATGGCATCATAATTGAGGCTCAGAAACTTCATCTGAAGTTAATGAAGTGAGATGATGCCTCTTCAAAAGCACTTGGTAAATATTCATTAAATCAATGAATGAAGAAATAGATTTGAAGAGATTAAATAACAGCAACACAACAACAGCAGCAAACCCAAACAGTTGTGACTGTATGTTCTCAGTGCTTGCTGTCCCAAGTGTCTTACGAATTTGGAGTTTGTTGACCCTCACAACCACTTTATGAGGTAGGACTTTCTTATCTCTATTTCCAGATGGGATCTGGAGACCCGAGTGGTTTCTCAGCTAGTAAGTGGCAGAGCTGGAACTCAACCCCCTACAGTCTGGCTGTAGCCTTTAGCACCAGTATACTGTCCTCTCTGTCTAAGTAACCTGCTCAAGGTCATGCATGGATACTACTTGAAACCAGGTCTGACATCAGACCACGTGCTCTCAACCACTGCTATGGTCAGAATGTTTGTGCCCTCCCTAAAATTTATATGTTGAAACCTAACCTCCAATGTGATGGTACTAGAAGGTAGTAGGGGCTTTTGGGAGGTAATTTCGTCCTGAGGGTGGAGCCCTCTTGAATGGGATTAGTACCCTTATAAAAGAGGCCCTAGAGGGTTTTCTCACTCCCTCCTGCCATGTGAGGGTACTGCAAAAAGACGACCATTCATGGGGGCGCCTGGGTGGCTCAGTCGGTTAAGCATCCAACTTCAGCTCAGGTCATGATCTCGTGGTTTGTGAGTTCAAGCCCCATGAACCCTGCATGGGGCTCTGTGCTGACAGCTCGGAGCCTGGAGCTGCTTCACATTCTGTGTCTCCCTCTCTCTCTGCCCCTCCCTCTTTCTCTTTCTCTCTCGCAAAAAGTAAATAATAAACATTAAAAAAAAAAAAAAAGACCATTTATGAGCCAGGAAATGGGTTCACCAGACACCAAATCTGCTGGTGCCTTGATCTTGGACTTGCAACTTCCAGACCTGTGAGAAATAAATTCCTATTGTTTATAAGCCACCAAGTCTGTGCTATTTTGTTAAGGCAGCTCAAATGGACTAAGCCACCATTCCATATTATTTCCCTAAAGGATCATTGCCTATCAAGAAAGTTTCTGTATGTCAGGCCATTCTCCAGTTCCAGGCTGCTTCATTTACCTGATCAATGAGTCTATTTCCCTTTCTCACAAGAGAAAAGACAGAGACAAGAACTGTTAAAACTACTTGCTTTTTTGTCATATAGGAGAAAAAAGAATAGTTGTTTAACTAAAATTTCCACCATTAATCATCCTGGGAAATAGAACCGAACAGTTATTCTCCAAAACTCACAACAGAAATCTTTAGCAATGTGAGGACTTGCAAAGGTGCAGACCTCAGTACTTATTGTTGAAACAGATGATGGAGGCACCTGTTATTTCACAGGTGAGAAAACTAGGTGGAGAGAGGGTAAGTGTGCCTTATCTCCAGTCATGAGCCTGGTTAGTGGCAGCCGGGACGAAGCAGATCTCCTGACTCACTGTTTAACAAAGCCTCTGTTCATCCTGTTTGGCCTCAGATTTCTCTCTGTGACCTGAAATAGCATTTCACCCATTCATCAGTCACTTATTAATTAATTAATTCACCCTTGAATATCTACTGAGTGCTTTCTTTATACCATGCTCTTTTCTCTGTGCTGGACATGGAGTGGGAAAGAGGACAGATATAATTTCTGCTTTCATGGAGCTTACAATCTATTGAATAGATAGGCCATGAATGAATGAATGAATGAATGAGTGAATTAAGAAATAAAAAAGAAAGAGGGAGTAACAACTACCATGATGAAAGCAGGATGTGGAAAAAAGGTCAACTTTAGCTTGGGGTTCAGGAAGGTTTGGAGGGAGTTCATTTAAGTAGAACCATCATCAGTGGTGATAGGAAGGCAGCCATCTTGAGGGATAGCATCCCAGAGCTGAAGCCCTTAGAAAAGGGCCCTTAGAAAAGCAGGGGCTTGTAGAGTCTGAAGAACATGAAATAATACAAAGGAGGGAGTGAGGGAGGCAATCTATGCTATTGAGTGGGACACTCAGATCAAAAAATCTCATGAAACCATTAAGAAAGATGGTTATAATGCTATGCAACAAGCTAGAAATTGATCATGGTATAATGTCATGGCAGCCGGAGGGGGACAGGAAATATTGTATGGAAGCCATGACTGCAACTGTAAAATTTACATGTAAAAAGCCTGTAAAGGAGATGATTAGAATGATTGTGTGAACTTGTGGGATTGTAGGTAATATGATTTCTTTTTTTCCATTTCTTTATTGTTTCCAATGTTTCTCTAATGGGTTTCATTATTTAAATGGAAAGACCGAATGTATAAAAACAAGTTTTAGCTGATGCTTTAAAAATAAAAATAGGATTAAGTTCTTGGGTGTTCTAGATTAGATTTGAGTTAGATTTTTTTTCACTTATGTTTTCAAAGTAATATATGCATATAGATATTTAAATATCAAATAATACTATAAGACATATTGAAAAAGAGCCATCATGCCCTACCCCTACCCAAACTCGGGTTCTATTCTCCTGAGGCAATCACTTTCAAGTCTTTTGACTGTTTCACATTTTTTTCTGGCATTTATCCCTGAATTTCTAAATAACATGCCTCTATTTTTATTGCTTGATTTTTTCCACCATCTTAGAAGTTCTTTTTATCTCTCTCCCATGTTCGAATCCACTTTTTTCTTAGCCCACATATTGGTTTACTTCCTTGTTTTGCTGGAACACAACTTCCTTCTTTTATTGAAACACAACTAACAAAGAATGCATGCAAAATAAATTTGCATGTTTGAATAAACTTCTGCTCTGTGCTCACATTTGACTGATAATTTGACTGGGTATAAACCTCTAGGTAGGGTTCTTATTTTTTTTTTCTCCAGTTTTTTGAAGGCATAGCTCCACTGTCTACAAACTTTCATTGTGGCTATTGAAAAGTCTGACAACATTCTCATTCCTGATTCTTTATATATGATCTCTTCCTCCTACTTCCTGCACCAGAGCTTTTACGGTCTTCTTCTTATCCTTATTTTAATGAAATTTCATTCATTACTTCATTTGGGGTAGATCTTTTTATTGGGGCCCTTTCAAACTGGATACTTGTGTCCTTCAATTTGGGAATTTTTTTTTTTTTTGTTAATTCTTTAATAATTTCTCCCCTTTGTGTTTTTCTCTTCTCTCCTTTTGGAACTTCTGCTACTTCTGTGTTGGACCTCTTGAGTGATAATCACATTTTCTTATCTTTTCTCGGCAACTTTTCATCTCTTTTGTTCTACTCTCTAGAAGAGTTCCCTAACTTTATCATCAGCATTTTCTATTGAATTCTTAAATGTCTACCATGATATTTTTAATTTTAAAGAACTATTTCTTGTTCTATAGTTCCTTCTTATTATATTTATCCTTCATAGTATAGTATTGTCTCTCATATTATTTCAATATTAATTATAGTTTGTTGTTATAGTTTCCTCTGCTCTTGCCTTGTTTCATTCCCTTCAACTTACCTGTTTCTGTTTTTGTTTGTTTTGGTGTATGACTTTCATATTGGGAGCTTTCCTCAAATGTCTGTTAATACATTACGACCTATTTACTTGTAAGACTGAGACACAAAAGAGATGATAGGAAGCTCTAGGCGGGAGAGGGCAAGGCTTATGGATAGGCAGGCATCCTTCATGGCAGGATAGTGTTATGAACTGAATTCTATCCACTGCAAATTCATATGTTGAAGCCCAAGTCCCAAAGTAACTATTTGCAGATAGAGCCTTTAGCAGGTAATTAATGTTAAGTGAGGTCATAAGGATGAGCCTTACTCTGATAGGACTTCTAAGAAGAGGAAAAGACACCAGAGAGTTCTCTGTGCTTTTGCATAGAGGAAAAGCTATGTGAGGGCATAGTGAAAAGGCACTTTCTGCAAGCTGAGGAGAGAAGTCTCACCAAAACCAAAACCTGTTGGCACCTTGATCCTGGACTTCCAGCCTCCAGAACTGTGAGAAAATAAATTTCTGTTATTTAAATCACCCAGTCTATGGTATTTTGTTACGGCAGACTAATATAAATGGCTGGGTGGGGACTTGTTCATCTCACTGTGGACTCCCCCCATCCCCACCATAAGGGATCTAGTCCATTTCTTCAGACACTTATCCTCTAACCTCTTGTTTGAGAGTTAGAGTAGGAGTGGCTATAACTTTGGAAGCTAAACAAAATGAGGGTTTAGGAGAGGGGGGGGAATCCCTTAAAACAGTGGGTTTTCAGTACATTTGACAGCTAAATCCAGTGTCCCCACGGCCAAACCCTTTAGATTCAACTTCTCCCTTTTGACCCTGAAGTCTCCTGAGATAAAGGAAGGGCAGCCTTCTGGCTGAGTCTGTTGGGAGTAAGAATTTGGGATTAATTATTCATTATATCGATTTTCAACCAATGTTCTACTTTTCATCCTCACCCCTCACCTCTGCCTTCACATGTATATGGTGCCTCCAGCCTCTCCAGGGGCCTGGTTCACAGAGATTTGCTTCCTGTTGGCTTCCTAACCCTTCCCTATTCTTCTGCAGGAACTTCACAGAAAGCTGAAGCCAAAGTGGTTTGTGCTTATCCAAATATTTTAATTTATTAAATTATGTCATTTGGAATATATTTTGAAGAATATATTTAATATATATTAAAAGCATATTGATGTAATGAATACCCATACATTTACCACCCGACTAAAAAAGGGGGAGATTATCAATACCAGTGAGTTTCTTCCAAGATGGATTGTTTCCCAGACCAGTAGATTCATGCTTTTCACTAGTTCAGTAACATTTGCATTTCCTCTGTTCTCTCTAACCTCTCTTTATAAGACTCCATCACGTCTTCTCAGCTTGTCTTCCACTTGTTTTTAACCTCTCCCTCATATTTTCCATATCCTTGTCTCTTTACATTTGTTGCATGTAATTTACCTAAGATCTCAGTGTATTCTGGCAATAGAATTTGTCAGAATGTCTAGTCTGTTACATTGCTGGAAAAGGAAGTCCCCAATCCCATCTCTATGCTTTCTATCTTGTAGTGGTTCATAGACATCACTGGTCTGCTGCTATCTCCTTTTTTTTTTTTTTTTTTTTTTTTTTGGTTTTGTGATTTTAAACATTTTCAATTCCTTTTCTGTCATTTTAAAGGTATTCCAGGAGAAATTTGAGAGAAACACTTTTGTTCAATCTGAAATGTTTAAATGGAAGTTGGTTAGGATTTTCTTTTAGAATTGTGTAGCACTGCCTTAGGTCTAATGTCGCCAAGAAAGGAAGTTCACATGGAAATCTATCAATACAGTCATTTAATATAGCTTTTCCTTAGGAGAAATTATTGGGACAAACTCCTAAGTAGCTTGATAAATGTTCTCCTTTAATGTTCTCTATTGTGAATCATCCTGTGGATAGAAGGACATGTTCCGAGACTTATCCAGATGGAAAACTACATATTTACATTTCATAATAAAACTTTTAGGAAAGATGCATTAGTCATCTTGATTAAAGAACTGAACAACTTAAGCTGTTTAGAGACAAAAGACCAAACTATTCATATTAAATTTATTGTTCTGTCCATGAAGAAAGATTAGGTCTGAAATAGCCACTTCTTAATTCGAGTGACTGGGAAATCACTCCACCAGTGCATAAATCATTGCTGGGTAACTACTAGTTGATTTCACAACTTCTTTGAACTGAAAGTATTTTTGTAAGCCTAAATTCTTGGTATGTGAGTATGAAAATACTTCATTGCAGGACATTAGTATGAGCCAGTGTTCTATCTAGACGCAAGCCCAGAATTGCACCTACACGTACTATTTCCTTTGTGAGCTAAGAATCTGTCCACAGAGGCCAGTCCAGGTCATCACTTTGCTATGATCAGGTAGGGTCCTTCTTAGCAAGGCCCTGCCCCCTGCTGGCCCTGCCTATCCTGGGCAGTGTGGCCCCAGGGCTGGGTTTGTTCCCCAGCTATGACAAACAGTCGTCTGTCTTAAAGCACAGGCTCTAATTACCCCTGCCATTAGCCTGCCTGGCAGGACTGCAGATGTTATTAATGGTCATGAAATTATCCAATGCCTTTCAAAACTCCAGAGCCAGTTGATGTTTGTTCCTGTGACCTCTCACAGTATTTCATTGCTTTGTCCATTTTGCTGCTGTATTGAACTTTAACCTTGAGCACAGAATAAAAAATTAGAAGAGTATCACTCTCCTCCATTTTCCTTTTCTCCTCTTATCAGCCTCCCAATTCCCCATTTATTTTGGGATATAATTCAAAATTTTGCCTGAATTGCTGGACTGTTTATTTGCAGGGAGCTCTTGATTGTATGGATGTGCCATTCTCCCCCATCCCTGTTCATCTCATAGATCATTTTTCAAAAATTAAAAATAACTCGCTGCTCCTCACTAGAAAATCAATATATTTTCATGGTAGGAAAAATTAGAAGAATGTAGATGAGCAGAAAGAGGAAGAAAAATCCATAATCTTACCTTCCTTACATAAACACTATTAAAATTTTATGTTATATCTTTACAGATGTTTCCATACAGATATTTGAGAAATATGAGATGATAGTGCTATAACAATATTAATAATAACTAACATACATTGACTACTTAGTATGTAACAGACCCTGTTCAGATTGCTTTTCCATGTATTAATTCACTGAATCATCTCAAGACTCCTAGGAGGTTGGTTTAATTTCTATTGCCATTTTGCAGATGAGGAAACTGAAGCATGGAGAGGTTAAAAATATTGCATAAGGCCTCATAGCTATTTAAGTGGAAGAAACATTATTTAAACCCAAGTAATCTGACTCCAGGCTCTAAACTCTTAAGTAATATGTTATATTGTTATCTAACCTTTCCATCTTTTTCCTTTCCTTCATTTTTTTTCTGAGCTTGAATATTTATCCTTTCCTTCATCTGGAAATTCCTCAACCATGCGTACCCAGAAACTCTAATGTAGCTTCTATCTAATTTTGTTTTAGAAGGACTTTTGGGGCACACCATTCTGTCTTATCTGAATTATAGACTAGGTCTATATTTGGCCAATAAACACATCATGGCAGGATCTACTTAGAATATTTAGCTGGTTATCAGCTGGTCTGTGCAAAATGTATTTGACTTGGTCTCTGGCTGATAGGAGAGACTGAAAAATGTCCAACTGCATAATAGACCTATCCTTGAACAAGTAAGGGTGCAGACGCATTTTCCAGACAAGTCACTGATTGACTAATATGCGGGTAGAAACCATGTTTGTTCACTCCTTTTTCTACTCCATGTGACAATGCCTTGCATGCAACAGACAATGGGTACTTATTTGTAAAGTTGACAAGGATGTTCCAGGAGAGATGGGTTCCAGTTTCAGTCTCACTACAGATTAGCTATTGGAGTGGAGCAAATTACTAAACGCTTTGCCCCTAACCGCTTCTATGCTGTTAGTAAATCTTGGAGACCCTAGGATATCATTCCTGAAGATTCTTAATTCCTATAGAAGAATTGTCTTTTGGTTTCCAAGTTCAATAGTTTTTTTTTTTAATTTTGAAAGACATACAATTTTAATTTCAAAAAAGTGTGGGGGACAAACAGATGATCTCTTAGATATTTTAGTACCTTCCCACCCCCCATTTTGACATACATTACAGATGACATTACATATAGGATACCCTCTTATGGGTGACCCAGTGTGGGAATCATGGCCTAGCACAAGGATAAGAGAGTCTGTAGGATTATGTATAATCCCCAGTCTACTAACTGTAACCCTTACTTACTCTCACTTAAGAAAACACGTTGACTAAGGAACATTTCAAAACCATCCTAATAAAACTGTGAGGGAGTGGTACAGGAACAGGCATAATGACCAGAGAGACAGAGAGAGAGCGAGAGCAGAGAGCCTTGGAGACAAAACCATGTACCCATGGGAAACTGGTATATATGAGAACTTCTTCCCAAATCAGTGGGCAGAACATGGATCATTGACTGGATAGTGTTGAGAAAACTGACTCACTGTAGGAGGAAAAAATATTCCCATATTATAACATATACCAAAAAAAAAAAAATTCCAAATGGATGGAAGATCTACATATGAAAGGAAATATACACACATCCTATGGATAAGTATGTAGAATCTCTTTGTGGCTCTGGGGTTTGGAGCAAATTTCATAACCAAGACCCAAACAACATAAAAGCCAAAATTGATGGGTATGGCTATATCAAACATAAAGATTTCACTTGAAAACAGTTAACCTACCTGACAGAAGGCATTGTGGAAAGATGTTTGCAGTGTCCAAAATCAATAAGGAATTAATGCCCCAAGGAACTTCTACAGGTTGGCAAGAAAAATATAGGAAACCCACGTAGGAAAAATATGGGCAAAGATATAGGCAGTTCATAGAAGGAGAAATCCACATGTGAATAAACCTATGAAGAGATGATTACTTCACCAGTAATCAGTGAAATGAAATTTAAATTACAATGCAACCCACTTCAAAATCATCAGATTGTCAAAATTTGGAAATCTTATTAGTATCAAGTGCTGAAAGGGATTTGGAACAACGGGAACACTCTGACCCTGCTGGAGCGATTGTAATAGCCTGTGCTTCTGGGATTCTACTCCTGTGAGGACCCCAGAGGTGGGCTTACCCAAAGCTCTGTGTGCGTTCCTGCAGCACCATTTGTGGTAACAAAGCATTGGAGTCAAGCAGGAGTCCATCCCTAGGACAATGGCCAGGCATCTGTGGTTTTCTGTAAAGCTGTCAGCAATAATAATTAGATTTACATAAAACAACACGGATGGATTGCAAAAGCGTTGAGTTGAATGAAAAAAGTAAGAAAGAAAATGAGATTTATAGCACATTGCCTTTTGTAATGAAACATGCACACACAAAGCAATAGCATATGTTATTCAAGTATACACATATGTCTAAATAAAGAAAGGAGTGAGGGGTCTGGAGCGAAGCAAGATTGGAGTGGGGATCAAGAAGGAGGAGAGAAAACCCAAATAAAAGGGAGGCCTTTTATGGATTGATGAGTACACTCTGAACTAAAAGAGTAAAATTAATTCAAGTCTGTAGCCCAAAAGAGAAGAAAAGGAAGTAAAATCAAATTGGAATTCACTTAGGAGGTATCCTTATGGTAACAACGTCGAAACATTCTGTTTATATTCTGTATAGCAAACCACTGATAAGTTGTAGCTCTTCATTATTTGAAACGGATCACTGGTGCAGACTGCCCAGCTGTCAGGACCCGGGGCTGAGAGCCATAGTGGGAGCTGTTTGTGTTCACAATTCTTCACCTGACACAATCCTACAGAGGTGGACATGGCCATAGACACTAGAGAGGCAGCTTCAATATTTGAGACACAATTAGGAGACAGATATAGAAAAGGTTTGCAATTATTTATCCATAAAGACCTAGTGTGAATACCTCTTTATCCATATTTTATTTCTTCCATCTACTATTTAAAATCTCCCCCTTATATTTACAGAATGAAAATCAGAAATCTAAACAGCTCTCACATCATTTCCCTAATTCCCCTAGCCTGCACTGCTCGGATGTCAGTCTCCAAATTCCTAATACAAATGAACAGAAGACAAAATCATTTCCCAGGATTGTGAAATGAAGTGTTTCAGCAGAACACAGAGAAACAGTTAAATTTTGCAAAGCTGTGAAACTGGAGAGGGGGCTGTCCTCAAAATCTACCAACCAGAGACCTGGAAGGAATTAACCTGCTTGAGGTTCATTTCTCTCTCATATCTCCCCACCTATGGCACTAACCTCACCTGTCAATTTCATCAAAGAGATACTTGAATGGATTCTCTAATCTGCCCCTACTCCAAATCAATCAGTTAATTAAGGTGATCTCAATGAACTTATTAAAGAACCAGGTCTTTTCCTTTCATGTTATGTGGTTCCCAGTGAACTCCCTTTATAGTGGTATGCTTATCAGAGGCATCCAGGAAGACGAGCATTCCTTACTAATTTATTCTGGTCACAAATGGATTTTTTTTTTTTTTTTTGTTAGCACACTTAACTGCAAATATATTGTGTAACCTCTTACTTTCGAGTCAGAATTGAGTGGGTTTCTGTTTCTTATTTATGTACTATTTGTCATTTAAAACAATGATATTCTTGGTTTCATACAGAATTGCTATAGATTCACTTTATCCATTTGCTTTGAGGATCAAAATGGAACTGGTAAATAACACGATTGTTTCTTGTGATAACTGACTTGGAGGCAATGTGTGTGGCTTGTGTCTCCCATGTGAGGTCAGTCCTTGGATCTGAACCCATGAGCATTGATGGTAACCAGAATTACTTTAAGGAGGAAGTGGGGCTAGTGTCCTGGGCACTATCTAACTCCCTCTCGGGGGCTTCCAACCAGTGGCAGTCCATTATCTCATTAGTCGCATAATATCCAAGTGAGGAAGCAAGGAAGGAAGATGCTAATGGAGTAATGAAATGGTATAAAGCACTTTGCTAATGAAATAACCACTTCCTGTTCCCCTGCCCCCAATCCCTAAGGCCAGATGCAGAAACTGAGGCAGAGGAAGCTGAAATTGCTGACCCAAGATCCCCAGAGAGAGTAGCAGCAAAAACCAGGTTGGGGGACAGAATGTTGCCACCCAGCAAGCTGATGTAACCTGTTTTTTTTTTTTTTTTTTTTTTAAAGAAATGCCTAAATAAGGGCTAAATTGCTCACTGAAGATAGCAACAGACTTTTCTTTCTCAAGCAGCACCGGGTGTGGGTAGCTGGGAAGTCAGAAATGTGCTGAGATGGGGGGTGGGCAAGGGGCCAAGTTAAAGCCATAGTCAGGCTCTCAGAAGTGGGCACTTTGGGGTGCAGCTGGCCGCTTCTGCCGACTCAGTGCTTTGCTGATAAGTACAATTCAATTTGGTTCACATCTTTATAGACACACACAACACATATTAAACTGACCTCATTTGGTCTAATTCCTCAGGTTTTTACCCAGGCCTTTGAGGCTATTTTCTTAAAGAACTGCTTTGATAAAGACTTTCATTTTTAAAGGAGCTGATTGCATTTAAGTTTCTTCCCTGCTTTAAAATTATGAGCCTACATCTTATTGGAAGTGTTTTGAGAGTCACTAGGACACTTCTGGGTTGTTGTTTTTTTTAATTTTTAAATTATTCAAGGGCTTCTGCTTGTGGCACTCATGGTCTCTACGGCCAGCACAGAGGGCTCTGGGTCTTTCTGGGGGGGTCCTCTGTGTTCTTTTGCTCAGTGTCCACAGACTTCAGCCTCCTCCTCATGGCTCTATGACATCTGCCTTCTTTGGAGGAGGGGAAACTAAGGTATAAATGGCTGTAAGACAAAGGTCAGATGGATAAATCTTTAATCATGGAATCACAGGCATATTTATTATCAAGACATGGAGAGAGACAGAGCATGAGCAGGGGAGGGGCAGAGAGAGGGGGAGACACAGAATCCGAAGCAGGCTGCAGGCTCTGAGCTGTCAGCACAGAGCCTGACGTGGGGCTCGAACTCACAAACCGTGAGATCATGACCTGAGCCGAAGTCGGACACTTAACCGATTGAGCCACCCAGGTGCCCCGAAAAGCATCATTCCTGAAAGAACACAGGTGCTATTGCTTTTCCCTTAGATTCAACCTATACAACATATGTAAAATTGATATTGTGAATGAACGCATAGAAGTTACTCATTCACTCACTCGTTCAATAGACACAAAAAGGAATAAGTAACAGCCCCATAAGCCAGGGAGCTCACAGATGTGTAAAGAAATGATACCAGTGGGGGCGCCTGGGTGGCTCAGTTGGTTAAGCCTCCGACTTCGGCTCAGGTCATGATCTCATGGTCCATGGTTTCGAGCCCCGCGTCTGGCTCTGGGCTGATGGCTCAGAGCCTGGAGCCTGCTTCGGATTCTGTGTCTCCCTCTCTCTCTGCCCCTCCCCCGTTCATGATCTGTCTCTCTCTGTCTCAAAAATAAATAAACGTTAAAAAAATTTTTTTAAAAAGAAATGATACCAGTGCTAGGTGGTAATAAGAAGCATAGTAGAGGAAAATGTAAACAACAGAAGTTTCTGGCACAAAAGTGGAAGTTCAATGAATTTATAGATAATCAAAACTCAAAAAGACATTTATTCGTTCCAAGTCCTAGGTGAAGCTGGCAGGAATTATATTTAGTGGAGACAAATATATGGTCCAGCATGGATCTAAAAAGGCCAGTGAAATAATTGCAAGATCAGGGATACCTGTTGATATGATGTGGTGGGCAAGAACATAGGCTATAGAGTTGGGTAGGCTTGTGCTTCAATCCTGGCTCTGTCATTTACTTCTACGATCATGGGCAAATCTCTTCACCTCACTGTGCCTCAGTGTTCTTATCTGTAAAATGGAAGTAATAATAGATCCTGCTGAAAGGGTTGCTGGGAAGTTTAAATGAAGTAATACATTTCAAGTGCTTAGAAAAGAGCCTGACTAATAATAATGATAATAATAATAATAATAATGATAAACACTCAATAGTATTTAACAACTGTTATTATTATTCATAAAAAGTTCTTTCAGAAAAGCAAAAAAAAACCCACAAAAACAAAAAAACAAAAAACAACCCAAACCTTTGTATTGCAGCTTGCCCAGTTGTAATTAGCAGTTTTCTGATAAGCTCATTGGGTTGTGTACCCATCTCCCAAAGGGATAGGAGGCAGCGAGGCAAATTGCTGCTTTAGATCTGATAGTCTTTCCAAAAGAAGAAAGTGGCCGTGTGTCATCCTAGGGTTCTTGACAGGCAAGAAGAGAAAACCTGGGTATGGCTGGACACAAGCTTAATCTACAAGGAAAGCACAGGACTAAAGCAATCACAAGAAGATTATGGGGGAAAGTAAAGGTCTAAATGAGCTGAGGCAAGCCAAAAAATGCTCAGGACCACAAAAGAAAGGTTCCAGGCAAGAAGATGGGGGGAGGGGAGGGAACAGCACACCCAGCGTTTGCAGTCAATGGCCAGAGTATAGCGGGCCTGGAGAAGGCAGGGCTCTGGGAGACATACTTTTGCCTGTTTTCTCCGACAAGGAGAATGTGGAGGATGAGATCTGGTTTGTGGACACTGGAAGCCAGTGTTTTTTTTTTTATTTTTTTTATTTTTTTTAATGTTATTTTTGAGAGAGAAACAGAGCGTGCGTGGCGGGCGGGGCAGTGAGATGGAGAGGGACACAGAATCCAAGCAGGCTCCAGGCTCTGAGCTGTCAGCACAGAGCCCGACTCAGGCTAGAACCCACCAACTGTGAGATCATGACCTGAGCCAAATTCACATGCTTAATCGACTGAGCCACCCAGGCGCTCCAAAGCCAACAAGCTTTTAAGAAACACGTAGCTGCTCTAAATGAAATCGGATCTCTGGAATAAATGATATATTGCAAAGTACTGAGGCAACTTGCCAATGAGATTCTGCAAGTTGTTATGGGTTGAAATTAGAAGAATCTTGGAGAAAGGAAGGCGTGTTGGAAAAAAAAAATGCTGGTGAGCACATTTGTGTATTTTCAGAAACGGAAAGGAAGTTGACTTTATAGATACAGACAGGTAAGCATGTTGTCCATCTTGGACAAAAATTTGTTCTAGAAGGGTTGATTTGTGAGCACCTTGAAGAGAATGTGGTGATCCCTAGACCACAGCACTGGGTGACAAGGATCAACCCACACGGGCTAATCTCATTTCTCCTTCTCCTCTTCCCTCTTTTTCCTTTGGTATTCTTGGGCCAAGAGTGTTGAGAAGTCTACCGAACTATGTGTTTGTCTTTCAGCAGAGCATATGATAAGCCTCTCACGATGTTGCTGAAGACAAGAAAAAAAAGGGGCTGGATTCACGAATAGTTAAACTTGGAAAGGGCTGGAATGTCTGTAAAGAGCAGTGATAATGGAAAACCTCAGCTGGGGAGTTTCTAGCAGTGTGGGATAAAGCTCTGCCTCACCCTGTGTCCAGGTCAAACATTACTTTTGCTCATGACTACCACTTATTACATGCCCACTATGTGTCATGTAATATATATAAAATATCACTTGATTGTTATAAAACTCCATGAGATATTATTTTACAGAGCGATTAAGTAACTTTCCCAAGGGCACACGGACGCTAAGGCAGAGACTGGGGATTTGAACTTTAGGCTTTCTGAGTCAGAGCCATTGCTCTTTCTGTTACACTAAATGACTCAAATAGCCTAAGTGGGCGGGAGAAATGGTGAACACACAGAATGAAATCATCAGGATCCAAAATGATACCATCAGAGGTACAGAACGAATCCAACAAGAAGTGATTTAACTGGGTAAATTGAAGATTGGAGTGGTCTCCCCTCCTCCTTGTAAGAGCCCTACAAAAGTACAGGATGGAATAGACATGGCTTTAGAGGAGTTTGGGTGACCCGAGACATTAAGGTGATGTGGCAGCCCAAAAGAAAAAATAAAACAACCCCACTAATTAGATTGTGGTCCATCTTGAGAGGATATGATAGTTAAAATGAGATTTGGAACAAGAAAACCAAAGAAGAGCTATGTCTGCTGCTTGGAGCCAGTTGCGTAATGCCTGTGGAGTGAAGGGAGAAGACAGAATTCCTTTTGACTGTCTCCACTTTCGGGGATACACCAGGACCACACAATGTCTCACTGACTGCTGGTGAGAGAGAGAGACCTGGAGCAGCAGGCTACATCATTATCATTTCCTGGAGCCACTCTTGAACTGGGATGTAGGCAAAGTTCTAAGGGAAAGTAGCTGGTAGTCACATCACGTGGGGGACAAGGGAGGAAAGACGCTAGAGATGTTCAGCTACGAAGAGACCTCTTGACTGGTCTCGACACACTGAAAGGGCTGTCATGTGAGAGCACACGTCTACTAATTCTCCAGGACAGTGGCCTTCAAACTTGCTTGGCTGTTACCTGTAGGAAGAATTGCGTTTTATATCTCAACCCAGAGGACACATAAACACACACATATAACTGAAATAAGCATTCCGGAAAGCATTATTACCTTTACTACCTTCAATTTATTTTGATATTTTCTCTTGTATTCTATTTTATTCCATTCTATTTTGTTTAAAAAAAAATTGGTTGAGCCCGTTAAATTGATATCCTGACTTATCAGTGGGTTGAAATGCATAGTTTAAAAATCCCTGACTCAGAGACTAGAGCGAGGGTGCAGAGATGGAAGCTACGAGGTGTCAGCTCTTGCTTCAGGATCACAAAGAACATCCATCAGGCAGAAGTGACAGAAGATGGGACTGGTTTCTTCAGGAAGCAGTGAGCTCTTGCTTCTTCTGGTATTCAAGCTTAGGCTGAATGAAAGCGTGATGAGGGAAGGATTCAAACATAAATGGGGACTGGATTAAATCAACCACAAGACCCTCTCCATTTCTGAGATGCCACTGTTGAATTAGTTCCAGCCCTTTTAGGCTATACTAACGGAAGCATGGAGTACCTCTCTCGGGAGAGGTATACCTCGCCATTCAGACCACAAATCAGAGTATCAGAACCAATCTGGGGACACATTTGGAGATATATTTTTGAAGCCCCTCACTTATTTGTTCACTTGTCCAACAAATATTCGTGATGTATCTGCCAAGCCAAACACGATCTAGGCTCTGGACATGAAAGACCCACATCGCCCAGGCTGGGTGGCACTCACTGCCCAGTTAGGAAAAGAGAATCACTCAACACGTACTTTCTGAGGGCCTAACTGTCAGTCACTGCTTTGGGTACTGGGCATATATCAATGCAAAAACAAAACAAAACAAAACAAAAAACAGATTAAAAAAATCCTTGCTTTCATGGAGTTCACAGAGCATGTACAACCATTGATGGGTTCTGTCCGTGGTACATGCAGAGTACCTAGAGAGGGCAGGGACCAAGTGCAAGAGTCAGGGACTTGTCCTTGAAGAGGTGGCATTAAAACCACCTGAAAGATGAGTACTGGTAGTCTCAGGGAGAACGGGAGACGAGGGCAGGAAGGAACATTCCAGTAGAGGAACAGCAAGCGTCTGGGGATATGAAAGAAAGGTGGGCTGGCTGGGATGCAGGGTCGGGGGAGATCTGACCCCACAGGGTCAGGAAGTGGGATTTGATGCTAGAAGCGAGGGGGGAATCCATTAGAGGGGTGTAGAACTGTAGGGACATCTAGGGTTATAGAGAAACACAGCGGGAGAGAGACAAGATAGATTTGGAAGATGCGTGGGAGGGAAAATCAGCCATACACAGGGCGTGAGCTGGAGGGAGGGGACAGGAAGACCCTTGTGTTACTGTCTTCAGCAGCTGGTGGGGATGGTGGGGTGAGGGAGGGAAGGTGTCCTACTCCTGGAGATGAGCAGCGGAGAAGATGGGGGTAGAGAAGGTGAGGTCGGTCTAGGACATCTTTGCTCATGCAGCTTTCTCTCCTTAAAATACTGTCATCCCACTCGTCTGCTGGGAAAACACCTGTTTGTCCTCCAACACTCCAGCCCCCACGAGGCCTTACTTAACCCTCCTCTTTGTCAGACAGAAGCAATCCTCCCCACTTTGTATTCCTGTTCTTCCCTTCCAAACTTTGGTCACTGCCTCAACAACGCTCTGTCACATTTATTTATTCACCAATAATAATAATAATAATAATAATGCCCATGTACATTTACTGCTAGCCAGGCACTGTTATAGGTCCTTTTCATACATTGCTTCGGTTAATCTTCACAATAGCCTTTTATGTCAGTACCATTAGTCCCCCCATTTTAGGAGGAAATGGAAGCAGTCAGGTAACTTCTCTAGCTCACATGGCACTACTTGTAAGGGCAGAGCTGGGATCCAAGCCCAGGGTGTCTGGCTCCAGGGTCCATGCTCTTAGTCATTCCATGCGTCTGTTTTCCACTGGATTGTAGATCTTTGAAGTGAGCGCCCAAGTAATATTGTTTTCTTCAGAAAAAAAAAACACTTTGAGAGCTTTAATTACCAAAATTAGAACAATAAACACAATTGCCACTTGTATGCAAAGCCAAAGTGAACAGCTATCCAGATTTTTTTTTCCTGCTAATCCCAGAATTTTTGTTATTTGAAACCCAAGATGCAACCACCATTGTTGAGTTCTTGAGTTAGATCTGGTCCTACCCCCTGATTTTAAAGATGAGAGATGAATGTTCTGGAAGGTTAAACATCCAAGGCCAGAGTTTGAGGTCGTTACGGAAGGGTAGGGCCAGGTGCCACATGTTTCTGGTTGTAATGCCAACACTTGAGTGAGTAGACTGGCATGGGTGTTCCTCACATGGGTGTTCCACTCTGTTACCTGCTTTCAACCTTCGGCCCCTTCTTGTTGTCTATGAACGTAAAAACTCCAAGCTCATGGTCACTTGAGTGTAATCTACACCAGGGTGGGGGTCCTTATTTTGCCCACTGATATATCTCAGTACCTCAAATCATACCTGCCACACTGCCAGCCCTCTTAACGTATTGGATGAATTACTGGGTTCTCTGAACACATCTTGAGCTTTCCTAACTTGACAGTTTTAAATGGGATATTTTCTTGCTAAAAATCTCTTGATTCTCCAAATTGATTCTCCAATTTTCCAAAACCTTCCCATTCAAGCTCAGATATCATTTTGTGAAACCTTTTTGAACGTTCCTGCTGAGTCCCTGTGGTATCTCTGTATATTGGCTGTGTGTGTGTGTGTGTGCGTGTGTGTGTCTATGTGTGTGTGTTGAGAACATTTAAGATCTAGTCTCTTACATTTTGAAAACAGTCCTAGTGCCCAGCACAGCATCTGGGCCATAACAGGCCCTTAAAAAGGTTTGGTAGAATAAGTCAATGGCAAGAAAACATTCACACGTTTAAATAGGGGTTAGGATTGCCAACGTAAAGGTGGGGTTGGCAACATTTTTCTGTAAAGGAACAGATAGCAAATATCTTAGGCATTGTAGGCCATAAATTCCTGGTTGCGACCGCTCAACTGTGCTGTTGTAGTGTGAAAGCAGCCACAGACAATACAAAAGCAAATGTACTGTGTTTCAATAAAACTTTATGTATGGATACTGAAGTTTGAATTTTGCCTGACTTTCATGTATCATGAAATATTATTAAAATTTTTTTTTGGGATACCTGGGTGGCTCAGTCAGTTAAGCATCTGACTCTTGATTTTGGCTCAGGTCATGATTTCAGGGTCGTGGGTTTGAGCCCCAAGTCGGGCTCCATGTTGGGACTGGAGCCTGCTTGAGGTTCTTTCTCTCCCTCTGCCCATCCCCTGCTTGCACTTGCATTGTGCTTTCTCACTCAAAAAAAAAAAAAAAAAAAGAAAATAATTAATTAATTAAAAAAATTGTTTTCAACTATTTAAAATGTAAAAACCATTCTTGGCTCACAGACTGTGAAAGCCAGGCTTTGGATGGACTTGGCCTATAGGTCACAGATTGCCAACCCCTGGTCTGGATGTCAGGCTTAGAGCTGGTGGGCGGAGGTGACTTTGACTTCCTAGAGTTCGCTTCAGTACCCTACCTTCAGTAGGAGGGGCTACTTACTGTGTGCACGGGGGAGCTGCCGTCACAGACATGTCCGATTGGAGGGTCTGGGGATCACCTGGGTAGGGAGGGAATGGAAAGGAGAGTCCCACTGAGGGGTGGGGCAGGGGTGGGACATGAGGTGACCTCTACAGCCCTTTCCTTTATAAGAGTCCCCGCAGCAGCTTCCTGGGCTGTGGAATAAAACCACAGGAGCTGAACAGATGGGAGAGAAGAAGGTCATTCTGAATTAGTGAAAAGGTCTGAGTTATAAAATGGTTTATAAGAAATTATGCTTCATTGTGTTCAAGGACATTCAGCAATCAAAGGAACACTTAACAAAGGGATGTCAATAATCCATTTGAATTGCACTTTGTATTTTTCAAAGTGCTTTCCAGTACATTATCTTCATTGATCCAAGCAGGAACCCGAGGAGATGGACAATCCCATTTTACAGGTGAGGTCACACCATCTGAGGTGGTTCAGAACCAGATCTGTGCTGCCTGATGCAGCCTCCATAGGCTGGCTGTTGAGTAGATAAAAGTGACAATTTTATATTTTGTATCAAGGGTGTATTCTGGAGTTTCAATATGGAGTTTCATTTATATTATGAGCAAACATCCCTAACTCAAGCTAAGTTTTTAAAGGTTTTTTTTACGTTATCTCTACAACCAATGTGGGGCTCAAACTCATGACCCTGAGATCAAGAGTCACATGCTCTACCAACTGAGCCAGCCAGGCACCCCAACTCAAGCTAATGTTTATCCCTTTAGTATGTACTAGAAACATGGCCACATACCCAGAGTAGCATGTATACTTTGTCAAACCATGTATACATATATATAGAGAGAGTGTGCATGAGCCAGAGAGGGGCAGAGAGAGAGAGAGAGAGAGAGGGAGAGAGAGAATCCCAAGCAGGCTCTGTGCTGTCAGCATGGAGCCTGATGCAGGACTTGAACCCGCAAACTGTGAGATCATGACCTGAGCCAAAATCAAGAGTCGGACCCCTAACTGACTGAGGCACCCAGGCGCCCCTGAGTTTGTCAAACTATATTAATAAAATATAGCAAAAGGTCATTAAAAGCTGACAAGCAAGAATACTGGACTTTACCCTGTTCCCTCACATCAGGATGAAAAAGGTGTTTCCACTGGGTTATCTCCAAAAAGGAGGCAAACGTTTTTCCCTTGTAAATGGCCTAAAGGTAAACAAATGAACTTTGAATTGGAAAGGTATTTCAGGGTCTGAAATTCTTCCATCTGGTAGATCAGTAGCTGAGAGAAATGAGGACTCTGCCATGGGAGGGAATCTAATCCAGTTGTCTTGTGGTGGGTTTTCTCCCTCCGTGTCCCAGAGAGTATGACCTGGGGGAAAACCCAAGAAGCAGCCAGCCAGTAAGCCCTCGTGATTTAGGGGATAAATCTGCTTCCCCCACCCCCCCTTCAACTTGGGGCTCTCATCAGCATCTCCTTGCCAAATTAGGCTTTGGCACAGCAAAAGATGCCTTGGCAAACTTTTTTAATTTCCCAAGAGCAACTTCCTGGTTCTTAATTAGGCCTTTTATTCCTAGATGTCTATATTTAACTGTGCTCTGTTAGCGCTGACCCCTTTTGGATACTGCCAAGAACTTCAGGGAAGTGGCAGTTGAGTCTAGACAGGGCAATTATTCAGATAACTAAGTTCCCCAAACCGGGTCTTAAAGCAAGACACTAGGAGGAAATGCTCAGTTGTCACGTGATGCCTGCCCGACTTCATTAGGTAACTGCCCAGGGCCACCTCACTCTGCCAGGGAGGCAGAGAGCATACCCGTAACCCATGGAAGGATGCAGGCCAGTGCCGTCAGGGTTGCGCCCATGAACTGGGTGGAGTAGAGGACAGAGGGGAAACGATGGAGTGGGAGAAAGTCCTAGAGAAAGGCTCTCAACTCTGAGGGAGGACTGAGAGGATGTTCGTTCCACGCATTTGTAAAAAACAAAAATTGAAAGTACCCTACATGTCGATCACCAGAGAAATGGATCAGTCAGTTGTGGTACATTCGTACGATGGCATGTGATTCAGCAGCGTGGAAATGCATGAGCTGGGCTTCCGCCTATCCACGTGGATACACCTCACAACCATAGTGCCGCGTGCAGGCTGCCTACTGTACGAAAACATTTGTAAAAATTTAAAACGTCAATAGCAATTATAATGTGTACTGTTTATGGATGGCATAGATGCAGTGAGAGCATTTAAAAAATCCATGGTAATTAAAAAAAACGCAACCGATCCATTTTTTTTTCCTTTTTAAAGAAAAGAGAAAATGCATGATGTTCAGGAGAGCAGTTACCTCTGGGGAGGCGGGGGACAAGGGAGGGAGTCTGGGCAGGGCTCAGAGTCTTCAGCTGAGTCTGTGATGTTTCCTTTTTTCTGCTGGGTAGAGGGTTCATGGGGAGTCACCCGTGATATTATCAGTGTACTCTTTAGCGTGCCTGAAATCATTCATTAAACGTGAAGAGGGGCCGGAAGGAGAGGCGGGGCTATGTTTGTTGGGGATGGGATGGGGTGACAGGAAATGTCTCAGGAGAGGAGAGCCTGTGGCTTCTCTCCTCCCTGAACTGTGATCAAATAGCCTTCCGGGGAAACAAGAGTGTTTGTGGGACAGCTTCAGATGGAAGTGCAGAGAACAAGGTTCTAGAAACGTTCTGCCTCTGTCAGGAGCTGAGTGATCTGCAGTAAGCCCTGGCTTCTTTCAGGTCCCTCCGCTCAGTGGAGATCCTCCCTGATCTTGCCAAAATCGAGCTGCCTTTGGCTGTGGAAGTCGTCCCCGAAAGGCCCGCAGCACCGCCTTGCTGGCGAACTGGCCTCACTGTGTTGGCTGCTCAAGGGGCAGTGTGGGGGAGGGGGTGTGGGCTTATAAATGCTGGACAGACTCGGGTTAGATATCTGCTTACAGAGCTCTTGGCACTTTGCAAATGACCCTTGGCAATAATTACGTGGAACAAGAGTATTATGTTGTTGTTATTGTTGCTGTTGCTGTTGTTGTTGTTGTTGCTGTTGTTGTTATGGAGAATTTTGAAGGTACATAAAATTAGATGCTATTACTCCTATATTAAAAAGTACCCAGCCCCCAGCTCCCAAAACGATGCACATGTGGTCTTTTCCTGTTTATCCACTGGTCTACTCTCCATCACTTCTCCTGTCATTTTGAAGCAAATCTCAGACAAAAGACCACATGTTAGTCGGGGTTCTCCAGAAAAACGAAACCTTACAACTTTTCTCTCTACCTAGATGTATTTTATTTTATTAAAAAAAATTTTTTTTTAGCGTTCATTTATTTTGAGAGAGAGAGAGACAGAGCATGTGCAAGCAGGGGAGGGGCAGAGAGAGGGAGACACAGAATCCAAAGCAGGCTCCAGGCTCTGAGCTGTCAGCACAAAGCCCGACACAGGGGTCGAACCCACGAACCATGAAATCATGACCTGAGTCGAGGTCAGATGCTTAACCGACTGAGCCACCCAGGTGCCCCATACCTACATGTATTTTAAGAAATTGGCTCATTTCAGTTGTGGGGGCTGGAAATTCACGTAAGAGTTGACATTATAGACTTGAGTCTGAATTCTACAGGCTGGAAACTCAGGCAGGGTTTCCTCTATATTGGTGTCTTGAGGCAGAATTGCTTCTTATTCTATGAACTCAGTCTTTGGTTTTAAGGCCTTCAACTGATTAGACAAGGCCCACACACATTACAGAGGGTAATAAGCTTTACTTAAAATCTACTCATTTAAGTGTTAGTCACATCTAAAAAATATCTTCATGGCAACATCTTGCCTAGTGTTTGACCACAATGCTGGGCACCATGGGCTAGCCAAGCTGACACAAAATTAACCAGCATTTAATTAACAATTATTGCAGTATGTATATCTAAAATAAGGACTCCTTTTTTAGAACAACTACAATATTATCATACTAAATTAAATGAACAATTATCTTAAAATCCTCAGACATCCAATTAAATCCAATTTTAGCTTTCCAATTGTCTCATAAATGTTGTAATTTTTCTTTTTATAATTCATTGGTTTTCATTAGGATCTAACAAAGGTCCACAACTTGTGGTTGGCTAAATATGTGTCTTATAACTCTTAATTTACAGGTTCCCCCAACACCTCTCTCTCTCTCTCTCTTTCTCTTCCTTGTAATTAATTTTTTAAAAATAGAATTTGTATTGTAGAAAATAGAAACTCTCGGTCTAGATTTTGCTGGTTGCGTTCTCTTAGTGACATTCATCACGTTCCTCTATCCTCTGTGTTTCTGCAAATTGGTAGTTAAATTTAGAGGCTCAACCAGGCATTTAAAAGAAACACCTATTTGCATAATTTTAAGGGCTCCCTAAAGAATCCCTTGTCACCCAATCTGCAAACAAATAAACAAACCAAAGCAACATACTTCCCCTATTAGCCTGCTGAGACTTAATATCATAGTGCTAAAAACAATTTTGTTTTAATTACCAAAAAAATGCAATACTCCTGGGGCATCAGGGTGGCTCAGTGGGTTAAGCTGCCCAACTTCAGCTCAGGTCATGATCTCAAGGTCTGTGAGTTCGAGCCCCGTGTTGGGCTCTGTGCTGACAGCTCGGAGCCTGGGGCCTACTTCACATTCTGTGCCTCCCTCTCTCTCTCTCTGCCCCTCCCCCGCTAACACACTCTCTCTCAAAATAATAAATAAACATTAAAAAAAAATTAAAAATGCAATACTCCTAGAAAAGGGAAAACTTAGACATTCACTGTTTTGTTTTGTTTTTTTAAGAGTTTATTTTATTTTTGAGAGAGAGAGTGTACACATGAGCAGGGAGGGGCAGAGAGAGAGGGACAGAGAGAATCTTAAGCAGGCTTTATGTCCATGTGTTACCACTGTGAGATCATGACCTGTGCCCAAATCAAGAGTCAGACACTTAACCAACTGAGCCTTCCAGGTGCCCATAGCCATTCACTCTTGAGTATGAATGCTTTTATGATATCCTTTTCCAAGTCAGTTTCTGAAAGTGAGGGAAGAGAACAGAAAGCCAGTGAGAAGAGCACATGGGTAGTGGGTGTGTGTTTCACAGCGAGGGGACAATGAAGTCACTATGGGAAAGAGAATCCGTTAAGATAGGACTCATCTTCAAAGCCCCCTTAGCTGTTGAGCATTCGTGCCACGGGCACTGTATTCAGTGTTTTCAAGCAACTATATAGGTTGAATCTTACAACAATCCTGCGAAGTGAGTAGAACTTATACCCATTTTAAAGATAGAAACACTGAGGCTCAGCCTGACTTAAGCAACTGGTTAAAGGTCATGTGGCCAATAAAGGGTTCATAAGGAATAAGGATGTGGAATAAAGATTCCTCCCCACATTCCTGGCCTGTGTGCTCTTTCCACCAACCCACAGCTGCCCCTCCTGCCCCTCTACTTTGTTACTTTCAACTTTGGGCTGGCTTGACAGGAGAGGTGAGAGATGATTCCCTGACATGGGTGCCTTCCAACCTCTGGTGTAGCCTGTTCCTGGACACATTCTGGGGATCGTGCCCAGAATCGGGCCATCCCAGAGGACAGTCAGGGATCTTCCCAGAGGCCTCTGAGTTAGCCAGCCTGTTTTGTTTCCTTTTTCTTTTTTTCTTTGCCCTTTCCTGGGAAAGAAGATGGAAACGCTATCTCTAGAAACCCAGCCAGCTGATTAGACAGGAAAGATGCTTCTGACTTCTGTGGTGCTACCATGAGTCAGCAGGACTTTGAAAGAAATCTTATTTGTTTATTGTACCAACGAAACTTAAGAGTAACAGAAATAATGATGATTTTAAAAAAAAGAAAAAAAAGAGGCCGTCTCCCAGAATCACACCAGTCCAACAAAATCAGCTGTTTCTATGTCTTGGTGTTCCTTGTCAGCCTCTGGCTGGAGGCATGTGCAGTCCTTGAGCTCGATTCGACTCCTCTCTGAGCCTACACAACAGGCAGAGGAAGTGAGGAAGAGACCGCTCTCCCTCTGCCCTCCTCCGAATCACAGCCATTTTAAGTTGCTCAATTTGAAGCATTAACCTGCAAGACTCTGCATCCGGGGAGCCAAGGAGAGGGGCCAGCGGAGTCTTGTTAACTTAGCGCTTCCTCATTTTCTTCTGCTGGCCTCTTTGAGAACACAGCCATGAACCTTCGTAGGATAGCTCTTTCTTTTAGAACCAGAAGTGGAAGATCAAAACTAGCCAATGTAATTGAGAAAGAAGGAGAAAGAAACCAGCTGTAACACACAAGCAGTTCTGATCTTCCTTAATACTGAGATCACACACAGCTGCAACCCTCTCTCATTCCTGGGTGTCTCAAGCCTCATTATTTGGTAAAAAGGTATTTCATAGGCAATTTCAACATTCGAAGACAAAAAGAAGTATGTGAAGCCGGTTGAACCTTGGACGATTGTCAGTCATTTATTCATATTGTATCTGTTCAGTGAATGCTGAAGTTAGGCCACTGCTAACCTTAATCCATTTTGTGCGTATTTAGAGAGTTAAGCCAGGCTGTGCACCATCTCTCATTGTAGCCAGCTAAGAGGATGGTGGGGTGCATTTACTATCATTACCTATGTACAGTAAAGCTTTTGAGACATCCTTAAAGAGAAATGCAGCAAGAAAAAAAAAGTTAAGTTTTTGAAAGCAGTCATTTGTCTTTAGCCGAATTCATCTGGGTATGATACAGGTTGCTGCAGACATAAAACTGTCTGGAGTCTGGCTTCAGGGTTTAGAATTATAAAATATTCATGGCGTATAATTTTGCATAATTTGTTTAGCTACCAAGACATAATTTAGTTATTTGGCGCATGAATCCTTCAGAAGGCCTTAAGAAGAGAAAAATGGACTTTAAGACGTTAAATCCAGCTTTGATGCAAATACAGATAAGTTGAACTTACCCTGTAGTGCCCAATGTACTCAATACACATACACACACACACACACACACACACACACACACGTGCACACACACGCACACCCCATCTAGGTATAATTGATTCTTCCTAGTGATCCTTAGCGCTGTTTCACTGGGCATTTTATATGTATTACTTACCTAGTTTCACTCTACATGTGATTGCCTATAAACTCAAAGGAAAGAGCTACAGGACATCTTCAATTTCAGTGAGATGCATTGAGATCATACAATTCCTTGATTTTAAGTTCGATGAGATAACAAACATCATATTTTATGTATTCAAAGCATAAAGAACTGACCTCCATGTCCAGCACATGTCCTGTGCTGAGCCTCGATGGATGCATTTGCCAAAAGAGGTCCCTATTCCCCGGAGGGAGCTCACAATCTAGTTGAGACAAGGCGTACAAACAGGAACAACCAGAGAACAGCTAGCTCTAAGGCATTATTGAAGCAAGTGCAAGCCAGCATGGCAGAGCCCTCAAAGGAAGATGCAGAGGAAATGCAAATAAGGGAAGATGTGCGTTCTTCTCGCCTGGCTCTCTCTCTGGATGACGTCGACATGGGATCACCTGTCTGAATCTTCAGTCTTGCCTCTTCCAACCCATTCTCCATATTGCAGTGGTAGAGGATCTCTCTAAATGCAAATGTGTTGCCCTTACCCTACAGCCCAGCAATTGCACTACTAGGTGTTTATCCAAAGGATACAAAAATGCTGATTTAAAGGGGCACACGCACCCCAATGTTTATAGCAGCACTATCGGCAATAGCCAAATTATGGAAAGAGCCCAAATGTCCATTGAGTGATGAATGGATAAGGAAGATGCAGTGTATATATACAATGGAATACTACTTGGTGATCAAAAAAAATGAAATCTTGCATTTGCCACATCGTGGGTGGAGATAGAGTGTACCATGCCTAAGCAAAATAAGTCCATCAGAGAAAGATAAATATAATATGATTTCATTCCTATGTGGGATTTAAGAAACAGAACAGATGAACATAAGGAAAGGGAAGGAAAAGTAAGATAAAAACAGAGGGAGGCAAACCACAAGAGAATCTTAAATACAGAGAACAAACTGAGGCTTGCTGGTGGGGTGTTGGGTGGGGGGGAAGGGCTAAATGGGTGACAGGCATTAAGGAGGGCACTTGTTGGGATGAGCACTGGGTGTTATATGTAAGTGATGAATCACTAGGTCCTACTCCTGAAACCAATACTATGCTCTATGTTAACTAACTTGAATACATTTTTTAAATTATACATAAAAAATTAAAAAATTAAATCCCATTTGATATAGAAAAAGAAAAAGAAGAAAAGAAAAAGCCCAGACAGCTTTAGCTTGGTATGCAAAGTCCTTCCCCCATGCCCCAGGCAGAATGACTTGCTTGGTTCTTTAAGAGCCTTGCTCCTCTTAGGGCACCTGGGTGGCTCCCTCCGTTAAGCGTCTGACTTCGGCTCAGGTCATGATCTCATGGTTTGTGGGTTCGAGCATCGCATCGGGCTCTGTGCTCACAGCTCAGAGCCTGGAGCCTGCTTCTGATTCTGTGTCTCCCTCACTCTCTGCCCCTCCCCGGTTGTTCTCTCTCTCTCTCTCTCTCTCAAAAATAAACATTAAAAAAAAATTAAAACAAAAAAAGAGCCTTGCTCCTCTTGAACTCAGGGTTGAGCTTCTCTCCACTTGCAATGTTGTTGCTCCCTTGCCCCACTTCCTCCCTTACTCCATCAGTTTCAGCTTAGGCTTTGTCCCTTACTGGGAGCCTCCTCTTACTCCCTGAGACTGGGCCAGTACTCCCTACGTGGCCCCCATTGCTCTGGAACTTTCTCTGGCCTACAGAGCATTCTCTGGCCTACAGAGCATTCTCAGTGTCAGTAATTAGAAACCAATGAAGTTAGTAGAGATCTGAACTCAGAACTTCTGGGTCTGAAACCAAGACCCATCATTTACTAGTTTAGTTTTGTAATCTTAAGGCAAATTGCTTACCTTCCCTGTAGCACTATTTTTTACCTGTAAAATGACAGTACCTACGGCATACGGCTGTTGGAGGAATAAATGAGATTATATATGTGAAAATACATAGACTAGGGCCTGGCATTTACTCAGTCTTCAATAAATGTCAGCTACTATTAGGATAATGCTTGCATGTTAAAATAATTGCTATAATTTGTGATACATAAATGCACATATAATACATCCATACATGTATCCACACATTATATATAAGGCTTAATATTATGTGATATAACAGTCTTGTCTATTGTTCTGATAATTACTGGTTATTATCCCCCTCAATACTGTATACTTCTGCTTCCCAACCGAGCAAGCTGTTGCAGCCAGTCCCAAGGCTGGCAAATCAATACCCAGGCTGTTTGGGAGATTATTCTAAAGGAGAAGGACAGGGGCCAGGTGTTTCTGTGGCTGTGTCTCTCTCCGGTCCTGGGCACAGCAGCTGGTGGGTAGATGATGTGCAATAATTATTTTGTGAATAAATGAACGAATGAGTGAATGAATGAATGAAGTGAGTTGTGTAAAGTTTCTTACGGAAACAGAATTTTGGGTGGAGAATGGAAGAAAATGCAAGTAGGTGGGGAAGCCTGTCCTGTCTAAGGGAACAGTATGATGGGGCCAAGGAGCAGAGTGCATGCGGGGCCAGGAAAGAGCACCTGTGCCTTTTGTGGGGTTGGAATCATTTCCTGTGTGCATATATCACTTAAACCTTCGCACACACAGTGTCTGACTGGAGGGGATGGCTGGCCTATTGGAGCATTGAAAACAGGACAGTAAAAACAGAGATGGGGAAAAGCATAAAGGAAGAACAGTGAAAACAAGAATTCTACATGTAAGCAAAATAGATTTGATTGCAAAATGACTACCATAAAATTGTAATTTCATATGAATTTTAAAACTAACCTTTTACGGATTATAACAGTAATACATATTCATTGCAGAGAATGTGAGATATGCAGAAAAGCAGACAAAAAATAAAAATTCACCCACAATCCCACCACCAAAAATAACCACATTGATGCAGTAGTTATGCCTCTAGTGGTTTTTTTTTTTTTTTGCCTGTGCACATGGACATTATTGAATATAAAATTTTGCATCTTTGTCACTCCATTATGGGGAATATCCTGGTCCAAACCCCTCATCCTGTATTTAGCTCTGTTGCCTGGGATTCCAGACAGTCTTTTACAACAGGGACCCAAGAGGGTTAGAGGAAAAGTCTACTCTCTGCTGGGCCTTGGTTGGCTGGGGACGTGCAGGTCCCTGCTGGAACTCCATGAGGGGCTGACTGCAAGCCAGAGGCCACTGGTCACTGTCAGCTTCAGAACTATTTCTAGGCAGCCCCTGGCTGCCTTCCTGTTGTTGATCCTGAGATGACACCAGTTCCATAGCCTGGGCCCGTTGGGACTCAGCTTACTTTGGTTGCCTCTCTCCGCACTGGCCTTTTGTCCACAGGGCTCGACTGTCTGACGTTCGAATTTGGTATTAGTATGGTCTTGGTGGGTTCATGGAACCTTCTCTAGATTGTGGGGACCCAGGGCCTGGACTTGGCAGATGGATTCTGTGTGTGTCAGTGTGTGTGTGTGTGTGTGTGTGTGTGTGTGCGTTCAAGTGGGCATGTAGATGTAGTTTTGGTTCTTGACTGCCCCTGGCCTAGAGTGTAGGGACAGATTGAATGCACTTCCTCTCCCCTTTCCTTGCACAGGCTTCCCTCCTGGCCCCGCTGGAGTTCTGATAGAAGTGAGGCCAAGATTCGCTATCTAGGACCAGGGCTCACAAGGGTGACTTGATTTCAGAAATAAAGGAGCACTCCAGATGTCACAAGTAGGCTGTAGTGTCGGGCCTGGCCTAGCAGCTCAGCTATTTCACTCCACAGCCCAGAGTGCTGGCTTCAAGCTCCTGAAATCCCACCGGGCTGAGGTCAAAGTTCAGCCTAGAGCCTGGGCCAGGACTGAACCTGGGGTGGAATAGTCAATGGATTGCAGGACTGAGATGGGGAGGGGTTCTGGGTCTGGGAAGCAGGCCATTCTCAGCAAGAAGAGCTTTTAGAAATTATAATCCATTTTCCCCCACGTGTGAGAACCCCTTTTGGCCATCTCCTGGCAAAAGATCATGTAGCATCTACTTGGACATGCCCAGCGACAAGGGGCTCGTTCATTCATTAACCATTCAGGCTCTCAGAATGATGATAGGAAACTCTTCCACATTAAGCTGAAATGTGCTTCTTGGGACCATCCATCCAGATGCCCCAGTTGTGCCCCGGGAGTAGACCACAGCGGATGCAGGCTGGACCCTCCCTATTGACAGCTGTAGCTGTGCACTCCTTTTCTCCCGGGCCAGGAGCGAGCTTTCTGCCTACCTCTGAGTGTCAGCCTGGCAGAGAAGCGAGGCTGGGATAGATCCGATCCAGGGACAATGTAACTATTACCCACTCTGGTCACAGTGGAGTCTTGGGGTTTATTTTACGGCAAGCAGAGGCAGGTGTGGGATAGAACCCTGAGCCAGGAACAAGGCAGGACCACAGAGACAGATTATATTCACCCTTCAGGTCTGTGGCCCTACTGGATTAGATGCTTGCTAAAACCAGGGGTGGCTCCCTTCTCTGTATCAGGCCTACTATTTGGTTCTTTCTGTAATAAAACATAATTTAAAAATTTCAGGATGGCAAGATACCTATATAGAATGGACTTCCCCCCCACCCATTATTCTCCATGCAAAACAAGACAATAAAATTATTTCAATATTACTTTGCTTCAGCCCTCTACTTATGAGTTAACTTTGTTTACCCAGTCTCAGCAAATTTTAACCCCTTTCCTCCTTTTTGGGAGAGAGATACACAGGTTCTGGTCACAATAGGACATTGAGTTCAAGGTATCTGACGCTTTCTATCATCTTTAGGGCAGAAATAATCGGTGGGTGTGGCATTCAATCACAACTCGTTACTTCAGTTAAGGGCTTCCCAGGCAGATCACTCTGTTCTTTTGTAGCAACATTAAACAGTAAGCAATTTTCAGACTGTGATTGTTCACGTCAAATTTATACATAATCTAAACACCGTTTACTGCAGCAAAACAAAATTTGGCCTCTAGAGATAGGTGCGTACACATTTTGGTGTGGCTTCAGAACCACAGTAAAAAATTTTGATTGGTTATTTCCATCACCTTCCATCTTTTCCCAAGAGAGAATTAAAATGTGTGGTACCAAGGGAGCTTCAAGACCACATGGAATAATTAACCAAGGACCTCCTGGAACTCTATCAAAATCTGACTGTGGGTCAGATCGAGTTAGAAAACATCCCATTCAACATAAGAAATGACAATTTCCAGCTAAGAGAAGAAAGGGAGAGTCCTATTAAAAATCGAATAGGTGGATTTTAATTGAGAGTAGCAATGAGGAAGTCTTTGGGCTTTGGGGCAGGAATGCAAAATACCTTACCTGTCTGTTAAGGAGGATCTTTCGAAGAAATATTGGAAGGCTGGAAGCAGAGAGATCATTTATGAGGTGTGCTAGTTTGGCGACAGGTTAGCTGTTGTTATAAAGAGACTCCAAACTGCAGGGCTTAAATAATAAGGAGGCAGTACTCTATATCTTGTTTGGTATGATGATTACATGGGGACACACAACTCTCAAAACTCAATGAAAGGAAACACTAAGATCTTTGCATTTTGGGGGTGTTAATTGTGCTTCAGTTAAAAACAAGTAGACATTCATTTCTCTTTCACCTAATAGTCCAACTGTGAGAGGATCAATTGCAGTCCGGGCTTGTGACCAGTCTGCTTGGCTGTCCTAAACATGTAACTCCATCTTTGCTGTCCAGTAAGGGGGACAAGGGAGGAGGAAATCCATGGCAAGAGGTTTGTCTCCAGGTGGAAGCAAACTTGGAATTGGTGTCTCCACTTCTGCTCATATGCCATAGGTACAAACTGAATCGCAAAGCTACATACAAGAAATACACACCCAAGCTGAAAATGCCAAGTGACCAGCTGAAACTCCAGAGGGTGGGGCTCTGTCCTCGTACAGAGAGGAACAATGGGAGAATGATGCTGGAAAGAATTGAAAGCCTCCACCACCTGGGGTAACTCTGATCCGTGATAGCCATGGAGCAGAAGGGCAGACACCAGAGTCATTCGGGGACAGAGCTGACCCAATTGTGTCACTGTTGGAACATAGGAACAGAGTTCAAGATAATTACAATTGGTTATTGGTTCCAATGGGTTGGATTGGCAGGTCAGGAAACACTGGAGCCGTGATAGGAATGGGGAAACAAGGAGACCGGCTGGTGTCCTGGGGTGGGGCAGACAGAGGAGATGACGAAGACATGGGGCAGACAGAGGAGATGACAAAGACAGACTTAGCCTCTATCCTTAGAGATGTTTAATAATAGAGAGGCAGCTGTCACTGCTGTGTAGGGCGTGGCTCTGCCTGAAACCAGGGAGCTAAATGAAATCACTTTTTTTTCTTAACCAGAAAGTTGAGCATTCTGAAGGTAAAACAAAGCAGGAGCTGGTGGCTGTGAGTGGTCGGAATCTCTCTAGCTGTCAGCGTTCCAGGGGGGATTCCCACATCACCAACCACGGACATCGGCAGAGCGTCATGGGCTTATTGCCACTTTCTCTTTAGCACGACCCGCAACACACCCTTTTCTGGATCTATGCTGCTCAAACCTCTGGCCGCAACCCACTTCATGACCATTTACTGAGTTGTATGCTGCATTTTAAAGCATGGTGACAGAACAGCACATCAGGAATGGGTGTCTGATTCTTGAGCACCACCGTGACTAAGGGAGTTTGGGAGTTGGGAGAACTGAGGGGCCCCAGTCTTCCACAAAGTGACCAGAAGAAAACACTTGTCAAACGTGTGTGGCTTGTCCTGCGTTGCCATTCAGCCCTGTGTTGTTTAAATTGAGAGCACTGAGCTTTCTCACAGAGAAGATTAGAAATGCCTTCAAAGCAGTGACCACACATCCTACTTCTTTGCTTTCACAGCTACTCCTGACAGTGCTTGGGAAGTAGCTAGTTGTTAACCTAATAACCATATGGACTTTATTCCGTGTTGAGGGCTTGCGTAGTGATTCTTCAAACAAAGGGTGACTTCTTTTTAAGTTTTTTTTTTAATCTTTATTTTTTTTTCAACGTTTATTTATTTTTGGGGGGACAGAGAGAGACAAAGCATGAACGGGGGAGGGGCAGAGAGAGAGGGAGACACAGAATCAGAAACAGGCTCCAGGCTCCGAGCCATCAGCCCAGAGCCTGACGCGGGGCTCGAACTCACGGACGGCGAGATCGTGACCTGGCTGAAGTCGGACGCTTAACCGACTGCGCCACCCAGGCGCCCCTTAATCTTTATTTTTGAGACAGAGAGAAAGAGAGAGAGACAGAGTTCAAGTGGAGGAGGAACAGCGAGAGAGGGAGATACAGAATCTGAAGAAGGCTCCATGCTCCAAGCTGTCAGCACAGAACCCAATGTGGGGCTCGAACTCATGAACTGCGAGATCATGACCTGAGCAAAGTCGGATGCTTAAGTGACTGAGCCACCCAGGCACCCCAAAGGGTGATCTTTTTTAACCAATCTCCTTAAGCCTCCCCATCTTTACCCACCACTGGACATGGGAGTTCTTCCGATAAGTGGAGAGTTCATATGGTTTATGCCAACTAGAGGAAATGTGAGTATGATTCCTTAAGCTGTGGGACCTTGTGTAAGCCTTTAACTTTGCTGGGCCTCAGTTTCATCGTCTGAGACTAGAAATGGGAGTTAGATGAGGTGTTAGCTAAGAACATTTCACAGCATTACTATTCCATGATTCTCTCTTAGATCAAGCTGCTTGCCCTCCAGGCATTTTTTCCAGACATTTGAGGTTTCAACTCCTCCACCTTCTTCTTTGAGGTAACAGAGCATTCCCTGTCTTGTGCTTCCCGCCCTTAGGGGAAGGCAGTTTCCATGATTCTGGTTTGGTTAGGGATGTAAGCACAGATAGGAAAGCAAACGATCCAACCGATACACTATTGTATTAGTTTTCCATTGCTGCATAATGAATTGCCACAAAGCTAGCGGGTTCCAGCAATACGAATTTATTATCTTGAACTTTTTGCAGTCCAGGAGTCCAGGATGCATTAACTGAACTCTCCGCTCAGTCTTCTCAGCTGAAGTCAAGGTTTGGCTGGGACGGCAATCTCATTTGAGGCTTGGCACCCTCATCTAAACTCATTCAGGCATGAGCAGAATTTAGAACTATGTGGTTGCAGGACTGTGATCCCTGTTTTCTTGCTGGCTCTAGGCCAGGGGTCGCTCCCCTCCAGGCTGCCCTCAGGCCCTAGCCATGTGGCCTTTTCACAACACAGCAGCCTGATTCTTCAAGGTGAGCGGGAGGGCAGCCTCAGATGCTTCTTGTCCATTTTAAAGGCTCACCTGATTAGGTCAGGCTCACCTAGAATAATCTCCCTTTTGATTACCTCAAAGTCAACTGATTAGGGACCCTGATTACATCTGCAATATTCCTTTGCCATAAATCAGAGAGGGATATGTCCCATCTGGGAGAGGGCTGTGGACACAAGGTAGCAGGAAGTTTTGAGTGAGGAGTATCTTAGAATTCTGCTCATCATGGCTCTGAAGGTATGGTTACAATCTCAAATGCCTACAGAGATAGGCACGGTTCCCCAAGGGAAACTCCTAGAGTCTGCAAGTAGAGAGTAGTGGGGTCTACGGTGAACTGGGGAAGACATGACTTCCCTAGACACAGCAACCTGGGCAGGTGCCACACTGATAGCCAAGAGGATCTGGAAGTCTTGATATCCACGCAAAAACTCCTGAGTTTTAAATCTGGACAGCCATCACAAAAATGGTTTTACAATTTCAAACTTAACAAAAAAAAATTTAAAACCCCCAGTGCAGGTCAGAGGTAATCTGTCACCCATCAGTGTGTGAGTTCTGTATTAGAGAAAGCCAAATCTAGTTGAAGGAAATGATAAACTTGACCTAGCCAAGGAGAAACCCAACTTTTAAGGACAAAATTGCTTCAGGAAGACTGTGATCGTGGCAGTCAGCCAGGGCCCCGTAACGTGGCAATGCATCTTGGGCTCCAGAAGCTGAATCTGTAAGCGAGACCCCTGAGGTGAAGCAGAGGGGGTAGAGGTGAGCACGGAGAGAGGCGTGGGCCCCACTGGGATCACTGCACTAAAACAGTATTTACCCTGAAAAAAGACTTTCTGCCTCGTAATGCAGGTCCGTGAGCAGTGTGGCACATCACATCACATTTGTAATGCAACACCTTCAATGGTTTGCTAGAAAATTGCTCCCCAAATTATACTTCTGTGAAGAGTACACAGTAATAATGCACCACAAGGGCAAAGAAAAATGTATTCCAATTGGATATGTTGAATAATGTAATGTTTCAACAATACCAAAAAGAACGTTGTATTATTAAATTACCACAGCAGTTTTAAAAAGCACCATTAAAATCACCATGAGCCGGCATTAAGAGTGAGAATAACAAATATTGAGTTTTTCTGAGGGTTATGGTGGGACAAAAATCCCTCTGTCTACTTATAGTCTCAGAAAACAGACAGGCACTTACAGGAAAGGATGACTGCAGTGAAAGAGAAATCACTTTGGCTCTCATTCAATACAGGAGTGGCAAAGTTATAAAAGTTTAAACATCTCTTTAAGCAATCTGCACAGGTACAGTGAAGCGGGCGTCTGAGCAATTATACAGAGATGTGATCAGCACAGGGGGCCATTCTAGATCATTCGGGCTCCAGAATGCATACCTTCTCTGGAATTTCCAGGCTTTGAGGGTAAAAGAGTCAGTGCTTTCAGTCCCCTTAATGATGGTCATTTCCTGTAGACCTGACTGGTATCCAGGTGTGTTATGAATTATGTAAAGTTTAACTTTCTGAACCTCACCTGGTCTCTCCCCATAAACTCCCTCACTCCAGATCTGTTCTTGCTGGCTCCCAATTCCTCCCTGATCCTTAGATGACTTTGCTTTCTTGGAAATCAACCCACTTGGATTTTAACGCTTATGTAATGTGTCAATTAACCAATTTGATGCCTTCTTGATCTTCTCACAGGAGAAACCCAGAAGAATTGTCCTGATCAAAGCCCCTTTGACTGCAGGAAAAAGAAATCCAGCAAAACTAGTTCAAGAAAAGAGGGAAACTAGTGGAGAGAGAGAGAGAGGTGATTTCATAGTTTCCAAGAGCTGGTTCTGCTGCCGGGGCTCACATGGCCCTGAAACCAGAACCGGGGTGCTTGCAAAAGAAGTTTCACTGTCATCCCCAAACTCCGGGGGCTGTTCATGTGGCTGCACCTATGGAGGTGGCCTTTGGTCTTTAAGGAATTGCTTCCTCTCTGCAAGTCTGCTTCGTTTTCTTCTGTCAAGGGGGAAATGACCACCTCAGTTATAGCTCTGCAGGACTCATCAGCAGTAAGACCCCTCATAGACTGAGGAGTCTGAGGCCCAGTTCCAGCCTGGAGTGAGAGGGAATTGGGTCAAACCCACCTTAAGCCCAGTGGGAATCTGTTCGATTGTCGTTTTCTTTCCTGTCAATCTCTTATTCATTAAACTTTGCATTGTCTAAATATCATGACCCAAAGTGGGTGGAATGGGAACAGGGTTGGGAAATGCCACCATCTGAAATGGAAACCCCAGAAGGCCTACCGTCCATCCCATGGATGAGATTAACCGTCTGCTTGAGAGATGACGTGACATGTGCTGCAGATAAGCTTAGAGAGTCTCTCCAGATGCTTCGAGAAGCTGCAGTCTGAATGCCATTGATGTTAGGCACATAGTAAGCATGGAAATGGTACCACATTAATGATAGAAATAAGTAGCTGCTTTGCTTGGGATACTTAAAAAGATGAAGATAAAGAATGGGTTGAAGAGTTACCATTTGTCTCTGGCTCTGTCCAGAGAGCCTTGATTGGCTCCAAGGGTTTCCTGGCCCGTTTGGTGGGTGCCACTCATTAGGCAGATGCTCCTTAGAGCTTGACGATGCCAACCATGAAAAATCTTCCCATGCCCTGCTCCGTAACCTTGCCTTGAGTTAGTAATTTCATTTTTCAAAAATACTTCCCACTTTAGAAAAAAATCTACTCAGCAGCTGTCAGCCAGTCTCATGAGTTTGATTAGCCTGAACCAATCATCCAGAACTTCAATGAACTCACAAAATTGAGCTCCTGAACCCTAAGATCTGAAGACCCTGGTGATCTTGTCAAGGTGCCAACCAATGAGCTCCGACCTCGCTTGAATTACCCCCAAAGAAAAGTCCTTATAGCCCAAGAGAAGCACAGTGAGAATCCCTGTGACAACTTTAGAGGGTCAGTGGTTCAGGACCTTCTTTTCTCCAAAGCTTTATTAGCAAGTCTGGCAGGGAGGATTCCCAGCCAGGCAAGGGGCAGGTAGCTCTGACCTTGTGGCACAGACACATGTGACAGGTAGAACTCTCAGAATCCTTCAAGTCACCCAGGAAAGGCAGCTACTCTTTCTGCCTGTAAATATGGCAGCAATTGCCTGAAGTCTGTCATGAAAGGGTGGGACAAGCAGAACTTTGCCTTCTCACGAATAGTCTGGACAGTTTGATTAAGGCTGACTACAGGGTTTTCTCTCCTACTGTTCCAACTGTAGGTCTCAGTCTGCTCAGGCTGTCACAACAAAATAGCATCGACTAGATGGCTTAAACAGCAGAAATTTATTTTCTTATGGTTCTGGAGGCTGGGATGTCCAAATCCAGGTGCTGGTCAATTCAGTTTCTAGTGAGGATTCTTTTTCTGCCTTGCAAATGGCTGCCTTCTATCTGTGTCCTCACAGGGCAGTAAGGGAGGGGGTACTCTGTGTCTCTTCTTATAAGGGCAGTAATCCCATCAAACCAGTGCCCCACCTCATGACCTAGTTCCATTCCAAAGGCCCATCTTTGAAAATCATCACATTGGGGGTTAAGGTTTCAACATATGAATTTTGGGGGTGGGGGGACAAAACATTCAGTTCATAACAGTTCTTTTCCTTCTTGTCCTTATTATTGACTTTTCCTCAGGGTTCAGAGCCTGGGGTTCAGGCCCCTGGGACCTGTGGTGCAGAGCAGACTGGAGGTATTGCAAAATGGAGGCTCCATGTCCTTTCAGAGAAGAAGTGCTGAGAAAGAAGGGCAGTTCCTGGAGCTTCCCTGGATGGAGCTTGTCCCTTATGAGCATGCCTACATAAGGTGTTATAGCTCAGGGACCAAACCTAAGGTGGTAGAAGGAGATGTGTCGAGACGTGACTCGGACCAATTTGATCATACGCAACTCTTGTGCTCCTTTTGGTAGGTGGTAGGTGTTTTGAGGTCAGCGAGGTTCATAGCATCCCACACTCTCATTACATTTATTGGCAAACAGCATAAAACAGATCATGCAACCTTTCCTGGAAGCTGAATAATATCCCAGAAATGATCCCTTTAAGTGCTTTAGCTGTCACCTTTGATGACAGTTCATTTGAGGCAGACGTGACAATAAATTGGGAGTAGGTTGATACTGTCTTTCTAGTTGGCGTCAGGCAACCAGATCCTCCAACTCAATGGATAGTTACATGCCATTTAGAGGACATGCTTTTGGTTCCATCCCTAAGAACATCACCATAGATTTTGTTGTTTTTTATTTAAGTTTATTCGTGCATTCATTTTTGAGAGATAGAAAGCGAGAACATGGGAGGGGCAGAGAGAACGGAGAAAGAGAATCCCAAGCAGGCTTCATGCTGACAGCGTGGAGTCCAATGTGGGGCTCAAACTCACAAACCATGAGATCATGACCTCAGCTGAAGTTGGGCACTTAACCAACTAAAGCACCCAGGTGCCCCTTCATTGGATTTTTGTACTCTTTTCACATAAGGGTGGGGGATAGCTCTAAAATATTTTCATCAGTCAACATGCTTCTCTGGCTTTGGCACTTAAGCCTCTCTTTCTGACTGGATTTAATATTCACTCTTGGGTTCCACACATTTGTAGCTACATTTGGGGGTTTCCCACTGCCCAACCCTGTTCCTTAATACCCAGCCAACTGTACCAGTTTTCCCTGCCCTGAAGTGAGGTTGAGAGGTGGCATTGAACAAATATTCAATAGGTATGGGAAGCAGAGTAAGAAGAACGTGGTCATTAATATGGGCCTTAACTCCCGTTAGACCTGGGCTGTATTCCAGCCCTTCACTACTTGCTGTGTGACTTTGGGCAAGATGCTTAATGACTCTGATCCTGTTTCCTCAACTATCCAATTGTGTGAACATTGACTTCTGCAAGATTCCTGACACATAAAAATAGCACAATAAATGCTAGATATTATTACCAGTATTATTGTTGTCCTTACTCAATAGGTAAGCAAAATGCAAGGGTGTGGACTCCCTGCATCTGATTCTGGTCATCTAAGAGCTCCTGGACTAAGTTCTTGATGGGTTGTTGGCCTTGGTAAAAGGGGGGTAGCAGTGCTAGAGAAGACAGGCCAAATATGGGGAAGAAAAATGACAATAACTGGAAAGGCAGTCAGAGAGAATCCAGGAAGAATTAGAGGCAGAAACCCCAACCAAGAACTGGAACCCCAGGGCTCTGGGTCTCAGTCCAGGGGAAACCCAGTGCATACAGGGAAAGCCCAGCACAACCAGGCCTCACGGGTAGCAAAGGTGAACCTGAACTGTAATAGGATTAGACAGGGCTGTTTACCTCGACAGTCAGGATTCATCCTGAGGAATAGGGGTGTAGAGGAGCTGGAGATGAGTTCCAAACAGATTTTCTCAGTATGAAAAGCTTGAAAGGGGTCAGAGTTGGTTTCTGAGATATGAGGAACACACAGTATGAATTTCCCCAGGCCAGATCCTCAGCAGAGATCTTTGGCTCTGTCCCCAAGAGAAAATTCTAGCTAAAACCCAAATTGCTTGTTTATTAGCAAATATGAATAATGTACAAATTAAACCACCTGCTCTTGTTGAATTAATTTAGGTTATACTGGGGCCAGGATGGAGTGGCTGATGGTTAGTTAACACAATCATGCAAATTAACACACGCCTGACTTCCAGGCAGATCCCCACTGTCCACAGCAGGGGCCCTAAGGGAAATCAGGCAACAGACCTTCAAGAAAGCAATAATCTCTGCTTTATCTGTTCTGACAGTTTTCAGCTACTTTCCATGGGAGTCTTTTGGGGAGAATATTCAGTACCTTTTTTCTTAGCCCAGTGATGCAGGAAGCAGAAACTAAAACATGGAAAAGAATAACTTGATAATTGGTATCTTGGGCTAGTGTCCTTCTGGTGAGCTGGTGATGTTATCTTTGTGTGTCTCACATTTCTATCAGCCTGGGGGACTTACCTCTAAGCGACCAGAATTTTCTTTATCAGGTGGGTTATTTAAGGTTGTCGAGAAGACACGTACCTGGACCACCTTGGGTGAATGGGGCTTACTTCCAAGACACAAATGGAAGGGATAGAATAGGACATCTTTTCCTTTTTAGCCACATACATTTGGGGTCTCAGCTCAGTGAGGACTAGAAAGTGGAGAACTGGAGTCACTTGGATCTAACTTGAGCCCACACACCCAGCATTCATATTTGCCGAGAGAGATGTCTTATTGGGTCACCTTGTCACCATCCAATACAGAGCATCTCTATTGGACTGAGTCCGTGCAAAGCCACCACACTGGTGGTTGGCCACCCTCATGACCAGGTTGGGGCACCAATCCTGGGTGTGATGAGTTATGGCCCAGGCAGCATGATTGGCCCAGTAAATAAAAGTACAAAGCTGGGGACACAAGCATTTTTCAGAAGGGGGCTGACAGCATGAAGGCCCTTATTTCATCATTTCATCATAGACCCATCTCCAGAATCCCTCTGTGATTTTAAGTTTAAGTTTTGGCTTGGATCTTTATTGAATCAGCTGTGAAAGTCTTGGGAGTCTACCTAAGCTTTCTGATACGTAGTTTCCCAATCTGTAAAATGCGAGGGCGAACCTAACCTTACAATGTATGATGGGCATCAAATGAGAAATTTGGCTATGAAAGCATTTTGTAATTCTAAAATGCCATACAAAATTCTTTTGTTTTGTTTCAAACTGTTGCTTTTATGATACTGCTTTTGATCAATGTGCTTAGTTATTTAAAAACGCAATATTACAATGCCGCCAGAAAAAAATAGAAAAAAAGATTGAGGTTAAAACTTCTATTACAGATAAAAGCTAGGATATACAGATAACTAATTGGATAATATTAAGCTCTTCTTTTAATTAGATATTCAAATCTCCATTCAGTACTTGACTACGGAGCAATCCCCCCCAGGAATCGTATCAAACAGAAAGTATTAGCATCAGAACTTCACTTGGTTTTAAAGTTTGCCTCACATTCCCTGTGGGTTGTTGCATGTTACATTAAACATATGGTAGGTTGCATGTAGCATTAATTAACTTTTGTTAAACATCTTGAAGAAGAGAAACTATAGGAACGGCTGCTAAACCCATAGATTGTGTATGTGTATTACTCAATGTGTGTAAACAAACACGAGATCTAATTTAGAGTTGACATATAAAAATTGGTAATGGATGTCACAGCATAATATCAGTAGAGGCAAAATGATTTTTTAAACACTCTTCTGAAATGTTCTGCCCTTTCTCAAGGGTAATTTGTCTGTCACTTCCTGATGTTCCAGTTGCCCCACTGGCTCTGTGAGCGGCATCAGAGCCTGAATTTCCCTACAGGCAAAGGCCCAGAATAATAATCCTTTGTGCAAACAGCTGCTTAGTTATGCTTGAGGTAAAAATCGTGATGATGGGCAATGTATCATCAAGAAGTCTCCATCTGATTTGGAGACATCTTGATGGTCTGTGTGGCACAGGTCTCTGGTTTGCTCAATGAAAAATCTGCTTGGTAGGTATAGTTCTCTGGGGCTACCACAACAAAGTACCACAGACTGAGTGGTCTGAACAGAAGAAATTTATTTTCTCACAGTTCTGGAGGCCAGAAGTCTGAAATCAAGGTGTTGGTGGGCTTGGTTTCTTCTGAGGCCTCTCTCCTCAGCTTGCAGATGGCTGCCTTCTCTCTGTGTCCTCACAAGGTCTTCCCTCTGTGATGTTCATGTCATAATTTCCTCTTCTTATCAGGACACCAGTCATACCAGATTAGGGTCTGCCCTAATGGCTTCATTTTAATTTACCTCTGTGAAGATCCTATCTCCCCAAACAGTGACATTCTGAGGTTCTGGGGGTTAGGACTCCAACACGTGGACTGAGGGGACACAATTCCTCTCAGTGGGGAAAATTTTTTTGGCTCAGGGCATCCATTCAGCTAATGAAAATATTTTCTTTTCTTTTCTTTTCTTTTCTTTTCTTTTCTTTTCTTTTCTTTTCTTTTCTTCTCTTCTCTTTTCTTTTCTTCTCTTTTCTCTTTTCTTTTTCTTTTCTTTTTCCTGATTTTTTCCTGTTAATTCCAAATAGCAGCTCTCCCCTATAGCTTCCATTTTTCATCCTCAGTTCTTCATTTCCAAAACCAGTTCTGAGTTTTTCCCGAGGCTGGTTCTGGTCTGCTGGAAGAGAGTTTCTCTGATCTAAAGACCATAAAGGAGTCATGTATGGCCCCAGTTTATGCTGGTGAAAGAGGATCTGGAAAATGAGGACAGTTGTGGGAGATGGGCAATGACTGGAGCCTGAAGTGAGCTCTCAGGCCCATGAACTGGCTATCAAGTCCCTAGAACTGAATGCTAGAATGGCTACTCAGCAAGTCTGATGGAACTTTCTGTGACAGTGGGGATGTTCTACATCTCCTCTGTCTAGTACAGTAGCCATTAATCACAAATGGCTATTAAGCATTTGAAACATGGCTACTACAACTGAGAACTGAATTTTTAACTTTACCCAATTTTAGATAATCTAAATTTAAATAGCCACATGGAGATAATTGCTACCATATTGGACAGCACAGCCCTAGACCAAGGATAAATAAGAACAGTTCTGGTATTTGTGAAATCCAGTCAGATTGGGGCACCACAAACCACCCCCTCCAACACACACACTCTCCATACCCTCTGCTATCAATTTAAATGGCCTTTGGAGAAAAAGCTATTGCAAAAGTTGGCTGTGGTATTCACTCCCTGCCACCAGCTTCAAGTTGGGGGCCCCATAAAAAGCTAGCTTGGTTTATTGCTTTGCATACAGAAATCTCCAAGAGACCAGATGAGTATAGATAGGAATGTTCCTTAGCCACAGTGGAAATGTTTCTTACTAAGAAATATACCTCTCTGGAAATATTAACTTGGCAGATGGGTTGAAAGTAATTTTGAGCCTATTGTGGCTTCCTTTGCAAATACTATGCTTAAATTGGAAGTCTCCATCGGAATGTGGCTTTAGTCAAAATAGGCAGGATCCATAATGCCTGTTGGTTTTTAGCAGGGGCCAGTAATATCACACAGTGTAAAAGGGATAGCATCTTTGGAAAATCAAGTCACTTTTACTCACTCTGATCATGCCTCTGGCTCTGCAGAGCTTAGGTGAGTGCCAATTTGGAGACCCACCATTTTTATTTGTTATTTCACAGAGGTAAGCAGGGTGGGAGCTGCCCAAGACAATGAAGGTAGCCATTACCCTTCGTTGGGCTAAGTATATAATTTCCCCAGTGATCCTCTGAGTAATAACAAAAACTTATGTGAGGTACATGTAGTGTTATATTCCCTGGGGCTTAATATGGCTTTCACTAAAATTGATTTTCTGAAATCTTGCAATATGCCTCATCAAACTAAATGAAACCTGCACTGGTTTTATAAGATGTGATTGGATTCCATGTGATAAATTAACCCTCACCGTCAGAGAGGCACTGGGTAATAGGCTGGTTCATTTCAGCCCCCACAGCTGCCATCCAGGATTTTAATTTTTCCACAGGTCCTTATTTAATTCCCTCTGGGATTGGGAGGAACTTCCACCCAAAAGCCTCTGTGGGCTTAGCTGGCACAGCTGAAAATCATTTCTCCCAAGATGGCGATTTATCTCTGTCTTCCATGTGAAAGAAGCTTGCCTGTGGTGAAGAGAGGGCTTCGAAGGACAGAGAACAAAGGCGAGGCACATGCAGGAATTTGAGGGCTTTAGGGAAATGGATTCTGTAAGTGGTCAGAACTGGACTTTGTCTGAGGAGAAGATCACTTTTATTCCTCCGTGACCCTTCCCACAGTAGCATCATTGGGTTATATTAGGAGGTATTAGACACCCTGTCATGACCTGCTTTTTTAAACTGTGTGTGTGTGTGTGTGTGTGTGTGTGTGTGTGTTTACAACACTTCTTGGACTGCTGAAAATAGCTTTGCATCTCTGAGAGAAAAATTACTGACCATCTGAAACTGAGCCTTCCATTTGTAAAATAAACCTGTTGGTTGTGCCTAAGCAACCCAAGGGGGACATCTTCCTTTGGAAGGGAAAAGTAAGTATGGTTGAGCTTTGGTTCAACCTATCCCTAGGAGATGGGCTCCTAAGGAAACAGCTTGAGAGAAATTATTGAGAGCAAGTCCTAGGGGAGGAAATGATCTCTTCTGTGGGAGCAACTGAGATCCATTAGGCAAGGATACCTACATAAGCATTTCCAGAAGACCATGGTTTTTCATGACAACATTGAAATCTAACTAACATTATGCACCAAGTACCTGGGGAAATCGATAGCAAGATCGCTTATCAAGCAGAAAGATACCCTAGATGCAAGCATTATATTGCTAAAAATCCAACTCTGTTTAGACAGACACTCTGAGTGGTGGAAGTAGCAAGGGTTTAAACAAACCAAGTGCCAGGTTCCCTCTCTAGACCCACCACAGCTCAGAGCATATTCATTCTTGGCCCCACTCCCTTCTTTTTCCTAAGGTCTTGCCCAAGCTAACAAGTTTCAGAAAAAGCAAAGAACTGACAGCTTTCCCCAAGCAGACTGTGTAGTGTCTTGTTTAGCTGGAGGGTAATCTTTTCAGGGAGGAGAACCAATGTGGGAGAGAGAGATTTGGGATTTGTGAAAGATTTGGGGGAAGGGGATGAGAAAAATGTGAGGCTGTTCAGGAGAAAAATGAAAGCCACTGTTTCTCAACCAGAGACCAAATTATTTATCCAATAGAACAGACTCTTGGGGTAGTGAATAAAGTTACCTGGGAATACAGAGAAGTAGGTTTAAGAGCAATTAGGTGTCACTGAGGAGTATTTTGCAGTGGCACAAAATAATGGGTCAATTTTCATTATTAATCATTAAAATAGTCATGATATAGGCTTTGTTTGCAAAAATGTTTTAGCTTTGTTATTCAAATTACTGTTTTCTTTATTAAAATAATAAATAAACAGATCCCGGCATGCAATTGCCCTTGTCTGGTTACTTTCTTGCTTTTCTCCATTCTTATTTATTGCTATAACCTGAGTGTCAAGGTGCATAAGAAATGCTCTGTTCTTCACTGGGAGGGAGGCTTTCTAAGGAGCAAAAGTTGACCCTGGACAGGTTCAGCTGGAAGGCTGAGCCCACCTAACTGGGATAGTTTCCTGGGGCTACCATGACTGTCTCTCCCTTCTCTTAGCATCTCCAAATGGGCCATTCTCCCCCACCACTACTAGGCAATGACTATTTGCTGTTGGTTTTGTCTGACCCTGTCAAGACCTGAAACATGACCTGTGGCCTGGATGCCTTGTTAGGTTGATGTAGGTTCTAGATTCACTTGAACTCCGTCATCTTTCATTTTACCCTTGAAGTGGATAAAATGGAGGGAGTAACCTTGGGTTAATTAGGATCTGCCCTTTGTTTATCTTTCTCCTCTGACCTCAGTATTCTAAGTATACCGAGGTATATGGGGTGTGTGTGTGTGTGTGTGTGTGTGAGAGAGAGAGAGAGAGAGAGAGAGAGAGAGAGAGAGAGGGAGGGAGAAATGGTAACTTAATCAGAAAAAGAATAATCCCTCCATGCTGTAACCTCTTTCTGTTTATGAAGGGCACCTTCAAAGGGAGCCCCAGCCCTTTGATAGCATGCTAAAATGTTCATTTTTAATTAGTTTCTACTTTCTTCATATTGCTGCAATTAATCCTGCTTCCTAACTTTCATCTCTATAAATAAAGGTATTTAACAGAATTGTAGGGTATTTATATCCTCTGTACCTTCTGTTCTATCTTGCAAAAGCACATTATTCCAAGAGATGCATGTGCTCTGACCTTATTCCAGAAGGTGCAAAAAGAAGCAAGTTTCCTACCATTTATGGCTTCTTGAGAGTTGAATCTCTGTCTCCAGGACACTGCTGGGCCCAGATTTGCTCAAACAAGCCCAATGGGGTTGTTTGTTGGGTCCACATGCTTCAGCCTGAGCTTCTCCCAAAGGCCATAATGATCTCAGAGGCACACTGAGGCCGGGTGGGGCTGGCTCGGCCCTGGGATGAGAACCACGGGGAGCACTTAGCAGCCATTGTGGCTATGGGGCTCAAGCAAAGGTTCTCAGCCACCCCCTCCCCCAGATCTGCAACTGTCATCTTCAGAACTAAGTCATCAGGGAGACTTACCAAGGTAATAGTGAATAAACAATTTGAATTCTACAGGTCCCATCCCTAAACCTGGATGTGTTTCTTGATTGGTAAAAATAGAATTTGGGTGGAGAAAGTACCTTGTCCTATATGGTAATTCAGCCCTATTTTGGTTTCTAATCTGAACCATATGGCCTACATTCCTTTACCCAGCAGTGGGTGTGACTACCATGTAGGGGGTGTGGAGAGGACGAGGGCTGAGACGTTGTCAGTGTCAGCACGTGGACCACTGTCCTTGGTCCTGAACACAAAAGTCTTGGCATGTGGGGATATGGTCACATTTCACAACTTAGAGATGGTAATATTTACTGTTCAGCCTCTTTTAGAAATTCTGGGTGAGGTCAAGGAAGAGGCAGTGATAGCAGAGAATAAGAGAGGGTGTCAAAGAGATACAACTACAGTGTGGGGAAAAAGGACTTTTATATTTACAATGATAAAAAGATTTTATTTGGACAAAGGCGTTCAGTTTTTTCTTTTTAATATCATCTTTAAGAGGAAAAAATCAGTTTCTTCCCTGCTGAAGAAACATGGCTGTAGCTTATGCTTGACAGTGTGGTTTATGTTGTATAATATCTGGATGATTTCATGTAAATGTGACAGTTACAAATCGTATTTCCTCCGAGATGTGTCTGAGGGTGTCACATGCTGCTGTGTCCCCTCCCTGGGCACCAGCCTAACACAGCTATAGTCAAGTAACTCCCTTCCTGAGGGTACACTTTGCCACGATCATGAGAATGTACATTGACCACCATCAATTCCTAGTTTATATTAAGGCTTCTCCTAAAAATTCAGCTGCACTGTCTACCTCCTCTCAGGTATGCACTCTGCTCTCCCCTGTGTCCCTGCAAGCTTCCCCCCGCCCCACCTAAGTGCTCAGAAACATCTTTCACCTTACCACAATTCAACCCACAATCTCTTGGCCTTGGAATGGGTTCAGTACGGAGGAGAGAAACCAAGAATAGCATTTGGAAGTCTCATGCCAAGGCTGACAACGTGAGTAGGTTTCTAAGGACTGTGTCTTTTCAGATGGAAACCAAAACTCAAGATGTTTTTAATTCCTTGGCAGCCTGTCTCCACCTTGACTTTTCCATGCAAGGAGGTGTAAGAAGTCTATTTACAACTATTGTATAATGTAAAGGCAAATTATTTTGTTGCTATGTTTATTCCTGGTTAATTGAGAAAATTATTCCATTTAGCCAAGAGTAAAACCTCTGAGATTTTTCTTCTCGTTTCTCTGCATGTCTGGGGAAACAGGCAGCAGTAAACAATCATGCCCTATTTTATTCCTAGTTAAATGAATTATCATAATAATAATTACCAGTAAAAACATCTGGTTTTGGCACAGCTCAACACAGGGATTTCTCAGGGCAAGATGTGATCTTTACCCTCCATTCTTAACCTTTGCTTGACTTCCCAGCTCCCTAGACTGACCTCCACAAGATTTGAGCAAGGGACCTTTGAAAGTTAGTGCTACTTTCACATTTAGATGAGCCATCCCTTAAGAGACTTTGCTGTTGTTGTTATTATGCACAATACCTTTTTTGTATGTCTTTATTTCTTGTTTAGCTTTCTATGGAAACCATTTGCATGATAACGGAGTTTTGTTCTTTACATCTGCTCCTGTTGTTTCTCCCAGTGTGACCACCTTGTCCACTTGCTGTGGAATTCACCAGGATGCTGCTT